>NC_137888.1:167257642-169904405 GCF_963455335.1 Martes martes | reverse complement strand
ACTGTTTCCAGAGTGCTGCACCAGCTTGCATTTCCATCAACAGTGTAGGAGGGTTCCCTTTCTCTGCATCCTTGCCAACATCTTGTCATGTTCTGACTTGTTAAGTTTAGCCGTTCTTCCTGGTATGAGGTGGTATCTCATTGTGGTTTTGATTTGTATTTCCCTGATGCAAGTGATGCGGAGCACTTTTTCATGTGTCTGTTGGCCACTTGGATGTCTTCTTTGCAGAAATATCTGGTTATTGTCTTTTGCCCATTTCTTGATTGGATTATTTGTTCTTTGGATGTTGAGTTTGATAAGTTCTTTATAGATTTTGGATACTAGCCCTTGAGCTGATATGTCATTTGCAAATATCTTCTCCCACTCTGTCAGCTGTCTTTGGTTTTGTTGAGTGTTTCCTTTGCTGTGCAAAAAGCTTTTGATCTTGATGAAGTCCCAATAGATCATTTTTGCCATTACTTCCCTAGCCTTTGGTGTTGTTTCTAGGAAGAAATTGCTGTGGCTGAGGTCAAAGAGATTGCTGCCTGTGTTCTCGTCAAGGATTTTGATGGATTCCTGTCTCACATTGAGGTCATTCATCATTTTGAGTCTATTTTTGTGTGTGGTGTAAGGAAATTGTCTAGTTTTCCCTACCCCATTTGTTGAAGAGACTGTCTTTTTTCTATTGAACATGCTTTCTGCTTTTGTGAAGATTAGTTGCCCATAGAGTTGAGGATCTATCTGGGCTCTCTATTCTGTTCCATTGATCTATGTATCTGTTTTTGTGCCAGTACCATACTGTCTTGATGGTTATTAGCTTTGTAATAGAGCTTGAAGTCTGAAATTGTGATGGCACCAGCTTTGGTTTTCTTTTTCAACATTCCTCTGGCTATTCGAGGTCTTTTCTTGTTCCATATAAATTTTAGGATTATTTGTTATATTTCTTTAAAAAAATTGATGGTATTTTGATAGGATTGTGTTAAATGTGTAAATTGTTTTAAATAGCACAGACGTTTTCACAATATTTGTTCTTCCAGTGCATGAGCATGGAACATTTTTCCATTACTTTGTGTCTTCCTCAATTTCTTTCATGAGTACTTTTATTGTTTTCTGAGTACAGATTCTTTGCCTCTTTGGTTGGATTGCTAGGTATCTTATGGTTTGGGGGTGCAATTGTAAATGGAATCAACTCCTTAATTTGTCTTTCTTCTGTCTTGCTGTTCGTGTATAGAAATGCAACTGATTTCTGTACATTGATTTGATATCCTGACACTTTACTGAATTCCTGTATGAGTCTAGCAGTTTTGGAGTAGAGTCTTTGGGTTTTCAAAATAAAGTATCCTATCATCTGCAAAGAGTGATAGTTTGACTTCTTCTTTGTGATTCAGATGCCTTTTATTTCTTTTTGTTGTCTGATTGCTGAGGCTAGGACTTCTAGTACTATGTTGAATAAAATTGTACATTTCCTAATGCAACATTACCTACTTCTTAAAAACATGTTTTCAGGGAACATGGGGTTTTGTTTGAGAGGCTGGGTTGATGAGGTTGGGGTAATCACTACCAGCCCATGTGGTAAGTTATGTAGATGTTGGGACTTACAAGTTAAAATTTCCTTGTAATTAATTCTTCAAGTATTTAAAGGCAAGTTGTTTGAAGCACTGTTTTCTTATTATTAACTTGTTCTGACTTTCCTTCAAAAGGAAGAAGTCAATGGTAGAGTTAATCCAAAGTGGCAGATTTCATAGCTCTTGAAAATCTTACTTTCAAAGGGAGTATTTGTATATCCAGATTATGATCTGTCTGAAATATTAGAAGTTCAGAAATTATGTGAATTTAAAATGAAGGTATTTGATCTGTATAAGCATCTCCCTCTCTGTAAGCCATTCATTTGCATCCTGTGTACAGAATAAATGATATGCAGATATACAGATCATTAAGAGCTATGAGGTTACTCTGACTATAAAAACATCCCTTGTATTCCAAGGATCTAGAATATTTTTTCCCATTTATCAGGGTTTTAAAGTGAAAAGTACCTGTAGTTATTTTGTTAAAGGCACACATATATTCCCTTCTGAGTTGGTGAACAATATCATGAAGCATCCTCCATTGAATAGTACTGGGTTGAAGGAAAAATGAATTGGAACAGTGAGAAGTATATCAAAGCTTAAAAACAGTAGTAATATGGTTCCTTGACCTTGGCACTATTGATAGTTTGAGTGGGATAATTTTTGTTGTTGTTGTAGGTATCTGTCCTATGCATTGCAGAATGTTTAGCAGTATTTCTGGCCTCTAGATGTCAGTAGGATGGTACTGTCCAGCTGTGACAACCAATCACTTCTCCAGATATTGTCAAATGTCCTCTAGAGGAATACAGTTGCCCTCACCACCCCCACCTTAGTATGAACCAGCGAGGTAAAGTAAGAACCAATAGGAATACTAAAAATATCTCCCTAAAGATGATGGCCTTCAAACAATGGCCAAGTTTAATGGATTTAAGTTTAATATGTTTTCCTAAGCACTGCTCTCCTAGACAGGTATATTACAAAATTTTTAGCAGGCATAGAAGAAATATGTTTTCTAAACCTGTGTTATGGATGGATCTGGTATTAAGTTGGTGGGTTGATATTGTAAAATTCTTAGTATTTCACTACAGGAGGGATTTAGTGTTATATAAAGATTTGGATAGCTTATATAGTGTGCATGGCTTTCACCTTGACAGAGATTCTGATTTACTCAATATGTAGCAACATCAGTATATTTGTGATAATCCTGGGATGGTCAGATTATATAGAAAATTTTCATAGTATCACTCCCTACCCTCTGTTTCCTTGTTCAGCTGCTGGGAAAGGAGGAAGGAGCTTCAGAGTAAAGAGGATGGAAGTTCAGGATGTACAATCTGGAAGAGTTTTTAGAGATAGCCATGGCTTATAACCTCTTTTGCCTCCTGGGCTTCCATCTGGTAGACAGAGAGTGCCTCTCTTCCTTTAAAAAAAAAAAAAAAGTCATCTTATCACCCTCAACCAATATATTGAAAGTAAATCCTTGCCCCATTTGTTTCCAAGGATATATACAGCAAAGGCCATTAAGATAGATAATCTCCCTGGCTACAGAGAGTTCTGTAGATATGGGCTCAGGACTCAAGAAATGTTCAATAAGAAATAACCTGATGTCTTTTGTGGGATGCTTGGAAGCAGAAGAAATCTCCTCGGTGAAATTGGGAAAGCAGTAGGATGGCATGTGAGGGACTACAAAACAATGCATAGAAGTGAAGCAGATTCTTTTTAAAATCATTCAAGGCTTTGGAGCCAAGTGAGTCCAAAAGTAGCTGAACCCTTGGAATTTTCTGTTTAAAAATAATTCCCACTTTGTAACCCAAGCAATGCAGGTCACTTACCACCGAGACTCCTCCTTAGAAAAATATGTCTATTCTCATCGCCACCATCCCTTTTCACAGATGGTAGGACTGAGTTCGTGATCAGTATAAATGATTTGCTCATGATCATACTTCTCTAACTACAATCTTCTGTAATGGAAGCTGAACCTATGCTTTAATATGGTTTGTTTTTCCAGTCCCCACCTGTAAAAGCAGACTAGCTTATTCCTTAGATTACATAATACCCAGTAAGAATTGTTCATTATTTTTTATTTACCAATTACCTACATTGATTAGATGTACAAACCAACTTGAAATTCTGGCCTGAATTAGTTGTCCATCACTTCATTCAGAATTAAACTTTTATGTTTGCACATATATATGCACATAAAAGGAAGCATATCTAAAGTATAAATTTTTCCCCCAGGTCATCTTAATGACTCATCGTCTTAAATTTGATTCTGATTATTCTATTTATTGGGCTACCTAAATGGTGACAGGTAGTTCTAAAATTTTTGTAAAGAGGATAGAGGTACAGTCTCATTTTCTCTTGAATAATGTATAAATCTCTGATTTTTAATTTTCAAGTTAATTTTCTTTTCCACTCTATTTTTCCATGAGCACCACATAAATCATAGAGCTTACAAGACACTGCATCATTTTTCTTATGACAAATGCAAAGCACAATTATAATCAGAATATAATAGCATCAATATGTTTATACAGATGTTAAACTAAATTAATCAACTTCCATTCCATATGTCTATAAAGTACATTTCTCTTCTCTTCTCAAACCAAAGACTTTTATATTAGGGTGTTTTTACCCTAATATAAAAGGTATTTATACTTCTATATGTTAATATGTAAGGCAATGACACCTCTTGTCATTAAAGTTGAAGGTTATGAAGTTAGAATTTTGTCTACTGTGGGATAACAGAAATTTAGAACACAGTCTGAGTTTTCTTTCTTTATAATTTTATAATCATGGGCAAAAGTTGTACTGACCAATAATGGGCATGATTTCATGTGATTATACTGGGTTGTATGAACTTCTGATCCAAAACATGCATCACTAAAACTACTACGAAATCTACAGATTTCGGTGGGAAACACCAAAATCTAAACCCCCATGAGAGCGTATGTGTCCATGCCTTACATAGTTCTGATGGTTTGGAAAATCTTGAGTTAGGTAAAAGAGACAATAGCTTTACTGAAGTGAGGGAAGTGAGGCAGATGGACTTTGGAGAACTTTAAGATTTGACTTTATACTGATATTACCTCTTCTGGGGATTTCCAAAGTGAATGGTCCTATGAATAATAGGTCCCTGATGTCCAGACAAGTTTCATGTCTTAACAGGAAGATATCTTCTGGCCTTTGAAATTGGAAAATGTAATCGGAAGTTCTAGATATCATCCTAGATTGTGTTAGTTAATTTTTTTTATTCCTTAAGATTTTCTTGCCTTCTTGGAACTTTGTATTTTTATGTAAATTTTAAAATGATGTATCAGTTTCTTCAAAAATCCCTTAAGTGAAAAATCAATAAAGAGAACTTTTGCCTCTAGTTGAGGTGGAGAAGGTTGCTAGAGACTTTACTATTCCTGAAATAGGAAATCACTGGATTTTGTTTTGTTTAAAAATGAAGAGCTGTGCATACAAAGAAACCTAAAAGAATTAAAATCCAGACGGACAAAGCATACCTAGATAAGCAAGGGAAGGAGGAAGCTTTGATACAAACAGATTGTGGGACAGAGCAAATAGAAGAGGAAGTATGTCAGAGACAGACAAACTTTGTTGGATACAGGTGGGCCCAGTAAAGGTTCTGATGAACCCATGTGCTGGTATGTTGATTTTAGTAGGAAGGATCCCTCAGTGCAAAGTCAATCCTCACTGCCAAGCCAATGTTTTATCTGAGAATTTTTCTGAGTGAGCAGAGGCAGACCACTAGCTTGTCTATTTCAATCCTAGGCCACCAGTGGTCAGTTAGACAATGCTAGAGATCTCTTTGGGTCAAACCATTCTGATTAAGGCTTTGGCTCCATTATGCACTATGGTAACCCTGACCAGCTTGTCTTGGGAAGTTAAATGTCACTACTAGGACCATATCACTCTCTATTCCCACTAAAATTATGGCAGCAGTTAATGTCACTTCTGGACTACAGGGCATAGCCACCATAGGATGGTCCCATAGAAGCTGGAACTCTCCTCATCAATGTAAATAAAGGGAGCATCTTTGGACCCTCTTAAAGGACATAATTAGAGGATGGCTGAGCAAGTCTTGCACAGTAAATCCATTCTAGCATTTTGATCTCTGTCTTTGGATACTGGAAAAAAAAAAAAAGTTCTTACATTTCATTTTCATTTAGCATAGGCCATCTACAGAACACAATTCAGACAGAGCTACTTCCAGCTGTTCAGGGTGATCATTATATCAACTATAAAATCTCTTCCTGTTGCACTGATCATAATAAGTTTATCCCAATCAAACATTACATTCCTTTCAACCTATTATAACATCCTTAGGTATCATTTCCATACAGATCATATAGGTTTATGTTGTTATAAATCGACAAAATCATGGAATTCTTTGGGAATGTGTGGCACCTACTCAAGGGTCACATCTCTTGCTGTTTCCCTTTGGTCTTCTAGGAGTTGAGATGATAGTAGGTCTAGACTCAATGAGAGATGGTGTGTGGAAAAAGTAACCGTTCTGAAATTTCCTAGAGTGGACTGTATAAAAGAAAGCTCTCCCCCAGAGAAAACACTTTACCAGAGGGAAGGGCAAATTAGACAACTCCAGCCTTCTCTAGTCTTCCTGTTGCATTGAATGGAAGAAATATAAAGGCAAATCACAGGTCAAGTATTTAGATGTACACTGAAATTAGTCATAAGATTATAGAACTCTTCCCTCTCAAATTGCTTATCATTGACACATCAATGGGCACCAACATAATAGCAATGAATTATGGCTAAGAGGGCTACAAGACAAAGATTTTATTATTAAGTTGTTCTTAGGACACTCGAAAGCAGTAGGGAGAAAAAATAGGAAAACTAAGGGAACTGAAGCCTCTGGCATCTATGGCTACAGATGAGAAGCAGTGTACACAACCCAACTCCTGCTACCCAGGGTACAATAAAACCTCAAACAAGATGCCTAATTACCTCAGTTCTTTTACTTGATACCTCATGCCCAGCTTGCAACAAAAAATTTAAGTGCCTGATAAAAGGCAAAAAAACAAAACAAAACAAAACAGTCTGAAGAGACGAAACAAGAATCAAAGCCAGATTCAAACATGACAGATTTTGGAATTATTAGATAAGGATTTTGAATTAACTATGATTAATTTGTTAAGGGCTCTAATGGAAAACATAATAGAATACAAGAAAAAGATGAATGATGTAAGCAAAGAGATGAAAGCTCCAAACAAAAATGCAATTGGAAAAAAGGATGAAAAACATAATAAAATATTTGAGAACCATGGGACATTTAAAAAGGTGTGACATACACAGAATACCAGAAGACACAGAAGGAAATGGAAGAGATATTTTAAGTAATGATAGGTGAGCATTATGCAAGAATAAATGACAGGTACTAAACCACAATCTAATCCGGGAAGCTCAGAGAAAAGCAAGCAGGAAATACTAAAATAACCTGCATGTAGGCATATCATATTCAATTTTCAGAAAGCCACACAGAGAAGATTTTGAAAGAAATGACAAGGAAAAAAAAAAACTTACCTATAGAACAAGGGTAAGAATTTCACTGAACTTCTCACTCAAAATAATACAGTGGAGTGAAAATTTTAAAGTGTTGAAAGAAAAAAAATCACCACAGTAGGATTCTGTATCCAGTGAAATTATGCTTCAAAAGTAAATGAAAGACTTTCTCAGGCTAATAAAAACTGAGGAAATTTGTTGTCAGTAGACCTACCTTCTAAGAAATGTTTTTAAAAGTTTCAGAGAGAAAAGATATTTACATACATAAGAAAATCAGAAAGACATAAAGCAAGAATGAGCACTGGAGAAGGAATACATGAAGGTAACATTATATCTTTAATTTTATTAATTGATTTAATTAAAAGTCATTCTAAGTAAAAGTAGTAATAATGCTTTGTTTTTACTAAAAAGGTATAAAAATTGACCAAAAACACCCTTCCTGTAATTAATAAGTGACTACAGAAAGTTTTCAGGATACAAGGTTAATATATAACTTACATAATACATAATACATAAAAGTAAATTACATTTCTATATACTGGCAATAAACAATTGGAATCAGAAATTTAAAATAATACCACTTTCATTAGCGCTAAAAAAATGAAATGTTTGGGTATAAATGTAACAAAATATGTACAAGATGTATATAAGGAAAACTACAAAACACTGATGAAAAAACTCAAAAATATAACTAGGTGGACAGATAATCCATGCTCGTGGTTAGGAAAACTCAATATTAAGATGTCATTTCTTCCCATTGTGATCTATAGATTCTATACAGTCCCCATGGAAATCCCATCAAATTATTTTGTAGATATTAAAAAACTGATTCTTAAGTATTATGGAGAGGCAAAGGACCTAGAATATCTAATACTGAAGAAGAAGAACAAAATCAAAAGACTAAAACTACTGGACTTCAAGACTTATTATAAAGTGATAATAGTCAAAACAGCATTATACTGGTAAAATAATACACAAATAGATCATTATTTAAGTGTTCTTAAACAAGAACCCAGATATAGACCCATACACATATAGCCAACTCCTTGTTGGCAAAGGAGAAAAAAAAAATCAATGAAGAACAGATAGTTTTTCAACAATTGTGTAGGAATAATTAGACAACCATATGCAAAAAGAAAAAAAAATCTAGACACGATTCACAAAATTAGCTCAAGGTGGATAATAGACATAAATGCAAAATGTGAAACTATTAAACTTCTAGAGAATAACAGGAAAAAATCTGTAAATGACCTTGAATTTGGTAATGATTTTTTTTAGATACAATAACAAAAACATTATCAATGACAGAAAAAATTTGATAAGTTGAACTTCATTAATATTAAAAATGTCTGTTCTACAAAAGACACTATTAAGAGAATTTAAAAAAACTGGTCACAGACTGGAAGAAAATTTTAAAATACCTATCTGATAGAATACCTGTATCCAGGGACGCCTGGGTGGCTCAGTTGGTTAAGCGGCTGCCTTCGGCTCGGGTCATGATCCCCGCGTCCTGGGATCGAGTCCCACATCGGGCTCCTTGCTCCGCGGGGAGCCTGCTTCTCCCTCTGCCACTCTGTCTGCCTGTGCTCGCTGTCTCTCTCTCTCTCTCTCTGACAAATAAATAAATAAAATCTTTAAAAAAAAAAAAAAAAAAAAAAAAAAAAAAAAAAAAAAGAATACCTGTATCCAAATATATAAAGAACACTTAAAACTCAAAAATAAGAAAATAAACAACACAATTTAAAAAATGGGCAAAAAGATCTGTACAGACACCTCACCAAAAAAAGGTACACAGATGGGATATAAACACATTGAAAACATGCGCAAGTCATGTTATTAGAGAATTGCAAAATGAAATAATAATGCACTATTGCTATTACTGTAAACCCATTAAAATGGCTTAAAAAATGGCATTACCAAATGCTGGCAAGAATTCAGAGCAACTAGAACTCTGATTCATTGCTGGTTAGGAAAAGCAAACAGCATAGCCACTGTGGAAGAAAGTTTGGCAAATGTTGTTATATCATAAAATCCAGTAATCACACTCCTAGTATTTACAAATTGAGATAAAAATTTATATCTACACAAACACCTGAACATGAATGTTTGTAGTAGTTCTATTCATAATTACCAAAAATAAATTAAAAAAAAAAGAAAGTAGCCTAGATGTCCTTTGACAGGTGAATGCATAAAGAAATTTTGTTATATCCATAACTGATAATTGGATAAAAAGGAAATGATATACCAAGTGACCAAAAGAATTGAGTTTTTGTTAATTCATGTTATTGAATAGAAGAAGACAGTCTGATTTCTGTACATCGATTTTGTACCTGCCACATTACTGAATTGCTGTATGAGTTCTAGTAGTTTGGGGGTGGAGTCTTTTGGGTTTTCCATATAAAGTATCATGTCATCTATAAAGAGAGAGAGTTTGACTTCTTCATTGCCAATTTGAATACCCCTTATTTCTTTTTGTTGTTTGACTGCTGTTGCTAGGACTTCTAGTACTATGTTGAATAAGAGTGATGAGAGTAGACATCCTTGTTGTGTTCCTGATCTCAAAAGGAAGGCTGTCAGCTTTTCCCCATTGAGGATGATATTTGCTGTGGGTTTTTCATTTCTTATACACTAACAATGAGAATATAGAAAGGGAAATTAGAGAACCATAAGATACCTTGGAATAAACCTAACCAAAGAGGTAAAAGATCTGTACTCGAGGAGCTACAGAACACTTATTGAAAGAAATTGAAGAAGACACGAAAAGATGGAAGACCATTCCATGCTCATGGATTGGAAGAATAAATGATGTTAAAATGTCTATACTGCCTAGAGCATCTATAATTTCAGTGCCATCCCCATGAAAATTCCACGGCATTTTTCAAAGAGCTGGAACAAACAATCCTAAAATTTGTATGGAACCAGAAGACCCCAAATTGCTAAGGAAATGTTGAAAAAGAAAAACAAAACTGGGGGCATCACATTGCCTGATTTCAAGCTTTACTACAAAGCTGTGATCACCAAGATAGCATGGTACTGGCACAAAACCAGACACATAGACCAGTGGAACAGAGTAGAGAGCCCAAATCTATGATCAAATAATCTTCGACAAAGCAGGAAAAAATATACATTGGAAAAAAGACAGTCTCTTCAATAAATGGTGCTGGGAAAATTGGACAGCTCTGTATAGAAGAATGAAACTCGACCATTCTCTTACACCATACATGAAGATAAACTCAAAATGGATAAAAGATCTCAACGTGAGGGAGGAATCTATCAAAATCCTAGAGAAGAACATAGGCAGTAACCTCTTTGACATCAGCCACGCAACTTCTTTCAAGATATGTCTCCAAAGGTAAGAGTAACAAAAGTGAAAATGAAAATGAAAATGAACTTTTGGGACTTCATCAAGATCAAAAGCTTCTGCACAGCAAAGGAAACAGTCAACAAAACAAAGAGGCAACCCACGGAATGGGAGAAAATATTCTCAAATGACACTACAGACAAAGGGCTGATATCCAAGATGTATAAAGAACTCCTCAAACTCAACACACACAAAACAGATAATTACATTAAAAAATGGGCAGAAGACATAAACAGACATGTCTCCAAAGAAGACATACAAATAGCTAACAGATACATGAAAAAGTGTTCATCATCATTAGCCATCAGGGAGATTCAAATCAAAACCACATTGAGATACCACCTTACACCAGTTAGGACGGCCAAAATTAACAAGGCAATAAACATCATGTGTTGGAGAGGATGTGGAGAAAGGGGAACCCTCTTACACTGTTGGTAGGAATGCAAGTTAGTGTAGCCACTTTGGAAAACAGTGTGGAGATTCCTTAAGAAATTAAAAATAGAGCTACTCTATGACCCTGCAATTGCACTACTGGGTATTTACCCCGAAGATACTAATGTAGTGAAAAGAAGGGACATCTGTACCCCAATGTTCATAGCAGCAATAGCCACAGTCGCCAAACTGTGGGAAGAACCAAGATGCCCTTCAATGGACGAATGGATAAAGAAGATATGGTCCATATATACAATGTAGTATTATGCCTCCATCAGAAAGGATGAATACCCAAGTTTTGTATCAACATGGACAGGACTGGCGGAGATTATGCTGAGTGAAATTAGTCAAGCAGAGAGAGTCAAGTATCATATGGTTTCACTTACTTATGGAGCATAAGGAATAACATGGAGGACAAGGGGAGATGGAGAGGAGAAGGGAGTTGAGGGAAATTAGAGAGGGAGACAAACCATGAGAGACTGTGGACTCTGAGAAACAGAAGGTTTGGAGGGGAAGAGGTGAGAGGTTGGGTGAGCCTGGTGGTGGGTATTATGGAGGGCACATATTGCATGGAACACTGGGTGTGGTGCATAAACAATAAATTCTGGAACACTGAAAAGAAATAAAATTAAAATTTTTTTAAAAGGCAGTCTGAAAAAGCTACATACCATATGACTTCAACAATATAATATCTGGGAAAGCCAAAACTATGAAGATAGTGAATTAGATCATTGGTTGCCAGGAGTTTTGGAGAGGGAAAATGAGTGAATGACTCACAGAGAATTTTTAAGGCAGTGAAATGACACTTTATGGTTCTATAATGGTACATCCATGACGTTATGCATTTGTCAAAACCCATAAAACTGTACAACACAAAGAGTTAGTTTTAGCATAAACCATGAACTTTAGTCAACAATAATGTTTCAAAGTTGGTCCATTAATTGTAATAAATGTACCATGCTAATGCAGGATGTTAATAAAAGGGAAACTGCCTCTGTGTGATGTGCTTGTGGAGACTACTTCATAGTATCTCTTCAGATTTTTCTGTATATTTAAAGCCATTCTAAAAATAAAGTTTAGTAATTAAAAAATAAACTACTTCATAGAGTTCTTACAAATATTTATACGTGCAGCATTTGGAATAGTTCCTAGTGTTTAACACTCAATAAAAGTTAACTTCTATTATTATTATTATTATTATTATTACTGATATTAATAGTAGAAGTAGTGGATAGATCTGTTAACAGAGCTGTGTTCCCTGAAAAAAAATGTTTTTTTTCTCTTTAATGCTTTCATGAACCCAGAAAGTGACAAAGTTAGATAAAATAAGATATCATTATTTACCCTGAAGAAAAATGTTTTTCTGAACTACAACTAAACAAAATGGGAAAACAGCTTTCATAATCTGATATATAAACTGATCATTTCTATGAAATTTTATTATAGCAATTACTTTATAGTACAACTACAAAGAATTATTTATTTAAAAATCACAGTTTTCTGTATTACATTTTTACATTTGCCCGTATACTTAAAAAAAATCAATGCAACCAAAACATACTGTCATGAAGTGCCTTTGTAAACAGTATCTTCTATTAAAATATTTTCCCATATAGATTTAGGAAAAAAATGTCTAGAGGATAAAATATTTTCTTTTCCTTCACTTTTGTTTTTAGGATTTTATTTATTTATTTGAGAGAGAAGGAGAGTGAGAGCAGCAGAAGCAGGATCCCCGCTGAGCAGAGAGCCTAACTCCAGGCTCAATCCCAGCACCCTGGGGATCATAACCTGAGCTGGAGGCAGATGCTCAACTGGTTATGCCACTCATGTACCCCTTTTTCTTCATTTCTAAGAAAAACACTAAAAGAGCAATGCTGTCATTCATAAATCATCTTTTTCTTGTTTATTTTTCTGGGTCCAAAGTTGTGTAGAGTACCTTTATATCCAATGGTGCTTTGGGAAATATGAAAAATGTATAATTTATTAAGTGACAATAGAACTTCCCCAATAATCAGATTTAGATACTTTAAAAGGAATACTTTCCAAATATAGCACATGAGAAAAATTCAGAAACATTTAAAAGTGAAAAATCCATCATTTGTACAGTATTCACTTCTACGCCAACAAGGTTAGTTCACAACATAAACAAGTAAATTTGAGTAATTTATTAAAGTAGTCATTTCAAGAAAAATACAACAATATTATTTGGTGATAGGGCAGATGTTTCATTGGGTCACTTAACCTTTCATTATTGTTTATTTCATGTAACATTTCTTCACTGATAAGAAAAATTAATTCTTAAAACTTATTTATTGTGGTAAAAAAGAATAACTTACTTTTAAACATTTTATAATTTTTTATAGTGAGTGGACTTAAAATACATCATTTGTCATCATACCAAACCAGTCCTTTTTGGATATTATCTGTGATATATAAATGTTGATACAAAGATGACTTTTACTTTTATAAGCCAAAATAATTTGGTTATGTCTATAGGAAGGAAGGGCCATACATGGCAGGCACATTTTGGAAAGTATTGGTTTAATTCATACTTCTACCTTTTTGCTCTAATTTTACACAATTCTTTGTCCCAAACCACCTAGTTAATCTAAAAGTGATAAAATGATTAGCCAAAATCACCAGAAGGAATCCAGATAGAGTAGACGTAAAAACCAGCACAGTCCTATTTGATTCAATGATGTCAAAGCTTAAAGCGTTAAAAATATTTTCTAAGCATAATTTTGGCCTATAGACTTAGTCCTCATAACTTTTTGAAGGGTAAGTACTTTCCCAAAGGGTCCAGATTTATTCCTGTGGTGAGATGGTCTATGTGAGCTTGCATCTGAATAGTTAGCTGGTCTTACACAGAATCCTGGAGATTTTCCTATAGAAATGGAGAGCTATAAATTGGTGAACTACAGCCTGAATCATACAGATGTGTTTTTGCTTTAATGCAGGGTTTTGTTTTGTTTTGTTTTTTAGATATGAATACTGGATTTCTGAACTATCTCAAAGAGTTAAAACCTCTAAAAACTTTGAAGTAAAAATTGAGTAGGACACAGCTCCTATGTGGGGAAATGGGCTTTCCAAGTTTTCCCAGTCCCAGACAGCTGTCTTCACATTTGGGAGCTTCCTGGTTTGAGACTCATTGTCTAAATCAATCCTCATCATTTAATTTATTATTTTTTAAGATTTTATTTATTTATTTTACAGAGAGAGATCACAAGTAGGCAGAGAGGCCCACAGAGAGAGAGGGGGAAGCAGGCTCCCTGCTGAGACCAGAAAGCCCCATGCGGGGCTTGATCCCAGGACCCTGAGGTCAAGACCTGAGCCAAAGGCAGAGACTTAACCCACTGAGCCACCCAGGTGCCCCACTCATCATTTTATTTATTTTTTTCCAGGTTTATTGAGATATAATTTGACATATAATATTATATAAGTTTAAAGTGTATGACTTGATGATTTGACACATGAATATATTGCAAAATGGTTACCACAATAAGGTTAACACATCCATCACCTCACATAGTTTCTGTGTATGTGTGTGTGTGTGTGTGTGTGTGTGTGTGAAACTTTTAAATTTACTCTCTTAGCATCCTTCAAGTATAAAATAGAGTATTTTTAACTATAGTAACCATGCTGTAGTTAGGCCTCCAAAACGTATTCATCTTAGAACTGGAAGTTGGTACCCTTTGATCACCTTCACTCACATCCCCAACTCTTGCATCCCCACCTCGGGTCAGGCAACCACCATTCTACTCGGTCTCTAGGATTCTGATGTTTTTATGTCACATACAAATGATATCATACAGTATTTGTCTTCCACTGTCTGACTTACTATACTTAGCATAATCCCCTCAGGGCCCATTCATGTTAGCATGCACACACACACACACACACACACGTCATATCTTCTCTATCCATTCATCTGTAGATGGACATTTAGGTTTTTTCCATGTCGTGGCTATTGTAAATAAAGGTGCTATGAACATGAGGGTGAAGATAATCTCTTCAAGATAGTGATTTCATCATCTCCTTAGGATATATATCCAGAAGTGGGGCTCTGGATCATACACTTGTCCTAGTTTAATTTTTTTTAGATGGCGGCATCCATGCTGTCTTCCACAGTGGCTATACCAATTTACATCCCCACCAATAGTGCACAAGGGTTCCCTTCTCTCCACAATTCCAATATCATTTATTATCTTATCTTTTTAAAAATAGCCATTTTAACAGGCATAAAGAGATTTCTCATTGTGGTTTCACTTTGTATTTTCCTGATGACTAGTGAAATTGAACATCTTCTCATGTACCCATTGGCCCTCTGTGTTTGAAAAAACTGTCTATTTAGGTCTTTTGCTCATTTTTTAACTGGATTTTTTTTACTATTGAGAACATGAATTCTATAAATATAGAATATTAAACTATCAGATTTGCAATATTTTCTTCTATGGGTTGCCTTTTCATTTTTTGATTGTTTCTTTTGTGATCCAATAACATTTTACTTTGAGATAGTCCCACTTACTTTTTTTTTTGTCCGCTTTGGTTGCTTGTTCTTTTTTATATCATATCCAAAGAAATCATTGCAAATCAATGTCAATGAATTTAATTCCTATTATTTTCTCCTAAGATTTTTAGAGTTTCAAGTGGTATGTTGGTCTTTAACCCATTTTTAGTCAATTTTTTTGTTTGGTATAAAATAGGGGTCCAATTTTATTGTTTTGTATATGAATATTGAGTTTACTCAACACCATTTATTAAAAAACCTATCATTTCCCCACTGAGTATGACTATATAAGCATGGACTTATCTTTGGACTCTTGATTTTTGTTCCACTGGTCTCTGTCTGTTTTTATGACATTACCAACTACAACAATGTTGTTTTGATTACTAAAGCTATGTAATGTAGTTTAAAATCAAGAAGTATGATTTCTGCACCTTTGTTCTTTCCCAAGATTGCCTTGGGTTTTCAAGGTCTTTTGTAGTTACGTATGCATTTTAGAATTTTTTCTATTTCTATGGAAAAATGGCATTGGAATTTTGATAGAGATTATATCAAATCTAAAGATTGCTTGGGGTAATATGGACATTTTAACTATTAATTCTTCCTATCAATAAACATGGAAATCTTTCCATTTATTTGTGGCTTTTCAATTTCTCTCTACAATGTGTTATCATTTTTGGTGTTTAAATCTTTCACTTCCTTGGTTTAACTTATTTTTAATTTTTTTTGTTTTGTTTTCAATGCTATTGTGAATGGAATTGTTTTATTTCTTTTTCAGATAGTTTGTTGTTAGTCTATAAAAATGAAACTGGGACACCTGGGTGGCTCAGTGGGTTAAGCCTCTGCCTTTGGTTCAGGTCATGATCTCAGGGTCCTGGGATCAAGCCCGGCATCATGTTGGTTTGGTATCCTGCTACTTTACTGAGTTTCCTGATTAATTCTCATAGCTTTTCTTCTGTGTGTATGCAGTCTTTAGGCTTTTCCATTTATAAGATCATGTCATCTGCAAACAAAAAATTTTGCTTCCCCTTTCTTATTTGAACACTTTTAAATTTCTTTTTCTAGCCTAATTACTATAGCCTAATTACTATAGGACATCCAGTATTCTGTTAAATAGAAGTGGTAAGAGTGGGCACATGTGTCTTGTTTGTGATCTTAGAGAAAAAGCTTTCAGCTTTTCACCATTAAGTATGATGTCAATGGTGAGCTTATCATATATAGACTTTATTATGCTGAGTTATGTTCCTCCTATATCCAATTTGTTGAGAACTTGTATCATGAAAAGATGTTCAATTTTGTCAAATCCTTTTTCTTTGTCTACTGAGATGAGAATATGACTTTATCTTTTATTCTGCTAATGTGATATGTCACATTTATTGATTTGCATGTGTCGAACCATCCGTACGTTGCACAGGCTGGCCTTCATAATCCTACAGGCCACTATTCAGGCTCTCTGGTTATGTAGGACCAGAGGCTATGCTCAATATTTGGGAGGGCTATTGCTTTGGTTCTCTACCCAGGCAGGAGGTAGGATATGGTTTGTGGCTATTGGGCACCTGCTGCTACACTTTTTGGAGGGGTGAAACTAGAAGCTAGGCTCAACAGTTGGGCAGAACTGGAAATTGGAACCCCTGCTTTGGTAGGATTATAAAAGGGCTTCGTGGCTGGTATAGCCCTACTATCCCATTGGATGGGTTCCAAATCAGGCAGAGCTGCCAACTGAGCTTTCCGGTCTAGTGAGGCTGTCAGTGGGCTCTATAGATGAACAGTGTTGCTGGCTGGGATCTCTGCTTGGGTAATGCTGAAAGTAGGAAGGAGTCAATATCTGAGTGCTGATTGCTGTAAGCCTTGGCACCCCCCCCCTTCACCATCTGTGTCTGATCCCCAGCGGTGGAGAGTTGCAGAGTACTCCAGTGATTCCTGTGACGTGAGACCCAAGTAGGTTTGCTAGAGAGTATTCTACAATTCTAGGGAAGCTGGATATATCCCCCTTAAGTTCTCATTTTACCACTGGAGAAACTATGGGCTCAGGCAGGACTGCTTGGTGTTACAGTGTGCTGGCCTGGAGGAGGGACAATGTGATCAAAATATAGCCATTCCCTTTACCTTTATAATGTGGTCCTTCTCAGTCTCTTTTATACAAGAGGGTTCTTCAGTATCCTCCCCAGTTTCTGGGATTTTCACAATGGTGTCTTGTCTCTGGATAGTTGCTAATTGATGATCTTCTTGTGAGAGGAACTGAAGTCAGGAATGGCTTATGTTGCCATCTTGATGATGTCCAGTCCTCATTTGAGAAATGAATAAACTGAGATATTCAAATCATGCTATAATTAAGTGATAAAAATGAAGATTAAACCCCAAAGATAATCTCAAAACTTAACAATCACGAATATCTAAAGTCATTACTCTTTCTAAGAATCCTAGTTTTCCCCATCTCTTCAACTTTAGTGAAAGAGTGAGAGCTGTGAGGATTTTGCAGTGATTTGGGACTGGGTCTGTGCTGAGAGGCACAAGAGCAAAGATTATGGAGTCTGAGAGATCTGTGTTCTTTCAAATCTTGGTACTATCACTTGCTGGTTGTGTGTACTTGATGAGTTTCTTAGCCATAGAGTCTTAGTTTATACATATACATAATGGGGTTGTGTTAGTTGGGGTTCTCCAAAGAAACAGGACTGTGTGTGTGTGTGTGTGTGTGTGTGTGTGTGTGAAAGAGAGAGAGAGAGAGAGAATTTTTAAGGAATTGCTTCGTAAGATTGTGAGAGCTGACAACTTTAAATTTTTCAGGGAAGGCCAGTAGGCTGGAAACCCAGGGAAGAGCTGGTACTGCAACTTAAGTCTAAAGACAGTCTAAGAGGCAGAATTTCCTCTTCCTCCATGTTTTTCCTGTTAAAGACTTCAATAATCTATTTGGATATGCCCATCATATTATGGGGAATTACCTGCTTTATTCAAAGTCTACTGATTTAAATGTTAATCTCAATAATACTTTGACAGCAACATCTAAATTTGGCCACCATAGTGTAGCGTAGCCTAGTTGGCACATAAAATTAACCATCAAATCCGTGATAATAATAGCCTCTCTATACTCATGAGGATTAGATGGGATAATGACTCTTAAGTAAATAGTGTAGTGTTTGGGACATAGTAGTTACTCAGTGAATGGTAGTTATTATTATTGTCATTGTTACCACTATTCGATATTTCCATGAACTCTGTGAGTTTATTATGATCATCTTCATGTTTAAATTTCAAGAGAAATAATTAGTTTGTGGTGGTGTTTTGGGCAAATGTTAATTTTTGCTTTGATGAAAGTTGTTATCTGTTATATAGCTTTACAAAATCTTTTGACAAACCTGTTAAGAAAAAATTGCTTTATATGTACTTAATATAATAAATTTAGGAAGTCTGAAAAAATTATGAGCAAAACTGTTAAACAATGAATGCCCAATAAAATTTTAAAGGAGGAATACATATTTCTATTCTGTAACTACTGCAAATGTCATATGAAAATTGTCAAGCTTTGATTATTAAAAACTATATAGGGTAAAAATGCCTTTGAAGATGAATGTAGGGTATTATGAAATTTCATCATCCCTGAGGCTATATCATTAAATTTCAGGACATCACTGGAATATCATGTGGTAAGTAGCAATTCTTACTGTTCCTTAGTTGGGATGGGATGAAATTGAAAGGGTAGAGGAAAACCAATAATCAGTGAAGAATAAAATTATCTAAGAAATATAAAACACAAATGGTTTGAAAAGGTAGGACCATTACTCTAACCCCATTATCATAGATCAGAAGTTGATTAGAGTAGGAGATAGTGGAGCCTGTGGTAGTTACCATCCAAACTTTAGGACAATAACATCACAAACCACTCTTTTAATATCAAATAATTTCATAGCTATCTTTTGATTATAATTTTTCATTTTAAAAGAAAATTTTCATTAGTTATTATAAAAATTGGATTTGTATAAGCAGGATATAAAACTTATTTTTCTTATAGATCTTACATGTTAGGTAAATAAACTGACAAACTACTTGCCATAATCCTGTACGCCATGAGGAATCCATGACTCAGGGGTTGACCCTGATTTGTGTAAGGAAAAGTCAAGGTAAATTGGTATCAAGAAAACAGAGTGGTTGTAAATCAGGATCTTCTAGCATATTGAGCAAATGAGTCAGACTGAGATTGTAGAGTTTGTTTCTTACCAGTTATATGTTTTTTCTTTAGTAATTTTGCAGATATTTCTCCAATCCAGCAGAGTAGAACTCTATTTGAAAAAGGAAATAAGCTGTTGCTTTGGTGTAAAGAGTGAATCATAACTTAAAAAGGAAGTATTATTTTATAAATTAGAATATAGGCTACATAGGGTAAAGATTTCTCTCTCTCTCTCATTTTCTTTCTCTCATTCTTTCTGGGATTCTGGGATTAAATGTATATTTTATCAATTTTTTGGAGTATGCATGGTAGGAGATAAATATTTAAGTTACTAATCTATTTAAGCTAGGTAGACATTGCTCTAGTGAATATGTCTTTCAACATAAAAATATATCTATACTGAATATTTTCACTACCTTTTCATTATCAGAGTGATTCATGGTATACTAAAATTTATAAAAATAAAAAACATTTTTAGCGATTTTTAAATCTTGAGGTTTAGGCATCTTTAGACCTCAGCTACATGTCCCCAATATAAATGAAGGTATTATTGGGAAATGGGTGTGTATTTCAAAGGAATGATTCTGAAACCACGAACAAGTGATTGGATACATATGGGCTTGGCCAACATTTCACAGAGAACGTATTTGTGGTAACCATGAAAGCAAATTCTAGAGGGAGATAGGGAGAGAGAGACCCAGAAAGAGTGCCATTCACTTTTTAGAGAGTGATGCCTTTTAAATCACAAGATTAAAGGTAAGAAATAATGACTCAAGATGAGGTGCTGACCTTTCAGATGTGAAGTTTAAGCTTTTCCTTCCCTCTCTTCTCTGTCTTCCTTCAGTGGGATGATGGTACACTTCAAAAAATATGACACCTGTAATTTAAAGAACATTTTAAAACTATGTCATGCTTTTCCATCCTGAGTTAAGTGAAAACTGTGGCATTTAGAAACATAACCATCACTTTGTCTTTTATACAAATTCATATTCATTATGTAATTTTGCATAAGGTAGAAAAAAGACAAAGCAGGAAAATCCAAAATAAAACTTAGATTGTTGCTTTTGTCACTTAAAAAAAAAAACATATTGCAGGAAAAAATTAAGAGTCAGAGTAACTCAGGGGCACCTGGGTGGCTCAGTGGGTTAAGCCTCTGCCTTTGGCTCAGGTCATGATCTCAGGGTCCTGCAATCGAGCCCCACATCGGGCTCTCTGCTCAGCAGGGAGTCTGCTTTCCCCTTTCTCTCTGCCTACTGCTCTGCCTACTTGTGACTTCTTTCTCTGTCAAATAAATAAATTAAAAAAAAAAAGAATCAGAGTAACTCACACTTTGAATTTTATGGGACTCTCTAGCATTGGCTATTGAAAATTCCTTTTTGCAGAATTGTCGTACTTACCTCATTTTTCCCATCAATAAATCTGTATTATGTACATACAGTGGAAGTTAACTAGGTAAAAGTCAAAGACACACAATTGAGAAAAGTGTGTGTCACTTATCACGTGATAGTGGGCAAGTGTCAAAGTCTCTAAGCTTCAGTTTTCTCAGCTACAAAAGGGGGATAAAGTCTGTATTACTATCTGACACTAAGAGAATTAAGTTAGAAAACACTTCATAGGCTATAAAGCACTGTAAAAGCATAGGCTGTTCTTGGCACTGTAAGTGTGACAAAGACATGGGAAGTACTGTACAAGGCAAAGATACACAGAGCACAGTCCCTGCCCATCCAGATGTTCACAGTCAAGTAAAAGAGGTATATAAATGGCCACAATACCGAGCTGTATGGGATGTGCATCCAGTGGTCAGCAGACATGATTATGGGAGTAAAGGACTTCAGAGGAAGAGATAGCTTCTGTTTGGGAAGTGTATGACAGCTTTAAAGATTGATTTATTTGAGAGAGAGAAAGAGTGCAAACATTGGGGTGGAGGGAGAAGAAAAGAGAATGTCAAGTAGACTCTACACTAAGCATGGAGCCCAATCCGGGGCTCGATCTCGTGACCTGAGCCGAAACCAAGAGTGAGACACTTAACTGACTGTGCCACCCAGGTGCCCCAGGAGTTTATGATAGCTTTAATAGAAGATGGAGATGCTAAACCAAACTAAGATTATTGACAAATATTTAGAGGGCTTACTATGTATTCATAGTACTTAACTCAATACTCACTAAGAAATTTACATTGATTGCCTCATTTAATTACTAAAAATCAAATAAGGCTAGCACGAGTTTTGTCCTTACCTTATAAATAGGAAGCTGAGATTTGGGGAGGTGAAGTGAGTTTCCAAGTCACATAGTCTAAAGTCTAAAGGAGCTAAACTGGGACTTGAAGCCCAGTGCATCTGTCTCCAGATGCCATGATTCTAGGCACTGTGATAGGGTAGCAATAAACTGGAACTGGTGCTTAGACAAGACAGGAAGATGGCAGTCCCCATCACAACTTTTTTTGCCATGCATGTATATAGTCCACCACATTTGGTGTGTATTTTCATACTTCCTCTCATGTAAAAGGCAGAGTGTGCATCCCTAACTCCTGAGTCTGATTTCAGCCCCATGCTCTGGTTGGGTCAATCTAATAGCATGTGGTGAATACTGTGCCTGCTATGAGGCTAAACTTCAGAAAGCTTTGCATGTTTCTGTTTGTTCTCTTGTGTTTCTGCCACTGTCATGAGGAGGACTACTTGGTTAACCTACCAATTCCAGAGGAGAATGAGAAAAATGTAGAGTGGAGCTGCTCCATATGAAAGCCAAGCCTGGAGCAGAACCCTCAGCCAAAGCACAGATGTATGAATGAGCCTAGCTAAGAGAATTCAGTCAGGATATTTATGAGCTTAATAATAAATTTTGTTTCATGTCATTGAAATTTGGGATAGTTTGTTAGGCAGCAAGAGCTAACTGATACAGATAAAAATATTTTAATATATAATTTTTAATGTAAAAGTAATATATATTCATTTTTTTTCAAAAATTGGAAAGAACAAAAGTATGGATAAAGAAGAGAAAAATAGGGGTGCCTGGGCGGCTCAGTGGGTTAGGGCCTCTGCCTTCACCTCAGGTCATGGTCTCGGGGTCCTGGGATCGAGCCCCGCATCGGGCTCTCTGCTCGGTGGGGAGCCTGCTTCCTTTCTCTCTCTGCCTGCCTCTCTGCCTACTTGTGGTCTCTGTCTGTCAAATAAATAAATTTAAAAAAAGAGAGAGAAAAAAATATAAACCACCAAGTCCCACCACTCTGAAGGAAACATTGTAATGTAAAAATTCTATTGCTTATATATTATTTTTATGTATCAGATATTCTCTAAGTAATCACATTCATCAAAGCATTTAATATATATATGGTCCTATACAGATTATTAGCTAGATTTTAAGTGTGGGAAAAGCGAGTATAAAATTTAAGTAGCACAGCTAATATGGGTCAAAATTTGGTATCAAACACAGAAAGAATGGTCTTCAGGTACTTTGTTATACAGCCTCTCTGACCTGCTCAAACACTGTACATCCTTCTACTCCATATTATTGTCCCTGTCCCGCATTTATCACTATGCCATGTAGAATGTAGTTGGATGAAGATGGAGGGATCGTATTCCAGGGGGAGAGTAGAATGAGCAAAAGGACCGAAGAAGGACCAGAGAGCGAGAATCACTACAGTTGTACAAAGAAGAAAGAATGGATTTACCAGTTTGGCAGGAGCCAACCTGATAAACTTATTCAGTAACCTCTGGGAAAGGATGAGCACTCTGTTAAAAGTAAATATACTCTTATGGTTTAATTGTCATTTCACTTTTGCTCAGTATCCCAGTTTTTTTATGCTCAGGGATTTGAAAATGAAATAAGGAAAGAAAGAAAGAAAAAAAAAAGAAAGAAAAAAAGAAAGAAAGAAATTAAGAAAAGAAAGAGGAGAAAGAAGGAAAGGAAGGAGAGAAAGAAAGAAAAGAGAGGGGGAGAGAAAGAAAAGAGAGGAAGAAAGAAAGAAAAGAGAGAAAGAAAGAAAAGAGAAAAAGAAAGAAAGAAAGGGAAGGAGGGAGGAAGGGAGGGAGGAAGGAAGAAAAAACAAAAAGGAAATAAACATGTCTCTAGTGGCTAAGACAAATATAGCTTGGAATGACAACTATGGAATTGAACACACTTGTACATTCAAGTGTTTATGCTTTTTTGCACAGAGCCTGCTTCAGAATTTGTTTATGTTGGCTGAGCACTGGTTAGGATTAGCCTATTGTGCAGGTGGCAAAATTACATATGAGGACAGCATCTTGTTCCTTGACGCTCCTGTGAGAATGAATTATAGGGATATCCTGTGCTGTGCTACATTGCTATGAGCAAGAAAAAGACAAGCAGCAAGGATCCAGCTTTTTGGGATGATTATCATTTGTAGTGGAGGAGAATAATTCACCACCACTCACAGGTGTCTCTAATGGCTGTGGTCTCCTCGGCTTCTCTGTGCTGTGGCCTACAATTATTATGCTTTTGTGCAAAAGGGAGCTGACTCCTTATGCTTAAAAGCCAAGCCTTGCTCTTTTGAGCTACACCAGGTGATCATAGGCATCCTAATGGAAAATAGCATTTGATTGTCCCTCTTGGGTCTCATGCAGGCCAGTGCCATGCCTTCAAATACAAAAAATAAATTTTAAAAAAAAGTTATCTCTTCCAAAAGTGCCAGAGGGAGGAGAGGCAGCTGTCTGCGTCCAGATTTGGCTTTAACTGCTACTTCTTACCTAATCACTTTTGGCAGCTTGTCTTCTAAGCTAAGGTAAGATCTGTATGTGAACACTTAGTTGGCCTTGCAAATAGCATCACTCTCTAAACTTAACCAGCTGTCTCCTGCCAACAGCCCACAGGCAATCAAATGGAATCAGCCTTTATTCTAGAATTTCTCATCTGTGAACCTCAGAGTTGCATTTTCTAGTGTGGTCTACCTGTCACACACTATTGCCCAGAAATAGTCTCCCTGTAATATTCAGCAATGTGAGTTGAATGAACAGTTTGGAAATACCTAGCCTGGGTATTTCTGAGCTGTTTTCTAGTTCTTTTTAAGAAGCTCAGGGCCAGGGGTACCTGGGTAGCTCAGGTGGTTAAGCATCAGACTCTTGTTTTGGCTCAGGTCGTGATCTCACGGGTCAGGAGAGCAAGCTCTGCTAGTGTGGTAGGGGGAGGGTTTTTTGTTTGTTTTGTTTGTTTGTTTGCTACACTCAACAGGGGGTCTGTTTGAAGATTCTCTCCCTCTGCCCCTTCCAGCACTCTCATGTGTGTGCTCTCTCTCTCCCTCAAATAAATAAATAAATCCTTAAAAAAAATAAGTTCAGGGCAGTTGAGAAGTCAGCCAAGAACCAGATTATATACACTATGGAAACTGCAGTGATGAAACAAGGAGCCACGGAGTCCCTGATACTACAACCTTGCAAATCCAAGTGTGGTTCATGGACCTGCAGTATTAGCATCATCAGGAGATGGTAGAAATGCTACTAACAGAATCAGAATCTGCAGGTGATTAACCACCAGGTGATTTGTTTGAGAAGCACTGCTTTAGAACAATACTTCTCCCTACCCTTGCTTATATTGGAGTCACCTGGAAGCCTTTAAAATTCTGACATCCAGGCTGTGCACAAGGACTGTTGAATTCGAATCTCTATGAGTGGGTCCCAGCCTCGGTATTTTTTTAGCCCCCTGTCTCCACTGTTTTTATTCCTAGTGCTGCCAACTCTGAGAACCAATCATCCTGTTAGGAACTGCCTAATTAGCATCTACATGTACCCGTTTTTTAGGAGAGCATGTTATTCAGTTGAATACGTTATTGTCAATCCAGCAATAAATCTTCCCATTACCTTGCTAATAGCCAGAAAACTTTGTAACTGAATCAGAGGCCTAGAGTCTGGATCTCCATTCACCCTCTAAACCAATGGCAGAAATTCTATTCCTCTGCCATACTGGCTTGAAAAATGGATACATAATATCCTTCAGACCAAAATAAAAGAGGAGATATATATATTCAGGACCCATAGAAAAGCTTCCCTGACTCTTAAAGAGGCACATCAGGAAGGGATGCATTATTTGGTTTTGGGCTTGGTTTTCGTTTTCTCCTGCCTTGAAATGTTTTTGCATGATACCTGGAGCCATTCCAAATAGCGCACAGCCATGAGAATTGAGGCCACACTTGGTGGGGAGAGGGATTCAGAGCAGAAAGTAGGAAAGAATCTATGTTATGGTTGACCTGCTGAATTAACCCACCCTGATAATTTGTCTCTTATCTCATCTCTTATCTGAGATTCTAAATGTCCTTATTCATGAAGACATTTTTTGCTGAGCCTTCTCTTACTTTTGGCTGAAAGAATCCTATTAGTAATCTTTAACTCATAGATGGGGAATAATAATATACAGTGAAAAATCCTAGCGTAACAACATGAATCATAGACTTTCAATATCGAAAGAGAGCCCAAACAGCACCCACTCCAGCTGCTCTCAAGTAGTCTCTGGACAACACTGAAACATGTCTTGCCTCCAGCAGAAGGGTAACGAAATTTAGAAAACTTGCTGATTTGGTATTTTTGCAAATCATCTTCTCATTTTCTGTCTCCAACTTGACAGATGAGAAACATGCAGAGAAATAGATGGTGTTTCTGCCTAGAAGGACACAAAATGCACTGCCCATGGACACATATTCCTAGGCACAAGGCATGTATGTACCTTTGAAGAACATTGCTTATTTGAAAATAGAAGAACAATAAATGGTCCGTGTAAAGTTATCCTTGAGTTTTCTTTTGCTGACCATTCTTTATATGAAATCCAAGTCTAGAATTATACCTGAGAGGCTAGCAAATTTAAATTTAATTATATTGTTACATTTTCCAACTAGTTGTAATTAAGTTAGGAGAAGAGAAGTGTTTGGTGTCTGATTCCAAAGTCACTTGTGATCATGTCTCATGAGGGCAGATATTTTGTTTCTGTTTCATTCATTGCAGTACCCCCTTCCCACCCCCATGCCTAGAACCATGCCTGACACATAGTAAGCACTTCACAAATACTGGTTGGGAAAAAAAGCGAATAAATGAATAACTTTCCTAGTCACTATTGTTTCTCAATTTCTAGCTCAGTTAGTAGTTGAAAAAGAGTACATGCTTCATGATTGTTAAATAACTTAATAAATAAAGATTACATTTTAAAGCAGATTTTAAAAGGGCAATGATAACATGGCTCAGAAGGTAACATGTTTTCTCATGGAGAGATCTTGCAATTGTTTCAGTTACTGGAATCCAAAGTTGAGGTTATCATGTTTCAGGCTGATTTATCACATTTGACTTTCCTGATGAAAATTACTATGTTTCACTTCAAGTATAATATGCATCTTCACACTGTTCTGTATTACTTTCTTTACACTTAGATTTGTATCATTTCATAAATTGAAAAAAAATGTGTACTTAGTGTCTACTTCAGAGAAACAATGGGATCAGTGTTCAGTTGTAAGATTAGAAAGACCCAGCTCCTGAGTCTGCAACTCGAGGATAGGCATGTGCTTATTGAAGTCTCAGTAATGGTGGTACCCCCTTTGGATTAACTAGGTGGGAAAAAGTGCCCAGAACATATTTGTTGAATTGAAAACTACAAACCTGGATTACAAGTCAATGTACTGACCCTAAGGAAAATGCAGGCTGCTGCATGTGGTTTCCAAAGAGAGCATTCTCGTCTACTTGGGAACCTGGGAGATCTTTTTGGAGAAGGTGGTTCTTAAAAGACGAAATGCCAATAAGTACGTGTCAGGAGAGGACCTTACCTATGTGAAGAGATCAGCTTAGTTGGCAGAATCATAGGAGACATCTTCATAGAAAAGGGGATAGTTCAGGGATGCCTGGGTGAGTCAATCAGTTAAGTGTCGCCTTCAGCTCAGGCTCCTGGCCTTGTTCATGCAGGAACCTCCTTCTCACTCTGCCTGCCACTCCCTCTGCTTGTATGCTCTCTCTCTGTAAGGAAGGAAGGAAGGAAAGGAAAGAAAGGAAGGAAAGGAAGGGAGGGAAGGAAGGGAGGGAGGGAAGTGGGGAGAAAGGAGGGTTGAGTAGTTCAGTTTGTCTGTATATAGCTTTTAGAGAATAATTATTATTTAGAGACTAAATCTTCAAAGTTAAGTGAGAGATGCAAAGTGCCTTGAATGTCCGAGTAAAAACTTTGTATTTCAGTCTTAGGCTACAGTCAGTGGTTCCTAAGCTTTGCTGTATATTGTAATCACCTGATAATCATTAAATGAAACAAATGCCTGGTTACCACCCTCAGATATTCTGATTTAATTGGTGTGGGAGGTGACAAGGGCATTGAGAATGTTAAAAACTCCCCAGGTAACTGTAATGTGCAGCAAACTTTGGGAACTGATGCTATAAGTAGGAGTGGGATGACAATGGGCAAGAGCAAGGATGGAGCTGTCCTTCGTGTATGAAGAGTCATTTGGGGTTTAGGAGTTTAAGGTCTAAAAGGAGAGTCTTGCAGGAAATTCATCCTGTAGATCTGAAATCTAAGAGCAAAGTCAGCATTTCTTATTTGGATTTGAAAGTCATCCATATAGAACCTCATCCATAGAGAACCAACTTTGCTTCATGCACTCCTGTTCATCTTTCAGATTTGAGTTCAAATTTCTCTTCCTGGGGGAAGCTTGCCAGAACTGCTGACAAAATGAGATACCTGTATTTGATGCCTCACAGCCACCTGAACTTTGTCATGGTACCATCTATAGTCTATAGCATCCAGACTGCTCTCTTACAACATATTTCTGTATGCAAATGAGCTCCCCTGTGATTGGTAAACAGGGGATTTATATAAGTGTAACACCAAGCACAGCAACTCAACTGAATGTAGCAAGCTTGCAGAAAAATTTTTTAACAGGGTGACCCCACTCTCCACCATTTGGCTCTGATTAGTCAGACATTCTCTCCTGGAAGTCTGTACTACATGATTCTCCCTATTTGGGGGCAATGTTTGCCCTATCGTCATAACTAAGTTTTAAGAGAATTAAGAGGTATCAAAGTTCTCTAAGAAACAGAACCAATAAAGTGTGTGTGTGTGTGTGTGTGTGTGTGTGTGTGTGTATTTTAAGGCATTGGCTCACATTATTGTAGGAGCTGGCAAGTTGAAAATCTGCAGGACAGGGGCACCTGGGTGGCTCAGTGGGTTAAAGCCACTGCCTTCAGCTCAGGTTATGATCCCAGGGTCCTGGGATTGAGTCCCACATGGGGCTATCTGCTCAGCAGGGAGCCTGCTTCCCCTTCTCTCTGTCTCTGCCTGCCTCTCTGCCTACTTGTGATCTCTGTCTGTCAAATAAATAAATAAAATCTAAAAATTAAAAAAAAAAAAAAAGAAAGAAAAGAAAAGAAAATCTACAGGACAGGCTAGAAACTCAGGCAAGAATTGATGTTGTAGTGTTGAGTGTGAAAGGGGAAACAGGCAGAATTTCCATATTGTAGTCTTGAGGCAGAATTCCTTCATCCAGAAACTCAGAGGAGTTTCCTCCTCTGTCCAGTCCTTGACTTTCAGTGACTCACATTTCCATTTTCTCCATTTTTTTATTAGTTGTCCTCTTTTTTAAAAGTTAGTACTAATCCCATGTTTCTTAAGCTGCTAGGATATGTCTTGAAGATCCTTCTCTCCTAGACTTTATCTTATAGAGCAGGCATCAGCAAGCTTTTGCTTGAAGAGCCAGATAGGAAATATGGTGGACTTTAGGCCAAGATGCAAAATTGAGGCTCTTGTGTGGTTATTTAAATAAGTTCTAAAAATGTAATCATTTAATAAAGTAATCATTATAAAATGTAAAAACCATTCTTAGTTCACTGGAAAATGGATATGGTTCATGGACCAGTAGTTTGCCAGCCCCATGTATGGAAAGGCAGGAACTTGAACAAAGTAATGAAGGAATGTGATCTTCATACCTGCCTGTAATGGTGTGTAATGGTCCCCTCTTTGGGGCTAATGGGGTTTTTTTTTTTTTTTTGTCTTTTTTGCTTTTTGTTTTTTGTTTTAATAAAACAATTACTTATTTCATAGTATCAACCTGGTGTTAAAGTTGGTTACAGGGTAGAAAAGGACTGTCTTATAAAATCTAAAAGGCACACACACAAGAGAAGGATTTATAACCGTTTAAACAATGTCTTAATTATAGTTTAAACCAAATAGACCTTAGAACAAAGGAAGAGGCCTGTGTAAGGGCCTATTTAGCCAGAGCGGCCCCACCTCGGTTGAACAGCCATTTTGTTGTTTATCAAGTAAAACTTAAATTGACCCTGCCCCCCCCCCCGCCCCCCCCCAACTTACTTAAAAGCAAGTCCGGGAAACCAGTCCCAGGTATCAGAGCCCAAATACAAGGGTGGGTCAGGTCAGGTGGAGATAACAGCCCCAATGCAGGGAAGAGTCCAGTCTGGTGGAGACATCCAATCAGTAAAGTGCACATGCTGTCTCCCTAGCTACCAAGGAGTATGGGCCCCGCTCTTGGGATGCCTTTTGGGTGCCCATTCTGACTAAGGTGACAGGCTGATTCAAATAGCTACTATGGGTGAATTATAGTTCATTGGCCACCTGTGTGTGGCCAGGCTCAACTGCATGGCCTTTGCTCTATAAAAGTTAGTCTGTGAGGCAGGGAGGGGTCGTGCTCTCTTTAAGAGGTGTGGCCCCGACCGGTAGGTTTGATTCTCGATGTTTGTTGCGAAATAAAGCTTTGCTTGACCTTCGCTTTGTATCAGTCTCTTTCCTTTAATCACGGACCCATTATTGGGGGACCCAACATTGGGGACCCAAGAGCCTACTGCATGGTACAGGTGGTGAAGTTATAACAGAAAACAAAGAGAAATCAGTTATTCAATTTGTTTTATTTTCTGCCTTCTCTGTTCAGAAGACTGTCACATGGGTAAAGAGAGAATGGGCTTTGATGAGAAAGAGTTGATGAGAAATAATGGGAGAAATGTGAAAATACATGTAGGTGTTTCTAAAATTCCCTGAATGACCAAATCCAATAAATAAATAAATCCATAAAGCCACATTATCAAGGACAGAGGTCTCTAGTGATATACCAGAAGACTCTGCCTTCTTCCTAGTCCTTGTCAAAATATTTATGTGAAGTTTGAAGAGGTCTCACTTAGTGGTTACCTATTTTATAGATACTGAAAGTTGGAGTGACTAAATAAGCAATATAATATTCTTCCGGCTCTAAAATCCAACAGTTTAAATATCATTAAAAAAACAAAAAAACAAAACCAACATCTTTATATCTGAGCTACAGTCTATTCTGAAATCGATATTTAAGTATTTGAAAACAGCTATGAGCTGCTGTTATTATCTGTGATACATGAACATTTGTAAGGAAAATGTAAGATGGTCTCCTGCTCTAAACTTGAACAGATTTTGTTTGCCATACCCAATCCTAAGACATTACATTGTTCCTCCTTAAATCACCTCTCCTTCATTCTTGGCATTATGTAGGCAGAACTGTTAAGATTGCTTTGGATTATAATTGTGTTATTAATAGATGGACCCAGAGAAAGGGATGATTAATTTATCTAAGGTAAGAAAATGACTTAGTGACCGAAGGCAACATACTATCTAAGGTAAGAGAATGACTAAATGACAGAGGGCAACATAGTGCTGGAACTTACTCCCTACGGAGTTAGACTCTTGTGGCTAATTGTGGAACACAAAAATAAAATCAGTGGACAGGAATTGAGGTATTTGGGACTCAATTTTAGCTTGATACAAGGATTTTGTTCTTGTTTTTGTTGTTGTTTTTTAATCAATGGGTACTTTCCAAGAAAAGAAAATACCATATATGGTTCTTCTCTAATGTAATAAAAATAGATTTGGTTGTGATTTAGGAACTTAGCTTCCAATACGAGCTCTGAAATACCGGGGTCTCCTTTGTTTGCTATCTAGAATAGAAGTTAATAGAGAGTCAAGAGTCTCCAAACTCACAGAATGCTATAGTTAATATGGTTTTTCCCTGGGGAGTTCAAGCAGAGTAAGGGACCTTGAAGGTCTGGCTCATTGCTTTGGTCAAAGAGCTTCCAGTTAGGATTCTAACCAGGTTCACTTCCTGGCCAGGGAGCAAAAAGCCTTTGCTCTTTTCACAAACCCATCCGTACATGTGCAGTGTATTTAAGGACTGATGACTATTAACATATAAACTAAAAACCTTGCCCAATGAAGAAAAATCTCCTTATGAAAGAAAGGGGGGAAGTGAAGGACAAGCTGATAGCATTAGAATGGATGAAAAATTTGCTCTTCTACCCCTAATTAAGAAAAGGTAAAGTAGGCCAGCATTAAATTTGCATGACAAAGAAAGCAATGCAAACAGAAATTGGCTCCACATTAATCTCCTTTTGAGATTCAAAGTTTAAAGGAGAATATAAAACAGGGAGAATCTTAAATTTGCTCTTGCAGGAATCTGTGGTTTTTACAGCCTAATCCTCCCAGGGAAAGAGGTGCGCTTGTCATTCAGACCTGCAGGACTTTAAAGGGCAACACTTTTCATTTATCGTTGCTCTAGCACATGTAAACCATTTCCTTTTTATTCTGACTTCGTAGTTTCAAACTAAAGAATATGTTATTGCTGATATATGGGCTAATTTCTACTCTTCACAGGCTTCCAAAAGTAACTGTCTGCGCCAGTATTAAAATTCAAAAACAGTATCATGATGCTAGCATATTGAGTTATTGTTTGCTGTAGGTGGATATAATGTCATATAGCTGATCAGTTTTTCTTAAGGAGCGCCACTTCATTGTCCTCAGTGAATATTCTATCATTTCTACTCCAAGTGTAGTCTGTGAACCATCCCAAGCTGTTTGGTGCTGGTCTGGGGCAAGAGAAATTAAGAAGCTGAAAGCAGGGGGCACCTGGGTGGCTCAGTGGGTTAGGCCTCTGCCTTCGGCTTAGGTCATGATCTCAGGGTCCTGGGATCAAGCCCAGCATCGGCTCTCTGCTCAGCGGGGAGCCTGCTTCCCCCTCTCTCTCTGCCTTCCTGTCTCCCTACTTGTGATCTCTCTTTCTCTGTCAAATAAATAAATAGAAAAAAAAAAAAAGAAGCTGAAAGCAAATTTTTAGAGATGTATAACAAAATGGAAATGGTTTTATATCTAATGAATATAATAATTTTAAAAAATTTAATAATTAAAAGAACATGTGTTTTATGTTTTTGTTTTTATCTTGTTTTCTTAGTAATTTATTTTTATCATATTGTACAAACTCACCAAAGATGGAGTAGAGTTTATTTTTAATGATCTTTTACTATAGAGCATTGAGATGCCCTGCCTTAAAATATCGTAGAACTTGAATTTAATGTCTTTTTATGTACCCAGTTAATTCTTAGCAAAGATGTATTCATTCGAAGCGTACATATACACGTTTTTTAATATATTAGCCCATAATTTACAGGGGAAGAATAACGAAGCAATAGTGACAACTACAACCACAGGCATAACTGTTGCTGTTAATATGAAAATTTGCATGGTATTAGCATATTTAATGAGCACCTACTACTGAATCAGAGGCTTCTTTCATTAAAAATCCTAGGCAGTCTGAGGAAGTTATTATTATTCCCACTTTACAAATTAGGAAACTGAGACTCTGAAAGTCAAATCATATCAATGTATAATTTTCAGAAAGTTAAAAACAGGTGTCTCTCATACAGATGTGAGTACCTGTTAAAAGATTCTTTTAACACATTAATAAAAGAACCAATAGGGGCGCCTGGGTGGCTCAGTGGGTTAAGCTGCTGCCTTCAGCTCAGGTCATGATCTCAGGGTCCTGGGATCGAGCCCCACATCGGGCTCTCTGCTCAGCAGGGAGCCTGCTTCCTCCTCTCTCTCTGCCTGCCTCTCTGTCTACTTGTGATCTCTCTCTGTCAAATAAATAAATAAAATCTTTAAAAAAAAAATAAAATAAAATAAAAAAATAAAAGAACCAATAGAATGATAAAGCTAGTTCAGAAAAGGGTTCAAGAGACCAAAGTGATTAGAATCAATAAAAGAGTGTTGAAATAAGATCGTAAAGAGAGATATAAAGCTGGTTAATATCCTACAAGACTGTAGGACAAGACAGCAATATTTAGGGAATCTTTTCTAACAAAAATCGTTTCCTTTTCTCTTGGATAAAAATTATTTGTAAATGTTGATATTCTACAGGTTAAAATCTCCATCTCAGAATATGAGCTGCAGCAGCGTCTGGGTGGCTCAGTCCGTTGATCAACTCTCCTTGGGCTCAGATCATGATCTCTGGGGTCCTTGGGTCCTGGGCTTCTGGGATCCTGGGATCAAGCCCCTCTACAGGCTTCCTGCTGCAGTGGGGAGCCTGCTTCTCCCTCTTCCTTTGCCCCTCCCTTCCTGCTCATGTGCTCTCTCTCTCTCTCAAATAAACAAAATCTGTTAAAAAAAAAAAAAAAAAAAAAAAGAACGCCTTTTTAAAGGGTGACTCAGTCAGTTAAGCTTCTGCCTTCAGTTCAGGTCATGATTGTAGTGTCCTGGGACCAAGTCCCAAGCCGGGCTCCTTGCTCAGCAGAGTCTGCTTCTCCCTCTGCCTGCTGCTCCCCCTGCTTCTTCTCTCTCTCTCTCTAAGAAATAAATAAATAAGATCTTTAAAATAATAAAATAAAATAAAGTCTTAAAAAAAAAAAGAATATGAACCGCAACCAAAAGTAAGGAGAAAGCCGAAAGAAAGATAACCCTTACATAGGTCTGCTTAGTGTAGGAGTGGGAACTTTTTTTCCTTCTTCCCATCTAGGTTTTTTTTGGCTGGTCTAATAATTAAATTGATATAAGGCAGATTAATAGGAGAAAAAACCAAGTATAATTTTGTATGTAGAGGCTCCCTATAAACATATGAGACTCAAAGAAGTAGCCAGAGCAGGCAACATTTATACCCTGTAGATAAGGAAGCAATACATTTTTGAGGAATTGGTAAGACAAAGGGTTTAGGCTTGGGGTAGTAAATTAGTGAAGAAGTAACAAGGTGTATATATACGGCCTTCCCTAATTTTCCTATTTCTGGTGATAAGGGTACCTCCTACCCTCCTGGTATAGGGAGGTTACTTTTCACACAGGAGATTTATTTTCTGGTTTCAGGGGCACAAAGCAAGATCAAGAATGTCCTTTCTGCACTGCAAGTTTCTTAAGTAACTTTTTTTTTTATTATTTTATTTATTTATTTGTCAGAGAGAGAGTACACACAAGCAGGCAGAGTGGCAGGCAGAGGCAGCAAGAGAAGCAGGCTCCCCACTAAGTAAGGAGCCCGATGTGGGACTCGATCCCAGGACACCGGGATCACGACCCGAGCCGAAGGCAGTGGCTCAACCAACTGAGCCACCCAGGTGTCCCTCTTAAGTAACTTTTATTCAAAATAATCAATATGCCAAAGTGGCATCTTTGAGGGTGGCATATTCCCTTCTTCATGAGCAATACTCCTGTATGACATTAAATGAATGGGCAGTCCTCTTTTTCCTTGATATCAAAGTTTTGGATATTTTATTGCAACAAAAACTTCCCTTTAAAAATCCCCTAGTTTTGAATGGCAGATTTGAATTTGCGTTCCTTCTGCTCCACACTCTCTCTTAAAGTGTCTGCCAGCTCACTGAGAGAGGGCTACTAAGAAACTGGTCAGAAGGTTCTGCTGCTGTTTTTCCTTTTTGATGGTACTTATAATATAGTACTGTGTCGCTGGCTATCCTCACGGCACATGCTAGTACCCATGCGATGAGACACGAGAGCATTTCTTTTCACAGATAGCTCTAAAGAATCTGAAGTTTTGATTACATAGGTAAGGATAGGTATGTGGGTAGCTCAGGCTGCCACTTACTGTCATTCCACAAATTCTCTGAGTTTATATATTTATTTATTTTTTTTAAGTGTTTGTGAATTCTTTTTTTTTTTTTTTTTTTTTAGATTGCATTTATTTGTCAGAGAGAGTGCAAGAGAGAGCGAACACGGGCAGACAGAAAGGCAGGCAGAGGCAGAGAGAGAAGCAGGCTCCCTGTCAAACAAGGAGCCCAATATGGGACTTGATCCCAGGACGCTGGGATCATGACCTGAGCTGAAGGCAGCCGCTTAACAAACTGAGCCAGTCAGGCGTCCCCAAATTCTCTGATTTTAGACACTCCTTTGGATACTGAATTGGAAGTTCAGCTCCATTACTTAGTAGCTGTATTATTGGGTCCAATTATTGAACCTCTCTAAACCTAATTTTTTCTAAATTATAAATGACATAATGTTAGTAGGACCTCATGGAGCTTTGGTGAAGATAATGCTGGAGAATGGTATAAAAGCTGAGTATGGTCTTCCCTACTCCTTCTGTTTTCTTCCTGTGACATGTCCCATCAGCGTAGGCTCCTGGCCTTGTGTTGCCCTCTCTGTATTGTACGATAACAGCGGTGGAAAGATACATGACCATGAAAGGAGAAATTGGGCATATGTGTATTAGCCCCTTCTTTTTTTTCTTTTTTCTTGTGAGCATGTCTGCAGGTGACCCATATTCTGATCGTCTGGAATGAGGCCTGTTGCCTGCAGAGATAGACCAGTGTTTCCAGCAATTATTTCATTGATAATGATACATGCTATTTTGACCTTTTTGTCCTTATCTCTCAAAAGATTTAGAAAATGCTATAAACGTTAACTATTACTGCTTTGTAGTTTAGTTTTCATTTTTGTTCTTTAAGTGAGTTACTTATCTTCCCTGAGCGTCTTCTCTAAATGGGATAACATAATTAACCTCTATAAGTTATTATGAACCTGAAAAAATATTTTGTGTATAAACTGTCTGACCCCAAAGCAACATTCTGTCTTGTGGCCAGAATTTGTGTCTCAAGTTTTGATCTTGAGAATGTAGTTATTGTAAATATAGGGCCACTTAAACATAATAAGTAAATGGCCATTTTGCATGGAAAGTACTACCTCTCCTATAAAAAGGAACCGAAAGGAAACCTTTATTGCTTTTGAATAATTAGGATAATAATTGTCAGTCACTGCTTTGTGTTTGTATGAAATTTGAAAGTACATTTGGACTCAGAGAGTTCTTTTCTGATGTCTAACATTAGTGGAGATTCGTTTTGCTAAATCAAATATTCAAATTTAAAATCCTCTGCTAACATTAGAGATGTGAAAAACAAATTGTTCCTTAAAGTACCAACTGAAAAAAATTCTATCATAAATGTGAAAAGACTTCTTCAAAAAGGGACTTTGATCAAAGAGCTGGAATTTATTCTTATGGTGATCATCCATTAGAAACTAAATAGATGGTTTAAGAAAAAAAAAAACTTAAGTGTCTTTCATTACAGAAAAAAAAATGAATTCTTGGATAATTTTACTTCAGTGTGTTGCTGATTTCTAATTAAACCCGATTAGAATCAAATCATTTTATCATAGGCAGTTTGTTTCTGTACCATCTTTATTTCAAAGCATTTTTTTTGCATCCACAATTCTAAACTCTATGATCTGCAAAGATACAAATTGTGAAATCTGTAAGAGTGGTATTTATATTGGTTTTGGTAATAGAAAAGAACAAGGAAAATGGATTCTTTTTTTCCCTTCTGAACTGATGAGTCTCTATATGGAGAATGGATGTGTATTAATGGGTCTGTCATTAATTCTATAGCCACGTCTTCAAAGCAGGCACCGTTCCATTGCATTCCTGGGAAGCTATATTTTTATGTTTGCTTCCTTTTGACAATGGTTTTGTAAAACTGGGCTGCTGATAACTCCCTCAAGTAAGCTAGTTTGCTGAGCAATACAGTTTGACAAATGCTTATTAGTAAAAGCTATACCCTTAAGATTTACTTGACTGAACTGTCCCATTGATTGTCATTAATTATCGTGTTTATTCACAAACAAGTTTCTATGTTCACTTGTCACTTCAGCAATTTGGATATTGATTGAATCCATTTGGATGTGTAACACCCAAATCGAGGTTCTCTTAAAAACTTGTCAAAAGGTACAAAAGATTATACTGACAATCAACAGAACAGAACAGAACAGCATTTTATTTAAATAGTTAGTCCTTTCAGGAGAAGAAAATGCAGTGGTTTCCAAAAGGAATGAGCCAGAAGAATAGAAATCATTTGCCAGTGGAAGGCATACTTGAGATTTCCCGTAGAAACAGATAGTCAGTAAATAGCACTTTTTTTTTTTTTTTAAGTAGATTCACCTAAAATTTCAAAGAACAAAAAATACACTTAAACCTGCCAGGCTTCAGGCATGGGGTTGCAGGTCTTGTAGGGTAATACCCTGTCAGCACTAGCTTTTAGCAAGAACCTAGCTTCTGGCAAGAAGCATTTATCAAATGGCACAGTGGGAAGATTGAAGGAGTACTGGATGAAAGTCACAAATCCCATGTCATGCCCCAGGCTCTGTCTCTTAGCTGTGCTCTTATCAGGACCTTAGGCAAGGTATTTAGTGAATTTTATCTCACCAAAGATACCATTGAATGTAAGATGCTCCATTGTATCCTGTGCCCCTAAGAAGGAAAAACACTGACAAACCAAAGCCCATTATCTGTTATAGGGTGAAATTTCTGAAGTGCTAAAGGTGTAAAAATAAAAGCACCTTAAAAATCAAATATGGCTATTCTGTTGAACTTTAATTTACTTATTTATCTGTAAATGGAGATCTGGTTAGCTCAGTGACCATTTATCATGAATTCCTTGGGATGTTAACAAGTATAGTGTCAAAAAGAAATTTTTGTAGTAAATAAGATATACAAGAATGCGTAAGTGTTCATTTTTATATATAATATAAGTTATTACTTTATAAAAATAATAAAAGCAAGATTAATTTAAATCTATGATACCTGATATACCCTTTTTGGGTACCTTTGAGAACAAAACTCAGTTGTCTAGTCCTAGTGCAACTGCTAACTGTAGTCTCCAGTCTCCAGTCCCCACTGTCTCCCTTCACACTCTGCCACTAAGGAGTGGAACTCTAACTTGGGCTTATGAACCAAACAAAACTATTTAGATTCTTTACTAATTGCATGTGAGTTCCAGGAGAAAGGTTCTTTGTGGTTGGGTTTCTCAACTGGGAGAATATTCATCTGGTGGCACTAGTACTCATTTTATATAGCAGTTGGAAAAGCCTGATGGGGAAATGAAGCCAACTAGGTAATAAGAAAGTATGAAGAGGAAGCGATTGCTTTGAAGACGTTATTTGCACTCTTGAATCTTGTCTTTTCTGAGGCTAGATCAACACTGGCCAGTGCATTGTATGAACTCATAAATTTCCTTTTTGCTTAAAGATGCTTGACCTTGTTTCTTTTCTCTCTCTCTCTCTTTAGCAATTAAAGCATTCTGACTAATATAGAATCAGATATAAAAGTGCATTCAACAACTCTGCATGGTGAAGGTCAGTGCTACTTTCAAAAGAACTGGTTTCCAAACTAAGTTATCTTTTACACATGGACATTATGTACTAAATTTTTAGTTCATTAGAGTAATGATGACTAGTTTATTTGATTTTAACCCACTGAGCCACCCAGGTGCCCTTAGTTTATTTGATTTTATATATGTGATCAGTATACAATGTTCCTGGCATACAGTCATGACTCCATTATTGTCTTGGTGAATGAAAGAATTATATGAATTTTTAATGTTTGAGTAGGAAAGAGATCAATGAAGAGCTTATAGGATGTGTGATTCATTTTATTCAAAGAAATCAAGAAGGATCCAAACATAATATGTTAACCAGAATTTTCCAAAGTGCATTCCAAGAATCTCTAATTCATTTGGAAGCTAATAGCTCTTTCTTCAAAACGAATGATTCGAGTACATTGCCAAGTATAGTATGTAGCTTATAGTAAATGATCAGAATATAACTTCTGTGCTTGACCTCCTAGTAGTAGTTCCTTGATTGCTTGAGTTTAAAAAGAGATCAATGGTTAGACTTGTTTTATCTCATACTGTTTGTTTGGTATCATTCCTGAAATCTTCATAAATGACTATGTGGAACATTTATTCCCAATCTACTTGACTTGTTTCTCTGACTTCTGCATAAGTAATCTAGCTTTGCTATTCAAAGTGCTGGTGTCCAGGGGCACCTGTGTGATCAGTCCTTAAGCCTCCCAACTCTTGGCTTGGCTCTGGTCATGACCTCCCTTTTGGGGCTCCACGCTCAGCAGGGGTTCTACTTCCCCTCTCATTCTCCTTCTGCCCTTCTGCACCTTCCCACTGCCCACCCCCCAAATAAATAAACAAATCTTTAAAAACAAAAACAAAAACCACAAAGTGCTGGTGCCCAAAACTGTTGCTGCTCCACTACCAGATAAAGAACTTGAGTCAAAATACAAATCAGTGCACTTCCTCTGTCATCAGGGAAAATGCCAGCTGAACTAAGCAGTGTGCTCAGTGATGATGTTGGTTTATCTTTTTGCTGGAGCTTCTTCCTGTCAAAGACCAGTAACAAGTGATTGGTGGGTCTGTACTTAAAGTAGCAGTGATCTATAGAACAATATCAAGTTATTACCAGGAGCAACTGGGGATAGGCCAAGGACTTGAGGCTAAAACATTTAGAAATCTCCATCTTGGAAAGCTCCTCTCAGTGCTTAGAACCTGCAGAGGCAATCAGTATAGCATATGTGTGGATGCAGATGCTAAGTCATCCTCTCAAAGTCATAGGTCACCAGGACCCAGAATCTATGATGCCTAATTTGTTCCCCTTATTTCTGCACATACATGATGACTCGACCACGGGTCATCTCTACTAATACACATACACCCCAAATTACATTATCTCAACTTCCTACAAAAGGGTGTGTTCATTCCTATGGGTTGCTTACAATCTATATTGGAGTTGGACTTACTCACACTATTTGTTCAACTTCCTTTGCTCACTGTGGGTGACGCCGTTGTTAGGTAGGTCTTTATCCTCAAATCAGGCAGAATCTTTAGAAACTAATGTTGCTGGTGCCCTTCATAGCCCCCATGGGAGATCAATGGTCATTTCCTGCTTAAGAGAGAAAGGGTCTTCTTCAGCTAGAATGAGAGGAAATGCCCATATGGACTTAGCTCTCTGCCCTTAGGAGGAAGTTCTGAACTAAAAGCAATAAGCTATTTCATCTCACAGTAGTAGTTTTGTCCTATACACATTGTCCTTATACTGTCTCTCGATGTGATTTCTCAATTCCATTTAGGTACGAGTGGAGCAGTCTGTACTATCTGCATTGTCCTCCCTCGTTCAGGCTTTCCACTGCCTTAATATCCATCGATGTGCTTAATTTTCAATCTTTGTCCATTTATTTTGTTCTGACCTAAGTCAGATATTCACTCTCAAATTCTTTCAGGTAGTTGGAATGTATATGATATGTTTCAAAATAGTAAAAGAGAAAAATAGTCATACAGTGCTGAATTATGTATATATATGATTTAAAAAGAGCCAAGCCTGAGAAGGAAGGTTTTCCTTTGGCAAGAGATAATTAGAATTATAATGAGCATTTATTAAGTGGTTTCTTTATGCCAGTACCATGCTGAGTACATGGCTTATATCATTTATTTTGATAGTCACAACAACTCTGTAATGCTAGTATCCTCATTTTATAGATAAGAAAACTGAGATTCAGAGGTTAAATAACTTGCATAGGGTGGGCTTTATCTCATGCCTTTTAAACTCTGAGGATAATATTCTTAAATATTAATCTGTTATATATACCAATAATACCAAATGAGTGGATGAGAAATGCATGTTGTTAGCCATCTTTATAAATGCAACCTTCTCTAATTCATTCTGGATTCGCAGCCAGGTATTTCCTGAAGAAGCCTATATTTAAGAAGTATTATGTGTGGGGACGCCTGGGTGGCTCAGTGGGTTAAGCATCTGCCTTTGGCTCAGGTCATGATCTCAGGGTCCTGGGATCAATGGAGCCCAGCATCGGGTTCCCTGCTCAGCAGGGTGTCTGCTTCTCCCTCTTCCTCTCCTTCTGTGCTCTGTCTCTCTCAAATGAATAAACAAAATCTTTAAAGAGTATATTATGTGTATATATCGAAATGTGTCTCCCTCCTAATGATCTGGTGTTACATACCATCCCTGCAGACTCAAGGTAAGAAACCTAATGTATAATTCAACCATTACACTGCAGAAAATGAGAACAAATCGGTATCAGTCCAAAGAATATTCATTAAATAATAGACTTTTTAAATGTATTTGGTAGCATAATGGGAAAATAATCAATATGTCACATTTGTGGGATTTTTCACAGCTGGATGGTTCCTGAAATACAAAATTTTATAGGGATTATACTTTTCCTATATACTACCAGTTAACTATTTACACATAAATACCAGCTTTGGGATGGTTGAGGGGTTTCAGGGTGGAAGTCTGCTATCAAACATATGCAGAGCTTCCTTTCCCTCCTCTTCCTTCCAGGCTTTGGTGCCATATTGAGAACTTATAATTAGGTCCTAACGACAAGCCTGCCAAGAATTTATTTTCAATTCCCATGCTTTGCTATCTCAGCTGTTTCAAATTACATATATCTAAGCTGTAGGAAACGTGTTATCCTAAATGTTCTGGGGATTGATTTTTCCAAGTATTTCCAACCTTTTGTTTAGGCATTATAAAAGTTAACTGAGAGAATCCCATCAACGATTGTGGCCATTCATCAAGATTTTATACACATTGGCAACACATTAGGCATTTTTAGTATTCACTTCATCAAATCTTCACAGTAATTCTACAATTCAGGTACTTTATACCACCTTTCAGGGAAGAAGAAACTAAGCTAGGGCTGCTAAAAAAATTACTGGTTATTCTTTATTTTTTATTTTTTTTATTTGTTTTATTTTTTTTAAAGATTTTATTTATTTATTTGACATAGAGAGAGCGATCACAAGTAGGCAGAGGCAGGCAGAGAGAGAGGGAAAGCAGGCTCCCCGCTGAGCAGAGAGCCTGATGCGGGGCTTGATCCCAGGACCCTGAGATCATGACCTGAGCCAAAGGCAGAGGCTTTAACCCACTGAGCCACCCAGGCACCCCAAATTACTGGTTATTCTACCTTATGACTTGGTTTGTCTGATTTCAAATCCAAGCTTTTATGTACCGCGGTACACTTCTGCAAAATATATTTCAGACTTCTATATTTGGCTTACCAGTCTTCCTTTTATTTCTGGAGGGAGTTAGTATTATCCCTGTTTTGTGAATATAGAATATCAAATTTTGTAGGATTCTGTGACCTGCTAAAGATTACTTATCTGAGACATGAGAGAGTTGGAACCTAATTTCTTTCTACTTTTTTAAATATAGTAGTAGCTTATTGATTATTACATTCTTTGCAAAAGAAATTAGTCTATATTTGAAAAAATGTTATAAGGTTAATAAGGTAAAATGCACTTACTTGAATTGTAATCTTATGAAATATGGGCTTATATATATTAGTCTCAGTACATGAAACTAGCGGATATGTACCAATAGGGTGATTCACTACTACAGGCAACCGTAAAGCCATTGAAAATTAGTTTTTTGGTTTTTTTTTTTTTTTCTTTTTGTTAGGAATTCAGGATATGAAGTAGAATGCTTGGTTATTTTGAAATCCCAGTGAGTTTTCTCATCTCCCTGTAAGGAAGCATTGACCTTATGGATCTGAGTGCCCCCTGGGGTCAGGTTGATGGGTAAACCTGGTCTGCTATGTGGCAAGAAGTCTCCTTCCTTAGCCTCGAATATCTAGCATCTCTCCAGGGTCTTTGAGGATTCCTGGGACTTGGGCCTTTGGGGACACATGACTGACGTGTGAGTAGGGGAAAGTGGGCTAAGCAGGAAGTCCAGAACACGGGCTTTGGGAGTCCCTGTCTTCACCCTAAAATGGTCACTAGTTCCCTCTATTATTCTTCCTCCTTCTCCTCCCTCTTTTTTCCTACCTTATTTTCTCACTTTTTTCCTTCCTACAAAGAATAACAAAAAGAGAGAGAATGCCTTTTTAAAAAAATCCTTCAGTGTCTGGGTGGCTCAGTTGGTTAAGCATACTGACTCTAGGTTTCAGCTCAAGTCATAATCTCAGGGTCCTGAAATCAAGCCCTGCCTCGGGCTCTGTGCCCAGCTCCAAGTGGGCTTGAGGGATTCTCTCTCTTACTCTCCCTCTCTCTCTGCTCCTCCTCCTGTGCTCTCTCCCTCTCTCTCTCTCCCTAAAATAAATTTAAAAAAAAATGTTTAAAAAAAATCCTTTAGTGAGTTAGGGAGAAATGTTTTATCTCTCTCGCTAAAATCCTTCCTAATCACCACTTCGTAGAGGAACTCGGCAATTTTCCACTTGCTCCCCTATAATTCATCTTTTTCTTAGTTCCTTACCTCCTGCCTACGATAAGGAGTTCCTGAAGCTGATCAAAAGCTGGGGGTGCAGTCTAGTGTTCCTTTTCAGGCCCCAGTTGTTTCTTCTCTCCATGCTCACAAATGAAAACCAGCCGCTAAAATTGTTTGGTACTTTTTCAATCACGTCAGCTAGGAGTCTGTCAGCTCCAACCAAAAACACTGCTGACCGTGGTTGAGTCCCTTATATGATGTGCCATTCCATATGTGCAGAGGAATAGTAAACTGTGTGTACAGTACCTCTATTTCTCTTTGATTCTCTCACTTCTGTCCTGTGTCATGAATTAGCTTTGACCTCAGCATGAATTCTCTCAGGTATCAAGATGATTCCCAGTAGCAGTTACGGTAGATCTCTGTGTTTGTGTATCCTGTCACTGATTCTACGTGCTAGCCCCATGTACCTGGACAGATACATATGAACTGATACTGTGACTATGAATATAGTTAGACCACTGATACATCATAAAGCATTGGATATAGAGAGAGACATAAAAGATGATATATATATATAGAGAGAGAGAGAGATAAAGTAATAAATATAATTACAGTTACATCTATATATCTAATACTTATCCCGGTGTATCACACATAGTAGGCCTTAATACATTCTTATTACATGAATGGGCAAAAAAGTCCACATTAGACTCCTATTCCAGAGACTTAATATTTATTTTCTGCCCTCTGAGTGAAATCTGAGCCCTCATTTGTTGGAGTCAGTACCTTCCCAGTTTATTGAAATATCCTGGCTCCATTGATTCAGACCTCATCTTCACCGCATTCTAATTTTAAAGAGCTCATCAATTCAGTACTCTCCGTGTGAACGCTGACTCTTCGATTACCCTTAAGGCAGGGAACTTATCAGCTCAGGTATCTCTCGGAAATCTAAATCAAAACTATCTTTCCATAACTTCTACCCACTTATTCTAGTTATACTAATTCAGCACTTTTCCTCCAGAATAGAAGAAGATGAATGCTACCTGAAGGATTGTCCCCACTGAACACAAGTTCCTATCTTTGGATCCCCATGAAAGCATCTGTACAAGTCTTCCTTAACCTCAATGGATGATCCCTGGGAGAGAGAACATTTAAAAGCTGCGACTCTAAACCAGGAATTGCCCCAAATACTTTGCCGCAGGGACTTCCGTCATTTTATTTTGGAGAAATGTTTTTTACCCCACTTTGATTCCCCCTTTTGCTGGGTAAAATTTAAGAAGACCTCAATGCCTCCTATGATGGCAATTCCAAACCTTCCTCAGAAGGAAATCTGTATCACCTGCCTAAAATTTCTGACCTGGCGTAATGCAGAAACTGCTGTTTCTGTCTTTCCTTATGTGTCTGTTTCCTGCCATAGTGGAAGAGGTGGCACGGAGGCTGCAGTCAAAACCTTGTAACAGAGGCTCAAGACAAACACCATTAATGACGTTTGCTGCACACTTGTGGACTGTAAGAGGAACTTCATAAACATTTATTTCCCCAAACATAAGAGAATCATGAAGTCCCCAATCGCTAGACTGAGCAGCCCTAATCTAATTTCATTACTTGCCATGGAACAATGGGGCTAAGAGGCGATTAAAGTTGTCCAAGCATGATAATTTCTCATGATAAATAGCCAGAAAAAAAGGGAGTGCTGCTCGGGGACCCGGGGTTGGGAGATAAGGACCACTGACACGGTAAGGCTGTCACAACCCGTAAGCGGTCCTCTTAGATCAACGCATCCACTTCCTCATGCACTCTGAAGGGGAGGGTTCCACACAAGAACTCCAAACCCTTGTGCTTGCTTCAGAGCCTCATTTATTTTTATTAAGAGCAGATGGAGGCAGAAGTCCTCTGAGCACTTTATTATCGCACTGCTATTCACTGAACAGCCGCCAGTAGAACACAGAGTAGAGATTCTGTCCATCTGTTCGTTTGTCTCTCCTTCCAGTCTCCATGGCAGAGCGAGCAATTGCAGTATTAGTGTCAATGAGCATAATTAAAGGTCTGAAATGTTTTGTAGTGTTGAATTTTTATATAGATTGCATAATGCCATTGAGAGTATTTCTGTCACATCTAAATACATTTAGCATATAAATACATTATTATCTTGTACAGGATACTGATAATTTGTTTATCACCTGTAGCTAAGTGCATATACCTCAAAAACCATTTCTTTTGCTTTTTCTTATTTTATCTTCTATAAATACTTTTACTCCATGGGCCTTTTAGAAGCTTAGTATGCTCTGTTTATTTAGCTGAATAAAGAGTCAGGTGGGTAGAATGTGTTTTTCATCTTCAGCAGATTTTCTTTTATTTTTTAGATGTGTCTCTGTGATGAGCCAACTATATTTACACATTTGTCTACAGAGAATCATACGGTCCACATAAAAACTTATTTTGGGGGGCGCCTGGGTGGCTCAGTGGGTTAAGCCTCTGCCTTCAGCTCAGGTCATGATCTCAGGGTCCTGGGATCGAGTTCCACATCGGGCTCTCTGCTGGGCAGGGAGCCTGCTTCCTCCTCTCTCTCTCTCTCTCTGCCTGCCTCTCTGCCTACTTGTGATCTCTCTCTGTCAAATAAATAAAATCTAAAAAAAAAAACAAAACTTATTTTGGGGGACGCCTAGGTGGCTCAGTCAGTTAAGTGGCTGCCTTTGGCTCAGGTCATGATCCCAGGGTACTGGGATCTAATCCCGCATTGGACTCCTTGCTCAGTGGGGAGCCTGCTTTTCTCTCTGCCTCTGCCTGCCACTCTGCCTGCTTGTGCTCTCTCTCTCTCTTTCTGACAAATAAATAAATAAAATCTTTTTAAAAAAAGCTTATTTTTTTTTCAATAGTAGTCTCTAAGTTTTATATAATTAATTCCTGGGCTATAGATCATGTAAGAATTTCATTGCCCTCCCCCCCCCAAAAAAAAACAGTATTAACATTGGGAGTTGTGTTTCTGACCAAGGATTCAACACCAAATATCTTACCTTTATTTATTTATTTGAGAGAGTTGAGAGAGAGTGTGTGCCTGTTGGAGGCCGGGCAGTGAGGGAGAGGGAGAGACACAAGCAGATTCTGCACTAAGCTCCCAGCCCTACGCAGGGCTCAATTTCACAACCCTGAAATCATGACCTGAGTGCTGAAATCAAGGATCTAAGGCCGCCAAGGTGCTCCTCAACACTAGTCAAAAAATAAATCAGAAAAAGATATACCGTGTAAGTTTGTTTGGTCATCTAGAATAGTTCAACAATATTTTGATGCTTAAAATGTAAGATTACAAATTTCTGTGTTGTACAATAGCATGTTTGGCTTATAAAAACCTCTCTTCCCTGTTTCATAATGAGTATGTCAACAAATAGCTTCTCATTTTAGGATTAGGGGAGAAGCAATATAAACTCATACACTGCAATGATATTTCTTGCTGTGCAGGCCCTTTTGTGGTTAAGTAGCTAAGATAGTGTAGATTTTTTTGGCTTCAGGCCTGATCCTTATTCATTAAAATCCTAGATGGATTAATGACCTCTGTGACCTAAGATGACTTCACAAAAGCAGCCATGACTTTAAGGGGGAGTGCATAGTCTCCTTCAGGTGGCTGTAAATACTAGCTGGTTATCAAATAATCTTAAATCTTCTCATGGAGGATGTTAAGGGCAGAGAAGAGTATAAATTTTGTCGAGTTATGAAAAATATACTCAGGTAGGCTATGGGCTATGAAATACTTTTTGAAAGTTACTGTAATTTCCTTTATTTGGGTTGACTCTTTCAAATTTGGGAAGTAAACAGCTTCACTTCATAAGAAAAACTGGCAATGTACTGCAAGTCAGCCAGTGTTTCAAGAGTCTGACAATTTGCCTTGAATTTTGAGAGTTCAGCAACTGAGAGGTGGCTATCAGGCAGTCTAAAATAAAGGACTAAAAGACTGTCAAAACTGTGTAATTTTTGATGCCTAACTTTGGTCTTTAGGCTCACTTGGATGAAATGCTGATTAAGCATGTATAGTGAGTCAGGGAGAAAGTACCCAGCACTATGATCCAAGTAACACACCACTGTCAAAATTAGTATAATCTTATTGTGTTATCAATCAGATCAATCAGAACTGATCCTATGAACCATTCAGTTTCATCACTGGTATTTATTCACCTCTCATGATGTTCCAGATAATATTCTGTGGGAGATAGATATTTATTTATTTTTTTTAATTTTAATAAACATATAATGTATTTTTATCCCCAGGGGTACAGGTCTGTGAATCGCCAGGTTTACACATTTCACAGCATTCATCATAGCACATACCCTCCCCAATGTCCATTTCCCCACCACCCTCTCCCGTCGCCCCTCCCCCCAGCAACCCTCAGTCTGTTTTTTGAGATTGAGTCTTTTATGGTTTGTCTCCCTCCCAATCCCATCTTTTCATTTTTTTTCCTACCTCCCCCCAACCCCCCCACATTGCAAGGAGATAGATATTTATATACACATATTTATCTATATATACATATATATCTACACATACATATTATATATAATGTATATGTCTGTATGTTATGAGTACTTATTACTACCCTTTTGTCCCTGGGTGCCTTTCCCACCAATACACAGGAGTATAGGTGTGGTAAAATTATATATGTGCACAAAATAGAAAAAACATAAAATGGTGCTCCCTGAAAATACAAAAATTTTCACATTTGACCTATAGCTTGAAATGGTTAAAACTAGACTTATGCTTCTGACCTATCAGTCTACTTAATGCCCCATAAAGCTTTACGAGGGTCTTTAAGAAAGGGAGCTTGGAATTCTCAGTGGAGAAACTGCCTGTGGATTGTCACTTTGAGTGGTGCCATTCCTTGCTGTATCACCTTCACAAGCTACCAGATGAAGATGATTATGTACCGTGGGCTGCTCTCTGGGAGAGCACTGCATCTGTGCAAAAGAAATTATTAACAAACGTCCTGGGAGAGAAGCTGAGATACTCAGGGAACCAGAGGGTGTTCTGACTTTCCTGTGTGAGACAGAGGCGACCATTCTTGGCTTCACTTTTAGGATCCTGGAAGAGCAAGCAAGGCAGGGAAAACAGATGGGGCCAGGGACTGGGGCAAGACTGGGGACTCTGACATCTACTCTAAAGGAATTTAAGTGAGTTTGAGATAGTGAGAAGTGTTGTTGGAATAAAGTCTAGGAACGCAGGTGGTGTGTGCAGATGCTATTGTAATCTTGATCAGAGAAGATTGAGGGAAACTAGCCCTGGGACATTCAGGCCATATGAAAACAGATGTATACCACGAAGGCCTTTCTCATCAAGTTACTTGAGTGTGGGCAACCTATTGTTCCCCTCTTTTCTACCCCAAATTTTGCTTCTCTCGTGGGGCTCCATATCTTGTAAGTGCAAAGTCACCCATTTACTTGCTAACGATAGAAACCCTGGAGCTCTCTGCACCCCCGCTGGATTCATTGAGTCCAAAGTCCTGGCCTTCCACCACATCCTCTGAATGGGTCCCTTCTCTCATCCTTGTCACTCCATTCAAGTTCCCATCAGCTTTTCCCTGGAGCATGCAACAATCTTGTCCGCCCATCCCAATCCCTTCCCTTTCTTCGCTCCTCCCAAAGATGCTGTTCTATATAAAATACAGACCTGGGCATGCTCTCTATTTCTTAAAAAAGTTTCCATAGTGCTAATGGCCCTTGAGAAGGCCATCAAAAGACATAGAATGTCCTTCATAGACCCACCTGGCGCACCCATGCACCGTTTGTCTTCGATTTTTGCTACCACACTTCACACGCTCCATGTCGTAGCCAGAAGGACTATTTTGCTATGCCTCATAAAGGTCCTGTCCTTTCCCGACTCTCCTTTGATCTCCTTGCCTGAAATTCTCCTTATCCTGTCTCTGCAGCCTATATTTGACTCCTTCTTTAAAGGCTGGCTCAAATGCCCTCTCATCCATCCAGCCCGCTCTGACCTGTCCTTTTTCTGAACTTCTATTATGATTCACACTAACCATTTTTCAAGACTTCAGGGCCTGACTAAGATATAAATTGTGACCTAAAGTCTTTCTCAGCCCTTTTCCCTCTGCCCTACCTCCTCATCTTCCCACAAACTGGTGGGAAGTTTCACACATCCCTGATGCTGGCATGATAGTTTCGTGTACCTCTCTATGGTAGCCTGTAACACTTTGTAGTATAATTAGTTGTTTCTGTGTTGTAGAATTGTTGTACCTGTCTAATTATTGCTCCTTGAGTGTAAGTTCCCGGGCGCATTCTTGCTTATATCTCTAGAGCCTATCACAGTGGCTGGCTCATTGCAAACACTTAGTTGCTTCATAAAGAAATGAATGGATGGATCAGAAGAGGGAAGGGAATAAAAACAGAAGTGTCATTTTATATTCTTCAATTTGCCAGACTATCTTGCAACATTTTAAGTGCCAGAAAGTGGAAAATTTCCATTATTCCTTCCCTGGCTTGAGAAAGGCAGTTTCTCTGTTGTTTTACTAGCTTTGAGACACAGCATTAACAAGCTACAATTAGTCAAGTAATTCTAATGGCAAATTATCTCTAAAATTCTTCTCTTCCAGTAACTTTGAATACCTTTGAGGACTGGAACAATGTATCATGCAATTTCTATTAACTTCCTATTTTGCCATATCCCCTAGCACAAAATTTGGAAAACAGTAAGAGTTCCATAAATGATTGATCCCTTGTCATTAGACTGGACTATATCCCACTGATATAGGGTAGGGTGATATTTGACATCCTTTTCAGGCTATTTCTTGGCTCTTTACCATGTAATGCCAGCATGTAAAAATAGAAATGCTTCCAAAACAGTGAATATATAGTCTGTGTTTTGCAGACTTGTAACAAAATTGTAAGCAGCCTATCACCAGAAGAAGGTATTTGACTTAACTTGGATTCAAATGCAAGGAACAATCGAAAGACCTTTTTCAGCAAGGATAACCTATTGACATGTGAGAAAGGATGATAAATCAGTTCCTAAAAGGCCTAGGATTGTTCTTCCTGTGAAGAATTTTCAATGAGAAAAGCTGAGAAAGAACTAATGTGGCCTTTCAGTTCGAATCATTGTTACTATCATGTAGAATGTGGAAAATATCATGTAAATTTATTGATTGAATTGTGTAGTCAAAAAGGAGCTAACCAGAGGAAACACATGTCCATAATTCTTTTTTTGCAGTATTTTGAGGGCTGTAGTTCTAAGAATTTCTGTTAATTACAATCAACAGTGTTTTAAGATGCCTGTTGTTTGATTTATTTAATTTTCATTCTTTCATCCACAGATGGTATTTCTTCTTTCATTCAACAAAGATTTACTGGCAGACATTATTTGCTCTTATTTTTATTTTTTTTCTCATTTAAGGTCTCATCAAAATCATGCCATTATATTTTATTGAAAAGTGACCTATTTAAGTAAATGTTTAGTGTAATTAGGATATTAATTAACCAGAACCCTCTCAATTGCGAAACATGAAAATCCAACTCAAACCAAAATGAGACTTTATCCCTTCATATAACCAGACACTTCAAAGAATGACTCCCATTCAGGCAATAACAAATCCAGGATCTGTATCATCTGCATAAAATCAAGAAGCTGTTTTTCTCAAGCTCTTGTCTCTGCTTTCCTGGCGTTATTCCCAGGACTCCTCTCTAGACATATTCCAACTCCAGGAAAAGAGAGCAATGTCTTGCAAAATTTTAGCAGACGTAACGGGATCAACTCTCATTAGATCGTTTTGGTGGGAGGGGATGTTATATATTCTTCTAAGCTTATTACTTAGAAGGTCAGGAGGATGGAAAAGTCAAATGGGTTAAACTGGAATTATTTATCTAACTTTTAACCAAGGAGTAAGATTAGCTCCATGTAAACTACATGGGTTGAGAATGGGGGAAATATAGTTTCATAAGAGGATGTGAGGTGAAAGGGAAAAAATTATCTATTCTAGGAATATGATCTATAGCTACCTCATTTTGTAAGTTATCCTCCAGTACCAGAAAACCAGAACACATTTAAATCACATGAATTATTCAAGTAAGCCTATTTTATGTTTTGAAATAGCCTTTAATTCATTTATTTTAGTTTGGCCAAAACTCATTATTTTAGGTTTGAATTTATTTAGTTTAAATAAATTGAACTTTAAAAATTTTTAATAAAATATAAGTTTAGGGGCACCTGGGTGGCTCAGTGGGTTAAGTGACTCACTTTTGATTTCAACTCAGGTTCATGATCTCAGGGTCCTGGGATCAACCCTGTATTAGGCTCCATGCTCACCTCACTGGGGAGTCTACTTCAGGATTCTCTCTCTCCCTCTGCCCCTCCCACTGCTCGCTCACATGTGCACATGCTCTTTCTCTCTAAAATAAATAAATCTTAAAAAATAAAATATAAGTTTAAAAATCACACACACACACACACACACACACACAATTCAAAGTCACATTTCTCTCCAATCTATGTACCATGAAAAGCCTTAAACCAAACAAGAAGGGAGCATGATCATTTAGCAATTCTGTGAAATATAATTTTATGAAAGCTCTGTGAAGTCATACTTAATCATTTCCTGTTTTGCCCAAACTAGAAGTCAGTTTTTCTACCTTTGAACTCTCTTGGCACTTAAAAGATCTCATACAGCACCTACCACATTCTACCTTGAATTATAAATATTTGTGTACTTACCCTAGTGCCTTAGGAGATGATAACGCAATTTGAATTTGGAAGAGATTTTTTTTTTGTCATCTATTCTACGTATCCTCAGTTAATATTTGATAGTGGGCTTTCTGTAACATTAGGTGTCAAAATAATACGTTAAATGTAATTTATTCTTTTCCTTTTTAGTAGCGCCCTATACAAATCTAGGTGCATTTCTTTGTTACTAGAAGACAGAAGTTTTAGCACGTTTTTATTGAGTATGCATTGTATGAGGGCCAATGGGCTAAGCATGTATGTTGTTATTATAGATTTTAATTCCTTGAACTATAAATTACATCTTGCAGGGGCCTTGTTTATGTAGGTTCACCAATGCTTTCTGAGGGCCTAAACTGGTAAGCAGACAAGTTAAACAAGCCTTTGTAACAACATTTTAGAACAACGGTTCTCAATCAAGGGCAATTTTCCCCTCTGAGACCTTTGGCAATGTCTGGAGGCATTTTTCTTGTCATAACTGTGGGAGATTTTACTGTCATCTGGTGGATAGAGATCAGAGATGCTGCTAATCATCTTACAATGCCCATATTAACCCCCCACAACCAAGAATTATGTGGCCCAGAGAATGTGCCAACAGTGAGAAAACTTGTTTTAAAATAATAATTTTAACTGTATGCACATAAGAAAACTAATGCTCAGAAGGGATATAAATTCTCCTCAACTATATCAGTAATAAATTTCAAAGAAAATTTTAAACAATTTTTTTCTCATTTCCTGCTGCAGAATTACCTATCGGTTTCGCATAATTATATGTAAATATGAGGCAGTATTGCGTGATATAATTTAGAAAACTAAATAGGATGTCATCTAGTTAATTACTACCAGTTTCATATAGTTATATGCTGTTTTTGTTAACTATGGCAAAGCAATTAGGATGTTTTAAAAATCAAACTAGTGGACAGGATTAAGGAAACAATTTTACACTAAAAGTCTATTTGACTTTTATCTTTGATCTAAAAGCCAAATGGGCCTAGAAAAGATGGTATCTCTTCTTAAAGTTTTTATCATACTCTTTACTGTGAGGACCGAATTTATTAGAGTCAGACTACACTACTATATCAAAGTTCCAATCAGATTTCCTGAAGGGTTTATGAAGCCAGGGATAAAGTCCTAAAGTTCAGCTTTACCAATCAAGTTAAAGGAACCATTTCTCACCTCTCCATAAGAGGTTACATCATAGGGCATATTGGGCATATTCATGGTTCTAGGGCAAGAAACACCATAGAAATAAGAGCTATTTTGAGTGTGCAGGACAGCCCATTGCAGTCATAACTACATAGGAAAGAAAGAGGTCTACATCTCTTTTTGATAAATATCTTTCCACTTTCTTCAATATCTGAAAGTTAAATCAGATCTACAAAGGGGCTCCAAAAAAAAGTTATATTAAGAAGTAATCCATCTCATAATATTTAAGCACCCTGCACATAGTAACAGACCTTGAGGGCAAACAATACACAGGACCCGTGTGTGAAGGAAATTTGTTGTCATTATAGGGCAGTCTCAAAGGCCAGGGAACAGTGGATAGTTTTTAAGAAGAGACATGTGAGATCCGTGTCTTCTGCAGATCGCTTCAGCAACTTTTGAAAGGAGCAATGGGGTGAAATTGAATAAAATTATTATGAACGGCAGCTATACCTTTTAATGATACTATTTGAACGTGTCCACATGTAGATTTAATTCTTTCATTTGCTTTAGTGATTGTCTATACACATGAGCTGCAATATTCTCTGGTTCATTTGCAAAAAAAAAAAAAAAAGTTTTCCCATAGTTCACTCACACTTAATGATTACTACTTTACCTGTAGGTTTTTGTTACAGAATGAATGTGGGTTAATATGCATTAATAATGATTAGCTACTACCAGGTTTATTATTTATAACATGTCTCTTAGTCTACCATACCAGCATATGGGAATATAGTATGTGTTCAAGAAGTTTTTGACAGTAAGAAAAATACTGTGAAGAAAAATACAGAGCACTATAAGAATGGCAGAGCGACAGGATAATCTGACCTAGTTGGGAAAGAAGGATGGATAAAGTCCTTCCCAAGGAACTGATAGTAAATGCAAGTAAAAGCTGGTAAGTCAAAGAACTGGAGGAAGGGAGAGGGAGATTTAAGTGTTTCAGTCCAACCAGGAGCATCTGTAATCACCCTGAGAACCAAAGCATCTTTGTGCATTAGGAACTGAGAGAAGTAGAGTCTGTACATTCTACAGTGAAATAACCCTCCATGAAAACAACCCCTCCTGCACAAACTCAACTGCCTTACTGAGGAAGTAGGACTCTAGACTGAAAGCATGAAACAACTGTTTTCTTTTTCCCCAGTTCTTCAAACTTGCTCTCTCAATGTCATCCTTTTGCTGCCCCTAAATGAAAACACAGATTCCAAACTTTTTTTCTTCCTCTGAACCAGAAGTCTTATCTCAATCACAAAAAGATCCGGCCCAGAGCAGTAATTGGAACTTCAAGATAAAGTCAGATTAGGGTTTCCCCTGGCTTTTTCTAGTTCTGGACTGACTCATGCTTGGACATCTCACAGTGGCATGGTTATCTTCTTATCGTTTCTCAGCTCTACCTCCATAGCTTGTGGGAGATTTAATGCCAGGTCCTGTTTTTATCAGTCTCTGGTTTCTCTGGAGGCACTTAGCTTCTCTCCCTAATTGCAGGAGAATGGTGAAAGTCTCAGTACTGCATGATCTTTCCACCAAAAACTCCAGTTTTCCTCGGTGGGTTTGAACGATGATCACTGTTGCTGAGAATTAGGTTGGCAGATCAGACTCTGGGCAGATCTCCCACATGGATGGTCTAGCATCTCACTTTAGGTTGTGGATGTACTTGGCCTTTGGTGTTGTGGCCAAAAGTGAGAATGAAAGAGTCCCATGTATTATATCCTTGCTACTTCACCAAGGGGAATAGTGGTAAGAATTGTAGGCAGGAGCCAGACAGTGCTAAGTCTTATAAGCATGCCATAAAGAATATAAAGGAAATAATTTATGAAGTCAGATGTATTGAGATCTTTAAAATTCCAGTACATATTAACCTCTGCACTGGAATTCCATGGCCCCCAAATGTTTTTGACAAGACTCATTTTAAAGGAACAACTAGTACCACTTGGTTAATTGTGCTGCTGCACTCTTTCATGACTGGTATGGCCCTGTTTAAAGAACATCTAGGAACATCAATGTATGTGTAATTCACCCAGACTTATTATCTTTTACTGACAATTATAACCACTATAAAATGACTCTACTAGAACTTTAGAAGATTAATAGTTCATAAGGGCATGAATTTAAACCAAGTCAGTTTGCTAAAGAATGCTTATAAATGTAATCCAAGCCCTTCAGTGAGCCATCATTATCATATGCTTATTAATTTAACATGTAAGTTTCTTATTAGGTGGGTCTCTACTAGCTATAATTTCAGACATATTCTGTGTATTAGAATTTTAATTTTTAGCAACAAAAATGGCCATGTGTGTTGTAGAGGAAACTTAAAGCTTGGTGTCAGGAAACCTAGGGCTAGTTCAGATTTGGCTACTGTTCATACCATCATAGGCTACTTCTTTAATCTCTGTATCTTTATTATAAATAATGGGTAATGAAGAATTTTTTATGCCTACCTTAAAAAGTTGCAGTGAATAAATGGTATGTTTTTATGAACACATTTCAAATCATGAATACATTTAAATAAGTACCAAGTAAATGGAAAACATTTCTATCACAATCTTTCCAGAGTTAGTCCTATAATTAAGCCATGTTCTGTTTTCCTCCAACTATCCAGAGCTTAATGTTATGTGCATATGGCAAATTTCTTCACTGGATTTTGAAGGACCTAATCTGACATGAACAGCTAAGAAAATACTGAATGAGTCACTCATTTCAGAATGAATATGAATTTTTCCTTCTTCAGTGACAGAAATTAGATTTCAGCTGTGATTACCATGACCTTTTTACTTAATTATATTCTAAAATAATTTGTTGAATAGAGAGCTAGAAATTTGATCTTCATTAGTAAATTAAATTTGGGATCAATGAACAGTAATTAAAAAGTAAATCATAGAACAAAGAAGTTAATATTATTATATTCATGTTTGTTACACGATGATTGTGGGAAAATCTAGAGACATTTCTTTTCAAAGTCCATGTCGTTTAGAAACAATAAATTATTTAGCACTTGATAGCTAGAAGGAGTATTAGAGGTCTTCCAATTCAGTGTTATTGTTTAAGAGGAAATGTCAATTCAGAGAAGAAAAGTCTTTGCCTAAAATCAGAAGACGTGTTGAGGGCAGACCTGGTCCCAGAACCTATGATTCCTAGCTTCACTGAATCATGATCAGAATTTACTGAAAAAATGTGGAAGTAAAAATAATGGAAACTCCACTTTTGAAAATCATGCCTATGAATTGCCATTACTTTGTTTCTAATAATGGCCAACCGAAATGCTTGTGGCAATGGAATTTTGCCCAGAGCTCAGGCCAAGTGTTATAGGGGTCACAGTAATTTAGGTCAGCACTTCTCAGATTATTTTTTCACAGGAACTCTTTGCATTCTTAAAAATTATTGAGGAACCCAGACATTTTGTTTATATAGGTTATACACATAAGTATTTACTGATTAGAAACTAGGAATTTCTAACCTGTTTATTGAGATAAAATTCACACAGCACACAATACACCAAAATGTAAAATTCAATTTTTAAAATATATAAAAAAAATATAGAAAACCATCACCACAGTCAATTTTAGAACATTTTCAACATCTCAGAAATACTATATTTTAGCTACCACTTCTCTATCCTCTCACCCTCACCGACAGCACCTTTGCCCTAAGCAATCACTAATCTACTTTATGTCTCCACAGATAGATTTCCCTATCTCAGACTCTCACATGAATTGAATCATATAGTATATGGTCTATTCTGGCTATCTTATTTCACTTTGCATAGTATTTTCAAGGTTTATTAATTTTGTAGCATATATTAGTACTTAAGTCCTTTTTATGGCCAAATAATATTCCATTGTACCAATGTACTATTCGTTTATCCGTTTGTCTGTCTGTTGATAGGCATTTAGGCATTTAGACATTTTGTCTTCTATGAATAATGCTACCATAGACATTCACTTACAAGCTTTTTGGATTTTATGTTCTTATTTCTCTTGAATATATACCTAGAAAGAATATTGTTTGGTTATATGGCAGCTCCTTAATAAATCATTTGAGGAACTGACAGACTGTTTTGAAAAGCTGCTGTACCATTTTAGATTCCCACCATCAGTGTAGAAGTTTTTTGTTTTCTCTGCATCCTCAGTAACACTAGTTGTTATCAACTTTTTGATTCTAGACATTCTAGTATGTGTGGAGCCATATCTCAGGTGGCTTTGCTTTCTGTTTCTCTAATGTCTAATAATATGGAGAATCTTTCTATATGCTTATTGGAGTTTTTGAGAAATGTTTATTAGCTTTTTTATGCATTTTAAAATTGAATTATTTTTCTCCTATTAAATTATAAGAGATTTATATATTCTAGATTCAAATCACTTATCAGATATATGATGCATACATTTTCTCTTATTTTGTAGGTTGTCATTTCATTTTTTGATGTCTTTTGATCCTCAGTAGTTTTTAATTTTAATAAAGTCCTATTTATTTTCCCTTTTGTTTCTCATGCATTTTGTGTCATATCTAAGAATCCTCTGCCAAATGCAAGGCCATGAAGACTTACCTCAGTGTTTTCCTGTAAGAGTTTTACATGTTTCAGTCTTATATTTAAGTTTTCAATCTAACTTGAGTTGATTTTTGTATATTGTTTGAGGTAAGGGTCTAAAGTTATTCTTTTGAATGTGACTATACGGTTATCCCAGAATAATTTGTTGGAAAGACTGTTCTTTTCCTGAATGAATGGTCTTGCCACCTGTCAAAATTGGTTGATCACAGATACAGGCTTATTTCTTGACTCTCAGTTCTGTTCTGTTGAGCTCTATGTCTATGCTCATGCCAGTATCACGCTGTCTTGATTATGATTGCTTTGAGTAGGTTTTGAAAATATGGAGGGTGAGTCTTTCTACCTTGCTCTTTTTTCAGGATTGTTTTGGCTATTCGGAGCTGCTTAAAATTCCATATAGATTTGAGAATCAACTTCTCAATTTCTGTAAAGAAGTAAGCTAGGATTCTAATATGGAGTGTGTCAAATCTGCAAATCACTTTGCCATTTTAACAACTGTTAAGTCTTCTGATCCATGAACATGGTATGTGACTGCATTTATTTAGAACATATTTGGTTTCTTTCAACAACATATTGTAGTTTTCAAGGTAAAAATTTTGCACTTATTTTTTTAAATTAATAGCTGAATATTTTATTTTCTGATGCTACTTTGAATGAAATGATTCTTTTTTCTTGCAAATATTTTTGAACTCATTTATTAGTTATAATAATTTTCCAGTGGATCCTTTAGGATTTTCTAAATACATGATACTGTCATCTGTGAATAGAATGAGTTTCACCTCTTTATTTCTAATCTAGATACCATACCTTTATATATATAAGTATGTATTGCTTACTTGCCCTGAATAGAACCTCCAGTACAATATTAAACAGAAGTAGTATAAACAAGCATTCGTGTCCTGTTCCTGATATTAGGCAATGCATCCAGTCTTTCATCATTAAGTATTTCATTATTAAGCATCCAGTCTTTCATTACTAAGTTGTGTGTTTTTATAGATGTCCTTTATCAAGTCAAAGAAGGTCCCTTCTATTCCTAATTTGCCAAGCAGTTTTATCATGAAAGGACATTAGGTTTCATCGAATAACATTTTTCTCCACCATTATGATTTATTATGTTAATTGATTTTTGGATTTTCAACCAACCTTGCATTCCTGATATAAATTTCATTTGATTGTGATACACAATTCTTTTAATATATTGTTGAATTCAGTTTCCTAGTGGAGTTTTTTGTTTGTTTGTTTGTTTTGGGTTTTTTTGCATCTGTATTCATAAAGTAGAGGATTATATGGGTTTTTATTTTCATGATATCTTTTTCTGTTTTGGGGGGTTTGGTGTGTGGTTGTTGTTGCTGTTGTTGTTTTAGAGAGAGCAGGGCATGGAGGGGTAGAGAGAGGGAGCGAGAGAATCCCAAGCGGGAGCCATGTCCATCATGGGGCTCAACACAGGGCTCCATCTCACAACCTGAGATGGAGACCTGAGCTGAAATCATGATCTGGATACTCAACCTGACTGAGACACTCAGGGGCCACTTGTTTTCTGGTTTTAAGGATAACACTTGCCTCATAAAAGAAGTATGTGTTCCTTTTTATTGTTTGGGTAACTTTGTGGAAATCAGTATTTAACTTTCTTTAAATATTTGATAGAATTAATTAATAAAGCCACCTGGACCCAGATTTTTTGTCGTGGGTATATTTTTGTATACTGATTAAATCTCTTCACTTATAATTCTATTCATATTGTCTATTTCTTCTGAGTCAATGTTTGTGGTTTATACTATTTTAGGAATTTGTCCATTTTATCTAAGTTATGTAATTTGTTGGAGTGTAATTGTCCATAGTATCCCTTTATAATCTTATTTTTCTTTGGGGGTTTGGTAGTAATGCCTCCGCTTTTATTTCTGATTCTAACAAATTGAGATTTCTCTCTCTCTCTATCTCTCTTTTTTTTTCTTTTTCTGTCTTTCTATTGATTGGTCAATTTTGTTAAATTTTTCGAAGAACCAGCTTTTGGTTTTATTGATTTTAACTATTGTTTTTCTATTCTATATTTCATGAATTTCTACTGTAATCTTTTCTTTTTAAGATTTTATTAATTTATTTGACAGAGAGAGAGAGAGCACAGGCAAGGGGAGTAGTAGGCAGAGAGAAAGGGAGAAAGCAGGATCCCTGCTGAGCAGGGAGCCTGATGCATGGCTTGATCCCAGGACTCTGGGATCCTGAAACAAGTTGAAGGTAGATGCTTAACCACCTGAGCCCTCAGGTGCCCCTCTACTGTAATCTATAGTTTATTTCTTATGCTTGATTTAAGTTTGTTTATTATTTTTCCAGTGTCCTAAGGAGACAGAGTAGTTAATTGATTTGATTTGATTTTGTTGTTAATATAGGTATTTACAGCTATAAATTCCTCACTGAAGACGGCTTTCACTACATCCTGTAGGTTTTGTTATGTGGTGTTTTACTTCCATTTATCTCAAAGAATTTTTAAACTTCCTTTTTTACTTAATCTCTGACCTATAACTTATTTAATAATGTGTTGATTAATTTCTCCATTTTTGTGATTTCCCTAATTTTTTCCTGTTATGGATTTCTAAATTAATTATATTTTTGTTGGAGAATATACTTTGAAATTTATATCCTTTTATTTTTTTTTAAAGATTTTATTTATTTGACACAGGGAGAGAGAGAGAGATCACAAGTGGGCAGAGAGGCAGGCAGAGAGGGGGAAGCAGGCTTCCCACTGAGCAAAGAGCCTGATGCGGGGCTCGATCCGAGGACCCTGAGATCATGACCCGAGTTGAAGGCAGGGGCTTAACCCACTGAGCCACCCAGGTGCCCCTATATCCTTTTAAATTTAATGGTTTATTCTGGTTGCACTATGTACACTTGAAAGAATTGTACATTTGGTATTTGGTTCTTTTAAGTTGGAATATTGTATATGTATTTGTTAGGTCTACTTGGTTAATAGTTCTGTGCCTTACTTCAACACCCTTGTTGATCTTCTGTTTCTTTGTCCTATCCATTATTGGCAATGGGGAATTGAAATCTCCAACTATTATTGCTGAATTAATTATTTTTCCCTTTATTTCTGTCTGTTTTGCTTCATGCATTTTGATACATTATTGTGAGGTTCATGTATATTTATCATTACTATAAATTCCTACACATTGATACTTTTATTATTATGAAATATGTCTCTTTACTCTAGCGACAGTTTTTACTCTTAAAGTCTATTTTAACTGATATCGTATAGCCATTCCAGCTTTCCTGTAATCTATTTCATGTTTGCATGATATGTATTTTTTGTCCTTTTGAATATATTTGTCTCTTTTAATCTGTTGTTTCCTATAGACTACATATAATTGGATTATCTCTCTTTTGGGGGGAGGCATCTAATCTGACAGCCTCTGCCTTTTTTATTTAAGATTTTATTTATTTATTTATTTATTTGAGAGAGAGAGAGAAAGAGAGCATGACTAGGGAGGAGTAGAGGGAGAAGCAGACTCCCTACTGAGCAGGGAGCCTCATACAGAGCTCCATCCCAGGACCCTGAGATCATGATCTGAGTTGAAGGCAGACATGCAAGCGACTGAGCCGCCCACAAGCTCTGCCTTTTATGTGTATTGTTTAATCCTTTCACATTTAATATTATTCATGTAGTTGGTTTCATATCTTAATTTTACTTTTTGTTTTCTAATTATATACCTCATTTTTGTTCCTCTGTTCCTCATATACTGCCTTAATTTTTCTTAACTGAATATTTTCTCATATACATTTAATTTCACTAATTATTTTTTCACTATGTTTTTAAAATATATTTTAGTCATTTTTCTAGGGTCTACCATATACATCTTAACTCATCAAAATCATTTTCAGATTTATACAAGCTTAATTCCAATTATTTATAGAAATGTTACTACCATGTAGCTCTGTTAGGTCCACATATGTACTTCCATTTACGTTTTACCACAACCTTCACTGTTCTTGAGTGGAGTTTAAATTTCTCCAGTCTGTTGCAGATGAAATGAGTTCCGTTGGGAAGAGAGTGGGCAGTATCTATTTTAAGGATTATTCCCCCCCCCCCCACCTCCCATGCAAATTCTCTGAGCCAGGGCTCTAACGCTGGACAATAGCAAGTTTCTCTCTGAGGGACACTCCTATTCAGGAACTGAGTGATGAGGTCAGAGAAGACTGAGGTCCTGTCAGCTTCCCTGTCTTGGTTTGGAACCCACTTCTCTAGGAGCCTAGGAGGGACTATGAGGGCCCCAGTATTCTAAGTGGTACTGTGTCTTAAGATAGAGCCTGCCTTTCATGAGCAGGGGTTGAATAGAAGGAGTCTTCACTTTGTTTGAAATCTTGTGGGACTTAGCCTCAGCGTCAGGCACCTGGGGATAGAATAAGAAATGCTGAAGTCCTGCTCTTCTCAGGAAGAAAGCACCATGGCTGGGCACTGGGGCAAAAGGGTCTCCTGTGTTTTTTGGCTGCAACAGTCTCTAGAGTGGAGTTTCCACATCCCTCAGCTGGAGAGATGACAGAGTACATGGAGGGAGCAGTTTTGGTTAAAAAACCACAGACTCAAACCTTTCTTACTGAATTTTCATGGATTTTTCTGAGTAGATTTTTTTTTTCATTTACTGCTTGCTTTTAGAACCATTTCCAAAGGATTTGAAAGGTTGTGTTGTTGTTTTTGTCATTGTTGTTGTTGTAAGTTTTATGATTTCACTGGGGAACAGGTAAGAGGAGCTCCTCACAGTGTCATGCCAGAAGTGGATCTCTCTTCCTCCTACACTATAAATTAAAATGGAATTTTGAAAAACCAAACACATATTCCTTCAGGATCAGAGTGTTGTTATTGTCACATGCTATACAGCATCTGTATGCACTCCTCCTATAATGTACAGCCTGCACGCTATACTCATGAGACAATGAAAATGACAACCTAGCACTATCATAGAATTAACATTGACGTCAACTTCCAGCCCCAGTGCAAGTGTTTTGGGGACTTTTATGGAAAGTTGTATCACACTTTGAGAACAACAGGTCTAGACTTCTTTGCTAAAATACATACCTTTTAATGAGAAATAAACTCAGAATATTATTGATTAAGGCTGAAATCCAGGTTTCCTGATTCTACCTCTGGGACCATTCCACCAACATATGATGTAGCATACTTTGAATATTGATTCATTTCATCAGTACAGGTTTGAGCTGAGCACAGAAAAATCGAACTGAAGCCATTTTACCAAGAGCTCATTGAAATTATTTTATGTGTAAAAATATATAAGGGTAGAAAATAAAATTCTTAGCAATATGGTCATAATATATATATGGAGAGAGAGAGATTTCACTTTCACAGTCTCACTTAAGATCTCCCAAATATTATTTAAATACAGTAGTTTTTAAGTGAATCACTAAATCAATCTTTCATTGGCACACTAATGAGAAAAAAATGGATTTGAACTTAATAACATGTTTAATAACCTTGACATCAAAAAATGAGACCCAATCATGGAAACCTACTTTAATTTTCAATGAAGATATAAGAAGAATTATTTATGTAGAGAAACTAGGGCAAAAGGACATTTGGATACTGAATTTATATTTGACGAGATGAATCAAGCAGCTGCCCTTAGCATCAATTTGTATGCAGTACATGAGTTCAACCAAGGAGAAAAGATCTTGAAGCCAGTATATATTACTTAATGGCCAAACACTTTGGATCTACAAAAACTTGAGAGAGGAGAAATTAGTGACTCCAGGGGACCATGGAGATCAGAGAATGCTAATTTATGGCTCTAGAAAAAGAACCAGTAAGGAAGAAGAAAGCCTGAATGGAGAACATTAGCTTAGAGTCCCGCTCATCAGAAAACAGGCATAAACAAGATTTGCCAATTATTCCCTTTACCTCCTAGAATGCAGTCAGGATGGACTTTATTGCTAGAGTTAGGAGACATTAGACCAGTTAACAGAAGGAATAAAAAGGTAATATTTGCCAGTGAGAAACAGGTAGCTTAATTGGTTTTTTTTTCTTTAAAGATTTTTATTTATTTATTTATTTGACAGACGGAGATCATAAGTAGGCAGAGAGGCAGGCAGAGAGAGAGAGGAGGAGGAAGCAGGCTCCCAGCTGAGCAGAGAGCCCAATGTGGGGCTCGATCCCAGGGTCCTGGGATAATGACCCTAGCCGAAGGCAGAAGCTTTAACCCACTGAGCCACCTAGGCACCCAATAGCTTAATTGTTAACTCAAGTAGAAGTGGCTCACTGGCCAGACATAGAATCCAGTGTTCCTTTAAAATCAAACCTGGGATGATACGTTTTGAGTATAAGAGAGGGCTCACATGTAAAATTCTATAAATATAGAGAAATATTAGATAAGTATAAGGTTTAAGAGACTCTATATTCACAAATCACAGATCTCTAGTATCTTTTTTTGTTTTGTCGGCATTGTGCCTCAATTAAAGGGAATTTAGATTAATGACCTAAAGAACTCAGTGACCTAGGGAAAACTGAGAAGCCAAAGTGAAGAATCAAATTCTCATTATCACCCCATGGTTTTTATGCTCAAAATCAGTTTATTTATTTATAACTTTGATGTCAGGCGTAAGGACAATGATGTTTTCATTCATTTAGTTTTCGACATGTGAATTGAGGAGCACAGTGGCTGTGATTATTTGGACTAATAAATACTTTGTGCTTATTGACAAGGCATTGCTATAGAACATGTTATGAAAATATGGCAGTGGAATTTGTATAATTTAAATTGGATTATTGTAGAGGTTTTTTTTTTTTTCCTTTTAAGACCACAAAGGGATATTTAAAGCACTACATTCTTGCTTTTTCTTAAAAATCCTCATGAATCTTTACAAAATCCAGTCTTCAGTAGAGACCAAGTTATATTTTGTTGGGAGTTATTCTATTTGTAGATGGCATAAGCCTGGTGCAGTGGCTTCTTTTATGGAGAATGTAAGGGAAATGTTAATGAGATGCCTTAGAAGTTGTTAGGAGTCTTGTCATTCTGCTTGCCCTCATCTACAGGAAAGAGGATGATAGAAATGGGTATCTTGGAACTGAATTGTGGCAACACCTGGTATTCTATGTCCTCTGATATCCCTTTTGCTATTCCATTCAGTCATTTGATGACTCTCATTTCAGAGAGTCAAGCCGTAAGGAACTAGGAAATGGGAAATAGCTCCTTTTCTTATCATGGAAATAATCAACAAACATGGCATAGGATTCCGTGTGACAGATGAAAGAGTGACTAATGTTCTACAGTGGGAGCGTATGATTTTAAAATGTAATATAACAAGGGGACATCTTCTCTATTTGATAAATGAAGATTTTACACACCGTAGAAGGAGTACTTCCTTCAAAACAAAGGAAACAGAATGAGCAAGAAGATATCAATATAAACTCACATACCTTTCTCAGCAAATGCAAACTTGGGTGTAGATTGTCTTGAAATGATGCATACAGTTGTAGGCATTAATCAGTTGGCAGTCAAAACCCTATCCAGCTCCCTAGAGCCTTCTATCTTCGTATTTTCAGCAGTTCAGCCAAACTGTATATAGCTCAAACAGTATCTCTCTCCCTTACCTTCAAATGTGTCACTTGAGCTCACTTGACTTTTTGCTTCTGTATAATATTTTCCCTACACAACGTTTCCAATACAGAGGATTCTAAGCTTGGATGATAAAAACCAGACTTCACGAAGAGAGATTTTACTTCGGGTGCTTGAAATTTCTTGAATACCTGCCAAATTTTGACTTCATTTTTCTTTATAACTTGTGAGTTCTTCTTTGTTCTTTGTTCTTGTCAGATTTTATCTAAACATGAAACAAAATTTCAGGTGCAGATTTACCAAAATGTACCTTTCCTTTGATATCTGTGTCTTTTCACGCAAGAATATGTTGTTTTGAGCCATTCTGATGATATCTACTCTGATCACAAATATATCAAAGTTAATGTAGTATTGTCTTCTGGTATCCTTAGGTATATTTCATAATCCCTCTAGAGAGTAATATAAACTGAAATGTTCTCAAGGCTTCTCATGTGCCAGGCACTGTTCTAAATAGAGCATGGACTCATCCAACTTTCACAACATCCCAGGAGGGTGGTACCATTTTGGGAATGGGGAAGCAAGACTTAGAAAATTTAAGGAGCTTGCCAAAGGCCACATAACTGGTCACTACTGGAGCTGATTTTAATCCAAGACCTTTTTAGTTCAGAGATGAAGTCATGTTCTCCTTCCCTACATTGTCTCTTTCACATTTGCTAACAAGAAAGAGAGGAAGAGAAGAAGAGAGGAAAACAGAAGAAAGGGAAGGAGGGGAAAAAAAACAGGAAAGAGGGAAGGAAGGAATGAAAGAGAAATCAAGCTGGGTCATCTCAAGTTCTAATAAGTCTTGTATTTTAGAATTTTTTTAAACTTCTCCTTTCAAAAGACCTAATTCTGACATACATAAAAGTAATTGCTTTTTAAAGACATGACCATTTCAGTAAGAAAGCTGTGTCCCTTCTTGGTTTTCCCTGTTTGTGATACAAAGGAAGCTTGCTGATGGCTGATAAATCAGTCATTTGTGCCCCACTGATTATACTGCATGAGAAAATGGAAACTTTAAGAAATTATTTGGCACTTTGATTCTTTTAAAATGCATTGAATTCCTTTATTATTCTCTAAACCACAATGGCTTAGCTGAGATTCCCACTGAGTCTGATTATTACAAACCATTCCCTTGAGGTGTTTTATTTTTCTTCCCCTTAGTATTCTGCAATGCTAAGGTATAGCACTGGAGGCTAGGAATCTGGTTGTGAGGAAATGAAGAAGAGTCAACCTTCAGTGCAATGATTATGACCACTTACATAAAATTTGCCAACATACTACTATTTTCTTGCAATAAAGAAGTCATCTGGTTTGCAGTTCAGTAAGTGTCAAAGTGCCAGAATAGAACATGAATAACTTGCTTTTTTTTGTCTCAATGATTATTGCAATAAGTGTTTTGGAATGGAAACTGGTTACTAGGTGACCATATGTGTTCACACGTGTGAGTATATGAATGCATCTGGTTGTGCACAAGTTCATGGAAGGATGTGTTGGTGTGTGCGTGCTTGTCACCACAAGGATAGTGCTGGCTCTGATGTATGAGATTCTGAGGTCAGTGGATCACAGAGTGGGAGCCTCAAGCTGGACTCGTGGCCAGCATGTGGCTTTCATTACACAGGGCTCAGCAACATCGTGTTTCTCGTTTTGGCACTCTTCCCTAAAGGACTAATAGCAACACAATCTCTTTCAGACACTCAGAACATAAAGGGAAATCTGAGAGAACAAGTGTTTTCCCGAGTGGGGAATGTATAAATAAACGGCACAGTAGTAGGCCCTTCCCTGAAGCAACTAGTTACATGCATGCCTCCTGCTCTCCTTTTTCTTTGTCTCCCTCCCAGAGCTAGACATAGGACCAAAAGCCAATCATAATTTCTCTCTGCTGTATCTATATTCCTAGGGATTATCTTGCAATATCTGATGGATGCCTGAGCTAATGACTGCTCAGTCATGATGTTTCCCAATTAGTTGTCCTTCAACCAGAACAGAAAACTTACAAGTGAATTGAAGTTTAGTTAAACCAGAGTGAAACAAGTATCACATAAAACAAAACAAAAGAAACAACGCATCAGATAAAACCATATTACAACTCTAGTGCCACACTTTCTAAATGTCCTCAAATCTAATCTTAGCTAAATTATCAGATTGGCCTTTCTATAGAAAGTTCATTTCCATCTGAAAGCTAGTTATCAAACTTCATAATTTATCACAGAGAGGATGGATCTGTACAGAACCATAAAAAGATGTAGTGATCTTCATGTTTATTTTTATCGGCCTATAGCAAAATGAATAATAAATAATAACTCATATGTATCAAATTATGCTAGGTGTTATTCCATGTATTTCTTTTTTTTTTTTTTAATTTTTTATTTTAATAAACATATAATGTATTTTTATCCCCAGGGGTACAGGTCTGTGAATCATCTGGTTTACACATTTCACAGCACTCATCATAGCCCATACCCTCCCCAATGTCCATTTCCCCACCACCCTCTCCCGTCCCCCTTCCCCCCCGCAACCCTCAGTCTGTTTCTTGAGATTGAGTCTTTTATGGTTTGTCTCCCTCCCAATCCCATCTTTTCATTTTTTCTTTTCCTACCTCCCCCCAAACCCCCCCACCTTGCATCTCCCCTTCCTCATATCAAAGAGATCATATGATAGTTATATTTCTCCGATTGACTTATTTCGCTAAGCATGATACCCTCTAGTTCCATCCACGTCGTCGCAAATGACAAGATTTCATGTCTTTTGATGGCTGCATAGTATTCCATTGTGTATATATGCCACATCTTCTTTATCCATTCATCTGTTGATGGACATCTAGGCGCTTTCCACAGTTTGGCTATTGTGGACATTGCTGCTATAAACATTCGGGTGCACGTGCCCCTTCGGAGCACCACGTTTGTATCTTTAGGATATATACCCAGGAGTGCAATTGCTGGGTCGTAGGGTAGCTCTATTTTCAGTTTTTTGAGGAACCTCCACACTGTTTTCCAGAGTGGTTGCACCAGCTTGCATTCCCACCAACAGTGTAGGAGGGTTCCCCTCTCTCCGCATCCTCGCCAGCATCTGTCATTTCTTGACTTGTTAATTTTAGCCATTCTGACTGGTGTGAGGTGGTATCTCATTGTGGTTTTGATTTGTATTTCCCTGATGCCGAGTGATGTGGAGCATTTTTTCATGTGTCTGTTGGCCATCTGGATGTCTTCCTTGCAGAAATGTCTGTTCATGTCCTCTGCCCATTTCTTGACTGGATTATTTGTTCTTTGGGTGTTGAGTTTGATAAGCTCTTTATAGATTTTGGATACGAGCCCTTTATCTGATAGGTCGTTTGCAAATATCTTCTCCCATTCTGTCAGTTGTCTTTTGGTTTTGTTTACTGTTTCCTTTGCTGTGCAAAAGCTTTTGATCTTGATGAAATCCCAATAGTTCATTTTTGCCCTTGCTTCTGTTGCCTTTGGCGATGTTCCTAGGAAGAAGTTGCTGCGGTTGAGGTCAAAGAGGTTGCTGCCTGCATTGTCCTCAAGGATTTTGATAGATTCCTTTCGCACATTGAGGTCCTTCATCCACTTTGAGTCTATTTTCGTGTGTGGTGTAAGGAAATAGTCCAATTTCATTTTTCTGCATGTGGCTGTCCAATTTTCCCAGCACCATTTGTTGAAGAGGCTGTCTTTTTTCCATTGGATATTCTTTCCTGCTTTGTCGAAGATTAGTTGACCATAGAGTTGAGGGTCTATTTCTGGGCTCTCTATTCTGTTCCATTGATCTATATGTCTGTTTTTGTGCCAGTACCATACTGTCTTGATGATGACAGCTTTGTAATAGAGCTTGAAGTCTGGAATTGTGATGCCACCGACTTTGGCTTTCTTTTTCAATATTCCTTTGGCTATTCGAGGTCTTTTCTGGTTCCATATAAATTTTAGGATTATTTGTTCTATTTCTTTAAAAAAAATGGATGGGATTTTGATAGGGATTGCATTAAATGTGTAGATTGCTTTAGGTAGAATAGACATTTTCACAATATTTGTTCTTCCAATCCATGAGCATGGAATATTTTTCCATTTCTTTGTGTCTTCCTCAATTTCTTTCATGAGTACTTTATAGTTTTCTGAGTATAGATTCTTTGCCTCTTTGGTTAGATTTATTCCTAGGTATCTTATGGTTTTGGGTACGATTGTAAATGGGACTGACTCCTCAATTTCTCTTTCTTCTGTCTTGTTGTTAGTGTAAAGAAATGCGACTGATTTCTGTGCATTGACTTTATATCCTGACACTTTACTGAATTCCTGTATAAGTTCTAGCAGTTTTGGAGTGGAGCCTTTTGGGTTTTCCACATATAGTATCATATCATCTGCAAAGAGTGATAGTTTGACTTCTTCTTTGCCGATTTGGATGCCTTTAATTTCTTTTTGTTGTCTGATTGCTGAGGCTAGGACTTCTAGTACTATATTGAACAGCAGTGGTGATAACGGACATCCCTGCCGTGTTCCTGACCTTAGCGGAAAAGCTTTCAGTTTTTCTCCATTGAGAATGATATTTGCGGTGGGTTTTTCATAGATGGCTTTGATAATATTGAGGTATGAGCCTTCTATCCCTACACTTTGAAGAGTTTTAATCAGGAAGGGATGCTGCACTTTGTCAAACGCTTTTTCAGCATCTATTGAGAGTATCATATGGTTCTTACTCTTTCTTTTATTAATGTATTGTATCACATTGATGGATTTGCGGATGTTGAACCAACCTTGCAGCCCTGGAATAAATCCCACTTGGTCGTGGTGAATAATCCTTTTAATGTACTGTTGGATCCTATTGGCCAGTATTTTGGTGAGAATTTTCGCATCTGTGTTCATCAAGGATATTGGTCTGTAATTCTCTTTTTTGGTGGGATCCTTGTCTGGTTTTGGGATCAAGGTGATGCTGGCCTCATAGAATGAGTTTGGAAGTTTTCCTTCCATTTCTATTTTTTGGAACAGTTTCAGGAGAATAGGAATTAATTCTTCTTTAAATGTTTGGTAGAATTCCCCTGGGAAGCCGTCTGGTCCTGGACTTTTGTTTGTTTGGAGATTTTTGATGACTGTTTCAATCTCCTTACTGGTTATGGGTCTGTTCAGGTTATCTATTTCTTCCTGGTTCAGTTGTGGTAGTTTATACATCTCTAGAAATGTATCCATTTCTTCCAGGTTGTCAAATTTGTTGCCATAGAGTTGCTCGTAGTATGTTCTTATAATTGTTTGTATTTCTTTGGTGTTGGTTGTGATCTCTCCTCTTTCATTCATGATTTTATTTATTTGCGTCCTTTCTCTTTTCTTTTTGATAAGTCTGGCCAGGGGCTTATCAATCTTATTAATTCTTTCAAAGAACCAGCTCCTAGTTTTGTTGATTTGTTCTATTGTTTTTTTAGTTTCTATTTCATTGATTTCTGCTCTGATCTTTATGATTTCTCTTCTCCTGCTGGGTTTAGGCTTTCTTTGTTGTTCTCTCTCCAGCTCCTTTAGGTGTAGGGTTAGGTTGTGTATTTGAGACCTTTCTTGTTTCTTGAGAAAGGCTTGCACTGCTATATATTTTCCTCTCAGGACTGCCTTTGTTGTATCCCACAGATTTTGAACTGTTGTGTTTTCATTATCATTTGTTTCCATGAATTTTTTCAATTCTTCTTTAATTTCCTGGTTGACCCATTCATTTTTTAGAAGGATGCTGTTTAGTCTCCATGTATTTGCGTTCTTTCCAAATTTCCTCTTGTGATTGAGTTCGAGCTTCAGAGCATTGTGGTCTGAAAATATGCAGGGAATGATCTCGATCTTTTGGTACCGATTGAGACCTGATTTATGACCCAGGATGTGGTCTATTCTGGAGAATGTTCCATGTGCACTAGAGAAGAATGTATATTCTGTTGCTTTGGGATGGAATGTTCTGAATATATCTGTGATGTCCATCTGGTCCAGTGTGTCATTTAAGGCCTTTATTTCCTTGTTGATCTTTTGCTTAGATGATCTGTCCATTTCAGTGAGGGGAGTGTTAAAGTCCCCTGCTATTATTGTATTACTGTCGATGTATTTCTTTGATTTTGTTATTAATTGGTTTATATAGTTGGCTGCTCCCATGTTAGGGGCATAGATATTTAAGATTGTTAGATCTTCTTGTTGGACAGACCCTTTGAGTATGATATAGTGTCCTTCCTCATCTCTTATTATAGTCTTTGGCTTAAAATCTAATTGATCTGATATAAGGATTGCCACCCCAGCTTTCTTCTGATGTCCATTAGCATGGTACATTGTTTTCCACCCCCTCACTTTAAATCTGGAGGTGTCTTCGGGTCTAAAATGAGTTTCTTGTAGGCAGCATATTGATGGGTTTTGTTTTTTTATCCATTCTGATACCCTGTGTCTTTTGATTGGGGCATTTAGCCCATTAACATTCAGGGTAACTATTGAGAGATATGAATTTAGTGCCATTGTATTGCCTGTAAGGTGATTGTTACTGTATATTGTTTCTGCTTCTTTCTGATCTACTACTTTTAGGGTCTCTCTTTGCTTAGAGGACCCCTTTCAATATTTCCTGTAGAGCTGGTTTGGTGTTTGCAAATTCTTTCAGCTTTTGTTTGTCCTGGAAGCTCTTTATCTCTCCTTCTATTTTCAATGATAGCCTAGCCGGATATAGTATTCTTGGCTGCATGTTTTTCTCGTTTAGTGCTCTGAATATGTCATGCCAGTTCTTTCTGGCCTGCCAGGTCTCTGTGGATAGGTCCGCTGCCAATCTAATGTTTTTACCCTTGTATGTTACAGACTTCTTTTCCCGGGCTGCTTTCAGGATTTTCTCTTTGTCGCTAAGACTTGTAAATTTTACTATCAGGTGACGAGGTGTGGACCTATTTTTATTGATTTTGAGGGGCGTTCTTAGCATCTCCTGGATTTTGATGTTTGTTCCCTTTGCCATATTAGGAAAATTCTCTCCAATAATTGTCTCCAATATACCTTCTGCTCCCCTCTCTCTTTCTTCTTCTTCTGGAATCCCAATTATTCTAATGTTGTGTCGTCTTATGGTGTCACTTATCTCTCGAATCCTCTCCTCATGTTCCAGTAGTTGTTTGTCTCTCTTTTGCTCAGCTTCTTTATTCTCTGTCATTTGGTCTTCTATGTCACTAATTCTTTCTTCTGCCTCATTTATCCTGGCAGTGAGAGCTTCCATTTTTGATTGCACCTCATGAATAGCTTTTTTGATTTCAACTTGGTTAGATTTTAGTTCTTTTATTTCTCCAGAAAGGGCTTTTATCTCTCCGGAGAGGGTTTCTCTAATATCTTCTATACCTTTTTCGAGCCCGGCTAGAACCTTGAGAATTGTCATTCTGAACTCTAGATCTGTCATGCTACCTATGTCTGTATTGATTAGGTCTCCAGCCTTCGGTACGGCCTCTTGTTCTTTTTTTTGAGGTGAGTTTTTCCGCCTTGTCATTTTGTCCAGGTAGGATTTGCTTTCTCCTGCTGTGGAATTCCGCTGTTCTTGGTGACTGAAGTTGGTTTTGGATCGGTTTCTTGTTGATCTTCTGGGGGAGGGGCCTGTTGTAGTGATTTTCAAGTGTCCTTGCCGCAGGCGGAATTGCACCGCCCTTGCCAGGGGCCGGGCTAAGGAATCCGCTCGGGTTCGCTTTCGGGAGCTTTTGTTCCCTGAGCGCTTTCCGTAGAGTTCCGGAGGACGGGAATGAAGATGGCGGCCTCCCAATCTCTCGGCCCGGAGGAGCCGAGAGCTTGGGGTTCCGCTCCTCAGTGCGCTCTCAGAGCAAAGCGCCCAACAGTCCCGCCTCCCTGGCTTGCGGTCGCGCCTCGAGGAAAGCAGTCAATTGTTGGAGCTGGAGAAAAGCGCCGGGTCGCTTTTGTCTCTGTGGCCTCCGGCCGCGCTCCGAGCCCACCCAGCCTGCGACCGGCACAAGGTAACCCTGGGCTTAGAGCTCACTCCTCGGCTTTGTCGCTATAGCCGGCTTCCCCGCTCCAATACCTGCGAGCTCTGCGGCACTCAGACACCCCCAGTCCTTCTGTGACCCTGCGGGTCCTGGGGTTATGCTGACCCCGCCTGGGTTTCCCCCCAGTTTAGCCTCTGGAGCGATGTCTCCCACTGGAGCCGACTTTTAAAAGTCCCGATTTTGTGCTCCGTCGCTCCACCGCTTGCTGGGTGCCGGCCCCTCCCCCCGGGGTCTATCTTCCCGTCGCTTTGGATTCACTTCTCCGCAGGTCCTACCTTTCAGAAAGTGATCGATTTTCTGTTTCTGGGATTGTTGCTCTTCTTCTCTTTGATTTCCCGTTGGATTTGTAGGTGTTCACAATGGTTAGATAAGCTATCTAGCTGATCTCCTGCTACCCGATGTCGTCTCAGCCTGCTACTTCTCCGCCATCTTGACTCCTCCCCCTATTCCATGTATTTCACATGGCTTTTATTTTATCTTATTTGCACTGATTACAATCTACGTAAAGATGGCAAATGAAGAAATAAGGCAGCATTTGATTAAATAATTAGCTTCATCACTTTTGTACAATGAAAGCAGAGAATGAATGAAGCAGAATAACCCCAGAATCACATTCTACATGACTATACCATATTCCTATTCCTTACATTGGTTGTATGTCCTATAATTTTTCAGTATCTTGTTTATCTATTATTTTATTTCAACCTACAAACTATCTCCTATGAGATGGATAATAGAAGCAATTGTGAATGGTCTCACAATTTCTAAGTGTCCTAGATTTTCTTGCCCAAGGTCGAGTACTTTTTCTATTACACTGTCATTCCATTTTAACCAGCTTCCTTGTTGGACTCCAATTAAGAGAGTTTTATGAGTTCTTTACCAAAACTCTTTCTTCTTTTTTTTTTTTTAATTTTATATATTTTCTTGACAGAGAGGCAGGCAGAGAGAGAGGGGAAGCAGGCTCCCTGCTGAGCAGAGAGCCTGATGTGGGGCTCGATCCCAGGAACCCGGGATCATGACCTGAGCTGAAGTCAGAGGCTTTAACCCACTGAGCCACCCAGGTGCCCTCCAAACCCTTTCTTCTTTAAATACTGTAGGTCATACTGCTTATTGCTTTTCTTTCTACTTACTTTTTTAATTGTTTCATACATTTTCTTTTTTGTAATTTGTTACTTTGTATGTAGTTTCATACACTTTTTTTTGTAATTTGTTACTTTTGGTTGTCTCTTGCCCACTTATAATTTGTTTCTACTTTTTTTATGTCTTTCTTCATAATTCCTGCTCATTCCCCAAATACCTTTTTTTTTTCCCAAGATTTATTGATTGATTTGAGAAAGACAGAGAGGAGAGTTAGAGGGAGAAGGAGAGAGAGTCTCAAACAGACTCCTCGCTGAGCATGGAACCCAGTGTAAGGCTCAGTCCTACAACCCCCAGATCATGACCTGAGCCGAAATCGAGATCTGACCACTTAATTAACTGAGCCACCCAGGTGCCCCCCCCAAAATGTCTTTTAAAGCTATTATGACAAATAGCCTGATGCATTGCATACTGTCTACTCTAAAGATCTACATTTGTATGTGGTATTTGTAAACATTTATCCACAGTAAATGGAAGTATCACAGTAAATGGAAGGATCACTATGTTACCTATACAAGTGACCTTCCCTATCTCTATTTCATACATTCGAAGTTAGTATCACAGATTAAAATGAAAAAACAAAAAAAATTAGCTAACACTGTTTTGCTCATTTTTCTGCTAGTAACAAAAATGAAGGTGATTTTCATATTTCTTATATTTCTGTACAAATCCAATCATATCCGTGACAAATAATAAAGAAGTTTGACAAATAACTTTCCAGTGAATGGTCTCTAGTAAAGCCAACCTGATAATTTAGCTAACATTAGAATTGAGAACACTAAGAAAGAGTGGCACCAGATTTTTAATATAGATCATCCGATTCATTGCACTTGTTTTTATTTTCTTTGATGTTGCTTTCACTGAGCTTCCAAATCACTTGCAATTTTTCTGTGGTCATCTGATTGGTCCTCTTTCCTGTATTTGTTCTCTTTCTCTCTTTGTGTTGCAAACCCTTTCTTGCTCATGCTATCCCTCTGAGTATATGTATGTATAAGGGTGCATTTTGTATCCTAGATTAGCATTTCCCTGACACACCCAGCAGTGATTCATCATATCCTACTATTGAAAGCAATGAGGCTGCTTCAAAAATCAGCGCTTGGGCTGCTTTAATGCTGTGGGTCATTTCACAGCCCGACAAGTAAATCCTACAATAATCCATCTTGCTGTGACAGGGAGATGCAGCATCTTATATTCTAATAATAATCCAAGAAAATGCAACTTTACAACTCAGTGAAAGAGAAAGTGCAAAATCACTTCCCATTAACCTACAGCATTAGTTTGCATGGTGTATTGTAGTTACTAATGAATAACAGATTTTTGCATAATTAATTTTTGAGCGTAGTTTTAATCCATATTCAAAAATATATTGAATTCTTTCTCTGGATTAAGCACTCTGCTTTCACTAATGGAGGAGAAAACAAACACAACAGAAATGTCTCGGGACTTGTTACATATATATATATATATATATATATATATATATATATATATATCTGTATGTTGGAAATGCTCAAAGTGCTGAAACTTCTGAAGGGAACATAACAGTCTTTTCCTTTTTCGTGCTTACTGACTTGTACAGAAGATATGTTAACCCATGAATTAGGTTTTCCTTAACTGGGTGGAGTGTTGTGAGAACAGAGTATAGAACAAATAACTCAATCCAAGGAAATTCAGTTCATTAATACATTTCATTAAATAAAGCAAATTAACATACCGTATTATTTATCTTTATGGAAGATTCTCATATATGCTTAAAAGCACTTAGCATTACCCTTTTTCCATGCTTTTTTTCCCAAAGATACAATAAAAACTATAGTCTTTTGTCCACCTGACTCCTAACATATGACTAATGCTATTGGCAAAAAATAAAAATCTGTATGATCTGCTTCTTAAGGTTGATATCCATGTATTGTTTTGCTTTGCTTTGTTGGTTTTGTGACTATAGGTGTCAACATTAAATTTTCAGTTGGAAGGTTTGGTCCCCTAAAAAATACATTAGGGACTGCTTGGCTGGCTCAGTCAGAAGAGCAAGTGACTCTTGCTCTCAGGGTTATGAGTTCGAGCCCCACAATGGGTGTAGAGATTGCTTAAAATAAACAAATAAACTTTAAGGTGGAAATATGAGGTGACTAAATTTATCTGTCCATCTTTAGCTATCCTAAATTTATTTCTGTTGTGGCAAAAAAAGGACCACTTTATAATATGCATTGCTGATAGCCCTGCAATGTGGTCTGACAAAGAAAAAGCTGTATCTGGTTGACCTCAGCTTAGTTACTTAGTGTGCTATCACAGAAGCCACATAGTAGTTACAGATGCTGTATGCAAATAGGGTGGCCAGACCTGCAGATAGACACATGATCCCCTGCTTAGGTTTGTGTTCAGGGTCCAACTAGACTTCAAATAAAAAACACATCAAGAAAGGTTTCCCCTATTATTCCTTTTGTTTTCATCCATTGTCTATTATAAATATGTCTGCATTCACAAAATCCATATTTATGTCAACTTCTTTTATATATATTTTTTTTCTTTTTTCCAGGCTGGGAGTGCGTTACAGAAAACAATCACAATTAATCACACTCTGAAATCACAAACTTGCATATAGTTACATGACCAAGTAGTTTCATTCCACTTGAAAACTCTTATCCACTAGTGGTGTTTGCCTTTGCTGCAAAGAAGCTTGAAGCTAAATCTGAGCTCTGCAAGAAAGTGCCTGGATTAATCAGACATGACTGCCATGAACGAAGGAGACATTGTATCAGCATGCATGCCAAGTATTTGACATGCCTGTTCTAATTCTTTCAAGACTATTTCATTATGAAGAGTAACTGATTTACTAAGAAGTGGAGTGTAGGTTTTCATTTGCTTAAAATAAGGCTAATAGATACTGTTCTCCATTTTTCTTGAAATAGGTATGTTTACTATGATATCTTATCTAGTCCTATTTTTAATTTTCTAAAACATCTGTTGTCCTTAAAAATAAATTTCTCTCCAGAATCCATGTAGTTCTCTTAATTCTCATTTCTATTGCAATAGTTTTAGGAAAAAGAACAATGGGTTATAAAACAATTTTATGATAATTTTATTTAGTATGACTTCGAGGCATAAAGAAATAGATCTTTAGAACATTTCAGTACAAGGTACAGTATTACTTCTTAATCAATTTCTACAAAGAAAAAAAGAAAAATATACAATCTATACCACTAAGCCTATAAGACTGGTGTGAACATCAAATGGGACCCTGGAAATGAAAGCACTTTGGAAAGTACATCAATGCAAAGTATTGCATTATTTATTTGACCATCACTTACTGAGGTGGGATGAAGAAATGCTCAGAGAAGCTTCTGAAGGCACTGTTGGTTGGATAGGTTATCAACCAACATGTTTAAGACTCGTCTCACCAGGTTTTTATATGAGTGTAAACCCCGATCTTCATATAAATTTGTATAGTCCAATAATATAGAATTGTATACAATGATTTTCTCTTGACCTTTATCTGTGACAAGTGCAGTGGAAGGTTTGATAAGATCCAAAGGAGACCTTAACACATTCTTAACACAAAGAGGCAAGTCACACCCTAGTTACCACCTATTAAGGAATATTCAGCTCATCCTTGCTTTCCCAACATAGGCTTACAGCATGCCAACTGTAGCAAGGTGTCTATAAATTACACTCTCCCCAAGTGTTGTGAACCCATTTATGTTTTCCCTGACTCTTCTAAAACCAATGAAAGAAAAGCAATAACAGTAACAATAACAATAACAAAAGAAAGAAAAAAAAAAAGAACACTGGCAACGTGGCTTTAATTCTCTAAAATTTCCAAAAGGGTATAAATTTCAATGTCACTTCTGGATCTCATTGGCATTTCTCTAAAATTTGATGTAAATTATTTCATGGCAATTGACAGGCCACTATGTTTGGCCATAAGGATGTTTTGAAGTGTACTGAGAAAAATGAGGCAAGAGGGTCATAATTGTGGGAGTGTATTGGGAGAGCAAGATAGTATTACTACTTAAATATTGGGCATGTACCATTCTCTTTCTTTTATTGAGTTTGTCAAGGGCATTCTTACAACCAATGCCTTCCTAATCTGTTTTATACAGCCAGCTTAAGGTTTCTATCCATTAGCCAGATATTATAAAGTCCTTCAAGAAACTCAAGAGAAATGGAGTATTTTAATACAAGGTAATTACTTGCCCCAGATGTTTTTATCTAGAAGATGCTAAAGGGGAATACAGACAAACATTTGCTCTCAGAAGAGTTCGGATCTTGGGTTTTTAGTCTGAGGTTCGCAGGTAGGCTAAAGGGACTCCACCAACTTCCTCAAACTGTAAGCACAACTGTATGTAAATGTGTTTGAGTTTTCTCTGTGGGAACTGGAGTCTAGAGCACTCCTCAATTTCTTGAAAGTGTCAGACCCCCCCCCCAAAAAAATCAGAACTGCAAATTTATATTCAAATTGTAAAATTGCCTCTCTTCTATCATCTTTGATATAAGACAAACAAAACTCCATCTTGTTTTTCTTTTCCAAGTTCAGATTAATAATCCAGAATGTGAGTTATAGTAGAAGCTGAAATGTGGCACAGAAGATAGGAAATAGGGGTCTCTCTTATAGGTGACATTGTGGGAATGAACCATGTTGAGGTAGGCCTTGGCTTCCTCGTCCATAAACTTGAAAGTTAATTAGAAAACCCTTTGAGGTCCATTCCAATGAAAAGAGTCACTGGTTCTTTGAGGAAGGAAAGTCCCTTGGACCTAGTGAGTCTGTTCAAAATAAAGCAGCCTAGGAACACAGAGAGATTCCTTTCTCCTTGCCACTAAACCCAAGGAACAAAAGAAAAGACACAGAAAGAGAGAGAGGAATTAGATCAACCAAATATTTCTGGGACATGTTCATTTGAGACATGTTCACTGAGCATCTTCCATGGTTGGTTATTATTTTATACACTATACAGTATAGTTCTTGGTCTCAAACGCTGCATCAATTTCCTAGTTTAGAAATGATAGCCAAAAATTGCCTTTTGAATATATTATCACTTCAACATTCAATAATATTTAGGGAGTGCTACAAAAATTTTAAAAATGCAATAATTAATTTGTAGTGCACTTTTGGACACATAGCTTATCTGTTAAATAGTTAGCTTTCAACATTGCAAGAGCGTTCTGGGATAGGTCTCATGCAAAATTAGGTCCATGATTGGCCAACAAAGAAACTGAGGCTCAGTGAGGTATACAGAGCCGAAATTTAAGCAAGGTTCAGTATAACTTGAGAGTCAAAACTCTTAACCAATAAACTGTAGTTTCACTATCTCCCTCAGCCATTATTGATTTGATCTCCTCAGCTGAAAGTGAAAAAGTATAATAAGGAAAGATGACCACATTTGAGTACAAAATAGGAATATTGCAAAAGGACTAGATGAGGGCACTGGGGCTTAACTGAACATGTGAAAGAATAGCAACATGGAGTTCACTGTGAGTGAAACATGTCAAAAGTGTGATATGGCGCCTGGGCAAAAAAATGAAAATAAAACAAAAAACAAAACACACACACAATCGGGAAAAAAAAAAAAAGAGAGAGAAAGTTGCCATCAGAGACAAAAAGTATTCAGAATGAGGAAGATGGTGTTTCATTTTAATCTTTCTGAATTAGACCATCCCTGGAATAGCATCTGTTCTATTGTGGGCATCACTTTTGCTAACACCAGCAAACTGATGGGAATTGGGAAGGTACTCAGGCAATAACCACAGTTACATTTGGCTTTTTTTCTGTAATAAGAAAAGCAGTGCAGTTTCTAAGAGCATGGGTGCTGAAACCAGGCTGCTTGGGTTCAAATCCTGGTCTTCCCATTTTGAGACGTTATTAAATAAGTTATTTTAATTTTCTGTGCCTTACTGCCTCCTCTATAAAATGGGGATAGTAGAGTACCATCCTCAAGGATTTCTGGGAAGGCTAAGTTCATGTATCTAAAGGGTTTAGAACACTGTAGGTGCTTTACCAATATGTTCACAATAGAAGATATTTGAAGAAAGAGAGACTGTTTAGCACATAGAAAAGTAGGTTGAGGGAGAATTCACCTCCAGATGGCTGGGAAACAGAAGTAGTATCAGTAAAGTTATTTAGAGATATAAGGGAAATAAATAGTTTTGTGTCTGCCTTGGGTTGTATTTGATTACCTGTCACTCACCAGAAGTATTCAAGCATTTAGCATATCTTAGAGAGGATTGAACTATCAGGTGGAGGATATGAAATAGACTAGGTTATAATTATGTATTTTGTTTTTATTAATACTGTTTGGGGAGTAAAGTAAGAGAGTAAGCAATACTGAGGGTTACAAAAGTAAAGGTAATGTATCCCCTCCTAGTTTATTCCACCCCGTTCCCCACAAATAGTTAGTTTTATTTTCCTCTGGTGGTTCCCATGACAATAAGAAATACACAGAAACTTCTGGTTTCCCATGATTTATCCATATTTTTCAATATATATTATTTTCCCACAGGGAAGGATAAGAGGTAATAAACTCATCTTATTTCCTACCTCTTTTCCCTTATCCATACTGTTATTATTTTCAGTTATTGTTGTTTTTTATTAGTTGTAGTTAATTCCGTTTTTAACTTGAAGCAATATACTTCCCCAGAGTTAGAGTTATTTCTTGGGCAATCCATTGTCAACACTTTCTATCAACTTACCAACATGTGGAATAAGGAAATTAAAAATTTCTCTACATCTCTTGTCTGTAATTATAACAAAGTCTTTGAAGTCTTGTTCTAAGACATTAGCAGTATTGAGAGTATTGAGATCATGACTTTCCTGGGGTGTTCTGTTTCATCTTGATGTGTTTTTTGTTTCTAATAGTAGTTTTTGGTTAACTTTCTTTTATCTTGTTGTCAAAGAAATAACCACCTAATTTTATATGTGTATATACATACACATATATATGTATGTGTGTGTATATATACATGTAATCTCCTAGGATATTTACCTTTTCCTTACATGATGAATCTCTCTTCTGTCTTCCTCTTTTAATTTGGACTACTGTAAAGCTGACAACCAGAAATAGAAACATTAATAGTGTACAGTGCACACATTACTTGTTATAATAAAACTAAATGTGGACACACACATACACACACACACACGCAGAAATATATGTTTTTAATGCATGTCTTTTTGTTCCCTTATTCTTTCTAGGATTGTCTCACCAGAGGTTCAACTATTACCTTTAAAAAGCTGAACTTCTGAGTCACTGAATTCCTGAAATATATGTCTTGCCCTCACATACAGTTGCCAGTGTGCCTAAAAACTGAATTCTAGACTAACAATATTTTTAATAATAATTTTTAATGTAGCTTTACATCATTCAATCCAGAAGATATGTATTTTCTTTTGTAGGAAACTTGATTTTCTTCTTCCCAGTATCCCAGTTCTTTAGTGTAGACATTGCTTTTATTATTTCACCTTGCCTTATATTCAGTTGACCTTTTTTTTTGGTGTGAAGATTAGACTTTCTTAACCACAGATAAACTTTTAAATTTTACATGAAACTTCACAAGTGAATTTGGTCTACATTTTCTTGACTTCATCATTTTGCTTTCAAAGTATTGCAAGACTTAACAAAATCAATGTGGGAGGAGTTGCCTTTACTTCCTTTCCTATTCTTCCCAGAGGTTACCAAATTTGGAGGTTTAGCTATAAAACAACCTGATGACTTTTGTGTCTGTGTGAGTGAAGGGGACACACGGGAAACTGTTTTTGAATACCAGTTTAATTTCTTAAAATGTTTCCTATCTCTTATAGAGAACAATTTGATATGTTATAGGAATGTCCTTTTAATTCAACTTTTCAAACTTTTGGTTTACAGCAATCAATCAAGACATTTAAAAACAGATACCATATGATTTCACTCATATGTGGAATTGAAGAAACAAAACAGATAACCTTGTGGGTGGGAGGAAATAGAGGCAAGCCACAAAACAGACTGTCAACTCTAGAAAACTGAGGAAGGTTATTAGAAGGGAGGTGGGTGGAGGGATGGGTTACATGGGTGATGGGGATTAAGGAAGGCACTTGCAATGAGCTCCAGGTGTTGTATGTAAGTGATGAGTCACTAAATTCTATAGGTGAAACTAATATAACACTGTATGTTAACAAACTGGAATTTAAATAAACACTTGGAAAAAAAAGAAAAGAAAATGAGTAACCGCAGATGTTACCTATTTAAATTGTAATTATTTTATTTTTATTACATTATATTTGTAATTTTATTCTCCCATTATAGTTTTTAAATAACAATTTTGTTAGGACATAGCACACATAAAGAAAACTATAAAAAAATAATGTGGTCTAGCTTGAGGAACTTTTATCCAGTGAATACACCTATGAAACTGCCACTCAGTCATGAAAGAATATTATTAGAACCGTAATCCACTCATAGGAATCTCTCTGTCACTACCCTCTTATTCTTTCCATAGGACACCTTACTCTTAATTTATAACACCATTACATTTTTGAGATTTATGTATGTGTATATTTTAAATATTTTTAATGTCGGTTGGTCTTGCTAGTAATTTTTAAACTTTATTATTATTTTCTAAGAAAGAAGCTTTTGTCTGTCTTAATATTCTTCAGTGTATGATTGTTTTTTGTTTTATGAATTTCAATTCTTACCATTATTATATCTTTCCTTATTCTTTACGTAGATTTATTTGCTATTCTTTTTTTAATTTATTGAGATGGAAGTTGATATCATTGATGTTTCAGTCTTTCCTCAATAATATGAACATTTAAGGTGATGAATATCCCTCAGTAAAGGATTGTTTCTGTATCTCATGAGGTTTGATATATTGCATTTACAATATGATTCAAGAGCAAAATATTTTCCACTTCCATTTTTATTTCTTTCATGATCCCTGTATTATTTAGAAATGTATCATTTCCAAGCATTTGAGGATCGTTTTCTTCTTTTCCTCTGCCTTTTTGTCCAAAGTCCCTTCTTTTTCTTCTTACCTCCTCTACCATGTCATTATCATCACTATCCTGATGATGATGATTATGGTATTGACTTATAACCTAATTCATATACACAGAGGCAATACTGTAAATATTTTCAATGTTTTAATACTTGTTGAGAATTACTTTATAAGCCTGCTGAAGTCTAATTTTCAAAATTCGTATTTATGTCTAAAAATACACAGTCTGCTGTTATTGGTTATTGTGCAGTCTCTGAGAGACTATATTAATTTTATATTCATATAGTCTCTATTTTACTGAATCGTCTTCTTTTCCTGCAAAAGAGAGTTTCTTTCTTCTCCTAGTGGAAGCGAATACTCATGTTATAAACTACATATGGAGAGAGTCATGTGGCAAGAAACAGGCCTCTAATGAACAGCCAGTAAGTCCAAGCCTTTATATATAGCCATAAGGATATATCAAACAGGCATAAGGAAATGATTTCTGTCAACAACCCAACTTGAGCAGATACTTCCCTGGCCAGAAGATAAAGAAATGACATGGTAATGGTTAATTTAATGTATTTACTTAAATTTGGCTAAGGGATGCCAGGACACCTGGTAAAACATTTCTGGGTGTGTCTGTGAGAGTACCCCGGGAAGAGGTACTTTGAATCACTAGACTGAGTAAAGCAGATCACCTTTACCAGTGCAGGTGGGTATCATCTAATTTGTTGAGAGACAGAATAGAAGAAAAATATAGAGGAAGGGCAAATTCCCTCTTTTTTCTGTGGCTGGAGGAACCATCTTCTCCTGTCCTCAGACCTAGGCACTCTTGATTCTTGGTCATTCAGACTCCAATCAGATCAGGACTTACACCATCCGCTCTCCAATTCTTAGGTCTATAGACTTGAACTGAATTACGCCATTGACTGTTATGGTTCTGTACTTGTGGACGGCATATTGCAAGACTTGTCAGCATCCATAACCACGTGATCCAGTACCTATAATACATCTCCTCTCATACATATATTCTATTTCTTTGGAGAACCCTGACTAATAAAGACACTTTTTGAAAGAAAATTCATATGAACACCAAACCCATATTCAGTGAAATAACATTTCCAAACAAACAGAAACTAAAGCTATTTTTCTTCATCATTTCCATTGATGAAGTGAGAATGAAGTTCAGCCAACTTCTTGGTAGCTGTCTGGTGGGACCCAAACCAGAGAACCCAGCTAAACCATTCCTGAACTTTTGACCCATGGAAACTGTGAGATCAATAAATGTGTATTGTTTTAAGCTGTTGTATTTGTGGTAATTTGTTACACAGTAATAAAAAGTAATGCATATTCTATTATAAGAAATGTGCTTCTTCAGTCTAGTAATGCTTTTGACCTTAATGTCAACTAGATTTATATTGGAATAGCTAAATCAGCTTCTTGTTGTTCTTAGTATTTATAATGATGGAATATCTTTTTATATTCTTTTACTTTGAACCACCTATGCCTTGTATTTAAGTGTATCTTTTCTAAGAAAAATGTTGTTTATTTTTGTGATGTTTTGTTGTTACTGTTTTATCCAGTAAGACAATTTCATCTTTTATTTGGAGTAATTTGCTTATGTACACACTCACTATTCAATTTCAATCTTTCTAACCTCTTTTATGCCCATCTTTCTCTGCTTTCTTTTATATAAAATGTTTTTCTTTTTCTCCATTTTCCTTTATTCTCCTGTTACTTAAACATTTCTACTCTTCTTTTATTGTCTTCCTAGATACTGAAACATTCATTCTTTTTTTTTTTTTAAGATTTTATTTGTTTATTTAACAGAGAGAAAGTTAGAGAGTACAAACAGGGGAGCAGCAGAGGGAGAGAGAGAAGCAGGCAGGAACCCTGATGTGGGGCTCGATCCCAGGACCCTTGGATCATAACCCAAGCTGAAGGCAGACACTTAACCAATGGAGCCACCTTGGTGCCCCTAAAATATTCATTCTTGAATCAGTATAGTATAATATAAATTAGTACTTATTTCTAAGACAGTTGCACTTACCATCCCACTGTGATTTCTGTCATTGTTGTCATGCATTTTAATTCTACATGTACTTTAAACATCACTCGATGTTATTAGCATTTTATATAGTCAATTTTTGTTTAGATATACCTGCATAGTATTATCTTTTCGATCAGTATTTATTCCCTCCTCTGTTTCCAGTTTGCTGTGTAGAATGATCTCCTTTTGTCTGAAATTCATTTTCTTTCTTTCTTTCCTTTCCTTCCTTCTTTCCTTCCTTCCTTCCTTCCTTCCTTCCTTCTTTTCTTTCTTTCTTTCTTTCTTTCTTTCTTTCTTTCTTTCTCTTTTCCTTCCTTCCTTTCTTTTTTTATTTTTCCTGTAGAATAAGATTGATGAGGAAAAGTTATCACTGTTTTTGTTTGCCTAGAAATGTTCTCATTTTAGTGAATATGGATTTCGGGATTTCTTTCAATGTCAGGTCATTTCTTTCAGTTAAAGATGCTTTTATTGTCTTCTGGCTTCCATTTTTATGTTGAAAAGTCAGCTCTTAGTTTTAGTGTTGTTTCTTTAAAAGTCACAGATTATTTTTCTCTATCTCTATTAAAGAATGCTTTTTAGGGGAATCTGGGTGGCTCAGCTGGTTAAGCGCCTGACCCTTGGTTTCAACTCGGGTCATGAGCTCAGGGTCCTCAGGTCCTGCCCCTAGTCGGGCCCCATGCTCAGCACGTTTCCTGGAGATTCTTTCCCTCTCCCGCTCTTTAACCTTCTGCCCCTCCCCATTTTTTTTCTCTCTCTCAAATAAATAAATTAATTTAATTTAATCTTAAATAAAAATAATGCTTCTTTATCTTTAATTCTAAGTAGTGTTAAATATTAGTATGATGTGCCTTTTTGTTTTTTATTTATTCTGCTTGGGCTCCAAGCATCTTATGAATCTGTAAGTAATATATTTCATCAGTTTTAGAAAACTACACCCATTGCTTGATTGTTACTTTTATCATTCTTTCTCATCTGCCTACTCTGAGGCTCAAAGGACATGTGTGTTTAATGTGTTCACTCTATCTCAGATGTCTTGCACCTGCTTTATGTATCTTCCATCCGTTTTGCTTTCCATGTCCAATCTACACATTTTCTGATTACTTCTATTTCAGTTCACTTATTCCTTCTGCTCTCTGCAGATAAATTCATTCATTCAATTCTTAATTTCATTTTGTACTGTTTTGTTTTCACTTCTAAGGTTTCCACTTAGATCTTTTCATAAAGAGTCTGATTCTCAGTGAGTTCCTTTATTTTATCATTTATTTCTTGAAGTAATGACTTTTTTTATTAAAATCTGATAACTGCAGTGTCTATATCACTTGTATTTCTGTGTGTGCTCATTCTCTCCCTCAACTGTGTTCATTTGTTCATGCATACGTGCACACGTATGCATGCATTCACTCATTCAGTATGCTTAGTGATTTTAACATCAGATAAAGGTTAGGGATTTTTTTTTTTTTTTCTGTCTTTAGAAAGAATTCACTCTATTATCTGGCAGGTAGCAGATGGATAGATTATCTGAGTCCAGTCAAGAACTGGGAGGTTTCTAAGCCATATGGCCATGTTTGCGAGTCTTATTTCTACTCTGAGGGTGTAACTCATTAGATGTTTTATTTATTTATTTATTTTTTAAATTTTATTTATTTATTTGACAGACAGAGATCACAAGTAGGCAGAGAGGCAGGCAGAGAGAGAGGAGAAAGCAGGCTCTCCATGGAGCGGAGAGCCCGATGCGGGGCTTGATCCCAGGACCCTGGGATTATGACCTGAGCCGAAGGCAGAGGCTTTAACCCACTGAGCCACCCAGGCGCCCCTCATTAGATGTTTTAAATGTGAACATGAAGTATTGACTAGAATTCTTCTTGGTGGATAATGAATTTCAGTTTTTCTGTGAGCAGTACCATAGGGCTGCCATAAAGTCCATTTTGATTTTTAGCCACTTTTGGCATGACTTCTTTTTTTTTTTTAAATATATTTTTTTAATGTATTTATTTGTCAGGGAGAGAGAGAGAGAGAGAGCACAAGCAAGGGGAACCGCAGAGGGAAAAGCAGACTCCCCACTGACCAAGAAGCCTGATGTAGGATTTGATCCAGGACCCTGGGGTCATGACCCAAGTCAAAGGCAGATGCGTAACCAGCTATGCCACCCAGGTATCCCTTGGCATGACTCCTTAACATTTTGCCTTGTGCAGCTTAAAAATTGGTAAATGCCTCAATATGAAAATGTGTGTCAAGTATTGGACTAACTTCTTTGGCCCACTTTTCTGGAAGAAGATGCTTGTTACCTTCATATCTCTGACTTCTAATTTTTGTCTCCAAGCCCTAGAATACTTGATACTTTAATTGCCTCTTAGAACCCGTTTTCCTGTTACTTAGCCATGCACCAAAAATAGGTAAATGCTCCCAAAGGAAAAGCAGTGTACAGAAAGCTGGGTTCAACCACTGAGCTTCCATTTTCTCCAATGTCTGGCCCCTCATGTCCTTGCTGCTTTAGCAGGATTTCTATGCCTTCTGAAAGATTCATTTCTGTATTTTATAGCACTTTCCTATTTGTTCCCATTGGGAAAATTCATATGCCACAAGCTATACTATCATAGCTGGAAGAACTCACCTACAAAAACTATTTCTAATTTCATTTTTTAAAGATTTTATTTATCTACTTATTTGACAGAGAGACAGCAAGAGAGAGTGCATGAGTGAGGAGCAGGGCTAGGGACTAGAGGGAGAGGAAGAAGCAAACTCCCCGCTAAGCAGGGAGCCTGACCCCAGGATCATGACCTGAGCTGAAGGCAGACACTTAACTGACTGAGCCATCCAGGCTCCTCTCTGACTTCAAAAACTATTTCTAATTCTATGACTTCTTCAGTTTCATAATAGTCTGCTCTTTTTTTAGGTAGACAGCATGATCTTGATCTTGCTGAAGAGACTTACTAGTCTTAAATTCTCTTCTTTTTGTTACATAGTATCTATTTCTTTTGATATAAATTGTCCTTGGTATTCATAATCTTTCAGTTTCATGCTTCAAATATTTATTAATTTTTTAGTACATCATTTATGTCTATTTTTTGTGGGTGACTAGTAGAGGTTTGTTTTGAACAGTTGTATAGGTCTATTTACCTAAAAGACCTCTTTCCTGAATGGGAAAACTTTGCTGTGGTCTCTGTGTAAGTGGAAAGTCTGATCAACTGGCAGGATTTTGTTTATGGTGGTTGACTATGTAGTAGAAATATTAGATTAGGATTCTTATAATTACCCAGCTAAGGACTTTTTTTTCTCCAAGTGAAGTGCTTCAATATATTTGCTCCTAGTTGGAGCTCCCTTTATTTCTTCTCTGAATCTTTTTGTAGATTCGAAGTTATTATGGCTCACTTTTCTCTCAACAGCTCCATTATGCACACAGTGGATCCTTCCCAAGAAAATAATTTACTCTGCTTGGAGAGCACTCTGTTTAAGTTACCAGCTAGGAATAAATTTTGTAGGCAGAGGAAAGAATTGTCTTCCCAGTTATGGAGGACATTCTATAGGACAACCTGCAAGTAATTCTCCAGGGGTCCATGAGAAGTTTCCATCAGTCCTCTATTCATAGGTGCTCATTTTTACTTGGATGTTTTTTTGGGATCCACCTGACAGAATCATCTCTCAAGTATATATTCTTCCTTGCGCATTTTCCATCCATATAAACCCATCATTTTTGTTCTTCCTAGTTATATCAGTGGGTTAAATTCAACTTCGTCTGATAATTTTCACCTTTTGCTTTGGTTACTCCTGACATTAAGAATACATCACAAGTATCATATGGTTTCACTTATTTGTGGAGCATAACAAATAATAGAGAGGACAAGGGTAGATGGAGAGGAGAAGGGAGTTGAGGGAAATTGGAAGGGGAGGTGAACCATGAGAGACTATGGACTCTGAAAAACAACCTGAGGGTTTTGAAGGGGCAGGGGGTGGGAGGTTGGGGGAACCAGGTGGTGGGTATTAGGGAGGGCACAGATTGCGTGGAGCACTGGGTGTGGCAAAAAAACAATGAATACTGTTACGCTGAAAATAAATAAAAAATTAAAAAAAAAAAGAATACATCACTAGGGGGCGCCTGGGTGGCTCAGAGGGTTAAGCCTCTGCTTTAGGCTCAGGTCATGATCTCAGGGTCCTGGGATGGAGCCCCACATAGGGCTCTCTGCTCAGCAGGGAGCCTGCTTCCCTCACCTCTCTCTGCCTGCCTCTCTGCCTACTTGTGATCTCTCTCTCTGTGTCAAATAAATAAATAAAATCTTAAAAAAAAAAAAAAGAATACATCATTAGTGGCATCTAGATTTAAACTGGGGGAAAATAGATACTGTGCATTTTCAATTTTTGGCTTTTAAATAATATACTAAATAATAATAAATACTTAAATTCATGACAATATGGATTTTATAAAGTTATGTAAGATATATATGAATACAATTAAAGTATCATGTAGACTATTTGTTTATGCCCAGATCTACTAAAAATTCATATATGAGATGGCCATAAATGCATATCATTAAGCTAGAGTTATGGTATTTTCACACTTTGGACTCTTGTAATTATTTGTCAATAGCATACATATAAATACAATCCATTTGCTGTGATGGATAATTTCCTAATATTACTTAAGGCATTATTAAAATTTGTAGATGCCTTGCTTTTCACGTATCCCATCTATGTGCACAAAGTTTATTATATTTACTTTGTACAAAATATATACTTAAATCATTTTTTATAGCACATTCATTTTTTCTGCTCTTTATTCACTTCAGCTGCACTGCCAAGTTAATTAAATGAATTACATATAATTGACTTTGGTTTTCAATGAGAATTGGGAAACATTTAAGAAAAAAGTTCATAAAATAACAAAGTACTCTTAAAATCATACTATGATCAAAGTATCTTGTGGAAAGTAATAAAACACTTCACAAAGCTATAAAATATGTAACAAAACCCATTGTTATTTCAATTTATAAATATATTTAATGTATTCCAAAAATGTATCAAATGTCTAGTAAATGCATAATATTCTGCAGAATGATATGGAAGGGCTGGGAAAATGCAAAAATTAAAAAGTCTTCCTTTTCCTCTCATCCCCTTGATTCTTTTTCTTTTTCCAGTTTTATTGAGATATCATTGACATACCACCCCCCCCATACTCCCTCCTTGTAGAAGACTTGTAGAAGACTCCTTGTAGAAGACTAGGTGCTACAGGAGGAGGATGTGTAGGACAGACACGTAAATATGCAACTTGAGTTGTGTTGAGTTAATGTATTAAGATTTCAGTAGAGATGAACAGAGGGTCCTAAAGTGACACAGAGCAGAGCTATCTAGCATCGTCCAGAAAGTCAGGGTGGGTTTCTCAGAGAGATATGAGGGAGCTTATACCACACCACACAGGGCTATGAAGAAATGTACACAGAATTCCATAACTCACTTTGTCCTTCAGCTATTCTTTTATTTCGAATCCCCTCACAGGACTTTCGGACATTTTATTTATTTATTTATTTATATTTATATTTTAAATCACTGTTGGGTAATAACACCAGGGCCAGCTGGCTCCATTTCATACTAATGCTATCTTACATCAACCAGGTCCTTCTTGTCCCTGAGGGTTCAGTCTGAGAAGCAAAAACACTGAGAGTGATATAGTATTAGGGGTTTCTTAGAGGGCTGTGATATATATATATAGTTCTGTGACTGATTAAACAGGTGTAGGAGTTAAGGGCAGGCCACCCCCAGATGGGTCATTGTGGCATGAACATTATTTTGAGTTAAAAGCAATCAAAATTCAAAAGGTTCAGAAAAACTCTTTACCTCCCCCTCAGCTGCCTGCCTGTACCAAGAAGGGAGCTATTAACAGATATTCCTCTTTACCTGAGAAACTTATCTGCATAATAATAGGGCTACCTGTGAGATCCAAACATCTCCTTTCACCTTCCTGGTAATGGTCTTCCTCCCCTTTGTATTTCACACCCCTATCCCTCTCCTTAGGTCTTCTAAGCCTCTTGTTGCCTTATTGATTTGGAATTTCTTGTGTGTATGGATTCCCTATATGCTTGAAATTAAATTTTATTTTATCCTGTTAATCTGCCTCATGTCAACTTGATTCTTAGTTCAACGAGAAGGACCTAGAAGGGCAGAGGAAATTCTTCCTCTTCAACACAGGTTATGTGTGCCTCTTGCTTCTGCATCTCCTGCCAAGGTTGAATGGGTAGAGCAAGTGGTCAGGAAGGAAAAGTGGAAGAAAAGTAGTGGGGAGCAAGGACAAATTGGCACAGACCAATAAGGAGAGCTGGAATCTATGTCTCATCAGTGTCAAAGGCTCCAACCATAGTGCTGCAGGGAACCTGCCAGAGAGGCTGGTTTTCTGTGTCATAAAGCTAAAGGCATTGGCTCTGGAGTTGGAAATGATCCTCCCAGTGGGAGGACCTCCAGGCTTGACTGATGTCCCAGGTGCTGTACCCTGTGGCTCAGAATTTAGAAAAGGAGGTGTGGCTGGTGCTCAAAAACTAAGAGCAGGGCCTCCCACATGGATTACGGGAACACTGGGTCAGGGACTCAGGGACGCTTGTGTGAGCTGGGTGTGCACTGCTGCACAGCTCTGACTGTCAGAGCAGAAAAGAATGTGTGTGATGCTCTTCTCCTGCCTTCCAGATCTTACACAACTTGTCTGTTTGTGACCAGAATTATGCAGAGGAAGAGTTCTGGGAAACACAACCCCAGTTCACTGACTTGGTCCTGCTCCACCAGAGCCACTTAAAATCTTCCTTCCATCTTAACCCCGAGTCCCAGTGCACACTCCTTTGCAGCTATGGCAAAGGTCTTTTGCTGTCTTATGTCTCAAAGTCCAATCTGATTCTTCTCATGCCTGGTTGTCTCTCATCGTGGATAAGGGGGATTTAGTCACCCTATAGCTTAAGCTTCTCAGTCCTGATTATCTTCTGCTATCTGACCATGGCTGCATCTCTTTTTCTCTTTGAGTCTTAGTTGCTATAAAATGTGGAGAACAATGGCCCATGCCCTGTCTGTGGTCAGGACTAAGGGGAATATTGCTGGAAAGTACTGAGAACATAGTACCTGGCAAATATTAAGTCTCCTCTGCATGTTAGCTCAGTGGCAGTATTGAGACATTATGACAGCAGATAACCTTGCCTCCTCTCTTATTAAACTGAGTTTCTTCAAAATGTCTCCAACCACCTCATGGAAAGAAGTATTTCTCTATGTTTCTGAAAGGAAATCTTACTTTTGTTTTCTAAGTCTCAATTTGTTACCTTTATTTTCTGATCTATTCTACAAATGTTGAGTTACTGCGTATTATAATGCCAAGCAGGGAAATTACATTGCTGAATGGAACAGATTCCCTTTCGTGGAGCTTAGAGAAAACGAAGAAAGCAGGATGGCTTCCTATTTTGGTAAGTTCTATCAAGGAAATAAATGATATTCTGTGATAGGGTATGATTCCTGGGCAGACAGTTTCAGAGTGTTATAAGAAAAGATCTTTTAGAGAAGAAAACATTTGAAATGAGACCTGAGACCTGAAAATCATCCAGGCTGAGAACCACATGCAAATATATTTTTGAGCCTCTCCTAGCTTGAGCTAGTTCAGGAGCATTAGTGAGGCATCAGATATGGGGGAGGGGCATGAGATGAGCTTACAGTGATGATGGAACCAAACATTGTTTTGTAGGGAAGGAAAGAAGGCTTATTCTATCACTTTTCACTGCTTTTACTAGCGTTTTCAAATTCTCTTTTTCCACTGGACATTGTATTTCATCCTGTAGTTATAGTAAAGTCTTTTCATTTCAATTAATTAATTAAAATACTTGATTCTGCTACCTTTTCAAACTACTATCCTAGCTCTCCCATTTCCTTCAAGACCAGAATTTTCAAAAGAAGTTTATAGCTGTTACTTAATTCCGTTTATTGTTTAATCCATGGGGCCTGGGCACATTACCCTTACTCATCTACTGAAAAAACTTTCTTGAAATGAACCCCCACTTCCTACATCCAGTGGGAGTGTCTTGATGGCTTTACTTCTCCGTTTCTTTGGCCCTTTGGCTCCATTGTGTGGTTTTTCTATCACAGCAAGTTCTAGCCCTCTTACCTTTCTAGCACCCCATCTCCTTCCAATCAACTGCTTGCTCATATAGAAATTTAAAAAGACCATTCATGGTCAATTTTCTTTGTCTGTGTCGTGTAATCCTTTGGCTTCAACAATTATCTCTGTCTGGATAATCACAAATCTGGACCTTTAGTCCTGATAATTCTCTTGCATTGCCATGTTTCACTTCTAAGAACCTACCAGCTAGTTCTAGCTGGATGTCACTCAGGCACTGCCAGGTACCTATACCAAAAGATAGATCTTCTTCTTAAAGAATCTATCTGGGCTCCCTATTTTTATTTATAGTGATTTTACCATTTGAAGATAGATGGTTATCTTTAACTCCTTTCCTGTCTTTCTTCCCCATTCTTCACTGTCATCTTATCAGCTTTCCTTATAAGTTTTGAAGAAAACAGACAACAACCACCTTTCATTCCCTTCCATATATTTCTACCACCCTAGACTTTCCCTTATTGTGCTTACCTTCTCTTCTCCCACCTGGTACAACCTCCCTGAAATTTGTAAACATGAAAAGTTCTTACCTCCTCCATGTAACAAAAGCAATAATAAATGACAAAACAGAAATGAAATAAATCCTTCCCTTGAGCCTATATTCCTTTTTTCTTCTATACTATTTCTCAGCTTTTACTTAAAGCTGAACTCATAAAAATAGTTCTCTTTCTTTAAAAAAAAACAAAAAACAAAACAAACAAACAAACAAAAAAAAACACCCAAAACTCCAGTTCTTCCCCTCCATTAACCCTTAATCTTCTTAAAGTCTGGTTTTTGCCCTAAACTCCATTGAGACTACTTTTGTCAAAACCCAGTGAACTTCATGTGATTGGTTATAACGATTAGTCTGCTCTTGTTGACTCTTTTAGAGACACTCAGCATGTGCATGTTTGACTCTTTTTCTTGTTGGAGTCTTCGCTTCTTTTTGCTTCTGGTGCACTCCTTTGATTTCCTGGTTTTCCTACTATCACTTTGGTGGATACTCTTTAGAATTGAACAGTTAATACTACTCTTATTTTTTAATGATCTGGAAGTTTAGCACTTAACCATACAACAAGGAAAAAGAATATATATTCATCAAAGGTTAACATAAGATTTCTGAGTCTATGATCTATTTTCCCCCACGCAGCAGAGGTTAGAATGTAAAGTCCTTTTTGCACTGAAACTCAGTCAAGGGAAAGACTGAAATGTTCAACTTGGGGCATGAGGGTATTCTTAAACCTTGGGATGGAATGGAAGAGTCATGTAAGACCCAGGCAATATATGGAAAACTCCTTGATGCCTTCAGAATATAAGCAAAGTTATGAATAAGAAGAAATTCTGAAAGTTCTCTAGACAGTTTGCTGGCATTCAGCAGTCAACAGTATTGTTGTGGCTATTTTTTTTTCCTTAGGGTATCTTCTCATCCTCTTTTATTAACTCATACATTGAAAATGTTTCTGAGCTCCTCATATGATAAAAGCCTCACAGAAAATAGCCAATCTCTGTTTGATGTAAAGTTGGCAGCAATTCACTTTCTATTTCCCTCTGAGCCTTTTCGGTTTAGAAGTTATGTCAGTACGGAAGTAAGTTTCTTTGTGACTTGCTATGATGATTTTATGTCTCCATTAACTTCTGGTTTTATGTTCATTTTTAATTGAATTTTAATTTTTTATTAATGTTCAGTTTTAATGACACAAATTCATTTTGTTGCATTGATTTGTTTTTCAACATGATAGTATATAATGAAAGGAGACAATGGGGGTAGAATTTTTGCTTAAGTCTACTTTTTCACAAATATCTGTTTGATTCCTCTGACTCTCTCTTTTTCCATTTTTCTGTCCCATTAAAATTACTTGATTTATTACTTTTGGACAAAAGATAAATCATTTTGCTGGCATACCTCTAAATCAAATCAAATAAGAAAAAACTAGTTTAATATTTTATTCCAGACTTACTATCTCTATAACCTTTGGCTTACTCCTGTCAGGAGTGATATGTCAATGATATCCCTTTGTACAGTGTTTATTTCTCCTAATGTCCCATCTCTCTTTGTGTGTGTGTGGACTGTGACAAAAAGTGAATTCCACTGTGATTCAATCTTCCAGTTGCTATTTGATTCATTCTCTTTAATTTGCCTTTTATTATAGTTACTATCTTCTCCCTGACTACTATTAAATGTGGGTCAAAAATCACAGCTCCTTTTCTTGACATTCAAGGCTTTCTAAAATTTAATGCCAGCTATGAATATTTGTTTTCCTGCCCAGAATCTTTCTTTTCTTTTTCTTGTAAAAAGATGCCATTTGGAGAATTAATTTTTCTTCAATTTCCAGCTGATGTAGTTTTCATTCTCATGGTTGACTCTGCCACCAGTTCCTGGGTACTTATAAGATGCAGGCCTGGGTCTTCAGCATAGCAAATCCCAAGGTGCCAACATTTATTCCGGGGATGGGTAAAAGACCTGGTCAGAGCTTCTCATAGCCAATCATGGGAACTTTTTTTTTTTTTTTTTTTTTTTTTAAGAGAGGGGTTGGGCAGAGGGAAAGAATCTTGAGCAGTCATCATACTCAGCACAGAGCCGGTACAGGGTATCTCATGAACCTGAGATCATGACATGAGAGTCAGGTGCTTGACTAACTGAACCACCCAGGTGCCTCCAATTATGGGACTTTTGAAAGAGAGATGACTCTCTTTATCCCCAGACTTGGAATTGTGAATGTATAAACCTGGAGCTCTTTTATTTACCTTGTCATCTTACTTTCATGAATGGAGAAAGTGTATCTGAAGATGAAAAGCAACCACAGGGATAGATAGAAATAGGATGTGGTTTTGGTAACATTGTTTTAGTTTCTTGGTTAATCCATGCCTAAACATGGAAGCCTTTGGATTTCATTTACACGAACTAATGAATTTTCATCCCTCTCTTTCTCTCATCTCTATCTCATCTCTGTTTCTATCTCTAGCTCTTTCTCATTCTTTTTATGATGCCAGTTTTACTGAATTTCCCACCACTTGTTACTAAAAGTATTTAACCATCACGTATCTAAACATTCCTATCTGAATACTCTATCTCATAAAATGCCTGTTTTTGAGATATTTTTTGATGTTTTCTTAGGCATATTTTCGAGTCTCCTAATTCTGACTTTTCACCAATATGAGCTTTTTCTTTCATTTTAGATTATTTATTTTGCTTTTGCACTATTTGTTTTGCTTTCTGAATTCTTACTACCTCAACCTAAGATCCAGATAGATTTGGGTAATAAGAGTTACTTATATTGTACCATGTCATGATACTCTTCTAACATTGTTTTTAACTATCATTTATATATTGTGCTATTGGCTGGCATTTCTAACTTAACTTGGTTATAACACTATAGCAGATGCTGCTTAATAGCTATATCTTGTATTTTTTTCTATCCTCCATTATGCCTAGGATTAATGCCTTGCCTTAGAAGAACTCAGAGAGTATTTCTCAGCTTTTTACAGAGTATGCATGGAATGGGTTCATTTGTGGGAGATTTAAAGCAAGAAATTCTAACCTTAAGTACTATACATTTAGACCATAGATACTAAACTATTGTGCTATGTCCATCATTAATAGTGGCATAATCACACTGGCCTTTAAAAGCCATTGCCCTTTAAAATACTAAAGCTGTCATCAAACAGAATGGCCAAGCCAAGCCAGTTCTGCCCAATTCAGTCCTGTGCTGATGGCCACCATCTTTGTTAAATGCGGTCCTCATTCCTCTAGCTTTTAACGACTGATGCTGTACTTCTAACATTGTTTCAAAGATCCCAACTCTCTACAACCAGATAGTCCCTAATATTAGAGCATGAGTATCCATTCCATTGTATAAATATATTACATCTTCTAGAAGCTGTGAAGGGTTGATCATAATTAAGCACTTTGTGTGTTCAAGGGGTTGTTAAATCATTTAACTTGTACATAATTTAAAATGGAACTATATTAAACAACTATGGCTATATTAAGTTGTAAGTTATAAATTTTACATCAATTTACATTAGTAATTATAGGCAAACTTTTTAAGCTAACCTCTCTCTCTCTCTCTCTCTCTTGAAACTCTGTAACTCCTCCCTCTCAATAAAAGAAAATATTAAAAATGTACCAGGTATCTGTGTTCTACTGTTTCTAGCTGTTAGGCTTATTTTGATGCAACAATTTAAGAAACAGTATCCTAAAATGATATGTTTTGTATTTTTCTAAGACATTTTGGGAATATCCATACATTTATTGAATTATATGCTTTAATTTATGGATATCCCCTGTCAGTTCAACCAAGTAATTCTTGGCTTGACTGTGCCAGAATCTGTCTTATGGTGAGGAGATTCTAATTTAAATAGCCCCAGGTTCCAACAAAATACCAATACCATGTAAGAAGGAAAGAGTGAACTTCAGTCAACCTGTAGCTGTTCTGGGTTTAACATTCACACTTCCATGAATATGTGAGGTAGTGGAAAACCAATGCCAAGGAAGGCTTTTACAGTCTTGTCAAGGTTGAGGTTTGGATTTTATGCCTGGCTGGTTATCGAGTCTAGCTGACCTCCCACTGTTGATAGCTCACTCCTTCTATTATGTGTTGTATTTCGTGAGTAAAATGAGGCATTTTGGGGCGTTAATGGATGTGATGATTTGCAAAGGTCTCAGGATGTATCCATCACAAATGTCAGGGGTTTTCTTTACAGAGATTTGGTAGGTACTTTAAGAAGGTTTCTGATTTTTAAGGATTTATATACTGTTATAAAGTGCAAATGCTTCTCTGCCCATGGAAAATGAGAAAAGCCCACATCCCACCTGTTCGTCTCCTGCATTCTGTTTATCTTCATCTAAATATCAAGAAGTCTTTTCTGAGACTTGAGAGATTTTTTAAAAAAAAACTTAGGGTTAAGGGTGCTAAAATCCTCCTGCTGCATGTGGTTTGAAAACCAGTCTAGCCTGGTCCTCTCTTTACATTTGCAGAGGGGGCTGAGTCTAGTTTAGGTATACACAAGTGTGCATGTGTATGCTGTTACTTTATGTAATGAACAAATACAATGAATGTACTTTACAGAGGAAGAAATGTGCACTGTAACCATTCCAATGGTGGGGGTAAGGAACGCTTTACGATTCCTGGGATACATGGTGAGTGTCACAATGAAAGAGGTAGTGAGGTTTGTATCTAAGACGTTGTGGTCACAGATTCCCAAAGAACAAATGTGCATGGTTATTCACAGTGCCATGCACCATATTATTTCTTTTACAGGGGAATTATTTGTATTAAAGATCTTCCCCAGTGGGGGAAAGTTTCTCAGTACACGTAGTTTGAGGGACACGGGAGCTGGAATAAACTTTTAATTTTAGATCTCAACTCTGTTGCTCTTTAGCCAGTTGACTTTGTGATCCTATTTCCTTACTTATAAAATGGTGACACTGATTATAGCAGTATCATAAGAGTAGGACTGGTAATATTTAATGAAATGATGAAATTAAAAGGACTGATAAAGTATTTGGCACTCAGTAAGGAAAATGCACCCGTCTCTCTCTTTCTCTTTGATAGTCACATTTAAAAACACTTAAGGAACAATTAAAATGATGCAATGGATCACATATACTTTTTTAATAGAGGTGAACAATATTTTTCCATTATTACCCAACTCATATACCACAGTGTAAAGAACATTTTAACTGGAAATATCATATATATCTTAATTATTTAATTTAATTATTTGAGCTTTATCATCCTGCTCAGTGGCAGCTCCTTGGCCCTTTCTCCATTGTGCTGGGTGGTGCTATCATCTTCCTGTGTTTTACGCTCTCTGTTTTGACTGACAATAAATTGCTGTGTTTGATACCATTTGCAGATAAAAACCCAATAACTTCTAAAACTCCATCTATTTTAGTTTCCCTCTTCCAACTCCCATGGCATATTCTTGAGATTTAGGACACTCTGCACATTGTGTTCCTTGAAAATAATGATAATTGGTGTTTCTGAACCAGGAATTAATATAAAGCCATGAAAAAATAAGATGTGGAGAATATAAAAGTAGGTATGTAAAAAATGTTTGTTGTAGGGCTGTGTATCGGGGCAAAACGAAAAGGAAAAATTTGGGAACAAGTTAAATATCCATGAATAGGAGAATTATCAAATAAATTGTGGTTCATTCATGCCATGGGTCATGGAAAGCATCATCATGGTGGGGACTTATGTCATTTCTTTTGTTTATGCTTTAGCCCCAAGGCTATAAGAATTCCCAGTGTATAGTAGACACTAAATAAATACTTCTTGGATTATTAAATGTAATGAATTAAATCTGTTATTTTTTTACTTGGAATAATGTCCACAAAAAGTGGACATGTGAGGTGCATAAAAATCTGAAGACAAGGCAAGAAATCATGTATAATTCATAACTATTTGTACATGAGTACATTAGGAGAGTGAAAGGTATGGAATGGTATGTACTAGAATATTAGGTTGTTTGGGGGATTGGCATGGCAATGGCAATGGTAGAAAGGAGATACATAAGAAAAAAAAATTAGGAGAAAACAAAGCTCAAGTTCTATGTTAAATAAAAATGAGGAATGTAAAGCTCCCTTTCTAATTTTTTTATATATGTAAAAATTAAATATTCATATGGAAAAGGGCAAAAGATAAAAAACAGAAACTACTGATTTTTTTGGTAAATGGATTGTAAGCAATATTTGTCTAGAATTTATTATTTAATTTACTTTTGTATTAATGTTATGCATTATTTATAAAGACGATAAAGTATAAAAATAAATAAAAATACATGTAATTTCACAAATCAGTTATAAACTGCTAACATTGCTTCCTTCTTTCCAGCTGCTTTTCTTTCCCTCTTCTTCTTTCTCTTTTCTCTCTCCTGTTTTTCTTCTTTTTCATTCCTTTTTTCCTTTATCCTTCCCTTCTCTCCTCTTCCCTCCCTCTTTTCTCTATTTTCCTATGTATCTAATAGAACTGGGCTCACACTGGGCATGAGGTTTTGTGTTACTATATTGGTATTATAGTTGGAACACTTTTATGTAACTCTTAATATCCTTTAATACACAATTTTGTATTAGCTGCTGTGCTGTCTGTCTTATGGAGATCCCATGATCTCTTAACTTGTTAATCTTCTAAGGTTTGAGCATTTGACTTCTACCACATTGTGTTGAATTTCTACTGTTTTGCACATGACCAGGGTCCTCCTCAAGACAAGGTGAGAATCTGATTTATCATGAATGTCTTGTGTCTTCTGAACAGTAACTGTATACTGTTAGTCCTCAATATTTCTTTGTCTGAATACAGAAATCAATTAGTATGTTGTCCCACCCCAAATGTTAACTATGTCAAACAAGAAGATCCCTTATGGAATTCACAATTCACAGTTGTGTTTACATGTCTATCAACTGCAGTGCTTTTTTGGAAGAAAGTAATACTCCTTCACCCGATTCAAGTTATGCATGTTTTTAGTAAAAAATAATGCTTGCATTTCTACACTGAAGTTTTAATTTTATATGTCCTAGATTTCACCAAGAAGACCTGGTTTAAGACAGCAGTTGAATGTTCTTTCATTTATAATCAATATACATAGCCCATTAAAATAGCAAAATATTAAAAAAGCAAAATATAAAAAATAGCAAAATATAATTTCCTCTTCTATAGATATATAAATATGTTTCTGATTTATGCATTTATATATTTATGCAATCAACATGAACTCTATCTAGTCTTTGCCTTATCTGTGTATATGTAAGCATGTATAATACTTATTTCAGAATCTTTACTGAGTGGCAAGTGGCAGCTATCATTTGCCCAGGACAGATGATTAAAACTGAAGAAATGTTTTCACATCGTAACTAATGGGACAACTTATACTGTTGAAAGTATTAAATGGGGAAAGAAATATGTTATAGAAACTGTATTGAAGCATGCTTTTGTTATTAAAGCAAAGAGCTTAGAATAATTATTTTAAAACTTTCAGAGTAATAAATAATTTACATGTATTTATGGGATCTGAGGCCTGAATTACTCAGAGTGTTTATCTACACAGTGCTTATTCTCTGGATATTGATTCAGTCTTCTGCTCTGCCTGATGAAGATTTCAGTCTCGGCCTAACTACATCGGACTTGGCACTGAACATTCAAAAGGTTGTTAATTCTCTATTTTTGTCAGAAGAGAATGAAATAAAGGAAAGCTTATTCAAATATATAAGGGGTTCATACCAGAGGACACATACAATTTATTATGTAAGAATTCAGTGTCCTGAGGGAAATGAGAACTGGGTACAGACCCTCAGGGCAAAGCACTAGTAAATATATCCAGTTCTGTGACATTTAGCCACAACTGGACAAAAAAGTTTTTAAGTTGTACTGCCAGTTTTTGTTAAAATTGCTAGTGAAATGAGTTAGTCAGTTATCCAAGCTTCTCTGTTACTCAGATCTTTTGAATTATGTATTCATTTCTCTTCTCTATTGTTTTGTGTTTTTTTCTGCAAATTGGTGAATCATAATATCTAAATTTATAAAACTGGTTTAACTGAAATGGAATAATGCATATGTTCATACTAAAATGCAAGGTGTGGTAAATAATTAGGCATCCTTATTTTTTGTCAATGTGTGTGCATTATAAACAAATGTATAATTTAGATATTGTAGCCAGCCCATAGCCAATATCTGTAGTTATTTCAAATGTTTTAAACTATTAACACTTACAAATAGAATACCCTTATCTATGAGATACAGATCAATGGCAAACAGTGACTGGTCAATGCCTATAGCAAGAAAGACAATGAGAAAATCTGTCTTCTGTGCATTTGTTTACTATTCTGTTGCCAGGGTTAATAGAAAGATCCTCAAATGCATAATTTTACATACCGACTTGTTGCTTTCACACTATAAATGTAACCCAACATATTTGTTTAAGCCTTAAGTGTTTTATCCTATCCAAGAATGATAATTATTTAAGTTGTAATTGATTCAGAAAATACATGGAGAGGCAGAAAAATAATTCAAGAATTTAAATGATTTCCACTTCTGTGAACATTAACCATGTTCAGATTTAGCTGTCCAGAATGTGTCAGTTTTTTCTGCTCATTGTCTTCCAGTACGTTTCTTAACATTAGGATCTTATCAGTCTCCTACAATTATTGACTCATATGGGTCAGCTACAATTTTTAACTTTTAATAAAGTATAAAGTCAGAACTCGATATGAAAGACAGAAATAATGTTCTATATTTACATTCGATTTATTTTGTGTTTGGAAAAATATGAAGAACCATTTAGAAACAATAGCTATTTGTGTGATCGCCCAACTTCTCAAAATAAAACAAACTAATGAAAGAAACATTTAAGAAACCAAATGAGATAAACACATAGGACTTTATTTCCATATGTTGAGCTATGTGTTTTACTCTACGTATCATATCTTATTGATGTACTTTCTTTGGAAACCGGACTTAAAGTACATAACATTAAGATGAATTGTTGCAACTATCTGTTTTCAGTGAATGCTATGAGGAAAGCAGATAATCCTGTGTTGATTTACAGAGCAACAGCTATCTTTGCAACCAGAGGGCTAGAAGTAAAAACTTTATCTTATCTTAAATAATAAAAATTCCTACATATTTACAGAATAAATCAAAACAAAATATCTGAAGAGAGGACCTAAGCTCCCAGCCACAATATCCATATTGTTGGTCAGAATTCCCACTGTTGATAATGAGCTGGAATCTTTCCACACTTGCCTGGCAGGTTATCAGTTTTCTTCACTGGTTTAAAATCTGCTTTCAGATACTAGTGGGTACCAATGGAGGCAAGAGGACTGCACATGAAGGGCCAGGTTATGAGTACTGGAAGGAGACATCAAACATCACCCAGGACAGAAACCATCAATTACATCTTCTATAGTCATAAATAATGCAGATAGTGCCCAATAAACAGTGGGCATAACTTTGATTTTGTCTGTGTAGTGCCAGATTCCTGGGTATGCTGTATTTTGTCATTCTTTTCAGGACTAGAGAGTAACGAAGAGGAAGCCAGATAATTCCCTCCTCCTTTCTCCCATGGTAATCCTAAATCCAATTTGACAGCTTTCCTGCCATTCCTCCACTGAGGAAAAGGAAGGACTCGAGAAAGATCAAAGGAGAAAAGGAGGAAGGAGTGTTCAAGTCAAATACTCTGAAGCAGATTTCACTTGCTCAGCATCCCAAGAGGTTTTGAGAGATGTTAGATGCCCATTGCTTACTTTTAGGTGGCTGGCAAAGCCAACATGTAGAATGAATTTAAAATGCTCGCAAGCCTCAGAGTCAAGCTGTTGTGCAATGTGGGATGGGTATGGACACACACACCATGGTGCCATGGGGTATACATATAAAACAGAATTTATTGTGAGGAAAACTTAGAAGCAGGAAAACAATACTCAAGTCCCCCTGAGATCTCATTATTTCACACAAAGATGTGCTTAGGCTGGGTGTGGCTGAGCTGGATGCAAGAAAGAAAGGGCTCCAACAGAAGGATCCTACCTCGTGCTCTTCATATTTAAAAGAAAATAGGACAGTAGGATACATCTATTCAATTCTGTAACAGTGGGAGTTTCCTGGGTAAAGGGGTGTCCTCATTAGTAAGGAGAAACCTCTGGAATTCTGGCTGGTACCAGTCTGATCTTCGGTTAACCTAGTTTAGCTCTGCTGAGCCCACTTTTTGCTTGCCCACCCAAATGGGGAGGAATTGAACTTTCGATGCCATATGGATTTGTTTCTCCTCAGTGTCCCCACTCCTTGGCACATTCTAGCGCAATGAAAAAAGCTTTAATTTGCAACCCATCTCAGTCAATAAAGCAGCTGTGAAAACAGCTCCCTGCTCAAAAGGATGCTGTCTGTATTCTATCCACAAGTCCTCAGCGGCCCTGGCCAGCAATGGAAAGCTACCCTGTACAGTTTGGAAGACAGCTCTTGAAAACCCATTCTATATGTCACAGTGATGCATCACCTTATCTCGGGGATGGAATTCCGCCAGGACAACCAGTTGCTGAGAGGCAAAGCTCATCATTTTGAAGGGCTAGGTGAAGGCAAATTTAATTTCCTCTAGGAGAAAATGTCACCACCACCATTGGTAAGCACTGAGGATTCAGAGAAAAATTTGGCTACACCTTCACGTAAAAGTTGCTTCTGGAAGAGAGAGACAGGATTTATGACCAAAGAGCCAACACATTCCCCTAGGGGGTTATTTCATTTATGAAGAAAAAGAAAAGGTATTTAAACAAGAGCTTTGATAGTTTTGTTGATTGTTAGAAAACCTCCCCTGTCATTTTGGCTACAATAAGACAAACTAAACTGGATTAAAAAAAAACTTTTGGTTTCTATGCCACTTACTGAGAGAGGTGATTAATAGCTCCCCAAACAAGATCCACTAATGATGCTTCCTTCCCCAAACAAGAGAACAGTCCTTAGTTTTAGATACCAGATTTTATTTCAGATATCTTAATGAATATTGAGTTGCAGGTCAACACACACACACACACACAGACACACACACACACACACGTACACACACAATCTTACATGAGGTCAGAATTATTAAACAAGCCTTAAGTCAAGGAGCACTTCATAAAATTTTATTTGGGGACATCAAAAATCTGTTATTTTATGTAGGGCATCTTTTAGTATAACAGATGTTTTTGAATTTAACAAAGTCAGTATAGCAAATGGAAAATAAATAGGAACATCTTTTTTCTTTAGTTATGATTTGATTAGACATTTATAATGTTTTATAAAAACACTTTGGCTAAATGTGTTCTTAATTTGATAAATCATCATGTAAGCCCTGCTTTGATCGAGGAGACATTTTTCTTTCTGTCGGTTCCTACAGACATGCTGTTAGCATGTATACATAAAAGGTAGAAGGATAAGCCCTGTACTTTCCTTACTGTGTTGTTACAAGAATTCATACACTTGTATTTGCTTAGTGGATGGTAGCTGCTATTATCACTACTCCTTTTTTTGGAAGTTTAATGTATTGTTCCTCAATTAAATGTCACTTTATTGTCTTTTTCTCCTTAATCCCAGTTTGCACATTCTGATTTTAATTCTTATTTCCAACCTGTTTGCATCTCTCCCAGATTTACGCTAGTTTCCCTTTCAGTGAGCACTGCAGAAAGGTCATGTTGAACAAGACAGAACAGGTGATAGTGCTTTGTTAAGTTAAGGTGAGGAGGCTCCTTTGTCCTTACCTAAGTAATCAGCATTGTTTTGATATATTTATTCAACATTTTAAAAATCTTATTTATTTATTTATTTGACCGAGAGAGAGACAGTGAGAGAGGGAATACAAGCAGGGGAAGCAGGAGAGGGAGAAGCAGGCTTCCCACGGAGCAGTGAGCCCAATGTGGGGCTTGATCCAGGATGCTGGGATCATGACCTGAGCGAAAGGCAGGTGCTTAACAACTAAGCCACCCAAGCTCCCCATCATTCAATATGTTTTAAATCATCTGCCTAACTGCATTCTTCTCCATGCCAAAGTATCTCACTATATCAATACAAAAACACCATATCAATATGAAAATATCAAATTCATGTACATTGGGACTTGGCATTCTTCTAATCTACCACTTTAATAACTCCAAACACACACACATAAACAACACTAAACTAAGAACAATCAAACAAAGGGAGGGACTTGTCTGAAGCAAGATATGCAAAAACTTAAATATTATTCAGTTCAAAAATTTAAATTGAGTTCAACAAATAGCCATTGCATTCTAGAAGGTGGGGAACCTAAAAAGAAAAAAAAAAAAAAGTTGAGCCCACCCAAGAGTCTAAATCCTTCTGAGTCTCTCCTTCTGGGCCTAGATCCATCTGTCCTACTTTCCATGCAGTATCTGGCAGTAGCTTGGTTTCGGCCATGGTATTTTCTGTTTGTATTCTGTGTACATCACCTCCTGCCATTATCCAGTGACACTTGAGGCAAATGTCTTGGCAGCCCCCACTGTATTTTCTTACCACCTCCTCTGCTGTCTTATACACTTAATGGCCTTAACAGACATGGGAAGTAATCCATTTCAGAAGGGATTGTATTATACAGTGGGTGGGTGGGCTCTCAGTGCATCCCTGCTTTGAAATCTTGCTTAGCCAGTTTTCAACAAGAAGATAATATTTTGTATTATTCAGACTGGTACAATCAAGCCATGATAATAATGGAAACACTTGGAAAATGGGGAATCGGTGAATTTAGCAATACGCTCAGTTATATTTTGGGCAGGTAGTAAGTGGCCCTATTGAAAGAAGGCAAAACCAATCACTTCATTATTTGATGAGCTTGTCCTACTTGTACCCAGTTGATCAGTTAATTTTCTGCTGAGTCTCAAAACACCTTCAGAAAATCAAACGAGGATGGAAAGAATAGAAACCAAACAATGCTTGCTTATTTTGTACATAGAGTGTGAATCGACCTTTCTCTTGCTACATTCAAGGTAATTAAGGAAAATAATCGTATCTTAAAAAACTTACAATAAACAGACAAGTAACAGAACAGATGGGGATAGAGATATATTTTTCCCTTGAGCAAGTGGAGTTATATTATTTGTGAATGGACTCCCATGGTGCTGGGAGTGGGAGGTAATTCTTACAAATACAATGGCCTACACTGCATATTACATTGGTCATGGAAAGTTCAGATTTCTTGCTGTGTGGGAGAACTTTTATCCTGAAAGTTAGGTGAACATCCATGGTCCCTGTTTATTTATTTCAAAGAACAGAATGATGGCCTCTGTCATTGAATATTTCTGAGGGACAAACTAACTATTCTTCTTAATTGAGGCAAGGGCAGGAAAATCTTTCCATTCCATTTGTAAGGGAAAATGATAGATGTTTCCTTTAGGTTCTGTCATATTTACCTCATGCACTTCAAGAGCTTGAGTTTTGAATGGTGAGAATCTATACAACACTTGGTTTCAGAATGTCATGGACTGAATTACACTGGCAAGAAACTATATTTGCATATTCCTTTGTGTCTAATCTTGAAACAGACAAAATGACTCAAGGCATTTTGGTGTTGTTGGATAGAGGGCTTTTTTCTCCTTTCATACTCGGATGATGCAGTAAATTTTCTCCCCTGGCTTTGGAGAACTGCAATGCTCTGTCATGGTTCTATTCTTTCCAGAGAATGCTAATTTGGGAAGATCAGCAAATTTTTGGTATATATTTCTTAAGTGAATGAAGATGATGAGCTCAAGAGTTTTATGAGTGTGAGCCTGGAGTGGGATAGGCAGGCACATTAAAAAGAAGGAAGATCAGAAAGAAAATGATGCTGGGGGTTGTGGGAGACAAGCAAGAACAAGTTTGTAATTGGAAAGTTCATTAACAAGAAACAAGCAATGACAGCTTTCTTGAATTCCCCTCTCCCCATTTTAATACATCATTGGAGAAATCTCCAGAGTGAGAAATATGGCCCCAAAAATCTATGGATAAGAAAGAAAGGCCTTTTTAAAAATAACTTTATAAATTATTTGGAAATCAAATTTGTAAAATAAGTGCACAGTTTTGAAGAGGTATCCTTTGTTGTGCCAGGTACTGGATGTGGGACTTTTCTAAGTTGACAAATGTCTCTGTGACTCAGTTTCTTTATCTGAACAAAGGACTAATGATAGTTCCTCACATGATTGTTGATGTCCACCTAACATTAAACCCATAGTATGCATGCATTTTAAAAATTTGTTATTATGGTTAATTTCTCTCATTTATGTAGTAATATTAAAATGTTATAAAAATTTTTGAGAAAATACATAAAACCCTTAATAGTAATTTACAAAAATACTTAAACTGATATTTGCTGGGCATCTAATATTTGCTAAGCATGGCCACATCTGCTGCAAATACAAATACAAATGATCATGGCCCTGTCCTTAAGAAAGGTATGGCCTAGTAACATAGGATATTAGCATTTGTTATTTCCTTCATTTTCTCCCTTCTTATAGATTTTCTAATATGGTAGTGAACATTGTGCGCAAATATTTCTTTTTTGCTTTTGTAACATTCCATTCCTGCTTTATACCTATCTATTCTTCTTTGAACAAAGGTAGCTTCTTCCTTGCTAACCACATAATGCTGAAATTCTAAGCGTGCTAAGTATTAAAAACAACATAATCCTTGATCAACCTGAAATATCAAGAGATGCCAAATTATTAATAAGGATGAAAATATATTGATTATATTTGTAGAGACAAAATAATTCAATTTCTTTAGGAATAGATTATTTCAAGATTAGTTGTAAAACGAAAGAATTATAAAGAAAATGTTTTTATTTTTTTACCTTGTTTGTCCTCTCATATGCTAGGAGAGTTAACCAATAGGCCCAAACATGCGAATTAAAAGCAAAAATTAGGGGCGTCTGGGTGGCTCAGTGGGTTCAGCTGCTGCCTTTGGCTCAGGTCTTAATCCCAGGGTCCTGGGATCGAGTCCCACATCAGGCTCCTTGCTCAGTGGGGAGACTGCTTCTCTCTCTGCCTCTCCCTGCCACTCTGCCTGCTTGTGCTCTCTCTCTGACAGATAAATAAATGAAATCTTAAAAAAAAAAAGGAAAAATTATTTTAGAATAAATTCAGATTTATAAGAAAACAAACGGGAATTTTGAAATTAAAAATTAATAAGCATTTATCTTGGCATGGCAGATTCCAAGGATTGGGTAAGTCCAATCCTTGTTTTAATGCCTTAAGTTATTTCACAAACTAGAATCCCCCTCCCTTCCAAAACCCTCAGTTTTTTTCTGAGAGTCTACAGTCTCTCATGGTTCATCTCCTCCTCTGATTTCCCCCATTCACTTTTCCTTTCCTTCTTCTAATGTCCTCCAAGTTATTCCTTATGCTCCACAAGTAAGTGAAATTATATGATAAGTGATTTTCTCTGCTGGAATAATTTCACTCAGCATAATCTCCTCCAGTTCCATCCATGTTGATACAAAAGTTGGGTATTCATCCTTTCTGATGGAAGTGTAATATCCTGTTGTATATATGGACCATATCTTTATCCATTCATCTGTTGAAGGGCATCTTGGTTCTTTCCACAGTTTGGCAATTGTGGCCATTGCTTCTATGAACATTGAAGTACATATGGCCCTTCTTTTCACTACATCTGTATCTTTGGGGTAAATACCCAGTAGGGCAATTGCAGGGTCATAGGGTAAGCCTGGTGGTGGATATTAAGGAGGGTACGTATTGCGTGGAGCACTGGATGTGGTGCATAAATAATCTTGGAACACTGAAAAAATAAATTTTAAAAAAATAAAATAATCTAACATAAAAAATAGAATTAGTACATAATAAACTTTCTGAAAAACCCTTATTTTTTTACATGGCAAACTTAGTCTCTTATTATGGTAGATAAGCCTTAGTCTCACATTATGAACAAATCATTTCTATTAATTTTTATTAAAAATCAGTTGGCCTTCTAATTGACATAGGACCACCTTCTAATTGCTACCTGTGGAATGTGGACTGAAATGAGAACTACTTCAAAATATTTCAGTTGCCATCATTAGTTCTGCTAATCTAGTAATATTTATTTTGTATCATTTCTGACCATTCAATTTGGAAAATATTGCAATGATTACATCACTACTTATATTATTGCAATAAAAATATCCATCATGAAACACTTCTGGAGCTCATTAGGTGTGCATTTGTGTGAGTTTAGTGTACACCATGTGTAATTTAATTCCATGGTGTGGCATTCCCTCCCCTCCCACATGTAGACTGACTCAATCTTAAGATTACGAGGTCTTTTTAAACTTTGCCTTCAGAGTAGAATAGGATACTCTTGACTCCTGCTCATTATTGTGTCTGATGGCCAGGAAAGTTCTTATTCTCAATTGAGTGTAGCCTTGTGGTTGAAAAATCTAGCTGAGAGTTAAGGCAATCCCAGGTTTGCCATTACTTACTTGAGTACATTGGGTATGATACTCAACCTCTCTGAGTCTAATTTTCTCAACTATAGTAATAGTTTTTAACTCATGATTTTGTTAGAAGGATGGCATGAGACAATAGCATAATTAGCTAAGAGTAATGTTTCTGCCTACTTTTGTACAAATTATAGAAATACGCACAGGAAAAAAAATGGAATTCAGAAAAAGAAATCAACATGAACAAATGAAAATCCAGAATTAATTTTATATTTTTGTCTAAAAACAATGTGTTTAATGGAAAGAGAAAAAACTGTACTGTCACAGAGTCAACTTGCTTCTTTAATATTGTGTAAAGTAGAGTGGGTCATATAACTTCTTTGAGATAGAATTTTCTGATCTGGAAAATGTGATTAATAATCTGTACTTCATGGCCTTGTTACAATGATTAAATGAGGTGATGTGTGTAAAGTGGGTAGCATGGTATCTGGTGTATGATATGCACATAATGTATTATTTTGAAGGGTTGTAGTATAGTCCCATGAATGGGTCCAATACACTTGAAAATGAAAACTGGAACCCAGATGAGGAACCAGCCTTGAAGACATGAATTTGAGAAACTAAAATAAGGAAGGCATTTGTAAGAAAACTGTGGTATCATGTAAGATTTTTAGAGGAGGAAAAAAGGTTCCCAATCCATGGTTCCCAATCATGGTTATGTATTTCTTTCTCATGCAGAATCCACATAAATGAAGGTTCTTAGGTTCTTACTCAAATCCATTGAATTAGATTCTCTGAGGTGAAGATCATAGAGGATGCTTATATAGCTTTGTATTGGGGCATTAAGGGAGAATTTCAAAGGTGATCTCTAAATTCAGTAGAAGTTCTAAGAAGAATGCCCAAGAGACATAAAGTGTCCAGATGTTTCTTGGGTAGACACCAAGAGAGATGAAAGTTTCAATGGAAAGATAGACAACAAAATCATATTCTATAAAAATTTGATAGAATTCTATAGAATTCTATCAAATTCTATAAAATCATATTCTATATCATAAGAAATGATTGAAATGAAGTGGAAGTCTTAACTAGATTTCATATGGCACAACATATAAAAAATAGCATAAATAAATCAAACATGTGGATGAATTTCCCTTGCAAACACAAGGGGGGAATCAATAGAAGAAAATGTATTTGCCAAAAGATGCTTTTAAAAATTTCCCCTTTAGGGCACCTGGGTGGCTCTGTTGGTTAAGTGACTGCCTTCGGCTCAGGTCATGATCCTGGAGACCCAGGATCGAGTCCTGAGTCAGGAATTTTTCTCAGTGGGCAGCCTGTTTCTCCCTCTGACCCTTCCCTCTCATGCTCTCTCTCTCGTTCACTCTTTCAAATAAATAAATAAAATATTTTTAAAAAATAAAAAATAAAAATCTCCCCTTTTTAGAGTTGGGCCATAAAAACCACATGATAAAGAAGATGGGATATGCAGTGACCCTTAAATGCATCTGAATTGTGATTTCATATATCAAAAAAGGGAAACTATCAGAAAGCTCATATAACTGTATCACATAACTGCTAAGCAGTGGCTGTTGATAAAGTATGGAAGAAATAGAAGTATATTTTTTTGTAGTGCCACACAGGATATTTATTCTCCTGGCTATTTGAAGCACACAGGGTTAGAATATCAATAACTCCTATTTTGTTATTTGCACATGTTCAAAGAAGGATAGCATAAAATGGCCCATTCGAAATGCAAGAATCAGAAGTCTACTTGATCGTCTGACTTTAGGCAGATAATTTAAAAGGATGAGGTTTTAAACATAAAACCTCCTATAAAAGGGAGATTAAAAATGATTAAACAGTAGCTTCCCTCACTGTTCTCTGCTTTTCTGGGTGGATGCATATACACTCACATTCTATCATTGATTTATCCATCTGGTGGAAACACGGTGCTGACTCCAGTACACGCCTCTCTGACCAGAACGCTCAACAAGCAACTTGACAGTTTCCATGTTTTAGGGTATATCATCTGAAGACCCTTGGGAGAATGTTTACAGTTTTCTTAAAATTGATATGAATTTTCACTAGGACTACTGTCATGCCAGCCAAAAAGAAAAATCACAGATAGCACTAGCTTGCATCAAAAATTAACCTTTTTAACATGTCATTTTTCTGATAATGCTGATTCAGTGTAGAGACTATGAGAAAATGATGTGTTATTAGTTCTGGAAAAATATTGGTAATGCTCCCCAGATTGTGAATTCTAAATTATCTCTGGAACATAGCTCAGCTTTTTAAAGCTAAAACGGGTCCAGATGGAGCTTATAACCATCGTTTGATTGGTCAAGTTGTAGGATATCTGATTTATGAAATACACTTCAGGGGTTATGAATTGTTCAGTATCATCAGAGGGTACTCTGAGGCTGCGGATTTCTTGGAGGTTTGACTGGCTAGCTATACTCTCCCCTCTTTTCAAGGGGAAGGCGACATAGTAAAGTGTGCTCCAGATGGAACTTTTTTTCTGGACCACCTTCACAGATTTCTTGGCAGAAATTGTATAACTAAAGTCAAACCTTGCTTTTTAAGAGATTGGGATGGGAGGTGGGGAGTTATGCTACCATGTTTGTTGACAAAGGTTGGGGTTAAGTGTCAAAACAATATCTATGAGAAAAAGAGTAAGAATTAATTAGGAATATGTCTTCTGTGATGTCCTTCTATATCTTTCTATTAGAACATACCATATCGTGTTTTAACTTTTCCTTAAGGGTGCTGCAAAGCACATTTTTGTAATCTTAAAGTAGTGCTTTGCATGAAGTAGGCACTTAATGATGCTTGACACATTTATCAATTTGTAATTCATTTTATTCTATTATTTAAAAATATTTGGTACATACCTGCTCTATTCCTACTGAAAATCTAGCAACAGAATATATAGCCATGAACTAATCTGATGATGTTCCTGTTTTCTTGAACCTTCCATTCAGTAGTAGTGAGATGGGAGTAGAGGAATACAGAGTGACGAACTAAGTAAGATAAATTCAGGCGGTATAAGAGTTAGAAAGAAAATATGTAGTAAATGTGAATAAATAAATGAATGAGTATATGCATGAGTGAGTGATCTGAAATAGCCAATGGGCACTTTAATACCAGTTGCCTCCTTGAGTGAGGGTAAAAACAAATGAAACAAAACAAAACAAAAGAAACAGCTGAGCTTGTTAGAGATTGTTCTCTCTCTCTCTTTCTCTCTCTTTCTTTTTGAGCTCATTTTCTTTCGGTTTATTTATTTTCTTAAAAATTAATATTCACGCTCTTGTTCTTCTAATTATTATTTTATATTATGTTAAGGTTAAGTATAGGGACAGTGTGGTAAACATTAAACTGTGTTACCAAAGTGGTTACATAATGCTGATTCTTGAGCTATTTAAAAATAGACAGTTCTTTTGTGAGTTGCTTGGTTTAGGTGCTAATCTGCCTGAAGGGAGGGAGATAGGCAGGATGACCTCAGAAAGGCTCCTCCAGCCGAGGCATCTCATTTCTGCACTCAGGATTCAACCCAATTACAAACTTAAATGATCTAGTAGCACCAGGTGACCAAGGAGGTAAAGGATTCGCATACTAGGTAGAAAGACTGAAATCCTCTGACATCAATGTGTGTGAAATGGGGCACTCTTTCATTCTGTACACGCTGCAAAATCAATTCATTTGAGGATCTTTTCCCCTTTTTCTCCAATACACATTTCTTTTAGAAGAAGAATCCAAAGCATAGAGCAATAATAATCTTTGAGATTAGTAGGAGAGGGTCTTCAAGGCTCTAGGCTTTGAACTGCAGCTTTCTTGATGAACCATCACTGATAATAAAGTTCAAAGACAATGAAAATGTGAAAGGATGCTCCTTGGACAAGGGTTGCTGACCTTATTTATGACAACGGCCTCAGGGTTTCCCCACTTTCAAGATCTTTAGCTGTTCATCATAATCATCTACAAACAGAAAGGTGTGGTCAACTTAAGTCATAGTCCATAGTATAGGATGGTCCAGAAAGTCATTTATCCATTTTTTAAAAATGAAAATAATTCTGACTGCATTGTTCCTTACCATCAAATAATGGGAAAAGTAATATTATGTATTATTGGAATTGGCTGCCCAGAGTTGTGCAACTGTCCTAGAGACACTTTAGTGTCATGGCCCTGGACTCATCCATTGGACCATTGGCCATTGAGTATCCATCCACAGGGCCAATAAGATGGCCATTGTACTATGGGGCATAACTTTGATGCTTTGGTTCTCTGCTTGTAGAAAATATAATTATGGGAAAACTGAAAATCCCTGTGCCTGGTCTCCAAGCTTTTTAGAAACCATAAAACCATCTCCTTTCAGTTCCTGCTGATTGACTGAGATACTGATACCATGACCTAAAAGGACCCATTTTCTTTGTCTTATTTACTTATTTCTTCAATCTCCAATGCCTTTTTAGCCTTAGTAAAATCTCTTTATCTTTCTTCTTCCTGCCCTTGAAGGCATTCACTTGCATAATTATTTAAAAGTTTTTTTATAAGAGACAGGAAAAGGGATTTCAACTCTAAGTGGCTTCTGACTTCCACTCTGTAAACATCTGTAACTAAAGGCCTGCCTTCTAGCTTGTAATGAGGGAATGGAAAAAGAGAGGAAGAGCCAGTACAAGTTAACATCTCAGTAAATTATTCTTGCACAAAAACATTGTGTCAGGAAAGGAGAAGAAAGAGAAGGAAAGAACATTTGGTTCAGTCAAGTTTAAAAAGACTAGGAGAATATACTAACAGCATCTTACTTAATATTTCATATTCCCCTTCTTGACTATTTTCAACTATATTATCTATCCAAATCAGAACTGCACACATCTCTCCTTTCTTTGGTAGCCATGCTTTAAAGAGTATTAGGGCAGGAAAAACTGAATGCAGGTTTTCTTTGAGGTAAATCATCCAAAAATACCTATTTGCAGCGGAGTGAAGTCTCTTCTTTGCTGAAAGCAGGCATGTTTCCTGCCAGTCTTCTTTAGCTGCAATGCAGTGGGCCATTTCTCCAATACTCTATACCAAAATGTTGGGGCAGGCCATGATGCACTGGCTGCTGAAACAGAACAACCCATGGATGGGTACCCATTTGTTAGCAGCAGGAGCAGCTGGGGAGGCTTGGTGGTGGCCAAGATTCTGAGCTTGATGGGCTTTGTCTATACCTGGGGGTGGGGGAAACCTGCCACTAAGCAGGTAAATGCAAAAAAGAAGTATAGCTGCCAGCACCAAGGTCTGCACTCTAGATGTGAACTCTAGACATGTGACCTAGGCCAAATAATTCTTCTGATTGTATTTCTTGAAGGTTGTCAGTGTGATGTGGACCCAAGGCACAACAGAAAGAGGTAAAGTTTTGGTTGCCATGAGCAGACTGCTTTTCAGGAGGGGAAGAGGAGGGGGAGGAGAGAAGATAGGATGAAAGTAAGAGATTACAAACAGCCTACTATTTACTGCTGACTCTGACTGAGGCTGAGATCCAAGGAGAGGTAGTCAAGGTTGAATCAAGTTCAGGAAGGAGTGCAGGTCTGAATGATATCTTGCTCTGAGGTGAGGGTAATGTAGTCCCGACTCTCCATGATCAAGTCATCAGCCTGACAGAGTTCTTAAGGCCCTACTGTGCTTTGGAAATAGTAAGTCTCGCTGTTAAAAATGTAAGGACACTAGTTTTAAGATACCCCAATAATTGTTCTTAGTCAGGAAGACTGAATAATATAATATATTTCTCTAAAAAATGGTTGAACCTATATAGACCAGGGATTGGTACACTTTTTTCTTTAAAAGTCTAGATCCTAAATATTTTAGGATTTGCAGGCTACATATATTAACAGTAACCTGCCACACTAACCCCACCCCCGACCCCTTACCACCAGTTGCCTGTTCTATGTTGTTTATTTTGTTTTGTTGTTTACAACCCTTCAAAAATGTGAAAAGTATTCTTTATTTGAAAGTTTTATAAAATCAGGCCCTGGACATAATTTTCTAGCCCCTTATCTAAATCATCTCAAACCCAAACTGGATGAGGCCTTTAAAAAACACATGGTTAGGAGGATACAATGAGGAGTGAGAGTGGAAGAAAAGCCAGCATATTCTGAAAGGCTGCACTTCAGAGGTAAGTGAGGAACAACTACTGTTGTGTGAGCTCCTTTCACATACACAGAGCATTCTGGTCCTTACAGAGTCAAAGGCAGCACAGAAGCAATTGCCCCAAACTGAAGAAGCAACCCTAAGGCCATTGATCAAGGGAAGTTTGGCTGTCGTCTGTTGTAATAGACATATGACATCAGGTTGGCTGTAGGTCTCTTATTCACAGTGTGATCTAGTTAATTTTAATTCTTGCCTTTTCTCTTAAAATTCCCAATAGAGATTTTTGCTGGCATTTCATCAGGCACAGATAAACCTGTATCTGGATGGACCCTAGTTCCCTACTCCAAAAATGAGCATCCTGACACAAACAGCTCATAGGTTTATCCTCCTGGAATTAGACCATTTTCCTCCCACCCAAATCACATGTATTCCCACTGTAGTAATAAAAACCCAACAAAATTCCATATTTTCTTTTTCTTCTCTAGACAAGTCAATTTTTTTCTGTGAGTTTGAAGATGACTCCTCTCTGTGTCTTTTCTTGTCTGTCATATGCAAGTGTAATTTGTGGGGCCCAGTACAAGATAAAAACCTTTTGTTCAAATGTTATCAAAAATTTCAGGACAGTAACATCAGCACATTAAACTAAGCCTGGGACCATTCTAAGCCTGGGGTCATATGCCACTGCACAGGTACCATCTCCTTGAACCTGGCCCTGAATGGAACATTCTCATGAGATTCACAGGAAAGATGTATGTAAAAATTGTAAAGCACAACATGAAAAAGTATTTTACCAGCCTTTATTAAATCTCTTAATAAATAATTTGTTGTTACAACTTCTTTAAATGTTTTCATAATTTTTGAAAACTATTTTTATCTCCCTATTTTGTAGATAAACTAAAAATCAGGAAACCAACCTTTCATTTCTTCTACAATCCTCCCTCCTCTAGGCTCATGTCTAGCATGTTGTTGTTTGTCATCAAACAGGTGTTCGGTAAATAGCTATCTAAAATCTAAATGGTCAAGAGAAAAAAAATATTCTCCTGTGATGTCTTTAGATTCAGGCAATATGGAAATGTGCTCAACTTTTTACTTTTTATGTTTTTGATTATAAAAATTTTATAACCTTCTCTAGAACTAAATTAATATAAACACTTCTGTTTATATTTGACTTATTTAATTTTTTACAGTGGTGCTAATACTAAACAGAAGTTCTTTTCAACAGTCAGAGGGAATTATTGTGTTCATTTACTGTGTTATTTAGATGAAATAAAACTAGTGACTAATGGAATTACTGGCCACATTACAACAGGTATTTGATGTGGGTTCCTGTGAAAAGAGATTCCTACCCAAACACCACAGGTCTGTCTGAGAGGTTGAGGAAGGAACTAAATAAACCAAAATAACAATAGTTTATTTAAACCATTTATGTGCAAATAAGAATGTAGTTAGTGTCAAAGGTCTATGTTTGTCAGGAGTAAATTGCTTTTTCCCTTCTAAAGCTTGTGGGCGGAATTGCTGAAACACACAGTAACCACTCAAAGTCTAACTTGCTATTAAATACAAATGAGCTATAAATATAGACTAGGAATTCCTTTTCAATAATCCTGTTGACTTTCCTGATTCTGTTATTGCTTATTATTATTATTATTATTATTCTAGTGGCCTACCTCAGGAATAATTTCAAATGAATATCCTGCAAACACAGGAATTTTAGTGGAGTGCAGACTAGCTGGAGGTGATGTTAAAAGCAAGTACTCATAATCATATTCATATTGCTAATGCTCTGAAGAAATAAGGCAGTTGTATGTATCAGAGAAACTCTGGATATATCCATTTAGAATGTTCGGGTTATTAAATTAAAACTCTTTTGTGAGTTTTTTTAAATATAAAACGAGTATGCTTTCCACATATGAAGATTAATATCAATAACGTGGAGTGTGGAAAATTCTTTCCTTTACATAGATTAAAAAATAAATACAAAAACCTGAAGACCGGAAGTTTTTTTTATCATTTTGCTCCCTGGAACTCAAGGGATATACAGATAGTGAAAGTACTTTCCTTCCAATATAATTATTGAGCATTTTAAGATTATAGAACTGTGTGGTGCATTTCCATAATATCGCAGAAGTAAAAGATGGTGCTTGTCTTCATACAGTTTAAAATTTCACTGGAGTGACAAAACAGGCCAAATAAAAGCTAAATAACATTTTTAAATAGTGGAGAAATTTAAATGTCAAATAAGTGAGGCAGTCATATTTGTAAGAATTCTGAAGTAGATGCTTTCTAATTTACCTTGAGCAGTTAGGAAAGTTGCTACTTGCATCCTTGCATCCTTTATGGATATAAATTCATCTCCTTTCAACTAACATTTTTTTGTACTTCATTCTTATATACTCATATATTACTTTCTGGACATACGGGTAATTTAATTTTTTTTTTTTTTAACAAATTATTACTATGTGTCCATTATTCCAGCCCTCCCTTGCATGATGTCTGTCTATATCATTACCAGTCAGGTTAGATATTAAGTTTGTAGGAAGAGAGAATAATATTTACTAAGTTACTTTTCTGTAAAATCTCACCTAGAGATTTTTGAATTCCTGACACTTTTATTTTTCTTTTAGAATAACCATCATGATAGTGACCATGTAGAACTCTTAAACTAATTCAGCCTAACTCCCAACATGACCTGCTTCAAAATCCAGCTTTAAAAATTGGGCTTATCTTGTAAGATCATCGGACACATTCACACAGAACGGCATCAGAGTGTCTGGAAGGAATTTTTCAGTTTAGTAGTATCACATGACCAAACAGGAGCAACTGAGTCATGAGTTCGGTGCTTTCTCTTCAAGGGAAAGCACTGGGCGGGTGGGAGAACAGCACCTCGCGATCGTGAGAGTTCTTCTCGCGGGATTTTGGGAACGCGCCATGTTCTCAGGCCCCCAAGCAGCTGCGGGGTAGCAGGGCGGGACTGGCTGAAGTGGCTGGAGTTGCCTAACCTTATTTAGAAAGCTGGAGGAACGGAGGAACCTAGACTGTGGAACCTCGAGTTGGCCTGGCATTTTGAAGATTCCCTGACGGGTTACATTGCGGTTCTGGTCAAGCGGAACATTTCAAGGAACACGGAAGTTTGGCGTGCTGAGGCGACAGTCAGGGGCGGCTCAGTCTTGGCCCCAGGGGTTTATTCGAGCAGTACCCTCAACCGTTTCTTCACGTATTCCAAGTGCATGTGTGGGAGACGCACGGGCCGGGCCGAGTAGAGGGGGAGCTGGACAAGTTGGCGCAGCCAGGTGGGTACCTTCGGTACTGCCCTCCCAGGCCGGTCCTGGAGACCTACACTTAATTAACTGTAACACAGAGGTAAGTCCATCCGGTGATAAAGAATGCACTTAGGAGGCTCGGGAGCAGGACTGATTAATTCTTCGTGGAGAGGTCAGGAAAATCATTACAGAGGAGGTAATATTTGAAATAGGTTTGGAAGAAGGAGTGGAAATTCATCTAGCAAAGATTAATGGCATTTCAGTCCGAGTGAATCGTGTGGGTAAAGGCAAGGAGACCTGAAACTACGTGATCTTTTTCTTGATTTTAAGTCTGAACGTTTCCTTTATTGGTAATCTGAGCTTTCTGAGCCTAGGAGGAAAGTTTCAAGAAAATGGGTGTGTGTGTGTTGGCGGGGAGGTTGTCAGAGAGGAATCAAATGTCTGTCTCCTCCTAACACCAGGGAAGTCCTATCCCCATTCCTGGTGGGATGCACTTTTACTTGTCAGCTACCTTGAGTGCTTCAAAAGGGTTGGGCCATGTGGCAACAAACTAAGATAACCAAGTACTCACTCCCAGAAACCCCGCCCTTGAGCGTAAGTGACCCAGGAAGGAAACGGGGGTTAAATCATTCATCAAGGCGGGTGTATCATCAAAAACACCATCTAACTGTTTCTGCTTCCTAGAAGGTCGGAGCACTCAGGCTTTCTAGTCTTTGGAACCTCCTTTCACCTTTTCCTAACAGATTGTTTTGTTTCCTGGAGTTAGCTAGAGTTGCTTTTTGTTGTTTTCAATTCTGAAAGAGTAAGGAATGAGAGAGCTTCCTCAGGCAAGTTAAAAGGAGGTTGAGGATAAGTTATGACTAACTAACTATACATAGAAGCTTAGAAGGAATGGGGTTATGGCTAAGTCAATGGTTAAAGTGAAGGCTTGAAGCAAAATCATAGCCAACCAAGGTGGTGGGAGCTACTTACTGGAGTTCTCTGTTTAATTCTCCATTTGTCTATTATAAAGTCCATTTAGTGACTCATAATTAGAGCTATGGAAAGATGTGAGGCTCAGGTATGCATTAGATACTTCTATTGAATAGCTTCTATTGAATAGCTCCAACATGGAGACTTGATGAAGACTGACACAGTCTTTACGTTAAAAAAAAATCATCTCTAAGTTTTGGTGCAGTTTAACATAACTCACTGAAATGATTTCAAAATAAAGTTAGAGATTATTTTAGCACTTACTGGCTTTCATTTTCCTCTGACTCTTACAGACAGACTAAATGAGTCTAAAAACACCTTTCATCTCTGTTAATTTTTCTTAAATCAATTTTTGATTGAATCATTAGTTATTAATGCCACTGTAATTTTTCCCTTCTGTTGGGATTCCAGTTTGGAACAAAAATTTATTCTGTTTGTCTTAAATTGTTTGAGTGGTTTTTGAATAAATGCATGCATACGAGGGGGATGAACTTTTAAACATGTACAAGTAACAAAAGCAAAGCTTGTAATTTGAAAATAATCTGCTAATTTGGATGTATAGCAAGTGTAGAGAATAATTTACCTTAGTTTATACAAATGTGTTTTCTTTCCCAACAAATTTACTAAAAAGGTAGCTGTAGGAAATACATTCCCAGTGCAAAAGAGGTCTTTTTTTTTTTTTTTTTAAGATTTTATTTATTTATTTTACAGAGATCACAAGTAGGCAGAAAGGCAGACAGAGAGAGAGGAAGGGAAGCAGACTCCCCACTGAGCAGACAGCCAGACCCAGGGCTCGATCCCAGGACGCTGGGATCATGACCTGAGCAGAAGGCAGAGGCTTTAACTCACTGAGCCACCCAGGCGCCCTGCAAAGGAGGTCTTTATAAAGGTAATTCTTTTGTTGTTTTAATGTGTTCCTTTCATAGACAGTTGTTTTTTCACTTAAAGAGACTGAATTGTTTTATCACATAGATTCAAGTAAATTTGGGGACATACTTGTTATTTATTGCCTGATGTGATGAATCATCATTTTGCTGAATGCCTACTCATTATGAAATGCTTTTTTGCAGATGTAAAAATGAACAAGACACAATCTTGTCCTCAGCATACCGTGTAGTAGGAAAGAAAATATGAATCACCTAATTATAACACATGAGAATATGACATAAGATAGCTGAGTGTATACAGTAGTGATTCAGAAAGAGTTAAAAAACAATGGATTGAGGTAATTAGTAGTGACTTACTGAAAGGAATCACATTTCAAATGGTCCTTAAAGGAATTGCTAAAGGAATGGTATGTTTTCCTTAAGTAAGGAAAGGAGAATAGACAATCCAGGAGAGCACAAAACAGGCTCTCTTTTGGTAGTTGTGACTTGCCAGGTATTAGTAGGTAAGATAGGGGCGCCTGGGTGGCTCAGTGGGTTCAGCCGCTGCCTTCAGCTCAGGTCATGATCCCAGGGTCCTGGGATGGAGCCCCACATTGGGCTCCCTGCTGAGCAGGAAGCCTGCTTCCTTCTCTCTGACTGCCTGCCTCTCTGCCTACTTGTGATCCGTCTGTCAAATAATTAAATAGAATCTTAAAAAAAAATTAGTAGGTAAGATAGATATTGAGGCATTGAATGGGTATTTCTGGCAAGCTTTAGTTAACATTTGTCTCAGCATTTGTAAGGGAATAGATTAGTGTCACAGCATCATCGCTGTCATCACCTTCCTATCCTCTCTACCAGTTCTACCCCCGACATCCATGCACACTGGATTTGGCATATAAGAATGAGCAGATTTTTCTTAGCATTCCTACAGACCAAACCCTAACAGGTTGAAGTCAACTTGAAGATACTGCTTAGGGACAAAGAACATACAACACGTGCATTAAACATAGAATATTTTAAAAAAATAATTAAAGGAAAGCTTGTGGTGGTTGTTTGTTTGTTCGTTTTTAATTGGGCAAAGTCACTGTGAGCCTTGAAAGCCATATGCATTTGTCTGGTCCCTGGATTTTGTAGGCAGATTCATGTTAAGATTTGTGATTCAGAAAGATTCATTTATCAACAAAATGTAGGTTGTATTGGAGGGGACTAGTAATGGAGGTGGTTAATATTTGATGTGTTTCCATTTAGACCATATCAAAACATTAAGCATCAAAGCTCAGTAATACAGACTTCATTTTGTATAGCATATTGTAGTTCATAATGGATCTCTCTATGCATTTCCTTATTTCATCTTTATAATATTATAAGATGGGAAAGATGGCTTGCTCTTTTCTAGAATACTGAGACTTGAAAATAAAAAGTATTGAACTAGTTACTGAACTAGTTAATGATGGAGACAAATTGCTAAATTGCAAATCTAACTCCATTTCTATTCTCTGCTTTTATGTCATGTAAAGATTAACATTTGTTGTTATAGCCATGATAATTATTGCCTTCCCACCTTTCACTGCCTTGAATAAAAATGGTTTCTGTAGGTGTTTAAGATGATAGAATAGATAATGTATGCACATTGTACACTGTTCAAAATATATAAACATGCACAGTGAAATATAAGTCTCTTCTCCTTTCCCCAAGTCATTTGGTTCCCTTCTCACAAAAATAAGTTGCTAGTATCTTGCATAGTCCTCCAGAAATATTCTGTATATTTACAATAATATTTATGTATCTTTCCACACATACAAAGTATCTATTTGTTTTCACTTAACAACACTAGGGAGGGAATTCCATAATATTACATCCTTTTAAATGACAGAATAGTCTGCCATTGTACAGATATAGCATGATTTATGTAACCAATCCCTATAACCACATGTAGGGTTTTGCTGGCCTTTTGCTAATATAATCAATGATGAAATGAATGTTTATTCACACTGCTATTTTTATACATAAAAATAGTATATACATAGTCTTTCTGCAGGTGAAAATTATTTTTAAAATGCAAGTTCTGTAGTCCTTTTTATTTAATGGCTTTCAGCTAAGTGAGTAAGTAGCTCATTCTTATGGCTGGTAGAATGTTTTTAGCTCGAAATTGCTATTTTTCCTGTCTTCTGTGTGAAACCAGTAAATGCTCGTGTTCAACTTGTAGTGTAAGACTGAGAGTGATCATCACACAGTTATTTTGTCATCCTAGCCTCTTTATACAAGGGGTTGAAAGTGTATTACTTCATGCTTCTTAAACTTCAATGTATAAAGAAATTATCTAGAGATGTTAAAATGCAGGCTATGCATCAGTAGATCTGGTGTGGGGCCTGGGAGTCTGTATTTCTAATAAGCCTCAAGTGTGGACCAGACCACAGAGCACTAAGCAGAAAGGACCTTGGGTGAACTGAGGAAGGGTTATTAGAAGGGCTTAGTGGACAGTGGGCCAGAAACAAAAGTTATAGATTTAACTTTCCTATTCTTTTGAACTATAGTTTTTCCATCTGGCCAGTGAAGTCTTAATTTACCCATCTTGTTAAATTGGTATAAAATTTCCAGTGTGCCCAATATATATCAGAGAGTTGAATTGAGACTTAACTCTGAATACCCACATATTCAATTTTGTCATGCTGGAGGTTTAAACAGATGTTCAGAGACAATAATAGTGATTTTGTATGACACCTTACTTCTGGAAAGAGATTATGTGAGTATGTTAAATCTTAACATGCTTTAAGTAACATGAGAAAACATAACAACATACAAATGTGTGAAAGTAGAGTTCAACCCTATGGATATGATTGCATAGAAAAAAATAGAGGAAAAGAATGACTATTAGCAATTATCTGGGGGAGAAAAATTATGGTTGCAGATTTTCGTCTTATTCTTTATGATAGTTATTCATAGTTTTATGGATTCTATAAATGAGTGTGTATGACTTTTATGACAAAGAAAAGCAATTAAAAGTTAAGTAGCCTCTAAAATGTGGTCATTCTCTTTTGGGATGTGGGATACATTGTTTGGGATTACAGATTTGGGATACATTGTTGTGGCACATCATCATAATAAAAAGAGATAATAATGAGCTAATGTTTATTGAATTCTAATTATATACCAAACATTGAATCTAGTCCTTTAAGTATGTGAGCTTTATAGCATAGCCCTGTGAGTTAGCCCCATAACATCTCTATGCTTCAGAAGGAGGTCTTTTTAATATACACGTTAGTTCTCACTTCTCCCCTGGGTGAGACACTCCATAATTGCTCAGCCTATTCATAGTCTGTAAAGTCTGATGGAAAGCCGGCTTGTCATCTACCAGGTTGCTTCTTAATATTTCTGGTCCAGCTGCAGTGGCCTTTTTTCTGTTCCTAAAATTCCATTAGTTTCATTCCTATCTTGGAGCCCTTGAACCAGCTATTGCATCTGCCAGGATATTCTACCTTCCCAACATGTACAAATTAAATGCCTATTCACTTGTGGCCTTGTCAAAAATAGAGTTTGACGGGGATCAAAATATGCTATCCCAAAATATGGCACCTTGGCATATTGACTATTTGAAGCTGAAGGAATCTGAAAAATGGTAGGACCAGTAAGGATTCTCTGGCCTCCCTTTATCTCCTGAAGCGGGTGATAAGACCCTCATGTGAGAGGTGCACTCCCTATACCTAGAGAAAAGAACATTCTTATCTCCAAAGACAGTGATACCAAGGGGAATCTGAACTAGTAGGCTTCACTAAGTTTTTTTCCAGCTTGATATCCTTAGCTTATACCCTTTTGTTTTACCACATCTTTGCATGACTTTCTATTCTTCGTCAACCCAGTGTAAAAATGCTCAGATTTAACTGTCTCTTCAGGTCCTCATTTTCTTTTGAAGGCACTTGTGTCATGCAAAACTCACATTAAATACATTTGCATGCTCATCTCTTACTAATCTCCACCCCCTCCCCCACCCCTGGTCTAGTTTATAAGGCCCCATCCAGAGAACCTTAGGAGGGTAGGAAAAAGAATCTCTTCTTCCCTTCACGGCCTTACTTCTAAAGATAATATTCTACCCTCATTAGTGTTCTTATAGTGTTCATATGTATATGTTCTTATCTAACTAATAGGAGTTAGAACTGTTTAAAATTAAGTAATTTGTTTGTTTGTTTTTTGTCTTTACCTTCCACAAGAATGTGAAATTCTCGAGGTCTCTGGGACTTTCTTTGCCGAGCTAATTCGGTCTGGATTTGCTGGACTCAGTCTCTGCTGGCCTTTGCTTTTGATGGCTTCCAGTCAGTGAGGACACAGGCTTACCATGTATGTATGACAGTGCATATGGTACAGTCCTTGGGAGAGCTTAAATGTAATGCCATGTTTCCAATGTGTGCATATTCCTCAGGGTCAAGAAGGTAGGGTAATAGAGAAGGAGAACTTACTTGATCATCTCAAATGTTGTATCTCAGTGTTTCTGAGGTGTAGAGAAAGAAAGATGGTGGAAAGAAGAGTATACAGGGTGAACACTTGTGATACCTTCTTGCATTCACCTTGCCATGCTGGTGTCAGGAATAGATGTGCTTTGGATACTTCTGGATAAAAACAAATTTTAAAAATTGCTTATTCTTAACATTTGAAATACCTTCAGGAAGAATTAGTCAGTAAATCCAGTTGTCTTTAAATTTGGAATGTTGTCCTCTCACCCTTTGATCTGTTCTGAATAACATACAGCATGAAAATGGATAGCTGAAAATAAAAATTCTACTTAGGTTGTTTGGGGAAAGATGACAAAACTCCTATGAAAAGGCTATCATAATTGTGACTCTTGTGTTCAAGAAAACACATTGCTCATTGGGTTTTCTGGGGCTTCCAGGATGCTCTAGAATAGAAGTAATACCTTCTAAACCTTATGCTGTATACACTATGGGTACTGCTGAAATTTTAATATAAAAAGAGCTTAGTAGATGTATTTAGAAGGTCATTCTTATATTTATATGTCTTGAAGTGAGTTGACCAGGGGAAGAATTTTTTACCTATATTTAAACCTGTGGTTTGCTGTAGAATAGAGGAAAGAATCTTAAAATGTAAAAAAAGTAGAGGAAAATTTATAGCCATAGGGCCATTTCCTTGAAACTCAGCAGTCTTCAAACAGTAGAAGGTACCTTTGCATTTCTTCTAGTGTCTTCTGTGGTGGGATCACTTTGAATTTCATTCAAAAATGAGTTTCAACTAGCCTATTTCATTTAATTAGCAGCATAGGAGAGATGAAGAGTGCTAATATATTAATTTAACAGGAATAAGTAGACCAGCTATCCAAAGCATACCAGACAGTGGACTCCATATAAATAAATAAGTATTTGTAACAATGTTAAAGTTTCCTTTGGCTTATTAAATTGCCTTAAGAATTATGGTTATTTTTATCATGATGGGATGAATCTTCTAGACAGTTTTTAAAGCCTTCACAATCCATAAGACACAATAAAATTCTTAGTTTTTTTTTTTTTTTTTCTTCAAAACCTCCATTAAAGTCAATAGACCTTTCTTATAGTCTTTAAACATCTAATAATATGTTGGTGGTTGTGATTGCCTTGAAGATAAGTCATTTGTATTAACCCACTTCAATTTGCTGCTGGTACAGTTTCTGTGAAAGAGTATACAAATTAGAATGCAAGATAATCATCTCCTAACCTATTCAGCAAAATAAAGTTTTAAACCTTAATGAAAGTTGTAGACAGATTGAGTCTTTACAGCTTCTTTCAAAAAAAGGCTTTTAAAGAATATATTTACTACATGTGTCAAACAGAGATAACAATCTTGCCTCCCTATTACTGTTTTTATGGCATTAAGTGAAATAGAATAAGTATATTGGTTGGGATTGTCTTCAGTGGCAAGCAGTTAGGAAACCAGATAAATTGTGGTTTAAATGCATAAGTACTTACTTTTTTCATATAACAAGAAGTCTAGCAGGCTGACTGCTGTAGGTGCTCAGTGGTGCCATCGGAGACCGTGCTCTTATATTTGTCTCCTTTGCCATCCAAAAGACTGTGGGTTTTGAGTTCACATTCTCAACATGGATGCTTTACTTCCTGATGCTGTGTGTGTCTCTCAGACAGAAAGAATGATAAAGAGTAAAGGACAAGTGGCTGGGGATGTGCACTGCCTGTGGGAGGTTGCATGGCTCAGCAGAGTTTAAGGGAGGAGTGGGGGGTAAGGGTGGGGGGGAGAGGAGGTGGTGTCTTTGTGTTCTGGACCAGCCAACCAGAGGGGAGCAGACTGAGGCTTCTCTCTGAGAAGGAGGTCTGAGTGCAGTTTTCTTTGTACTAAACCTCGAGAAAAGCTACAAAAAGCCACCAAAGAACAAAAACCTCCAGAGAACAAAAGCCTGAAAAACCGGTTTCCACAGAGCCCAGGAGCAAGACTGCCTGAAAAACAATGCAGCAGGCTCCTCCTCCAGAAAGCCAGCCAAAAGAATGAGAGGACAACCACCACAGGGTCCCCATAAAACTATAAAACCCCAATATCAGGGGAAAACAATATATTAAACTCCTGGTATTACCCTAAAACCTGTATATTTCATAGATACAGCTTTTATTTTAATTTGTTCTCACTATTCTTGGTCTTTTTAATTTTTTTTAACCTACTTACCATTACAACTAGAGGTTTAATACAACATATTCCATAATAACCTTTTAACTCGAACTTTTTTCATACATATACCTGTATTTTTCTTTCTTTTTCTTTTTTTTTTTTTTTTAACTATACATATAGATATAAGCTTCAAGGTAATCCTCTTTCCCTAATCAATACTACCCCGATATAGAAACCAGTCTTAATCTCCCTTTTTTTCTGGAAAGTTGAGTCCTTTAACAAAGATAGCAAGATACACCCAGGAAGAATCAAAATAACCTTCCCATCTTTTTCTTCTGTCATTGTTTCTGTGTATTTGTTTTTGTTCTGGTATTATATAAATCTTATCCTTGGGGCTCATTTTGGCTGGGTTCTTTTTTTTTTTTTTTTTTCTTTGTCATTTACTTTTGTGTTGTTTGTCCGTTTTTGTTTGTATACCTTATAAATCTTACCTTTGGGGCCCGTTCTAGCTGGGTCTTCTCTCTCTTTTTTTTTCTTTTTTTCCTGTCTCTTCTTTCTCTTTTTTTTTCCTTTTTCCTTTCTTTTTGGTTGTGACTTCTGATTGCTCAGAAGTATTCCAGGGTGCACTTTGCCTGGATTGCAGTGGCTATATTTAGCTACACATCCCCTCAACCACCTCTCACCAAGATGACTAGGAGGAGGAACAACCAACAGAGGAAAAATTCAGAGACTGTGCTCTCTCCATCAGAGCTATTGGATATGGATATAAACAGTATGTTGGAAAGGGAATTTAGGGTAACAATTATCCAGGCGATGGCTAGGTTGGAGAAAACTATTAGTGACAACATGGAATCAACAAGGGCAGAAGTGAAAGACACCTGGGAAGAAGTTGAAAATGCTATCAATGAGATCCAATCTAATCTAAATACTCTTAACAGCTAGAGTAACTGAGGCAGAGGATAGAATTAGTGATATAGAGGACGAACTGATAGAGAAAAAGGATCAAGAGGAGGCCTGGAAGAAACAGCTTAGAAGCCATGAAAACAGAATTAGGGAAATAAGTGATGCCATGAAATGTTCCAACATCAGAATTATTGGGATCCCTGAGGGGGAGGAGAAAGAAAGAAGACTAGAAGATATAGTTGAATGAATTCTCCATGAAAATTTTTCCAATCTGGGGAATGGAACCTGCTTTTGTGTCCTAGAGGTAGAAGGAACACCCCCCAAGATCAACGAATCTAGAAAGACCTCAAGGCACTTGACTGTAAGACTGATGAATCACAATTTTAGACAAGAGCTTTTGAGAGCAGCTAGGGGGAAAAGATTCCTTATGTACAGAGGAAGGTCCATCGGAATAACAGACCTGTCCATAGAAACCTGGCAAACCAGAAAGGGCTGGCAAGACATCTTCAGGGCACTAAATGAGAAGAACATGCAGTCAAGAATACTTTATCCAGCGAGGCTGACATTCAAAATGGATGGAGAAATAAAGAGCTTCCAGGACCGGCAAGGTTTATAAGAGTATGTGACCACCAAGCTGGCACTACAAGAAATATTAAGGGGGGTTCTATAAAAGAACAAAGAACCCAAGAGTGTCATAGAACAGAAATTTACAGAGACAATCTGTAGAAACAAGGACTTCACAGGCAACATGATGTCAATAAAAACATTTCTTTCAATAATCACTCTCAACATGAATAGCCTAAATGCTCCCATAAAATGGCACAAGGTTGTAGACTGGTTAAAATGACAGGACCCATCCTTATGTTTGTTTTACCCGAGTTTTTGCATCCAAGAGACCACCAAGGAGGCAACACCGATGCAATCACACGAGGGTTTATTTAACAAGCTTAAGCTTGGGCCCAAATATACCTGACACAGCAGAGTAGGGACTTGGACCCCGAACCAGATTACAGTCAGAGTTTTTAAAGGCACAGTAGGGGTGGACTCAGCGGTGGGTGAAGACAAAGGGGATTATGGATGATGTAAGTCTCTAAGGAATTTTGGAAGCAAGGTCTCCAGGACCTTGAGGGGCTAGCTATTGTTGGGAGAAAGGTTATTTATTACCAGTAATAAAAATCTCTTGAGACCCTTTAGATGTATATCAGTGGGTCATATGCTTGGGAATGATTGTTGACACTATCTTGGAGGTTTAGAGATAAAGTTTCCTAAAGGAATTATTAAAGTAGACTTACAGGATCCTGGTTGGACCTGTTGGAGTAGGGGGTCGGTCAGGCTAGGATTGTCCTTAGCAAAACCTCAAGGCAGTTGAGTCCCCAGGGGAGAGCCACTCTGTCTGTTTCAAGGGCTTGTCAGTGGGTAAGGAATTTTAATGATTTTCTTCTGCTTCTGTTTCCCACATCAATGTTGTCTACAAGAAATCCATTTGGAACCTAAGGATAAATCCAGACTTAAAGTGAAGGGAAGGAGAAACATCTTTCATGCCAGTGGGCCTCAAAAGAAAGGTGGGGTAGCAATTCTCATATCGATAAATTAGATTTTAAGCTAAAGGCTGTAGTTGGAGGTAAAGAAGGACACTACATCATTCTTAAAGGGTATCCGCTAACAATTGTAAATATTTATGCCCCAATACAGGAGCAGCCAACTACATAAGACAACTGTTAATCAAGATAAAGAGTCATATTGATATGAATACATTAATAGTAGGGGATCTTAACATGCCAGTCTCAGTAATAGACAGGTCATCCAAGCAGAAAATCAATAAAGAAGTAAGAGCTTTGAATGACAGATTGGGCCAGATGGATCTCATAGATACATAGAGAACATTCCACCCTATAACAACAGAATACTCATTCTTCTTGAGTGCACATGGAACTTTCTCCAGAATAGACCACATATTGAGTCACAAATCAGGGCTTAACCAATATCAAAAGATTGAGAATATTCCCTGCACTCAGACCACAATGCTTTGAAACTGGAACTCAACCACAAGAAAAAGTTTGGAAGTAATTCAAACACTCGGAAGCTAAAGACCATCCTGCTTAAGAATGTTTGGATCAAACCAGGAAATCAAAGAAGAACTTAAACAATTCATGGAAGTCAATGAGAATGAAGACACTTTGGTCCAAAACCTCTGGGATATGGCAAAGGCAGTCCTAACGGGAAAATATATAGCCATCCAAGCCTCCCTCAAAAAAAAAAAAAAAAAAAAAAAGAAAAGAAAAATCTTGAATATACCAGCTCTCTTTACACCTTAAAGAACTGGAGAACCAACAACAAATTAAGCCAACCTCACACACAAGAAGGGAGAAATCAAGATTAGAGCAGAGATCAATAGGCTAGAAACCAGAAGTACAATAAAACACATTAATGAAACCAGAAGTTGGTTCTTTGAAAGAATAAGATTGATAAACCAGTGGCCACACTTACCCAAAAGAAAACAGAAAGGACCCAAATTAATAAAATTATGAATAAAAAGGGAGAGATCATGACTAACACTAAGGAAATAGAAACAATCATCAGAAATTACTATCCACAGTTATATGCCAATAAGTTAAGCAACCTAGATGAAATGGATGCATTCCTGGAAACCTATAAACTTCCAAAACTGAATCAGGAAGAAATTACAACCTGAATAGACCAATATCTAGTAACGAGATTGAGGCAGTGATCAAAAACCTCCCAAAAAGGGGTGCCTGGGTGGCTCAGTGGGTTAAAGCCTCTGCCTTTGGCTCCGGTCATGATCCCAGGGTCCTGGGATCGAGCCCCGCATCGGGCTCTCTGCTCAGCAGGGAGCCTACTTCCTCCTCTCTCTCTGCCTGCCTCTCGGCCTACTTGTGATCTCTGTCTGTCAAATAAATAAATAAAATCTTAAAAAAAACAAACAAACAAACAAAAAAAAACCTCCCAAAAAAACAAGAGCCCAGGGCCTGATGGATTCCCAGGAGAATTCCACCGAACATTCAAAGAAGAAATAATACCTATTCTCCTGAAACTGTTTCAAAGGATAGAAACAGAAGGAAAACTTCCAGACGCTTTTTATGAAGCCAGCATTACCCTGATCCCCAAACAGACCCCACCAGAAAGGAAAATTTTAGACCAATATCCCTGATGAATATGGATGCTAAGATTCTCAACAATATCCTAGCTAATAGGATCCAACGGTATATTAAAAGGTTATCCACCATGACCGGGTGGAATTTATCCATGGGATGCAAGGGTGGCTCAACATTTGCAAATCAATCAGTGTGATAGAACATATAAATAAGAGAAGAGACAAGAACCACTTAGTCCTCTCAATTGATGCAGAAAAAGCATTTGACAAAATCCAGCATCCGTTCCTGGTTAAAACGATTCAAGGTATAGGGATAGAAGGAACATTTCTCAACTTTATAAGATCTATCTATGAAAAACCCACAGCGAATATCTTCCTCAATGGGGAAAAGCTGACAGCTCTTCTCTTTGAGATCAGGAAAACAGCAAAGATGTCCACTCTCACCACTGTTGTTCCACATAGTACTAGAAATCCTAGCAACAGCAATCAGACAACAAAAGGAAATAAATGGTATTCAAATTGGTAAAGAAGAAGTCAAACTTTCTCTCTTCACAGATGACACGATACTTTATATGGAAAACCCAAAAGACTCTACCCCCAAATTACTAGAACTCATACAGCAATTCAGTAGTGTGGCAGGATACAAAATCAATGTACAGAAATCAGATGATTCCTTATACACTAAAAATGAAACTGTAGAAATGGAAATTAGAGAATTGATTCCATTTACAATAGTACCAAAAACTATAAGACACCTTTGAATAAACCTAACCAAAGAGGTAAAGGATCTGTACTTGAAGAACTACAGAACACTCATGAAAGAAATTGAAGAAGACACAAAAAGAAGGAAGAGCATTCCATACTCATGGATTAGAAGAATAAACATTGTCAAAATGTCTCTACTGCCTAGAGCCATCTATACTTCCAAAGCCATCCTGATCAAAATTCCACTGGCATTTTTCAAAGAGCTGGAACAAACAATCCTAAAATTTGTATGGAAACAGAAGAGACCCCAAATTGCCAAGGAAATGTTGAAAAAGTAAAAAACTGGGGGCATCACGTTGCCTGATTTCAAGCTTTACTATAAAGCTGTGATCACCAAGACCCCATGGTACTGGCACAAAAACAGACACATAGACCAGTGGAACAGAGTAGAGAGCCCAGATATGAACCCTCAGCCCAATGGTCAACTAATCTTTGACAAAGCAGGAAAAAGTACACAGTGGAAAAAAGACAGTCTCTTCAATAAATGGTGCTGGGAAAATTGGACAGCTATGTGTAGAAGAATGAAACTCAACCATTCTCTTACATCATACACAAAGATAAAATGGATAAAAGACCTCAACATGAGTCAGGAATCTGTCAAAATCCTAGAGGAGAACATAGGCAGTATCCTCTTCAACATCAGCCACAGCAGCTTCTTTCAAGACATGTCTCCAAAGGCAAAGGAAACAGAAGCAAAATTGAACTTTTGGTACTTCATCAAGATCAAAAGCTTCTGCACAGCAAAGGAAACAGTCAACAAAACAAAGAGGCAACCCACGGAATGGGAGAAAATATTCTCAAATGACACTACAGACAAAGGGCTGATATCCAAGATGTATAAAGAACTCCTCAAACTCAACACACACAAAACAGATAATTACATTAAAAAATGGGCAGAAGACATGAACAGACACTTCTCCAAAGAAGACATACAAATGGCTAACAGATAAATAAAAAAGTGTTCATCAACATTAGCCATCAGGGAGATTCAAATCAAAACCACATTGAGATACTACCTTACACCAGTTAGGATGGCCAAAATTAACAAGACAGTAAACAACAAGTGTTGGAGAGGATGTAGAGAAAGGGGAACAAGTTGGTACAGCCACTTTGGAAAACAGTGTGGAGATTCCTTAACAGTGTGGAGATTCCTTAAGAAATTAAAAATAGAGCTACTCTATGACCCTGCAATTGCACTACTGGGTATTTACCCTAAAGATACAGGTGTAGTGAAAAGAAGGGCCATCTGTACCCTAATGTTCATAGCAGCAATGGCCACAGTCACCAAACTGTGGAAAGAAGCAAAATATGTCCTTCACCAATGAATGGATAAAGAAGATATGGTCCATATATACAATGGAGTATTATGCCTCCATCAGAAAGGATGAATACCCAACTTTTGTATCAACATGGATAGGACTGGAGGAGATTATGCTGAGTGAAATAAGTCAAGCAGAGAGAGTCAAGTATCATATGGTTTCACTTACTTGTGGAGCATGAGGAATAACATGGAGGATATTAGGAAATGGAGAGAAGTGAGTTGGAGGAAATTGGAGGGCGAAACAAACCATGAGAGACTGTGGACTGAGAAATAAACTGAGGGTTTTGGAGGGGAGGGGGTTGGGGAGTTGGGCGAGTCCTGTGGTAGATATTAAAGAATACATGTATTGCATGGAGTACTGGGTGTGATGCATAAGCAACGAATTATGGATCACTGAAATAAAGTAAAATAAAATTTAGCAAACAAAACAAACAAAAAAGAGTAAAGGACAAGAGCTCTGATGCCAGCTGAGTCTGTCTTGTTCAGAAGAGTTTTGCTAGATGATCCACCAGTTGATATCCATTAACTTCTCATAGCAAGAAGTGTGTCACTTAGTTCTCTCTTGCTACAGGTTAGTTTTACTGCCTCTAAGTAAAGAAATAAAAAGAAGGGCGTTGAAAGTGGCTTTCAGATGTCAGATCAGTCTAAAGCCTAGCACAGTTTTCACTGATGAGTCAGATGCCTCTTACAAGATGTTGACAACAGTGATGTTTGTAACTCTATAGTGTAATTGATACCAGAAGTGTCTTAATTCAGACCCCATACCAAGTAAAATACAATCATCTTAAATAAGTGTGTTAGATAACAGCACTAATATAATAATGTGTATTGAATATTTACTGTGCAATCATCATTTTTTAAGCATTTTATATGCATTAACTGAATAAATCTCTACTATAAACTTATGATGTAGGTAAGGTAATTTCAGTATCTCCATTTTATGGACCAATGAGCTGAGGCTTCAAGAGGATATGACAAATGGGGAGCTTGGATTTTACAATCCGACTCTGGATTGTAGTCTGGATCTCAAGTCCCTATTCTTACCACTATACTAAACTGTATTAGAAGAACATTTCCTGTGACTTAAAAATTCATAGGACTTTGGTGTATAATGTGAGAAATAAATTACTTAAAACCTACCATATCAGTGGAAAAACTGAGGCCCTGAGAAGGAATTACGGTAGACAGAGGCACTGAGCTTTTTTAGTTACAAATGGTTTGAACATGTAAGTGTGGGTCCTTAGGTATAGTTACTTCCCTGTCCCTTTCTCTCCAGTATGCAACTTTCTCAATTAACCCAGCTCAGCTGTGAATGGTCACACCTATTACCAGACTGATTAATCATTGTTTCAAGTTTACTTACAACCTAAAAAACAAAGAAACAAACAAACAAAACCTACTTTTATCAAATTGTTATTATGAGATTATTTCATCAAGCACCTATCGTCAAGTACCTAATTAGAAGAATAAACCTTTAGGTGAAAAAAAAAAAAAAAAGTTTGGTAAGATCCTTTTGTAGGTGATACGTGTATTTTACATTGTGTCTTATCAAAAGGACATGAAATCAGACTGCCTCTGTATAAGTGGTGCTAATTAAGGTAGGCCAACAGATATAGAGATAGATAGATAAGATATCTCTATATGTTTATATATATATATATATATAAAATTATTATTTTTTTTTTAAGAGAGGGAGAAAGTACACAGGGGTGGGGAGGGGCAAAATGAGAGGGAGAGAGGGAATCTTAACTAGGCTCCAAGCCCAGTGTGGAGCCCTGTGGGGCTCTGGGCTCAATTTTATGACCTTGAGATTACGACCTGAGCCAAAGTCAAGAATGAGGTGCATAACCTGCTCAGCTACCCTGGGGCCCCCCCACCAATAGGTTTTTCTATTCCAAAACTTTATTTTTCCCTTTGTAATGAATAAGTACCCTAGAAGAGATGGGAGATTTTTTTGGTACTGGACTGCTGGTTCTGTAACAAACTTTCATCTAATCATTTTAGCATCTGTTTCTTGATCAATGATTCCTTGGGTATTGTAGAATGCTGATTTTCTAATTCTTTTCTTTCCATCTACAGTTATTGACTGGAATTTCTTATGAAGAAGCACTTTTTCTCATCAATTTGGCATAAAATACAGTTCCTCTTTTTAAAAAAAAAACCAACAGGCTGAATGCTTATTTCACTCTGATTAGAAGTTTTCAAAGTAAAAAACTGATGTAATAATCACCTCCAGTGATCTGAAGCCTGAAGAGTTTTAGTGTTTTTTGCTTTTGCTGTTTCTCTCCTTTTCGTTTTCTTCTTCTAAGCACATTATCATGGACCTGTGAGATTTTATTTATTAAATGTTGAAATCAATTAAATTTAAAGGAAATACAAAAAAGAATGAACGCAATAATAGACGCACATAATGGGATAATTCCAGGTGTAGAATATGCTTCAAAATACTGTCTTAGTCTGCCTACAAAGTAAAGATAATAAAAGAAACAAAGAAATATGTACTTGCCATAGAATAATAAAAACCAGAGGGACATAAAGAAATTCAGTGCATGAGTTTGAGAGTTGAATTCAAATTGGTAAAATTGAATGTGGACTGTATATTAGATATTAAGGAGAATTGTTGCTAATTATTTTTGTGATGTGGTAATGGTATTTTGGTCATGTAAGAGCATCTTCATTTTAAAAGAGGTATCCTAAAGAACTTGAGGATGAAGGATCCTGATGCCTTCAGATTAGATAGTATTAATTTTGGGGATGTCTAGGTGGCTCAGTTGGTTCAGCGTCTGCCTTTGGCTCAGGTCATGTGATCCCAGGGTCCTGGGATCAAGTCCCATATTGGGCTCTTTGTTCTGTGGGGAGCCTGATCCTCCCTCTGCCTGCTCTGCCTGCCCCTCCCCCTGCTTGTGCTCTTTCTCTCTGACAAAATAAATAAAATCCTAAAAAAAAAAATTCTATTAAAGTTTGTAAATATATAGTTGCACTATTTAGAAAAAGCAAATATGGCAAAATGTTAAATGTTGAATTTGTAGAGTATATTGGTCATCATTATATTATTAATGCAAACTTTATAAGAAAATTTATAAAAAGTTTTAGGGTAAAATAAATTACTATGGCTCCTTTGGAAATGTAGAACACCATCTTATTCTTGAAGTCTAGAGCAGTGTTTTCCAAAATATTTGTTCTGCCTAGAAGGATTGGCTCAATATTTAGAGAGATCTGGGCCTTCTTTCTTTACTTTAAATAGGGCAACTCAATTTCATTCTGATTTATATTTTGGGAGTGTGCTTAAAATTTTATTTGAACAGAGGCTTCTGGTAACCTTGAAAAAATTGTAATATCCTAGGAAAGAAGTCTTAATATTAATCACAAGTTGCATCATGGAATTTGTCCAAAAGTGCCCAAGGTTTTGCAAAATCTGACAATGTCATAAAACCAACTTTTTAATACTTCATTAAAAGTCTATTAACAGGGTTTTAAAGGGCCAGATGGGAAATATTTTAGTCTCTGTAGTTGTACAGTTTTGGTCACAATTACCCAACTCTGCCTTTTGAGTGAGTGGAGCAACCACAGAAAATATGTAAATGATGACTGTGGTTGTGTTCTCATAAAGCTTTATTTATAAAAACATTGGGAAGTTCTGATTAAACCTAAAAAAAATAGTGTGCAGACCCCTCTCAATCATATCAAACATATTTGTCCGGGACGCCTGGCTGGCTCAGTTGGTTAAGCAGCTGCCTTCGGCTCAGGTCATGATTCTAGCGTCCTGGGATCGAGTCCCACATCGGGCTCCTTGCTCGGCAGGAAGCCTGCTTCTCCCTCTGCCTCTGTCTGCCACTGCTCTCTCTCTCTCTCTCTCTCTCTCTGACAAATAAATAAATAAAATCTTTAAAAAAAAAAAAAACATATTTGTCCTATTTTTAAAAATATAAGGAGGTATTTTTTGATGTGATACAGTGATCCCTCTCTTTTCAGGACCTATGTACATTGTTAAAATAAAAACATTTTGGCTTATGTGGACTATATCTGTATCTTTGGGGTAAATACCCAGTAGTACAATTGCTGGGTCATAGGTAGCTCTATTTTTAATTTTTTGAGGAAACTTCACACTGTTTTACAAAGTGGCTGCACCAATTTGCAATTCTCCCCAACAGTTGGAAAGGGTTCCCCTTTCTCCATGACTTCTCCAACATTTGTTGTTTCTTGCCTTGTTGATTTTTGCCATTCTAACTGGTGTAAGGTGGTATCTCAGTGTGGTTTTGATTTGAATTTCCCTGATAGCTAATGATGATGAACACTTTTTCATGTGTCTGTTAGCCATTTATATGTCTTCTTTGAGAAGTGTCTGCACATGTCTTCTGCCCATTTTTTGACTTGATTCTCTGTTTTGTAGGTGTTGAGTTTGAGAGGTTCTTTATAGATCCTGGATATCAGCCCTTTGTAGTGTCATTTGCAAATATCTTCTCCTATTCCTTGGGTTGCCTCTTTGTTGATTGTTTCCTTTGCTGTGCAGAAGCTTTTTACTTTGATGAAATCCCAAAAGTTCATTTTTGCTTTTGTTTCCTTTGCCTTTGGAGATGTGTCTTGAAAGAAGTTGCTGTGGTCAATGTCAAAGAGGTAACTGCATATGTTCTCCTCTAGGACTTTGATGGATTCCTATCTCACAGTGAGGTCTTTCATCCATTTAGAGTTTATCTCTGCATATGGTGTAAGAGAATGTTCCAGTTTCAGTCTTCTGTTTATAGTGTCCAATTTTCCCAGCACCATTTATTGAAGAGACTGTCTTTCTTCCTTTGGATATTTTTTCCTGCTTTGTCAAGGATTAGTTGACCATAGAGTTGAGAGCCCATATCTGGGCTCTCTATTCTGTTCCATTGGTCTATGTGTCTGTTTTTGTGCCAGTACCATGGGGTCTTGGTGATCACAGCTTTATAGTAAAGCTTGAAATCAGGCAACGTGATGCCCCCAGTTTTCTGCTTTTTCAACATTTCCTTGGCAATCTGGGGTCTTCTCTGGTTCCATACAGATTTTAGGATTATTTGTTCCAGCAATTTGAAAAATGCTGTTGGTATTTTGCTTGGGATGGCCTTGAAAGTACAGATTGCTCTGGGCATCATAGTCATTTTAATAATGTTTATTCTTCTGATCTATGAGCACGGAATGTTTTTCCATCTTTTTGTGTCTTCTTCAATTTCTTTCATGAGTGTTCTGTAGTTCTTCAAGTACAGATCCTTTACCTCTTTGGTTAGGTTTATTCAAAGGTGTCTTATAGTTTTTGGTACTATTGTAAATGGAATCAATTCTCTAATTTCCATTTCTACAGTTTCATTTTTAGTGTATAAGGAATCATCTGATTTCTGTACATTGATTTTGTATCCTGCCACACTACTGAATTGCTGTATGAGTTCTAGTAATTTGGGGGTAGAGTCTTTTGGGTTTTCCATATAAAGTATCGTGTCATCTGCGAAGAGAGAAAGTTTGACTTCTTCTTTACCAATTTGAATACCATTTATTTCCTTTTGTTGTCTGATTGCTGTTGCTAGGATTTCTAGTACTATGTGGAACAACAGTGGCGAGAGTGGACATCTTTGTTGTTTTCCTGATCTCAAAGAGAAGAGCTGTCAGCTTTTCCCCATTGAGGAAGATATTCGCTGTGGGTTTTTCATAGATAGATCTTATAAAGTTGAGGAATGTTCCTTCTATCCCTATACCTTGAATCGTTTTAACCAGGAACGGATGCTGGATTTTGTCAAATGCTTTTTCTGCATCAATTGAGAGGACTAAGTGGTTCTTGTCTCTTCTCTTATTTATATGTTCTATCACACTGATTGATTTGCAAATGTTGAGCCACCCTTGCATCCCATGGATAAATTCCACCCGGTCATGGTGGATAACCTTTTAATATACCGTTGGATCCTATTAGCTAGGATATTGTTGAGAATCTTAGCATCCATATTCATCAGGGATATTGGTCTAAAATTTTCCTTTCTGGTGGGGTCTGTTTGGGGATCAGGGTAATGCTGGCTTCATAAAAAGCGTCTGGAAGTTTTCCTTCTGTTTCTATCCTTTGAAACAGTTTCAGGAGAATAGGTATTATTTCTTCTTTGAATGTTCGGTGGAATTCTCCTGGGAATCCATCAGGCCCTGGGCTCTTGTTTTTTTGGGAGGTTTTTTTTTGTTTGTTTGTTTGTTTTTTTTAAGATTTTATTTATTTATTTGACAGACAGAGATCACAAGTAGGCCGAGAGGCAGGCAGAGAGAGAGGAGGAAGTAGGCTCCCTGCTGAGCAGAGAGCCCGATGCGGGGCTCGATCCCAGGACCCTGGGATCATGACCGGAGCCAAAGGCAGAGGCTTTAACCCACTGAGCCACCCAGGCACCCCTTTTTGGGAGGTTTTTGATCACTGCCTCAATCTCGTTACTAGATATTGGTCTATTCAGGTTGTAATTTCTTCCTGATTCAGTTTTGGAAGTTTATAGGTTTCCAGGAATGCATCCATTTCATCTAGGTTGCTTAACTTATTGGCATATAACTGTGGATAGTAATTTCTGATGATTGTTTCTATTTCCTTAGTGTTAGTCATGATCTCTCCCTTTTTATTCATAATTTTATTAATTTGGGTCCTTTCTGTTTTCTTTTGGGTAAGTGTGGCCACTGGTTTATCAATCTTATTAATTCTTTCAAAGAACCAACTTCTGGTTTCATTAATGTGTTTTACTGTATTTCTAGTTTCTAGGTCATTGATCTCCGCTCTAGTCTTAATTATTTTCCTTCTCTTCCATGGGTTAGGTTTAATTTGTTGTTGAATCTCCAGATCTTTAAGGTGTAAAGATAGTTTGTGTTTTTGGGATTTTCCTATTTTTGTGAGTGAGGCTTTGATATCCACAATAGCCAAAATGTGAAAGAGCCAAGAGATCTTGCCCTTCAATGGGCGAATGGACAAAGAAGATGTGGCCCATGTACACAATAGAATATTACTCAGCCATCAGAAAGGATGACTACCCAACTTTTCCTTCAACTTGGGTGGGACTGAAGGAAATTATGCTGAGTGAAATAAGTCAAGCAGAGAAAGTCAATTATCATTTGGTTTCACTTATTTGTGGAACATAAGAAATAACATGGAGTACATTAGGAGAAGGGAAAAATGAAAGGGGAGAAATTGGAGTAGAAGATGAACCATGAGAGACTGTGGACTCCAGGAAACAACAGAGAGTTTTAGAAGGGGAGGGGGTTGGAGTATGGGTGAGACTGGTGATAGGTATTAAGGAGGGCATGGATTGCATGGAGCACTGGGTGTTATATGCGAACAATGTCTCATGGAACACTACTTCAGAAACTAATGATGTACTGTATGGTGACTAACATAACACAATAAATATAAAAATATAATAAAAATAAAAATAAAGTCAGAGCATGATAGTTGTTACAGCAGTAAACACATTTTAATCAGGATCTGTTGCAGCAGGGAAGAGATTTGGTATAGAACTCAGCCCAATTTTGATTTTAATGTGGGGAAGTGGGAATATACAAACAAGAATCAGGGTTAGGATCAGTGGATATAAGATTACTAAGTGGACACATGGGTAAAGGAAGATTCTGGCAAAACCGTTCTAACAGGATTCCTGCTGAAGGCAGGCGAGGTTGATCAGACATTACCAGGAGGATGGTGGATAATGAGGAGTTTTATTAGATACCAAGGTGGGGGTTCTGAATAGACTGACTTAGTTGGATCCTTGCTAAAACTGGGCTCTTGAGGAACATGCCTAAGGGCTGGTCTCAGTCATGTTCAGAAAACCTAGTGAGAGTTTAGTCAAGAACAGAGGCTTTGCCAGCATACTGCTTTCTTTTTGTGGAAATTTCTCTCCTCTTTATCAATTACTTTTTTTTTTTTTTTTTTTTTTAAGAGAGAAAGAGTGACCATGCAAGTTGGAGGTGTAAGGGAGGGTAGAGGAGAGGAAGAAAGAGACTCTTAAGCAGGCTCCACACCCAGCACAGAGCTGATTAGGGGCTCGAACTCAGGATCCTGAGGTTATGACTTGAGCCAAAATCGAGAGTTGGACATTCAAATCGACTGAGCCACCCAGGTGCCCCTTATTTCTAATATTTAATTTTTCCCTTTAAGCATAACATTCTCAGCAAAGATTCCTTAATTAGGTCACATCCTGAACTGCGAGATTTAATTCTTATTCCTAGTAAGTATGTATTTATATGATTATTAATTGTAAAGGCCATTGATTAATGATCACCTTAGGATATAAGTCAATTGAGGACAGGAACAATTTCCTTTTTGTTGTGGTAGTGTTGTTAGTTAACTGCATTTATTTTTACGTTCTTTCTCAGTATTTTATTCCTAATCTAGCAAGGTACCTGGTACTTAGTAAGCACTTAAGTATTTATTGAATGTTACTGTCAATTAGTTACTGTTCAGACTTAGTTGCTGTTATAACATCAGTGTGAAGAATGAGACAAGTTCGAAAAATATTGTTAATGAACACATTATCTTACAAGTTGGGATAAGTTATTTTTCTTTTTTAACCCATTGTCTCTTGTGCTAGTAAAACCAGATCATAAGAAATAAGATATAAAGCGTATTATTTAGCATCTTAAAGTTTTAGCTGGATGTCTTTGGGAATGTTCTAATTTCTTACCATATTTGAAAGTAGTTTAAAGCATAAGTAATGAAGTAGCCATATGAATTTTCATCACTAACATGTAACTTAACTCATTTGAGTCCCCTTTTTTGAGAATTTGGGCTTATTTATTGTGTTATTTCAGACAGAACCTAAATTCTATAAAGTGGTCAATCAGGCCCCCTAATATCTTATCCCAGTATTTAACTCCAGTTATTAACTGTTACATAACTATTTTTGTGAAAATGACTTATTTTGGATTTTGGATCTCATTTTTTGTTTTTTTCTGTGGCTTTCTAACTCTGAAATTTTTAATGAGTTTATTTCCTTAATTACCTTATACTTTCTACATTAATTCAACTGTTCTTTTTTCTTGTAACTATTTTCCAACCAAAACATAATTTGATTTTATGTAATTATTTTATTTTTCCCACAATCTCTCATGTAATATATCCTGTGTAGTAAACACTTAATTAAAACATTTTGGGTATTGAGATGCTTTGGGAGGGAGATCTAGATGACAAAGAGAATTCTTAATTGCTCCCATCTACAATATGTATAATAAATAATTTAAACCATAATTCAGTCTGAAGTTTCCATTCAGTTTAACTGACATAAATATCTGTCTGCTGGTTTTTATATTTTTAAATAAAGTTAACTAAGATTTCATGTTGGAACCTTCATGGGCAGAGAACATATATAAATGTAACCTTCTGCAGTTCATCTGCTTGAGATTTGGTGTTTACCAGATGAGGGGTGATTAAAATATTTCCTTAGAATAAAGTTTGTATTTGTTTAAAAACAAGAAACCTCTCAAAATGAGGGGAAAAGGTCAGCCTCATTAAACTGAGCTCAGTCCAAATGAGCTAAATTTCATTTTCTACCACACTTATTCTTCTTTAGTGAACAGAAAAATGAAAATGTATTTCATGTTGTATCCTAATGGAGCATGAAGAAAGAAAGGGAGACAAAATCCAGAGCAGTTTATTTTCATATTCATTCACTGATATGAGGTGATCCATCTCTGACTTAAGCTTCTTTACTGATTAGAGAAGGGTTAGGTATTACTCAGGGATGTGTAGATAGATGCCTTTGCTGAGTTTCCTAAAATGATTTCAACTTTATTGAGTTCTAGTTTCAGAAGAGCACTTTATATTTGTTGACTCAGATTCTGTATCTAAGGAGAAATTAAGGCAATAATTTGAGGTGATTTTCTGAATAATTCAAGCCAAAGCGCTAGCTACTGAGAATAGTATAGTGTTAAGGTAATTGATAACTCTTTGATCCTTGTTTTTGAAAAGAAACTTTAATATGGGGTGTTGTGTGTATGTTCATTGATGAGGGTACAGAGGGCTGACAGAGGACAAAGCAAAAGCTGACATCCTGCAACCTTGCCCTGCCCTCACTCCTGGGTGGGACATATGTGGCATTCTTTAGGAATCTCCCAACTATCTTAATGTTAATACCTTGCTAGAGGGAAAAACCTTGACAGCTGACAAGGCCTCAAGTATCTTGTAGGTCCCTCTTTACCATATGAAAGTTCTTTTGAAACTTCCCTTTTTCCTTATGTCCCCCGACCCCATTGTATATAACCTGCCACCCCTCACAACCCCAGTGCAGCAGCTCTTTCTGTGGAGGCCGAGAAAAATTAAGGCCATCCCACCTCAGGTTTAGCTTTAGCATAAGTACAGCCATCTTAGCTCTGGCAGCCATCTCAGACCCCTGTGCCCAAGGGCTGAACTTTCCCCCACCCTGCTTTAGTAAGCCCCACCCTGCTTTAGTTCCAGAGACCCCCACCCTGCTTTAGTAAGCCCCACCCTGCTTTGGTTCCAGGAATCCCCACCCTGCTTTAGTAACAGGACCCCATAAATACCCTTGCCTTAACTAAGCTTGGGGTCCAAGTCCCTACTCCGCTGTGCCGGGTATACTTGGGCCCAAGCTTAAGCTTGCCAAATAAACCCTCATGTGATCGCATAGGTGCTTGGCTCCTTGGTGGTCTCTCGGACTTGAAAACTGGGGCACAACATTTCTGCCCATGGATCCTGTCCCTGTGCTTTAATAAACCACCATTTTGCACCAAAGATGTCTCAAGAATTCTTTCTTGGTCATCAGCTCTGGACTCCACCTGGCTGAACCTCACCTATATTCTAAAAGTTCATCATTCCTTACCATAAATTTGTATGCTATTCTGTAGCTTTTAATTTTGTTTATTTCTTAAAATAGATATTGCAAATTACTTTAGGGAATGGGAAATAAAGGCTTTAAGTTGGGATTTATAAAAGTCTAAATTTAGGACATGGTGATAAAAATGTTACCTGGGTGGCTCAATTGATTGAGTGGTTGAGGGTTTGCCTTCAGCTCAGATTGTGATCTCGGGGTGTTGGGATCAAGCCCTGGGTCAGGCTCTCCAAGGGGGAGAGGTTTTAGCTTCTCCCTCTACCCCACCCCTGCTTCTCTGTGTGTGCATGCTCTTTCTCTTGTTTTCTCTGTCTAAAATTAATAAAATCTTAAAAAAAAAATGGCCTAGGAAGGGTTTAGTATTTGAAGTCAGAGGTGGAGGATATACAGTCCTACCCAGACACACTTCAGAAATCAATTACAAGTCTAGGTTGTTACCTGAGCTTTTAATTGAACAGCTTTAGATTAGGGATTCTAATGACCCCCTCTATGGGTTCATTTAATTGCTAGAGCAGTTCATAGAACTTAGGGAAATATTTCACTTACTAGGTTGCTGGTTTATTATAAGAGGATGTAACTCAGGAATAGACATAATGAAAAGATGCATAGAGCAAGGAATGTGGGAAAAGATAACAGCGGTTCCATGATCTTTGAGTGTGTCCTTCTCCTCAAATTTGCATGAGTATACCAGCCTAGAAGCTCTCCATACTTCTATTCTTTGGGGTTTTAATGGATCTTCATTACATAAGCATGACTGAATAAATCATGAGCCATTTGTGATTCCTGATTGAACCTCTAGTCCCTCTCCCTCCCCAGGAGCTCAAGAAGGTGAGACTCAAAGTTCTAGCTCTCCACTCACATGGTTTGTTCCCCTATCAACCAGCCCTCATCCTTAGATTTTTTTCCCAAGTTACCTCATTGACATAAACTCAGGTGTGGTTGAGAGAGGTTTGTTAGGAATATCAAGACACTTTTATCACTTATCGCTTAGGAATTCCAAGGGTGCTAGAAGCTCTGGGCCAGAAACTGGGATGAAGACAAACATATTTCTTTACAAAAATTTTTTTTTCAATTTATTTTTTAAGATTTTATTTGTTTGACAGAGAGAGACACAGCAAGAGAGGGAACAGAAGCAGGGGACTGGGAGAGGGAGAAGCAGGCTTCCCACTGAGCAGGGAGCCCTATGTGGGGCTCCATCCTAGGACCCTGGGATCATGACCTGAGCCAAAGGCAGATGCTTAATGGCTGAGCCACCCAGGCACCCCAACAAAACATATTTCTTATAAATCACAGTATCACAGTGGATAGCCTTTATGTAAAGAGGCTTACCATAAGGAATTGGCTCATGTGATTATAGAGGCTGGAAAATCTAGAATCTTATAGGCTGGGCTAATAGGCTGGAGACGGATGAGTGCTAATGTTTCAGTTCCAAACTGAAAATTGTCAGGCTGAAAGCCTAGGAAGGCTGATGTTCTCATTTGAGTCTGTAGATGGTCTGCTGTAGAACCACTAAGAGCCATGTTGCAGATGACGTTAGAAGACAGTCTTATGGAGAATTTTCTCTATCTCAAGGAGCAAGTCTTTTTGTTCTTTTCAATCCTTAAATTGATTGGATAAGGCACACCTACATTATGGTGGGCAATATACCTTATTCCATGTCTGCCAACTTAAATGTTAACCTCATCTAAAAACCTTCACACTCAGAATGATGTCTGACAAAATACCTGGGCACCCCATGGCCCAGCCAAGTATACACATAAAGTCAACCATCATAGTAAGTTATATATGATTTTGCAGGTGCATGTTAAGTGTTTTCTAGAAAGCAATGAAATATTTTATTTTCCAGTACCAATTTGTAAGCCCCGTTCCAGATGACACAAAATCATGTTTTGAATGATTTTCTGGTGTTTAGAAGAGTAGATTCCTTTTGAAGAGAAAGTGCAATTTTGTCTACATTGCATTTTATAGTTTGCAAAGCACTTTCACATACATTACCATTTTTGATCAATCAGCACCATTCTTTTAAAGCTTAGGTACAGGTCCTGGCACCAAATTATTGACAATGTCTAACACAAGCAAAGTGAAGCCAAGGGTCAAATAATTATGCAGTGAACCTGGTCGATAACATAAGCCTGTATGAGCAGTTTAGCCAAACACAATCCGGTCTTTAATTGAAACTTCTTTTGTCTCAATTAGTGGACAAATGCTTCCTTTTAACTGTGCTGTTTTGCAGAAGGTTGTGATACCCACATAATAACAGCTTCTTAGTCACCTTGAAATTTCCAACATCTAAAATCATTACTGGAACATTGTTAGTTAAATAAAAGTATTTTTGGGGCGCCTGGGTGGCTCAGTGGTTTAGGCCTCTGCCTTCGGCTCGGGTCATGATCCCAGTGTCCTGGGATCGAGCCCCACATCGGGCTCTGCTCAGCAGGGAGCCTGCTTCCCCTTCTCTCTCTGCCTGCCTCTCTGCCTACTTGTGATCTTTCTGTCAAATAAGTAAATAAAAAATCTTAAAAAAAATAAATAAAAGTATTTTTGGCGGTAGTGAATCAATTCATGATCAGATTAAACTCTCCTCAAATAAGCTCTAGACCTAAAATAATACTAGTTCAAGGTGTGTGTGACTGCTTGTTCATTTGTTGGCAAGTTGCTAAGTACTGTCTCTCCTTTGTCTCCCATTTGATTCCTTTTGCAACCTTTTCCAATTTGGGTTTGAAACAACTACTATTTTAGATTAAGCCATAACCTCTCAGTGTCCACTTAAGTATCTTCTTTTTATTCATTGTATCTCTGACCAACACACCTTACCTTTCTCCTTCTCTTGCTACATTTGTTCTGATTTATATCTTACGTTTTTGCTTAAGTCCTTCCCAGTGGCCTGTTTGTAGGCTTTCCTGTGTTCAATTCATTCTACACATTGCTCTCATGAGTATCTTTCTAAGTATGAAAAATTAATCATTACTATCCTCAAAATATTTAACAGATGTAAAAAAAACAATAATAATACTGCAGTATGAGGTGGAGACAAATTTGTAGAAATAGAGCAGCATTTCTGTTTTCAGTAGTGGACTCAAGGTTTGAACACATTTCACAAGATGATAAGGCTGTAACTTTTGACCTTAGAAAATGGATTAAGTTATATCTGGCTAAAGGCAAGATGGATTCCAGAACTCAAGTTAATACTGATCTAGAAGTAAGGGGTTAACTCAACTCTACAGTGAAGCGTATAAGAATTATGGGTCAGGAATAAAGAATGGTATCATGTTGTTGTATAAGCTGATAAACTAAATGATATGATCTTTGGTAGTGATGATCTACCATGCTAAAGTATACTGTGGAAAATGCAAATCTGAAAATGTCTGAATAACACTATGACCTGCTTTGCCATATCCTAACTGTACTTTCTTGAGGTAACACAAACCTTAAATGATTTTATGCCTTAGTAATGTAATCATATATTGTCCAGAGCCAAAACTAATTTAATGAAGAATTTATAGTCACCAAAATCATTACTTCTCAATAGAATTCTTAATTTTGCTCTGCTCTCCACCTATCAGTAGAACCATAAAATAATAATTTCACTTGTATCATCTACTTTTTATCCTATAGTATTTATCCTTCTAAGTTCTACCTCCTTATAATACTTGACAACTGTTCTGATCACTGAGGAATTTTCATTTTAGCATGAGAATATCTGTTGTTGTCCCAGCCCACCCCATCCAGCCTCACTAAAAATTCTTTGTGTCTGCTGAGTAAAAAACCAAGACTGATCACTTTGTGTCTTTGCTGCAAGGTGAGGAAATGCAGGTTCAAGAATAACATTGCCTGGTCTTGAACTCCTGTGGCTTAAATAAGAGCCTGAAATACCTGGTCAGCTCCATTGGAGCCCTTCTTACATTAAACTAGCTCTTTAGCATTCAAGTAGTTAGTCACTTAGCTTTATTTCATAGCAATTAGACAGTTAAATATCTTATTTGTTACAGAATATAGCATGAAATGTCAATAAGCTGAACATTAGATCAAGGCAGAAATAAGAATATGACATGGCAACCAAAAGAAGAAAAAAATGTTTTTTCAAGAGACACTACAGTTGTCTCCCAAGTTTATTATTGCCATTGATCACATTTATGAAAATAACAGTTATAACACAAGTAAGAAGGTTACAATATAATGTAAAGAATTCTCTCTATATATTGTTTGACAACTTTATTTCCACTACAAACTGGTGTTATGGTGCACATAAGTTATCCTGCAGCAGTATACCACTGGTGGGTTATGTTACTGTATGTTATTTGTTATCAGAATAACAATAATGTTGCAGACTATTTATTGAAATATCTAAACCCAACTGGGGGAAAAAATGACTTCTGCTAAGTCAGCTGTATTTTCCATATTCATCTTGACCATTACTTATTATTAGGTTTTTGGGAAGATTATTCTCCTGCAGACAGGCTTTCAGAACTATAATTCAGAGGAATAAAACTAGATAACAAACAACTACATTTAAATGTCGTAGCGCAGAGTCCATTGTCTTCATTTCACATGGTAAACATTCTCTTCCAATAAAAAGGATTCTTCTGGGCTTAACATAAAATATTTCTTTGTTCCTGATCTATTGGACCTCTTAGGAGTAGTAGCTACTTAAATTTTAAAATATAAACATTATAAATGTTACTTGATGATGCTGAAGACCATTACTGAGGTTTTGAGTTTTTATTACATCTACTTTAGTGTATGTATTTAATTTTCATAACAACCAGATGAGCAGAGGTTTAGAGACTTACCTACAATGGCAGTGAGCAGGATATGTCTAAATTTAGAGATCCTTCATTGAACACCTCCCTCCCTCCTTTCTTCCCTTCCTTCCTCCCTCCTTTCCTTCCTCCTTCCTTTCCTTCCTCCCCTCCCTTCCTATCCCCTCCCCTTCCTCTTCATATAATTGACATGCAGCATTATTGTTTTAGGAATACAACATAATGATTTGATATTTGTATATATTGCAAAATGATCACTGTAGTAAGTCTAGTTAACATCTGTCATTGTACATAGATAGATTTTTTTTTAATCTTGAGAACTTCTAGGATTTACTCTCTTAGCAACTTTCAAATATGCAATGCAGTATTATTAAATATAATTGCCATGCTGTACATTACATCTTCATAGTTTGTTTTATAACTGAAAGTTTGTACCTCTTGACTCTAATCATTTGGCATATGTCCCTACCCTCTGCTTCTGGTAACCAGTCTGTTTATATCTGTGACCTTCTTGTTGTTACTGTTGTTGTTATTGTTTTAGATTCCACATATAAGTGAGATTACATGATATTTATTTTTTTCTTTCTGACTTATTTTATTTAGCATAATGCCCTTGGGATCCACCCATGTTGTTGCAAATGGCAAGATTTCATTCATTTATGGCTGAGTAATATTCCTGTGTTTATGTGTGTGTTTGTGTGTGTGTGTGTGTGTGTGCACATGCGTACACATGCATGTGTGTGCATGTATACCACATTTCCTTTATCCGTTCATTCATCAGTGTTTATTTAGGTTGCTTCTATGTCTTGGCTATTGTAAATAATGCTGCAATGAACTTAAAGGTGTACATATCTTTCTTAGTGTTTTTGTTTTCTTCAGATAAATACTCAGAAGAGGAACTGCTAAATTGAATGGTAATTCTATTTTTAATTTTTTGAAGACCCTACATACTGTTTTCCACAGTGGCTGCACCAATTTATTCTTCCACCAACAGTGCACAGGGTTCCCTTTTATCCACATGCTTGCCAATGCTTGCTTTTTTTTTTTTTTTTTTTGGTCTTTTTGATAATAGTCATACTGTAATAGCTCATCATGGTTTTGATTTGCATTTCCTTGATGATTACTGATGTTGAGCATCTTTTCATGTACCTACTGGTCATCTGTATATCTTTGGAGAAATGTCTGTATAGCTCTCCTGCTAATTTTGAGTTGAATTGTTTGTATTTTTGTCATTGAGTTCTATATATATTTTGAATATTAACCCCTTATCAGATCTATGATTTTTAAATATTTTCTCCCAGTCAGTAGGTTGTCTTTTCTTTTTGATGATGGTTTCCTTTGCTGTGTGGAATCTTTTTAGTTTGATGTAGTCCCACTTGTTTATTTTTGCTTTTGTTGCCTTTGCTTTTGGTGTCAAATCCAAAAAATCATTGCCAAGACAGATGTCAAGAAGCTTAGCTTACTGCTTATGTTTTCTTCTAGAAGTTTTATGGATTCAAGTTTTACTTTCAAGTCTTTAATCCATTTTAACTTAACTTTTGATTCATTTTCTTTCTCTCTCTCTCTCCCTCCCTTTCTCTTTTCTTTCCTTCCTTCCTTCCTCCCTTCCTTCCTTCCTTCCTTCCATCCTTCCTTCCTTCCTATGTATTATTTGCCCCAGGGGTGCAGGTCTGTGAATCATCAGGCTTAAACATCTCACAGCACTCACCATAGCACATACCCTCCCCAATGTCCATTAACCAGCCACCCTATCCCTACCCCCTACCCACCAGCAACCCTCAGTTTGCTTCATGAGATTAAGAGTCTCTTGAATCATTTCCATTCTTTTTGGATTGTCCAGAGGAGTGATACTACCCTCTGTGTAGTGTTCATTTATCAGAAGTTCTTAAGTTTGGTTATGCTGTTTGGTTATGCCCCTTGAAAGAGAGGTCTTAAAGATGTGTTAGCTGTAGATAGCATTACATGGAAACTGTTCAAATATAAATTATCAGTTGTACATCTGGGCAAATAGAGTAAGCCACCAGAAGCTACCAAGACTTCTTCCAGTGATGGTGTTCCATATGGATGCTTCATGCCATGGTACATTCATATCTGTAAATTAACATGGTTATAGAAGCTGGTACAGAGCCAACCAAACCTACATGACATGCATGTAAGAGCAGGTGCCCATTAATATTTTATATCAGTCATATTTCAGGCCAATTTTACATTTAGTTCTGATCTTCATCTGCTCCACTTTATAGGAAAATATAATCCTGATGCTCATTAACACTTTACTGTCTAGTCTGAGTCTTCTAATCTCTATTTTCCCCATTCAACATACTTGTTTTCTGAATCAGTCTCTGTAGCTTACAAAAACATATTGTGACATATAATTAAAGATAACTAATTATGTAAAACAATACTATATGTGTAACAAAGCTGTGCATGTGTGACAGAAATCTAGAAGCTCAAAGTCTATAAAAGTGCCTTGAGAAAGATGTACTATTACCATTTGCATTTTTAAACTGTAGGTGTCATGCAGATTCTTACTGATATTTTAAGTAGTTTGGAAAAAGCATGTAGAAATGAGGACACACAAAAATAAAACTGAAGCCAAAGAAGAAAAGAAACATATACTGGATAAGAGAAATTTTATTTCATTTTGATGAAGTGTTTTCGAAGTTCTAGGGAGACTTTTTCTTTTAACCTCCTATGTTATATTTATCTCCTGGTTTCTGAAGTAACCAAGAAGAAAAAGAAGATAAGAGGAGAGAACAGAGAGATATATTTTCTTTTCTCCTTGAAGTCTTTTTCTTGGGTACATATAAATGCGGCACAATGGCCGAAAGAATCATCACATTTTAAGGGCAAGTGGAATTTATAAGAAAAGATAAATAGCTTCTTTCCCAAGCTCTGTTTCCATCTCATCAATACTAAAGTAGGTTTCTAAAAGATTTTTTAAAAAATAGGAAATAATAATAATAGTAGTTATTATTATTAGAGAGAGTGGTGGGAAGGGCAGAGAGAGAGCGGAAGAATCCTAAGGAGGCTTCCCACTTAGCATGGAGCCCTATGCAATGCTCCATCTCACAACCCTGAGATAATGACCTGAGTGGAAATCAAGTTAAGTTGGACATTTAACTGACTGAGGCACCCAGGCACCCCTAAATAGGAAATTATCAACATTGCTTTGGATGCGTTTGTGAATGTATACTATTGTTATATTTGAGACCTCATAATATTTAAGGTGTGTCTTTATTCCTTTAGTTCTTTGTTTTGAGAGTATATTATTTAAAATAACCATATGGCACTATATAATTAAAATAAGTTCATTTTTATGAAAAAAATGACATTTTTGTGATTTGAGTTCTGTCATGTCATTTAACATATTAAGTAATGTCTTTTTAATGTACTACTGCTGTATTTATGGACTACTCCACCATTTGTTCATCAGCCATTCAGCAATCATTTGGTAAGACACTTCTAGAAACCTGATATTTTGTTCAATACCGAGATTATAATGATGAGTTAATATTTTCTTGTCCTCTAAAAGGTTAGGCTTTATAGAAGGTGCTTATTAGACTTAGGAAAGTGAAGATCTTGTCTCTGATATATACCAAAGATTATATACCTGTGGAGAGTGACTCCTTCCTTTAATAATCAAATCTAGACTCAACCCAGTCTTTCCAAAGCCCTTTCTCCTTGGGTTATTTGGGATTAATATTAATGACCTGATTTTTGTGGGCCACAGTAGAGAATATTCAAATTTTATACCCAGACACTCTCATTTTTTTTTAGCATAAATTTTATCTCAAAGTTGTTCTCAAACAGTTTGTCAGCAGGTTGTTGAAATGAGGTTAGTAAACGAGAAATGATACAGCTAAACTGTCAGTCCTCCATTTTTAATTCCTAGAGTTAAAATTTGGCACAGTTTTCCCCAATATTTTAACTTTTTTCTTTTTGTATCTGTTATCCTATGTATTTTGAAATAAATTTATTTTAAAAATTGGAAACTTGGCAAGCTTTCAATAAGAAAGCTTTTACCAAATTTGAAAATTATTTTTCAGAAAAAAATAATGTTACAGGCAGACAAAAGATAGTTTAGCCAACTAAGCTTGAAATGTAAAGCACCTGTGTGTGTATATGTGTGTGTGTATATAAAACTAAAACTCTTTGAGAGAGGTAAATATACTTAGCAATTTAAGAGAAAATGTTCTATTTATGAGTTTAATGTATTTGGGTCTGCTACATTGCTTTAACTCCAGTTTGGTGTGTTATGGTGGTTTGAAAAATTTAAAGTTCTTAATATTGTTTAAACATCTGCTTTTGAGGAAATGTATCCTTTCCTTTTCCAGATATAATACATATAAAATACTCCATCTGGGCTGAGTGCCAGGGAGGCACCATGCTTAAGTAATAAGCCCAATTATCTTGCTAATAAACAGCAACTAGAAATTGAACTCCCGTTGGCAGATATATAGGATACTTAAACACTAAGTGGGATTAATTAAACTCTAAAAGGACTTACATTACAAACAAATATAATAATAAATCATCATATAAATATTAAAGTATAGCAATTATCTCATTTTCTCCTCTTTTTAGTTAATGAAGTTTATGTTTTTGAACTATCATGAGAAAAGGTTTTAAGAAATAGTGGAGAGCTTACCTTCAAGGATCTTCTGAGACATAAATGTCAAATTCTAGACCAATGAAAGATGAACGTGATAATAAATATTTTACTTCCAATGCCAAAGGACATGAATGTGATAATGTATCAAGCAAAAATTTTGGGGGGGACACAGTGGATGGCAGTTGAGATGGTTCAGGTCAAGTACATTCAAGAGTGAATTAAGATCAGTGTAACGTATTTACTTAGAAAAGTATTGCTGTTTTTTTCTATAATTTCCTTTCTAATCATTTCAAAGCAAACAATTACAAAAGTGCAAAGTTGTCTTTTTGAAAAATATATGATTTTTAAAAAAGATTTTGTTTATTTATTTGACAGAGAGAGAGAGAGAAATTGACAGAGCAGAAGTAGGCAGAGCAGCAGGCAGAGGGAGAGAGTGAAGCAGGCTCTCTGCTGAGCAGGGAGCCCTATCTGGGGCTCAATTCCAAGACCCTGGGATCATGACCTGAGCCAAAGGCAGCCACTTAACTGACTGAGCCACCCACGCCACTATATGATTTTAGTTTATAAACAGCAACCTATTTTGTTTGAGGTCATTCTAGAATTTTTTTCTGAGATTGTCATATTCAAAGGGGGTTTTAATTCCCAAGAACAAGTGGCATATGGAATTTGGGTCTCCACTTTTTATCATATAGGAGATAAAAGGTAATTCCTCTTTCATTATTACAGGCAAACCTATATACAAACAAATACAAAGAATAACAGCAAAGGGGGCACCTGGGTGCCTCAGAGGGTTAAGCCTCTGCCTTAGGCTCAGGTCATGGTCTTGGGGTCCTGGGATCGAGCCCCGCACCGGGCTCTCTGCTCGGCGGGGAGCCTGCTTCCCCCTCTCTCTCTGCCTGCCTCTCTGCCTACTTGTGATCTCCCTCTCTGTGTCAAATAAATAAATAAGATCTTTGGAAAAAAAAAATAACAGCAAAGAAGGCATGACCTTATATCATAAATTGAAAAATAGTTGTCTGTCTTAAGTCCATTTGCGCTGCTATAACAAAATACCATAGACTGAGTATCTTAAAAGCAACAGAAATTTATTTCTCACAGTTCTGGGGGCTGGAAGTCTGAGATCAGGATGACAGCATGGTTGGATGAGGGCCTTTTCCGGTTTATGAACCTTCATCATATACTCACAAGACAGAAGGGGCTTGGGAGCTCTGTGAGATCTCTGTTACAAAAACACTAATCCCATGCATGAAAGCCCCAACCTCATGATCTAAGCACCTCCTGTATGCCCCATCTCCAAATATCGTCACATTGGGCCTTAGAATTTCAGCATACATATTTTGGGAGGACACAGTCAGACCATAGTAATGGCCAAGGAAATACAGGAAATTTCAGGGCAGAATTGTGCTATATTTAGTCATGATATCGTATTTTGCATTCGCATTAATGAATTGACAAAATCCTGAAAATTCTAATAACCTTAAATCTCAATGGAAGGAGATATCATTTCCCTCCCTTTTATTATATAAAATGTTGAGGGGTTGTTGAGGGGTTGTTGAGAATGTTGCTGATGGGGAGAGAAATGTGAAAATCAGTATCAACAAGCAGATCTGAATGTTTCTGATAAAGTCCTAAGTTCTTAAATTAGTCACAGCTTTGATTGTGATGATGGTGGGCAGGGGTGGGAGTGGTGGTTTTCTTCTCCTAAGGGCAGAACTACATTTAGTTGGAGCAAATGTGGAGGATAACTAAGTCATCAGAATATGTAAGAGAGATATAGTCTTTCCACAAAGAATATTCAAGATGCCAGTGTGGCTCTTATCTCTCCTCTATCCCCTGTCCACACCACATACTACAGAAGAGTGAACTATCTGTATTATCCACCTATCAAATTATAACTCAGAAAAGACAAGTAAGTGCCAGGTAAGTTTTAAATGTAATAAACAAAATTAATCTCAACTGTATCAGAATAGGTATAAAACCTGGACAAAGTTATACATGTTGGGTAGGAAGAAATGAAATACCATGGAAACGAAGCAAACATGGCAGAGGGGAGGGGGTGTAAAAGCAGAACATAGTATGCAAAAACTTGTAAAGATTTCAGTCTGTAATAAAGTATATCTCAGGTACTTAAATAACATCCATGTGAGTGATTTACACAGGGATGGAGCGTAAGTAGGAAATATTTTCAGTAAAGTGATGTGACATAATAATAGCTAACACAATGGTTAATGTGTTTCTCCTCTGAGCAGTCTACATGTATTAACTTTATTCTCATGCCAGTCCTAGAAGGTAGGCTGTGTATTTCATTTTACAGATGAAAAAACTGAGTCACAAAGATCTTTAGCACGAGGCACAAAGTTTTACAATGACTAAGTGATGGAACTGAAATTTTGAATTAAGCAGTCTGGCTCCAGAGTCTGTGCTCTTAAATGGAATGATAAAATGCCTATTAACAAAATTACACACACACACAAAGGTACACTGCAAATGTAAGAAAATCAAAAAATATGAGTAAGAAGAACTAACACAAAGTTGAAATAGCATGTTGAAGTTAATCACCCTGAAGCTGAAGAGTAAAAGATAGAGACAAATAACATAACTATAATAGTTTTGGTTATCTCTTACTGCATAACAAACTACCCCTCAAAGTTTAATAGCTTAAATTCATAATTATTTTAAAGCTTGCAGTTCTGTGAGAGACTGTTCAGGCATGGCTCTATGATTATGGCTCCTCTCTGTTCTGCCTGTTGTCAGCTGGGAAGGTTCTATGGGGGATGGAGGATATAGAGTGGCTTCATTTACATGGGTTGGACCTTGATGGCTTCTTCATGACCTCTCTTCACATTGTTTTCCACAACTCAGCAACTAGATAGTAATAGAATGAGGCTTAAAGCTGAGACAAAGAATCAAGTTCTGCCACATTCTATTGCTCAGAGTTAGGGGTAGGTCAGATTCAAGAGGGGAAGAAGCAGACACTACTCCTTAATTGATGAAGTGGAAAAGTGGCTTTGAAAAATTGATGCAGAATGGCAGGGATTGTTTGGCAATCTTTGAAACAACTCAGCAGATAAAGAGTATTATACTACCTAAGAGTTAATAGCTAGTACTCATTTTAGCTGCTATTTTCTAGACTCTATTAAACATGGCATTTATGGGGGTGCCTGGGTGGCTCAGTGGGTTAAAGCCTCTGCCTTCGGCTCAGGTCATGATCTCAGGATCCTGGGATGAAGCCCCACATTGGGCTCTCTGCTCAGCGGGGAGCCTGCTTCCCTTCCTCTCTCTGCCTACTTGTGATCTCTGTCAAATAAATAAAATCTTAAAACAAAAAACAAAAAAACATGGCATTTATGAATTTATTTGGTCCTTACTAGAACCCTAATAGGTTGGTATTACTATAATGTCTGTTTCCATTTTGCATGTGAAGGAAAGAAGGAACATAGCACTATTAAAAAAATTTTTAAGGAACATGGAACTTATAGGGGATGATACCAGATACCAAACCAAAGCCTTCTGACTCCAGAAATCTCCACTATTAATCTGACCATTGCTGCACTTCATAAGACATTCTTCTTGAAATATAGAAAGAACTGAAACTATGCACTGAAAAGGCACACTAATTCTAAGAGTAATTCATGAGTGCAGTAGTTAGTGAGACATAATTTAGTAAAATGAATTAGCCTAAAAGTTGAAGACGGAGTTATTTAGCTTTCCAGGCAACAAATGCAAACCTATAAGGAGAAACATCAGGTTGTCCTAAGGAATTCTTGAAGCAGTATTCCATGCTAGAGGACAATGGAGCAAGGTTAACAATATTCTAGGCAATAGAAAGTGCAGTGACAAAACCATTATACCAGTTTAAATAAGGCATATAAATGGCCAGTTAGCCATGAAAAAAATACTTAACATCACTAATCATTAGAGAGATACAAATCAAAACCACAGTGAGATTTTTTATCCCACCCCTATTACGATGTCCATTTTAAAGAACAGATAAGAATTGTTGGTGAGGAAGCAGAAAAGTTGGAACCCTTATGTACTGTTGATGGAAATACAAAATGGTGCAGCCATCTTATAAGGAAAATAATAAGAGGTTTCTAAACAAGTTAAAAAATAATTATATGATCCAGCAGTCCCACTTCTAGATATATATCCCGAAGAATTCAAAACAGAATCTTTAAGAGATCTTGGCATATCAGTATTTGCAGCAGCGTTATTCATAATAGCCAAAAGGTAGAAACAACCCAAATGCCCATTAACAGATGAATAAATAAAGAAAATATGGTATAAATATACAGTGGGATATTAGACAGCCTTAAAAAAAGAAGGAAATCCTATTATATGCTACAGTGTAGGTGAACCTAGAGGACATTATGATAAGCAAAATAAACCAGTCAGAAAAAGGACAAATACTATATGCTTCCACTTGTATGAAGTATCTAAAGTAGCCAAAATCATAGAAACAGACAGTAGAAAGGTGACTGCCAGGGGTTTGGGAGCGGGGGCCAGGGGAGATTAGCATTCAGTGTGTATAAAGTTTCAGGGTTGCAAGATCTTTAAAATGATAGAAATATACTTGACACTACTGAACTATACATTTAAAAGTAATTAAGATGATAAATTTAATGTTACATATTTTTATTACCACACACACACACAGACAAATTGTAGCCAGCCCGTATATCTTCTAATATGTGATGACAAACCTAAGTTATCAAACATCAGAGAACACTGAAAATGTTACACTCTGGAGTTTTTTTAGGGGAAAAATTGATAAGGGAAACCAGCCATGGATAACAAATCAAAATGGACCTCAGGAAATTGAGAACCTGAAGTTTTGGTGTTCAAATGAAACAGTAATGATGAACATTTGATCTATAGAAATATATCAGAATAATTTTGGGAGGGATTTATGATGGCAAATATTAAAAAGAAGGCATAAACTGTATTAACTCATTTTTTATAGCAACCATTTATATATATAAATATACATAATTGAAAACATTGAATTTTGGATGTGAAAAAATAAGAATCAGGAGTTGATGCAATAAGAGGAAGTCTTTGTTGTGTGGGGCACAGGGATCTCTCCAATCCTATATGCCATCATTGGTTTGTTTTGTTTGTTTTTCAGTTGCCATAGTATAGGTTGGCTTATTTTGGGAAAGTTACCTCTTGGGTATATCATAGAAATTCAAAAGTGACTTGTGAAAGAGAAAAAGAAAGTATTTTTCATCATTTGCCAAATTCTTTATTAAGCTTTATTTACATTAGTTCATCTACTTTATACAGTCGTCCTCAAAGGCAAATAATAATAATTTTCCTAGTAATCATGTAATTTGTTAATGGAATATTATACTTTTTCTTTCTCAAGTTTTTGTTTTTTTAAATGTGAGGTTTTAAACATACTAAAAGAGAGCTTATATATCTCCCTAAATTTTCCCATACCTTAAAATTTGTATGGTTTTGTTTTTTACTTTTCAAACTTTATTTCTTTTGAATTTGGTAAGTTTTATGGCATGGGGAAAGAATTAAGATGTGCATGTGTGTCTGTGTGTGCATTTTTTTTTTTTTTCAGAATGGACAACCAATTGTTCATTTACTATGTATTGAATAGCTATTCTTCCTCACTGGTTGAAAAGTTAGCCTACATTTTATAAGATTAAATTATTTGGATAGCTCAATGGATATCTGGATTCAGCAGTGTGAATATGCAGCAGATGCTTTGATAGATACTTAAATAGATATATAGTCCCTTTTTTAAAACTGAGCTTCATGTCTGTGGATCTACACAATCTCATGCTTTAATTATATAGGTTTATGATTTTTTTGTTACTTTAGTGGGCATAATTGCTTTTTAATATTCTTTGTTATTATGGCATATGCATTTTTGATAAGTCAACTTTAAATTGTCATATTTTCCCATATAGTCCCTTTGAGAGTTTGATCAAAAGAACATTGAATTTGTAAATAAGTGTGAGGAGAAATTACATTCTTAGGATATTAACACTCCCAACTAGGATTATGGTATATCTAACAAAAATGACTAATCTTTTGCTTTATATTGGTTTGAATAATTTGTGGTGAATTTTAATTCTGTGGATTTTGAAGTTCTGTGTACTATTTGGATCATACTTGTTTTTAATGCATCATTTTTCATTTTTTATTGCTGCTCTATAGAAAAAATACTCTTGTGAATGCTTTTTCAAAATACCTTATTAAATTCTTATCAATGTTAATGCATTCTTAAATTATTTTCAGGGATTTAATGGATCTAATTTGAAAATGTTTATATGTTCTTACATTATTTACCCAATTTCTTACTCTTCAGTATTGTATTTGCTTGTTCATTTTGCATTAATAATTTTAATTATAGTTTCATCTTTTATTTAGCCAAGTTAGTAATAAACACTAAATTATATGAATTATTTTCCTTTTTTAAAAAAATGTTCTAGTTGTTTTTTCTCCTTTAATTTATTAACTTGATGGTCTATATTGACTTTATTTTTTTTTAAGATTTTATTTATTTATTTGTCAGAGAGAGAGGGAGAGAGAGAGAGAGCGAGCACAAGCAGAAGCAGAGGGAGAAGCAGGCTCCCCGCCAAGCAAGGAACCCGATGTGGGACTCGATCCCAGGACGCCGGGATCATGACCTGAGCCGAAGGCAGCTGCTTAACCAACTGAGCCACTCAGGCGTCCCTCTATATTGACTTTTTAATGTGAATTCATCTTCACATTCCTGGAACAAACCTTTCTTTTGTATGGCATATTATTATTTAGCTTAGTGTTCAATTTATTTACTATATTTATATATGATTTTTATTCATACTCCTAGGTTAAACCAATATTTTACTAGCTTATAGTGTTTCCTTTTAGTGTACATACATTTAGAATTGTAACTTGTTGATAATTTGACACATCTAACATTATGAAATATTCCTCTTTCTGACAATATTTTTTGTCTTGACATCTGTTTTGCTTGATATTACACAGCCCCTTAATTGCATGGTGTATTTTTGTCCTTTAGTACCTTTAGTACCTGTGCCTTTAGTACAGCTCTCTTTTTAGTTAAGATTCCTTTCTTGTAGACAATACATAGTTCTTCCTTATTCTTTTATCCAGTTGGATCCTCTCTGGCTTTTCTTTGGAATTACTTAAAATGTAATTATCAATGTGGTTGGTTTTAAAAGCTCACAGCACATACAGTAATGAACTCGGATTGCTAATGTAATTTTAAGAGCTAAATGTATAAAATTTCTGGAAGTAAACATAGGAGCAAATCTTTTGACCTTGAATTTGGCAAAGATTTTTTAAAGTAGGACATAAATAGTAAGAATAACAATAGAATATAAATCAATAGGTTGAGCTTCAACAGAATTAAAAGCTTTAGTTACTCAAAAGTCATTGTTAAAAAAATGAAAAGACTAGGAAAAACAAATAATAACAGATATTTAAAAAATCTGACAAGGCACTTATATTTAAGTAATATAAATATTGACTTGTAATTAACAAGTCAATAAAATAAGGAGTGAGACATATGAATAAACACTTCACCGGCGATACTATGTGAATGGTACATAAGGAAATAAAAAGATGTTCACATTATTAAGAAATTACTAATTAAAACCCAATGAGGAACTGTTGTAGATATCTTAGAATGTCTAGAACTTTAAGAAGCCAGCCAAACTAAGTGTTGGGGAAGATACAGGGCAACTAGAATTCTGTTTTACTGCTGGTGGGGACAGAAAATCTTACAACCACACTGCAATCAGTTTGACTTTTTTTTTTTCTTTTTTTAATTTAAAGAAAGAGCTAGCAGGGTGGGAGGAGCAGAGGGAGAGAGAATTTCAAGCAGGCTCCACACCCAGCATGGAGCTAGTTAGGGGCTCAATCTCATGGTCCTGAGATCATGACCTGAGCTGAAATTAAGAGTTGGATGCCTAACTGATTGAGCCACTCAAGGCATCCCTCAGTTTGAGAGTTATCTTAAGAAGTTAAATTTACCTCTGCCATATGATTCAGCCATTACATTTCTAGATCTTTACCCATGAGAAAAGAAAACATGTATTCATGCAAAGACATTTGTGGACACAAATAGTCATCATAGCTTTATTTGTAATAGCACAAATTGGAAACAACCCACATGTCAATCAATAGACAACTGAATAAATCTATTATGATATATTTATGTAATGGAATACTAATCAGCAGTTATGAATCAAATTGAAGTAATGCTTGCAACAATACAAAAGAGTGCATATCATATAACTGCACATTTTGCAATTCCTTCTACTCTGCCTGTAGGTGACTACAGATATATTAGTGATTCTAGCCAAGGTTAGAAGAACCATTCATTTGAGCCCAAGACTAACTTACCAACTATAGAATCATAAGCAACGTTTATTTTCTTTAAGCTAGTAAATTTTAGGATGTTTTGTTACATAAAAGCTAGATCACAGTTGCATCTCTGGGCAAAATTTTCTTCATATATAAAATGGACATGAGGAAAATTGCACACCTGTAAAGACTGCTTGACTTGGGATTTTGGTAAAAATCAAATGAAGTAATGTGAATGTCCTCTAAAAATTACAAGATTAAAAAAATACTTCATAAACATATTTTAGTTTTTTATTATAAGATCTTTCAGAAATACTTGTCAATAGTATGGTTAAAACATATTAGAGTTTAGGTTCTGAAATTTGGAAATCACATTTCATTGAGTTACCTTGAGCCCAGTAAGGACATAAATAAAGCAAGCTAGCATAATCAAAGTAATGTATATTATAAATAGAAACAAAAGTATTGTGTTATTCTAGTTCAGAGATACTAATAATAGTATAATCAATTAAGTTCTATTGTATTAATAGGAGATAATTTAGTTCAGTAATTAAGATGTTTCTCAGATTAAAGGGCCTGGTATGAAAACTATGCTTGTCATTGGGGAACTGAACACTGAGAATTTCCATTAAATTTATTTTTAATGAAGCTGAAAAAGTTCTTATATGTGAACGCATAAAATAATAGTTTCAATTTTAAAACACAAATATTTTTCGTTTGTTATTTTATTTATAAGATACCCTTATGCAAGCTTTAGTCACTATTTTTCTATTAAATAATAGAAATACAGTCTTTCAGCTTTGTTAAAAGATACAGGGTTTATGCGTCCTGGTTCTAAATTAAGCTTATAAGGATATCTGGGCATCACATAGTATGTAATATTTACAAATGTATTTTAAGTCATTAAAATCCATTAATTTGCTGTGGTTTGGTAATAATATAAATGCCTTTTTTTAAAGATTTTATTTATTTATTTGAGAAAGAGAGAGAGCACAAGTGGTGGGGTGGGCTAGAGGGAGAAGCAGACTCCCTGCTGAGCAGGGAGGTGGAGGACTCAGGGCTTGATCCGAGAACCGTGGGATCACAACCTGAGCCAAAGGCAGACCCCTAACCAACTGAGCCACCCAGGTGCCCCTATAAGTACATTTTGACAGGAAAAAAAAATGAGGTTCAGGCAAATTTACTTCCTCAATCTTACATAGCATGTAGGATTTACTCAAGGAAGTAATTTAGACCAGATAATATTGATTATTCCAGGATTCTGTATTTGCCAGCAAGCTGAGTATGTGTTCACTCTTCTTATGCTCATTTTGACCAATTAATCAGTGAAATGTATTAGGTTTTTAATAGAAACAGTATTTATTTTTTATCTGAATCGTAAGTACAGGACAGAATAAGGGTCCTTGACATCAAGAAGACCCACATCTCAATGGAATTAGAAGATGCAGACATAAGCAGTCAAATGACATGTTAGAGGGTAGAAGAGGACAGCTGGATGCTTGCTAAATCTATTATTTCTTCCTGGATATGGGGCTAAGTGATGTTTCCATAGCCCTTTGCATCCATCTGGGGTTATATGACCAGTTCTGGATGTTAGAATATGATCATGAGTAGCATGTACCAGTTATGCCTACAGAATTTAAGAGAAGGTGTACCTTTATTCCCTTTTTTTCTCTCTTTTTCTCCCTCTCTCTTTCCCATCTGCCAACTGGATATCATTGTCTAAAAAATATTGAAAGGTACATGTTGAAGATGATGGAGTTTCTAACATCCTCACTGACCTACTTTGGACTGTTCTGTGAGCCAAAAATAGACCTGTTTTGGGGTTAAGCCATTGTGATTTGGGGGTGATTTATTATTGATCTATCATGACCAATTCTTCAACACATTTACTTCATTCACTTAACAAATATTTACTAAGTGCCTACTAGGTGACAGGGACTATACTGAAAACCCAGGGGGACAAGTAAAAACAAGACAGAATTCTGCATTCACAGAGCATGCATTTTAGTGTGGGAGACACAAACATATGTTTATATAATGGAAATTGTATTGATTATGACCTGAACCATGCAATAAGTAAACTAAGTTACATGACTAAGAGTAAGTGAGAGCTATTTCAGAGGGAGTGGTCAGGGTATTCTTTAGAAGGAGGTAGTAATGAAGCTAGACCCTAAAGGATTGTAAAAAACCCAGTAAGACAAGGAGGCTGGGGAAAAGGCTTCTAGCAGAGGAAATATAGGACACAGAGAACTGTGTCTGGAAGAACTTGGCAGGTTCAGAAAATTGAGAAACTTGCATAAATTGAGTAGGAAGAGAGGGCTTATTGATTTGAGACTGGAGAAGCAGGCACTGGCTTCTTGTAGGATTTTGAGGGGGTATTTATTTACTTTTATGTTTATTCTAGGTGCCATAAAACATGGAAGAGTTGTACTCAGGTGCATGATATGGTTTAGAGTAATTTATATGAGTTAACATGTGGGAAGTGTACAAATATTTTAAACCCTATATACATGTTAGTGATGGTGGCAGAAGTTATTGTTATCTCTTAAACTATGACTCTGGACACTGTGGGGTATACAAAAGGAGTATGGAGGTAAAAAAGAAACTAGAGAGATCACTTAGGCTATTCTGGTGTCCTAGGTGATGACAGTAGCTTGACCTAAGTTGGTGAAAGAGGAGATGGTGAAAAGCAGATGAATTGCAGGTACAGCATGACAGTGAATGGGGGAACAGGGGAAAGGGAGAAGCAAGGAAATGTCTCTTAGACTTGGTGTTACTGTCAAGAGGTACTACTATTTTTTTTTTTTGAAAGGGAGTCATATATTCCATTTTTGATGTTTTCGACTTGAGATGCCAGTGTAACATCCAAATGGAGAGGCCAGATAGGCAGGGGAATGTTTGAGTCTGGAGCTCAGAAGATAAATCTGGGATGGAGATCTATATTTGAAAAGTGTTAGTGAAAGGATAAGCTTAAATCCTTGAGACAAATGAATCCCTAAGAAAAGACTATGGACAGTAAAGAAAAGTAAGCCAAGAACTAGTCCTACAGGAAGTCACGATTCAGAGGTCTTGATTAAAAGAAGGAAATACTGAAACTCTGTCCTTTGGTTTGTGCCTACACAAGTTCTAATTACTGTTAAGTTTCTGAAGCAAGCTAAGCAGCTCCATGGATGTTGAATATACCATTCCATCTGTCCACAGTTCCTTACCCATCCATGCCTCTTCTCTCTCAGTCATTCCCTGTGGGTTAGCAAATCTCTTTCTCACCTTTCTCTTGTTTCTCAGTATCTACTTTCCTCTTCTTGCTGTGTTTGTCTGTCTGGTGTTCTCTGTTCTCCAGTCAAGATCCCTGAGGGAACCAGACTATTTGGCCATGATAATTACAAACATTCTGATTCCCAGGGAGAGTGTGGCAGTCCACCTCAACAGTCACCTAACTAGTATGCAGGCGGTAACCCTTCCTGTAATTATCAGTGCTGTTTCTGCATTGAGTAGCCCAGTATCTTTTTTTTTTTTTTTTAAAGGTTTTTTTATTTGAGAGAGAAGGGAGGACAGGAGTAGAGGGAGGGGATCAAGGAGACTATGCACTGAGCACAGAGTTCCATGCAGGACTCATTCGCATGACCCTGAGATCGTGACCTGAACTGAAATCAAGAGCCAGACCCTCAACCGAATGAACCTTCCAGGTACTCCCCCCACCAGTATCTTTTGTTTAAACAAATGGATTCTTTAGCTACTAGGAGCTTTGAAGATGGCATTTAAGTGACAAGTCTAGGAAAATATTTACTGAATTGAAATTATTTCATCCTGCCATTTCATTTGTGCCAAATTACATTTGTCAGACTTTTCCTTACCCTTTCTTTTCATCTATATCACCATTCTGAGAAGTGATTAGTTATTATCTTTCAGAAGTCCTGCAGAAATCTAGAAAGAAGTGTCCTGTATAAGAACTGGTTAGACAAATGTTAAAGTTTGGTCATCTTTGCCAGACTTCTCCAGTTACTCAAATATTCCTGTCCCAGAGCTTGGCTAAAATGGAGAAAGGAGGGCAGGAGTATATAGTTTAATTTTGTGGTTACAGGAAGAGGTAAAATAAATGTGGTTCCCATTTTTGAGGTGTGAGAATGTGCCCTCACTTTTATTTTTAAGTGTACAATTTTTATTTTATTTTGTTTGTGTTTTTACCACTTAGAACTGCCATTTGGGGGACTTTCATATAAAACATTTGATAGAAAAATATTTTAGTTGGAGATGGGAATAATTTTGTTTTCCTTATTCTGGAGGGACCATGACCTAAAATATCATGTTATATTTGGACAATCATGTTTGTAAAGCCAGAGCCTGTTATCATATCTCTGACATTTAGGTGAGTGTTTTATTTTTAAATGCTGTTTTCTGGAAAGAATAAAAAACACATTAGCACACTGCTGATTAAAGTTTGTGGTTCTTCCTTCAGAAGACTATTTTACTAACTCCTTTGGAAATCATTCTACTAGTTAGCTCAAAACCAGGTCTTTGGCCTTGTTGTCAATAAATAATACACTCAGTAAGAAGTTTTTTAAACATTTTTTTTTAATTTGACAAAAGTGTTATGTTAAGTTTAAAAAGCTTTTTAAATTAAGTTTATATCCTTGCAATATTGAGATGAACATTGGATTCCCCCAACAAAGAGTATTGCCTTTCTTGGCAAATGTGTTCTATTTTTCTGGTAGTCTATGAATATTCATTCATGAATATATGATCGTTTCAGTGTATTTCAGATGCTCATTAAATATTCATATATTATACATTCATCATGTGATAAATGTAATACAGGTACATGTTAAAAATCAATACAACTTTCAACTGAAATAAACTATTTGCAGGTCTCATCCAGAAGCTTTGGTTTTATAGATTGCCAATTTAAGAGGAAAAATCTCAGACTGCTTGTGAATTCATGAATGTCATAAATTTCACTGTGAAGAACTATTCAAGCCTCTGCCTGTGGAGTTAATGGTTGGCCTACTCCTCAGCTCCTGCAGTGCTAACTCCTCCAGCCCCCAGGCTACTGTGTTCACAGAGTGGGTCTTTACGGAACATGTAAGTAGACCTTGAGCTCTTGCTGTGGGCAGCCTTGAAACTCAAAGGCTCTTCCTCAGACCCAACAAAAGACACTGCTATGAGGAAAGGTGTTAAGTGGTAGGGGATCTTAGAGTTTGATAGGGTAGTAAAACTCTTTGGATGGTGGTCATGGGGTTTTCCTGTTTTTATTGTTTGCCTCTTCTTACATAATAACTGAATTCCTTATTTTCTTTTAGAAACCACTCTTCCAACCCTCAGTCATGTGGTTTGTATGGCAGCCCTGCTCCCATGGCTTATAGGTAGTTATGGGAGTCAAGCCCAGCCAAACAACTCACCAAACCACAGTGCCCATGGTGATTAGTCCTAGGTGTTCAATCAGAGCCAAATCATTGAAAACATAGAGACCAGTTTGTTTCCTTTTTTTTTTCTTCTTTTTAAGTAGGCTCTGTGCACCCAGCTTGTAACCCAACACATGACCCTGAGATCAAGACCTGAGCTGAGATCAGAAGTCAGATGTTCCACTGACTGTACCACCCAGTTTGTTTGCTTTTTAAACTATAATTACAAAAAATTTTTCTTAGTTTGTTTGTTTGCTTTTAAACTAGTTTGTTTGCTTTTCAAACTATAATTACAAAAAATTTTTCTTCCTCTATTCTACCATTCAGTCTTGGCTGCCACAATCAGAAAGAAAGTGTGAGGATGCTTTTTTTTTTTTTCCTTGCATCTCTAATGGAAACCATAGCAGCAGACAGTAACTGCTGCATGTCTGTCAGATGCATTTTAATTTTTGTTTTTTTCTGAAATTATTAGGAGACATGCTGAACCTCTTTACTGAGATCACTAGCTGTAAGGATACTTAAATCTAGGAGGCAGTGGGCACTTCCTTTGTTACCACAGGGGTTGTAAGTATCTGAAAGGATGAAGGTAACACAGAGGAAAACAGATTCAAGAAAGAGACAGAGAAGTTCTGTGACATAGTTGGAATCCATAGATCCAAAGTACCTGAAATTGCTCCTATTCCCTATCATTTCTGTTTAGTGTATGTGCTCTATTACTGCAATTGAAACAGAATTGTTTTGTTGTCTCCTCTCGAAACAAGATTGGAAATAGAGCAGTGTTTTCTCTTCAGTTTTAGATTATTATTTTACTATTTCAGAACAGTTTCAAATTTATACAATTTGCAGTAATAAAAATAGTATGAAGAAAAATCACATATAGCTTACCCAGATTTACCTACGTCAACACAGCCAATTTGCTTTTTCATCTGTTCTCTCTCTGTTTATCCCTAGATATATCAATGTATGTTTCCTAAGAGTGATATCCTCTTAGTCACATCATAGTACAGTTATCAACTTTATAAACTTAGACGAATATAATTCCTTAAATTACAGTGCATTTTCCAATTTTTTAAAAAGATTCTATTTGTTTATTTAGAGAGAGTCAATGTAGGGAGGGGCAAAGGAAGTGGGGAGAGCGTATTAAGCCCACTCAGCATTGAGTGCGGAGCCTGAAGCAGGGCTTGATCTCAAGACCCTGTGATCATGACCTGAGCTGAAGTCAAGAGTCTGCTGCTTAACCAACTGAGCCCCCACCTCCCCCTACCCCCAGGCACCCCTGTGCATTTTTCAATGTTGCCAGTTACTCAGTAGTATCCTCTATAGAATCCATCCCCTATCCTATCTTCCCTAGAACCAGTCCAGAATCAGGTATTGCATTTCTTTGCCTTGTTTCCTTAGCTTACCTTAATCTGAAACATTTCCATGCCCTTTGTTTTTTATAACACTGACATTTTTTAACAGCACAGTTCACCTTTCTTTTTTTGTTATAGAGCATTTTTTGTTGTTGTTGTTTGTTTGTTTGTTGTTTCTCACAGTTAGATTGAGTTTTCATTCTGAGCTGAAGTACCGTATCAGAGATGCTGTGTCTTTCTCAGGTACAAAGTAGCCATATGAGAATACTTTTGATGGTAACTTTGATCACACAGTCAGGGTATTTCCTGGTTTCTCCAATATGTAGTTACTTTTTTTTCCCCTGACTTCCAGTTGATAGTCTGTGAAGAGACCTTTAAGACAATGAAGACATCCTGCTCCTCATTAACATTTCCCAGTAAACTTAGCATCTTGATCTTGCCTGATCTAATTTTTATCATGATGGGTACAAACTGACAGTTTTGTGGTTCCAGCCTTACCTTCATGTTTACTAATCAGATTTCTGCAAGTACATAATTTTTTCACTTAAATTTTTTATTTGACATCATTCTAGATGAACATGCAGTTGTAAGAAATAATACAAAGACAGCCCATTATCCTTTATCTGGGTTCCCCATTGGTGACATCTTTCAATATAATATAACAAATAGGGTGCTGACATTTTACAGTCAAGATAGAGAATACTCTCATTACCTCAAGGACCCCTCATGTTGCCTTTGTATAGCTATACCCACTCTGTTTGCATTTCCTTACAGTCCTTAACAAATCACAATCTGCTCTCCATTTTTAGAATTTAGTCATTTCCAGAGTGTTATGTAAATGAAATCACCCAGTTTGTGACTTTTTGGGATTGACATATTCCCTGATTCTAATTCATGTGGCAGAGTAGTGTTCCATGTCATGAATGCACCATTGACATTTGGGTTGTTGCTAGCATTTTTATTATGAAGAAAGCTACTATAGATGTGCATGCACAGGTATCCATGTGAACAGAAGTCTTTATTTCAATGAGATAAATGCTCAGAAATGCAATTGCTGGATCATATGTTAGTATCATTTTTGGTTGTCTAATAAATGGCCAAATGGTTTTAGGGGTGGCCATACCATTTTACATCTCTACCAGTTGTGTGTGAGTTCCAGCATTTGGTGTGGTCACTGTTTTTAGTGTAGCCATGCTTACAGGTGTGTAGTTGGAACTCATGATAGTTTTAGTTTGCATTTCTTCTACATACATTTAGAATTATATCAGGCAGAGTTTTAATTTTGCTTCAACCATGAAATGTAACTAGAAACTCAGTATGAAAAGGAAAGTCTATTTTATTACCCATGTTTTTGCTTACAGCGTTCTTTCATCCTTTCTGATGTCCCAAACTTTCTCCTTTGTTTCTTTTCTGTTTGGAGAATTGTTTCTTTTCTGTTTGGGGCTTTTTTTGTAAAGTTGCTTGGCTAGCAAAGGAATTCTCTTAGTTTTCTTTCATCTGAGAGTGTCTTGGTTTCCCCTTCCATCCTGAAGTATATTTTCACTGAGTATAAGATTCTGGATTTGAGTCCTTTTAGACTTGAAAAATATGCCCCACTTCCTTCTGATATCCGTGTTTTCTGATAAGAAACTGAGATCATTTAAATTGCCCCCCCCCAGCAGAAGTGCAGACTTCCATTGTGTTCTCCACTGATGTTACAATGGGGTGATCTTTTGGTCGGCCACCCTACTTGACCTTCTCTGATACTCCCTTTACAGGGATATTAGAGCACCTCTTAACTGCCTCATGAGGTCAAGTCTAGACTCTCCATTCTTCCTCTGCTCATGTGGGTATGGATGGGGCCATAGTATTTTTCTGTGGTATTAGGATGAAGTATAGCAGTTCTTGTCTAAAAGTTTTCTGTCTGGGGTTCCTAGGTGGCTCAGTTAGTTAAGGGTTAACTGTCTGTCTTTGGCTCAGGCCATCTCAGGGTTTTGGGATTGAGCCCCAGTTCAGTCTCTCTGCTCAGCAGGGAGTCTGCTTCTCCCTCTCCCTCAGTCCCTTCCCCCCACCCCATGCTTTTTTTCTCCCTCAAATAAATATATATATTTTTTTTAAATGAAAGTTTTCTGCCTTGTTAGGATTCCATTGTTCTGGTCTTTGGCTAGATGGATGGGCTCTGGTGGGGCTTTTTTTCTGTGCCTTTTGGTGTTTCTGGCTTGCTCCAAATGGAGGACATGTAGTACAAAAAGAAAACTCAGGAAGGTTATCCCCATGATTTTCCTCAAGTCCTTGATTCCTAGGTGGCCTGCCTTTCATCCTCCACCTTTCAGTATCTTCTTATTATTGTCTTATAAAAATCCAGGATTTTTAGGTGTGTTTATCAGGAGGAATAGGCAAGGCATGCCCATTCCATTTACCCATAAGCTGACATCACCAGTAGATTCTTTTTAAAATTTCTTCCTAGTGCTCCCCTCTCTGTTGTGTCAAGTTATCACTCTGGAGAGTGGCCTTTGGGTCTTCTTGTATATGATATATTGGCCTTCCATGGAATAAAGAGAATTTGGATGAATAACAGGGCACGATTTGTTCAGGGTGCAGTGTTTTTTTGCTATTATGTTCCAAGAGAGAAGAGAACTTTTTACTTACATTTCTGCTAGTTTTTTACCTCTTAGTGAAGTTCCTATTATGCAGTAGAAGTTCAGTAAATGTTTTTGAAGTTATTTATCTTGGAAATATCTGAGGACAGAGAAATGCAATTCCTATTTGGTTTTTGAACTTGACCCCCAGCTATCAGCATTGGCTTGTAGATCTCAATCCCCCTAAAATGTTATAAACTTAAATTTGACTATACTGAAATTGCCTTTAAGGGGCGAATTCTATGATTAAATTTATTGTTAAAATCTCAAAGGGAAGATTATTCTCAAAATGCAAACCTGTTTTGTTGTTGTTCTGAGGTTTTTGTAATAGTTCCCTCCAAAAGATGTGAAGATATGCACCATGTGATCTGCACTAGTAGGTAACTTAATAGCAGTTTTGGGGGGAACATTTTTGGGTGCGACTCTTATTACTTTATTGCTGGTGCCTTCCTGACTTTAGGAAGTAGTGGGAGGTGAGAAAGAGCAGTTGGATGTGTATGATAAGACATGCTGTGTTTAAACTAATTTCTATCTCAAACTACCCTTGGAGACTTTTCATACAATAATAGAGGAAATACTTCAGAAATAGTTAATTTTTTTCCATAGTGAATCTTGCTCATGAGGGAGGGAAATGCTACTAAAAAAGAAGAGCACACTGAAAAATGATTCAAACAAATGTGCTATTCGAAACATGCAATTAAAATAAATTAAAGTGGTGAGTAAAGATGTGATGCTTTATTTCTTACAATTCATCTATGAACATCCATACTTTGGGACTCATAAAAAGGATAAATGAGTTTTCTTTTTATTTTATTAAATCTGTAAGTCATTGGAAAATACACAGACCCACACTTCTTTGCCTGAATCCTATTCATCTATGAGAGAGGCTAAAAGTAATGGCTTAAAAATATTCCCCATCTTTGTCAGCGTCATATAAAGCTATTGATTGCTTGTTTCCAAGAAATGGTGATAAGCCAACTCTGAAGCACTCCGTGTCCACACCCCTCCCCTTATTAGAGCTCCATTCTAGCTGCTTTTGTGTTTTCAATCATTAGTTTGTAATCTTAATACCACCCATTTAGCTCTCAACAAGGTATATAAGGTTGTTTTTTTTTTTTTGAGGAAGAAAAATGAACATTTTATGTGTTGAAATCATGTTTAATAATTTAGAACCACCCATGGGTTTCTGTTCTTAGAAACTGCAACCAAATTCCTTATCAGTAGATTTGATTATTGAAAGCACAGGATAAAAGTTAAGTTGCAATGTATAAAAATGCTGATGAAGAGCAGTGGAATACTGTGTGGCACAGCTTTGATCTACACATGAACTTGGGTGGCCTGTTTTTGGTCATTACTCTGAATTATTGATACCCTTAGATCAATGAAATGTTTTCCTTTCAGCTTGTTTCAATTTGCACTTCTTTCAAAGAATGAAGTTTTACTGGTTGTACCTTTGTTTGACCTCCTTGAAACCTAGTAGTTCAAAATCCATGTGAGAAGATTTTATTGCATTTTGATATTCTAGATAAATAAAAATATCTCCTTGGAAGGATGGCCTTTCCTTTCAGTGCAGTGGTATTGCCCCTTTTTATTAGATTCTTGTATAGTCCTGGTTTTTAAAATAAAAATTTTCCTTGATCCTGCAACTGTCTTTCCTGATTTCCTTGACCATTTGACATTAGAGGTATTCAGGTAAGGACATCTCTTTTCTTCTTCCTTCCGCTCCTTCCTTCCCTCCTTCCTTCCCTTCCTTCATTCTCTTTCTCTTCCTTTATCTCTTATATGACCAAGTTGTCTAAGTGACAATTAAAACCAACATTATTTCACCTAAGATCAAAAACTTGATGTCATTTTTGAGTATACCCTCCCCCTTACTCTTCATGTGCAATCAATTATCAAATTGTATTGATAGTTTTCCTATGGTATCTCATCAATCTGTTTCTCCTATTCCAATTGTTGCTACCATAATTAAACACTTGTAATAATCACTGATTTTCATTGCCTCCAATCTTGGCTTTCTATAATCCAAAGCATTCTTTACTTCTAAGCTTCAAGGGTTCCGCTGCAGAAATTGAATGTAAAATGGTACAATTTTCGGGGAAGAAAGTACACATATTTTGATCTGATTTTCAGAGGAAATCTGTGACTTAAAAAAAATGAAGAAAAGTTAAGATTCCTGTGATAAACTGTCTTCTGGTGTACAACTTTAAAGTTTTTAATGTTATTCTATACAAGTCTATATGAATGTCCAGAATAGACAGTTCGTTTGTGCAAAATGATATTTTTATCCTAGGTCAGTTACATACTACAGTTACCACTTTTAGATATATTTTGACTTTTATATTTTAACAGTTATTTTCTTTAAAATTTCTGTTGTTTGTCTATCCAAAATCTTCAGTGAAACCAAATGCCGATCATTAGGGCACTGATTGAATCAATAATGCTGTATCTACGCAATGGAAGACTACATAATCATATAAAGCAAATCTACCTGGCTTAACATAGAAAAATGGCCAAGATGGGAACTAAATAAAAAATCAAACTGTAGAAAAGATTTAGAGTAGATACACAATTTTGTTGAGGAAATAAGTATATGTATAATGTTAAAAACAAAATTCAGCTTAGTAAATTTTTAAAAATCTTATCGGTGTTATTCAATTAATCAAGAATTGGCAGGATCCCATCTAATAGAACAGAGTTCTGAGGAGCTGTACAAAATGAAGTACGTACATGGGCAAATGGGAACAAGGACGATGGAGTTACAACAGCAAAAAGTGGGTTGGTTGTAGCAAAGTAACTTTCCTTAGGAGACAGCAGGGGTCTATCAGGCAGATTATCTTACTAGTGCTGACCAGGTAGGTACTGCCAGGTTTAAGAATTTATCCCACTCCCCCCGTCGGTGTTCCCTCTCTCACTGTGGCTCTCTGTCAAATAAATAAAATCTTAAAAAAAAATTATTTCTAGGAGGAGACAAAAACTGTAATTAAGTCTCAGTTTGGTGACTTGGGTTTAGCATAAGCAGCTCCATTTTGGGCCTTTTGTCTTGTTTTTAACAACACATGCATACATGTCTTTGTATACCAAATGTCTAGAAGGTTGTACCTCAAATTTCTGATTTCTCTTTAGAAGTAAATGTAAAAAACAGGGGCGCTTGGGTGACTCAATCAGTTAAACTTACGCCTTTGGCTTGGGTAATGATCTCGGGGTTCTGAGTGTCAAGCTCCCTGCTCAGTGGGGCTTCTGCTTCTTCCTCTCCCTCTGCCCCTCCTGCCTGCTCATGTGCACTCTTCTTTCTCTCAAATAAATAAAATCTTTAAAAAAAATGTAAAAAACAAATCTAAAAAAATATGCATTTAATTACTGATTAAAATTTTCATTAGGAGTATACATCACTTCTACATGCAAAATTGAAATTTTAAAAGTGATATCAACAAGTAAACTATACAAACAAGCATAAAGTTAATATTCAAGGTTGCTTCTTGCAGTTGACCCCTGCCAATATTCTACCATTATTGCTCAGTTTGTTAGGGTGAGCATGAGGTAAAATTACCTTCAAGGTTATTTGCAACTTGCTCTTATGGTTTGCTCACTCTGTTTTGACCAATGTTTGCTCTCTCACCTTTCCTGAATGTGCCTCATGTGAACTTGTGGTGATGTCTCTGAACACCTTCAGTTACAGGGATGAGTTCTGGCTTTCTTTAAACACTGGAATATGTCCTCTATAATCCATTATGTTTTATATGTCCAATACTTCTACCTTTCAATACTGACAGTGGAGTTTTCTGACCTTCAGAGATTGTGTGTCATATAGTTACAGTTTTTGCAACCTCAAATATTTGTGTGTCTAATTACTTGTGTGTCATATAGTTACAGTTTTTGCAACCTCTAATATTACATAATTATTTAGATTGCCCTGTATTTTCATTAATGTTTTAATGAGGATAATTTTGTATAATTAAGTATGAACAGTGAAACCACTGATAGGACAAAACAGTTTTGTATTTACTTTAATGAGTATTAGAAAAAAATAAATAGTTCACATACTAAGAGTAGTAAGTGTTTGCTGATCTAATAAAACATTAATGATTCTGATAATTCAAATGTATGGAGTTTTTCCTAATACCAGGAAATTCTCTGACACAAACTGGGAGTCCTGTAATTCACCTCAGTTCTGACATTTTGTACTTGGAAATAGCATGGTGTCCCATAGGTTAAGGGCTCAGTGCTACAAGACCTCCCACCCCCCATTCAGATGCCAAACTCACGTCCAGGTTGTCACCTATGCTTCTGACCAATTGGCTATATAGATCAGAGGTTATGAAGATACTTCCTTGTATTCAGTTTGCTAGAGAGGCTCACAGAACTCAAGAAAACATTTCCTTACTGGATCACCAGTTTATTATAAAAGGGTAATTGAGGAATAAGCAGAAGGTATATACTGGGTAAGGTAAGGGGAGGAGCAAGGAGCTTCCATGCTCTCTGGGCACACAATTCTATCTGAATTTCCATGTGTTTACGAATCAGGGGGCTCCCTGAACCCTGTTATTTGGAGTTTTTATGAAAACTTTGTTGCATCGCATTATTGATTAAATCATTACTCACTGAGGATTGATTCAACCTTCAGCCCCTTTTGTACTTCCTAGAGGTCAAGGTAGGTGGGACTGAAAGTTTTAACCCTCTAACCTCCCAATGGATACCCCTGGGGGGAGATAGTCTAACAACTTGGGTGGTAGTGGCTCCTAGGGTTACACATTCCTGTGTCCCTAAAAATCCTTAGTCCTTAGTAAACTCACAAAGTGCTTGGAAAGAGTGGATTTCCTATAGAAATCAGGGAAGGGCTGAATTTGAGAGGTTCTACTGGCAACAAGCTCCCATCTTTAGGTACTTTACAAAAGTCATCTTTTTTTTTTTTAATTTTTTTTTTAAAGATTTTATTTATTTATTTGACAGACAGAGATCACAAGTAGGCAGAGAGGCAGGGAGAGAGAGAGGAGGAAGCAGGCTCCCTGCTGAGCAGAGAGCCCGATGCGGGGCTCGATCCCAGGATCCTGGGATCATGACCTGAGCTGAAGGCAGAGGCTTTAAACCACTGAGCCACGCAGGCACCCCCAAAAGTCATCTTATTACCATAAACTCAGGTGAGGTTGAATAAGAGCTTGTTAAGACTATCAAGACACCTTTGTTGCTTTAATACTTAGAAAATACCAAGGGTTTTAGGAGCTCTATGTCAGAAACTGGGACAAAGACCAAATATATATTTCTTATTATAAATCACAGTATCACACATACCCTTTTGCACAGATGAGTTGTCCACTTTGGACACTCATATAACTATGTATAAAATAACTTTAACCATCTTTTTAAAAAATCTCCTTCTCCTTTATCCTGTATTAGTTCATAAGAGCTGAAGGCCAATGGCACATTAAAAAAAATACTTCATATAGGCCTATAGACAACTTTTCAACACCTTATTTAATCTGCCTCAGTTCTTCATCAGGTCATAATAGTATTTCCTACCAGATAAAATTGTTATGGGAATATATGAGATAATGATATTTAAAACAAGTTTAGAATAGTGCTTCACATATATTATTACTGTTATTTGATTTAATCCTTACTGGGGACTCATCTTGAGAGTTTAGTGAAATTTAAATACAGTGCCTGGCACTCAGTAAGTATTCAGGTATTATGGAGATGGTGGTGATGATTATGTGATGGTGGTGTTACTACTTAATCTAGAAAGGCAGTGTTGAATATTTGGACAAGTAAGCATGACTCAGAGGTGGAACCCAACCCACTTTTGCTCATCAAACCATAAGCCCTTGGGTGGAGCTGTGCCACCCGTAAGAAAAAGGAACTAATTTTGTTATTTTTCAATCTGTGCAGTGGCTCTTCTTATACTTTTGTCTACCTAAAGAAAACCTTGCCATTAAATTTACAAGAAATTGGCATCAAAGTTAGTGATGACCTTAGAAACACAGTATTTGTAGTCCATGCAAACATGTTTGAAGAATTACTTAGGGAAATATTTCCCCCCCCCCACTTTAAATCCTACCCTGCCAAATTTCACAAAAGTATCTAGGCATCTTTTATGTTCCTGTATCTCAGGGAAGGTTTGTATTTTGGGACTAACTGCAGAATTTTCCTGTAAGAAATTTTCCCCTCTGAATTTTGGTTTCTAAAGCCTGAGTATCCCAAGTGTCTGTGTTGAGAACTGGGGTTTTGGAGGGTGCACATGAGGAAATAATGGACTTTGAAGGAAACAGGGAGTTTGGAAATGGATTTCTAGAGGTGGCCAGTCTCAGCATACATTCTCAGGTGCCTACATAACATAAATAGCTGCTGGATTACAGACTTGTAAATGAGTATGTCAGCTATGCCCACAACAGACTGCAGTATAACCATACCCTTTATGGTTATACTGTCCTAAATTATGCAGAAACCTTGGAAGATGATACACAAATAATTGCAGAGATTGGAAATTTCCATCATCCTACCAGGTTTTTGAGGCTGGGACTTGAATATAATTCAATTAAATGAAATTAAATGATTAAATGAGAATAAAATCATTGATAGTTCTTGCTTATACTGTAAAACTAAATTCACAAGGCTTAACCAGAGAAATTGGGTCCTTTTTAAAGGCTAACTTTGTCCCTTTGAAAATGGGATATGAACCTAATAATCTGGAAGGATGGTTTAATATTTAATAATCTGAGGCTCCCAGATCCATTATTCATCTTATAGCCACTCTTTGGAGGAAATGCAAATGGCTTTTTACTAATCTTCATTCAGGAATGAGCCTTAAAAAGTTCTGGAAACATAAACAGTATGAGCTCCACTGAGAAAAATGCTGAGGAAACACACACCAAATAGTGAACTAGAAGTAATCTGAAAAGTAGATTGTGCTCAATTTGAACTGAAAATTCTAAACCTAGTGATGAACAGTAGAACTGCAAATGAAACATCATCTGGTCACTGTAGACTCCCTAATGAAGCATAAACCTTAACTTTGTTGCAAGGATGAAAGTAAAAATATTCTCCCTTAATGGGAGCAGCAGACCAGTGGTATTTAATCACCTCTTCCAAGTATAAAATCACTAGTGATAAAATCACCTCATCATCCTTATGGAGGTGAGGATCATTTACACAAACCTAAAGTTACCCCTGACAAACAGGCTCTTTGTTGATTTCATTAAGTGCCAGACTTTGCTCATTCAGATTGCCTCTGGGTACACACATTTCATTTCCATGAGTATTCTGGGAGGATAGTTCGTGTCATTTGCCAACATCCAGGCCAAAATCCACATAATAAAATGCAACCACCATGGAACATGGGCTGAAAAACATCCATCTAGTCTTTAATGAGTAACATTAGCATGCTCTTAAAAACACTAATAACAAGTTTAATTACTGTTCATTTTAGTATGGATGGCAACTATCCAAAACCCAACTTCTTATTTTATTCATTTTAGTAAAAGCATAAAATAAAACATTTCAAAAAAAGATTGCAATTGCAAGTTATTTCCAGAAGTTAGACTTATATTAACCTGACATTAGCTCAGAAAATAAACACCTTTTACTTTTTTTCCAGATTATAATTTTTTAGAGAACCCTTCCTCTCCTACTCTGACTTTTAATCTGATATTGTCTTTGAATTAATTTCATTTTTTTACTTTAGAAGTGATTAAGTATTCTGGACCCAGTTCCAATATGTGTGTATTGGATTGGGGTGGGGAGTTCCCAAACCACAAAGCAATTCTCAGATGTTAGCTAAATTCAACTCAATTCTAACACTATCTACCTGGAAATAGTGTCCAGTCCCCCAGGTTGAGTTCAGTACTACAAGACTGCCCCTAGCCCCCACCTCAGACAGCAATAGCAGGTCTATGTTGAGTCCATGTTGTCACCTGTGCTTCTGACCAACCAGCTATACATTGTAGGTTCCTAGGACCCCCTGCTTGGATTCAATTAATTTGTTAGAGTGGCTCAGAGAAGTAAGAGAAACATAGATCATGGGTTTTTACAAAATGATATAATTCAAGAACAGCCAGATGGGAGATTTGTATAGGTCACCACAGGGAGAAAGGGCAGGGATCTTTCATGCCCTCTTCAAGTATGCCACTCTCCCCAAATTTCCATGTGTTCACCAATTCAGAAGTTCTCCAAACCCTGCCCTTTGGGTTTTAATGGATGCTTCATTACATAGACAAGATTGATTAAATCGTTGGCCATTGATGATTGATTCAACCTCAAGCCAGTTTCCCCTCTCTAGGGATTGGGGATGGGATTGAATATTCCAACCCTTTAATCACTTGGTTGGTTCCACTGCGACCAGCCCCCATCCTTAGGTATATTCCCAAAGGTACCTTATTAATATTACAAAGACACATTTATCACTTCTAACACTTAGGAAATTCCAAGCTTTTGGGGAGTTGTGACCCAGCCAGAGAATGAAATATATATGTTAAATATATTTTGGTTATCTAAATAACCAAATATATATTTTTCTTACAAACTACAGTATTGCAGTGATGTTATACCTTTTGGTGTTTGATCCCAAAAGATAAAATATGGTTTAAAAATAATTTGTAGCTTTCTAGAAGTTACTGAGATACAGAAAAAATGCCTGATCTAAAAAGTGATAGTGCTAAGTTTTAAGCTTTTGCAATAATCTATTTTGACTGTCTTTCCATACATCTTATCTTTCTAGCCTTTACAGTAAATTCTCTGCTCCCCAGTTTTGCAGATCACATACACTTATTATTTGTGACTTGGATTTGGAATTTGAGTTCTGTTTTTCTGGTGCAGCTCCTGGCAGAGGTGGCTCGTTTGGTCCTGGAGCTACCAACTGTGGTGAGGTTTCTTGATTTGAGGAGCTGCTTCCTCACTGTTTCAGGGTCATTCCCTGTGGTGGCAGCCTGGAATGGCCAGAAACTCATTCTATAGTCTATTGCTTCATCTCCATATGATTATAAGCTTTTTCTTCTTAGGGTAGAAAAGAAAGATGCTATTCTTTATAGGTGAACCCTGAATAAAACAGTGTTCATGCTTAGTTCATACATTGCCATCATTTTGGTGATTAAATGGGATCATTAATTAATTACTGGAATTAAATGGAATACTTTCATATAGATTGCATAGCCAAATACCCGGCACACAGTATGTAGTAAGTGTTAACTTTTCTTCTGTCCTGCCCATGATGCCTAGATAAGTTTGGTGTGAGCCTGCTTGTTAGAAAAATTAAATCACCTCACTACACTTTTTAGTTATGTGATGACTATGGATGGCTCAATACAGGAAGATGTAGAGACAGTGTGTTATAATGGTAGGAGCAGAGAAAAGTAAACAATAATTAGAGGCAAATGATCTAGGCTCAACTGTCAGAACTACTTATTTGGCCATGGGCATAGTTTTCTAAAATTTATTTCTTTGATCAATAATGGGAATTGGACTGGGTCATCTCTGATGTTCCCCAAATCTTTTTAATTCTGAGACTCATATTCCAGCTTCTTTTGCTTCTAATTATTTTTAAAGAATTTGTTTATTTTTAAGAAAGAGAGAGAGAAAGCATGTCAGCACACAAGCTCTGGGGGTAGAGGTAGGGGCAGAGGGAGGAGAAGACTCCCTGCTGAGCTGTGAGCCTGATGTGGGACTTGACCCCAGGACTCTGGGGTCATGACCTGAGCTGAAGGCATATCTTAACCAGCTGAGTCACCCAGGCGCTCTGCTTTTAATTTTTCAATAATGATTTGAAATACCAGGAATATTTACTTCTTTAGATGATTCATTGTTTTAGGGGTATGATATCAAACGATGAAGATATTTTCTTTCTTTTTTTATTAATATATAATATATTATTTGCTTCAGGGGTACAGGTCTGTGAATTATCGGTCTTACACAATTCACAGCACTCACCATAGCACATACCCTCCCCAATCTCCATAACTCAGGCACCCTATCCCTCCCTGCCCCCACCCCCAGCAACCCTCACTTTGTATCCTGAGATTAAGAGTCTCTTATGGTTTGTCTCCCTCCCTGGTCCCATCTTATTTCATTTTTTTCCCTCCCAGTCCCCCACGACCCCCCGCCCTGCCTCTCAAATTCCTCATATCAGAGAGGTCATATGATAATTGTCTTTCTCTGATTGGCCTATTTCACTTAGCATAATACCCTCTAGTTCTAGTTTGCAACATTGTTGAAAATTCCAAGATTTTGGTTTTTTGATGGCTGTGTGGTATTACATTGTATGTATATACCACATCTTCTTTATCCATTCATCTGTTGATGGACATCTAGGTTCTTTCCATAGTTTGGCTATTGTGGACATTGTTGCTTTAAACATTAGGGTGCACGTGCCCCTTTGCATCACTACATTTGTATCTTTAGGGTAAATACCCAGTAGTGTGATTGTTAGGTCATGGGTAGCTCTATTTTCAACTTTCTGAGGAACCTGCATACTGTTTTCCAGAGTGGTTGTACCAGCTTACATTCCCACCAACAGTGTAGGAGGGTTCCCCTTTCTCTGCATTCTTGCCGATGTCTGTCATTTCCGGACTTGTTAATTTTAGCCATTCTGACTGGTGCGAGGTGGTATCTCATTGTGGTTTTGATTTGTATTTCCCAGATGCTGAGGGATGTTGAACACTTTTTCATGTGTCTGTTGGCCATTTGGATGTCTTCTTTGCAGAAATGTCTGTTCATGTCTTCTGCCCATTTCTTGATTGGATTATTTGTTCTTTGGGTGTTGAGTTTGATAAGCTTTTTATAGATTCTGGATACTAGCCTTTTATCTGATATGTCATTTGCAAATTAAAGATATTTTCTTTTTAAAGACTTGCCTGATGCTTGCAGTCATAAAAGGCAAATTAAGCAATGCAAGGAAGAAAACAAAATGAAGGTGAGGATGGTGAGTGTTTTTGGGGGGGGGTAATAGAAAAAGTCCTGTTAGCTTAGTTTGTCAGATCAGTGGGGTTTTTCATGGTGGAGTCTGGTTATTATTCTAAAATATGAACCTTGAGGCTTATTTTGTATTGTTTTTGGATTTTTTGTTTTTTTTTGTTTTTTTTTTTTTTTTTTACTATTGGAAACATTGATTGGAATGCTACAAGTTAGAAAATTTAGAGAAGATATCTGAGGGACTGAAAAATATAGAAGATAATAGAGTCTTCTAAATATGTAGGAAGTAGATACAATCTCTGGAAGAAAAAAGCAGATTTCACTACAATGCAGTGGAAAAGGATATTTAACTGAACTTATTATAAATGCACCTAACTAAAAGGGAAGAAAAAAATCATTGGAGGAAAGGAAGTTATCTCCTGGTCTTACAACTATTTAGGGTCTTGGTGGATGTCAGGAAAGATGCAGAGTGTTATGTGTAATATTCTTTTTCTCTCCAAGATGCTTTAAAAATCCATAAGAAAATCAAGACTGCCTTTAGGTATGAAAATTGAGTTTTAAAAAAATGAGTTCAGATGTAGATCGACATTACTAACTATATACTTTTCTTTCAGCACATATTATTGCAGTACCAGTGTTTGAATCTGGCCCATCGTTTGCAACAAGGAAGAATTCAGTTGGATGATATCAGGGAACTAATAGTTTTGTTATATGGTTTTGATATATGGACTTTGATTGGAACTGGACAATTAGGCATAAAGGTCAATATTTTCAGCCTCTCTGAGTGTATTTTTCTCTGTTCATCCAATTCCCCATTCCAAACTGTGGAACTTGTCTACTCACTCTGGTTTTCTGCATTTTCATTGTCCAGCTTGTATATTTGCATATTTTACTTCCTCTAGTTTATCTTTCCTTTCTAGAGCCCCTTTCCCCCTGCTAACTTATGTTTATCTCATTTGTTAAAATGAGAACTCTTGCCTTTTCTTGGGGAAAGGAAAGCATTTTCCTCTTCTCTCCTCAGACTTGGAAATATATGACTATAATATGATTGAGAAAATGGAAACCTGGGCTGTGGAGCGTTTACCACTAATTCATAGTCTCATTTTTGTGTTTTATCTGCTTCTCAGTAGTTTCAGTTCGGAGGGAAACAAAGAAATCTTGATTTTTAATTCCAAGCTATGTTTGATTTCAGTAGACTGAAAGCATTAAAATTCCCCTTTTGATGTCTGTGTATAGTCTATATATATTGATTTGGTTCAAGATCTGTAAGGCGGTGGTTCTTATCTGCGAGTGATTTTGATAGGGAATACATGACAATGTCTTAAAACATTTTTGATTGTCAGGACTAGAGAAGGAGGTCTACTGGCTTTTAGTTGGTAAAGTCCAGGGATACCACTAAGCATTATATGATCTATAGGATATCAACCCACATTAAACAAACAAATCCACAACAGCAAAAAACTGGTCTTAAGTGTCAGTAGTGCAGAGGTTGAAAAATCCTGTCATAGGAGAAATGAAGAGTTTGAAGTTAATTATTGCCTTTAACTTACCTTTTGGTTACCTTTTCTAACTAATCTCTCAGTTACATCCTTCTAGATTACCATGACGAGATATGATTGGCAAATACTTTTTTTTCTTTTTTTATTATTTTTGTCCAGTATAGTTAACATAGAGTATTGTATTAGTTTCAGGGATACAGTATAGTGGTTAAAAATTCTATACATTACTCAGTGCTCATCATGATAAGAGTACTTTTTAATCCCCGGGGGCTTCTTTAAAATACTTTTTAAAAATAATATCCTGAAATAGTAATTTTAAGGACTATAATGAACTCTTAATCTTAATGGACTTTTAATACCCTTAACCTGTTTCACCCATGCGCCTACCAACCTCCCCTCTGGTAACCATCAGTTTGTTCTCTGTAGTTAGGAGTCTGTTTTTTGCTTTGTTTCTTTTCTTCCTTGCTAATTTGTTTTCTTTCTTAATTTCCACATGAGAGTGAAATTATATGATATTTATCTTTCTCTGACTTATTTCACATAGCATTATTCTCTCTAGTTCCACCCATGTTGTTGAAAAAAGCAAGATATCCTTTTTTAATGGCTCAATAGTATTAAATTTTATATGTATACTACCTCTTTATTCCTCTTTTGGAGGACAGTTGAGCTGCTTCTGTAATTAGGCTATTGTAAATAATGCTGCAGTACACATAGAGGTGCATATATCCTTTCGAATTACTGTTTTCATCGAATTACTCAATCATATGGTAATTCTAGTTTTAATTTTTTGAGGAACCGCCATGCTGTTTTCCACAGTGGCTGCACCAGTTTGCATTTCCACCATCAATGAATGAGGGTTCCTTTTTTTCCATATCCTCGCCAACACTTCTGCTTTGATATTAGGCATGCTTACAAATGTCAAGTGATATCTCATTGTGGTTTTCATTTGCATTTCCCTGATGATGAGTGATGTTGAGCATCTTTTCATGTGTCTGTTGGTCATCTGTATGTCTTCTCCAACAGACTTTGGAGAAATGTCTGTTCAGGTCATTTGTCCATTTTGTAAATTAGATTATTTGGGTTTTGGGTTTTGAGTTGTATAAATTCTTTGTATATTTTAGATAATAACCTTTTATTGACTACATCACTTGCAGATATCTTCTTTTGTTCAGGAGGTTGTCTTTTAGTTTTGTGGATTTGCTGTATAGACATTTTTTATTTTGATGTAGTCCCAATAGTTTGTTTTTGTTTTTGTTTTCCTTGTCTCAGGAGACATTTTTTTAAAATGTTGCTATGGCCAATGTCAGAGAAAATACTGCCTGTGTTCTCTTGTAGGGTATCATTTCAGGTCTCACATTTAGATCCTTAATCCATTTTGACTTTATTTTTGTGAATGGTGTAAGAAAGTGGTCCAGGTTCGTTCTTGTGCATGTATCTGTCTAATTTTCCCAACACCATTTGTTGAAGAGACTGTCTTTTTCCCCTTGTATGTTCTTGCCTCCTTTGTCAAAGATTAATTGACCATATAATCATGGTTTTATTTCTGGGCCCTTTATTATCTTCCATTGATCTATGTGTCTGTTTTTGTGCCAGCACCATCCTATTTTGATTACTGTGGGTTTGTAATATATCTCAAAACCTGTAATTGTGGTACCTCCAGTTTTGCTTTTCTTTTTCACTGTTGTTCTGGCTATTTGGGGTTTTATATGGTTGCATGCAAATTTTAGGATTATTTGTTGTAGTTGGTGAAAAATGCTGTTGGTATTTTAAATCTAGAGATTGCTTTGGTTAGTGCCCATACTATTAACTAACAATATTTGTTCTTCAATCCATGAACATGAATATCTTTGGTTTGTTTGTGCCATCTTCAATTTCTCTCATCAGTGTATTACAGTTTTCAGAGTATAGGTCTTTCACCTCTTTGGTTAAGTTTATTCCTGGGTATTTTATTACTTTTGGTGCAGTTGTAAATGGGATTGTTTTCTTAATTTCTCTTTCTGCTGTTTCATTGTTAGTGTATAGAAATGCACTAGATTCTGTATATTGATTTTGTATCTTGTGACCTTATTGAATTAATTTATCATTTCTAGAATCTTTTTTGGAGAAATCTTTAGGGCTTTTATATACAATACCAAGTCTTCTTCAAATATTGAAACTTTTACTTCTTCCTTACCAATTTGGATGCCTTTTATTTATTCATTTTTGTCTGCTATGTCTAGGACTTCTAGTGTTATGCTGAGAGTTGACTTTTTTTTTTTTTTTTGAGAGTTGACATTCTTGTCTTGTTCCTGACCCTTAGGGAAAAAGCTCTTTTTTCCCTATTGAGTTTAATATTAGCTGTGGGTTTTTCATATATGGCCCTTATTAAGTTGTGGTATTCCCTCTAAACCTTTGTTGAGAGTATTATCATGAACAAATGTTGGACTTTGAAAATGCTTTTTCTGCATCTTTTGAAATGATTATATGGCTTTAATCCTTTCTCTTATTTATGTAATGTATCATGTTGGCTGACTTATGAATATTGAAACTCCTCTACATTCCAGGAATAAATCCCACTTGATTGTGTGAGTGATTTTTTTTAAATGTATTGTTGGGTTTGGTTTGCTAATATTTTGTTGAGGATTTTTGCACCTGTGTTTATCAGAGATATTGGCTTGTAGTTCTCTTTTTTTGTAGTGTATCTGGGTTTGATATCAGGGTTATACTGGCCTCATAGAATGAGTTTAGAAGTTTTCTTTCCTCTATTGTTTTTTAGAATAGTTTGAGAAGAATAGGAATTAACTGTTCATTAAATGTTTGGATAATTAACTTGTGAAGCTATCTGTTCCTGAACTTATGTTTGTTGGGAGTTTCTTGAATCCGATTCAGTTTCACTGCTGGTAATAAGTATGTTCAAATTTTTCTGTTTCTTCCTGATTCCATTTTGGGAGGTTATATGTTTCTGGAAACTTATCCATTTATTCTAGGCTGTCTGTTGTCTGTTGCCATATAGTTTTTCATAATACTCTGTTATAATCCTTTGTATTTCTGTGGTGTCAGTTGTTATTTCTTCTCTTTCATTTCTGATTTTTTTGAGTTCTTTTTCTCTCTCTCTTTTATGAGTCTGGCTAGAGGTTTATCAATTTTGTTGATTTTTTTCAAAGAACCAGCTCCTGATTTCATTTTCTGTTCTATTATTTTAGTTTCTATTTCATTTATTTCTCCTCTACTCTGTTATTTTCTTCCTTCTTCTGGTTTTGGATTTTGTTTGTTCTTTTTCTAGCTTCTTTATGTATAAGTTTAGGCTGTTCATTTGAGATTTTTCCTGGTTCTTGAGGTAGACCTAATAAACTTTCCTCTTAAAACAGCTTTTGCCTCATCCCAAGGATTTTGGATCTTTGTGTTTTCATTCTCATTTTTTTCCATGTATTTTTTATTTCCTCTTTAATTTCTTGGTTGTCACAATAATTATTGAGTAGCATGTTGTTTGGCCTCCATGTATTTGTGTTCTTTCCAGATTTTTTCTTGTAGTTGATTTCTAGTTTCATAGTGTTGTGGTTGAAAAAGATACATTGTATGACTTTGATCTTTTTGAATTTGTTTAGACTTGTATTGTGGCCTAATATGTGATTTATTCTGGAGAATATTTTGTGTGCGCTTCAAATGAATGTGTATTCTGCTGTTTTAGTCTGTAATATTCTGAATATATCTCTTAACTCCATCTGGTCCAATATATTGTTTAATGGTACTGTGTTTTTGTTTTGTTTTGTTTTATTTTCTGTTTGGATGATCTGTCTGTTGATGTAAGTGGGGTGTGAAAACCTCCTAATAATTTCTCACTATGAATTAGTTCCTTTATATTTGTTATTAGCTGATTTATGTATTTGGATACATAAGCATTTATAAGTGTTATATCTTATTGTTATTGTTATATATATATATATATTGTTATATATATATAGTTATATATATATATATTGTTATTGTTATATCTTATATGAGTGTATCATGTCCTTCTTTGGCTCCTGTTACAGTCTTTGTTTTATGGTCTATTTTATCCAGGTGTCAGTCAATTAAGTGTTTGACTCTTGATTTCGTCTGGAGTCATGATCTCAGGGTCGTGGGATAAAGACCTGCTTTGGGCTATGCACACAGGAAGGAGTCTGCTTGTGATTCTCTCCCTTTCCCACTGTCCCTTGCCCCATGTGTGCTCTCTCAATCTCTCTCCCTGTTTCTAAAATAAATAAATAAGTCTTCAAAGTCTGTTTTGAGATATTCATTTACAAATGAATGGATAAAGAAGATGTGGGTATATACAGGAATATTACTCATCCATCAAAAAAATGAAATCTTACCATTTACAATGATGTGGATGGAACTAGAGGGTATTATGCTAAGTGAAATAATTCAATTAGAGAAAGACAATTATCATTGATTTGATATGATATGATATGAAATCATATGATTTCAGTCATATATGGAGTTTAAGAAACAAAACAGAGGCTCGTAGGGGAAAGGAGGGAAAAATAAAATAAAATGAAATCAGAGAGGGAGACAAACCATAAGAGACTCTTAACTATGGAAAACATACTGAGGGTTGCTGGACGGGAGGGGAGGGGAGTAGGGGGGACAGGGTAACTGGGTGGTGGGCATTAAGAAGGGCATGTGATGTAATGAGCACTGGGTATTATATGCAACTGGTGAACTTGTGAATCACTGAACACTACCTCTGAAGCTAATAATACACTATATGTTAATTAATTGAATTTAAATAAAATAAAATTAAACATGAAACAAAAGAAAAAATAAAGTCTATTTTGTCCAATATAAGTTTTGTTACCCTGGCTTTCTTTTCACTTTGATTTGCATGATAAATGCTTTTCCCTCCCTTTACTTTCAATCTACATGTGTTTTTAGAGAAATGATTCTCTTATAGGAAGCATACGGATGGGTTTTGCTTTTTTAATCCATTCCTTTACCCTATGTCTTTTGACTGCAGTTTTTAGTCTATTTACATTCAAAATTATTATTGGTAGGTGTGTATTTATTGCCATTTTGTTATTTGTTTTATGGTTGTTTTTATATATCTCTGTTCCTTTCTTTTCTTGCTCTCTTCTCTCACTGTTTACTGGCTTTCTTTAGTGATGTACTTGGATTCCTATCTCTCTCTCTTTTTTTTTTTTTTTTGCATATCACTTGCTTTGATTTGTGGTTATTACATTTGTATGTATCTTCTGCATATAGCAGTCTGTATTAAGTTGATGGTCATTAAGGTTTGAACCCATTCTTTACTTCTCTCCCTTCCCACCCTCACACATTTTAGGTATATATTTTCATACTTAATATCCTTTTATTTTGTTAATCCCTTGACTGATTTTTGTAGGTATACTTAATTATACTGATTTTGTGCCTTATACCTTTCTTACTCCTATTTATGATCTTTCCTTTCCATTCAGAGTCCCCTTTAACATTTCTTGTAGGGCTGGCTTAGTGGGGATGAATTCTTTTAACTTGTGTTTTTCTGGGAAATTATTTATTTCTCCTTATATTCTTAATGATAGCCCTACTGGATAAAGTATTCTTGACTACAGGTTTTTTTGTTTGAGCACTTTGAATATATCATGCCCCTGCCATCTGGCCTACAAAATTTCTGATGAAAAAACAGCTGATAGCCTTATGGGGTTTCCTTTGTATGTAACTATTTTTTTTCTCCTGCTGCTTTTAAAGTTCTCTCGTTATTGCTTTTTGACATTTTAATTAGTATGTGTCTTGGTTGGGACCTCCTTGGGTTGATTTTGTTGGGGGCACTCTGTACTTTCTGGATTAGGACTTCTGTTCCTTCCCCAGATTCAGGAAGTTTTCAGCTATTATTTCTTCAAATAAACTTTCTGTCCCCTTTTCTCTTCTCTTTCTGGGATCCCTATTATGCAAATGTTATTAGTCTTGATGGAGTCACTGAGTTCCCTAAGTCTGTTTTTGTTTTTATTATGTTTTCTTTCTCCTGTGAATTTGATTGCTTTCCATTATTCTGTCCTCCAGGTCCCTGACCTTTTCTTCTGCTTCCTCTAGTCTACTATTTATTACATCTAGTCTATTATTAATTCCAGTTAGTAAGTTCTTCATCTCTGATTGGTTCTTCTTTATGTTTTCTATCTCTTTTTTAAGGGTCTTACTGAGGTCCTCCACTCTTTTCCCAAGTCCAAGAGTAACTTTATGATCATTTCTTTAAATTGACTATCATGTGTATTATGTACCTCAGTTTCATTTAGGTCTCTTGCTATGATTTTGTCGTGTTCTTTCATTTGGGACATATTCCTTCTTTGTTCCTGGAGAAGCCTGCCAAGGATCACTGCCCTTTAGCACATGCTCTTGATTAGTAAACAACTTTCCCTCCTGTTTTCAAACTGCTGCTTCTATGTTGTATCTATGTGGTTGTTGTGCTTTCTCCTTAAGGGTAGGGACTCAGTTTTCTTTTACCCTCCTGGCTCTACCAGAGCCCAGTCACTGATTTTTAAAGTTCCACGTGTTCAACCCTGCTGATTGTAAAAACTCTTGATATTTGGCCACTCTGTTTCTCAAAGCCAAATGTTATGGGGATTTGTGTTTCACCTGTGGGATCCCCAGCGTGATGGTCTGCTTTTTTTGTTTTGTTTTGTTTTTGTTTGTTTTTTGCACTGCTCCTATGGTGTCTCTCTCTCCTGTTGATAGTTCTGCACATTAATTTATCTCCCAACTGTGTCTCCACCCTCCCTACCTTTCTCAATGTGGCCTCTTCCATACATTTAGCTTTGGAGAGACTGTTCTGCCAGTCTTCAGGTCTTTTGGGGGGTTATTTACACTGATACGGATATTATCTAGTTGTATTCATGGGACCAGGCGAGCTAAGAGTCCTCCTGCTTTGTCGTCTTCCCTGGACGTCAAGACTGCTTTTGAGCTAGGCTCCACAGGGCATAGATACTTGCCAGTCTATGTATTCAAGTACTTTAGTCTAGTCCCAATAAGTATGACCCAGCAAGGTATCAGCTGTGATGTGTAAAACATAGACACATTAGCATTCATCTCTAAAAAAGAGCAAGTTTTATAAAGGGGTATGTTTAGGCAGGTATCATAAAAACATCCTTAGAAAAACAATAAAATATAACTACCTCAATATTTAATAACTTTTTATTGATGACAAAAACACAAGTGGGTCTTCTAACACATACATTTTAAGGTAATGTGATTGAAGAATATTGTTTCAGATAGATAGTTTTCATATCCATGAGAACTCTTTGTTGTTATTAGCTCTGAGAAGAAGGAAAAAAATTACATAATAGATTAATTTGTGAGTTTCCAGGGTACCCTGGGGGTCCATGATCCTTATTCTAGGAACTCTTAGTAAGCTTTTTTCAAGAAAAAAATCTCAGAATAGGAATGCAGAGTCAAGGCAGGACAGACATCTTAGATGCTGATAATCACTAGAAGAGGAGTAGGGGGACTGTTTTCCAAAGAGTGAGAAGGTATTTCCTACGCAGATCTTGTTAAGACTTGAACAGAACTATTTTGTGTCATTCCCACACAACTTGCTGAATATTTGCCTCCAGAATATAGTGATTAAAATGAATGATGAGCTAGAATTAAAACACCGTTCTGGTTGTTACTCTATGTTGGGAAACACTTGTTGATTCTAGCCCTGGTTTCTCTTGTGATATGACTAGGCAGAGAGCAGCCATTTTCTGAGGAGATGGAAGTAATGATCATCTCACAATAAATATAAAGCTCACAGGATGTGTGGAAGGGCTGGGGATATGAATTGGGAAAGAATCACCTTAGAGTTGTTAAAAGAAAATTTCTCACAATTTACTCATCTAGTAGGTTTTTATTCAGCAGTTCATGAATTAGGCAGCAAACAATCTAGTAGAGGGAAGTATCTCTGAGGAGATGGACAAAATAAGAGATTTTCTCAAACCAAAGTGAGCAAGATCAAGGAAGTTATAAATGGGCTTCTGCTAATTGGTTAAAGCAGAGCTCCATTTCTTATAAGGAGCAAAGGGAAGTCTTGAAGACAGATTAGGGTCAGGTAACTTGTGCTCAGTAGACAAAGACTGATTAGTTGACCTAGGCCTTCCTTTTCTGGGAGAGCCCAGCAAAATAATTTAGTTATGTTTTGGTTTGCCAAAGGATAACTTAGCATGAGTGACTTCATATTGGGCCTACTTTGGTTACTTCATATTGGGCCTACTTTGGTTACTTTAAGAGAGTCCTTGGTCTCTCACATAGTCTTCAGCACATAGATCCAATCATTTAATTTTGAACCTTAGTTTTTATATCTTCACCCTGAAAACAAACCTAGTTTTCAATATTGTGATAAGACTCTTAAGAGCTTCCTTCACAGCTTTGCTGCTTACCAGGAAACTGGTGTTATGCTGTGAAAGCTGTTCAGTTCTGGAATATTATTGTGTCTCAATTTTCTCATTTGTAGATTGGAGAAAGTTGTATCTGCCTCACAGAGTTTTTGAGAAGTAAAGGAGTTAACACCTGCAAAGCACTTGTAATAGTGTCTGTCATAAATATTATCTATCATTATTAATGCATGCTGAGCTTTTAGCACAGTACTTGACACCTGGCAATCATTCAATCAATGGTAACTATTTTTATACATTATTAGGCAATATTATTGCTAGAAACAAAGAAAAATAAGGATTTATGGCAAAAGAATGTAATAAATGAGTGTGAAGTTCTGCTATTGCCTAAACCAACATACATTTTAGGATAATGGTTAGGCTGGATGGGGAACCATCAGTCAAGCAGGAAGAATGAGGTAAAGGAAGCAACCTTTTTAGTAGACATCTGAATGATTTAGTGAATCTGATGATGTTTTGGCTGGAGATGTAACTTGACAAAAATTGAACACTCTCCGAATACCATTAGTAACATAAACTTACCTTATTACTGTTAATTGGCAGCATAAATTTCTACTCTAAGGACATTCTGTTAAATTTGTGGATCTCATTTCAGGGTAAAACCAAATCAACAGAATCTTTCCATCTCATTCATTTCTAATGTAACTTCTACTACTACTACCAGCAGCAAAATAAAATTCTTTTCATGTACCTCTAACTCACAAAGTGGACAGAAGAGTATTTTGATACAGACTAAATGGTGAATTAGAGATCTAGATCTAGTGTGGGTTTAGTGACAGCAATGCCTTATACTGGCACATAATTTTGTTTTTTAAAGTACATCCTTATAAATAATCTCCTTGGATATGTATACCTAAATAGAATATAAGGTAAGAATATAAAGCTGTTATTATGTATTACAAAATAAAAAGCTGATGTTTCTCTATCAATATATACTCAGCCTGTAGTCAGTGATTCCAGCTTTACTGTTGGGTATGCTGGATTCTCTTCACATTATCAGGAAACCTAGGGTATTCCCCAGCTTTAATCTGACCCTAAAATAAGCTTCTGGGCTCTCTTGAATTAGAAACTGATAGACCTAAGGCAATAATTTGAGTTATTTTTCCCTATTTTAGTTCTAGAACTAATTGTACCTGCAGATCTTTGGAGTTATTCTTTAAATCTTCCCTTTAATATGTCTGAATCTGCCTATCATGAATTATAGATATTTTAACTCATCATCTTCCAGAAAAATAGAGTTTAACTACTTGCCAGGGCAGTGGGGTGGAAGTATTCTTCAATTTATTCAACTAATACTGATTGATGACTAACAGTATTAGGATCTTTTCTGTGTGTTTATGTGCAACCATAAACAGAAAGATAAGATCCCTGGTCTTAGGTAATTTGAATATTAGGGCAGGGGAGATAAGTGATAGTTAAGAAAGGAAATAATTTAAAATTTTATTCAGCAATAAGTTTCTATAAAGAAGATTTAAAAATAAAATAGAAAGAATTTCCTGGAGCATTATATTGCATGGGGCAAGAAGTCCTCACTGAAGAAGTTGCTTTTGAATGACAAAAAGGAAGCTAGATATTTAAAAATCTAGGGCAAGAGGGAGAGGAAAATAAAGGAAATAGCTAGTGAAAAGGTAGGAGCCAAGCTGGTGTGTTCAAAAAATAAAGAGAATTTCAGTAAATACGGACTAAGTTGACCAAGGAGGTAAATGGGAAGAGTGAAGTTAGAGATCTAAGGTGGGAGTCAGGTTGTTTGGGTCCTTATAGTGCATAGTTAGGATTTGCATTTCATTCTAAAGCCTAATGATATCTATTGGTATTAAGTATGGAGGGACTTGAACAGATAAACAATTTTTAAAAGATTAAATTGGCTGCTTTCTGGACAATGAATTGTAGGAAAGCAAGAGTGGAGGCTAGAAACTAATTTGAAATTATCCAATAAACCATAAATAAATAAATAAATAAATAAATAAATAAAAGAAGAGGAAGAAGAAGAGGTTATAATTTTCATACTGGGGTTGGTATAGAGGACATTGAAAAATAGATCAATTCAGGGATGTTTGGCTGGCTCAGTTTGTTGGATGACTGACTCTTAGTTTTGGCTTTGTCTTGATCTTAGGGTCATGGGATATGTCCCCATCAGGCTCTTGCTCAGCACAGAGTCTGCTTGGGATTCTCTCCCTTTCCCTCTGATTCTCCCTCTTCTTGCACTTATACACTGTCTCTCTCTCTCTCTAAAATCAATCAGTCAATCAATCAATCTTTAAAAAAATAGATCAATTCAGGAGAAGTTATTCAGCTGTGAGGACTTGATAATGCATTGTTTTATCTTAGAGTTGGGGTAGATGGTGATTGAAAGAGAAGAATTATGCCTCCCTCGTTGGATGACTTGAGTAGCTAGATGGACATTATTGTTCTTGCCTGAAATGACAAAGACTCAGGGTCAGAGATAGTCTTTGGGCTGGCATAAGAATGGATAAATCTGCTTTAAAAAAATATACTTCTAGAATTCATGTTTTGTTTTAGGTGTATTCTTAAGTTCTTAAGTGTTCTTAGGAACTTGAGCCTTTATTTCTATTATGTCAGTCTCAGTTACAGTTGTTTGTTTAGCAACATGTGTAGAAAAAAAATATGTTCAATGGGAAAATATGCATCCTGTTTAGATTACCCTTCCTGGTTATCTAATTTTAGTTTTATTCATTGTCTTTCAACTGTTTTGCGTGCAAGTTGTAGGTGACTGAGAGATTTATATGTTCCTCTCTATCCAGTAGAGGGCTTTTTTTTTTTTTTTTAAGATTTTATTTATTATTTGACAGAGAAAGACACAGGAAGAGAGGGAACACAGCAGGGGCAGTAGGAGAGGGAGAAGCAGGCTTCTTGCCGAGCACAGAGCCCAATGCGGGGCTCGCTCTCAGGACCCTAGGATCGTGACCTGAACGAAAGGCAGACGCTTAGCAACTGAGCCACCCAGGCGCCCCTCCAGTAGTGATTTTAATTGACTCCTTCTATCTTATGGAAAAAACAGTTTTGCCCCCATTTGCAATTCATCTCAACATTCCTTTACTTGATACGAATTTTTGCTCTTTTGAGTCAGTCACACTGTGCCTGGTCTCCTTTTATCACATGAGTAAAATAAAATCTTTAACACATGTTCATTTCTGTATCCATATGAGAGTCATGGTTTTATCTTTTTGTGAAAATTATGTATTAGCACATCTCACCAATGGTGTATACAGCTCTCATGGTCAAATGAACATGCCTTTTTCATGTGAACTGCTATCAGGTTGTGTCTCTCAAACCCTATATTTAATAATGTGACTTTAATACATTTCATTTCTTATATTGCCAATTTCCCTGACAAACTCTGGAATTTAATTTTAAACAGCTAGAATAACTTTTGCCAGTACAATGATGAATTAAAAAAATGAATGATTCATATTATGTCTCCTCACCAAGAACATTACATCTTCCAGGTGGAAGGGAGAATTCTTTAGCTGTTCTGATCATCAAACTTTGTCTTTTCACAAGCCTTTCCATAAAATTTCAGACACTGATGCACAATAGAATTAGTTTGCCAATAGTGAAAAATATCACTGTTTCCAAGCAAATTCACATGTTGCTTCTATTCTCCAAAATATATTCTTTAGTTTCTGAGAGATTGTTAGTTCTGAGAGATTGTTACTCATTATTTTTAGAGGAATTCTACTTGAAACTATAATCTCAAACTGTCTTTTAAAAATGATTAGCTTCTGAGTCATAAATTGGAGCGGTTCAGTTTTTTCATCCTGTCAAGTAAGAAGAAAACAGACTTCACTAACAAGAAATAAAAAAAATAAACATTAGACCTTTGGCACAGTGAAGTTTAAATATTTAGAAAAGTATGGGGGCACCTTGGTGGCTCAGTGGGTTAAGCCTCTGCCTTTGGCTCAGGTCATGATCTCAGGGTCCTGGGATCAAGCCCCACATTGGGCTCTCTCCTCAGCAGGGAGCCTGCTTCCCCCTCTCTCTTTCTGCCTGCCTCTCTGCCTACTTGTGATCTTTCCCTCTGTCAAATAAATAAATAAAAATCTTAAAAAAAAAAAGAATCTGTTTCTTAAAAAAAAAAAAAGTGTGATTCGTAATTTTAAAAAGGTAACAATCTAATATTATTTCCAGACCAGTACCTAGGCAAACACTTTTTCCACTCATATAAAATTAATTGGTTTTAGGTATCATTTGGTTGTGTAAATTATTAACATTGAAAATAGTAAATCATTAGCATTAAATAAGAGACACTTAATTTACAAAGACTGAATTAATCTACCATTTATTTTATACCTTTTTAAAGATTTTTAAAAAAATTTATTTGTCAGAGAGAGAGAGACCACAAGCAGGCAGAGAGGCAGGCAGAGGCAGAGAGAGAAGCAGGCTCCCCGCTGAGCAAGGAGCCCAATGAGGGACTAGATCCCAGGACCCTGGGATCATGACCTGAGCTGAAGGCAGCTGCTTAACTGATGGAGCCATCCATGCGTCCCAATATACCTTTTTAAAAATATGCCAAGCCTAAGAAATTTGAACAAGCATTTTAATATCTTATAAGTCAATTTTTGAATGTGACTATTTGAGAGGAATTATAGATAAAAACAGAACTTTGATGCAAAATGGGAATCTTAACAAAGAATCATAGATTTAATGATAATATACCTAATGTACTTGTGGTGTCTATGAGAACCGTATACTAAATAGACTTGTGAAATGAATCAGTGGTTGCCAATATTGTTCTGACCTTGTGAAAATGCAAAGTCAGATGTTTCACAAAACTTATCCTTAGAGTTAGTATGAACAGTGATTGAAAGAGATTAGATGCTCCCTAGTTTGGGGATTTGAGTAGCCCGGTCAGCACTATTGTCCTTATCTGAGATAGGAAAGACTCGGGGAAAGGTAAGTTCTTGCTGTTGGAGAAAGAATGCCTTTTTTTTTTTTTTTAAATTTACTTCTAGAGTTCACATGTTATGTTAAGTGTGTTCTTTGTGCATGCCCTACAAGGTAAATATAGTCTCCCTTGAACTTGAGCCTTTTTTTAATATGTCAGTCTCAGGTTGTAGTTTTTTTTTTAGCAACATGTGTAGGAAAAAAAAAATCATTAGTGGGAAACTGTGCATCTTCCTTAGGTTACCGTCTACAAAACGTTTACTTTAAAAAATGATAGTTGAATCTGATTTTTCAGAATGGGTTGAGATTTGGGTATATTTTAAACAATTCTAAAACAAAGGATTTCATTTGTCATTGAGATATACACTAGACTTGGGGAGATGTAGGGGCTGTCCTGGCAAGGCCTCTCCTTTCTTTTCCTTGGGGACTTGGGGAGATGTAGGGGCTGTCCTGGCAAGGCCTCTCCTTTCTTTTCCTTTTAAAAAGATAAAGTATTAAGTTTCTGGAAACTTGGGGCTGCTTCCTTTCATTATGTTAGAATATGCTTTGTATTGACTTTATATTTCCTTCAAATAAAGCACCAAGCAATAAATAAGTATTTTCATACTTCTGTAAGCTCTCTGCTTGAAGGAGAGATCTCTTACTACAGTCATTTTAGCTCCAGAACTTATACTGTTCTTATGATTACAGGTAGATACCACAGAGGTAGCTGCCTTAGAGAGGAGTCTTTATATGTCTTATAGGGTTCCAAGGTCAAAGGGAAAGAGGTAGGACCCCATTCCTAACATTTCTCAAAGTCCCATGGTGATAAAGAATCATAACTCTCTTAACACATTTTGTATCCTAGGTGGCAGATTTTTCTTCATTCTGCATGAGAAATATTTTAAAAAGAAGAAAACATCATTTCTAATCAAAGAGACGTTTTTCAAAGGAATTCTACAAAGCTTACATGTTCTTTTCCTTTGGGACAATACATAAGATACATCTTTCTGAAATGTGCATCCACATCAAATCATGTGCTTCTTCCTTAAGGAAAAAAAAGTCCTATTTGGTCAATCCTGTTTGCTTTCCAGGAGGAAAAATTAAATAATTGTTTGGGATGTCCAGAGAGCCTCAATACCATAATGAGTATTTTATGGAAAATTTCTTATAATTGAAGACTGAACTGGATGAAGTCTAGTTTATGATTCTCTTTCAATAATCTCTACCATATTTATTTTTAACCTGTCCTAAAAATGGGGATGATATCAGTTGAATGAAATAATGTAAGAAAGATTTTATATTTGATGGGAAAAGGGAAGAATATGAAGTTCTGTTTGTTTATTTTATCATCTTCTCTCTTGTACCCAGCACTCAAATTCCAGGACAGTTATGGGTGGGGACTAGGGGAAAGGAGAAATGTGTACTGTTTCCCTTGGGACCAATAGGATTCCTGGGAGCCTCTTGTCCCTTTGGAAGAAAAGTAGCTTATATAACCTAAAATTTTGAGACAATGTGGAGGGAAACTGGTACAAGATTTCTGCAAAATAAACCCCTTGTTGCTCCTGTTGGAACAGAATATGTGCCTGACCTGTATTATTATATATCTCTTATCTTAATATGCCTTTTGCTAGGAAAAGCTAAATCTCAGTTTGCCTGGTTCCTAACAAATAGCCATAGGTCAATTACTGATGACTATTTAATATTTTTGAAACAATATTTTCCATTGGCATTATTTAGGGCATAAATTGTTAGTTTGATAATTAGAACCAAAATAGTGATATTTCATAAATGTAAAAAAAAAAAGTCAATGATTTTGTCTGTTTCCTAGATTTAGAAAATACCTAATGAGTATATTCAAAAATAATTGTAATCGTCACAAAAATGGAGTGACCCAGGGTTAATTTTAGCACTGAGAAAATTAGACAAGTTGTATCAACCCAGAGGGTATTGAGCAAATGATTGAATACCAGTTTTTCCTTCAAGATTGGTATAGATTTAATCAGTTTGTGTTAGCATATGAGACAGAGACCAACAAAATTCAATGAATAGTTAACAAAGGTATATATACCTCATTTTTCTTTTTTTTTTTTTTGCTGTTTTTATTTTTTAATTGTCAAAAATCTAATCAAGAAATGGGCAGAAGACATGAATAGATACTTCCCCAAAGAAGACATATATACCTCATCTTTAAATTTTAGCTGGATTGAGAAAAACTATAATTTCTCTTAATAATGCCCAACTGTGGGCACCTGGGTAGCTAAGTCAGTTAAGCATCTGCCTTCAGCTCAGGTCATGATCTCAGGGTCCTGGGATCCAGCCCAGTGTCAGGCTCTCTGCTCAGCAGGGAGTTTGCTTCTCCTTACCCCCTCCCTCTGTGCATGTACATTCTCTCTCTCTCACTCATTCTTTCTCTTGGTCTCTCAAATAAGTAAATAAAATCTTAAAAAAAAAAAATGCCCAAATGGCAACTTGAGGAGATATTGGAATGATCCATTGAATTAGAGTCACAATTATTTTTCAGAGTAACTTAAATCCCAAAACATTTGCTTATCAAACCCAGACTTTTTGGATCTTATAACCTATTATTTTACTAATTTTTGGAGGAAGGGAAATTGAATGTTTCTTCTACCAAAATTCACCAGAATCCTTTCTAGCTGAATTGATTTTAAAAGCAAAATCATACATTTTCAAAGTATTGTTTTAAGCATTGAAAATGACTATCAGTAGCATTTTTCTATTAACTGAGGAAGAAAAAAATCAATATGATTTTTGGCATCATTGTCAGTTTTGATTTTAGAAAACCTGGTTGGCAACATTCTGAAACAAATTATTTTTTTCTGCATTTTTTGAAAAAATATGTATTTAATAACTAAATATTTTTTACTGGAAATTGTTGCTATAATTCCATTAATGGACATCATTTGGTCATGTTTTCTATCAGATTTAGGAAGATTAACCTCTTCTAAATTTTCACCCCTGTGACAGCAGCAGTTAATATTAAAATACTCCTTTAACTGTGCTGGTGTATTACAGGTTTTGAGGTATGAGAGGAAAATGAAGTTAAATATAGTACATATATACTATGTAAGTATATATGTTATATATAAATATATAAATTTATATGATATAGATATCATACATAAAGCCTACTTTTATTGATAGTACATATTAATTTCAAAAGTAATAATAATTAGTGGTATAATAAGTAATAATAAAAATTAGATTGTTAGAAGTGTGTTATGGAGCAATCTCAAAATGACTTTTTGGTAAATAATATTAAAATATGAGAAATGGTGTGTATTGGAACATGAAATTTTGTAGGCACTCCTTGGTGATAATAACACCTTTCTGACTTAGTAATTTTTTTGAATTATCATTTTGAAATACATATGTGCACTTTAATATCAGTTTTGTATTTTATCACTATTTAAGAATGCCCTTCTACTAGTTTTCCTTTGGGTTGTCATTTTCCAAGGGCAGAAACTATGACAAATTATCCAATTCCACAAAACTGAAGCTATTGCACTGTTCTCTATTCAATCGAAGGCACAATTCATCTATAAAGTGTTCTCACTGTGTGTTTCATGTAGAGAAAGAAACTTCTGTGTCAGAAACATGCTGCAGTTATTTTCCATTTCTTCTTTTTTTCTGCAGCGATAAAGGAGAAAGAGAGTTAAACATTTATTTACTTGTCAGACTGGACAAAATTCTTCAAAAAGAAAAATTATATGCTACCTTAACCACTTTAGCAATTTTAGCAACCTAAAAGGAAAAAAGACGGATTGATTTCTGTTTAGCCACTTTATTTTTTTATTCTGTGGGTAACACTGTTTTTTGTTTGTTTTTTGGTTTGTTTCTTTGTTTTTGTTTTTTCCCTAGACATTTCCCTCCTGAAAAATTAAAGGGTTATTTTAGAACCATGCTGTAGTATTTCTTGAAAAACTGAAGTTCTCTAACAGACTGCCTGTTCTATACTTGAAATGTGCAACTATTGGCTAGTCTGGAGGTACTGAGGTGATAGATATATTCTATTTAAGTGCTCTTTGTGAGTTGATGTTTCTTAAGCCTGTAAGATGCAGTTAAAAAGAACATGCAAATGGACAATTCACTCAATAAGCCACAAAGAGGGAAGACATATTGTTTTTGGCATTTATAGGATATAATAACACTGTGTTAATTTTTTTAAAATCTGGCAATCATACATTGTTTGGAGGAGTATAACACATTAATTCTAGAGGTGGAAAAAAGAAAAGAGGCATTAATTACCTCCCTTTCAAAGTAGTCACTTTTCTGTTGTAGAGAATAGCTAACTAAAAACAAAACAAAACAAAACAAAAAAACAACCCCACAAAATTTGTACATGGGGTATGATACCTTTCATAGCAGGCAGTAGTGATGAGACTTTCTAAAGGATTCTTCTAGTTCAGTGAGGTTTCTTGGTCCTATCAAAAAGGGTCCTGCAGACCATTTTCATCTTCAGGTATTTTCCACATTCTGTGATATGTGGGTTCCTGGTGTTACCAAATGTCAGGCCTTATTAATCAGACCATTTCTTACAGACTGCCATCTGCCAACACAACACATATGTAACTGGGTCAACATTGTTCTGACTAAATTATCTTGACTATTTTCCTTTTTCAGCATTTAATGTAAGGACTCAGGTTTATCTGAATTGTAGATCAACATTATTCAAAATGGTATTTCCAAATTGATTTGGAAATATGGTTGGCCGTTGCTTTCTAATGTAAAATTTCAGATGCAAAACGTTATTACTTACATCTGCCAATTTTCTTTTTCGAGGCAAAGAATAACAAATAATTTAAGTGTCCACATTAATAATGTTAATCTACTATGTCTGGAGTAGGCACTATGATCTGTGAGCCAAATCAAGGGTGCAGCCTGTTTTCCTATAACTTGTAAACTAAGAATGATTTTTACATTTTTTATAGGATTATTAAGAAAAAAAATATGTGGCAGAGATATTATGCCCCAAGTATTTATTATCTGGCCATTTAATAAAAAGTTCAGCAGACCCTTGTTGTACATGAAGGTATTTATATACACAAACATACAAAGTGTTCCTCTTTTGTAAATCTCTAATTTTCAGCTCATACATTTTTGCCTTAGGCTTATAACCTATTACCTCTCTCTTGTTTCTGAGCTCTCCCTTTAGAGTCCATGTGCATAATCACATTCTTCTACAGTGTAAATTAAGAGGTCTTTAAAATGACATGTGCCATGGGTGCTAGAGAGGAATATGTTGTTGCTTATGTTTATAATCACAGGAATTTGAGTACAATAAATATCTGCCTTTTAGTTTTTTCAGTTTTCTGTGTTTCTTAGTGATCTTTGTGACTTATATCATTCTGTCTAGCCAGCAAATATTAATAAGCTGTTTATGTGTACAGTGAATAAGAGACAGTCTATGACCTCATATGTTTATAGTTTGTGAAAAAGACAAAATGAGATGGACATTACAGCACAGGATCACAACTACTTCATACTACCTCATAACATAGAGTAGGTCATAGTAGGGAGACAAAATTCAATGGTAAATAATATGGAAGATGTTTTAGGAGACTTGTACTCTGCATCCTGAAGACCTACTTAAAATTGTCCAAGTGTAGGAGAATTTAGAGAGGGAAAGGAGCTTATGTAAGGTTCCAGGGGTAATAGAGAAATGGTCTGTTCTAGAGCAAAAATGATACAGTGTCTGATTAGAAAGCTGGCCATTGATACCCAAATTTATAGTTTCATGGAGCCTGAAACAGAGACATTGTCATCATAATCCCAATATTTTCACGAAAAATTGAATAACTTTCTGGTAGTTGTAGCCTGTTACTGCTTTAAAAAAGAAAAAGAGAGAGAGTGGCAAAACATAGATTTTCATGACAGTAAATCTTTAGACCTTTTGAAAAGCCCCTTTAACTAGAAAGCAATTGTTCCATTTGAAAGTAAAGCTTGCCAGCAGTGTTATTTTGAACTAATAAGCAATGTCAGTTTTCTTTTCTCAGACGTGAATGGTCAGCTACATAGGCCTTATGAGCAGTAACAAGGCACTTCAGACAGGAAGACCTAGGGACCAGAGTGGAAAAAATTTTTTTTTTAAGATTTTATTTATTTATTTAAACGAGAGTGAGTGAGAGAGCGAGCATGAGCAGGGGAGAGAAGCAGATGGAGAGGGAGAGGCCAACTTCTCTTCTGAGCAAGGAGCCTGATCTGGGGCTTAATCCCAGGACTCTGGAATCATGACTTGAGCAAAAGGCAGGTGCGTAACTGACTGAGCCACCCAGGTGCCCTATTGTTTAATTTTTTTTCAGTCTGTATAGTTTTATTAACCTGAAAATTGAAAATAAATGTTTGGTTTCAGTTTGCTTATTCTAGCTGTGCTGTCCAACTCAACAGATGCTAGCTGCATATGACTATATTAAGTTAAATTAGATTGAAAACTCAGTACTGCATTTCACCAATCACATTTCAAATGCTCAGTAGCTACCTGTGGCTGGTAGCTACTGTAATGGACGATGGACATATAAGACATTGCCATCATTACAGAAAGTTCTGTTAGAAAGGGCTGACAATTAGATTAATCACTAAAGTGGTTAAAGTCATAGGTATTAAGTTCTCTAAATTACAGTTGTCATATAGTCACACTTTTTTTTTGTAATTACACTTTAAAGGATAAATCTTTGAACTTGACTCTTCTTGCCTTAGCTACATATTAAGTCTTCCGAAGTTTTCTTCAAAAGAGATCCCCACCATGCAAAGCACTTGCAGCCCTACTTACTTTTTAATTTCTAGGTTTTGAACGTTTTTATATCAGTTAACATGAATATAGAAAACTACATCTAGCCTAGTAAATCATCTTGAAATGAATACACTCATGGACCCTTACCAAGGTCAACAATCAGAACATCATTTATTATAATTTTCCTTACTGAGTAACTAATGCATTTGAAAGAGTAGATTTTAAAGAATAGATTTTTCTTTCTATTTTTATGTGATTAAATTGTTTCATAGAGAAAATTTTGAGTTCTTTAATATATAGACAATTTATAAATTGTCACTTTACATTTTCTTATTTTTCTCCTTCATGATTCTCATAATATTGGCCTCTTTTGTTAATTACAGTAACTCTCCTCTCTCAGCCACAGTTTGTAGATATGTTGAATTTGAGGGGGAAATAGCCAAGCACCAAATAATAAAAAAATGAAGTAACCATATTCTGCTACTTGGTGCTTTGACTGTCACTTTTTTACTGGCATCCCATATTCTGAAAATCTGAACTGCACATCTAAATGATAAACTAAGAGGACACACTAAATGATAGTGGTTGTATTTTTATTATTATTTTTAGAGTAACCTTTTTATTTAGTAGTGATACAAAGATATATGCAATTAGAAATCAGTGACTTTTCATATCATTAAAATTTTTCTCCCACGTCATTTTTAAAAGGCTTCAAGGTATTCTATCCTGCAGATATACAGTAATGTAGGGAACTAACTCCTGTTGCAAAATTTTTGTTTTTTTTTTTCTAGTCTTCTTGCTCCTCCCTCTACAATGGTGAAAAGGTGAATTTATCTGTATTTAACATATTTTGTGACCATTTCTAGCTTTTCCTTAGAATAAAATTCCTAGAGGTGAAGTTTCAGGGTCAAAAGAGATGTGCATTTTTAAAAATTAACTTTAAAAAATTTTTAAAATAGTTTTAGGTCTATGGAAACATTGCAAAGATACTGCAGACAATTTCTATATATTCCATACCCGATTTCCTCTATTATTAACATTTTTTACATTAGTATATACACATTTGTCACAATTAATAAGCCAATACTGAGATGTTATTATTATAATGAAGTCCCTAGTTCCTCCAGATTTCTTTGGTTTTTAATCTGATGTCCTTCTCTCCCTGGTTCCCATTGAGGATACCATGTTGCATTAAATTATCTTATTTCCTTGGGCTCCTCTTGGCTGTTACTGTTTTTCAGACTTTCCTAGTCTTTGCTGACCTTCACAGTTTTGAAGAATACTGGCCAGGCATTCTGTAGAATATCCTTCAAATGAAGTGTATTTTTCTATTTATTCTTTTTCTTGAGATACAGTTGGCATATAACATTGTATTAGTTTATGGTGTAGAACATAGCGATTTAACATGTGTATTTATACTGAAATGATTACCACAATAAGTTTAGTTAACATCTATCACCACACATATTACAGATTTTTTCTTGTGATGAGAACATTTAAGATCTACTTTTTAAAGCAGCTTTCAAATATACAATGAAGTATTGTTAACTATAGTCACCATGCTCTACATTTCATCCCCAGAGCTTATATGTGAAAATTTGTACCTTTGACCGCCTTCACCCATTTCACCCACCTCCAACCCCTGCTTGTAGCAGTCACCAGTCTATTCTCTATATCTGAGTTCAGTTTGTTTTTGTTTGTTTGTTTGTTTGTTTGTTTGGTTTTAGATTCTCTATGTAAGTGAGATCATACAGTATTTGTCTTTCTCTTTCTTACTTTTTTCACTTAACATAAGGCCCTAAAAGTCTCTCATCACAAATGTCAGGATTTTCTTTTTTTTTTTTTTAATGGCTGAATTATTTATATACTTCTTTTTTGCATATATGTGTTGCATTTTCTTTATCCATTCATTACTCGATTGATACTTAGGTTTTGGCTATTGTAAATAATGCTGTAGTGAACACTGGGAGTTCAGATTTCTTTCTGAGACAGTGATTTTGTTTTCTTTGAGATAAATACCCAGAAGTAGAATTGCTGGGTCATGTGGTAGTTTTTTGTTGTTGTTGTTTTCGTTGTTGTCATTTTTAGAAACCTCTATACTGTTTTCCATAGTGGCTACACCAATGTATATACCTACCAGCACTACACCAGGCTTAACTTTTGTCTATATCCTCACCCGTATTATTATTATTTTTTCTTTCTTTGATTTCTGTAGCAATGATATTTAAGGATATGTGGTCAACATAGCTTTGAAGATATTTTTGAAATTTGGTGAAATAAAATGTATAAATAGATGTATTTTATGTTATCTGGAAAACAAATGTTTTTCATAAAGTTGACATACATAATTTAGAATTTAAAATCTCTTCGTCGTCAGACTTAGGTCCATAAGCTTTCTATAGAAAATCCTTAGTTCACTAGGCATTAAGGACAGGCCACTGACTAGATGGCTTAGTTCTACTTCATTTAGCTTTTTCATGTTTCAGTTATGTGTTTTGTTTTGTATCTTATGAATGGCAAGCTGCTGTGTTCCTTGTAAGGATAGCATAATGAGTGATACTCTTTTTTCAATAAGAAAAAACATATAGTTTTTAAGAAACTATATCTGAGTCAGTTTGAGGATTAAGTCAGTTTTCATTATTAGGTGTTTAAGAGCAGCACTAGTTTAATAATTTTAAGTTAAAATGACAACTGATTCCCACAGGTATTTATCACAGTTTAACTTAGTATGGACAAAGGATCCTTAATTGATTACTCATAGACTCTTAGGATGAGCTTTAAAATATTTGAACTTCCTGAAATGGTATGTAAAACCTTGTGGTTGTATATATATTGGGGTGGCTTATATCTTTGATCATATAGATTAATCTAATTATTTTTTTAATTTGTCCATTCTGTTTGATCCCTGCTACCACACTGCCCTTAATCAAGGCCTCAGCATTATTGGGTGATAATTTGTTCCACCAAAGCCATGTTATATAACTATTGAAAAGCTCTAGCAACTATCAAAAATACAAGGTGGAGATGAATAGAAGCATTTGATTTGATTATCTTGTCAATTCTTTCTAGTGGGTCACATCTGAACTCTTTAGCAGGTGAAAAAGGTTGACTATTTTCTGTTCCAGCTGGCAGAATTAATGTCTTGCCTGTCTTTTCTTTGAACTGAGTCCTCTGCTCATTGAAATTTTCTTGCTTTTCCCTGTTCACCTAGGAAACCCCATTTATTCTATATAAGCTGATTAAGGCATTCCTAAAGAAGGAGAAGGAATGCCTTAATCAGATTATATAGAATAAATGGGGTTTCCTTCACATGCTGAATATATTACTTTTTGCCTAATACCTGGGCATATCATTATCATTACAATTACCACAGCATAGGTGTGTAACTTTAGTGAGTGTGTGTGTGTATGTTATGTGCATGTGTGATGTTTCACTCAACAGTGATCTTGTCAAAAACAGGGCCTATTTTGTCTATTCATAGCATCAAGCACAGAGCCCAGGGCACCTAAGGTCCTCAATAAGTATATGGCAAGTAAGTGAATGAATGACTGAAATAAAGAAAGATTTTCTGATCACTAATTAAAACTGATTTATTTTAATGAGGACTTACACACACACACACACACACACACACACACACACACACACATGGCCTGATGATAAATTTAATTACAATAAGTTGAGTTCTGAAATTATAAATGACTTTATTTTCTTGGCAAGCTTTTTTTATGATAAGAATATGAAAACCATAGGTTCATATCAGACTGGAACTCTTTCCACGAGCATTTGAAGAGATCAGAAAGATCAATATTTTATAGTTGAAGAATGAGGGGTATTGAGTTCGGTAGATATGAAGCAGCGTGGCATTAAGTCACCCCGATTTATCAGTACATTATACTTGGGGCAAAGCTGTTGGACTCTGATCCTCACTCTTCACCTCTTTAAATGAAATAATGATGACTACTTCACAGAAAACCTCTTTGATCATTTTGGTAAATTTCCTAGTACACTTGCTCCAAGTTATTTTGTTTGAATTAAAATGGGAAAGAAAAGGAAAGGAAGGGGGGTGAAGAGATTGAGAATTAAAATACAAAAAAATTACAAAAATAGTGTGATATAATACTTAACTGTTTTCTATTGTACTCTTTTCACTTTTTAAGTTTGGTATTAACTGCATAGTATTCCTTCACATAAATACACTGGATTTTTTAAATAGCATCCCCATTATAGGACATGAAGGAAGTTTCCATTTATCCAACCACATGTAATGCGACCTTGAGCACTTTCTGTGCTTGGAATCATTTCCTTACTGTTGATTCTCAGGAATGGAGGTTTCTCATCACATCCTCAAAGCCGTGTTTTCTGCTGTCAACAGCATGTTGACCTCTCTTCTACCACAATTCTAACCATTTGTCACATTTTATAGTAGGCATCTTCTAAGAGTGAAGCTTTATCACCCTTCATAGACTATTTGGACCTTCTTGTCATTGTGGGGTGTTTTCAACAATTTGGCCATCTATTGATATGCCCTCCTGAAGGGGATCCAGTCAGCTGGCATTTCTGACATCCAGCAGGGAAACAGCTGTATTTGAAATGATAAAGCTCGTGGCTAAGACATATACTTTTTGGAAATGACTCAAGTTCTCTGAGAACGTGAGCAGTGGCAGTCATATATAGTAGACAATTTTATGTGCATGTGTAAATTGTTATGTGATTGTCTTTCCCATACACTCAAAGTTTTATTTATTTTGACTACATTATACAGATGCTGCCATCCACAGGTTGCAGAAAGGATGCTGTGTAGTATGTCAGCCTCGACACCTTCATGGAAATAACTTATTTGTTTCCCATCTTATACATTTTGGGCCACATTTCCCCATAATATGAATTACTCCCAGAGAATTACCCTCTTGGGAGAATCATTAACTCTTTCAGGGTACCAGTATACCAGTTAGCAGATCACCTCTTCAGTTAACTAAATATCTAAATCCAGAAAGGAAAGTGAGAATTCTGTATTCCATCTCCCTATCCTTTGTAAGGATTACCTCAATAAGGGTATGATTAAGGGTATGAATTCTAGGGAGGAATTCCTGAATTCGAATACTTAATCAACAAGTTATAAAACTTCTCTGTGCCTCAGTTTCTTCATAGGTAAATAGTATCTAATAAATAGGTTTATTGTGAGGATTAAATGAGTTTATACATATTAGGTAATTAGAACTTAAATAGCACTCAAGTGCTAGCTATTAAATTATTAGTGTTATTATTACTGTCATTTTTAATTTGATGAGCTTCAGAAAAAAATACGTATCTGTCTTCCATGCTTTTGAGACCTGGGTTCCTCTAAAATCTGGTAGTCTCTGAAATGGTAACTTACCCAGTTAATGAGAATTATGGCCATTGTCTGTCTTTTTTTTTTAAGTTAAAAACTTTAAAAAAATGTAAACAATCCCACTTACACAGTTTCTTTTTTTCTTGAGTCATTCCATTTGAGTACCTAAGAACGTAAGGTTTTTGGTGTTTCATCTCCCGAAGTAGTAAATTGTTTAAGCAAGAAAACAGCTGCATTGCTAAGGTCCTGATTAGTTTATTGGCATTTGGCTTTGTGGATGCCACTTCTGGGCTAAGATTTAGGAAAAATATTCAGGATCGCCTCTGCCTCTTAGCAAGATGACTTTGGAATACTTGATGCCTCTACTTTTCAGATTCTTATCCTTGTTATAGGACTCTCTGAGATGCCTGTTATAACTAATATTCCATGATTGATTCTGAAAGGAATCATGCTTTAAAAGAATGAGCAGTGGGTTTCTACTCTCTGTTCCTCAGGTAAACAGAAAATTATGATATAATAAATTGTCAGGAAAATTATTCTAGTTGTACTTGCCATTGTACATTGCCATTGGAGCATTTCAGGTGGGGTATAGATTGTCTGGACAACACCCCAAACCCATTGCTCAGCTAAACTAGCTTCCTGATACATAATAAACTAATAATGCAAAATGTTATCAGAATTGAATTAGCCACACAGAGAATTGCCAGATGCAGTCCATATTAGCAAGTTCTGTTTGATTAACAGTGTTTCTGAAGAAATCACCCAGTCAGCAATGCCACTGTCCCTGCAAAGTCAGTCTCTCTGTAGGTTTGGGAAACTCACTTCTTGGTATAGACAAACCTTTTTATATTCAGTGTTCTGTCATCATTTGAGAAGAGCTTACACCATAACTTGTCATGTTCATTTCTATGACTTTATAATATTTGGCACTTTCTGAGTCTTAAAACAGACATAGTCTCAATAAAGCCATTTCTTCATCCAGGAAAGAAAGGGGCTGCCCAGCTATTGCTGATGAGCGGTGCCTCTGCTTTCAGTTTTTCAGCATCCTGGCATGCCTACATTTACCTTGGGAATCAAGACAAGCAGGTTTAATCTCAGAGAACACTCTTAACCCTGCCCCTCTTCATTCATTCACTATTGCTTATGAGTGAAGACTAAAAGCTGCTTTTTATCTGAACCTCTTGTTTAAATAGCATTGTGATGTTCCATTGACACATTGATTACAGTGGAGCCATGTCTGACTCAGCACTTAGGGTTTAGAGTCAGCACTTAGGGTAAAATCCATGTCTAGTAAAAATTGCCCTTAGAAATCCATTAAGTTGGACAAAAAGTGCAGTGTAAATGGATTTATGTCCAGCTCTTTGCATTAAAATGTATATGTGAAAAAATGTGTATCTTTAAACTAGAATCACACTCTGTGCATGCTATAAGATGATCACACTGAGAGAGGTTCCCAGGAACTGATACCTATTGTAGATTCAGTTCATTTGTGTCTCACTGTTCATGACTCTCCTGGTTATATTCAGTGGATGGAAGAACAAGCAGACTCAGGCTACTTAAATTCTTGTTTCTCTTCTTCTTTCTGTCTCCTCAAATTATACAGGTAGAATATTCTAAGCTAAATGCCCAAATGGTATAGCTTTTTAAAAGCTCTGTAAGCTACAGCTGGCTCAATAATAAGTTGCTGCAGAGAATTGGTTTAAATTACTTTTTGACACATCAGAGAACATTTACTGAGTACCTGTGTTATGTACTGAATGTGTGCCCCGTCCAAATTCATATGTTGAAACCTAATCCCCAAGGTGATGGTATTTGGAGGTGGGACTTTGGGGGGGTAATTAGGTTTTTATGAGTTCATAAGGTTTGATGCCCTCCTGATGGGATTAGTGCCCTTAGAAGAAGAAGAGACAGGGAGTTCTCTCTCTCTGCATACTAAGCACAAATGGAGAAAAGGCTAGGCAAATACACAGCTAGAAGGTCACCATACACAGACAAGGCTTTCAACAGACACTGAATCTGCCAGCATCTTGATCTTGGACTTCTTAGTCTTCCCAACTGTGAGAACTAAGTGGTGCTTAAGTCACTCAATCTATGGCATTTTGTTATGGCAGGCTGAGCTGATTGAAACAACCAGCTTGATCACATTGTTGAAACCAGGAAAAGTATGTTGTTGCCTACATGTGAATATAAACATGATACATGGGTGGGATGACATTACAAATCAGTGAAGAAGAAATGATTAGTAAATAAATAATCCGGAGGCACTCTATTATAAATATAGGGAAAAAATAAAACCATACTTTCCAAATATAGAAAAGGTCAATTGCATGCAGGTTAAATATCTAGTTATGTAAAGCAAACATTAAAATGTTTTAAAAATAAAATGGTGGATAATTTTTTACAAACTTAAAATAGGAAAGCGTTTCTTCAATCAGATATAACATTACAAACCTTGAATAAAAGAGTTGATATGCTGGTCTGCATCAAAACTGAAAAAAAAAAAAAATGTCCTGTTTAACAAAAACAGCACAAATAGTCAAGGCCCAAACTGGGAATGGATATTGGCAACATATATAAACAACATAGAATCAGTATTTCAAATTTCCAAAGAATTCCTACAAATTAACAGATACAAGGGACAATAATAGGAAAATGGACAAAGGATTCAGGGAGGTAATTTCCAGAAGTGAACAGATTAGACTGATCAATAAATAATTGACCAGATGCTCAATTTCCCTAGACATTGATGGAATGTATGTGACTTAACAAGAAAATGTTTCACACTTACCAAATTGTTAAAACATTTTAAATTCTTAAAATACCAAATGTTGGTAAAGATGTATAGAAAAGGAAATTCTTAGATCCTATTATCTGTTTAGCTTGCCAAACCCAATTTGCAGAACATTTTTGTAGTATTTAGTATGTGAAATGGTACACATTTTCAACTAACGAGTTCTAATCATGATTCAAGAAAAACTCCCAAACACATACAGACTTAATTGTGAAGTTACTTATATTTTTTAAAAAATAAATACACATTTTAGGTACGTTTATTAGGTTTTCCTTTTATTTGTTCTTTCATTTATGTATGTATTTATTATTATTTATTCATTTATTTGGTTTCCATAGTCTGCATGTATCATCACTGTAAGACCACTAACGTTATATTTGTTAAAGAATCAACACTGATGGTTATATTTAAATTTCAAGGAAAAAAAATCACTCCACACCAACCCAGTATTTTACAAAACCAGTAAGCAGGCCACAGGGAGGGGTCATGGGGGCTGCACCCTGGAGGTGTGGCCGGATGCTGGGTTTTGCAGAGGGAAGAGCGAAAAAGGCGATTTCAGATAGGAGGGCTTGATTGTCTTTGGGTCATACTTAACATGGTAAAGCCCAATAGCAGAGCTAAAGTGAATTAATCAGAACTACATGTTTCGACAGTATAAATTTCAAATGCAATGTCAAGAGAAAAGAAAGCATGTGGCATGGCAAGAATATTTATTGGGTGCTTACTCTGTGCTGGGCATATTATAAGTTTGGTTTAATTAAAGTTTAAAGAAACAGGCAAAATGTTACTATTTATCATTTAGGGAAACTTTTTGTAAACAAAGTAAGGTACACATGGGAATGAGGAGCACAAAAATCAGGGGAGTGGGTACTGAGATAGGGATGATGGGGCTGGGGGAGAGGTGTGAGATTGGGCAGCAGTTTACTTTTGAAGCAAAAGTAAAAGTGTTGATTATATGAATATACATTACTTTTTCCCTAGATAACTTGATATATTTGGAATATTCCAAATATTTAGAAATTTAAAAATTGCCATTGAAGTTATTTTTGGAATATATTAACTTAGCAGCTCTATGAAATGTTTGACAACAACAGAGTAAATTGTCCTATACTTAATATCTCAAATGGTAACAATGCATATTTTAAAAATTTTACCCAGAGGGATGTCTAGGTGGCTCAGTCAGTTAAGTGTCTGCCTTTGGCTCAGGTCATGATCCCAGGATCCTGGGATCTAGTCCCACATCTAGGCTTTCTGCTCAGTGGGGAGCCTACTTCTCTGTCTGCCTGCTGCTCCCCCCGCTTGTGCTCTCTCTCTCTCTCTCTCTCTCTGTCTGAGAAATAAATAAATAAATAAAATCTTTAAATTTTATTTACCTGCATAAACTCTGCGGTAGCCACATGGTTGAATTTAGGACTCTTATATTGATCAGCATTACTTGGAATGTAATCAAATGTTAATGCTAGAGGAAAACATATTTCTAGGAAGGCTAAGTAAAATAAAAGAACTCAGATAATTTATGGATTCACTGCATAATTACATTGTTATAGGTTTACAGTAAAAAAAAATAAGCTGCACAATGGAAACATTAAGAAATATGCATAAATTTCCTTTTCAATAAGAAGTGCTATAAACAAACATAGTTAAGTCATAGATTGATCTTAAAATCAATAAAGCTCTCCATTTTCTTGAGTTTGGTTAAGAAAGCCTGCATCATATGAATTTCCAGATTTTAAGTGGAATAAAGGGAATTAATGGAGAATATGTACAAAAATTTAATAGGTATATACATATTTTACGTTTCTGTTATTTTTTTGTGGTTATACTTAGGTACCATCTTATTAAAAAGAGAAGCAAATATTTAGAATGGAAAACAAAGATTTTTCAAATGAGAGAACTCACAACTTTATGATCAAATAAGTATTCATTCAAACAATAGTTCATTTGGGGAGTATCTGCTTTGTGCCAGGTGTAGATCAAAATACTGAGAAAGGAACAGTGAACATAATACACAAGACCCTGCCCTCACAGAATTTATATTATATAGGGGAAGGGAGGAGCTTACTTTCTTATAATCTAGTACCTATATCTATAAGGGGATTTATAGATAGTGTACCTGATAGGTACCTAGTACCTATTTCTATAAGAAAGCTTACTTTCTTATAATCTAGTACCCATATATATGGGTATATACTATACCCATATATACTAAATGACAATTACGAATCTTTGTGGCTTTTGGAAGAAAAGGGGGGGGGATCCACTGAATGGACTCCTTGATAACCTTAACATAAGTTAAATTTTTTTAGAAAGAAAACACTTACTGGCTTTTTATGTTACATAAATAAAAATGTTTATAGTAGTTTTACTGGGAACAGCAGGCTCAAGTGTTTCAAATGCAGAAGAAAAACAAATGGTGGAGTCTGCTTTTCAGCTGTGTTAAGACTGTTTAACTGTTTTTCTTTGGCAAGTCTTTTGAGCTTATTACTTAAATTATTGGGTTTTCTTTTCTTTCTTTCCTTTCTTCTAAAAGAGCAAATTATTAATGTCTTTATACAGTAAGAAATCCAAATAAAATTTAAAGTACTTTTTTATTTAATGGACTCTTAATTTTTTATTAAGACCTTCTATCTGTGTCAGGCATGGTCCTGGGATCTGTGTATTCAGAAATACACACCTGCTTCTCCGGGGAGTACAGGGTCACAGAGCCAACTGCCAATGCCAGTTATCATGTAATGGGGTAGGGCCTCTTAACGGAAGTATAAACACAGTTCTGAGTGAGCAATTCCTTTCTACTTAGGATTAGAGAAGTTGGAAGATACTTTTTTAGATACTTTTTTTTTTTTTTTTTGGCAGGGGTCAAGGAGGCTTCAAAATTGAACTGTGAGGCAGGATCTCAAGTAGTTATTAACCTCATGTTTTCTATTAATCAACCAGTATGTTTATTGCCTTTATGTGCCTTAATTTCTGCATGCCATTCATTCATTTGGTGACTCATTTATCCATTAATTTATGGATCATCAGATTTATCATATTTATTACATACCCTGTGTTGGCACTTTGCTAAGCAATGGTAAAAAGAGTGAGCAAGACAGTGCTGTGCTAACTTTCATTTTATATGTCAGCACCAATGGCTTGACTTATAGACACATAACTGTTTCAATCCAGAGGTTATTGAATTGCAAAATATTTGAGTTATTATAGTTAGATGGGTAATATGATTTGGTTTTGAACAAAGAGTACAAGTCATATTCTAAAGTTAATGGGAGTACTTGGAGTTTATATGTCATTGAATCACAGTATATTTAAAACCTGGTTAGAAAAACAAAACAAAATTCCAGAGTGTGATTTACATACTTGTTTCCATTCCATCTAAATAATTCCCTTTAACTACAATTTTGGAAGAACATAACACTATACAAAACACTTTTAGATACGGTATCTTGTTTGATCCTGACAGCATCCCTCTGAATCATGAATATAGAGTCCTACGACTTTCCTAAAATAAAGCATTAGTATGTGTAAGAATCTAGCATTCATTCCATCATGCCCTAAGACACCTTGAGAAAGCTCTGGAATTCCTGAATGCCTCCCAGACTTCTTTTTCTTTATGTTTATTTTTTTCCCTCTAATATATGTTTTATTTTAAAACAACCTTTTCTTATTTAGTTTTTCTTTAACGAGAAGGCAAATGTTTTGTTTTGTTTCATTTTTCCCAGTAAAATTAGTGAAACAGTGGGATAATTGGCTAACAACATGTAAAGGTTTATACTTCCAAAATAAGAGAGAATTAGGGGTGCCTGGGTGGCTCAGTCTGTTGAGCATCCAACTCTTGATTTTGGCTCAGGTTGTGATCTTACGGTCCTGGGATCAAGGCCCATGTTGGGCTCTGCATTCAGTGGAAAGTCTAAATGCCTGGACTTAAGGCATGTCAATGCAAAACATAAGTGAGGAATTTAGAGAAACTTAGTTTCACCAGTGGAATAGAGATTAAGGAAGCAAGGAGTCTTTGACAAAGTTAGGCAGAGCTGGGGAGGAATGGGGAGGGTATTAATGTAGCTTGGGGCAGCTGGGCTTTCAAGAAAGGTCTGAAATCTGATGAGTGGAAATAAGAACGTTATGAAAAACTGTGAGGAAGGGTCAGCAATTATTTATTAAACTGTGTTCCTGCAAGACACAGTGCTTGGTCTCGAGAACTCACTGGCATTCTCCAGATTTTTGAGGTTTGGAAAAACATGAGTAGATTGGATAAGGAGATAAGATGATCATAAAAGGAGGTAGAAAAGAGACCCTGAGAGGTGGAGTAGAAATTTGAGATTTAGGACTATTATTGTTAATGCCAGACCTTTTGGAGGCTTATTAGGACAAAAACAAACTTTTTAGGTTTTTAAGAAAAACTACTATAAAGAAAAAATAACTGGTTATAAACTCAGACCCAAACATAACTCTTGGTATGCTATCCTCTTATCAGAACTGCCATAATTTGAAGGGAAAGGAGAAGAATGTTGCTAATCTTGTCAACTTCAAAGTGCCACAGAGGATAGTATTGTGTATTAGTATTTTAGAAAACCGTCTTAACTGCTTGTAGCATAATCCCAGGATTTTCTATTTAAGGAAGTCTTAATTATTTGCCCTAACAGAAGATCACACAAAGCATTTATTTCTGAATGAAGAACAGTTAGTTGACTTATTTCAAGTAGCTTTTGTTGTGCATGTACTAAGTGAATAAAAACAGTATGTAGTCTGTAAATCCTGTAGAGTCCTTCACACCATAGGGACTAGAGGCTGCCAATATTTCAAAGCACTGACAGGCAATAAGTCTTCAGCAGCAAAATAATCCAGGCCAAAATGAACTAGTAAAAGATTTCTGGGGCTTAGTTATTTTTTTATTGGTATATAATTTGTACCCAATGAAATGCACAGTTGGGTACTCTCTTCTTTACGAGTTTTTTCCTTGAACTCCTTGAGACCATATTGCCTCCTACATCTCCAGCTATTCTTGCTCGGTCTCCATTATGGATGCCTATCCCTTCCCTAAATGTTGTTGCTCCTATGTCATCTGCCTGATACTTTCTTGTCTTTACAGCTTACATATTTTGTTTGTTTTATGTTGCTTTCAGTAAGCACATATATGCTCATTTATCACCACATCCACGTATGTAGACTCTGTCTCCCACCTGCCTCATTCCTACGTATCCAGCGAGCAATGGAACATTTTCGTTTAGTGCTTCCGTCAGAACTTTAAATTTATCAGGGGTACAACTGAACTTATTGCCTCTCTTTACAAATATGCTTTTACTTAGGTTTCCATTATTTGCACTAGTACAAACCATTCAAAATAATTCAAGCAATTGAGCACCTTTGTGTCAAACATAGTAGGTTGGGTGACCCTGCTTTTGAGGAACTAATAGATTAGCCATTTATTCAAGACACACCTGGACATCATTTCTGGAGTTTTGTTTTTTCCTCACCCATCCCAAATCCCCCCAAAATGCTACCTCTCCCCACATCATTATGAACCCTTCATTCTTCCTCTGGAATCTCTGAACCCTGTGCTTTTCTTCAACCACTACCTTGTCAAGATCTTTCTGCTTTGTTTCCAGGATTCCCATGCAGAGGGTAGTGTTATAATGGATTCAGACTATGTACCTTGGGCATATAGGCAAGGAAAATATGAATTCTGATTAGAGGATCTTAGACTTTATTCATCAACCATGTATTGCTTTTCTATTAGGCATAAAGTAAGTATACTAAAATAGCAGAACATAAATATAATTGAACAATAAAGTAGATAACTTGTTATGGAGAAAGCTTCTAAATAATACCTATTTATAATCCATGGATTTTCCGTTTGTCAATTAAGTATGCTATTCTTCTCAATAGATTATTGCTTGAATCCTCACTTCTGATTCACCTTGAATCCTGTCTCAGTCTTAGACTCTCCTGAGATGGTTTTTTTCCTGGTTTTAGGCTATTTTGGCAGAGACATTTTCTAGGCTGCTTTTTCCAGCTGCTGTTGTCTTATCTCTGCATTTCTCTCATGGTGCCTGCCTGCCCACAGGCCCAAATTGCTCCACTTGAAAATCTGTTCACTCTGCTTAGTTTAAAATAAAGGGATTGCTTTATTTATTGCTTTTCAAGCCCACTGCATCACGGAAATCTTAGTTACCAGGAAAGTTTGAAGACATCTAGTTGAATTTCCCAATCAGTGCTGGAAATGCTCTGAGTTGCTATCTTTCTGCTCACATGGCAAAAGAGGCAAAAATAGCTGAATGATACAGCTGAGAAACATGTGTACATCACCTAGTTAATAAAAGGCACTCAAAATAAGCCTTATGCTTTCTCTAGTGTTCTCTTTCCCTCTTTGTTCATTTCCACTGTTTCTCATCTCATATCACTGTGGACAGTGAGAAACTCAGAACATCTCTCCTTGTATTTTCACAGAAGGGATAGGATTTTCACTCTTTCACATTGGAGAGAAGGCCATCTGTCTGGTCCCTGAATTCTACCCCTCACATTTTTTTCCTCTTCGAAGAGGAATGGATAATACTGGTGAGAACTATTCAGTGATTCCTCTAAAGGTACTTTCATTGGTTTCTTCTGTCTCTTCTTGGCACCAAAGCACCTAAAGGCAGGCTTGATTCAGCCTCATGTCCTCTCCTGCTAGCAGAGACAGGCCAGAGTCTTCTAGTAGTCTTTAGATTTAGTCTTCCACAGAGGAATAGCAGGATTCTGGGTTTGAGGGTAAAGAAAAAGGATCAAGTCAAATTTGGGTTGTGCTCCAAGGTGCATTCTGAAATCCAGCTTTACAAGTAATGAAGTTCCTGTTTTGGCAATGGGGCACTCTTTCCCTATTACTCATTGTTTCACTTAGATTGGGATTTCAGGGGAGTCTAAATATCCCTACTTTCCTCTGCATTCTGAGCCAATTGGGCCAATAGGCTGGTAGGCAAACAGGAGAGAAAGAGAGAAAGAGTTAAATCAATCAATCAAGGTAACGATATATACATGCAGTATCACACTGAGGACATTAACCACTGCCCAGTTGGGTACCATGGATATGACATGTCCTCAGTGGTTTATATTTTTTTAATATACATTTAGCTGAGCAAGTCTATGACAAACATTGTGCTAGGCACCAAAGTTTCAACAATGAACACAGGAATACATTCTCTAGTTTCATGGGGCCTACATATTTACAACCTAAAAGGAAGGATGTAGAATGAGCTTTAGAGTCATCCAGACCTGAAATAAAATTCTGATTGCATAAAGTATTAACTGTGATAAAAATACCTTTGGTTAGTTATTTTCTTAGCTATTTATTATAATGGATAGACTTGGGCATTTTATCATTTCCTGTTATGGAGTCAGAAGTCTTGAGTGCTGGAGCATTGGCTGGCTCAGTCAGTACAGTGTGGGATTCTTGATCTTGTGCTCATGAGTTCAAGCCGCATGTTGGATATAGAGATTACTAAAAAAATAAAATCTTCAAAGAAAAAAAAAAGATTTCAGTGCCAATTCAGGCCCATGAACTACTTGTCTTTTGCCTCTGCAGAAGTCATTAATCTTTCTGAAGCTCTCTTTCCTTGCCTGCATTTTGGAAAAATTTGCAGTATTCTGGTGAAGATTATAGGAGATCCTGAGGTTAAGAACCAAGCCTTGGTTCACTTTACCTAGTAATTAAAAAAACAACTAGCCTTAGACATCTCTGGACCTTTCAGGAGGTGGAGTAGAGCACAGTGATGTGCTGTTTTGAAGTTAGTATTTTTTAATTTTTTAAATTTTAATGTCTTTGTATGAGTCGCCATTAGGGAGGAAAGTAGAGCCATTCTTCCAGGAGGGAAGTGGATCTTATGACATCTCCTACTTGTGTCCATATGCCTGACAGTGTTTTCACATACACAGGTTCTACAGTTGGGAAATATAAGCTTTCTCTAGACTGTTAAGGTACTTTAACTATAACTTATATTTAAACCAAATATACCAAGTCTTTACAGAATGTGGGGAGTGTAATTTCATAACCAAACTATTTGATATTCTAATTAAAAGAAGATATTTCTAACATGCAAATCTCTGACATTTGCCAATATATTTGTAAAATACTGGTGTAGCCAGAGGGAATTTGTCTATAAATGTTCTACATGACATTCAAGTAATGGATTCCTTGTATTAAGCCACTAAGCTACTCTAAAACATAGTTACTTCCTAGTTGTAGGATCCCGAGGTTTTGCCTCTCTGTTTTAACAAATACTTCTTGATCCTCAGTGTGGAAAGAGAAATGAATCTGTTTCAGTTTGAATTATTTAAGATGCTCACCCAATTCATAATTCAAAGAGACTATTGAGAAGCCTATACTTTCAGATGTAATAGAACTTTATCTTAAGGTATTTCATAGATTAAGTTATAAAGATTGATAGTTATTCAGATCATCTGTAGAACTCTTAAAATCATAGTTATTGAGAATATTTTATATTGAAGACCTTGTTGTAGGGCCTGTAACATAATTTAGTCTTTCCAATAATCATATGTGTATAAAAGAGCAAACTTTTCCTGCCCACCTTATCATGTTAGATATGTACAACAGTGGACCCCTAAGACAAGTCAGTCCTAGAGGTCAGTTTAAATGTAAAATTTCAATTTACCAAAACTATGTATAGCTTATAATAGTATCTTCTCTCCCCTTTCCAGGAGCTCATTGATTCATTCTAAGAATTTTATTGGTGCCCACTATGTGCCAGGGAGAGAAATCATGCACTTGAGACCCACGTAAGCAATACTGTGTTTCATCTTCACCACTCATCATTCTTGCTCAAATCACTGGATAAACAGATATGTTCCAACAATGCATCAAATAGTATTAGTAAAAATAAGAGACTCTACCTCTTGCTGTTTTAAATCACATTTTTTGTTAATTTTAGAGGGTTACTTTAAGAAAATCTGTTTCTTATGGTGAGGAATATTTATAGTTCAACAATTGTTACATCCTTTCCTCAACGTCTTCATCTGTCAAATTCAAGCAAAAGTAGATTTATTCTGAAACTTTCAGAATCTCATGGAATGACCCCATTTTTATCTTTTTATACTATCTCTTTTTTCAGGTAGTCTTTCTTTCTTTTTTTTTTTTTTAATCTATCCACCATCCATTTATATTCACTGACCACCTATCCATACACAAATACATGCAATATAAAAATAGATTTATTTACAGGTGTCCCTGACTTGAAATAGTTCAGCTTATGATTTTTCAACTTCACAGTAGTGTGAAAGTAAATGCATTTAGTAGAAACTGTACTTGAAATTTGAAATTTGAATTTTGACTTTTCCTGTGCTAGTGATACACAATAGGATCCTCTCTTGTGATATTGGACAGTGGCAGTCAGCAGTAGATCATTCAGCCCCATGATCACAAGGATGAACAACTGATATACTTACAACTATTCTATACTCCATGAAACAGTATTTTCATTTTCATTACAGCATTCAGTAAATTACATGAGATATTCAACACTTTATTATAAAATAGGCTTTGTGTTAGATGATTTTGCCCAGCTGTGGGCTAATGTAAAGTGTCTTGAGCATGTTTAAGGTAGTGTAAGCTGAGCCATGGTGTTTGTGGTAGACTAGGTGTATTAAATGCATTTTTGACCTAAGGCATTTTCAACTTATGATAGGTTTATTGGGATGTAACCCCATTGTAAGTCAAGGAGGATCTATATTTTCATATTTGCAAAAGCAAGGTCTGAAATTATATGAGCAATACTAGTAATTTTTTAAGTAGAGGTTTTCTTCTTAACTTTTTTGTATTTTTGTGACTATGATTTTTTTCCTTTAGTATTTTTGCAAAAAATTAAGTTTTTAATAATCTACATTAAAATAAAGCTATGTTTTAAAAATGTAGTGGTTCCACACTATATGGATAAACACTTCAAAGGTTAAAAAAATCAACTTAAAATGAATTTGAAAACTTTTTTGAATTAATGAAATGTATATAATGTGCATTTAGATGTAGGAAAAAAATTCTCAAGATCTGAATGGATTATAAACTAGATTACAGATAGGTAGCATGTGTAAAATAAGGCAAATAAATAGAAAATATACAATGTAACTCACCCTAAGTAATACTACAGTTTTAAAATTTCTGTGTTGAGATACTATATGTTATAATGAGCAAGTAGATACCTAGTGGACCAAAATGAGGTTTTAATAAGTTATCAACTAGGCTAGTACACTATTAATTAGTAAGGCTTTTGCTTAGGAGAGGAATCCTAAATAACTCCAGACATCAGAAAACATTGATTTATATGAATGTCAAAATAATTATTATCAAGTAGAAAGCGATGTCTACATATTTGTTCTTAATTATCCCTACTACTTATTGAGCATTTATTGTTAAGTACAGTGCTTCACATTTCATAAGAACTTTTTCATGTAATCTTTTCATCAACCGTTCCCATTTACTGGAGGAAACAAGTTTTAAGAGTTATAAGCAATTGATGCAAGTTTATACAAAATTGAAAATTGAACAAGAGCAGTCTGAAGCCAATGCTTGCCCTAGCTCTAATCTATTGCCATTAAAAAAAAAAAAATTAGAATACTGTCCTAAGATTGTGTGTTGGCTAAATTTTATGTGTCTACATGACTAGGCTGTGGTGCCCAGTTGTTTGGTCAAACGAGTCTAGATGTTGTCAAGGTATTTTGTAGTTATGATCAGTTATCTTTAAGTAAATGGATTACCCTTTGAATGTGAGTGGGCCCCATTCAGTCAGTCAGAGGCCATAGGAATAACAACTGAGGTTTCCAGAGAAGGAATTCTGCTTTAAGAATATAGTAGAAATCCTCACTGAATATCCAGCCTGTTAGCCAGCCCTACAAGCTGCAAACTCAAGACTATAGTATCAACTCCTGTCTTGAGTTTCCAGCCTGCTGGCTTGCCCTGTTGATTTTAGACTTGTCAGCTCCACAACTGCATGAGCCAATTCCTACTGATTCTGGTTTTCTGGAGAACCCTAACTGTTATAGAGTCTACACAGTATCTTTTTATTAAGCTTAGCTTATTTTAACTTCCTCAAGGTATCATTTTACTAATTGGTTGAAAATAACTAATATGATTTTATTTATGGATGGTGTATTTGTACTAAGTGCCAAGTCTTATTTTTTGTCATAAGTACATATAGTCAATTCTAGTGAATGGTTACAAATGGTAAAGAAGTAGAGCAAACATTACTATCCCTTATTCAAAATATAAATATTTGGGGGGTTGCCTGGGTGGCCCAGTCAGTTAAGTGTCTGCCTTTGGCTCGGGTCATGAGATCAAGCCCCACGTCGGGCTTTCTGCTCAGTAGGGAGCCTGCTTCTCCCTCTCCTTGCCACTTGTGCTCTCCATCACTCTCTATCTCTCTCTGTCTCTCTCAAATAAATAAATAATATCTTTAAAAAATACATAAGTATAAATATTTTGCTTATTTTGGGTATATACTTGAAGCTAGCCTCTGAACAGTTTTTCACATATATTTTGTTGCTAATTTAACTGTTACATATTATTTAAGTTAGACATTTTTTGTTTGTTTGTTCTTTTACTGTGTTATGTTAGTCACCATAAAATACATCATTAATTTTTGGTGCAGTGTTCCAAGAGTCATTGTTTATGTATGACACCCAGTGCTCCATGCAATGCATACCCTCCTTAATACCCACCACTAGGCTCACCCATTCCCCAATCCCCTCCCCTCTAAAACCCTCAGTTTGTTTCTCAGAGTCCACAGTCTCTCATGGTTCATCTCCCCCTCTGATTTCCTCCGATTCACTTTTCCTTTCCTTCTCCTAATGTCCTCCATGTTATTCCTTATGTTCCACAAGTAAGTGAAACCATATGATAATTGACTCTCTCTGCTTGACTTATTTCACTCAGCATAATCTCCTTCAGTCCCATCCATGTTGATGCAAAGTTGGGTATTCATCCTTTCTGATGGCTGAGTAATATTCCATCATATATGTGGACCACATCTTTATCCATTCATCTGTTGAAGGATATCTCGGCTCTTTTCGCAGTTCGGCTGTTGTGGACATTGCTGCTATGAACATAGGGGTACATATGGCCCTCCTTTTCACTACATCTGTGTCTGTGGGGTAAATATCCAGTAGTGGAATTGCCAGGTCATAGGGTAGCTCTATTTTTAATTTTTTGAGGAATCTCCACACTGTTTTCTAAAGTGGCTGTACCAACTTGCATTCCCACCAACAGTGTAAGAGGGTTCCCCTTTCTCCACATCTTCTCCAACATTTGTCGTTTCCTTCCTTGTTAATCTTTGCCATTCTAACTGGTGTAAGGTGGTATCTTGATGTAGTTTTGATTTGAATTTCCCTGATGGCTGATGATGAACATTTTCTCATGTGTCTGCTAGCCATTTGTATGTCTTCATTGGAGAAGTGTCTGTTCATATCTTCTGCCCATTTTTTGGCATGATTATCTGTTTTTTGGGTGTTGAGTTTGAGAAGTTCTTTATAGATCTTGGATATCAGCCCTTAGACATATTTTAAGGGCTGGGGCCAATAGAAATATTTTTTTACCATCCCCTACCTGTAGCATACTGTAATGCACTTTGAGCTGTACAATTTCTGAATAAGATTCCATTTATTATCTAGTTCAGCATTTCCCAATCATTCACTACTTCACTTACTTTTTTGCCATAATTGTTGCCACCTATATTCTTATTTACTTAATATTTTAAAATCATTTCACATTTTATGCAAATAAACTTATTTAAACAGTGAACTTTAGATCACTGTCACAAAAGAAAATTTAAAATGATTTGCCAGAAGTAAAATGTGAGGATGAAAAATGAATATGAACTTAACAAAGCAGCATATATGTGTACCTTGTTTTGTTGTGCTTTGTAAAATATAGTGTTTTTTTAAAAATTGAAGTTTTGTGACAACCCTGCATTGAGCAGGTATACTAGTGTCATTTTTCTAATAGTGTTTACTCACTCTATCTCTCTGTGTCACATTTTGGTAATTCTTGCAATATTTCACACTTTTTCATTGCTATTATATGTTGTGCTATTCTGTGTTCAGTGAGATGTCTCACTGAAAGCTCAGATGATTAGCGTTTTTGAGCAGTATTTTTAAATTAAGGTATATATATATATATCTTTTTTAGACATAATGCTATTGTATACTTAATAGACTACCATATAATATAAATATAACTTTTATATGCAGTAGGAAACCGGAATATTTATGTGACTCACTTTATTGCAATATTAACTTTATTGTAGTAGTCTAGAACCAGATTTGCAGTAACTCTGAGATAAGCCTAGTGGATTATGGTTGTTTGTTAAATACTCTGAATCTGAAGCCTGGATTCATCTGGTTCAAAAGAGGATTATGAAGTGTTAGAGTCATACTAGCTCTTAACTGAATCTTTCTCTCAATGGACTCAGGACAAGTGAAGAATAACTTTGTTATTTAGTTAAAGTTATTTAATGCTACCAAATAAAATTATCTCACGCTTTACTAAAAAGAAACTTAATCCATTTCTCTTCCCCACTGTTGACTTTCACTAAATGTATCTGATAAGTGGCTGTCTTTTCTGTCCCTGATATCCCCACGGATAAACTTCATGAGAAATCACGTTGCCATTTACTAAATTACTTTAGTTGTGAGAATACCTTCTCTTCTAGCGAACTAACATCTCTTCCTTTATCTGTTGGTCTTCGATCAGCCATCTCTATCCAAAGAGTCTAATCTCTCATTCATAAAAGATTTTTTCTTCATTATCACCTCCATTTCCTATCTTATGCTTTGTTACATGCTGTGACACTCCTCTTACTGAATTCACATGCACATGTACCACAACAACTTTTAATGGTCAAGAGGTTAAAGAAGAAGAGCAACTTCCTTGGCAAAGAGAAATTCTTTTGGGAGGTAAAAGTCAAAGAAGTTTTACTTTTTTGTTATTTTCCCCAGCAGAGGTACCCTAAATTTTTACTGTTTTTTTAAATATATAATTATTTTTAAGATTATTATTTTAAGAAGCAAAATAGTAAACACAGAAAGGGAAAAATATACTTATGACAGGAGTAAAGGTAATATGGATTAGCAGATGATATGATGGTATTTGTTAGTAGACATAGCTTTGCTATCTATAATGAGTAAATTGGGCAAGATTTAGTGTTCAATCCTTGCCACATTGTGTGGTACAGAAAAGATGTCATTAAACTGTTGGTGAATGACACATAGCCCTAAAACACTGAGTTTGATTTTATTTAATGAAGAATTTTACAATTTCCCTATGTGAAATACTATTAAAATTACCTGTTAAAAATGACAGAAAGGCTAACATAAATCATATATAGTTGTTTACTGTAGAAAACATGGCCACAATGGGACAGTTTCTCTCATGGGATATAAGAAAAAAATTCTGTCATGGATCATTATTAGTCAAGAGTTCTTGTAGTCTTATTGAGAGAAAGGAAGGAAAGAGGGAAAGACCCTGATATTAGTGGATGTTAGATGTTGATACAGACGTGATACAGATGGAGTTGCATGGCTATTTGAAGATAATTTCTGAAACAAATCTCTAAAGAACAATTTGTTTATGGTTTCAAATTACCTCGTCAAAATACGTGATTTAAAAAATTAGATTTATGATGATGATTTTTAGATATAACATCAAAGGCACAATACATGAAAGAAGTAATTGATGAGCTGGATTTTATTAAAAAACAAACACACCAAACTTCTGGTCTGCAAAAGACAACATCAAGGAATAAGAAGCTATATACTGGGAGAAAATATTTGCAAAAGACATAAATAGGAAGATGCACCTATCATATGTCATCAGGGCAATGCAAATTAAAACAACAATGAGATACTACTGTATACTTATTACAGTGGCCAAATCCAGAACACTAACACCACAAAATGCTGGAGAAGACATGGAGCAATAGGAATTTTCATTCAGTGCTGGTATGAATGCAAAATGCTACATTTCAAAGTGCATTCAAAAATGAACTTTCAAAGACAGTTTGTAAGTCTTTTACAAAACTAAACATACTCTTGTCATATGTTCCAGCGTTGACACTCCTTGGTATTTACTCAAAGGAGTTAAAAATGTATGTCCACACAAAAGTCTGCACATAGATGTTTATAGTGGCTTTACTCACAATTGCCAAAGCTCTAAGGCAACCAAGATTTTCAGTAGGTGAATAGATATGTAAGTTGTGGTACATCCAGACAATGGGATATTATTCATTGCTAAAAAGAAATAAACTGTCAAGGCATGAAAAGACATGGAGGAACCTAAGATGAGTTTTACTAAATGACAGAAGCCAATTCGAAAAGTCTACAAATTATATGATATTCTGGGAAAGGTAAAATTACAGAGGCAGTAGAAAGATCAGTGTGTGCGAGGGGAGAGGGTGGGAGAGGGATAAATAGTTGGAGCACAGAGAATTTTTAGAGCAGTGAAAATACTTAGTATGATCCTATAATGATGGTACATGTCATTATATATTTCTTCAAACCCACAGAAAGTATATCACCCAACATGAACTATATAATGTGGACTTTGGGGTGACAATGATGTTCATTGTGGGTACATCAATTCCAACAAATGTGCTACCACAGTAGAGGTTGTTAATAGTGGAGGATACTGTGCATTTGCGGAGGCAGGGGTTATATGGATAATCTATTTTCTCAATTTTTCTGTGAACATAAAACTGCTGTAAATTTTTTTTTTTTTACTTATAAAAAAATTAAGGGAGCCTTATAATTTGAGTTACGACCTAATATTTTTTCTCTTGGTTTTATTCTAATTATTTGGGTCAAATAAAAACTTGGCTTATTGATCTATTTACAACAGTACTGACTTGCTACAAAGCATCTTGTCATAGGATAGAGGATGCTAATCACTTACTCTGTGATCCCTTTGAGTCCTAAACAATCCTGATATCAACATAAGGAGTCTAAAAAAGTGCAGTTGGTATCTGTGGCTAAAACAAGGCTTCTTATAACTCTTTTTGAGTGGAAGATATCCAGGGTCCTAGAGAACTCAGTACAAATCTATACAGTCACAGGTAGAGACTAGCTGTGGTTAAGACACTCTCTAAAACAGACCTCTTTACGTTCCATGGGGAAGAGGGCTGTTCCAATTGGTGAGGAGATCTGTTGTCTTGGTTTTAGTTAAGCACATTTCTAATGTCATGAAACCCCTCTTGCTGAATTTCTGTGCTCATGGACTACCACCTGTCTTAGAAGTGAAATATAAACCCTGATCATAATAATTTATGTAGTATTTATCTGTAATGCAGACATATGGAAAAAAAGTAGTGTTCTTAATAGCAAGGCTGGTTTCCGTCAAGGATACAAATTTTTCAAATCTGATCAGTGTCAATGGATTTTTTGAAAGGTTTCTTATTTCTATGTCACTTTTAAAGAACCTTAGTATGTCTCCGCAAGTGGGAGGTGAGCAGCAAATTTTGAGGGTTTTGATATGTAGGTGCAAGTAGCATAAGGCAAGTGTTTCAAGATGGGAAACTAATTAGGACAGGATAAAGTTCATAATATAATAGTTTATCATTGGTGATAACAGCAAGATGAGAGTCTTGAAATGAGTTTAATAAGTTAGCTGTTTGCGCACATGAACAATCTAATGTCTCAACAGGAAGTCTGTTTGCCCAGATGAGCAACGTGTTTGTTCAGATACATTGATTTATAGGAACCTACGGGAGCAATCAGAGAAGATATCAATTGGTTTATAGTCTTATCTTTCTACGCAAGATTGCCCTGGAACAAATCGTTATGTTGCTGGAGGTATCCTCATTTCTCAGTCCTATTAGTTAAACTGTGTGGATGCAGGTGGCCCCAATTCTCATACCTCTGTAATTGCTTCTCTAACTCTCACTGCTCCCCATTCCAATAAAACATTTCTTGTGTTGGGAGATGACTCCTTCCTTTGTAACAAGTTTCTTATCTTCTCTTTTATAGGTACTTAGTTGTCAAGCATAGGTACACTTAGATTGTGTTTTGTTAGAGGATAGGGTAATGATTAATTTTTTTAAAATTTCCACTTCTTAGATCAAAGCTCAACCCAATCCATAGAGATTTCTCAAAATTTTCCTTTTCCATTTAAACTTGGCTACTTTTTTGCTTCCTTATCAGTCCCTGATCTTGTGGTTATCTTATATTCTTAAACTAGTCTTCCCTGGATACAACAAATGCTTCTTGAGCATCTATTTTATATTAAGTATTATGTGAAGTCAAGTGTTTTTAACTGTGAATTCCATTTGAAACATGCTGAAAGCTTAAAAAGAAAATATAAGGAGCCCTTTCTAAAAGATTTATTTATTAATTTTAGAGATAGAGAGAGAAAGAGAGAGAGAGAAAACGAACAGGAGAAGCAGAGGGAGAGAAAATCTCAAGCAGATTCAATGATGAGTGCAGAGCCTGATGCTGGGCTTGATCTCATCAATATGAGACTGTGACCTGAGCTGAAGCCAAGAATTGGGTACTTAACCAGCTATGCCACCCAGGTGCCCCAAGGAGCTTTATGGAAAACAAACAAACAAACAAACTGATAGCCAGATCAACTCTCAGTGTTTCTGATTTACTTGATCTGGGCCACGGCCTAGGCATCAGAATTTTTAAAAAATCCCTCCCAGTTATTTTAATTTTCAGCCAAGAGTAAGTACCATGTTATGAAGGTTCAGGGAACTTATGTAGGTTCAGGGAACTTAATGGAGGAAGAAATATCACGTGGATATTCACAATTATAATTGTTTGAATAAAATTGTAGGTGAGATAAAAGAAAACTTCAGGATGCTATGAGATCTTATAGCATGGCTACCTAACCTGTTAGGGATGTCAGAAGAGGAGGCCCTGGGACAGAATTGATGAACTGAAATTAACAGAATGGTAAAGGAAGGAACCCATGCTTTGAGACTGAAAAGATCTCAATGAGTTAAAGGGTCAGAAAGAACATGAGTGTGAGTGAAATTAAGTGGAATAAGATGCTGCTGTAGTATAATGATCACAATAAACAGTAAGCGAACAGGTGCTAAATCATTCAGGGTATTGCAAGACAGTGATAGATTTTTTACTTTGTTCTGAGGATAATTGGAAATGGATTTAAAATATAACTTATAAAGCTTCCACAATCAGGGAACTATAGAAGTGATGTTTCAGTGAGGGGAGATGGGCCAGGAGGGGCTAAGGGAGCTAGGATCTAAGGAGGCTATTATAGACCATGTGGAAACTACCAAATTTGGGCAGGATTGGTAGAAGTGGTTATGGAGACAAATGGAAAGATTTGAGCTATTCATTGGTGACATAATCAGTAGGACTTTTTAGTGTCTTGAATGTGGCTATCTGTTAATAATTGGACTGATAGTGTGAGCACCACTAATTCTAGCACTCTTATTATATAATTACATCATTTTAGTTCTTTCAAAAAATTTTGAGTCAGACATATTAAGACATGACCTAAGCTCATTTAAAACTTCTTGAGCAGGGGCGCCTGGGTGGCTCAATGGGTTAAGCCTCTGCCTTTGGCTCAGGTCATGATCTCAGGGTCCTGGGATTGAGCCCCGTGTCGGGCTCTCTGCTCTGTAGGGAGCCTGCTTCCCCACCCCCTCTCTGCCTGCCTCTCTGTCTGTGATCTTTCTCTCTGTCAGGTAAATAAATTAAAAAAAAAATCTAAAAAAAAAATACTTCTTGAGCATTGCAAATATTCGAGGTACTGGGTCAGTATATCAATATAATTTTTTGGATGTATTAGGGAGGAAAAAGGAGCTTGAGAAACTAAAACTCCTTATAAATATCTGATATAATTCTAAACTTCTTTTTAAAACAAGGCAGTGCCAAGAAGGTTGTCTCTTCTGCCTATTCATATATTCCAAGTGAGCTCACAAGTGTGAGCATACTAGGTTGCCTAGATGCCAAAATAGTCTAGCACAAGAGAGCTTAGATTAATTAAGATCATTTTGCTATAAATTAATCTCTTGGGTTGAACAATTTTATTTTTCCAAAGAAAGCATAAAGAAAATGTCATTCTTCCATTTGGAATAAATATAAAATTTAATCTTTACCCTGTTAATGTTCACAGGTTTATAATGAACAAGATAATATTTACGAAAACAAAGTAATCTTTAGAATAGAAACAATTTAGACTCACTGTTGACTCCCATGAAAAGTTTATTATTTACATATTAAGTATGTTTACTTAATATTGGAACATTGCATACCTTTCCTGAAGTAGATTTTAAAATAATATTTAGAAATCTAGTGAAGGTTGTCAAAGCTACACTGTTGGCTAGAACTGACTGCTTTAGCACATTTTTATGAATTCTACTCAGATATTTCATTAACTCTAGTTAGCCCAAGATTTCTGTAGCATGTAAAGATGATCTATCTTCGAAGGCTGATTCTAGTCAGATTTGCATTTGCTAACTCAGAAAAAGAATATAAATGTAGGCCATAACAATAATGATGTATATGTGCCATTATATATTTATCAAAACCTACAGATTGTGCAATGAGAGTGAGCTCTAATGTGAACTATGGACTTTGGGTGATAATGATGTGTCACTGTTGGTACATCAGTCATAACAAATGTACCGTTCTGGTAGGGGGGATAGTGGAGGAGGCTGTGGGGATTGATAGGGTGGGTATATGGAAAATCTTTGTATTCTCTGCTCAATGTTGTCATGAACTTAAAACTTCTCTAATAGAGAAGTAAAATCTATTAAAAATGCAGGAAATATTCAAATTCAAGTGCTCTGTTGAAAAGTTTGCTAATGAGGTAGGAGTCAGGACTAGGAAACACAAAACAGAATAAAGGTATCCCAGTCAAGAAGTTATAGGCCAACCATGGCATTATGCTATAGTATTGAAGCCTGATATATATATATCTATGTGGAAATGATACTCCTAGCCTATCTGTAATTGCTTATTTTTGCCTTGGCACTGGATTTGTATTTAAAAATCTGTAATTCTATAAAAAAGAATGCTATCTTGCCATTTGTAGCATGGTTGGAGTTAGAGTATAATGCTAAACAATCTAGTCAGAGAAAGACAAATACCATATGATTTCATTTATATGTGGAATTTAAGAAACAAAACAAATGAACAAAGAAGGAGAGACAAAGCAAGAAATAGACTTTAAACTATAGAGAACTATCTGATGGTTACCAGAATGGAGGCAAGTGAGGGGATGGGTAAAAGAGGTGAAGAAGATTAAGAGTACACTTAGTATGATGAGCGCTAAGTAAAAGTATAGAATTGTTGGATCACTGTATTGTACACCTGAAACTAACACTGTATGTTAGGTCTACTGGAATTAAAATTCAAAAACTTAAAAAATAAATTCTTAACCCCCCAAAATTTATTAATTCTTTTGACCTCTTCAAAGATACACTATGCAATAGAACTATGTTATCTTCATGGAGAGGTTGATATGGGGTGTGTGTGTATGTGTGTATGATATGTATGTACCTGTATTTATGTGTGTGTATGTGTGTGAGAGAAAGAGATTTTGTAAAGATTAAGAGAGAATGGACTCAGGGTGCCTGGGTGGCTCAGTCGTTAAGCATCTGCCTTTGGCTCAGGTCATGATCCCAGGGTCCTGGGATCCAACCCCACACCTGGCTCCCTGCTCTACAGGAAGCCTGCTTCTCCATCTCCCTGCCACTCCCCCTGCTTGTGTGCCTGCACTTATGCGTGCTCTCCCTCTCTCTCTCTCTCTCTCACTCTGTCAAATAAATAAATTTTTAAAAGTTAAAAAGTTTAATTTCAAATCATAGCTCTGCTCTTTTTTCCATGTATCCTTAAGCAAAATTAGTTAACTTCACTTATATGCTTTTCTTATATATAAGATTGTGATAATATCACTACTTGTCAGGGTTGTGTTGAAGATTAAGTGATAAATACTTACATATGACTTAGCATAGTGGGTGGTACAAAATCAGTGTCATTCACTGTATGACCTTTGATAAGCCCCCTAACTACTTGGGGCCTCCATTTCTTCTTCTGAAAAGAAGGTCATTGTATGAAATTATGGTTTGATCCCTTCCAGCTGTAAAATGTGATGATTCTTTTCAGTACTAACTGGACCTTTAGGGAAATAATCCCGTAACCTCCTTTCTCATTAATGCCATTCGGTAAACAACAGGACTAAATATTCTACTAGGCTGGAAAAATCCAAACTCTATAATATTTTACAGGTAGGTTTTCATTTCCCTCCTGAAAGTGTGGCAGATACTGGAATGCTGGAAATATAGAGAAGGCAGTTTCTGTTAAATTTACTGTGTGGTAGGGGAGGGAGAGCATATTTTACTCTCAGATAATTTTGCAAGTGTAGCTTCCCAAATCCCAAAATAAGACATGGTCCAAGAGTTGAACTTCCAGATAAAATTCTGTATGCTCAGTTAAATTTGAATTTCAGATAAACAATAAGTAATTTCTTAGTATAAATATTTTCTAAATAGTGCATGGGATATACATTAAAAATTATTATTTGCTTATGTGAAATTAAAATATAACTGGGGGAACATGTGGGTAGCTCATTTGGTTAAGTGTCAGACTCTTGATCCACGCTCAGGTCTCAGGGTCCTGAGTTGAAGCCCTGCATTGGGCTCCACACTGGTGTGGAGCCTACTTAAAACAAAACGAAACCAAAAAAACCTGGGAATTCTGTATTTTTATTTGGTAAATCTGACAGCCTTATAACAACAAAATTCAATGAATATTATATTAAACTTCTGCCAAAAGTAAAAAAAAAAAATCCCAATTACCCTCAAATATATCCCCTCCTCAGTATCCCTACTACTGCCCCAATGGTTAAGACTGTATTATAGACTGAATGTTTATGCCCCACCCCCCTTCACATATTGAAACACCCCTCACTTCCCACCTCCCCCACACTACCCTCCTCCCTACACATTGTGATGGTATTTAGAGATGGGGCCTTTCAGAGTTAATTAGGGTTAGATTACATCGTGAAGTTGGGCTCTTCATGATGGGATTAGTACTTTATAAGAATAAACCAGAAAATTCTCTCTTTCTTGCTAGTGAAGCTCCAAGAGAGGAGGTTATTTGGAATATGAAAGAGGGTACTCACCAGGAATCTAATCAACTGGCATACTGGTCTTGAACTTCCAGCTTTCAGAACTATGAAAAGTAAATGTCTGTTGTTAAAGCCACACAGTTGTGGTATTTTGTTATAGCAACTCAAGCAGACTAATACTCACAGTACCATCTTTGAAACTAAAATTGTCAATAGCTTCCCAATCTCTTTACTTTAGTTTTGTCTTCCATTTTGTTTGATGGAAGTTTCTAATAAAAAACAGTATAGGAAGGGGGAGACAAGATGGCGGGGAAGTAGGAGGAGGCGCCTTTTCAACCTGTATCCTAAAGTGAGCTGATTACCTACCAAAGAACTCCGATCACCCATGAAATCAGCCCGAGATCAGAATTATACACGTCTGGATCTCTACGGGGGGCAGAAGACACCAGTGGGCAGATTAAGTGGAGTGGGAATGTTGGACTGATATCGGAAGATAAACAAAAGGGGGAGGGAGCCACTAGAGGCGACCAATTGGAAAATAATACCCCAATACGAGAGTGCCCTGCATCTGGGGACCAGCATTAACTTGGAGTCTGGTTGAAAGCACTCAAAAGAGCAAAGGATCACGGGGAGAAATTGTGGGAATCGGGGCGGCTAGGACAGGGGCTTAAGTCCCCAGACCCAGGTCAGCCTCCCCTGGCACTGAGCCAGAGAGAGTGCAGCGGAGAAACCTGGTCTTTGTCCCTGAGCTGCCAGTGCGCCCGAGAACGGGTGGAGTCCGGCTCCCGTGAGGGGCTGGGAGCCACACCAGACGGCAGAACACGCACCTTGCTGGAGATGCTCGCGTGCCTCACCCTCCCCTGAGAGAGGTGCACGAACGCCCAGCCTGGTGTTCTCGGACCCACGCCGCGATAGAGCCTATAGAGCCGGAGACACCGCGCCCCAAACCCTCCCCTGGGAGAGGTGAGCGCAAGCCCGGCGCTCTTAGCCCCGGCCAGTGGGAAAATCTCAGTGTGCGGTCACTGCTTGGAACCTCTCTGGCGGTCTGGAGCTGCCCAGACAGCCACCGCTGCCTTGGTTTTGCGTACAAGCAGGAGATCCTGCATCCTCAGGGACCGCGACTCAGAACCTGCTCTGCCAGCGGCCCAGCGGCTGCAGCACCTGCAGGGGAGCAGACTGAGGCTTCTCTCTGAGAGGGAGGTTGGGGTGCAGTTTTCTTTCCTCTAAACCTCCAAAAACCATCAAAAGCTGTCAAGGCGAGAGAAAAGAAGTGAACAAACATAAAAACCTCCAGAGAACAAAAGCCTGAAAAAACTGTTTTTCTCAGAGCCCACCCCCTTGAGGGGGGCGGGAGGACTTAACTCAGGGAACATCACTGACTGAAAACCCACGTGGCAGCCCCCTCCCCCAGAAAACAAATCAGGAAAGGAAAAAAAAAAAAAAAAGACTACAAGAGAACAACCACCACTACTTCATAGATACAACTTTTATTTTTAATTCATTCCCACTATTCTGGCTCATTTTTTTTCTTTTTTTATATAGATAATTTTTTAACCTATTTACCATCACAGTGAGATGTCCAGTACATCAAATTCCATAATAAACTTCTAACCTGAATTTTTTGATACATACATATGTGTTTTTCTTTTGCTTTTCTATTTTTTTTAATTTTTTAAAAAATTTTAGTTTAGTTTAGTCCAGTTTATTCCTTTTTTATTTTATTTTCTAATATTCATATAGAGTTAAACTTCAAGGTAACCCCCTTTCTCCAATCAATGCTACCCCTATAGGTGAACCAATTATTAATCCCCCTTTTTCTTAGGAAAGTTGAGTCCTTTAACAAAGATATCAAGATACATCCAGGAAGAATCAAAATAACCTTCCTCGCCCTCACTGAGAATCTATAACCATGCTCCCATCTTTTTCTTCTGCCAGTGTCTTTGTGTATTTATGTTTGTCCTGATAGTATATAAATCTTATACTTGGGGTTTTTCTTGACGAGGCTCCTCCTTTTTTTGCCTATATATATATATATATATATATATATATATATATATTCTCTCGACATATACTTTTATCAGTCTTTTTGTTTGTCTGTTTTTGTTTGTATACGTCATAAATCTTACCCTGGGGCCCATTTGGGCTGAACCTTCTTTTTTATCTTCCCTTTTTTTCCTGTCTCTCTCTCTCTCTCTCTTTTTTTTCTTTTTCTTTTCTTTTTTCTCTCGTTTGGGTGGGGAATCCTGAGTGCTCAGAAGCGTTCCAGGGTGCACCTTGATGGCACCACAGTCGATACATCCAGCTACATCTGTCCAGTCATCTCTCACCAAAATGACTAGGAGGAGGAATCCCCAACAGAAGAAAAATACAGAGGATGGGCCTTCTGCAACAGAGCTAACGGCTATCAACATAGACAATATGTCAGAAAGAGAATTCAGGCTAACAATTATCCAGGCAATAGCTAGGTTGGAGAAAGCCATGGATGACCAAACGGAGTTGATTAGGGCAGAATTGAAAGCGACCAGGGAGGATGTTCATAATGTTAGGGCAGAGCTGAAGGCCACCAGGGATGAGGTTCACAACGCTCTCAATGAGTTCCAATCTAATCTGAATTCTCTAAAAGTTAGGGTAACTGAGACAGAAGATAGAATTAGTGATCTGGAGGACAAACAGATAGAGAGAAAGGATCAGGAGGAAGCCTGGAACAAACAGCTTAGAAGCCACGAAAACAGAATCAGGGAAATAAATGATGCCATGAAACGTTCCAACATCAGAATTATTGGAATCCCTGAAGGGGAGGAGAAAGAAAGAAGTCTAGAAGATATAGTGGAACAAGTTCTTCATGAAAATTTTCCCAATCTTGCGAATGGAACAAGTGTTCATGTACTAGAGGCAGAACGGTCTCCCCCCAAGATTATAAATTCCAAAAAAACATCCAGACACCTCATAGTAAAATTGAGGAATCATAATTGTAGATACAATCTCTTGAAAGCCGCTAGGACAAAGAAGCTCCTTATGTACAGAGGAAAGCCCATCAGAATAACGTCAGACCTGTCCACAGAGACCTGGCAAGCCAGAAAGGGCTGGCAAGATATAGTCAGGGCACTAAATGAGAAGAACATGCAGCCAAGAATACTTTATCCAGCAAGACTGACATTCAAAATGGATGGAGAGATAAAGAGTTTCCAAGACCGGCAAGGCTTAAAAGACTATGCAACCACCAAGCCGACACCGCAGGAAATATTAAGGGGGGTTCTATAAAAGAGGAAAAATCCTAAGAATAGCATTGAACAGAACTATAGAGACAATCGACAGAAAGAAAGACTTCAAAGATAACACAATGTCAATAAAAACGTATCTCTCAATAATCACTCTCAATGTGAATGGCCTAAATGCGCCCATAAAACGACACAGGGTTGCAGATTGGATAAAACGACAGGACCCATCCATATGTTGTCTACAGGAGACCCATTTTGAACCTAAAGATACACCCAGACTGAAAGTGAAGGGATGGAGAAGCATCTTTCATGCCAATGGGCCTCAAAAGAAGGCCGGGGTAGTGATTCTCATATCAGATAAATTAGATTTTAAACTAAAGACAGTAGTCAGAGATACAGAAGGACACTACATAATTCTTAAAGGGACTATCCACCAAGATCTAACAATTGTAAATATCTATGCCCCCAATATGGGAGCAGCCAATTACATAAGAAAACTATTAATCAAGATAAAGAGTCATATTGATATGAATACATTAATAGTAGGAGATCTTAACACGCCTCTCTCAGAAATAGACAGATCATCGAAGCAGAAAATCAATAAAGAAATAAGAGCATTGAATGACACATTGGACCAGATGGACCTCTTAGATATATACAGAACATTCCACCCTAAAACAACAGAATACTCATTCTTCTCAAGTGCACATGGAACCTTCTCCAGAATAGACCACATACTGGGTCACAAAGCAGGGCTCAACTGATACCAAAAGACTGAGATTATTTTCCCTGCATATTCTCAGATCACAATGCTTTGAAACTGGAGCTCAATCACAAGGAAAAGTTCAGAAGGAACTCAAACACCTGGAAGCTAAAGACCACCTTGCTTAAGAATGCTTGGATCAACCAGGAGATCAAAGAAGAACTTAAACAATTTATGGAAACCAATGAGAATGAAGACACTTCACTCCAAAACCTATGGGATACAGCAAAGGCGGTCCTAAGGGGGAAATTCATAGCCATCCAAGCCTCCCTCAAAAAAATTGAAAAATCCAGAATACACCAGCTGTCTCTACACCTTAAAGAACTAGAGAATCAACAACAAATCAAACCAACTCCACACGTAAGAAGGGAAATAATCAAGATTAGAGCAGAGATCAACGAGGTAGAAACCAGAGATATAGTAGAACGTATCAACGAAACTAGAAGCTGGTTTTTTGAAAGAATCAATAAGATCGATAAACCATTGGCCACACTAATCCAAAAGAAAAGAGAGAAAGCCCAAATTAATAAAATTATGAATGAAAAGGGAGAGATCACAACTAACACCAAGGAAGTAGAAACAATCATCAGAAGCTATTATCAACAGTTATATGCCAATAAGCTAAGCAACCTAGATGAAATGGATGCATTCCTGGAAAACTATAAACTCCCAAAATTGAACCAGGAAGAAATTGACAACCTGAATAGACCAATATCTAGTAACGAGATTGAAGCAGTGATCAAAAACCTCCCAAAAAACAAGAGCCCAGGACCTGACGGATTCCCTGGGGAATTCTATCAAACTTTCAAAGAAGAAGTAATACCTATTCTCCTGAAGCTGTTTCAAAAAATTGAAGCAGAAGGAAAACTTCCAGACGCTTTTTATGAAGCCAGCATTACCCTGATCCCCAAACCAGGCAAAGACCCTACCAAAAAGGAGAATTTCAGACCGATATCCCTGATGAATATGGATGCTAAGATTCTCAACAAGATCCTAGCAAACAGGATCCAACAGCACATTAAAAAGATTATCCACCATGACCAGGTGGGATTCATCCCTGGGTTACAAGCATGGTTCAACATTCGCAAATCATTCAATGTGATAGAACAAATCAATAAGAGAAGAGAGAAGAACCACATGATCCTCTCCATTGATGCAGAAAAAGCTTTTGACAAAATCCAGCATCCGTTCCTGATTAAAACGCTTCAAAGTATAGGGATAGAAGGAACATTCCTGAACTTCATCAAATCTATCCATGAAAAACCCACAGCAAATATCATCCTCAATGGGAATAAGCTTGCAGCCTTCCTGTTGAGATCAGGAACACGACAAGGATGCCCACTCTCACCACTCTTGTTCAACATAGTATTAGAAGTCCTAGCAACAGCAATCAGACAACAAAGAGAAATAAAAGGTATCCAAATTGGCGAGGAAGAAGTCAAATTCTCTCTCTTCGCAGATGACATGATTCTTTATATGGAAAACCCGAAAGACTCCACCCCCAAACTACTAGAACTCATACAGCAATTCAGTAATGTAGCATGATACAAAGTCAATGTCCAGAAATCAGTGGCTTTCTTATACACTAACAATGAAAATACAGAAAGGGAAATTAGAGAATCGATTCCATTTACTATAGCACCAAGAACCATAAGATACCTCGGAATAAACCTAACCAAAGAGGTTAAAGATCTGTACTCAAGGAACTACAGAACACTCCTAAAAGAAATTGAAGAAGACACAAAAAGATGGAAGACCATTCCATGCTCTTGGATCGGAAGAATAAACATCGTTAAAATGTCTATACTGCCCAGAGCAATCTATACTTTTAATGCCATTCCGATCAAAATTCCACCAGTATTTTTCAAAGAGCTGGAACAAATAATACTAAAATTTGTATGGAATCAGAAGAGACCCCGAATTGCTAAGGAAATGTTGAAAAACAAAAATAAAACTGGTGGCATCACGTTACCTGATTTCAAGCTTTACTACAAAGCTGTGATCACCAAGACAGCATGGTACTGGCATAAAAACAGACACATGGACCAATGGAACAGAGTAGAGAGCCCAGATATGGACCCTCAACTCTATGGTCAAATAATCTTCGACAAAACAGGAAAAAATATCCAGTGGAAAAAGACAGTCTCTTCAATAAATGGTGCTGGGAAAACTGGACAGCTATATGTAGAAGAATGAATCTTGACCATTCTCTTACACCATACACAAAGATAAACTCGAAATGGATAAAAGACCTCAACGTGAGACAGGAATCCATCAGAATCCTCGAGGAGAACATCGGCAGTAACCTCTTTGATATCAGCCACAGCAACTTCTTTCAAGATATGTCTCCAAAGGCGAAGGAAACCAAAGCGAAAATGAACTTTTGGGACTTCATCAAGATCAAAAGCTTCTGCAGAGCAAAAGAAACAGTCATCAAAACAAAGAGGCAACCCACGGAATGGGAGAAGATATTTGCAAATGACAGTACAAACAAAAGGTTGATATCCAGGATCTATAAAGAACTCCTCAAACTCAACACACACAAAACAGATGATCATATTAAAAAATGGGCAGAAGATATGAACAGACACTTCTCCAATGAAGACATACAAATGGCTACCAGACACATGAAAAAATGTTCATCATCACTAGCCATCAGGGAGATTCAAATCAAAACCACATTGAGATACCACCTTACACCAGTTAGAATGGCCAAAATTAGCAAGACAGGAATCAACGTGTGTTGGAGAGGATGTGGAGAAAGGGGAACCCTCTTACACTGTTGGTGGGAATGCAAACTGGTGCAGCCACTTTGGAGAACAGTGTGGATATTCCTCAGGAAATTAAAAATAGAGCTTCCCTATGACCCTGCAATTGCACTGCTTGGTATTTACCCCAAAGATACAGATGTAGTGAAAAGGAGGGCCATCTGTACTCCAATGTTTATAGCAGCAATGGCAACGGTCGCCAAACTGTGAAAAGAACCAAGATGCCCTTCGACGGATGAATGGATAAGGAAGATGTGATCCATATACACTATGGAGTATTATGCCTCCATCAGAAAGGACGAATACCCAACTTTTGTAGCAACATGGACAGGACTGGAAGAGATTATGCTGAGTGAAATAAGTCAAACAGAGAGAGTCAAGTATCATATGGTTTCACTTATTTGTGGAGCATAAGAAATAATATAGAGGACGAGGGTAGATGGAGAGGAGAAGGGAGTTGAGGGAAATTGGAAGGGGAGGTGAACCATGAGAGACTATGGACTCTGAAAAACAACCTGAGGGTTTTGAAGGGGCAGGGGGTGGGCGGGTGGGGGAACCAGGTGGTGGGTATTGGGGAGGGCACAGATTGCATGGAGCACTGGGTGTGGCAAAAAAACAATGAATACTGTTACGCTGAAAATAAATAAAAAATTTAATTAAAAAAAAAAGTATTAAGCTTAGCTTACCCAAATGTTAACAGAATAAAAGCGAATAAAACAAAACAAAACAAAACAAACAAACAAACAAAAAAAACAGTATAGGGGCACCTGGGTGGCTCAGTGGGTTAAAGTCTCTGCCTTTGGCTCAGGTCATGATCCCAGGGTGCTGGGATCGAGCCCCACATCAGGCTTTCTGCTCAGTGGGGAGCCTGCTTCCTTCTCTCTCTGCCTGCCTCTCTGCCTACTTGTGATCTCTGTTGAGTAAATAAATAGAATCTTAAAAAATATATATATAATGGTGAATATTTTCAAGCCTCAATAAAATCATATGGCTTTTCTGCTTTATATCCTTCAGTTTTTCCTCACTGTCTTCTAAATTCATTAACACAGAATAAAGGTGGTAAATGGTTATGAGAGGCCATCACATTTCAGAGTTCTATAAGATAGTCTCTGAAATGACAAGGGTCTGTCATTTCCTTCCTTTGGAACTGTTAATTTTTTGAGTCTCAATTTCCTTATTTGTGAAATAAAAATTAGAGTACTACCTTACATGTGGTTGAATGAATGAAATGAAACATATTGATAGGTTGGAAATATTGAACACAGGGCTTGACACAGAGTAAAGTGTTAAAACAATATTACCTGTGATGTCATTTTCATGATGTCCCTGCTTCCCTTCCCACCACATGACTATACTCTCCAAGTTCATCTGTCATTTTATCTTCCCACTCCTGGAACAAGTATGCTTCTGCTAGGTCTCTCATCCATTTCAGATGCTGTTCTTTCTATCTGACATACCCTTTCTTCTAGAATTCACTTTTCCAGGCAGCTACAGTATTTTATATAGATATATATATCTATATATATATCTATATAAAATACTGTATATATAAAAATATATATATAGATATATATTTATATATCTATATAAAATACTGTATATATATAAAATATAAATATATAAAAATACTATATATAATATATAATATATAATATAATATATATAATATAATATAGATATATAATACTATATATATAAAATATACAGTGTATATTATATACTATATATTATAATATACAGTATTATATTCGGGAGATCTTTCCTTGACCTTCCATGAATATTAGCCTCTGTCTAGAAGTACACTTCCCAGAATGTTTTATTGACCTCTAAAATCATATATGAGAAAAATAATTTGCTAAGTCTTTCCTCTAACATGCTCATTCTGGCAAATCAGCAAGATACAGCATCTCTGAGTTCCCTAGATGCAGAGTCAAAGGCAGAAATTTGGGTGCATTACGACCGTTGAGGAAGTTCTTTCCAGGAAGTGAGGAGTGAAGGAAGCAGGATAGGGAAGTAAATCCAAGAAATTATGGGCACTCACATAAAGTCTGGACTTAGTCTGATGCCATGGGAGTAAGGAAGTATACTGGAATGTAATTTATACCAGAGTTGTCTCACTGTAAGACTAGAGGCTGGGTTCTTGTATGCAGCCATCACAAGCTGCCTAAATAGGTGAGAACAGGGAAATGGGACTTGAACAACCTCCCACAGTGTGTCTCCCCTCCTTGGACAAGTGTGATTTTCCAAAGAAGTCATAGAATTTCTTGTGGGTCATCTGGAGGGTGAGTACACTGTTCTCAAAAGAGGATCTGGGCAAGGCACCAGACATCTGCTATTCTTTTTTTTTTTTTTTTTTTCACTTAAAAAAAAAAAGATTTTATTTATTCATTTGAGAGAGAGAGGGAGAGAAAGTGAGAGATAGAGCACAAGGATGGGGGCGGGCAGAGGGAGAGGGAGCAGAGAGCCTGACACGGGGCATGATCCCAGGATCCTGAGATCATGACCTGAGCCAAAGGCAGACGCTTAACCAACTGAGCCATCCAGGGACCTCTCTACTAGTATTTTAAATGGAGAGAATTTAAGACCCTCCAGTTTAATAGCTTGATTTTACTACTAAAGAAATGAAAATCTAGAATGATTGATTTGCCCACATCCAATTGTATATTAAATCTGAACTGAGACTAGAGTTTGTTTGGGTCCTCTATTTTCAAAATCAGAACTCTTTCTACTACACAAAAGAACTTGATTCTAAGGTATTTTCTATTAAGGAATGGAACTGCATATACATTTACTTATTGCCATACTTTTACCCAAACTCTGGGATCCTATGGCATGCTTGCTGACCTGTTGCAAGGTACAGCCTTTGACCAAGGCAAGGAACTAAACTACCTGCCTTAAGTGAGTTAAGTTCATAATGCTCATGGAGGATAGTTTCAACTTGTTATTATTCCAAGGTTAATACCAACCAGGTTAATGAGGTCAAATTTGCATTTGTTGGGTCAGAGAATGAAGTGGTGTTTAGATGAAAAGAAAATTGTTAAAACTGACAGAGAGCTAATGATAATGAGATGGTTTGTGGTGTGATGGAGGAGAGAGATGGCTGTAACACTCTCTTAATGGAAGTTCAAATGATTTTTGCTGAACTTTCTCTTAATTCCTTTGTTCTTGCATAATGTATGATTTATCACAACTAAAACTCTGAGCACAGTGGATAAGCCAGGATTTTGAGATATGCCTTCAGACACTTTTTAATCAGTTTCAAGGTTTTGTTATGCATGAGCTCCCTTTCCTCTTGAAAGTAAACTTAGGTAGTACTTATCAGTAAGTACTGAGGGAAATGATATTAGTGGAAGATAGAGTGGAAAATGACAAATCCTGATTGTTAGGCAAATTATCAGATTCAATGAAAAAAATCACTTTCATAAGTTATTGCATTGGTGAGAGGAAGTATCCAAAAACAAACAGTATAATAATCTTTGAGACTTAATTGGTCTTATAGAATCTCTTTTCATAAAATAAAATTATAGTATTTCTTTTCATAAAATGGCACAACCTGTCACTTATTCTCATTCCCTATTACCTTACTCTCATAAATTTTTTCTTCTGACTATGTCCTTTTCAGGAAATCAACATCTTAATGCATATAAGTACTATAGAATCACAGGTAGGCTCAACTCCTGGCTCTGCCACATTGCTACTTAATAGCTGTTTGACCTTGTAGCAGTCACTTAACCTTCTCTGACCTTCAGTACATATAGACAAAGATACAGTCTGTAGCTCAGTGTTGTAGTGAGGACTAAATGGGTTGCTCATATACAATTCTTAGTATGTAGTAAATTTTCGTTATTTTGAAAGAAAAGAATTGTTAGTATAGGTTTAAATGTGAAATATAAAACAATACTAATATTAGGATAAAATGGATAAATTCTGCTATAATCTTGGAGAGGGAAAAACTGTCTAATTATGACTCAAAATCAAAAACAAGAAGAGACTGGTAAGTTACACTTAAAAACGGAAACAAAACAAAAACAGAGCCTTTGCTTGGCAGCAATCAGCATAACTAAAGTTAAAATAAACAAATGAAAAACTGTTAAACTTGAAAAAACAAAACAAAACAGTTCTAGTCGGGGAATACCTCTAGCCACATGCTTCCCTTCCCTCTACTTACTTCACTCTTCACTCTTCTCCCTACCACCCACATGCTTCCCCTCTTTCTTGTTCTGTCTTCCTGGAACATTGTCTGCCTGTGCATTGTATTCTCTTTTTTTCCAGAAGTGACTTATATCTGCCCCCCCTTCTCTCTTTCTAAACCTCACCAGAATATATCCCTCTAAAAACCTAAATGGTTTTTATAAAGAGCATACCCTTTGCCCTTGACTCTGTAAATTTCCAAGAATATGACCAATCTGTGTCGGAACTAATTATCAGTGTTTGTATGTTTTTCTTCTGATCCTGACCCATATTTGCAGAGAAATAAGAAAATGGTTAGAGGAAAAGGGAGACATAACTTTAATACTTCTCCTGAAAGTTGTAAGAATCCTTCTCCTTCCAGAAATGGAATTTCCTGAGATGAAAGTGTAGACCCAGAGAGCTCCCCAGATTGGATTCTAACAACCATTCCCTTAATCTGAATTGTACATCTATTGTTTTTCTGCCTACAGATTAATAAGAATTAGGGACTCAATTTAAATGCTGGTCAAGTAGCATTTTTTGTTTTGTTTTGTTTTCATTTTATTGTATTTTATTTCAAGTAGCATTTGTATCCATTCCATTTTAACTTTCCTTTTTGTGAAGTCAGTCACCCCATTTAACACTTGAATTTACATTCATATTTTAGCATGACTGTCCCTTAAACTAATCATTTATTGACTGTTCCCCAAAACTCAGACTCTCCCTTTACCTGTTTATGCGGGATTTTGATTGCCCAAACACCAAAGATGGCAGAGAATGAAGAATACAGCTTCTAAAACATAATTAATATCAACCTGTTAAATCTCCATTAAGTTGCTTAGGAGACAACAGAGAGAGAGAAAAAAAAAAACATTTAATAACCAATTATTGGTAAACAGTTTTAGACAAATAAAAATATTGTTTTAATAGTTTGAAAACTTTGTAAGGATATACTTTTGTCTAATTTTCAGATAAAAAACTGACAGAGATTAATTTTTTGCTTTTATAAATCAAGTATTATTTAGTTCCTGTTATGTGCCTAAGTGGTGGGAATACATCAGAGAACCAAACAGATGAAGCTCTCCTACTTCTGCAGAGTTCATAATACAGTGGGGAAAGGTACAATAAACATAATATTATATTAATGTCATATACTGTGTAAAGATGATATATACTAAGGACAAAAAAAAAGAAAAAGAAAAGTCAGAAAGCATAATACAGTGTGGTTGGACCAGGTTGCAGTATAAAATGTGGAAGTCAGGGAGATCTTAATGAAAATGAGAGATCTAAGAGAACACTTGAAGAAAGTGAGAGAGTAAGCCCTGTGGTTGTCTTGAGAGGATTAGGCAAAGTCCATTAGGGAGAATGCGCTAGCACATTTGGTCATGGCTGGAGAGCTATGGGCAAGGAAGAGGAATTGAGAATAGACTGCAGAGTGAGAGCAATAGTGAAAACATGGACAGTGGTTGTAAGTGAGTTAGGTGCATTCTCCATGTCACATGGCAAGAAGGTAGCGATGTCAGATTTCAAACCAAAATTTTCTTGACTCCCTAAGGGCAGCTGTTTCTACACGGTTGAATCCTATGTATAAAGTTGTCCTTTTGTGTTAAGGATTTTGCTGACTCAGGGTTTGTAGTGTTGGAGATGGGGAAAAGATGGAAATACTCCTCACCAAACTGAACCTACCTCCAGATTCTTTTCCTCTTTTCTTACTGCCACCCTCACCTTCTCTGGCTTGATAGGCCACTGAAATCTCTGGAGTTGCTTCTAGATGGTTATAAAATTATACCATAAGTAAGATCTTGAGTTCAATTATCTTCATCTTTTCCATTTCAATCTGTGCTTCAGATGCCTGTCAGAAACTGCCCCACCTTGCTGTCTGTAGTTATGTTTTCTATTAAAGTATTGAACTTTATATCAATCCAGTTGATTTTGTGGAGCCAAATTTGTAGATTATTCCCAGTGAGGGAAAAGTGATCTGACTGGTACTAGGTTCATTTCCTTTGCTGTTATCCTTAGTGTTATGAAATAATTTAAAGAGAAATGTAAATGAAGTTCAGAGGAAAGCACGGAACTTCAGGAGAATAGCCCTAATTATGGCGTTAGTTGTAATGGAGCTTTGACTGAATTCTAATGTAGCTTAGATGTGGGAGTTTCCTGATATAGTCAGTAGAGGAATTCATAGAGCTCACTTGTCCTTAATGTAGTTTGTGTTTCTTAACCTCCTTGGTAACTTACACTCCCATGGACTACAAATTAAGAACCAGTCCTAGGAGATCAGTCCTGGAGAGATCATAAATGTCCTGTGCAGTTTGTTTATTACCTCTTTGATATTGTGTGAAAATTGTATGCATTTGTATATTCAGCATTTTGGGGGATAAATCCATAGATTTTATTAGTTTCTTGACCCAAATAAAGTAAGAATCAGATAAAATAGTTTCCTTACAACTCGCTGCTTTGGCAAAATAATATTTTAGATTTTTGTAGTAGTTCACAGTTTTACAAAACATGGATGTATTTACTTACCTCAATGTTCAGAGAACCCTGTTCGACACCACATGCATAGTGTTTTGGATTGGGGCAAATTATGAGTAGTATAAGAGTAGTATGAGTAGTATAAGAAAACCATGTGACAACATGGCTACTTAGAGGTTTTGTTGAGACTGGAATGTTTTCTGTTACTACGATTAAGCTTCCTAAAAGAGAAAACCAGACTCAAACTGTTTAAGAAATGAAGAGAATTGGCTCAGATTACTTTAAAGTACTGGGATAGTGTTGCATTTAGGTATAACTTTATCCACAAGTTTATTTTTTTATTAGGGCTTCAGCTTAGTCAGTCTTTCAGCTTTGCCATCTCAGTGGGTCAGCTTTCTCCTCGATTTGACTTCTGTTTATGGAAGTAAAGTCATAAAAGAGGAAGTAAAGAGGAAGAGACCTTTTGATTGCAGCATTCCCTGGATAGCCCAAAGACTCACTCTTGGGCTAGCTCAGTAGTTCACAAGACAACTACTGAACTCACTCACGATGAACAGAGGGTTCCACAAATGTCCGTTGGTTTAGCTTGGTCACAGACTATTCTGGAGATGCTGAGAGTAGAATAATCTTCCCTGGGCCCTCCTAGACACCAAAATGGAAAACTAAGAAGAGAGAGGGAATTATGTGAATGCTGAGCATGTGGAAAAGTGATCACTAACTGAGGCCATGGACACATGGAAGAGACAAAGCGGTAATAACAAGGACAAGGGAAAAAAAAAATCTGGTGACAATAAGTAGTAGCAAGGCTATTTAAAATGAAGAAATGGAAGCCCAGAAAATTGGAATAGTAACCAAAAATGCTAGTAAGTGGAGGACTTAGGGCTCAAACACAGAACTTCTAACCTCAAATCTATTGGTCTACTATATACTATCACTTTTACATAGAACCTAGAACTTAGATTGATAATCTTCAAGCAACTTTGGCTGTACCCCTGGGAATAAACTGTGGGGTAATGTATGGCATAGATCAATGGCCGCTGCTAATTTTGGTTTCAGTTCCAAATACAGAGAGTTCAGGGAGTGGCATGGTTTTCAGTTGCAGGGCACAGTAATGCTTTGCACTTGTCAGATGCTTTTCAGCTGAGACTGTCAAAGGTCTCTGTAGAGATGAATCATCTCCTACTCAATAATTGAGGAGCCAGAGGCAAGGGGTAGTGAATTAGCCAAGCTACCCCTCAAGCTACCCAGATGGCCTTGGTCTCCAATGAATGGTTTATGGTTGTTTTCTGCTATAAATAAGTACATGCAGGAGCTCGAGAGTCCAAAGACCAGGAGTGACCCCAGGAAACTGTGATTAACTTTTCTCTAGCTGGAGAGAGAAAATGGAAAAATTCAGTAGCAAAGTATATCTTTGCTAACATGACTCAAACCAACAGATTGAGTTCTGCTCCTGGCTCAGGAAGAACATGACCTTAAGCATATTACTATTCCCCTCACTTTTAAGATGAGGTTTCTGGACTAGACCATTAGAGAGGCCCCTTTTAGCTTTAATAGCTTCTGTTCTTCATTTTGAATCTCTATTCCTATCTCAGCAACTGGGCTATAGAGTAAAATATCTTTTTTTTTTTAAGATTTTTTATTTATTTATTTGACAGACAGAGACCACAAGTAGGCAGAGAGGCAGAGAGAGAGGAGGAAGCAGGCTCCCTGCTGAGCAGAGATCCCAATGCGGGACTGGATCCCAGGACCCTGAGATCACGACCTGAGCCGAAGGCAGAGGCTTTAACCCACTCAGCCACCCAGGTGCTCCGTAAAATATCTTTCAAAGGATAGTTCAGTGGCATTGGATCAGTGCTGCTTATACCTAATGTGCAAAGGAATCAATCAGAGACCTTGTGAACATGCAGACTCTGATTGATCAGGGTTCAGGGGGAGCCCAAGTGTCTGCATTCCTAATAGACTTCTGGTTGGTACCACTGTGGCCCATTCGTAGCCTATATTGTGCACATAAGGGATAAAAATGGTTTAGAGTTCAATATGCTTCTAGAAAAATCCATCCAGGGAAGAGAACAGAGGTGATGAAGAAGGGAATAAAAAAAGTGGTGACTGTCAACACAAAATTAGAGTATATATAGGAGTTGAGACCTATACATTAAAAAACAAAACTATATTTTGACAAAAGCATTCATCCAAATCAAGAAGCTATAAGAATTATTTAAATGAATTATTAATGTCTTCATAGCTGCTAGTAGTGATAGCTTATGAGGAGAACCACATCTGGTTCTCTATTCTTTTAATTGGCACAACACCGTTTGAGAAATATGAGGTAGGCTTTAAAGGCTCCCTGCACTGGGCAGATGAGGGCAGTCCCCAGTGCAAAGGTTTTATTTCTTAAGTGGTCTGGGGTTGTACTGCCAGTTAGAGATGTATTGAAACTCCCATCAGGATCCCTAATTTCTGGTCTAGTATGCTTCCTATTACATGGCACTGCTCCATAAACCAAGTCATTTCCTCTATGACCTACATTCTTTTTTTCTTTTATGTTAATGGAATTATTATATCCTTGCAATGAAATGCAAATAATTTTCTTTTGAGTAATAACCATGGTGATCCTAAAGCTCTTTGGGTAGGCACCCTTCATTTATCTTTCACTATAATTTCAGTAATTAGCATGAAAGGATCTAGACAAAAATTTGTGTGAAAATGCCCAACATAAGATCTGGCAGTGACTCATTTCACAAACCATCTTTTATTTCAACTATTCTTGTTCCCTGGGTCATTGATGATCTCACAATGAAGTTGCAACCCTTGCTTCATATGTTCCCTCTTGCGTGTGTCTCCATAATAATAATTAGAGCTTAAAATAAATTCATATCCTAGAATGAATGGTCTGTCCTTTATTCACCAGACCAAAGTATGATTCAAGATTTTCAAGTTTTTCATTGCCGTTATTATTTTGCACATTCTCTTTGTTCTCTGCAATGTTTTACTGACTCCTGTCAGGTTGAAAAGAAGCATATAAGACAGGCAGCCAATGAGGATCTGGGAAGCATGTGCTGTGTGAATGCCACCTGGTTGTAAAGGAGCAGTAGGATGCAAGCCTGGGCGTTGCTTTCTCCCTTGTTTCAATAGATTGCAGAAGTACGTTAAGTTACATATTGACTGATAATATCATATTCACCCCCTTAATTTGGAAGGGCACTGGGAGGAATACCATTCTATTGGCCATTTTCAGGTATCCTGGTTACTAATTCGAAGTCAGTTGGATTCCAGAGAAATATTTTTGGTCATTAAAACCATTCTATTTGTAAGTCATTGCAAGATGGTTAGTAGTTCTCAAATATAGCTGAACTCTTTAAGTAAATGATATAATGATATAAATGATATAATGATAATATTTGACAATACATACTATATTTCATTCAGTTATAATTGCTTCCTTACTTCCTGTTCCTCTTCCCCTTCATCTCTAAAATTCCAATAGCTAGTGTAGGAATAAAAATTTGGATTTATCATCATCTGAAGCAAAGTGCAATGAGACTGCCTACAATGATCCAGGAGCTTGGAGAAGGAAAGGGGAAGAAGGATGAATACTTACATAAAAAAAAACCCTTCCCTTCTTTTTACCATAAAAATGTAATCTTTTATGTTTATAAATTCACCAGAGACGATGATATTAGCTTAGCTCCTCTCCATCTGGGAATGTGATATCCAGCTGTGTTTTTATGATGAACTTTCATCACAGTGAACATTCCAGATGCCCTAAAGGTTTAGATGTAATGGGATTTGATCTATATCAATTTGTCATAATGTATTCCATATTGAATTTTTAATCCCTCCCTATTTTCTTTTAAAGATTTTATTTATTTATTAGAGAGAGAGAGAGAGAGAGATTACAAGTAGGCAGTGAGGCAGGCAGAGAGAGAAAGGTGGAAGCAGGCTCCCTGCTGAGCAGAGAGCCCGATTTGGGGCTCGATCCCAGGACCCTGAGATCATGACCTGAGCCAAGGGCAGAAGTTTAACCCACTGAGCCACCCAGGTGCTCCTAATCCCTCCTTCTTAAAAAAAAAAAAAAATTGGGGGGGGGCGCCTGGGTGGCTCAGTGGGTTAAACCTCTGCTTTTGGCTCAAGTCATGATCCCAGGGTGCTGGGATCGAGCCCCACATCGGGCTCTCTGCTCAGCGGGAAGCCTGCTTCCTCCTCTCTCTCTGCCTGCCTCTCTGCCTACTTGTAATCTCTATCAAATAAATAAATAAAATCTTAAACAAAACAAAACAAAACAAAACATTGGGATATACTCCACCCTTTCTGGCTCCCTTCTGAACCACTGTTTCGACACAGTTATAGGAAAAATTACTCATTATGTTTTCATTAACATAAATCTATTTCTGTTCTGACTGCCACAACCAAGTGAAAGTTGTCAACAGTAAGCATACAGGTAAATTAAAACTTTTAAAGGTCTCCAAAAACCATATGCATTGTACTTCTAAGTTACAAGCCACATATAAAGCCAGCTTGCGATAATTTGATATTAAAAATTGAAGACCTAGATGTAGCTGGAGAGCTTGAGCTCAAAAGACACTTAGTTCTGCTAACTCAGAATGGACAGAGTATAATGGTCTATATTTTTATTCAATTTAAACTTTCATTGTTCAACAAGTATTCATTTTCTGAGTTCTGGGAACCTAGGAGTGAATAGGAAAAACAAATAAACAAGTCCTGCCTGCATAGAGCTTGTGTTCGTATTATATACATTATCTAAGAAGACTGTGTGTGTATATGTAATCAATAGAGAAATGTTTGCACTCGTACACATACATGCACACAGACACAAATCCATTTGATGTAAAAATCTCCTTTGTGTCTTCAGAAGATTTTTGAAGTACAGTTCTTAGTAGAAATATGGTTTTCAAAACTAACTCCAGAAAGTAGATTTCTTTCCTCATATTTGTCAGCTAGGCAAAAGAGCAGTAGGTTTATAAGAAAGGGAGTGAAAAGGAAGTTTTGATGAAACCGTACAAGTTAAAACGATTTGAGAAAAATTTATTTGGAAGCTTTATTAAATTTTTTATTGGTGCTGTAACAAATTACCAGAAATGTGTCTTGAAACAAGATAGATCTATTATCTTAACATTTCTGGAGGTCAGATATTCTAAAATCAAGGTGTTAACAAAGTTGTGTTCTTTCTAGAGACTCTAGGGGAAAGTCTGTTTCTTTGCCTTTCTAGCTTATAAAGGCAGCCTGTTTCGCAGCCTTGTGATCCCTCCCTCATACTACACCAATCCTGTGTAAGTCATTGTGTCTTTTGTGACTCTGACCGTCCTGTATTCCTTTTGTAAAGACCCTTGTGATTACATTGGCCCCACCCAGAGAAGCTAGGCTAATTTCTCTATCTCAAGAACTTAACATAATCATGTGTATGAAGTTTCTTTTGCTATATAAGATAACATACAGATCTGGGGGATGAATATGTAGATATTCTTTAGGACCCATTTATTCAACCTGGTATAGAGACTGATGCATTCTGTGAAATATTCAGGTTTTGACTTGAATATTTGTTAGTATGGTGCAAGTTTCTGGGGTCACAAATGCCACTTCTTGAAGCCTCAGACTCCCTGGAGACTACACATTCTCTTTTAAATCACCTTTTGTTTGCGTTGCTACAGATGACATGACAATCAGAGAACTTTCTTATTTCATCATAAGCTGGAATGTCATGACACTGATCAGCTAAAATCAACAGATACATATTACTCCTTTACCTTTGTCATTCATTAGGAATTGTAGCTCTATAAACACACACACACACAGATGCACACATTTTCTTTCTTCTTAATTTTTTTTTTAATAGCCCTTTCTAGTAGCCCTCTCAAATGAAATTTGTTAGGTTGTTTAGCCATGGCTGTCTTTTAGACTCAATTAGAATTGCCAGAAATCAGTAATTAATTATAATAATATTTTGTATGTCCCATTAACTTACTATAGAAATTTATGTGTTTTCTTCTTTTGTCTGAATTTATTGCCTCACTCATCTGGGAGAATAAAATGCAGACAGTTACATAATGACAAAGTTAACTGCTTTTTGTAAAGAACTTTAAGGTTCTTCATTGTGAACTTAATTATATAAATGGCCCTTTATCTTGACAACCCTAAAATATGACGGAAATGAGTGGGAAAAGCTGATGCCATATAGTTTTTCCTATACAGTTTACATATCGTGTTTACTGACATTCAGTTTTAAGTACTGAGAACAGTTTTCAGACTGGAAAAAGTAGTTTTGAAAAACATGTTATAGACTTACCAAGGTCAGGACGAGATGGTATAGAACCATTTCTTCTTGCTTCTTCGCTACGTTAGAAATTTTAGGTATAACTAAATACAGTTATTAACCCTGGATGTAGTATAAGAGGCAACCAACAGAGATCTTTGAAAGGTGGTAAGAAGGTAAACTAAAATTAGGGGCCCTAGAACTAGAGGATAAACACAGCCACAGAATATCTTATTGCCCCCCCCATTCAACAGAAGAAGGGGGCTTAGATTCAACGTTTCTTGGCCCCCAAAGTAGTAACAGGAGGTAGCTCAGGTATCCCTATCCTCCATCCAAACTGAACCAGAGCCCCATGGAAAATAGAGAACTTGCAGGATTGGAAAGAAGATCAATTTAGAAGTCTACTAACAATAAGCAACCAGGGAAACACTTTTTCTCACCACACCTGAGACTTCTTCCTTCTCAGAGAAATGCTAAAGCTGCTGTTAGCATTTGCAAGAGAGACATAACAAGCAGACTGATTTGAGGAGCCTTCTTGTCACCATGGTCCTGAGATACCCTCTTACAGTGACATCAAGAAAAGTGAGGGGCACATCTCACCAATTGATGCAGGAAGCACTCTCCAGATCCCTGCAGGCAGGGGGTCCTGCTATAGCAAACTTCCAATTAGGATGTCCCCTCCATGCCTGAGAATGCCTACATGCCCTGCAGACACAAGTATAGGCAAACAGACTAAGAGGAAAGACGTAGCCATGGAAGGTGTCCTGACATGCAAGGTCTCTTTTTTCCTGTGGACCTGAAACTCTTCTTTTCCACCCAGAGCAGAGACCCTGGAGCACCTGGAGGTAGGAGAGCACCAAGAGTGATCCAACTACAAATGGGTATCAGGCCAGAGAACATCTCCTTTGCTGGACCTGGCATTCCTTTCCTCTATCAGGAGACAGTGGCCCCACCTGAGTAAACCTCCTAAATTCCTCCTCAGGCAGCACTAGTGGGAGCCCCAGGGGCATCAGACCAAAATAGCAATAAAACCAAAATAGTAATGCCACAATGGCTGTGAAAATTAAACTAATAAGGAACTCCAGTCCACAGAATAGACTAGGACTATTGTTGGCTACTCAAATGAAAGATTTAAACAGCATCCAGAGTCTCCTAACCCAGTAGACAACATGTCTAGGATAAAACTGAAGATCACCCAGCATACTAAGAACCAAGAAAATGAAAACTTAAATGAGAAAAGACAGTCAAATGACAGACATCATCATTGAGATGAATCAGATGTTAAAATTATCTGAGGAGAATTTTAAAGTAGCTGTCATAAAAATCCTCAGCAATCCATTACAAATTCTCTGGAAACAAATAAAAAAAAAAATCTCACATAAAATATAGAAGTTGTTTAAAAAAAAAAGAACCAAATGTAAATTACAAAAAAGAAAAATACAGTACTATAAATAAATAACCCCACGGGCAGGCTCAGTAGTGGATTGGAGATAATAAGGGATAGAATCAGTGAACTCGAGACAAATCAGTATACTATATCCATTGAAAAACAGAAAGAAATTGACATGAAGAAGCAGAAGCAGAGAAGGAAGAGGAAGAAGGAGAAGGAGAAAAAGAATCAATCAATATAACCCACCATGTCAACAAAATGAAGAAGAAAAATTGCATGATTCTATTAGTTGACACAGAAAAAACATTTGACAAAATTTAACACCCCATTCATTTTAAGGAGTCCAGCAAGTGAATGGTAGTGGGGAATTACCTCAACTTAATAAATAGCTTTACCTTAAAATACCTACAGTTCACATCATGCTCAATGGTGAAAGACTGAATGTTTCTCCCTTAAGATTGGGAACAAGGCAACCATGTCACTATCACCATTCTTACTCAATATAGTACTGGAGTTTCTAGCCATTATAGTAAGGCATACGGATAGAAAAGTAATATATAAAAATGCCCATTTGCAGATGACATTATTGTTTCATAGAAAATCCCAAATAACCTATTAAAAAAAGGAGCCCTCCTATAAATAATAAGTGAGTTCAGCAAGGTTTCAGGATACATGATCAATACGTAAAAGCCAGTCATTTCTGTATTCTAACAGTGAACATGCAGAAAATGAGGAAAAAAAACAAAACCAAAGTAATACCATTTGCAACCACTCAAAGATAAGGAAATAGGTTTACCCTAAAAACAGATTCAGGTTCTGTATGCTGGTTATTACAAAATATTGCTAAAAGAAATTAGGACCTAAACAAGTGGAGAAACATTCTCTGTTTAAGGATTGGAAGAGTCAACATAGTGAAGATGATAGTTACCCTGAGTTTAGATATAGGCTTAATACAATCCCAACAAGTTTTTGTTGTTGTTTCGTTTTGTTTTTATAGGCATAGAGAAGCTTGTTCTAAAATGTATAGGGGAAAGTACAGATCCTAGAACAGCTTAAACAATCTTAACAAAGAAGAAAGTGGTAGGAATCACTCTCCTTGATATCTAGGGATATTACGTTGTTATAATATTCAAGGCAGTGTGCTATTGGCAGAGGGATTAATGTATAGATCAATAGAACAGAATAAAGATTGCAGAAATAGCTCCACACAAATATGCCCAACTGATTTTTGATACAAGTGCAAAAGCAAATCAATGGAGGATAGATAACCTTTTAAACAAATGGTGTTCATGTAATTAGACATCCATAGAGAAAATAATAAACCTCAACCTAAGTGTCACACCTTATACAAAAGTTAACAAAAAATGGGGCGCCTGGGTGGCTCAGTGGGTTAAAGCCTCTGCCTTCAGCTCAGGTCATGATCCCAGGGTCCTGGGATCGAGCCACACATCGGGCTCTCTGCTCGGCGGGGAGCCTGCTTCCCCCTCTCTCTCTGCCTGCCTCTCTGCCTACTTGATCTCTCTCTCTGTCAAATAAATAAATAAAATCTTAAAAAAAAAAGTTAACAAAAAATGGATTGCATACTTAAATAGAAAACATAAAATATTAACCTTCCTAGAAAATAATCTAGGAGAAAATATTCAGGATTTGGGTCCAGGCAAAGACTTCATAGACTTGGTAACAGAATTACAATCAATCAAAGGAAAACTCACAAATTGACCCCATAAAAATTAAAAGCTTTTGCTCTGTTAAGATTCATATGATGAAAGGAAAAGCTACAGAGAGGGAGGAAATATTTGTAAAACACATATTTGGCAGAAGACTACTATCTAGAATATATAGAGAACCCTTAAAACTCAAAATTAAGACACAACCAAACCACCACAACAAAATAATTTAATTGGAAAAGAAAATATCCAGACATTTCTCTGAAGAGAACATGCAGGTGGAAAATAAGAATATGAAAAGATGGTCAACACCACTAGCCATCAAATAAATGCAGACTAAACCCACAATGAATATCATTACAAGCCTAACAATATTACTAAAATTAAAAAAAAATGACAACAATAAATGTTGGCAGGAATGGAAAGAAATCATTCTGTCTTGCTGTTGGGAAGGCAGAAATGGTACAGCCGTTCTGGAAAACAGTTTGTCAGTTTGTTATAAAATTAAACATGTAACCATACTATCCAATAATTGTGCTTTTTATATTTATCACAGAGAAATAAAAACTTATGTTCATACCAAAGATTATACACAGATATTCATAATGGTTTAATTTGTAATAGCCCCAAACTGAAAACAGCTCAGATGTCCTTCAACACATGAGTGGTTTAAAAAAATATATGGTACATATTTTCCATGCAGTAGTACTTAGCACTGAGCAAAACAAAGATGTATTGATTTAAATACCAACTTAGATGATTCTCCGGGAATTATGTTGGATGAAAAAGGCCAATTCCTGAAGGTTACAAGATTATATAATGTATGATTTTATTTATATAAGATTTTTGAAATAACAAAAATTTTTTAAATGGATAAAAAAATGAATAGCTTCCAGGAGTTGGAAATATTGGGGAAGGGTCAAGAGGGAGGGTGTTATACATGAGTGGTTTTAGGGATCCTTGTGGTGATGAAACTCTGAAATGGCTCTCAGTAATCCTGTCTCCTGGTATTCATGCTTTTTTTTTGTAATACACTGCCTTAAGAGAGTATGTCAGAGTTATTATATATTATTGAATAGAGTATAGGATAATAATGGGATGTCACTTCAAATATTAAGTTATAAAACAAAACAAAACAAAACTGATGGCTTAAATCATGGGTGCCCTCTCTCTGGATCTTCTCACCTGCTTGATGTCAAAAGTCTAAATAAGTATTTATGGTAAGTGGCATGGATATGTGAATAAATGTCTGATAAAACTGCCAGAAGTGTGTTTTTAAGAAACTATTTATTAACCCAGATTATTATTTTTGGTTGGCCTTTATTCAGAGTAATGAAATGAAATATTTTAGGCAAGGTTGATGATTGGGAGGGATTTGGGGGCAAACAGGAAGACTGCTGTATATTCATACATCTGCCTGGGACAAGTCTCTTTAAGTCAGCTTTTTTCACATTCTCTACTTTCTTTTAAACTTAAACCAAAGATTTGGGACACCTTGGTGGTTCAGTTGATTAAGCTTCTGCCTTCTGCTCAGGTCATGATTCCAGGGTTTGGGGATCAAGTCCTGCATGTGGCTCCTTGCTCAGCGGAGAGCCTGCTTCTCCTTCTACCTCTTGCTCCCCCTGGTTGTGCTCTCTCTCTCTCTCTCTGGCAAGTAAATCAATAAAATAAAAATCTTTAAAAGGAAAAAAAAACCAGACTTTTCAAAAGTATAAGTTATTTTTCTTTGTGTAAGTTAGTAATGTCTGTACTGGGTGTGGGGTATAAGATGTTCTTAAAGCGACCATTGGTTGCCTGATTTGTAAAATGCATACTGAAATTAAATATTTGTGAGATTAAAATGTGCATTCTCTCATCTTTTTTTGCTGTATAATAAGATTTGTCTCTGAAATACCTATTGTCATTTGTCCTTTACCATCTTGGGGAAAAAATAAGGTGACATTTTTAGATGTCTGAACTATTGTTATTCTGAGTCCTATGATAGACCATTTTTTTCCTACCCAGGGCCTCACAGACTTCATTCTGAGAGCTGTAGGAATTTGCTCCATTCAGAGTTCAAACTGGTGTCTATTTACTTCCTGAAAAATTTTACAAAAAGGAAAATAAGGCTAGTCACCCAAGATCCTTCTTTCTTCTTTGTTGTTACTATAGCATTGATGCCACTCAAGGTCTCCTTTGAAAATAATAATGTCTACCCATGCAGCAAACACTGATTGCCCTGACTGCAGATGAAGATTTTGAAGTAGGCTTCAGTGTTAATCATAATTGCAGTTAACATCTAAGTGTGGCTCTCTGCCAATGGCAAGAAATATGCAAGCAATGAAAGACAACCATTGGTTGGACCTCTTCCTTCATCTGTTTTCAGTGTTTCCCTGGAGCTCCATCAAGTCTCCATCCTTTCACCTGTTCCATGCTTGGTGTAGTGCATTTGTGGCCTTATGTTACTGGATGCCATCATGAAATTTTGTGGCTGAAAAAAGTGTTTAAGGAGAGACAGGCTATCCTTAGTATTTGTAACAGTATCTGAAGGAGATATATACAAACAGTGAATCAGCAAACTGGGCAATTGCTAAGTGAATTTAGTAATAAAAGATCTCTCTAAAATACCTTCTATGGCTGAGGGTTGGAATTGACATACTGTTTTTTCTGCCCATGGACCATTGGCCGGACCAGATCTTAGGCATGGGGCAATCTGAAAAATGAATCTGGAGAACAGAAGCTAAAACCTTCCTTTTCTTCCTATTTGGTGGTTGGGTTTAAAGGAGTGTGAAATATTTACACAACTATATCAACTATTCGTCACTTACTTGCAGGAACCATAGAGAAAGAAGAAGTAAATTGACAGTAGTGGCCAAAATGACATTTGAAATTACCAGTTTTATTCTTACCTTGTCTCAAATAAGCCAGAGTGCTTCTTCAAACTTCCAAATTTGATAGCAGCCTAAAAGTATAGAGAACATTTTCTAAATTGCCTAATTAATATACTTTCAATGTATAGTCTGTACACAGGAGGATCTGAGGCCTTGTTTGAACAAAATTCTTATTGAAGGTGTTACATCACACAAATAAAATGGTGTGCTAATGATATAAATTTACTGAAACTTAAAGCTAGTGAACTTTGTGTAGGTATTTTTTCAATAAAATTAAGTTAATGAAAATGAAAACAGATCAAATGTAAGTTAATTGAAAAAACAGTTTTAGTTAACCCTAATTTAGTACTACTGTTCTCACCATATTTACCTTAATGACAAAACTGTACATAAATTGTTTATAGAGAATTCTGTGATGTGAGCTCTTAGCGACATGAGTTATGAGACTGTAAAAGAAAGTATTTTTCCATTTAGATCAATGGACTGGTGAGTGATAGTCAATTTTATAGCTGTTACAAAGTATCTTGTAAATTGATTTTTGTCACCATCTTTTTTTTTTTTTTTTTAAGATTTTATTTATTTACTTGACAGAGAGAGATCATAAGGAGGCAGAGAGGCAGGCAGAGAGGGAGGAGGAAGCAGGCTCCCTGTGGAGCAGAGAGCCTGATGCGGGGCTCGATCCCAGGACTCTGGGATCATGACCTGAGCCGAAGGCAGAGGCTTTAACCCACTGAGCCACCCAGGTGCCCCTTGTCACCATCTTAATACCATGTTCATATGATGTAATTATATTAATGCCCTAATACCACATTTGTGTATAATGTATGAGAGACTTTCTCTCATTATCACAAATCTACAACTTAATCTTAGAACCATCCATTTCTCCTTTTCCAGCCGGCCAGGACACAATGCAGGCCCTGTTGAATGAATGGACAAACCACCTTTCTAGGTCATCAGGGCAGTAGGAGAGAGAAGGAAAGGTTATCCCAGATCTTTTTCAGTTCTCTTCTTCCAGCCTCATTTTCTGAGCTTGAACAAGGATGCCAACACAACATCTGGAGGCCAGAGAATTAGCTGAAATGTGTTATTGCCAGATTGATTGCTCTGTGTGTGCAAAGGCATATATACTCTATTTTTCATGTGTTTTCTTACATACTCCTCTTTAAACATGAAACATCCATCTTCAACATTTTCAAATGGCCAAGTTCTATCTGCCCATCATTAAAAGCAAAGGTGGATGTAACTGTTTTCTAAATGCCCTTGTAATTTTTGTGTACGTGTTGTATTAGATTTTATAAAAATAATATTGCATCTCAAACTTCTCCGATACTCAGTAAATTAAAACACTAATCATTTATTACTGCTCATGTATTTTGGATAGGTTGGCCTTCAGCTGGTGGAGACAGCATTTTTCTTACTGCAAGTCTATAGGTTAGCACATGTCATTCTTGTCTTCCTCCTTCTGAGACTATTGGATTAAATATTGCATGTACTCCTCGTGCTGGTTACTGAGTGGCCATCCAAGTATGGTTCTAAATGAGGCTCAAGAGGACAAGCAGAAACATCAAAGACCTCCTGAAGCCTGTTCTCAGAATTGTCGTACTGTCATTTCTGCCCATATACCTCTGGCCAAAGCAGATCACAGCCCAAGTGCAAAGTCAAAAGCCCAAAGTCACATGGCTCCAAGACGAGGATGAGGCAATGGTAAGGCTGTGGATTCAGGACCAAGTGACATTTTGAGGTCATAATTATAACTCACCATCTGCCTCTCTTAAGCAGTATGATTATTATGATAGTTATCTGGATGCCTATTTTTCTATGTTATGTTACTACCTATTTCCACTGAGTATTTTATTTGCATGGTGTCATACACATAGTGCGGTCTGAACACTGAAGAAATATACAAGTCCACCGACTTTATTCTCTCTACACATTGTTAATTACACATAAGCTCATATAACCTATTCTTTCTACGAGGATAATTATGGAGGAGCCTGAAGTTTTTGCATGGTGTTACTCTTCAATCTCACTTTACTTCTGGGAATCATTGTGTAGAATTCAGCAAAATCAAAATGTGAGCGAGTCCTGTAATAAATATTTATTTTCTGAATTAATGAAGTTATGCCACAAAGCTTTTTAATTTTTTTAAATTTTTTTTAAATTTTATTTATTTGACAGACAGATCACAAGCAGGCAGAGAGGCAGGCAGAGAGAGAGGGGGAAGCAGGCTCCCTTCTGAGCGGAGAGCCCGATGTGGGGCTCGATCCCAGGACCCTGAGATCATGACCTGAGCCGAAGGCAGAGGCTTTAACCCACTGAGCCACCCAGGTGCCCCAAAGCTTTTGAATTTTTAAAACTAGTTATGACTAATGTCTATCTCTTATGTATACTTTAGCTCTATTACTTTATATTCACAGATTTTGTTGGTTGGAGCGGGGGAAGATGGCTGCCAACACTGAACTCATTTTAAAGGAACTCGTTCATGGCCATAATGCAAACTTTATTCTCATTAACATTAACTGATCTGTTTCTATTTATATACTTCTTACTTTTAGCTCTCTTTCCCCCTTGATAGTTGGTTGTGGTTCCATGTCAAAAGTGATTTATAATTTTATCAGATTCATAGATATCTGGGTGAAATATCTGAGATACTTTAGCTAATTTTCTGTGTATTAATCTAACAAGAGAAGAAAAATAAAAAAAAAATATTTATGGAAGTTGAGATCAGGATTATTTTACTTGATTTTTTCCAAAAGAACTCTGTCTTTCCTTGGCCTATCTTTGGTGCAATTATAAATGTTCACAAATTTGAGCAGCTTTGTTAATGTATTGGAAAGCTTTAAAGTGGAAAAAAGAATGTTAAGTTTAGGGAGAAAACAGTTTATTCTTTGTACTAGATGTTTTGTAGTAACTGGAATAAATTTTTAAATCAATAAGAGGAGATTAAAAATTAACTTTTTTCCATAAAATATTTGTTAGTCTAATGGCCAATGAGTATTTAATGAGGCTAAATAAAACATTAACAATACAGAGTATCTTAAGCTGTGAATTTTGATTCTTTTTTCAATTTTAGTGTCATAGTGCTATATACTTATCACTACAGACACAGATGTAAAAGTGCTTGAGAATTGCATAGTGTATTTTTTTTCTAATTCTTTCCTTTTTCTCTTCTATAAACCTGTTTTACCAAAGTATACTATTTACCCTGCCTTGCCATAAGATTACACTCAATATCACGAAGACAAACTGATTATTCAACTAGAATAAACTTCATAGAAATTAGAGATACAGATCCTCAAATTAAATTCCACTGTTTATGAATACTGGAGCTGGCGAGTAATATGACCAAAGGGAAATTTCCACCTGATTTTACTTTCTTCCAAATCAAAAATAGAAAAGGTTGGCTTGCTAGGTAAGATAATGTTCTCAAATAGAGTTTTGTACTATTTGAGCAAATTGATTTTTGTGGAAATGGATTGTGGTATAATATTCTTGATAAAATAAGCAGGTTGGACTTCTGCTCTTTGTTCTTTAATCTCATCATTTTTTGCACACTTCTCTGTCTAAACCATGGGCACTGAAATGGCAGGGATTGTGCCTTACTTTGCATTTCCACACATTCCACAGTGCCTGGCATATAAGAGAAATCCAAATAACATCTGTCTAACAAATATGTTTTTTGGTGGTCTCTTGTTACTTTCTAACTTTTTTGACTGTTATGTGTCATTTAATCTTTCTTTTTTTTTTTTTTAAAGATTTTATTTATTTATTTGACAGACAGAGATCAAAAGTAGGCAGAGAAGCAGGCAGAGAGGAAGGAGGAAGCAGGCTCCCCACTGAGCAGGGAGCCTGATGCGGGGCTCGATTCCAGGATCCTGGGATCATGACCCGAGCCGAAGGCAGAGGGTTCAACCTACTGAGCCACCCAGGCGCCCCTCATTTAATCTTTCTGTTTTCGCAGACACTCTTGGTTCCTACCTGAAACCTTGCTTTGCTCCCACTTTACTTTTGGCAGAATCCCAATTTGTTTCATTTCTGCGAGACCCTGTGACCAGGAAAGATGATAGATCTTTATCAAGTTCAAGTGAATCAGAGATGAAATCTGTTCTCCTTACCATTGATTGGTTTGGAAATAAGCATTGACTATGAGCACAGCCAATATGAACAAAGAGACAACCTGAACAGTTAAGTTGAACCTTGGGCAGTTGTCGGGGGAGGGTGATGTGTGGAAGATTTTCTGTGGATAAAAGAGATATAAATGAAACGTGCCTCTCTTTCCACTGGGCATTGTGATGTATACATATTACATCTGGAACTGGTGCATCTGAAAGGCACTCAAGTGCTAAAAATGGCAGAGCAGAAATTTCACAGAACTTGAATCTTTGCTGTTTTTAAGGTATTTAAGTGTAATTTATTATAGAACTGACCTGTGTGCAATTTCTATAAAATGCCTCATGATAAACTAATTTAAAGTTGAATTTCTGTTTCCTTAAAGTCTGATATATAACCATACACTTGCTAAACTCTTCATTCTTCAGGTTTATATGATACTGAGTTTGCTTGCTCCTTCTAATTCTTTAATTGAGGCTTTTCTCTGTGTCTAATAATTTTGTTTTTAGGCATATCCCAAGGTTTTCTTCTTGATCTCCTTCTCTGCTATACGTTCTTGGTCACTTCATCCCACAGTTTTTTTGTATTTTTTTAAAGATTTTATTTATTTGTTTGTTTGTCAGAGAGAAACAGAGAGAGAGAGCATGCACAAGCACAGGCAGGGAGAAGGGCTGAGAGAGGGAGAAGCAAGATCCCCACTGAGCAGGGAACCCTATGCAGGACTCGATCCCAGGACCCTGGGAACATGACCTGAGCCAAAGGTAGATAGTTAACCAACTGAGCCACCCAGGTGTCCCCATCCCACAGTTTTATTTACCAACTTTATTTTGATAACTGCTAACTCTTTTCTAAAGTTTTTTTTTTTTTTAAAGATTTTATTTATTTATTTGACAGAGATCACAAGTAGGCAGCGAGGCAGACAGAGAGGGAGAAGCAGGCTCCCTGCTGAGCAGAGAGCCCAATGCGGGGCTCGATCCCAGGACCCTGGGATCATGACCTGAGCCAAAGGCAGAGGCTTTAACCCACTGAGCCACCCAGGTGCCCCTTTTCTAAAGTTTTGACTTCTCAACTTAGCTTCAGACTCCAACATCTTGTAAGGCAAAAATGCTTGAGGTTTTACAGATTTCCTCACATTCCTGAGTTCATTTAAGAACACAAGAACTTCAAGGGGCACCTGGGTGGCATAGTCAGTTAAGTGTCCGACTCTTGGTTTCAGCTCAGGTTGTGATCTTGTGGTCACTGGATTGAGCCCCACATTGGGCTCTGCACTTAGTGTGGAGTGTGCTTCAGATTCTTTCTCCCTCTCCCTCTGACCTTCTCCACTTGCAGACTCAGTCTCTCTCTCAAATAAATAAAATCTGAAAACAAACAAACAAAAACCTCATGATCTTCCCAATCTTGTGCTGGTTCTGCTCTTGTCTTAGGGAAGAGCTTCCTGAGTATGTTTTTTCAAACTTGGCAGTCATTTTTGGTGCCTTCTTATTTCTCTCTTCACTCTCTTTAGGTAATGAGCAAGGGAACCCTGATATTTCATCTAAACTATTTTCTGAAATCACTTTCTTAATTTCATTCCTACTGTACCATCCAGTATGTGTTGCAGATTTACAGAGTGTCTGGGGTAGACGTACAAAATAATCTAAGATGAGTTTAGTTTTCTTGACTTTGAAATTCAACTCTTATTTTATCTGATTGTTTTTATGATCTGTGAAGTATTCTGAAGTTTCTCTATAATATAGAATTACTTTTTGTTTTTCATGCTTGGAATGTGCTTTACATCCTGAATCATAAAATATATATCTGCACATCCTTAGATTCTTTAATATTTGCTCTCTTCAGATTCTGCTTACCCTTCATTTTTTTATTTTTTTTAACAAGATAGCACTTGACATTTTTTTCATTTCTACATGCCACTATATGACTGTACTTTTAACATTTTTCTCACAATAATTGTATTTTACTTACCTGAAGTAACTTCATAAAAACCTATCACAAATGAAAATGCAGTATCAGAAACCAAAAAAACAATAGCTATACCAGGTGCTACTCTAAGTGTTTATATAAGTTAATACATTTTATTCTCACAACAGCTCTTTGTAACACTATTATTATAACCTCTGTTTTGTAAATAAAGGAAATGTGGCACAGGGTATGAAATGACTTGTCTTTGGTCATACAGCTCATAAGTAGTAGAATTGATATTTGGAAATAGGCTCTAGAATTTACTGTTTTTACATACTGCATACAGTGGTGACACATTTCACTATCCCAGTGTGTTCATCTTTCAGGGTTCTATGATATTTGTGAACTAAAAAAAAAAAAAAAAAAACCCAATAATAATAATATTCAGTTTCAGTTTTCAGAATTCAGTTTTCAGTTTTCAGAATTCAGTCTCACTTAATTAAAAAAATATAAGTCAAACAGAGAACCGTTAATTATCATATGGTTTCACTTATTTCTGGAACATAGGGAATAGCATGGAGGACATTAGGAGAAGGGAAAAATGAAGGCAGAGAAATCAGAGTGGGAGAAATTGGAGTGGGAGACGAACCATGAGATATTATGGACTCCAGGAATCAAATGGAGAGTTTTAGAAGGGAGAGGTGTCGGGGAATGGGTGAGCCTGGTGATGTATTAAGGAGGGTATGGATTGCATGTAGCACTGGGTATTATACATAAACAATGAATCATGGAACATTGCATCAAAAATGAATGATGTACTGTATGGTGACTAACATAACGTAATGAAAAAAAACACCAAAAATAAATTGAATTCGTAACAATGAGCCAATGAAAAGATTTGAAGATAAGATAAAAGATTTGAAGCTATCAGTATAAAAAAAATTGCATCTAAATTGAGGAAGGGATGCCTCCAGTTACTAGTTTTGTTTTTAACAGTGCTTTAGGAAATTTTGTACTATGGTGTCATTAGTATCCAGGTACTCAGAAAGGTATGTATTTCCTGGCCCCCAGCTACATGGTACAACTCAGTCAAGCAAAGAATACATTTTAGTATCTTTATATCTAAAATTTAAACATCATTCTGAAGACAAATGAAGTGTACTTTTAAGTTTGTTAAAAGTACTGATCATTACTGAATCTGTTATGTGATGTTATCATGGTGCTACGTCCTACTTTGAAAATACAAAAGCCTTTCCCAGCTTGGAGAAGGTGTGTTCAGAGCCCTGGTTGGCCTTTATGTAATTTTTAAAGATTGGGTACTTCTGCTTCTTCCATTCATGATAAGAGAGGTGGTAAGCTGACAGAAACAATTTCTTTTTATTTACTGGCCATTACGGTTATAAAATACTGTAGACATGAGCCTAACATAAATCAGTTTCCCTCAGATGAATGTGCCTTTGGAGAGGCTTTCTGCCAAGGTTCCTCATCTCGACCATATCTCTCTGGAGTATTCTTGCTCTGTCTTTGGCAGCCCTTCTGAATTTATTTTGCTTTTAATTCCAAATAATCCTCAATCAGAAGACAAATAAACAGAGGCTTAGAACTTTAGAGTTGAAAGGGACTTTAGAGGTTATATCAGTTAGATCATCTGTATCAGGACTCTTTGTGCAGCAAGCAACAGAATACATGTCTCAAACTCACTTAAGCAAAAAGGGAATTAATGGCCTCTATAAATTAATAGTCTGAATATAAGTCAAGCTTCAGGGAAGGCTTGATCTAGTGGCTCAAAGTCTCATTAAGAACTGTATCACTTTCACTCTTTGTTTACAGCATATACTTCACAATCAGCTTTCCTATGGTTTCTATCATGAGATGGAATGCGTTGAGTTACTTTAGTTAGTCAGAGCTCACCCTTTCTTTCATTTGGAAGTACAACCAATACCACCCAAACTCATGGCTTTTCCACAAATGGAGATTCACAGTGCTAAAAGAAGTGGGGAAAATGGATGCTTGGAAGGAAATCAAAAGATATCTATGTTGTCAACCCCATTTTTCAGATGAGAAAGAGAGGTCTCCAGATGGCCAACAGACACATGAAGAAATGCTCCACATTACTCGGCATCAGGGAAATACAAATCAAAACCACAATGAGATACCACCTCACACCAGTCAGAATGGCTAAACTTAACAAGTCAGGAAATGACAGATGCTGGCGACGATACGGAGAAAGGGGAACCCTCCTACACTGTTGGTGGGAATGCAAGCTGGTGCAACCACTCTGGAAAACAGCATGGAGGTTCTCAAAAGGTTGAAAATAGAGCTAACCTATGACCCAGCAATCGCACTACTGGGTATTTACCCTAAAGATACAAACGTAGTGATCCGAAGGGGCACGTGCACCTGAATGTTTATAGCAGCAATGTCCGCAATAGCCAAACTATGGAAAGAACCTAGATGTCCATCAACAGATGAATAGATAAAGAAGATGTGGTATATATATACAATGGAATACCATGCAGCCATCAAAAGAAATGAAATCTTGCCATTTGCGACAACGTGGATGGAACTAGAGGGTATTATGCTTAGCGAAATAAGTCAGTCGGAGAAAGACAACTATCATATGATCTCCCTGATATGAGGAAGTGGAGATGCAACATGGGGGTTTTGGGGATAAGAAAAGAATAAATGAAACAAGATGGGATTGGGAGGGAGACAAACCATAAGTGACTCTTAATCTCACAAAACAAACTGAGGGTTGCTGGGAAGAGGGGGGATGAGAGAGGGGGGTGGGTTTATGGACATTGGGGAGGGTATGTGCCATGGTGAGTGCTGTGAAGTGCGTAAACCTGGCGATTCACAGACCTGTACCCCTGGGGATAAAAATACATTATATGTTTATAAAAAAAAAACTAATAAATTTTTTAAAAAGTCTTAATAAAAAACTTAAAAAATAAAAAGATAAAAATAAAAAAATAAAAAAGAAAGAGAGTCTCTGAGCTACAAAACGGGAAAAGAGAAACATCTATTCCACAAACTAAATTTATGTGACCAGAAATAAATATTAATTTTATTAAGCCAGTGGGATGTCAAAATTGACCCCTAATAGTGGGGAAATGCAGATTTTGTCCATTTGATCATCTTTTCAACATTCATTTTGAGTTTAAGTCATTGAGCTAAGTACGGGGGATGAACATACTCTCCAGCTCTTACCCATCCAGAACACCTCCTTTGAATCTTAATTTCTGGTTTTTAGACTCCTGAGTTATTGAGCTTTCTCACTCAGCAAAATGGGGACAATGAGCAATGTATGTAATGATGAAACAGACCATTCATTGATTAGTTGGACAGCACATGAAGACATAGAATTCTAGCCATCTTTCCTCCTGTGTTGGGCACATAACTTCTTGCATACTCCTTGAAGTAGTACAAAGAAGCCTTTTTGTTTTGTTTGTTTGTTTTTACAGATGAGAAATAGATTGACATGTCTTTTTAGATGTTGTTAGATCACCCCTCCCAGGAGATGTTCAACTAGTGTCTGAAGCTGCCAGCTCTTTTGTAAGGCAATCATTTACTCAGTAATATTTACTGAGGAACTATTATGTGTCAGGCAGTTGTATGGGTAATTGGAGATATGCATGAACAAAATGCAGATAAATTCTGCCCTTTCTTGTATTTATATTACATTATAATGACACAGAAAGAAAATAAGTAAATAAATAAAATATATTCATATCAAATGGTATTAGTGTTGTGTGTGGAGTTAAAGTTGAAAAGGGGGATAAGATGGGTGGTATCTAATAGATTTTGCTGTGGTTAAGAATGTAACTGATGTAAGTTTTCAGATTGTTGTCTGATTTAGTTGTATGGTTCTGTAATTCTAGGATATAGCTTCCCTGGTTATGGAAATTCAGTACAGTGAAATAAGACCTGAAGTGTTGGTTTGTCTCTAGGTAACCCTGTTTTTTAAGAGGATGCCTTCATATACCTATCTCCCTCTTCAAGTCTTTTTAAGATGTCATTATTTCAATATATGTATGCTGACCAATTCATTTACAGTGGTATTACATTACCTGTCCTCTATGCCTTATACCCCTAGTGCTTACTACTTCCTAACATACTATATAACATAATATATTTATTACATTTCACTGGTATTTTCTCTCTCTTCACAAAAGGATTTAAATTCCACAAGGTAGGGACAGTATGTCTCTTTTAATTGCTGTATCTCCTGTACCTAGAACATAGTAGGCACTCAATAATACTTGTGGAAGGAAGACCAGGAGGGGCAGACGCAGTGGAGCATAGAAGTAGGAACACATGTTTTGGAGATTCACATTCTTCATTCAGGCATGCCCTTAATCAGTACAACCTCTTTAAGCCTTAGTTTATTGACACTGAAATGAAAAGTCAGTAATACTATTTTCCTGAAAAAAAAAAAATCATTGCAGGAGTGACATAAAATAAGTATGTCAAGCTTGTAACTTATTTCTTACCCTAAGAAATAAGAAATAGGATACTGTTACTGTTGATCATATTGTGCTAATATTATTGTTTAATTATTTGACAGATATTTATTGGATACCGCATAATGTTCTAGGCACAGTGCTAGGCAAATGCTGAAGATCAACAAACTGTGAGATCCTCTCTCCTGGCCCTGTAGTGAACTCTGTTTCAGAGTTCTATTTCCAGTTGTGTTATCTTCTAAAGTAATGAGTCTGGGGCACCTGATTGTCTCAGTCGATTAAGCATCTGACTCTAGGTTTTCGCTCAGGTCATGATCTCAGGGTTATGAGACTGAGCCCAGCATTGGGCTTGGAGCTCAGGGAGGAGTCTGCTTGAGATTCTTTCTCTCAGTCTTCCCCAGCCTCTCCCCTACTCATGCACATACATGTGTGCATGCTCTCTAAAATAAACAAATCTTAAAAAAAAAAGCAGTGAATCTTATATCTGGTTATGAATTTCAAGACTTCAGAGGATTTGCTAAGTATACAGCTCCATGGGAATGGGGAGGCCCACCTGGCAGCTCTTATAGATTAGATCCAGAATGGAGAAGGGTGAAAGTATATTTTCAGCAGTTTAGGGATGATCTATTTTTAAAAGTAGCTTCTCTTTAAGACAAAGTTTTAGGAAACCTAAACCTACCCTAAAATATACTTAGTAATTGTTTAAAAATTGCTTCAGAAAGTTATATTTTCACTCTGGCCAGAAACTTCTAGATACTGACGTTTATTAGAAGCAAGGAATCAATCTTAAAGAACATTAGTGGTAATGGGGGGAGGTTTTTAAGAAGATTTGGAGGAGGGAGAAGCAAGGTATAGCTAACTTTCTAAACATTTCAAGTAATATTTGATAAAAGATCACCTTCTTATGTCTAGCGGGGAGTTAGTTAACTATTGATACCTTTTCCAATTTTGAGGGTTTTTGAGCAAAGGAAAAAGAGAGAGAGTGAGGCAAACCAAGAAATAGACTCTTAACTATAGAGAACAAATTGATGGTTACCAGAAGGGAGGTGGTTAGGTGATGAGGATTAAAGAGTGCCCTTGTGATGAGTACTGAATGTTATATGAAACTGTGGAATCACCATATTGTACACCTGAAACTAATATTACACTGTATGTTAGTTAACTGGAGTTTAAGTAAAAACTTTAAAAAAAAAAGGGAAGAATCTATGGTCCCTCTGAAAATAGTGAAGAATTTGAAAAAAAAAAAAAAAAACCCTTCCTGTTATGCCAAGTGGGAATCTTCCATGCTTAGGCAGTTTGACTCTAGGGCTGCAGAAAACTCTGGGCTTTCTTGGAAACTACTAAGAGCCAGAGAACTGAAAGGTGATTTCTTTACTTTTCATATCTTGAACTTGGCATAATGCAGCCTTGGGGCAAAATATATCACAGTCAACTTAGAAGTTTTGGTCTTAACTTTGGTGTCTTCTGAAATTTTGTTTCAAAAGAGAGTCATCAAGATTTTTCTACTTTTCAACTTTCATCTAGGCAAACTACATGGAAGGAAATGTCAGCTCTGAATTATTTTTTAAAAAATTATTTTAAGGGGCACCTGGGTGGCTCAGTGGGTTAAAGCCTCTGCCTTCAGCTCAGGTCATTATCCCAGGGTCCTGGGATCGAGCTCCGCATCTGGCTCTCTGCTCAGCTGGGGGCCTGCTTCCTCCTCTCTCTGTCTGCCTCTCTGCCTACTGGTGATCTCTGTCTGTCAAATAAATAAATAAAATCTTTAAAAAAATTATTTTAAGAGTAATTTCTCTATCAATTATCCATCTACCTATACATATAGGTATTTAAGATGAGTTATTACCTGATGAGGGAAGGTAGTAATTGGGCATTCAGCTTTGTCAGAGAAAGGAAAGAGGTAATTTATTGATGGAGCAAGTATCTATGAGCAGAAAAAAATAAATGAATATGAGAATTTTGTCTCCACAAAAGAAAACGGCAACTTTACAAAGAAAGAAAATGATGTAGGTGATAAGGAAATTAGGGAAATTGACTTGTAATGCATTTACACAACCAAGAGAAATCCCACAATTGAGAGAAAGGAGAATCTATGGAATGCAAATCTGGCTAACATTTAGATTTAAAAAAAATGCCAGAAAGATGAAGAAAAATCTAATTATCACCATTGTGTTAGAAGGATTTAATAATGATAAAGAAACTTGATGCCAGTTTGGAAAATGCCACGTAGCCTGGGAGGTTATTACACTGTGGAGCTCCAATTATAATGTTGTGCTGTATATCCAGCGATGAAATTACAGGCCCACCATCTGTTTTACTGGTGATTGGGATTCATTTGGACATTTTATTTTATACCAATGCTGCACATTTGCAAGGCAAAAGCCAGTGGCTCCTGTCTGTTTCCATGGCCCATGCCAAGTTATACCTGAATGCCGAGTCATTTGAACTAGCTGGTTTCACCAATAAGAGATAATACATCGTGTGAAGAAGATGATGGCTTTTTAGGAAGGGCTTAGCAATTAATGATACGTGATAGGACTTGAACCATAAAGGTATTATATTTGAGAAGCATTTAAGTGTCTAGACAGAAAACTGAAAACAGTGACTTTTGGTATTTTATGTGCTGTGTGGGTTTCAACCAGTAGTTCTCAAGTAACAGGGCACTTTTGTCCCCTAGGGGACATTTGGCATGTATGTAGATACTTTGGTTTCCACAGCTTGAGGGAAAGATATGCTGCTGTGATATAGTATGTAGAGGTCATGGGTGCTGCTATACATCTTATAAACACAGGTGAACCCCCACACAGCAAAGAATTATCTGGCCAAAAATACAAGTAGTCAAAGTCAAGAACTCTAGTTCAGACTGAAACTTTACTTCTTCTAAGTCTCCCCCCACCCTTCCTTTATGGGGATAATATCTTACAGAGTTAATGTAAGGAACTAATGAGATGACTTATATAAAAATACCTGAAAAGTGTTAGCTGTTTACTGAATTTTGACTATGGACATTTAAAACTAATTATAAAGTGATTCTAAAATTTTATGAAGTAGATTGGAATAGGATTTTGGATGTAGATAATGGGCTTCACATTGTAAGTGACACTGAACTGCACATATGGGGAAGGAGAAGTATATAAGATATTTTATGTATCTTATATAATTATAATTATGTAATTATTTTGTGTTCTGTACCAGAATTTTTTTATAAGAGCTATGCATCCCTTTCCGATCATACTTCAAAATTTTTTTAAGTCATATTTGTATGGACAACTTAATATTAGTAGAATTGGGTAGTTGGAGAATATCATATTATTTTTTAATAAGCTAACATGTTTTTACAGGTGTTGGAGGAAGGATGTCGTATTTCCTAAAAAACCAAGGCAGTACTCTTTTTCAAAATCTCTTAACATCTCACATTAAAGTAAGTTATTTGAAAATAGTTTGGAAAATGCTGAAGTGAAGGAAGGAGAGAAAGCAGGGAATGGAGGGAGGGAGAGAGAGAGAGAAATTGAGATAGAAACATATATATAGGGGCACCTGGGTGGCTCAGTGGGTTAGGCCTCTGCCTTCGGCTCAGGTCATGATCTCAGGGTCCTGGGATCGAGCCCCGCATCGGGCTCTCTGCTCAGCGGTGAGCCTGCTTCCCCCTCTCTCTCTGCCTGCCTCTCTGCCTACTTGTAATCTTTGTCAAATAAATAAAATCTTTAAAAAAAAAAGAAACATATATATATATTTGTATCACCAGGCAAATGAATGAAACACTGGAACAGTAATTGTTGAGGCATAAACACATGTGATCAAGAGGGTGGATAGTCTCCATCTCGGATAGGAAACAGTGACAAGGTTAGAGAGTCAGTCATATGATCTGGAAAAACCTATAGGACAGAGTCTTAAGTTGTCCTTACTTTAACTACACTGGTGATTGGAATGAAACACAGTACTGAGAATTGGATTTGGAAACATGTTTATAGTTCGGGAAAGTTACTCATCACAACTATAATAGTTGTTTTCTGTGACTCATGGGCACATTTAGCTAGGCTATTCTTTTTGGTAATAGTGTAACATCTTAAATTATTTTCTCAAACTTAAGTCAGAGAGATAAGGAGTTGGAGTAGAGGAGGAATGTTCCCACTGTGCGTGCAACTGAAGGCAGTTTCTCTCCCCACCACCACTATCAGAGATAATCATTTAGTGACTCTGGCCACAGATGAGGCATCAGAAGTTTTCTATCACCCCAAATGATTCTGGGGGCAGCAACCTAGTTAATGTCTAATCTAGAATGCATAAAAATTAAAAAGCAAAAACATAAGACTTACCTCTATTTGTCTGTCTTTGTAAGGCATGTTAAGAAGCCATGGGGACAGCATTGACAAACTGGATTGGAGTAACTACTGACTAAAAGAGGTGATAATGAAAACAATGCAATAATGGCTGACATTTACTAAACACATACTCCTTTTCAACTGTTGTCATTGTGCTTTACCTTCAAAAATCCATTTAAGTCCTCAAACCACTCTGAAGCAGGTGTTGAAATGCTCTGTGAGGGGATACTTCATCTGGATAGAGAAGTTAGCTAATTTGGCAAGGTCACTAAGTAAGAAACACAGCATTCTTCTAGATTTTGAGTTAAAACAGACAAACAAACAAAAAACCTAAACAAACAGAAAAATAAAAAATCCAAAACACTAAAACTAAGTTCTTGGATACACTACAACCTGGCTAGATAGAAAAGTCTAGCTCTTACTTCTGGATGCACACTCGAATCCCCTAATGAGCTTTAAAAAAAATTCATTTTATTTTTTAAAGTGGTAGAAATATTCTTAATTTTATTAGTAGATACTTGACACTGTGCTGTTGTCAAAACCCACAAAATTTTACAGCTCAAACTCTGAACCCTACTGTTTGCAACCTGAAAACATCAATTACGAGATCAGAGAATCCCAAGATGGGATGTTGACTGTAAACAAAGAATCTAACTGTATAATGAATACATAACCTTACCGAATAAGGTGGAGGGAAAAGGTGCTGCACTAAGTAACCTTGGAATTGAGTAGAGACTAAGGACTAAAGGCAATACAAACTGTACAGAAACATTGTACTCTAGTTAGTAAAGTTAGTTTCTACAGAGGCACAGGTTAATAATCCTGAAACTTCCATACATATACAGTGGAATCAAACCATTAAGTAAGTAGATGGTGAATGACTGGATCCAAGTTTCTCAATACTGGTTTAGATAAGCAAAGGGCAGAAGGCTGGAATGAGCCACGGGGTAATGAATTAGAGCTAGAGACATCAGCATGAACTCATGTTTAGTTTACTTATATGGGTTAGTAATGCACACATGTAATTTCTAGCTTTGTTCTCTGAGAGGTCCTAGAAGCAACAACACCTCAGAAGCAATGGGCATACCATACTCCCAGGTGTTGGTTTCTAATGCCATGCTCCAATAAAAGGAACCAGGGATTCTTGGAGAAATGGTTGACTGTAAGGCTGGGGCAAAGAATATGCAGATGAGTCTAAAGCTCAAAAAACAAAATGATGGGTTATGTAAAAGGGACAAAGAGCCAAATGAAAGAGCTCTCAATAGCCTATCTTGCAACAATTAGAACAACAAAATAAACGTGATATTGAAGTATAACCCAAAATATAAAGTAAGTGTCCATCAGTCCATACTAATATAAATAAATGACTACATGACTAAATAAATAAATACATAAATAAAAACAGACAAATTGCTGAGCAGAAGAATTCCAAATAATTTGTGTATATTCCACTTCCAAGAGGTGGAACACTAACTGCCTTCTCTGTAATTGTAGGCTGATGATTTCCTTCTGAAGAGTGTAGTAACAAAGGTGGAAGAAGTTGTATTTTTACACTGAGAAACCTGATAGACAGGTATTTCAGCCAGATGACCAAAGTCAATGTCAACAGTAATGTCATGTTGATGACATGTACTGTTGATGTGATATGGTGAGAATGGCACTTTACCTTTGTGGTTTTTCTCTCAAAAGCCCAGTTTAGGGGCGCCTGGGTGGCTCAGTGGGTTAAAGCCTCGGCCTTCGGCTCAGGTCATGATCCCAAGGTCCTGGGATCGAGCCCCACATCGGGCTCTCTGCTCGGCAGGGAGCCTGCTTCCTCCTCTCTCTCTCTGCCTGCCTCTCTGCCTACGTGTGATCTCTGTCTGTCAAATAAATAAATAAAATCTTTAAAAAAAAAAAATTAAAAAAAAAAAAAAGCCCAGTTTATTCTTGAAAAACAAAAATCAGGCAAATCTCAGTTGTGGGACAATTTACAAAATATCGGATCAGTATTTCTTGAAACTGTCAAAAGTCATCAAAAACAAGGAAAATCTGAAAAACTCATAGGCAAGAGAAGCCTAAGTAGACATGATGAGTCAATGTGATGTGGTTTCCTGGAACAGAAAAAAAGGACATTGGGCAAAAACTAGGAAAATGTGATAGATATAGGCTTTAATTATTAACCATGCATCACTTTTGGTATACTAATTATAACAAATGTATCATAGTAGTGTTAATATAATATTATTTTATAATATTATAGGGGGTAGTGGAAATATATCCATTATTATAGATAATAATAGAGGAAAGTATGTGTGGGGCATAGGGAGACTCTAAATTTAATCTTTGAAACTTGTTTTAAAATTAACTTCTGTAAATGTACAGCTATTCTGAAGTTAAAAGTTATGTAAACAAAACAAAGCACCTGTGTCTTAGGACACCCTGCTAGACTTAGATTCAATTTGCTAGGGTAGAGCTTGAGTGCATGTATGTTTTAAAAGAGCCCCAGGTGATTATAATAAGCATCAAATGAGGATTAAAATCCATTCAATTAAAAAAAAATCCATCAAATTAGTACCATTGCACAACTTTTCCTTTCTTATAGGTCCTAAATTTGCCTTTCCAGTTCACAGATCTGCCTTTTCCCCTAGATTCTTTCACAAATGATCAGTAAAAACATCTCTTTTTTTGAATCAGAGTTTCTGAGAATCCAAGCCTGAGTGCTTTGAGAAAAATCCGATGATACATTTAGTAGTATGTCCTGATGACACTTAGCAACAACAACAAAAAGTCATGTGGCCTCTTAAATGAGAAAAAAAAAAAGGCTTAATATTTATTAACTAAGGTCATGGTCCACAAGGATGATTCAGTCCAAGAATTATGGTGCCTCCAAAGTGGCAACTGAAATGACTGCTTGTTTTAGTATATGAGTTATATGTGGCAAACTTGTTTTTTTTCCTGTGCTCAAGTCTGGTTCTGAAATCACAACAGATCAGTATAACAGACATCAGTTCAAGGGACAAGATCACAAACCTTTGAGATTATCCAGTCTAGTGGTTTTTCTCTATGTCACATATCTCTTGGAGGCTTCCTTGGTGTTTAGGTAGGATGAGTTCCAGCCTCCAACCTGTCTCAATCAGACCAGCTCTAATGTAGCCAATTTTATTTTACTTTTTGGTGTTTCAACATAGTACTCCATTTTTAAAGACTTCGGTTGCTAGGAAAAAAAAAATTAATCCACCAAACTAGTCTAGGTTTTGCAGGTAAGTTAGCTAAACCCCAAAATATCAGTGATACACAATTCTGATACCCAGTGACATCTACAATATGTGCATAATGATGTCTTACCTTGATCTCAACACGAGTGACAGTGATGACAGCAAATCCAAACTTTGTAAGGTCTTTCTGATAACCAGGTGAGCTCAGTTCATGACTGCAAGAACATTCAAGCATTAATAATAAATTATGTTACATTATGACCATCTCCCTTTCTTCTCAGGTATCAGTTGATATTTGTTGTCATTTGCTTTAAAGGGCAGGTTCCATTACATTTCGTTGGCTGTAGATATCTGTTTCAGTTGGATCTTGAACCCAGTTGAATCTTGAACCCAGTTGAAGTAAGACACACCTTTACATGTGACTTCTGCATATCTGACTTTGCTGATTCCACCAGTAAAACATGGCTTAACGTCCTCTCCTAGCAGTGCCTGGGAATTGGCAGCAAGTGCTGAGCTCAGGTTATGTTCTCTATAAGGAAAATTCTTTTCAGTAGCTCTCTTTTTTAAGACACTTAGACTAATCTCAGCCAACTGGCTGCAAAATTGTCAGAATATATTATAGGAAACTCTAGGCAAATGGCATCCTAAGACTATTACCTATTCAGCACAATAAAGTTTGAAGTTCATCAACTCCAACAAGATGATTCAACTGCCTACACTTAAGTGTCACCTTGTCTTAACTTTCAACAAACATACCATTGCACAGAGAGTTTTTGCCTGTCTGGTGGGTATGCTTCAAAAAGCTTTAATTCTTGAAAAACTCAACTGCACAAACACAGGTATGCTTTTATTATTACCAGTTTCTGAATATGGCTGCAAAAAGAAAATGCCACTGTTATTTTCTTTTAAAAGCCTGTAATAAGATAGAACTAGCAGATAGGATGTGGCCCTGAGGTGACTTAACTGTATAACTCTTTTAAAAGTTCTCAAGACTAAATTACCCTTGGTGTTTGACTCAGCATTTTACAAGCTAATACCAGAACATCTACTTAGACTTTATTAAAAACCCTTCAGAGAACTGTAATCCTGTTTCTGGAAATTTTTAAAGGAATTTAAAGTGTTTGGAAAGAAAAATACTTGGTTCTGTAAGTATTTTGTTCAAAATCTCATTTAATTTTACTCAACATGAATTGTGTTTTAACTTAGAAGTAAAAATTAGTGAGTGAGTGAAGAGATACAGCAATGTTTCATTGATTAGAAAATGTGTAACCACATACATAGGTTTTTTGGCTAACTGAACCTTATGTCCTTATGCATTAATTCTTTTAAACACAAATAAATTTGTAAGGACATTTGTATTCTTTCTTACACAAAATATATTAATCACAGTTATAACATTAATATGTTGAATGCTGACTGTCTAGATGTCTGGGTTTGAATTCTAGTTCTGTAACTTGCTAACTCTGTGACTTTTGGTATGTTGTTTACCTTCTCCAATCCTCATTTAAAAAAGGGTAATAATTATTGTACATATCTTACATGTTTGAGAACCAAAATAAAATAATTCATGCAAATCTTTACTGACTTGTATATAGTTTAAAGGTATATAGTCTAAAAGAAATGTGTAGTAAATATTAGATATTTTTGTTGTTTGCTACTTTTATGGTGATGATATAATACACAGCCCAATTCTATTTTTATGCATCAAACTATCAGTTATTGCTTTTCTTGTATTTTCACCATCCTCTTCTGCCCCATATTTCTTCCCCAAATCCTTCTATCCTCTACTTTTAATCTGCCATGGACTGGAAAATTAGAAAAGAAAGTTTATAGATTATAATAAGCTACCAAAGAGTTAATAGACTGTGAAGTAATAGAGTTAAACCTTTGGCTTGCATAGGAGTTCAGAGCAAGATTTAGCTCTGAGTCAATTTTTGTTTCAGAGTTTGGGGATCTGTTATATGGAAGTTGCTAGAAATCTGATACATTGTTAAATATAGTTGAATTTTACATATACGACTTAATTCTACATGCTTTCTCATACACATAGCCTACACATTTTATTTTAGTAATATAAAACAGCTCATCATATTCTTTTAGTGTACAATAATTACTTATAGTTTTAAGACAACTGTATTAACATTTATATAACATCACATACACATAAATGTTCAGTAATGAACACTTTAAGATTTTTAAGTAATATTACAAATAGAGTTTATTTTTCATATAAAATCAGTATTCCAAGAACTTTTAAAATAATTTAACAGAAGAGAGGGAAGGCTTCTCATTAATTTCACCATTCAGACATATTAATTATTTCTAGTTTTATACATTTCTATTTATTTCTTTACCATCTAATTAATTATTTTCTTTTAAAGAGAGCATGCTGGGGCATACAAGAAGGGGGAGGACAATAGGGGTGGGTGATGGAGGGACCGAGGGAGAGCGGGAAGAGAATCTTAAGCAGACACCATGCTAAGTGTAGAGCCCAACATGGGGCTGGTCTGATGACACTGAGATCATGACCTGAGCCAAAATCAAGAGTTGGTTGCTTAACCAACTGAGCCAACCATGTGTCCCTGCACATTCACTTTTAGTTCTTAATCAAATACATATGCACTTACATCATTCTGATAAAAGAACATAAAATTATAATGATTAATAACATCTTGTTTTGGGGCACTTGGGTGGCTCAGTCAGTTAAGTGTCTGCCTTTGGCTCAGGTCATCATCCCAGGGTCGTGGAATGGATCTGAGCAGGGAGCCTGTTTCTCTGTCTCCCTCTGCCTACTGCTCCCCCTGCTTGTGCTCTCTCTGTCAAATAATACAATAAATGCAATCTTAAAAAAATAAATACAATACAATAAATAAATACAATCTTAAAGAAAAGTATCATGTACTTTATATGGAGAACCCAAAAGACTCCACCCCTAAACTACTAGAACTCATACAGCAATTCAGTAATGTGGCAGGATACAAAATCAATGTGCAGAAATCAGTTGCTTTCTTATACACTAACAATGAAAATATAGAAAGGGAAATTAGAGAATTGGTTCCATTTACTATAGCACCAAGAACTATAAGATATCTGGGAATAAAACTAACCAAAGAGGTAAAGGATCTGTACTTGAAGAACTACAGAACACGCATGAAAGAAATTGAAGAAGACACAAAAAGATGGAAGAGCATTCCATGCTCATGGATCTGAAGAATAAACATTGTTAGAATGTCTATACTGCCTAGAGCAATCTATACTTTCAATGCCATCCCGATCAAAATTCCAGTGTTATTTTTCAAAGAGCTGGAACAAACAATCCTAAAATTTGTATAGAACCAGAAGAGACCCCGAATTGCTAAGGAAATGTTGAAAAAGAAAAACAAAACTGGGGGCATCACGTTGCCTGATTTCAAGCTTTACTACAAAGCTGTGATCACCAAGACAGCATGGTACTGACACAAAACCAGACACATAGACCAGTGGAACAGAGTACAGAGCCCAGATATGGGCCCTCAACTCTATGGTCAAATAATCTTTGACAAAGCAGGAAAAAATATACAATATATTGAAGAGACTGTCACTTCAAAAGACAGTCTTTTCAATAAATGGTGCTGGGAAAATTGGGCAGCTATGTATAGAATGAAGCTCAACCATTCTCTTACATCATACACAAAGATAAACTCAAAATGGATGAAAGACCTCAACGTGAGGGAGGAATCGATCAAATTCCTAGAGGAGAACATAGGCAGTAACCTCTTCGACATTGGCCACAGTAACTTCTTTCAAGACATATCTCCAAAGGTAAAGGAAACAAAAGCAAAAATGAACTTTTTGGACTTCATCAAGATCAAAAGTTTCTGCACAGCAAAGGAAACAGTCAACAAAACAAAGAGGCAACCTATGGAATGGGAGAAGATATTTACAAATGACAATACAGACAAACAGCTGATATCCAAGATCTTTGAAGAACTCAAACTCAACACACACAAAACAGATAATCATGTCAAAAAATGGGCAGAAGACATGAACAGACACTTCTCCAAAGAAGACATGCAAATGGCTAACAGAAACATGAAAAAAATGTTCATCATCATTAGCCATCAGGGAGATTCAAATCAAAACCACATTGAGATACCACCTTACATCAGTCAGAATGGCCAAAATTAACAAGACAGTAAACATCATGTGTTGGAGAGGTTGTGGAGAAAGGGGAACCCTCTTACACTGTTGGTGGGAATGCAAGTTGGTACAGCTGCTTTGGAAAACAGTGTGGAGATTCCTTAAGAAATTAAAAATAGAGCTTCCCTATGACCCTGCAATTGCACTACTGGGTATTTGCCCCAAAGATACTGATGTAGTTAAAAGAAGGACCATCTGTACCCCAGTGTTCATAGCAGCAATGGCCACAGTCGCCAAACTGTGGGAAGAACCAAGATGCCGTTCAGTGGACGAATGGATAAAGAAGATATGGTCCATATACACTATGGAGTATTATGCCTCCATCAGAAAGGATGAACACCCAACTTTTGTATCAACATGGATGGGACTAGAGGAGATTATGCTGAGTGAATTAAGTCAAGCAGAGAGAGTCAAGTATCATATGGTTTCACTTACTTGTGGAGCATAAGGAATGACATGAAGGACATTGGCAGATGGAGAGGAGAAGTGAGTTGGGGGAAATCGGAGGGGGAGACAAACCATGAGAGACTGAGGACTCTGAGAAACAAACTGAGGGTTTGGGAGGGGAGGAGAATGGGGGGTTGGGTGAGCCTGGTGGTGGGTATTAAGGAGGGCACGTATTGCATGGAGCACTGGGTGTGGTGCATAAACAATGAATTTTGGAACACAGACACAAAAATAAATTTTAAGAAAGTATCATGTTTTAATTGTCATGTCTGTAAAACTTTAAACTGGGCATTATAGGTCTTAAAGTTAAGGATTCTTATCAATCGTGAATTCAACATTTAGCCAGCAAAGAAACCAAGATATTCCTTTCAGAGTAGGTGTATTAGTCAATTTCAAGCAAAGAACAAAGAGTAAGAAAGATACATATTAATTTATGGATGATGATGATGATGATAATGATAAATATTTCAAATGAAAACATGTTCAGAACCTCTTCCTCTCCAGTGATCTCTTATCTGATTATGCATATTTTAATCACATACTACAACCCATTATTTGATAAAAAACCAGAAAATCATTTTTCTTGAAGGTTATCAGCATCAGTGTTTAACCAAATGATGAAATAAATTAAGATTCTGGAAAGTGATTATAGCCAGTACATATACACATGGATTGCAACACTAAAAATGTAAATTATGTAAAGATTTTTTTTTAATCTAATAGAATTTTTCCATGACTTGCTGAAAACTTTTTTCCTCCAGTAGTCAGTTTATTGTCACTGAGTTGAGAATGGGTTTGTCTTGAGTAATTGTGTTAATAACATTCTCTCTGCAATACTAAATATTCTAGAAGAACAAGGTCCTGAACTAGAAATTCTCATATATGTATAAAGTGGAAAGAGATTAGGGCATACTGCTGCCTTAATGTTACAGGTATGTGTTTGTAAGAACAGACAATGGAGGAAGTCTCATTTCTCTTCAGATCTTGAGGCTTTCTTAAATATGTTTTGGTTATTAAATGAAAAGGTATGTGGTAGAGAAGAGTTATTAAGTAAAGTTTATACCATATTCTAATTGGCTATGTTTAGAATAAATAAGTTCTAAACATATTTACATGTTATATCATCTGTGTTTAGAATATCATTTATTCTTTTTTTTAAGATTTTATTTAAAGAATATCATTTATTCTTGATTTAAATTTGTTTGTAACTTTAATAATTTATATTTAGGTGGCTGATATGGATCATCAATAAGATCCATAATTCTATAATTGTGAATGTCCCTACCATTAGTGTTAGAGATTTCAGGGTAGGTACATTGTTTGCCCTATTAGGGACCACAGAGGGTTTGAGACTGAGAAATGCTTGTTTGTATTAGACGTCTATGAAGCACACTTTTTCCTGGGCCTCTCCTTCCAGTTTCTACCCTTTTACCTCATGACTTCCGTATGTGTGACTATGGCCAGACTACATCATCTTGACCATCTTGATTCCTGATTGGATCTTAATGTAGTAATTTTCCTTCTCTGTTTCTGACTCTGAGTTGTTACCAAGTTACCCAGTGGTCACTATTCAAAAAGAAAAGCTGCATTCCTCTCTTTAGCAAATTTCTTCTTTAAATTGTTGGCCATAAATCTGTTTTCTTCTTTGGATAAAAAAGGACATAAAATTCACTTGTACCCCTGAAGCTCACATCAGTGATTTGCTAGCCCAGCAGAAAATGACTCTCTGGTTCACCATGATAAATCCATTAAGCAGGAATATTTCAGGTCACAAGTTTCTGATAAAGTGAGTTCTTGATGAAAATATAATTAAGTCTGAATTGTTCAGATTTCTGAGCCATCCGTAAGTTCAAAGTAGCTGCTTTTCACAGCCCCCAGTCCTCTACCTTTCTTTATTGGAATTGACAGCTGCTATACAATCTACAAATGAGATATCTAGTTTTTGGTAATATGTATTCTTTTGACTTTGTCCTAAGAAAGACTGCATTAAGCATTATCGTTGACTTGGCACTTACCAAGGCTAATTTTGTTCTTTCTTCTAGGTTACTCTGAATCATCTCCTCTCAGCCTTGACTTGGGGTTTACTAAAGTGATCAAACTATAAGTTTCCTCTCCCCTTACATTTTATTTTAGAAATCATAATTGGCACTCGTGCCATCAGCACACCTGTCTCATGATTTCTTTCCATCCTAGGGACTTCCTGCAGATTCTACTGGATTTTACTCTGTTGTTACTATCAAGCCATTAGTCTTATTTTCCATCTAACTTACCTGCCTACTATTTGCTTTTATTCTTCACATTAAGACCATCTTAGAATCGTTTACTGTATATATGGTTTTGTCAGTGCCAAGATAGAAGCTCATCCAGTGATAGAAAGGGGAATGCAATACATGACAAACTTAAAGGATAATGAAGGTACTATGTTGGAGAAGGTAATTTTATTTGGCTCATTCAGGCTTAGAGACCAGTTAGGTAGGTGGATCGCAGTTAGAGGAGAATGCAGGTGTGGGAAATAATCAGATAAAAATCTGACATCAAAAAGGTCTGGTATGGGAGTAAGAAATAAATGATGGAGATTGAATTTGGACGGTATACTTTGAACAATGGCAACTTTGCAGGAGAAACTGGTCTCTCAGAATATAGTGTCAAGATAAGATCTTAGGCATGAAATAAAATAAAGTGTCATTTGGGAACTGATTGAAAAAATGACCACAGTTGTTTCTGCCTCTCTGTATCCATGCTTACCCCACTAAAAAGTGGAATTTATCTCTCTGTCTCTCTCTTTTTTTTTTTTTTTTTAAGATTTACTTATTTATTTATTTGGCAGAGAGAGAGATCACAAGTAGGCAGAGAGGCAGGCAGAGAGAGAGGAGGAAGCAGGCTCCCCGCAGAGCAGAGAGCCCGATGTGGGGCTCGATCCCAGGACCCTGGGACCATGACCTGAGCCGAAGACAGAGGCTTTAACCCACTGAGTCACCCAGGCACCCCATCTCTCTGTCTCTTGAAGCTAGGCTGGCTTTGTGGCTTGGGACTTGCTTTGGACAATAGAATATGGCTGAAGTGATCAGTAGAGCTGTTTTAAGCCTAAACATTAAATATTTCAATATTTCCTCTTAATTTCTTTGATCCCTGCATGCTCTCAGGTGCACAGGTCCGGCACAGCTTGCTGAAGGGTAAGCAACCATGTGAAACAAGGGCAGCTGTGCCTGCTGAAGTTGTCATTACCAGCTAGTCTCCAGCTGACCTGTGAGCTGATAACATGCCCATCAGTAAATCTAATGAAGATTAGACGAACCACCTGTTCCAAATTGCCAACTTACAAGATCATATGTGTAATAAATGGTGCCTTTTCATATACTTAACAAATGGCAGTAAATTACTAACTATGAAAATGGTTTGAAACAATAAATAACTATCCACTGCAACCCCGTTTACTGAAACAGAGGTTGTACAGAGTTTGGATTTCATGTTACAAGACAAGATGCATTCAACATCACTATGAGACTAATATTGACCAAGAAAGATACTATTTCAGGAGTCCATTTCTTTCTTTCTTTCTTTCTTTCTTTCTTTCTTTCTTTCTTTCTTTCTTTCTTTCTTCTTTCTTTCTTTCAACATATAATGTATTATTTGTTTCAGGGGTTCAGGTCTGTGAATCATCAGTCTTAAACAATTCAAAGCACTCACCATAGCACATACCCTCCCCAGTGTCCATCACCCAGCCACCCTATCTCTCCTACGACCCTCCCCTCCAGCAACCCTCAGTTTGTTTCCTGAGGTGAAGAGTCTCTTATGGTTTGTCTCCTCCTCTGGTTTCATCTTTTTTTTTTAAATTTTATTTATTTATTTGACAGAGATCACAAGTAGGCAGAGAGGCAGGCAGAGAGAGGGGGGGAAGCAGGCTCCCCACTGAGCAGAGAGCCCGATGCGGGACTCGATTCCAGGACCTTGAGATCATGACCTGAGCCGAAAGCAGAGGCTTAACCCACTGAGCCACCCAGGCGCCCCTCTGGTTTCATCTTGTCTCATTTTTCCCTCCCTTCCCCTATGATCCTGTTTTGCTCAAATTCCTCATATTAGTGAGATCATATGATAATTCTTTCTCTGATTGACTTATTTCACTTAGCATAATACCCTCTAGTTCCATCCATGTCATTGCAAATGGCAAGATTTTATTTTTTTTTTATGGCTACATGGCATTCCATTGTATACCATATTCTATGTCTTCTTTATCTATTCATCTATTGATGGACATCTAAGCTCTTTCCATAGTCCATTTCTTTTTGCATATCATGAGGCTTGTTCTAAATTTAGAATGGGCTTAAGAGCCATAACTCTAGATTCTAAAGTGTAGAAGAAAATATAAAGATTATTAGTGGAAGAAATATTTTGAAAAAATCAAGTCAATTTAACTACCTTTATTTATTAGACAGTGTGTATGAAAAAGGAAAGGCAGCCCAGAAGAAGTTAAATAGTAAAAAATTTTCTCCAAATTTTTAAAAATTAATGATTTTACTAACCAAAATTTTTTAGAAAATAGAAGATAGTACATTTTTTCAAGAATGTGGAGAAATTGGAATACTTGTATACTTTTGGTCATTTAAATTGGTGCAGTCACTATGGAAAACTGTATGGGGATTCCTCAAAAAATTAAAAATAAGGTTACCATATGATCTAGCAATCCCACTTCTAGGTATATATCCAAAAGAACTGATACCAGGATCTTAAAGAGATCTCTGCCCTCCCAGTTCATTTGTAGTATTAGTTACAACAGCCAAGAAACAACCTAAATGTCCATTGACAGATGAGTGGATAAAGAAAATGCGACCTATATGTATTGTAGAATATTATTTAGCCTAAAAAGAGAAGGAAATATTGCCATAAGTAATGACATGGATGAACCAGGAGGACATACTGAATGAAATGAGCCAGTCACAAAAAGACAAATATAGCATGATTCCACTTATACACTTAGATACACTTAGATACACCCTTGGATACACTTTAGGTATCTAAAGTAGTCAAGCTCAGGACACCTGGGTGGCTCAGTTGGTTAAGCCGCTGCCTTCAGCTTAGGTCATGATCCCAGGGTCCTGGGATCGAGTACCACATCGGGCTCTTTGCTCAGCGGGGAGCCTGCTTCTCTCTCTGCCTCTGCCTGCTGCTCTTCCTGCTTGTGTTCTCCCTCTCTCTGACGAATGAATACATAAAATCTTTAAAAAAAAAATAGTAAAGCTCATAGAAACAGTAGGATGGTGGTTGTCAGAGATTGAGGAGAGAGGGAAATGGGGAGTTGCTATTCAATGGGTATATAGTTTCATTTATGCAAGATGAGTAAGTTCTAGAGATCTGCTGTACAGCATTATGCCTATAGTTAACATTACTGCATCGTGCTCTTAAAATTTTGTCAAGAGCATAGTCATATAAATGTTCTAACCACAATAAAAAAATTGTAAAAGAAGTTCAATATGAACTAATAAGATTTCTAGTTCTTGTTCTCCAGATAAACCCAGATATGTGAGATTTAACAGTTCGAACTACTTCATCATTAAATTTTGGAAGAAAAAAGATTCAGAGATTATGTAGTGCAGTTTTGTCATTTTGTAGTTGTTAAAAAGGGTCCTGGTTAGGTCCTATAAGTAGTAATGGCAGAACTTACTGTAACATTCGTTCATTTAGTCTTATCTGGTACTTTGCCTATATAATCTAATGAGTTCTTTCAGAAGTTATTTTAGTAGAAAAGATCTATCTTTAAGGCCAGAGTAAAAACAGATAAGGGTTTAATTTTATAAAAATTGTCTACCTTGAATTTTCTTGCATTCTTCCTTAAGCACCATTATTATTGCTATTCTGATAGCACATTCCCTACAATAAATTTAAGAGCCTAAGGATCTATTGCCTACTAATTGGCAAGAATGCCACATTTAGATTAATCTTGGGAAGAAAGAAATAGGTAGAAATGTCAGACTTTTTATCTTCAACCTAAAGAAGAGAAAGAGAAAACTGATGGAGAAATTTAATAGCATGCCTCCAAGTCATGAAGGGTTTCTGCATGAGCATTGGTAACCAACTTTTGCTTTTTTTTTTTTTTTTTTTTTGGTGTGTGTATGTGTACATAAGCACAGTCTTAGGCACAAATAGCCTAAGAAAGGAAAGTAAGTATGAGACTGTCCTCTGGTAACTTGTAAGTCAGTTACTGGCAGCATGAAGACATAAACACAGGAAAAAGTATGCTATTGTCATCAGCAGTTCAGGCTGCTATAACAGAATATCATAGACAGCAAACATTTATTTCTCACTGTTTCAGACTCTGAGATGTCAAAGATCAAAGTGCCAGCAGATCTGGTATCTGGAGAAGGCTTGCCTCCTGTTTTACAGATGGCTGTCTCCTCCTTGTGTCCTCATGTGATGGAGAGCAAAGAGAGAGGAAGTAAATTCTCTTGTGTGTGTGTGTGTTTTTTTTTTTTTTTTAGGGCACTAATTCCATTCATGATAGTTCCACTCTCATGACCTACTCATTTCCTAAAGACCACCCTCCTCCCCACTGTAGGAGGAGAGTTAGGATTTCAACATGTGGATTTTGAGGACTCAAACATTCATTCTGTAACAGCTACTACATACAGCTTTTTGTATGGAACACCTAAAATGCTTTATACAGACAAAACAATGCCATAAGACAATAGGAGATTGATATAACTTAGAGTGACTTAGAAAATCCTTTTTTAAAAATGAGAGATTTGAGCTTGAAAGAAGGATGGAGAGGAATTTCTAATTAAGGAGCAAGGACCAGCATGTAATTCCAGGAGAATGGATAAATAAATACAAAGGTTTAGTTTGTCACTGCTGAATATTCAGTGAGGTAATATGGAGATCTATGTGATTAGAGCAGTATAAGGAGAAATAAAGTCAAATTAGCGAGTGTAGACCAGATTAATAGGACTATTTCTATGAAGAAATCAGAGTATTACTCTGTAAGCAAACATGATCTGACCAAATGGGCACTGTTACTGTTAATCCTGTCACTGGCAGACTACTATCTTCTCACCACCTCTGACTTACCCGAAGCTTCACTGATATTTTAATCTCTAATTACGGAAAACTATGGCATTTGATTTTTCTACTCTCATCAAACCTAAGGAGTCTAAAAGTACTAAGTCAATCGGAAGGTCACAGCTTAGCTCCAAGGCCACAATACCAAGGATAACTGGTATTTAGACTAGCTGTACCATTTCCCACAGTGTACCATGATACTTGTTGGGAAAGAGAGAATCCCCTTATTTCTAAAAGGCCTCTTGTGGACTTCCCTTAATTTGGATAAGCTCTTAACTTGTCAGCCTAGGAAGGTTACTTAGATTTTTCAGATATCATTGGGACTTCCATGTATTTCACTGACCTGTCAGTTCTTTCTTCTTTAAACTCTATTTTTGCTTGAAACTGTAGCATTGTGGGGTGCCTGGGTGGCTCAGTAAGTTAGGGATTTGCCTTCAGCTCAGGTCATGATCCTGGAGTCCCAGGATTGAGCCCCGCTTCAAGCCCTACTTTGAGCCCGGAGTCAAGCTCCCCACTGGGTGGGGAGTCTGCTTTTCCTCTGACCCTCCCTCCTCTTGTGCTCTCTCTCTCTCTCTCACTGTCTCTCTCTCTCTCACTGTCTCTCTCTCTCAAAACAAAACAAAACTTTAGTATTGCATTTGATACAAAGGAGATACTTAGTAACTGTTAAATGAGTGAATAAATGAATGGACTCTGTTGATGATGCTTTATGAAGAATAGCTGATAGTAGTAGTAATGGTCTAATGTAAGCTTCTTGGGGGCAGGCATGGTGTCTGTTTGTCCTATGCATTTTCCTAGACACTTAACGTGCTGTTGCATAGATGGTAGGAGCTTATCTGATACTTTTGAACTGAATTGGTTCAATGACCACAGGATGTTAAATTGGAAAGAAAATAAAGTTCTGACCTTTGCCTTAATGAGCTTTAAGAATAATATGACACAGGGGCATCATTATATATTTGAATTATCTAAGTAGTCTTATTATTAGATAAGTACTGATGAAATTATCTGGTTTATCATGGATATTCATTTCCTGACCTTCTTTGTCTTAGCTCTTTGAAACTGCATTAAGCTATAGGAACAAACTATGAGAAAAAAATGTGGGTTTTGTTATGGTAAAGGCAAAGAAGCCCCATGTTTTGTTGATTATTGGCTTTCCTCAGTGTCTTCATTTTGTGCCCTGCACCTTTCATTGCTCTCTCTAGACTCATGATTCAGATATTCTGTGTGATTTAGGCTACCCAGTGACTCTCAATTTCTAAGCCTGCTTTGGGACAGCTGAGCCATCTTGTGATTATGTCTTGACATTATGTCCCACAAACCATAGGTTCCCGCCTACAAGTCACAACACCAAGCTAGGTTTACTGTGCACTTGGTAGTTAATGCTCACTCTTGATCTCAGAAAGCAAATTATACAAACAAAGCTTTCCATGATAGTGCTATGTGGTTACTGCAGTCATACATAATTTATCACACTGTCTCTTTTGTGTCAGACTTTTTGGAAACTACATTATAAGTATTATCTGATAGTGTGAACAGTATAGTGTCACAGTTAAAAATGGCTCACGAGTTAGACTGTCATTAAAACTCGACTCCAAAATATATTAGTTATGTGACCTTGAGCCAGTTCAGATTTTCAGTTTTTTTCATCTCTATCATGGGTACAATAATAAGTGTCAAGACTAAATGAAGTGTTTGGCATATATTAAGCACTCAAAAAATGCCACCTAGTCCTGTTTTTTATAATCTAATCTTCAAATAGAATTAATATAACTTAGAAGCCAAAGAGGACTAGGTTGGAATCCTGTTGCTACTTTTAAATTTTATGATCATTTTTGCGCTGATGGCAAAGGCAAAGGTGATTTGTATAATGGGTGATTTGTATAATGTTATCAACTCTTATTTATTTTTTTAAATATTTTATTTATTTATTTGACAGGCAGAGATCACAAGTAGGCAGAGAGGCAGGCAGAGAGAGAGAGGTGGAAGTAGGCTCCCTACTGAGCAGAGAGCCCAATGCGGGGCTCAATCCCAGGACCCTGGGATCATGACCTGAGCCAAAGGCAGAGGCTTTAACCCACTGAGCCACCCAGGTGCCCCAACCAGCTCTAATTTAGAGAAGCACATATTGCATGGAGTTATCAGGGTGAATATTTTAGCTAGGCTACCTGTTACATGAGTAGTAGATACTTACATTTAGCATCCATTCATTCTGGTTGGTCATTGCTCTTATTGTGCTGATTATTTAACAGTTTGAATTTTACACCGAGATGTAAGATATCAAATTATTTGTTATTGTTGCTGTTGTTATATGAATATAAACAGAGACATTCAAGAAACTTCAGAGGAAGAATTAAGGTTACTGTGAGGGTACCCATAGATGAAGTTTCAGAAACTGGCAGTTCTATGAATCAGTTAGCCTCATGTTTTCTTGGACCCTTTCCCTGGAGTTCCTCTGTCTTCTTGACAAACTACCTTTGTGTCACAGCTTCCTCAGAATTTTTCTTTCTTTTGTGTGTGTGTATGTGTGTTTTGTTTTGTTTTGTTTTGTTTTGAATTTTCAGGAGTATTTTCTGTTCTCTCATGTCCTTTTATGCCTTTCTGTTACTATTCTTTGTCCCTATTTCTTTGTGTGTCCTAGTTCAAATTCCTCAGGTGATCGGATTACCCACCTCATTTCTTTTAGATGCTGACTGACCTATAGATGGCTCATCTTTTGTTAACTACTCACCTCAGCTCTGTAGCTGAGGCCAGGGACTATTTCACAAGGTATTAAAAAAAAAAAAAAAAAAAAAACAACCCATGGCTCAAATATGATAAGGAAAGGCAGCACAGTTTGTCTTAAAATCTGTGTGGCTGGAGCAAGCATGATGATAAGATTGGTGATAATGTCCACGGATGCCATGACTTACTTTGACATTTCAGTGGTTTACTTACTGCAGCAGTTCTATTGAAAACTATGGCTTCTGATTCTTGTTGACGCTTAGGTAGTAGAACCTAAGATAAATTAAATCAGGCACAGTCTAAATGGTCCAGTGAGAGGAAACATGTGAAGAGGATTTGGGCCACTTCTTTTAGAACACTCTTATGTTTAATTAAAAGAAAACATCGGTCTAAGTAGGGGCCTTTTAAGAGCCACAGTGGTGCAGTGTCAGTACTATTCATGGTATGGTGAACCAAACAAAACAGAATGAACACACAAACAAAAAATTATTAGAATGCACCATTAGATACTAAGTATATTTACTGATCATTAAGGTTATGTTCAACTGTCTGGAAAGATTTAGCTATAGTTTTTCAGCATGTCTGGAAGATTATTGTTCTTTAATCATAGAAAAGAAACACTACTTTAGTCATATGCTAACACGGCACAGAATGATCAGTACTTAGAAGTATTTAATAATGAGTACTAATAAAAGAAGTACTATTTAAACCATGGAAGAATGGGAATCACTTATGTCATTCCTGTATTGTTCCTTGGACAGAACACACTAATTTGTTTAAAAATTTACCTCTGTCTTGTTTTACCTTTAAATAAACTTTAGTCACCAAAGTGGGTTTTGGAGAATCATCACAATACCAAAGTTCCATGTTTGACTTCCCAAAATTGAACAAAGCACCAAGAGAGCCCCATGTCATTAAATTAATAAATGAATAAATAGCTCCATGAAGCAGATGGAAGAAAAAAAATATGTTCTGCTCATTGTGTCAATTTGTACTGGTCTTGGCCATCACTGATCCTGTTGTAAATATTTTTTTTTGCATTTTTGAATTTAATTTTCACTTATTATAATGAGAGTACTAATTACTTCATAGCATCAGTATTTAAGATGAGTTTCTATAGTGTCAAGGTCTGACTTGAGTTGTGTCAGACTCATCAGACAGCTTTGGAAAACAGCACACTGAGTAGAATTGCTTTACCCATTTAGGGCATAGCTGACTATAGGTGACTCTTGATTGGCTAGTAGTTTTTGTGCTCCACACACTGATCTACAAAAATATGGGTTTTCTTGCACATATTAATTTTGAGAAAAATTAATATTCATAACAAAGAAACAAAACAGCTTCAAGGTAGTCTTGTTTTTACATCTTAAAAACAAGGTTTTAGGTACTTATTTCATTGTAAGTGACTTGCCTTATTTAATATGTGTTTGGCATTTTGCCTGTTTAACTTTTTGAAAGTATTATTTTAATACTGTTTGTGTTACCTAACAAAAAACAATATATAAATCATTCTTAATCATTATACAACTGCTCATTGAAATATGAGATATTTAGGTATTTTCAAATATTTTAAGCAAAGAAAACATCTGGCTAATGCCACAAGGATCACATGAGATCGCTGTGTGCTAACAGTGCCAGGGCATAGCATGGGGTTCAACACAGTTAACAAAGACTGGGATCATGAAATGCAACCAAGAGGCTTTTTCACACATGATTTATTTGAGGTTTGAAACAAAGTGAATACCCATGGATAGGGAAGAAATGAGTTTCTAAGTCTCTGTGCAGAAAATTTAGCATTATTTGCTGATGGGTAACATGACTAAAGGACATATAAAGGACATATAAAGATTGCATGTAACTCCAAGATTACAGGTTAGGAGAATCTTAAGCCATGCTCATTAAGCATTTAGCACTAAATGTGTGGTTTCTGTATCTGTGTGTTCATCTGTGTGTATGTTCTATAAGACATGGTAACTGATGAAAAATATCACCATAGATAAATGCTTAGTTCTGTCCTATCTGGACTTGGTATTTGACAATCAGAAAGAGAAAGTTATGACTTGAGCTTGACTTTGAAGGAATATGATGTGCATAGTTTGGGAAATGCTCCATAAGGTGACCTTCAGTGAGTTACACTCGTATGTGATCCTGTCCCTTGAGTAGACCTGTGACTCACTTGCTTCTAACACACACATATGAATATATGCCACATTTGAGCAGAGTGGAGTGAGATATGAGATGAGTGTTCTGTCTTGCTGACTCTGAAGAAATGGGCTGCCATGTTGTCAGAGGAACTCTCAGTGCCCTCTTAGAGCCGAGAGTGGCACCTAACCCATAGATAGCAAGAACATGGACACCTCAGCTCCACAGCTGTAAGGCACTGAATCCTGCCACCAACCACATGAGCTTAGAAGGGGACCCAGAAGGAAGTCAGTCCAGCTGACAGTGTTGCCTTGTGAGACCCTGAGCAGAGGTTGTAGCTCAGCTGTGCTTAGACTTCTGGCCCATGGAAACTGAGAAATGCATGTGTGTTGCTTTAAGCCACTAAATTTGTGGAGATCTGTTAAGTAGCAATAGAAACTAACACAGATGAATAAGAAAAAAAGATGAGTGTATTCTAGATGTATAGAGCCACATGCACTAAGATCCAGAGATCAAAATAAGGTTGATGTATTTTTTATCTCCTCATGTATCGAACAAGTATTTCCTTGGTGCTGAATGTGTGCTAGAGCCCTATCAGGAAATGAATAGGGAACTGAAGTTAAGAGAGCTTGAGAAATTTGCCCAAGGTTAACTGAGAGAAGAGTAGAATATAAGAAATCTGTGGGGGAAATGAAAGCGTGTTCATGTAGCATCACAACTAGTAAGGTCTCTGAGCACTTACTTTCCATTTTGCATATGCCTTCTCTTATTTCCTTTGTGCTATAGTTGAAATTTTGTATACAATCAGCCTGAAAGCACTCATTTTCCCTAGTGTCCAGGGAAGCATTAGAATAATTAAAGAATAAATAACTGGGATCATCTCTGTGAAATATACAGAGTTTCTAAAGCAAGTACACTGTTTCTCTACTAATTTTCCCAGAGGATAGAATAGAATGCTGAAAACTGAAACAAATAGATCTTGAAGAACAGTAGGAATAGGAGCTAAATCATTGTTTTGATCTTAAAACTTGAAAGTTTAAGTCCTTAAAATACTTAGAACTTTGAACTTTGGTCTGACAAAATTTGAAGCTGTTAAATTGTTTGCCTTCTGGGAATTCTTAGAAGCCTCCCTAATTGAGAATTGCTGCTGTTTCAGGTTTGTTGAATTGTGACTTTTGAAGAAAAAAAAAATTTTGGCCTATTGTGCAAAAACAGGAAAAGTCCTTTGTTCAACTGAATAATTTGAATAAATGAAGTATTTGTAAATAAAATCCTTTTTGAAATGGGTACCATTGGTGCTCTGCCAGATCTCTTTGGATCTCTTTCTCTCTTTGGGTGCCTCCTTCTCCTGACATGTGTTTGGTTTGCTTGTGGATTGCATGTGTACTTCTTTTAGGTAGCCTGCCACAGGGCTAGGAAAAGCTTTATCCACCTCCTGCAGAATTTATTTCTCACCCACCGGAGCTCCTCCCTCCTGCAGTAGCACTGTCAATGAATAACAAAGCCCAACCACTATACCTAGGTTTGGAAACTGAATTTAATTTAAGCTCCTGAGACCTCCTGCTGGAATAGACTTGGAAACTCTGAAGACGCATTGCCTGAAATCCCATCTTTATTGGGTTTTCTTCCCTTACTCTACTTCCCTCCACAGTCCGTTACTCTCCTGTGGGAGCACTTCATTAATAAATAAAGCACTTTCACCCAAGTCAAATCCTGATCTCAGGGTCTCCTTCTAGGGGACCCAGTCTAAGACAGATACCTTCTTAAGTGCTTGCTGAAATAATAAATTTAGTTATCAATACAGAATTACCTAAGTAATAGGTACAAAAAGAGATATTTTAAAATAGGTAGTTGACTTGAATTTTTTATCATCTTAGTAGCATTTTTTTTTCCCCTGGATAATAAAAGCAGTCACATCGGATACTGAGTTAAAAGTAAAATTAAGTAAATTAAATTATCCATAGCTGGGGGCACCTGGCTGGCTCAGTAGGTTAAGCATCTGGTTCTTGGTTTCAGCTCAGGTCATGATCACAGGGTCCTGAAATCAGGCCCCACATGGGCTTCATGCTGGACGTGGAATCTGCTTGACATTATCTCCCTCTGTTCTTTCCCCTACTCATGCTCTCTCTCTCAAATAAATAACTAAGATCTTTCAAAAGAAATTACCCATAGCTGTTACTCATATCTTGGTAAATTTCCCCCCAAAAAACTTCCCCACCTCATTTCCAACTAAGACTGAATCTTTGAGTGTGTTTACTAATTTTTCTTAAATAAAATTATGATTCTAATCAACATAGAGAATTACAGGGGTTCCTGGGTGGCTCAGTCAGTTAAGCGACTGCCTAAAGCTCAGGTCGTGATCCTATGGTCCTGGGATCTACCCTGCATTGGGCTCCCTGCACAGTAGGGAGCCTGCTTCTCCCTCTCTCTCTGTTGCTCCCCTTGCTTGTACTCTCTCTGTCAAATAATTTTCTTTTTTTTTAAAGCCAATATACAGAATGACACCCTTCCTTGTTATACAAAGGTGGTTTAGTTACTTAATGTATTTTAAAATAAATAGCAGTACTTTTCATGTTTTAAATTACCGAGAAAAGGAAAGGAAAGGGAAGGCAAGGGAAAGGAAGGGAAGAGAAGGGAAGAAAAAGGAGGGGAGGGGAAGGGAATGAAAGGAAAAAAATAATGAAAGGAATGAAGAAGCCATAATTAAAATAGGAATTTCTCCTTTCCATTTTACTTTGCAACTTTACCCACCATTTAAAGCTTGGTGAAGATCATTCGAGATTCTATATGCATATATAACACACACACACGAATCTGTGTATATAATGAGTGTATTGTCACTTTTTATGAAACTGATTATACTACATACACATTTCTGCAGGTTACTTCCTTTAATCAAGGAATATGTTGAACTCAGTCCACACTAGAGCATAGAGATTTATTTCAGTTTTACTAATAGGCAACTGCTATTTCTCCTGTTAAATAGTACTTTACTTCTTATCCTTGTGCATCTCTGTATGCATATGTAGGGATAGTTATCACATATAACAAAATCCTAATAATGTACTTGCTGATTTTTAATAAGAAATATTTAAATCAGTATGTAACCCAGTGAGTTTAGAAAAAATTAGTCCCTTCTGAGTGCAAATCCCTAGTTTCTAACGAATACTTCCCTCCCTAACATCCTTGCTTCTTTCTCAAAATATAGTCTTGGTGTCAGTGAACGAGCAGCTTATGTATCCTCAGTTGAAATGTTGATATAATCAAATTGCCCTACAAGTTGCACTTAATAAATATTTACTCTAATAGTTCAGATATTTAGATATTTTTAGATATCACTGAGTGCATCAGTTTTTATATTTGTAAATAATTTGCCAGTTTGTCTTTAATATTAAAGTTGTTTATAGTATTATTTGCCATATGGAAGTTTAATTCCTTTTCTTAAAAAATATTTGAATATTATTTAATTTTATGTAATTCCTTTATCATTTCTGGCTTTTATTTCATTCTTGAAGAAATATGCTTTCTCCAACTAACATATATATTTTCTTCCAGTATTTTATTTTATTTATTTATATATTTTAAGATAGAGCAAATGAGTTGGGAGGCATAGAGGGAAAGAGAGAGAGAATTTTTTTTTTAAGGTTTATTTATTTATTTTAGAGAAAGTTGGGCGGGGAGAGGTCCAGGGAGAGGGACTCCCTGCTGAGCACAGAGCCCAAGGGAGGGCTCCATCTCATGACCCCAAGATCACGACCTGAGCCAGAACCCAAGAGTGGAAGCTTAACTGACGAGCCACCCAGACATGCCATCTTTCAGTATTTTAAATTTTATTTTCTCTCATGAATTAATTTGGAATTGTATATGTGGTGGAGGGAGATGCAAGATAGTCATCTAACTTTTTTTCCCTCCAAGGTGATAATCTGTTGTAGATACTCATGCTACTAAATGGTCCATCCTTTACCTACTCGTTTGGAATCATATATTTTCATATAAGAATGTGTATGTATGTGGAAATTCATGTATATGTATGTCTATTCCAGACTCTTTTCTGTTGCCCTGATGTCTCATTTACACTTCAGCAATGTATTGATGTAGTTGTTGCAGCTTTAGGATATGTTTGCATATATGATAGGGCAAGATCTTAGTCATTATTCTCTTACTTTAAATTATGATAGCTAACCTCCCCCATTTATCTTTCCTTCCTGCTTCTCTCGCTTTATGTACCCCAGACCTCTTGGAGAAATCCACATGTTTTCAAGCTTGATAATCTCATTCTAAAGTCAATATATTTGGAGATGTTTTGTAAACTTTAGGCTTTGATGCACAAAGATAAGAAGTAAAGTACTATTTAACAGGAATACTATTTAGGAGACATGCAAATGTAAACAGTGCACAGATCAGGGGTAGTAACATTTCTCAGATAATTTTTACTCAATTTAGCTATAGAGAGAAAAAAAGCAACCTTCATGTTTTGCCTTTAACTCTGTTTGCCTCCTCCAACCTGATCTGAAGTTATTAGTAAAAATTTGTTCAACATGTAAACTAAGGCATTTTGAAATTGTTTATTTGATTTGTTTGTTTATTGATCATTAAAACATAATCCCCTACTCTATCTCAAAGGCTGCTGTACCCCAAATATCCCTGCTTTCTTTCCTAAAGGTTATATCTGGGTATAGGAGAGGGATTGCTTGTACTTCCTCTTGCCACTCTTCTCTTGCCCTGGCCTCCGGAGTGATGTCCACTTTCATCCTGGAGCTGACAGCCCTGTTGGTATTTAGGGCTATAGTCGACATCTTTTCTGTGTGTATAGACAGGGCCCTCTGATAGTTTCTGGCTACCTCAGCAACATGTGAGCTCTTGATGGTGCTATCCATGCCCTGATTGTCTGACTGTGAATCCCAGTTCACCTGCAGCCCTGGGAGCAGAAACCCTAATGTAAACTCATCTGATCAGTATCCCAGACACACGTTCAGCTGCTCTGCATATACCTTTGCCACATCAGATCGAAGGGCCACCCAGGAAACTAACCCTCCGCGGCCCTCTGTTTTTATGTGCCTGTCCTCTACATGATTGTGGGTACAGCCTACAAAGAAATCTCCTTCCAGATTAATAGGTGGGTGCAAGGCCTGAATCCCTATCACCCATAATTTCCTGAACTATTGGATGTGCTTCCCCAACTGGGACACCTGCATCTGTCCTCTTCATGAATTCCTCTGCCCTGACTTTCTCTCCCTTGCATCACCTAAGTGGACAGCAGAAATTGTTTTCCTTTTATTTCCCTTCCATCTTCTTTATTCCTTCTGACTCCACCTGACTTTAACATGGGATAGAAGTATCTCTTTGCACATTATTTAGATTGTATTTTATGTAATGGCATCCTCTGAGAAAACCGTTGAATACAGTGAGGATGGTACCTTCTGGAGTCCAGCAGCTTGGAGGTCTTGATCTCTGCACAATGGAGGGATTTGCAGTGAGTCCAACAAGGTCAGTCATGTGAAGTGAAAAGAAGAGAGAAAATAATTTAGCAAATCTGTTACAAAATCTGTCCTACTGAATTTTGACTGTCAGTGATACTGTCTCCTTTTGGCATTTCTTCTATGCTAAATTCTGTCAGACAGGCAAATACTTAGAAAATACTGACAATAAGGTGAAAACCAGGTACTATAAAAAGTGTAAGAAAAATTAAATAATGCCCTCATTATTCATATAGAACATGTAAGACAGTTATCAGTATGAGGAGAACATTGATCTCGAAGTCATTGTCACCCAGAGCCTCAGGTTCTGTAGATTACCTTTTCTAACTGTTCATGGGATTTTGAGATAAGCCTGCAAAGCACCTTGTAAACTATTAAGAGCCTGTACCATTAATCATATTTCTTATCACCTCCCCTTCCCTTTTGCATTTAATCTCAGATACTGATTTTTAACCTCAAATTGAAGGCAACAACAGTTCAATTAAGATCAATTCATATTTTTGCAGCCTCTAGAAGTTAAAGTGTAGCAGGGGAAAAAGAGAAATTAACAGCTTTGGGGAAGTTAACAGACACTGTGCTTATATTTTAGCTTAGTCGGCAATCACAAGACTCCATTTTACAGAGGAGGAAACTGAGGTTCAGGGGAGTCTGGAAATTGTTCTAGCTCATGAACTATGATAGCAAAGACAGAGCTGAAATCCAGCCATGACAAGCTGGAAAGGTATTCCTCTTTCCAAAGCACTTTTTATTATTAAGAGAATATGTTTCAGAAATTTAAAAAGGTGCCTTTGTGCTTGTTAAAGAGTTATGTGAGTAAATCAGAGGTCTGTGTGGGATAATGTCAAGCCGCTTTGTGATTCAACGTGAGTAGGTATGGCAATTTCAATTCCTGTGGGTTTTGCTCTGATAATTTCAAGGTGTGGTGTAAGAACAGGCCAGTAAGTCAGACTGTGTTTAACAAGAATAAATATCTGTCATTCTCTTAACTCTGTTTTACTGCTGCCAGATGCTCCATCTTCTCATCTCTTTCCTCTCAAATATACACAATGCCAATGTTTAAATTTAATCATTTCCATGTTCTAACTTTATTTTTCATTTAACCTTGGATTAGATCTTAGTTATTTCCAGGGAAAAGGTGGCCCACATTTTAGGAATACCTAGATAGATTTAGGAATGATGTATGATGCTCTCAGCCACATTTAATATTCAGCTTTACTTGCTAGTTAATTCCCCTCTCATTTCCAACCACTTTTGGTGACTAGGACTATGCAATTTGTGTGTTCATTTCACATTTTATATTGATTCTTCTGACCTTATGTATCATGCTTCATGTTTTTATTACATCTTATCAGACCCGATCTTATCATCAGACGTTTCATTTTCTCCTATAACTAAGATTTACTATGTCTGAAGTTTCTTAAATTTTAGAGGCTATTTCATTTTAGCTTTGTGTCATTTTTTGAAACTAGCTCCATAATATATATGTAGTATCAACTTGCCTCAAATTGAAGTTTATCATTAGTTTACTTTTGAAATTAGGGCCAGTTTATCTGACACCAGGTAAATGGTTACTTGAACAGTGAATTGGAATGTCGTCTTTGTGTCCTAAAAAGCAAACCCTCAGTTGTAAAAAAAAAAAAAAAAAAAAAAAAAGGAAGAAAGAAAGAAAGAGAAAAATGCATTTACCAAAGGTCATAATGTTTTGGTGTTAGCTGTGGTCATGTTCCTTTTTATGCAATAGAGGTTCTATTTTTATCTGAATTAATTCATAACAGGTTTTATTTTTTACTTTTTAATTTATTAGTATTATTATTTTTTAATAGGGTAAGCTTTCTCATTGACCTCTGAACTACCCTAAACCAGATCATGGCTGTTCCAAAGTTTAGGAGTTGCTGAAATGAGACTACTTAAAAATTTAATAGATAATATTTATAGATTTATTTTTAAGGTCCTACTAGAAATAATTTCCAGTGAAGTTTCTGCTCTTTAGAGCTTGCCAAAGGAGCCCAAAGAGTCACCTGCTCTAAAAACAATAGCAGACTTTAAAAATAGATAAATGAGTAGGAGAGATGGTCATGTTCAGTATGGACATTTTTTCCTGTGACCTCAAAGTCTCATTTCTAGGAATTTAAAGAAGGGGATAATCAGATACACACTTAGGGATGTATAAAGGATATTTCTGTGGTCTTTTTTTATAATAATAAAAATGTGAGAAGTGATCAGAATACCCAATAGTAAGAAGCTGATAAAATATGGATTTTCCATTATAAGCTCCACAGTCCTTAAAAACTATGAGTTTGGGAGATAATCCAAGATGAGAGAGGAGTAGGAGACCTTAGTTTTGTCTGGTCCCAGGAACTCACCTAGATAATTATCAAAACATTCTTAATACCTATGAACTCAACCAGAGATCTAAGAAAAGAATTGCTGCAACTCTACAAATAGAAAAGTGACCACTTTCTGCATGGTAGGAGGTGTGGAGGAGTGAATTGGAGGCAATATATGGGAAGATAAACCATGGGGAAAGGGAGCCTCAGTCCAGAAAGGACTGGCATGATATATTCAGAGTGCTAAAGGAGAAAAATATGCAGCTAAGAATCCTCTATCCAGTTAAGATATCATTCAGAATAGGAGGAAAGACAAAAACAGTCCAGGACAAACAGAAACTAAAAGAATTTGTGATCACTAAACCGTGGCTGCAAGAAATATTAAGAGGGATCCTCTGAATGAAGAGAGAGCCCAAAAGTAACAGAGATCAGAAGGGAACAGACACAATATACAGAGACAGTGACTTTACAGGTAATACAATGGCACTAAATTCATATCTTTTAATAGTTACTCTGAATGTAATGACATAGGGTATCAGATTTGATAAAAAAGCAAGACCCATTGATATACTGTCTGTGAGAGACTCATTTTAGACCTAAGGACCCCTCCAGATTTAAAGTGAGGGGATGGAAAACTATTTATCATGCTAATGGACATCAAAAGTAAGCTGTGATGGCAATTCTTATATCAAACAAATTAGATTTTAAAGCAAGGACTGTAATAAGATTTGAGGAAAGACCCTATATCATAATTGAAAGGTATAGCCAATAAGAGGATATAATAATAATAAATATTTATGCCCCTAATATGGGAGCAGCCAACTTTATAAACCAATTAATAACAAAATTAAAGAAACACATAGATAACCATACAATAATAATATGGATTTTAACACTCAGTGCAATGGAGATCATCTATGCAGAAGATCATCAAGGAAACAAGGGCTTGGAATGCCACATTGGACCAGATAGACTTCATATATGTATTCAGAACATTCCATCCTAAAGTAACAGAATACACATCCTTCTTGAGTGCACATGGAACATTCTCCAGAATAGATCACATCCTGGGTCACAAGTCAGGTCTCAACCAGTACCAAAAGACTGGGATCATTTCCTGCATATTTTCAGACCACAGTGCTTTGAAATTGGAACCCAGTCACAAGAGGAAACTCAGAAAGAACTCAAATACATGGAGGCTTAAGAGCATCCTACTAAAGAATGAATGGATCAATGAGGAAATTAAAGAAGAATTAAAAAAAATTATGGAAACAAATGAAAATGAAAACACAACTGTTCAAAATCTTTGGGATGTAGTAAAAGCAGTCTTAAGAGGGAAGTATATAGCAACACAAGCCTTTCTCAAGAAACAAGAAAGGCCTCAAATACACAACCTAGCTAAAGGAGCTGGAGAAAGAATAACAAATAAAGCCTAAACCCAACAGGAGAAGAGAAATAATAAAGATCAGAACAGAAACCGATGAAATAGATACCAAAAGAGTAATAGAACAGATCAATGAAAGTAGGAGCTGGTTCTTTGAAAGAATTAATAAGATTGACAAACCTTTGCCAGACTTATCAAAAAGAAAAGAGAAAGGACCAAAATAAATAAAATCATGAATGAAAGAGGAGAGATCACAACCAACACCAAAGAAATATAGACAATTATAAGAACATGTTATGAACAAGTATATGCCAACAAATTAGGCAATCTGGAAGAAATGGATGCATTACTAGAGATCTATAAGCTACCAAAACTGAAACAGGAAGAAATAGAAACCTGAATAGACTGATAACCAGGAAGGAAATTGAAGCAGTAATCAAGAATCCCCCAACCAACAAGAGTCCAGAGCTGGATGCCTTCCCAAGGGAATTTCACCAAACAGTTAAAGAAGAATTAATACCTATCCTTTTGAAACTATTTTCAAAAAATAGAAATGGAAGGAAAACTTCCAGACTCTTTCTTTGGGCCCCAAGCTAGACAAAGACCCCACCAGAAAGGATTGATTGAAGACCAGTATCACTGATGAACATGGATGCAAAAATTCTCAACAAAATACTAGCCAGTAGGATCCAACAGTACATTAAAAGGATTATTCACCACAACCAGCTGGAATTTATTCATGGGCTGTAAGGGTGGTTCACCACCTGCAAATCAGTCATTGTGATCCACTATGTGATCCACTATGTAAATAAAAGACAGTACAAGAACCATCTTATTCTCTCAGTAGATGCATAAAAAGATTTGACAAAGTACAACATCCTTTCTTGATTAAAACTCTTCATAGTATAGGAATAGAGGGGACCAAAGCTGATGACATCACAATTCCAGACTTCAAGCTGTATTAAACATGTGATCATCTAGACAGCATGATACTGGCACAAAACAGACACATAGATCAGTGAAGCAGAATAGAGAACCCAGAAATTGACCCTCAATTCTATGGTCAACTAATCTTCGACAAAGCAGGAAAGAATATCCAGTGAAAAAAACAAGTCTCTTCAACAAATGGTTTTGGAAAAATTGGACAGCCACATATAGAAGAATGAAACTTGAGCATTTTCTTACACCATACACAAAAATAGACTCAAAATGAATGAAAGACCTCATGTGAGATAGAAATCCATCAAAATCCTTGAAGAAAACATAAGCAGCAACCTTTCTGACCTCGGCTGCAGCAAGTTCTTGCCAGACACATCTCCAAGGCAATAGAAACAAAGGCAAAAAAGAACTGTTGAGCCTTCATTGAGATAAAAATCTTTTGCACAGCAAAGGAAACAGTTGACAAAACTGAAACACAAGCAACAGAAAGGGAGGAGATATGTGCAAATGTTTTATCAGATAAATAGATCCAAAATCTCTAAAGAACTTATCAAACTCAACACCCAAAGAACAAATAATCCAATCAGCAAATGGGATGAAGACATGAACAGACATTTCTGCAAAGAAGACATCCAAATAGCCAACAGACACATGAAAAAGTGTTCAGCATCACTTGGCATCAGAGAATTACAAATCATAGCCACAATGAAATACCACCTCACAGCTGTCAGAATGGCTAAAATTAGCAAGTCAGGAAATGACAGATGTTGGTGAGTATGTGGAAAAAGGGGAAACTTCTTACACTGTTTGTTGGTGGGAATGAAAGCTGTTACAGCCATTCCAGAAAACAGTATGGAGATTATTCAAAAAAATCTTTCTGTGGCCTTGTGAATAAGTAGTTATGGCATTCAACCATTAGTACATTCAAGGTGGCTGTGCTAGGCAGGTTCTACCATATTCCATGGTAGCATTAATTAAATAGTGAATGGCATTGTTTGTAAATCCACAGTTCTCCTAGAAACCTTGTAAGGTTTATTCCTATTGCATTTGTTGCATAAAGTAAAATTAATGTATTTAAGAAAATAATGCACCATTCCTAATGCAACTTCCTTAAGAAACTTTGTAAGTTGCAAATGGTTAAAATTGTTCAGATCCAATCTTCCACCCCTCTAGAATTGCCTAGTCTTTCCACTGTGCCCATTGGCATTCAGTGTCCATCACTGATAAACTTGCCTGTCTTGTCAATCACATTTACTCTAACTGAAACCTGTTGTCCTTGGGTCCCCCTGCTTTCTCTGTTTTCCTCTACAGTGGCCTTCATCTTTCACAGCATAGGGTGTAGGAGTGGAGTGGATATCCTCCATGCCTGTAATTGCAGGTAGACCATGTCTCTCCCTCTCAAAGCCACTACTTTTTCTCTGTTTTTGCTTGATTGATTGTTTAAGGGCAGCATTTAACCTGTCTACACCACCTACTCCACCTGCACAATGTTTCATCAAAGGCTTCAGCAATTGTCCCCCATGATTTTCTTCAGTCTCTCCTTTCCGGTACAGATTCCATGGCCCATCAGAATACATGGTTGTTGCACATACTTGCAATTACCTTGTACCTCTCTTTATTGTATTCTCTTAGCAAGATACCAACCCTCATTGCATCTAGATTTCTACTTACACTGTATATTCATCTGAGCAGTGAACAACTTTGCTTACTGATACCATTTAAAGTTCTACTCACAGATCTCAACTGGGTCCTTAGCTGTCCTATCGTATTTTTCTGATGATCTCCCATTCTCTCAGAGGACACATTTATATTTTCTCTCTCCTTATCTGACTGATTTTTTATGGAGAAATAGTCATTTTATTTCATTTTCAACATCACTTCCTCTACTTCTTCATCACCATCCCTTTACCAAATCTTCCCCTGCACATGCCTCCCTTTCTAATGAATGGATTTCTCTTTGCCCCACGTATAGCAAACATTAATACATTGTTCCAGTCCACTATGCTCATTCACAGGAAGCTGAAGACTCTCATTCTTCAACTCCTTTCTACCACCTTCAACATACAGTAAAAAAACCCTAACTCATATTTATTTATTTTTATTTTTTAAAAGATTTTATTTATTTATTTGACAGACAGAGATCACAAGTAGGCAGAGAGGCAGGCAGAGAGAGAGAGAGGAGGAAGCCGACTCCCCGCAGAGCAGAGAGCCCGATGCGGGACTCGATCCCAGGACCCTGGGATCATGACCTTAGCCGAAGGCAGAGGCTTTAACCCACTGAGCCACCCAGACACCCCAAAACCTAACTCATATTTAAAAAGAAATTCCTCTTAAACCCCACAACTTCTTTCAACTATTATCCATTTCCCTGTCTTGATTTATAATAAAAATCCTTGAAAATATTGTTTGTACCTGCTGTTTCTACTCATCTGTCCCCTTCATTTCTCAGTCCCCTCCCCATGCTACTGAAACCACTTTTGACAAGCGTAATGAATTAGTTTTTTAAAGGGAAGTCTGCCCAATGGTTTTCTGGAATAATCCCTTCATTTTCTCATTACTGAAAAGAGAGGGTCAATGTATTAAAAATTAATATTGTATTTGACCTATTAAAGGCAAAATAAATATAGGCAGCTGGTGCTGATTCATTTTACACCTTGAGTTTGGTGGTAACAATCCAGAGAGGACCATAGTATATGAAGTAAAAATCACTAGAATTTAAAGTTTCCTATAAATGACAGTTTGTAGGCAGGAATTTCTAAGTCTCAGTTTTATTTGTAAGTTGTATAGTCTATTTCCTTGTTGCTGGAATGGCTTCGTTTTTAATTTTAGTGATATTCCATTTTGCAGAAGTTACATATTGACAAATAAGATGTTTCATTTAAATTTTATCCAGATTAAGAAATAAGCTGAGAGATGTTTCTGGAATCACAAAATTATAAGCATATTCAATCTTTAGACATACTGCTATGATTTTTAGTTTTTTTAGTTTTCACTAAATCCTGTGAATATAATTTTAATGTTTTGATGAGTATTAGTATATAACTTTTTATTTAAGTTCTTTTGGCATGAACATTTTATTTTTATATATTTTTTATTTTAAAATTTCCTGTAGCCAGGCTCAGTACATCAACTGGATTTGGGCAGCTTGACTGTGTTCAGTGGATGATGTAAACCAGTATAACCTTAATCCAAAGTGTAAATAACTATTTATTTTAGACAGGTTTTAAGAATTAGTAGTGCTCAAGCAATATCCTGAAGCAATAGGAGTGTATGTGTTTGTGTATGTACACACATTTGTATAAAACTTATTTCCTACTTGATTTTTATGTTTTGTTCTGTAAGTTTTATATTTATGATAGGTTAGCAACTTTTAATCTCAGTGCTAAGATAATTTCACTTGTAATGTAGAAGACATGTATGAGTTTTTATTTAAAATATCAAAGACTGGGGCACCTGGGTAGCTCAGTGGATTAAAGCCTCTGCCTTCGGCTCAGGTCATGATCTCAGAGTCCTGGGATCGAGCCCTGCATTGGGCTCTCTGCTCAGTGGGGAGCCTGCTTCCTCCTCTCTCTCTGCCTGCCTCTCTGCCTACTTGGGATCTCTCTCTCTCTCTCTGTAAAATAAATAAATAAGATCTTTAAAAAAATAAAATAAAATATCAAAGACTATGATATTTCAGTATATTTCTATTTCATCATTTATAGTTTATTTATATTTTGAAGTCTTTGGCTTTTAAATTATGTCATCTGTGACTGCCAACTTAAGTTTTGACCAAAACAACCTGGGTATAGTGCTGATGTAATTTTGTTGCAGTTTAAACTTGTGTGTGAAATGGAAACTCAGGTATGAGTTGTATTTAATACTGTTTTCTCTTATGTATTATCAGGGAAGCTTTATACAGCTTTGACTTATTTTTAAGTTGATTATACTTATTATTATGTTTTTCATTGCTAACATTTAGAGAATGAAAACTTTTTCAAGTCAGTTCCTTTGTTCTTTTACCACTATGCCCATATATATTTTTAAGTTGCTCTTGTTAAATGATCATAACTTGTAGTAGGTCCATTTTGAACTTCTCTATATCCCCCAAATTTCTTAGAGCTCTAGTTTCTTTTATTGGCTGTTAGTGTACAAATTTTGATCTAAGTGTTAAATTTGTAGATTATATAATTTCCTATGAGCCCTGGATGTAACACAGAGACTTCAAACAAATTTAGGACAGGACAGAAAAATTACATTTTTTTTTTGTTTGTTTTTGACAGTATGAGCACCTGTTGATATTTTTTTAAATTTAATTTAATTTTATTTTATTTCAGTGTTCCAAAATTTATTGTTTATGCACCATGCCCAGTGCTGTTTCTCAGAGTCCACAGTCTCTCACAGTTTGTCTCCCCGTCCAATTTCTCCCAGCTTACTTCTCCTCTCCATCTCCCAATATTCTTCGTGTTATTCCTTATGCTCCACAATTAAGTGAAACCATATGATAATTGACTTTCTCTGCTTGACTTATTTCACTCAGCATAATCTCTTCTAGTTCCCTCCATGTTGATACAAAAGTTGGGTATTCATCCTTTCTGATGGAGGCATAATGCTCCATTTTATATATGGACCATATCTTGTTTATCCAGTCATAAACAAGATATGGTCCATATATACCTGTTGATATTTTTTATTTTACCAAATGCTTTTATACTTTTTAATCTTCTTTTCTGAGTAGACTCTCTTTGTCTCTTTTATGTATAATCTGTTTCTCTGTGCCATACATTATCATATATGACACAAAATCATACTGTAATATAAAGCATACTATACCATAAGTATAAAAAATACTTAAAATTTTAGAAACTGTTTTCTACCACAGATTTGTACTCTGTTTAAGCTAGATGAAAAGATGTCACTAATGAATAATTCATATATATAATGAATCTAGTTTCCCTTTGTTCTTTCTGTAGTGTAGTACATTAATCAGTAAATTCTTATTTTTATAAAAGCCACTTCCAGTTGGGTTCATGTTTTTGTACAATTAGAATACCCAAGTTTTATAAGGACCTATATGATATTATGATAACTATTTATAATGCAATATTAAATATAAAAATCACGATATAGTATTGTATGTGGAATACTATTATAGATGGCCTAGAAGAGACAATTAAAGGATATACTTATACATAAATAAAAGAAAACATACTAAGTATGAAAAATACCTACCTTTGAGTGGTGGAGTTAAAGGGAATAATTTTTTAATTAATTTTAATTTTTTTAATAAACATAGGTATTTTTAGCCCCAGGGGTCCAGGTCTGTGAATCACCAGGTTTATACACTTCACAGCACACACCACAGCACGCACCCCCCACAATGTCCATAATCCCACCACCTTCTCCCAACCCCCCTGACCCCAGCAACCCTCAGTTTGTTCTGTGAGATTAAGAGTCTCTTATGGTTTGTCTCCCTCCCGATCCCATCTTGTTTCATTTCTTCCTTCCCTATCCCCCAAACCCCCCACGTTGCATTTCCATTTCCTCATATAAGGGAGATCATATGATAGTTCTCTTTCTCTGACTGCTAAGCATAATACCCTCCAGGTCCATCCACATTGTCGCAAATGGTAAGATTTCAATTCTTTTGATGGCTGCATAGTATTCCATTGTATATATATATACACCACATCTTCTTTATCCATTCATCTGTTGGTGGACAGCTAGGTTCTTTCCATAGTTTGGCTATTGTGGACATTGCTGCTATAAACATTCGGGTGCACATGCCCCTTCGGATCACTACATTTGTATCTTTAGGGTAAATACACAATAGTACAATTGCTGGGCCATAGGGTAGCTCTATTTTCAACTTTTTGAGAACCTCCATGCTGTTTTCCAGAGTGGTTGCACCAGCTTGCATTCCCACCAACGGTGTAGGAGGGTTCCCCTTTCTCCGCATCCTCGCCAGCATCTGTCATTTCTTGACTTGTTAAGTTTAGCCATTCTGACTGGTGTGAGGTGGTATCTCATTGTGGTTTTGATTTGTATCTCCCTGATGCCCAGTGATGTGGAGCACTTTTCATGTGTCTGTTGGCCATCTGGATGTCTTCTTTGCAGAAATGTCTGCTCATGTCCTCTGCCGATTTCTTGATTGGATTATTTGTTCTTTGGGTGTTGAGTTTGCTAAGCTCTTTATAGATTTTTGGATACTAGCCCTTTATCTGATATGTCGTTTGCAAATATCTTCTCCCATTCTGTCAGTTGTCTTTTGGTTTTGTTAACTGCTTCCTTTGCTGTGCAAAAGCTTTTGATCTTGATGAAATCCCAATAGTTCATTTTTGCCCTTGCTTCCCTTGCCTTTGGCAATGTTCCTAGGAAGAAGGTGCTGCGGCTGAGGTCGAAGAGGTTGCTGCCTGTGTTCTCCTCAAGGATTTTGATGGATTCCTTTCTCACATTGAGGTCCTTCATCCATTTTGAGTCTATTTTTTGTGTGGTATAAGGAAATGGTCCGGTTTCATTTTTCTGCATGTGGCTGTCCAATTTCCCAACACCATTTGTTGAAGAGATTGTCTTTTTTCCATTAGACATTCTTTCCTGCTTTGTCAAAGATTAGTTGACCATGGAGTTGAGGGTCTATTTCTGGGCTCTCTTTTCTGTTCCATTGATCTGTGTGTCTGTTTTTGTGCCAGTACCATACTGTCTTGATGATGACAGCCTTGAAATAGAGCTTGAAGTCTGGAATTGTGATGCTACCAACCTTGGCTTTCTTTTTCAATATTCCTTTGACTATTCAAGGTCTTTTCTGGTTCCATATAAATTTTAGGATTATTTGTTCCATTTCTTTGAAAAAAATGGATGGGATTTTGATAGGGATTGCATTAAACGTGTAGATTGCTTTAGGTAGCATAGACATTTTCACAATATTTATTCTTCCAATCCAGGAGCATGGAACATTTTTCCATTTCTTTGTGTCTTCCTCAATTTCTTTCATAAGTACTTTACAGTTTTCTGAGTATAGATTCTTTGCCTCTTTGGTTAGGTTTATTCCTAAGCATTTTAGGCTTTTGGGTGCAATTGTAAACAGGATTGACTCCTTAATTTCTCTTTCTACTGTCTTGTTGGTGTAAAGAAATGCAACTGATTTCTGTGCATTGATTATATATCCTGACACTTTACTGAATTCCTGTACAAGTTCTAGCAGATTTGGAGTGGAGTCTCTTGGGTTTTCCACATATAGTATCATATCATCTGCAAAGAGTGATAGTTTGACTTCTTCTTTGCCAATTTGGATGCCTTTTATTTCTTTTTATTGTCTGATTGCTGAGGTTAGGACTTCTAGTACTATGTTGAATAGCAGTAGTGACGATAGTGGACATCTATGCCATGTCCCTGACCTTAGTGGAAAAGCTCTCAGTTTTTCCCCATTGAGAATATTCGCTGTGGGTTTTTCATAGATGGCTTTGATGATATTGAGGTATGTGCCCTCTATCCCTACACTTTGAAGAGTTTTGATCAGTAAGGGATACTGTACTTTGTCAAATGCTTTTCAGCACCTATTGAGAGTATCATATGGTTCTTGTTCTTTCTTTTATTAATGTATTGTATCACATTGATTGATTTGCAGATGTTGAACCAACTTTGCAGCCCTGGAATAAATCCCACTTGGTCGTGGTGAATAATCCTTGTAATGTACTGTTGGATCCTACTGGCTAGTATTTTGGTGAGAATTTTCACATCTGTGTTCATCAAGGATATTGGTCTGTAATTCTCTTTTTTGATGGGATCCTTGTCTGGTTTTGGGATCAAGGTGATGCTGGCCTCATTAAATGAGTTTGGAAGTTTTCCTTCCAATTCTATTTTTTGGTACAGTTTCAGGAGAATAGGAATTAATTCTTCTTTAAATGTTTGGTAGAGGGGCGCCTGGGTGGCTCAGTGGGTTAAATCCTCTGCCTTCGGCTTGGGTCATGATCCCAGAGTCCTGGAATCGAGCCCCGCATTGGGCTGTCTGCTCAGCTGGGAGTCTGCCTCTCCCTCTCTCTCTGCCTGCCTCTCTGCCTGCTTGTGATTTCTCTCTGTGCCAAATAAATAAATAAAATCTTAAAAAAAAAGATTTTTTATAAATGTTTGGTAGAATTCCCCTGGGAAGCCATCTGACCCTGGGCTCTTGTTGGGAGATTTTTGATGACTGCTTCAGTCTCCTTACTGGTTATGGGTCTGTTCAGGTTTTCTATTTGTTCCTAGTTCTGTTGTGGTAGTTTATATGTCTCTAGGAATGCATCCATTTCTCCCAGATTGTCAAATTTGCTGGCATATAGTTAGTTGCTCATAGTATGTTCTTATAATTGTATTTCTTTGGTGTTCGTTATGAACTCTCCTCTTTCACTCATGATTTTATTTATTTGGGTCCTTTATCTTTTCTTTTTGATAAGTCTTGCCAAGGGTTTATCATTCTTATTAATTCTTTCAAAGAACCAGCTCCCAGTTTTGTTGATTTGTTCTATTGTGGGTTTTTTTGTTTTGGTTTGGTTTCTTTTTTTGTTTTGTTTGTTTTTGTTTTTGTTTTTGTTTTTTGTTTCTTTGTTTTTTGTTCTTTGTTTTTTTTTTTGGTTCTTTTTTTTTTTTTTTTGGTTCTATTTCATTGATTTCTGCTATGATCTTTATGATTTCTCTTCTCCTGCTGAGTTTAGGCTTTCTTTGTTGTTCTTTCTCCAGCTCCTTTAGGTGTAGGTTAGGTTGTGTATTGGAGACCTTTCTTGTTTCTTGAGAAAGGCTTGTATCACTATATATTTTCCTCTCAGGTCTGCCTTTGCTGTGTCCCACAGATTTTGAACAGTTGTGTTTTCATTATCATTTGTTTCCATGAAATTTTTCAATTTTTCTTTAATTCCCTGGTTGACCCATTCATTCTTTAGAAGGATGCTGTTTAGTCTCCATGTATTTGGGTTCGTTCCAAATTTCCTCTTGTGACTGAGTTCTAGCTTCAGAGCATTGTGGTCTGAAAATATGCAGGGAATGATCCCAATCTTTTGATATCGGTTGAGACCTGATTTATGACCCAGGATGTGGTCTATTCTGGAGAATGTTCCATGTGCACTAGAGAAGAATGTGTATTCTGTTGCTTTGGGATGGAATGTTCTGAATATGTCTGTGATGTCCATCTGGTCCAGTGTGTCATTTAAGACCTTTATTTCCTTGTTGATCTTTTGCTTAGATGATCTGTCCATTTCAGTGAGGGGAGTGTTAAAGTTCCCTACTATTATTGTATTATTGTCGATGTGTTCCTTTGATTTTGTTATTAATTGGTTTATATACTTGGCTGCTTCCATGTTAGGGGCATAGATATTTAAAATTATTAGGGCTTCTTGTTGGACAGACCCTTTGAGTATGATATAGTGTCCTTCCTCATCTCTTATAATAGTCTTTGGCTTAAAATCTAATTGATCTGATATAAGGATTGCCACCCCAGCTTTCTTTTGATGTCCATTAGCATGGTGCATTGTTTTCCGCCCCCTCACTTTAAATCTGGAGGTTTCTTTGGGTCTAAAATGAGTTTCTTGTAGACAGTATATTGATGGGCTTTGTTTTTTTATCCACTCTGATACCCTGTGTCTTTTGATTGGGGCATTTAGCCCATTTACATTCAGGGTAACTATTGAGAGATATGAATTTAATGCCACTGTATTGCCTGTAAGGTGACTATTACTGTATATTGTCGCTGTTCCTTTCTGGTCTACTACTTTAAGGCTCTCTCTTTGCTTAGAGGACCCCTTTCAATATTTCTTGTACAGCTGTTTTGGTGTTTACAAATTCTTTTAATTTTTGTTGGTCCTGGAAGCTTTTTATCTCTCCTTCTATTTTCAATGATAGCCTAGCTGGATATAGTATTCTTGGCTGCACGTTTTTCTCGTTTAGCACTCTGAATATATCATGCCAGTTCTTTCTGGCCTGCCAGGTCTCTATGGATAAGTCTGCTGCCAATCTAATATTTTTACCATTGTATGTTACAGAGTTCTTGTCCCGGGCTTCTTGTCCTGCTTTCAGGATTTTCTCTTTGTCGCTAAGACTTGTAATTTTACTATTAGGTGATGGGGTGCTGACCTATTCTTATTGATTTTGAGGGGGGTTCTCTGCACCTCCTGGATTTTGATGCTTGTTCCCTTTGCCATATTAGGGTAATTCTCTACAATAATTCTCTCCAATGTACCTTCTGCTCCCCTCTCTCTTCTTCTTCTGGAATTCTAATTATTCTAATGTTGTTTCATCTTATAATGTCACTTATCTCTCGAATTCTCCCCTCATGGTCCAGTATTTTTTCGTCTCTCTTTTGCTCAGCTTCTTTATTCTCTGTCATTTGGTCTTTTATATCACTAATTATCTCTTTTGATTTGACTAATTATCTCTTATCCTAGCAGTAAGAGCCTCCATTTTTGATTGCGCCTCATTAATAGTTTTTTTTTTTTTTTTTTTTTATTTCAACTTGGTTAGATTTTAGTTCTTTTCTTTCTCCAGAAAGGGCTTTTACCTCTCTGGAGAGAGTTTCTCTAATATCTTCCATGCCTTTTTCGAGCCTGGCTAGAACCTTGGGAATCATCATTCTTAACTCTAGATCTGAAATATTACCAATGTCCATATTGATTAGACCCCTAGCCTTCAGTACTGTTTCTTGTTCTTTTTTTGTGTGGCGAGTTTTTCCACCTTGTCATTTTTTCCAGATTAGAATATATGAAGGAGCAAATAGAATACCAAAAGGGTGGTGAAGACCCCGGGGAAATGTGCTTTATCCAAATCGAAGGGACCCCAAATCGTGAGTGGGAGAAAGGGGATAAAAAGAACAAAACAATCAAAACAAAAAACAATCAAAGAAACAAAAAAAAAATAAACACAAATTAAGAAAAGAAAACAAATAAAAAATATAAAAAAGAAAAAAATATGTATATATATATATATATAAGACTGGTGACTAGAACAGGGTCACCCAGTTAATTTTGTGAGTATTTTGGTCTCTTAGAAGAAACTACCTCCCAAAATTTTAAAGAATGAAAAACAGGGTAAATGAAAAACAGGGTAAACACAATGAAGGGATGGAATATGCCTATAAAGATGAGAAAAAAAATTTTTTTAATTTCTAAAAAAGGAGTTGATAAAGTAAGTTGGTCGGGGGAATAAAGAAAAAAGAAAGTGGAGAGAATTTGCTCGGACTGGAGACTAGAACAAGCTTGGAGCTAGATTTAGGGTATATTTGATCTATTAGAAGAAGTTGTACCCCAAATTTTTTAGAAGAAAAAACCCTATGTGTATACAAAAAATAAAGTTAGATACAATGAAGGATAAAATATGAGTATAATTATGAAGGTTCAAAGAAGATTTTTCTTTTTATGAAAGTTATTGTTAAGATAAACTTGTTAGAAAACGTTAAAAGAGGAAAGGGTAAAAGTTAAAAAAAATTTAGCAGAAGAAAAAAATAAAATTAAAAAAAAATTAATTATCTTCAAGAGTAAAGAATCATGGGGAGAAAGCCATTAATTCCATGCTTTGCTTTCTCCTCCTCTGGAATTTCTCTGTTCTCCTTGGTAAGTGAACTTGGTCTTGGCTGAATTTCTTGTTGATCCTCTGGGGGAGGGGCCTGTTGTAGTGATTCTCAGGTGACTTTGCCCGAGGCAGAATTGCACCACCCTTACCAAGGGCCAGGCTAAGTAATCTGCTCGGGTTCGCTTTCGTGAGCTTTTGTCCCCTGAATGCTTTCCATAGAGTTCCGGAGGACGGGAATGAAAATGGCAGCCTCCCAATCTCTGGCCCAGAGGAGCTGAGAGCTTGGGGCCCCACTCTTCAGTGCACCCTCAGAGAAAAGTGCTCAATCACTCCCATCTCCCTGGCCTCTGGCCGCGCTCTGAGCTCACCCAGCCCGTGACTGGTTCAAGGTAACCCTGAGTTGAAAGCTCACTCCTTGGCTCTGTTTCTGTAGTCAGCTTCTCTGCTCTAATACCTGCGAGCTCTGTGACACTCAGACACCCCTGATCCTTCTGTGACCGCGCAGGACCTGGGGCCACTCTGACCCCATGTGATCCTCACCCCCGGTTTAGCCTCTGGAGCGATGTCCCTCAGTGGAGCAGACTTTTTTTTTTTTTAAAGATTTTATTTATTTATTTGACAGAGAGAGATCACAAGTAGACAGAGGGGCAGGCAGAGAGAGAGAGAGAGAGAGAGAGAAGCAGGCTCCCTGCTGAGCAGAGAGCCCAATGTGGGACTCGATCCCAGGACCCCAGGATCATGACCCGATCCGAAGGCAGAGGCTCAATCCACTGAGCCACACAGGCGGCCCTGGAGCAGACTTTTAAAAGTCCTGATTTTGTGCTCCATTGTTCTGCCGCTTGCCGGGAGCCGGCCCCTCCCCCCACAGTCTATCTTTCCGTCAATTTGGATTCACTTTTCTGCCAGTCCTACCTTTCAGAAAGTGGTCAATTTTCTGTTTCTATAATTGTTGCTCTTCTCTTCGATCTCCTGTTGAATTTGTAGGTGTTTGCAATGGTTTGATAAGCTATCTAGCTGATATTCTGCTACCTGATGTTGTCTCAGCCTGCTACTTCTCTGCCATTTTGACTCCTCCCCCGGGAATAATTTTTTGAAATTTTTTGTTTTCTGTCTTCTCTTATATTTTAACGACTATTTTAAATTTAGTTGAAAAATAAAATCACTAGTAGAAACTATATGAAACTTTTTAAATGATAGTGTTTCTTTTAGTAAAGATATTTCTTAAAGCAATGATACAGAAGAGAATTACCTGGTGGTCACAGATCTCTATGCTCCATCCCCAGCCTGCCCTTTCAGAAACCCTGGAAATGGGGCCCAGGGATTCACATTTTTTCCTAGTTTCCAGAATGAGAATGTCTGGAACTAGAACAGAGGTGGTATAAGATGAAGGCTGGGGTTGTTAGGTTGGGCATTTGACAGATACAGATTTGAACTTTGGTTCTGCCATTAGTAACTATAACTATATAACAATGAGGAAGTTATTTGTTCCCTCTAATCCTTGACATTTTTATCTCTAAAATGAGGCTAATTATTTTGATTATGAGGTTGAATGAGTCAATATTTATATGGCATGTAACACAATAATTAAAGACTTTGTAAGCACTCAAAATAATAAAGTTATTATTTAAAAACAAAAATAAAATATATAAATAAAAAATTTAAAGTAACATAAAAAATAGTAAACCCCATGAACATTATTATTAGCCTCTTAATAGCCTAGCATGATGATAATGCAAGTTAATAGAAAAAAAAATTGCCTGAAGTCAATTTATATAAAAATTTCAGGTTCATTCTAGGGGAAATTTTTCTGTCATCTACTTTTGAGGGCAGACTTCCAAATGGCTTCATTTTCTGTCAAAAATACTTCTACCTTTTTAAAAAATTTTAGTAGAAAGGGAATTGAATTTTAAGAGTCACTACTGATGTAATAGTTTCAGACACAAAAGCAAACAAACAAAAATCACCTCCAGTGTTCTTTGAAAGGAAAAAAAAAATCACTAATGTTGAAAATCACTAATGTTGAATTACTAGGGACATTTACTTGCATCCCATGTGCTTGGGTTAGGCTTGACCCCATGAGAGGCAATAGCAAAACTGAGTTCAGAGAACTACAAGGAAATTTCTAGATGAAGCCAGGTAGTTCAACACAGTCAGTTCTAGCCAGCCCTTGAACTGGCAGCAATATTAAAATAACAGGCAAATAAATCTTTGTAAAGTCATCATAAGGAAATCTGAACTAGGTTTTGTATCCTGGAGGTTTTACAGGTGACAAATCAGAGTGCATTAATATCTGGTATGAAAAAATTAGAAGATTTATATTATAACTATTTAAGTACAGGATGCTTGAATATATTTCTTCTTCTTTTTAAAGATTTTATTTTTTTGAAAGAGAAAGAGCATGAACAAGGGAGGGACAGAGGAAGAGGGAGAAGCAGACTCACTAAGCAGGAGCCTGGCACAAGGACCCTGAGATCATGACCTGAGCTGAAGGCAGATGCGTAACTGACTGAGCCACCCAGATGCCTCTATATTTCTTCTTCTTTTTTAAAAGTTATTTATTTGCTATTTATTTCCTATTTTATGATTGTCTCCTCAAGAAGAAATAACACAATTTCCAAAATTACTTAAAATGTATTTTTAAACAGAGAAATGAGTTGTATGATAGTATATTTCTGGCTGTTATTTCAAAGTTGGATTTTGGGGGGATGAAATTGGAGCCCAGTATATTAATTTGGAGGCTATTACAGTATTTTTGATAGACTAGTCTTTGTATGGGTGTGTTTGTAAATTTTTGTTTACTGAAATTATATTTTATGCAAGCCAAGTAAAATACGTGGAGAGCAGAAGACATCATGTAATTAAATGATATCTTTATTTATGTTAATTAGCCATTCTTAGTTCATGGGGGCAGGGATAAGGGATATGTGTCAGTTTTGTTGGTTTGTTGGTTTGTTTTTTCATACTGCTCTGCTACCAATAGCTAAAGCAGTGCCTGGCTTAGAGTTGGCACTGTTAGGTGTGTTGGGCATTTGACGTAGGACATCAATAAGATAATTTATACAGTGACAGAGTGAGGATATCTCTGTTCTTTTTATCTGAAACAACTCCAAAAACAAAAGAGACTAACAAAAAACAGACTAACAGATACCTAAACACTTCGAATCACAAAAGCCATAAATGGTTAGGAAGGAATGTCATGGGAAGAAAGGATCTGATGGGATGCCAGAAGACACTGAAGAAAATCATTCTTTAAAAAAATATTTTATTTATTTATTTGAGAGAAAGAGAGCATGATTGAGGGGGAGGGGTTGAAGAAAAGGGAGAAACAGACTCCCTGCTGAGGATGGAGCCTAACCATGGGGCTCCATTCCAGGACCCTGGGATCATGACCTGAGCAAAAGGCAGAAGCTTAACCAACTGAGCCGCCCAGGTGCCTCATGAAGAAAATCACTCTTGCAGCATAATGAAGCAAAAGTTAGGAAGATATCAGTTCTCAAATCTTGTGCAGACCAAGGGGCCAGAACAGCAGTACTTTTAACAAAGGATCAAAATGCACAGCTTGCTTCAAAGACTCATCTAATTCAAAGTAAACAATATTGCAAAAGGAACCAACATATTTATGTAAAGATTAGGGACAGGGGTGGGATGGAGGGGTTGGGGAAGGGGATGGAGAAAAGGAAGAATGGATCCAGAAAAGCAGAAGGCAGAGAACATACTTCAGAAAAATGTTGCTCTGGGGTGGATGAATATTGCAAGCAAACTTATTGTCATGGACTCATTTGAAATAAACAATCCTAAATTTAAAAAAATTGAGGCAGAGATATGATTTTTAGTAAGAAATTATAATAAATTGAGGCAGAGATATGATTTTTAGTAAGAAATTATAATTATGTTCAACAGAAACAGGTGAAACTAAGTTGGCAGAGCTTAGGAAATAAGTGAAGAATAAAATTATCACATAAATGAAGACACTATCTGAAAGCAAAACAAATTCAAGCAAACAAAACCTCAGGGATTGTTTAAAACACAATGAAAATACAGAAGAGAAGACAAATTGAAGAAAGTAAACACACAGATCAGAAACTGATAGTAGATTTAATAGAGTTACTGAAAACAAAGGAATACCAATGTATGTTTATCATCCTTGAATAAAATAACCTCCCACCAAGGTGGAAAGTGAAAACATACTCTAAACACTATTTAAGGATACATTCAAAGCACATCACAACCAAAGAAAAATCAGTAAGGTATGTGTAAAACTGAAACATGACTTTGTCAAATTATGAGTTTTAAAGATAAGTATATAATTCTTTGAGTATTCCAGCCAAAGATCAGATAACTTACAAGGAGAAATATCAGGCTGTCCTTAAAGTTCCCAACAATATATATCATTAGAAAACAATGGTAGGATAAAATGCATAGTCATCCAAGAAATAAAGTGTCAGGAAAATGTTATATCTAGACATCTTGTTGAAGTAAAAAGGCAAGAGCAAGGGGCTCCTGAGTGGTTCAGTCAGTTAAGTGTCTGATTCTTGATCTCAGCTCAGGTCTTGATCTCAGGTCCTGAGTTCAAGCATTGTGTTGGGCACCGTGCTAGGTGTGGAGGCTACTTTAAACAACAACAACAACAATAACAATAACAACAAAAATAAGAGCATGTACTTTTGGTTGTGCAAGTACTATGAGAATTTATTCTTACATATCCACCCTGGCAAAAACAACAACAATGAACTAAATAAAGAAAAACAGCAACAACAACAACAAAAACAGAGGTGAGCATAAAATGCAATTAACGTTTTTTTTATGCAATTAACTTTAAAACTAAGGAAGGAACAACTCTTGGAATCATAGTTTCAATACATAATGTGAATAGAATGACAATAAAGAAACAATGTAACGTAGAAGTTGGAGGGGAACTATTTGTATAAGAATATCAATTATTTCATCTTTTATAATCACAGTCATTTGCCAGGTTCTCTTACATCAACCACCCAAGAGTCTAGCTGTAAGAAGCAACAACCTCTTCCCTTCCTCTCCACCATCTTCTTGGCAGCCAAAAAGCAATAACCCAAGTGAATGCATCTCCATATGTGTTAGCCAGGCTGGTGTTCAGATTGGTGATGTCTTTTGGGAGCCCTGTTGCCTGGAACACATCATCCCAGCCAGATGATCAGATGCCAAGTGACAAGATTATTGATGAAGAAGGCTCTTTTGACACATTCTTTGATGAAATCAGTGCTGGCAAGCATGTGCCCAGGGCAGTATTTGTAGACCTGGAACCCACAGTCATTGATGAAGTTCGTACTGACACCTACTGCCAGTTCTTCCACCCAGAGCAGCTCATCACAGTCAAGAAAGATGCTGCCAAGAACTATGCCCAGGGTTACTACACCAATGGCAAGATAATTTGCCTTGTTTTGGACAGGATTCAGGAACCAGCTGACAAGTGCACAGTTCTTCAGCGTTTCTTTCCTTTCTACAGCTTTGAAGGGGCAGCTGGTTTCAGTTTCACCTCCCTGCCAACAGAACGTCTCTGTCGATTATGGCAAAAAGTTCAAGCTGGAGTTCTCCATTTACGCAGCAGCCCAGGTATCCACAGCTATAGTTGAGTCCTACAACCCCACCCTCACTACCCATACCACCTTGGAGCACTCCGTGCCTCCATGGTAAACATTCAGGCCATCTATTATGACATCTTTGATAGAACCTTGATAATGAACACACAGCCTACACTAACCTAAATAGGTTGATAGTCAATTTGTGTCCTCGTCCTCCATCACTGCTTCCCTCAGATTTGATGGAGTTCTGAATGTTGATTTGACAATTCCAGACCAACCTAGTCCCGTCCCCTGTTACTACATCCACTTCCTTCTGGCCACATATGCTTCTGTCATCTCTGCTGAGAAAGCCTACCATGAACAGCTTTCTGTAGCAGAGATTACCAGTGTATTCTTTGAACCAGCCAACCAGATGAGGAAATGCGACATTGTGACCCATGCTATTGTAAAACATGGCTTGCTGCCTGTTGTACCATGGCGACATGGTTCCCAAAGATGTCAATGCTGCCATTGCCACCATCAAGACAATGTGTACCATCCAGTTTATGGACTTGTGCCCCACTGGCTTCAGATTGGCATTAATTACCAGCCTCCCACCATGGTACCTGGCGGAGAACTTGCCACAGTACAGGGAGCTGTGTGCATGGTGACTAAAGCACCACAGGTATTGCTGAGGCCTGGGCTCACCTGGACCCCAAGTTTGATCTGATGTATGTGAAGTGTGCCTTTGTTCACTGGTATGTGGATGAAAGTATGAGTTTTCTGTGGTCTGAGTGGCTGCCCTTGAGAAGGATTATGAGGAGGTTTGGTGTAGATTCTGTCAAAAGAGTGTGTGAAGAAGGAGAGGAATATTAAAGTTAAAAATGTCATAACAGAGGTGCCTGGGTGGCTTAGTCATTAAGTGTCTGCCTTTGGCTCAGATCATGATCCCAGGGCCCTGGGATTGAGCCCCACATTGGGTTCTCTGTTCAGTGGGAAGCCTCCTTCTCTCTTTCCCACTCCCCCTGCTTGTGTTCCCTCTCTTGCTGTGTCTTTCTCTGTCAAATGAATAAATAAAGTCTTCTTTAAAATGTCATAATATGGAGTACCTGTGCGGCTCAGTTGGTTGAGTGTCTGCGTTCAGCTCAGGTCATGATCCCAGGGTCCAGGGATGAAGTCCCACATTGGGCTCCCTGCTCCTCAGGGATCCTGCTTCTCCCTCTGCCTCTCTCTCTCTCTCATGAATAAATGAATAAAATCTTTTTAAAAATGGCATAACAGGGGCGCCAGGGTGCCTCAGTCAGGTAAGTGTCTGCCTTTGGTTTGAGTCTTGGTCCCAAGATGTCAGGATCGAGCCCCGTGTTGGGCTCCCTGCTTGGTGGGGAATCTGCTTCTCCCTGTGCCTCTCACACCACTTGTGTTCTTTCTTTCTCTCAAATAAGTAAAATCTTAAAGAAATTAAGATTAATTTAATTTAAATTAATTTAATTAAGATTAATTAGTTAAGATAACATTGCTGCTTTTACAGGGAAGCTTATTCTGTTGTAAATGTTAGAAAGTTGTGCTCTGATCATTTAATTTGTGAGTATCATTGTATACTCTCATATATGAATACTGACCTATGCTTTAAAACACACTTTCTAACAGACCCAAGCTGTCCATTTCTCTCATGGGTTTGAATAAAGTATTACCTGTCTTTAAAAGGTAATATATAAGTATAGCTGATAATTAGAACAGGTGGTATTTGAGTATAGTTTCAGGCGAGGAGTAAGCATTACAACAACTAATGACTATAGTGATATGTACTAAAGGTATTGGAGATAGCAATCCATCATTATTCCTAGTGTCTATAAAATAGAAGATCGGGTGTACAAAATAATCTTTTAGATATAAAATAAAACATTCAAATGACCCAAAAGGGAAAAGAAAGTTTCTGAAGTGTAGTAAGCTTCCCAAGTCATGCACAACAAAGCAAAGAAATACACAGAACACAGAAAAAATAAAGCAATAAAAGAGAAAACATAACATAAAATGTGATGCTGGAATGAATATAGGTAATATATTTTAATATAAATGGGATACACTTATTGAAAGAAAAGAGTCTTAGACTGTATTACAAAGCACAAGCAAAGTAGTACTGTATGTGTGTGATAAATCCTAAGCAGAAAGATTAAAAATAGAAGGACTTGAACAGCATATTGGAACCCACACATATAAAAAACGGGATTTATGTTCTTAATATACACAAACATAAATCAGGGCAAAAAGCACTGAATGTGTTAAATAAGGTATTGTAGCTTGAGTCATATCCCCCAGGAAGACATGTAAGTCCTAACCCTGGTACGTGTGAATGTGACCTTACTCATTGCAAATAAGGTCTTTTAGGTGTAATCAACTTAGGATGAAGGCCTAATGGGTTACAGTGGACTCTAATCCAATAACTGGTATTCCTGTATGAGGGAAATTTGGACAGAGACACATAGAGGGAAGGCAGATATGTGAAGATGGAGGACAGAGGTTGGAGTTATGTTACCACAAGCCAAAGAATACAAAAAATTGCCAGCAACCACCAGAAGTTGGAAGGAGGCAAGGAAGCACCCTCTCCCAGAATCTTCAGAGAAAATGTGGCCTTGCTGATACCTTGATTTTGACTTCTAAACTCCCAAACTGAAAGGCAACACATGTATTTTGTTCTAAATGACCATATTTGTGGTACTTTGTTATGGCAGCCCTAATAATACACCAGGGAAACAAAATTCCTATTAATAAAATTCAAAACAAAAAAGGGCAGTTAATCAGTGGAATATCAGTCAAAACACATTGGTCATAGGACCATCATATACTCACCTGAGGCCATGAAAGATCAAGTGTATGAAAGATAAATTCACAAAAGTCTAAATGGCAAATTGAAGTATTTAGAGTAGATGTAACTTTAATATATCAACATCTATACTCTGAAAGAGAATGCTCATAATTTCCCTATGCCAATTAAATATTTACTAGAAGAATAAATAATAAAATATAGAAGTGTCATGGACAACTATATCTAATCCCAATGCAACAAAACCAGAAATTAAGATCAAAATTGTAAATCATGCCTGATGACCTGGTAAAATAAATGAGAGAAAGCGAAGGGAAGAGAGAAGAAAAAGAAAAAAGGAAGAATAAAAAGAATAGTTGGCAGAGATTTGATAGATGGAGATGAATGAAGAGATCAGATGAACATGTTACCTGAATGTTGGTTTAGCAAAGAAATCAAAGTAAAAATTTCAGGGTATATAAAAAAAATGATAAAATAATACATAATGGAACATATGACATGCAACTGAACGAGTGTTCAGAGAAAATATATAATCTTAAACATTTAGATTGTAAATAGGTGGAATGAAAAATCAATGCTTTGAACATGTAATTCAAAATATAGAATTAATATATGTAAATATGTCTTTCCCCGAAGTCTGTATTTGACCAAATTGGAAAATACTGTAACTTTCCATTGGACTTAGATGAAAACAAGGATGATGCCTGTTAAAAATATGTGTCATTAAAAATTGGAAAAAAGAAGACAGCATTTTCATTATTTGCAAGAAATACAGTAGGTCTGAAAAGCATAAGGACATCAGCTGGGAACTACACTAAATGAGAGAATTCAGTAAAACGACCGAGAACAAAATTAATATTAAAAAATCAATAACCTTGCTGTATGCAAACAGCTGTATTTTAAAGTGGCAGAAGAGATTCCATTTCTGTTAGAAAGATAAAATACCTATGAATAAACTAAAAAAATATATATTGAAAGAATATTTATTGAAGAAACTGTGAATGTTACTGATACCTAAAAGGAAACTTGAACAGAGGGAAAGGCGTACTGATCCCAGATAGATAGACTATGGAATGAAGATTTCAGTTTCCCATAAATTAGTCTATACATGTAATGCACTTCCAATTAAAATACCAGCAGGATATTTTTCTCTCTGATATTAGAGAATCAGATACCAAAAAGCACATGGGAAAAAGTCTAGAAAAGTCTAGAAAGATGTGAGAGATGTGAGAATCAACTCTCCAAATCACACTTCAGATACTATCCAACTGAAGTAATGTCAGATGCATTATTGGAACAGAGCAGAGTTCCTGTATAGAATCAAACAAGTAGGGGATTTTTTTTTTAATCTATCAAAAATGGAGTGACTATCAAGGAAGAAACGATAGCTCATTTGATAAATTCCATGGAGAAAATTGGGTGAAACAGAGAAAAGATATAAATGAAAACATTACTTGATGAAAACATGGAAGGCTTATTGTTTTGGAATTATGTAGACTTAGAGTGCCTTTTCTTCAAGAACTCTAAAATTTCATAGGTAATACAGAAAGGCATACGTATGAGAATAGTCACTCAAAACATTTGTTGCACTATTTAGAACTATTTTAAAATGCTGAATAGTAAGACACTGAATTCAGTCGTATGATATAGCTTGGTTATATCACCATTTGGGTGCTGGTGTACACTTAGATTGTATCTGGAAGAATTCACACAAAAATGGTAATAGTGCTTATATGTAAGAAAGGAAAGAGGAAAACAAAGAGGAGGGTAAGAGTCTTACTTTTCCCTGTATGTATGTTTGTAATTTTTGATGGTATACCACGTGCATGTGTTAGCCATTCAAAAAAGAACTAGAGCGGCACTTGGGTGGCTCAGTAGGGTAAGCTGTTAAGTGGTTAAGTGTCTGCCTTTGGCTCAAGTCAGGGTCCCAGAGTTCTGGGATTGGGTCCTGGGATCCAGCCCCTGTTGGGCTCCCTGCTCAGTAGGGAGTCTGCTTGTCCATCTCCTCCCCCTGCCCCCCACCGCTTGTGCTCTCTCTCTCTCCCTCTCTCTCTTGCTCACTCTCGATAAATAAAATCTTAAAAAAAAAAAAAGACAAAAACAAAAAAAGTAGAAAAATATAATGGGGTGAAAGGGCTGTAGGAGGCATTTTGTAAGTGTTGGTTATACTACCTTACACACTTGGTGTGAAGTTTTCCTTTAAAACTTGAATGTTACATTATTTTGTGTATTGGAATACTTTTAATTTTTGGAGGTCAGTATATATATTGGATTGTTCGACTACACACAAGCTTCCAAAATATTTAGAATAAATCAGAAGTCATCAGCTTTTTCCACCATTGATCTGGTGGTCTGTTTATGCTTAGTAAGATAGGAAAGAATTAAAGATGATTTTTTTTCTCCCAAACTAGAGTTATCAAATCACCATTTCTGAAGGCTTACCTATTTATATCTGACTCAAAACTGTTGAATGCTGTCCATTTGCATAGACCAGTTAATAAATCCTCCAAATATTTAATTTGTGTGCAAGATATATCTAACCCAGAGGCTCTCATCTGTCTTGATTTAATTTGATACTTTATTTCTTCATTTTAGAACAGTGTGAATATTTACTACAAAGATTTTAGTTTCCACTAAAATTCCATCACGGACCTTTTTACTCACTTCACAAATATTTACTTAAGCTCTGGGTGTATGCAATACAGTGGATATTTGTATAGAAAAAGATAGTGGAACAGATAATTACATGTAAATATCATATTCTGAAGTGCCTTTTAAGCCTCTGATATTTTGCCATAATGTGAAATATTTATTTACATTTACATTCAACTTACATTTGTTGGATGGCAGGCACTAGAATATAAAAATAAATGAGCCATGGTCGCTGATAATCTACAAGTGTAACATGAATGGTTAATTATAATGGAATGTGGTCAATGAAGTACAGAAAGATATACATGAGCCAAGAGGAAGTACATATACTCTAAGGTGAAAAGTGGAAAAGCAGAAATCTTGCTGGAGTTGGTGACTCTGAGTCTGAAGAGGTGGGCTGCACTTAACGAGGGAAAATACAGAGACTATTGTCTAGTAGTGAATCAGTAGTTTTGAATCCCAGAATCTTAAAACACACTAACTGCATGACCATGGGCAAGTTTATTTAACCTCTTTAAAATGGTGATTGTAATAGTCCGTGCATGTCAGGATTGATTGATGATTAAGTGAAATAATTAGAACAGTACCTAGAGTGTAGTAAGTGTAGTATAAATATGTTACTATTTATTATTATTATTATTATTATTATCATTATTATTAATTGGAGTACAAGGGGAGAAGGAAGAAAAGAGCGTCACAGACAAGCAAGTATACTGAGCCAGGAAAAGAAAGAGAGATCTGTTACAGGGTGCAGTTCAAAGGAAGGATGGCTAAGTGATGATGCTGGAGGGATAGGCAGAGACCAGATCACTCTGGCCTTGAATATCATCTTTAGGCTCTTGAAAATCATGCTGATGTGGGGATATTCTGTGCAGGGGACTACTGTGGAGATGTGATCCATAGGTCTTATGGATTCCAGCTTGAAACCAGGTTATCGTTAAAGAAGAAGGCATCTGTGGTAGGGAGTTGATGAGTGAGGAAGTGAGGCATTATTCACAACTCTTTTACCCATTTTTTGAAATCCGGAACCTCTCTTTTTAAACAGTTAAGCCGTTCAATTTGCTAAAATGTCAGCTCAGTTGAACATTATGGAGAATAAGGAAGTATAAGAGTCTCCCCTGACAAATTATGCCTTCTCTCTGTCGATGTAAATGCTCCCTTAAATCACCCGTAAATTTCTCTATTCCTGAGGAACTGGTTGGGAACTGAAGCAGGCTATAATAATTTAATCTCTACATAAATTCATAAAATGGAAGTGACAGGACAGAGTTTCACCCTACTATATTCTGAATGTTCACATCTCATTTCTGGATGCCATTGAATCATTATCCATTAGAAGAACATCAGACTCTTAAAAATCTAGTAACTTTCTTCTTATTTGATTTGATATGGCATTCTGAAGAGATTCAGGACATTTTCCATCTCTGCTTTTACACATTTGAATTCCATGTAGATGCTTTCAAGGTCTCAGTTGCTGAATCTGCATTGTTGAGATGAAATCATGAGTCTTTTGATTTAATGTAAGAGCTTCATTATTCTCAGCTGTGTCATTTGGTGCCTGTATCTCTGCTGCCTGAAAATGCCATTAGGATTCATCTAAATAAACAAAACTCTCCTAAAATTTACTTTCTGTCTGAGAACAATAGGAAAAGTAGTGAGAAGGATACAAAGAAGCTTAAAGAGGATGCACAATGTAAGTGAGGGAATTGAATGAGAATAAAATATGTCCATTTTTTTTTGTCTGAAAACTTTGTTTCATGTCAACATTTTGAAAATTTCTGATAAATTCAAAGAACAAACCCCATTTCCTTCCCATAGAAAAGTTAAGTTTAAAGATGTTAGGATATTTTCTCTTTTATTTTTTTTTTCTTAAGATTTTATTTACTTATTTATTTGTCAGAAAGAGAGAGAGAGAGAGAGTGCACCAGCAGGCAGAGTGGCAGGCAGAGGCAGAGAGAGAAGCAGGCTCCCTTCCCAGCAAGGAGCCCGATGCAGGATTTTATCCCAGGACCCTGGGATCATGATTTGAGCTGAAGGCAGCAGCTTAACCAACTGAGCCACCCAGGCATCCCAATTTTCTCTTTTAGTTTGTGTTTATTTTGTATTTCACAAAGTTGAAACAGAAGCTTATTCCTATGACATTCATATTTATATTTATTATGCACTTTCTACAGGTGGATCTTTAGTATATAAGAGAAGGTTGGAAAAGTATGATGTACAACCTTAACTGTGAAATCAGGCTTTGAAGTAAAATATGATTACCTTTTCCAAAGTAAGACCTTACTATTAAAGTGTCTCCATTTAAAAAAAAAAAAAAAAAAGAGAAACCCAGAGCCTGGGCAGTCACCTAAGACTCCTGTTTTCCAAAGTGAGTATAAATAGCACAATGACAGGTAATATAATTTTGGGCATAAAACAAGATGTCAAGAGAAGTAGCAGACTGAGATGACATCAGGTAGCAGGAGATCAGTTAGATAGCTTATCAAACCATTCCAAACATCTAAAAATCCAACATGAGATTGAAGGGAAGAAGAGCAGCAACTCTAGAAACAGAAAATCGACCACTTTCTGAAAGGTAGGACTGGCGGAAAAATGAATCCAAAGCGACGGGAAGATAGCAGGGGGAGGGGCTGGCTCCCGGCAAGTGGCAGAGAAACGGAGCACAAAATCAGAAGTTTTAAAAGTCAGCTCTACTGAGGGACATTGCTCCAGAGGCTAAGTGGGGGTGAAGCCCATGCAGGGACAGCGTGGTCCCAGGTCCCGCGGGGTCACAGAAGGATCGGTGGTGTCTGAGTGTCGCCGAGCTCACAGGTATTAGAGCAGGGAAACCGGCTACAGAGATGGAGCTGAGGAGTGAGCTGTCAACTCAGGGTTACCTTAAATTGTGATCCCTGGCACAGGCTACTGCTCTGTGAGCAGGGACCCCACAAGATCTGGGGAGACCCTCCTGGAAGAGTGTAGGGATCTGAGGGGTTTGGAGACTCCAGGTGGGGCTGTGTGCCAGAGACAGAGATTCTTTGTCACAGGCTGGGTGAGCTTGGAGCGCAGCCGGAGGCCAGGGTGATGGGAGTGATTGAGCGCTTTTCTCTGAGGGTGCACTGAGGAGTGGGGCTCTGAGCTCTCGGCTCCTCTGGGCCAGAGATTGGGAAGCCACCATTTTCATTCCTGTCCTCCTGAACTCTGTAGAAAGTGTTCAGAGAACAATAGCTCCCAAAAGCAAACCCAAGCAGATTACTTAGCCTGGCCCCCGGAAGGGTGGGACAATTCTGCCTCAGGCGAAGACACTTGAGAATCAGTACAACAGGCCCCTCCCCCAGAAGATCAGCAAGAAATCCAGCCAAGACCAAGTTCACTTACCAAGGAGAACAGCAGAATTCCAGAGGAGGAGAAAGCAAAGCATAGAATCCATAGCTTTCTTCCCATGATTCTTTAGTCTTGCAAAGTTAATTTTTTTTAATTTTATTTTTTTCTTATGCTGAATTTTTTTTAACTATTACTCTTTCCCCTTTTAACATTTTTAACTAGTTTATCTTAACAATACCTTTCATTAAAAAAAATCTTTTTTGAACCTACATTATTATATTCATATTTTATCCTTCATTGTATCTAACTTTATTTTTTGTATACACATAGGGTTTTTTCCTCTAAAAAATTTTGGGATACAACTTCTTTTAATAGATCAAAATATACCCTAAATCTAGCACGGGGCTTCGTTCTAGTCTCCAGCCTGAGCAAATTCTCTCCACTTTCTTTTTTTATTCTCCCAACCAACTTATCTTACCAACTCCATTTTTAGAAAATAAAAAAAATTTTTTTCATCTTTATAGTCATATTCCATCCCTTCATCATGTTTACCCTTATATATGTTTTTCATTCTTTAAAATTTTGGGAAGTAGTTTCTTCTAAGAGACCAAAATACTCACAAAATTAAGTGGATGACCCTGTTCTAGTCACCAGTAATATATATATTTTCTTTTTTATATTTTTTCTTTATTTTTTTAATTTTTTTTCCCTGAACTTATTTTTGCCCCCTCCCTTCCCCCCACGATTTGGGGTCTATTCCGATTTGGTTAAAGCACATTTTCCTGGGGTCTTTGCCACCCTTTTAGTATTTTATTCACTCCTTCATATATATTCTTATCTGGATAAAATGACAAGGCAGAAAAACTCACCACAAAAAAAGAACAAGAGGCAGTACCAAAGGCTAGGGACCTAATCAATATGGACATTGGTAATATGTCAGATCTAGAGTTCAGAATGACAATTCTCAAGGTGCTAGCCGGGCTCGAAAAAGGCATGGAAGATATTAGAGAAACTCTCTCCAGAGAGGTAAAAGCCCTTTCTGGAGAAAGAAAAGAACTAAAATCTAACCAAGTTGAAAAAAAAAAAAAAAAAAAAAAAACTATTAATGAGGCGCAATCAAAAATGGAGGCTCTTACTGCTAGGATAAGAGATAATTAGTCAAATCAAAAGAGATAATTAGTGATATAGAAGACCAAATGACAGAGAATAAAGAAGCTGAGCAAAAGAGAGACGAAAAAATACTGGACCATGAGGGGAGAATTCGAGAGATAAGTGACATTATAAGATGAAACAACATTAGAATAATTAGAATTCCAGAAGAAGAAGAGAGAGGGGAGCAGAAGGTACATTGGAGAGAATTATTGTAGAGAATTACCCTAATATGGCAAAGGGAACAAGCATCAAAATCCAGGAGGTGCAGAGAACCCCCCTCAAAATCAATAAGAATAGGTCAGCACCCCATCACCTAATAGTAAAATTACAAGTCTTAGCGACAAAGAGAAAATCCTGAAAGCAGGACAAGAAGCCCGGGACAAGAACTCTGTAACATACAATGGTAAAAATATTAGATTGGCAGCAGACTTATCCATAGAGACCTGGCAGGCCAGAAAGAACTGGCATGATATATTCAGAGTGCTAAACGAGAAAAACGTGCAGCCAAGAATACTATATCCAGCTAGGCTATCATTGAAAATAGAAGGAGAGATAAAAAGCTTCCAGGACCAACAAAAATTAAAAGAATTTGTAAACACCAAAACAGCTGTACAAGAAATATTGAAAGGGGTCCTCTAAGCAAAGAGAGAGCCTTAAAGTAGTAGACCAGAAAGGAACAGCGACAATATACAGTAATAGTCACCTTACAGGCAATACAGTGGCATTAAATTCATATCTCTCAATAGTTACCCTGAATGTAAATGGGCTAAATGCCCCAATCAAAAGACACAGGGTATCAGAGTGGATAAAAAAACAAAGCCCATCAATATACTGTCTACAAGAAACTCATTTTAGACCCAAAGAAACCTCCAGATTTAAAGTGAGGGGGCGGAAAACAATGCACCATGCTAATGGACATCAAAAGAAAGCTGGGGTGGCAATCCTTATATCAGATCAATTAGATTTTAAGCCAAAGACTATTATAAGAGATGAGGAAGGACACTATATCATACTCAAAGGGTCTGTCCAACAAGAAGCCCTAATAATTTTAAATATCTATGCCCCTAACATGGAAGCAGCCAAGTATATAAACCAATTAATAACAAAATCAAAGGAACACATCGACAATAATACAATAATAGTAGGGAACTTTAACACTCCCCTCACTGAAATGGACAGATCATCTAAGCAAAAGATCAACAAGGAAATAAAGGTCTTAAATGACACACTGGACCAGATGGACATCACAGACATATTCAGAACATTCCATCCCAAAGCAACAGAATACACATTCTTCTCTAGTGCACATGGAACATTCTCCAGAATAGACCACATCCTGGGTCATAAATCAGGTCTCAACCGATATCAAAAGATTGGGATCATTCCCTGCATATTTTCAGACCACAATGCTCTGAAGCTAGAACTCAGTCACAAGAGGAAATTTGGAACGAACCCAAATACATGGAGACTAAACAGCATCCTTCTAAAGAATGAATGGGTCAACCAGGGAATTAAAGAAAAATTGAAAAATTTCATGGAAACAAATGATAATGAAAACACAACTGTTCAAAATCTGTGGGACACAGCAAAGGCAGACCTGAGAGGAAAATATATAGTGATACAAGCCTTTCTCAAGAAACAAGAAAGGTCTCCAATACACAACCTAACCTACACCTAAAGGAGCTGGAGAAAGAACAACAAAGAAAGCCTAAACTCAGCAGGAGAAGAGAAATCATAAAGATCATAGCAGAAATCAATGAAATAGAACCAAAAAAAAAAAAAAGAACCAAAAAAAAAAAAGAACAAAAAACAAAGAAACAAAAAACAAAAACAAAAACAAAAACAAACAAAACAAAAAAAGAAACCAAACCAAAACAAAAAAACCCACAATAGAACAAATCAACAAAACTGGGAGCTGGTTCTTTGAAAGAATTAATAAGAATGATAAACCCCTGGCAAGACTTATCAAAAAGAAAAGATAAAGGACCCAAATAAATAAAATCATGAGTGAAAGAGGAGAGTTCATAACGAACACCAAAGAAATACAATTATAAGAACATACTATGAGCAACTAACTATATGCCAGCAAATTTGACAATCTGGGAGAAATGGATGCATTCTTAGAGACATATAAACTACCACAACGGAACTAGGAACAAATAGAAAACCTGAACAGACCCATAACCAGTAAGGAGATTGAAGCAGTCATCAAAAATCTCCCAACAAGAGCCCAGGGTCAGATGGCTTCCCAGGGGAATTCTACCAAACATTTATAAAAATCTTTTTTTTTTTTTTAAGATTTTATTTATTTATTTGGCACAGAGAGAAATCACAAGCAGGCAGAGAGGCAGGCAGAGAGAGAGGGAGAGGCAGACTCCCAGCTGAGCAGACAGCCCAATGCGGGGCTCGATTCCAGGACTCTGGGATCATGACCCAAGCCGAAGGCAGAGGATTTAACCCACTGAGCCACCCAGGCGCCCCTCTACCAAACATTTAAAGAAGAATTAATTCCTATTCTCCTGAAACTGTACCAAAAAATAGAATTGGAAGGAAAACTTCCAAACTCATTTAATGAGGCCAGCATCACCTTGATCCCAAAACCAGACAAGGATCCCATCAAAAAAGAGAATTACAGACCAATATCCTTGATGAACACAGATGTGAAAATTCTCACCAAAATACTAGCCAGTAGGATCCAACAGTACATTACAAGGATTATTCACCACGACCAAGTGGGATTTATTCCAGGGCTGCAAAGTTGGTTCAACATCTGCAAATCAATCAATGTGATACAATACATTAATAAAAGAAAGAACAAGAACCATATGATACTCTCAATAGGTGCTGAAAAGCATTTGACAAAGTACAGTATCCCTTACTGATCAAAACTCTTCAAAGTGTAGGGATAGAGGGCACATACCTCAATATCATCAAAGCCATCTATGAAAAACCCACAGCGAATATTCTCAATGGGGAAAAACTGAGAGCTTTTCCACTAAGGTCAGGGACATGGCATAGATGTCCACTATCGTCACTACTGCTATTCAACATAGTACTAGAAGTCCTAACCTCAGCAATCAGACAATAAAAAGAAATAAAAGGCATCCAAATTGGCAAAGAAGAAGTCAAACTATCACTCTTTGCAGATGATATGATACTATATGTGGAAAACCCAAGAGACTCCACTCCAAATCTGCTAGAACTTGTACAGGAATTCAGTAAAGTGTCAGGATATATAATCAATGCACAGAAATCAGTTGCATTTCTTTACACCAACAACAAGACAGTAGAAAGAGAAATTAAGGAGTCAATCCCATTTACAATTACACCCAACACCATAAGATGCCTAGGAATAAACCTAACCACAGAGGCAAAGAGTCTGTACTCAGAAAACTATAAAGTACTCATGAAAGAAATTGAGGAAGACACAAAGAAGTGGAAAAATGTTCCATGCTCCTGGATTGGAAGAATAAATATTGTGAAAATGTCTATGCTACCTAAAGCAATCTACACGTTTAATGCAATCCCTATCAAAATCCCATCCATTTTTTTTCAAAGAAATGGAACAAATATCCTAAAATTTATATGGAACCAGAAAAGACCTTGAATAGTCAAAGGAATATTGAAAAAGAAAGCCAAGGTTGGTAGCATCACAATTCCAGACTTCAAGCTCTATTACAAGGCTGTCATCATCAAGATAGTATGGTACTGGCACAAAAACAGACACACAGATCAATGGAACAGAAAAGAGAGCCAAGAACTAGATCCTCAACTCCATGGTCAACTAATCTTTGACAAAGCAGGAAAGAATGTCTAATGGAAAAAGACAATCTCTTCAACAAATGGTGTTGGGAAATTGGACAGCCACATGCAGAAAAATGAAACCGGACCATTTCCTTATACCACACAAAAAAGAGACTCAAAATGGATGAAGGACCTCAATGTGAGAAAGGAATCCATCAAAATCCTTGAGGAGAACACAGGCAGCAACCTCTTCGACCTCAGCCGCAGCACCTTCTTCCTAGGAACATTGCCAAAGGCAAGGGAAGCAAGGGCAAAAATGAACTATTGGGATTTCATCAAGATCAAAAGCTTTTGCACAGCAAAGGAAGCAGTTAACAAAACCAAAAGACAACTGACAGAATGGGAGAAGATATTTGCAAACGACATATCAGATAAAGGGCTAGTATCCAAAAATCTATAAAGAGCTTAGCAAACTCAACACCCAAAGAACAAATAATCCAATCAAGAAATCGGCAGAGGACATGAGCAGACATTTCTGCAAAGAAGACATCCAGATGGCCAACAGACACATGAAAAAGTGTTCCACATCACTGGGCATCAGGGAGATACAAGTCAAAACCACAATGAGATACCACCTCACACCAGTCAGAATGGCTAAACTTAACAAGTCAAGAAATGACAGATGCTGGCGAGGATGCGGAGAAAGGGGTACCCTCCTACACCGTTGGTGGGAATGCAAGCTGGTGCAACCACTCTGGAAAACAGCATGGAGGTTCTCAAAAAGTTGAAAATAGAGCTACCCTATGGCCCAGCAATTGTACTATTGTGTATTTACCCTAAAGATACAAATGTAGTGATCTGAAGGGGCACGTGCACCCGTATGTTTATAGCAGCAATGTCCACAATAGCCAAACTATGGAAAGAACCTAGCTGTCCACCAACAGATGAATGGATAAAAAAAGATGTGGTGTATATATATATACAATGGAATACTATGCAGCCATCAAAAGAATTGAAATCTTACCATTTGTGACAATGTGGATGGAACTGGAGGGTATTATGCTTAGCAGTCAGAGAAAGAGAACTATCATATGATCTCCCTTATATGAGGAAGTAGAAATGCAACGTGGGAGTTTGGGGGATAGGGAAGGAAAAAATGAAACAAGATGGGATCAGGAGGGAGACAAACCATAAGAGACTCTTAATTTCACAAAACAAACTGGGGGGTGGGAGAGGGTGATGGGGTTATGGACACTGGGGAAGGTATGTGCTATGGTAAGTGCTATGAAGTGTATAAACCTGGCGATTCACAGACCTGTACCTCTGGGCCTAATACATTCTATGTTAAAATAATAACAACAACAACAACAACAACTATAATGGAAAACATGAAAACCAATAATAATGAAAATGTTACTCTTTTAGCACTTCTGATTACTTCAGGGCAGTATTATGTTGAAGGTGCCCTATAGATGTCATGAGAGCTGATGCTTTGCCTCTTTTCTTATCCATGTTCAGTAATATCATTTGAGACCTTAAAATTGTCCATGGTAGGAGTATTTACCACCACAGAAATCATGAAACACTACCGGTCATCCTCCCTCCAGTGGTTGTTAAGGATTGACCAGTACATCTCTCATGACAAGGGATGACTGACCTTTAAAGACTGGGACCTGCAGCTCAGAGCTCTCTGTGCCCACACAGACTCTCTGAACACCATTTTCCTTTCGTTGCCTTCAGTTTTAGAGTTATCTTTATACCAGAATGATGCTGGTTTTGCCTTTAATGTAATGAGGCTTATGATGATTCGAAGTGTCCTTCTTTAGATATATTTATTTAAATCAATCCAATAAGAAGAATTAGCCCATTTTTTTAAAAAATGGTAATATGGATGGTATGTAAAGAAAACCAAATGAAGAAAGTGGTATTGGTAAATTTAAATTTGGAGGCACAGTGCTTTGGACAGTTTTCCATTATTTATTACTATATAGCCAATGGGTCTTAGTTTCCAATCACAATTTCTACCCTGATAAACTAGCCTGGAGGAGTTGGGCCAGGGTATCAAAGAAATATACTTGATTTCTCTCTCTCTTTATCTTTAATTTTCTCTTTGTCTTCACCCAATGCTTTCTATGAAAGCTAAAAGCTAAAATGAGGATTTCTCTTTGGCTGAGCCTGGCCCTCTCTTGAATTGTCCTGTTTTAATGTTTGCAGTGATTCTGTAGTTTTCTACTTTAAACATGAAAGTCTTTCCTCCTGGTTCTTTTGTTAGGTCTTGGATGTCTTCCCAGGCCTTATGTTGTGAATATTGGGGATAAGAATTGATGGTTTAGAAGGGGAGACAAGTAGAAAACTTTGTGGCTTCAGAGGCTTTATTTGTGGTTTGTTTTCTTATGTGTTTAAGAGGAAAGGGGAACAGATAGCATGGGGGCTGGAAGAGACTGTGGCAGGTATAGTATCACTGTAATGTTGACTTTGATTGCCTTCTTTTGACCATTTTATTGATATGTAAGATACATAAACAAGACCAACCCTTCCCACAACTGAAACCAACAGTTGATTTATATAGCACTATATAGTCTCTTGCTGACATGAGCATCAGTAGTCAGAAAGAAATGTGCTCTTTAATCCCTTTTCCGACTATCATTCTCTTCAAAGACAGTATTTCTGGAAAGATATAAAGGTGAAAATGTAACAAGATGTGGAAAATAGTTTTAAAATTTGTCAATGTTCAATATTTGGAAGTCAGGAATTAGTTATTTTTTTCTCCTTGCTGAGGAATTTTTTCCTTCGGTGTTTAGACTCAGACAAGCCCAGGATGGAGACAAAATATTTTAGAAGATTTGAAATAGAGGAGAAGATTAAACCATTGTTAGAATGATTTTTTGAAAGCAATAAGGTTTGCTCAAACATTTCATCTTGATTTCCATTTGCTCTTTATGTAAAAATAAACCTAGGTAGATAGAAGCTGAGTCACCACTCAGGCATAAGACATTTTACATTGTCTTTCAAATACAAATGCTACTATAGTGACAATTACACATATAGAAAATGTCCATGTTGCCTTTGTTCTCATGTAGCAGACAGCTGCTGTGTGTATGCATGTGAATGTGTGTATATATGCCTGTGTGTGTATAGTACAGCATTATAGCAACCATTTATTTTTCCATTATACCACCTTTTATGATCATCTGTCTTTAAACAGAGCAATTTCTACTTCAAAATAAATATCTGGACTGGAGAGCCTATGGGGGAGTCTCTGGAAAGACCTGTGCTGTGGTAAATCCTTCCATCGCATTCATTTACCAGCAAAATAAGATGCCAGACTCAGTGAGAGAAATACCTGGGCCTATAGGAAAAGGAGGTTGACAGGTGATAGGAGGCAGGCCCAGGCTTATGGGTGCAAGACTGTCATTTGGGGACGAGGATAACCACGGTTGAAAGAGACCAGGATTGCTGGGAAGAGGACCTCTGCCCCTTATGCAGCAGCCCCTTCATATACTAACACAGCCAGCACATGCATAGATAAAAACGTAATCGAAAGACCCAGAACTCTGTCAATAGCATAGCTTCAGGGACTCACAGATGTATGAGTGAATGAATGAATGAATGAATGAAAAATATATATACAATCAAAGTATTTTATAAATTAATGTGGAGAAGTTCTAAGTGAGCCTAATTTTCAGACACGCAATATTTTTTTCTAAAACATTATCGAAAAATTCATATGCTTGGATGAAAATGTTATTTAGGAAGAGGAGAATGGAAACGGAGCAAGAGGGAAAAAAGAAGAGGAATTAACTTTGTTTCTAGGATCATAAAATATTACAACTAACTTCATGCATAATTACATATTGCTGAAAGAATATGAAGTCATAGGTTCCTCTTTTAATGGAACAGGACACTGAAACCCAGAGCAGGACTTGCCTAAGGCCACAGAGTTCTTTATAGGCTTTAGACTGGAATCCAGTTTCCCCATATCCTTTCCCTGTGGACATTTTGCTATTTTTATGTACTAAAAATATGGGACCACAGCAAATATGAGTTATGTATTTACCTACTAAGGCAGAAATTTACTTGATTTCACTTTATGAACATCTGCACAAATGAATATCATCCAGAACATATATTAAAAGCTGGGTGCACTAACTCTGATACTTATTTTAATGTTTATAAAAATTCATACTTTATGTTTATAAGACACTATAAGGTAATGTTTATAAGAATTCAAAGGTCACAAGTGTGAGATTTCTGCCCTTTACTTTCCGGAGATCGTAGCAAGTGTGGACTTGGAAGGGGCATTTCCAAACTGTAAAGTTTGGGCCCATATTCTCCTTCTGCACATGTTGGAGAAGTGGACAGAAAAGTACTGAAGATGACATGGGTCTGAACAGAGTCTCTCTGCAGCCACACACCATTTCTTCATGTAATGTCCTTTTTCCTAAGCTTAACCGTAACTCCCTTGGGACATGGTTTCTGACTGATCAACTTTCAGGCAGGTTAGATTACCTTTCCCTGTTCTCACAGCTTCCTGTGCCTAAATCTTTACTGAACTAGACTCTGAATTCCTTGAGAATGCCCCAGTAACCACTATAGTTCCAGACACAAGGTGAAACTCAGGTAGTATTGATACAATCATTATATCTAAACAATATCCCCCAGTATAAAGCCGTCGCATTCCCTGCCATCTTTTCGTCTTTGCCTTAGAGAAAGCTACTTGCACTTTCTAGCTTGATTGCCCTATATGTGTTCTTAAGTAAATGATATAATTTTAAGCTACTTGGGATCCCAGTCTTTGTTTGAATAATTATGCTGAATATGTGTTTATGCCTGACCACCTGAAATAGAAAGCCCCAAGCCTACTGAGATTCAGGGTCTAGAGCCACAAAAGCCTGTTTTGTTCTCCAGGATTAGCTGCTTATTCGGTCAGAGCTTTGGTTTCATGTGTAATAGGAAAATCCATTATTTCCCTGAGAGCATTGGGGTGAAACGTAATCTCACAAGTATTTTATTAATAGCAGTTAAGATATATTAAGCTGTTACTGTGCCAGTCACTGTGTTAGCTTCTTTCCATGCATTATCTCATTTGATCCTTATAACAGCTCATATTCCCAGGTTACAAAGAACCATGATCCAAACTGGATCATTTTGAATCTCAGGTCTCATACTCCTAAACTAACAGCTAATACTGTTTGCCCTCAAGTGAGATAAAATAAGTATTTTGAAATATAGCAATATAACTTACAAATATGAGGCTTGTGATAATGCAGACACTTCATGTTGCTGAAGTAGGTGGGTAGCTGAACCTTTAATTAAGCAAGACAAGTGCTAACATGGGAAAATCCAAATATATATTGTCCCCATGGAAGAAGGAGGAGAAGTGGCCCAGAGACATATATGAAGGGGATGGGGTAAGGAGGTGTGCTTGACTAACAGTGTTAGAATTACATCCTTTGCTACTTACCTGGTTTTACTTCAGGGGGTTTTCTCAACCTAGAATTCCCACTTCAAACTCCCCTTCTTCCATTCTCCCTACACTCACTGTTGGGGCCAATTCCACGTTAAAACCTGTTAAACCCCTAGGGCCTGCCTGGGCCTGCTTAGCCAGAGTGACCCCATGTTGACTAGGTAGCCATTTTGTTGTTTAATAAACGTCTCAGCAGTTACTGATATCGGTTCTGGATAACCGTTGCTAAAACACACACCTAAAATAAGGCCAGACAGGTAGGAGACATCCAGTCAGCCAAAGCCACATATGTAGAGGTCTGCTGTTGTGCCCTATAAAACTAGCTTGTAAGACCAAGGGGTGGTCGCTCTCTTCGGAGGCGGCCCTGGCCAGTCAGTCTGACTTCTAATGCTTGGCATAGAATAAAGCTTTGCATAACTTTCACTTTGTCTCAGTCTCGTTCCTTTGATAACGGACCCCATCACTCACCTCCCGCTATCTTCTCTTCCTTGGTAGAAATCTTCTGCTCCTTTGAGGTTTGGCCCAAGAACCACCTCCTCCTGATTTATCCTTGGGTTTCTGAATTACTGTCTTACAAATTAATCATTTTTTCTCTGTTTCTGCAACCTTTTGCTGTAACTCTATTTCAGGGTGTCTTAGTTTGGCATTCTTGATATTTTAAACTAGATGATTCTTTGTTTTTGAAGACTGCTCTGCATTCTGAGATGTTTAGCAGCATCTCTGTCCTCTTCTTTGGATGCAGTAGCACTTCCTTTCCCAGTAGTGACAATCAAAAATGTCTCAGACATTGTCAAACATCCCCTGTTTGAAAGTTAATGGTCTTCTGACCATTGTAACCCAGTTTCTGAAGGGAATTCCAAACCTGAGTACATTGTTTCACTTTTCACTTTGGAAAATATTCTTCTATAATTAAGTGTTTGTTGGATTTTATGAGCATTGTAGTCATCTTGGGGTCATATTAAAACCCAAGTCACTGGTGGCCTCCTACTTTTCCTCATGTTTCCGATTTAGTTAGTCTGTGATGGGTCCCCAGACACTGCCTTTCTAACCCATTTCTTAAAATGTCAAGTGATGTGTATGCTGCTTTTCTGGCGACCACATTTTGAGAATCATTGTCAATACCACTGCTCAGCACTTCTGCTTCAGCTTTTCCTGGTTAGATTCCCTGTGAGCAGGACAGTACTTTCTTTGTTGTTTCTCCCTGCCCCAACCCTGTGCTTTGCACGCAGTAAGCCTACATTGAATTGAACAAATAAATCAATGAATCTGAAAGTACTTTGCCAAAGATTAAAAGGATTTACAGAGAAAAAGTGTCATTAATAAGGTAATGGGATATGCAGTAATTTGGGGTCAGGTGAAGACAGTTCTGTTTCCAGAAGTGTTTTGACAGAGTGCTAAATGAAATGCCTCCAGTGAATTTGAATTCATTGTGAGTCAGACAAAGGATGGCTGTAAATTATTCTGTTGTCATGGCATATCAAGGAAGTTGATGGATAAAGGGACATGCTAATGAGACTATAAGTGACAATGCGAAATGAAATCAATGGTCTCTGAGAGACTTCTTTTGAACAGGGTAGGGAAAGCATCTATTCTCATCATTGCCAATTATCAGGATCACTAAGCTTTTTAGGAGATGCATTAACTTGCAAAGATCCTGTTCTTCTGGACCATATCTGCCCAGATTTTGGGAGAAAAAGTAATGAAAGACCATTTTGGGGAGTGTAAAAAGGGAGAAGAATTATTATTACTCATGGTAGATTTCACCTTTATGCATTCTATAGCCATGCTTATATTTTCCAAATACGTGCACACCTACTACCTTCTGCAATTCCCATATAACCCTTTGAAGGTAAGTGAAACAAGTATTTTTTTCTATGCTTAGAAAGAGAAACTGAGTCACAGAAACTTTACTGAGGTACAGAAGCTCTTCTAAGTGAAAAAGGGAAACAGAGGTATGGAATCTTTAATTAAGGGGAAAAGTAAATTTTTAAATGAAATGCTATGTTTAAAATAGGGCTAAGGTGAGAAAATTATTATCTTGAATCTTAGAAAGGGTCCTCTAGAGGCTACACTGTGAACATTGAGTGCATCTGCATTTTTCTGTTAAATCTCTTATTCCTTCTTTCATTTGTTCCTGCTTTCTTTTCCTCAAGAATGTCCCTGTTTAAAGCCTGGAATCCTCTTGCACAATTTTTAGGAGAAGACTACTTCTTTACTCTACAGGATTTTGCTCAAATGTCACCTCTTCCAAGAGGCATTTCCAAGTACTCTCTTTTAAGTTACGCTGATTTCATTTACAGAGCTCATCACAGTCTGATAGTGGCTTGTGGAATTCTTTCTCTGTCTCTCATTGGTCTTCTCTCACTGGAATGTAAAATCCTTAAAGGTAGAGGCATCCTTTGGCTTATCCATCCTTATATTAAAAGCACTTTAGCACAATGCTTCAAAATAACAGGCACTTGGTGCATATTTGTTCACTGAATGGATTCATCTTTCTCTAATTGAGTTCCTGTGATGGGACATGTGTCAATAATAATATTAAATGCAGTTGAGTTGTTGTCTCAAAGAAACTAATTGTTGGGATGCCTGGGTGGCTCAGTCATTTAAGTGTCTGCCTTTGGCTCATGTCATGATCCCAGAGTTCTGGGATGGAACCACATGTCGTCAGGCTCTCTGCTTGGTGGGGGTCCCTGTTTCTTCCTCTGCCTGCCATTCCCCCTTCTTGTGCATGCGTTCTTTCTCCCTCTCTCTCTGTCAAGTAAATAAATGAATTAATCTTAAAAAAAGAAAGAAAGAAAGAAGCTAATCCTTGATGCCTTGAAATCATTCTAAGCAGGGCCAATCTCTGTTTCCCCCTTGCCACACATTATTAGTCTTTTATTAATCTTGCATTAATAATCTTGCAGCAGCTAAAAGATGTCAATGATCAATAGATCATTTAATTTAATGAGAAACAATAGAGCATAATTATTACCAGACAGGGTGTTAGATCCAGATTTCCTGGTTCATTTCCAGATTTTGACATTTATTACCTGTGTGGCTTTGGGCAAGTTACTTAACCTTACTGAGGCTCAGCCTCCTCATCTGAAATACAGATAGTATTCATCTTTTTTTCTAAGGACTTAATAAGTTAGTATGTGTAGAGAGCTTAAAGTAGTGTCTCATCTACACCAAGTACATTATTAATGTAAGTTGTTATTATCATTATATATAGCCACAAATGCGAGTGCCACTCAAAATCAGAGTCCATATAGATCAAGTTACTGCAGTTCAGGAGATAACCCCCAAAATCCATGATCACCACTGAGAAATATTAAGGGATTCAGGGCGAGGCTATCTTAGACATATACATGTTAAACTAATATACTTTGCCTTACTTTACCTTCCAAACCATTTAGATTACAGATGGAGAACATATTTCAATTTCAAGGAAAACAGAATGAACTTAAGAAAAATTAATAGCTCTCATAAGATGTCACTTAATAAAGCATTAAAGCCACCTGTGATAATCTGTGCTGAAAAGGGTGATGTATGCTTCCACACATTCTCAGCATGCTTTCATTTAAAGGGACTTAGATTGTTTCCACCCAGCTCCAAGAGCAAAAGGAGGAATAAATAAAGAGAAGGGCTACATTTCAAACAGGGGTTATGGGTGTATCATAAGTACTGCCTTAGCAGCAATAGCTTTTGGCTCAAAGGATTACACTAGAATCACAAGAATCAGAACTGAATGGAGATGAAATCAAGTTAGAAACTCAACTGAGCAGAAAGCAAAAAGATTGGTCAGTATAAACACTAATAACCCCACACAAGGCAGAAATGATTGCATATAAATAATCCCTTTTAAAAACAATAGCAAAAATTTTTTTTACATTACTTTATTTTGTTAATGCATTTCTGTTGTGTGAAAGTGTCTGACATCTCTAATTAAAAGTTAAGGGTCTTGGACAAAGATATCAGCAATAATAATTTAAATTATACAATGTAATAACATTGCATATGAGATGTATATGTTCAAGTTAACCAGAAAATAAGTTTTATAACCTTATGTGTCTTTGGTTAAATCCTCCCAAAACTTTTTCCAGATTATTAAAGAAGTCATCATGCTAAAACTTGAGCTATTTAATCTCGTTTATTTTCTCTTTATACAGCAACAACTAGCTGTTCCCACTTTCTCATTTCCAGACCTTTCACAATTATTGCCAAAAAACATATCCATTTGACTGCTCCATTGTAATTTTGCTACTTCTTTTATTATACTGTTCAATCTTACTCTTACTCCTGTAGAATTCAGACTGTTAATCTGTGATTTTTAGGTAGTCTGTTAACCTACAGATGACATTATTTTTTCAGCTTTATATCTGGACTTCACTATCTATTCGTTGACTCCTAAATGTCATCTTATCTTGCTCATTGAAAGTCTCCTACTGTCACTTCTGCCGTGATTTAATCTATAAGTATCCTAATTAATGGCTTTTTTATTTTCCTTGTTTATTTTTCAAAGACAGAATTCTCAAATTATAAGTTCTTGGCATGAGAATATATCAGAAACCTAGTGTTAACAACAATGATAACAAAAAGTCACAAAGTATTAAGGCATTATAGGGAGTATGATCCTGATTTTATTAAAGTACAAGATGTAATTTGTGCATAGAAGAACACTAAAGGTCTAGAACAACCCATTCACTGATTGCCTCTTACGACTGAGATTTTAGGGAAATTTCAACTTGTGTATATTTTATTTCTATACTTTTTCTTAATGGTCAATATACACTAGTTTTATTATCAGAAAAAAAACAACAATAAAGACTTGCTTTCCTATTGACAAAGCAAAGAAACATAACTATTTTACTGAAAGAAAGGAGATACCTGTGAGATATGCTTGATGGGTTTAATGGTGATAAATGTTTAGTACTAATTATGTGTAAGTCATAAGAATAGAAAGAAATGAAAGATGAGCTTCGAACCTTAAGGTGCTTCATATTAACCTAGACAATGCAATAAATGATTCAAAAGTCATAACATTCTATTTATTTTTTAATCAAAAAATATTGAAGCCCTTTTTAATCAGTGTCAGGAACTCTTCTTGCATGGAGATGTCTTCAAACTATCAAATCCTTGTATTTTTGTGACTAGCATGTCAGTGGAGGAAACAGGCTACCAGTAAATGAACACCTGCCTGGCAGCAGTAATTGTGAAGAAATACAATGCAGGCTAAGAGGAGAGAGAGTGATAGAGCAATGATATTTTGGATAGGATATAAGGAGAGATTTCTCTGAGGAAGAAAGATTTTAGCAGAGACAGATGTGAGGTAGCTCTCTCAGAAGACAGCAAAAGAAAGTACTAGTGCAAAGGCCCTGAGGCAGAACATATGAACAGCATTTGAAGTAACTCAAGAACCATTATGGCTGCAGTTTGAAATCAAGAGGCAATGTGATGGGGAATGAAATCAAAGACATGGGGTGAGGTGTGAGACAAATCAATAGGACCTTACAGGTAAAAGTAAGGATTTTGAATTTTGTAACAGCTGTTATAAGAAACAATGGAAAGGAGGGAAATGGAGTGATATAAAGAATACCCTATAAAGAATAGTGTGGAAGTCAAAAAGGAGGAAAGAGGACTTCTTTGTTGAGAGATGATAGTTTAGACTGGTAGCTGGCAAACCACAACTCATGACCAAATCTATTTCTTTGACTGCTTTTGCTGTTTAGTTTGAGAGCTAAGAGTAGTTTCCACATTTTTAAAAAGATTTTATTTATTTGAGAAAGAAAGAGAGCATGCATGTTAGCATGAGCAGAGGGAGAGGCAGTGGGGGAGGGAGAGGGACAAAAGACTCCCTGCTGAGTAAGGATCCTCACCCAGAATTCAATCCCAGGACCCCGAGATCATGACCTGAGCAGAAGTTAGACACACAACTGACTGAGTCACCTAGGCACCCCTCTGCATTTTTAAATGCTTACATTTTAAATGTTTCTTTAAATACCTACATAAAATCCTTGATTTTGCCTCTTGTCTGCAAAGTTTAGGGTATTTATTCTCCAGTTCTTTAAGAAAGATATTGCCAACTTTTGGCATAGGTAACAATGTTCAGCCTTGCAGTATAATCATTTACTATTTCTCCATGCAAAGAAGATGGCAGATGGAATGAAGGGCTGGACATAGGGGAGAAATAAATACTTGGATTCAGGAGGTCAAGTGACAAGGTTTGATTTTGAATCAAATGTAGTGTGTGAGAGGAGTCAAAGATGATTCCAGGAGTTTTGGTTTAAGCAGTTGGGTTAGACGATGGTGCCCATTTTTGAGCTGGCAATGACTGAGAAGGACGACGTTGCCAATAAAGGGAATTGAGAGTAGTGTCTTGGACATGTTAATTTCAAGGTTCCTATTAGATGTCCTTGTAGAGACGTATAATGAATGCTGAGAAGGTGATGCAAGCAATATGTGCCATAGAATTTCAGAAGAGGGCTGGGGACATGGGGCCTGCTACATAGTGTAGTTGGCATATGAAAAAGACTAGTAATTATAATGAAGGTGGTAATAATTATTATTATTAATAATAAGGCCTTAATCTGTTTGAAGCCTTGTATATAGTGTATGGCAGCCATGAACAAGAATCTGGCAGACCTCCAATTATGAGGAGTGTAACTGATCAAGTGCCCCAGCTGGTGAGCTCTGAAATCCATTGTGTGGGTGCACTGAAGCTGCAGTGAAGGACTGAGCATGGCAGGGATCCCAGGGCAGGTGGGACTCCTTTAATGACTGACTATAACTCCAGAACACTCCCCTCCAGCCATGCTGAAACTTTGTGAGACTGTATGGGCAGCTAAGGGCACTTCATCGGACATTCCTTCTAGAGTCAGGCTTGCATTATTGTGGGTAGCTCCAGTTTTTTAGTCTTGTCCCTTTGTCTGTCAGGTGGCCATTTCCCCTTATCAAATCCTTGTGAGTTTAATCCTATCTGATTTCTGTTTCAGATACCCAAACTAAACCCAGGAGCTGACATACACTGTTGAACTTTGAATGATACAGGAGTCAGGGGCACTGATCCCCACACAGTTGAAAATCTGAATATAACTTTTGACTCCCACAAAACTTAGCTGCTAATGCCTAGTGTTGAAACAGTTCATGGGTATTTTGTATGTTACAGGCACTATATACTGTATTCTTACAATAGAGTAAGGTAGAGAAAAAAAATGATATTAAGAAAATCATAAGAGAAAATATATTTACAGGACTGTACTGTATTTATTTTTTTAAAAAATCCACATATAGGTAGACCTACGCTGTTCAAATACATGGTGTTTGAGGATCGATCAAGTATATTATCTCATTTAAGTCCCATTCAGGGTCCTTCAAACAACTCTTTAAAATAGGCTGTTTTATTTATTTATTTTTGTGTACTAAGAAAATTGACCCGTTTTTTTTTTATATATAGGGTTTTTATTTTTAAATTTAATTTTATTTTTTCACTGTTCCAAGATTCATTGTTTATGTACCACACCCAGAGCTCCATGCGATACATGCCCTCCTTAATACCCACCATAGGTTCTTTTATTATTCTCATATTAGAGATCAGGAAATCAAGGATTGGAGAGGTGAAGTGATTTTTTAGTTTTCAGCCATTATTTTCACAAGTTATTTTTGGATGCTAACTTTCCTACTCTAAAGTGTGCATTTAACCAATATGTCACATAGTGCTTCTCAGTTGGGGGCAATTTTCCAGGGGACATTTAACAATGTCTGTAGACATTGCTCATTGTTACAAGGGCATGAGGTGTTGCTTAGCATCTAGCTGGTGGTGGCCAGGAGTGCTGCTCACCATCCTGTAATGCACAAGACAGCCCCATTAACAAAACATTATCCAGCGTCACATAGCAATAGTACTGAGGCTGAGAAACCCTACATAACACCAATAGACTCTGATAGAGATAAAAAAGGAGACAGATCGCTGAGACTTATATGAGTATTAGGAGAAGCAGGGCAGCGAGGGTAGAAAAGTAAAAATAAATAAATGAACAAATGAATAAACTCACTCTTCATGTCTAAGTAAAGAAGAAGTAGCAAAAATAGCTTTAATTAAATTGTAAATGTCTACTGTGTGAAAAATCTCACACTATTCATGGCCAAGGAGAACGGGAGCCAGAAAAAAATAATTGGTTTTGGCTAATATTAAAATCAGTTGACTTTTGCTGAGCATGTACCATTTGAGCATTGCCTAGAAAAACAAAAACAGTTTATATGTAACATATATATTTACATACTTAGTTATGTGCCAGACATTTATAATGAGTATTTTATAAGATATATATTATTGTTAGTCTCACTTTAAAGATGAGTAAACTAAGACTTTGACCTAGGGAGTAACTGATCAAAAAGTGGAGACGAGGGACGCCTGGGTGGCTCAGTGGGTTAAGCCTCTGCCTTCGGCTCAGGTCATGATCTCAGGGTCCTGGGATCGAGCTCCTCATCGGGCTCTCTGCTCAGTGGGGAGCCTGCTTCCCCCTGCCCTCTCTCTCTGCCTGCCTTTCTGTCTACTTGTGATCTCTCTCTCTGTCAAATAAATAGAATCTTTAAGAAAAAAACAAAATAAAATAAATTCTAAAAAAAAAAAAAATAAATAAAAATAAAAGTGGAACCTAGAGCCTGAACCTGGAAACCCTGTGCTTTAAAACTTTATTTTGAATAAGAGAAGTGGCATGGTTAATGAGAATGTTTTTCAAATTTTGAGAGAGTTGATGTTAACAATTCACAAGCAGGCAGTCATTTAGCTGCTTGATGACTATCCATTAATTTGATTCTCTTTATATCACCATTTTCTTTCACTTTTTTTCTTACATAATCCTTAGTAGTTCTTGTACTTGAATGCAGGGTTTTATTAAAAACAAATGAGCAAACAAAAAAGCAGCAAAGAACAAACAACCTCAGTAGTTTTCTTTATTTTGACATGCAGTTGTGTTGTGTTGTATTTACTAAATATGAATAATAATATGCAGTGGGTTAAGATGTGGTGCTAAAGTGCAGTAAAAGCACATTATGTTGATTAAGTTCACTTTTTTGTATCATGTGGAAAATAGATTGGGGGTTATTTTCATTTTTGGATATTAGTTGGTTAATAGCAGCTTCACATTTAGTTTATTTCTTTTGTAGAGATAGATATTTTATTGATCAGATCCATACTTAAGAGTTTCATGAAGCCATCACTTTCTGCAGGAAAGAGTTTCCCTAGAGGTTTTTAAAACTCTGTTTTTGAGAACAATAAACAATGGCTTTGTCATTTCTTGTTATAGCATTTGTATTGTATTCCATTGTAGAGAGAACTTAATAATCATTAATAGAGATACTTGCTAAGACTTTCCTAGAGAACTTAGGAGCTGCTTGATAAAAGTCAATATCAAGTAGTGAGGGAAATATTTTGGCCATTTTTTCTGGGCACGTTTTCCCTATGACATTGGTACTTAATTCTTTTGCATGAGTTTAATTGGATGTTGGAAATGTTTCTTGGAAAATACACTGGAAAAAAATACACACATACACATACAGTTGGAAAATACACTTGGAAAAAATATGTATATATTCATTCTAGAGAAGAAAATAAAGTATGAAGACTGGCAGTTTACACAGAGTACAAAAAATGTTAGGAAGAAAGTTCTATTATGGTTATTTATTTATTTGGAAATAGATTGGACTGATGATAATACTAATCACAATGGCTAAAATTTATTAAGCATTCTCTGTGCTAAGCATTTCATCTTTTTTTAAGTTTAAATTCAATTACCCAACATATGGTACATCATTAGTTTCAGATGTAGTGTTCAGTAGTAGTTCTTCATTTGCATTTAATACCCAGTGCTCATCACATCATGTGCCCATTTTAATACCCATCACCCAGTTACCTCATCCCCCCATTCACCTCCCCTCCAGCAACCCTCAGTTCATTTCCTATAGCTGAGAGTGTCTCATGGTTTTTCTCCTTCTCTGATGACTTAGCATTCATTTTTCCCTCCCTTCCCCTATGATCCTCTGTGCTGTTTCCTATGTTCCACATATGAGTAAAATCACATAATTGTCTTTCTCTAATTGACTTATTTCACTTAGCATAATACCCTCTAGTTCCATCCATATTGTCACAAATGGCAAGATTTCTTTTTTTTTGTTGGCTGAGTAATATTCCATTGTGTGTATGTATGATGTATGTGTGTATACACACACATACATCTTCTTTATCCATTCATCTGCCAATGGACATCTCAGTTCTTTCCACAGTTTGGCTATTGTGGACACTGGTTAAGCATTTATTTCATCTTTACTGAGTCTTCGCACCACACACCCTAAGCGGTTGCTTCTAAGTTTCCCATTTTACAAATAAGGAAAGGAGTATATAATTAGGTTAAGTAATTTATCCATTTAGTAAGTGGCAGAGTTTGGTTACAAACCCAGGTGATCTGTTTCCAGATAGGAAAATCTTGGCCAAAAGAACTGCAAACAAGGTTGTCCCTTGTCTGCTGCATCTCTTATTGAACTCCAGGCAATGACCTTCATTCAGTAAATAAACAGCCAGGCAGAATAACACAAACTGCACCAACTATATGGAGTTAAGGACCCAGTAGACTGGGGGCTAGCTTACAGTATTAAAAATTTTGGAGTACAATTAAGTCTACCTCTTTGGATCTAAAGGACATTCATTATAAAACTTAATGGACTGCATTTGTAATCTCTTCAGTCCTTCACAAGCTCAAAAAATACTCCAAAAGAAAATGTCATAGGGTTCAAGATTCTTCATGTCTCTTTTAGGTAGCATTCTGAATGCATGTAACTAAACCCATTTCTTGAAACAGAAGTGTGAAATATGAGGTATGAAGATCTTTTTTCATAGATGAGGTGCTCTTTTATGCTGTCTGTTTAGAAGCACAGAAATAAAATCAGGTATCTGCTCTGTGAGTCTCACATGGTTGACTTGATGCCAAAAGAATAAATTAAATGTGAGTTAGTAGGGGCAAGGTCAGTAAATAGAATTTATTTTAGTATAAACTATTTCTACTTCTTCAGGATTAGTGTCAACATAAATGAGGATGACTACAGCAAAAGGTTAGGTTTATTATGTAAGAGAATCTTCCATGTGTTGGACACCTTAATGTGTCTTATGATGCAGTCACATTTTCTTAAATTGAACCATGCAAATTTAAAAGAGTGAGCTAATAAGGATATCAAAATAGTCTTAATTTATTTATAACATTTATTTATAACATGTGAATAGGAAAATAGAATCTTTACATGCAAAAACTGGTGAGTCAATTCCCCTGGAAACTAATTGTATATGCCACATGGTGAAGCTGGTTTAGCTGGTGAAAAAAAATACCTGTCTCTCCGCTTCACAATTAACCTTGATTTTTTGACATTGGCTGGACCACATTGCTCTCTCAAAGGTGACAGTTTTATATCTCATTCAAACACAGCATGAGCTCCTGACTCTATCCCTAGGAATTCTCTTATATAAATAAGGTTATTGTTCCCATCTACCTGTTAAAGTACTAATGTGAATCTATAAGGAAAAATGTATTCAAAATCATGTATTGGAGCATGAAGTTTATATATGTAGGACTAGAACCCAACACTTGACATAGCCCAAACTGACTATGGGGCTATGCATAGTCCCATACTGCTTGGAACTTCTTTTGAGGTTTATACAAAGAAGCTTAAAGGCTAAAATATTACAGGTAAAAACTGAGCTACAATGTAGGATTATTTTTTAAGCATAATGGTGAACAAGCACGTTAAAAAATCATATAAAATTGTTGAGTAAGAAAGAAATCCTGTAGCAAAATTCTTATACAGTTTAATTTAACAAAAACTTTTCTCTGTAGGATGTGCACTTGTCAAAGTATACATGTTTCTATAAAAAGTACATTGTCCTTTAAAGATAGCTAATTAAAAGGAAAGTAGAGCCTTAATTTGTTATTTTTTTCATCTTCAATATTATTGACATAAAAACATCAGAATGCTCATAAAAATTGCTTTCAATGTTTCTTATGACTAAAAGCAGTTTTTTTTCAGAAATTGGATTAATCCTCATTCTCTGAAATGTTTGCCAGAATTCTGAGATAAAAGGAAAAACATTCTTGTTATGCACACTTCTTGAGAAAGCAGTAGAGGCAAGATCGGAATCCAAAATTATTCATTTCTGCTTCAAATCTTTCTTGAAACATTTTCCATGACTGCGATGTGCAACAAATAGCTAGGGAATTTTTATCTCCACCCCCTCAAGTAACACAAATCATCTGTTCCCCTTTTTCATACAAATATGAAAGAGGGAAACTGTCCGTGATGATTTGTGGAGAGTAGGTGTGTGTGAGATCTGCTATTTCCATGGTTAGTTCTGAAACTGATGTCACGATTGCTTCCTACACAACAATATGGGAAACCACATTAGCAGCAGGAATCCCAGTTGGCAGAATTGCCAGTTGTACCTGTTAAATAGACAGTTTTTTGGGGGTGGAATCCTCAGGACACCTTAGAGAAGTCAGTCAATGTTTTATTTAGAAATTAGGAGTTCCTAAAATGGGATTATATATTTCAAAGTCTTTGATAAGTGAGTACAGTGTGACACAACATAAGTAATTACTATTAATATTATCGTGTTTGTTATTACCTTCTTATAGCTCTGTGCAAGTCTCCACAGACACAAAATAAGTTTGTCAGAAAGCAAGAGCTTTGTTGAATAGGAATGAACTTCAATATTAAAAATTAAATCAAACATTTCAGAAGTTGCCTGGAAGAAATTTGGGGTAGGAAATGATAATTTGGAGGTCGATTAGAACATGATGGCCTGGAATTCTGAGGGAATCAAGACAACTGTGAGCATTCCTTGCTAGGAGGCCATGTTGCCAGTATGGCATCAAGACTAACATACCCACCTGAAATAGCTGGTAATACATAGATTGAACAACGGGTATTAACATGATAGCAGCAGGGGCCTTGCTTTGAAAAACTCCAGGGGCTTGTTCATTCATCCATTCATTTATTCCATAAAGTATCATGGAATAGAAGATACTGGAAAGAGGGGCACCTGGGTGGCTCAGTCGGTTAAACGTCTGCCTTCGGCTCGGGCCATAATCTCAGGGTCCTGGGATCGAGCCCCACGTCGGGCTCCCTGCTCAGCGGGAAGCCTGCTTCTCCCTCTCCCACTCCCCCTGCTTGTGTTCCCTCTCTCACTGTCTCTTTCTATCAAATAAATAAAATCTTTAAAAAAAAGAAAAAGAAGATACTGGAAAGAAACAGTAATTTGGACAGACCATGTTGAGATATCCTTATAAAATCAGAGTCCTGATTTATAAGATAAATCAGTGTCAATTGTTCTTGCTCTCATAACACTTCTGTGCCAATGTGTTTTCTCCCTTTTTCTCCTATATTATGACATCAAAGTAGATTTTCCAAGGTACCAAGCTTCTCTATCCCTGTGGAGGCTGATTTTCTCTTCTTAGAAAGATGGCAGTTGTTCTCATCCCGCTAATGCACCTGTTGCAACACTAAGTTGTTGCTAAATTCACTTTCCATGTTATTATTCTAGTGGTTCTGTTGGAGGCCTCCCCTGGAACTGAACATGGCTTGAGCTTGGGAACCACTCATGTTCCAAACATAATGGTTTTCAAACTTTATCTTGAATGAACAATTCTTTGTTCAAAGAAGAACTTATGAAGATGCCCAGTAAATAAAATAAGGATGAGGAAGTGTTGTTGCTGGGTTTGGGAGCCTTGTCTGCTCTTTGCTTATATCCACCTGTGGCATCTGCTTATTCCAGAGTAGCCACTGAGATGATCCCAAGGGCCGTTTAGGACTCTGTCTTATTCAAAATTAAAAATACTGCCTGGATAAAATGTATTTCAGTGTCTACCTCAATTTCTGGAGGTCTATCATCATGTTATTTGAAAATGTTCTCTTCCCCACTCTAAAAGTAGTCTTGGATTCTAACTCGTAATGTAAAACAAGCACTGAAACATTGAATCTGTATCTGTAGAACTGTATTATTCAGCAGTCTTTTGGTTGCAAGTGGCACAAAATCCAGCTCATTCTGACCTAAAGGGGTTCTATTGACCAACATGATTGAGAGGCATAGGGATAGGGCTGAGTTTACGCACAGGTGCCCTCCAGAAGGCTTAGAAAATACAATTTTCCATCTCTCCCTGTCTCTCTTTTCCTGTCATTCACTTCATTTTACAGATATTGACTTTATTTATCTGCAGGCTTTCTTCATGTGGTAGCCCCCATGTAATCTTTAACGTGCTTTTCTTTTCCAATAATTCTTAAACCGTTTTTGGAATTGCAATTTATTGTACCAGTTGTTTTAATGAATAGGTTTTATTTTTTTAGAGGAGTTTAGGTTTACAGATAAGTTGAATAGAAAAGTACAGAGTTCTCATACTATTTCTCCTTACACAAACAGTTTCTCTTATAAACATCTTACATTAATGTGGTAGATTTATTATAATTCATGAGTTAGTATTGGTATATTATTATTAAAGTCCATATTTGTTTACATTATGATCACTCCTTGTGTTGTACAGTTGTATGGGTTTGACCAATGCACAGTGTCAGGTATATGACATTACAATATCACAAGGATTAGTTTCACTGCCCTAAAAATTCCCTGTGCTCCACTTATTTATCCTCCCCCCCATCCCCCGGACTCCTGCTGGACCTCTGGCAACCAGTGATAGCTTTGTTTTTTGCAAAATGTCATATAATTGGAATCATAGAATATTTAGTATTTTTATACTGGTTTATTTCACTTAGCAATATGTATCTAAGTTTCCTCCATGTCTTTTTGTGGCTTGACAGCCCTTTTTTTTTTTTTTAAAGATTTTATTTATTTATTTGACAGACAGAGATCACAAGTAGGCAGAGAGGAAGGCAGAGAGAGAGAGAGGAGGAAGCAGGCTTCCCGCTGAGCAGACAGCCCTATGTGGTGCTCGATCCCAGGACCCTGGGATCATGACCCAAGCCAAAGGCAGAGGCTTTAACCCACGGAGCTACCCAGGCGCCCCCATTTTTTTTATTGCTGAATTCGTATTCTATTGTATATACCAGTTTGTTTATCCATTCACCTATTGAAGGATATCTTGCCAAGTTTTAGCAGTTTTGAGTAAAGCTGCTATAAATATATGTTTGCAGGTTCTGTGTAGACATAAGTTTTCACTGAATAAATACCAAGGAGCATAATTGGTAGATCATATTGTAAGAATATGTTAAGCTTTGTAAGGAGCTGCTAGAGTATATTCCCAAGTGGTCATACCCTTTTGCATTACCACCAGCAATGAATGAGAGTTCCTGTATATCCAGGTACTAGCGAGTATTTGTTGTTTCAGTGTCTGAGATTTTAGCCATTCTAAAAAAAATGCGTATTAGTATCATTGTTGTTTTAATTCTCAGTGTCCTAATGAGATTGGATCAATTTTAATTTGTCATCTCTGAACCAGTCTCTGCAGTCAGAGGAATGGAATATGTTGATTAGATAGATTTATGTCTCTGGTCTATCACTCAAGGGTTGATAGTGATTTGCAGTTACCAAATTCACAAAGGGGAGATAATTTGCAGTTACCTAAGGAAGAGAATCAGATTCCACATTAGTAATTGCGTCAGATAGCAACACACACACAAGCGCGCACACACACACTCACACACACACACACACACACACACACAGATCTCCTGACAAAAATATATTAATATTAGAAGACATATTCATAATTAAATAATTATCAGATGAAAAATAGGTGGTAAATTTCAAAAGTCAAGGAAAGAGGTGGTGCTCATGGGCAATAGAGGTGGGATAAGTGGCAGTGGGAGTATTGAACTCAATTTCTACAATTTAAAGCAAAATAGAATAAAATACATTTATTTTCAACATTAATTCTTGGTTGTGCATATTGATTCATGAGTACGTATAACTCCATTCTGTGTGAAACATATCACATGGTGGAGAAGGAATAAACAATCCACTAGAAGTCCTTTATGATTTAAATTAAGCTATTATTCAATGTAATTACTAGTCTGAATGTTTTAAAGTTTCCCTAAATAAGAAGTATAGAGGTTGTTTACCCGATGGTTCATTGCACAATTATGAATAATCAGCAGTGACTGTGAGCTGATGATCATAGCGTATGTTTTGCTTGAGAACATATTTTTTGGCAATGAATATACAATGGCTATTAATTCAATCATAGAGCTTTTTACATATGTTGATTTAATAAGGGTTCTTTGAAAATGACTATATTGGCCAAATAACAGGTTTTCAGTCTAAATCCAATTGATGAGATTTAATATTGTAGTAGGAAGGACTGAGCATGGGTAAAATATATATAAATATTGGCACAAGTTAGTGGTGTGACAGAAAATAAGAGAGTTAGTGTAAACATATCATGGTTTTATAATATTTTTCTAATGATTGATTTAATCCTGGGATTGATCATTACCAAAAGTGTAAGCCATATGGCAACTGACATTTACAAATGTGCTTTTGTCTGTTTTATTCATTGAGGACAACAATTTAAACATTCAACATTTTGTTCGTTTTTTAATGCAGTGTTCTGAAGACTTCATTCAGTAACAAATACATTGGTGGAAAGATTCTACTATGTAGGATCTTTATAGTATCATGGAAGAATGGTGTTGCGAAAGAATTTAGGTTGGTAGACTGCTTTTATTTCATTAAAAGACCCGTATTTACTTAATCCAAAGTTCTGATAACATCAGTTGGTGTTTTCAGGAAATGTATTGGCAAAAAAATAGAAAATAAAAAATATTTACATGGGGGTATAGATTTTTATATACTCTGTGAAAAACTATATTCAACTTAAGTCAAGTGGCCAAGAAATGATGAAATTTGCTAAAGAGAAAAAAAAAAAAAACCTCTTATTTATTTCTATAAATTTCATCAATTCCTGTCCTTGGTTTTTGATCTATTGAGATGATAGGATTTGGGAAAGAAGGTAACTTATTTAGCCACCCATTCCATTAAAAACTGTCACGGTTGCTACAGGCATAATCATCCCACCTTTGTATTTGAAAGGAGAAAAGCTATTTTTGCCTCTATAAGAGCAGACATAAGACCAAGGGCTATATTTCCTGACTATGAATTAGAAAACTTAGTTCTAAGTTCATTTATTCAAGTGGTTCAAGATTAAAACTAACTAAAATTTATCATTTAACTATCAGTTTCTAATAATGTAGGGCTTTACCATAACATTGCATTTCATTATTATTTTCCTGACCATAACTACTGCTGTTGTCATTTTCATCATCATCATCAACATTTCATTTCCATAGCATTTTATAATTGTTAAGTGAGTGACACACTGCCCAAGATAATCAAATTGAACATGGTGCCTTATTTTGGCCACAATTATTTTTGGTTTTGAATTTGCAGGAGGACAAATAAAAAGGGAGTCTAGATTGAAATGAATGGATTTAAAGATGAAGTCCGTCAGATAGCATAAAACTACCAGAATAGTTAATTTAGATCACTGTGTTTCATTCTGGGTGCAACACTGGATTGAGGATGGGAAGGTATGGTTTGATTATTAAGTGATTTTCCAAAACCCACTTACTCATTTTGAGCCTTCATTTCCTCAGCTGTAAAACTGGAAGAGGAGAGAAAAACTTGAAGTCAACACAAATACTTAGTTCCTGTAGCCATGTCTTTCGAAATATAATGGTTTGTGTCAGTGGAATGTCATTTCACTTCTTGATGACATCTTTATCACTATTTCAGTTTCTGAAAGAGTTGTTATCTCTCTACCCAACTCATTCTGCCCCTCGCTGTGTTATGCAGCAAAGTGGCTTTTGGTTCTCTGTTCAGAGTAAGAGCAAACTTTCTTCTTACATGCTTTATTTTAGAAGATTTCTCCTGTGGAAAAAGACAAATATAAAAAGACAAATCATGTCATCAGAGTATTCTCTTTATTGTTTCCAATCTTGAATGTGTCTAGAAAAGAGTGCTCTTAAAGCTCACTGCTGGTATTTGCCCAGATTCATTTATTCAGTTTGGTCCAGAAAGGAGGGAGGTAGTTATTTTAAGAGCAAATATAGGACTCAATATTTCATTTATTCAGAAGGGGGCACACTTGTGCTTTTAATAGCAGATGTATTTAGATTTGCTATTATATGAAATTCATACATAAACTTTTAGGAAATGACAAAAACATTCCTTATCATCAGGGATTCTTAAAAATATATATATGTATATACACACACACACCAATTTAATACTTTAATAATTATTATATATGAAGAATGACAGAATTCAACACGCAGATTTCTTTTGGGGGAAAGACTTTTTTTATAAGTCTAGAGTCCTGTTAAGTTGAAAACTTTGTAATTGTTGGACAATTATGGACAATGGACTGATAATTATTCAAAGTCATTAGATTTGCTTTTTATAAATACTTCTGTGACCATGAAGATAACATGCTTTTGACAACCTCTGGGAAATATTAGTTTAGTTTGTGAATTTTAGCAAACATATAGCCTTAAAAATGTTTTCCCCACTAGTCTTTATTAATAATGTGTCATATTTTGTGTGTGAAGATGACATAGGCATCCTTAGAGGAAGAAGACTTATGCAATTGGGCTCTCTACAATTGGGCTTAATTATCCTGAGTCATAATCATCTTTTTCAAGAACACAAGGTAGTACTTGATATGGTGTCTGCCTAAGATTAGAAGTTCCCTCTGAAGTTTTTGAAAATCATGCCTATCACCCAAAACTTTGACCTCATGATTGGTATGTTCTACCTAATTTAAGTATTTGGCCAAGAGTGATAAAGCCCAAATACATTAAATCATACAGGAATATCTGTGATACATACAGAAAATACAAGAATACAGGATATAACTAAAATGTGCTTTGAGGCTTTATTAAAAATTATGTTGGTTGTATCTTGATGACAGCATATATGACAAAGGAGAATATATTTAATATATAAAGAGCTTTTACAAATTATAAAGAATATTTAAAATAATTCACTACAAAAAATGAGCAAAAGGTTGTTAGACAATTTACAATAAGAAGGGTGAATGGGAAATTATTGTTATATATTTAATATCTACGGGAGAATAGAGTTAGTCTATATTGTAATCTAAAAACTGCCAACTAAATAATGAGATTGAGTTTTGGACCTGTGTGAATGTCTAATATTATTTTAATATTAATAGCCAATGTTGATTTATATGTGATAAAGAGTTATATATGTAAATACATATATGTACCTATACATAAATGCATATTATAAAGTAGAAATATATCTTTTGTGTATGTCACAGTCAAGACTTTTTAATTATATGTGATTAAAAAAAAAGAGAGAGAGAGATAAGAATGAGATTGCTTAGCTTTTTGTTTATAGCTGAGTATGAGTTCTGCCTAAGTAATCTCTCTCTTTCAATTCCCAGGACTGGTATTTATTACCTCTCTCCTTCCTTCAACATTTTCTCAATCTTGTGTTCACAAATACTTCTCTCTAAGATTGATAATGTTGATGAAGGTGTAAACTGGAACTATCTTCCTAGATGATAATCTGGCAGTATACATCACCAGTTGAATGTGTATAACCCTTGGTTCAACATCTCTAAGGAAATAATTGAGCATTATAGGATAACTGTACACATGTTTATTGCTGTGGTGCTTAAAGTAGTGAGCAGTTGGCAACAATGTAAGTGCCCATCAAAGTGAATGAGTTAAGTAAATTGTGGTGAAATCCTTCAAATAAATATTTTATAAATATAAATACCATAAAGAGGATCTACATATATTGACTAAAAATTCCATATATTTTGGAAAATTTAAAAAGAAGGTTAGAGTAGATTATAGAGTGATTCCAATTATATGAGAGACAAACATATAATTTTGCAGGTATTAAATAAATACCTGAACTATATACTCCAAAATTCTTTTAATAATGATTTCCTCGGCATGGTGGGATTACATATGTTCTTTATCATCTATTTTATAATATCTGATAACTGAAAATCATGTTCTTAACTTATATTCAGAAAATCACAGAATTGTTGCTTAAGACATAACTAGTCTTGGGGCACATGGATGACTCGGTGGTTAGTCATATGCCTTCAGCTCATCAAGCTTCCTGCTCAGTGGAGCCCCTCATCAAGCTTCCTGCTCAGTGGAGAGCTTGCTTCTCCCTCGCCCTCGCTGCTCTCCCTGCTTGTGCTCTCTCTGTCAAATAAATAAAATCTTAAAAACAAAACACAACCATTCTTAAACTCAAATTACTTAAAGTCTCCTTGAGTGAAAAACAAATTAAAACAATTAACTTTGTAGTGATACAAGAGATAAAGAGAAGAGCAGTAAAGGAGATGAGGAGAAATGTAAGTGGGTAAGAATTTAAAGACCCAGATTGTAAACCTTTCTTTTCCATCAGATGACTTTCTATTTCTCTAAATTCTGACAAAATGAGAGGGTTGGATTTTATGATCTCTAAGTTCTGTTCCAAGTTTTGACTTCTGATGACTCCATGTATGGAAATTAGTTTAGTTAATGCAGATTCAACATCTGTATTGAAGTCTTTTATCTGTAAGAGGAGTAGTGAAGATTCTTTGTGGGTGAGCATTGGTATCTTCCATAGCCATGAAATATAAGATACATCTCAGTCTTTCAAGTTTCCTTCTTAAATCATTAGGGGTTTAAATATTTCCTCTTTTCCTACATGAAGGCATGGGGAACAGCCTCAGCTGAGGATAAGGAGAATTTGGAAACTATCCATAGGTGGCATGATAAGAATCTTCTGAGATACTTTTTGAAGGAGTTAGTCCAGTAATGTGAAATATTGAAAGTCTTATAGTAAAAGCAAAGTGGTCAGCATGTGGTCTAGATCAGCAAGATTCTAGCTACTGATCTATTTTATCTTTTCCAACCAGGCTATAAGGTCATTAAAGGAACGACAGTGCCATATGCAACATTGTATTGCTCACTCTCACCCTCCAGTACTGAGCACTTGTTCAGTGAATACTTACTGATGAGTAAATAAGTGAAATACTGAATGTATAAGTTAGTGGCTGATTCGTTCTACTGATGGTCAGATGCATACATCAACAGATAAAGAGGATGCTTTACATTGGTGTATAACAAATATGTCTAATACTAGTTATGGCATTAACTGCCTGTATGTTACAGATGAAGTCACTTTCTGCTCCTGAACTTCAGCTTCTTCACATGCAATATAGAGAGGTATGGCTACATAATTTCTAAGCTCTCTTTCAATTCTAAGGTGGCAGGATTCTATAAATACATTTTACCTGACAGTTTTTCTGATATATTTTCTCTCATTCCTCACAACCAGTCCATCAGCCATTTCTGTTTTGTAAACAGGACCTGAGTATTTCCCTCTCCTGCTGCCATCCTGGCCTGTACCATCATCATCTTTCACCTGAACTCCCACAGTTCACCTAACTGGTTTCTCCACGTTGTTACATTTGCTCCCGCAGAGTCCATTCCTTACATACATTGCCCACAGAGTGACATGTTTTAGAAAACAACTTGGGTCATATTACTCTTACGTTCAAAACCTTCCAAATCACTGACCATAACAATTTTAGTAAAATCTAAATCTTACCCTGGTTTATAATGTCCTATATGATCTAGCTCCTGTTTAATTCCCTCTTATATCATTCCCCTCCATTGGTTATCATAGATCTTTCTGACAGCTGGACATAGCAGACTACCTCCCACATTAGGTTTTTATAGTTGATCTTCGCTCTGTCCTTCAAGTCACCTTTCTTAGAACTGTGCATTCCTCCTACCTTTAATCATTCAGAATAGAAAATAAATATTACCTAAAAAAAGATTTTCTTGATCATCCTAGGGTTTTTTTTCCAAGACATTCTCATTCCTTCTGTATTCCATTAAACTGTTTTATTACCTTCATGGTGTCATTTCCCTCTCCCTACAATCTAATTTATTATTTAGCTTCCTAATGTATGGTCTTTCTCCACTTTAACTCCCATATGTTTGCTAAGCACTGAGACATATTCTCTTTTGTTCATTGCTCTATCCTTTTTGTGTACAGAACATTGATAACATATAGCAGGTGCTCAAGAAATATTTGTTGCATGTTAACAGGTAATTTTCCCTCCAGACATAACCAGTCTTAAATGAGAGTTTTTGCCTGGTGCAGTGATTCATATTAACCTCCCCATGATATTTGTATAACACCATTATAAAATACTGTTGAGTGTGTTATTTGCCTCACAGGGATAGAGGATGTTATAAGGTTTAAATGAAGTAATATTTATGAAAGTTACTTTGTTAGAGAACAAAAAAGAAACAACCTTCTAACAATATTTATTATCATTATCCTGATTTCACAGGTGAGGAACCTAAAGCCCTAGTGGGTACACAGCCATCCAAGGTCATAGATATGAGCTCTTCTGTATTCTACAGAACACCACAGAGGCACTTTTACATAGCTTTTGGGTTTTTCTTTCTTCTTTTTCTTTCTTTTGGGCTGAACATCCCTCACAAAAAGGTCACAAAGATCACAAGGATGTCTCCTGAAAATTAGGAAGGGCAAAATAAAGCTACTCTTGATGAGTAATGGCATATAGATCAGTAAAGATAGCCAAAAGGAATATAGGAATAAAAAAAAATCAGGACAGAATTTGGCCTACTGGCCCAGATGATAAGGGAATAAACTACTTGTGATGTATAATGTGAAGCTATAGAAAAGTTAATAGGTTTGTGAACAAATGTCCCAAACTCTCAGTTCAGGATATTATTTCCCAATTCAAGAAACTTTTCTACCTTGAGGGTAGCAATTTTTATTCAGCTTTTGTGCAGAGCAATTCTCGCTATTTCATATTTTCTTTTTCTTTTCCTGTTTCCTTACTAAAAGTGTTCAGTATTACTTGGTGGAATTCTGCCCTATTGTTTGATATCATGACACTTTCTTTCAGGCAGTGCAGTATGTTAGAACAATTGGTGCTAACCACAACAGTGTGTGATACAAGGGAGTATACTAGTATATTAAGATATATTTTATACAATTCACAAATCAGCTGTTTAAAAGAAATCATTTTCAGAGCTGTGGGATTTCATTTGTAGGATGAAATATGATATATGTTCATTAAAAACATGTGTTATCTTACTTGCTTTTATGTCATACAACTAGTAAGTGAAGGAACTAGTCTTTCAGACACTATTGTTTGAATTTTTAAATTATTCAGCATTTATAGGAGGGCAAAACTTAATTTTGCTGCTACCTCATCACTTCCCATATCTAAATGGATATACCAGTGTATTATGAGGTTGTACAGCTCTGATTTGCCATCATGTGGCAATGTAACAACACCTTGAATGGGATTTACTGCTGGTTATAATGAATCTCCACACTTTGCTCAATTTCTAAGGGAGTTATCCAGAACTGAACTTGCCACCAGATGGCCACTGAGGGAAGAAGAACAGGTTCATAGGCTTTGAATATTTGATTTTTTGCACATGGAGTCCAAGCTTCTAATTAAAGAGTCCTACTGGAGCTTCCTAAGGAATTTGTTCTCTGGATTCCAAATAGAAAGGTTTAAAGGAGTCTAGTTTCATTTTAAAAGCCCACATGCAAAAATAAGTGAAGTACCTTGAAATTGCCAGTGAAGCGGTCACCCTGAAATCTACAGAATAAAAGCATAAGCTTTCCAGGAGGAAAATCTGTTTTCAAATAAGGAAATGGATATTATAGCTTCTTAAATGCCATTCATTCAGAGGAGGAAAATCAACAGGGATAAAAGACCTTGAAGAAGACTCTTTTTTCATGTCTATTTAAATGAGAATTTTATTCAATTTGTGACTATTAAATAGCTTAAAATTTATAGTGGTATTTCTTGTATCCACATATCTAAAGATAATTTTTTATATAATTTATCATGGTTCATACTGAGTTAGCTCTGAAATTGTAAATACTTTCTAATAGTTTTGCCTAAAATATTAATAAACATACTTACTCATTCTTAAACATTCAGTATTATATTAAAATAATAACTGTATTATAATCCAAAAATCTAGAATATAAGTGTTCAATCTTGATTTTTTTTTAAGATTTTATTTACTTATTTGACACAGAGAGAGAGAGCACAAGCAGGGGGAGTGTCAGGAAGAGGGAGAAGCAGGCTCCTGCTGAGCAGCAGAGAGCCCCATGTGGAAAACAATCCCAGGAGCCTGGGATCATGACCTGAGCTAAAGGCAGCTGTTTAACTGACTGAGCCACCCAGGCGCCTCTCACCCTTGATCTTGATTCCAATTATATAGGAGCTATAAGTATAAGATTTTAACACTTTTAGATTGTAGATTATTTTAAAAAAATGATTCACCTCTTGAATCCTTAAGTAAAGATTGGCACATTCAATAGATGTGTATTGGCACATTCAAAGTTCTGGTCACTTGGTTCCAGCCTCCATTAAACCTACAGTCTACTGGAGGAAAAATTAAGTAACCTGAGAGTTTAAATGCAGTCTAACAAGTGCTATAATGAGGTCAGTGCAGCATATTATAATTACATATTGCAGGATCCTCTTACATGAACTTGGGGGGTCAGAGAGAGATTCCAGGGAAAGTGATATAGAAGATGATACCTGATGTATTAGTAGAAGTCAGCTAAGCAAAGGGATGGAGAAGAATTCTTTAATCACAGTGAGCATCATATATGAAAGGTATGAAGGCAAAAGAGGATTGCTGTTCTTTGAAGAAGTAAGAGAAATCCAACGTAACTAGAAGTTAGAATTCTTGAGCAAATGAAATAGGAACTGGGTATTCTAAGTAAGGATGAAGTGATAAGCTGATACTGCATCATGGAAGTCCATTTTCACTATATTAAACAATTTGACCTTCCTTCTAAGAGCAGTGGGATTCTTAGTAAGATTTTCTTAAAGAAAGTGAACTGGTTCAGATTCACGCTGTAGAAACATTTCAGTGTAAAGAAAAGATGATGGGCAGATGAGAGCAGAGAAACTACATGCTGAACGTCTTACTTAGAGTCTGGTTTAGGGTTCCTGACAAGAGATGCTGTGCCTCAATTAGAATACCACTAATGAACAATGCAGAGAAGTAGCTGGTATCATCAGATTTTTAGAAGATTAAATTGAGAGGGCTTTGGAGTTGTTTGTAAGTAGAGGAGGATGAGGATGAGGGAGCAGGGAACCTAACTTAGATTTCTGGAATCTACAACAGTGGTGACTGGTTCCACTTCCAAAGATAGAAAACTCAGGATAAGCTTATAAGGGAAGGCCATGAGATCATTTATGGGCATAGAAAGGTTTTTTTAATAATTTTTAATTTTTTATTAACATATAATGTATTATTAGCCCCAGGGGTACAGGTCTGTGAATCATCAGGCTTACACACTTCACAGCACTCACCATAGCCCATACCTTTCCCATTGTCCATAACCCAGCCACCCTCTCCCTACACCCCTCCCCCTGGCAACCCTCAGTTTGTTTTGTGAGATTAAGAATCTCTTATGGTTTGTCTCCCTCCTGATCCCATCTTGTTTCATTTTTTCCTTCCCTACCTCCTAAACCCCCCACGTGCCTCTCAAATTCCTTATATCAGGGAGACCATAGGGCATAGAAAGTTTTATGTTTCTGTAGGATTCCAAATGAGATGGCCAGCAGAAATTTGGATCTATGGAATTTGAAGCTCAGGAATGAGATCTGAACTAGAGATACAAATTTTAGACTTTTCAGCAAGTAAATGGTAATTGAACATATGGGAGTAGATGATATTACTCAGAGAAGATGTTTAAAAGAGTGATTCTCACTCAAACTTTGGGTTCAGATGAATTACCCAGAAGACCTGATAAAATTCAGGGTACCAACTCCAGAGTGTCTTATTAAGTAGGTGTAGGATGTAGTTCATACATATATGTTTTTGACAAATAGAGTCCCATCACATGTTTTGATCAGATGATCGTCTGATCCCACTCTGAAATAAAAGAAGAAGGCCTTGCAAATTAGCTTTAGTAGGATCAGCACATAAGGGACAGGCAGAGCAATGGGAATCCAGAAGGAAGACTGTGAAGAAGTAACCAGAAGCATTGAAGAGAAACCCAGGAGCATCAAATGACACAAATTCTATGGGACGAGAAAAGATACAAGAGAAGAAATGGTCAACAGGGTCAAAAGTGTTGAGAGATAAAGTAAAGATGAAGGCTGAAATACATGTATTAGATGTTAACAAAAAGGAGGTCATAACAAAGTTGGCAAGAACAGCTTCAGTAGAATAATGTGGGCTGAAGCCAGATTGCAGTGGGCTGACGGTTGAATATGAGATGAGGATTCAGAGACATGAAGCAGAGACAAAGTCTTTTAAAAGAAGTTAGTCTTAGAAAAGGGAAGGAGTTTGATGCAGCAGAGCATGGGGAGGAGGCTGAATGTTTTGGGAAGGAAACAACTTGAGTCAAAGTCTTACATCATACCTGACATGCTCCATTCCTAATTTCTTGGCATTTTTTTTTAAACAAATTCATTGAAGTATAACTTAACATTTTATAAAATTCATTGATTTAATGTATACATTTCATTGGCTTTAATAAAATTACAAAGTTGTGTAACCCTTGCCATAATACAGTATTTAATAATTCATTACCCCAGTGATATCCCTCATGCCCATTTAATCCCCAGTCCCACGCCCAGCTCCAGGCAAACACTTAATGTACTTCCTATCTCTGTAGGTTTACCTACTCTAGACATTCTGTTTAAATTGTACAATATGTGGTCTTTTATGTCTGGCTTCTTTGACTTAGTATGCCATTGATGAGGTTCACCCATGTTGTAGCATGCAATTAGTATTTCATTCCTTTTTATTGTTGAATTGTATTCCATTTATGGATAGACCACCTATTATATATCCATTTCTAAATTGATGGACATCTGGATTGTTTCTACTTTTTTTTTTTTTTTTAGATTTTTATTTATTTATTTGACAGACAGAGATCACAAGTAGGCAGAGAGGCAGGCAGAGAGAGAAGCGTGGAAGCAGGCTCCCTGCTGAGCAGAGAGCCCGATGCGGGGCTTGATCCTAGGACCCTGAGATCATGACCTAAGCTGAAGGCAGAGGCTTTAACCCACTGAGCCACCCAGGTGCCCCTGTTTCTACCTTTGACCATCATTCATGAATGGTGCTACTATAAACATTCACTTACAAATCTTTTTTGTAAACATACACTTTCATTTCTCTGGGCTACTTCTCTAAGAGTAGGATTCTTGGATTGTATATTAAGTTTATGTTGAACTTTCTATGAAACTGTCAAACACTTTCCTCAAGTGGCTGCACCACTTTTTTTTTTTTTAAAGAGTTCATTTATTTGTTTGACAGACAGAGCTCACAAGTAGGCAGAGAGGCAGGCAGAGAGTGAGAGGGAAGCAGGCTCCCCACCAAGCAGAGAGCTCGATGTAGGGCTCGATCCCAGGACCCTGAGACCATGACCTGAGCCAAAGGCAGAGGCTTTAACCCACTGAGCCACCTAGGCGCCTCTACTTTTTATGCCCACATTCCCACCCCAGTCCTATAAAAGCTGATATTTGATTTACATTTGTAACTGGATTCATTTATTTGGCCTAGAAGGAAAAAGAGCTGTGTACCTTTCGGATAGTGGGGAGCAAAGTAAGTTACTGCTTCATGTTTTATACATGGTGCTAATACTTAAAATTTTTGAAATGTATCTGAGTATCAGAGGTGGTCTAGATTACAAGGGGCCAGTCATGGAAATGACTTTTCTATCCCTTCCATCACATAGTCTGTTATTCCACCTCTGTCCTTTCTTGCAAATACATGACAGTGGACAGCTGGTTTAACTACACCCAGACAAAGGTAGGTGATATATTCTGGGATCTAGTGGGACAGGAGGATGGAAGTCCCTACATCTTGCTGTCTACTGAGATAACCAGTATCTTCTATCACAGCTTAAGCATCACCAGTGGGGGACTTTGGGGGTGATACTAAGCTTCATTTAAGCTCAAGGTCCTCATCTTTACAATGAGGATTATAATAATACCTACGTTTTTTTTTAAGATTTTATTTATTTATTTGTCAGAGAGAGAGAGAGAGAGAGTGAGAGCGAGCGAGCACAGGCAGACAGAGTGGCAGAGGGAGAAGCAGGATCCCTGCAGATCAAGGAGCCCGATGTGGGACTCGATCCCAGGACGCTGGGATCATGACCTGAGCCGAAGGCAGCTGCTTAACCAACTGAGCCACCCAGGCATCCCTAATAATACCTACCTTATAGGGATGTTGTAATGGATTAAATGAGATTGTATATGTAAGGACCTAACACAGTTCAGCCCAGAGTTGGCATTCAAAAAATGCAAGTGTTTGCATTTTATAATGAAAAAAAAAAAAGATCAAGAAGTGTTGTCAAATACTACTGCAGTTATATTTATGAAATTTATTTGTTTTATATGATTCTTCTCATTTGCACATATCTTATGTTAATATTCCCTCTTTCAAATGGAAACCTTCTTAAATTTAGAATTAGGTTATTTTTATATGATACAGATAAAAGTCACAATAGTAACAACAATAATGCCCTTCATTATTTTAGAGTAACGATATATCAGGACATTTGCTAAAACCTTCCTTATATAAAATTTAGTGCTGAAACAGTTTTATGAGGCAGACAAAGATCCCAGATGGTCCGTGTTGGAGAAAAGATTTTCGGCTCTATCTTTCTCACCACGACTCCACATCTCGACTACTTGCTGTGCTAGACCTGCCAGTGGGAATGACCGTATCTGCTACAGGCGGTTGATATTGAGAAGTACAAAGACTAGAAAAGCTTATGAGATGTAGCTCAGGCTCATCTCATGCACGTTTGTTGCTCTGACAAAGAGGCAAGACCAGGAATCACCTATTTCTGATGGTTACAATCAGCTGTTCAGCAATGCAAGATTGCTCCTTTCTCCTTCCTACCTCACTTCAACACTATCTACTCTGTTTTTCACTTAAATAGCTGAATTTTGCCCTGAAATAGCCAAAGTTAACTTTTGACATTTTTGACTTTAGACTTTTTGTCTATGTAGAGTGAATGCTTACTCTTTTTATCTCTTAAAAATGCTGCAGATTATGTTTGTTTAGGATTTATTCTCTGATGGCAATTATTAAGTTGCTCATTTTACTGGGATGTTTTATAACTTGAATGGAAAAGCTCTCCCTTTAGCAAAGAGCATGCCTCTAATATGGAAATCAGGTATTGGGAGAGAAGAACTATTAAGAAAACACTTGGATAGCCTACCACAGTGTTCAAATACACAGTTCCTGTGTGGAAAATATGAAAGCATCTTCCTGGCCAGATGTGATCGGCAGCATCTGCGGCACGTCACATATCTTGGGAGGCATAGATTCTCTTCAGTGTTCAGTTATTTTGTGAGGGAAATGTGTAAATTAGAGTCACAGCCATCATGTTAACATATATGTTAGTCAACAAAATAGATGGCATAGATGCAGATGGTGTTGTGAGTTGTTTCTAACGTGGGTCCACATTTGAAAATAATTTTTACTGTTTCCTTCAGTGTCATCACTTTTAATGTCATCTGTTCCACCTAATTTTTAAACTGTAAATATAATCCAGTATTTGAAGAGAAAATCAAAGTGACCCTTAATGACAGCAACTAAAACTAATTTGATATGCCAGCAAAATTAGTCTTCAATTTATATATATCTAAATGCATATAATAGGACCACAAATACACCCATAATTTAGGCTGGAATTCTTCAATTAATAGAAACCAGTATGAGAATAAGTTTGTTTCTCTCCTGTAATTTTTTAAAAATCTGTGAACACAACTTAAAATATCAGGGGATTCTTACAAAAATTTTCGGCTTTGATAAAGATTTGGAAATCCTTTCTTGTAATGTAGGACTATGGGCAAGTGATACAAACTTACCCTCGCCTGTTTGTCCAAGTGCCCTTTGCATACTTTTGGCTTTTGGTTAGTATCAATTCATATTTAATCTAAAATATTTTAATCCATTTTTCCCCATAGAAAATCGAGCCTAAATTTAAAGAGCTCATTCTTTTTTTTTATGCAATTTAAGCCAAAGCTATAATTAATTTAAAGGTAATTTGGGGACTAATTTAAAAGTATGTTGATGGCATGGCAAACATTTATTTAATTTTCTGTGCTGCTATAGAAATGATAATACCCAAGAAATATTAAATATTGTGTCACTTGCTATGGTTTACATATATTAACTCATTTTATTCTCAGGACAAGCCCTAAAGTAGATGCTAAATGCTATTATTAGTTTAACAACAGCCTGAAATTTAGAGAAGTATGCACATTGCCCAAGGTCACAAAGCTTGCAAGGAATTGAGCTGAGAAGATCTTTTCCCCGAGACCCTTGTTCTTAATCACTCACTTTCTACTTTGTCTCACTGTGACACTTATATTCTAAGCTATTTTCAAAGGTATATTTAAATTTTTAAATATTTTAAATGTATTTAAAATCATATGACTATATAAATATGTGTATTTGTATAAATAACTATTTTTTCCTCATACTAAACAAAGTGTTCCAAATACTCTGCTCCCCGTGTCCCCTTTTAGGTCACCGAGTGTCCTCTCTTTAGGAATCACCCATCAAAGGGGTCAGGGTTGTATTTTCCTTTTTTCCCTTATTGTAAATGAATTATGTATACACCCTGAAGTAATTAGCAAAGACGCTGTTGTTCAGCTGGATTTTAAACTAATTAATCTGACCTAATTCCTGTCAAAAATAATTAGGATGAAATATGTCCTCCCTAAGCAAGTCTTTTAAGCTAAGTTGCTAAAGCATGGTATCTCCTGTGTATTCACTATGCTAAAATTGAGAGAGCTATTTATTCAGTGGTTTTAGAGGAAATGCTAAAATGCTACTCATGAAATGCCTTCTGAGCATCACCTACTCAGTTTCTGTATCTAAATAAAATACAAGAAGCTGGACTAACGATGGGGATTGTGCCATGTGCGCTATCAATGACCCTATAACATATTGTGGCTTGCAATTAAAACTTAAAAACTAGTTCCTCCTTTTCCAAAAGGCTCTTGCATGAAGATGTGTGCCCCAGTTCTCAGCCCATTCTACTTTCCTAATCTAAAAGCTATTCAGTTGTCTTCTAACTCTCCCACTCCTTACCTGTCCATTTTTATTTTTTATTTTTAACATCTTATGTGTTTTAATGAAATGAGGAAATGTCTCATTTAGGAGGTAAGTCCTGAGCTGTATACAGGAAGAGAATTTAGGAAAAGTATATAAGCAAGCTTTACTGACAGATGCAGTTTGTCAACAATTTGAGATGATCTCTGGTAACAATGACTGCAGTTTGAATATGATGATGGTGTTTTCTATCACTGGTTGCCTGAAGCCTTAACCACTGTCCTGTCATTCTATAGCAGCTTCTTCTGTGAGCCCTCTAACCTTGCTCTCTGATACATTAAGGATCTCTTAGGAGAAGAGAGCATTGTTGAACATAAATATCATATCACCAAGCAGTTCAGAGTTAATAACTTCCTTATTAAACCTATGAACTCTTCATGTTTTGTAGTCTTCCCTCCCCAACCCCTTTCCAAGTTAGTTTCTAGGCAACCAGTATGCACCAAATTACATTAAGCTCTTTATTTCAAGGCTGCAGTTGAGGATTTTGCTGCATATTTGTTGGCTCATTTATGGAGACTGCAAAATAAAATTCATTAATTCCGTTTAATCTTCAGTACTTCAGTGATTTGGTTCTAAACCACATTACCTGTACCTGTTTTTCATGTTTAAATCACCCCTGTGCTATTTTATATGTTGGTTATTCGAGAAATTTTGCAAGCTCTAATTTGGTATCACAGAGGCAAAAGTCCCATAATTTCCAGTTCTTGATGATCATTCAGCATTTTGGGGTCACCTCTTAGGAATTTAAAATTTTCAAAATCCCCTGTCTTGAATAGCTAACATGTCTACAGCTGACTTTTAATAACAAAGAACATACAGTTTAGGAATAGTCTGAAAATGTATTAAGCATTTACAAAAGAAAGAGTATTGTTTATTTTAACAAATTAAGATTTTGATGTGGAGCAGAGGTTCTTGGAAATATCCTTTGTTGGTGTTTATCAAGGAATCACTTCCAAATTTCACCCAGCACTGTGTGAGAATGAAGATTAATCTCTCAGCAGAACTGTTCTGTTTTGAATGTGAATGTTTTGAGATATTCTCTCAAAAACTCTAAGCAAGGGTCTATGTGTGTGTGTGCACGCATGTGTATACATACATTTACATCCTCACAATTGAGTGAAAACATAAATGTTTGTTCAGTCTGGTTTCTTAAAATACAAAGTAATCATCTGCATTGGTCACACTAAAGGATGTCTTGAAGAGGAGGGAAATCACATCGTCTCAAACTCTGATCCAATCCCTTTCCCTTCACCTGCTTAGAGTCTAGCTAGTGGAGTATAAGGCTGTTTAAAAAAATGAACAGTCTTATAGCAGGCTCTGCCAGTTGTCCACTTCAAGTTCATGATGGACAAACCTTCCAGAGGATCTTTTTGTCATGATGGAACTTTCCAGACAAGGTCTACATTGTCCAGTCCCCTTTGCATCTACAAGGTACCATGTTATAGGATTCTCCTCAGAATATGTGGGCAGAAGTGATGTATGCCATTCTCAAGCTAGTCTCCTCATAATCCTTCTACATGATCTTCCGTGTGTCTCTCTTATCCCCCTCTGCCAATTGGATGGCAGTAGGTACTCAACCTGAGGCACAATTAAAGATTTTGGCAAACCCTCTGTCATCAGTGACCACATGTGGACACCACCTCTCTAGACGTTGCTTGTAAAACTGTTATTATCACTGAGAATCTGGGTGTATCTGTTCCAACAGCTTAATATTACTTTAACTTATAAAAACCCTGAGAGAGTATGACTTCAGTCAGCAAAACCACAAACATTCTTCATTGCCTGCTATGTGCCATATACCACAGATGGCAAGGATCCAACAGTAGCCATGTTGAGAATGACCTCTAACCCCATTCAGTTGTTACTAGCAGACTATTCAAACAATTGCTTTAAATCCATTAATTATATGCATGTAAAGAAATGCAAAATAGAAATTGAGTGGCTTTAGAGCACATAATATAGAGAGATCTAACCTACCTAGTGTTGACAATATTTTTATTTATTTATTTTTTATTATTTCCAAATACTCTGGACAAATCCACATCTGGATTTCGTGTTATATTCAGGGAACTGAGTCCAGAGAAAACTAATAGACTCATTAGGTTAAACAGTTTCTTAAAATAGTTTTTTTTTTCCCTTTCCTCTGAGCTATAAGTATACTTAGAAAACATTTCACTTACTCCTTCCTTTCACAAATGAGGAGAAATGTCTTTTCCAAACTAATAATACCATCTGCTTTAATAAATGGTATATTTAGTGTGTGCCAGAAACTATGTTATTCTGTTTTTAACAAGTTTTTTATTGTGAATTATTGTATCCATATAGGTGAGTCTGCCATAAAAGTTATATAGGTCAGTAATTTACCATAAAAAGAGCACCCATGGAATGCCACTCAGACCTTATATTGGTAATTACCTCCTCCCCAAAATTGCTGAACAGCCCACCCTGATGAGGGAGAAGAAGGCAAGCTGAGGGCGAAGTACAAACTGACACCCCACAACCCATCCCCCGCCACGTGGGATAAGTGTGACGTTCCTTAGGCACTTCTGGCTGCCCTAAAGCTAAGGGAAGAGAAAAACAAATGGTTAATTAATAGAGATCACAGTCCTGCCAGAGGAGTCTCCATCAGTTTACCAATGTCTTAGTGATTTACAAGGAAAAAGCATTCTTATCAATAGCCTAACTTTCAGAGACCCATAACTCAATTTCCTGGAGCCCTAACATCTCCTTCCCCTATATAAGTAATGTGGAAAACAGAGGCATAAGGAAATGTAAACAAAGTTTCTTCAAGACCTGTAGCCTATTGACAAGGACTTACAATGGAAAGAGATAACATTCCTCCAAAAAGCTCCCAACTGTCTCAATGCTTTACTAGAGGAAAAAACAAACTGAGCTTGACAATAGCAAGGCCTCCAGTATCCTGAGCGTCTTCTTGAGCTGATGAAGGTCCTTTTAGACACCTCTCTTTGTCCTTAACCTCCCCCAGCTCCCAGGTATATAATCAGCCAACCCTCACAACCCCAGTGCAACAGCTCTTTCTGCCCATGGTTCCTGTCCCTGTGCTTTAATAAAATTACCTTTTTGCACCAAAGACATCTCAAGAATTCTTTCTTGGCCATGGACTCCAGACCTCACCAACATTTGAAAACTACATCAACCCCAATTCCAATTCCTTTCCTTTTCATCTCCTTACTGACTTTCCTCATAGGGTCATGGCTATTAACTTTGCTTTTATTTATATAGTTAGAGCACATTCACATGCATCCAGAAATGCTGTTTTTTTTTTCCCTCTGTTTTTAAGTTCAAGTAATCTGAATCATAATAGTACATATGCTTTTATGTCTAGTTCCTTTCATGCAACTCTACATTTGTGATATTCATTCATGTTCTTGTTTGTAGCATTACTTGGGGTCATTTTCATTCTATTGTATAAATATGCCACAATTTATTCTACTGTATAAATATACTAAAATGTATCAATTTTAGAAAGAATAGCATTTGGTTGTTTGTTATGAATAACACAGCAGTCTTATACCTGTTTCTTGGCCCACATGAGCATATATTTCCATCTCCTAATTCTCAGACTTTGGTGTTGTTATATCAGGCAAGCATAATTCTGTAGAATTCAAAGATATTTTCTTATGAAAAGAGGTGGGAAGGCAGGGCTGAGGTAATGTAATAGAACCAGATATACTGAGTTAGTTACCTAATGGCAGTCTCATAGATTTTTTAGATCAATGTTGAGTGGATTAAGCTGAGTTCTACCGTGTATCATTGAAACAAATGAAAAGAGAAAATAGATGATCATTGTCTTTTTTGAAATGTTGTTACTCATTCTGTGGTAACATGGGTGGGATGCAATGCCTTCTTGCTCTCAAGTTTGGTTTTTAACATTTTTATTGTATTATTTCCATCCTTTTATCAAGCCAAGCCCTTCCTCCCTGCCCCCCCCCCCACCCCGTCCCCACACATCATGGCATATGCTTTTCCATTGGCCTGGAATGTTCTTATTGTAAAACCGTCCATGGTTATTTTTTTCTTTATCATGATCATTTCAACTCAACTCAGAAGTCTTCTCTGATAATCTTCCTCGCCCCCTTTCACTCTCAATTACACTACCCTTTACAATTGCTGTTAGAGAATTCATCACTGTTGATGGTTATCCTGTTCATAGTATCTTTTTCTTTTTTCTGTCCTGTCCTTTCCTTTCCTTCCCTTCCTTTCCCTTTCTTTTCCCGCCCTCCCTCCCACCACCCTTCTTTCCTTCCTTCCTTCCCCCCTTCCTTCTTCCCTCTTTTCCCTGCCTTCCCAAAATGTGAGCATAAGGCATCTCTTTTCCTTAGCAGACTAGCCCATGTGTCCTCAAAAATACATGATTCATAATAGGTCGTCAACAAATGTCTAATAAATAAATGGAAGAAAGGAAGGAAGGAAAAGGGAGGGTGGCCAAGCAGTAAAGAGACCATCCACATTTATAAAAAATCTGTAGTTCTGTATGACAGGTATAAATGAGGGATTTGTATACTCAGATCTTATTAGGAGGCTGTAAGCAATCCAAAATGTACCAGATAATTAAAGATTAGAAAGAAGCAGGAAGCCCAATGTTTCCACACAATGAGGCAGACTAAATGCAACAAAGAAACTAAAGACACAGGACAGTGTGTGACCATCATTCCAATTTTCTATGTATATCTCTGTGCCAAGCTGTATATATATGAATTCGCAATGGTCTGACTAATGCTCATCTCAAAGAAAGAATCTGAGTCAAAAGCGACCTCAGGGTTACTAGCCATGGAAACAGAAGAGAGAGAGTGTGTCATTAGATGCTGTAGTCAAGAACAAAGAAGGACCCCCCCCCAAAAAAAAAGAAAGAAAGAAAGAAAAAAAGAAAAAAAAGAAAGAAACCCAGTGAGTAAGGGTTTGGTAATCTCTCACATTCATTTGGAATAACCTGGCTGATATCCAAAGTTTAATATGAGTGAGGCTATTGGGTAACCCTGGGAGAAAGAGTCTTGGAAGGCGTCACAAAATTGCTTGTCTACAGCATTGTGATAACAGACACAAAGTGTCAATATTTACAAAGGTCCATGAGGAAGGGCCCAAGATATCACAGAGCAATGAAGCTCATAACAGAGGTATAAATTCCAGGAATTTACCAAACTTTTGGCAATAAAATAAATGTATATTTGAGACCATAAAGAAAAGAGAGGCACTTTCTACTGGAGGTAGACTCAGTAAGAAAGTAATATAATACTTGTGCTTTTGGAGAGGGAAATTGTTTAAGTATCTATAGTGTCAAACTGCCATATATTAACACTTAAATCAAAAAGTGTTTCTACTCATTTAGGCTGCCTCCCCCCAAGGTGGCGACTTTAATTTTATCATGTTAGTGAGCAAAAGAAATGCCTTTGGCACTTGAGTGCACTTAATGCAACATGATAGACAACTTGACAAGAACATGAAGTAAGAAAAAGAGGCTATGGACTGTGCCCTATAGATAACAAATTCCGTTTCTAAAGTCATTGCTGAGGAAACAGTGGAATGTAACAACCCAGGAAGCCCATGTAATTTTACATGAGAGAGTAGTCAATAGATTGCAGGGCGGGGGGTGGGGGGGGGGGAATGTGAGCATTTCTCAGAAAAGAAAAAAAAAAAAAAAAGACTTTGACAGGACGACTGTGACACCTAAATGGAGCAGAGAATCTGGGACATAGATTCACATCTCTCATTTGTGAGAGCTCAATGGGGGAGATTTATATTGAGTAATTTTGCTTGGCAATGAACTGAATACACCTCTCCTCTTCCCCAATTTAAAAAAAAAATGCAAAATTAGACTAAGTAGCAGAGCTGGATCATCTCCCTCCTAAAGCTGAATCAGCATTCCATAGACTTTATATATCAGATTTCAAGAACTAGAATATAAAAAGTGGAGTTCATTTTCCTACCTTGCAAGAGTAGCTTTGGCTTCCCATTTCTCCTACTTGTGGTTTGCATGGTGAGGAGGTCCTAGGTGGGTTGTTCCTGAAGACCAGAGACCTAAAAGAGTGCTAATGGCATCCCAACTCTGACCTCTTTCTGCCCTGACTCTAAACTGCCAAGCCCTGTGGGTGCTGAGGATTTTTCTATTTCCCCACCAATCTCAAAGAACAATAGTATGACTCTTTCACCTGGTTGTCTCTCAAGGATCCAGAGTGTATGATCTATTTCACTAAAGTAGTACAGGAAATCCCCAATGCTAAGAAAAGAAGGCAGTCTCAGTACAACCCTATGAAATTTTATTATTTTCTAGTCTGGGGATAGGAAAAATTGAATGAAAATTCTCAGTTCCAGCTTTACTTAGAGGTGGTTCAGCTCAGAGAATCGTACAATTTCAGAGCTGAAAAAGATGTTCCTGACCATGTACATAAACTGCTTATCTTCTCATTGAGGATATTACAGACCAGGAAGGAGAAATGACTTATATAATTCATCCTTTCATGCATTTAGGTAACAATTATTTACTGGGCACCGAACACACATGTTCCAGGCACTTCATTGGCAGTTATACAGATAAAATGGTGAATACGACTTGGATTTTTGCCCTCAGGAACTAGCAATAAATTGGGCAGTTAACATGAGTAAACTGTGAATGGTAGACATCACACTGCTCACCACAGCACAAAAGAGGGCAGGATATGCAGTCTTTAAGAGTGTATGCTGTTGATTGAGGTTATCTGAGTTCAAATATAACACCATAGTTCACATGTTTTATGACTTTGGGCACTTGAGTTCACTTAATTATGCTTTAGTTTCCTTTTCCATGAAATGTTGATGTATTTATCCTATAGGAATACTTGAGGATTAAATGAGAAAATGTATGTGTGTGTATATATGTGTGTATATATGTAATGCACAATAAAATATTTAATAATTAGTACCGATCAATAAACATATTAGTATTAGTCATTGTAGTAGCATAGTAGTATCATTATTGTTATATTCTAGACCTAGAAGTTAAAAAGAACACTTCCTAGCAGTAGAATTTGTAGGTCATGATTATAGTAAGGCTTAGGAAGAGTGGTCTGTCAAAAGGTATTAAATTATTTTCTGGGGTTCTGGTTCTGGTTTCCTGGACTTTATTTCTAACTTTGTGAGACTCTTTGAATGCCACATTTCAGCCAGGACCATAAGTACACTACACACATAACTTTAGGGGTGCCTCTAATTCTCACGATGATACTAGATTAGTATCACATGCGTTCCAGTAAATAACAGTGAAATTCATGAGGATGGAGTAACTATTTCTAATTCACACAAAGTTGTTGTTTGAATTAGAATTGTGGCCTCCTGGCGTATAAGTTCTTATCCGCTAACCCAAACATGATAAAATATATGAAAACATTGTGCATACCACAATATGTAATATAAATGTAAGTTGGTGACATTTTCTGTTCTCTAGTGTAGGTAGGCTGTAAGTGCTCTGAAGTCTGGGATGTACCCATTGTCTATCTCTGAGTAACGGTGTACTTCAAAATAAAGTCACTAAAACAAAAATAATTATAAAATCTACGATTTGGTCAGGGCTCAGCCAGGATGACTGCTCCACTCCATGTAGCTTCAGTTGGGGGTGGTTTGACTTGAGGCTGGGGATCCATTTTCAAGATGGCTCACTTACATGACTAGAAAGTTGGTGACAGTTGTTGTAGTAAACGCAACCCAAACTGGAGGCCTTATTTCTGGCTGGCTGTTTATTAGGGCTCCCGCACAGTATGCCTGCCTCAAGATGGTCACACTGCTTACCTAGTAGCTTAGAGCTTCTAAGTGAGTGTCACAGAAAATCCAGGCAGGGAAAAGAAAGAAAGAAACAAAGAAAGAAAGGAAGGAAGAGAAAAATCCAGTCAGAAACTGTGGCTTTTTTGGTCTAACTTGAGGAGTCAAATAATTAGTTCTGGCACAGTTCCAAGTCCATGCAGATTCATGGGGAAAGAATATAGACCATCATTTCACTATAGGAGAAGTATCAAAATTACATAATGAGAAGAGCATGTGAGCATGACCACACCAAAAAATGCAGTCTGCCAAAAAATGCTATTTCTACTTTACCAGCACAGTGTCTGACACAGTATTGGTACTTTAATGAATATTTGCTTATTGAATGAATAAATTCAGTGAATGAAAATAAAGAAACCTATATTATTATCCTAGTTCCTGCTTTTTTCTAACTGACACAGATTTTTGGTATTAGACTTGGCTCCAGGCTTGAAATTTACTTTTTAATCTGGGTATTTACTTTTGTATGTCTTCAGTTGATATTGGAGTCAAACTCCTTTGGGGAATAAGGAAATGATTACAAAGAAAGATTGGTAGTGTCTTTGAAGAACAGTAATTTGAATAAATGAGGTGGAATTTGATTGTAAAGATTTTTCAAGTTATCAAAGACTATTATAAGAGAGGAACATAATTTTGAAGGAGGGAAATAATTGATGGTGAACCACTGTGGTTGCGATGAAGGACACAATTCGATGACAAGCAACTGGGCAGCTTTTGAGAGAACAGCAGCCAAAAGAAGTATCAGCAGAACTATGTTTAATTAATGAACAGCGGCAGAAGAGGGTGCTCTAAAAAAGATTAGAGATAGCAATTGAGGCTGTGCCTCCTGGGAAATATTGGATGACTGAAGTACTTCTGTGTGTGATGTGATTAAAATAATCAAGGAGAATGTTGAACATCGAATCATGAATTTAAAAGATTTAGTGTTCCTATCTGAAGCTGTAAGAAACATCAAACGGTAATTTCTGATTAATCTTGGAGTATGGGGAAGGCCACCAATACGATGGTTGTTTTCAGAAGCTATAGTGGAAATGTCTTTTCCTTTGCCCATAGCAACCTGGTTTATTATTTGTCCTTCAGGATTTTAGTTCTGTGCCCTTATTATGAAATATATTCAGAGCTGAAAATTGCAACGTGAACTGTGTCACTTAGGATACCTTACAGGATAAGTTGTAGATTATAGATTTCTCCTCTGTTACATCTATAATTATATCTATTTTTAATGAAAACAAAGAAAATAAAGTTTGTCCAATCTTATTAGTAAGTGGAAACCCTTCAAACTTCAGGGGGAAAAAAAAAAAAGATGCTACTGACCATGTCAGTCTTGATTATTTTGCCGTCAAGTGTTTCCTGAATTCCTCCAAAATGGTTTTTTCCCAACTTTGATTGAAGTTAAGGGGCAAGGAATTTGCTTTTTTTATTCCCTTTTTGTCATCCTTTTCTAAACCTTTGTTATAAGAGAATAACATAGAGGGATTTGGCTATTAGGTTTCTGAGTATCATGAGTCAATATAAGAGTAGAATCACCCCTTTATCTTTTGACTGAACCAGTCTGCCTACTGTAATGGTGGGAATGACTGATAATTCTGTTATTTTTTTTACCAGTATTTCACTTTACTTCAGTAAATACCTGTGTAACTGAATGTGTTTGATGTAAAGGTACTTTCAGTATGTGATAAAATTTACATTTATTTACATATTAATGGATAGGATTTGGACATCATAATGTTATCAGTGGCTTTGAAAAATACTTAGAATATTCTTGATTTAGCTTCATATTAGTGAATATGATTTGGACGTCATCATGTTATCACTGGTCTTAAAAATTACTTAGAAAATACTCTTGATTTAGCTTCAAATTTGCTATGAGAGATTTAAAATATAGTATATTCTTAATTCAAGGGCTGGGTAGCCAAAGACATTATACTGTAAATCATGCTTTAATTGACATCTCTGGCTAGGTTAATTTATATTTTATATTTAAATATATTTATATTTATATAAATTATATAAATATAATTTATATTTTGTTGTATATAAATAAATTAGAATTTTAAAGCAAATATATACATTTTCTTTGGTATAATTCAAACTCTGAAATTAAGGTATCCCAAGCAGGCTGGTCATGAGCCCAGTGATGGAGATTCCAGATATGGTAAACCTTAAAACAGATAAAAAAACATTGCATACAAACACACTGGCTATATCTTCAAAATGACACCAAACTTCACTACATAGTTTGTAAAGATAATCATATAGGAGGGAGAAAAATATTCAGATGGGACTATGGCTACACAATGAGACACTGGCCTACCAACCTAAAGTAGTTTATAGTAGTTACTGTCACTAGCTCCTCACTTACCAGATGCACTTTTGATTATATTCCTAATCAACACCTATAATTACATTTTTATTTGTGCATTAATATGTTTTAACATCTGTCTCCCTCACTAGTCTGGGAGCTTCCTATGGAAGACTATGGATAAGTTGCATTTCCCTCTGAATCCCTTGTGTTTTGTATAGGATATTGCATATAGTAGGCACTTCCATTAGGTTTTATTATAAGATTAAAGTTACCATTTTGGGAAAGATATTTCTCATTTAACCTTAAAGAACAACACCAGGATCAGGCCCCAAGCATAGATTTCAAAGCATCAGTGTAGGCTCAAATTATATGTGAAGTCATTAACATTGCCCTCTCTCTGGCAACAGAGTCATATGGGTTTAATTGAGGATCTGTTTTCATCTTTTCATTTTCTCTTTACATTTTCCATAGAGATATTGCTCCTCTGGACAGCCTCAATATATTGAGGTATACTGTAAAGTCTTTGATAGGATCTTGAGGCATCTGGTAGAAAGCTATGACTAAAATCTAGCAATAAATAAATAAATAAATAAATAAAATCTAGCAAATAGTTTCATCTTTCTGTTAGTGCCATGTCCCTCCAGAGCAAAAAGTAAACATTTGGCTGGACCAGGTTGTCAGTCAAAAAAAAAAAAAAAGGAAAATAGCTATCTCTGCTCATTTTGTATTTCTCTCATTGGAGACTTCTGAGTAATGTAATTTCTCTCATTGGAGACTTCTGATTACGGGCGCCTGGGTGGCTCAGTCATTAAGCATCTTCTTTTGGCTCAGGTCCTGATCCCAGGGTCCTGGCATCAAGCCCTGCATGGGGCTCCTTGCTCTGCAGGGAGCCTGTACCCCCCCACCGCTACTCCCCCTGCTTCTGTTCCCTCTCTTGCTGTGTCTCTCTCTGTAAAATAAATAAAAATTTTTAAAAAATCTTAAAAAAAAAAAAAAGACTAGCTCCACCATTACTTGATTGTGAGGTGTTTTTTTGTTTGTTTGTTTTTGTTTTTTTTTTGTTTGTTTGTTTTTTAATCCCCTGTTCATGTCGTATAGCATCTGACATGGCACTTAGTTCATGGAAGCCTTTCAACAATATCTATTGACTGAATTCAGTCACTATGTTTAATCTTATGGTGGCAGAGGATGGCACAGGAAGACCAAAAAAACAAAAGGAATAATGGAGTTAGAACTTCCCACTGTTCAACCATGAGGATTTAGTGCTGACAATAGCACTTTTGAGCTGTGTAATCTTGGTTGAGTTGCTTGAACTTTCAAAATCTTCATTTTCTTCAGTTAGGAAATAGAATATTGTTGTATTTGATAAAATGGCACAATTTTTGTAAAGCTCTTGGAACAGTACAAGTGTAGTGTGTGAATATGCCTTCTCACAAAAGAGAAATGAGTATTTATTAGCAAATACAAAATAAAATTTAACCCTGCAGTATAATCCCCTAAACCTTCACAAACTGCCAAAACTAATATAGTCATAGCACATTAAACTCCTCCGTAACTTTAGCGTAAAAAGACAGAAGATCATATCGGGTTTGAACTAAATCATGCAAGATTTGCCAATGACATAAAGAGAAGGATCCAGATCAGAGCCCTTTGTTTCCTATAATGTAGTCTTACTTATCCTGAACAGCATTATGGGAAGACACTAGCATATTTGTACCTCTCAGGAGTTATTTAAAGGATGCCTAAAAAATGTCCTTTTTTTTTTTTTTTTTTTTTGCAATAGCCATAACACAAAAAAAGGTGACACTCTCACAAGCTTAACAAGAGATATAGATCAGAAACTTTTTTTTTCTAAATAAAGATCTTATTTTCATGGTGTCTGGTCTCTCTGACCTAAATTGCAGTAATTCAGTATGTGTGAAATTACCTTTTCTAGGACGGGAAGTTCATAGCAAAAAAGAAAAAAAAGGAAAAAATGGTGAGAAAGAAAAGAATATACAACATAGGCAGGAGTTCAGTCTGTCTGACAAAGAGCCTGAGACTAATAAGAAACTAAATAGTTTTAACAAAGAGAACTCAGAAAAGGTAACTACTAATAAGAAGGACTAGCAATTATCTCCATTCCTCAGCTATGTTTAAGGGGGTGAAAAAGTCTTTTAAGAACTAAAATAAAATAATGTTCAGGCCAAAGAATGGCATCTAATTGAGTTCTCTATTTCTGGGGCTTATTTTATTAAACTTTTTCATCACTTTCAAGTTCATGGTGATGGCATAGCAGATTTATTTTGGTAATTAAGTGGATTGTTATTTACCAGCAGAAATAAAGCTGGCATAAAAAGACAGATCAGTAACATAGTTCACACTTTATGAATTATTACTTAGGGCTGATGAATGGGATCATTCTTTCTTTCCAAATAGGTTAGCCTACTGTGTCTCAGGTCTAAAAACTGGAAGCAGATCAGAAAAGGTCAATGATTAGCAACTTGTGACCATCCATGTTTCTTTTTTTTCACCTCCTTTGCTTCAGAATAAGTCATAAAAATATCACAAAGTATAATCTTTTCATAATGCTGTGGTCAGCACTTGAACAGTGTGAGTTACAGTCATAATATTATTGCTGGCAGGTGTTATATTGTGGGTTGGATTTTGTAAACCAGGATTTGATGTGTGGGAGTCTTCAACTTGGTGTTGGAGTCCCACATGTTAGGGGTGGGTGGTGTATGAACAGACAGGTTCTAAATGAGTCAGCCTGATAAAGGCTGGGCAGTTTTACATGCTTGAGGAAACTTCTAGAAGAAAATAATGACTTGATAACTCTAATACTCAAACACCTTGGGATTATTACATCTAGAAGGATTTCTAATTGGGCTGAAAAATATTACAAAGGAGTAATGCAGTCTTCATGGTAGGAAGGGGGGAATCAAAATAGGGGTTTTGGGTCTAGCATCTACAATAAATTTCTGCTGAGTTTTTACAAGCCATGCTGGACCTTTGGAGTATATGTTTAAATGATGCTACTCATGAAGTTTGCCCAAATTAACCAAATTCAGTTTAAGAATGAAGGATAAAAGAATAATTTTCAGTTTGAAAAGTTTACTAAACCTCTAGCAAGTTATGTATATAATAAGATGAAATCTCTCTATCTTCTTTTTGTAATAGCCATAAACTAGTAGGAGTCAACCTTTTGAACTTTGCATACAAAAGAGAGAGAAGACAGGAAGAGATTTATTGGTAATACAGTTTGGGGAGATACTAATATAGTCCCCAAATCAGTCAAGGTGGGTATGTTTATGCTGTGTTAACAAACACAGAGGCTCAAAACAACAAAATCTTTCTCAGATCATATGTCCATCTCAGGTCAGCAGGAGTCTTTGCTTCTCACTGTCTCCACTCAGGTTACTCAAGTCCCCTGTGGGCCCAAATTCAAGGGCAATCTGATCATACTTACAGAATGAAGAAAACAAAAAACAAAAGACAAAACAGGAAATACTTGGTAAACAGCCATAGTGACTACCATAGCACCCATCTTTCCTTGATTAACATTGTTTCTTTGAAAATATGTATTTTACTATTATACATTGCCCCCCCCCTTTCCTCCCTTACTGTTTGAAGTTATCGCAGCACACATCCCTGGATTAGATGAAGTCTTAGTTTCAGAAATGCTGAGTTTTGGTGTTAGAGACATCTTATATAATACATGATCTGTCCTCTCATTTTACAGATAAAATTGATGAAGAAAATGTGACCTACCTATGTTAAATTACCTACCTAATTGCATAAACTAAGTTAATGTCAAACGTGTGTTCTGATTCTCAGTTGGCATCTCTGCTGTTACACTGCACAGTATCCTTTGGGATATTATAGCAATAACTGAAGTTGTTGAATTTCAATTGGGATTTCAATAATATTCTGTATAGAAAGCAAAGCGTTTTTATTTTTTTAATTATGCATCATATATGTCTAGCACTGTCATACCTTCTTTGATAGAAGTCCCACATGAGCGTGGGACATTTGTGTTTTATTAACTATTAGATTACTAGTACCTACAGGGGCATCTGGCACATAAAAGGTATTGAATTAATATTTTCCATTTTTTATCATCTGTTTATCTTTTGTATCCACCTATCTGGCTGTCCAGTAAATTGAAGAGGAAAGGTTTCAGTTTCATTGGTTTCTGTAGTTTCAATGCCTAGCAAAATATGTAGTTATATGAACAATAACACATAGTTAAATTTTGTAATTAATGGATAAGTAAAAGGAATGGTAATGTTGTTAATTTTGCTAATTATGAGGACTGCAGAGAAAATCTGAATTAGTGGAAAGGCTGAACTGCAGTATGTTTTTTGAAAAAAAATCTGGTTTTATTGATGTTCACATAAGTGATAACAAAGCTAACAATATCACTGTAATATTCTCTTTCTCAAAAGTTATAGCTTACATGCAGAAATTTACCTGCCCATTTGTGAATTAGGATGGTCTTATAGATTTTCCAATAAATCTTCTTTTTTAAAAATTATTGTCATTAGCTTGATTCTGAAATAACTGCCGTGTAGCCCACTTTAAATATCTTTGAACAGTTTATCATGTTGAACCAAATTGATCATTGTCTAGCAAATATGGCAAGTGGACTTGCTTTGAATTTATCATATTATCCTAGTAACATCTGTCTTTAAGTTGCTGATTTACACATGCTTAAATATAGTATTCTTTTTTTTTTTTTTTTTTTTTTTTTTTTTAAAGATTTTATTTATTTATTTGACAGACACAAGTAGGCAGAGAGGCAGGCAGAGAGAGAGAGGAGGAAGCAGGCTCCCTGCTGAGCAGAGAGCCCGATGCGGGGCTCGATCCCAGGACCCTGGGATCATGACCTGAGCCGAAGGCAGAGGCTTTAACCCACTGAGCCACCCAGGCGCCCCTAAATATAGTATTCTTAATAATTTACCACACTTCTCTTTCCAGAATAAATTTTATGTTCAAAGTGTATAAACTGCTCATCTGTTCTTCAGCAAAACTTTCAGACCCTAAGTCAAATAGCTCAAGTATTAGGTTGACACCTATACAAAAGATTTAAAATATAAGTGCAGATCTCAAAGCAAACATTCCCTTTGGATGAGTTTTCCCCACCCACCTCATTTTATTTAAAGTTTCTTGGACATCCAGCAGATTTTTTGTGAAAACTCTTGATTGTGTTCTCTGACTAACTGGTCCCTCTAGGAATATGCTGGTTTAGTATTACGGTGTACTGAAATTTATGTGTGTGTGTATGTGTATGTGTGGTAGGGTGGAGGGGCTCTGGGGAGCAAGGGTGACTTAGTACTTTTTATTTCCCCATTGAAGAACGTTAAAAATCAAAAGAGCTGATATAAAAGGCACAGGAGCTTGGCTTCTGCAGGATTGCCTGGAGCAAATAGCACTGTTAGCATCTATAAGCAGGATGTGACAAGCTTCTCACTCACCACCTTTGGAGAAGCAAAGCTCAGCATTTTGACATATGCTGGGAACAACCAACTCTACATTATATTAAAGAGAAACTGGTGTTTTTTTTACAGTTTCGTGAAGACCCATGAAAAAGTCTATATCAGACATCATGTGACCAACCTTTATAAAAGCATCCAAAGTTCCTTCCAATTTCTTATTTTACCTCCTCTCAATGCGAACAGTTCTTTTTTTTTTTTCCCCCTTCCCTCTACAGGCTTTTCAGTCAGTCAGGCTGTTTTCTACTTTCATGACCCTCCCATCTCTGTCCCAGCACACACACACACACACACACACACACACACACACACACCTGCCTACACACACATACGTGCACATATACACACTCTACCTGTTCCTATCTCAAACAAATGATCTCTCTTGGCTTCTTTAGGAAGGATTTTGGTTCTTACTCCTTTCAGAAATATAAAACATAAGTTCTTTTAGGAAGCAACAGACGGTCTATAGAAAATATTTTTTTTCCCCTGTCACTTGTATAGGAATTGGTCCTCTGTTCTGTGTTCAACTTTGCCCCACAGTGGAATCAACATATTCACTCATTTAGTTAACAAATATTTATTGAGCGACTACAGGTGCCAGACATTTTCCAAAAGATGAGCTAAATATTTAATAATGACTTTCATATTCATGGTTTGTTTGACTAAAAAGCTACCTGTCGCTCTCAGTAAATATTTACTTTATAGTAATGGTCACAGAGCATTACTGTAGGTGGTATTCGGAAGAGGAGGGAATGTTTGTGGTGCTAAGAAAAGGCAGTCAGCTTTCTTAGAACTGTGTGATTGATAGAAAGAACTTTGGCATAATGAAAACAAAGCCTAAGAAACACACATCAAAACCACAGTGAGGTATCACCTCACACTTCTCAAAATGGCCGTTATCAGAAAGTCAAGAAATAACAAACTTTGGTGAGGATGTAAATAAGAGGAAACCCTTCTACAGTGTTAATGGGGTGTAGCCACTGTGGAAAACAATATGGAAGTTCCACAAAAAAATTAAAATAAAACAATCGTATGATTCAGTAATTTCACTTCTGGGTATTTACCCAAAGAAAAGAGAAACACTTATCCAAAAAAGATATATGCACCCCTATTTTAATGTGTTATTATTTACAATAGCCAAGATATAGAAAGAACCCAAGTGTCCATCCATAGATGAATAGTTAAAGAAGATGTGGTATGTTTTACACACACTCTCACACACACACACACACACACACACACACACACACGATGAAATATTACTCAGCCATAAAAAAGAATGAAATCTTACCATTTGTGACAACATGGATGGACCTAGAGGGTATTATGCTAAATGAAATAAGTCAGGAAAGGACCAATATCATATGATTTCACTTATATGTAGAATCTAAAAAAACAAAACAGTGAGCAAACAATAAAGAGACCCATACAGAGGATAAACAAAGGGAAGAGAGATGGGGAGATAGGCAAAATGGATGAAAGGGGGTGGGAAGTATGGGCTTCTGGTTATTAAATGAAGAATTCATAGGAATGAAAGGCACAGCATGGGGACGCAGTCAATGGTATTGTAATTGCATTGTATGATGACAGATGGTAGCTATACATATGGTGAGCATAGCATAATATACAAAGTTGTTGAGTCACTGTGTACTTAAAACTGATGTAACAGGGGCACCTGGGTGGCTCAGTGGGTTAAGCTTCTGCCTTCGGCTCAGGTCATGATCTCAGGGTCCTGAGATCGAGTCCCGCATTGGGCTCTCTGCTCAGCGGGGAGCCTCCTTCCTCCTCTCTCTCTGCCTGCCTCTCTGCCTACTTGTGATCTCTCTCTGTCAAATAAATAAATAAATAAATCCTTAAAAAAAAAAAAAAAACTGATGTAACATTGTGTGTCAATCATACTTCATTTTTAAAAAAAGATTTATTTATTTATTTGAGAGAGAGAGAAAGAGTGGGAGGAGCAGGGAGATGGAGAGAGTGAGAATCCCAAGCAGACTCCCTGCTGAGCACAGAGCCCAATGGGGGCTCAATCGCATGACCCAAAATCACAACCCGAGCCAAAACCAAGAGTCAGACACTCAACTGAGACACCCAGGTGCCTCAATTATACTTCAGTTAAAAAAAAAAAAAGCGTAGATAGCCACTTTTGCCACTGGATACTTATTTCTTGCTGGAGAGTAAAATTTTACAGCTCCAAGGGCAGGTATCAAAGAGTAAGTGAACTAAAGCATTAGGCTAAATAGGAATAACAGGAGGTCAGAGTTGGAATGGACCTAGAAACATGACCTCCAAAGTCCTTATTTCATGTTGGTGAAAACTAAAGAGCATACAGAGAGAAAACAATATTCCAAATTAATAGGTCTTTCTGGATTTGGAACATGCGATCATAGCTTCTCTTTGGTTATTTGAAAATCTATTAGCAATGTTACCTACCACCTTTCCTGATTGAGCACAAATATCAACTTCCTTTTTCAATAAAGGCTTCTGTGATCTTTCCCAACTCTCACAAAGCGTTTTGAATATGGTGGAACTTTCAGTGATTTTATTACATTATATTATATATTATGTATTTGTTAACCAGAACAAAAACACATCATCCTATTTGGCTTTATAATTTTAAGCTGCCAAATGTCCAGCACTTTATGTATGAAGCATTGGAATGTTGTACTTGTATGCTCATAACTACCTTTGATGTAAGCATTTCCATTTCCATTTTACAAGTGGAAACTGACTCTCAGAAAGCTTCAAGGTCACACAGCAAGTAGAGGTGTCAGCACTCAAACCTGAGTTCTTCTAATGCCAAGATTGGCTTACTTTGTCAAAATCTATACTTGTTTATACAATAATAGTGAAATCACTGGGCATTAATATTTCATATAATGCTTATACACATGTATACACAGGAACACGTGTTACATACATATAGGTAGTTATATACAATTGACTTTTAGTATTTATATATACAAAAATAATTTATTAATATAAATACCTTGTATTAATTTGCTTCACCTTTGCATGTACTCTTCAGTTTTAAACAGGATATATCGGAGTCTTATCATTCTTTTTGGACATCTAGCATCTCTCCTTCCTTCCTAGACTTAATTAGAGAGACCATCCAGGTTATGAAGCAGACCCCCCCCTTACCCCCCTTATACTATTGCAGCTATAATGTCCAAACATAAGCTTTCCCAGCTTACTTTTCAGCCAGTGGGTGGCAGACTGATTTTAGGTGTCATTTCTAGTCTTAAGGTCACTGGCCTGAATTGCCAACATTCTGGAAGTCTTAAAAGACTCCTAAAATTCTAATAAGTCATGTTCCACCTAACTTAACCAGAAAGCTTTCTGTGGTATGGGCTTCAGAACTCTTGGTGCATAGTATAGTAGAAATTTTGGAAAAATTCTGATGTCTGAAAGTGACTTTTCTTTCTCAATCTCAGCTTTTTAATTTTTACGGAAATTGGGATAATAATAATTAGCTCACAAGGTAATAACGAGAATTAAGTGGTGTGATAATTGTCAAGATTGAAGCACTATATCTGGTAACAGAAATAGATTTGCACACAGTCCCTATAATTCTTGAAAAAAATCAAAATAGGAGATTCTTCACAAATTTTAAGGGAAAATAAAAATTGAACACTGACTTTATTTTATCAGTGATGGGTTACAGATCTCTTTCTTTCTAACAAAATCTGCTTTTGGTAAGTGATCTTCCTTGGAAGATAATGTCCCACCCTTAAAGTAATTTTCTTTCTCCTAAAGATCATTTCTTAGTTAATAGAATCCAGGATAGAAATCAGCATTAAGGAACATGTATTGTACAGAATTTCTGTTACTAGAAATTTATATGTTAGTTCAATCAGTCCCTAAATCTGGTACAAACTTACTGAAAATACCCATTTATGAGATTCAAAAAGGTAAAAATCTACCAGCTGAAGTTTTAAAATCTGGCACACAAGACTGTTGGAAGCCATACCTTTTAATTTCAAGTCCAAAACACTTTCTACCTTTCCTTACAATAACAAAACATTCCTTTTCCTCCCACCTCTTTCCCAATGTGAGAGGTGAAGATATCAAACTTGTTGAATTCCTGAGACATTAAAAAAAGAGAAATGGGTGTTATTTCACTGATCTTTAAAATGCAGTGTACGCTTATCAGTTTGTTGTTGTTCTATTTACTAGTGCAGTAAACTCAACCTAAGTCAATGGGGAAGGGGGAATTCATTTCAATTTAAGTGACCCTTGGGTAGAAATGTTTTTGATAACTGGAGTTTTCCCCCTTTACTATGACTTTTTACATTTTCTTGATGCTTTATTAGGCCCATATAAACACCAGTTTACTCCTAAGAGCTAAGCAGATTAGCTTAAATTTCAACTCATCCAATATTTAGCTATGTAAGGCTGGGAAAATCATTTAAACTTTCTGTGCATTGGTGTCCTCACCGTAAAATGGGGATAATGTCAGCACAGACTTCACAGGGCTGTTGTAAGAATTAAATCCTAGAAACATTTCTATATAGCGCAAAATGTCTATAAAGCACCCAGTGCTCAGATCATATAAACTTGTGTTTCTAAAAAGAAAATATTAACTGCTTTCCACAAATATGTAAATATAGTATTAAATATATTATAAATATATTAAGTATATAATTTATATGTATATTAAATATATTGACATATTTGGCAAAATGAACCATATTTATTATTTATAAACATATCTTATAAAAGGCTGTATGCATTTAAAGGTAAGATTTATTTAAATATATATCTTATAAAAGGTAAGATACATGAATGAAAGTAAGATACAGATAGGTAAACAGAAAGATATATATGGTACTCACGACATCTTTCTAGGTCCACAATAAATTCGCTTCTCTGAGTCACAAAGTTTGACTTTGGGATAGGGCTGTCTATCTGAGTACAGTCTCTATCTATCACTATCAGATATAATTGGCTCTTGCTAAACAAGCAGATTACTTGGCCCCAATGAGGAATTGGAATTCCTGGTGATAAGTCCTGGAAATTTGCACTTCTCTAAGAGCCTGGTGATTGTGATATGCACTTAAGTTAACATCTCAAGATCTTTTCCTTGTCCTTGCTCTGCCATTTGCCTTAAGCAAGTCGTATAACCCTTCTGTGTCTTAGGATTTGATGGGAAAAAACTTTGATCTTGGAGACAGACCCTCAGCCTGTGGTTGAATCTGCCAATTTCTCATTGTATGCCTTTGAGAAGAGCGCACAGACAAAGTCTCCTTTTTATCATATGTAAAATGGAAATATTAATGTCTGTTCAGCCTAACATGCAGGTGTTATGAAGATACAATTAGATAATAGAAGTGAGGAAAATTTGCAAACGCTAAGAGCTATAAAGATGAAAATGTTTTTCTTTTCTGTAAAATAGAAGATAAAAATTTCAAAGGTGTGATGTGAGGGCAAAGAAGATTATTTTTAAAGTGTTTTGAATTTTTTCAAAGTTAGGTGTTTGTAAAAGAATATAACTTGGATGATCACTATAATCCTTTTAGGTTGTATTATTTTAAATTGGACAATGGCAATAGTTTATAAAGTGACTCATAATCCTCTAATGAAGAATATTATAAATATCCTTATGTTTCCCTTATAATTATGTTCATAATTACTAACTACATAATAGTAAAAATAAGTGGTAGTGGATTTTTTTTTTTGTATAATTGCCTGTTACTGGACTGCAGTTTTATGCACTGAAATAAAGGATAAGCTATACATTATTGTAATTAATAATAGCCTATGCTGATTGAATGATAAATCCCATTTGCACATTATTCTACCCCCCATTACTGCCTGAGCTTGGCATAGGACTGGAGGATTATGGGTTCATTTATCAGAGTGAGATGCAACCCAGGAACTAATTTTAATGGTCTATTGAAGTAAAAAGGATTTCCCTTCTACTGTTCTGGTGAGTAAGCCAGATTAGGTACATATTCCTCTAAATCTATGGTTTATACCAGGAACTGGACTCTTGATTCAAAAAAATGCACTGGAAAGCACAGAAAGTAGGAGTTGATATCCTTGCTACCTGAATATCATCACCTGGACTTCTAATTTCTTACCCTTTTTTTCTCAATAATTTTTTATATGAAAACATATTAAAATGATATTTTAAATATATTAGGTTAATAAAATTCATTTTAGTGGTTTCTTTTTATTGTTTATTTTTTATTGAAGTATAGCTAACAACACAATATTATATTGGTTTCAGATGTACAACATCATGATTTGACAATTCTACACATAATGAAATGTTTACCACGTTAACTGTAGTCACAGTTTGTCACCATACAATATTAATCTATATTCCCTGTGCTGTACTTTTCATCTCCATGAATTTTTCATTTTGTAACTGGAAGTTTGTACCTCTTAATCCCCTTCACCTGTTTCACCCATTACTCATCCCCTCCCCTCTGGCAACCACCAGTTTGTCTCTGTATCTGTGGGTCTATTTTGGGGTTTTGCTTGTTTATTTTTTAGATTCTATATGTTGTCTTTCTCTATCTGATTGATTTCACTTAGCATGATACCTTTTGCTGATGCTAATGGTGAAGGATCCCATGACTACAAGTGAATTCAGAGTAAGGAAATCTCATGTTATCTCTCAGAATGCATCTGAGATACTACTTGTGGTTGGGAAACTAAATGGCATTAGGACATGAAGGTTAATAGCATAACGCTTGTCACTTTTTTCATGCTTAAATTTTGTTTTTCTTTCTCTGAATTCTCTTTCCCTTCCCCTTTCCATCCTATTCTTTTTTCTTTCCATTTCCTTTTTATATTCCACTTCCTCCTTTCCATTCTTTATGGTTTCTTTCATTAGCAATTAGGAGACAAATTCTTAAATGCATTTTAATACAAGCATGCATTCCCTTGGCTGAAAAGACATAATGACTTTATTTTACTAAATGACTAGTAGCAAATCCTTTTCAGAGGGAAGAATTTTTCAGAGGTAAAGGGGCATTACGATGTGCTTAGAACTAAGACAACTTCAAAAGAAACACAAACATTCTTCTAGGCGCCTTTCTTGCAAGAAGAGAATCTTTTTGAAGTTTATCTCTAAGTGACTATGAGGTCTCTCTACCTTAAGAACACTTGCATTTATATTCTTTGATCCAAATTGTCATTATCTTTGGATCACCCCAGGCAGAGGTTCAAATGATATTGTCCATGTTAATTCATCTGATTAAATAATTAGATTGGCTGCCCATTTCTGGTTAATAGTGAAATTATCCAGTTTCTAATGGAAAACCACCACAGAAACTTGGCTACTCCTTTCAACAAATGAAAGGGAATTTCCTCAATGTTTAGCTCATCCCGGGATACATAACAGAACTAGTAATCAAATATCATAATTCTGCTTGATTCAGCCACTAAACGTAGCTCTATACTTAGTGTCATATAGCCATGAGACCTAGATCTCCCATCCTGATTTCAGCCAAGAAGATAATTGCTTATACTCAAGGCTAGGCATGCAATACATTGATTTCCTGTTCGGACCTGCGCTCAAAGAGAACATTATCAGTTCCACCTTCTGCTTCTAATGTAATGGGTTTTGTTTTTTTGTTTTGTTTATTTTGTTGTAATTTTTGATATAAATAATTCCTCACTCCTTATAATATTTGGAATAACAAGAATCCATGATATAATTTATTTGGAACCTTCTTTAGAGATACCTATAGATTGTGGGGCAGACGAAAACAACACATGCAAAGAACTGGCATGCTTGCTGGGGCTCACATACTATTTGCTCTGTTCTTATTTAATTTATTACTAATTGCAATTTTCAAGAACATACTCTTCACTGCATATCTGAAATGAAATTAGCTTGTCTGAACTCACTCTAAGAGTTTGAAAGAGCTTGTTTTCTGTTGGACAAAGGCTTAAGAATGCTTGAAGGAAAAGGAGGAGAGAGAAAATGTCTCTAAATGCTAAATGTCTCCATTTGTAGAAGTTTGAGCTACCTCACTCATCCTTCTAGTATGCTGTACTCTGACCTAACAAAATAAAAAATAAGTAATTTAGTGAAATAGTACTAAACTCCCATGGTTATTAACTATAAATATAATTAATGAATCCAGAAGTCTTTCAATAATTATATTTTCTAATTAATTATTTTCTAATTATATTTTATATAATTATATATAAATTATATTTTATATAATAATTATATTTTATAATTATTTATAATTAGAATAAAAATAATAACTTTCATTAATTATAAGATTTTATAGTCCCTGCAGTTATTGAGTATTGTTTTATTTTTCTCAGAAACAGCTTGAAACCTCTCATTTATTTTATAAAATGCCAAATTTTGTGGAAGAGTATGAAATCATCATGATTTGCCCTCCCCACCAGAATTTCATGTGTTTCTTAGAAATGAATTCCACTTAAAACTTCATGATTAACACAATTACTTCTGAGTGTTCTTGGAAATAATTTAATAATCTCTGCTTAAGAAAAGTGAGATTTTGAGAAATTCAAAAAGTAAAAAATTATTAAATGTATAAAATGGGTTTGTTAGTTTACCCCAAAAGGGGTGGGAGAATGAACCATGGACTCAGTGTTTCTAACAGAGGAGGATAAGAATTATGGAAAACAGTCCTTCCTTATAATTACAGGTGCACAGTTGTTAGAACCCATGACCTGTGGCTATTACGGACTACAATTAGAAGAATGAGAAGTAGATCTGGGAGGTAGACCAGGCATGTGACCCAAAGTAAATTTGTTGAATGGTATGTGCCCAAACTCTTGCACCTCGGAACATTCTTTTTTTTTTTTTTTTTAAGATTTTGTTTATTTATTTGACAGAGAGAGAGAGGTCACAAGTAGGCAGAGCAGCAGGCAGAGAGAGAAGGGGAAGCAGGCTCCCTGCTGAGCAGAGAGCCTGATGCAGGGCTCCATCCCAGGACCCTGAGATCACGACCTGAACCAAAGAAGGAGGCTAAACCCACTGAACCACCCAGGTGCCCCAGCACCTCAGAACATTCTTACTCCTATTGATTAAACTATTATTGGCTGGAAAAATATATGCTTTACAGTGCCTGTACTATTGGCATCTTGGCATTACTAGGAATTGATGGTAGGGACAGAGCAAAGCCTGAGAGAACTGAGAAAGTGTTTTATGATGGTAAAGATTCTAATAGTTTAGAATGTAGCTGCCATCACAGAATTCTTAAATCATCACAAACAAAGAACTCATTACTTTTTGCCCTGTCTGACATTTGATATTTCAAAAAATGGACAGTACTTACACTTTGCAGTGACAGCAAGTCCTTCTCATGTCTATCATATCCTGGCTACTGACCAACACTCCAGCTGTGTCTGGTGTCACTTTCCACCTTGCTTACTATGTTGCAGAAACACTGTTTTTATGTTAGATTTTCTATGATCCAGTCTCCTTCCAACTCCTAGCCTCACATTTGCCCTCAGAAAGAAGCGTTTTCCCTTCCTTCCTTTCTTCTTCTCTTTCTTCTTTCTTTTCTTTCTTTCTCTCTCTCTTTCTTTCTTTCTTTCTTTCTTCCTCTCTTTCTCTTCTTTCTTTCTTTCTTTCTTTCTTTCTTTCTTTCTTTCTTTCTTTCTTTCTTCTTTTTCTTTCTTTCTTTCCCTCTTGAAATTAGTCTCTTCTCACTTTCAAGCCCTGCCTGACATGCCACTTATTTAGATAGGCCCTCCCTGCCCACCTCATCTAAATTAGGTTTCCGCATTTCACCTTCAGATATATCTGCCTCAATATCCCATTTTCATCAAAGATGTTTTATTTTTTTTAATGTCCTTTTTTTTTAAGATTTTTATCTATTTATTTGACACAGAGGGAGAGAGAGAGCGCGCACAGCAGGGGGGGGCATCAGGCAGAGGGAGAAGGAGAGAAGCAGGCTCCCTGGGGAGCAGGGAGCCAGATGTGGGGCTCAATCCCAGGACCCTGGGATCATGACCTGAGCTGAAGGCAGACACCCAACCGACTGAGCCACCCAGGTGCCCTTCATCAAAGATGTTTTAAAATGAGAAATTATTTTTATTTATTGTATACTTCTTGTTGTCCCTTTCCTCTATTTGAATATAAATTCAATGAGAACCAGAATGGTTTCCATTTCATTCAAGGATGAATTGCCAGTGCATAATAGAAATAGAATGTATAACTTCTGGTGGGAAAAAGAAAGTTATGATTGGATTTAACAGCTTTAATGAGAAGCAAGCCAATACAACAATGTTATATTTTTGTGCTATTCTAGTGACCTCTTGGGAGACCATGACTACCCAAGAAATGTAGTATTAGTGATAAAGTAAATTACCTTTATTTTCCACATTAGATCAGGGAATAAAATGTGTTTAGGAAGAAAATCAAACTTTGACGAGAGAATATACTATCTACTGTTGTCTATAATATTGATGAGAATGTAAAAGAGTGAAAAAACAATTCCTTTTAGCAAAATTAACTTTGTTAAAAGAACTTTACTTCCTTTGGATTTTTCTGTAATTAATCTGGGATTTTCACTTTGGCTGACAGGGTATAACTGAGTCAGAGTTGCATATCTTCTAGGAAAGAGCCAAGCACTGTTAAAACAAAAACTTTGAGGAGGAAGTGATCATAAGTAAGATATTCTTCTTAAAGGAGAGGTTATCTGTACAGTTTCTGAATTTGTTTCAAATTCACTGCTGCATTTTTCTGACGGTATTGTATGGGAAATTTGTTTTGGAAAACAGTGGGCAATTTTAGGGGAAAAAAAGAAAGCAAAGCTGGGAACTTGAGCATTGAAGTTCTACTATTATGACTCTAGAATAAAATTTGCCATTTTTGCTCTCAGAAAGTCAAGAAAATACAATTTTGGAGAAAGAAAGTCAAATTGGTTGTTTTATACCATGATGATAGAGCTATTGTCTTGCTAAACACTTGGCTCTTTAAAATGTACTTTAGTGTTCTTGTGAAAACAGACTGATTCATTAACAACATGTTATACATTTCATCAAAAACAGAACTTTTCAATAAAATACCTCCACATAATATGGTGTTATTCTTATTAAATTTATTGTTCTGATTCATCAGCCATGAGTTTTAAAAAATGAGGAAACAAGGCCACAATTAATCTCATGCATAAAATAATTCTCCACAGCTTTAGGGCTTCCATATGTTTTTAAGCTACTGATATTTACATATATCAGAATAATTAACTCTGTACGTGAATTCTTACGACTGTCTAAAAACATTTTGAGGGTGTATACTAGAGTTTCTATTTTCTAAAACTGCCCATGAATCATTTTAATAAGTAAAACAAAGATGAGAAGTATACACTTTAATTCACATCAATTTTCATCAGCATCAATGGAACAAATCTTGCTTTCTCTCCAAAGAGATCAACATCATTTCTTCTCAGGCCCTCTCATTTTAAAATTCTTAGGGGGTACCTGGGTGGCTCATGGGTTAAGCCTCTGCCTTCGGCTCAGGTCATGATCTCAGGGTCCTGAGATCAAGCCCCACATCAGGCTCTCTGCTCCACGGGGAGCCTGCTTCCCTCTCACTCTCTGCCTGCCTCTCTGCCTACTTGTGATCTCTGTCTGTCAAATAAATAAATGAGCTCTTTAAAAAAAAAATTCTTAGATTTGTGTGCATATGTTTGAGTGTGTATATATGTGTATATGTTTAAAAATACATATGTTCCCATTCAAATGTGGAAACTATGAACAATATGGTTTCCTTATTTCTCCATAAGTGAACTTCAGAAAAACTTAAACTTTGTGAGAGAAAGTAATATATTATGAGATGAATATTCAATCAAGCCATAGTTCACACTTACTGTCAAGTTTGTTGATCCCATATCAAATGATGTTCCAGGATTCCTCTTCCTACTATAAATCTCCTCTAGGTACAGAGAGATACCTATGTCCATGGATTTGGAGAAGAGGTCTCTGGTATGCATGTTCTTCTCTTCATTGCTTCAGATAAATTCCAGATGATTCATTAACTCATCTCAACTAGACTCTGAGCCATGGTTTCACAACTTGTTCTACCTACTGTTGAAATACCTTGAGGTTGGTCTAACTTATGGTCTGTTCAGAACATGGTAGTTCCCTTTTCCCCATAATGTGGCTCTGTTTTGGTTCTCACTGATTCTTCAAATCTTTTGAGTCTCAGAAATACCTGACATCCAGGCCCCGGCTTAGACTATTCACATCAAAGCAACCATCCCAAGGCTACCTATTCCCTCATCAAGCTTGCCATGAGGTGGTCCTAGCCTCATGGCAAGCTTGACTCCCAATTCTGAGCTCTTCCACAGAGGAATACCAGAACTTCTAGATCCCTCTCCCGTTGTGTGCAGACCCTACACTATCTCATGTTTATTCTCTTAGGCATACCAAGACACTCTCTCTCTTTAGCTACAACTAACCACTACCAAAGGGAAAAACAAACAAACAAAAACAAACAAACAAAAAACTTCAGGGTGTTTAATAACAGGGTGTTTAATAAAAATAAAGAGGCATTTCCATGTGATTTAAAAGCAGGCATCCAAAGCAAAAGAATTTTCTAGGTACCTCTCTTGCAAAAAGAGTTTTCGAAAGATTATCTATAAGTGACTAAGAGGCTGCTAAGTAAAATACATCTGATATATAAACATATCTCCAATCCTGGCTTCTACCTTGTTCGGTGCAAGATCTTTAGGAATTTTGAGATTCTGCTGTTGTTAACATAGTCAAGTTATGAAGATAAGTTTTCCCCATGAGGAAAAACAAGTCCACGTTGAAGTCTTGAAACCACGCAGTGACTGTGTTATTCTGGGCTTAGTCCTATTTTTACCTGAGGTGATAAGCTTCATGGCCAAGCCTTCATTGTAGTAATTTAAAAATGTTTAATTTTTTTTAAAGATTTTATTTATTTATTGACAGAGATCACAAGTAGGCAGAGAGGCAGGCAGAGAGAGAGAGGAGGAAGCAGGCTCCCTGCTGAGCAGAAAGCCAGATGCAGGGGTTTGATCCCAGAACCCCGGGATCATGACCTGAGCCAAAAGCAGAGGCTTTAACCCACTGAGCCACCCAGGTGCCCCAAAAATGTTTAATATTTTTAATACACTGCTTCAACCATGTTTCATTTTCCAATATTTTGAAGTAGGGTTACATTTTATTGTTTTTGTTTTGTTTTGTTTTGCTTTTTTAATGTGGGTTTGCTGATTGAAGGACTGTGTTCTTTATCTTTTATAAACTATATGCATAATGCATTGTCTTTAATTTCCAGGTTGTCTTTTTAAAGTGAAATAAGAACTCAAACATATTTGCAAAAATCTCCTTCCCAATCTTTTCCATTTGCATTTTTCTGTACATGATTTAGGGCTTTTTTATTTTTTTTTAACAATTTGTTAAATTGTTAATTTGTTCTTTTCTAAAGAACTGTTCTCTTCTATGCTCATATTCCATTAGTTGTATAAATAATGAAAGAAGTAACAAAAAGTACACCTGGAGAAAAAAAGATTTGGGGAAAAATACAAATTGTTCTTAGTAAGCATGCAGCTTATCTGGTGGTAGCAGAAATGAGAGAATAGTAGACCATAATTTAGTAGCCCTGAGCAGGGCTTGGGTGATGTACATAAATTATGGGCTTTGCAAGGGTAATTGGGATTCTTAGTTAATCCAATAGGTTAGTTAAGTAGAGGCCAGTTAAAAGGGCTTCTGCCATATTTACACATTTTTATATGGTAATATCAATCATGCAAATATAAGTTTCCTTTTTCCTCTTCACTTAGTTGAATTCAACTGCCTACTTGTGGACACATACTCAGTTACATATGGGGAATATCAAGATGAGTGGGGACTGGACCCTGAATGCAAAAAGGGTCATGCAAAGGGGATCACAAACAGCCATCCATATTTTCCACCAAGTGCAAAAACTAATAATAAATGCTTTTACCTATTAGAAATAGGCCCCCATGCGATTTATTTTTATGTTAGCTTTTTTCCCAGTATTTTATGTAATGTTTTACTGTATAATTTAGAGAAAGTGTTTAAAGACATAAGAGCAACTGAAAGCGTGTGCCCTCATCACTAATTGTTAGTCTACATTAGTTACAATCCTTTGAATGTTCTTCATTCAGTTGTGAGGAGGGTTAAATTTAAATCTTTCTCAGTCTCCTGAGATTTCTGAATCATCTCTGTATCTCTGAAAAAAATTGAACAGCATAGCATCTAGTGCTTTATCAGATGGCTTTTTACTTATGAATGTCTAGAGGTCATTTGCCTCACTCATAACTCCACTCCATGACTCGACACCATTATTTGGCCTTCCAGTACTTCTGAGCGATATTTGGCCAATGTTATTTTTTTCTGATTTTCCTTTTTTCCTTCACCTTTTTGAAGTTTTTGTAAACACAAAATGGAATAATTATTTGATGGTTAACATAGTGCAAATTTTTTAAGTCTTTGCAATTAGATTCAGTTTTGTTACATTTCAAAATTAGGAAAGTATTTTACCATTACTTTTTTTTTTTTTAAGATTTTATTTTCTTTAGAGAAAGAATGTGAGTGGGTGGTGGAAGAGGGATGGAAAGAATCTCAAGCAGAGTCCTTGCTGAGTGCAGGACTTGACTCAAGGCTTAATCTCAGGATCCCAAGATCCTGACCTGAGCCTAAGGCAAACCCTTAACTGACTGAGCCACCCAGGTGCCCCAAGAGAATATAAGACTTTAGAGGAAATGTAAATCACCTTTGTTAGCCTCATCTTTCTGCTCATACCTAGCATTTTTTATTCATCTTAATAAAATTGCAAATTCAGTGCCTGACATATACTTGGCACTTAGAAAAGTTTGTTAAATGAATGTAACTGAAGTAACATAATTGCTTATGAAAGACTTCTCTTGTTTTAAGTGGCTTTTTTAATAAGATGTTTTCCATTTTTAAAGAAAGATAATAGAGAATTTTAGAAACAAAAATGTAATGCTAATAGGAACCATAACAATTATCTAGTCCATCTCTTCCAATTTTCAGATGAAACTGACAGCCAAAGAAATTAAGTGATTTAACGAATGGCAAGTTAAACTGACTTCACATTTTTAAGATGTATTACTGAACCATGTGGTTTATTTAGTTCAAAATTTTGATTCAACCAAGTCGTATGAAGTATGTGTAATGATGAAAGCACTGTAATTGAAGTGCTGAGCTTTAAAAATTAAAGAAAAAAAAAAGAATGAAACACAACATTCCTACCCACAAAGAGTTCATAAACTCTGGACTATTATTTGGGAACTACTGAGATTTAATTTTCCAACTCAGAACTGGAATCTGGGCTAGAGATACGGGTTTGAGAATTACTGACAACCAGTTGTTATAACTAAATGCATGTGGTAAATGAGATCACAGAAGAAAAGAAAATAAAACAAAAGAAATAGCTGAACTAAGGGTGGAGTCCTAGTGGTGACTTGTTTATAAGATGAAAGAGTCAAGGGGAAAAAAAAAACACTTAGGACGAGGAAAATCAGAAGATAATAATAGTTCTTTGAAAATGAAGGGACTTAGAAAATCAAGGAGTGAGTGGTGGGCTCTGTTATATACTTTGCAGAAAAACCAATCATGATGGAGACTTAAAAGACAACACTGAAATCAAAAATTCAGAATCTTCAAGGATTCTTGCAAAAGTGCTTTTGCTACTAAGAGGGTAGTAAGTTAAGGGCCGCAATCCAGATTGCAAAGAATTTTGAAAAGAAGAGGTGGACAGGAACATAAAAGTCAAAGATTAACATTTTCCAGAATTTGTTCTGCTAGTAGCTTCATAGGTTTTAATAGCTATTACTTGAAAAATATAAAGAAGTTTGGGGTCAAGATGGCGGAGAAGTAGCAGGCTGAGATGACATCGGGTAGCAGGAGATCAGCTAGATAGCTTATCTAACCATTGTGAACACCTACAAATCCAACGGGAAATCGAAGAGAAGAAGAGCAACAATCCCAGAAACAGAAAATCGATCACTTTCTGAAAGCTCCAACAATTGACTGCTTTCCTCGAGGTGGGACCGCAAACCAGGGAGGCGGGGCTATTGGGCGCTTTGCTCTGAGAGCGCACTGAGGAGCGGAACCCCAAGCTCTCGGCTCCTCCGGGCCGAGAGATTGGGAGGCCGCCATCTTCATTCCCGTCCTCCGGAACTCTACAGAAAGCGCTCAGGGAACAAAAGCTCCCGAAAGCGAACCCGAGCGGATTACTTAGCCCGGCCCCTGGCAAGGGCGGTGCAATTCCGCCTGCGGCAAGGACACTTGAGAATCACTACAACAGGCCCCTCCCCCAGAAGATCAACAAGAAACCGATCCAAAACCAACTTCAGTCACCAAGAACAGCGGAATTCCACAGCAGGAGAAAGCAAATCCTACCTGGACAAAATGACAAGGCGGAAAAACTCACCTCAAAAAAAAAGAACAAGAGGCCGTACCGAAGGCTGGAGACCTAATCAATACAGACATAGGTAGCATGACAGATCTAGAGTTCAGAATGACAATTCTCAAGGTTCTAGCCGGGCTCGAAAAAGGCATAGAAGATATTAGAGAAACCCTCTCCGGAGAGATAAAAGCCCTTTCTGGAGAAATAAAAGAACTAAAATCTAACCAAGTTGAAATCAAAAAAGCTATTCATGAGGTGCAATCAAAAATGGAAGCTCTCACTGCCAGGATAAATGAGGCAGAAGAAAGAATTAGTGACATAGAAGACCAAATGACAGAGAATAAAGAAGCTGAGCAAAAGAGAGACAAACAACTACTGGAACACGAGGAGAGGATTCGAGAGATAAGTGACACCATAAGACGACACAACATTAGAATAATTGGGATTCCAGAAGAAGAAGAAAGAGAGAGGGGAGCAGAAGGTATATTGGAGACAATTATTGGAGAGAATTTCCCTAATATGGCAAAGGGAACAAACATCAAAATCCAGGAGATGCTAAGAACGCCCCTCAAAATCAATAAAAATAGGTCCACACCTCGTCACCTGATAGTAAAATTTACAAGTCTTAGCGACAAAGAGAAAATCCTGAAAGCAGCCCGGGAAAAGAAGTCTGTAACATACAAGGGTAAAAACATTAGATTGGCAGCGGACCTATCCACAGAGACCTGGCAGGCCAGAAAGAACTGGCATGATATATTCAGAGCACTAAACGAGAAAAACATGCAGCCAAGAATACTATATCCGGCTAGGCTATCATTGAAAATAGAAGGAGAGATAAAGAGCTTCCAGGACAAACAAAAGCTGAAAGAATTTGCAAACACCAAACCAGCTCTACAGGAAATATTGAAAGGGGTCCTCTAAGCAAAGAGAGACCCTAAAAGTAGTAGATCAGAAAGAAACAGAAACAATATACAGTAACAATCACCTTACAGGCAATACAATGGCACTAAATTCATATCTCTCAATAGTTACCCTGAATGTTAATGGGCTCAATGCCCCAATCAAAAGACACAGGGTATCAGAATGGATAAAAAAACAAAACCCATCCATATGCTGCCTACAAGAAACTCATTTTAGACCCGAAGACACCTCCAGATTTAAAGTGAGGGGGTGGAAAACAATGTACCATGCTAATGGACATCAGAAGAAAGCTGGGGTGGCAATCCTTATATCAGATCAATTAGATTTTAAGCCAAAGACTATAATAAGAGATGAGGAAGGACACTATATCATACTCAAAGGGTCTGTCCAACAAGAAGATCTAACAATCTTAAATATCTATGCCCCTAACATGGGAGCAGCCAACTATATAAACCAATTAATAACAAAATCAAAGAAATACATCGACAGTAATACAATAATAGCAGGGGACTTTAACACTCCCCTCACTGAAATGGACAGATCATCTAAGCAAAAGATCAACAAGGAAATAAAGGCCTTAAATGACACACTGGACCAGATGGACATCACAGATATATTCAGAACATTCCATCCCAAAGCAACAGAATATACATTCTTCTCTAGTGCACATGGAACATTCTCCAGAATAGACCACATCCTGGGTCATAAATCAGGTCTCAATCGGTACCAAAAGATCGAGATCATTCCCTGCATATTTTCAGACCACAATGCTCTGAAGTTCGAACTCAATCACAAGAGGAAATTTGGAAAGAACGCAAATACATGGAGACTAAACAGCATCCTTCTAAAAAATGAATGGGTCAACCAGGAAATTAAAGAAGAATTGAAAAAATTCATGGAAACAAATGATAATGAAAACACAACAATTCAAAATCTGTGGGACACAACAAAGGCAGTCCTGAGAGGAAAATATATAGCAGTGCAAGCCTTTCTCAAGAAACAAGAAAGGTCTCAAATACACAACCTAACCCTACACCTAAAGGAGCTGGAGAGAGAACAACAAAGAAAGCCTAAACCCAGCAGGAGAAGAGAAATCATAAAGATCAGAGCAGAAATCAATGAAATAGAAACTAAAAAAACAATAGAACAAATCAACAAAACTAGGAGCTGGTTCTTTGAAAGAATTAATAAGATTGATAAGCCCCTGGCCAGACTTATCAAAAAGAAAAGAGAAAGGACGCAAATAAATAAAATCATGAATGAAAGAGGAGAGATCACAACCAACACCAAAGAAATACAAACAATTATAAGAACATACTACGAGCAACTCTATGGCAACAAATTTGACAACCTGGAAGAAATGGATACATTTCTAGAGATGTATAAACTACCACAACTGAACCAGGAAGAAATAGATAACCTGAACAGACCCATAACCAGTAAGGAGATTGAAACAGTCATCAAAAATCTCCAAACAAACAAAAGTCCAGGACCAGACGGCTTCCCAGGGGAATTCTACCAAACATTTAAAGAAGAATTAATTCCTATTCTCCTGAAACTGTTCCAAAAAATAGAAATGGAAGGAAAACTTCCAAACTCATTCTATGAGGCCAGCATCACCTTGATCCCAAAACCAGACAAGGATCCCACCAAAAAAGAGAATTACAGACCAATATCCTTGATGAACACAGATGCGAAAATTCTCACCAAAATACTGGCCAATAGGATCCAACAGTACATTAAAAGGATTATTCACCACGACCAAGTGGGATTTATTCCAGGGCTGCAAGGTTGGTTCAACATCCGCAAATCCATCAATGTGATACAATACATTAATAAAAGAAAGAGTAAGAACCATATGATACTCTCAATAGATGCTGAAAAAGCGTTTGACAAAGTGCAGCATCCCTTCCTGATTAAAACTCTTCAAAGTGTAGGGATAGAAGGCACATACCTCAATATTATCAAAGCCATCTATGAAAAACCCACCGCAAATATCATTCTCAATGGAGAAAAACTGAAAGCTTTTCCGCTAAGGTCAGGAACACGGCAGGGATGTCCGTTATCACCACTGCTGTTCAATATAGTACTAGAAGTCCTAGCCTCAGCAATCAGACAACAAAAAGAAATTAAAGGCATCCAAATCGGCAAAGAAGAAGTCAAACTATCACTCTTTGCAGATGATATGATACTATATGTGGAAAACCCAAAAGGCTCCACTCCAAAACTGCTAGAACTTATACAGGAATTCAGTAAAGTGTCAGGATATAAAGTCAATGCACAGAAATCAGTCGCATTTCTTTACACTAACAACAAGACAGAAGAAAGAGAAATTGAGGAGTCAGTCCCATTTACAATCGTACCCAAAACCATAAGATACCTAGGAATAAATCTAACCAAAGAGGCAAAGAATCTATACTCAGAAAACTATAAAGTACTCATGAAAGAAATTGAGGAAGACACAAAGAAATGGAAAAATATTCCATGCTCATGGATTGGAAGAACAAATATTGTGAAAATGTCTATTCTACCTAAAGCAATCTACACATTTAATGCAATCCCTATCAAAATCCCATCCATTTTTTTTAAAGAAATAGAACAAATAATCCTAAAATTTATATGGAACCAGAAAAGACCTCGAATAGCCAAAGGAATATTGAAAAAGAAAGCCAAAGTCGGTGGTATCACAATTCCAGACTTCAAGCTCTATTACAAAGCTGTCATCATCAAGACAGTATGGTACTGGCACAAAAACAGACATATAGACCAATGGAACAGAATAGAGAGCCCAGAAATAGACCCTCAACTCTATGGTCAACTAATCTTCGACAAAGCAGGAAAGAATATCCAATGGAAAAAAGACAGCCTCTTCAACAAATGGTGCTGGGAAAATTGGACAGCCACATGCAGAAAAATGAAATTGGACTATTTCCTTACACCACACACGAAAATAGACTCAAAGTGGATGAAGGACCTCAATGTGCGAAAGGAATCTATCAAAATCCTTGAGGAGAATGCAGGCAGCAACCTCTTTGACCTCCACCGCAGCAACTTCTTCCTAGGAACATCGCCAAAGGCAACAGAAGCAAGGGCAAAAATGAACTATTGGGATTTCATCAAGATCAAAAGCTTTTGCACAGCAAAGTAAACAGTTAACAAAACCAAAAGACAACTGACAGAATGGGAGAAGATATTTGCAAATGACATATCAGATAAAGGGCTCATATCCAAAATCTATAAAGAGCTTATCAAACTCAATACCCAAAGAACAAATAATCCAGTCAAGAAATGGGCAGAGGACATGAACAGACATTTCTGCAAGGAAGACATCCAGATGGCCAACAGACACATGAAAAAATGCTCCACATCACTCGGCATCAGGGAAATACAAATCAAAACCACAATGAGATACCACCTCACACCAGTCAGAATGGCTAAAATTAACAAGTCAAGAAATGACAGATGCTGGCGAGGATGCGGAGAGAGGGGAACCCTCCTACACTGTTGGTGGGAATGCAAGCTGGTGCAACCACTCTGGAAAACAGTGTGGAGGTTCCTCAAAAAACTGAAAATAGAGCTACCCTACGACCCAGCAATTGCACTCCTGGGTATATATCCTAAAGATACAAACGTGGTGCTCCGAAGGGGCACGTGCACCCGAATGTTTATAGCAGCAATGTCCACAATAGCCAAACTATGGCTAGAACCTAGATGTCCATCAACAGATGAATGGATAAAGAAGATGTGGTATATATACACAATGGAATACTATGCAGCCATCAAAAGACATGAAATCTTGCCATTTGCGACGACGTGGATGGAACTAGAGGGTATCATGCTTAGCGAAATAAGTCAATCGGAGAAATATAACTATCATATGATCTCTTTGATATGAGGAAGTGGAGATGCAAGGTGGGGGGGTTTGGGGGGAGGTAGGAAAAGAAAAAATGAAAAGATGGGATTGGGAGGGAGACAAACCATAAAAGACTCAATCTCAAGAAACAGACTGAGGGTTGCGGGGGGGAAGGGGGACGGGAGAGGGTGGTGGGGAAATGGACATTGGGGAGGGTATGTGCTATGATGAGTGCTGTGAAATGTGTAAACCAGACGATTCACAGACCTGTACCCCTGGGGATAAAAATACATTATATGTTTATTAAAATAAAAAAAATTTTAAAAAAATAAAATAAAAAAAAAGAAAAGTAAAAAAAAAAAAGAAGTTTGGGGCAGAGTTCAATTGTGAAGTATCTTTGGGAAACAATTTAAAAAGTTAATTTTGCTGTAGAACTTCTCAGAAAATTTATTTGGCAATGGGAGTGGGGAATATCACAAAGGGGTATATTTGGTCATCTACTTTCTTAAATAAAAAAGAAAAAATTAACACTTTTTGAGATTAATATTCCACATTAGTCACCTGGGAAATTTTGTTTTGTAATAAAAAGAAGAAACCAAAATGTTTAACATTAATAGAGAGAGAAGGGAAAGAAAGAGCAGGATTTAGAAAAGAACTTTTCCCCAGTTTTGTTGAGATATAATTATGTAACAGTTAAGGTATACAGTGTTGATTTGATACATTTATATATTGCAAAATGATGACCACCATAGTGTTGGCTAACACTTCCCTCATATCACATAATTACAATTTCTTTTTTGTGATGAGAACATTCAAATATATTAAACAGTTTTATTAACTATAATCACCATGCTGTACATTAGATCCCCAGAACTTTTACATATTAAAACTGGAAGTTTGTACTCTGGTTATAATTTCCCCTTTCCCCTCAACCCTCCTGCCTCTGGTAACCACCATTCTATTCTCTCTTTCTACAAGTTGTTTGTTTGTTTGTTTGTTAGATTCCATATATAAATGAGATAATACAGTATATTTCTTTCTGTGTCTGACTTAGTGCACTTAGCATTATGCTCTTAAGGTCTATCCATATTGTCACAAATTGCAGGATGTCCTTCTTTCTCATGACTGAATAATATTTTTGTATGTATCCATCCTACATCTTCTTTATCCATTCATCTATTGAAGGACACTTATGCTGTTATCATGTCTTGGCTACTGTGAATAATGCTACATTGAACATGAGATTGTTGACATCTCTTCAAGATCCTGTTTTCATTTTCTTTGTATATATACGCAGAAGTAGGATTGTTGGATCATGTGGTAGTTCTATTTTTAATTTTTTGAGGAAACTTCATACATTTTCAATAGCAGCTACACCAGTTTATCTTCCCGTCAGCAGTGCACAAGTATTCCCTTTTCTCCACATCCTGTCCATCACTTGTTATCTCTTGGCTTTTGATATAACCACTCTCATGCGCAAGGTGATGTCTTGTGTTTTGATTTGCATTTCCCTGATGATTTGTGATGTTGAGTACATTTTCATGTGCCGGTTGGCCATGTGTAGGTGTTCTTCAGAAAAATATAAGAAGATTGATATCATATAAAGCACTTTTACTGACCACAAGAGTATAGAAATAGAAATCAGTTATAAAGAGAAAACTGAAAAATCCACAAATATTTGGAGATTAAACAACATGCTACAGAACAACCAGTGGAGCAAAGAAGATACAAAAGGGAAACAAACAAAAATCTTCAGACATATGGAATTACAACATATCAAAACCTATGGAATATAGCAAAATGCAACATATTAAAACTTGTAGTACACAGTTCTAAGAAAGACGTTTATATAGTGGTAAACACGTATAGTAAGAAAAAGGAAAGATCTCACATAAACAACCTGACCTTACACCTCAAGGAACTCGTAAAAGAAGAACAAATTATTGTCAAAGTTAAAAGAAGAAAAGAAATAATAAAGATTGGAGCAGAAAGAAATGAAGAAGAGTCTAAAGAGATGGTAGAAATGATCCATGAAACTAATTGCTGGTATTGTGAAAAGAAAACAAAATACATAAACCCTTACCTAGACTTACAAAGAAAGAGAGAGGATTCAAACAAACTTACAAATGAAAGAGGAGATGTGACACTGATACCAAACAAATACAAAGAACATGAAAAGCTACTGAGAACAATTATACATCAACGAATTGGGATGGACTAGAAAAGATGGATAAATTCTTGGTAAGTGCCTTTGCTTGCCTTATATCCCTGCTCATTTTCTGGCCCTCCCAAACCTTATTTGCAAATTTTAGTTTAAACACTGTTAGAAGAATCCTATTAACAACAAAAAGATTGTTTTTTTAGGGTGCCTGGGTGGCTCAGTTGTTAAGCATCTGCATTCAGCTCAGGTCATGATCCCAGGGTCCTAGGATAGAGCCCCACATTAGGCTCCCTGCTCAGTGGGAAGCCTGCTTCTCCCTCTCCCTCTGCTGCTTCCATTTCTGTTCCCTCTCTCACTGTGTCTTTCTCTGTCAAATAAATAAATAAAATATTTTTTAAAATATTGTTTTGTACTTTTTTCCTTTTTTTAAAAAAATTAAAAGAATTTTTCTGTTTATGAGGCTTTTTTTTTCCCCCTATAGCAAATGGATGCTCTAGGGAGTGACCTTCCATCACTTGTCTTTGTCTCAGGAACATGGTTTGCTCTGTGGCTTGGCATTTTAGAGCTGTCCTTTTTTGGCAAGTCTTGAAAAAGCTATCTTTTCACATTATTTGACAGAAGTAAAATGGTACCCTCACCTAAAATGTCACCTGCACTAGATTGGCATTATGCTTGGAAATACAAGTATCAGAATAATTCCCAAAGAGATGTCTCTGTGTTTATCTCCAAAATGTTTCTACATGTTGGTATCTAAAAGGATAGATATTGGTTATTTTATTAGGTCAAACTTTAATCCCTGATAGAGAGCAAAGAATTATAAAAATGGGGCCTAGGACAGATAAATTTTCCTTTAGTCATTAAACATTAGTGCTGGAAAGGAAAATAGAGTTAATTGAATTCTGTGGTTAGTAAAATGAATTTAGAAAAATCCACATTCTGGTACCATTGTGGAGAAAGGAGGTGAGCTAAATTAGCAAGGTTCCTGGTTTCTCAATTTTCTTCCCCTATGGCATTTCTTTGAGTTTCTTTTTACACTGTGGTCTTCTTTATTAGATGCAAAAATATTTGAAATCAATGATCTAAATATTTTATATTGAAAAGGTGGAAAATTAGTTTCGAAGGGATTAAATGATTTTTCCCATATCATAACCCTAATAAAAGACATAATTGAAACTAGGACCATGGTTTCTTGAGTTCAAGTGCATTGTATTTTTTATTTCACTTTTTTATTAAAGATCTAAGAACCCAATTGTAATGTCATGATATATTGGACACGATGTCTTGAAAAAGAAAAAAAAATAGAAAGAATATAGGAAAAAAATTACAAAGAAGATTGAAATTCTTTCTCCATCTGTTTGAATTCATTATAGATATTGAAAGTGATAAAAAATTTAAATAATAGAATTTTGTCCAAAATCCATGGCCTATTAATCCAGATCAGGATTTTTCAACCTCAGCACTACTGAATTTTATTTTATTTTTTTCCCTGTGCGTTATAGGATGTTTAGCAGCATCCCTGGCCTCAACCAACTAGATTTGTGAAGAGATCTCTCAATCATGACAATTGAAAATATCTCCAGACAATGCCAAACATCCACTGGGGGGCAATATCACCTACAGGTAAGAACCACTGATCTAGAGTATCTAATTCAGAATTGAGAGAACTAATTGAAGATATGCTACCATATGTTAGTTATTGTGTGTGTACATGTGTTCCAAGATTTTAAGCAGTACAGTCAGATATTTTCAAAATTTCTAGGGAAATATTTGGGACAATAAGAAATGAGGTAGGTGTGGAAGTCAAGGCTTAATGTGTAGAAATGAAGTGGGATGCATGTGAGTTGATTATATGCCTAGCAGGTATGGTGAGTCAACAAAAATATTTGATATTGTAATTTAATAGAACTCAGTTACCACAAACACTTGTGTGACCCCTTGGCAAAGCAATTAAACTTGAGGGCATGGTGATGGTGACAGAATTTCTTTAAGCTTGCCATTTTGATGCATGCATGTGTTTCAGAGTGGAAAATGGAAAAAGTCATGAAGAAAGGGCTGTCTTGAGGAATGGACTATGATATTCTATGTAACTTCTGCCTTGAACTTACTCCTTTGCTACCTAAAAACAAGAAGATCTGTAAATTAGCTTCCCATTATTACAATAAAAAGGAGTTATATGTTGGTTTCTCCTCTTCCACCTTCCTCTCCTCCTCCTCCTCTTTGTATTTAGTGAGCAACTATTATTTACAGCGCGGATTGCTTTTCTTTTGCCCACATAGTTCTAGTGAGTCTTTCAACCCCTGGATTATCACTTTCTGTGCAAAGCATGACTCAGTTTTGCCCAATATTATTACTTTTAGATATTTTTTGTTTGTTTTATGGCCATTGGCATAGAGATCTCTTTATTACTTTTAGATTTTGACCTTTAATGATCCTGTAAAGGTGGCAATCTGTGATTGTCTTATCTGCCAATGCAAGGAGCCTGGCCACAACAGGAGAGAATAAAACCAACAGTCAAAGAGAAACAAAGCCAAACAACCCTGAAAGACAAACAGCCTCAAGACGTTTTTAAGTACCTGGATCCAGCCATATCTGAAGTTCATTTTTCCCTTTGGACATCCAACAGTATGACTCAACAAAATTATCTCTTTTTGTCTCATCTAGTTTGTGTTAGATTTCTATCATTTACAGTTGAAAAAGTTCTGCTCAGTATAGTGAATATTCCCAGTGAGCAAATGTGGGCAAGGCATTGCAAATACAGAGACAGCAGAGTGGCAGCTAAAGAAGTAAAAGATCAACCGGATAACAGCAAAGGGTAGAAAACCCCTTGAACTTTAATGCAGTGAATAATGAAAAAGTAGCGAGTGTGTGACTTATCTTGCAAGCCTGTTCCTCAAGGACAAGCAAGGCATCAGAGACAAATGACCTCATAACAGATTGAAATAGAGACGATAATGGAGGAGGAAAATGTCCAGAATCAAACCAGTGACTTTGTCCTTCTATTCACCTACTCTTTGCAAATTCTAATGATGGAGGAAAAAGAGTTCAACTCACCTGTGTAAGAGTTGTAACATTTATTTATTCAACCCAACATTTCCAAGTCAACAACCAAGAGGGAGGGATTCTAACTTGATAAAGATTGAGTCTTTGCAGTCTTTATAAAAGATTTTAGTCTAGGGAGAAAAGAAAATTCAAGAAATCATGTACAGCATGATAGCTACTGTGGTGTAGGCAAGCACAGAATGTAATGTGAAATTTACTCTTTTGTTGTGGCTTCTTCAGCTGTAAGTGACAGAAAACAATTCAAACTAACTTAAGTAGGAAAAAACTCTTGTGTGGACATACATTCAGGTACAGCTGAACTCAGGATTTCAAACCATGACACTAGAAATCTGTCTTCTCTCTGCCTCTTAGTTTTGTTTACTTGTGTATTGACTTTACCCCCAGGAAATGTATTTTCATGTGTGGAAAGGACCATGGGTAGCTCTGGGTTAACATCATTAGAGGTCATGAATCCAAAGGTAAAAGTTACCCCTCTTTCCCAAATGATACAGAGTGACTCTGCTTTAGTCTAAGACCCATTTCTGGACCAATCCCTGTATCTAAGCGAATGTGTGGGAGCCTTGTCCATGTTCTGCTTCTGCAGTTGGGTGCTTGGGCCATGAGACTAACAGATATTGCAAGGTAAGGAGAAGTGTGAGAGAGAGTGTTATCTGAAGAAAAAAGAAGCTGTATAGTCAAGATCATTTTTTTAATGTTATCATGTTAATTAACATTGTTATTGTAGATGTGCTTCAGTCTCTTAACCCATCTTGGGTGGGACCTGGGAATTGTTAGGTGACATCTGAACTAACTGTTTAGAAGTGTAGTATTTATATGACCACCACTGAGTTAGGCTGAGAAACAAGAGGATGTATTAGTATAGAGGATTCAGTATAATTAGGTGGGCAAGTTTTGGCGAAATTCACTAATGTCTACATATGTACAAATATTATCTATCATTTAATGAGTATTGATCATGTGCTAGGAATTTACTGAGTAAGCTCTTTAATTTGATCATCTCATTCAGTTCTCCCAAATTTTATAAGGTGAATATTACTCTCCTTCCCAAATTGCAAATGATGTTCAGTAAGTTTAAGCGACTTACCCAACCAGTAAGTGATAGAGAATGTAGTAAATTTACCCAACTAGTAAGTGATAGAGAATGGATTGAAACATGGGAAGCATGAAATAAGAATTTGAATATTTAAGATTCATTTAATATGACTTTGTATTTAGGGTGACCATACATCTTAGCTTAGGCCTCTTATCTTCATGTAACTATTAATAGCCTCCTTTCTACTATAAAAAAAATAATAATGTCCAGATTTGGACAGTAAGTTATATGTTCATCCTAATTCTGCTTCCCTCATTAGTATATATGAACTACCATATATTTTATATATATGCCTTTCATTCAAAATGACTTTGGCAAAACTTTTAGGAGAAGAGCTTCAGATCTGCAGAGAAGTTGCAATGTTAGTACAGAGTGTTCTAATGAACTCCACACCCAGTTTCCCCTATTATTAGCATCTTACATAATTTGTCACAACTAATGACCAGTAGTGACATATTTTTATTAACTAAAGTCCATGCTTAATTCATTTTTTCTTAGTTTTTATTGTTTGTCTTTTGTTGTTGTGTCGTCATTGTTGTTACAAGATCCCATCCAGGATGCTGCATTATATTTAGTCATCATGTCTCCTTAAGGTCCTCTTAATTTTGACAGTTTCTCAAGCTGTCCTTGTTTTTTTGTTTGTTTTGTTTTGTTTTGTTTTTTTTAAAGATATATTTATTTGAGAGAGAGAGAGAGAGAGAGCGGTGGGGAGGGGCAGAGGGAGAGAGAATCTTTAGCAGACTCTCCGCTGAACTTAGAGTCCGGTGTGGGGCTCTGTCTCATGAACCTGAGATCATAACGTGACCCAAAATTAAGAGCCAGATGGTTAACCAACTGAGCCACCAGGCACCTCTGGGCTGTCCTTTTTTTTTAAGATTTTTAATTTTATTTACTTGAGAGAGAGAGTGAGAGAGAGCATGAAAGCAGAGGTCAGAGGGAGAAGCAGACTCCCTGAGTAGCTGGCAGCCCGATGCGGGACTCCATCCAGGGACTCTGGGATCATGACCTGAGCCGCAGGCAGTTGCTTAATCAACTGAGCCACCCAGGTGCCCTGTCCTTGTTTTTGATGACACTGACACTTTTTAAAAGTACTACTCAGATGTTTTGTAGACTGTTTCATAATTGGGATTTTTTTGATGTTTTTCTCACTATTAGAATGGCACTGTGGATTTGGGGGGAAAAAATCACAGAGGTTAAATACCAATTTTATTACATCAAATCAAGGGTAAATACCATCCACACGGCTTACCACTGTTGATGTTAACCTGGATTACCTGGATGAGGTGCTGTTGGACATGTTTTTTCACTGTAAAGTTACTCTTTTAAAATGATTATTAAGCTTTTCAGTGTTTATTTATATGGAGAAAATGCCCTCATCTTAAGTGTATGAATCAATTACCTTTGACAGATACATGAACCCATGTAACTACTATCACAGTTGAGGTTTAGAACCCTCTAAAATTGTTTTAACTTCTGTTAATTCAAGAATTCTTTCAGTTATAATTGAGCCAGAAATATTCCAGCTGTAGCAGACATATTACACAATTTTGAATTGCTCTGAAAACAAATTGCTGGGTTGTTAACTATATTTGATTCTACCAGGTTACTTTTAAGACTGGCTATCTCTCCACATATCTTTTCTGAATGGAATAATTAGGACATGCAGTATTTACCATCCCATGGGCTTAAAACCTTGTCTCATTGTAGAAACATGAGCATGAACACATCTCCTAAGAAAAGGAGATTAAAAAAAAATCACAAGGAACCAATGGTTTCCTTCATAACTGCTGAGTATGTGACAAGATGTGAAGAAGTCTGATCTGACATTGACAAATCTAGCATAGAGAAGACTATTTTGGATCAAATCATGGGATATCTCTTCCTGAAGAACAAGGATGTCAAGCAAGAGAATCCAGTGGTATTTTATATTAAAAAAATTTCTAAGAGTGTACCTGAAGTAGGAGTAAGGCTTTATCAGTGTCTTCTAAAAGCACTTTTATCAATGCCTTTTTGAAAGTATGTGTTACAACATTAACCACTGTTCAATTTATGGGAAAATAATTTTTTATAAGAAGCAACACAAATATAAAAGTTCATGAGGAGACATTATGCAAGTTTATATTTTATCAATAATTATAAAAATCAGGCGTGCCTGGGTGGCTCAGTGGGTTAAAGCCTCTGCCTTTGGCTCAGGTCATGATCCCAGGGTCCTGGGATCGAGCCCCACATCGGGCTCTCTGCTTGGCAGGGAGCCTGCTTCCTCCTCTCTCTCTGCCTGCCTCTCTGTGATCTCCATCTGTCAAATAAATAAATAAAATCTTTAAAAAAATAATAATAATTATAAAAATCATGGCATATAATTAAACCGAGAGAAATGTTAAAATTCAGAAAGGAAAAAAATATCTCTTGAGGTTATACATGCTAAAAATAGATAAGAGAAGAACTGCATAATTTGCCCAGATCAGAGGATTTTTTTAACCTTTTATATAAACTTTATTGAGGTATAATTGAAATAAACAAAAATGCATGCATATTTAATATATTGGTAATGAGTTTATAAACATATCAACTAAGTATGATTTTATATAAGAAACATCACTGCAATCAAGATATAGACCATTTCCATCACCCTGGAAATATCCCTTATTCCCCTATGTTTTCAATCCAGTCCCTGTTCCAAGACCCAGGCTGATCTGCTATCACTGTTTGTTAATTTTGACTCTCCTAGAATTTCATAAAAAGGTGTCATATAGAGTCTTTCTTTTTTAATTTGGTATAATATTTTTAAGATTTATTTGTGATATGTGTATCAGTGGTTTCTTTATTTCTATAGCCAAGTAGTATTCCATTATATGGAAACTCCACAGTATATTTATCCTTTTAATGGTCATTTGAGTTGTTTCCATTTTATAATTATTTTGGATAACACCACCATAAACATAAATCTCTGTGGACATACATTTTTTATTTCCTTGGGTAAAAGTGGAAATGTGGGGGCTGCATGTTGAACTTTATAAGAAACTGAGAAAGAGTTTTCTAAAGTAGTTGTAACGTTTTACATTTTGGCTAGCAGTGGATGAAATTACTAGTTCTTCTGTGTTTTTGCTAACTCAAATGTCTAGTCTTTTTAAATTTAAATTTAAATTTAATTTTAAATTTTTAAATTTTAGTTATTTTAATAGGCAGTAGGATCATTTGTTGATTAAATTCACCAGGGAAACAATCTTAAATTTTCATTGTGTGGAAGAATTTTTACATTTATTTTATTAATCTTATTTAAATAGATTTATTGAGGGAACCTCAAACTCTTTCTCATGTACTCCCTCCCTTTTAAACTTGCTACATGTTCTCTACTGGTGACTCCTCATTTTGCAAGACCCCCATGCAACCCCTAAAGGCTCAGTAAAACACAAATGAAAATACAGAATGGAAAGTTTAATACACTATGGTCGATACTATTTAAAAGAAGCAGCAGTAGGGGTGCCTGGATGGTGTAGTTGGTTGAACATCCAGCTCTGGCTCAAGTCGTGATCTCAGGGTCCTGGTATTGAGGCCCACATCAGGCTCCAAACTCCACAGAGTCTGTTTGAGAATCTCTCTCTCCCTGTCCCTCTGCCCCTCTTGCTTATGCTCTCTCTCTCTAAAATAAATAAATAAATCTTTAAAAAAGAAAAGAAAAGAAAAGAAGCAGCAGAAGCATAGCAAATCAGTGTGCAACAATCTTACCGCACACAACCATGAAAAAAATTTACTTATAAAATTCATCAATTTTAACTATATGACTTAATCATTTTTAGTAACTTTACCATCAAAATAAATGTGCAACCATCAACATAAATCAGTTTTAGAACATTTTTGTTCCCCCGATAAGATCCTTTATACACATTTCAGGTTAATCTCCATTCCTACCACTGCCCCAGGCAATCACATGAAGGTTTTAATCATAAAGGAAATTTGAAAGACAAGCTTTTCCATTTGTTCCTTCTTTTTTGAGTCAGTTTTGTTGTTTCTTAAAATGCATTTGTCCATTTAATTAACAATTATTTAATATAAATTTTTCAGTACATTTCCTTATTCTTTTCATAAGTCTAGGATCTAGAGTGATTTTTTTTCCTTTTTTTTTTTAAAGATTTTATTTATTTGTCAGAGAGAGAGAGAGCGCAAGTGTGCAAGCAGGGGGAGCCACAGGCAGAGGGAGAAGCAGGCTCCCGCTGAGCAAAGACTAGATCCCAGGACCTGAGCTAAAGGCAGATAGCTAACTGGCTGAGCCACCCAGGTGCTGCCCCCTGCCTGCCCGTTTTTGTTGTTGTTGTTTTTGGTTTGTTTGTTTTGTTTTGTTTTGGGCTTTTTAGAGTGATCTTTTTCATTTTATATTAGTCATTTCTTTCTTTTTTCTTTTTTCTTTTTTTTTAATATTTTATTTATTTATTTGACAGAGAGCTAGAGAGAGAGAGCACAAGCAAGCAGAGTGGCAGGGAGAGGAGGAGAGAGAGAAGCAGGCCCTCTGCTGAGCAGGGACTCGATCCCAGGACCCTGGAATCATGATGCAAGCCGAAGGCAGCCGCTTAACCAACTGAACCACCCAGGCACCCCTCTTTTTTCTTTTTTCTTAATCTGCCCACTGAATTTTTCTGATCTTTACAAGGAATAGCTTGTGGCATTATTGATTTTTCTCTTTTTGCCCCTTTCTATTTCATTGACTTATGCTCTTTATTCTTTATTTATTTCTACTTACAGTGGCTTTAATTTATTTTATTTTTCCAGTTTCTAATGCCAAATCTGATTATTGAATTTAATATATATATATATTTTTCTCATATAAGGATTTAAGTTATAAATCTCTCCCTAAGGGCTACTTTAGCTGTACTCAACAAATTTTGACAGAATGTTTTCATTATCATTTAAAAATAATTTATCTGGGTATTTTTGTTTGAACTGTTATTTGGAAGTGTATTATTTGATTTTTATATATTAGGGGAATTTTTCAGATACTTTGTTACTGATTTTTAAGTTAATGACATTATCAGAATGAGTTCAGTACTTTAAATGTACTGTGACTTGTCTGTGGAACAATATGTGGTCTATCTTGATTGATGCCTTGTGTTTCTTCAAGTTCATCTCTCTTCTTATACAGTGTGCACCTGCTGTTACACTCCTGCAGTGAATTTCAAAGAATGTATTTTTCAGCTCTAGACATTCCATTTGGCTCATCTTGTATTTTTTCTACTTCTCTCCTCATTGTATTCATATTTTCCTCAAATTCTTGAATATACTTACACTAGCTGTTTATATTCCTTTGTATTGTTGTGTCACAAACTACCACAAATTCAGTGGCATTGAAACAGCACTCGTTTATTTCACAGCTCTGTAGATACAGAAGTATGGGTGAGCTCGGCTGGGTTCTTTCCTGAGCCTCTCACAAGTCTCAAGTCAAAGCAGCAGTCACTGAGGCTACTCAGTTACCTGAAGGCTCTGGGGGAAGAATCTACTTCCAGGCTTATTCATGTTATTAATAGAATTCAGTTCCTTGCAACTGTAGGGCTGATGTCCCTTTTGTCTTGTTGGCTATCATCCAGGGGCCAGACAGATGCTAGGGCCACTCTCAAGTATACATATGGCTTCCTTCCTTTTAGTAACAAAGAACCTCCATCATGTTGGATCCCTCTCAACATTTACAGTCTCTCTGATTTAATCTTTTACAAGCAGTCAAAGCAAAGTCTCTGCCTTTAAAGGACTTATGTGATTAAGTTAGGCTCACCTGGATAATGTTGAAGGACACAGAAGTTGATTTAGATGGCTATGTTTGGGGATTTTGAAAATAGAGCTACTATAAAATATAAAATACTCAGTTAATATTTACTGAAACATATCATACCTTGATAGATTGGGTTAAAGAATACACTAATACTGTAGTAAAAGAGATACTTGGAAATTAGGAAGGAGGACATGCCCTTGGTTTACTTCAAATGAGGTGTTGAACTTGAAACTTGATGTAGGCAAGTGTTGTACTTGGCAGTTTCAAAGTTTAAGGATAGGGCTCCAACTGGTTGGGAGTAGCAGCTCAGTAAGATGTAATAGAGTGAGACACAAGGAGGAAGTCCTGACAAAAATAGGGCAGCTTGTTCAGGACCTTAATGTACAATAGAGGTATTCATAGCCACATGAATACCTAGATGGCTGATTGAGAACAGATATGCCCTACCTCTTGTTATAACTGTACACATGAGTGTAGGAAGGGGTAGAAGGCAGGAATTGGGCAAAAGAATACTTACTGTCCACTGGACATACCCTGAAGATACTTCACATAGGAGGAACAATCTTAGAAACACTCTGCTGATAGGGATCAGTGTCTAATACATAGACAGACAAGAGAGTGTAGTAGTTAAAAGCATGATTAGTCAACTTAAAGATGGATGTAAACTCTGCTTTTTGTACCCATGAGTTAGGGGGCAGAATAACTAAAACACAAACCTTGGAAGTAGACTTCCTTATCCCTGGTGCTTCCTAGATTTATGTCCTTGGCAAGTCTCTTAAATTTGTACCTTAACTTCTTTATCTGAAATATGAGAGTAATGATAATACCTACTTTACATGCACTGGGGATTAAATAAATCCTCGGTTTATTATGAGGATTAAATAAACCAACATATGTATACCATTAGAACAGTACCTGGGGCATAGTAAGTGCAAGATAAGTATTAGCCATTCTAATTATTTCTCGTGTAAAATTAGGATAATAATAATAGTAGCTCTTTTATAGGTTTAACATAGAGTTTAAATGAGTCACTGCATATCAACTGCCCATTCTAGTGCCTAATAGATAGTAGGTGCTTAATAAAACAGACTAAACCTCACACATTGGTCATGGTTGATTCAAGAAAACCAGGAGATTGAACTATAAGGTTCAAATGTGCCATTGCTCATAGATAAGCAGGAGTCACAAATATAAGGGTGTGATTATTCCAAGTAATGAAGCAAATTCTACTACTTTAGAATTACTACTAGCTGTAGATAGGTAAAATAACACACCCTATATATCTTACAGACATGCAAAAACCTGTACTATTGCTACAGAGATGAACATAAGTTATAGTTTGAAGGGGATTTTACAATCTATCAGTTATAATTTTACTTTTCATTCAACTGGTCATTTGAAATCACTATCATTTGGAGCTTGATATCATATGGTCAGGGTCTGGATTCCCATTAAGAGCAAACTCTAAAATTAATACACTCCCATGTCAGAGTTCGAAACTTTCTATAGATCATTCTCATGGGAATCTAAAAATCAGTAGCTGTTTTTCTTTTAATCTTTTAATCATGTGCTTATCTTTAAGCAGTAAATTAACATCTTCAATTTTGAGATACCCAACTCAAATGAATTACTAGTCTGAGCAGAGAATGGTATATATTGGTGACAAAATGGAATGTTCAAAAACAAAATCAGCTTCAGGCAGTGCTGGATCTTGGGTTCCAGATGATCTCATAAGGGTTCTACCTTTTTCTTTACACCTTTAATCTGCTTTCCTGTGTGGATTAGTTTATTCTCATACAGACTTTGTTCATGTGGTAGGAAAAATGGGAATCTCCACTTTCTATCTTCATAGATAAGAAGTCAAGAGGAATAGATCTGCCTTCTTTCAATATTATTCATCAAATCTCAGGTCCTTTACCTGTCCTTGAATTCTTCAGCCTCATCAGGGGAGGGGAGATCTCACTTCTGTCAACCCTGCATCTGAGTTTGAGTTGGTAAGGCATTATGATTGATAGCTCCAACCCAACTCATAGAGGCTGAAAAGTGTTCTTTTCCAAAAGAATAGTTGATGATGTTACCAAAGGAACAGCAGGAATTTCCTCCCCTATCAACATAGAGGGTATAAAAAATCAGAATTTCTTAACTAGATGGGATCAGGAAGTAGATGTTGGGTGACACAAGATGTCTACTCAAATAAGTATGGCAGGAAAGTATAGCAGATGAAAGAGAACATATTTTCTTTTTCTCTCTTCTCTTTCTTTTTCCATGAAATGACCTCCACTCAGTTGTGCAATGCACATGTAAGATTGTATTAAATAAACAAACAAGGAAAACAATAAAAACAATAAAACAATACAAAACAAACAAAACAATAAAAACAAAACACAACTATGGCTGAAGATTTAGATAAAGGTTGGAAGAATAGCCTGACTATCTTAGCAGCAATAGCAGGAGTAGCAGCAGGTAAGGCGGACAACATCGTAAATTACAAATTGGATTTAAATAGAGAAGGAATTGGAAGTGGAGACATTATTTTCTGTAGAAATATGATGGGCAGAGAACAATGAAAAAAATAAAACTGAGATGATTAAGAAAACAGAGTGCTGAAAAGATAAAATTAAGACTGAGCCCTTAACTTGAGTTACACATTTTTAAATTAATCCTTGGGTGAGGACAGATTAAGGACTACACAAAACCAAGCTTGTGAACACACTTTATGATGTATGATCCTTGGGCCTAAAACTAGATTCTCTTCCAGTTAAGTGTGATGCTAGAATGATGACTGGCCTGGCCCAGTTTTAGATTAACCAGACTTACAGATAAGATTTTTGATTCATAAAATCTCAGAAAAACAAAAAACAAATACTGTGTCACCTGTTAGGTTCCAGATCCTATGCTCTGTGGCTAAAGATATAAAGATGAATTATATACTATAAGTACTGGATATCTGTAGATTTTGCAATCTCATCATCACTTCCCTGTTTCTCTGGTAACAGATCACTCTTTCCATTTGTTTAAAATGGTGCTAGTATCTGGATTCTGCCCTTCCTCAACCAGACGATGATACTGGTCCAAGAATTAACACTGGACTCAGGAAGAACCAATGGAAGCCTTCTTTTACAGTTAATCAAGAGCTTTAAGGTTAGAGTATTTCAATCTTGGGCAATTTTTGTAAAACAAAATTATTTTGAAATCTACTAATTATCCTTTAAGTTCTAGAAATTTCATTTCATGACTAAGAGGGCAGCAAATTATCTGATACCATTTCTGCTCTGCCCACTTTGTGTTTCAGTCACTGTCAAAAAAGGCAGTGGGGAATGGCAAAACCAGTTCTGATTCATTCAACACATGAGTGCTTCTTAGGTACAAAACACCATTCTAAACATTGTCCAGGAGAAAAACATAAATAGTACCAGCCCTTACCCTCAAGGGTCTTACAGCGTGGCAAGGGAAATAAGACACGAAGACAGATGCCTGCAATAAAATGAAGATAGTGATTGCTGCCAGATGTTTAGAGAGAATGAGCAAAGCAAAGAGAGAACACAGAATAAGGCAACATTCAGTAGTCAGCCAAGAAATATTTATTGAACAATCATAAGATGTGAAATGGACACGGAAGAGTAAAATGTGGACTGGGATAATGGGCAGGAGAAAAATCAGGTGACATGACTTGTTACTCAACTTTCTAAATATGTCTTTTGTCACCAAGTTCATAATAAGTATCCTTAAATTAAAAGCTGAATAAAGATATTGTTCTCTGAAATACAGGCTGGGGCAATGATGCTTAAATAGTAGGATAGTAGTACTTGTGTCCCCAAGTATGCCTTCCTATTGATTTCTTCTCTTTCCCTTTCCACATTAGCTGATGGTACCTCAAGATACACATTTCAGGTCTTCCACCCTTTTTGAGCTTGTGTTTTAGAACAGGTGAATTAGAACAAGATCTTCTTGGCTTCAAACCACAGAAAGAAAATAGTATAAAACTGAAAAAAAAAATACAGAGGCAATCTTGATGGCATGTCTAGATCCAAGACTTCAAATGTTTAAATTAAGTCCCTAACTCTCTTTATCTTTCTCCTTTCCTTTTTCCCCTCTCCTATATCTATTATAGAAGTCCCTAACTCTCTTTATCTTTCTCCTTTCCTTTTTCCCCTCTCCTATATCTCTTATTATAGAATTCAAATATCTCTCTGTTTTTGTGGAAGCTCCTGGCACAGCTCTCGGCTTGTATCCTTACAGCTCCAGGGAAGAGTAGGGGTTATGATAGTGTAAGGTTGTGGCAGGGCATCCCATCTAAGATTGATCGATACTTACATTGTATACAGAAGTAGATTAGTATATCAATTACAGCACTGTTTTCTTGAAGAAGACTCTGTAATGTGTGTTCTTAGATAATAAGAATACTATAACATTTTCCAAAGGATATGCATGAAGTGTTTTTGAAGCATTTCGCCCCCCTAATTCACTCATAGATTGTCTTTTGGATAATGGTAACCTTGTGTCGCTATCCTAGGTACCATAGCACATGCCCAGGGATCAGTCCTTGATGGCTCTGGCTGGGCTCTATTCTCATCCTTTAACTCATCACTGTAGCCAGTCACCAGTCCTAATTTATAAGAAGTGGGTTCCATTCTCAAATCGTAAGTAATGAAACATGGAGGAAAAGAAACTGGACTGGACTATCCCTAAAAGGGAGAAGAACAGAGAGTGAGCAAGGGGAAAAAAAGAAAAAAGAAAAAGAAAAAAGTCCTCTGTACCAGAAAATGTTTGTAATGTTCTTTGGAGATCAAAAATATTTGTCTCCTACACATAGATGAACAGAGGGTATTGGCCTAAAAAGAGCCCCGTGGCCAAAGGGATCTGGCCTATTTTAACAAGGATTTGAGAGTTAACAGATACCATGGAGAGCACCCAGCTCAATCTCATCATTTTACAAAGGGGGAGACTAAAACCCAGAAAGGAAAACAGAAATGCCAAGGACTTACAGGTAGTTTATGGCAGAGACAACCCACTACCTATCTTCTGACTTTGTGGGGTGTGTGTGTGTGTGTGTGTGTGTGTGTGTGTTTGCTTGCTTTTTGTACGAGGACATTTTTCTTTGGTTTGTAACAACAACAACAACAACAACAACAACAGAAAGTATAGCCTTGTTTCTGGTTTTCTCTTCATTCTCAAATCTGTATAATGTAGTTTTGCTGCATTCCAACAGAAAACCTCAGCAAGAGTTTGGTTAATCATCATTAGTCCACTCACTCCTTATAGGGACAGAGACATTATCCTTCCTTTATATAAGAACTAGGGCCACCTGTTGCTTTAATAGCTCAAGTTTGGTCTCAACCTGCAGGAGGGGACACCTTTGAAAATCAGCTTCCTAACTGCACTGCATCCTGATTTAGCTACCAAGTCTCCAGCCAGAAAAAGAAAGGCATCTGGATCATTGGGGAGACTTCTACCTGCCTCTCTTTCTTCCTCCTACTGTCACCTCTTTCCTGCTGTTTCCTGCCCGCAAAAACCTGTCACCAGCCCAGAAGTATCTCTGGAAATGGGTAGGAGGGAGCCTTGCACCTGTCAGTGCCAGAGAAGAACGTGCGCTCTGCAGAGTTCTCAGTTGTTACATCTTAGGTGATGAAAGGAAGGAAAGCAGTGAGTCCGAGGTTTCTGCCACAGATTTGCTGGAGACCGCAGTTAGTCCATCCGTCTCAGGCTCCAGTAACCCCTGAAGATCAAGGGTGCACTTACATTCCTAGCGTTTCTTGCGGTGTTTTCCTAAGAGCTAGTTCAGTGCCTCGCCCCAAGAAGTCTCAGGGTAAAGGTTAAGTCGTCAATCAGGTTCCCCTCTCTGTGTTTTTTCTTGAGAAAAACTGGCATAGACTGATCAGTAGTAGAAAGTGGGATCTCCTTGCTCCCCTTCATCACTGCGTCCTCCACCTAGCGACTTCCTCGCATTCTCCTAGATCTGACAGCTAGGGCTCCCAACCTCAGGGTTGGGAGCAGTCGGTTCCAGACATCGCCGCCCCCTCTCGGGGTTGATGACACCCGTGCCTAGAAGGTGCGTGTGGGTGCAGGCGGGCGAGCTGGAGGCTTCTGCCGGGAGCTGGGAGAAGGAGTTCAGCTCTCGCCTAAGACCTGTAATCCTAGATTCCCTGGGGACCGCGAAACTCCCCAGTCCGAGGCACTCCCTGCTTAGCCGCCCACCCATTCCCCCCCCCTCCTTACCTCAGCACGCAGCCCCTCCCTGCGTGATGATGCAAACCAGTGGGGAGGGCGGGCGCTTGGAAGGGTGGGGAGAGTCGGAGAGCTAGAGAGGGAGGGAGGGAGTGGGAGGAGGAGGAGAGGGAGCCGAACGACCATTTAAAGCGATAGCAATCCTTGCCCTCTCCCCAGTGCTGGGTTGTTGGAGAGCGCGAGCGGCAAACCGGGGAGCGCGAGCGCAGCGCGCCGGCCGGCGAATCCAGGAGCGCACGGAGCCCCAATCTGGCAGGCGCCGCGGGACCCCGTAGCCTCTCTGGCCGCCCCTAACCGGGCGCCCCCACCCTCCGTGCCTGCAAGAGCCTCTGGGCTTCCCCGGAGGAGCTCACCCTAAGGGGCCCGGAGCCCGGCAAGCCCGCCACCATCCCCTCCAGCGCCGCCGCCGCCACCACCGCAGTAGCCGGAGCAGCATGGTCCAGCTGGGGAAGCTGCTCCGCGTCCTGACTTTGATGAAGTTCCCCTGCTGCGTACTGGAGGTGCTCCTGTGCGCGCTGGCGGCGGCGGCGCGCGGCCAGGAGATGTACGCCCCGCACTCTATCCGGATCGAGGGGGACGTCACCCTCGGGGGGCTGTTCCCGGTGCATGCCAAGGGTCCTAGCGGAGTGCCCTGCGGCGACATCAAGAGGGAGAACGGGATCCACAGGCTGGAAGCGATGCTTTACGCCCTGGACCAGATCAACAGCGATCCCAACCTGCTGCCTAACGTGACGCTGGGCGCGCGGATCCTGGACACTTGTTCCAGGGACACTTACGCGCTCGAACAGTCGCTCACTTTCGTCCAGGCGCTCATCCAGAAGGACACCTCCGACGTGCGCTGCACCAACGGCGAGCCTCCGGTTTTCGTCAAGCCGGAGAAAGTAGTTGGAGTGATTGGGGCTTCGGGGAGTTCGGTCTCCATCATGGTAGCCAACATCCTGAGGCTCTTCCAGGTAGGGAGGCGCTCCCTCCGGGGCACAGCGCGCTTTAGCTCCCCGCGCACTTAATTCCAAAAGCTGGCTTGGACTCCAGGGGTGCGGGGTCAGGTCAGCCTTCGCTCATTTCCACCCTGGAGATCCTGCGAATCCCTCCCACCCCACCCGAGGAGGTACCTTCCCTGCTTGGTTCATTTCCCTTCCATCTCTCCCCTGTCCGCGCTCCACTCCATCCGGCTTGACATCCTGGATTTATGGCCCCATTTACAAGAAGCAATCTGCGAAAAACAAGGCGATGATTTAAATGGGTTTGCATTAGAGTGAAATATGGTCCAAAACAGGCTTGTAAAAGTGCCGGGCTCCTGTGAGAGCCGGTTAAGCTCATGGAATATGAAAGATGAGAAGACGCCTCGAAACTGGGCATTTCTCAACTCCCCAGCTTCCCTCCCAGCCCCAAGCCGCCCAGCAAGCCGCAGCTCCCTTGGAAATTTTCGAGAAGAGCTTAGGGGGGCACATCTTAAACCGAGGGCTAGGTCTTCACCTACATGTGGATGTTAATTGCCCATGTCTCTCAGGTTGGATCTCCCGACCTGTAGCCTGTCTCCGCGAGGGCATGGGGTGGAAGGCACGGGGACGCTCTCCAAATGGGGAGATGCCACCCGCAGACGCGACCCCCGGGTGATTTACTCTGGGCAGTTGTTTGCACCGTCTAAATTGCGTTTGCATTCCGGCCACTGGCAGGAGCTGGGCGATCAGCTTTCTACTCCAGCCACTTCAGAGCCCAGAGATGAGCTCATGCTAACTGCGAAACAAAATCGCTTTCGCTGCCTCCACCCTCCGCCCATCATTTCCCACGACCTCCCTAACACAGACCCTCAACCTCTATCCTCGGCTCCGCGGACGATTCCCGGAGCCAGGAGAGAAGGCTCCTGAGGGAGGCACTAGGGTGCGCTGAGTAAAGCCGGCGGTCCTCCTGCTCTGGGCGCCAGAGGGCAATGCCGAAAATGGGAGGAAGGCGGATCCGGGGCAGCTGAGCGGTGGGTTCTACTGCAGTGCTCTCTCTCCGCCTGCTTCTGCATTTTGTGCCCCGTGGCTCCTGTGCTGCATTGGGTATAAATGGATGGATTTCGGATTTTAAGAAATTGAGTTTCAGGATCTGTGTGATTGTGGGTTCCCTTCTTATTTCTCCGGTGTATCTCTTTATCTTTCTTCCTTCTTTTTCTCCTTTTCGCTCCTTCTCTTTCAATTTCTTCTGGTTTTTTCTTTTCTCTCCCTCTCCCCCCACCCCAAGTTTTTTTGTTCATCTCTGTCTTGAGATGATCCTTTCCTAATACACAGCCCTCTCCCTGCCTGATAGTGTCCAAACCCAATTAATCCCTTCTCCAGATGTTCTGGCTAACCCTGGTGCCCTTATGCTCCCTATATCTAAAGAATTGGGTCCCTTCCAAATGGTTTCCCTAGGGTACTGGGTTTCTGGAGGGGATTCCTTGAGAGATTCAAGCTGTCACCACATCAGCTCCTAGGAGTGTGAAGTTTGTGTGTGCACCAGGAGAGGTGCCTGCCCAAGGCTGCAGCCTGGTGTGGCCCCTCTGATCTTCTGAGCATCCTTAACACTTCTTGTGTGTTCTGTCCCGGGAATCCCTAGGAATCCCTATTTGCAAACTCAGAAATGCTTTGGGGGCACCCTTAATTCTGAGATGGTGCTTTTGGGAAGAGGCGAGGCTATTGTAAGCAAAACCCAGAAGCCTTTCCTTCTTGCCTGAGCTTTTAAAGCCAGACAACTTAAGAGGGCAGTGCAGCAGGATAAAGTGAGGTCAGAGATCATCTGAGAACCACTGGGGTGACTCACAGCCCTGTGAGCCCTGAGCCCTGGGGGTTGAAGGCACATTTGGTGTCTCACATTTTTAAATTATTTTGGTGCCTGTTTCTCTCTTCCCTCAGAGCACAGGCAGTGCTGCAGATGGGCTTGTCTGTCGAAAAAGAGTGAAATGTTAAAGTCAAGAGAAGGATTGCAGACTAGGCTGAGGGACTGTGTTTGCTGAAAAAGATTCCAGGGGGAGCTGATTCTTCCTCTGGTGTGTGAACCTGAGGCTCTTGTGAGGAAAAGAAATGGTTTGCCTTATGCTTAGTTCCCCCATTCGTTCCCCGGGCTGGGAAGGAAAGGAAGCGAATGCCAATGTTAGCAGTGTGGGTTGGGACTAAAACCATTCAGAGAAAACACTGTCATTTTCCTCTAATTTGCAAATTGCAGCTATTCATGTTGGATTGAACAGCTGAGGGGAAAAGAGCCCCCAGTTTTCACCTGCATTTATGGAGAAGAGGCTGGTAGTAGGAGGAATGCACCAACTTGTAGCTTGTGCTGTGAGCTGGGTATAACTGTTGGTGTGGGCAACATGCTTAACCATTGCCCGTGTTGGAATATATATTTATATATTCCAACAGTCTCTTCCAGTAGCCTTTTTTGCACGTGATCATAGGAACTCCTGGCATGCAAGTCTAATCCCCAGTTTCCCAGCCTCTGTAAGCTTGCAAAATGAATAGCGAGAATTGTGGTACACGGACCCATTGTTCAAAGGCACAATCAATTTAGAGAGAGGAAAAGAATGGTAGGTGAATCTTTGCTGGGAATGCAGGGTTCAGCTCAATTAAGACTGTCCTATGTTTAAAACAAACAAACAAACAAACTAACAAACAAACAAAACAAAAAACCCTCCTCTAAATTATTGAATTCTTAGCTCTCCAGATATTTGAGTTTTCTTTTCCTGAGCCCTGTGGCTTGCTGTGGGGACCATACCAAACCTATCATTTGAGATAAAAATTTATGGTGAGATAAGCTTCTGGGCTGGGGGAAGGAATACTTAGTGACTCAAATGGGGGAGTGCTACACATTGAGGGTGGGGATTGAGGACAGGAAAGAGTAATGAAATAGTAATAAGTGTAGCAAGTGCTGTTGCTGCCAGCAAAAACTAGAATGTAGTTCTTTCCTGAGAATGAGGACCTGGGCAAGAATGAATTCTCAGATGTAAATAGTGTCTATGACTTTGAATTTTCATTTGTCTACTGGTATAGCAGACTGAAGATATGAGTTAAGCAAGTCCTCTCTCTCTCTCTCTTCTATGCACACTGAATTGGTTAGTAAGTGACATGTCAGAGGACAGGAATGATGTCTGCTGGGTCTTTCAAATCTAGGAATTTGAGGCTAATGAAATTAGTGTGTGGCCAGGGCTCTGCCAACTAGAATTAAGTCACTGCAACCACACTGCAATGCATTTTCAGCCTCAAAGAAGCATCAGGGAGGAATTTCTGGAGATTTGTTTCTGAGCCTGTACAAAATAATACCTTCCTAATGCTAAGAAAGATTACATGTAAATTAATTTTGACTATGAGTAACATATTTAAAAAATAATCAGAGAGTGGGGATGGCTTAAAGTGGAGAGCTTATATAATATGGTGTCCAAAGGATAAATCTCCCGACCACTCTTTTGTGGGCTATAAGTAAGATATATTATAGTGGAAAGTAATGGGCATGTTTTTATTCAAGGCTTCTCTGTTATTGACTCGAGAGCAAACACTCTGAGCGTATAAATTACTCTCACTACATCCTGACTCTGAATGAACAATATTTCATGGCCAGTGACATGGTCTAAGCTATGGACTTGGAGTTGGATGGTGTCTATTTCAGTTGCTTTGTCCCTTCAAAAGCAACTAAATGGAAAAAGTGGCCAACTTGACTCTTGGTGGGGCATATTGCAAATCTAAACCTGTGAAACTTAAATGAAATACACTTGTAAATTTCTAAATGTTGTCCTGTTCATTGAAGCTTGAATATAATCTCCAACTTTGGGGACATTATATATATATATTTTTTTTCACCCCTAGTTTTCTTCCTCCTTTCTTTTGCTCCCTCTCTTCTCTCTTTCTATCTTATGTAATTGGATAGAACTGGGTACCTAGGTTAGTGTGGTATTACTATAGTGGGCACTTTTTTTTTTTAATAACTCTAACCTAACTCTTCACAAAATTTCATAAATACAGGTGTCAGTGCCATTTGGAATAGGCTCTATAACAATCTCTGCCTCCACATTTACTGTGTTTCAGGAAATTTACCTAACAGATGGTGAGTAGGCAATTTTTAAAGGGACATTTTTGAAAAAAGCAGAGAGGGAAGGATAGAGACAGGCACATACTATATTTGAAGATACCTCTACATGTGTATTTTATGTATATGTGCCCATAACATTAAGATGTCTTTGGAGATTTTTCTCTTCAAAAATAATTGAAGTAATGGATGCCTTTGCTTCAATTTCATAAACACTGAGAGTATAACAAATCATAAATGCTCTGTTTCCTACATCTATAGATAGTGTCATGGACTTCAAAGACCATAACTGGATTACACAAAGTACACTCCAATCTCAGTCCTGCCATGAATTAACTCTCTTACCCTAAATAAGTCACTTAATCTTTCTAGGCCTCAATTACCTCATGTGTTTTTTTTTTCTTTAAAAACAAATGTAGTTTCTAAGTTTTTTAATCTCTTTGGGTCATAGCTTGCTTGAAGAAAACCTGCTCTTATCCAAACCCCATGGCATTGAATTTCCAGCTCCCACTTTGAAAAGTTTGGGAAAACTTTTAAAGAATATTTTCACATGGATATCTTAGTTAATATCAGCCTCGCTGATTTCCCATGTTTAAACCTTATCCCTTGTTTCGTTAGTGTGCTCTTTCGTCATGTATATCAAGGCTGGTACTGAGGAAAATGACTTCCTGGGTCAGCTTACTGCATGGTTATAATACACCAGGTAGGTAGCAAGAACTATGGGCTTTATAGTAGCAGATATAACTTTTATTATCCAGTGTTCTCTTCCCTTTCATCTTGCAAAAACCCCAGACTTTCTTTTGCAATGCTGCCAGATAGTGACTTCTTGCCTCCTCCCTGGCCCCAGGGATGAGCCCCCTGGCTGAACTCAGGCAAAGCAGGTGATGAGTTCAGGTGTAGACTTTTGACTTTAGCTAGACCTATCAAAATCCTTCCCAGGACTTTTCTGCCAGAAGAAAATGGGAAAATTGGCTCTTCTCTCCGGAATTTCTAAGCTAGGGTGATATGACTCTGGGACTCCCAATGGCTTTCTGTAGAATAAAGTCACAGGGAAGTAGGCAGGATTGAGTGACTGAGAGAAAGCCAGAGCCCTGAAGATATTCTGAAACTCTCAAATCTAGCTATATCCGAATCTAGCTGCATCCCTGAATTTCCAGCACTTGTTCTTAAAATAAATAAATTAATAAAAAATTTCTTCTACTATTTTGAATTTGTTTTCAGGCCTGTGGAATTAAAAGCCTCCTAACCAAAACACGTGATTTTTTAAGTTAATGTAAGGTTTGCTGACTGACATTCATGAAGTGAAAAATTATATATGATATTTTCTTCACTTTAAACATAATGCTCTAGCCTAGGTCTGGGATATTCACAACTCTGCATTCTTCCCCACTCTTCCCAATATTTGCTGTATTAACTTTAAGCATTTGTTATCACAACCTGATGCAGTTGAGAGAGAAGGTGAACACCTCTGATGTAGAGTGCAGCATAGAGGCCTCCTATTTGGAAACTTTAGAACCCTACTTGGCTCCGTTCATTAAAACAAATCTTTTGTTGATGTCTCCAGGGCGGAGAAGCATTTTTCATGGCATAATGGAGTACAAAGTGCATTAAACTCCTGGGTTACTCTACAGTAAGCATCCAGCCTAACTACTTGTTTTTTGTAGGCAAAAAAGAAGAGTCACAAACACATTTTCCCAACATCTGTGTATATGATCACTGTTTAGAGGACAGTTATGCAACATATAGTCAGACTGATTAATTCATGGACCTTTTGTCAATTGGCACAGCAAATATATGTGTTTTATTCACTTACTAAAGGCAAAACAAAATCTTTTTACAGGTAAATATCTGAGAAGAGCATTATGCCAGCCATTACTATGATGGCATTTCCATGTTTGACAAGTAACCTCCTTTCAATTATCCTTACTACTAGATGTTTCTTGGATCAAGTTATTGGATTATTATGTCAAAATAAAATAATATGAAGTTACAATGATACAGGATACATATCTCATTTTGTAAGATCAGAAGTTCTTATTTCTTTTCAATAACAGTAGTGACCACAGTAATAACTTCATCTTCGCTATGAGCCATTATGCCATGCACTGTAAGTACTTCATCTCATTTAGTTCTTACAATAGTTCTGCAAAAGGCATGTTATCATCCCTATGTACTGCTGAAGGAAGTGATTCTCAGAGCCCCAAGTCACATTGTTGGTGAGTGGCAAAGTCTAGATACACTCAGTGGTTTGCCTGACATTACCCTGGTTGTTAACCATTAGGCTGCTCAGTTGTTGCACCTGTGCAGACATACTTAAAATAATCATAGACTCACCTTCCCTGAAATTGTGGTGATTTGAGGACAACATCAGAGTTGCTGATTCCTTAACCACATCCGTTTGCAGGGGAAAAAAAAAAAATTATTACAGTTCCGCAATGAGATTAATTCTGTCTATTGAGACTTGAGCACACAAATCCTCACCTCCAAGTGAAAGATGCTTGTTTGCCATTATTCAACAGATAGCCCTGTATGTAGGCAATGAATACATAGTAGGCTTTTCTCTCAAACAAATGAGAAAAGATGTTTCTTCTTGTCCTGATTCAGTGCCCATCATTATGGATGATGATGGCTGTTCCTGAACTTTATTTCATTCACTCCACTCTTTCTACAAACCTCAAGTGGGAAAATCCATCATTCAGATATATGTGCAAAGTGATAGGACTGTATTAATACAATTGCTGAAAGTCAAGTTGATGGAGCACAGGAAATACATCCTAATAAATGCAACATTAATGTTTGTGTGGGCCATGGAGTGAGGGGTAGGAGAATTTTCAGTTTAATGGATTATTTTGCCTCTTGCTATAAAAGTGCTGCAGCTAAATAGTTTTATAATTGGTCATTTACAGAACTCTCCAGCTCTGGGTGTTGTGCTCTCTCCATTCTGCAGCTGCCAGTTCCTTCTCTTGTTCTTGTTGGAAGATAGCAAGGAATCCACTTCAAAGGCTCAGCCTGCTTTTCTGCATTATTGTTTAGATGAAAACATTTCCATTTGTTAAAGCACTACTTAAACATTTTTATCATGTTTTAAACTTGACTATGTTCTAAATGTATTAGCACAGACAGAGATAATGTGGGATATTTTCCTGGAGAAAACATACTTTTATCAAAGGAATCATAGAATTTTCATGTAGGGGTTAAGAATAAAATTCTGGAGTTAGATCTGAATTTAAATTCATACTTGCCACTTATTACCAGTCTTACCCTGATCAAACAAGTACCGTACCTTTCACCAATTTTCTTATCTTTGAAATGGGAATGATATAAGTGTACTTGTCTGATAAAGTAATTATAAAGATTGCGCAAAATATACATGGAAATATTTTAGCACCGAGTTTAGCATGTGATGAGGGTTTAATACATTCAAAAGCTTTTATTTTATTATTATTACGCTATTATTAAATATTACTATTTCTTAAATGTCACTATTGCTAAATTTACTGTAAAATTATCATAATAATCCATGTTGGATTTCCTCCTTCTGTTTCTTTGTTTAAATGGAAAATATTAGGGGCACCTGGGTGGCTCAGGAAGTTAAGCATCTAACTCCTGATTTCAGCTGGGGTCATGATCTCAGGGTCCTTAGATCTCTGCGTGGTAGGATTGAGACTCCTGTCAGGCTCTCTGCTCCATGTAGCATCTGCTTGTCTCTCTCCCTCCCTCTTGGCCCCTCCCCACTAGGCACTTGAGCTCCAGTCCTAGTGTTCTAAAATAAATAAATACAATCTTTTTTTAAAAATGGAAAATATTACACAGATTGAGAGAGAGAACACAGTTTAGTGATAGTATTCAGTGGAATTAGAATTTCTATGGCACTGATTCAGGTGAATCAGGAATGCCATGGGCTTAGATACCAGACAGGTTCAGGGCAGTGGGCTTTGAGGTTAGCCAGCCCCAAGTTTGAAGTCCACTGTGACCCATTTCTAGTGCAGAATCGTGAAGAACTTATTTAAACCTTTTGAGCTTTACTACTAGTTTTATAGATATCTTTTTTCCCCAGGAATACTTATTAAGCCTCCCCCTTCAGCACTGTTCTACATGGTTGGATATATCAGTGACTCAAATAGACAAGACCCCCCCCCCGCCCCATTCTGTCCTTCCTCCTCTCTCCTCTGCCCTTCCTCCTATCTCCATTCTTCTGTCTCTCAGTTTACACTCTCACATGGAAACAGATGGATGTTATAAATAAGTCCTAGAGTATGTTAGAAGTTGATGAGCCCTTTGGGACAAGGGAAAGAATGTGCAGCACACTGAAGAGTGTTGGTTTGGGAATGCTGAGGAGTGTACAGGTGGGCTCTATTTTTAACTATGGTAGTCAGGATGAGTTTTATAAGGTGGCATTTGAGCAAAGACGTGAAGCGTGGGAATTGTCAGAATGGATTAGGGGAAGACCACTCCCTGCGAGCAGGAACAACCAGTGTCAGAACTCCAAAGCAGAAAGATGCCTGGCAGGTTTGAGGAATATCAGGGATGCCACTACAGTTGAGTAAGTCGGGAAGAGAAAGGGGCAGCAGGAGGGCTTGAGGTCAGAGATATGAGGGGGCGGATGAAGTAAGTCATTGGAAACCATCACATGCATTTTGTTTCACCTTAAGTGTAGGCAGTGTAGTAGGATGTTAGCGGAGGTGGGGCATGATCTGTCTCTTGGTTTAAAAGAATTTCATCTGTGGTGTTGAGGATGAGGGAAAGAGAGGAATCAGGGATAATCTCAGGAGGTGATTACAGATGTCTCTGAGATAGTTGTTGGTGATTTGTGCAACAAGTGCTTCAAGAAGTGATACATTTGGAAGATTATGACAGTATTTTCTGGTGAATCAAATGGGAAATGTGAAAGGAAGAAAGGGGACGAGGTGAATCCAAGATGTGGGGCCTGAGCAACTGGAAAGGTGGGATTACTACCACTTCAGATGGAGTGGAGCACAACTGAGGAATAAAGGAACAGATTTGGAGGTAAAAGGTTTGAGAAATTTTTTGACATATAAACAGAGATGTTGATTGCACAGTTGGAAATACAAGTCTGCAGTTATGAAGAAAGGTCTGGGCTAGAGATACATTTTAATAAAATAGTGATGTTAAGAATAATTACATGGAAGTGCTATTTTAATAAATGAGGGATGCCTGGATGGCTCAGTCGCTTAAGCCACTGCCTTCAGCTCAGGTCAGGATCCCAGGGTCTTGGGATCGAGTCCCACATCAGGGTCCTTGCTCAGCAGGGAGACCGCTTCTCCGCCTCTGCCTGCCTGTGCGCGCATGCACTCTCTCTCTCACACACACACACTAATAAATAAATAAATAAATAATATCTTTTTAAAAAAAAAGAATAAATGAGATAATACAGGGGGGTGGCTCATTCGGTTAACCATCTGCCTTTGGCTCAGGTCATGAACCCAGGATCCTGGGATCTAGCCACATAGGGCTCCCTGCTCCACAGGGAATCTGCTTCTTCCTCTCCCTCTGCCTGCTGCTCCCCTACTTGTGCTTTCTCACTCTCTTTGTTAAATAAATAAATAAATAAAAATCTTTAAAAAATAAAAATAAAGAGAATACAGTTAACACTGTGTGTTCTCAAAAAATTTAATAGCTTCTAGTTGAAGACAATTACATGAAATAAAAACAAATCCTATAGTTTTTTTTTGCAATAAAACTGAACAAAATGATATCACAATTATTTTAACAGTATTTGTGACAATTATTTTAAGTCAAAACACCATACTGCAAACATTATAATAACATTTCAAGCTCCCACTTTTCATTGTGGTAATGTAGCAATAACTATATTTTGTAAGGTTTAAGTTAGTTGTGATAGAGTATCTATATTATTAAAAATAATTTTGAACTATCTAGTTCAGTGCAATATATATATGTTTATGTGCATATATATATATATATATATGTAAAATTTAAAACTCAGTTGAGAATTTACATCACTGATAATACATTTGGCTCTTGAACAATGTGGGGTTAAAAGCACTTACCCCACACCATTGAAAATCCATATAGCTTTCATATCCCCCAAAACTTTACTAATAATTATCTTCCACTGCCGTGAAGACTTACTGATAACATAGGCATTTGATTAATACATATTTTGTATGTTATGTGTATAATGTACTGTACTCTTCCAATAAACTAGTGAAAATAAAATATAATTAAGAAAATCGTAAGAAAGAGAAAAGACATTTACAGTACTGTACTGTGTTTATCGACAAATTCCATGTATAAGTGGACCCACATAGTTCAAACCCATGTTGTTCAAGGGTCAGTTGTACATGAGAATTTATGCAATGACCTAGGTATTCAAGGAAAAATAATGGGGTTTTCTTATAATATCCCATTATGGCACCTACTTTGAACAATTTCACAAGGCATTTCATATCTTCCATTCACTTTTTAATTGAAAACATGGTGGGGGGATGGGGGGATTTTTTTTTTTTTTTTTGGTTGGGGGGATTTTTATCTTACTAGTTGCAAGCTCCCTTTAGGCTTTTGCAAATCCTTTAATACCCTTTGTAGCTTAACCAAAATTCTGTTCCTTATTCACTCGACTATCAGATACTGGTCTAAGCATGTCCTTATACTAAAAAAATGCATGGCCATGTTGTCTCTGCACATCTATAATTGTATTTTAACACTGTCATTATGTAAGCTATATTTTAATTGTAATTATAACAAATTTTATATCAACACACATCCATTTCTAGTATTCAGGGGGAGAACAGCATGTAGTAAATTTTATCAAAATATAGCATCTGAAGAACGGAACAGAGGGTAATTGTGTAATTCTGTATTCCTATAATTAAGTTCAGTGGAGTTGGCATAATAGAATTAAGATGGAAAAAAAAAAATGTTGAGGCACCGTGGCTCCCTGTCATAACACACCCTTTTAACATCAGAGAACATACACTTAGCATCTTTCTGTACAGAAATGGAGGGAGTAAGACGCTAGAGGATGAATGACAGACACTAAAAGGGTGGGATTATGAAAAACAACATGGAAATGACATATTGGCTTTAGATTTGGTACATGGGGAAGATCTACTAGCATGTATGTATACTGGGACCACATTTTCTTTTCTTTTTTTTTAAATTTTTTTTTTTAAGATTTTATTTATTTGCCGGAGAGAGAGAGAGAGAGTACATACAAGCAGGCAGAGAGGCAGGCAGAGGCAGCGAGAGAAGCAGGCTCCCTGCCGAGCAAGGAACCCGATGTGGGACTCGACCTGAGCCGAAGGCAGTGGCTTAACCAACTGAGCCACCCAGGCGTCCCTGGGACCACATTTTCTGGAATAGTTTAACCCAATGTCAAATATGCAGTCCTACCCTCCTTGTAAATTGGGGCATACACTCAAATCTTTGCTTCCTTTTCTTGAATATTGGTTGAGAAGATTATCTCAGAAACTGTATCTTATGAGTAAAGTACATTGTTTAGAAATGACTGACTTTCTCAGCTGCCACACTCCAAGTTTGCTGGCTCTTTCTCTCGGACTCACTTAAGTTTGCAGTGCAGGAGTGGGTTATGGAAGAGATCACTGGAATTTTTTTATCTTCTGAAGGCTGTGTGGCATAATGATTAAGATTGGAGACACTGGATATAGTTCACATTCCTTCTTTCAATTGCTAACTGTGTAAACTTGATCAGTTTACCTGATTACCTGCACCTCACTATTCCCATCTATAAAATGATGATAATATTCCATCCTCTTAGGACTGTTTTCAAGAGTAAGTGAAGTTACCCATGCCAAGCACTTAACATAATGCCTAGAGCACAGCAAGGTCTATTTATCATTGCCATTGTGATCATCATCATCATCACCACCACCACCAGGCCAGATAATATCTCTCCTATGCATTCTTCTATTACCTCCTGCTCCCTACCATTTCTGTAATGTTTCTCTACATGGGTAAGGTTGTGACAGAGCATTTATTTCCACTGGTATCTGACACCTGGTCACCAAAGTGACTGGAGTTGGAGATAGCATTCACTGCTGCTTGTTGAAACAATTCCTGATTTGAAAAGGGAAGCTGAATGTTGAGGCCAACAATTTTCTCTTTTCTTCATCCGGGGGGAGACTGAGAATAATACCCAAGCCTCCAAAGGGAAATCAGCAAAGGGCAAAATGGTTAATTTCATACTTCAGTACTTAAGAACAAATCTGACAGACTGAATTTGAACTCTTTTCCATTATATGCTGACCGTGACATGCTAGGTGTTTTTGTAACTCTGGTGAGTTCATAGCTGATAAAAAGCTACTATGACCTGCTGCATAGTATTGTTATAGTAATTTAATAAAGCATTTAGCACACTATTTGGCATATAGTAATCACTTAATACATTGTAACTTCCATAAGTACTATCACTACTAATACTGTTAAGTAGCTGAGCAAATCGGATGTCCTTCTTTCTCTTAAATTGCACATAACCATTTAAATAATCAGCTTACATTTATTAAGAATTGTTTTAAAGCCTCATGATGGAAGAAATCCTTCAACTTTGCTCCTCATCAGAGCCCATCCTGGGGTGGGGGAGGTTGGATCAATACCACCACTACCACCACTACCACCATTACCATTGCCATTGGTGCCACTTAACTGACCATACTGAGCGCTTCCGGTGTGCCAGGCACCAAACTTGGCCCTGTATATGCACCATATCATGTTCGCATATTCAGGTGGGAGACCTGATTTTCATCATCCCCAATTTATAGATAAAAGACATTGAGGTATTGAAAAAATAAGCATCTTGACGGATAGCAAGAGCTGGAGCCAGGATATTTAAACCCCTATCTCTCTGACCTCAACAGCTCTTAAATATTATTACACCACATCCTGGTAAGAAAATCTGCTTCCAGCCACTTAGGTAAGAGAAAATTCTTCATCCCCATATTCCTGTATTCCCCATGCTATCCTAGCCTCAGTGTTAGTAGGGAGAGAAAGGGACCTCTTCAAAGACCAGTCAAAGGGAAATTGCTCCTTTTTGCCATTGCTGAATCAATTAACCAATATTTAATTTCCTTAAGAATCCCTACATATTATTTTCAGCACTTACTTTGGCCTTTTAGGATTCTTACATTCTGTACATGGCTCATCCACTCTATTACATGTTAATTTATTTGAGGCCAAGTTTAGAGTCTTATCCTGAAACATAATTTTAGGCCTGTAGCATCTAACTCTGTTCTTTTCTTCTAATAGTACATCTGCAAATATTTATTTGAGTTTTGTTGAATTGTCCTCATTAATTGTGCATTAAAAGTTATGTAGAGAAAGTCTTTTTATTAAAAAACCTTCTAAATAGATTTTTAGCTGGTTATTTTTATAAGGATTATTGTGGAAGTTATAGATCTTCAGGTTTTTGTTTTGTTTTGTTTTTAGATTAAGTACTTCATATTATCTTATTTTAATGTATAATAATATACTCATATTGTCTCTATCAAATCTATAAATCTTCACTGACTTGTAACTTAGCTTGTTGGTTATATGTTGTTGATTTTTCCATTTACTGTGACATTATACGATCCTGGCAGGTGTGGGGCTGGGTGGGAAGATACATCTTAGAGCTACAAACTGGTTTTCTAGAGAACTAATATAAAGAATGAGAGTACCTTTCATATTTCTGCAGAGATCAAGAATTTTAAGCATCCTTTTCTCCTTAGTCTTAAAGGAAAGGGAGTAGGCTGAATGGAAGGTCATTATGACCATTGGGACTACTGGAATGGTAGTCAGTCACTGAGGTTTTATTTTGTTTTTATCTCTCCTCTATTAGCTTATGTCTTGAGTGCTTACTAGGTGCAAGGCACTTAGCTAACCATTGTAAATGGATTGTGTCATTTAATCCCCTGATAGTCATACAGTAAAAATATGTATTATTATGATCCCCCCATAATGCACACATGGAATAAAGCCTCAGAAATAGTTATTTGCTCACTGAAATATGGTAGAAGTAGAGCTTGGATTCACATCTGTTTGACTCCCAAATCAGTGATTTTTACCACTAAATTAAAGTTACATAACTTTGTGAGTGGTGTCTAGATTGTTTCTAAAATTTTTTCAGCTCTAAATTTTTATAATTGTTTGATTGCAAGTTTAATAGGGGATGAGGAGGAATTGGGAGGAATTCCAGCTTATGAATGGAATTTTCCTTATGTTAAGTATGAGATCTGTTTTATGACACCAATTCACTTACTCATTCAACATATATTGATGCCTGCTATGTACAAAGGTATTTAAGAACATACACATCATAGTAGAGTGAGCACCCCTTCCAGAGACTCTCTCACAACAGTTAAAGAAGTCTTGGACTGCTTTGCCTGGCCTGGGGTGGTAGTTGGTCCTAGGCCCTAGTTTGCCCCACTGACAAAGCCAAGACATGCTCACATGAGTTCACAGGCATTGTGATGTCATGATATAGCAGACACGTGAATCTTACTTTTTTTGCCTGGCATTAATGATATAAGGGTTTTGGATTTGGGTACAGAAAGTGGGCTTATTAGTTACACAAATATATGGATATCAGGTATCATTAGCAGAAAGCTACTCACCATCTCCCACTACTCCTACTTTTTACAAACCAAACAAGTACCTCCTTATCTTTCCTATGGATAAAGTCTTGACAATGGCACTGAGGCCTATAATCCCCAGTAAGTACATCACTGGGTAAAACAATGGTTTTTCAAATATGCTGATTAATTTACCTTTGAAGTAGGGGTGCTTAGGTGGCTCAATTGATTAAGCATCTGACTCTTGATTTCAGCTCAGGTAATGATCTCAGGGTCATGAGATCGAGTCTTGTGTGGGCCTCCATGCTGAGCTGGAGCCTTTTTGGGATTCTCTCTCTCCCTCTCTTTCTGCCCCTCCCCACCCTGTGCATATGCTCTCTGTCTCTGTTTCTGTCTCTCTCAAAATAAATAAATAAATAAATAAAACTTTAAATTACCCTTGAAGTCGACAGACATTTTACTGTTAAGAGCAGAAAGTGGTATTCCTTTAGAATTCATAGGGAAAAGAATGGGACACCAGATATACTTTCCTAAATGGAAAATTATTCATATATATCCAATTATATATATATACACATATATACACACAGATAAACATACACACACACACACACACACATATATATATACACACACACACATATATATATATAATTGCTCATATATATGAGGAGTTTTAAATTGAGGAAATATATATTTATATTTAAATTTGGGCTTCTGCTAGCCAGTAGCAAATGAAATTATTAGCAGATACACACACAAAGCAGAGAAAGAGAACCAATTGGATTTAATTCAGTAGCTGGTTTGTTTTTTTATTTTTTTGTTTTTGTAGATTTGTGGTTGTGATTTTATATCTGCAGATGTATTTGTTGAAGAAAATATTTCTACCACTTTACACAAGATTGAATTGATTTAACAACAATATAGCATGTTTCAAATGTCTTAGTACATTTTTAATCTTTAGTACCCTCAGATATATGCATTACAGACATACCTCAAAAGGTAATTTGATGGTTTAATTATTTACATTTCCCTTATACCTATTTACTCTTGGGAATTTTAAATAGGAAATATTTAATTGTATTTATGTTTCTGTCTCTCTGATTGAAGAAGGAAAATACTGCCTGAAACACAAAAAAATTAAAATTATAAAAAGTATTATCCAAAATGATGAAAACTAAGAATTGGCAAGGAAATTCAAAGAATTAAACTTCTAAGCAGTTTTTTGTTTGTTTTGCTTTGTTTTTTTGTTTTTTTGTGAGTGCATAGTATTTCTTCATCTGAGGGAATTAATCTTGATGCTCTACTGGAGACTTTTCAGAGACCCATTTAATGAACAATTATTTTGCACCTGAGACTGCACTATGCACTAGAGATTCTAGAATAATAATAATAATAAATACAAATTTTCACAGACCTTCCTTGCAAGGAAGTCTGGCAGTCCACGGGAAAAACAGAGTGAGCCTCACATTAGCAATGACAGTGATTCTCAAATATTAATGTGCTGAAGAATCATGGCAGGCATGCTAACCATGCCCATTCCTGATCCCCTTCTCCAACTGGTCAGGTATGAGGTCCAGGAAACTCTTTTTGGTGAGCACCTCCAAGAGAGTCTGAGATGGATTTTCTTGGTTGCTCTCAACCTTTAATGAGCATCATATTTGCCTGAGAGTATTAAGACACAGATTTCTGGGCTCTACCCCCAGATTTTCTGAATCAGTGGGTTTATATTTCTAATCAGTCCCTAGGTGTTGCTGATATCGCTAGTCCAGGGACAACACTTAAAGAACGACTTACCACTTGCTTATGGAAAACATCTTCAACGTTCTGCAGTATGAGATTGTGTGTGCCATGGAAGAGACATGGACAGAGACCCATGGAGGCAAGGGGATTCTACCCTAATTAGTCAGAGGTAACAATAGTAGCTAGAATTGACTGACTCAGAAAACACTGTTTAAGAACTTTGCTTGTTCATTTAATCCCTTCAGTAAAGTATATAGGTGTTTACTTCATGTCCCCATTTTATATGGGGGTCCAAAGGAGGTAATTAACTTGTATAAGTCCTAAACTGGTAAGTAGCAGTTTAAGAGTTCAAATCTAGAAAGTCTGATTCCAGAACCCACATTCTTAACCATTCTGAGAGGAGTAAAGGTCATTAGTGAAGGTCTCCTTGGCCTCCAAGTGTAGATAGAAGGATGAGTGGACGCAAATATGTTACTCATTTGGCGTGTGTGTTATAGGAAGAGGAGAGTATCAGGCCTTCCCGAGGAACCCCACACACCTACCCTAAGCAAATCGGGTAATTAGGAGTCTAAAACAAGAGTATAACTATGGGATGCTGAGTAGCATTCTAGAAACCTGGGGTTAGAATTCTGTATCTTTTAGTAATGGCTTTTGCTGAACTAACGGAAAATAAGTGTGACTTACCCTACTTTTTGCATGTAACAAGAAGTTTGGAGATGGTCCCTCTAGTTAATTCTGCCGCTGAGAATGTCAGCAAGGGACTGGGTTCTGTTCATCTTTTAGCTCCTGCATCTCTAGCATGTTGCTGTGATCCCCATTGTTGCAAGGTGGCTGCTGAATCTCTAACAGTGTTCTGACCATTCAGGCAGGAAGAAAGAAAAGAAAAGGGGCACCTAGGTGGCTTAGTCAGTTAAGCATCTGCCTTTGGCTCAGGTCATGATCCCATGGTCCTGGGAATGAGTCCTGTGTAGGGCTCCCTGCTCAGTTGAGAGATTGCTTCTCCCTCTCTTTCTCTCTGTTGCTTCCCCCTGCTTGTGCTCTCTCATTCTCTCTGTCAAATAAATATATAAAATCCTTAAAGAAATAAAACAAGGAAAGAAGAGGGAAAAAAAGAAAGATAAAAGAGTGTGTGTTGTGTGTGTGTTATGGCAGGGGGAGAGTATCGGGGGTGGGGAGCAGAGAGGCACTGTCTAAAATGAAACAGCAAATTATCTCTTACAGATCTTCAGCAGACTTCCATTTAGATCTCAAGCAGTTAAAGGTTTAACTTGACTACCTTAACCTTAAGGATAATGAGGTCCCCTAAACCAGGGCTCTGACAGTAAGGAATAGGGAAAGAGTGGTTATTGATTAGATAACTAGCAGTCTGAACAGACTTCCTCCCCATGATCCCAAACAAACACCCACCAACTCTATTTTATCTCATGTATTTTACTTTAAAGAATGATGGGAAACTTTACTTATCTGTAAATAGGCTCTTAGAAAGGGTACAATTATATAATTATACAATCCTCTAGAGACCTCCTTTCTTCTAAAAACTCTTTGAAAACTGTTCAAGGTTGAGGACATTTTGATCTTAATTTAGTAACTTGCAGTTGATTATCCTGGAATGACATCCTCTTTCTGCAGATGTTCTGTAAGGTTTTAGAAAATTCTGGAAGAAGTGGACAGATAAATTTATGATACATATATAAGTGATATGAATCTTTTCAAAATAAAATTCATTTAGGGACCAAAAAGCATTTCATGCCTGCTATTTTTTTTTCATCTTTATATTTTTACAAATTTTCCTTTCTGAAGTGTCTCTGAACAAATCTGTTAGATACTATGTATCCATTTCTCCTGTCTGAATTCTTTATTACTGAACTTTCTTCAGCCTGCTATCTCTCACACCTCTTGGTCAAAAGCATTTCTCCAGGTCCTCACTGTTTCTTCTTATCCCATATTTGGATTCAGAACTCAAACTAAAGCAACAGTCTACTATGATGTCTCCCTAACTTGAAGACCCTGCTTCTGTAGGAGGGAAAAAAAAAAAGAAAGAAAAAAGTAGACTTGCTGGTGAACTGAGAACGTAAGCAATACGTGGACCGTTTCTGAGAATTAAAAAGTACGAAAAATAAAAGCATTACAAGAAACTGAGAGTTGGTCTCCTTCAAATACTTTATTTTGCAAATGAGGACATTGAGGCCTAAAAAAAAAGTGTTATTGAACTCCAGGTGATAAGCCATGAATCGCGGTAGTGTAACTCATTGGAGTTTTATTACCTACCCACTCAGTAATTCAGTATGGTCTTTTGTAGTTCCAAGGTCTGTTTTCTGCTCAGTGATTCGGGAACCCACCACATCCAACACGTGGCTTTACATTTGTCTCAAAAGGGAAAGGGGAGAGGCAAGCTCAATTATCAACTCATTATCCTTCAAATGTCAACTTTTCATATAACTTTCGGTCACATTCTTTGGGAAAGAACTAGTAATATGGCCACACATAGTTGCAAGCGGGGATGGAGAATGTTGTCTTAGGTTGGTTTTAATGATGCCTTTATAATCTGGAGGAGTTAGTTACAAGCTCTAATCTACAGCCCGTTAATTCTGCCACAAGGAGTGATCAGTCTAAGGTAGTGGATTAAGAGAGAGAGAGAGAAAGAGAGAGAGAAAGTGTGTGTGTGTGTGTGTGTGTGCGTGTGTGTGTGTGTGTGTGTGTGTGTACATTTTAATATGAGCTGAAACTTGGGAGCTTGTATCTTAAAAAAAGAAAACAGAGCAAATTGCCTCTTGCTGGCTTTCCTAGTTCAAAATGACTACTGTCTATTTCCTTCCATCCTGCTATTTCACCCCCACCTAAGTATCAGATGAAAGCTGAAAGAAATTATTCTGAAGTCTCCAATGCTTCCAAAGGTAATAGAATACTCAAACCCTAAAAGTTTTACTCTGCAATTTTTACCAATTTCACATGATAAATTTGTGGAAGGTAAATTGATGTGGACCAAAAAAAAGGGGGGGTGTTTTTTTCGTTTACACATGTACCCTGAGCCATGGTGCAAAATGAATGGGAAATTAGAAAAATCTATCTTCTTGTTGAAAATGAAAGTATTTTTAATTGTTAAAGTAATACTTAGTACAAAAACTACAGACGTGGAAAAGATACAAAGGAAAAAAGGAAAAAAACCCTCAAATTTCCATTTCTGATAAATCATCTCTATTACATTTTTAAAGGTGTCTTCTGAGACTTTTTTGTGAGGGAAGGTGCACACAAACACAATGCAAACATATTTTTACTTAGTACTAGATTATGAACGTGATTCCATATCACTTAATAAAAAATTGCATCATAATTTTTAATGGTTGAACAGCATTCCATTATTTATCTTACCAGCCCTCTACTGCTTAATATTTTGCTTCTCTAAACAATGACAGAAATATCCTTCTTCCCATTTCTTTGAGAAGTTGTTCATTTATTTCCTTAGAATGGATTTCTGGAACATGGATGACTGCCTGTCAACTTTGGTACGTACTGACATGTTGCCTTCCAAAAAAGGTTACACTGCCTTACTTTTCTGCTAAAAATTTTACATCCTGTGTGGTTTTTACACTCTCAACAATACTAGTATTATTAATATTTTAAGTTTTTGTAATTCTGATGAGTGAAATATGACAATTATTTTAATTGTAATTCTTTGATTAATAATAGTACAGTTGAACATATGTTCATATATTAACTGGCTGTCCTTCTTCTTATGACATTATGACCTTTATCCATCTTTCTTCATTTGATCTGTACACCTTTGTATATAATAATGTATTTATTCTTTACATATTATATAATGCAGTTTGATTTCACTTACTAATTTTTATTTTATTCATATGGAAATATAATACTGTCAAGACTATTAAAAAAAACCCTTAATGAACACAGGCATACAGAACATCATCAGTTACCCTCTTGAATTTATAATGAATTTATTTCCTTTTGGGCAGTGTGAGAATGTAAATGTTTTCCTCATATTGTCGGAAAGAGTCTACCCCTCTGAAGAATCTCGCCTTATTTATAAAAATGACATTTGAAGTTGTGTGCTTGCCATCAGATAAGCAGTGTTAATTTTTAGTATGAAATGCTGATTATTAAGAACTATGATAGGGCTAGCAGCAACAAGTGAGGGTTGTGGTAGTGAGGGGCAGCTTTTCCTTCTAAAAGCAATTAGGAGTTTAAACTCTGGGTCTCCTGCTTGGGGTGTCTTGATCCAATCAGCTTAGATAGTGTGTGCTGTCAGGTAGGATGAGTAAATTGAGAAATCCAAGCATATATCCTTGGTCCTTTCAGGAAATGAGCAAAGAGTATTGTCAAGCAGAGGTGATCAAGCCGTGGTCTGCAGACATGGAGCTCCCTCCATAGTCCTTCAAGTCAGTGTGAGACAAAATGCCAATATAAATTATATTGATAACAGTATCAATGAGGTGACATTTAGTCCTTTAAATGACTTACCATGTTTTTGTAGTATACTATCCATTGGTAAATAGGCAAAGCTATTTGATAGATCTATTATAATGAATGAATGGAACACTCACATTTTGAAAAACTGAAATTGTATCCATTTGTCAAGAATAGTGGCTACTTGTTCTGCTTTATTCCCCTAGATAGAACCAGATGACTTTGTGGACAGTAAGATGTTACTGCGTTTCACGCCTAGAGATTCTAAAAGTTGAAGAAGTTGCCTTGTCAGGTAGTTAGCTCCTTGTCACCAAGAATATTAAAGTAGATGTGTGTAATCAGCTAATTAAACTATTTCTAATCTCTACAACTATTGTATTCACTAGGGCATCCAAGTTACTCTAAAGAAATCCTAACGAGGGGTGCCTGGGTGTCTCAGTTGTTAGGCGGCTGCCTTTGGCTTAGGTCATGATCTCAGGGTCCTGGGATTGAGTGCCACATTGAGCTCCCTGCTCAGCAGGAAGCCTGCTTCTCCCTCTCCCACTGCTCCCACTCCCTCTGCTTGTGTTCCTTCTCTCACTGCGTCTCTCTCTGTCAAATAAAAGAAAAGAAAAGAGAAAAGGAAAAAAAAAAGAAAAGAAAAGGAAACCCTAATGATGCATTAGGATAGTTTTACACATTTGATTAGGTATACTCTTCTTATACCATCCATAGCCATTTTGACCATTAAAACCTGCCTTTCAGGACACTGGGTGGCTCAGCTGTTAAGCCTCTGCCTTCCGTTCAGGTCATGATCCCAGGGTCCTGGGATCCCTGGGATCGAGCCCCGCATTAGGCTCCCTGCTCAGCGGGAAGCCTGCTTCTCGCTCTCACACTCCCCTTGCTTGTGTCCCCTCTCTCTTACTGTGTCTCTCTCTGTCAAATAAATAAATAAGATCTTTTAAAAAAATAAATAAAACCTGCCTTTCTTCTCTTGTAACCTAGCTTGTGGTCTTGGGAAAGTCCCTAACCTGCTTGGACACAGTTTTGTTATATGAAATAGAAATAATAATGTATGCTTTGAAGGACCCCAGAAAGATGAGTGGTGCCTAGTATATAGCCTGGCCCATAATACCTACTTGGTTAATTATAAATGTTATTGATTTTATTTTAAATTTCATTTCTAAACATTAATATTAATATGTGGAACCCTAACATTTGCCCTAAAGGTAGAGAGCTTTGGCAACTCAGAAAGCCATTTGGATTCCTCTAATACTCCACATATATATCTCACTATTCCTAGGATCTTTATATTAATATTAACATATTATTAGAATATATATTGACTCCAAGGTGATGAGAAACTAAGGTTTAATATGTACCTGGAAGTATGGATGGATTTCCCTGCCCAGTGCTAATGTGAGAAACCCATTATTCCCATATCTTAAGAAGGTGGTGTGAGGAACAACAAACTTGAGGAGACTCTGGGGTGGGAAATGAGAGACGTCATTCCAGGCTCTGTTTACCTCACAGCTGCCCACAGGGGCTTTTAAGTTATGCAGCAGGAATTCCCACCTTACAGCCTTGTAGTTAGAAGTAAATGATAACACATAATTGGTGCCTAATAAGTGTCATAGTTATAATAAATATCACTTAATTCTTCCTTGAGTTAAGCATTTTATAGTCATAACATTTTGAGGGATATATTGTAATGGTTAAGAGTGTGGTTTTTGTGCTAGATAATCCTGGGTTGGAATCTTACCCTCATTACCTCTTCTTTTTTCAGTTTTATTGAGGTATAATTGACAAACAAGATTTTAAGATATTTAAAATAAACATTGTGATGATTTGGTACATGCATACATTGTGAAAGTATTTTCTCCACTGAGTTAACGCATCCAACACTTCATTTATTTACCTTTTCTGTGTGTTTGAGAAAACACTTATGTTCTACTCTCTTAGCAAAGTTCAGTTATATAATACAGTATCATCTACTATAGCCACCAAGTTATACATTAAATCCTTACACCAAAAATTTATTATCGCTAAGTTTGACCCCTTGTAGCAACTCCTCCCTATTTTCCCCACTCTCTCCCAGCCCCTGGCAACCACTTTTCTACTCTTCTGTTTTTATGAGTTTAACTAACTTCCTGCCTTCCTACCTCCCTTCCTTCCTTCCTTCTTTCCACTCTTTTCTTTCTTTTTCTCACATATAAATTATTCTATGCCGTATTTGTCTTTATCTGGCTTATTTTACTTAGCATAACAACCTCCAGGTTTATTTATGTTGTCACAAACGACAGGCTCTCCTTTTAAAAAGCTGAATAATATTCCATTACCTCTAAACTGAGTGACTTTGGGTACATTTTTTATACCTTTGAGGCCTTTTTTTTCTATAAAAAACTATACTAACAAGTTATTTTCTGATATGTAGAATATTTGCTGAGTCATCCCATGTTTAGTTGAGATAATAAAAGTACCCCTTAGCACTGCATTAACATTTATTATTACTTTCCCTGTTAATTTTTATAATAATAATAATAATAGTTTTATAAAATGCTTAGGCTATATCAGACACTTTCCTTATATTATCTCACTTAATCTGTACCACAATTTACTATATACATATTACCTTCCGCAGTTTTTCCTTCAGAGGAAACTGAAGCTCTGAAAGAGTAGCTTGCTCAAGGTATGAACTTAGGTCTGAATCACTCCAAAAATGTACTCTGTGTGTATAATTCCACATCTGAATTTGTTGGATGTTATTGTTTTTAACTTCCAAGCATTTGATCTGAAATTCCTTTCTTTATTTAGGGAATTTTCCACTTTGTGAGTCTTGGTGAGAAACAGAGACAAGCTGGAAATACCAGATACATTGTTTACTCTCTTAACACAGTCTCCCTTACAGCTGAGAGACAGTCAGGTGACCTCGAGTTGGCCAATTACACTGATGTCCTAGATTTTGATTTAGAAATAAATGATATGAAGAATCAAGGACACCAGTGTCTGTGTCAGCCTCCTGTATCTTGTTCCTGCCGGGTCAGCAGGGCAAGTGGGGACGTATAATATCGCTTGGCATGATTACTTGATTTCAGTAGAATAGCCGTGGCTTCCAGTTGTGCAGTCTGCTTCTAGTAACTGAGATCTAACCAATAACCTTCCAAAAATTTCCTTTTCTGCTTAAATCAGCCATATCTGGTTCCTCTTGCTTACAAATAAGAACTTTCCTGATCTGCAGTTGTGACCTACTTTTCCAGTAGGATGTAACTAACATATTCTTGTCAGGGGCACAGGGCAGGAAAGTCCTCCGAACATCTGAACATGGGGAAAACAACCTAAGAGAGAAGAATTGAATCCTCTGCTTGTGCTATAATTTATCTGCCACTGCCTTTGTTGCACAGAGCACACGCCTAAGTACCATGTCCCTCACCTGTCACACACTGGTGAAGTCAACCCAGTGCTGCCAACTCGGAGGCCCACGGAGCTGTATCATGTACAGTCTAAGATGTCTTTGCCACTTGACACCGCATTGGGGTCTGTTTTGGAAGCAACTTCTGTGTGTGACAAGAATATGCTGAACCAAGACATAAATAGATAGAGATGAAAGATGCCAAAATTAGCTACGAGGGAAAAAAAGCATAAGGACTTATGTTTTTGATATTTTATGATGTTAGGACCCCACATAGACTATGAATACTTGAAAAGAAAGGTGTGCACGGCCGAGGGAATGTTGAACTTCCATGCGGCAATATGTCCTTGACCTGTTATGATGTTGATGATGATGGTGGTGGTGGTGACATCAGTAACATTTTTTCATGTTTCCTCAGTGAAAAGCACATCGTTCTAGTGACTTTTTACCCCCACTACAACCCTGCGAAGTAGGAGAAATTATTCTAGATTCTTCAAAGTTCAAAAAAATTCGGAATATACCCTAGATCACCAGTGAGTGGTAGAACAACCCTAATGGAACTGTAGCTCTGCCTGTATCCCTAGCCTGTGATCTCAGCAATTATCTGGCCTGATACAGAGGCATTTAAATGTTTGAGATTCTTACTCAGAAGCTGTGGAATTAAGTGCAGAGCAGTTGAGGATGATTGAACTAAGATGTCTTTACAGACCATAAAGGATATAAGGGAAGTTTAGAAGTGTTTTAAAAATGTATTTAAAAGTGTTTAAAAGTGTATTTGCCTATTGTGCTGTGCTGGCATATCTGTGATTGTTCACATTTTTGGTAACTCACTAACACAAATCCTTCCTTGGCCTCTAACCTCACTCATCTCTTACATAATATATAACCAGATTGAGGTAACTATCTTTGTTCATTTCCACAAACACCCGTTGAATGTCCAAAACATGCTCACCATCTTATAAATACATCCCTTTACTTATTCAGGTCTGAGGGAGGGCAAGAGAGAAAAAAGACCCATAGATAAATCTCCCAGCATATGAACTATGGTTGTCATTTTTATATCCTTTATATTGTTAATCTCTCTTAGCATTTACTAATTTTCATTAATTTGTATTTTTTTCTATAAATATCTTATTCTCACTGCATTTTTACACGTGACTTACTGTTTATATTCTTTTTAATAACACTATCAATTATGGGATATTGACAAACTCATCAGGCCCTACATTTTTGTTCCAAAACCATGAAAATAAGGTGGAAAATAGGGTGGAGGTGAAAAATCTACATGTATCTTTTTATTGGTGGGATGAGGGGCTAATCTTAGTATCACTCCTCTGGCATTCCTTTTAAATTGTGCACTCTTTCCTTGCTACATAATGAGTGACTTCTCTTAGGGCAAATAGCAGTCTTGAGGGCAAACTTTAAGCAAATGGAAAGATTTTAGGTTATGATAAAATCAGGAACGTTGTCTTTTCAGTAATGAAAAAAAATTCTTGAAAGTTCAACTACCATATGTTCCACATGGAAAATCTTTCTACTTATAAATACAAATTTCCACAAAATTCTGGGACATTTCATTAGTAGGAACTGGTGCTTAGTACCCCTATTTCATTTCTCTCTGCCTTTTTTTTTCTCCCTTTTGCTATATTGACATTAAATCTACAGTAGAATCACATAATAAGCAGGTTAAGAAATTAATATGGCATTTGCTCCAAATCTCCCAAGTAGATTATAGATGGGGATGCTATGAAAGTCACATGAGGGGAAAATATCTAGGAATAATTCTATGTTACTGAATATACAAAATAACAAAAGATCTTATTTCTAGGTAATAAAATATCATGCCTTTAGTGATGTTATATTATGGGAGAAAATAAATGTATGCATCTATCCTCTCTATCCTGAAAATGCTAAGAGGTGGAGACAAATGAACAAAATTAGTTGTTTTGGATTCGAGTTGTAGTTTCCAGTAGCCATCCTTTTAAGTGACGTTTCTGAAGCAAATATATTCAGTTATCATCACTAAATATGCTATTGTAGGGGCACCTGGGTGGCTCAGTGGGTTAAAGCCTCTGCCTTCAGCTCAGGTCATGGTCTCAGGGTCCTGGGATCCAGCCCCGCATCGGGCTCTCTGCTTGGCAGCGAGCCTGCTTCCTCCTCTCTCCCTCTCTGCCTGCCTTTCTGCCCACTTGTGATCTCTGTCTGTCAAATAAATAAATAAAATCTTAAAAATAAATAAATAAATAAATATGTTATTGTGTAAATTTCCAAAAGAGTATTACATGTATTATTTTAAATGATTTTTATAAATATGTCTATCATTGTTATTATTCTCATTAATATAGTATATACTATATTTATCTTGTATGGTTTTATTTTTTCTTTATTTTTTTTAAAAGAGTCCTTAGAGTTTTATGAATTATGAATCTCTGAGAAGAAGATGTAGTGGACAGGCAGTCCGAAATTTGTTTGAAATGAACCCTTTCCTTCATGGACTTTCTCATGGGATTTGTGATCCCCTGAACATACTTGAAGACATGCTAGTATTCTGTAATAGTTATTTAATTACTTTCTACTAAGCAACTGTAAACTGAATCTATGACACTACTCCGGCTTTCTTGGAGGATGCACTGATGTACAATGATGAATAGTGGGATTATAAGGGAGTTCAGTTTCATTAGAAGAAGACATAGGAGTTTTAACTTAACAAAGAAATGCACACACATATACATATATTGCTATGTAAGATACATTTTATATAGTACACAATGTCTTTTGAAGAAGGTAAAGTTGTTTTCAATTTGGGAGCTCACAACAGGTTTAACACAGAAAGAAGAATAAGCTGAGCAGAATTTCAGGAAGTTATTTGATCCTGACTGTAAAATACAAACAGGCATTTCCACTGGTCAATCTGACCTTATTGGAACAACATTCCATCTGGAGGGAATAGTATGAACAAACATGCAGTGGTGGAGGTTGCCAGATTGTAATATTCCAGTACCTGGGAAGTATTGAAACATCTGCTTACTCCACAGTCTGGAAAGTAATATCTCAAGTGAAATACAAGTATAACAGCCATTGCTGTTATAGTATAATAGCCATTGCTATTTGTTTTGCATACTGCCTTGTTTCTATAGTGTGCAACAAGGTGGCAAACTGTTTAAGATTATTGTTATCCCAAGATGGTTCTTAGAGGAGTGGGAAAGAGAGGCTTTTTCTTCCTGTGTTTCTGCCCTCTGCTCATGTAGCAGAGAAGCTGCCAACATCACTGACCTTGTCACAGATAGCTACGGGGTGGATGTCAGGGCTCACTGTAGTGAAAGGTAATTAGAAATCCAAAGAAGGGCCCCAAAGATATGATACAACTTTTGTACACCTTCTATACCTGTTAGAATAAAGATATCACACAGTGGTCCCCTTTCCTAAAAATGCCATTATGGGCTTTGTTGTTGTTGTTGTTGTTATTTTTTTCCCCACTGTGTGGCAGAACTTTTGAGGTAAAACTGAGATAAGTTTGGAGAACAGTATTGAAATTCCAGCTCCTTGAACAGGGCCTAACATACAACAGGTTTTCAGTAATCTTAAAAACCATATTCCTAATAATGACTGTTAGATTAACTGCTGTTTTGTGCCAGAATACATTACCATGTTTATTTTTTTCTTTGGCTTTACAACTTGGGTTCTAGTATTATTTCCATTTTACAGATTATGAAATTGAGGCTCAGAGATGCAAAGTCACTTGGCCAGGATCACACAGCTAGTAAGATAAATTTGCATAGTTTTCTGTGGATTTTTTTTCTTTCTGTTGGATCCTACAGTTCTTCAAAATATATCTAAGAACACTTGAATGAATTAATATATAAGTCCTCATAGTCACAATAGTCAGGTCATTAAGTTCAGCAGAGTGGGAAATGGCATAATAATAGTTGGATAATTAACACCTGCATTTACTTGCATTGAATTTTCTAAATGATGTTTAGCGATGGCTTCTTCTTCACCACCATTTAATAGAAAAGAGCATATTTTGGGGTTCAGGATAAAATCTCACATTGAATATAATATATATTTCTTTCTATACCAATATGATATGAGTAACAGATGACATTGAGGTGCCATCTAGAAGTGCTCCTTCTAGTTCATCATGTCAGCTCAGCCAATAATTTTCAAATGTTCAGAGTTGGTAATATATGCAGCCATAAAGCATATTTCTAATCAATGCAAATAATATTTTTCCTATGCTAAACCCAGATTTAAATTATAACACACAGCGTAAGATTAATGGGCCATTTTTTCATCATCACTTTGTTAAATTACATAGTTTGGAAACCATTCAGAAGGATGTGAATTGGAGCTGTGCTGAGCAGTTGGAATGAGGTTTTGTCTGCGATGAAAGTATTCCCACCTCTGACCCCTACTTTCAGCTTCTCGGGAAAGTAGAGAAAATTTCTTCCAGAAAAAGCCACACACTTATAAGCTGGCTCATATCGTATATATAGAAGACTGTTATGCCTTTTAAGCAAAGCCTATCTTGGCATATACTTTTTACCTATCATTTATAAAACAGACACTGCTTCTGAGGTGAGGTATTTTGCTATTTGACTCCTGGATCACTTTCGTGAATATATTTTGCTTGAGACTGAGTTTGAATCCAGTATATTTCCATGATGCAGTGTATCTAACTGATGTGCATTATATAAAATGAAAGCTCCTTGAGGGCAGGTACCATATCTGCATGATCGGTATAGTGGTGATGTTGAGCTCAGTGTCTAGCATTTAGAGAATGCTATTTTCAGTAAGAATTTGTACTGAATAATGTGTGAATCTAATGAGCAAAGGTTGGCTTCCCATTTTAGAGGGGCAGAGTATCCACACTTGTGTTCTATGAACATTGAGTACCAGAATTATGCAATGTTATTCTTTAGTTCTCTCTGCAGTTTTTCTGAAAGGACATTTTCTGTCCTTAGAATGCCCATCTCCTCCTGTTTTCCAGGAGGATAACTCTCCTTTTTAAAAGTATAGTCCACTATGGAATGAGATAGAATTTATTACCTCCTTATGAAGAGAATTTATTTCTCCTTGATTTATACTCCTCCCCTGGTATATGTACACGCACACACACACACACACACACACACACACTTATCATATATGCTCTATTACAATAGTTATTCATGTTGAGTCATACTTGTTTACTTAAGTTTTTCTTGCTCAGAATAAATTCTTGAGTGCGGTGCATTTCTCTTTGACATTTATCACTAGCCAATTATTCTAACACCTAAAATGGTGGCTGAATTGGACCGCACTGTATTGATAATATATGGACAATAATCCTTCTTTGTTCTTCTGACTTTCAGCTAGGGATTAAACCAGAAACTACCCCTAAAATTTCTGTTCTTCATACTGTCCAACAGTTTCTTAAGTCATTATATATGGGGAGCAGTTTTCCTGGACCAGTGGCTGTCAAAGTGTGATACCCAGAATAGCACATGAGCTTGTCCTGGGAATTTGTTAAATACCAATTTCTTAGGCCTGCTCCAGACCTAAAGATTCAGACAGTCTGGGGTGGAGCCCAGTATCTGTGTTTTAATAAGCCCTCCAGGTGATGCTCATTCATGCTACAGTTTGGGAAACCCTGGCTTAGATGCAGAACTTATGGTTTAGGCTTTAGACAGATCTGAATCCTAAGCTCAACTAAGCCGCTGGGATGACCATGATCAAGTTACTTTGGGTAACTTTTATGCTTTCTGTGCCTTATTTAGCTTATAGTGATTTGACTTAATTAAATTAGATTAATGCATGCAATGCATTCAGGAGAGTGACCAAAACAGTACATGTTCAGTAAATTCTAGCTGTTAACCATTATCGTCAATCAGAACTTTTGGACTCATCCTGCAGACACTCTTCTAATAAGTGTAATCATGCAGTGTGAAAAATTAACAGCTTAGTAAAGCATATTAACAAGCTTATCTGACAGGTTCTTTACAGGAAATCAGGTGTCCATTTGAGCAGAATGTAGAAAATTAGGTAGTGCAGCATCTTGGGTTTAATAGAGGCTTGGTGACTTTTTCACTTCAGGCCAAGGAATGGAAGGGGAAGGGAGGCATTGCTAGAATGAGGGTTCCCCATAGAAGCTGTGTACTTGTCATAGAAGCTGTACATTAGCTGGGTTGGGGATGGTGGTGTAACCAGCCCTTGTGAACTTGGCAGGGTGGAATCTAGAGGAATTAACATCTTGACCTCAGATTCCTCCTTCATTCCCTATAATCTTTGGTCCTTTTCACTGGTAAACAGAATGAAGACACTTACTAAGGAAGGTCATATAAGCCATCTATACCATGGAGTTGGATAGAGAAAGAATCTGGAAGGGTCACAGGTGGTGAGCAAGCTATAAAACCACTTGCCATTTTAACATAACTACTATTGTAAGAAGCGTTGTGGAACAAATGGTTGGTTCTGACCTGGATGATCCAGGATACTTCAGGGCAGAACTGATTTGGGCTTTAAAGGAAGATCTGGATTTTAATGGAAAGTACCCAGTAAGAATTGGTGAAGTAGCAAGGGAAATGGAAAAATTTGTTGCAAGTGGAGAAAAGGCAATAGTGTAAAGGTAAGAGAAGGCAAGACATATGGTAGAAGAGCAAATATTCTTTGGAGCAGGGAATGGGTAGGCAATGGCTAGAAATTAAGATTAAGTCAGTACTTGAATAACATGAAAGTTCCCCGCTCTAGTCTCACTTTTTACCTTTTACTCTCTTCACTAAGACTGGGGGAGTGAAGCTTGAGTGGGGGAGGGAGCAATGGCAGGATAAAGAAAAGAGAGGAGAGTAAGCGTAGAAAATTTAGTAATACCTTAGTGCAGGTGCATAATGATGAGTGGCATCATTCCATCAAAACGTGGGCATGTGATTGTGACAAATACTCAGAGGCTCAGTTCCTGGTGATATGCCTTCCATCAAGGTACTCAAACCTCCTATGCTGCAGACTCTCAGTCTATGAGATGGGCATAAGTTATAGCTTGCTCAAGGGTTCCTGTAGCTTTCTCAAGAGTTGCTGTGAGGATCAAATTAGAAAAGAAAATGGGGCACCTGAGTGGCTCAGTGGGTTAAGCCTCTGCCTTTGGCTCAGGTCATGATCTTGGGGTCCTGGGACGGAGCCCCACATCAGGCTCTCTGCTCAGTGGGGAGCCTGCTTCCCTCTCTCTCTCTCTGCCTGCCTCTCTGCCTACTTGTGATCTCTGTCTGTCAAATAAATAAATGAAGTCTTTAAAAAATGAGAAATGAAAGTAAGAGGAGAGTCCAGTAATGCATTCTTAATACATATAGACAAACGTGATTATGATGGTGATTATGATAAGAATCATACCTACCACCTATTGAACACTCGTATGCCTGATACTGTGCCAGTTCTTTTCCATGTCTTTTCTCATGTAGCTTTCTTCTCTCTTAGTTCTCTTTCTATAGACAAGAGACAATCAATGGCTCAGTCATGAGGAAAGTATCAGAGAGAATATATAATAAAGTTAATTCTTAATGACCCTGAGGGCTTTATAGCACAGAGCATGTAAAATATCTGACAAAGACCTGTGGTTAAAGAACTCAATTAGAAAACGTTTGATAAAGTATTAACTTAATACATAGGCACAAACAGGTTGGAGCTTTTTGGAGGGTATGTGATAATCTATTATTAGTGTGATGTCTTTTGAAAGTTCTGTAGTCTTTGAAGGTCAAAAAGAGTACCAGGAAAGGGTGAAAAGCTCTCTCTGAAAGCTATTGGGGAAGGCAAGTCACTAAGACTTCAAAGGAGAAATCGGTATGAGGCCAGGTTACTTATTGGCCTTCTAAGAATGAGTCCACGAAAATATTTACAATGATCAGATGCAAGAATAAAGGAAAATACTCGCTTCATAAACAGTAATTTATTTTAGACACATGGGCTACTGATAAAAATCATGACAATGTGATGTACTTTTGAGAGTTTCAGTAACTGAACTGAAACTAAAGAGCATAAACAGCAAGATATTCAGACTTTTAATCAACTCACTTTTGGAGTTGAGCAAAGAGAGCACCTGATACATTAAAGGTGCTTTTATGCAAGGTGACACAGTTATTTAGTGGTGCATTCAGGACATAAATCCATTTCTAAAATGATCAGTTCAGTATTACTTCAGAAGTTAAATACCTGCTGGTCAAAAACAGCGTGGACTTACTTCCAGGAAAAATGACTAAGAACGAAATAATTTGGACAAGAAAAGATACTGATGTAACAGCTAATTTAAGAATCCAAAAATAGAGGTAAAAAGTAAAGCAATTATCAGTTAAAAGACTGTGTAAATTCAGCTGGAAGGGGGATATGGTCAGAGATAGCAATTTGAAAACAGTGAGTCACCAAAAGTAGAAGTTTAAATTATAGGCAGCTTCAGAGGCTTCAAGAGAGATTTTATAGATTGAACAACAACAGCAACAAGTTAAGAATAAAATATGAGGCTGATATGTGGACCTCAGCCTGGAAGGAAAGCATTGAAGAAAAGCCACAACAGTCTAAACTTAAAATATATTTCTGTATATTTGAACCAGTGGGTGAGCAGTAAAGTAGTTGTTTTTAAAGCATATCACTTAATTCAATCAGCTGGTGAAGAATACAAGGTATTTTTATATTTGTATTAATTAATGTCCATAAACACCACTTTAAAAAATGAACAAAATCCATAATCCTGACAATACTATAAGGAATGGAAAGAAAACATTTTCCCTGAGAAGACATGTTAAGGTGGAGGGCATAGAAATTTAACATTTTTGGAAAAAGCACATTAACATTTATTGCCTGCTACAGTTTTGCAATATGATGATTTTTAAAAAAGAGAAGTAAACTATTGGTTTATAAAAGGGAATGTGTTGCCTGAAAATAAGAGAAACTTGTAGAGACCTAAAATATGCTTTAAAAGATATATTTCAATGTCATTTCAAAAAATAAACACATTTCCTGTAACAATGCAATGCAATGCAATGAGGTTAATGGAATAAAGCTTTTTGGCCCAGAGAAGTACCATCAGGTCAAGGTATGATTGTCTAACATACCATGACCTAGACCTGTGAGTGCTGGACCAGTGGCTATTTTTACACAGTCTAGTGCAACATTCGTGGTATTTCTGGCATTAGCACAGAAAAAGGATCATTCCACTTGTGTCTTTGTGACTGCCTCCTCCACTGAAACTGGATAATCTGTCCTTTCCTCTTCGTAAACTAGAAAGTAGATTTCTTCATTCAATAAAACTCAAGTTTATTCTCTAGGCTGAGCTTCTCCAACTCTAAGAAGCCTGAAATTAAGGGGGTGAAGCACACTGTATTTGCTTTTGTTTTGATTTAGGAACAATTTAAAGTGGTTTAAGGTTATTAAAATTAAGGTGATGTAATTAAGTATGAAATGGAATGGCAGATGCCAAAATTAAATAAATAAATAAATAAATAATCAACAAATTTTCTTTTAAGATCATACATATTATATAACAAGATCCACCTAAGAGCTAAAAATATAGATAGGTATAAAATCCAGTTGTTAAAGGGAATTTGTCTTCCTACCACTTTAGCAGTAAGCAGTTCATAGGACAATTCTGGGGCGGGGGGGGGAAGCTTCCAATTATTGTTTGTTTTATTCTAATTTGTAATATTTATGAGAAGTTTTGTGAAGCCTTTGATAATACAATAAAATTAATAGGTTCTCAACTTTGTATGAGCTCCTGGTTTTGTTACTTTAAATATTTCCTTTTGGCTCTTAATCTTTAATATCTCCATTTACTTTTTCATTTAGAAATAATTTATTTGTTTTCAGGACTGAAATCTCAATTAAATCATCTTAAATTTCTATTTGTGGGACTTCCTCTTAGACTACCTCAACATCTTCATCTAGTTGATACATTTCTAGCTTTCTAATTTATATTTATTTTTGTAAAGATTTTATTTATTTATTTGACAGAGAGAGAGCAAGTGAGGGGAACACAAGCAGGGGGAGTAAGAGAGGAAGAAGCAGGCTTCCTGCTGAACAGGGAGCCCAATGAGGGGTTTTATCCCAGGACTCTGGGATCAAGACTCGAGCCAAAGGCAGATGCTTCATGACTGAGCCACCCAGGTGCCCCCATTTCTAGCTTTCTACATATTTTATAGGAACTGTTCCATCTTAAGAACTCTTTATAGGAGCGCCTGGCTGGCTCCATCAGTGGAGCAGGTGACTCTTGATATCGGAGGTTGGGAGTTTGAGCCCCATGTTGGATGTAGAGATTAATTAATAAATAATTTTTTTAAAAAAGACCTCTTTATGTTTTCCCCTAGGAGACAGACTTACGGGACTTTCCTTGGGCTTAAAATAGGAAGAAAAAATAATTTTTATATGAGAAAATAAAGGCTTTTTTTTTTTAACAAAGTGAGTTAATACTATATGTATGTTTGAAATAGTTTATGGACTTCAACCAGACCACTGAGCTCATAACCTCCAGATTAATGTCTCGCACAAAGCACTTACTTTCAGTACATGGCATGGCCTTGTATGACTGCCTGTCCAGGGGAAATTGTTTTGTCTTCTAACAAAAGGCATGAGATTTTGCACATTTTTTTTTTAATTGACAGCTATCCAAAAATCAAGCTGAACATTTGTTTGTGAGAACACAAAAGGAAAATCTGTAGACAAGTCCAACATCTGGTTACATCATTTAGTCACTTACAGAGAAAACTTAAACCACAAAGTCAGAAGTTTTTAGGGGTATTATATACTATAATAATAAACTGTAGTTTATTTGAGTCGTAGAAAATCCAAGTTGAATTAGCTAAACTCTAGACCTAAATTTTTGCTGCCCTAAATGTTTGGGCATTATTGTTTTGTAAACTCTTGGTTCTTGCTGAGGTATCCATTCTATTAGTTGCATAATTGAATTTATTGAACACACACATGCACACTAATGCAAGCACATGCACACACATGCACACACGCGCGTGTGCGTGCACACACACACACACCTGAATGCACTTACTCTGGGGCCTAGAATTTTAAGAGTTAGAACTTTTTTATGTGCTTCTGGATTAAATGGACCTTGTATTTAGTTGGTATGCTAATTAGAAACTCTGTAAACCAGCTTCTTAAAATTCTGTTTTAAAGAAATGTGCCTAATATTATCCGAAAGGAGTTCTACTCTGACTTGTCAAATTTATTTTTCTCCTTTAGAGGAGTAAGCAGTTCGGATTTTTGTTTCTTTGTTTATCTTTCATGGTAAAAATTTCTCTTAAAAGCTGATTTCCTTTTGCTTCTTTAGCATGGATACCATAGGAACAATGGTGATATTTAATCAGTCCTTTTTTGTTTGTTTGTTTAAGTTCAAAGGTTATATGTTTCTGCTATGTATTGCAATAGCACTAAATATTTTTGTAATTCTTATAGAACTTAACGATATTTGTTGTTTGTTCTGAAGACACTTAGACAAAATGGACAGTGAACCTCAACTCATGTTACTCTATCATCAATGCATATGGTCTCCTATCTTCTAATATTTGATTATTATTTTTTAGTCCTGACATTCTTCTGCCGGGTTTAATTCCTTTCTTCCTCCCTACTTAGCACCACTTTTGTCACTTAGTATGTAATTTCCCAACTACCTTTCATACTTATTTTAAATTTTATTTATTTATTTGACAGACAGAGATCACAAGTAGGCAGAGAGGCAGGCAGAGAGAGAGGAAGGGAAGCAGGCTCCCTGCTGGGCAGAGAGCCCCATGCGGGGCTCGATCCCAGGACCCTGAGATCATAACCTGAGCCAAAGGCAGAGGCTTTAACCCACTGAGCCACCCAGGTGCCCCTCATACTTATTTTAAATACACACACACACACACACACACACACACACGCACACATATGGAAAATGGATTGAATGTTTTGTGTTTTCTAACTTTTGCAAAACAGTATTGATGACAAATCACATTTTATGTTTTAATTTCCCCATAGAGTTATAGTTTTAAAATTTATGTTGCCTCAAAAAAATAAAATTTCTGTTGCTTCATATAAATTTATTGCTTATTGCTTCTGTCTAATATTTTGCCGTATGTTAGTACCATGTTTTGCTTCTCCTTTACCCTAGTGATCTATACTTACGTTGTTTTCAACAGTTTATAGTCGACCATAAGGCATTCATAACCTATTTCTGCATTTCGCCTTGAGAAACAGTGGAGTTTCCCCGCGGCTTATGCTCAGACATGTGGTGGCAGAGGTAGAAGTCACACACATATCTCACGGGATAGATCACCCCCCAGAAGAGCTGCACTATCTACTTCTCACCAGTAGTACTTGAAATTTCTCTCTCATTGTATCTTTGCCACCACACTATATTAATTTGCTTTTTAACTTTTGGAAATCTGACATGTGTAGATTCATATGTAATATTTGTTTTTCTGATACTAAGAAGGTTGAGTCTTCATATACATTTCTGCTATTCATGTTTTTCATTCTGTGGATTTCCTATTCATGACCATTGCCCATTTTTCTATTGAATGTCCCATGTCTACTTAGATTTGTAGGAGTTTTTAGCATTTAAATATGAACCCATTTTCGATTTTTAGGTATTGCTTATGCCTTCTATTCATCAGTTATTTTTAAGTCTGAATAGTGTGTCCTCTATTGTACATAAACCTCTAATTTTAATTTAGTCAAATTCATCAGTTTTGCTTTGTATAATACGCTTCTTTTCAAAGATCAATTTTATTCCCTTCCCTGATTTCACAAAGATATTCTCTTCTTTTATTTAGATTGTATTTTTTGCATTTAGATATTAAATATTTTATATTTTTGTTTTATACATAGTATGAGATTATACAATATAGCAGTTGATAAAAGGAACTCTGGGACAGACTGTATGGGTTCAAGTTCCAGCTCTGCCATGCACTTCTTAGGTAGTCATTTTGTCTCTTGGGTTTTAGTTTTCTCACCTGTCGAGTCAGGAAAATAGTTTATGCCACAGGGGACTGCTTGTGAGTATTAAGTGAGCTATATAAGACTGTGCACAATAGGCATGATATCATTAGGTTATGATCCAGTTTTCTCTTTTTGTATAATGAGCCTGTTTCCCCAAAAGCTATAATTCAGTTTTATCTGCAAGACTGTGATGGCATTTCTTTTGTGTGCCAACTTTCTATCTGTATGTGGCTCTACTTCTAGATAGCCTGTCTGGTAGTGTTTTCTTGTTTGTCACTTCTTCCAACAGCCTTGCACTGTTTTCATCCATCATGACTTGCCAATGTATTTTAATATCTGGTAGGGCAAGTTCTTACATTTTGGTCTTATTTTCCAAAATTTCCTTAACTGTATGAATAACTTTATTCTTCCAGATAAATTTTAGAATCACTTTTTCACATTGTCCTGAAGAGAAAATATTGGATTTTTATTGTATTTGCATTTAATTTATAGATTAATATAAGGAGATTGTTATTATTATAGTAAGTCATCTCACCATAACTGTGGTACACATTTCTTTTACTTGTGTGTCCCCTAATAGAGTTAAAGATGAAGATTTTTTGCATTATTTACTAGGTGAAGCTGTATATGCTCTAGTTTTTGTTGCTGTGGCAAATATATATTATCTGGTTATTAATGTTATTTGGGAATACAGTTGAATTAGGTATTTATTGATTTTTTTCTAGCACTTGGTTGAGCTCTTTTCTTAGATTCTTTATTTTATTTCATTTCCTGTGTTTCCAAATAAATGATCAAAACAATCTATAAATATGACATTTTAATCTATATTCTTCTAAACCATTTCTTTCTCTTTGTATTTCTCTAGATGTACATCTTGTTATTTTGGTCAGTTGCAATAGGTCATGTTAAGTGAAGGCAGTTATGTTGGAAATCTTTATCTCAATTTTCTCCTTAAGAGAAATGCTAATTTAAAAAAATTATTGAGTATGATAATTTTTATTGCCGTGTACATGCACCATGTATTTTTTGTATATAGCCTTTATCTGGATATAGTTTTATAAAATCTACCCCACTTGATAGGTTTTGAACTTTACAGGATACATTTATCCCCTATATCTAATAAAGCACTCGTATGATTCTCTTTATTTAACTAATATGATTCTCTTTATTTAACTAATATAATGAATCACATTGATTGATTTTCTGATCTTTAACCAACCTAAATTCTCTAGGATAAAAACCAAGTGACCATGTTGTATTATTGTATAAATTAGTTTTTGTTGCCTTACTAACTTAGAGGCTTAAGATAACAGTCACTTGCCAATTTGGGACTGGATTCATCTGGGCTGTTTTTTACTTCTGATTTCTTTCTTTATTTTTTTTTCCTAAGACTTTATTTATTTGAGAGAGAGAGAACACAAGCAGGGGAGAAGGGCAAAGGGAGAGGGACAAGCAGACTCCTCACTCTGCAGGGAGCCCCTGGGACTTAATCCCAGGACCTTGGGATCATGACCCAAGCCATTCACATGTTTGGTAGGTGGCTTGAGCAATGAAAAAATCTGGTACACTTGTCTTCAGAACCTAGTAGTGTAGTCCATGGTAGCTGAGAGTTCAAGCTCCTTCATTATTGTCTCACCATGTAGAGCAAGATAATATGCCAAAGCCCAGAGTCCTGCTAAAATGGTAACCCAGGGATGAGGGTCAGGAAGGGGGCTTGCTATCATTTTTGAAGAGTTCTATCACAATTTTTTAATACAGTTTAAAGGTGAGGAATAATTTTATATTCAGGTTTTTGGCTGTTGTTTCATAAAGCAAATTTGACTTTTTTGTAGTGCCCGTATTTGGCACAATATTCTTCTTCTACCTCCAGTGCTATCATTCTGTCTTAAGGTATTTAATATGTTGAAGGGAATAGAAATGAGTATTACATTTTAAATCACATCGTCTTGGACAAGTGGTTCTTTGCATGCACTGAAGATGTTCAGAAGGCTCTACTCTCATAGTGGATTCTTGAACCCATGTTCAAGAATCACATAATCACACAGTATATCTCATCTGTACCTTACTAATATTTTGTCCTAAGTGTTTAGTTACTGTACAAGGAATTAAAATTTATTGAGAGTATATCTAAGGTTAAAAAGTGTTTCTTTGAGTATATATTAGATTCTTACCTTGACACACTTTATAATCAATACCTACTAAAAGTACACTAAAGATGTGCACCCTTCTTATGCTGGGTTCCTTTTTTTTAATTTAAAAAAAAAAAAGCTTTAAAAAAATACAAAGAAGGAAAAACTCATCATCCACCTAGTCTTCCACCCCTAGTACTACTAAAAATACTATAAAGTTAACAATTTTAAAATATTTACAAGATAAAAACAGTTCTTAAATGTCCTTAGACATTTGACTGTTGCAGGGTACATTGAAGAAGTTAAGTAACTGTTTGATTTCCGACCCAAAAGTTATTAGCAAAAAGAAGAAATAGTGCTCTAACAATATGGTCTCAGAGAACTACATTTAGAACCAAAGAAAAAGTTAGGATCATGAGGTCCAATTTCTTATTTTTCATATGAAGAAACTTGGAAATCAAGAATCATTGAATAATCTGTAATTACTTCAAAGTAATTCTGGAATATTATTTTCTAGAACAATGAGAAGGAATAAGACCATTTTGGTTTTAAGAAATCATGGAAAAAAGAAGATTTTCCTCTCATAATGTCCTGGTGGATGGAGATCTTCTTAGAACCAAGTGCCTCATTAAATTAGGGAAGTACAGGACATTATCCAGAAAATCACATCAATCCAGTTCCAGGGAACCCTCTTCTGGGCAAACACATCTTTAATTTCATTTGTATTACATAGAACTTTACTCCATTTCTTTTATTTTTTAAATATTTATTTATTTATTTATTTATGAGTTGTGGGGAAAAGCAGGGGGGCAAAAGAAAAGGGAGAGAAAGAATCCCAAGGTGGCTTCATGCTCTGGGCGCTGGGTGTGGAGCCTGACATGGGGTTCAGTCTCACAATCCTAAAATCATTATCTGAGCTGAAATCAGGAGATGGATGTTTAACTGACTGAGCTACCCAGGTACCCCATGTATTACATAGTATTTTAAATTATGAAGTTTTTTTTGTCTTTTAAGTCAGTTTTATCCATATAGGCTTGTTCTCTGTTTCTCCCTCCTTTCTTCTCTTTCTCCCTCTCTCCCTTACTTCCTTTCTATTGGTGAATTAAAAGAAAAATTACCTTATATATGCTAAACTATGCAACAGCAAGACCTCCAAATATAATGAATATTTTCTAAGGAGGACAATAACTAATATACATATATACAATAATAATAACTAATAACTAATATACATATATACAAATATATAAAAATACATTATATATATGTATACACACATACGTGTGTGTGTGTGTGTGTGTATATATATATATATAAAATAGAAGAACCTTAGAGAAGTGGAAGGAAATTTTTGTGTCCTATTTATCTCAAAGTAGGTTTGGAAATAAATTCCAAGTTCTCTTTTCTAATGCAGGGATATAAGCTAAGACTTTAATTGATTTCTGAAAAATACAGTCCACTTATACAATTCTTTTACAAGGTTATCTTTACCATTGGAAATTCATAACAATAAAAAGAATATGATGCACTTAGGTAGTGTCTTCTTTTTTTTTTCATGGGCTTAATGTACTTCAGGTTATGGTACTGACCTGTTTAATTCTCCAACAATCCTGGGAGGGAGCAAAGGAGCAGATGTTCTTTCCCTCATTTCACAGATGAGAAAACTGAGGTTCAAAGAGGTTAAATGGTTTCACCAAGGTCATTCTTGAGGTGATACCAGAGCCAGGAATAGCGCCCCTATTTTCTTGTCCACTCTCATGTGATTCTCCGTCTGCTAGTCTACTCTGACTAAAAATGCACTGTACCTGTCCTCACAGTCCCTGAAATGTCCTTTTGTTAGGACACTAAGACAATGACAACACTGACCAGACACAAAGAATGCTGTAAAAAAGGTACAGTCTTTTTTGTTGACTTCATCCCATAAAATTTCATAGCCCTACTGCGTGAGAAACATGAGACATCCATTAAGATCATGTTCCCATTAGTTTTAGCTAGAACTAGATTTTGCAGAAATTAAAGATACATCTTGGGGCCTGACTGCTAAAACGAGTGTCTCGGGAACCAGAGATGCATTGCTGCTCAGGTAAGTCAAGAATGCCCTTTGCTAATTGTTTCTCCTCCATTTCTTAGAGAATTTAAATTTCATAATTAGTACCATCTATTATACTTCAATACTATTCATCATCCATCCTGCACATTATTTGCAGGAAAGAAAGTTGCCCAAGTCATTAAATCCTCCCATGATTCAAAATCTTATGACCTCAGGTGGCAGCCCAGCAGGTAGCTTGCTAGTTGCATTAAATCATCTCTGTTTTGGACATATAAGAACATGACCTTCGACTTACCAAGCTGACTCTTTATGAAATGAAAATGGAACTAAGAAATTAAGAAAAATGTTTGAAAGTGTATAGCTCTTATAGTCATCTAATGAGGTCTTCATTTCTAGCTGCTAAGCCTGCCCTTTGCTTGGTGGTTACCCAAAAATCAATGGCAATAAAACTGTCCAACTCTTTGGAGATATTTTTCTCTCTGCTTTCTATTTCTCAAGTGTGTAATAAAAGAAACCACCCATTCAGCCCATTATCTTGTGTCAAATACTATTCAGGTATAAGTTAAGTCTTCCTCTTTGAGCTTCATAAGGAAAAACAGTATTATTTTTCACTATTTCTCAGGCAGATAACACGGTCCTGGTCTACATTAAGTTCTCACAAAAGTTAGTTAAATGGGTGGGTGGATGGATGGTCAGTGTCATGCAGCTCACGAACAACTTAACTAGTATTGCGATTTTTACTGTATATAATAAGGAAATTACTTTGGTCAGGAAAATGAGTGCCTAGCACATCTGCCAATACATATCCCTCCCATATTCATTATAGTACTTGTTAATCTATCATGAGATTCTTCTCTTTGGGACTAGACATGACTTTAGGATCCTTGTACAATATAAGCCACTAGCACAGTATAAACAATCCTTCACTATTTGATTTGAGTTGAGACACAAGAAGAATCCTGTTTTCTATCCATGACATACACTGGGAATAATAACTGATTTTTATGTAAAAATATAGATTTGCAGAATAATAAAAAAGAGAAGACCTAGTATAAACTTCAGGGGAAAAATATATTTGTACCTGATAAAAGAAATTTCTTTCAGCCACTTCGCTTCCTCCTTCAAAAGTCGTACCAGTTTTGATTTTTTGAAAAATTTTATTTATTTATTTGACAGACAGAGATCACAAGTAGGCAGAGAGGCAGGCAGAGAGAGGAGGAAGCAGGCTCCCTGCTGAGCAGAGAGCCCGATGCGGGGCTCGATCTCAGGACCCTGAGATCATGACCCAAGCCGAAGGCAGAGGCTTAACCCACTGAGCCATGCAGGCGCCCCCCCAGTTTTGATTTTAGACAAAAATATGGTGCCAAAGTAATAGTAAAACAAACATAAAGCTTGCAGAACAGAACCTTTCTAGATATGATCTCTTTGTGACCTGATCATCCATGATTATATCTATATAGAGGGATAATGCCAGCTTCCCTTTGGGGAAGTTGGGATGGAGAAAGAGTTAGATAGGGAGGTAGGATGGATAATTCTAGACTGACATAGTCATCAAGAGGTAGTATGAAAAATAATTTCTGGTAGATAGAGAAAATGGACAATAAGAAATGGACAGCGTCAGTACTGAGTAGATTCATCCCTAATCCACTGGTTATTACCAGTGTACCCATTTAGCAATGAATTAGTCAAGGTGAGCAATGCTAGGTACTATAACAAACACTCCTTAAGTCACATGTCTTAACTCAATAAATGCTTATTTGTCACGTCAAGACCAGTGTGGATAAGGTAGTTCTTTCTTAGCAGATTGCCTTCAAGTAGTAAATCAAGAACCAATACTTTCTCCATCTTACAATGTTGTTGTCTTAAGTATATGACCTCCTAAACTACAGCAGAAGGAAACATGGAAAGTAATGCGTAAGTTTTATTGATCAGACCTCGGAGTGTTGGACCCATACCCTTTTAGCCAGAATGCAAAAACATGACCTCTACCCAACTACAGTGGAGCTTAGAAAAGGCAGTTATTATGTGTATATCCAGGAACAGAAAAATAAAATGCATGTCACTGTCTCAGTCACAGCTGAAGATGAGTAATCTGCGGCAAGGGGCAATGTTTGCAGATGGTGATGCATGAAGGTTGAGGAAGATTGATTTCTTAATCATTGAGGAGCACTGTCCCATCTAACTGACTTCTGAATGGTAATAAATTAAATCATCCACTGAAAACTACCAATTTAGTTTGTGTAATAGATAGCAAGAATTATAGTCTTATCATTTATTTAGTAAACCAACAAATATTTGCATCCACCAAGCACTGTACTGGCAACTGCAATCTACCTTTTTTTTTTTTTTCTTTTTCCCCTCCTGTGCCCTGGATGATTTCTAGTAGTTGGTATCAGGATCTCAGCAATTCACTTAATGTGGACACCAGCCCCTTCTAGCCCTCTTGTGGGAGCCTCTAACTATCCTTGACTAAAAAACGAGAAGGTTTACTGCTCTTATCAAAAAGTTTCTCCCAAGTCTAGCATTTTTCTGGCCACATTCTAATAATTCCTTCTTCCTTCCTATTTCTTGGCCTGCTGAACACTATACTCAAATTCTTCCTCAGTGTTCTTTTTGCCAAAGTTTATAAAACCACATTATCTATAGTCTTTTTATATTATGTGATTTTGGAATATGTTATCTCATTAGATATTCTGAAATAGAAATGAAATAATCATCCTTAAGAAAAGGTAAATAGTGGAAATTCCTTCTGGGATTTCTTTGTGCTTTCATGCAGCCGGTTTTGGAGTTCTTTCCCCCTTTCTTGAACACTGTCATCATTTCTTATGTGTCTGTCAGAAGATTTTTATGGACATAAGCAAATGTATATATATATATATGTTTCAAAGGTTTTAAATCAGATTTAAGAAGAGATTTTTTCATGGCCAATGGAAACACCTTCTCTTTTAGTTATTACCTGTTTCTACTCTGTATTTATTTTTTTAATTTTTGAAAATTGTCTTAAAGCTTATTTAGGTTAGGACTAAACCTACCAAAGGAAAAAAAAAGTTTACTTAAAAAGGAGACTAGTTTAGACTTAATGGTACAATCATATTTACAATCTTTGTGAAATGATTTGCATCATGTCAACTACAAGCAAGTTCAGCAACTGGAAGCAAAAAAGTCCGATAATGAAGGCAACTTTGCAGATTGATGATACTAGATTATTAAATGAGATTTCAGTTTTACGCAAAATTTTCCCCATCCCCAAATATGATCCAAAGAACACTAGTTTATTATAATTCTAGTTAACTGCCTGATTGTTTAGTGTTCACCTCAAGGTTATTAAATATTATGAATATCATTTATGCTTCCATGAGACCATTAGTTGATGTGAAGCAGAAAAGAAGATAGGAAAAAGGATTTTGAAGTAAAATAAAATCTGAGAATTGCTGGATTCAGTAAAATTAAACCTGCTTACTGACTGGAAGGCTTTGGACATGTGTAATGAACTATAATGTGAATTTCCATGTTAAGTAGGGTTTGGTGTGAAGTGTTTGTTTTTTGTTTTGGGTTTTTTGTTCTTTTTTTTTTTTCCACACAGTTACATTAGTTTCAGATGTACAATATGGTGATTTGACAAGTTTTTACATTATGCTAGGCTCGCCACAAGGGTAGCAACCATCTGTCTCCATACATGGCTCCTACAATACCATTGATTTTACTCCTTTGCTGTGCCTTTTATTCCTCTGACTTATTCATTCCATAACCCGAAGCCTGTATCTCCTGCTCTCCTTTACCCACTTTGCCATGTGAAGTATTTTTAAACTTTATTTGGCTATTCAACTTCTTGTCGATGGAACATTTTAAAGGACTCTTGTTTCTAGCAACTTTGGAAATGTTGTTCTAATCTCAGTTATGCTGTTGAAATCTTAGCATTTGGAAGGAAGCCCACAGGCAAACTCATCCAAAATCCAATACAGAAATCTACACTATATCCATGTACAGACTCATTTGGCTGTGGATGCATATTTTGATAACAAAATGCTCACTATCTTAAGTCTGATGATTCTATAGTTGGAATGCTCTTCTGTTAGGAAGTTTTAACTTTTTAAGTGCCTTTTGCTATTAGAAAATTTTAACTTTTAATTTTTTTCTATTGGTGATCTCTGGATTAAGACAAATTCTACTCAGTAAAAAAATCTTTCTTTCATACATGAAAAAAAATACTTAAATTTATCTGTAATAATGACCACAGAGTAATTGAAAATACTTATAAAAATTATTTTGACTTGAGATTTAAGTTGAAATATGTTGTCATTACATAAAGTATCAGTAAATTTTCTCCTGTATCTAATAAAATTTAGGCAAAATTATAATTATGCATAATTGCTAGAATGGAAAAAAAAGGGTTACATATAATTTTGAGCTGTTCTTTCAAACTGGATTATATGAACAGTGCTCTGCCCTTCACTACATGTTCAATGTTAACATCTCAATCAAACTAGGTAATTCTGGCAAAAATTCATCCAAGGAGTTCATCAGTTTTCCTAAAGCCTTCTCTTAATCATTTGATACTCAAATACATTTCTTCTTCTTTTTCTTTAATGGCGTCTTTTTCTTTTTTAAAATTGTTAACCATATATCTTTGACAGATTCTCATTTAACAGTGGCTTTGTATGTTTATTCTAGCAGATCTCTGGTATTATTTACAAAGTCTTAATGATCTTCTATCTTAAAATTAAGGATTTCACTTTGAAGTCAATTTAAATTTTATTTCTCTAATGTGATACTATGTTTATTTATGTATTCATCAATAAAAAAGTAATTGACTGAAATAATTGAATAATAATAGAATATAATAGTAATAATAATAGGTAGTAATAGATAGATAATAATAATAGAATATAATAATAATAGAAAAGCTGGAATCTATGGACAACTTAAAACTATGTGGATGTAGATTACGAATACATGGGTGACCAAAAACTCCTGCTGTATGAAAGTAGGTAGAATGAATCCCCCAAATCTTATATTCTCTGTGTTTTTGTTTTGCTTTGTTTTTTGTTTTTAATTTCTCACATCCTTAGTTCTGGATGCTATAATTCCCCCATCACTATTGAATTCTTGGCTCTTTGCAGGCTTCCTCATCAACCTCCCTATTCTTAGTTCCAAGTTTGCTGAGCCTTCTGATTTCATCCTTGATTTATTAAGTGGTATTCTTAGTCAAGCTAGAATGTTGTTCCATTCAGGTTTTAGAGTTCTGGCGGTTTTAGTCGTCTTTCACAGTCTTCTCCCTAACCCTCTTCTGATCAACTCCCTCTGATAGAAAAATGGATAACCAGGGGCACCTGGGTGGCTCAGTGGGTTAGGGCCGCTGCCTTCGGCTCAGGTCATGATCCCAGCGTCCTGGGATCGAGCCCCACATCGGGCTCTCTGCTCGGCAGGGAGCCTGCTTCCTCCCTTCTCTCTCTGCCTGCCTCTCTGCCTACTTGTGATCTGTCTGTCAAATAAATAAATAAAATCTAAAAAAAAAAAAAAAAAGAAAAATGGATAACCAGACTGAATGATTGAGTACCTAACTCTGGCTAGCAGTTTACTTCTTAACCCTAGACTTCTGGTCATGTTATCCTTTTGTTCAAACATGGTATGCCGGTATTCAAGACTCTGCATACTCTAATCCTCCAAAACCCACTTGAAGACTTGCTCTCCACTTTTTTCATATGCTGAATATCCATTCACTTGACTGATTTCAGTTATCTGGAAGACAGGTTCTTTTCCTCCTCTTGTATTCCAATGTATCCCTGTTTCCTCTGGCTAGAAAGTCCCTTCAAATTCTTTAGAGTCCTAAATCCTACTTGTCCTTTCCTTTACTACCTTTGCTACCTGGCCTTAAGAAAACAATCCTTTCAGAATCAGTAAGTCAATTCATCATTAAACTATGAATAGGTTCATAGTTTGTTTCAATGAAGTTTTCCTCCTCAATCCAAATAAAGTTGTTAATCTTTATTAATAATAGATCTATTTCTCCCATAGAAATGTGTTTGAAGTCACTTATTTGACTGTCTGCTACCTAAAATGTTACTATCATTTTCTTCTTTGGGATGGTTATTTTCACATTGTTTTATTTATTTAGTAAATTTGACTTTGAAAATTTAGAGAATGAAGAAAACTTGTCCCAGTTCTACCCATCTCTATTCACAACAAGTATGGGCACTGTCTTTCCATAGCATTACTCGCTTTTAGCAGTTGAGCAGATGTGTTTGACAGAAATGTAAGAAAAGCTCTACATGTTCCAAGATCTAAGCCAATATGCACAGCCATATGAGGCTCTTATCCATCATCACGAATAGTCTTAAATACATACAATGGAGAACTGTACTTTTATGATTTTGTGATGAATCACATGTAAAATAGTCATTAATATTTTATATACTCTATAGAGTACAATCCTTTATAGTTTTATTTTGTTATTCATCTGAATAGAGTAATCATTTTACATTTAAGAGAAGCCAAAATATTATAATTGGTTTTTCTTGTTCTGTTTGTTTTATTCTATATTTTACCTTGGAAATTTTAAGGAGATAACTTACATTCTATAAAGTTATGATTTTATAGTCTATATATAATACACTTTTTATTTTATATATGTCATATATATTCTTATATTCTGCACATATGTATACAATATTTTAAGAATCTTATGTGTAAATATTGAATTTTGCTGTCACTGCTTGACAGATATGAAGGCATGTGATTCATTAAAATACTTATAATTTGGGGCACCTGGGTGGCTCAGTGGGTTAAGCCACTGCCTTTGGCTCAGGCCATGATCTCAGGATCCTGGGATCGAGTCCTGCATTGGGCTTTCTGCTCAGCAGGGAGCCTGCTTCCTTCTCACTCTCTCTGCCTGCCTCTCTGCCTACTTGTGATCTCTCTCTGTCAAATAAATAAATAAAATCTTTAAAAAAAATACTTATAATTTGGGGCACTTGGGTGGCTCAGTGGGTTAAAGCCTCTGCCTTTGGCTTGGGTCATGATCTCAGGGTCCTGGGATCAAGCCCCACATCGGGCTCTCTGCTCGGCAGGGAGCCTGCTTCCCCCCTCTCTCTGCCTGCCTCTCTGCCTACTTGTGATCTCTCTCTCTGTCAAATAGAGAAAAAAAATAAAATACTTATAATTTTGTGATTCAAAAATAGGAAGCACTTTTTCAATGTTCATCACCTCATATAGTCATAAAGTTTCCTACTTTCATAGAAGTTACTTGGTTCTATGCATGCCAATGAACTTGAATGAGAAATTTACAAGTTCATGCTAATGTGTTCTCTGCTAAATTTGGAAAATTTCTCTCTGTGTATCCATTGATATTTCATTATTCATCAAGGTAGTGTAAATGCTTGGTTGAGCTTGACCTAAAGGGATCCAAATTCATGGAAATGGATGTGGAAATGTACAATAGAAATAAATATCACAACTTATGGGCTTGAACCTTCTATTTCATTCTTCAACCAAACATATTAAAAGTAGGTCTTTTTAACCCAAGACTCATTTCTATATATATATAGTTTAGCTAGCAGCAGAATTATTCTAAAGCATCCTGTCTTTCAATACAGCTCATCAGTTTCATCCTATATGCATAATGACAAAGTCATTGACTGGCTTTTCTTTCTTCTAGTTGATAGTGTAGACAACAACCAGGAACCCACTTTAAGAAGAGTTCTGGTTATAGACCCAGAGTAAATTTTTCAACATGGCACTGCTGTTGTTTATGTTATGATCCATTGAATTTATTGATCCAGCCATTTATTATTCATTCATTCAACACATTTCCTGGATACTTAACTACATAGCAAATAGAGAAGCTACAGTTATGAGCAAAAAAGACATAGCCCTTGTTGTCATGGATCTTATATTTTAGAAAGCACAACGGGACTAAAGTTTCCCATGGGAATTAGGGGTTCAGATATTAAATAATGACACAAACATATATGAAATAAATAATAAACATGAGGCTGTGAAAGCAAGTAAATGGCAAGCCAATATTTTCAAGAGGTCTGAGAAAGACTTCCCTATGTCAGTGCCATTTTAACTGAGATCAGAGGGGTGCACTGGCTAAATGATATCAGTGATGAGAAGTGTTGGAGAAGAGCAATGCAGGGAGATAAAACTTTATTAATTCATTTATTTGTCCATTCGGACCCTACTATGTATCTATACCATTCTCAGCCATGAGATGTTGGGGGGTAAAAAAAACACCACTTCACTTCTTGGGGGGAGACAGTGAGGGCTGCAAGATGAAGCTGATTCAAGGTAACCACTATATGTAATCCTTAGGATTTTCCCCTATTCAGACATGGTTGTCCTCTTTTGACTGGGAAGGAGGGGTTGCAGCTACTACTAGTGACTATTCAGAAGAATGCCAGCTATGCCAGTCATTAGTTGTATGACCTAAGGAAGGTTACTTAGTCACTTTATGCCTTAGTTTCTCATCTGACAAATGATAAGGTTAATAGCACCAAACTTAAAGGATTTGGTGAGGATTTCATAAGCCTTTAGGACCATGTCTCTATATAAATATTAGCAACTATATGATATTTTCACCCATAGTCTGCTAAGTTAGAAGCAGATTAAAGAAAAACCTAATTAAATAATGATGAAATTTGACATTAGGTTCGGTCAAAGTAGTTGTAAGTGATAAACAGAATTTTCTACACAATGTCAAAATTCAGATAGAGACACAAGGAAATGTTAAAAGAGGCAAAAATGATGATGTAAACTGATTAAAATATATGCATTATAAAATGACACCTATGAAAACTAGAAATCAATGAAGTTTTGTTAATTGCTGTTTTTTTGGAAAGGGAAGATAGATGTTGGTAATAAACTTAGATGAAAGATTTTTTAAAATGGTTCCTTGGGAACACAGAGGCACAAACAAATGCTCATAATTTTGTGGCTTGGGTTGAAGCATTTCTCAGATGTCCTTGAAAGTTCCCAAAGACAATCTTTCCACAGGAAAGTATTTCTCCTGTGAGTAAATAATGTTCTTGCCTAGAAATGAAATGCAGTAATATATTACATTGCAACAGAACTGATAGCAAGACTGGCAGCAGAAGTTTAGGGGAAAAAAATCACATTGCAATCTAGAGTTTGAGGCTCTGTATCTAACCTTCCATAGCTTCTGAAGGGATACCTTTCATGTTAAATCAAAATAGTGCCGAAAAGAATTCTGACTACTCTTAACCATCAAGGGGATTTATTTGGAATTATTATTGTATCAGAATGTTCTGCCTTAAATTTTGTATGGTTTAGCTGTGCAGTTGATAAACTAAGGTTTCTTTTTACCACACAAAAATCTCTGCTTAAGGGGTCCTATGGCAATGACATTTACAATATCTGCTTGCTTTTGGAAGGCAGCTATGCTCACCACTACACCACCAGTACTGATTCTGCTTGCTTTTGAAGAAAGCTTCATAATTTCCAAAGTGCTCTATATATGCATCTCTGTGAGGCAGGTAGGACTAGTCCTGTCGACAGTATTTTACAGAAGGGGAAATTGTGGCTGTAGAGGGAATCTGCTGGTGCAAGGTCATTCAGTGAGTTAAATGAGGATTTCATCACAGTAATTCTCAAAGTTCATCAGGGAAGCCAGCAGGGGAAGCTTTATCCTTCAGTCCATCCTTAAATAATATTTTTTGTGTGAATGAAAACTTTATGCAAAATGAAGAGTATTGGGTACCTAGAACTTTTCTCATGTCACTTAGAGTCTAATGAGGGATAAATTCCATCCTGATGAAGGTAACTCCAGTTATTCTCATGGCTGATCACATGGGCTTTAGAATTTGAATTCCGACTCTGTTGCTTACACGAAGGAAGTTACCTGATTGTTCAGAGCCTGTTTCTCCTTCCATTACATGGCAATTTGAATGCTGTCTACATGTTTATTTTGGTTTTTGTTTAAGATTATTTATTTATTTATTTGACAGAAATCACAAGTAGGCAGAGAAGCAGGCAGAGAGAGAGAGGAAGGGGAGCAGGCTCCCCGCTGAGCAGAGAGCCCGATGCGGGGCTCGATCCCAGGACCCTGAGATCATGACCTGAGCGGAAAGCAGAGGCTTAACCCACTGAGCCACCCAGGCACCCCATGTTTATTAATTAATTCAGTTCACAAAGCACCTGCTCCATGTCAAGTACTCTGAATGGTTAAACTTATCTAGGAGGCCGGAAGGCATCCTTCAGTGGATATGAGAGGTCAGGAGAGGTCAAGACTTGGACTGACATCAAGAATGATGAAGAGCTCAGACAGCAGAGACAATGGAAAGGACCCGCACATGGACTAAAGAGATAAGCCTGGAGACACTTAGAGTGACAGTGTTGGTGACTGTGGTTGCATCACACCTCTAGCCTGTTTTCACTCTTGAAAATGGGAATAATGATCAAGCGTGTCTCACAGAGTTTCTTTGGTAAGGATTAAATGAGGATCAAGTAAGCATGGAAATTAGCTCGGGAAGAAAGTGAGAAACTATTATATATGAGGGTGTGTATAAATGAAATCAATCTCCATGACCTCTTTCCACACCGAGTGGTTACAGCACTCTTTAATTTTCCGGCTGAGTCTGGATATGGACTTGTAATTTTATTCAGCCAGCATATAAGGCAGCCCTTTTGGTTGGCTAGAAATTTTTGTCCCTCTGCTCTAATATAATTTACTTTTAATTTTGGTTCTTAAAGTATGGGGACATAGATAGAAGGAATCTTTAAAAAAATATATGTCAGGTTTCTTATTCAAAATGTAGAAAATACATGATTTCATTATTTGTCACTGCTCAGCTTTTTTTCCTTCTGCAACCAGGGAAAAGAGATTCCGAAGAAAACATTTTAAAAATTTGATTTCAGATAGAAGATAATGAGGAGCCTCTCCCTACTTGATTTAGATTTTTATTAATTGTCAATTTTAGGGGGACATTATAGAGAAATTACTTTTGAGAAGATCCCAAATTATTTCATTTCTGATATTATATTTATCCCTGATAGAAAGTTAGGATTTGACTAAAACATCCTTCCTTCCTCTCCATGTACCTTGGCTTGTTCACAGAGGCTTGTGCCTCTGCCGTGAGCTTTTCACCCAGTTAAGTTGCTAAAATCATAGGTGAAGCTTGGTTTCTGTTGCTTTAGTTAACCCAAATGCCATGGTGCTTATTCAGCAAATGTTTCCATGTTTTTTTTTTTTTAAAGGCTTAAAACATATATGATCTTATTTCCTCATATTGTTCAGAATTTATACATATGTATCTGTATATTTACATATACAGATATGTTACATACACATAAATATGTATGTGCTTATTTATTTATTTAGGGTAGTTTTAGGTTCAGGAAAATTGAGTAGAAGGCATACAGATTTCCCACAGACCCCCTGCCTCCACACAGGCACAGTTTCCCCCATTATCAACATCACCCTCCATAGTGGTACGTTTGTTACTATCAGTAAACCTGCACCAATACATCATTATTACCCAGAATCTATAGTTTACATTAGGGTTCACTCTTTGTGTTGCACATTCCATGGATTCAGACAAATTTATAATGGCATGTATCCAAGTTCTTACATAGTAGTTTCACACCTGTTAACTATTAATTTTTCTACTATCTCCATAGTTTTGCTTTTCCCATAATGTCATATTGTTGGAATCAAACAACATTTAGCCTTTTCAGATTGGGTTCTTTCAGTTAATGTTGTGCATTTAAATTCCCTCCACACCTTTTCATAGCATATACTTTTTTATAGGGAGGAGTATAACATAATGGTAAAGAGTCAGACAAAGCTGTGTTCTATTCCTTGGCCCTGCCAATTAATATATAATATATAGATACTAAACATTGTATAACATGATACCAATGTGAGACAGTGTTTTCTTGTTTGTTTTAGTTCAATTATATTCATACTCTTCTTTATTTAGAGATTTGAGATTGAGAAGAGATTTAAGATTGTTTAACTATAATTAAGATACAACAATGATACATTTTTATTAATCCCCAAATCGAGAAAAATAGACATGGATGAGTTTTTTCACAAATATGGAGAATAATGTCTTTGCAGGTCAAATCAAACTAGTTTACTCTAACCTCTCATGAGTTGTTGGCTTTAATTGACAACTTACTTTTACTGACTCCGTTGCACATGATTGCCATCATTTGGGGCTGGGCCTACCTCTCCCTTTAGGTTTCCAGAACCAGTTGAGTTGTTTTTCATGTGTTGCTGTTTCCCTGTTCCTGAGAAGTGGTCTGTACATTAGCTTCTCATTTCATTTTTCCTGAATGACCTGACGTGATCTCAGAATCATACCTTCCTGAGGATATTATCAGCATGTTTCTATCCAGTAGATACAGTCTGATCTAAAGGTACCTCTTAGCTGATGGCAGCTTTAGAAAAGCCTAAAGAGGCAGATAATTTTTAAATGATGGCCTATAACTTCTAGAGACTGAGTGACATTCTCAGGTGAGCCTACATGAAAATCACTTTCAAAGGCCCTCATCACCTTAGCTTTGAGGAGTCTGTTCCTTCGGCAAGCGTATCAGCCCATGCTGCATCCTTACTTTGGCTTATCTGTGTGGTTCAGTTCTAGCTCCCAGCAGGAACAAAGGCTGCTGAGAGGCAGCTTGTTTGGCTTGGGAACCTTCCCAATGTGAAAAGTTTGCAGGCAGAATCAGAAAGAGCAGCTGCAGGAGGAGAAATGGGGGTAGATGACAGCTAATGATTTAGAAAGCAATTTGCATGAGAGCCTTCTGCTTAACAGGAGGCAGCATGTGCCCGGGTGATGGTTTACCATCCACTGCCAAGCCAGTTTCTACACCCTGAGTCCTCATTCAGTCAATACCTGTGTCCTGAGGGAATGCCCAACCAATAGCTTCTACTTACCTGAGTTCCCACAACTTGCCATCTAGAATTTAAAAGAGCCTTTTGTTTATTAGAACATATGGATCCATTTTATCCTGAGGCTCAGGATGCCCAGTCCCACACAAACTGATTTAACAGCAAAAGCTTAAGTATGAATCCAAGGCTCTGTAGATAGTATTCTTTGACAACTTATTGTGTACCAGGCACAGCACTGGTACATACTCTATCAGTTTACATACTCTATCTTATTTAATGACAGACCTCTGGGGGCGCCTGGGTGGCTCAGTGGGTTAAAACCTCTGCCTTCCGCTCAGGTCATGATCCCAGGGTCCTGGGATCGAGCCCCGCATCGGGCTCTCTGCTCTGTGGAGAGCCTGCTTTCTCCTCTCTCTCTGCCTGCCTCTCTGCCTACTTGTGATCTCTGTCTGTCAAATAAATAAATAAAATCTTTAAAAAAAATGACAGACCTCTGAAGTGGATGCTTAAGGTTCCTGCCAAGGGCTCTGTGTATAAGGAACATGGCAGGAAAAGACCAAAGTATTATTTATTAATAGTGAGCTAGCCCCTGTTATCTCATTTTGAAATTCTAAATTGGACCCATTGCTTTCTCTCTCTTTCTTCTCCCCAAAAAACAGATGACTAGATCACAGGACAAGTCCAAGATAACATGCCTTACTCTTTAAATTATAAGCTGATCTACTGGGACAGTAAGGCACATTTGTCACTTTCCAGTGCAATAGTTCTACTCACTGTTCAATAGTTGTTCTGGTTACTAACCAATAACATTAACAATTCCTATTCCAGGAACAGGATGAAAGGAGAAGGAGTCAGATCTCCTGTTTCCTCCCAAACCCGTAAAGGCCAAAGCATGGGAGGAGGAGAAGCATATCTCTTTGTAACATGTTTTATTCCTTGTTTTGTACATGTGCCAGTAGAAGATTGGAAAGGCTGAATAGCTTGTCCATATCACATAGTCCATGCTTTTAACCTCTCTGTTATTCTGCATATCCTTCTCACCTGTCAGTTTGCCTTTTTATAGTGATGTCCTGAGAAATGAGCCACATTCAGGGTAGAAATGAACAACTATAAGTAAGATTGAAATGCATTTACATTTTTGTTAGGTAGGGTGGTCACTTGTTTCTTCTAAGTGAGTTTTTCCATTTTTTTGGTGACCTGAGTGACTAATGATGTGCTTTAATTGATTAAATAGACAAGAATTCCCCCAGTGTAATATTTCATAGAAGAATTATATATTCCTTAAGAATATATAATTATATAAGAATTATAACAATATAATATATTATGTATTAATATATAAGGAATTATCTATTCCTTTAAGCCCTATATGTGCTCCTTGAGTGTGGATTCTAGATCAAATAGGTTTCCTTTTCATAAAGTAAATGGATAGAAGATTCACTTGTAAATTTATCAACTTTTTTCCCCTAGTTACAAGCAGTGACTATTGTTGGGTTGTTGGACATGGTAGAGAAAGCCATATTCTTCAGAAAATCCCGTTTTAGAAATTCTAGCGTGCATATAGCACAGAACTGCAAGAGACAAGAGGAAGACTAACGTGCTAGAAAGTATATTACAAACCATATACACTATGGAGTATTATGCCTCCATCAGAAAGGACGAATACCCAACTTTTGTAGCAACATGGACAGGACTGGAAGAGATTATGTTGAGTGAAATAAGTCAAGCAGAGAAAGTCAAGTATCATATGGTTTCACTTATTGGTGGAGCATGACAAATAATATAGAGGACAAGGGTAGATGGAGAGGAGAAGGGAGTTGAGGGAAATTGGAAGGGGAGGTGAACCATGAGAGACTATGGACTCTGAAAAACAACCTGAGGGTTTTGAAGGGGCAGGGTGGGAGGGTGGGGGAACCAGGTGGTGGGTATTAGGGAGGGCACAGATTGCATGGAGCACTGGGTGTGGTGAAAAAACAATGAATACTGTTACGCTGAAAATAAATAAAAAATTAAAAAAAAAAAAAAAAAAACAAAAACAAATCAATATTGGAATAGAGCTTAACACATAATTTACCTGGAAATTATCAGAACATGATTGCCAAGTTATTTCATATTCTGTTCAAAGACATTGGAAACACGGTTGAAATATGGTATTTTTGACTGTCATTAGAATGGTCAGGTTTCAAACAGCAGTGCATTAGTTGTGCTCAAATGGGTAAAGAATGTTGAATAATTATGTGAAAAGGAAATAGGAGACCTGCATTATAATCTTGTCTTGGCCACTGACGGGAATAATGTTGACTTTAAGTCCGTCATACATTCATTTACTACCTTGGATTTTGTTTGTTTGGTTTTTTGGTTTGTTTGTTTTTACCTGTCAAATGAGGGGGGGAACTATAGTTCTTTAATAATCTTTGATGATCTTCAATCGTATGAATCTAGAAGCATCTTGATTTAGTACAGTTTGAGGAGGTATGTGCCTAAACTCTAGCAAGAAGGCAAATAAATGTTCTTTTACTTCTAAAATGGCCTTGACATTGCATTAACATAGCAATGGAAATCTTTTGAGGGTTGTTCAAAGAATCATCAATTTAGAATTCATCTCTGCTGTTGGTTTTTATTCTCTGTTTAACTTTTACTAGATCTATAGCGGGTTTTTTTGTTTTTTTTTTTTTTTCCTCTGCACCTGGACTGACAGACTGGGTGATTGGAGAAGCCCATAACACTTATTTTAGATACTTTGTTATCAGAGCCAACTCTGTGATCTTTGCTCTGTCTATGAATCATTTATTTAATTTGATGTGTTTTTCCCTGGATTCATAGAATTTCCTTTTGTCCTGATGTTTCTTCCCATTTATGAGGCTGTAAATACAGCTGACTAAACCTCTCTAATGGCTGAACACATACCAGGTCTTTTGTGTGAAGGATGCTAGCTATCTTCCTGTTCAGAAGCCTGCTACAATTTCACTAAGCGCTTTATTTCTGCTCACTCATGACAGTTGTGTCTGTGGAATAAAATAATGACACCTAACACTTAAATTGAAGTCAGAAAACCCTTATCTTTTCCTGACTTTTAAAATTTGCTAGCTTCATGGTAATTTGTAGCTCTTCCTTTCTCTGAATCTCAGTTTACCTTCTATGTGGGGATAATTATGACTACCACACAATGTGGTAAACATAAAAGAAATTCTACCCATCTGCTAATATTTTAGGGAAAAATAATTGGATTGATTTTCACCAGATTTGGAAGCACATGTTTGCAATGGTCTGTTTGAAAATATTGACTACATGGAGTACAGAGGTGTACTCTGGAGGCACCTCAAAGAGGTCCATCAATAACTAAGATAAAATAAGAAGCATTTTGACTTCTCATTAGGGGAGAGGTAATCTGTGATATTAGTGGCTCTTAACTTTGGCAATGCATTAAAATCTCCTGGGGAGCTTTTAGAAATCGTAAAGACCAGGCCATAATTTACACCAACTAAATATGAATTTCTAGGGAATTGGGCTGAGGCATGGGCATATTTTTTAATTCTTACAGAATGTAATGGTTACTTTTATACATCAACTTGACTAGATCATGAGGTGTCAGGATACTTGGCGAAATATTTCTGGGTCGGTCTGTGAGGGTGTTTTCAGATAAGTTTAGCATTGGAATTGTTAGATGGAATAAAGTAGATTGCCTTTCCCAATGTACGTGGGCCTCTTCCAATCTGCTGAGGGCCTGATTAGAATAAAAAGGCAGAGAAAGGGATAATTTGTCCTTTCTGCCTGAAAGCTTGAGCTGGAACGTCAGTGCTCTGCCCTCTCATGGTGACATGAAATGGGTTATCCAGGTCTCAGGATTTCCTGGTCTCCAGCTTACATTTACTATTCATATATATTTAATATAAATTTAATGTTCTTATATGTTAATATACATATATATATGTGTATGTGCATATCTTATTGATTTTATTTCTCTGGCTAACCCCGACTAATACTCAGTATGATCAATAAACAGTGAATATTAAGAACTACTGTATAACTTGAAATACAGTGACTAATGTATTACAAAAGAGATGCTCTGTCAGGGTAGTTCTGCTTCTTACATGGGTGATTCTATGAGGATGAGTAGCAATGTGGACTTTTTTTTTTTTTTTTAATGGTGGCCGATCAGATATATGGAACTACTTTGGGAGGCTACCAGGCACTAATTAAAGGAACTTACAGTATGTTTTTTTTTAATTTTTTTATTTTAATAAACATATAATGTATTTTTATCCCCAGGGGTACAGGTCTGTGAATCGTCAGGTAGAACTTACAGTATGTTATCATTAAAACCATATTTCCAGTGATTCTGGGGATTCTAGGCCTGTGATGTGGAAATTTTCATACCTGGGTCATTGGGAGAAATGTAAGGAAGACCCGAAAATGATTGCAGTTTTCAGCAACCTTTTGTTACCCTTTTGGGGGTCATAATATCAGGACTCATTGGCCCCTGGGTCTTGTTTCATAATATAAAGAGGAACACACAATTATATAGAAAATTGACACCTGAGACTTCTTTTCAGCTAGAATTGGAAAGGACAAATGTCTTTCACTGAACCAAGAAAAAGAGATGTAAGTGGGGCAGAGAGGGGAAAGAAAGAGAAAAGCAAAGTAATCTATTTAGAGAAGACCTGCTCCTAGAGAAAGCCTTGGACATAAAATCATCTAAATTTCCTGTTTCAGGATACATTGCCTGCTTTACTATATATAAGCATATAATGATTTGTCTTCCACATATTTTAAGTTCCATTAAAGACATTCACTTCTGCTGGAATTTTGTTCTGTGAGATCCCAGGGTGTCCCCCAATAAGTGTTTGTTGAATGAATAAATGAATCAATCAATCAATCAGTCAGTTGGTCAATGTGACTTCAAACTCAGTACCCTTCTCAAATCACTTACTTGCTTTATACAGTATCTGAGAAGACTATACTGAAATACCATTAGTCTCAAAGGGAAAAGTGATTTGATTTCAGAAGTTGAGATCATTGGTTCTGTCACCTCATCCAATGTAGGAATTTACTGTATTCAACCAGGTACTGGTCATCCAGCCTCTAGTTACTTGAATGTTCTACTTGTTTGAGCTAAATCATCTATATATAAACAGCTATAATTTCTATAAAGTACTTCCTTATATGCACCTCCCTGAAGCATCCCACCCATTGGTCTTGGTTTGATCTACAGAGAAAAATATTGGTTTGAACTACAGAGAAAAATATTTCAGTTTTGAATACCATGTTGGCACTTGAGATATATGTAGTCCATTATCACACCACTGAAGACCTCTCTTTAGGACAAACACCAGTAATTTTTTTTTCTAGTAATCCTGTGGAAGTATGTCTGAGCCCTCCATCATCTTGTTTACTAATGTTTACACTGCTTTTGTTTTCTTCAAAAAGGAAGTGCTTGGAACTTGATCTAGTACTCCTGATATGGTCTATCTGAGACAGAATGAGACAAAGCATACATACACATACACACACAAGGAAAACTATATATATATATATATATATATAGTTATATATATATATAACTATATATGCACATATATATATATATATTTTTAATGATTTTATTTATTTATTTGATAGAGAGTGAGTGAGTGAGAGAGAACACAAGCAGGGGGAAGGGCAGAGAGAGAAGGAGAAGCAGACTCCCCAGAGAGAAGGGAGCCCAACAAAGGGCTCGATCCCAGGACCACAGGATCATGACCTGAGCTGAAGGCAGAGGCTTAATTATCTGAGCCACCCAGGTGCCCCAGAAAACTACATTTCAATTAAGTATAATTCTTAATTCATAAAATATAGATATTTATTTCAAAAATTAAAATGCAGAATAGCAGGTGCTTGCTTTTCCCTGGGCAGGTGTTCTCCAGTGAGCATAGCCATCAATCAGCATTAACTATTTCATTCAAACAATAACACCCCCTCTAGGGTTGAGTTTGTGTTCCCTGAACATCATCATTTGAATAGCTGTAGAACTATATGGAATAGATATGCCACATGTTTGTTGACTTTAATGTTGGTTCCATGTTTCTCCCATTATAAATAGTGTTGCAAAACACATTTTTGTACAGTTTGTTTACCCAGTTGCTTGATAATTTTATGATAAACTCCTAGACTAGATGAGGAATTGTTTGGCCAAAATAGACTTAGAGGTTTTAGAACTTGTTCTAGTCCTTTAAGCATCATCAGTGCCACAGAAACAGTCTACATTTAATTTTTTTTTAATATTATCGTGTTGTTAACATACTGTTATATTTAGTTTCAGGTGTACAATATCATGATCAGCAATTCTGTATGTTATTCAATGCTCATCAGGCTAAGTGTACTCTTAATCCCCTTCACCTAATTTCATCCATCGCCAATCCACCTCCTCTCTGTTAACTGTCAGTTTGTTCTCTCTTTCCCTCTATGTGTGTGTGTGTTTATAATTTTTTTTAGAATGCTCTAATTTTTTTCATTTCATTTTATTTCTTTTCAGTGTTCCAGAATTCATTGTTTATGCACCACACGCAGTGCTCCATGCAGTACGTGCCCTCCATAATACCCACCACCAGGCTCACCCAACCCCCCCCCCATCCTCTCCAAAACCCTCAGTTTGTTTCTCAGAGTCCACAGTCTCTTATGGTTTGTCTCCCCCTCCGATTTCCCCCAACTCACTTCTCCTCTCCATCTCCCAATGTCCTCCATGTTATTCCTTATGCTCCATAAGGAAGTGAAACCATATGATAATTGACTCTCTCTGCTTGACTTATTTCACTCAGCATAATCTCCTCCAGTCCCGTCCATGTTGATACAAAAGTTGGGTATTCATCCTTTCTGATGGAGGCATAATACTCCATTGTATATATGGACCATATCTTCTTTATCCATTCATCGTTGAAGGCCATCTTGGTTCTTTCCACAGTTTGGCGACTATGGCCATTGCTGCAATGAACATTGGGGTACAGATGGCCCTTCTTTTCACTATATCTGTATCATTGGGGTAAATACCCAGTAGTGCAATTGCAGGGTCATAGGGAAGCTCTATTTTTCATTTCTTAAGGAATCTCCATACTGTTTTCCAAAGTGGCTGCACCAACTTGCATTCCCACCAACAGTATAAGAGGGTTCCCCTTTCTCCACATCCTCTCCAACACTTGTTGTTTACTGTCTTGTTAATTTTGGCCATTCTAACTGGTGTAATGTGGTATCTCAGTATGGTTTGATTTGAATCTCCCTGATGGCTAATGATTATGAACATTTTTTCATGTTTCTGTTAGCCATTTGTATGTCTTCTTTGGAGAAGTGTCTGTTCATGTCTTCTACCCATTTTTTGACGTGATTATATGTTTTTTGTGTGTTGAGTTTGAGGAGTTCTTTATACATCTTGGGCATCAGCCCTTTGTCTGTAGTGTCATTTGTGAATATCTTCTCCCATTCTGTAGATTGCCTCTTTGTTTTGTTGACTGTTTCCTTTGCTGTGCAGAATCTTTTGGTCTCAATGAAGTCCCAAAAGTTCATTTTCAACTTTTGTTTCCTTTGCCTGTGGAGACATATCTTGAAAGAAGTTGCTGTGGCTGATGTCAAAGAGGTTACTACCTTTGTTCTCTAGGATATTGATAGATTCCTGCCTCACATTTAGGTCATAAAATTTTTAATAATATTATTTTAATATATATATATTTATTTTTATTAACATATAATGTATTTTTGGTTGCAGGGGTATAGGTCTGTGAATCATCAGTCTTACACAATTCACAGCACTCACCATAACATATATCCTCCCCAATGTCCATCACCCAGCCACCCAATACCTTTCACCCCCCTCCCCTCCAGCCACCCTCAGTTTGTTTCCTGAGACTAAGAGTCTCTTATGGTTTTTCTCCCTCCCAGGTCCTATCTTGTCTAATTTTTCCATCCCTTCCCCTATGAACCTCCCACCCTACCTCTCAAATCCCTCATATCAGTGAGATCATGTGATAATTGTCTTTCTCTGATTGACTTATTTCACTTAGCATAGTACCTTCTAGTTCCATCCATGTCATTGCAAATGGCAAGATTTCATTTTTAATGGCTGCATAGTATTCCATTGTGTGTGTGACATGTGCACGTGTGTGCGCGCACACACACACACCCCACATCTTCTTTATCCACTCATCTTTTGATGGACATCTAGGCTTTTTCCGTAGTTGGGCTATTGTGGACATTGCTGATATAAACATTTGGATGCACGTGCCCCTTTGGTTCACTACATTTGTATCTTTAAGGTAAATACCCAGTAGAGCAATTGCTGGGTTGTAGGGTAGCTCTGTTTTCAACTTTTTGAGGTAGCTCCATACTGTTTTCCGGAGTGTTTTTCTTTCTTTCTTTCTTTTCTTTTCTTTCTTTTTTTTTTTTTTTAAAGTAAGCTCTACACCCAGTGTGGAGCCCAACACAGGGCTTGAACTCATGGACCTGAGATCAAGACCTTAGCTGAAATCAAGAGTTGGACACTCAGCTAACTGAGCCACCCAGGAGCCCTGTGCTCTTTATTTAAGAGTCAAACAACCTGCATTTTTGTCCTTGCACTGTGTTAAGCAAAAATTTAATCACTATATATGTAAAAACAAATTAAAGAAATGGAAGTGTTCAAGACTATATAGTAATTATACTAATATTTTATTGTAATTGTAGAAAAATTGTAAAATATATAAAAATATAAAGGAAAAAATAAGCATACATATACTCGTAGAAATTTCACATAACTATTATCTTTTCCATTTTTATTTTATCCACATATATGCATATGCATTTATATACACATATATTTACATAAAGTCATATTTTATGTACATATCATTTAATAATATTAAGGTATACCATTTATATAATATTTATTTCTGTTACATTTTTACCTAACACTAGATTGTGACTATTTTCCATATCTAATATATTCTTAATTTAGATAATTTGCAAGTTCTTTAATATTTCAACTTATAGGATCACTTATTTAAATAATCCCCTCTTGTTGAATATTTAAATTATTTTCACATTTTTCTTTTTATATGTAATGTCCCACTTAATGCCATTGTACCCAGATTTCTGTGACTTCTTATGTTTATACCCTCAGAGTAAATTTCTATATATGTAGTCACTAGGTCAAAAATCCAACTTGTACTCATACAAGTCTTAAAAAACCTAAGTCAGGCTTTTACATTCACACTTATATCAGTTATATTTATTTGTTGTTCTCCTTTGTTTTACCTTCTTAATAGATAATAGATGATATATGATAGATATTTTAATTTAACACACCCCTCACTGATCTTGTTGCCTCGTACCTGTGCCACATCTAACCACATTTGCACAGTTTGAGCATTAACTGAGCATTTTGTCAAAAATCAGTTCAAATTTTTTCAAAGCTAGTTGCTCAGTAGTGCCCCTCTCTTAGGTACTAAAAAAATGCAGTTCCAATGATTTGCTATGATTTGTTAATGTTTGTTACCATGGATGCGAGTAAGCCCCACTGTGTTTCTGGTGAGAGCTTACGATTTGGGGCTGTATCCACAGGAATATCACAACATTACTTGTACAGTGAAGTTGCATTGATATTTCATGTATAGCTCATGCATATGAGGAAGCAACATCTGTGAAAGTATTTATATATGAAAATAATTATGTAAATGATAAATACTGTTTATTAGTAAGTATAATTAGTAGTTGTCAAGCAGATCCTTTTCTGCCAAAGTACCGCATACCTTTCAAAATCAGTGCTTGTAATGAATAATATTTAGATAAGGGGAAAAAAGAGTTTTCTCAACTTTTTCATCATAACCCTGATATTGCCAGGCAAACAACTTGATAGAATCAATAGAAGCATAGTTAAGCAGGTGATAATCTCCTCTTGGCCTCCAATTTATAACTAAATGGCTTTTTCATGGATAGCAGTCATTGAAAGGTTGTAATTGTAGCCTTCTGCTGTATTTATCATTAGAAAATTTCCTTTTAAATGGAGCGTGCTGTGCTAATAAGTAGTGGATTTGTGAGCACTTGCTTATCATTCACAATTGTTGGGTTTCCCATATTTGAACTGGCACATAAAATGCCAGTTATAGTATTTTAAAGTGGTTTTTCTATCTGCTTTGCTGGTTAGAAACCCTGTTCAGGTGCTTAGGTAATGACTTGTACCACTTGTCCTCTGCTAGCAAATGAGAGAACTGCACAAGATACCCGCAGCCTGTTCAGAAAGCTGGGAAAACAGTTGAAAGAGATGTTGGTATCTCTAGCACTGTCGATCTGTTCTATTCAGTGTGATATTGTTATTATAGCACATGCTGACTTGTCAATAAAAATCAGAGCCAAAGTAGCCCATGTAGGGAGGTGGGGAATAGGGGTCGTTTCAATTATATGAAGATGGTACATCTGGTTGGCAAAAGGGCTCATATTCATCTTAAGTAATGCACAGAGTCTCCATTCTCATTCCTTATCCCCGTTACTAATCTGTTTAGGTCTCCATGCCTTCCTGACCACCTCCCCCATCTTACCAGATGCTCCTCTCTGTACTTGCTTTGAAATGTCTTCTGGAGACAGCACTGAGAGAGAGCACAGGGACTGCTCTCTGCAAAAATGAATCAGTCTTTTATGAGCTGCACAAAATAAAAAGAGAGTCAGGTAATTAGTGAAAGGGTATATAAACTAGTACTGAATAATTTTACCAGAGTACCCTGCATGTAAAGGTGATACAGCAGCATCCTGGCCATATTATCACCCAGCAGGTGTTCTTTCTTTCTTTTTTTCTTTCTTTTTTTCTTCCAGGGAGGAGAGAATAGATTCATGTCTATCTATTCGTGCTTAAGACTCACAGTGCATATTGTCCATAATTTTGAGATAAAGCTAAGGGAGAATACAGATGGAGTATTTGGCATCAAGAGGGTGGATGGAACAAAAACCGGGCTTTACACCTGGCCCTGTTTACAAAGAGGGACTAACAAAAATGAACATCTATAAGAAGATAAAAAAGTTGATTAGCATCATAAGCAGCCATAGAGAATATAGAAGTTGTGGATCACACACACTGCTTAGGTGTGGTCAGAGTGATTTTAGGGTTGACGGAGGGAATATGAGTCCTAGATCTTTCTAGCATTAGAGGGGGACAACTCTCTCCCTCACAGATAACCCACTCTTCCCTTCTATAAAGCAGGCCCCTGTAAATGTGGTGTCTGTAGTGATTATCTAATTTTCTCTAACCCATGTGGGGCTTTGGAATAAAATAAGGCTAATGTGCAGACAAACAAAGGGTAGTGAAAATGATAGGATCTCTGCAATAGGGCAGAACTCATTTAAAACTCTAACATTACCATTCACTTAGTTATGTAAATTGAACAAGTTCCCTAAGTTCTCTGAATTGCAGTTGCCTTGTCTGTAGAGTGGAAATAGAGTCAGTCTTTCTTGGTTACTGTACACATTAGAAATAATACATGTAGGGCGCCTGGGTGGCTCCTTGGGTTAAGCCTCTGCCTTTGGCTCAGGTCATGATTCCAGGGTTCTAGGATCTAGCCCTGCATCAGGCTCTCTGCTCAGCAGGGAGCCTGCTTCCCGCCACCTCCCCCACCTCTCTGCCTGCCTCTCTGCCTACTTGTGATCTCTATGTCAAATAAATAAATAAAATATTTTTTTAAAAAAAGAAATACTACATGTAAAAGGCATAGTACTGACATACAATAGACCCTAAAAGTGATGACTATTACTCTAACCCAAGAAAAGTACTCTATCCAACTTAGGTAGTCCTAAAGCAAAATAATATGTAATAAAAACTTATTCACAATAACTTATAAGCAAACAAGGGTTAACTGATTGTGTGACTAGATTCCGTAGCTAGGTCCCAACACATGAATTCATATCCAAGGAGATTCTCACCATAGAGTATAGGCAACATATTTGCAATTCATATGATCATAAGAAGGAAACCTTTGTATTTCTTTGATTTCTAAGTGTGTGATTTTTTAACCTTAATAATGCATTAGAGTACTTCTGAGTTCAGCTCTTACTGAATTATAAATGCTATCATTTGATACCTAACATCCATGGTTCACTCAATGCAGTAGGGGAAAATAAACATTTTGGTCATTCTGGCTTCCTGGGTTTCTGCTCTTAGTATGCACACTAAGGGGTGGACTCAACAAAGCCAAGAGCTTGGTCCCCTCTGTTTTAGTGTAAGAATATTTCTTTCTGTGAATTTTTGAGAATACATTAGCTCAGCTGTCCCAAGTGAATACTATGAAGTCATTAAAGGGCACTCAGTGGTTCCCAGCTGGTCATCTCTTTCCCTCTCAGGAGCAACCTCCAATGCTAACTCCCATCAATTACAAAATGCCCCACATTTTGCCACTATCATTACCTTCACTACCACCATCATTATAATCACTCCTATCAATTTAGCATCTATAATGAGCCAGACTTCGTATCAATTGACATTGGTCACTGCTTTATATGTACTAGCTCAGTTTGCTAGCACTTGTCTTCCTCAGAAGAATATCAAATCCCTTATTCATTAGGTAAAAATGATATTAATGATTTAAATCAGGGCAAACCAGTATCATTTCAAGTACAATGATCTGTAGTGGCTGCCAAGAAGCACTGAGTCAAGAAAAGTTTCAAGGCTCTGTCTAGCCTTAGTGAGTTAAGAATGCCATTATTGATTAGCAATGTCTGTCTTGGAGGAAAGAAGAAAATGGTGATTCTCAGGTCCATGAATTTTCTTGTTCTCTCTAACCTTTTTGGAGCTAGAGGTAATGTTTCCGTTGTCCATCACGTTGCTGCACAGCTCATTTCTAGACCATTCATTTATTCCTTCAATCTTCCATTTCCTCTTGCTGAGTCTTCCCTGACTCAAAAACTTCACACACTCCATTCCCTCAGCCTGGATGCTCTGCTGAGCGCCCCCTATTCCAAAGTGGTCCATACAAGAAGGCCTTCCGTTTATCCTAAGAAATTCCCCAGGTTATTACATGTGACATCCTTCTTTTTTCTGCCATACGGCTTTTATGAATTTGTAATTATTTATTGGAATGTTTACTTCTATGTTTATTATTTCCCTCACTGAACTCTAAACCCTGTGAGCTCAAGAACTAAACCTCTCTCTCTTTTTAAAGACTTGTTTATTTATTTTAGAGAGAGAGAAAGAATAGGGAGAGAGGTGAAGGGAGAGACTCTCAAGCAGACTTGCTGCTTGAGGCTCCTCAGCATAGAGCCCACACCCAGGTGCCCCCAATAAATCTCTTTTTTGGCCAGCCACCTTGTACCCAGCACACATCTGGGAGAGTAGACATTTAATACATATTTGTTGAAAAACGGATGCACTGAATTTTGGAGATTCAAACTTAATAAAACAGGGATCCTAGCTTCACAGAACTCATATTCTAGTAAAGGAGAAAGCCTATTAAGTAAATAATTATGATGCAATGTGATAAAAGAGTTACAGATGTAAGGGAATATCACTGCCCTGGGGGGGCAGGGACAGGTGTTGGGGAAGCATCCCAGAGCCGATATTAAGATTGGGTTTTGAAGGGTAACGAGTAAAAATGGACCTCAATAAATCTGTTAAAAAAAATACAACACTTCAACTTTTGCTATCTGTTTGAGTGATATGTTCCACCCTTAAAGATTTTTTAAAATTAAATTCCAGCTATATCAGCATGTACTTATTGCACGGCCCTGAAAGCATTTTAAAATAGATATAATGAATATTTTGCCTTCAGAGCACATACAATTAGGCTTTTCCCTTAAGGATATTCTTAATGTTAATTCTTTATCTTGTGTTTTACAGATATATTCACTAACTGATGTGATCCAGTGACCTTGATGGAAACTTGTGGTCCATTTGCAAAAGGGCTAGTGGGGATTATGTGACCACAAGTTTTCTGGAATGACTCAAGCATCTTCTACAGTTAAGGAGCATGGGGTTATAGAAGAACAATTTAGAGAAATGAAATTGCATTTGGCTTTTTAGATTTAAATATATGACTTGGGGATAATAAAGGAAAAGTCATGACTAGTACAGCAAAGGAGATTTAAAATAAAAGATGACTTTAGGTATGCCATTAACTTTCTTACAGTTTCAGTGATAAATTGTTAGGTATATTGATTGTAGCAGGAGGTAACATGCCCCTTTGCTGTTGAAGCCTTTTTGGAAATGAGCTGGAGATTTTTGGCTAGATTGATTATTTATTTATTTATTTATTTATTTATACATATAAGGTAGAGATGAAGTAAAGGAGAGATAAATTAGGAAAACATGGGGCAGGGATGCCTGGGTAGCTCAGTTGGTTAAGTGGCTACCTTTGGCTCAGGTCATGATCCCAGCATCCTGGGATCGAGTCCCACATTGGGCTCCTCGCTCCGCAGGGAGCCTGCTTCTCCCTCTGCCTCTGCCTGCCATTCTGCCTGCCTGTACTCTATCTCTCTGACAAATAAGTAAATAAAATCTTAAAAAAAAAAAAAAAGCATGGGGCAAAACATTTCTCTAAATCACATTTAACCGAACATGGAATTTAACAAAATATAGGAAATAAGGTAGAAAGGTAAAAGTCACTAAAAAGAAAGAAAGAGAACCTTTTATAATTATAGTATAGCACTTAAGAGAGCTATAGGACTTGGCACAGGCCTCTAAAATTTCCCCCAAACATACTCATTCACCTTGACTCAGTCAGGTGCAGAGAAGAGTTTCGTTGTTGGGTTGGTAAATGAGGAGCATATCTAGGCTCTAACTGGATTCTCTATTGCAGTTCTATATGAATCCATATGTTATGTACAGATAGAAGCAGAAATGGTGTTTAAATCAAATCGATGCTGCTTACTTTAAAATGAAAGCTATCCAATGAATTTTAAATTAAAGTGGAAGAATTTATGCAGTCAGTGTCATATTCAGCCCCTATTTTACTTGGAATACAGGAGGCCACTGATGTAAACCATCTTGCAACTTGCTCAGCTCAAACTAAAACAGGAGCAGGGGGAAACAAAGTAACTGCAAGCCTTGTCTTACAAGATCAAACCGGAAGTGTTCTTCGTGGTATTCTTGAAATAATAAAGATGAATTCTGGGCCTAATACCTATCTTGTAATCAAACAGGCTACATTTTAGCAAAAGTGTCATTTTAGAAGAAAAAAAACATTGTTTAGAAAAACATTGTTAGTCATTCTCAAAATCAGGTACAAAACTGTGCCAAAATTATTCTATTATTCAGAAAAGATTAAGCTAGAATAGTAACTATTTTATTTATTGGTCAATATAAATGACAAGAAACATAGACTCTCAAACTTTTTTTTTTCCCCAGCTGAGGGAGTATATATAGGAAAAGCCAACAAGATCAAGATGCAAAGTTAAGTAAGCACAAGGTTGGGCCTAAATAGGTAAAGTAAGGAGTTTTCAGAGGTAAGCCGGTGCCAGTGAGTGGCTGTCAAATGCACTCTGTGTATGGGGAGAATCCTTCTTCCTGTCTGCCAGTGGACACTGTGGTTCCTTCTACAAAAATGAGGATAGGGTTTCCCAGTGATTATGTCCTAGCCTGATTGCAATCTATTACCCATTCATTCACTAGGATGCAAGGTCTTAAAAAAAACTTATAGCATATATATAGGACATAATAGGTACTCAATAAATATCTGTGGATTGAATGAATGAATGAATGAGTGGACCATAAGAGAGTCTGTTTACTAAGAAACACATAGTGACATTTGTTCATCCATTTCTTTTCACTTATCGTTCAACAAACTTTTCTTTTTAATGCCACTTCTGTGTCAGGATCATGCTGAGGAAAGTAATGTCAATAGCAACAATAGCGACTGTCCCCTGCCCTCCTGGAATTTAATGATATTGAGAGAAACCAATATTGAAAAAGAAAGTATGCTAGAGAATATATAATTACAATCCAAGGTTAGTTCATGTTAGAGATCGTAATACTTACCCTCAACTTAATATGAAGATGTTGAGAGATTTTAAGTGTATGTTAGTAATTTGTAGGTCTCTGGGGGGTGGGGACTGGCTATATCTTTGTGGTTTTTGTTTCTTTGTTTGTTTGTTTTTGACTGGTTATGTCTTTGGAAGAGATTGGTGTTGTGGAGAAGGGAGATGGGGGAGGAGGGTGTGGCTGTAGAGATTATTGGGTTATTGCAGTGCAGGTGAGAGATGTTCTAATGTAGATAAGGTGGGCATTCAAAAGTGAGATATACAAGATTAGAGAGATACTTAGGGTATATTAAATCAATAGGACTTGGTGAAGTTTGGTTTACTGAAGAGTTTTCAAGGAGGACCCCTAGATTTTAGCCTCACATAATGTTTGTATCATGCTCTGAGAAAAAGGAGTATGAAAGATGATCAACATTTTTAAGGGTGGAAGGGTTGATATAATTGGTTTTATCTTAGACATGTCAAATTTGATGTGTGTTTGAGATACCCCAAAGCTTTAATATACTGAGTAAGTAAATGGATATATATGAATATGGGTAAGATTGAAATTTTACACAAAAGTTGAGTCTTTTGATATACAGGTAGAAACCGAAATTGTGGTCATGTGTAAGACTACAGAAGGACAGAAAGAAAGGTCCTAGAGCTGAATTTTAATGAGCTACAACAGTTAGTAATTAGGCTATCAAATTGGGCTCCCAAAGAACATTAGAATAATAGGAGAAATATAAGGAAAGCTGTAAGGAAGATAACCATGAGGATGGTGTGTTTCTTGAAGGAAGAAGGAAGGTATCAGCGATATCACACACTGTTTTGATCCAGTATTAAGTCTAGAAAACAGATAGAGTAAATGGGAGAGTGAGCATGAAGTCATTAAGGAGAGTCAGTAAATCGAAGGAGGCATGTTCTTTGCAAATTAGTAAGGGCTCTTTGGGCTTTACCTTTGATCAAAAGAGAAGCTCAAATATACGGATACAGAGGGTGTTTCAAAATCCCAGGTCAAAGATATATGCTCATCTCAGGAACTTAGAAAACCCAGGAATGGAATCCTACTTGGAGAGACCAGGAAGTCCCCTCTTTGTTTCCTCATTACTCTCTCTGCGTATCTGCTTCATTCCTAGGTTGATTTTTTCCCCCTGTTTGCGCACAAGCTAGAAAGTAGAAACTGCCATTAGTGTTAAGTTTACCTCTTGTTTCAAAAGGCCATTCAGACTGATAGAGGAAACTCTCAGCCCTACTGTCACATATACCAGGGCTTCTTGTCATTGCCTGAGTGGGATCAGGCCCAGTCACCTCCAGCTGGAGGGCACAGTACAGACATGCTGTGCCTACAATCCCATATGGATAGAGGAGTGGGAGGGTCAATTCCAGTGAAGAACTATTAGGAAGAAATGCCTGTATTTGCCTACCATGATGAAGAAATTTTCAAAATTTATTTCAAAGCCCCAGTTCATCAGAATCACTGGGTGTGTTTTATAAAAATGACTGATACCATAGTCTTATTCTAGATCTACTCCCTAAATAGAGCCCTAGAATCTTCACTGCTAACAAGTTCCTTGGTTGACTGCAATTCATACTAAAGTTTAGGAATCACTGCTCTAGAGGAAAAGTTTTTGCTCTGTTGATTTTCCATTACCTTTGGATGTCACATCCACTTTTAAAACTTTCACCTCTGCCATCTGTTTCAAACCCAGGGCACTAATCTGGAATTTGGGCTCTGAATTACATTTCTTTCCCATTTGTAGAAAAACTCCACCCTACAACTTTAAGGATAGGGAAGGTTCATCCCAGAAACATTTATAGGCAAATATTCTTAATGAATAGAGTTTGTTTGCTGAACGGTTCATAGGTGAATGTGATATTAAGCACAGAAGCCTTATCTCTTGTATATTTTCCTTTGCCATATATAATATTCATAGACTTTCCATCACAAAATTGGCAGTGCTACAAGCAAGTTTCTTTTCTCTGTTCTTGTCCATCTGCTAGGCCTTACAAATATACCCTGCCCCATCTCTTACACATAACAACTCCTTTGAACACATAAAAATAAAACCAGTCTCAGGTACCTGGGTGGCTCAGTGGTTTAAGCCTCTGCCTTTGGCTCAGGTCATGATCTCAGGGTCCTGGGATCGAGCCCCTTATCGGGCTCTCTGCTCAGCAGGGAGCCTTCTTCCCCCACCTCCTCTGCCTGCCTGTCTGCCTACTTGTGATCTCTGTCTGTCAAATAAATAAAATCTTAAAAAACAAAACAAACAAACAAACAAACAAACAAAAAAACAGTCTACCCTATCTCTGTGCCTTCTTTTTGAAATATAGTTAAAATAATAGTTTTGATTAATTTAAGCCATTGCTTTGTGCCAATTTCTTTTATGTTTCCTCTACTGATTCATTCCTTAAAACCCTGACATTCTTGCCCCCATGTAGAATTAAATTCTCAATGTACATCAGCATTTTACACAACCTGAGAAGCTCAGTAGTATGTAAGCCTATTTCTTTTAGTTCCTTGATCATTCCCTGAAAGTATTTCACCCTGTACCCACCTTCCCCCTGCCCACAACAACCAATATACCTAGACCATACGTTAAGCCTAGTTGTTTTGGAGAACTAGAATGGGAGAGAACTTGATAGACAATTCAGTGATCCTTTTTTCTTGATTCCATAAAGTAAGACTGAGTTCCATTAAATATGCAGCATCCACATTGTACTTTGTACTTTATGCTGCGAGTAATTAAATAAAAAGTAAATGTTATTAAATTAATAGTAAGTTTACTGGGTAGCGGACTTGATAATTTTATTTTTTACAAAGGAAATCTATTTATTTACATTTACATTGCAGAAATATGGCAATGCTCCAAGAAAAATGTGAAATTAACCTATAATCTCGCACCCAAAGAGATCCATTGTTAGCAATTTAATATATACTGTTCATTCCAGTTTTTAAAGTTTATTGCCTTTCAGCTCTAAATTCACTCTTTTTCACCTGCTCTGTGAAAATAGGTATGGGCCCTTTTAAATAGCTTTTCTTTTGCCATCTGGAGTGATTTTAGCCTTTACTCATAGATGGCACTGAAGGAGCATTGCAGAGAAAGGATTTGCTTTGTGATACCGGTGTGCTTCCTTGGAAGTCTCCTGGTGTCTTCTCCAGCGTCCTGTTGCTGCAACACTTGTCAATTTCCCAGTAGCCAGGTCTGCAATGCATGCAATTTCCTCCAGCATTCGAGGATTCTCCAGCACCCACCTCCTACAGCCCTAAGGGCCTTCTCAGTGTCCAGTTCCCACAGTGCACAGCAGTACTTGGCAGCCAGCAGCTTCCCCCCCCAGCACCTCCTATCAACAAGTTTTGCAAAGGTGTGCCTCCAGTGAGAAATCTCACCATGAGCAGATTTCCCTGGAACTATAGAAGGTGGATTTCCAGCAAGTTATAGAGAGCATATTTCCAGAAAGTTCCCCCATGAGGCATCATAGCAACTTCTTTACCATCCAGTAATCCATGGGTAAGCTGTCTCTAACCTAATGTGGACCTCAGTCCTGTGAGGAGAAAGGAGAGTTTCCTTCTCATTGGGAAAGTTCATGGCTATTCCTTCTATGTGCTATCTGTATATAGTTTAGAGTTCTCTTTACTCATAACCAGCTATGCCCTTATTACCCTAATCCTGTCATAATTAATACTTTTTTTTATTAAACTTTCCATGCTCAAATTACTGTGTGGCTTTCGCCTCTTGGTTGAACCCAGAATAATGACTAAATTCCCCAACCAATACTGGTATATATATTATTATTCTAATTTTTAAAAGAATTGTGAACCCCTTTGTTCACAACAGTCTTGAATTTCTGCATCATTATTTCAATGGTTGTATAGTAGTCTATATAGTAGTAAATATAATTTTTTCTTTCATCTCTTATTTGTTTTATACACACACACAGATATATCTACTCACACTATTTCCATTTTCAAAATTGTAAACAATTCTCTAGTAAACATCTTTGTACACATTGTTTACATATATCCATAATGATTTTATTACAATTAACTCTTGGTCATTTGGACATTTTAATCAGAAGTAAATGATGAATATATCACATTAAGTTATGTATATATTTTCGAAAACACTGAACATATTAGTGCAATAATAAAACATGAGAAAAATTGAGGAAGTCATGGTTTTTATTGTCTTCACCTAAGCATTCATAGCAAAAATCTGAAAAATCTCTCATGTAGCACGAGAACTGAAACTAGATTTGAGATTGAGCCATTAAAAATCAATTATCACAAATCACTTCTAGCTGCTTCTCTGATTAAATATTTTCCTGTGTTATACAATTGGGGAATGCACCTCATCAAATGATGAAGTAAATGATTCAGAATATTTTGGTGGTTCTTGGAGTGCTTTGAAAAAGAAAAGTGTTAACCTGAATGTCTTAAACAAATGGAACTTGGCTGATTTCCAGTGTTTGCAGAAAAGAACCCCTGTAGCTTCAGCTGGAAACCCCAAATCACTGGGTCCATTGTTGGTTTCTTTTGACATGACTACATCCCAAGTATAAATAATCTCCGATATTGAGATAACATATCCAAACTATTGAGGATCTTTCAGGTTAATTTGAATTAAGGGACTCATCATGACTGGCAGCTATTGGAATTTCTCTCCCACCAGGAAGTACATGGAGGCAATGCTTTCTAGAACCAGACATGCTTCAGAGACTTAATTCAATGTTTGCTTTCAACTTAACACGGATGTTTTCGGAACGAACTAATAGAAATACTGGTACTTGGTGAGCCATATGATGGTTTGCAAGGGAGGCTGTGCTAATCTCAGAACATGGAGATGTAATATGTATTATGTATAATCACAATATAATCATAAAAATAGATAGACAAACAGCAGCATTGTCATGGTCATTATCAACAAAACAACACAAGCACTGTATTGAGCACCTACTGTGGAGACGATATGCCTCTTCTCTTGTCCATGGGTTTGTTTAGCTAATCCTCATGAAGCTCTTAACAAGTAAGTACCAATCATATCCCCATTTTAAAGATGAAGATACTGAGGAGGAGAACAGTTAGAAATTTGCCTCTGATCACACAGTTATCCATCCATTCACCCAGTGCACAGACTAGACTGTCTGACTCCACGATCAGGTGAATACAGTGGCCCAAGCAGTCTGCTTTACTGCTTCCCATGTGTTTGGAGCTAAAGAAATCAGACTTTAAAGAGAACCTTTTTCCACTTTCATTCAATTCCTTTCAGCTTTCATTTCAGTGGAGTCTCTGTTGGACTTAATGTTTATGTAGAATTATCAAGTTAAATGACTATGTTTTTTCCCTTAATTGACCATTTTGAATGGAATTGCTTGAATTTATCAGATGTTTTATAGTGCAATGTGGTCTAACATAGATATTAACAACCTCTTTCCCACCATCACTACACCTGACAAATAAAATTCACCTGTACAACATTCTATCATGTGCTTATCCAGAATTAACACACAAAGCACTGTAAGTAAAAGTCTGTAGTTTCTGCCAGGCCAGCTGCAACTCCATTCCTTTGTCTCCCACTTGGTCCTAGGGTCTATAATTAAGGACCTATAGTCTAGAAAAATTGAGAGAGATGTGATGGCTTGACAAATATATCTTGAGCACCTTTAACGTGTAAAGAGCTGGATCACTGTGGTAGGCTTGTCAAGGATTTAAAAATAATAAGACAGCCTAGGAAAGACAGGCATTGACACCATTGCCAAAAATCCCTTCAGTCACAAGGCAGTGAAGAAAGGAGTGAGATGGGGAGAAGAATATGTCAGCAGGGAGTGCTGAGTGTGGCCCATTCCTGAGCTACTTAATTGGAATTATGCTGTTCAAATGTGGGTTACTTCTGGGAAATTCTGTACCAGGAAGGTTTTTCATGGTGTTAAAAACAAAAACAAAAACAGAGTCTGGCAAAGAAAGGGGGAGATTGGCGATAAAAGGAGATAGTGCAGGTAACATAAACCGGGGAGGTGAATCCAAGCTCTCAATCCCAAAATGTTTTTACATCCCATAATATTATAGAATCACTGTCAGGGCACTTGGTGTTTATTTATTAGCAGATAGTATGGCATTAAATCAAAAGAACTCAGTAAATAAACTGAACTCCCAACCCCATGTTTGAATTTATAATGAGAAAAATACTTCTAAGATTCTGTATATTTATTTATTTTTCCATTACAAGTCATACAAGATAACAAAAATCACAGGATGCCTAAGGGAACTCAGTAAATATTTAATGTAAACCTTCATTCTAGAGATGAGGAAACTCTAGCTCAAATAAGAAAAGTGACTGGATCCATACACAGCCAAAAATATACATAAAATAGTTTTAATCAGAACTGTTTTGTTGTCCTACCTCCTCATTGTATGATTGATCTATGTCACCATCAATCAATAAATCTGATTCTTCAAATACAGAATACTTTGGCTTGACTTCATAGAGTAAGATTTAAAAAAAAAGTGGGCAAAGGAACAAATAGTAGCAAACATTAAGTAACTGGAATTTTTTTAAAACCAGAATTATTTACATTGTTATTTTCAGCTCAAAGTGATAGGTTGATACCACTTTTAAATGGAAAACATATCTATTCCATATTTATAAATCTTTAGATTCTGCATGTGTCATGAAAAATGTAAGTAAGTTTTATAGTACGGAGTTATATGAAATTAATTTCTATCCTGTGTCAAAAAGCTCTGTGGTAAGCAATTAGTGCATCAAACACTGGTGATTGCTGCCCTAAGGATTACATTGCCAGATGAAATTACACATCTCAAATCCCATCATTATCCTGGTATTTATTTTGTGTGTGTGTCATCTAGGGAATATATAGTCTAAAATTGAGCATTTACCTAATCAACAGCTAAGGGAGTCTTCTGATTTCTGCCCCTTTCAAATCTAAAACAGAGTGTCTAGTTGTGAATATTAATATGTTGCTTATATATCAGGATACTAATACCTACTGTTTCACATCATGGCACACTTATAAAATGATAATTGTATAGCCACATTAGGGTAATCTGGGGGGAATCAAAGTGGAGCTTGGTAAAAACTATATATTCTTCTCTAAACAATGAAAATAAAAATAAAATAAAACAACTATAATATAAATAAAATTTTTAACAAAACAACTACAATAAAATGCAAAGTATTGGGGTAGATATTAAATACTTAATTTACATAAAACTTTCAAATAACCTTTCCATGTTTTTTATTAGGAAATTTGTGCTTGCTTCTACAAACATAAGTTTTTCCATCAGATTTTATACTTTAAGTGATGACTGTAATTCTAATCAAGATGTTTTAATATTAGATTACAATTTTTGGTAATCACATTCAGCAAGAAAATTTTAATCATTTTTACAACTATTCAAAAATTTTCAAGAGTTGATTATTTTTGAATAACCTAGTTTTTCTTGGAGCACCTGGGTAGCTCTGTCAATTAAGCATCAGTCTCCTGGTTTCAGCTCAAGTCATGATCTCATGTCCTGGGATTGGGCTCCACACTCAGTGCAGAGTCTGCTTGTCCCTCTCCCTTCCCCTCTTTGGCTCTCTCTCAAATAAATAAATAAATAAAATCTTGAAGAAAAAAGAACCTAGTTTCTCTTTTTTTTTCTTTCACATGAAAAGATTATTGAAATGTCATCTTACAGTGTGTATGAGATTGAATTCAATCCAATTTGTTGTTGCTTTTATAAGTATGTCACAATAATTATGGTGGGAGGACCTGCTATTTTAAAGTGCCCACATCTGTAACGCAGTCATATCATCTTTATGTAAAGGCAGAGGTATGGAGCAACTACCTAAAACTATGCTGATAAGTTCTCCCTGAAATTCCACCCTGACATGTTGTACCCATGCCCTGAAACATGAGTTCTTCCAGCAATCTTACAATCTTTATTTTCCCCCTTCTCACTATAAGCATTGGCATACTGTGCAGCTAGGTGATGCAGAAATTGTTGCCCAGTGGTTGAATGTTGAGCAAACTATGGTGGACCCATGGGTGTGGATATTTCTCATTGTGCCTGCCATGAGACCACTTTGGATCAATTTGATCCTCTTTCAGACTTTGCCTCTCTAGGGCCACCTTCCTGGGAGACCCCAGAGATGCTACTCATGGTTGAATGTGAAGAGCTCCAGGATTTTAGGTAACCTAGGCTTCACCTGGCAGCCCCAAGGGCTAAAGGGATTATTGCCTCATGTCCCACTTATAAACATTAGATTCACAACGATATACCTAAGCAGAATGGTTGCACCCTCTGCTTTAGTTATGTGACTTTAAATAGCTTTTAAGAAATTTCGAAGTAGTACTCTAAATGGCAGATTTTTCTATTTTACTTTTTCTTAGCTAGACTAAACCTACAGCTAAAAAGGAGCTGAAAACAGGCTTTTCATACTGAGAACACACATTTATTCTTTGTCTACCACTTGAGACAATAATTTGGAAGGTAACACAGTTTGAACCAAAAAAGGGCAATACAAGTTAGATTGGCATTTTGCCTCAGCCAGGAAAGTTTTTGGCGAGAAAGTGAGGAACAAGAGCAAAACAAACAAGCTCTTTCTGCTGGATTTATACTCTAACCATTTGACTTAACTTTATTGTTAATGATTTTGAACTGATTTAGACACATCCGTATTTCAATATAACTTCAAAAAGGCTTTCTAAAGTAAATAGAGTATTTTAAATGGTCTTGATATGGAAATAATGGCTTCTTTTTCTGTATATTTGTTCATTCATTTGTTCATTCTTGTATTCACGTATTTATCCATTTACATTTTTTTTTTAAGATTTTATTTTTTATTTGTCAGAGAGAGAACACTATCAGGGGAAGTAGCAGGCAGAGGGAGAAACAGGCTCCCCGCTGAGCAAGGAGCCCGATGGGGGACTAGATTCCAGGACCCTGGGATCATGACCTGAGCGGAAAGCAGACACTTAACTGACTGAGCCACCCAAGGGTCCCTAATCCATTTACATATTCATTCATATATTTACCAAGTTTTTGTTTGTGTAGACTTTACCTGGTATTGATCTAGCTGCTGGACTGGAAAGGTAAAAAAGGCATTGTCATCACCTTGGAGGCTCTCCTAGTCTTGAATGGTGTCATAGTGGTTAACACATAATAATCACGCAATTGCACAAGTACCACTGTAGTCTTATGAACAGAATACCAGAAGAGAGCTATTTCATTTAGTCTCATCGTATATTTGACTATTTACCTGTGTAAGAGGTTGTGCTTTTAAGGGTACCATACATGTCTTAGTTACTTTTATTTTACCTGCATTGCCTCCGATGTTTTACATGCAAGTGACTATGTTCATATGCTTCACATGCAAGACTATATTTTAATTGAATATATATTCAGCTATTTCTTATGATCCCTTCCAATGTTCTCCAAAAGAATGGATTTCGTTTTTGTAGAGTGACAACACTACCGCAATTTCTACCAGTAAGAAAATGTGAAGATTAAAAGAAATAATGCATTTAAAGGCCTGATTTTGAACAGCTTTTTGAGGTATATTTGGCATAAAATAAACATGATTAGAATGTACAATATGGTAAGTTTTGACACATGTGTACATTTGTGAAACCTGTCACTACAATATCCAACACCCACAAAAGTTCCTTCATGCATTTTTTTTGCTAGTATAGATTTGTTTGTATTTTCTAAGATAAGAAAGAACTCATAAAGTCAGCATTTGGCTTCTTTCACTCAACATAATTACTTTGAGATCGTGTAAATAGTTTATTTTCTTTTAACAGCTAAGTATTATTCCATTGTGTGGATATACCATATTTGTGTATCCATTCACTTGTTGATAGGGAATATGTGTTATTTCCGGTTAACTCAGCTTTTGAAACTAAAACTGCTGTGAATATTCATGTAGAAGTCATTGTATGGGTAGATACTGTCACTTCTCTCAGGTAGATACAGAGGAGTAGAATGGTGGAACTTATGGTAACGGTATGCTTAACTTTCTAAAGAAATGGACAAACCGTTTTCAGAAGTGGTTGTACCATGTTATGTTTCCACTGGCAGTGTGAAAGAGTTATAACTCTTTTACATTCCCCCCGAATTTTGTATAGTCTCTTATTTCTGTCATTCTAACATATGTGTGGTGATATATCTTTGTTTTGATTTATATTTCCCTAATGACTAATGATTTTGATTCTCTCTAGATTATTTTGTGTCATCCATACTTCTTTGTTTAATAAGGTATATGTTCAGATCTTTGTTCAATTGTTGCTTTCTTGAGTTTTTGAGAATACTTCATATATTCTAGAGAAAAGTCCTTTGTCAGATATATGCTTTGCAAAAAAAAAAAAAAAAATTAGTCTGAGGCTTATCTTTTCATTCTCTTAGCAGGACTTTCAAAAAGTAGAAGTGTTTTATTTTTTGAAGTCCAAATTATTATTATTTTTTCTTTTATGGATCGTTTTTTTGATATGGTATCTAAGAAATCTTTGTCTAAATCAAAGTCCTAAGATTTTCTCCTATGTTTTGATCTAAATGCTTTATAGTTCTATGACTTGCAGTTAGGTCTGTAGCCTGTTTTGAGTTAATTTTTTATGTGGTGTCAGGTATGGATTAAATTCACTATTTTGCGTATGGAAATACATTTTTTTCCAGCACAGTTGTTGAAAAGGCTTTCCTTTTTCCGCTAAATTGTCTATGTCAAAAAACTGTTGTGGGTAAATTTACAGACTCCGGGGACGCCTGGGTGGCTCAGTTGGTTAAGCAGCTGCCTTCGGCTCAGGTCATGATCCCAGTATCCTGGGATCGAGTCCCACATCGGGCTCCTTGCTCCGCAGGGAGCCTGCTTCTCCCTCTGCCACTCTGTCTGCCTGTGCTCGCTCTCTCTCTCTCTCTCGCTCTCTGATAAATAAATAAAATCTTTAAAAAAAAAAAAAAAATTTACAGACTCTGTAAATTGGTTCATTTGTTTATCTCTATGTCAATACCACACTTCTCAGTTACTTTAGCTTTATAATAAGTATTGAAGTTGCATAATAACAACCATTTAACTTTCTTCTTTAAGATTATTTTGCCTATCCTGAGTACTATGCATGTCCACATGAATTTTGGAATCGGTTTGTCAATTTTGACAATATCACCTGTTGTACTTTGGGATTGTGTTGAATTTATTGATCAGTTTGGGCCTCTGTCAATTAGAACCCTTACTGATTACATAAGCAGTCAATTAACACATGTTTTATGTATGGTGTGTATTACATATGATATTCTTACAATAAAGTAAGCTAGAGAAAAGGAAATGTTATTAAGAAAGTGCATTTAAAGTACTATACTATATTAATTTTTTAAAAAGATCCATGTATAGGTGCACCCATGCAGTTCATACCTATATTGTTTAAGGGTCAACTATATATGGCTTTCCTCTACTGGTATCTTAATATGTTAAATTACATTGGTTAATTTCCAAATGCTACAACAGCTTTGTATTTTCAGAATAAACCTATTTAGAGATGATATATGTTGCTTTTTAATAGTTAGATTTTATTTTCTGAAAATTGGTTTAGAATATTTCATCTGTATTCATGAGAGGTATTGATGTGTAGTTTTATTTTCTTCTAATGCCCTTTTCTCTCTCATTTTGATATCAGAGTAATGCTGGTTTCATATAATAAGTTGGGAAGTATTCCCTCCTCTTCAATTTCCTGGAGTTTGTTTAGAATTGGTATTGATTCTGTCTTAAATACTTGGTAAAATTTGCCAATGAAGTCATTGCCCCTGTAGTTTTAATTGTGAGATCTTTTTTCTCCATTTGATTTCTTTAATAGATACATATCTATTCAGATTTTCTATTTCTTAAGTGAACTTTGGTAACTCATGTCTTTCTTCTAAGGCATCAATTTGTTGGCAAAAATACTAATTTCTTTTGTTACACAGTTAATATGTGTAGAATCTGTAATTATGCTACATATCTCATTTCTGATCTTGGTAATTTGTATTTTTCTCCCCCCTGATTCATCTGACTGGAAATTATCAATTTTATTTTTTTAAACAACTTCTGGTCTCATAGATTTTATGTATTATTTTGTTTTCTGTATTTTTTAGTTCAGTCTGATTTTTTTTAAATTTCTTTCTTAAGCTGATGTTTGGTATAATTTTCTCTTTCCTAGCCTCTTAATGTGGTACTTGGGGTCATTGATTTGAAATACTTTTTTCTTTTTCCAATATAGGTATTTGCTGCTATAAATTTCCTCTTTTGCTTTAGTGGCATTCCACAAATACTGATGGGTTATGTTTTCATTGACATTTAGCTCAAGACAGTTTTTAATTTCCCTTTTGATTTATTCTTTGACCTATGGGTTATTTAGAAGTGTGTTAAAGTTTATAAATATTTGGAGATTTTTTTTTCAGAGACCTTTCTTTTATTAATTTCTAATTGGTAGAACTTGAATTCTTTTACATTTTTTGAGGCTTGTTTTATGGCCCAGAATATGGCTTATATTGAAGAATGTTCCAAATGCACTTCAGTATGTGTTCCACTATTGTTGGATGAAGAGTTCTACAAATGTCAATTAGCAAGTTAGTTGACGATGTTTTAAAAGTCTAATATATCCCTACTGATTTTCCTATCTGCTTATTCTTTTGATTATTTTGCTTTATGCGTTTTGTAACTCTTTTTGTCTGTTTGTTTGTTTGTAGACATTTAGGACGATGATGTCCTTTGGATGAATTGACCCCTTTATCATTATGAAATGATCTTTTTTGTTTCTGGTAATATTCCGTGCTCTGAAATCCACTTTGACTGGTCTTAATATAACCCCTCAGCTTTCTTTTACAAACAGTTATTGATTTTGTTAGGTTTAAGCCTATTATCTTGCTACATGTTTTCGATTAATCTGTTCTGAATCTTAGGTTTCAAATGTTCCGGAGCTTTGTCCTGGGATGAAGTTATGTTACATGAAACAGTCTCATTCTGGTCTTGCTTTTAGGCATTGTTAGGAAGGACCAGAGTCACATTTAGTGTAGGTCTAATTATTCCACACACTGGGGCTAGACTCTTCCAAGTCCTCTAATATTTCATGATTTATGAGATTAGCTAGACTGGGTAGTAGGAATTGGTGCTCTTCCAGTTCCTGTGTGCACCAGGCACTGTTACTGCTAATCCCTTTGAAATATTCTTTTCCTGCTTGGTGGTTTTTCACATGCATGTACTAATCAGTACAGTGCTAAACACTTAAGGAGGACCCTTTGCAGATCTCTGGAGATCCCCCTGTATGCGGCTCTCTCCTTTTTGGCATTCTGTCCTGTTAACTGTAGTGGCCTTGATTTCTCATCTCTGCGTCTTCAGCTCAAGGAGTTATCCAGGCTCTGCATTATTTCCTCTCCCTGCCCTGTGGTCTGAAAATTCTACTAATGCAGTAATCTGGGGCAATCATAGGGCTTGCCCCATTTGTCCTCTCTCTTAGGGATCACTGATCTTCATTGCCTGATAGATACCTAGTTTCTTAAACATTTGGTTCATATGTTCTACTTTTTTCTTTTTTAGCATTTCAGATAAAAGAGTAAATGTAGTCCTTGTATTACATTTTAACTGGAAATTGGGAGTTTGTGAGCATACCAAATTGAAATAATGGTAGCTAATGACTTTCCATTCTGTGTTACTCTACTACCAACATCCTCATGGAGAAAATGAAGTTTCACGATTCCCTGTGGATTTCTACAATGTAGTCATGATGCAAAATTCCAATGACAATGGATAATTGACTTCACAATACAACATCTGCTCTTAATGAAATAAAAAAGATTCACATTTCTACATTATATTAGTGAGGGCAATATGAGTTGGTGTAACAACAAATCTCTACTTGTTAGTGACTTGACATAAAAAGAAGGTTTATTTCTTGTTCACATAATAATCCAATATGGTATTTCAGATTTGCTAGGGCTTTTTTCCATGAAATGAATTAGGGGCCCACACTTCTTCTATGTCCTGACTCTGCCATTTCCTAGGGCCTCAGAGACTTTGAAATACAGAAGACAGAGAAGAGAGTACGGAAGGCCTGTTCCTGATCACCCCAACTCAGTAGTGACCTTCATTACCTCAGCTCACATTTCATAGGCAAGATCTGGATGAAGGCTGTGCTGGGACATGCAGTCCTGGCAGGCTAACTTCTAGCAACAACTTGATACAGAGAAATCATCTCTTGACAAACATAAGAAACTTTGTGGCCTTTTACCTGCTTTTAAAATGTATGCTTTATTATTTTTTTTCCATCTCCCAAATTCTGATCATGGGCAACAGCCTAAATATATGTTTAGTGGTTCATCCACTGACACTGTCAAGGGAAACTTCTTTTGCACAAGAAGGACAGTACAGAGGGTTTCTTTTCATAGTACTTTTCCCACATTTGCATCAAAACCATGCATTACATTTCACCATGTGACTGCTGAATAATCTCCAACTCTGGTGTCCATATAAGGGAAAAGATAATTAGCTTCCAAGGCACTATGGGCCAGAATTGTTTTGTTCCCCATAACCAGTTAGGTTACTACCTATTGGAGTTTTCAAGGCTTTGTAGACTGCCTCCTTGACTTACATAAAGAAATCATAGATCAGACAGGCTTAATTATTAAATGGGGATTAAAATGAGATATTTTATGTAAAGTGCTTACTTAGCACTTTGGTCTAAGGCACATATAGAAAGCAATAATTGAAGCTCTTATAATTATGAGTTAAGGATAGAATGTTAAGCAAAAATTGAAGTGCCCTTGTTGGGGATGGTGATAATATGTAGACAAATTTAAACTTGTATTGTTTTCTGCAACTATTAATAAGATTTTAGTAGGTGCTTGCTGTCTGATTTCTCAAGAGACTGAATTTTTCCCCTCACCTTGTCAGAGAGATATTACCTGAGTAAAGGCTGAATACTTTGAAGCTGCTTTTAGAATTTTACTACCCTACAAAAGGCAGTAAGTATACTAACAAAGAACTTTGGTTCTAAAGTCAGTATTTAAACTCTCGCTCCATTGCTTATCAACTGTATGACCTTGAACATCCTAAATTCTGAATCTGTGCATTTTAGCCAGTGGTGTTACCTTCATAGGGACCTTAGGGCGGGAATAAGATAAAAAAAAAAAAAAAAAAACATAAACCATTTAGACAAAGAAATGGCATATAAATTAGTGCCTAATAAATGTTTTTATACTTAGTGTGATTATAATGAAGGGACAGTATAATATAGTAGGCAGAATATTGGGATTAGGGTCGGATAACTTAAATTTATATCCATGCTTTTTTGCTTAATGCTGAACTTCAGTTTCCTGATCTATAAGATATGGCTAATAACATGCTCTTCACAGGGTTGATAGAGTGATTATAAGGTATGGGAAATTGCATAGAACCTTGCCTAGAACCTGCACAATGTGAAGTATCTGTTAAAATTCTTTTCATTTTCATTATCTGTGGCCCTAGGCAAGTTGATCTTCCTTTCACATAAATTATGCCTTCTACATGGCCTGTTATAGTTAAGATTAAAACAAACAAACAAACAAACATCAAGCAGCTGTAAGGAATAGTGCTATTAATATTTATTAACATTATTATTTAAAAATAGGATGGCATCCTTTTCCTGAAGGATTTGACCACTGGAACTGTGTATGAAAACCATTGCTGGATTTGTGTGGCAACATTTCTTAAATGCATGACATGGCATGGATTGCTTTCATCACAAAGTAAGGGAATATTAATATCTATGATTTTATAAGCCCTATTATCCCAGGTTAATTTTAATATCATTAGTAAAGACTAATTCCATTTAGAAACTTAGTAACCAGCTAGAGGCTCTCTCACTACAAATGTTGTAGAAAACATTAAAGTAAATTCAGGAACAGATAAAAGGTAGCTTATGATGTTGAACACCATAGGCCCATATTCCTAGACAGCCTACCTCTAAAGTCCACAGTCAAAAAGGGTTTTAATCTATGAGTAATGCCTTCAGTGAGGAGGTTGGAGTGTGTCTGTTTACCCTCCGTCTGTTCTGAGGTGGTTTCTAATGCAGATTAGATAATTAAGTAATTGCCCAGAAGCCCTGCTCTCTTGGATGCTTTTCTCTTTGACTTTGGACAAACTCAGCAACTGTTACATTTTCTTAACCAAGACTAAAACCTAAGAGCTTTCTCTGGCATCTCTCTCATGCTCTTTATCCTATTCTATGTGGATGCCCTTCCTCTATCTGATATCACTTCACTAATCTAAGAACTCTTCAAGAATAACCTTGAAGTCCTTCTCTTCTATGAAAAGTTACCTATTTAGTATGGCTCACATAGACCTCTTTTCTCTCTAACCCCCTTGAAACAGTGTTCATGTCTCTCACTTGAGTTAAATTGCAGAATTTCTTTCATATTTTTCAATTATATTACTATGTCTAGTTCATGTAGCACAGGGGCAGGAAATGTTATTTGAAGGGAGAGGCTAATCCTTGAAGGCAGGCATCGATTATGACTTAAATTACAATTTGCAACCCACTGGTACTGAACACATAGGCTAAATAAATATAAATTCAATTAAAATGACATTCAGTGAGGGCTTTGCAAAGATGCTATTGAGAATAACATCAAGGTTGCATCAAATTGAATATCTAAAAATAGCTAGATGACTATTTAACCTTCCATTTGTAGGCATATATAGTGTAAAGATTTGCCCACTAGAATTTTATTTTCCACTGTAGGTCATTTCAGATGCCTTAAGAGACCCTAAAAGCATCTTTTTAAGATTACCTTTGGACCCTGGTGTTTCATGTTAGGACTGCCACCATGTGCAATCCTTAAATTTTCCATTAAGCCCCATGCTTGCTTTCATTTCATGAGGGGTTTCCATTTAGTTAAAATTAATCTCTTGGCTGCAGGACTATCTCCCAGGACTCAGAACTTTCTATTCTCAATTAAGGTGTCTAGCCTGCCAGCTTGGTGAGGGCAGTGAGCTCCGAAGGTAGCTGTATGGCGGTGGAACCCCAAAGTGCTGCATGATACCACTTCATTTCAAAATAGGTGTTTCCTGAGGGCTGCATCTAGCATATACGCACAAGTCTCCCTTTGTACTTGTATTTCCAACACCAGTTGTAAAATGCAAGCATTATTCCTTGGTGTCCCATAGATAGCACATTCTCCTTTTTTTTTTAAAAGATTATTTATTTTAGAGAGAGAAAAAGAGAGAGAGTGCCTGTGCATGCACATGAGTGAGGGAGGGGCAGAGGGAGAGGGAGAGAGAATCCCAGGCAGACTCCCCACTGAGTGAGGAACCCTACATGGGGCTGGATTCAGGACCCTGAGACCATGACCTGAGCCGAAATCGAGAGTTGGCACTTAACCGACTGAGCCACCCAGGCGCCCCTCCATGGGATATTTTTTAATTGTATTTTACCTCTGTAAAGGTTTTGTTTGTTTTGTTTTGTTTTCACTGGCTTTCTGTATGTGTCTCAAGTTAAAGAATTGTTTCTGCTCTATGTCCTATCCACCACTGTTCACTCTCCATCTCTCACTTGCATACCAGATCACTGTAAGCGGACACCTTTCCTCACATTCACCATTGATCCATCTCCTATTGCCTTGTCCTCAGAGGACCCAATTTAACAGGAAAGGAGACTCATTCCCAGGGAGTTACCAGCCCAAGTGAGACTATCAATGATTCATCTATTTATTTAACGTGTTTGGTATGTAGGAAGCACAGTGAGTAAGAGGGGCATATAATCTGCCTGCATGCAACTGACAGTTTAGAGGAGAAGAAAGACATTAAGCAAACAGATATGCCACGAATTACAAAACACAATTGGATGCATTTATAAAGCCAAAGTGCAGGTTGTTATAATGGGAAATAGAATGAGGGAACAAGGGCTCACCTGATTTGGAAGTAAGTGATTGGGGTAACAGGTGGAATTTTTTTATAACTTGATTGAGATATAGTTTACATCCAATACTTTGTTCTTATTTAAAGTATACTAAATAGTGTAAGTTTTGACGTATACACACACACACACACACACACACACACACACAATTATCATCACAATCAAAATACCAAATATGTTACTGCCCTCCCCCATGTTTTCTTGTGCCCCCTTGCACTCTCTCCTCTTTTCTATGCCTTACTCACTCTATATTAGTTTGCATTTTGTAGAATTTTGTAAAAAATGGCATCATGCTCTTTTTTGTTTGGTTGGTTTTCTTTGGTTTGCCTTGTTTTACTCAGCATAATGATATTGAGATCTATCCATGCTGTGACATGTATCTCTATTTAGTTTCTCATTTATTGCTGAGTAGTATTCCATTGCAAGAACATACCACAATTTGTTCGTTTGTTTACCTGCTAATGGGCATTTGTATTGTTTCCAGTCTCATCTGTTAGAACTAAAGCTGCTATGAATACCTGGTTACAAGTCTTTATGTGGACGTTGTACTTCATTTTCCCTGAGTAAATATCTAGGAGTATAATTCCCTCTGATATACTATCAGAACTTTAACTGATGCAAGAAAACAGTGCCAGAAGTTGGAGTACACAAAGAAGTGGATCTTTGAAGGAGGAAAGTTGGGACTTCTGTTGGTTCCCGACCAAGGCTAACTATATATTTCAAAAGCACCTCAAATTTGGCAAGTTTTGAATTTCAGTTCTTGATCTTATTTTTCATATGGTTCCTTAGTTTAGAAAATGGTACTAGAATCTGTAGAGTTAGCAACACAGAAAGTCTGCCTTGATACCTGTTCCTCTTCTATCCTCTTTATTTTCTTGGTCTTTAAGTCCTTCAATTTTCTCTCATGAAAATCTTTACCATTTGCACTGTCAGTGCTTTTGTATAGATCACTGCTCTCTGCCTCCTGGAACACTGGGGCAGCATCTTTACTGGTCCCCCACCCCTTGACTTACACACTTCATCCATATCTGCAGTTAAGACAGAATGACCTTCAAAAAATTGTATACTGAAATAAACCTGAGTATATCACTCCAGATTAAACCTTTCAATAGCTTGCCATAATTCTTGGAAAAAAAGCCCCAAATCTATACCATGGTTTACATAGTCTGCATACCCATGTTCCAGTTTAATGCACACTCTAACATTATGACTCAGTATTTTCTTCCTGTTCCATTTTATGTTTCACCTATAATAAGCTTTTTTTAGGTTATATCAGGCTTTCCAAATTTTTTCTTACCTCTGAACCTTTGCACTTTCAATGTCTCTGCCCTTCTGTCCATTTATTTGTTTAAATCTTACTTAACCAACTTAAATATTGTTTCCTCTGGAGAGCTCACATCTAGGTAAAATAACTTTTTTTAAAAAGATTTTTTAATTTATTCATGAGAGACAGAGAGAGAGAAAGGCAGAGGCAGAGGGAAAAGCAGGCTCCCTGCTGAGCAGGGAGCCCGACACAGGGCTTGACAGAGCTGAAGGAAGATGTTCAGCCATCTGAGCCACCCGGGTGCCCGTAAAATAACTTTTATTAGCTCAACACTCTATACCAATCTTAAGCTATTATGATATCCAAGGTTCTGGTCCACCTCCCTAATTAAAGGTAGGGCCTAATTCATTATGATTGCATCCCTCGTACTTAGTATAGCAGTACATCTTAAATATATAAAGTCCTATAACACTTTTTTTTTTTTAATTTTTTGAGAGAGAGAGAGAGAGAGAAACTGTGTCTGAGTGGAATTGGGGCGGGGGCAGAGGGAGAGTAAGAATATTAAGCAAGCTCCATGCCCAGTGCTGAGCCTGACCTGGTGCAGGGCTTGATCTCACAACACTGAGATAATGACCTGAGCTGAAATTAAGAGTTGGACATTGAACCTAAGCCACCCAGGCACCCTAAGTCCTCTTTTGATCATTCAATAAATGATGTGACATTGATCTAGACCTTAGGTAACAGATCCCTTGCAAATATTTGAGAAGAAAAGTTGAAATAAATCCAAGAACAGTTTCCCAATAACCAATATGGATGTCACCAATTTCATACAGAAAATCCGTGACTTTGCTTATAAGAGAGATTCTTTAGCTTTCATTCAAAATCTATTCTATACTTTATACAGTCATAGTAAACTCAGATATCAAGTTTCTTATATCAGAAGCAGAAAATCCTGCAGCAAAGAGGAGAATTAATTCAGATATGGGCACATACACACACTGCAAGAAAAAGTGAAAACATAGAATTATATTTTATGAAAACATAAAATTATAATTCAGAACCACAGCAGTCTTGGGCCATTTTGTCCAGGGTCCTGTGACCTGATGGCATCACTTGATTAAAGTGGAAGCAAATTTTGATTTCAACAATTAAAATACTGTTCTGATGAGGCTACTGATAATGATAGGAACCCTTGATTGTGTTTTATGTGCCAGAATTGACGCTAAGCCCTATATTCATTATCTCATTAAAGTAGATACTGATATATTTTGTAAAGGAGGCAAAAAATTTGAGAGAACTTAAATATCTTGACCTTAGTTACATAGCTTTTAGTTATGACTCCAGCCTGCTTAGTCTAAGTAATCAGAAAAGGATTTCTTGATGTTCTTTTACCCCATTTAAAGAAATAATAAATTTTTTAAAGACTCCATCTAAAAGAGATTTTCTTCTCTAAATTTTAGATTCTTTTTTTAAAAGATTTTATTAATTTATTTGACAAAGAGATCACAAGTAGGCAGAGAGGTAGGCAGAGAGAGAGGGGGAAGCAGGCTCCCTGCCCGACAGAGAGCCCAATGCGGGCCCGATCCCAGGACCCTGAGATCACCACCCAAGCCTAAAGCAGAGGCTTAACACATTGAGCCACCCAGGCGTCCCTAAATTTTAGATTCTTAAGGGGGAGTGTTTGAGTCATCTAAAATAGTGCTTAGGGTGGAAACATTTATTTCCCAATCATGCCAAATAAATGGAGTTTTTTGTAAATGCTTTCTCATGATTACATTATACTTCATGATTATCTGTGAGTCTATGAAAAGATTCTAGTGAGCAATGAATAGCATTTCCTGAAAAGTGGCAAGAGCATGATGCTAGTACTAGACAATGTATTACCCCATATGGGCTCATTAAGGAGCCTGGTTATCATCTTTAATTGCAAAGAGCATATATTCCTAAAATGAGTTTGTAGTCTTTTTAAATAAGAGGTACCAGAAGTGTAAATAGAATCTATCACTAGATCCATTTAGAATCCATTTATCTTTATGACTATATGTGTTATGGATCATCAGCCTTTGATCATCCAGGCCCCTTCAATGTTCATTTTCCTTATGGTAAGTTTAAAATGCAGTTTCTGTAATGGGAGGTTAATTTTTTTTCATACTCATGAGTGATAGACTCCTACATTCCTGAATGCATTTTGCTTGAAGTAATTAATTCTCTTGTTACATTAGGCAAATATCTACTCACCGATTCTCTCTTTTAAGGCAAGCTCCAGCTTCAGACAATGACTCAAGGTCACTCTGCCCTCAGTCCATTCCTCTGCTGTCCCCAGCCTCTTCATGTGGCTGATTCCCAGCCTCCCCTCATTTCGATATCTTGTACTCTTCTGTATTCAAGAAGAACCTGAAGAATTTTCTGTGGTTCTGGTATAGACTTCTCTTTCCCTAGCCATGACTTCATTTTGAGCATGTTGGAAGCCCACAGTGGGTTACACCTACAACCTTTTATGTCTCTTAATCTGGCATACTCTCAAAAAAGTCAGCTTGTTTGAAGTGCATGCCGATAGTCTGTGCTGTCCTGGGTGTCATGATCTATTAAATCTCACTTATGTCTCTTCATTTCCTGAATGTTTTTGCTTTTAGCCTTCTGTTTTTCTGCCATTATTCTTGCCAGTATTTTTGGAGACTTCAAAAGTCACATGAATAATCTACCCCAAACCCCGGTTTCATGGCCTCTATGCATTGGGTGATCTTTTCCACCTGACTCGAGTTGCTCATTCCTTTGGATGCATTCTAGAACTTATCATCTGAGGAGTGACATTTCCCAAATCTCAGTTGCTAACATCTCACATTCTCACAGCTGCCTCCCAACTTTCCATATCACACAAATAATCTCACTTATAATTTGCTTAACCCTTTCAGGTCTCCAATAACCCCCATGCAAGTCAATTCCTCCTTCCTCAGTTTAATGGCTACAGTTCTTGTCATAATCACTTCCTTGCTCAAGTCTTCAACTCTTTTGCCTCTTTCTCATCTGTTCCTCTCACCTGACAATCCTGTCTTAACTCTCCACCTATTAGACTGCTGCACCAGGAGTAGAATATGGCTTGAGGAAAATGCATAGGTGTTCTGACCAGTCTCAGACAGTTCTCAGTGGACCTCTACACTGACTGGAACTCCTACCCCTTACCCTCCATCAATTGCACCTTCTCCTCTCTACTTAAATGACTAGATGTACATCATTCTTTCTTTTTTACTCTCAGTGATTCTGCTTCTTTCACTGAAAAATAAATATAGTGAGGAGAAAACTGCTTTGTCTTTCTCTTTTTAAGTGTACTAACCCACTTGCACTTTACCATGGATGATATCTCTTTGCTAACTAGGGGCAAACAATCCATTTGTGTATGCAGTCCCTCTACCTCCTCCCCATCACATATCAGCACTTTTTTTTTAAAGATTTTATTTATTTATTTGACAAAGAGAGAGAGAGGGAGAATGATCACAAGTAGGCAGAGAGGCAGGCAGAGAGAGAGGAGGAAGCAGGCTCCCTGCTAAGCAGAGAGCCGGATGTGGGGCTTGATCCCAGGACCCTGGGACCATGACCTGAGCCAAAGGCAGAGGCTTTAACCCACTGAGCCACCCAGGCACCCCTCCATATCAGCACTTTGCTCATGCAATTATTTCCCTTCTCTCACCTACCAGTCTGCCAATTGAGTCTTTCCTCTTCAACTTCTCAGTTGTCACTAGATTGTCCCCATTGGAGTATAAACAAGCTATCATGCAGTACTATATTCCATTTAAAACTAAAAAACAAAACAAACAAACACCTAAATACAAATTTCCTATAGCCAGGGCCCCATATCTCCTTTTCCCTTTATAGCAACATTTCCTGAAAAATGTGCCCAAACACCTTCAACCTTCAATCTTTCTTTACTCCATTCCAGTTGAGTTTTCATTTCTACATCTTCAATTTGCTGAATATGGCAGTCAATTCCCATTCATCATTTTATGCATCCTCTTGACTTCTCTGAGCTAAATGTTCCTTAGCTCTTATTTTGGTGTTTCATAATTACTATTTGTCTATTCCCACTGAACTTTGGGGACATGAAAGCTGTGTCAGAGTTTTGTCTTTGCATCTGCATAGTCTTGTGCAATCCTGACATGTAGTAGATACTGGATACATTTCTATTGAATGAATGCATGACAAAATAAAAGCAGTTCCCCCATTGGATAATAGTATCCATAAAATGTACATCTATAGACACTTGACCCAGGATTCAGGGGATCAGAGAACATGAAAAAGTAAAAAGAACAGTATGCTAGAATTAGTGAAAAGGATGAAAAGGGGGGACTCACATAGGTAATGAAAGGAAAAAATAGATAGAACTGCAAAGATAAAACCTGAGGAATATGAATATATTAAACCTCCTTCAGTAGTCAATCAAAGCAAAAATAATATTGAAATGATGAGTAATGATGACATATGTTTATTCCTGTCCAGCTGATGCCTTTAAAGCAGGCAAGAAGAGGTGAAATGTGACAAGGATCAGTTAACACGAATAACATGACTAGGGTTATACAAATAAGTAGTAGTACCAAGACTGGGACTCAAACCCACAACCAACTAGAATGCACAGTAGCCACTGTGCCACCCTGTAGCAAGAATAGCATTACCGGAGTAGTGGAGAGGGATAGTCCCAGGTTGCATCCAGAGGACTAACAACTCCACAGGAGAATAGGGAGGATTTCTTCCAAAAAACAGACAAACAAACAAACAAACAAACAAAACACCCAGCAAACACTGTAATCATTTTACTTTTTAAATTGAAGCTGCTTACTTGTCTCCAGCTATTATCAATCATGCCGTGATTGTGAGGAAGTATGCTTCAAGGTTAAATGCAGGGGGGAAACGGCCTTCATCTCTGGAAAACTGCCAGAGGACCCATGTTCACTTTATTCTTCTGGAGTATGTAATTGCAGTTTTTATAAATAAGATTAAAAACAGTCTTGATAATCTATGGGAGCCCTTATTTTCTTCGGGGATGTTTTTTAGGTAGTTGGTGTTCTGTAAAGTGGGTATGGCTGCTGCTTCAGCATAAACATAAAGCTTTATGATTATTCCAGGAGAGAAGTAAATTATTTGCCAAAATAAAGCCATGGAGAAAACTCAAAAGTTGAAGGTTCTTAAGAACCTTTATTGACTATTATTCTCGCTTTCTCGAGCCCAGCAACCCCAAATACCTATGCTGTAATTGAGACAATATCCGTGTAATAAGACTGCCAGAATCCAGATGTTTCTGGGGTGTGTCATGCATGAGGATGTATGGGTAGACTCCTGCGTTAAAAAATATACCCCTGCTAGCAATTTACAGCAGCATAGACTCGAGAATAGAGAAGGTAAAGCTAACACTGAAGCTCATCTATGCAAACATTTTAGCATTTCTGAAATCAGGGTAGAACTTACAATTGATGTGGGTTGTATTTTAACTAGTAGCATTTTTTTTCCTTATGTAAAACAATAATAGTTTATGTGATAGCATCCAGATTTCAGTGGAATCAAAACTAATATTAAGGGTTTTCTAGGTGTGAATTAGAAAATGCAAGCTTAAAAAAAAAAGAAAATGCAAGCTTATATTTTTCATTTCTATTGTGCACATCAGAGTTTGCCAAACTTAAGTTCCATTGGAGTTTTCTCTACACACATTGTTTTTGACACTTCATTGCCTTTGGGAAACCACCTTCATTTTACCACTTAATTTTTTTCCTTGCAAGACCATCTATTTGCTGCCCCCATGTTGTCACCACTGATTTCCCAGTCCCACCCCCACATTTTTATGCAATGCTTAAGTGAACCTGCACTTTTCAAGGTCAGCAACAATGCCTTAATCACCAAATTTAAGTCTCTTGATAGCTTTTGACATTATTAAGCACCCCCTTCCTCTTCAAACTTTGTCTTGCTTTCCATGGTGACTTGCCCTACTTCTCCAACGTATCTGGTTCCTTCTTTGCTGACTCTGCTTCTCCCACATGCTTCTATAACCTAAACACATCTTAAGATTCAGTCTTTAACTCTCTGCTCTCCCCACCAAAATCAACAAATTCCCCACCTTCCCCTGTATTCTCTGTGTTAATAATCCCCAAAGATTTAGGATCAATACCATTTGTCTCATTGAATCGTGTCATGACAACCAGCAAAGAGTTAGGATGCCTGGGAGACCCAGGGAGGATGATGGTATTATTGCAGACAGTTACACCAAGAAGTCTAGAGGGTGGGCTGGTGTGAAATAACCATGATGAGTTTGGTTTTAGGTGCAGATGAAAGCAGGAAAAACAGCTGCAAATGGTCATCAGACATCAGTTTTGAGTCAGAGAAGTATTGGACCCCAAACTCTGCAAGAATTTCACCCCTTTCTCTTCCTTTCTCAACCTTACTAAAGTCACTTCCTTTTTAATTTTCTAGATGCTAACCATGATTCTTGAAAAATTTCAATGTCTTTTAGTTTCAAGACCTTTCAGGTTTTCAGACAACTTTAAAGAAATTTTGAGACAAATTTATGAAAAGAACCCTGTATTTGGGATGCCTGGGTGGCTCCAGTTGGTTAAGCATATGCCTTTGGCTCAGGTCATGATCCCAGAGTACTGGGATCAAGTCCCACAGGGTGCTCTCTGCTCAACAGGGAGCCTGCTTCTCTCTCTGCCTGCTGCTCCCCCCTGCTTGCGCTTTCTCACTCTCTGATAAGTAAATAAATAAAATCTTTTAAAAATAACCCTATAAAAAATAACCCTATATTTGTAGTCAAAATATGAGATTTCACTGCCATTCACAAGCTAGATTTTATTTCATTTTATTTTTATTATTTTATTTTATTTATTTTTTTAAGTAAGCTTCACACTGCACCCAGACTCAAAACCCCTAGTTCAAGACCTGAGCTGAAATCAAGAGTCGGACACCCAAACAACTGAGCCACCCAGGCACCCCACAAACTGGATTTTTAATCTTATTTCAGCTGAAACTTATTTAATTTTTCCCCAACTTTACTGAGGTATAATTGAGAAGAACAAGTTTTATAAATTTAAGGCATACAATGTGATGTTGTGATATACATATATATTGTGAAATGATTACCACAATGAAGCTGATTAACATCTCTATCACCTCACATAGTTACCGTTTTTTTTTAATGGTGAGAATACTGAAGTTGTACTCTCAGCAAATTTCAAGTAATACAGTGCATTATTATTAGCTTGTGTCACCACGCAGTACATTAGGTCTCCAGAATTTATTCATCTTATAAGTAAAAGTTTGTATCCTTTAACCGATATCTCGCCATTTCTCCCACCTCTCAGCCCCTGGTAACTATTGTTCTAGTTTCTCTCTCTCTCTTTTTAAAGGGTTGGACTATTTTATATTACAAATATAAGTAAAATCATGCTGCATTTCTTTCTTTTTTTTCATTATATATCTTTTTTTTTTTAACATACAATGTATTATTAGCCCCAGGGGTATATGTCTGTGAATTGCCAGGTTTATACTTCACAGCACTCACCATAGCACATACCTTCCCCAATGTCCATAACCCCACCACCCTCTCCCTACCCCCTCCACCGGCAACCCTCAGTTTGTTTTGTGAGATTAAGAGTCTTTTATGGTTTGTCTCCCTCCTGATCCCATCTTGTTTCATTTTTTCTTTTCCTACCCCCAAACCCCCCACATTGCATCTCCACTTCCTCATATCACGGAGATCATATGATAGTTGTCTTTCTCCGATTGCTAAACATAATACCCTCCAGTTCCATCCACATTGCCGCAAATCATGTCGTATTTCTTTTTGTGCCTCACTAATTTTGTTTAGTTTAATGTCTTCCAGGTTTATCAATGTTGCAAATAGAAGAATTTCCTTTTTTTTAAGGTTGAATAATATTCTGTTATATGTATATATACCACATTTTTTCAACTTCATTTAATTTATCTTAAAATGAAGATTATAAACTCTGCCATACCTACTTTATAAAGACCTTCTCAGTTAATAAATTTAAAAACATGAGTCTGATTTCTAATTTCATCTTTTCTAATTCAGAACCCTGTTATATGAGAATTGTGAAGCAGAGAAAGTTTATTGTTCATTTTTTACCTGTTTTTCAAGATCCACATGAAAACGTATGATGTTGACATTTTCTTTAAACCAAAATTCTTCCAATGATTATAAACCTATCCTCTCCTTTCTTCTCCAGAGATATTCCCAGTTTCCCTTTAGCCTCGGATTCATAAATACCCCAACTCAATTTTGAACTAACTCTTATCTAGGTGACATTGAGGGAAGTGAGCTGATATATTAATTCACATTGATTGTCAGTGGATGACTGCTGACATGACCTCCCAAGATATATACCCATACACATTTCTTTTTGTTTAAATGCAATATATTCAACAGTATGGCTGATGAATTATATTCAGTCTAAGTGTCAAAAATGGGAGACATTTCTAACTGTTGAATAATATTCCATTATGTAGAAGTAATTCAGTTTTATAAAACTTAATAGCCCCCAAATGGGGACACTTTTAATTGTTGCATAGTATTCCATTGTGTGAAGTTAATTCCATTAAAACTCAGGGAGGGGGGACTGGTTAAATGAATTCTTTATGTTGTAATACTATCCAGTCATTAGAAATTATGATACATAAGGACGCCTGGGTGGCTCAGTTGATTAAGCATCCGATTCTTTGTTTCAGCTTGGGTCATGATCTTAGGGTAGGGTGGTGACATCAAGCCCTTGTGGGGCTCCTCGCTCAGTGCAGAATCTCCTTGAGATTCTCTCCCTCTCCCTTCCCTCTGCCCCTTCCCACCACTTACATGCACAAGTACATTCTCTTTCTTCCTCAAATAAATAAACAAAACAACAAAAAAAAGAAATTATGATGTATATTGACATTGACTTGGAAATATATTAGTGAATATTATTAAAATCATAAAAATATTATAACATATGATTTTTGTTTTGTCTATGTACATATACATGTATTTATCTTAAAAGATATGCACAAACATATTAATAACATATTAATAATTATTATTTAAAGTAAAATTACTTTTATTTGTTATTTTTCTTCTCTGGACTTACAGATTCTCATATAGTATTCAATTAAAGTAATACTATTTATATTAGGTTAAATGTCATGTGTTATCAAAAAGAAATGCTTTACAAATGAAGGGAGAGATTTCATGCATGATGACAAGAAGGCATAGGAGGGAGAGATTTTACCTATTTTATTTCTTTTTCTTTTAAGATTTTATTTATTTATTTGACAGAGATCACAAGTAGGCAGAGAGGCAGGCAGAGAGTGACAGGGAAGCAGGCTTCCCGCTGAGCAGAGAGCCTGATGCGGGGCTCGATCTCAGGGTCCTGGGCCTAAAGCAGAGGCTTAACCCACTGAGCCACCCAGGAACCCATATTTTACCTATTTTAAAATGAATAAATGAATTCATTCGTTCAGTAGGTGTTTACTGAGCATCTGCCATATGCTGGGCCCTAAGCTAGGAACTGAGGAAATGATGAACAAACAGACCCTGTTCCTACTTTTGTCCATCTGTTGTTTAGTGGAGAAGACTGATAGAAATCACGTTACTATACACACATAGAAGCACAAACAGTAAGAGCTATAAGGGAAATGTAAGAGATCTCCTATTTAATGGCTCTGAAATACAAGGGTGTGTTTAAAGAAGGCTTCATTGACAAAGTGTCACTTTGGCTGAGATTGGAGGGATGCGAGTAGGTATTGACTGGTGAGGAGAGAGGAAGAACATCCCTAACTGTGGGAACCTCATATCCAAAGACCTTGGGTAGGAGGGAGCATGCCCTTTGCCACTTGTCAGGAAATGATTTGGAGCCAATGTGGCTGAAGCACAGAGAAGAGAAAGTTACTTAAGGACAGTACTGGGTCTCTTTGTCTCCACTTTCTCATGGAGATAGTTCTGTTAGCTGCATCTTCTAGTCTCACTTCCTATCTGCATCTGATAGCTCAAGTAGTTTCTATGAGGAGATTCCTTTTAAATTTAAAATCTTAGGCTGCTCTGACTCCTTCCCAGCCCAAATTCTGCCCATGAACAACCACTTTTCAGTGCATTCTGGGGAATACGTGAGCACTGTTCTACTTGCATCAGTCAAAGGTTCTGCTAATAACGGACAGGCAGAAAGAAGTTGAGCAGCTCTTCTGAATATCTACAAACATGTCACACGGAAGTTGAGAAATCCTGTCCATACTGAAAAGAAATAGTGTTTTGATTATCCATGTTACTATACCCTATGATTTGCACTAAGGTGATCTGAAAGATTTTCAAACCTGGGAGGAGAATTATTTTACAGGAATGTTGTAAAGGAAATTTAAGTATCATTGGTGCTTATATTACATAGCCTTTAAGTTCTCCCCCAAACCAGGTTCCTGTGATGATAATAATAATTTACTGTGATTCCACCAGTACTAATTAGATTCAGGGAATTGTTTGGACTTCTGGAATTTATTTTATGTTTTTGGGTGGCATCATTTTAATCTCCTTCTCTACCAGACCACATAATTAGAGTAGGCAGGAGGTGAAAGAGTTGTGACAAAATAATCCTCTTTCATAATTGATGGTTTTCTGTTGAAGATTAAAATAGAATAACCTTAAATAGGAGGGAAAGATGTAAAGATGCAACATTGGACGAGTAATACAGAGACCTTCTAGGCTGGGGATTTCCTGGGGTCTCCAGCTATAAATGGAAGGTGCTGTATTTTTGAAGTTTACATTTCTTGCAATGAATACATATTCTTAGAAAGCAAGGTCAGATTTTGCCAACTAGTGAACCTTCTAAAGGCTGCTCATTAGCTTTGAGTCAGGCAAGAGTCTTTCTATCCTCACCCTGCAAAAACACTTTTAAACATTGAAACTCCTGTTTTAAGTTCAATATATGTGATAAATCAGTGCATCTATTAGAAAGTTCCAGTGGGGAGGGGGGGAGGGTCAAAATGAAGGATGATGTTCTTAAAGTCAAATATGGAAGTTGTGACTTCCATATGAAATAGAGGGAGCCCAGATGTTAGTGAGAGTAACAGTTTTGGAGTAGAGATCTGAGGGAGTAAAATTTGGCCTTGCCATTTATAATTTTGCGATCCTTTGCCATGTGAGACTTAACCTCTTATCCTCTGGTGTCTTATAAAGAGGAATAATAGTACTAATTTACAGAATTACAATGAAGAATAATAATATTAGTTTATAGAGTTACACTGAGTATTACAATTGATTAAATGCTCTTGGGTATGTGAGTGTGTGAAAGCGCAGTAACTAGGGAATTTTATTGGCTCTCAAACAATATTAGTAACCACTATAGGCATTACTTTAGGTTGCTAAACTAGAATAAGACTTTAACAAGCTCTCCGTGATTTCCTGTAATTAAGTGACTCAATTAACGTGAGAAGACATGGATGTCTTCTCACATAATTTACAGAAGTCAAAATGAGTTTATGTTACTATACATTATAAATTATCATTTTGTCTCATCTTCTTGAAGAGGGATGCGCTTGTTGGGGAGTATTTTATCTTCATAATCAGTTGGAATGGATACTATTAGATACTGATACAGAACAAATGTAAAAGAAAAACTCTTATGTCCTACATAAAATGTGGAATGCCAGTGCGTTATCTCGAAGCTGAGCTTGGGAGTGGGGGGGTATGGGTTGGGATCCCCATTGTGCCACCTCATATGGTGGTTCTCAAACCTGGCTACACATCAGAATCCTCTTTTGTGTCACACCAGGCCAACAGGCCAATTAAATCCGTGTTTCAGTAGGGAAGGAGGTAAGGAGATTTGGGCATTGGTATTTGCTTTAAAAACAACAACAACAACACAAACAAATTCGTCGCAGCCAGTTTGAGAATTTAATAGCTATTTGAGTTAGGGCCATTTTCTTAATCCTCTCTGAAACTTAGTCAGTCGGGCTGCTATGAAAATGCACTACGGTTGGGTTAGAATGACAGAAATGTATCCTCTCACATTCTGGAGGCCAGAAATCTGAAATTGAGGTGTCGACAAGCAGGGACAAACTCCCTCTGAAGGGTGGAAGGAAGAGTTTGCCTCATGCTTCTCTCCTTGCTTCTGGTAGCCTTAGGCATCTCTTAGCTTTCAGACGGTCATCTGCTCCTTGTGCCTCTTTAGTCATTGTCCTTCATTACATGTTTCTGTGTCCAAATTTCCCCATTTTATAAGGACACCCATCATATTGGATTAAGACCCAATCTAATGATTTCATATAACCTTGATTAAAAGGTCCCATTCTCATTCTGAGGTACTGGGGATTAAGACTTCAAATATCTTTTGGTGAAGTCACAATTTAACCCATATACTTAGTGTGTGTATTTGGAAAATGTACATAATAATACCTCTCTCATTATATTGTTAAGAGAATGAAGTGGGATCATTAAAATGCTTATTGCAAAATACACTATTTTAATATTATTTCTCAGATTCTTTTATTGTGATATTTTGTTTTTTTTTAATTATTCACTTTCTCCTCCCTTATTTTCCTTTTGCTTATTAAAAGAAATAGGCAATACTTCTGGGTTCCTTTGGCTTAGGGGTGGTTTTTAATTACAGAGTCCAGAAGTAGAAGCTGACTGAAGAGAGTTCTCCTCCCTATCTTTTGAGACAGAATAAGTGTCCCATAACAAGAAGCTACACATTCTACACATTCACCAGGGAACAATGGCAGTTAAGTGAGATATGGGTCTAGATTGTCAGATTTTCTTGAATACACCAAAAATTCAATTTGTATGTGAAATCTACCAACTATTAAATGTTGGCAACTATTTTGATCTCTACTCAACTGCAACATCAGTGATGTCATGTTGGTAGCTTAAAATTGGCCATGGTGGGAGTATTTACACCGCTGACCTCAGCAAACACTACAAATCAGTTTTTTTGTTTGTGTTTGTGCCTTCAGTTTCTGGTGAGCCAATAATTAAATTTAAAGCACACCCTTTTATTGTTGTGGTTGATTTTTTAAAAAATTTGTTAAAGTCATAGTTTTAGAATTTGGCCCCATCAGAGTAGGGTAGGTAGTATGTCATAATTATGTCATAAGAATTATATATATCCCTTCCTGACTAAAGGAGGCCATTATATATAAGTATAGTCCCTTGGCAGTTCATAGAAATATTTATATGAACATAACCTGTTTTCATCCTCTGTATAGCCATGGGTAGTAGTCACCATTATCTCCATTATATATATGAATACACTAACTACTCAGAAAAGTTTATTAAACTTCCTGAGGTCACACAGTTAATGAATGTTTAGTGAATTCATGAATATATACTAGAATATATACTAGAATCCAAGACTTCTAACTCTATACCAGTATTCCAACCACCGTGACTCACTTCATATTTAGGGGTTTTAAAGAACAATGGAAATATCATAGATTGTGAGACCTCTTTTTCTGACCTAACACAGTAGGTCATGAGTGAATAAATGGATGGCTTGGAGAAAAGCAAATTTATCAGTTCTTCGGAGTTCATGGGAAAGCTGTGTAACATCACCATGGTTTCACCCTGAGCACTCCTTCTCTTGGAAAATTGATAATTCTAACCCATACTCGTCAAAGATACAAGGTAGTGGTCGTTGGTTGGGGACATGGTAGGTCTTAATCCCCAAATACATTTGGCACATCGTATTCTCCTAGCATACAAGGGCGTTAGCAGGAAAACTGAGTACTGGATAGTGTTAGAATTGTCAGCTCTGGGGCGCCTGGGTGGCTCGGTGGGTTAAGCCTCTGCCTTTGGCTCGGGTCGTGGTCTCGGGGTCCTGGGATCGAGCCCCGCATTGGGCTCTCTGCTTGGCGGGGAGCCTACTTCCCCCTCTCTCTCTGCCTGCCTCTCTGCCTACTTGTGATCTCTGTCTGTCAAATAAATAAATAAATAAATAAAAAGAATTGTCAGCTCTTGTTTCCTCAATGGCACCCTCAGAACGTGTAAGGCAGAGATGCAAGTATCCTTTCCTAAGAAGTGGATGGAATTAATTCCTGCCTGAGATGAGAAGGAACACAACAGATACTCCCCTTACCTCTTCCCAAAACTGAGAAGAGAACTGAGGTGGAAGGTACCTCGTTGAGTAAAATTTTAATTCTAGATACATCTTTCAAAAGAGAAATTTCTTTTGTGCCACCTGGTTCTTAGCCAACAATGACCCAGGACATCTTTCAGCTTAGAAAACCAGTGTCCTTTTCTGAAACCAGCTCCAGGACTTTTCCTTTTGTCCTGCAGGTTATAACAAATGTTTAAATGACTGCAGTTTAATTAGGGGATGTTAACTTATCAAACCAGAGTCAGCTAGGCCTCCCAGCTAAATCACTGTGTTCGAACTGAATATTTTGTCTTCAAAGGTAATTGCTTGTGTTAGAACAAACAGACATCAAAAATAACAATAAGACACTATGTTAATTGGTCCTAATTTGGATGCATATTTGAAAAACATTTGCTTAAAGCCGTATGTATTGGCAAAAGAAAAGTAAAAAAAAAAATTGATGGTATTTTAACCTTTTTTTATTATTTTGAAACAATCAGAAGCTTACAGAAGTTTACAGGAAGAGCTTTTCTTTCTATTCTTTTTAAACCCTTTGAGAATGAGTTTGCCTATCTTATGCCCATCATCCCTAAATATTTTAGTGTGCATTTGCCACAAACAAGAACATCTGTCTTACAAAACATCAATACAGCCATCAAAATCAAGAGATTGACACTAGTACATTATTCCTATTCCCATCAAATTTCAGTGATTTTCTTCAGAGGTATCTTTTATGGGGGAAAAAAAATCTAGTTCAGGTTCATGCATTGCAAAATGTTTGTCTTTGATACACTTGAACCAGATGAAAAGCAGCTTTCATATACGTATTTGCATGTATACATATTTAGCCCCAAATTCTGTTTTTTTTTCCTTGCCACACATTTCAATTTATGTATTCATTCATTTACTTCTTTGAGAAAGAGATACTCATGGGTTAAGAGACACCTTAAAGCAATGAAGAGAAACAGTCAAATTGAATAAAATAAAAGCAGCAATAATTTTCTACAGGGCTCATCAAAGGTATTTTACTAAACTAAAAATACAATTTAGAAGTAAATATGATTTTTAAAGATAGCTTTTATTACATTTTAGGTGTAGAAATAATAGTTACAATAACAATAATAATAATAATAGCAAGTTATGTTTATTGAGCATTATACTAACCTCTTTACAATGTATTATCTCATTTAATTCCCATGCAACCATTATTATTGTTAGTGTCCCTATTTTATAGTTGAAGTAGCTATCTATCTGCCATTATCTCTAGCTAAATTTGTAAAAGGGAGATTTGTAGTATCAGCACAAACTTCTGAGAGACATGTAAGTTGTATTAGATACTGTCTTCTCATCTCACTGATGTCAGAACAAGTAGTGCCTTTCCCTTTTGAAATGCGTTAGCCTCCGAGGGCAGGAAGGCACTCAGTTATGAAAAGACTTCTGTGACTTTTCTCTGAATTAGATTTTGAATACACAGGCCCTTCCTCAAACTTCTGCAGTCCGGAAGTTTTTCATATTGAGAGGGTCTTCAGATAGAAAGCAGAAGATGAAGATGAGGAAGAAAAAAACATGTCATTTTTGCAATGTTGGGAGAAATATATGATAAAGCATATCTGGTAAAATCTTTCACTTTTTCTTGCTTTTAGTCCAGTGTCATCCCTGGTGTGTCGAGTATCATTTGTTCATGTGTGCGGTTTGGATTTTCTGGCAGGTGGATGCTGAGGTGAAGACAGAAGTTTAAAGGTCTATTATAGAGGAGCCTATGAGAGGAAAAGAGAGGAAGCAAGAATGGGCAGGGAGAGCCTTAGACTGTGGCTTAGATCTAAGAAAGTCTCTGCCAGGCCAGTAGGCAGCTCTGAAGTGTACATTGTTGCCTGGAAGCATCTGTGTCCAGCAGAAATGGTTAGGACCTTATATTACCACCTTGTTCAGTGATTGGTCAAAAGCTGAGGGGAATTCTAATTCTAATGAAGCCAATGGCTGTTAGCAGATCATACTCCTTGTAGCTAGGCAGCAAGCCATTTCTTGAGGGGCAATCTCAGTGGCAAGTTTCTCTGTCTGCAACAGAGTGATGTAGTTATGAGCCATGTGACTGGGAACTAGAACCTGAAGTAGATAATACGGGTGTCAATTTGGGTTTCTCTATGTACTGACTATGGCACTTTGAGCCTACTTTCTTTCTCTGTAAAATGGGAACATGATATACATCAACCATGAAGAGGGGTAGAAAGGCAAAAATGAAGCCACGTGCATGCGGAGACTATTGTGGGTTATATAAATGCTTTGAATTTTTATGTAGTTATTGTTATTACTACCAAAGAGAATAATTTATTCATTCATTAGTTGAGTAGCTTTTAATTGTGGACTTATTATGTAGCATGCTCCCTCCTAGCATTGAGATTATAGCAGTGAACTAATCAGACAAAATCCCTGTTTGCAAGGAGTTACATGCCAGTTGGGATAAAAGTGGACAATAAAAAATAATAAATATATAATATACCAGGTGGCAATAACTGCTTAGGAGGAAATAAAGCAAGATACAGGAGGAGGAATGAGGGTAGCATATTACATATGGTGCTAAAGACAGACCTCTGATCTGGTGCTGTCTGAGCCAGATAAAAATAAAGTGAAAGTGAGTCAGGAGTTTTGGGAAAGGAACCATTTGGCAGAATAGCAGGTGCAAAGCCCCTAAAGTAGGAATGTGCCTAGAATGTTCTAGGAACAAGGCATCACATGTTGTTGAAATGCATGAACAAAGGGAGTATAAAAGGGGTTGAAGTCTGAGAGGTAGACACTGTGGAGACTTATCACTGTCTTAAAGATTTTGTTGTTGACTGAGGAGAGAGGAAGCCATTTTTGAGCAGAGTTGGGCATGATCCCTTGGGCTGGTGTGTTAAGAATAGAGTGTAGGAAGAGTAGTGCTGACTGGGAAGACCAGTTATATGGCCCCACAGTAATCCATGAGATGGAATGATGACGGCTCAGACGAAGGCACAGATTTTTAACTTTGAAGTGAAGTGATTGTTTTCTCAACCTGAGTTCAATATAAAGTCAACAGTGCTTACAGATGGAGAGGATCGAAATGGGAAAGTCAAAGAAGAGCAAGGATGACTCCATAAAGTTTTAACTGTGGACAAGGAGGATAGCCTTTACAGACATAGGAAAAGATGATAGGAGTGCATACTGGGGGGGAGGGGCATTGAAGGCAGTGTTTGGGGAAAGATTCAGAGCTCAGTTTGGGACAAAGTTTGAATTGATTTAGTAATCATTCTAGTGTGGATATTGAATAGGCAACTAAGTGGAAGGTCTCTGAAGATCCAACTGAAGATACCATTTGGGGAGCTGCCAGCCTAAAGATGGTATTTCATGCCTAGAGAAAGCAGTTGTTCAGGTTATTAAGGGAGCAAGTCCGGGTTAAAGATAGAAGATGGACTGGGCCCAGACATCATCATTTAGCAATCTGTAGAATGTGGGGGAATTGGTGAAGAATACTGAAAAGGAGTCTCCTGTGAAGCAGGAAGAGAACAAAGAGAAAATGGTGTCCTGGAAACAAAGTAAAATAAGTATTTCAGGGAAGACAGAGTGGGCAACTGTGTTGAGAGCTGCAGCTATGTCAGGTTAAGATGGAGACTGAGTATGGCCCATCAGATGTATCACAGTGAAGTTATTTTATAACCATGATGAGGTATCTTTTGGAGGAGTAGAAGATAGAGGCGGAAACCTGATTGAACTGTGGTTTTGTTTTGTTTGGGTTTTGGTTTTTGATTTGTTTTGCTTATAGAAAACAGGAGGAGAAGAATTGGAAATTGTGTACAGTAGTTATGCAAGGACTTCTGCTGGAAAGTGATGGTAGGAAAGAGATCATGGCAGAGGGAGAGGTAGAAGGGATAGTGCTTTGAGGACATATTGGGAAATATCAGTGCATGCTTACATATTAATGTATTCGATCCAGTAGAGAGAGATAATCTTTATGCAGGAGAAAATGGAGATAGTTTTATTTTTTTTATTTTTTTTAAAGATTTTATTTATTTATTTGACAGAGAGAGAGAGAGATCACAAGTAGGCAGAGAGGAAGAGAGAGGGGGAAGCAGGCTCCCTGCTGAGCAGAGAGCCCGATGTGGGGCTCGATCCCAGGACTCTGGGATCATGACCTGAGCCGAAGGCAGAGGCTTTAGCCCACTGAGCCACCCAGGCGCCCCTGGAGATAGTTTTAGTAGAGAAGTTATTCAATAAGCAAGGGGGCAGGATTTAATGCACAAAAAGTGGTTGCCTTTAGGAGCAAAGGCAGCACATTTGTTGGAACGCATAGTTGAGGGTATAAATGCATGTAGATGAGTAGCTGCAATGGAAGAATATGTGGAGAATCTCTGTATTTCTTCTGCCTTCTGAGTAAAAATTCATGAGTGTTGAATGGAGTGGTGAAACATGTCCTTGAGCTTGGAGAAGAGAGAGTAATGGTCAGAATAAAATCTACCAGGAGATCTCAAATCCTCACTTGAAAGATCTCAACGCAACAACTCTGATCATAGTTCCTTTCTGAAAAAAGATTCTTTTGGAGATTTTCAAGAAGATACATGTGAATTTCAACTTGAGTTCCAATTTTCTCCTTTTCTAACTGTGAGATTTGTAAAATCACTTCACCTCTTTTGGCCTCTGTATATTTGACTATTACATGTAGGCATCAGACAAAAAAAATCAGGGCTTTCACATTTGTTTGACCAGAATGTTCTCTCTCTCTTTCTTTTCTTTCTTTCTTTTTTTTTTTTTAAGATTTTATTTATTTATTTGACAAGGAGAGACACAGCAAGAGAGGGAACACAAGTAGGGGGAGTGGGAGGAGGAGAAGCAGGCCTCCCGCCAAGCAGGGAGCCTGACACTGGGCTGGATCCCAGGACCCTGGGATTATGACCTGAGCTGAAGTCAGACACTTAACCTGAGCCACCCAGGCGCCTCTTGACCAGAACTCTCTTTAAGACATTCTGTTTCATCTTAAAACATTTTGTATTAGACCCGTTAAAGACACATGCTGATGTAGACCCATGTACTTACACAACCAAAGTTTTAAAAAGCTATGTTGGGGCACCTGGGTAGCTCAGGTGGTTAAGCATCTTTGGCTCGGCAAATGATCTCAGGGTCCTGGGTTTGAGTTCTGCATCGGGCTCCCTGCTCAGCCAGGAGCCTGCTTCTCCCTCTGCCTCTACCTGCCACTCCCCCCTGCTCATTCTCAATCTCTCTCTCTCTTTCTCTGTCAAATGAATAGAGTCTTTAAATAAATAAATAAATATTAAAAATTTAAAAAGCAATGTTTATTCTTCCTATATGTGATACTGTCTGGTATTTTCTGTGTTAATCTATTTTGTCCGAATATATTTTTAGTAATGTATTTTAATTTTTGTTTGTTTTTAAGTCTGGCTAAACTGACTGTGAAATAGGTTTCATAAACCACTAGTGGATCATGATCCACAGTTTGAAAAGAGCAGTTTTACTTTTATTTTTTTTTTTTAATTTTTACTTAAATTAAATTTATTTAACATACAGTGTGTAATTAGTTTCAGGGGAAGAATTTAATGATTCATTAGTTGCATTTAACACCCAGTGCTCATTATATCACATGCTCTCCTTAATGCCCATTACCCAGGTAGCCCATCCCCTGGCCCCTCCCCTCCAGCAACCTTCAGTTTGTTTCCTATAGTTAAGAGTCTCTTATGGTTTGCCTTCCTCTCTGTTTTTATCTTACTTATTTTTTCTTCCCTTCCCCTTATGTTCATCTGTGTTCTTTTTAATCAGGTTTTTCATTTTATTTATTTATTTATTTATTTAATATTTTATTTAAATTCACTTTAACATATACTGTATTATTAGTTTCAGGGGTAGAATTAGGTGATTCATTAGTTGCATACAACATGCAGTGCTCATTACATTGAGTGATCTCCTTAAGGCCCATCCCCCAGTACCCCATCCCACCACCCACCTCTCCTCCAGGAACCCTTAGTTTGGTTCCTCAAGTGAAGACTCTTATGGGTTGCCTCCCTTTCTGCTTTCATCTTATTTTATTTTTCCTTCCCTTCCCCTATGTTCATCTGTTTTGTTTCTTAAATTCCACATGTGAGTGAAATCATATGGCATTTTTCTTACTCTGACTGACATATTTCACTTAACATTTACACTATAGTTCCATCCACATTAAGGTGAGATTTCATTCTTTTTGATGACTGAGTAATATTCCATTGCACATATATACCACATGAAGAGAACAGTTTCAAAAGACACTCCTGCAAGTGCCTCCTAATCTGTAATTATGAAATTCTTTGAACTCTTAAAGAGATCATGAGAGATAAAGCAATCTCAATCACAGCATCCATATTAAGAATATGTGGTCAGAAAATAAAACTGGACCATGGGCTGATTTTGTTTAAAAAAATTAGTTATCAAGATCTTAAAATGGGGTAATTCTACAATTTATATTTCTACATATAAATTAGAAAACAAACTTAAAAACAGAAGAATTGATGTTCCTTTCCTTAGCCCCTCCTTGAATTCTCCAGTCTGTTTTCTCTCTCTCTACACTTGATCAAGTCATTCACCTAGGCCACTCCCTTAAGGCTACAAGTATATGAGTTTGTCATCCCTCCTGGAATTTAAGGACAATACCAATAACTAAATTTCAATAAGTAAATGTTTAGTAAGCACCAAAAGTATGCCATTTTGTTAGAAGTTGTATAGAAAAGAGGAGTTTTAAGTGGAATTCCTTCAGGGAGATGATAATTCACTTAAAATATTTTAATGAGAGCATGAACTTCTCATAGATAATAGGAAAAAGGTACCCAGTTGACTCAGATGCCAGAAAATAGACAATACAAAACAAAACAAAACAATAAAAAACAACTGACTGTAAATGAGGAGGTCATACATCTCACTTTTCTAAGAACACTCACTTTGCACCTATTGTTCAAGTGTAATTGTTAGTAATAACTCTCCTTTCACTCTTAAAAGTCTGGTTTGGATAACAATTTATATGGTCTTTATAACTATAGATTACTATTATTATTATTATTTTATTTATTTATATATTTTTGGAGTCAGAGGAGGCCACAATTCTGAAATCAGGAGCTGTTGATTTGTTCCCTCTGGTGGGCAGAACATAAGGAGTCCCTCATGTTCACCATCAAATCTCCATATATGTTCTAATTGCTAAAAATTTGTGGTCCTAAGCTTATTAATTTATCAGCATTTTCATCTTCATATCCCATGGGTTCACTTTTTCTCCTGCAAGAGTTCTGAAACAAAATCTGTTATCTCTGTCTCCATATGCATAGGTGAGATGAGTTGTAGAATTATTTTAAAGGATATTGATAATAGCATGATTAAATGATTAAAGATCATTAAAGATTAAAGATGATTAAATCTTTATGAGATCACATCAGACTCTTTGGGGTCAGTCCTTTACCTCATACTTCTTTGTCCTTTTCAAAGGTAGATACCCAGCCCCTAGAATACAGCCGAGAGAGAATCTATGCCTGTGCAGAGGTTGAGGCTGTGATATAAAGTGACTACGAACAAATTTATAGTCACTGATTAGGCAACTGCTAAATGCCATGATTCCTGGCCATTTATTCATTGATTTATCCAAGCAGTGTGATCCATTTCCTCCTCCCATTTCTGGACAACCAGGAAGGAGTGATAAAACAAACTGTTGGCCAAGTAGGAGACTACAGGAAAGACTAGGGGCTAGTTAGCATCATAAGCAAGCAATGTAGACTAAAAGTTAACTACCAAAACAAAAGTGCTTTCAGTCTGTGATGTATCTTATTCTTCATCTTGTGCTGAGATACTTCTCCCATACCTATAATGGCAGATGCTAAACTGGTGTGTATGCGTGTATGTGTGTGTGTGTGTATTGTTTTGTATGGTATGGATGACTGAAAAAGGTCTTAAAGATTACTGTATTCTATAATGAAAACCATAACATCCTAATTTCTTCTCTTCAATGTCAGGGGTCGCTGAAGTTTGGAATTTAGATCTAGCAATATAAACCTACCATTAAATGGAGGAACTCAAGCAAAACCACAAACAAAAGTAAAAAAAAACAGGAGGCAAACAGACAAATCAGCCATAAATATGATCAAAATCCAATCCAATCCAGTATGTATTCCTTATATTGTTGATGAGCACTTTGGTAGATTTTACTAGAATGGGCCACAGTGTAGATGGACAGGAGATAATAAGTGCACTGAAATATATGGGTATTGCCAAATGCTGGGTCAAGCACAACTTTGGTGAGTCAAGGACTTATCAATTCTTGGAAAAGTGCCTTTTAATGTAATCCTGTCAGATAGTATTTTGGTCAATGGTTGAGTGATTCGAGGAAGATAAACTTTTCTTGAAAAATGAACAGGGAAAAATAAAGTTCTGCTTTCATCCTATGTTAATAAACTTATTAGGTTTATTTGAAAAGCCTCAGGTGAGCAAGAATAGTGAGGTGAATGGTGTTGGCTCCCCCAACAGTATGTCCATGTCCAAATCCCCAGAAGTTGGGAATGCAAGCTTGTTTGGAAAAGAGATCTTTACAGACATCATTAATGATCTCAGAATGAAATTATCCTGGATTATCTGGGTGGGCTCTGAATCCAATGATGAAAAAGAGACATCTTCTAAGAGAAATGCAGAGGGAGATTCAACACAGACAGCAGAAGAGATGTACAGAGAAAAGGAGAATCCAAGTACAGACGGAGACAGAGATGTAGTGATGCAGCCACAAGCCAAGGGACTTCTGGAACCACCAAATAGAGTCCAGGAAGGATTCTCCCTTAGAGGCTGTGGAGAGAGTACAGTTAGGCCAACATCTTGATTTTGGACTTGTGGCCTTCAGAACTATGAGTGAATCATTTTCTATTGTCTTGAATTACTGAGTTTTTGAAAAGATTTTTTAATGGCTGCACAAGTCATAAACAAACACAGCAAGGGCAATGAGAATTATTGTTTTCTCTCCTACTATATCCAACAATTAAATTGCTATTGTGCATTGAACTCCATTGTTTTCCAGCATCTTTTTCTACAAGCAGGGACTTTGTTTAGTCAGATGAATGCTGGGTTTGGTAAAACTACAAAATGAAGCTGTTGTATCTACTGTTGCCCTTGATGAAGGTGAGTGGGAATGAGGATAACTTATCTACATTATTTCCATTAGAGGAGAACATAGTAGCATGGCAGGAAATAAAAAGACTTCTTAGTACAGTTTTCTTTATTAAAAATAATAGGAAAGGGGCACCTGGGTGGCTCAGTGGGTTAAAGCCTCTGCCTTAGGCTCAGGTCATGATCTTGGCATCCTGGGATAGAGCTCCGCATTGAGCTCTCTGCACAGTGGGGAGCCTGCTTCCCCCTCTCTCTCTGTCTGCCTCTCTGCTTACTTGTGGTCTCTGTCTGATAAATAAATAAAATCTTTAAAAAAAAATAGGAAAGACTCTATTAACAAGTAGAAATTTATTAACCCAGAGTTCATGTGTCTGCTATGCATTTGTAAGTATTATTCTTCCATGGTGGAAGGCAGACATCCAAACACTTCCAGAATAAACATTCATTCTTGATAGTGGCTGAAAATAAAGGAGAACCCAGAAAGAAGAGTTCACACATCTCTTTTCACTCTATCCAAGTTCTTAAAGGAAGAAGCTTCTGGGTGAGTGTATAGATGTTTCAGAGTAGCATGTCTGCCAAGTAGTAAGTGAGGAGATAAAGCAGATTATTCCAATATGGCCATTGCATTCTTTAAGTGACTAATTGAAGAGCAAGTACTTGCACTAAAATGTTTCCAGTGAAGTCAACCAAAAAGACCCATCATTTGACTTAAGTTTTAAAAAATTAATTAATTCATTAATTAAAGTAGGTTCCATGCCCAATATGAGGCTTAAAGTCATGGCTCTGAGATCAAGAGTCACACCCTTTATTGACTGAGCCAGCCAGGCACCCCAAAACTTTTTAATAGGAAATTTTCTAATGTTTCTTATTAATGATAATAAGGGAATGAATCTAAACATTAGCAGGGGAGAAATTTCTACAGTAGGACATGTCAGTAGTCATGATCTTAAGACACTATGCTCAATAAGATGTTCAAAAGGAGAAGACCTGTCTGGACTACACTGAGAGCCAAGGTTTTCCTGCCAATGTGTAGTGGAAAATACTTGGTATCTCTGATGTTCACCATGAGCCTTAGGGAAGCATACTAGTATTGTGTTCTTTGCAACCCTTCTGATCCAACAGCCATATTTCCTAGTGTTGGGGAAGAAACATTTTTTTTCTACCCTTCAAAATTCTTTTGGCTGCTCTTAAGAATTAAATTGATATGAGAAAGATTTTAACAAGAGAAAATAAAATTTAGTTATATATGTATGGGGAATCCGCATAAACATGAGTGTCCAAAGGCAGTCGGGCAAAATGAGATTCTAGACTGAGTAGAAGGAGGTAGTGGTCTGGGGCTTTAAAGAGAAGGAAGAAAATTCACAGGAATAATGGACAGAATAAATGTTTGGTAAACAAGTGTTTGCTGGGTTTTATAGCCGCAATGGGAAGCAAAGAGGAGTTTTAACAAAAAGACTTTGCTAAGTTCCTATCTACACACTTAGTTAATAATATATTATAGTTCTCTATTGTAATAGCTCTCTTTCTGTATCAGGTTATCTATCTAGATAAATTCTTCTTGGCATTTGAGGAAGGTTAGATTTTCTTTCTGAACCTCTGTTGTTTCTTAAATATAATCAGCCTAAAATAATCCACATGCCAAACAGACACATTTTGGGGTGGCAATATTGCTCACCTACAGAGGAGTAATGGTAAGCATGGTGATGAATGCAGATTTATCTACAAGGATGTTCATCTCAATGATATTTACTAATAGCTGAAAAGTCTAAAAAACTTAACATCCTGATATGGAGATTAACTAAATAATTACCTGTCTAGGTTATAGAAAAATTAATCAGTTTTTAACAATTACAGAGATCTATATTTATTGAGCTGTTGAAAGGGCAGATTGAAAAGTATTAATTACTGCATCATCTCAATTTTGTTAAAAATATACGTGCACAAAAAATAGACTAGAAAATTTTATACTATGTGGATATTCTGATTTATAATAAGAAATATATATTTGGTCTTTGACCCAGTTCCTGTAATAGATTTTTTTAAATTTAATTTTTATTTTTTGTAGCATTCAGTGATTCATTAGTTGCATATAACACTCAGTGCTCATCACAACATGTCCCCTCCTTAATACCCATCAAGTGGTTATCCCACCCCCCCATCCCCCTCCCTTCTCTAACCCTCAGTTTGTTTCCTGGAGACCAAAGTCTCTCATGGTGTGTCTCCCTCTCTGATTTCTTCCTGTTCAGTTTTCCCTCCCTTCTCCTATGGTTCGCTGTGTGAGTCCATCTTTTTCACATATAAGTGAAACCATATGATAATTGTCTTTCTCTGTTTGACTTATTTCACTTAGTATAATCCCCTCCAGTTCTATCTATATCGATGCAAATGATAGGTATTCATCATTTCTGATGGCTGAGTAATATTCCATTGTATATATGAACCATATTTTCTTTATGCATTCATCTTTTGAAAGACATCTCAGCTCCTTCCACAGTTTGGCTATTATGGACATTGCTACTATGAACATTGCTGGGGATGGGTGCCTTTTCTTTTCACTACATCTGTATCTTTGGAGTAAATACCTAATAGTGCAATTGCCGGGGTCTGTACTGTTTTTCAGAGTGGCTGTACCAGTTTGCATTCCCACCAACAGTGCAAGAGGGTTCCCCTTTCTCCAGATCCTTGCCAATATTTGTTGTTTCCTGTCTTGTTAACGTTTGCCATCCTAACTGGTGTAAAGTGGCATCTCTGAGAGTTTGATTTGTATTTCCCTGATGGCTAGTGATGTTGCACACTTTTTCATGTGTCTGTTAGCCATTTGTAATGTCTTCTTTGGAGAAGTGTCTGTTCATGTCTTCTGCCTGTTTCTTGATGGATTATTTGTTTTTTGAGTGTTGTTTGGTAAGTTCTATATAGATCTTGGATACCAGCCCTTTATCTGTAATGTCATTTGCAAATATCTTCTGTCATTTGGTGGGTTGCCTCTTAATATTGTTGATGGTATCCTTTGCTGTGCAGAAGCTTTTTATCTTGCTGGCACAGATTTTCTAAAACCTTTGGAATTTCCTGTGATAAAGACCGTAAAGGTATATTTTGGTACGTTAATGAGTGACTTTTGGAAAGCCCAGAGGTAAGCTAAGGATAGTTACTGGTTGCCTGGTGAATCATCCAAGTGATTAAAGAGCTAGAAATTTTTAGTACCTATCCCTCCCTCCAGGGAACGGACAGGGCCTGAAAGTGTAAACAGTCACCAATGCCCAGAGATTTAATCAATCATGCCTCTTTAATGAAACCTCCATAAAACCCCAGTGGACCGTGTTCAGAGAGCTTTAGGGTTGGTGAACACATGGGGGTTGAGGAGAATTGTGCACCTGGAGAGGGCATGGAACCTCTGTATTTTTTCTTATACCTTGCTCTATGTACCAATTCCATCTGGCTATTACTGGTTTTATCTTTTTTTTTTTTTAATAAACCAGTAATCTAGTAAGTATAATGTTTTTCTGAGTCCTGTGAGCCTCTCTAGCAAATTAATTGAACCTAAGTAGGGATTTCTAGAGACTTCTGACTTATAGTCAATTGGTCAGAAGTACTGGTAACAATCTGGACTTGGAACTGGTGTCTGAAGTGGGGAAAGGTGGCCATCTCGTAAGACTGAGCTCTCAACCTGTTGAAACTGTTTATCTCTAGGTAGCTGGTATCAGAACTGAGTTGAACTGCAGGACACTCAGTTAGTGTCCTGATAAGTGTTGTTATGGGGAACCCTCGCCCCTATCCCTCCAACCTGCCCCCACTACCTACAACATTGTAATTTGTACCAGAACCAATTTACTAGGTCATGTGTAATTATCAGTCTGACCAATTATATATATTGATGTGCATGTGGCTCTGTAAGAGGTAACATGTTCCACTTCATAAAGACATGGGAATAACACATAGCAATTAATCATTCTTGTTGAACAACCCTGAATCTCAACAAGGCTTCTTTTGTTTACCATCCCACTTCTGCTGTTTTGTGATTAATGCTCTATAGGACCAAATATTAAAAAGGAATATATTTTGCTAACCTCAACTTCATAATGTGTTTGTTTGTTTCCTTGTTAGTTTATTTAACTTCTAATGAAGAAGAAACCTTGGGAAGGAAAAGCAAATAAAACCCTTACTGAATAATCATGTCATACTGTTAATGGTTAACTCAATTATATGCACTATAGACCTATATCTAATCTGATAAACACTATTCATCTTTTCTCCAGAAAAATACACATACATAAAACTTTGGGGAAACTTGGATGTGTAGCTCTATCTCCATGATTTCCAACTAACTTACTTATAAAAGAAATAAATTGTTCATATGAGAACTTACATTGTTTGATTATGAGGATATGTATTAAATAAATGATACATATCTACATATCTGTGTCCACCTATCTACAATAAGAATATGTGATCACTTTCAATGTTAAGCAAGCTCACACCCAATGTACATATAATGACATGTTTTGAATTCTCTGAGCCACACATACCTAAATTCCTATGAGTCACACGTACCTAAATTCCTATTAGAGAGACAAGTTAGGGAAACTTACGGAGGAGGGCCTGGGTGAGTTTCCCTGCTGGAAAAAGAAAAAAGAAAAAAAAAGAACTTGCTTACTACCCCAAAGAAGGACTGGGAGTACATGAAGGGAAAAGTGTGAAGCTAGAAGAACTGGAAAAGTCTACAGATTTGTGGGGGTGACCCCTCTCCATGATCCAGCCCATGTGAACTGGTAAAATTATTGAAGTACAAAATGCTAGGTTAGGAGGGGATTCTTTTTCTCTGATACAAAGACTCAAAGAAGCTAAATTTTGTCTTTAGCCTGCCTTGGGGAGAACTAAGTAAGAGAGAATGGACACAGAGCTAAAAACAGGGAGTCCTGGAAAGAATTTATAGAAATCTGTACAGGGCCTGGAATGGAATTCAAAGTTTCATCAAGACTCTGAAGGGTGTTGGGACCTAACTGACTTCCAGATTGCATATTTTTGATATTTAAATTATAAATGTTTGATTCATTTATAATTCAGATGTGTTCTTTTAAGGGAGAAATATCTTGGCTTTGAGAACTCTAATATAGTTATATGTACTGTCTAAATTTAGGCATATTATGTAATTCCCCACAACTTCTGGGCTTTCTTTGCTGTGGGTGTTTTTCTCTAGTAGTTGAAGGTGAACAAGGCATGTGGAAGAAGGCAACGGAAGCTCTCCATCCCTGTTCAAAATTAGTTAAATGAGGCTCCATAAGTGTCTTTGGTTCTTTTTATAAACAATTGTCTTTATCCAGAGGCTAGTGTTGGCTAAGGCCTGTTCCTCTTGAATGTAAAAATTTCATTGCAGGATAATTACTCAGGGTCCTACCATTCCCCTTAATGGGCTGGGGATTCATCTCCCTCACAGGTGACTTTCTAGCCACTTGATCACCCTCAAATTGATAGCCCCTGATTCTGGGTTTTTTAGCTTGCAGGGAAGGACTGCCTTGGTTTCCACTAAAATCAAATTTTGGTTTGTAAGAGGATGCTGCAAGGAAGTCAGTGGGAAGAAAATAGAATGTATAACATAAAAACAACTATAAAATACCTAGGACATCTTTCTCTAATTTTACTGTTTAAATTATCACATAATATAGCCACCTTTAGTATACAGTTATATTAATTTTGGCACATGTATAGATCTGTGGAAATATCACCACAATCAGGACACAGAACAGTTCCATTATCTGCCTTTCCCCTGCCCACCACCCTCCCCACAAAGTCCCTGGTGCTATTTATTCCTTTATAATTCGATTCTCACCCAGCAGGTAACCTTCGGAAACTACTGATCTAATCACCATCAGTTTAGTCTTGCCTGTTTAAATGTTATACATATGGAACAATACAGTATGAAACTCAGCATTTTTCACTTAACATGCCTTTGAGATTCATCCAAATTGTTCTTTGTATTTATAGCTCATTCTTTATTATTGCTGAGTGATATTCCACTATAAGGATTTGCCACAGTTTATTTATTCATTCACTCAGTAAAGGGCATTTGGGTTGCTTCCAGTTTGGGGATATTACAAATAAAACTATTAGGAACACTCATGCACAGGATTTTGTATGAATGTATATTTTCATTTTTCGAGAGAAAATCATCAGGAATGGAATTATTTACTTAAGACTTTTGTGGGGGAAAATGTAGTGGGGGAAAATATTCACAAATTATTTCTAACAAATCTCCACTTTTCCTCTAGAAATTCTATTTTTATTGATTTTTTTTATCTTTGTGCTCAATGCAAAGATGAAATATTATAAAAACAAGATATCCTTGAGAATTTAGACACCATCACAAATCACTAAAAAATCACACTTGTCTCTGATTATCCAAGAATATTTAGGGGGAAAATTTCCAACTTACTGCAGAGGGGAATCAATAAATCAATGATAATGAATGGGAAATAGTTTATTTTCAAGAAAATGGGTAGTTTCTTCTTTTTTTTTTTTTAAGTTATTTACTTATTTGAGAGAGAGAGATCGTGAAAGAGAGCATGAGCGAGGGCACGGAAAGGGAGAAGCAGGCTCCTCAATGAGCAGGGAACCCAAGGCCAGGTTCCATTCCAGGACCATGGGACCATGACCTGAACTGAAGGCAGATGCTTAACTGACTGGGCCACCCAGGCATCCCAGTTTCAGTCATTTTCAGGACAAAAATAGGCCTGATATTTCTAGCCTCGGGGAGAAAAGGAACTGTCATAAATCCGCAAAAGAAAATTTCTCAGGTTTCTATGGTTAGGAGTCTTTAGGATTGGGTAGAAGGAAAGCTTACTCTACTTAAAGATTTCAAGAAATTTATTTTTTTTCAAGAGTAATATAGGGATACATCAGTGATACTGTGCAAATTAGATGTTTAGTGAGGGTCTCTTCATTGTTTATCATGATTTTTATACATACAAGGAACTCAGCATTTACTAAAAAGACATAAATGTTCAGGGGTACCTGGGTGGCTCAGTAGGTTAAGTATCTGAATCTTGATTTCAGTTCAGGTCATGATCTCAGGGTTGTGAGATTGAGCCCCACATTAGGATCTGCACTGGGTGTGGAGCCTGCTCAAGATTCTCTCTCTCCCTCTCTTCCCTTACCCGCCCTCCCCAAATAAAATAAAAGAGAAGAATAAAAATGAAAAGATATAAAGTTTCATGTTTGGCTAGGGCCTTATAAACTTGTAAACTTATAAATTATTCTGGGAGATTTCTGTTTTCTGGCTTGACATTATACAATGCAATTCATCTACAAATTAAACATTGTGGAAGAATCCAACTTTTACAGAATTCCTATTTATGGACTTAAGTGCATTAAACTTTTTCCTACAATCTTACCCTCAAATGACCTTTTCTTACTTCCTTCTTCCTCTTTCCTTCCCCTTCCTTCCTCTCCCCTCTCTTATCCTCTTCTCTTCTCTTTCAGTGTTCTGAGTGCCAAAAAATTAATGGATTTCACTGAAAAGACCATCGTATTTAACCCTTAAAACAACCAAAATAACCCTTGCATGCTTTGTTTTTTTCTGTCATGAAACAAAGAACTTATGTCAGGCATAGAATCCTGATAGGTAGTTGTTTCCATGGAATAACTTGAAGAACAAATCAAAAGCTTAACTGCTAAAAAATATTTCTCCCACGAATCTACCATATTTTAGACGGTCTTTAAATTAAGACATTATCCCCAGTTAACCCCTGCTAAAATATATATATATATATAAATTCTTTGGAACATCATCTTGGAGACAGTTGAGCCTCATAGTCAAGAAAAAGAACTGTAACATCAAGAGCAAAATGAATAAAACTGTATTATTATTATCATCCTTATTATCTCACCAATTAGTACCTATCTCAGGACAAAAAGCAGAGCACAGAAGAGGTTAGGAGAAGGAATAATACTCTATCAGTGAAGCTAACGTGACTTGCTTTGATAATCTTGCTCCCCAACCCTTTTGAAAGCTGATGCATTACAAAGGCAGTCCTTAGTAAGGATTGCATAGATTTCACTCCATCAGTGTTTACTGGACTCTGTAATCTCTTTTTTTCATTAAGGAGTGATTGCCAGGTGTTTTATAGTAATCGCAGTAAAAAGTTCCATATCTATGCTACAGCAATTTATTTTTTCTTCTGTGAACATTGTAGAAGAATTTAACCTATATTTACATCTGTCTTCTGGTGGACCAACTGTTCTTGTGGATACTGCAGTCACCCTGAATGCTATCTTTAGCCTTTATGGAGGGAAATTGTCAGACCACCCTTCTGGTACACTGACATATCCCAGTGACGGTTGTGAGGTCAGTGTTTGTTAGAAAATCAAGTGCAAGAAAAGTAAGGTCACAGACTGTTGACAAAGTGTTCCTGGAGTATAACAAAGCCATTTCCCATAGGGGCACAGAAAGTAGGTTGCTGACTTAATGTATTTCATTATGATAGGCATTCATGTGCCAAAACAAAAGTTTGTATTTATGCTTCAAGGGAAGAAGCAATCCATTTCGGTGCCTCATCTTTTTCTTCAGCTTCAGAGAAATTAAAAAGGCTACAGACACTGGTGTGGGCAAAGCTCACAGCTCACTGTGTTTCTATCATTTATCACACTCTTAATGTATTGTTTCCAAACCATTTTCACAAGTATCATGTTGTTTAACCCACACAACACACTTGAAGGTATAACTTAAGAATCCCATGTTACAGATGAAGAAATTGAAGCTTGCCGTGCTTAAATGATTTGCCCAATGTCACACGGCCAATATGAGGTAGACCTTGGATGTGAATCTCTATTTTCCAACTGAACTCCCATTTATCTTTCCATTATTCTATAGCTGCTGGTGCTTAGGTGGCAAGAAAGAGATGCAGATAATGGCAGAAGCAGTTTGGCCTCCATGTAGCAAGGGTGTATTATTAATTCTCAAAATGGGCTTGATTGCAAAGGGAGTAAATTGTAAAGACATATATAGTATCTTAATATTTTCTTCTAAATTAATGTATAAGAAAACCCTGCCAAATATTGTGGGTTGTTTTTTTTTTTTAAGATTTTTAAATTTATTTTTTGAGAGAAAGGAAAGAACAGAGGGAGAGTAAGAGGGAGAAGCAGACTCCCCAATGAACAGGGAGCCCAATGCAGGGCTTGATCCCAGAACCCTGAGATCATGACCTGAGCCGAAGGCAGCTGCTTAACCGACTGAGGCGCCCCACCAGTAATGTTATCAGGACACAAATTCACCTATTTGAGGGCTTTCCAAACTCTCAGTAATTCTACTACAAGCAGTATTTTAGTTCCTAAAACTTATTCCTTGTTTTCCTAACTTATTATGATCACCCTCTTGAGGTTTATACTTGGCTTCTGCCTCATACCTTAACTTGTTATTTCTTAATCTTGGAACTAATCATAATGATTTTCTAAGCTGCCTTTGCTTCTTCCCCTCTGTGCCCTCTGCTTGGAATAGAATCTCACCGTTTTTCACTTGGCTAACTTCTGCTTTTTATGAGAATGCTGTTTTTCCAGGAAACTTGACCTGGTTCCGCTGATACATGAAAGTAGTGGCTTCTCTTCGGAATTCCACAGCCATTCTTTGCATGTTTCCATCTTAGCATTCAGCAGCATTTTATATAAGCATTTAACATATGCTGCATAAGTGAATGAATAAATAAATGAATGACATATTTTTCAAAAATTTGATCCCAGCCTCTGTTACTCAGTTAATTCTTAACCCATTCAACAACAGTTCTGTTTGCTGTCCTCCTCTCATAAGCCTTTTATTTTCTAGTTTATGTCAAGTGTTTCTTGAACACTTACTTTGTAGCAGAGACAGATATGGGTTCCAAGAGCAAAATGGCAAAAATGCAAACAATTTCCATGCATTTAGGGTACTAACATTCTAGTAGTGGAGAGGAGATAAGCAACAAACAAGGAGTAAATAAAGACAGGTAAATAAGGAATTTGTTAGTGCTACCAAAAAAAAAAAAAAAAGAAAGAAAAGAAAAGAAAAGAAAGGAAAAGAAGAAAGAGAAAGAGAGAAAGAGGAAAGGAAAGGAAAGGAGAGGAGAGGAGGAAGAGAGAAATGAAGGAAGGAAAAGAAAAGAAAAGAAAGAAAGAAAGAGAGAAAGAAAGAAAGAAAAAGAAAAATTTATGGCAAAGTGGCTAGCATTACTTTAAATAAGGTGGTTAGGGTAAACTTCTCTAATAAAGAGCTGTTTGTGTTGAGGCTTGAGTGATGAGAGGAAAAAGACCTGCATGGAACAAGACCGTATAAATGTTCCGAGTCAGGAGTGAGTGTGATATCTTCAAGAGGCAGAATGAAAGGAAGCAAAACTATATTGAGGTGAAGTTCAAGAGCTTTTCCAGGCCAGACTGTGCTAGTTGCCTATAGACCACTGTTTTCTAAGTGTAATGGGAAGCCAGTAGAGAGATTTTTTTTTTTTAAAGATTTTATTTATTTATTTGACAGACAGAGATCACAAGTAGGCAGAGAGGCAGGCAGAGAGAGAGGAAGGCAAGCAGGCTCCCTGCTGAGCAGAGAGCCCGATGCGGGGCTCTATCCCAGGACCCCGGGATCATGACCTGAGCTGAAGGCAGAGGCTTTAACCCACTGAGCCACCCAGGCGCCGCCAGTAGAGAGATTTTAACAGGAAAATGGAATGATCAAACTCCCATATTTAAAAAATCACGGTGGCTGATCTATGAAGAATCAATTATACTGGAAGATTTCTGGAAACAGGGAGACCAGAAGGTGGCTATGGACATGGTTGAGGAAACACCTAGCAGTGGTCTGGGCCAGGCTGATAGTGATTGAGGCAGACTCATCTGTTTAACTTGCACTCATCCTAGAAGAACAACATATCATTAAAGGATAAACTCAGGGCCACAGAAAGAGGGTCTGTCCCTGCATGAATTATGCCTGGGAATTAGTCTGGTGTTTAGGGAAGCTGCATCAGCTCCAGCTTTCCTGGTCACCATGGACCACTCTTTCAGGAATTAACATGAGGACCTCTTGGGTGGCCATCAGAAATTCCAGCAGGCACCAGATAGACCCAGTATTCTCCAAGAATGCGGTTCAATCACTGAGGGAATAATCTTTTTTAAAACACTCTATTTTTCTACTGATTGAGTCTCATAATGACATGTCTTAATGTTATTGTAATTATTAACTCTGAAGCCTTAAAGTATCAACCCTCGCAGCTCTAGCTCAGGTATACACTGTGAAATACACTTACTTTTACTTTTTTTTCCCCTGTACCAGAACATCATGATATTTCATATCATTTTTCCCCATTTCACAAGATAGCACTAGAGATTGAGTTCTTAAAATTTAATTTTTATTTGCAAATCTTCTGCTGTGTGTACTTCCACTGTGCCAAATTTTTCATTGGACCAAAAGTTCCAAATCATTTACATTTTCTATCTTTTAATTGCAAACCATCATGAAAGTTGGCCATCTCTTTATTCCATACACACCAATGTTAGCATTTTTCTTAGGTCATGTAAATAAGTCTTCCTAAGGCAATGTTTTCTAAAAGCTCAACTTGATTCTTGAGATGTTAATGATATTATTGCCAGGAGAAACTCCTACTTCCCTATCTTTTTTTTAGTAAGCAAACAAAATCAGTTTTCTTTAGGATGGGATTTTGCAAATCCTTCAGGATGTAAATGTATTTTGAGGCTTTCTAACTGAGCAGGTGAGTAGAACGTACCACAGTTTTCAAAGCAAATTGACAAGATATTCCTATTATGAAAAGCTTCTGGAAGTAGTGGTCTGTGAATTACACATCAAAAGATATCACTTGAAGTTGCTTCTATGTTTAAATAGCAATTCAAAAGGTTATTTTCTGGTCCAAAAGAAGTAATATGTTTTTATGCATTCATTGACTTCAAATACTTTAATACATTGACTAATACTATTACTACTGTATAGATGAACATAGATTAATAAATCCATGATATCTGGAATATTAAAAGGCTGATATCACCTCCTCCTCCCCCTCCTCCTCTTTCCTCTCCACCTTCTCCCCCCCCCACCCAAATTCTCACTCTGGAGCTTACAGTGAACAGTCATGATGACAAATACATGAGATATCTGAATCTAGAACCAAAAAGTGTTTTAAGAGAAATTGGCCCAACTAAAGAAGACAAAAGTGGTTGTAGTTGAAGGAAAATTCCTACTTTTCGCTTCAAAAAGTTGATAGTTCATATGACCTAAGGAGTGTTGCAGGTTAGACGGATGAAGTGGTCTTAATTGACCCCTCACTGAATATGAATTTATCAGTGTAACATAGCCATGAAAAGAGCTAATATTATCTTTGCATGCATGAACAGAAATAGAGTCTCCAGAATGAAAGAGGAAGACCCGTATGTGCTAATTAGTCTTCTCCTGGAGCACTAGCCTAAGCACTCAGAAATGTGAACAACAATTGCTTCCACTTATCTTCAGAGCTTCTATTCCCTAAGTTGCTCAGATCCTGTGACATTCAAGAGCACACCATGCCAGCTGACTCTCCAAATCCTTTCTAAATTACCTCTATTCATTCCTCTATTTCTAAAAGGCTGTGTTAATAGTGCTGCTTATTTTTTAGACTAATCAGGGCTTTCCGTGGACTTTCTGGATGTTAGATATAGGCAGTCCTTCCCAACTTCCCCTTTTATCTTGTACTAATTGAAAATTGAAGGCTAGTGGTGGTATTCTGAATCTGATCATTATTTTGCTAAAATTTCTGAAAGATACGTGTACTCTGGACATATATTTTAATCCATTGCTTCTTTAACATTTAGAAGTTCCATAAGAAGAAAATAAAAACTTTAGAAACAAGTAAATAAAACCCAATGGTACAACTTCATGGACTCCTTTGGGGGTTCAACAAATGAACATCTCTTTACTTCTGAAAGTCCATTAATCCTGGACTGGGAATCTGTGATTAGGAATTACATATAAAAAAGAATTCTTTTTTTCTTCATTTTTCTTTGTTAGTGAAACAGCAGACATCTGAGGCATTTAAAAGTTATAACTACCCTCCTTGTTTATAAAGTCACTGGTGGGAAACAGAAATGTTAACAAACATTCAGTTTTCATAATTGTGCCATGTCAGGGGAAAATTGAGGAAGATTCAGAGATAAGAAAGAAAGGTAGAAGAGTTACGGTCACAGGAAGAAAGACCGAAGTGGAAAGAAGTAATGGGAGGATAGGGGCACCACTACAGACTGTTTTGATAATGGGCCTTCAAAGAGGAAAATTGCTCTTAGTATTCCTTTTCTGTCTGTCTATTGTGCCGTGTGCACCTTTGACATAATTTACTACTATTCCATAGACTCAATTCAACAAGTATTTATTGAGTCTCTACATGTGCCAGCCCGGGTATTGATTATCTGAAGTCTGTAAAGATAAATATGTAACCAGAAACCACTTACAGTCAAGTGGAAGAGATGATGCACACATACAAATAACCTAAATGCAATGCAGAATTGGACATAGGTCACAAAAAGAGGGACAGACTGCACTTGGGGTCTCATAAGTGGGTAATGACACCTCTTCATATTAATAAGACTACCAACGGGGAAAGAATCTAATCTGAATTGCTTAGAAACCTTTAATGAAATACTATTCATAGAAATGTGGATAGGTTCCAAGGAACTAACAAGCGATGTTGAGGTTATAGAGGCTAACAGTCATGGGAAGCTTCATCTTTGGCCCCAAAGGCGCCAGGAGAGAGAAGAGTTTACTGAGCCTGGTAAGGAGTAGAGGCATGGATGAGAGCTGGCCCACAGGGGTTGTAGTCATTGAGAAAAGTGACCACTGCCAGAACATAAAGCCTTGAATAAGGAGAGAGTGAGGAAGAAACACCTCCAACTTTCTCTCTTCAGATCCTCTTATCTCTTGCTGTTGTACGCTATCGGTCAAGCAAATTCAAAGTGAGTTGATGTGGGAGGCTGAGTAAGGCAGTCAATGGGGTCAGCTTTCTGGGACACAGATCAGCACAGGCAAAAAAAGACAGAACTGAGGATGAGGAAGAAAATAGAGAGTCCTCGTTGGAAGTGTCAAAAAGGAACAGGTCACATAATGGTATAAGATTTGGGGCATAAATGATACGGTTAATATCAGGGGAGGGCATTTCCAGGAATGTGAACAGACTGAGAAGAGATAAGGAAGTGGAAAATCAAAGATGATCATTCAGATTGGCTAATAGATGGCATGTGTAAGTAAGTGGTCTTGAGAGGAATATAGAGGGAAGCCACAGATGCCTAGCAGGGTGGTTTGTACTGTGGTGGGTGGTTGAATGGTTTTGACTTAAAAAGAATGGCATGCTGAAACAATCTAATGTCAGGGTAAGTGGGAGGTGGTGGAAACTCTATGCAGAGAAACCACTCAGGAGCATATTTGCAGTGTTCAAAGCGAACGACTATGAGTGTCGGAAAAGGATGTTGGCAGTGGGGAGAAAGCAGGAAATTATGGTTCTAGAGGCATAGGATTAAATATGGATTAATATGGAAGGAAATACAAGAATGAAGACTTGAACCTGAGTAACCTGTGTTGTAGTATAGCACAAGGAAAAGTCGGCAAGAAGTAGAACTGAAGGAGAAAGTGATAAATTCATTTTTAGTTACTTGTGTAGGGGGTGAAGATTTGGGAATGGATTATGGGATGAAGTTGTAGATTTGGTAGTCAATTGCCTGAAGATGATAGTTGCCTAAGAGTGAATAGGGTTGCTAAGAATAGAAAATAATAACAACTTTGTTAGTGGAAATTTGGTGAATAGCATTTTAGTAGATGTGATTCTATATAGAGTTTAATACAAGATACAGAAGTAGGGAAAGAAAGGTGTAAAATACTGGAACATTAGAATCCTTGGAAAGAGGCATTTTTAAGGTAAAATATTTCAAATAAGAATCAGGACTAAGAAAAACTGTTGGATTGTGTAATTATGTAAATTACTCTTGCAGACTCTGATGGTCAAGGAGCAGAACGAGTAAGACCATATGCAGGGAGGTGGTTGGGCAGGAATGTGGTTTTTCGTTTCTCTGATAGAGAAGACCTGAGCATATTTGCAGGAAGAAGGGAATCAATTCTATTATTCTCATATTTTCTATCTGGTTTTATGTAAGTGAAACAGCACTTGTTGTCCTTAAAAAAAAAAAAAAAAGAAAAAGAAAACTAGTAACAATATGCTTGGAGTCCACAGGATGGAGAGATTAGTTTCTAAGAGTGACTCATTGAGTAATTAAATTGCCATAACATCCCCATACTTAAAGCAGAAATATAAAGCCCCCTTTTTCTTCTGTTGATAATTTTTAAAAGGAACAACTTAAATAACATTAGTGGGACATTTATCTTGAACATGTTAATTCTTTAATTTAAAATACAGTATTTTTTTTCTTTTTTAAGGACAACTTTCTATTTGCTGTTATGATTAGATCTTAGCCAGTTATAGTAACATAAAATAGTTTTGCTATCTTTTTAGTAATCATATTTCCTGGTCCTATGGTAAATGTTTAAAAATAATTCTTAGTGTTTTTCTGAAGTCTTCCGTGGTGGAATTGTATGTCTGAATGGCTGGATTAAGTTGGCTTTTATATTTCTATATTTAGAAGGAGATTTTATTTGAGGGTAATTGCTATTTTTGGTTCTTCCCACCCAGAGCACACAGGTTACACTCCCCGCCATCCTGACATTAGTCAGGGTTGCATAACTTGTGTTAGCTAATAAAAAGTAAGCAGAAGTGATGCATTCAAGAGTTGCTGTAGAGTTCTCCTTTGGTAAATCTGTGTTGGCATCATAAAGGAATGGAGATTCATTCTTCCTGGAATACTGCATGACCCAATGAGCATAGTCTCTGTCAGTCAACCTACATTCTTCATGTGGTATGAGTGGAAGTAAAATTTATTGCTTATAAGCAGAGGTCACCAAACTTTTTCTGAAAAGGAAAGGATAATATTTTTGGCTTTGTGGGTGGTATGGTCTCTGTCATCAACAACTCAACTCTGCCATTGTAGTGCGAAGACAGTCATAGATAAGTGAATAAATGAGCATGACTGTGTTCCAATAAAATGTTACCTATAGATGCAGGCAGCAGCCAGATTCAGCCCACCAGCCATAATTTATTGGCATCTCCTTTAAGCCACTGAGTTGTTGAGGTGGTTGTGGCAGCATCACCCAGCCCGCACTGTCTCAAGTAACTGTTACTACACTTCACATAGGGAATGTGAGACCTGAAGAGTCGATGGCATTTCGTACTTCTCTGGGAGAATGTTTGTTAAAATGGGACCATATAAAATCACTTGGGTTTCAGATCTTTAATCTGAATTAGTCATATTAGGAATTAAAGAAATAAGGACATAAAATCTACTTAGGACAGTTATTTAAGAAAAAAATAGGCCAAACACTTAGAAAGTTTCTCCAATTTGAACACAGAAAGGAAAAAAGAAAGCCACTTTGAGCAGTTGTAATGATAGTCAGAGAAATAATACCCAGAAACGAATGATCTCTAAGAAAGGGTCCATGGGAAGAGGTTTTCTGACTTCCTCCATATCACTTAAACCCCAATATGAATGGAAATTGGGTTTAAAGTTTTTATTTATCCATGAGAGAGAGAGAGAGAGAGTATGAGAAGGGAGAAGATCAGAGGGAGAAGCAGACTCCCCATGAAGCTGGGAGCCCGACGTGGGACTCGATCCTGGGACTTGATCCTGGGACTCCGGGATAAGCTGAGGCGAAGGCAGTTGCTTAACCAACTGAGCTACCCAGGAGCCCAGAAACTGGGCTTAAATGATCATTATCAAGTTTATAAAGAGACAAAATTACACTTCTGGGATACTCATAATTTTCTATTTCTCAAGTTCAGTGCTGGTTGCATCGAGATGCTCTTTGTGAAGAGTACTTTGTAAAAATGTGTACTTCTGTACATCTGCAATATGTGACGTTTTCTGCGTGTATGTTCTACTTCAATAAAAAGATTTTGCAAGGGCGCCTGGGTGGTTCAGTGGATTAAGTGTCTGCCTTCAGCTCAGGTCCTGATCCCAGGACTCTGGGATAGAGCCCTGCATGTGATCCCTGCTCAGCGGGGAATCTGTTCTTCCCCCTCCCTCTAGCGTTCCCCCTACTTGTGCTCTGTCTCTCCCTCTTTTGCTCTGTTAAATAAATAAATAAAATCTTAAAAAAAAAAAAAAGATTTTACAACTAATTATTAAATAAACTTTAAATACATAATCTTTTTTAAAAAAGGGAAAAACGTGTACCTGAGTGGCACAGTGGGTTCAGTCTCTGCCTTGGCTCAGGTCATGATCTCAGGGTCCTGGGATAGAGTCCTGCATCAGGCTCTCTGCTCAGCGGGGAGCCTGCTTCCCTCTCACTCTGCCTGCCTCTCTGCCTACTTGTGATCTCTGTCTGTCAAATAAATAAATAAAATCTTAAAAACAAAACTAAACTAAACTAAAGTGAGGGAAATCAGTTTTGAAATGCTACATAATAAGTGCACAATCTGGTTTTCAGGGTGATTTGTAAAGTGTGATTGTTATGCCATCAGTCAACTTCAGCTTTCTGTAACAGTAATGGCTTAGGCAAGGCTGTCTTTGTGAGTTGGCTCCTGAATTCCCTTATTTTCTAAATCACTGCTTCTCTTGGTAAACTTCACAAGTATCCAATGCCTCTTTGGTGAGAAAGCATACCAGATTTTTCCTCCCATTAACAGCGAGGGCCATTTCAGACAAATTTATTACATCCTTCACATTTTCTGTTGCAAAGGCGGAGGGTATCTTTCTTTCCTTCAGCCTTTATGTCTTATCTCCTGTCATTCATGTGGCTGATTTCCTGCTTTGTGTAAACAGAAGCCTGAGCCAGGGATTCCAGATGGGAGCTGGGAGGATCTTACTCACCAGAATCAAACCCATGGCAAATAAATCCGGGGAAGGGGAGTAGAGGCATCCTGGAAGGAAAACTATCCACCCAATTCCCTGACCCACAAACCCAGATGAAACACTTCAGAATGAAAAATTCTCCTGTAGTGGCAACATAGTAAGAAGCTGTGCTTAAACACTAAAACAAATATGTTAATAATTTTAGAATCCTGCTTTCAGTTATTATTTGCTTACTGTATGTGAGAGTAAAAATTGAATATGGGTATATTTAATTCATTACTCCATAACTCTTGGGTTCTCTTGTTTCTCTTTCTTTCTTTTGTTCTTTATTTCTTTTCTCTTTTTGTCTTTTTTTTTTTTTTTTTTTTTGTCTTTTAAAGCTGGTTTTATTTGCTATAGTGGACAATTATCTTGGTCAGGTGCCATGACTGAGGTTGCCTTTCTACAGGAATAATTTATGTTATCTGCTTTTAATTGAAGCTTTGGCTTAATAACTTAATATTTTAAGTGAATACGATTCCTATATTTGAAATAAAAGGTGTATTAATTTTGTTTCCAAGTTAAACTTCATGCCATAATAAGTACTGTTAGTAATAAACAGTATTGGATTAATTATGCACATAGTAGAGTGGCTTACATAATATTGTTAAGGATTTGCCTCTTCTATGTTCAAGTATTTTGTAACCATTTTTTTTCATTAACATGAATGCAGCTGCAACAATAATTATACAGGGTCTGACATTTTACAAAGTGCATTCTGAGGTTTCCAGGTACACATAGAGCATTTTAGAACTAAGTTTAATTTCCTTCTCTGCTCTTGTTTGCTCTGTGATTTGCAACATTTAATTTCTATTAACCTTAGTATCCTTTTCTGTATAATGGATACAAATCCCTACCTCACCTAGCATTATCTGAATTAAATGGGTAAGTAGGAAGTTCATCCATGGTCCTAGCTGTTGTTTTTTAAAGATACTGTCTCATTTGAATAAGATAATTTTGAAAGATGATTGTTTCAGCCAAGTGCTTTAATTAACAATCGTCAAATCTTAGTAGATTATAACCACAAGTATACGCCAAGTTATCAGCAGCTGTGTACAGACTGATGCAATTCCATGATTCTACTTTCCCTGGGACCCAGGCTCAAGGGTTGGCGTTGGGACAGTCATTCTCATGAAGTGAGAAAAGCAAGAGGCAAAGCCAGACTTTTGCTTCAGCATTGGTTTATGGCGCCCCTACTCACATGCCGTTGGCCAGAATGGGTCACATAATAGAGCCTAATAGTTGTGCAGAAATGTGCACTCTGACTAGAAGGGTCCTTGAAAGCATACTTCAATATGTCTATGTGGCTGAAAAGGGGAAACCATGGTTAGGAATTATGTAACATGCCTCAGGGCTACTACCAATTGGGGGATACTCTGTGCAGTAACGGCCTTCTTCAGAAAGTCCTCAAATCGGTGATGGTGGTAATTGATAACCCAGCCTTCCAACATAACCCCAAATAAGGTAAAAAGCAATAATAATATTTTTGAAACAAACTATTGACAATTTATATCCATGCAAAGCTTTATAAAGTCTATTATTTTTTTGGTATATGAATATGTTACATTTTAGAGGAGCATGCATATTGAATTTATGCATGTGTAATTTATAGGTGAACTAGTTAAATTATGAACTTATTCATAAATCTGTTAAGGCCAAATGAAAAACATATCTATCTGTAAGCTGGGAAAACAATCTCCTCCCCACATACAAAGAACAGCTTGTTTTAGAGTTTAAAAATATAATAAGGTTAACTTTTAAATTGAGTTGAAAAAAGAGTAAGTTATAGCTAAATTGAGTTACTAGAGTGGTTTCACTTTCTAAAACTGAATTAAGGGCTTTGAAATTAATTTATTTTTGAACAAAATGTGCTCAATATAAGTTTTATTAATTTGTCTTTGGACTGCCTCTTTTGAATGAAAAACAAACTTATTTTAAAACTTTATTTTTCACATTTATTGCCCTGCATCAAACTTTTCTCTGCAATAAACATGAATTATGCACCACTTGCAGGTGGAAGTCCCATCTGTACATTGATTCACACTACGTGCTCTGTTATTGCAGGATGCACTAACTGCTCCAAACCAATTACTAATCTGAGACATTTAATTCATTTCATCTTTAATTATACACTTTTTTATTAATGGTGGAAATAATCTTAAATTATATAGTATCAATATCCCATTTTAATGGGAAACATTACAGACAAGTAGAGATACTTCCTTATACATCTATTGTTTCAACTTAAAAAAATCAGAAGTATAAAATGACAAATAATTTGGTTTGAAGATTGAATCATTAAGAATTATGAAGGGAGGCTGATACCTTGAGGGTACTGTGGTTAAGAGCAAGGGCCCTGAGTCAGACAGATCTACTTTTCTCTAATCTTACTCCACAACTTTCCTGATTTGTTTTTGAGGAAGTTGCATTGTCTTTATTACACTTTATTTTTATTCATCTGAAAAATGGGATAGCGACAGGGTTGCTCTAATCATTAAATTGTAACTAATGTGCCTAGCAGATAGTGTTCCTCATTAAAGCATAGCTTTCATATTATGTACCATCCCAGAGATTACATGATATTCAAATATACAGATTACTGACAAAGAATCACCAATATACACATATAAAATGCCTAATTATATTTCAAATACATAAATGAAAGGATATTATTGAATGCCTACTTTATCCTGAGCACTCTTCTAGCCAGTGGACATACAGAGATGTGCCAAAACAGCAATGGTTCCTAGCTTAATGGGAGAGGCAGTAGGAGTTAGAGTGCTCTGTAATAAACTTAACACCATAGACCATTGCAGTATAATGATTTTACATTTTGGGGTAGTCCTCACAGGATTATAATGTACAAAACCCATAGATATTGCTGGGGAACCATGAATTTTGTTCACTTTAAGACTGACATGTGGAAATGAGTCACTGAGCTAGTGAATGAGCCTAGATCTGTGTCAACCACATGCTCCAGTATTGTTTTATTTTGCAATTTTAGCTAAGTGGTGAGTGATTGCCACTATACTAGTAATTGATGCAGTGTAGTGTTAGCATAGCGATATAACACAATGGTACATGCATCTATTCTGTGTAACAATTTCCCCCTTAACTGTAGCAGCTTAAAGCAACAATAACCATTTATTTATTGTTTTTGTTGTTGTTGTTGTTGTTATTATTTCACCCAGTGTGAGTCAGGAATAATTGGAGCTACTTAACTGCCTCATCATCTCTCATGGGGTTTTAGTGAAGGTGTCAACTAGAGCTGAAGGCTCAACTAGAATTGGGGGATTCACTTCATAGGTGCATTCAAGTGGCAGGCAAGTTAGCCCCGACTGTAGGAGAGAGGCCTCAATTCCTTGCAAGGTGGACAACTACCTAGGGAAGCTTGGTGTCTTCACATGGTGGCAGCTATCTTCCCCAGAGTAAGTGATCCCAAGGGGCTTAAGGCAGAAGCCACGTAGACCTTTTTGACTTCATCTTAGAAGTCACACTCCATCATTTATGCAGTGACTCATGGTTACGAATATTACTTATATGCAGTGGAGAAGGTGACTAAGTAGGTGAGTGAATAAAAGGAGGTGAGACTAATTGGGGCCCATCTAAGAGCCTGGCTAAAGGAGTTAAAATAAAAACAAGAGTTACATATTTATAGTGTACTGAGATAAACTGTAAGAATTTGAAGGTATACAAGTGAAAATATTTATTTTTTATATATTATATAATTTTGGTTAGGTTTATAAAAGTAAGATGACAGACATGAAATACTGAATTGGGTAAAATGTTTAAATAAAATCTATTTAAGTTATTAATAAGAATGTTGAACTTTCTTTGAGGGCAAAATTATTTAAGAGCTAATTTTATGCTTGAAATGGTTACATGGAATTTGTGATCAAGCCTATTTTATGATGCTTTCCTCAAATTCTTGATTGGCATCTTTAACAAGAACTTCATTTACACAAGTAGATACTAAAAGAATTAAAAGCATTTTGTACCCATTTGGAATTTATATAAAATTATGTTTTCAGATTGTAACAGGCCTTTCTTTTTAATTTATTGTGATAATGTGAATGGATTTCAAATCTAATCAAATTTTTTCTATGTCAAGTGTTTCAAAGTAATGATGAAACCCTAATTTATGAAATACACTGTGTTATTAGATTAAGAGTCCTACAACAAGCTTCGATGCCTGTTAAAAAAGGGGGGAAAAAAACAAATGCCTCTAAAAAATACATCAGAAGACAAACAAATTAATATTCAAGAGGACTTAGATTTCAGGCTGTTGCCTGGAGTTGTGTACATCAGGAGTCCTGCTTGTCATCCCCATGCACAAATTGTCTACATCCCCTCTACAGATTGTCCTCTGTCTCAGCAAGCTTTGTAAAAGCTTAATAGTATCCTATGTCCACATGGAAGGGTCCACATTTGGTATCCAGCCAGATGTTGAGGTAGATGCCCAGGTAGTAGGTCATGTCCTTGACCAAGCATATCATGGAGGGACAGTCGATGTTGGGTATTGTTCACCATTTTCACTGCCACTTAGGGCCATCATGGGCTGAATGATTTTACCCAGTATATGTCCTCTCAGGGCTACCTTCTATATACGCCTAGACTGTACTCACAAGTGGAGGTGACCATCCCAGTGGCTCTGTCCAGTTAGATGTTGGTTGGCTCTAATTCCACCCCCTACCAAGTACATGGGTGCCAAAACTATGACTCACTCATAGCGTGGGAGTAACATGTTTTAAGAGTCTGATAAATGAATTTGATCCTATAATCTAATCCTGGCATCTCTCAAGTTGAGAAAGCATCTCAAAGTTTTCAGTAATACTGTATTTTATGAATGAACTTAAATTTAATAATAATGTACACTGATTTGGGTATTTGCGGATATACTAAGATGTGCTTCTTGAATATACTTTATGCATTGTTTATCTACCTTGGCTGAGCATGAAATTCATCTGGGAAGGTTTGTTTGTATGATTTAAAAATAATGATGATTAGGCATTGTTGGTTATTACCCTTGCAATAGCAACTATCAGTAATTAAATTTAAATTTAAAACTCCAGGATTAGTTCAGCACCAAAATTCAGGAGCACCAAAAATGGCATCAGAATATTCACTGGAGCTCTGGATTTCTCTCTGTTGGTTCTATGTATAGGCAGCAGCGGGCTTACTTCCTATCTTCACTCTATGCTTAGCATATAGAGGTTGCCTCTTTCCTAATAGCTCTAACAAAGGGTTCAATATTGAGTCTCATTTTCCTGTTGCTAAGCTAGGCTGTATGGTCAGAGGAGAGGATTGCTCTGGCCAGAACTGTGTCACATGCCTACTCATGTAATGAAGGGTATAGAGCCAACTTCATTCAAACTACATTGTAAGATATAGGAGAGGCCAGATTCCTTAAAGGAAAAATGAGATGCTATAATCAGAAGGGGAAGATAGATATTTGGTCACTCTTTTGCTGTCCCCATTCCCAAATACATTGTATCTGCTAACCTGAATTTCAAAAGAGTTAGGCTTTGAATTTTTATTTTGGAAGAGTTCCCCAAGAATTCAGGAAGCACTGTTTTGCTTTATATTACAGCCTTTTTCATTTCGAGATAGATAGGGTAACAGAAAACTAATTGGGTCATTAATCCTTACTGAAACTCAGTAGATACCCTGAGCTTCAAAGTCATACCAATTAGATCACCAGGAAGTGTGTGAAGAACATCTCTATTTGCTAGGAACTGTAGTCTGAGAAATCCATAGTGTCACTCAGCGTGAATGGCCATGGATAAATTCCTGTTAATCAGTTCTTGATGAGTTGATGTATTTCCTCCCATCAGATCAGAGAGATTGCTTATCCAATTATCATTATCTTTTCACTCTGGAGGCAAGGAAGCTCAAAGGAAAAGGTGTTGTTTTGCCATAGTAATAATAGTAGTCTTTGTGGTCATTATATCTTTTCTACTTTCCTCATGACTGTTTTTCAGTGCTTGATTTTACAATAATATGAGCCAAAGATTATATATATATATATATATATATATATATATATATATATATATCTTGTATGTGTGAATATATAAACATGTATGGGTGCTTGTATATATAGATCTGAAAGAACATATGACGTATGGATTTCAGTTTACAAACCTGAACTATTTTTAATGAATTAAGTTAAGCAAGCATGGTCGAGCACCTACTGTGTGTTAGGATCTGAGAAAAATACAATGATAGAAAAGAGGGGACTTTTCTTCAAAGCCTTGACAAGTAATACTGATAAGACATGTGAGTAACTTCAGACAGTACAGAATATCTCTAGTATTAGAAGGTCTGTTTGTTAAGAGTAACAAACTTTTGACAGACAACTTGATAGAGCTAATTTGACTATTATTTCTGGATAGGTTGAATATACTGGCCGCAGATAATTTTACTTGTGTCTCCAGCTTAAGTAAATTTGTCAAATAATTAGTGACAGTGGGGCTGATGAAGATAAAGCTCAGAACTGGGCAGGTGACCTCTCAAGTTTTTGTTCTGCCATTTAACAGCTGTTATGTGTCCCTCATTCACCTACTTTGGCATTTTATGCTTCCGTTTCCCCATCAATCAAATGGAAGTGAAGGCTGCATCTAACCTACATGGTGGTTGCAAAGATAAAATGGCACAGTTTATACAAAGCAATAGAAATACCAATACAAATATTAGCTCTTGATATTAGTGGTCTTGGAGATTTTCTCTGCAATCTTAACTTTTTGTAGCAGATATTTATCCCTCAAAATAGAGATAATATCTGCCATATTGCCAACTAACAAAGATTCAGATAGATCATTGAACAAGTATGTCTCAATACTTGGAACAGTTCAACGTCTCTAAGCACAAATTATCTCATGCTCTCATTACTCTCCCAGTCACACCTGTGCCTAGAAGTAACCTCATGGCCTAAAATGAAAAGTTCTAGATTATCTGAGTTTCCTCTGCCCTGAAAAATTTGGCTTGTACTTCCCACTTACCAGAAATTTTGATATAATTATGAAATAATTTTAAGTTATCTGGTGCTCCACAAAAAGTTCAGGTTCATTCATGGGTTATTCCTTTCTTTAAACTGAAAACAGTTTTTATATACAGTGGTTAGCAGTGGCTTCAAATTAATCCAAACTGAAACTGCACAAAGTTTTGACAGACTTTAATATTGGGATATAGGCCTTATACCCATTAACTGACTGTTGACGTCAAGCAGATTTGGTCCTTGCTCAACTGCCCCTGCAGAACGAGAAATACAAGAATTGTCTAGAACACTCCTTTCTTCCTGTTCTACATTGAATTAAAGGTAACTTATAACCTTTTCCAAGTGAAAAGTCCAGCTTGTCACAAGGAAATGAAATATGGTACAGACTTGCTAGCAAGATGATACAGTGTTCATTTGGACAAATAACAATTAGAATGCAATTTTTAAGAAGTAAGTATATATCCCTCATCTATAGCTATTTATTGACCTTTTTATTGGGGTCACTTAAAATGGATGGATTCTCTCCTTGTGACAAGGTGCCTCTTTGATCAGAAAGAATTATAAAGCTGAATTCACATTGAAGCATCTATGAAACAGTTGGAGCATCAGTGGGAGTTGTCTTTCCAGTTGTCTGTTGTCTTTATCAAGGATGGTTATTGTTGAGGATCCGAGCTCATCCTTTGTTTAGGGCCTGGGCCTTTAAGAAATTATGTAGTTGATTTGGTTCCAAGCAAACACTCTTAACTAACAACTAACGGGGACTCATGACAACTCACATCATCTTGGGAAATCTGTGGACACTTACTACACTACTTACAATTACTACATGGTGGATTTTGTTTCTCCAATAGAAGTTTATATCTAAAATTTTAAGTGAAGCATTTAGTTGTTTTTACCTCATTTTAGGGCTGGAGGTATACTTCAGAGCCTGAGTAGGCTTACCTGAAAATCTCCTCTATGGTTTTAGTCTTCCCTTTCTCCTCTTGTTGTTCCTCTTTCCCTCTCCACCCTCCTTTTTCTTTCCTTCCTTTTTGCTTGCAGTGAGTTTAGAACCAGTGAATAATATTCAAATTATGTTTCTGCTGAATATTAATACCATGAATTTAAATAAAACACCTCACTTTTCTGAAACTTAGCTTTTCTTATGTGAAAAATGCAGGTGAAAATAATGACTATCTCAAAAAATTTATGTGAGAATTGGATGAAATAATGAACGTGAAAGGATCTTCTCCAAAATTGTAAGTCTTACTAGGATCTAGTGATTTCTTTAAAGAAATAATTTTAATGTTTCTTAATTCTTATGTCATGAGGACCTTTGTTTATCCCAAGGCAAATAGATACTGCTTTATTCAGTTAAACCAGTTTCCTATTATTCTGTGCTCAGAAATAAAACATCTGGTACCTAAACTCTTCTTTATCCTTACCTCTGTTTTATTAAGGTTTATTATGTCATATGATAATAGGATCTGTATCACCATATATTCATCATTTTGATGACATGTATTGAGTATTCACTGTGTGTTAAACATTAAACTACATAGTACAATTAATTCATCCACAACTATGACACAAGAACTATAAACAAACTCACTTTAGAAATGAGGAAATTGGAGTGTGTAGAATTGTCCAAGGTCATAGAGGTGGTAAGTGACAGAGTGTGTTCCATGTCCAGTTCTGTTTGCCTGATCCTGTGCATACTGCCTGCTTTTAGTGGTTAGAAATGACGTCATCTTTTTGACACTGTGTGTTGGGTAGTCATAAGAGAAAGAGTTCTTAACCAGCAATCCCTGGCCATCTAGGAGATCCTTTGAATAGGGTTTGGGAGTCTGAGAAATCTCTGGAATTAAATGCAACCTGTAGCTGGTGAACAGTTTACAGATTCTCAAGTTGGATTCCAGAATGCCAGGACCCAAGAAGATACTCTAAATTACATCTAGCAACTTTCATTTTTATCAAAGGGGCCCTTTCTTTAGACTCAGTATTAAAAAGAATTTGTTTTCCAGCTACACCTACAATCCTAGCTTGAGGCAAAGAGTAGCAACTAACCCTCAAGTCTCAGTCGTCTTTGTAGGGAATTTGTTGGACAAGCCTACGGGTATTTGAGACCATGGAACTTCCGGAAAATGCAAAAGCATTTTCCTTGTGATTGAACGTTCAGGAAAATGACTGTAGAAACAGAGTCAGGGGAAGGAGGGTCTTCCAGATCCTTCAGATCATATTCTTGATACTTAGTTTAAGAAAAATGCTGCAGTGGATAACATCAAGACTTGTCAAGAGTGCTTAGAATATCAAGTCAGATTTCTTAGCTTGGCATCCTGTTTCCCTTTGGGTTAACACTACAGTGTATGAAGGTTTAGCCTCCAAAGACTTGGTTCTGTTATGTGGCAAAAATGTTAGGGAAGAATAGGTAATTGCCATAATTAATTTGTAGGATTCTTATGTGAATTAAATGAGAAAATCCATACACCTGGCTAGAATGATACCTGGCACATATATCAACATTTTCAATGATAAAAATACTATTATTATTAATTGAAAGCCCATATGTAAAAGAGCTATTAATAAATAGAAGAAAATAACCTTTATTGCCATTAGTTTATTGATAAGTCTCTGATGTTCTTAGTGCCGAGTTCTCTCTTTAGAAGCATTTATAAATTGTTTCATTAATTTTAAATTGAGTTTTTATTATTAAATAAATAATAAATCCAATTATTAAATAAATAAATAAATAAATGTTAATTTATTAACTCATTAATTTTAAAATGAGTGTTTTATATTTCTTTGGTGACATGTGACCACCATGAGGTGCTTTTGGGCCATTTTTAGTCTTTGCATGCTGCCCCCTTCCAGTTAATGTAGAGAACAAAGCCAGAGTAATTATCTCCTATTTTTCATTTACATAGCTATCACTCAGTGCCAGTGGTTTTAGCAGGGCAAAATCTGCTTTATCTAAAATGGAATCCATTTAATACCACCAAGAACTTATTCCTACAATTGACTAACAAGTGAAAGCAAACCTAGAAACCAAAAAAAAAAAAAAAGGGCAGAGTTACCTCTACTGAGAGCCATGTGTACGGTAATAGGAGTCTCTTTTCTTCATTCCTAAAGGATTAAAAAGAGATTTTAAAATGTTAAGTGAATTTGTAATAGAAACAGTGGGAAAGGTATCATTTTATATGGGAGCTTCTACAAAAGCCTTAGAAAATAACATTATCAGCCATTTGGTTCTACTTGGTTCATTTTTAGTCTGTCCTTTGTCTTGCAAATGAAGATTCCTAGAAGAGAGCTTTCCTCTAAGATAAAGCTTTTGAATTAACCTTCGAAGGAGGTTAAACTGTTGAATCAGATTAACCCTGCTTCTGAGTTGTTACTTGGGCTGCATTTTCTTTCCCTGCCACTAGAGTACCTGGGTACACTTGGTTTCCAACCTGGCGCTGCCGAGAAGCCTAGTTTCCCCAGAGGTCACATGCACTGAGTGAGTGCACAGGAGAACACTGTACATAAATAAAGCCAGTCAAACAAAGACAATAGAAAATAGGGTGGGCTATGGTCAGCGTAAGGTAAGCACGGCTTATCTATAGAAGAGGTGCCAGCTCTCAGTGCTCAGTGACAATTCCTTGTTGCCTGATACTTGGATATTTTAAGATGACTTGAAAACCTGGGGTTTGGGGGTGCCTGGGTGGCTCAGTGGGTTAAAGCCTCTGCCTTCGCTCAGGTCATGATCTAAGGGTCCTGGGATCAAGCCCCACATCGGGCTCTCTGCTCAGCATAGAGCCTGCTTCCTGCTCTCTCTCTGCCTGCCTCTCTGCCTACTTGTGATCTCTGTCAAATAAACAAAAATCTTAAAAAACAAAACAAAACAACAAAAAAAAAACCTTGGGTTTTATCTAAAATCTCCTAATTTAAACAAAATGTTCATTATATATCAAACACAAATAATGGCAGAAGATAGTTTTTAATGGAACTCCAAATACCAGGGCACCTAGATGGCTCAGTCCTTAAGCATCTGCCTTCAGCTCAGGTCATGATCCCAGAATCCTAAGATCTAACCCCACATCAGGCTCCCTGTTCAGCAGGAGGCCTGCTTCTCCCTCTCCCACTTCCCCTGCTTATGTTCCCTCTCTAGCTGTGTCTCTCTCTGTCAAATAAATAAATAAAATCTAAAAAAGAAATATAGTCAGTGTTTTAAGTTCTGATATTTTCATAGTTTTCCTGAATGTTTTAAGTGCTTACCTATTTTTATTTCTTCATCTCATCTAAGAGTTTGTTTTCACTGACAGCTAAATAAAAGTAATTGTAATTTGTTGCTATGTCTTTTAAGTATTTTATTTGTTCATCTATTAATATGTCCTTCCTTTTCTTATTTATTTATTTTTATTGTAAAGAACTTGTAGAAAAAACTTACTTGTTTTTCCTGTGTAGGTTTCCACAGTTTGGATTTTGTTCTTTGTGGTATTAACATGTGTGTCCCTTCCTTGAATTTTCAGTATATTTATTAGTGTATATAAAGGTTTAAACAGATTTTGGTAGTTTGTTTCAAGAATATATGGAACCATTATGCTTTTGTGTTCTCCCATTTAGACGCATATGAGTTCTAGATGCTTGTCTTTTAGTAATGTTATATCTCTTAGTCATCAATGCCTACATCTATTAGTTTACTAAGGTATTTGACTAAACAAACAAAAACTCCAGGTACTATCATCAGTTTATGACTGCTCTAGAATTTCTTGCTTACCTTGAACTTGGAGAGTAGGTACAGTTTGGCTCAGTGTGATTAAATCAGCAAAATTAGCATCTTTAAAACACTTAACATTAGTCAGCGTTTTACGTTATTTACTATGTTCTACCTCAAGTCATTCATCAGATATATAGTGAATACTAACCTGTCTTCTTGCCTTAATTGTAAGCTCCTTAAGGAAAGGATCTGTACTGTGTTCCACCATTGTTTCCCCAATATCCAGAAGTGATACCTGACACATCATAGGTTCTTGATAAATATTTGATGGGTAGGTGGATGGTTATGAAAGTGAATGAGTGATTCAATGAATAAATGGAGTAGTATATGCTGTTCCAGGCACTGTGCTTTTGATCTATTAAAGAACACAGTTAAGTAAATAATGTATCCATTATCTCTTGCTGCACAACAAATTAACACAGAAACTTTTAGCACCCTAAAACAAGAAAAAAATATTATCTCATAGTTTCTATGGGTAAGGGATTCAGGAGAAGATTAACTAGCTTCCAGCTTAGGGCATATCAGAATGTTGCAGTTAAGCTCTTGTTCAGGGCTGTATTCATCTGAATGGTGGATGGGAGCCAGAGGATACCTTTCCAACATGGCTCCCTCATGTGGTGATTGGCAGATATCATCATTTCCCTGCTCTCTGTTGGGAGGGGCCCTCTGTTCCTTGACATGTGGACCTTTCCATACAGCTGCTTGAGCGTCCTCCCAATATGTCGCTGACTTCTCCCAGAGTGAATGATTAAGCGAGAGCAAGAAGGAGGCCACTGTGCCTTTTTATGACTTAATCTCAGAAGTCACACATTTTCACTTTTGCCTTATTCTGTTCACTAGGAATGAGTCACTAATTCCAGTCCACACTCAACAATTAGGCTACATCTTTTAAAGAAAGTGACAAAGGATGTTTGGACATTTTTTTAAACCACCACAAATAATGATTATCATGATGTATAGGAAAAGCTATTGTAGAGAGATGTCCAAAGTGGATCTAGAAGTTTTGGGAGGCCACAGCAGAAGAATAAGCAATGAAATAAGAGTTTGGAAGTCTGAGTCGAAATCCTGGCTAACTCTGTTACAAACGAAACTGGTAGCTTTGACAAATTATTATTATTATTATTATTTTCCTTTGAGTCACACTTTTCGTAACTGAAAAAATTTGGAATTGAACGTGGCTATAACAACGATGAAATGAAGTAACATTTATCAGATACGTATTGAGGTAGGAAATACTTTAAGTTTCGAATCCAATGGCTAAGAAAGAATTCTTGAGATGTCTTTGCTGCAAAAAAAGGTGATTTTATTAAAGAATGGGGACAGGATCCTTGGGCAGAAAGAGCTGCACTAGGGTCAGGAGGAGTGGGCCATTATATACTTTCAAGGGGGTTAGGGATAGTATAAGTCTCTGAGGAATTTTGGAAGCATGGTTTCCAGGACCTTGGGGAGGGGGGCGGGGCAGGGAGGCTAACTATTGTTGGGAAAAGGCCATTTATTACTGTCTAATGAAACCTTAGTCATGAGACTTTTAGATGTATATTGGACCATATGCTTACGGAATGATTGCCAACATGTATCTTGGGGGGTTAAAGGTAAAGGAAATTTCTAAAGGAATTTTTATATGTTAAAGTAGATTTATAGGATCCTGGGCATCGGGCTAAGTTTGCTTCTTGCCCTTAGCAAAGTATTAACATCAAGGCAATTGAGTCTTTAGAGGAATGTTACTCTGCGTGTTTCAAGGACTTGTCAATGGGTTGTGAGTAGTAAGGAAATCTAATAATTTTTTTTCTACCTTTATTTCCCACATCACACACTAGAGCACTGAAATTCTAAGTGTTATAGATGAAGTACCTCTTTCAGTCATCATGGTAACCACTACTGTTCTGTTTAAGAGATGAGGAAATCCAGCCTAAGGAGATTGAGTAACTTGGCCTAGATCACCCACTGGTAGAGACAGAATTCAGACTCCAGCAGTTTTGATTTCAGTTTATACCCTGGACTTTAAACACTGCCTCTTGATTTGTTTTTTTGTGACCTTGTAGCATCAGCATCGTTTTTAGGAGCTTGTTGGAAAAGCAGAGTCTCAGGCCACATATTCCAGACCTATTGAAGTAGTGTCTGCATTTCTAACAAGAGCTCCCACTGATTCAGATGCACATTAAAATTTGAGAAACATTTTTTTTAAAGGACTATGCTATTGATATCTCTAAGGAAACTTACAGCCATAAAAATAACTCAAAATTCTGTACATATGATAACCATGTTGAAGATATGTACATAAAAGAAAATGAAACTTTTGAATTGTTACTATAGTGAGATTGTTGGTGTTAACACATCTCCCCTTTCCTGACAATTTTCGACAAAATTAAGAGGAACCATTTGGAGGTGCCTGAGTGGCGCAGTTGGTTGTGTCCTATTCTTGGTTTTGGCTCAAGTCTGATCTCTGACTTGTGAGATCGAGCCCCACTTTGGACTCTGTGTTCAGTGCAGAATCTACTTGGGTTTCTTTCTCCCTCTCCCTCTGCCACTTCCCACTGCATGGGTGCACACACACTCTCTCTCTCTCAAATAAATAAGTAATCTTTTTTTTAAGAGAAGAGCCATTCAGGGTTTACAAAGAGGGACCAATTTGATATGTACTTTTAATAATTATAATAATTAATAATACAGGAACTTGGGACAGTTTTCTCCATACCCAAGAGAGAATGAAATTTAAGTCCACTGAGTATCAACTCCAACAAGTGGCAAGTCTATTCTGCTAATTGATATTGAATGAAATCATACAGAAATTGAGGAAAATTTCATTACCTTAGGTGCTCAAAAGCAACTATGTGGAAGGTAATGCTACTTCCACGGTCTGTCAGTAATAGTCGTATTTCCCCTAATCTGAAGTAGATAAGATGTGCTGTCAAGATAGGCTTTTCTAGTGATTCTCCATCTGCTACACTTTATGATCACATGGGAACTTCTAAAAAAATACTGATGCCTGGGCCTCTTCCCCAGCAATCCTGACTTAATTGGTCTTTCATGAGGCTCCATTACCAGAAGTTTTTAAAAAACCATCCACATAGGCCTAATTTAAAATCTGAGTTGAGAACCATTGACCTAGAGAATTTCTGTGAGTTCCAATCTGTCTTTGTACATCTTGATTGTTCAGTTAGTGCTAGTTGAGTGAGCATAAGTGGAGATATAATGAAAAGTTACACAATAACATCTTATCTGTTGTCCTACTAGAGTTACCAGTTGGGTCTTTAGGCTGCAAACAGCTTAATCACATACAAGCTTAATAGATATGAAGGCGAATTTTCTGGAAGGATTTGAGGTAGTCCACCAAGGTGATGATGGTGCTGTCCAACACAGATGTGAACCACATCTCTGATTTTACATTTCTAGTAGTGCTTTTTATAAATAAGTAAATTAATAAATAAATACAGGCAAGATTTTAACTTCAATAATATATTTTATTTAACAGATTAAAAAAAAAAAACCCTTCGCATTTTCTTTTTCTGTATTTCTATGCCCTTCTCAATACATTGGGTATCAGATGTTTGTGGATTTTTCCCATGTCAAGCACTATTCCAACACATTAAGCACCTTGTTTAAACTGTAGACCCTACAGGTTAGGGGCTCAGTCCCACTAGACTGCTCGCCCCATGTACACACCCTGAGATGCCACTCAGAAACCACATTGCTATCCGTGTTTCTGACCTCGAGTTATAAATCGGAGGCTACCAAAACCCCTCCTCAGGTTTGACAATTTGTTAGAATAGCTCAAGCAAACTCAGGGGAAAACAAAACAAAACAAAACAAAAAAAACAAAAAACTTGCTTACTAGATTATCAGTTGATTAGAAAATGATGTAGCTCAGAAACATCTAGACGGAAAGGGTGTCTAGGGCAAGGTATGGGGAAAGGATGTGGTGCTTCCATGCCCTCTCCACTCAGGCTACCTTTCCAACCATCATGTGTTCGATAACCCGGAAACTCTCTAAACCCTAAGCTGAGGGATTTTTATGGAGGCTTCATTACGTAGGCATTATTGATAAAAATCATGAGCCATTGGTGATTGAACCCAATCTGCAGCCCATCTCCCTTCCCAGGAGACTGAGGAAAAGGGGAGGGGGGTTAAATTTCCAACCCTCTAATTAGGTGGTTGTTTCCCCTGGCAACCAGCCCCCTTTGGAAGCTCTCTAGAGTCACCTCACTAACATAAACTCAGTTGTGGGTTAAAAGAGGCTTGTTATGAATAACAAAAGACACACATCACCTTTATCATTCTTAACTTAGAAAATACCAAGGTTTTTAGGAGCTTTATGTCAGGAATGGGGATAAAGGCCAAATATATGTTTGTTATGATATAAATCACAATATCACAACTGAATATATTCAAATTTTACTTTTCACATGTAATCAACACAATTAATTAGTTAAGAACACATTTGGATTTTTTAAATACAAAGGCTATGAAATCAAGTGTGTATTTTGTATTCATAGTACAACTAAATTCAGACTAGCAAACATTTCCTGTCAGTTCATTTGGAAAATAATACCAGAGAGCTGGAATGAGGGAAAGAGTAGAATTACAGAGAAGGGGGCAGAGATGTGTTACCATGAGGGCCACCCCTACAGGTGTCTGGCTTTTGACACTTCTCAGGAGTCTTATTAAATATATCTGAGAATTGTTCAGCTGGGTTGATAAATAAAGTTTGATCCATCACTTTTTGGACGAGGGTGGCCCTGTAGCTCTAAGAGCCACACATTTCTGTGTTGTCAATGCCTGTGGGCCTAGCAGGTTTTGATGTAGGAATGTTGGGGTCCTGAGGGATGGCCCATTATATACTTTCACTTTGGGAGGGGGTTAGGGATAGCACAAAGCTCCAAGGTATTTTGGAAGCAAGGCTTTCAGCACTTTGACAGGGCCAGCTATTGTTAGGAAAAGTTCATTTATTACTGTTCAGTAAAAACTCAGTGCTGAGACTCTTCAGATATACATCAATGGGTCATATGCTTGGGGGATGATTGCCAATATGTATCTTGGTGAAGGGGAGAGATAAACGAAGTATCCAAAGGAATTTTCATATGTTAAAATAGACTTACAGCATCCTGGGGGTCAGGTTAAGAAAGTCTTTTGCCCTTAGTGAAGTATTAATTAACATGGACTCAGCAGAATTCCTTGAGGAATGTCACTCTGCCAGTTTCAAGGACTTGTCAATGAGCTATAGGTAGTAAGGAAATTAAATTTTTCTTTTGCCTTTGTTCCCCACATCAGGTTCCATCAGGCTCCTGAGATAGGTAGAGCTCAGAATAGTCCTTGCAGCAGGGGTTGGAGTGGGGGTGGGGCTGAGAGGCTCTGAGTGGCACAAGAGATGTCCTACACGCTGGATAATACCAATTCCACAGGAAGTTGATAGTGATGCTTAAAAATAAATTTTGTGAATTTAAAATTGTTTAAAAGTGTTGTATGACTTGCCACAACTTCTAATATATTATATTCCCATGTATTGTGAATATTTTCAAGAGCATTCTAGAGCATGTAGCATTGAGAATGTTTATTTGTCCAAGTGTAACTGAACCAAAGTGAATTTGCTCTTTGGTGAGTCAGAAACTGCACCAAATTAAGTTGTCCCACAAAGAAACTTTTAACTATAGCAAATAAGGAGCTCACGGGAATGGCTTCCAAAGCCACCTGAGAGAAGGTGAATGGATTTCTTTTGTTTAGGGTTAGGATGAATATTTAGATCAGGAAGCCTTGTCAGTGTATGTAGAGGCAGGCATAAGGTCACATGTGTGCCTTAGGGAAACAGGCCAATATATACACAGTATATTATGTAAAAAAGGCTGAGGCTCATCCTTGGGTGAAGATTTTAGTATTATAATGAGGTAAAGGTAATTGTAGGTCATTCCAGAGGCCAGTCCATAGTCCATCTGCAGAGACGTGAGTCAGGTTTAGCTCACAGAGTCTGGGTGGTTTGAGCCAACAGATGGTCTTGTGAGGACAGTCACCATCACATCACCTGAGGTGTGGTTTCAGGCTTCGTTTACTTAAGAGGAAATCCAGAAAGGAGAGCTTAGGAGAAAATGTAAGGCAAAGGTTAATGAGTATAGGCAGGTAAGCAGTAAAGGCCAGGTCTTGGAGTCTAGCTGGAGACACAAGGAGTACTTTTGGTGAGGTGTATCTTATAATGAATGAATCATGTATCACATTTTACAAAGAGATGCTGTACTCAAAGTGTGTTTCCTGGACCAGAGCCGCCTCCACATGCAGTTATATACGTTGCCTAAATGCCACTGGACACATACAAGGGAGACAGAGATATCATCAACTGAAAGGCCATACCTGGAAGTTTTTGGAATGCAGAATCCCAGGCCCACCTCAGACTCACTGAGAATCTGTATTTCAACAAGGTGCCCAGCAATTCATAAATATACTAAAGTTTCAAAAACAGTGCACTGCACCAGGATGTAATCAATTAATTGTTTAAGACACTTGTGTGATTATTTCACTGTATAAAATAGGTATATTTCTATTAAGTGAATTAAGACCTTCAGTCAAATGTAGCACAGGAGATCTCCCTATTGAGAAAAGTTTCTCAAATTGTTTAATAGACATTGGGCTTCATTGTTCCAATGTAGATTTCTGTGGTGCACCTCACACCTACTACAATCACACTCTCTGAAACTAGGTTCAGGCCCCTGAATTTTAAAGGTACCTACACAATTAGCATACCCATTAAAGCTTGAAAACTACAGTTCAGAGGAATGCTACTATGAAATCTACTACTTAAAACCCTCTTTTGTAGGCTAAATACAACACTATAAAATTCCTGGGGTGCCTGGATGGCTCAGTAGGTTAAGCTTCTATTGGCTCAGGTCAGAATCTCAGGGTCTTGGGATGGAGCCCTGCCTCTGGCTCTGTGCTCATCAGGGAGTCTGCCTCTCTCCCTGTCTCTCTCTCTCTCTCTCTCAATTAAATAAATAAAATCTTTTTTCAAAAAAAGCATCCCAATGATCTTGTGTGTAAATACGGAATTTTATTTTGTTCATGCTTCATTTATGTGTTGGTTTACTTATCTAATCTTTTTTGGGTGTCTACTATGTGCAAGTCTGTTTAGATGCTGGGAAATTTATGATAAAATAAGATACTCTCTCCTGTCTGAAAATGCGCAGTCTGGTTGACGGAACATAGATTATCATTCAGCTTGATGAGTGTCAGGTTACATAATGTAACATATGTTCTCAGAGTCCAGAAGACATCCCTAGCTATGATGGTGGATGGGGCCTTTTAAGAAGGAAGGAGACCTGTTTTTAAAATACTGCATGTGTTGGGGTGCCTGGGTTGTTCAGTGGGTTAAAGCCTCTGTCTTCGGCTCAGGTCATGATCTCAGGGTCCTGGGATTGAGCCCCGAATAGGGCTCTCTGCTCAGCAGGGAGCCTGCTTCCCCTCTCGCTGTCTCTGCCTGACTCTCTGCCTACTTGTGATCTCTGTCTGTCAAATAAATAAATAAAAAATCTAAAAAAAAAAAAGGCTGCATATGAACTATTTAGAGCAGATCACTTTAATAAACCGCCAGTTTGTATGTTTCCTAGGCACAATTTTTTAATGATTTGTTAATAATATGAATATGAAAATAATGACCAAATTGTTATTTTAAAGCTACTAATTATATGCATTTTCTCTTTCTTACCAAATAACTGTATGGAACTTAAGCTGATGAATTCTTTATTTCCCCTGTATGTTCACAGGGGCATTAGGGCAATATATATATATATATATATATATATATATATACACATCCATGCATTATCCAACTGACTCAATAAAAATTCCTATGGAATGCACTAGAGTAATTTCATCGTAATTGAGGAGAAGCTACTAATTTAACCTGGCTTTCCCCCCCTGGGGTGGGAATAGGTGTAACCTGCTCATAGTTGTCCACTTAGTACATCAAAAAGAACATTAAGTGAATGAACTTTAAGTTACTAGACCTTTGAGTGATGGCAGTGCCTTCCTTACCTAGGAAAGGTCACTTATGTGATAATTGCTAGAGGATCAAGAAGCTGAACTTCAGAAGCACCGTAGGATGCCATTCTCAGAGCACCGTCCCCCCTACCTCCCACTCTTCCGTCCCTCAGGAGGAAGAACATTTCTGATGAATGAACTGAAGATGTGAACCCTGTCTAGGAAATCTTAGAGCAGGCCTTGACTTGAAAGGTTTTAAGACAAAGTATGTTTCAATTTCTTGTTCTCTTATCTTTTTTTGTGTTTGTTAATAATAGTGGGCAAATATTTATGAAGTGGCTGCAATTCAGCATAAGTTGTTTCTGTAGCAATTAGCACCACTTAGCATTTGGTGTGACCTCAACGTCGTCAAATGTATTACAACACTGAGGAGCTTTCATAAAGGAATAAATGATATACAGTGCTAACTACATAGTTAGTCAAATATAATATGACCTAAGAGAAAACTGTTAAAAAGATATAAAAATAAAAGTCTGTATGGAGATGTATTTCTCCATATCCTGTCCCATCTCGGTGAGCTGCTATCTTTTCAGGTTCTACGGAGTCCAAATCTTTCTAGGGACACAATAAAATATTTTATTTCTTTTCAAATCAGAAGGAAAACACTAAACTTTTAGGTTACAGAAACTGTTTGAATATATAGTAATACATTAATGTACGTATCAATTTAGTTGTAAAAAATATATATGTTATATAATAGATTTTTATTTTTATTTTATTTTATTTTATTTTAATTTTATTTTTTTAATGGAGGAAGAGACCCATGAAAGCAAAAGTGCCTTGAGCCCATGAATGTCATAGTGCAGCCATGGCAGCAGAAATGGGGGGGGCTTTCCCACTCTTACCCCACTAGGTGTCCTGGGGGTTCCTTTTCTTCTTTCGGCTTATAAGCTTCCTTCTGAAGGATTGTGTGTTAGTTTCTTAGGACTGCTCTACAAAGTATGCAGTCTGGGTGGCTCAAAACAACAGAAACTTGTTCTCATAGTTCGAAGAGCTCAAAGTCAAAAATTAATCTCTTGGTAGTTGGTTTCTCCTGAGGGGAAGTCTATTCCATGCCTCTCCCAGCTTCTTATGACACTGGTGATTCCTGCTGTCCCCTGGCTTGCAGCTGCTTTGCTTCAATCCTCTGTCATCACATGGCATTCTCCCTTTTTGTCTTTGTCCAAATTTCCCTCTTATAGGACCAGTCATATTGGGTTAGGATCCACCCTAATGCTCTTATCTTAACCTGATTATATCTACAAAGATCCTATTTGCAAATTGGTTCATATTCACGGGTAGTGGGGGTTAGGAGTTCAACATATCTTTTTGGGGAACACAGTTCAACTGTACAGATTATTTCTGTGGGATAATCAGTAGGGGACAAAATGAAATTTGGTGATATCCCTCCTGAGGGCAGGTGAGATGGTGAGTAAAGTCTTCATAGGTATTGCTGGTGATGGAAGCCCTGTGTACTGTCTGCAAGCTGTGTGATCTAGCAAAAGGAACCCAAACCCTGCAGACCCACTTCCTGGCTGCACAAATTGCCTTGATAACTTCTTTCTTTCAGTATCTTTTTAATTCTGAGGAAATCATATCACCTCTTTTTTGTTTCTTTTAGGGGTGGTATCTCCTCAGATTTTCCTTTTGTCTTATTTGCAGCAGACCTATTTAATTCCAAATCTAAAACTTAAGTAATGGAAAAAACTAGTTTCCTCTCATTTAGGCTGGGGAAGTTTTAATATTTAAATCTCCCTAAGAGGGAAGGGGAATATATAGTCCCCCCTCCCCCCCGCATGGCAAAGAAGCCAACTTAGAACCCCCAAACCAAATGCAATCTCTATGTTTCCAAGATGAGGCAAACTGACCATGTATATCCTGACATAAATATCATGCTACAGAGGAGAGAAAAATTAGTATTTTTTAAGAAGGAAGATGGTGAACATAGAAAGCTTTGGTGAGGAGGTGTTGCTGGGACTGGGACTTAATAGCCAAATAGAAGATCGCTAGGCACAAACAGATAGCTTTTGGGATAAGTGGGTGGGAAGAGCATTCCAGGTAGAGACCACAGCATGAACAGAGACCCCAAGTATGACAACAGGTGACATGTTCACAAAATAATTGTCCAGTGTGGCTACCAGCCTAGAGTATGTGGTGGCAGAATAAGATTGAGCCTATAAAGGGCTATTTGTTAGACATCATTTTACTGGGACTCTGTGTGGGCAGTTTCTGAAAAGCTACAACTGCCTTTTCCTAGGAATCTCCCCACATAAAAGTGGCATTAGAGTGCATATGCTCCTGGGTAGATGTAGGAATGTGTTAGTTTTCCACAGCAGCCATAACAATTACCACAAACTCATTGGCTTTAGAACAACATATATTTATTATCTTATGGTCTGGCCATCAGAAGTTGAAATGAATTTTACTGGGTTAGATCAAGGTATTGACAGAGCTGTGTTTTTTCCAGGAGGCTCTAGGAGAGAGTATGTTTTCTTGCCTTCTCCAACTTTTGGAGGCTGCCCCATTCCTTTGTCCATGTCCATGTCCCTTTCCGTCATTAAATCCAGCCATGACCTGTCCAGTGTTTCTCATGTTCCATTACCCTGACACTCTCTCCTGCCTTCCATTCTACTTATGAGGACCCTGGTGATTACATTGGACCCACTAGGATCATCATCATCTCCCTTCTTCAAGGTCAGCTGATTAGTAATCTTAAGTCCATTTACAATCTTTCCTCCTTGCCTTATAATAGACATATCTGGGTGTCAGAGGTTACAGTTTGGACACCTTTCTGCCTACCACTAGGAGATGCTAAAATACAAACTTTGGTGCAACACATCTCCGTGAAGAAGTTAAAGGGTAGTTCATTTTAGGATTTAATATACAGTAGAGTGGGTGTCAGCAGTTCTCTGTTTATGCAGAGCTGGGGGCAGATCTTGAGAAATGTCTTAAGATATGACGTTCAAGTATCCCCAGAACTCTGCTCTCAATCATCTCTGTGAAGGCTTGGATGCCAACTCCCCGAGTCATGCTCCAGGGCACATGAGTATGTTTCAATAACAGAATTGTTGGAACACTCCCCTACCCTCTTTTTCTCTCTCTTGTGTCTTTGCTGGTTTTTCCTACTTAAGGCCTTCCTACATGTGTGTTTTGCTCTGCCTGCCTCTTATTCTAACCCTGACCTCCTGTGCTCTTTTAGAAGCCTCCTTGCCCAAAGATCTAGTTAAAGAGGATTAGCAAATGACCATGACTGAGAGAATGACATTTGTAGCATCTGTATTTAAAAGGCAGAAGCTATTCTGTATGCAATCTATCATTTAGTTACAAGTAGTAGGAGTCTCCAGCATCAGAATTATTGTACCGATGTATTTATATCCCTTCTATCTCATGACACATACCTTGCAAAGCCTTACATGGCTAAGAGAATACAGCTAGGTGACTACCTGTGACTATTTATCATCCCCCCAACCCACTGACAATGACTAAATTGCAGTTTCTCTGTGCTGATCACTTTATACACTAAGCAAAAGGGGGCTGAGGCAGAGGGAGTGTATCCTGGCAGTGTCATATCAGTCATATCAGAGAGCATGATGGGCCCTGCCATAACCTGGTGATTTTGGGAACATGACTCATGCAGCCTCCCTAAGACAAGCTGGGTTGCACTGTAGGCAGTGACCAAGGTTGTTATCTATCAGGACCACCTCTAAGTTGCCAGGAATTCTGTAGCCAGTAGGACCAGGAATGACAACTCAGTGCTTGACAGATCTATGCTGTTCAACAGAAATGCCATCATGTGAATCGCTTTAGTCATTGCATTCAAAGGAGGATGACTGAATCCTGAAAGGAATGCCTGTTTTAGAGTCCTATCATTTATTCCTGCCTATACAGGACTCACTACATTGAAAGTCCAAGGGCTTTTCTAACACTGGGAGTTTTGTCTGCTATGTTTTTGAAAATGGGGTAAATTTACCTTTACTAAAGTACTTTGGAATATTTATCACCATGACACATATATAAAAGAGAAACATCTTCCTGGTACTCAGGAGAAGAGAGGAAAAAAAAATGCTCATTTATGATAATGCATGCCCAGAAATTATATCCATATAAGAATAATGCCCAAATTAATGTTTTTGACCCCAATCTACCTTTCCAGCTGGATTTACTTCTGCTCCATTACCAAACTCCTGGGGCTGGCTAGTTGACTTATCTTCCCCCAACCTCTCTTAGGCTTTTAAAACTCATTGCCTTACTTCAAACCATGGCTTCTTTCAAAAATGCCTCCAACTTTCCCACGAAGCCATTCCTGACTCCCATCATCTCTCTGGTGGTGACCTCATTTTTTTTTTTTTAAGATTTTATTTATTTATTTGAGAGACAGAGACAGAGCATGAGTGAGGAGGCAAAGGGAGGGGGAGAAGCAGACTCCCCACAGAGCGTGGAGCCTGACGCACATCCTGGTGGTGGGCTCTTAGTACGCAGAAATCACAAAACTTAACATCAGTTTCTCTTTTCCTGGGCACCTTCCTGCCTTTAAACTTTTGTATTATCAGTTGATACCAAGGACTGCAAACTTGGTCCACAGTATCCATTTATCTCACAGACCTTTTTTGGCATTCCATATAGTATTTCTGAGTTAGAATATCTTAAACCTTTGGATGTCTGGACCCTTGAAAAATTACAACAGCTGGCAACATTGGGCCTACATTTAATGTGGCAAAAATCCAATAGAACTGAGTGGTAGCCGTTCCTCATACATACAGATATTTACTTCAGTTTGCTAGACACTATTCCCTTTTGATTTTATATAGCCAACTTTACTGATTTTTATTATTTCATCATTATCTCTCCCAGGACTATGACAGCACACACACTGGCCTTTACCTTTTTTTGTTGTTGTTGTTTGTTTTTCTCATATTCATTATTTTGCCTCCCTACTGCTTACTCTCTATGTAGGAGGTGGAATGATCTTTTAAAAAGGAAGAAAAACAAAACAAAAAGTACATAAATGGTTGTTCTCTTTCCATTAATCCACCTCCCCCAATGATTTTCCATTGAATTTAGATAAATTGCATATTCCTATGATACCGTCCCTTCGCTGAGACCCATTTCCCTCTTACTCATTATGCATCAACCACAATGCCCTTTTTTTCTCTTCCTTGAATATGCCAAGTCGTTCAGTCTGTATAAATTTGTTTTTCTTTCAAATCTTTTTTCCCTATTTTTATTGAAATATAATAGACACAGTACTGTATACATTTAAGGTGTGCAGTGTAGTGACTTGACTTACATGTGTTATGAAATGATTACCACAGTAATTTAGTTAACATCCATCATCTCATATAGATACAAACAAAACAAAAACCACGTTTTTTTTCTTATGATGAAAACTTTTAGGATTTACTCTCTATCACATTTCAAATATACCATCCACCATGTTAACTATAGTCATCATGTTGTTGTACTTATATCCCTAGTACTTAACGTATCTTATAAATGAAAGTTTGTACCTTTTGACCATCTCTATCCCCTATCCCCCACTCCACCCTCTTCCTCTATCAGTCACCAATTTGACCTCTTTTCCTGTGAGTTTTTATTTGTTTGTTTGTTTTACAGATTTCACGTATAAATGAGGTCATGTACTGTTTGTATTTGTCTTTGGCTTATTTCATTTAACATAACACCCTCAAGGTCCCACCTTGTTGTAGCAAATGGCAAGATTTACTTCCTTTATATGGTTGAATACAATTCGCACACACACACACACACACGCACACAAATATATACACACACACCCTTCACATTTTCTTTATTCATTCATCTGTTGGTGGACACTTAGGTTGTCCATGTCTTGGCTATTGTAAATAATGCTAAGGTAAACACATGGATCCAGATAACTCTTTAGGAGAGTAGTTTTGTTTCCTTTGGATATATACCCGAAAGTAGAATTGCTGGATTATACAGTAGTTTTTTATTGTTGATTTTTAGAGGAACCTCTATACTGCTTTCCACAGTGGCTGCACCAGTTTATATTCCCACCAACAGTGCACAAGATTTCATTATCTCCACATCCTCACCCATACATATTATTTATCTCTTATCCTCTTGACAATAGCCATTCTAAAATGTGTGAGACTGTGTCTCATGGTGGCTTTGATTGGCATTTCTGTACTTGTAAGTAATGTTGAAAGTTTTCTTCCAAATGCTTACAGGGCTGGCTTCTTCTCATTATTTAAGTGCTAGTAATTATTTTATCACCCAAATGAAGTCACCCTCATTCTCCCCACCAAATCATATTTGCCCACTTACCCTATCTTATTTTCCTTGATTATATATCTAACATGATCCTATTTCTGTATTTGAATCCTTATCTTTTCTACTTCCTTCCACTAGACTATAAGCCTCAGGACGTCAGAAACCATGTCTATCTTTTTCACTGCAGTTTTCCCAGTGCCTACCATGGAGTATAGCAATCACAGGTTAACAGCTTACTGAATATTTGTGCCTACCTGACTCCCGGTTTATAACATCATAGAACAGATACTTGTGCTTTTCCTGCCCAATGAGTTTGTAAGCATCTATAAGTGGATACCTGTCTGCTAGTTTTTTGAAAAGTACAAAGTAGTTAGCTCTTTATAGATGTTTAGTAGACATTTGACAATATGTTTATAGATTGATTCAAGAACAGATTTAAAAGGCCAGGGTGAAAAAAATGTGCTAATTATGTTAGTTTTAAAACTTTCAGATAATGACATTCTCAGCTTAAAAATAGTCAATTCGGGGGCGCCTGGGTGGCTCAGTGGGTTAAGCCTCTGCCTTCGGCTCTGGTCATGATCTCAGGGTCCTGGGATCGAGCCTCACATCGGGCTCTCTGCTCAGCAGGGAGCCTGCTTCCTCCTCTCTCTCTGCCTGCCTCTCTGCCTACTTGTGATCACTGTCAAATAAATAAATAAAATCTTTAAAAAAAAAATAGTCAATTCAGATACCCACTTCTGGCCAAGATTGGAGTAACAGGTTCCATATTTACCTTTTTGTTTGAAACAACTGTTTAAAGACAAAAACCAAAACATTTATGGAGCCCAATGTGGAGTCATCTCAGGACCCATGAGTTCATGACCTAGCCAAAATCAAGTGTCTGACCCTCAACTGACTGAGCCACCCAGATGCCCCCTGTATGTCTTTTTAAGACAATAAAAATTGAGCAACTAAGGACAAAGATTCCTGAGGGAAGGGAAAAAAAGCAAGGTGTGATACCTATATTTGTGTTAGCTTATTGCACAAATAAATGCATGAAAATGTGCTCAAGAGAATTAGCCATTTAGGGAAGTGCAAATTAAAACCACCATAAAATACCACTACACAATGATTATAATCATTAAAATGAAAAAGTCTAACCATACCATATGTTTGCACTGATACAGAGAAACTGGAAATGCCAGTGAGAATGTAAAATAATGCAATCATTTAGGAAACAATTGGGCAGTTTCTTAAAATACTAGACAAAAGAAATTGGAACTCTTGTACATTGCTTGTGGGAATGTAAAATGGTACGGCCTGTTGGAAAAACAATATGGTGGTTCTTCAAAAAATTGAACATAGAATTACCATATGATCCATCGATTCTACTTCTGGGTATATACCCTGAAGAACTGAAAGCCAGGACTTGAAAAGGTATTTGTGCACCACCATCAATAGCATCACTATTCAGAATAGTCTTTCACAATATGGGAAATATCCCAAATATCCACTGACAGATGAATGGATGAACAAAATGTGTACATGCATGGATGAAACTTGAAGCATTATGGTAAGTGAAATGAATGTAACACAAAAGGACAAATATTTTATTATTACAGTTATATGAGGTATGTAGAATAGTCACAATTATAGATATCTATACAAAGACTTGTTTATGAAAGTTCATAGCAGTTTTCCTCATAGTAGCCAAATACTGAGGACATTCTAAATATCCATTAACAGATAAATGAATAAACGAATTGTGGTATATCTATACAATAAAATAATGCTCAGTAATAAAAAGAAATAAACTATTAAGGCACACATCAAATTTGATGAATATCAAAATAATTACGCAGGGTGAAAGAAGACAGGTATACACTCTATGACGCCATTTATAGAAAACATTAGAAAATTTATAGAAAACATTAGAAAAACATATAGGAAACAATCTAATCTATAGTGACAAAAGGAGAGCAGTGATGGCCTACAGATTTGTGTGTGGGTGAGGGAAAGAAAGGGTGGTGTCAAGACAAGGTGAAGTGGAGGCGTTTCAAAGAGCCACTAGGAAACTTTTGGAGGAGGATATGTTCATTAACTTGATTGTACTGCTATTATAAAAAATGCATACTTATGTCAAAACTCATCAAATTTAACACTTTAAATATGTGAAGTTTTTTGTATTTTAATTATACCCAAATAAACGGTTTTAAACTATCACAATATCTACATGCGTCTGATCCAAAAGCCATTGTTATTTATGAAGGGCACAAGCCAAGACCTGGCTGCTATTCACAATAATTTAATCGGATGGATCATGAAAACTACTGACTCTAAGAAATGGAATATATTTGTTGTCCATGCATCTTAATGAAAATTAATGATAATGATTTGGAATTTAATGGATTCCTTGCAGGCTTATTGAAATTTAATAGAAAATGATATAGTATAATTTGAAATCAATTTAAATTATCCAAATGAATAATTAATATGTATGTCATAAAATTGTCTAGCATCTATTATTTAGAAGCGAATGATTCAGAATCAAGTTTACCAAAAACTCTAACTCTTTTGAAGTGTAATGCTAAAGCATTCTCTTCGACTGGCCCTCTTTGGACAATTTTTGAAACAGATGAAAGAACAGATTCTATGTTGTTCTTATTGAAAAAGATGTGTAGTAAGAAGTACCTTATTTTGTATGACACTTGTATAAGGCATATTTATTAATACTATCACTTTCTTCCTTAGGTAGAAAAAAAAAAGACTATGTAGTAAATACTCCTGTCCATATTTTAGAGATTTTAAAATTTCATTATATGCAAATTAAACTCAGGGTAAAAAATACAGTCACTTCATACCATGCCACTGTCCTTGTATTTTCTATTCTGATATGCTACCTTTCTTTAGAAGTTTGTAAATAAATTTACCAAATTAACTCCCATAGCATTCTTCGAAATGCTAAGTTCCTTCACACACAATTCTCCTTGGACACTTTCCCCTTGTTTGGATGTTACTTTCATGTCTGCAGAGTGACCTTCCTTGAATGCCATTGAATTTGGACTCTCTTTTGTAATATTAACCTGAATAATTTTTTCTTTATAGGCATTGCTAATATCTTGTGTTGTAATTATTGTGTTGATTTGTTAATGTTAACACATTAATATCTGACTTTGCTTAATTTCTGTCTTTCCAGGACCATATGCTCTGTTTCCATTGTGTTCAATAATTTATCCCTAGGGTATAGTATAAGATCTAGCACACACAGGCTTCTAGTAAATCTCTAGTGAAAATAAAACAACCAGTCAAACTCAGACATGAACAAGGTAGTGCCGTGCCCAAGGAAACACAGCTGAGTGTACTACCATGATGTGCTAACTTACCTGTGCCCGCTCCATTAACCCTCTCAGCCTCTAACATTGAGGGAAATGGTAATCAATGCCTCTATGTCTAAGGGAAGGAATTGCGGATGAATATTACATTTGAAGCATCTGATCTCCTAAAATATGTAAAAGACATCTTACATAGCTGTCAGCCACTATGGGAGTTAATTTGGTAAGCCAGCTTGTGGAACAATATGTTCTTATACTTTAAGTGATGATTTTTCTCTCAAAAATGTATGTAGGCCTTCTGCTGGAGAGAAATGTAGAATCTATACTTCATACCCAAATGCATGACTGATTAAGTAGCTGTGGGAAAATGTGGCTTTTAGCCCAAACTGTGCTTATATGGTCTGAAAGTTATTTGTTAGATATGAGCAGGAAATGTAGGTAATTCTATAATATTTTCTTACAATTTCATAAGGTTGTATAAGTGTTAAAAGAGATGATAGATAAAAGTATTATTATTATTATTATTATTACTTTCATGTTTTGTATTGTTTCCCTAACCATGTTTTGGATCCATTCCCCAGGATATTTTTTATAACAGGGTCTGAAAGACCTTTGGGATTTCAGATTGTTTCCTCAGAGATACTATTGTATGGGTTATAAGTAGGAAGTGACTTGTAAACTGTACAAATGATGCAAAAATGATAGGAAAGACTCATGATACTCAGATCACAGATTTTGGGGGGGTGGGGAGCCCTTTGAAAATCCTCTAGTTTTAATCCATTCTTTCATTTTACAAATGAAAAAATTAGAGTCCAGTAACCTGTTCAAAGTATCAAAGTGAGTCAAAGGCAATCCTGGGATTAGACCTTAGACACTGTTCTCATTCCAGGGGAGTACTCTACAATGTACTCACTTCTACAGTGGACTCATTTGCAAGGGCTGCCATAACAAATCACCACTAGCTGGGTGGGAATTTTTCCTCTCACAATTCCAGAGGCTAGAAGCCTGATATTAAGGTGTTAACAGGAGTGGTTTCTTCTGGAGCTTCCGAGGGAAGATTTGTTCCATGCCTTTTTCCCAGCTTCTGGTGGTTGCCGGCAGTCCTTGGTATTCCTTGCTTTATAGACACACCTCTCTGGTTTCTGTCTGTGTCATCACATGGTCTTCTCCTCTCTGTGTGTCTGTGTCTCTGTGTCCTATGGACACAAGCCACTGGATGTAGGGTCCACCCAAATCCACTGGAACTTAACTAATCATATCTCCAAAGACTGTATATCCAAAAGGGTTACATCCTGATATTCCATGTGGGCATGAATTTTGGAGTATGCTATTCAACTCACAAAATACAGAAAATTATCCTGAATTGTTAAAAAATAAAATGAGTTTAAAATCAAGTTTTTTCTGTTTATGTTACTTAGTGATAAACATTAAAAAGCAGTAATATTTGTGAAAACCACTTTCAAAATATAAATTTAAAACTATAGTTTCTAAACATATATTTTCAGATTTATTCTTCCCCGAGATGTGCTTTCATCACTGCCCAGCCATATACAAAAGGCTTCTGAAAGGTATTTGCCTCCTAAGGCTGCTAGTGGGCTGTCCCCCTTACTTTTTCCCTCTGCCTCAGGTCTCTTTGATTTCTTTTTCTCTGCCTAAGAAACATGAGCTGATGAGGGGGACCAACCATTCCAATTTTCCCAGGATGTCCTGTGTTTAATATTGATAGTTCCACATCCTGGGGAACCCCTCACTCCCTAGCAAACTGGGAGAGCTGGTCACCCTGGCAGGGGGTCCTGTGGGAAGGTGACCCAAGGGGGTTAAAGTGATGAAGAGGATTAACTAGTATTCATTAGTGAATTTATTATATTTCTGAAAGTGCATGCTTCTGGGAATTGCCTTAGTTTACTTGTATGATAAAACCATGAATGGGGCACCTGGTGGCTCAGTGGGTTAAGCCTCTGCCTTCAGCCCAGGTCATGATGTCAGGGTCCTGGGATCGATCCCCGATCCCCGTAACAGGCTCTCTGCTCAGCAGGAAGCCTGCTTTCCTCTCTCTCTCTCTGCCTGGTTCTGAGCCTCCTTGTGATCTCTCTCTCTGTCAAATAAATAAAAAACAAAACAAAACAACAAAAACCCACAATGATTAAAATATTCAAGTGTGATTATCTGCAGCCATGCCTAGGCATCATTATTGCACATAGAGTTTGAATCTTTCATCTAGCTGTCCCCTTCGGTTTGATTAATACTTTGTTCTCCCGTTGGCTGAGGAGACATATAGCATGATACAGGAGTTAGCTGAGGGGAGGATTTTCCTCTGGAAAATCTGGACCAGGTTTCTTGAATGGTGTCATTCCATCATTGCTTGTTTATTCCAAAACTGGGCTCATTACCCAAGTCACTTGGGGATCATTTTGGAGAAAAAGAAAGGTTCTTTCTGACCCCATATCCAGAAGTTTAATAGGTCTCTGGTGGGCTTAGGAACTTGTGTTTATCAATAGACACTCCAGGTGACTCTGATAATGAACTGCGTTTGGGAAAAATAGTTAAATGACCGAAATATTTGGCCTACATTTGAGTTATCAACAAAAGGATTGGCACCAAAGCATTGACTGGACAAATAACTCTCATCACTAGAAGCATCACTGCATCACTACTTGATTTGTAGCTACTCTAGAAGAAAGCATAAAAATAATAATAAAACTCGAATCTTATGACTTCCTTCTAGACTTTATTAGTCATGTAATTTGAGAACTCTCAGTCCATCACAAATTACGCTGTGTTCTCAACATTGGCAAATATAAACCAGGAATCAGGGACAGATGTTTGTGATGAAGAGCAATAAAGAGTCAAATGATCTGTGCATAGTAGCCAGGACCCCAAACAATTAGAGGGTGACTGGCTGAGTCCACTTCAGCCTGACAGTCTGTGTTGATTTCCCTAGCTCAGGAGGGGGAGGGCTGTGATAGCAGCTAGGGGACAGTGTGGCAGTATGGAGGGAGATCTCTTAGGTATTCAGAAAGGATAGGACCAGATGAAATAAAAGAAGCCCGAGGTTCCAGGTCTGGATGAGTCACCTTGTACAGAACACTTGGCTTCATGAGGGGTTGATCTTTGTTAGGTTCTGAGGAGGTCCGTGGATACTGGGTTGGCTAGGACTAGAAGATCGAGTGGAGGTATGAGTGTCAGCACTGGTCACCTTTTTGGGACTGAGCATCTGCACCCTGTGAGGGACTGTGGGTGCACCCTGTGGCAGGTCAAAGAAAATACTTCTTTGACCTCAGAGACATGCAATCCCTGAGACTCCAGAGTCCTGGACTATGGAAATGGCTGCAGAAGAAAATGGAAGCAGAAGAGCCTCATTAGGATCTCTTGCTTCCTAATAGGAAAGAAGATGTTTCAGATATTTTCTCCAGTGACTTAGAAAGAATCCCATTGGAATAAAACATTGTCCTATTAAGGGTGGGAAAGCAAATACGCAATAGAGAATGCTGTTTCAAGGCCCATACGGAGTTGCATAAGGAGGGTGCCACCTGTAAGAAACAACCTGAATGTCACATGTTCTCTTAGAACTCATTTAAAAGGAGGTATCAGGGACACCTGGGTGGCTCAGTTGATTAAGTGTCTGCTCAGGTCATGATCCCAGGGGTCCTGGGATCAAGTCCCATGTGGGGCTTCCTGCTGAGCGGGGAGTCTGCTTCTCCCTCTCTCTTTGCCCCCCACCCTCACTCATGCTGTCTCTCACTCTCTGTCAAGTAAATAAATAATGTTTTTTAAAAAAAGAAGATAGCAGTTCATCTGGCCTCCCTTGAGCCTGTAGACATGTAAAGTGAGAAAATATCAAGGATGTGGGGACATTCCAGAGACTAGTTTCAGAATCAACCTCTCAACCCCCTTGTCTTAAAAATATCCATGGGTTGTTTTAGTCCAGGTAAAACACACATGGGGTTAAGCATCAGTATTCTCTGTTTGCTAACATTTTACTGAGCATGTACTATGTATTAGGCTCTGTCACTGAAGTTGTGACTTTGTAGAGGAGGAAAAAGAATTTTTCCTCTATTCTTCTGAGCTCTTAGCTGATACTTTTATAATAAAAGATATATTGCCAAGAAGAACACACAGAGATGTTGTTAATATGCATCCTTCATGTGTATATGGGTGATCCAGGAAAAGTGAGTGACTCTCAAAGAGGTGGCTTTAGAATTTAGGATTAAATACCATCTTAATAGGGAAAAGGAAGTGGGGGGGTGGGGGTGGGATGGCAGGGTGGTGGGGTGGTGGGAGGATGTAGGCCTCTCAGGGAAGAATAAATGATCTTTAGGAAATATTGAATGAGGCCTTAGAAGAATAGACGGGAAGTTTGTTAATTTGTGACAAAGTTTATCTGGGTGTGTGTTGTGTCCATTTCTAGTTTCCTTTGCTGTGATGAGTTGACCCTCTCTGATGGATAAAATCCCCAGAGGGAGAATTTATGGCAATTGATTTCTTTTTGGAGGATTTGTCTCTTTAGGTAGATAAGAGGAGTTCAGAGAATGCCTTTGCCACATATGTTGTTTTTGTAGTGCCTAGAGCTCAAAATAGCCAGTATACCAATGTGACTTATTTGGGGGTGGCATGTTCTGAATTCCTGCATCATATATTGGGGTGAAATGTTCCACTCCCTTCAGTGTGCATCATTTTGTTTATTCTTGACAACAAATATGGTATTTTTATTACTCCCATTTTACAGATAAGGAGACAGGTGAATTAAATTATCTAAGATCAGCGAACCAGAGAAGGACAGAACTGGGACATGAATCCAAGTCTATCAAACTTCAAACCAGTTGTTTGTATTACCCATGCTTTGTGGGTATAACCACAGAGGTTAGTGTACTATGATTGTATAATACATATCACTGAGAAGGGCAGATAAATAGGAGACTCTGACAGCTGAGTTGTGGCCATTGGTTTAGAATGAGTTTGAGAAGGGAAGAGTAAGAAGCATATTACAACATTATGACATTACAATGTAATTTCCATGGCTAATTTTATTTATGGGAGTGAGTTTACTTTACCTGCTTTGTGGGGTGAGAATGTACCTCATGTTGTTGACCACCGCACAGATGATAATTTTGAAAATGGGAAGAGCTCTGGAGGTTATAATCTTCAGAATAACAACCAGATAACCAAGCTCAGAGAAGATTATGGAATCTCTAATTTATACATCTAATTCATTAAAAATATCATCTGGGAGAGGGGAGAATGTGGAGTATAATCCAATTAGAGTTTAATGAAGAGCTAATTGAACTATAAAATAGACATTTTATTTGGTTGACTTTTTTTCTTTAAAGTCTTATGTACTTTAATTCCGCTGAATGACTAGAAAGGGTTCCCTATTTAATACAGAAATTACAGTAAACTCCAATTTCTTTGTTATTGCCCCACAATTTTGCAGTTTAAATCACTGTTCTTCTAAAGATTTAGGAACATCTTTACTGCCTTTTAGCATGCTGTAGAGCACTTACAAACTCAGTCACAAGTTTTGAATAAGATTCAGAGAAATCATGAACTGTCCTATGTTTCAAATTGCTCCATCTGCAAATAGTCTGGCCAAAATGTTTCCTGAAATTTATGAAATGAAGAGGGTGTGGCAGAGCGAGTGATCCACGGATGAGCGGTGTTTCTTGAGTCTCAGATGTCTCCATCCATGAAACAGTCTCCCCATTATAACCCCTGAATCACCTGTAATACAGATGGCATGGTGGCGTGGGTAATCAGTAGATGCATGTCTCAGGTGCTGAAATGTTTATTAACGTTTCTAATGATGCTTCACCAAGTACCAAAGAATACCTTTGGCTTTGGGTAAATACCTAGAAATACTGCAACAGCTGTATGAGTTTTTCCCAAAGCAGAAGGAAAACAGCAGTGTTTTACTGCAGTTTACTAGCTGACTCAATTGACAGAATGCTAATGGGCTTTCCATTCTCATTTAGAACGAAGTTATCCTTATTGGGTGGGAAGAAATATACTCTATACAATATTAAGTTATGAAGGAGTCTGGATACCATACTGTATGGGTTTTAGAACCTGGCTTTGCCACTTCATAGCGGTGTGTCTTTGGACAAATTATTTAATGTGCTCTTGTCTCATGTTTCCCCATCTTAAAAGCAGAAATCATGAAACAACATCCTTGGCTTGTTTTAAGGATTAAGTAAGTTCATGTATGGGAAGGGTTTAGAATAGTGCTTGGCACACAGAAAGTGCTAGATAAGCATTGCTATTACTTTTCTCACCTTCTTTGGAATGGGGGTGCCTTTCTGCAAAGACATGCAATATTTTCCCACACTTCTTGAAGAACTGAAAAGAAATTTAAACATACCATGTCTGACTGAACGAAGGAACCAACAGGCATGTGATATATTTAATATTGTGCTAAATGCCTTTAGGAACAGGGAAAATATATTTGGTACAAATATTTTAATTGCCTCAAGAAATAGACCCTGTTACTGCAGCAACAGCCGTACATCTAATGACAAGGAGTTCATAAAATAAAAGGGAGAGTAGTCATAGAAACCACAAAGGGGAAATTATACTTTAAGCAGATTTCCAAGTCTCTAGTTATTAAGTAAGAAACTGAGACCTCATAAGCATGGAAATGTATTCCGAACATAAAGTACTCGAGCTCTGCTCTACTAATTTAACCAAAGTCTAATTGCTTTCCATATTAAACAGATAGCCACTATTTTATTTTTCACCTTGCCACTTTCTTTTTCTGCTGATGAATTATAGTGTATAGTATAATTTCAGGCAATAAAAAAAAGACATCTGAAGTGAGAAAAGTTTTCTTTTCCTATATACAAACTCCTCTGTTGACTAAAGATGGGTTTATCCAGCCCAGCTTTGCCATAGCACTATCCTCAACTAGGAACCAGTGCCCCTCTGACATGTTTGAGGATGTATTATTATTTTTCTTTAAACCTTAAACTCTTTTGGATCTTCTTTAGTAAAAATATTTGCTTGACCAACTTCTACTCAACAACTAGCCAGGCAGGAAGGCTCCAAGGTATTCATTAGCACACAGTCTTAAGAATCTTTACCCCCGCGGCGCATGGGTGGCTCAGTGGGTTAAGGCCTCTGCCTTCAGCTAGGGTCCTGATCCCAGGGTCCTGGGATAGAACCTGTCATCAGGCTCCCGGCTCAGCGGGGAGCCTGCTTCCTCCTCTCTCTCTCTGATTGCCTCTCTGCCTACTTGTGATCTCTATCAAATAAATAAATAAAATCTTTAAAAAAAAATAAAAAAGAATCTCTACCTCCCAAATCCTTGCTACTCTATAAACTATTGACAGACTTGCTCAATTCTTCCTTTCCCTAGCTTTTGGCACTAAACTCAAGCAGATCTTATCAACAGGTGAGAGACAGCAAAAGCAAAGCTCATTGACTTAGCTGCTGCCCAAGAGAACACTTTGAGGGTCAGAAGGGAGAAGCTTTATGGAGTGAAGAGCTAGGAAAATACTCATCTGGTTACAAGACCCAGGATACTCTCCCCAAAGGCTCTCTACCTATATTATTAACTGCTATTAATGATGGCTAGTTGGCTAACTTTTCTTTATGCCTGGAGCCTGACATCAATGAGAAGTTTCTTACAGGCATTATTCTAGATATTTCTCTCATTCATAAAAAGATGCTGATTCAGTTATTATATTTATTTTGCTGGTAAAAAGGCTGAAGCTTAGAGAATTTTAGTGATTTGCTCAATGGGGTTGTAGACAGGTCATCATTGATTAATAAAGACTCAACCCCCCTTTTCTGATACCAACCCCCATGTTCTTAACCTTGCTGCCAGTGGTTCTTGAAATGCTGCCAGAAGGCAACAAGAGCATGGCTTGGGAATTAGAAATGCAAATTCTCAGGCTCCATCCCAGACCTACTGAGTTAGAAACCCTGGGGGTGGGGTCCACCCATCTATGGCTCCACTGAGCTCCCAGCGATTCTGATGACATTCTGATGTCCAGTTTGAGGACCACTGCTTTGTGCTGTACTCTCCCACATTTAAAAAAAATAAATAAAAAAAAATAAGTCTTAGTTTAATGTCAGAAAAATGACCTCATAGACCCAGCTAAGCTTGCTGTTTTGTTCTGTTTTTATAAACCTGAAATTGTGGAATTTGTGTGGTTCCTTTGAAGAAAGAATAAGTTGTCAAGAAAAACTTAGGAAAAACACACAAACCTTCCAAATTTCCCAAGTTACTGTCACCCTGTAGCATGATACTTATGATCCTAATTATGTAGGAAGGCAGATGACGTGGAGAAAATTGGCTTGATCTTAAACGAGAAAGTGTTTTTTATGTTTTGTGACAGGTATTTTATGGATCAAGAAATTACATTTATGTCTTTATTTCTCTAATTAAGTGCACTGAAGTAAGAAGTAACCTTCTTTATTCTGAACATTTGTGACAGCTTATTCCCTTTCAAGGGATTAGAGCAATGCATATGCTAATCAATCTATAGTGGCATCATTTTGCTTGCAAAGATGACAATATAGCAAACGCATGTTACATGGATAATACTGGATGTGCCATGATAGGAGAAAGTAAAAGACATAATTTCCACCTAAGAAATGTCAATCAATACGAAGTTGAAATTCAGTTCAGAGAAAGTGTCATTCTTGTAATGTTCTGGCAGAACAACTGAGAAAAAATTCTTTGAGAATTCCTAGATAAACTAGAAGCTGTTCCACTGACTGTGGATTTGATTTGTTGTTGCTAATCTGTCTTTCATGACTAAGTGTCTCTTGTGAATATGTAAACTGGTTATTTCCTATTTTATTCAGTGTTCTGGAATGTTTATGAGTAGGAAAGTGTATCTGGCTTCTCTGGTCCTAGCGATGTCATTTTTAAAACAATGATTTTGCCAAGTTCAGGAATGCCAGCCTTGCCATCCACTGTATTCACTGTATTAGGCACATAACAATAGCTTAATAAGTGTCCACTGGAAAGGTGGACAATGCTGCCGCCAGTGAAGTTATTCCCCAGACTGCTGCCCTAGTGTTTACACAAAGCCAGTATATCCTTTCTGTGGCCATATTCCAAGATCACCAGTTTATAAAACATACTTGAAGTTCAAGTTTAGTGAATCCTCTTATTTTAGCATTGGAAGGAAGTTCAGAAATGTTCCAGTTCCATCTTCTCCACAACATAGCTGAACACTGATGACTCAACACTTCTAATGGAATAGTGGGATATATTTCATAACTTGATCTTTTCTTCCTTCCTAAAATCTTAACCTAATTGCTTAGTTCTGTTGTTTTGGGTCTCAAGTAAGACCCTCATCCCTTGCTACTGAAAAGATTGTCCTGGAACCACCAGTGTGGCCCTCACTGGGTGGGATGTTAGACATGCTTTCAGGCATGTGTCAAACCACTGACCCTGAATCGTCATTTTAAAAATCTTCAAATTCATAAAATATTCTCTATAATCTCTAATCTATTTTTATTTCCATCCAGAATATTTTTCATCTTAGAGATAATAGTTTTCATCTCTATAATATCTATTTTGATTTTTTTCCATCTTCCAAGTCTCCACTTAACATGCAATGTGTTCTTCTAGCTACTTGAACGTGTAGAATACATTTATAGTATTTGATTTAACATATTTGTCTGTTAATTTCATCATTTGTGTCATTCCTGTATTTATTTCAATGGACTGGTTTTCCTCCTCACTGTAGGCCATATTTTCCTTCTTTTTGCATACATGGTAATTTTTGTCCCGTTTGTTTTTGTTGTGTTGCTTTCGCTTTTGTTGTCATTTTCAAAAAACCATAGCCAAGGTTGATGTCAAGGATCTTACCCCCTTTGTTTTCTCCTAGGACTTTTGTGATTTCAGTCTTATGTTCAGTTCTAACCCATTTGGAGTGGGTTTTTATGTATGATATATGACAATGACCCAGTTTCATTCTTTTGAACGTGGCTGTCTAGTTTTCCCGTTATTTATTGGAGTTTGTTCTGTCCTTTCTCCATTGTAAATTCTTGGCTTCTTTGTTGTAAGGTAATTGAATGTGTATATGTGGGGATTTTTTTCCCTGGCCTCTCTACTCTGTTCTATTGTTCTTTGTGTCTGGTTTTATGTCAATATCATACTATTTTGATTACTGTAGCTTTAGAAGTTTAGAGTTTGAAATCAGGAAGTGTAACTTTTTCTTTCTCAAGGTTGCTTTGGCTATTTAGGGTCTTTTTTTGGTTACATACAAATTTTAGGATTATTGTTCCATTTGTCTGAAAAATACCATTGGACTTTTGATAGGAATTGCCTCTATAGAATACTTTGGGTAGTGTGGACATTTTAACAATACTAATTCTTTCAATCTTTGAGCACAGAATATCTTTTCATTTTATTTGCATCTTCCTCAATTTCTTTCACAATTGTCTTACAGTTTTCAGTGTGTAGGCCTTTTTCCTCTTTGGCTATATGTATTCCTAGGTAATTAATTAATTAATTAATTAATTCATGGATGCAGTTATAAATGGGGTTGTTCTCTCAATTTCTTTTTCTGATATTTTATTATTAATGTAAAAAACACAACTAACTTTTATATGTTGATTTTGTACCTTACAGATTCATTGAATTCATTTATTAGTTTTATCATATTAGGGTAGAGTCTTTAAGGTTTTCTGTTTATAATATAATGTCATCTGCAAATAGAGACAGTTTTACTTCTTCCTTCCCAATTTGTATGCCTTTTTTTTTTTTTTTCTCTTCTAGTTCTGGCTAGGAATTCCAGTACAACATTAAATAAAAGTGGCAAGAGTAGGCATCCTTGTCTTGTCTTGATCTTAGCTTTCAGGTTTACACCATTGAGTTTGATGTTAACTGTGAGTTTGTCATATATGACCTTTACCTGGTAATTTTTTATTGGTTGTCAAAAATTGTGAATTTATTTGCTGAGTACTTGATATTTTGGTATTTCTGCAAGTATTCTTGTGCTTTGTTCTAGGGTATATTTCAGTTACTTGAAGCCAGTTTGATCTTTTCTCATTTTTCTTTTAAGCTTTGACATATGGAACCAGATTGGTGTTAAGTAAAGAGCTAATTTTTGCTTCACTGCTGAGAAAAACACTCTTCTGAGTACTCTATCTGATGCCCATGAGTTGTGAGGTTTTCCAATTTGGATAGTGGGAACAAAAACGAGTTTTAGCTTTGTGAGACCTGCTATTATTCTCTTAAATACTTTTAAGTGGTTCTTCTTTTGGCTTCAGAAAATGACTTCATATTAATGAAATTAGTAGTCCTAAGCTATGTACTGCAGTTGTGGAGTGCTCTGAACATGGTCAGAGTTCTCTCTCTGAGTTTCCTCTTTTCTCTATGATACTCTGTCTTGGAACTCTAAGAGCCTTTGTCTCCCTGGACTCTCAGCTCTGTCTCTTCAATTGATGAAGTCCCTTGGGCTCTGTCTGCATTTCCCCTCTGTGTCACAGCTTGGAAACTCTTTCCATCGAGTAAGCTGAGGCAATCGTTGGACTCATCCTCATTTATTTTTTATCTTTCTGAGACCATTGTCCATCATTACCAGATATCCAAATTCTTGATGTCCATGTAAAAAATACTCCAAAGACAAATATAAAAACAAACTAATAAAAAACAAAGGTCACCTCTCGTCCCACTGGCAGGAGACAACTACAATTAGTAATTTCATTAAATCCACATTTTTATGCATTAAAAACACAAAACATTTCTGATATCATTTAGGTTTTTGGTAAAGACTCAAGATACCTCTTGATATCTAATTTCTTCCTGGCAGTAAGATGGACCTCATCTGGTAAAAAATCACCCACACTCATAAAGATCCTGATTCTTTCTATCTTTTCACTGAACTTACATTGATATTTATTTTACCCAGACCAGTTTGCAGGTCATTTTTTAAAAATGATCATTATCATCATCATCATCATTATTATTATTGCTTCTTGTCAAAAATTTTTGGCTGGAATCAGTGGAAGCATTTCATTTCCATCCTGTTTGTATTTATTGTTGAAGCATTGTCACAAAGTCCTGTTTTTTTTTTCTTTCTTTCTTGCTTTTAATATAGAAACTAGACTGCATACAATAGATGATGTTTCCTAAAAGCTATTCTCAGGTGTGAGTGTGACTGCTGAAGCTGTCTGTTAGCGTGAGGAAAGGTGGTATGCTTTTGACGTGGAGCCTGCCCCTGTTCATATCTGTGAAGTGTTATAAGGTCGAATTGCGCAAGTTGTGTTCAGTCTGTTGGCATCGGCTATAATAAACTGCACAAAATCTTTATGGTGTAGCATCAAAGTACATACAGTCTAATCAGATGCTTGGCAGTCAGCCTTCCATGGAAAGTTCCTTCCATTTCATCCAACTTAAGACCGATTTCTGAATCTTCTGCCTTTGCCTGGACAATAAGCAAAGAGAGGACGCACGAAGCTTCACATTTCAACGTCCCACCTTGCATGAAAGCGAGGCTATGACTTCTGTCTTTAACACTAGGAGGGGAAAAGAGGAATCATTGAGCTGCTAGCCAGATTTGACCACAGGAGAAAAGCCTTTTTTAATTGTTCTCACGGTTTGCACATGTCCTAGCACACTGCTAAGAGTTTCTAACATGTTTATCTTCTTTGGTTATAATTGGATGACTCCATCTTTTGTTCATTTCTCCATTCCATCCTGACACCACGCACAGAAGTCATCAGAATTTCTAACGTAGGTGGGCATGGACTTCGTGGACTTCCGCCTCAACTGTCTGTCATTATCCTCTCCCGGTTGGGTGCTGGACAAAGCAGTGTGTTACCCTTCTATTCAGATCATTTCTTAGGCTAATGAAAGCCAGGAATGCTGAATTTCACCTCCTGTTATGGAAATGTCATAACATAATATAACATAACATAACATAACATAATCACACAGACACACACACACATACACACTCTTGTCCATATTGCTGCTAGCAGGGTAACCATGCTTTGCTCATGGTTTTTTATCATTTTATTCGGTAGTTTTGTTATAAACTTGCTTCTTTACAAAAAGATAGCAGGGGAAGCAGTCTATCTTTTGACTTTTGAGCCTTATTGTATGTTTCTTTTTTTTTAACTTCAAGAATTTTTATTATTTTATTTTTTTATTACTATGTTCAATTAGCCAGTATATAGTACATCATTAGTTTTTGATGTAGTGTTCAATGATTCATCAGTTGCATATAACACCCATTCTCGTTGCCACACGCACCCTCCATAATACCCATCACCCTGTGTATATGTATCTTAGGATAAAATCTTCATAACTGAAACAAACTAACTCAAGTGTTTGATGAAAAATTCCCTCAAAAACTGGGCAAATTCTCTTTCTTCTTTTCCTTTCTGTTGCCCCTTATGAGTGATAATACTGCAGTCGACCTTGCTCTTGGGGTATTCATTAAAATTTAGGAGTGCTCACTTTTGCACTGTTGGTAGACATTTCTAAATGGGACTCTAAGCTGAGTTTAAACAGCTGGCAGAATTGGGGATCTTGATGAGCTGGAGCTGGACTCATTCTGAGGAACTTAACTGTCACCATGTTTATGGCTTCTATACAAATATCAACACGTCTTCAACATTGTAAACCACACAAAGTTGTTTGCTGTTTGCTTGCCGTTGGTTGGTTGATATGGTGGGAAGACAGACTACCTTTTCTAGAATTTGTCTTTACTTACTATCTTTTGCAGAATCTAGCAACAGCCACGTTTGTTGCATTTTCTGGTTTGCAGTTTTGTCATTTTCAGGTTGTTTACACAAGACACTTCTGTTCAAGAGACATGCATAGATTATGTGGGTGATTAGGTGTTTTCCCTGAGGGGTTTGTTTTGGGAGGCAAAGTCAGCTAATAACTGAAACTAGAGGCAGTCAGATTATGACAAGAGGGAGAATGGATACTTACACGAGGGTCCTTAAAAAAAAAAAGAAATCCTGATTGATAAAACTTTAGTTTCTGTAAAGGAGAATCTGATGTGACTGTCGTTGCCAGAAAATACTGCATTTTTGCCATGAACTGGGTTCAAAGTAAATTCTGGGAGGTAGAAACTAGGAACAATGAAGTAGTTCTTATAAGGAAAAAGGAAGACAGAAGGATTAAAATTGAGCTCTGATAAAAAGAATGGAATTATTTATTTAATAGGTCCAAACCCTTTGGGCAAGTCTAGGGATACGATTAAAAAGGCTTTTTTTTTTTTTTTTTTAATCCTAATTCCTTGGTTGTAATTGCTATGGTATATACCAGGGGCTGGCAAAATTCAGTCCATGGATCAAATCTGGCCCACTACCCATATTTATAAGTAAAGTTTTATTGGAAAAACAATTCAGTTACATATTTTCTATGGCTGCTTTTGCTCTACATTAGCAGATTTGAGTAGTTGCAACACGGAGTTTGTGTGGCCTGAAAAAGTGATCATATTTATTTACTATCTAGGCCTTTATAGAAAAATTTTGTCAACACCTGCTTTATATAGTAAATGGTTAAAAACTAGGAAATTGTTATTACTGAAATCCCATGTGAATGGTTAGAGCTACCATGGCACTGGGAAATATGTATCTGACTTTAAAATTGAGCTCAAAGGTTCATTGGGATGATCCAGTTTAACAACTACCTCTCCTGCCAGTAGAAAACCAAGAGCAGGAAAGGTGAAATGACTTGCCCAAGGTTGCACAGCAAGTAAGAACAAAGAGAATAAACCTCCAAGCTGCTACAATTCCAGCCAATACAGTTTCTAGAAATTGATAAAGAAGGCTTACATTATGAATTTGAATAGATAAGTTGGTCCCTTTTGATTAGTATTTGACAGGAATCACTCACAGTTTGGGAAGCTGTTGCATAATGGACTGTCTGTTCATGTCTCCTGGATACTACCTAAAGATGATTTAACCCTTGGTAATAACAGGGAGACCTGACTATAACGTGAACTCATTTTCTCTTTTTTTTTAATTTAATTTTTTCTCAGTGTTCCAAAATTCATTGTTTATGCACCACACCCAGTGCGCCATGCAATATGTGCCCTCATTAATACCTACCACGAGGCTCACCCAAACCCCCACCCCTATCCCCTCCAAAACCCTCAGTTTGTTTCTCAGAGTCCACAGTCTCTCATGGTTTGTTTTTGCCTCTGATTTCCCCCAACTCACTTCTCCTCTCCAACTCCCCATGTCCTCAGTGTCATTCCTTATGCTCCATAAGTAAGTGAAACCATATGATAATTGACTCTCTCTGCTTGACTTATTTCACTCAGCATAATCTCTTCAAGTCCCGTCCATGTTGATACAAAAGTTGGGTATTCATCCTTTCTGATGGAGGCATAATACTCCATGGTATATATGGATCACATTTTATCCATTTGTCCATTGAAGGACATCTTGGTTCTTTCCATAGTTTGGTGACTGTGGCCCTTGCTGCTATGAACATTGGGGTACAGATGGCCCTTCTTTTAACTACATCAGTATCTTTGGGGTAAATACCTAGTAGTGCAATTGCAGGGTCATAGGGAAGCTCTATTTTTCATTTCTAAAGGAATCTCCACACTGTTTACCAAAGTGGAAAACACTTTGGAGAAAAAAAAATGCACCAACTTGCATTCCCACCAACAGTGTAAGAGGGTTCCCCTTTCTCCACATCCTCTCCAACACACGTTGTTTACTGGCTTGTTAATTTTGGCCATTCTAACTGGTGTAAGGTGGTATCTCAGTGTGGCTTTGATTTGAATCTCCCTGATGGCTAATGATGATGAACATTTTTTCATGTTTCCATTAGCCATTTGTATGTCTTCTTTGGAGAAGTGTTTGTTCATGTCTTCTGCCCATTTTTTGACATGATTATCTGTTTTGTGCATGTTGAGTTTGAGGAGTTCTTTATACATCTTGGATATCAGCCCTTTTTCTATCTCCCATTTTGTGGGTTGTCTCTTTGTTTTGTTGACTGTTTCCTTTGCTGTGCAGAAACTTTTGGTCTTGATGAAGTCCCAAAAGTTCATTTTTGCTTTTGTTTCCTTTGCCTTTGGGGACATGTCAAAAGAAGTTGCTGTGGCCGATGTCGAAGAGGTTACTGCCCATGTTCCCTTCTAGGATTTTGATAGATTCCTGCCTTACATTGAGGTCTTTTATCCATTTTGAGTTTATCTTTGTGTATGGTGTAAGAGAATGGTCGAGTTTCATTCTTCTATGCCTAGCTGTCCAATTTGCCCCGCACAATTTATTGAAGAGACTGTCTTTTTTCCATTGTATATTTTTTCCTGCTTTGTTGAAGATTATTTGAACATAGAGATGAGGGGAGGGTCCATATCTGAGCTCTCTACTATGTTCCACTGGTCTATAACATGGACTTGTTTAATAAGATCCTAGAAGTAACTTTTGGATCAGCATTATCATAAAGCTTGAGTGATCCTTCAAAGATTATTTTTATTGATTCAAAAGATAATTTTGGGGGTGCCTGGGTGGCTCAGTGGGTTAAAGCCTCTGCCTTCGGCTCAGGTCATGATCCCAGGGTCCTGGGATCAAGCCCCGCATCGGGCTCTCTGCTCGGCAGGGAGCCTGCTTCCTCCCCACTCTCTCTGCCTCCCCCTATGCCCACTTGTGATCTCTGTCAAATAAATAAATTTTTAAAAAAAGATAATTTTTCTCTTTATTTTGAAAATTTCTATGAAACCTCGAATTCCCAGTTCTACTAATGTAATTCAGACCATGGTGCTTAATTATCCTTCTTTTCAGCTGTGCTTTCTTCATGAGAAGTATTGCCAATGTGAAGATTTTGATGTTAAATAACCCTCTGACATGAACGTAATTAATAATCCTTATTTGGAGTTCAACTTTATGACAAAATGGAACACAGCCAAATTTGTGCATTGAGTTCTTGGATTATTAAAGTCCTCCACAAAAGTTTGATTTCCTATATTTTTAATTATCTCTGACTTGCATTGTCAAGCATAATAGATAAGCAAAGTAACAGATTACATTCAAAGTTTTCTCTTCCTGATCCAAGCATAACTGAGTTATTGTCTTTTTATATGTCAGAGCACATAACTCAGAGTTGGGTTAGCATCTGATGTGAGAGAACTGAATAGATTTTTCATTCTTATTGTTATTTTGTCTGCACTGAGGTGTACACATACAATCGATACTTTGACATTAAAATCAGTGTCTCAAGTTTCACTTTAAATAATATTTAATTGAATTTTATGCTAAATTGATGTTTGTATTTTTGTTTTGCTGACCAAAGGAAGTAGGGGTTATCATGTTTAAAGAAAAAGACAGAAATAAAGAGAAAAAAAGAAATACATTGGTGAGAGTTCACTTAATTAGAGTTAAATGAGGCTCAAGGTTTAGAAAGACAATCCTTACTCTCTCCATGTTTTATACTATGTCTTTCCATTAATGATTCTGTTCCTCAGCTAGATAAAAAAAAACAGGCATCTCTGGAATTTAAAAAGTGAATTGTCATAGTGTTATTACTCAAGGATAAAATAAATATTAAAACTTTGAAATGAAGCATCTTACTCATCCATGTCCATTTGTTCTTCTCACACTTGTTTGTTAAACAAGTATTTATTGACAGTTCACTATGCTTCTACTCTCAATTAGGCACTTGAAATAAATGGTGAGCCAAACCACACACTTGTCTTGTTCTCCTGAGGCATACTGTATTATAGAGAGGGAGGCAGCTATTAATAAAATTATCCCACAAAAATAAATGTAGAGTTACTCCCTGCTAAAAGTGTTACAGAGGAAAAGATAATACTTCTATGATTCTGTGAAAAACTATACAAAGGAAACCTGTTATAAACTGGGGACTCAGAGTTTATTTGAGCTGAAAGCTAACTGATAGGCAAATAGTTAATTCAAGGTGGATGGAGGAGAGAGGGAGAATGCCCCAAACAAAATGAGCTGCCTGTACAAAGATTGTGTCATGGAAGAGGAAGCATAATGGCTGGTTACAAAATGAACACCAGCCTAGTTCAGTATTGAGGGAGTGGACATAAAAAATAGAGATCACACCAGGCTCACCACATGGAAGAGTTTGGCTTCACTGTAGGAATACAACCAGTGAAGAGTTCACCAGGGAGGTAATGTGGCTGTATTTAAGAATTGAAAATACCATTCCTAGTGCTAGGCTCGTAATGAATTGGAGCAGGGCTAAGAAAGAAAGATACAAGACCTGGGCAAGGTTTGTTTTAAGTGACTTGTGCAATGGGATGTCTCTTTATGCTCCACAATTTCATAACTATGGAATTCTGTATGGAATTCACCCATATAACTGTTTGTGAAATAGAAGATTTCTTTGTTAATGAAGGAGAAGGAATGCTAATATGAAAATCTGCTCTGAATCAAAAACCTTACATACATCAAACTGTTCAACATCAACTTCACAAATACAAGAGAATCTTATTCTATACATGAAATAGTCAAGCTTTACAAAGCTCGAGTGACTCTCAAAGTCACACTGCTTCTTAGCGTGGGAACAAAGTTTAAATCCATGACAGTTTCACCACTAAACCCATGATTTATCCAATACAGTCACCTTAGAGTCCTCTCCTAATGTAAATATTTCAATAGGGATCAATATTCAATTAGATTATTTAATAAAATGTAATGAAGTTTCAGAAAGTAAATCCATGTTTCTTTTCAGAGGTAGAGCTGAGAACCTAAATGCTAAATTAAGTCATAACCTATACAAATGCAGGAGGTAAATCTCAAAAGTTCATTCCAGTTGACCACCCAGGGGTATAGAAAAATGTTTTTGTTTTGAATATTGCTTATGTAATATGATCATCCACTAGGATTTGGAGTTGCATGTATTGATAAGCACCCATAATCTCTTATTATGACAGTAGGATTCAACTTATAATTTCTCCTCCTTTCCACACAGTGTTTGATCACCGATTAGATGCCAGTTGAAAGAAAACTTAATTGTTCTGAAATTGGAATTCTGTTTCTTTCCTTTTTGATTAAATTAGCATTCACCTGGGAAAACTCCTCAGGGAAGTGTGGCAAAAAGTATTAGAAATTTATTTTACCTGATCTAAAAAAAATTCTCACATATATGTATACACACACACACACACACACACACACACACATGCATGCACATGCACACATTTTTTTGGAGTTTGGAGATCAGTGGTTTAATTTAAGGTAAAAATTTGACATCTGTTTGCAAATGAGTATACATGGGGTTTACACTTTAAGGTCCAGAATCAGAAGCTTCGTCTTATACTAGAAAGTTCCTTATAAAAGCTTCTTTGAACCTTAAAAAAATTCTCAAACTCTTTTCTCATGTAATCTTCACCCAACCCTATGAGATGGATTCATTAATTGAAAACAGTGGTTGGCCTAAACTTGAGAGAGTTCAAGTACAGTGACTGCAAGAGTATAAATTTCTGCTCAGCATGATGGGATCATGGAGTTCCTAATGCATTGTAAGGGTAAATAATTGTGAAACTGAACCCATGTGGCTATCTATGAGAACCTTCACTTCTATCTTTCTGACTCTCAGGTAGCATTTCTCCAGTCTGAAGAGTCTAGCTGCAGAACATATAAGCAATGAGTCTTGGGCAAGTTTTTCCTTTTGACTGAAAAATGTGGAAAATCCTTTGGAATCTTTGAGAAAGTTGGTCCAATCCCACTTGACTAAAAAGTGTCCAAAGGTATTAGGTAAATAGGAAGCTTTCTCCTTTTTGCCCTCCCTATGCCTGTAATTTAAAAGATCGGTTTCTTTTTTAGAGATTCAAATGAAATCAGCAATTTAAAATGCCTTTTAAGGTCAAGAGCATTTCTCGTATTCTGCAATAGTTTCTATTGATTTCAATCAGAACAATATTTTTAGAAGGATTCAGCGTATATAATGAAAACAGGAAGAGAGGCTTGACCGGTCACATCAACTATAATCTCTACATCAATGGGCAACTTTATTTAATAGTTTAGAAACTAAATAAATCTGATCTAATTAAGTTGCTAAGCTGTAAAAAATATTTATGTGAATTAATTTTTAATTCTTTGTGCCAGAAGGCAAGGGGATACCAGCCCTCCCTCTCTTCATATAAGCACAGTTTCAACCTATAAATTAATAAATCATGTTAACAAAGTCATCTCATTGCTTTAGAAATTCTGTTTTTTTTTCTTATACTTTGCTCCAGGAGTCTACTTTTGGACCTTTCCGATTATAAAGAGGTAACACAATATTTGGACCAAAAATGTTTTATGAATGAATGATTGTCTTTGAGTTTCATTATCTTGATTTTTAATATGGGAACTTCATTCCCTAAGAGACACCATGCTGGTCTAAACTATTTATCTATCTTGTTCAGTTTTATATCAACAATAATATAAAAAAATTCCCTGTACTAGTTTGTGCATGGGACTCTTTGAGAATTATCCAAATCTAAGCATGAAGAAAAATTAACTTTTAAATATTTTTTCTATGTATAGTTTAACTGAAGTATAATTTAGAGACAAAATTCACCAACATACCTGTACAATTCTTTAAGTTTTGAAAACTTAAATCACCACCACAATCAAAATATTGAACATTTCTATCATCCCCTAAATTTTTTTATCTTGTACTCCTTTTGAAGTTAGTCTTCTTCCCTATCCATAGACCTTAGTAACCACTGGATTGCTTTCTATTGCCTCTTAACAAACAGTAGGTAATCTTTGTGCCTGGTTTCTTTCTTTCATTTTAATGCTTTGGATATTCATTCTTGTAATTGCAAATATCAGAAGATTGTTTTTTTATATCACTGAGTAGTTTAGATACACCACTATTCGTAGATCCCCTAGATGATGGGTATTTATGTTCTTTCAGTTTGGGGCTATTAAGAAGAAAGCTGTTATAAACACTGTTGAACAAGTCTTTCAGTGGACATATGTCTTAATTTGGGGGGTAATTACTTAGTAATGTTTTGCTGGGTTTTATGTTATGTGTATGTTTAATTTTATAAGAAATTGCTGCTAAACTGCATTTCCTTTTTTTTTTTTTAAGAATTTGTTTATTTATCGTCAGAGAGAGAGAGAGATTGAGCACTCAGGAGCAGGGTGAGAGCCAGAGAGAGAAGCAATCTCCCTGTGGAGAAAGGAGCCCAATGTGGGACTTGATCCCAGGACCCTGGGATCCTGACCTGGGCAAAAGGCAGATGCTTAACCAATGAGCCACCCAGGTGTTCAGAAACTGCTAAACTGCTTTTCCAAGTGGCCATACCACTTTATATTCCAGCCAGTGTTATATAAGAGTATAATTATTCCATATCTTCAATGACACTTGCTTTTTCTCTTTTTAATTTTAGTTATTCGATTTGGTGTGTGGTGGTATTTCATTGTGATTTTAATTTGCATTTCCCTAAGTTTTCACAATATTAAGAATCTTTTCATGTGCTTATTTTCCATTCATGTATCTTTTTACTCTTTCCATAGTTTCATCTTTTCCAGAATGCCATACAGTGGGAATTATACAGCATGTAGCCTTTTAAGTTTTGCTTCTTTCATTCAGTAATGTGCATGTAAAGTTTATCCGTATCTTATCATGGCCTGATAGCTCATTCTGTTTTATAGTCGAATAATAGTCTATTGTCTGAATGTACCACAATTTATTTATCCATTCACCCACTGAAGGATATCTTGGCTGCTTCCAACTATGGGCAATGATGAATAAAACTGTTCAGGATTTTATGTGAAAGTAAATTTTCAACTATTTTTTTTGTGTAAATACCAAGAAATGCAATTGCTGGATTCTATGGTAAGAGTATGTTTAGTTTTTTGTTTGTTTTCTTTTTTTTTTTAATTGAAGTATAGTTAACATACAACATGAACAAACATTAGTTTCTGGTGTGTAATATAATGATTCCACAATTCTATATGTTACTCATTGCTCACCATCAGTCACCTAGTAGAGTTCACTTGTCTAGGAAACCACCAAACTGCCTGCCAAGGTGTCCCTACCATTTTGCATTTTCACGAGAAATGAATGAAAGTTCCTGTTCATCCTTACCAGCATTTGGTGTTGTCAGTGTTCCAGGTTTGGGACCCATGCTAATAGGTATGTAGTGAAATTCATTGTTGTATTAGTTTGCACTTCCCTGATGGCATATGATGTGGAACATCTTTTCATAGGCTACTTTGCCATCTATAGATCTTTTCTTTGGGATATATGCTAAGGTCTTTGGCTCATTTTTTAATCAGCTTTATTTTATTAATATAATTTCAGCTTTATTGAGGTATAATTGACAAAATTGTAAAATATTTAAAGTGTACATCATGTTGACATATGTAAGCATTGTGAAAGGATTTCCCCCTTCTATTTAACACGTCTATTATCTCTTTGGGTGTGTGTGTGTGTGTGTGTGTATATGTGAGAACATCTAAATTCTATTCTCCCAGCAAATTTCGATGACAAAATACAGTGTTATGATTGTCACCATGTTTTACACAAGATGCTCTGACCTTATTCATTTTGTATCTGAAAGTTGGTATCCTTTTACCAGCCTCTCCCTATTTGCCCCACTCTCCAGCCCCTAGTAGGCACTTTTCTACTTTCTGTGTATTTGAGCTTGTGTTTTTGTTGTTATTATTTTTGTTGTTGTTTTTTCAACTTCCACGTGAAAATGATAACCAACCAGTATTTGTCTTTGTCTAGCTGATTTCACTTAGCATAATGCCCTCAATCAAGTTCCATCCATACGGTAGCAAATGGCAGGATATCTTTCTTTCTTTCCAGTGACAGATTAGATCTCATTATTTTAGGGAGCCTCCACCTCTGGACTGCGAGCTTCACAAGAATTCTCAGTTTTTGTTTTTGGGTTTTTGTTTGTTTGTTTGTTTCCCTTTTCTTCTCCCTACTTTAGCCCTAAAGAGGGCTGGATTTCGTCATTTCCCTTCTCTCAGGTGAATTAGGCTCTGTTAATTCCCCCAACAGGTCAGGCTGTGGTTAATTATTTTCCCCTTGAGGGCGGGCCTTGTTAAGAAAGTGGCTCCTTTCCTCCTCTCCCTGCTGGAATTACCAGGTGTTTTGTTTTGTTTTTTTGTTTTTCTCTTTTGATATTTACTGTGGTGGCATTTACTGATATTTAACCTAGTGAAGCTCCAAGAGGTAAATCTCACCATATTATGGGCTTCCTCTTCCTTGTCCCTGGGTTCCTAGAGCTTTTAGTTCTGAGTTGTTTACAGTGAGATTCCAGAACTTAAGGTTCAGTCTAGGTTTTCCTATCCTAGCCCAAGTCCTTGTACCGCGCCCCCCAGCCCCGGCCAGTTTCATTTTATGAGTCTCTGCTCTTGGTTAAGGCAGGACTGTGATTGTTGTCCGACTCTCTATCCTGGGGGCCTTGGGCTTCTCTGCGTCCTTCCTTCTCTTAAGAATCCAAGGAACATTGTTGATTGGTCAGCCTGTTCAGGTTTTTTGCTGGTTAAGATAGATTGGTGGCTTCCAAGTTTTTTACATGTGGAACTGGAAACTGGCTGAAGGTAGGTTTCTTTTCTTTTTTATTCGGAGAGTTACTCAGATTGTTTATTTCTTCTCGAGTGAGTTTTGGTTGTTTGGATTCTTTAAGGAATTTGTCCGTTTAAGTTTTCCAAGCCATTGGCATCAAGTTATGACTATGTCCTTTTTACAATTCTTTTAATGAGATTTAATTCAGAAGTTCAGTGGGTTTTCTGCATATGTCATTGCTCTTTTAATTTCTGTGGAATCTGTACTGACATCGTCTGTTTGATTACTAATACTGGTAATTTTTGTCTTTTATTTTCCCTGTTCATTTGACTAAGGGTTTATCAATTTTATCTTCCTAGTGAAGAAAAAATCGTAAAATAAGTGTTTAAAATAAGTGTTTGTAAAATAAGTGTTTTTTTGTATACTTATTTTGTAAAATAAGTGTTTAATGCTATGAAATTTCCCTTTACACATTCATTAATTTGTGTGTATCCAGCAAATTGTAAATACGGCAGTTTTACTTTCATTTAATTGAAGGAATTTTATAATTCTTTCTGTGATTGGTTGGCTTTAGTATCTTTTTATAATGTGCTGTTTAATTTCTAAATATTTAGGTATTTTTCATTTATCTCTTTGTTTTTTTGCTCCAGTTTCTTATATATTCACATATTTTGTATAACTTTCATCTTTTCAAATATATTGAGACTTTTCATTTTACATTAACCATATAATTACAATTTTTAAGAAGTTTAAAAAATGAAAAGCAAGCCTTTAATATTTTCTCTTACATCTTCCGGTGTTATGACTTAGTGTATATCCAGATTTCCATTTGGTCTCATTTTTCTTCTGTCTGGGTTACTAAGGGTTTTTGAAGTATAGATATGGGAAATTAAATCTCAAATTCAGTATGTTTGAAAAAAATCTTTGTTTCATCTTTAGTTTTGAAAGATGCTTTTGCTGGGTGTGCATCTCCTGCTTCCCCCCCACACAAACTTTGTGTTCTTTAAAGATTTCACTCAGTAACCATCTGTTTACACTGCTTCTGAAGAGAAGTCTACTATCATTATTGTTTTTGTTTTTCTGTACATATTTTTTCTATTGCTGCTCTGAAATTTAATGATCAGTAGTTTCAGCATTTTGCTGATGATGTGCCACTTTTTTTCTTTTTGTTCCTTCTCCTTTGCATAAAGTTTTTTTATTTCTATTTTATAGTTTTTATCAAATTAAAAAAATATTGTTTTTATCAATTTTTTTCCCTCTCTGTGCCTCCTCTTGAGAGGAGGAAAAACATCACTTAAAGACTGTAGATTTGTATTTGGTCCAAGCAAAAAACAAATAAAACTAAAGAAACCTCTTTATGAGACTCTAATAACCACCAAGTTAGACTGTGGGTAATTTCCCACAGCTCACTGATAAACTCTGTCTGCTTTTTTCAAATCTTTTTTTCTCTCACTACTTAATCTTGGATAGTTTTTATTATAATGTGTATATTTTCATTAAGCTCCTCATATGCTTTAAATTCCATCTAGTGTAATTTTCATTTTAGATATTATATTTTTTATCTATAGAAGTCCCATCTAAATGTTTTTCTTATAATTCCATTTCTTTCATCTCATGGGCATTCTTTCCTCTATCTTCTTGAATATGTGGAGAATAGGTATAATAGAAATCCCCTTGCCTTTGTAACAAGTCCCTCCCTGTCTGCTAGATCCATCATTTCTAAATTTGTTTCTGTTGAGTTTTTTCCTCCTAATTTTGGGTCAGCTTACCTTGTTTTTTTGTTTTTGTTTGTTTGTTTGTTTTTCAATTTTGGTTGGATGTTTGACATTGTGTATTTTACTTTGTTGGTCACTGGGTTTGTCGTATCCTTTTCATTACTGTAGGATTTTGTTCTAATGCACAGCTAAGTTGCTTGAAACACAGTTTTATTCTTTTAAGGTTTGCTTTTAAGCTTTGTTAGGTCAGATCCTGTGTAGCCTTTAGACTAGGGCTAATTTGGCTCTGCTGCTAAAGCAGTACTTTTCTGAGGATTCTACTTGATGCCCTGTGCAGATGCTACTGGATGCCCTGTGCAGAACACAACCTCAGTCCTATTGTAGACTCGGAATATTGTACCATTTACTCTTTCCCCGTGGTACTTTGCACAATCTAGCTGATTTCCACACATTCATGCGGAGATCATTATTTGGCCCAAGACTCGAGGGGACTCCTTTGTCTTTGTCAACTACTGGCTTCTCTGTGCATCTCCCTCCTCTTTGTGCCAACTCCTCCCTTCTGTTCTTGAATTTCTAGCCATCTTGGGCTCCCTGAAGCACAAAGTCTGACTCTCCAACTCAGGAAATGCACCAGGCTCTGTTTAGATTACTCCTCCATATGGTATATCCTAGAATCTCTGTCGAGAAAACGAGCTGGGGTGACTGTAGGGCTCATCTAATTTGTTTTCCATCTCTCAGGGCTCACTGTCCTCTTCATGCCTATATTTAATGTCTGAAAAAAATATATATATGAGTACATGTATGCATATTATATAGATTTACACATGCATATTATATATGTACATATTCACATATATTTAGAAGAATTATATACATATTCTACTTTTCCTTTGTTTAAAGTGAGTATATAAACTATAAATCGGGCCTCTGTTATCCTGTTGTGACCCCAAAGTTGAAGTCTATTTATTGGTTTTGTATCATTTTTTGGTCTTTTTCTGTTTTTTTTGTTTTGTTTTGTTTTGTTTTTTACTTGGACCAAATACAAACCTATAGTCTTTGAGTCATGTTTTACTTCATTCTCTAGGGTTCTAGTTAATATACCAAACAATTCATTAGGATAGTCTTTTTTCTTTCTTTTTCTCTTTCTTTCTTTCTGTCAGCTAGTGAGGGTTATTACTTGTCATTAGCTATTTCTCAAAATCAGTAGCCAGTCTTAGGTAGCCAAAGAAGCTGGGTGCGTCTTTACTCAGATCATTTCTTTTATAGGTAGGTAGTGAACTATTTTGTTGAATTCATGCTACATTGTCTCTCTTATGCATTCAAATCAAGAACTTAAAGATGTATGTGGCATATGTATGTGTATATGTATTTTCATGGTCCATTCACTGTTGATCAGGAGAATCATTAGAATTTGTTAAATAAATCCCCTCTGATACTCACCTCAGAACAAGTGTTTTCAGTTATTCAAGTGGGAAGCAGCCTGGTAGTTTCTCAGTTTTTGAACCTGCTATGGAAGACGATAGCTTATTTCTTTGAGGTCCATTTATCACCCCAACAAAATCATTATGGGGTCCTCCAAGGAAACTGTGTGTACCATATTACCTATATTTGTTAGATATATAATCCACATTTACTGAAAATTTCATGTCTGTTTTCAAATAATGGAACAACAAAGAGAAAAAGATCTTAATGATTTTCCTCCTAAAATTAATATTATATTTCACCATATCATTAAATTGAATTTGAATTATTATATTACATTAATATCATAATTTAGTGCTTTTTACTGTAGACCTCATAGATGTCTGTATTTGTTACAAGGTTTTAAAAATGGGATTTTGTTTTTCTTAACTGATTAAATTTTCTAAGTCATTCTGCAGTACAATTAAACTTACTAATTTGGAATTTGTAGGAAGAGTCTGTATAAATGTGGTATGAATTAATGAAAATATTAAAAGAAATTCAATTAAGTTCATTTTAAAACTATTTGATGTAAAAAGCTATGCTGACAAAGTAAGTGTTGTCAGTGGTAGATCCCTAGGAAACTTCTTTGAATTGGTAGATTGGATTGATTTTCAATTAACATATGGGTTGTTTCTATGCAAATAAAGGTTTCTCAGTCACTTAAGGGAATGTTGGGAAGGTTCACACTCAACAATAGTTGTGAATATTACCTCTGAAATCTGTTTGCCCCTGTATTTATACATACCGTTTGTTTAATAAACAATCCTTCATTTCAAGTAACTTATTTTAAATTGGTATAATACAAAAGTAATGCAGTGGTTCTTTATTTCTAGGTATAGAAATATGCATCATTTAAGTTTTTCTCTTTAGATGTTACTTCACTATTTTTAAAATATATTTAATAACATTTTCCCTAAACAATTAATTTGGATCCATCTTACAAATAAAAATACCCAAGAGCTTCCTTTCTAGTAAATCAAACATTTTCTTTTTTATAATTGAGTTGTGGTAAGTCATTGCATTTTGAAAAAAAAAATATGTTTCTAAAGAATGTATAAACCACAGCATATCTGCTTTAGAATACTAGGATGTTTGATTAGATGAGCTGATCTCTAAAATCTTTTCCAATTTGAATTTTCCAGATGGAGAAATTGAGGCTCAACAAGATTTTAGAATGACTAGTGTATAGTATGTAGTTTATGGTTCACTAAGTCATGAGTTAGGTCACTTCTATCTCTATTGCATACTTTATTGCTTAATATCTTGTTAATCAATCGACTTGCATAGGCAAATGAATGATACATGGTAACACCATGGATTCATCAAGTATCTAGATAGGATATGTTTTATATAATATGCGACTTTTAGTTCTTAGACATTCCATTAGTATTTGGTTAGTGCCCCCTCTGTGACCTAATTAAATTTCCTGGGGATATTGTGATAGCCTTGTTTGAATTGTGTGTGAATCACTCTGTCTTTAACTTCTATGAAAATAAACAAGTGAAACATTCTGCATTTTGTAAGTTCAGATACCTTTTTATTGAAATTCAGAAGTTGAGATTTTTGGCCTTTGTGAGATAATTGATCATATCAAATTTTCTTTCTTTAGGCTACCCATAGTTCTAGGTAACTAGCTCCATGAGAATCCATAAACTAATTCTAGAAAGTGTGAACTAAATAATTTTCTACTTGCATATTTATGTTTATGCATTTTACAATTGAAAAATGTTCAACACAAACATCATATTAAAGCCTTCTGTTCCATGTTAATTGGTTAGTTTGGAATATCACATTGATTACTATTAAAATACAGGTTTGGAAAGAGTTGGCTCAATTTTGATTTACTGACTTTTTGTTGTTTTTCATGTGTTTATGATTCTAAGTGCCAGTTGCACTGAAATTTCAATCGTCATTTATTTGGTTAGATTTTTATCTTTAATTATTAGTGTTTTAATGATATCTATTTTAAATAAATAAAGTGAATTCACATAGGACTGAGAGACTGAGTTTTATTTTTTTAATGTTCCAGAGCAAAAGTTTTCATACCTGTAAATAGGATCTAAAGAGCTAGTATATATTTCCTCTTTTTACACTATTTCTCTTTCTCCTTAATTCCCTGCCATTGTTTAATTCACAGATTTTTACAACTGGAAAGGTCTTGAAAAGTTTCTATTTAATCTTTATCTTTTATAAGATAAGAGAAAGAACATCTCTAAAGCCTAAGAGATATGTCTATATTAGCTTTGTTGATCGTTGCTAGTCCTAAATTTTCCCCAGAAGATTGCTAGATTTCTTGAAAAGAAACTTAAATCTTCCCAAAATAGTTTATTTTCCATTCTTAGAGGAGGTAGAAAGTATATGCTTAGAGAGATTCAGTCTCAGTTCCCTCCCTGTATCCTGTAATTGATGAGGAACCAGAAGGAAGAAAGTGAACCTTTGAGAAGGTGGATCAAAGTTTTTTAGGGGTTTCCTCCCAGTTGGCCTTTATTTCTGTCTTTTGGCATAAATGCCTTAAGATGATTGGCAAGGCCCTTAGGTTCATAATTTCAAGTGCAATTGTAACAGAGAGACCAGTGTTTACCAAGATCTAGGCTGTCTTTGCTGTGGTTTGGTAGAAAGTCCCCGGAAATGGCTGTCTAGGAGGGTACTAACTTTATAGCTACCATCACCACCACCATGACAGCAAACTTTCCTTTGGGTGGGACTCTATGACTAGTTTTTGCTAACTGTGTAAGAGCAGAAAGGATGTATCATTGCAGGGACAAGGCGGTGAGACACCAATGTGCCTTTCTACCTTGCCTCTCTTTATTGACTGAGGCACAGAGGAATGTCCGGCTGTAGGATTCACCAGTGTGCAGAATAGAAGGAATCACTTTCAGAAAGAGAGCTGCCTATGTATCAGGAACATCCTTAATAAGCTGTTAGAAGAATGATAAATAAACCTTTGTTATGTTAAGTCACTCCAGTTTTGGTGTTTATTTGCTATAGCCATAGCCACTCACATTACAGTGACTCAAATGGCTTTCTGGATTAATCATGTCAAATAAAAATAATATGCTTATTCCTTTTACTGCCTAGATGTTTCCCTGTGTCTATAAAGGAAGAAATAGTCTTATTTTTATTGTGAAAAGTAGGGAAGAAAAAAAAATGTCATGAGGAGAGATAAAGGCAGTGTCTTTGAAGCATATGTTTATATTTATAAGGCATATCATTGTTTATCTCTCAAGCAATTTTCCCATCTCACATGAGATGTACCATCCCCTTTCCCATGCCTACTGTCATACTGGGTGACTGATTTATAGAACACATTGCCATTGAATCCATAAGCCTTCTCCCAAGCTGTTTCTGTGAATGTAATATAATGCCCTTTAAGCTTTATTTAGAATTCACTGTCGTGTTAGTACAGGCATTTCGTGACACGCTTTCATAAAAATACTAAGATTTATATGTGCTGAAAAGCACATCCCTCATGTTAGGATTTGGGGTAAGATAAATCATGTAAGGCTGTGCATGAAAATTTCACATAATGAGGATGTGTCATTTTCATATTGGTTGAATTGTTTTTAGGTACTTGCAGAGTGACTGTTGGTTATGAAACATGGCAATATAATATTAGTAATAGTAAAAATAATAGTAGCCAGCATTTTTGAGGCTTCACTATATATTATATACTGTTCAATTTTATAAAATATATTAACTCATTTAATCTTCATAGAAAATGGATGAGGTGGGTTACTAACATAACCTCATTTACTGATGAATAAAAAAGAGATGTTAGCTAACTTGTTTCCACAGAGAGTAAGCTGGAATTCAGACTTGGAGCTGACCATTGTTAGCCACTATACTGTAAAACCTCCTAGCTGAGACTTGGGAACTGTGATAAAAAAAGAATAAAAGTTTTATATTTCAACCTTTCTTTACTGAAACAGCTAGGCATGCACATGAATTAGATACTCAGTGAAGAAAATGATTAAGCATAGATTTAATGAGACATAGTGACATTTGATCTGTGTGCTAGATGGGATAAGCCGGACTTGACACAGAAAGAGAGGATCAGGAACTAACATGATTGAGTGTTTTATATGTATGTTCTCATTGAAAACCCCCTCCCAAAAAGTCAACCCAGCAAAATAGTTTTTTATCATTGAATTTTTAAGCAAGGCAGCTGAAGCACAAGGGAATTAAATAACTTTCTTGTCAAAGTAAGAGTAAATGTAAGAGCTGGGATTTAAATTCAGCCTTTTTAAATACAAAATAGCAGATTTTCCACTATTATTATCTATCCAGCTAAAGGGTCTTGCAGGAAGGAGAATGGTATGGGAACTCTTAGAGATATGAACATGGTTAGAATCAAGCATCTTGTGTTTTCAGAGTACAGGGATCTTAGGAGATGATGGAGAAATGAATGGGAATAAGGAGATGGGTTGGTTAATGGATGGGGGACATTATATTGAAGAGTTTATGTTCAGTGGACATGAAAGTGATGATGTAGAATTTTAGACAGAGAGTAGGGCTGTGGATTAAATTTGAGAGCACCGATCCACAAATTAAGGAAGAAATGAAGAGCCAAAAAAAAAAAAAAAAGGAATTTCATTCTGAAAAGAGAGAATCAAAATAAATTAAAAAATAGAGTACCTATGGAGCACCTGGGTGGCACAGTCTGTTAAGCAGTTGGTTTTGGCTCATCATGATCTTATTGTCATGAAATCAAGCTCTACATCAGGCTGCTCAGTGCAGAGTTGACTTGAGATTCTCTCTCCTTTGCCCTCTGCCCCTCCCACTTACACACAAACACACACACTCTCTCTCTCTCTCTCTATCAAAATAAATAAATAAATCTTTTTAAAAAAAGGAAACAGAGTACCTATTATATGTACAACATCAAGCTAAACTTTAGAAACAATACAAAGAAATATCAAATAGGGTTTCTATAATTCAGTATCTTTAATTGGCCAGTCAATCCAAGGTGTTTGCCATTTGAAAAAATGTGCCCTAGATAATGGGTCAGCCCATCATTTGGTATTGATAATGAATAATAGAAAATTCCAAGTAAAAGTTGACTTTTAGCGTATTTGTCTAATCTTTTCACATCTAAATTCAATTAAATTATAGATTTGCAAAAATTGAGACAATCTATATCAACCATAGATGGTTGTCATCAATAAACTAAAAAAATCTGAGTAATTTCTGTCAAATATAGTACATAAGAGATTGAATTTCAAAAATTTGTCTGTGCCTCTTCCTAAATAGTTCTAAAGAGAAATAGTTCTATAAGAGAGATAATTCATGGTTGGAAATATCACTGGAAGAACTATACTAACAGTCATAATTGAAAGATATAACTATTGTCTGAGAAATCATCTGTTTCCTACTGATGCTTTGGAGAGCCACGATAAACACCAGAAAGTCACACTGAGGAGAGAGTACTTGGAAACATTTGATTCCTGCCTCCCCTCAAAGTAAGACAGGCAGTTACTTCATCTAGATGCCATTTTGTTCCAAACATGTTCACTGTTGTCTGTCTTAAACCTACTCTTTGATGCATGAGTATCGGTCTTGTATCCCAGCCCTCTTTGGCCATGACTAATTAGTCTAGAGAGTAACACATGACTAAACTAAGGATAGTTAGGACCTAATTAAGGTGCATCGTTATGCAAAATGCTCTGAATGAGCAATTATTTTAATTTATCAGCTCCATTCATATCCATTCACTTGCCTTCTGTCAAGAATTCTGCCATCAGGGAGATTCAAATCAAAACCACATTGAGATACCACCTTACACCAGTTAGAATGGCCAAAATTAGCAAGACAGGAAAAAACGTGTGTTGGAGAGGATGTGGAGAAAGGGGAACCCTCTTACACTGTTGGTGGGAATGCAAACTGGTGCAGCCACTTTGGAGAACAGTGTGGAGATTCCTCAGGAAATTAAAAATAGATCTTCCCTATGACCCTGCAATTGCACTGCTGGGTATTTACCCCAAAGATACAGATGTAGTGAAAAGAAGGGCCATCTGTACCCCAATGTTTATAGCAGCAATGGCCACGGTCGCCAAACTGTGGAAAGAACCAAGATGCCCTTCAACGGATGAATGGATAAGGAAGATGTGGTCCATATACACTATGGAGTATTATGCCTCCGTCAGAAAGGACGAATACCCAACTTTTGTAGCAACATGGACAGGACTGGAAGAGATTATGCTGAGTGAAATAAGTCAAACAGAGAAAGTCAAGTATCATATGGTTTCACTTATTGGTGGAGCATAACAAATAATATAGAGGACAAGGGTAGATGGAGAGGAGAAGGGAGTTGAGGGAAATTGGAAGGGGAGGTGAACCATGAGAGACTATGGACTCTGAAAAACAACCTGAGGGTTTTGAAGGGGCGGGGGTGGGAGGGTGGGGGAACCAGGTGGTGGGTATTAGGGAGGGCACAGATTGCATGGAGCACTGGGTGTGGTGAAAAAACAATGAATACTGTTACGCTGAAAATAAATAAAAAATTAAAAAAAAAAAAAAAAAAAAAAAAAAGAATTCTGTCAAGAACTCAGAGACTGGGGCGCCTGGGTGGCTCAGTGGGTTAAGCCTCTGCCTTCGGCTCAGGTAATGATCTCAGGGTCCTGGGATCGAGCCCCGCATTAGGCTCTCTGCTCGGCAGGGAGCCTGCTTCCCCCTCTCTCTGCCTGCCTCTCCGCCTACTTGTGACCTCTCTCTGCCAAATAAATAAAATCCTTAAAAAAAAAAAAAAAAAGAACTCAGAGACTATTGAGCTATGTTGGTAAATGCTGGGTTGGTGGCCATGTTGAACCATGAGTTTAATGAGTAAGTATTAGAACATGAGTCTAATAGCTGGTTGTTAAAGGATGGGATGAACATGCAGAAAGAGGAGAAACACAGTACTAGATATACCTAGAGGCAGTAGGTTCCTCAGGTCTTGACATACCTTAACTTCTTTGCAGAAAGTTCATTCTTCAGGAATTCAGTAAGACTCTATACCTTAAAATAATTACTTTCTTTGTGAGATAATTTTGATTGGTCTTTAATCCTTGAAACCAAAAATGTCTTAAAACATTATCAACTGAGGGGTGTCTGGGTGGTCACTGGGTTAAGGCCTCTGCCTTCAGCTTGGGTCACGGTCCCAGTGTCCTGGGATCAACTCCCACATTGGACTCTCTCCTCAGTGGGGAGCCCGCTTCCCTTCCTCTCTCTCTGCCTGCCTCCCTGCCTACTTGTGATCTCTGTCTGTCAAATAAATAAATAAAAATCTCAAAAAAAAATCATTATCAACTGAAAAGAGAAACTGGTTGGTATATAGGTGAAACTTCCTACTGGAGCAAACACCCCCCCCCCCATGTTGGTCCTTATATACTTTAGTGCTGGATTACCTGCAAAGTAACTGAAAAATTAAAACAAAACAAAAACAAAAACAAAAACCTCTTTTCCCCCATCTATCTGTGTCTACAGGTTTTGAATAATAACCTAGATGACCAACAGAAGCTCTGCATGTTAGTTAAAACCACACAAGCTGATATCCTAGATAAATCTGGAAGGCTTGTGACTTAACACAATGGAAGTTTGTTTCTTTTCCATGTAGAGTGGTATCTGTGTTAGGTGGAAGCCTCTGACACACCCAGTCATCCAGGGGCCTAAGCCGGTAGAGGGGGTCCAATTTTAGTGCGTAACTCCCAAGAATGCTCTGATGATTGGCAAGTCTTGATGACTGGCTTCCTCTTGACAAGGTGAAGAGAAAAATGGGAGACCGGAAAGGAACTCCATGGTTAGGTTTGGAAAGATAATATATTACTCATGCCTAAAGTCCATTGGCTAGAATTTAATGATAAGGAAAATAAACTTGGGGACATCATTTAGTTGTGTGTCTAGAAGGAAAGGAAATAAATTTTGTGAACAACCAGTTTTGTGCTGTAGTATCTCAACTTCCGATATTTTATTGCCTGCAATACCTGCTCTGTCAAACTGCAATGTAATACTGATCATATAAATACTGAGGAAATAACCCACATCCAGCCTATTCAGAACAACTTCCACCCTATGATGTGGGTATTAAAAAATAGAACATTTTAGATATGCTTTAATTCATAATACATAAAGATACTAAATCTGGTTGCTGAAAGTAGAAGTCTTTATGACAAATCATCTGAGACTGGGAGATTGCATGGAAATGGAAAACATTCGGATGTGTTCTTAGAAAACTTAGAGGTAATTACTGATAAAATAAATGCAATGTGTACATCTTTCTAAATCAGTCAAACAACTGAGCAAAAGAAAAAAATATATAGTTTTACAGGCCTACTGTCTATCCTGGGACAGTGCATGCTTCTATAGTTTGAATTAACCCATTTGTTATTTATAAATAGGATAATGATATCAGCATAATACACAAGTCACACTGATTTATACACTTTTTTTCTCTCATCCCATTAAGGATTTTTGCCATCAAGTAACAGTAGTTAAACACAAACTATATTAATACAACTGGTTGCAGTAAAGTGTAGAGCAATATTCTGTCCAAGACACCCTTGTATTTCACCATTTCTGCAGGAACTATTTTTGACCATGCTCTCTATTATGTGTTGTATGCAACAGTGCTTACTGTAGCTAATTTTGCTGGAAATGTAGTATGTCTTTAAAAAAATGATAAAGTGTATTTTTACTAGGGTTGTTTGAGCTAGTGAGTGAGATACAGAGCTGTAGTTGTGGAGGTTTTGAACACTCTCTCAAACCTACTTTTCTTTACAAACCATATTATTTTTATTGATGTTGCAGAATGTGAAGTTCTCAGCACTGCGTATATTTCGCTACAGAATGCACCTCTCTTTTCAGTTATAAGTGTCAAGGACACAGTCAAAACTACCTCTAAGAAAATGGAAATGTATTAATTCATGTAATTGGATTGCTCAAGGGTTTTGTTGGCTTCAAGCACATCTGTAGCCATGCCTTAAAATAGAACAAAACAAAACAAAAACCAAATAGGATTTTAAGTATTCATCTCTTTTTCTTTATCTCTTAGCTGGGCTTCTCTCAATTCAAACTAAGCTGGACTTTAGTTTGAATGCAGGCTTTCTCTATAAGGCAGATTAAGGGGGTTTATTCAGACTAAGGCTCGTTCATGGTGTCATGATACATATATCAGTGTTAGCAAGAGAAACATAGCATAGTCAAAAGGATGATCAAAGAGAATTAATATGGAAGATATTTGCAAGTTTCAGGCAGGTCTAGAGACAGCTTGATGAGAATGTTTGCACTCCTAGGCTGAAGAAATAAACAGAAGAATGAGTTATCAGAACCAGTGATTATGGGAGTTGTAAGAGAGGGCCCCTCCACAGGAACTGTGGTAGCAGAAAAACACAGCTACTGCCAAAATGCAGCCCAGAGGGAGAGAACTGAAGGAATAAATATATCAAAATTTCTTTCTTTCTTTCTTTCTTTCTTTCTTAGTCTTCAAATGTCTCCCATGAGCCAAATCTAACTGAATGTAAGAGAATCCAGGTGATGCAGCCCATAGAGGTCAACTTCCGAGGGTACAGAGCAAGGTGGGAATTTAGTACACAAGGGAAAATGGGGGATATCCAACATGCCCAGTTTAACCCCATGAATAAGTAGATAGGGTTTCTTCCCGTGGCCAGAAGTAATTTTTTTTAAGGTTTTTTATTTATTTATTTGACAGAGATCACAAGTAGGCAGAGAGGCAGGCAGAGAGAGAGGAGGAAGCAGGCTCCCCGCCAAGGAGAGAGGCCAATGCGGGGCTCGATCCCGGGACACTGGGATCATGACCTGAGCCAAAGGCAGAGGCTTTAACCCACTGAGCCACCCAGGCGCCCGCCAGATGTAATTTTTAGGGGAAGTTCTCATTGGCCCTCCATGGACCATATGTCCACACAGGGTAGTCAAGGAAATGTGGTGTTCTGGTTGTACAGTCTTGTCAGTGTTGGTGTCTAGATAATATGATTAACAACTGGCCAATAACTTGTATTTGGGGAGGAGTTTTCAAACAAAGTACTTCTATAGATCCAAGAAGCTGGCATAGTAGACTCTCTATCTGGTTTTTGAGATCCACATTTTCCCCTACAGGTGAGAAAGCCCAGTAGATCCCAGTTGCTTTGTACTTTAGAGCAATTTAAAAATTCACTTTTCCACAGAGAGGGAGGAAGAAGTAATACTGAGAGTGAAGAATTGTGTCTTAACCATACTACTTTCCTTTGGGAAGGTGAGCTAAGTTTTTATTTGATTGTTTGTTTGTTTGTTTGTTTTGGGTTTTTTTTGGGGGGGATGTATAGAAGAAGGAAGAAGAGGATAGTTCCTCATACTTCAAAAAATATTTATATCCTCAGAGTGTAACCTAAGACCTGAGAAAGACTAACTGGTCAATAAATGTTTTATGAAATGGCTAATTGTCTGAACAACAGTTTCTAAACTATATTATGTTTGCAATCTCCCAGGTAGCTGAGGAAAATGAAAGTTACCTGCTGTTGACCATGTAGGATCCAGATCCACACTCCAAATGCTGAAAACTTTTTCCATTATGGAATGAAGTTTTACCTTAATTCTAAATTAATGTTCACCATAGAAACCATGTTCTACTAAAGCATCTATTTTAATAGTTAACAGTACAGAAAAATGTAGCCATTTGTAAATACTCTTCCAGTACAAGGACTTAAACTCTTTTTCAAGTAGGATTATTCCTTTGGTTTGGTGAAAATTGCCATATAACAAAACAAAAAAAGAAAGAAAACAAAACAAAGCAACAAACCAGTCACTGTGAGATTATAATGGACATCAAGCTGGTTTCTCTCCCTGTCCATTCTCTTTTATCACAGTAATTTGTATCTTGAGAGCTTCTGACCATCTAGATACAATCAGTTGCTCATAAATTCTTTTTTGTATTGTGAGAATGCAAGTTGAAATGATTGATTAAGTGGAAGAACTAAGAAATACAGGCAGGGCTAATGGAAATTACGTATATCCAGTAGACAGAAGCCTACTGATTTATATATGTATATTTGAAGAGTACTACTATAACAACTGGTTCATGAATGGTCAACTGGTTTAACGTCACCGAAATGACCTTTTATTTTTCTTTAATTTGCTTTTTAAAATTGACCAAGACTTCCATTTGAAGAGTGCTAGCGGTTTTCTATTTGAGACCCTTTGGGAAGACAGAAAATAGTGACTGTGTGTTCATTTGAAAAACTCAGCCTCCCATTGTGAGGGTCACAAAACTCACAGGCCCCACTGGAGTGAAGCTTAGCGAGGAATGGTGACTTTGTTCTGTTTGATTCTTACCTACACCAATTTGCCTGTGCATGGGCATTTGGTTTTACGATGCTTCTTCATATTAGATACTCTACACATTAGATGCTTTTCCACATTTCAGTCATAAAAAGAGCCTGGAAAGAGTTGATAGAAATGAAATAGGTATCATTTTATTTTTTTTTAATTTTTAATATTTTATTTATTTGTCAGAGAGAAGGGGAGAGGGAAAGAGAGAGAGAGAGAGAGAGAGAGAGAGAGGCAGAGGGAGAAACAGACTCCCAGTTGAGCAAGGAGCCTGATGTGGGACTCAATCCCAGGACCTGGGATCATGACCTGAGACAAAGGCAGACGTTCAAGCGACTGAGCCACCCAGGCATCCCACAGGTGGCATTTTTTAAAGTCACTCTTAGAATAAGTTTGAACCCCTTTCAAAGAAACATCCAAGACGTGGACACCCAACTAGTTTTACCTGCACAAAACTTCTGGGTTCTGTCCTTGGTATTAAGGAAGAACATACCCTAGACATTCCAGAGGTGAGGCCATATTTTCCTCTACTTTCTAAATATTTTTTTCTCTACTTTCTTTCTGTTTTCTTCTCAATTATTGAAATGCTCTAATGACTTACTATCTTTGCATTAGACTGATTAGTGTCCAAGAAATAAATGAAAAACTGTTCCCCACACTGAGGAGAAAAAGATATATCATAAAAGGAACCTTAGGACAAAAAAAGACTCTTAGTGAGGCTAGGTCCTTTGCAGTATGTTTGTAAAATATGTATTAATTCAAAGTCACACAACATTTACTTTCTTGACAGTTATTTTATAATTTTTGGTATCAATCAGTGGCTAAAGGAAATTCCTCTAAAATCAGCTGATTTGTCAAGTTAGTGTTAGAATCATGTGGGAATGAATTCCATTTGGTCATGTTAAAACTACAATAGCATTAACACTGATTTGTCATAACATTTAATATTTACTAACTATATCTGAATCTCAGAGAACTGTCTACTAAAAAAAAAAAAAGCTTGAATAAAATGTTAAATTCAGTCCCACTGTTACTATGACAACTGCAAGGAAAAGAAGAAGTCTGTCTTCCCTTTCATGGATGAATTCACATTATGTTTCAGTATATGCTCTCCCTGATATTCCTGGATAACTCCATGTGACAGGAAGATGCTCAGTTTCTACCGAGGAGAGATTCCTGTGTGAGAATAATCTGTACCATCTCTTGTAGGAGAGTGTGGTGTAGATGTATAATCCCTTCCCCATTAGCTATTTCAAACTCTCACAGCGGAGCTGGAAAGGTCAGCTATCATAGGTGGGGTTCAGTGATCTCATGAACCCTTAAATATTTTTAAGTTGTTGTTTATACATTCATATATCTGCCAAATTATATCAGATCTAAAGTTGTTACCTCAAGTTAACTGAGTTGTAAAATTTCCCCTATGTGTCTAGAAACTCTGTGAAAGGATACTAATGCTTGAAGGGTTTTAAAATATGTTTCAAGGATTGCTATTTTCCTGAATCATACCATCTTGGCTAAAGTCTGACTAAATTTAGACTTTGATATTGAATGTTCCTCAATGTGCCTGCTGTCATATCCCTTTTGTGCAGACCTGTAAGTAGGATTTAAGGGTTCAAAAGTGGAACTTGATGGCCCCTCTGTTAAGTAATCTTTATAGTAGTTTATCTAGTGAAGGAGAGGTATATTTTCCTATAATACCAAGGACTATATATTTTTTTCATATTATATGTTACTTGTTTCCATATAACAAAGGGTCAAGTGCTACTGTCTTCAATTTTAATGGCAAATATACAAAATGCATAACCAATGTGGTAAATCCTTTCAGATTGACATGGTGATAAAATAGTTAAGTAGATCCAAGATATGAAGAAACACTTAGAATACTTTGTTTCATATCTCAGAATAATTCCTCTTTGTACCACACCTCTTGCCTTGTCAGAATGGATGCTGATTAGCTAATGGCAATGCAGTTTGAAAATAATGGCTCCGGTACTCCATGAAATCCTTGGAGCTGGAAGGAATGAATAAAGAATGTCTGATTAATCCCCTTATTTCAAGACAGCGCTTGTATCTTAGTATTACTGATACGTAGGCTATCTTCTTTTTTATTTGAAGGTAAAAACAATTGCAATCTTCCACTAATAGTTGATTGTCAGGTCACATTTCAAAAAATCCTTGATTCCCAAATGAATGTTGCATAAGCTAATAGTTCATCATAGAAAAAGAAACAGGCTGTGTTCATCTAATGTAAAAAGAATTATTGCTGTTGATGAGTTTTGTCAAGCTTACATGATAGGTATTGTAGAAAGTTTATGCTAAAATTTCCAGGTTTGACTGGTTATTGAGACTTTACTTCAGTAAGTATTTATTGAACTCTAAGTTCAGGGTATATTAGGTTCTTCTGATGAAGGTGAAGAGGTCATAGTTTCCCTGCCCTTATCTACAAAGGCCTGGGGCAACAGAAAATAAACGGGTAAGTAATGCCTTAGACAAGAGCCACCTGCCCTGAGGGAGGTGCAAAGGAAATGTCACTGAAATGAAACATTCCACAGACATTTCCTTATTATGGGATTTTTAGAAAAGAATCTCGAAGATATGTTTAAGGATATAGATCGGGGGGACTAAAAGAGAAAGATCGCCAGATAGTGTTGATAGGCTACACAGCAGGGACTCTGGCCATGCATATGGCAAGAGAGGAAGGACAGGGATACAGGTAATTCTGTGGTTATGTTTAGGTATTTCTGCAGTCATGTTATTATTAAGAGTAGCAACAACACATATCTGAGTGTTTCCAATGGACTAAAATGTATTCTAAGCATTTTATATGCATTGTTCTCTGTCAGATGGCAAAGTAGCACTTACGGAGTTGGTTCTATCATTGTTGCAATTTTGTAGCCAAAGGAAGGTGAAACTGAGTAGTTGAAGCACTTGACTCAAGTTACACATGGTCAATGAGTGGTAGAGCTCACCTACACATCCAGTAAATCCTATGAGTGTCAGCCTAGAGTTAAATCCATTTTGCCTGAATCACAAGATACAGAGAGGTTACCCAGAGGAGCTAAGGATGGAAACATTCTTCATAGGGATGTAGAGAGCACTACTCCAGGTGTGGTCAGTGAATTTTTGCGAGTTATATCTGTTACTGTGCTGAGGCAATATAAATGCAAAATTTAAGAATCAATACTTCAAAACTATTTGACAGTAATTTTATGTGTATTGAATCTAATAATAATAATAATTGATCAAGCTTGCATCTTATACTTTATTTCATATTTCCAGGACTTTATTTTTGGTGTATGTTATAAGTAATGATCAACAACAGATTGGAAATTTTAAAATCAGAACAAAGCCAATGGGTATTTCATTGTATGTAGTTTGAGGCCATCCTGGTTTCTGTTCATTTCTATTATTCTTTCAGTGGGTTTAGTCCCTGCCTTGGAAGACTGCTGCAGAATGTAAAAGCAGGAACGTAGTAGCTAGCATCTAGCAGTGTGTTTAGCACATGGTAGATTTTCAGTCACAGCCAGCTAAGCATGTTACCGCAAGAATAAAAACCAAGAATTGCTTAACAGCTTTTTCATTGCATTTCACTCCAGTGAACATTTTGGTCAGGGGAAGGGTCCTGAAGCAGAACCTCCTTTCTTCAGCAAAGCCTCCTTTAGCCAGTCTAGTTTTGTGATTTGATCCCAGGGGAGGGGGCAAATGAGAAGAAAAAGGGCCATGTGAGGGATTTATGCCAAAAACAATTTGTAAAGAATTTAGAATCTGGTTGGACTCAGATCCATCTTCCGTCTTTTACAATGAGAACTAGTGCTTTAGAATGATGACTCGGGCACTTGGAGAGTTACAACTGCTCAGGGGAAGTTCCTGGTGCTCGATGCCCGCACTTCCCCACTAGAGGCAAACAGGACGATTTTGAGCAGCAAGGAGGCAGCATTAGCTGCTGTCTTTCAGAAATTTCAGCCTGATGTGCTGTTTTGCCAGGTTCACCTTTAAGGTCTTTCTTCTCTGTAACTTCTGTGCCTCCCAGGCCTTTCTCTCCCCTGCTTCAAATCCACAGGGTTGGCTTCCTCTTAAATCTTCCTCCCCTACAAAACTTCCTTCTTTTTAAGACCTGAATTTCCATATATCTTTCATAGAATATTATAGTCTTTCATAGAATCTTTGGGTCTGAATGCCAGCCTATTTGAGTAATCCTCTCTGCCATATGCCTGGAAGATTGAATTTTTCCTCCATGCTTAAAAAATGAGTTTTTATTTTCTGGCTGTGGCCCTCTCTCTCAGATTCTGAAACCATATGAAAGTAATCACATCTAGGATTTTAAAATTAAAGAAAAATCCTTTAATAAATGAATGAGTACTTTGTACAGATTTACCATGTACCTGCTATGTGCAGGCCTCTCTGCTGGACACAGGGAGCATACAAATATGGGTCACTGACTCTTTCAGTGTGTACTGGGAAGGTCCTTGTAGTATGCATTAGGAATAATTCTAAAACATACCCAAATAAAAGTAGAATAAGACAAAATAATTACAAATTGAAATTCTAGTGTTTTCTTTTTGCATCCCTGTGGGTCACCTGGAATACTCCTTAGACAAGTGTACTACTGTAAAAACCCTCTTCAAAGGTGGGATCATACAGGTATTACGTAAATACATCACAAAGTAGAATATAATTTATTGTGACAGTTATAAAAGTAATGATACACAGTGATAGATGGGAGCTATTACTGCAAATTGAATGGATTCTAAGCATTTATTTCACAGTTCTCTCTATGCACCTAGGTCTGGGAATTTAAAAAAGAAAATGTGTATGACATGTAGTAAAATGAGTAAGAGCAGAGTTCAGCATACTTTCCCTAAAAAGTAGCTTGAAAATAAATACTTGAGGCTCTCAGAGCTGATTGTCTTGGTCACAACCAGCCCAACTTTGCCTTCAGTAGTTTGAAGGAAGACAGCCTGAGACAACACTGAACCCACTTAGCCTGGCTGTGTCACAGTGAAGCCTGCAGCCTGTGGCTCGCTGAACCCTTATTAAGAGTACAGGCTTTGCAATCACAATAGGTAACATTCTAGTATCAATGCCAGGTGTGTAGTGATGTACCAATTCCACCAGCTCTCTGAGCCTTCATTTCCTCAGTGAGATTCCAATAGGTATCACCTAGGAACTTTTCAAAAATGCGGACTCTCAGGCCTTGCCCCAGGGATGGAGATCCAGACTCTGTTCTTTAACAAGCTCTTTTTAAAAAAGTACAAACAAGGTACTTTTTTTTTTGCACCTTACAATTGGAGGAGCCTGTGGTAGGTGATGCTGATGATTTTAGTGCCTGTGTGTTATATGATTAATTGAGATGATACTCTTGAAGTACTTACCATAATGCTAAGACTAACATAATCACTCCCTCAATTTTTTTTACTCATTCATACTTCTGCTAAGATTTCCAGAGAGCTCAGAGTCTAGTGGGGTTTAGGAAAGTATTATATGAAATTGCCCTTGAATAATGAGTGGGATTTAGTCATGGAGTGATAGGGGCTATAGCATATTAGTGCCACTGTTTAGCCAGTAAGTCATGGCTGTACTCTCAGTAATCAGTAAGTCATTTTTTGGAAATCAATTAATGAGAGAAAGATAGGCTTACCTCCTGCTGACATTTTCTTAGTCCTCTTGGAATCGTGATATATTTTTCCCCCATTACTTGGTTGTGGTAATTAGGATTAATAGATGACATCAGAATGAGGTAGCTGTCATCTTTGAAGTGAAAAAGGTAATGGAGATATATTACTATGTTTGAGTAACTTTGCTTTAAAGACTAAAACCAAACAAAGGAGTGTTAATCAGAATTTAAGTAAACATGAATACTGCAATATTTTAACTTTGCTATGTGAGGTATAGCAGTCATAATTAAGTGACTTATGCTTTCCATATGAATTTAACTTTGTGGTTTATGTTAGAGTAATGATCCAGATCATAGCTTGAATGCGTCTTTTTCTAAGGAGTGTGCATTCTATAAAGACTTCTACGTGGTTAGTTCACTGCTAAGCCTGAGTGGGAGAGAACATAGTCAAACAGTCCCTACACCTGCACAGTGGCTTTGTCAGCCTTTAAATGAATATAATGCCTGTTCTTCCACAGCTACGGTTGAGGACAGATGATAAAGGTCAGTATGCTCTCTGAAGGAATGGCACTATATAAATCCAACATAACATTAAAATTGAAATATCTGATTTCAACCTTTTAAGCGGGCAGCGATGACTATTAGAAGCAAAAATGGGGACTTGTCTAATGACCGGGAGGCTGAAACAAATCCCATTTTTTTTTTTTCTTTCAAAAATTAATCCAAGGTGACTGGAGACAGTTTTCCAGTCAGAGTTGGGTGATTAAACATTACACCTAGTGGGCATTTAGTCTGATTGAGTATGAGTACCAAGGAAAGGGCTGTGAGGGGGCAGGAGAAAAGTATAACTGGTGTAGAGAGGTGGATTGGGCTAACCCAGCCTATGATTTTGGAGTTGATGGAGCAGGAGTTTGGAAATGCATGTGAAATAGACATGCTGGAAAGTAATTTACAAAAAAAAAAAGAAAAAAAGTTAGCACAATTAAGTTATTTAATGGTTTTGGTAACTGTGCATTTTGGGGTGTTGTGAGAATCCCAGGTGGTCATGAGCAAGGAAGAACCTTAACAGAATTCCTGATAGGGAACAAGTGTTCAAAGATGTTTATTCATTTGTTCTTACAATTGGAAACTCTGTGCTAGTGTTCATTTAATGAATGACATTTGTGTGAAACCCTAAGGAATTTGGGTTTCCTTAGGAGACCCATTTTTTTTTCTTTAAATATGAAACAAATTTTTTATTGTTAGCCCGGCCGTAATACTGCTATGAAATTTTTAAAAAATTTTTATTATTATTTTTTTAATTTCTTTTCAGTGTAACAGTATTCATTGTTTTTGCACCACACCCAGTGCTCCATGCAACCCGTGCCCTCTGTAATACCCACCACCTGGCTCCCCCAACTTCCCACCCCCCGCCCCTTCAAAGCCCTCAGGTTGTTATTCAGAGTCCATAGTCTCTCATGGTTCACCTCCCCTTCCAATTTCCCTCAACTCCCTTCTCCTCTCCATCTCCCCATGTCCTCCATGTTACTTGTTATGCTCCACAAATAAGCGAAACCATATGATAATTGACTCTCTGCTTGACTTATTTCACTCAGCATAATCTCTTCCAGTCCCATCCATGTTGCTACATGGTTGGATATTCATCCTTTCTGATGGAGGCATAATACTCCATAGTGTATATGGACCATGTCTTCCTTATCCATTCGTCTGTTGAAGGGCATCTTGGTTCTTTCCACAGTTTGGCAACCGTGGCCATTGCTGCTATAAACATTGGGGTACAGATGGCCTTTCTTTTCACTACATCTGTATCTTTGGAGTAAATACCTAGTAGTGCAATTGCAGGGTCATAGGGAAGCTCTATTTTTAATTTCTTGAGGAATCTCCACACTGTTGGGAGACCCATTCTAATTCTTTCTCCCCATTTCATTGAAGCTTCTGAAAGACATCCCTTTCCCAGCACATCCCTCAGCTATCCCTTTATAACCTGTTTTATGGTGTTTCTATTCTTCCCCTACCTCTTCCCCTTCCCACTCTACAAACTTCTCCAAACTGTCGCCTTCTCCACAAACTCCAAAAAATGGGATCACCAGCCACTTTGGTGCCTTTGAGATCAAAAGATATTTTCTTGAAGTCTAATCATATCAAGTCGCTCAGCATTTTTTGGCACTGTTAAGTATTCCTCCCTTCAAAGAACACTTTTCCATGGACCCTATAATACCAGAGTCTCCTTTGGTGATTTTTGGTCACCTGCCGAACTTGCTGTGTACACTTTGCTTTGGAAATAGCATTCATAGTCATGAAGTTATTGACCAACTCTCCTATGACAAGTCTAAGATGTGGACCCCTCAGTCAGATGTTCATTCTGAGCTTCACACTGATGAGCAGTAACACCTACTCAGCCTCTTAGCTGTTTCCTAGGCAACTGAAATATAACAAGTCCAGTCTAAATTCCTGACTATAGCAAGAAGCTCTTCGTTATAAACTGAACTTTCCTGGGATTCTAATATTCCATTTTGCTTCATCTCCTCTTATAACTAGACATTAAAATATGTAGTCATTATGTTGTCTTTTCCTTCTACTGGACTATAAAATAGAGACTTCTTTGCAGTCACTGCCTCCTGCTTGCCCACCCTCCCACCTTCCCTTCCTCCCTTCGTTCCTTTTCTTCATCTTAAATTATCCCAGTTCACCCTCTATCTAAAGACTGGCATATAACTGGCACTCGGAATACTTAGTAAGTGGATTAAACTAGTTCAGTGAGAAAAACGTAGACAAAGCTCAGATTCACACAAACTTGAGTTGGATTCCTTGACATCCACTCATACCTGTACAATCTAGTTATGTATCTTCTCTAAACCCTTTCTTGTCACCTTATTATTATGTCTAAAAACCCCTCTTGTCATCTTACTACAATATATAAAAACAGCTATAGCACAGAATCCATGTAAGGATATAAATAGTGCCTGATACAAAAGCATAGTATATGATCTTATGTTAATTTGTCACTCCTTTTCTAGGCTTATATTCACTTTTTTCACTTATCGACCCAATAATGTATAAGCAGTCACTGTATGTAAGGTTCTATTTCAGGTGCTGAGAATCCAGTGGTGAACAAAATAGGCCACATCTCCACTCTTATGATTACTTATAGTTTCATAGTAGGAGACAAATATAAGTGAATACATTTACTAAACTTTACATATATTCTCTGTGAATGCTAAGAGGAAATAAACAGTAGTTCTGATAAGGTGTCTTTGGAACATTCTGAAAGAATGTATCATGCCGCAAGGTGGAGGTGAGTAGTGCAGGCAGAACCCACAGCAACCTGAACAGCATTAAGGTAGGAAGGCATTCGGATGTTCATGGTGCATCCCCCAGTACAACCAGAGAAGAGTTAGTGATTTTAGAGAAGGAGAAGGGGATATCAATGTTGTAAGGTCTTTCAGGTCATTATAGATTCTCTAGATTCCTCTCTGGCCAAGATGGGAGCTGTGAGTGGATTTTAAGAAGAGCAGTGACATAATTTGACTTAGATTTAAAGCAGGTCATCTGTGACACTTATAGGAGGAAATCCTCAAGGAAATAAGGGTTGAACAAAGGGAAACCAGAGAGGAGTCTATGAAAAAGTCTAGTCAGGAAGTATTGGTGACTTAGTATAGGACGGTCATTTTCATGGGTGTTTTCTGGAGCAACGTGAACGTTGCTTAGGTCCCACCCCAGACCTTCTGAATTAGAGACCTTAGAAGTAGGTGGAGCCCAAACATTCATTGTGACAAGCTTTCCAGCAAATAGTGATGCTCACCAACATCTGAGAACCACCACTCTGGGCATGAATGATTTTGGAAGCAGTAAGAAGTCATCCCATTCCTGACATATGTTGAAGCTGGAGCTGATTGGTTTGACTGATGATTATATGTGAGGTATGTGTAAGAAATGGATAATTGTGTGGTTTTTGGATTGAGAAACTTGTAGAATCAAGTTACCACATGCTGAGAGAAATCCTGAGAGGACCAGCTGGAATGGGGATCACTTTCATTCCGATATATTCTTTTCAGTGTGTCCATCAGGCGTCCAAGTGAAGTTGTGAGTAGGCAGTTGGACATTCATGTCTGGAGTTCTTTTTCTCTTTAATAAGTCTATTTCAGTTGTTATGTGGAGACTTCGATTGCTATTCTGGACTTTTTCTTTTTGTTCAAGAAGTAAAACTAGATGAGGATCCATAGAGATTAAAGAACTATGTAGGACAACATTTTTAAAATTAGCTCTAAAAGAAAAGTGAGTTTTTAAATTTTTCCCGAGACTAATTCCTCTAACTTGTCATATGCTAAGGATCAGCTAATAGAATCTCTTAACTGACTATTTTTTAATGAACCCAGAAATTAAAATTATTCTATTACTGCTTCGAAAGACAAAGGTGTCATGAGCATTTCAGATCTTCAGGTCGTATTCTGTATCTGACTGAACAGCTTGCTGAAGGGCTGAGTTGCTTTAGAAGTCCACAGAGTGAAATTTTTTTGTGAAGATGCAACTAAAGATTCTAATAGTCTGTAAAATCTGTTTCACTTCAGATATTTTCAGAATCTTCTAGGCCTAACTTGCACCAATCAATTTAATTTTGAACAGCCCAGGCTCAAAGTTATATTGGCTGCTGATACATAATTTATTATTTTATAAAATTTGGATGTCTAAATTATGTATCATGTTATTTATTCTCCCCTTTGTTTGAAGTGTAACACATTTTCTTTCTATTTAAAGAATCAAATGTTTGCTATTTTTCAACTAACAATATACCTGAATTATAGTGGGATAGTTATATTTAGACCTTTTACAGAATTAAGAATCTGAAGTAATAGCATTACTCTCTACCTAATTATAAACAACAGTAGTTGCCTAGTTCTGTCCTTAATTAAGGTTTTGGTATATTTTGATGCTCTAGAATTTCAGTGTTGCAGACTTTTAAGAAAAGTGCTGGAAAATAGAGTAAACTTTCAAGCTAATTATTCTAAGCATATTGAAGATGGAACACAGATGTGTTTAGTTCAACTAATTGTTTTGCTGAGTACCCAAGAAAGAATTGAGTGGTTGGCCTAGTAGGTGGAAGCTAGTAAGCTAAAAATCCTGGAGTGCTTTCCAAGGCCCCTTTGAGCCTCTTACAAGGACACAGGTAGCTGGAAAAAATATCTACCTTCTCATCTAGATGTGGAACTTACCCATCCTACTGAAATACAGATTTTGTTCACTTGTTTAAAGTCATTAAAGACTATTCAAATCCAATAGAAATGTCAGCATGCCTTAAGGATGCAAATGTATGAATCAGGCATAAAAACAATGTGTGATAGGCATAATTAAAATAAAGCATGCGATAAAAACTGTGTTGACAAACTTTGAGTTGTCATGACTTAGTTTTGAGTTGGTCAGGATAAAGTTCTTCCTGGATTGGAAACTTGCTAGAATTAATTAACATCTTTGAAGAGAGATCCATTGAACCTAATGTGTGTAGTAATTGCTAGGGGTGCATGTTCATGGCCCTCGCAGATCCTGGTTAACCTCATGTACTCTGCAGTTGTCTTTCACTGTGTCCTCTAACATTTTCATTCACGTCCAGCGTAGCTCAGAGCTTCTCCAACTTGACATTAGCTGCTTGGACATGCAGCTGGCATTCTGGTTCATGTTTTGCAGAAAAGATCGCTTCTGTGCTGCTGAGCTGACTCTGTTAGGTGATTCTGTCTTGTCATTGAGTGTGCAGTGAGACTGAGAACTGATGTTTGCAAAAAATGCTTCTGGTGACGGATGCGCCTTGCATACCTCTTCCTTGCTCTCTATTTCTGTGGACCTGCAAAGGCTCAGGTTTAGGTTTAGTTGGAAATGTGAACAAGGGCTATGGCAGGACGGTTTGTTTTAGAAGTGACATGTTAAATACTAGCCTCTGCTGTTTTAGGCAGAGGTGTGGTCTAGCACACATAAATATCATAATGCCTGAATGTCAGAAGATGTTTTAAAATAACAACAGTACTAACAATACATCTCCCAAAAAGATAAGTATCTTGTATTGGATTTCTTACAGACTCTCCCATAATGTAAGGCTCTTTATTTAAAGGAACAAGGTGCTGCTTAGGGAGTATACCGTAGCCTGAAATGACCCGAATCAATGTTTATTTTGGATGCTTAAGGAGGTTATATAACAAGAATTTAAAAAATTTGGGGAAGAAAAATTAAGACAGATTTGATATATGAAAATATTACCTCATGAAAATATTACCTCAGAATTAGAGATATTTGGTGCCATTCTAAGCATGTCTTCAAATTCACTTTTACAAAGTAGTAAGCAGTTATCTTGTAGAAATCATTGTTATATGCTTATGGGGTGGATACAAAAAATGAGAGATTCCAATATTATGGAATTCTATGTTTCAGTTTGGGATACAATTTTTTTAGGAATAGTAATACTCAAATTGGATAAACATTGTATTTCAAAACCATGAAAGAAAAAATTTACTGAAGAAAAATGTACTAAAAGACATTGCTCTAGTGAAGATAAAGAGGCTAATTTTGAAGGCACAAATATATATATATATATTTAAAATAAAATAAAATTTTTTCATGTGGGGTGCCTGGGTGGCTCAGTGGGTTAAGCCTCTGCCTTCAGCTGAGGTCATGATCTCAGGGTCCTGGGATCGGGCCCCACATCGATCGAGCTTTCTGCTCAGTGGGGAGCCTGCTTTCCCCTCTCTCTCTGCCTGCTGCTCTGCCTACTTGTGATCTCTCTCTCTCTCTCTCTGTGTCAAATAAATAAATAAAATCTTTAAAAAAATTGTTTCATGAATCTTGGGAAGGAAAATAATAAATGTATAAATAAATCTCTATACAAACATAGAATAATATATATATAATATATACATATATACTTTTATTTATGTTTTAAATATTCAACCTTAGGTAAATAAATACAAATAGGAATCTGACCATTGCATATATATGATCAAAACATTTCGAAACATATATATATATGTGTGTGTGTGTGTGTGTGTGTGTGTGTGTGTGTATTATATGTTGTGTGTATATGGCATATAAAGTTGAGGTGGCTAATAATACTTTGTTTTATTTTATTAAATTTTAACTAATAAGGAAAAAGAAAATCACTTTAAATTTTGAGTGATTTCTTTTTCGTCATAGATGGTGTTTCCTTACTGCTTTCCACATTTTATCTATCAGTATGTATAGTTTACACTGCTGTGTTCCTTTTTGAAAAATACACATGTCCCTTGGGAGGACAAACATAGAATAGGTTATCCTTAAAAGCAATGTGTTTTCTTTCTAATATCTATTCGAACAGTGAATATGTTAGTTTTAGTTTTTGCTGGGCAAAGCAGAAAAGGGATATATGATAACTGAATATTAGCTTTGCCACTATAGAGTTTGGGCCTTTCAATATTACTGTTGAGCTCTTTCTTAAAATGTTAAATAGGAATGAAAATCCTAGCTCTTGTTTACCTCAGTTATTAGAAAGATCCAAATACTTAAACAATTCCAGAATCTTAGGAATGTAAGAAACCTATAAAATTATCTAGGCCAATCCTCTCCAAATACCTTCAACACTCCTGGTAGGTAGTTAGTAAGACTTCTTCCTTACTGTTTCCAGTGATGGGGAAATCTACCCCCAAGGCAGTTATTTAATACATTTACATTTTGCAGCTACTTGGGTTTTGAATTTATCTAGAATAATCCTCCAAGTGGCGCCTTATCAGTATAAATAAAAAAAATACGTGTGTGAGGGCATGTGTGTGTGTGTGTGTGTGTGTGTGTGCAAATCTATGTGTTTATAAATGTTTATCTTAAAATTTAAAAAGCCCTTTAGGACACAAGTTAGTATTCTTTTTTTTTTTTTTTTAAACATTTTGTTTATTTATTTGACAGAGATCACAAGTAGGCAGAGAGGCAGAGGGAGAGAGGGGGAAGCGGGGTCCCTGCTGAGCAGAGAGCCTGATGCGGGACTCGATCCCAGGACCCTGAGATCATGACCCGAGCCGAAGGCAGAGGCTTTAACCCACTGAGCCACCCAGGCGCCCCAGTTAGTATTCTTTTTAACCATAGGTCAGTCAAACTAGGTTGGCTTTGAGCATTCAGAAGTTTTGTTTAAGTAGAGGACTATGTGAGCACATAGGGTTTCTAGAAGACAAAAGTGAGGGATATGAAGGAAGGAAAATATTTCCAAAGAAATATTTCACATACTTCATGATAGTTGCCTAATACCCTGGTGACTTCTGTACAGAAAACTGTTGATATGAAGGTCTAGGGGGTTGGCAGCTAGATATTATTCTTTTGTTCAGCACTTTGTTGATTTTTTAAAAGGAGAAGTGGCCAAGGAACCTAGCCGGGTAGAAGAACAGAAGGCCACCGGGCCTTAGCAGGTGTCAGTGAACTGAAAGACATAAAGGATCAGTCTCCATTTTGTCCTTTCTTGTTGCATTTATGTAAGAAAAAGATAAAAGAATAGGAAGAGGAAAGATCCAGGCTCAAGAACTCAGGAGTGGAAATGTTGCTTCAGGTCGAGGTGACTCTCTGGCTCCTGACTGTTGTCAGACGGCAGAGCCCATGCTACTATTTCTGAGGCTAATGAGGATTTCAGTCTGTGGAGCTGCCCTTCTGGTGCTTCTTTCCAAAAGTAAATAAGGACATGAAAGAGACACATTTCCTGGGTGAGGCAATGAGTGCTAAATAAAGGAAGGCATTTCAGGAGTCCAAAAGAAAGCAAATAGAAGAAAGTAAAAAATGTTCACTTTTAAGTTTAGGGGCCGTTTTTAAAATCCCCAACATATCTCATTGATAGCCATGCCTTTTCTTCTTAATGATTAAGAGATATATCTATTTTGGTGAAGTCACAATAGCTTATTTTTGCTTTTGTTTCCCTTGCCCCAGGAGACATATCTAGTGGGCATCTGTTAACAGCGGGGAGGCGGGTGAGTTAAGCAGGTAATAGGGGTTAGGGAGGGCTTTTGTGATAAGCACCAGGTATTGAATCATTAAACTGTACACTTAAAATGAATATTACATTGTATGTTATGTAACTGGAGCTTAAAAACAGTCTTAAGAGAGGAGATCTAGCTGGGTTATGGACATTGGGGAGGGTGTGTGCTGTGGTGAGTGCTATGAAATGTGTAAGCCTGATGAGTCACAGATCTGTACCCCTGGGGCAAATAATACATTATATGTTAATTAAAAAAAGGAGATCTATTTAATGATTAAGAGATTTACTTTATCAAGAGAGTTATTCTAAGTTTGTTAAATGAAATAACCTTCCTGGGAGCTTAAACGTTTTGGAATATATCCCTCCCCTTCTGCAAGTTAATGGTTATCTTAATTTCATTAAGTTTTTGGGTACACCTAATGGTTCTATCTGATGTGTGCCAAATTCTCCGCTTAGTGACTGCGTATCTTTTAGGTTGGAATAGACTCAATTTTTTCACTCTAACTGAACAATTATTTATAGTTATTATGACCTTTTTCTAATTGATAGGACAAAAACAAGCTTATTTACAGCTGAGAGAAAGAAAAGTTTCAGGGTCTGTGGACTTGAGAGAGACAGCTGAGGGATGAGGAAGACATAGACTTTTCAATATCTGTATTTTCTGATTGTGTTGATTCACACAATCAAAATTTTAAATGCTATTATGAGTCAATACTTTGTTCTAAAACCCTAAGTAAAGAGATGAAAGAGATTAAGTGAGTGAATGAATGATCTAAGAGCTGAAAAGCTCCCTAGAGACAATGTTTTATAGATGAAGTACAAGGACTCTGTGGCATTAGTTTCTAAAATTAATTTTTTTTAACAAATGATACCTTGCCCACCTATTTCAAAGGGTGTGGCAATTAAATGATATATAAATGTGAAATGACTTTATTAGTATTGATATAAAAGCATCCTACTAGTTGGCCAACATTGGCTAATACTTACAAGAGCAACAACATGGCTTAGTGCACAAAACAATGGCATAAACCATAAGTTTTGCTTTCAGACAGGTGTAGATTCTCTACTGCTTAATAATTGTGTCATTGAGCAGAATAGTTAACATCTCTGACCCTCATTTTTCATATCTATTAAAATAATAGTGGCAACCCCTAGTTAACAGTCATACTAGGAAGATTAATGTGGAGAATCTAGCAATAAACCTGTGGCAGAGCCATAAAAAGTAACTATTATTGTCATTCATTACTCAGTTCAGTTGCCAAGAGTTCAGCACCCTTTCCTCACTCCTGAGGCATAGACTGGCTTGTGGGGGACTCATACTGGAAGAAAAAGTCAATTCTCCCTTTCTTGATGGTTTTCAAAATTTGGGAAGTGTGTGGAACTGATCACCAATTATGACTCAAATATATCTAGAAGAAGCAGCTGAGAGATTCTTCAAAACATCTGTAAAATGATGTCAAAAATTTAAGATTTATATGGAATTTAAAAATAGCAAAAATGGCACATGATTATAAATGGGTGTTTAGCTAGAATAAGGGTTTTGGGTTTTTTTGGTTTTGTTTTGTTGTTAATGGCTATAGTGTACCAGTAAAGGATGGAGGTCAGTGATCTTCTAAATGTGTGGCCTCAGAAAGTTCATGGTCATAGCTTCCACATAAATGTGCATTGCTAAATGATTGTTTGGTTCATTTTTTTCCCCAGAAAGTCACCTAAAGCCTTGGTGGCTCCCAGAAGTTTACTGATTTCTCATTCCATAGGAGGACTGATGTGCTAAGCAGGAGTGCTATAAAACAGATGGTTCCAGGGACAACACCCCCACGACCCTGTCCTTTTGAGCCAAAGATTGAAGGATTAGAAATTACTTTTAGAGCAGCATGTAAAATATGGAACAGGGGCTTTTCAAAAGAACCTTTTTCAGAGCTTCTCAAAGCTATTTGGTGAAGTTGATATCCCAAGGAGATGTATTTCAGCGTTGACATACAGCTGTTCTCTTAAAAGCAAGACACTATACCATCATCTGTTTATTATTGCTCTCCTTCAGAAAGAAAAAAACAGCTTTCCCCCCAAACAAAATCAAATGTCAGTGACAAAAATCACATGTGAACTTTTCATTACTTTCAGTTTAGCCTCCCAGTTTTCTAATGGTTTTGCTTAAAAAAGGTATATCTTTTGAGAAATTCCAATTTCCCTTGGTAGAGTTACTTTATCTCAAAGTATTTACCCAGTGCCTCACAGAATTCAGTAGTACCAGAGATACTATAAAATCTATAAGAAAGGCAGTAGGATAAAGAAATAATGTAAATAGAACATCAAGTCAGAAAATCAATGAGAAAGGTATATAGGTTTCTGATATTCTGCAGTTTTCTTGGATCAGCTTTGGATTCCAAATAGGAGTGTTTTGTATATCTAGTTCTTTCTAAGCTGTTTGTTTCACTTCCATAATTCTCCAGACATATGTTCCTCCTCATTTAATAGTATGTAGTCAACCAAAATGCTGACCGTGAGCTGTAAGAGCATCAGAAGAATTGTGTTTATTAACTCTGCCCTTTAAGTAGTGTTGTGGGGTTTTTTTTTTTTTTTGTATTTTTGTTTTTGTTTATTTGGAGGAGGGGAGACTATATGTATAGGGAAATTAAAACCAAAGGCAGTAAGTGACTGAGCACCATGATAGTTGATAAAAGCCCTGAATCATATAGACATTCAGGAATGAGGTTATCAATATGGATTGACTTATAAACTTTGAGAGTTTGGAACCTAAGCTACATCTTTGAAGACCTTTTGTTTCAGTTGCTAGAGAAAGAGGAAGACACCCATAAAGAAAGTGCTTGCTGTTGGAAAATAAGTACAACTCAAGAGATGCTGAGATGTGGGCCTGACCAGAGTAATGATGGAAAACATAGCTAAGTATAATACTGATTTAAAAGAGATGGATTACAGGGTATGTAGAGTTTGGGGATTTTTTTAAAGGATAGGCATGCAATAAGTAGAACTTGAAAAAATGTAATGAGGGTTTGGGATGGTGTGTGTGTGTGTGTGTGTGTGTGTGTGTGTGTGGTGTGTGTGTGTGCATGTTTATGTGTGAACAATGAGCAGCCACTGAGGAAGATTAATCTGAAAAATGTAACTGGACTGAGGACAGATCAATCTGGAAATGTAGACCAATGAGGAGGTTGTATGAGTGTCATGTTGGCTTGAGTGAAGTGGCATTAGGATTGGTGCAGGGGGTGGATATATGAAACAAGAAATGGTTTCCAGAACACAGTTTTCATTCGAAATGCAAGAGTGTTCCCAACAGTGTTGCTACTAGATGTCTCCACTTTTTTCTTAACAAATTGAAGATTTGATCAAGTGCCACTCTACTCTGATAACTGCCTAATTCATTAATAATGCCTGTTTATCCTTATAATGTCAACAGCCAATTAAAACTTCTGATTAGTATGGCCACAGAGAGTCGATAGTGTTCCAAACTGAAGATAAACAATTAGATTTAATTATCTTGTATGCAGAGAACACTTGTTCTATTTTTAAGGAACTCAGACTGGGAACCAGCGATAGGTAATGAAGTATTAAAAAATATATATAGAGAGAGGAACCTCTAAGACTGAGAAAGTGATTCTTTGTTATACGTGAGTAGCTAACTCAAGGTCAGCAGTGAGTCTTTGAAGTCCTTAAGAAAATGCATTTGGCTTCTTAAAAAAAAAAATCTTAAACTGTCATGAGATCCCATTACAGAGCTTTTGCAAACAATTACTTAAGAAAATAACATGGAGTTTAAAAAATAGAATAGTAAGGACATGCTGAGCTGAATATTAAGAATTTGACTCAAGATGATTAACATATTAAATGTATCTGTGATTATTTATTTGTCCCAAGATACTGACCTTGTATGTTTCCTATTTGGGACCATCTTTTGGAATGTGTGTGATGTACAAATTAATTGATGCAAATTTTCCAATTCTGCAGAGGGTATAGAACTTTTACAGGTTAATGGGTATCAAAGGGATTTGTGTGTGGGTCCAGCAGTGACCTGCTAGAAGGACCTGTGATGAAACAGCCAGGGCATTTGTTAAATGCTGAGGACTAAAGGCACTCTCCTGGGACTTAAACATCCTCTAGGTTTCTCCAGCCACAGAAAGAGATACTACAGCAAAGTACAGAAACACACAACATCATTTCCACCTTTGGATATAAGATGTTTATTATTTCCATCAGACATAATACATAAAATACCTTATAAATGGCTGTAGAGCACATTGTGCTGTGCCTCCTGGTGTGTTTATACTAGTCCATTTTGAACATTTTCCTTTGCTACAGGCATCAAAAAATGACCTTTCTGGCAGCGTCTGTTCCCTTTTGGATTTGCGCTCTCATCTAGAGTCCCATTATCTCATTAAATCATTTATGTGCAGGAGGGGAGATGCAATAATGAATAGCAAAATCTCACTATTTGTTTTTGATATGTTCTGCCTTTTCGACAAACACGTTTGGAGTAAAGCCTATATAAATAACTTAATTAAAGCCAAGTATTTAAAGTCAGTATGAATATTTTTGACAGGATGATGCAGACTGAGTTTAAAAACTCGGAATAAATTTTGAAGCTGAAATGATACAGTAGCTACTTTCTGCTGCTTTATACTTTATAGTGAAATTTTTGCGTTCACACAATGTAGGAAAGCTCTTTCTTGACCTGTATTGCAATTATCTAACTCAAAGCAGTCACATGGTGTCACTTTGTTACCTGGACCTTCGATTTCCTTATTTGTAAAGTAGAAGAATATATTGAATAAAATAAAACTGCTCTTAAGCCATAAAATAAAGGAATTATGATACAGTATTATAGCAAACCAGAATCTAGTTATGAGCCCCTAAATCATCTTTTTCCATTGCTAATTGAACACCTTCAGGACTGGAATTCTTTTTTTTTTTTTTTTTAAGATTTTATTTATTTATTTGACAGAGAGAGAGAGAGATCACAAGTAGGCAGAGAGGCAGGGGGGCAGGGGGAGCGGGCTCCCTGCTGAGCAGAGAGCCCAACGTGGGGCTTGATCCCAGGACCCTGAGATCATGACCTGAGCCACGGTAGAGGCCCAACCCACTGAGCCACGCAGGCGCCCCCCCCCTTTTTTTTTAAATTAACATGTAATGTATTATTTGCCCCAGGGGTATAGGTCTGTGAATCATCAAGCTTACACATTTTACAGCATTCGCCATACCACATACCCTCCCCAATGTCCATAACCCAGCCACCCTAGCTCTACCCCCCCATCCCTCAGCAGCCCTCAGTTTGTTTCGTGAGATTAAGAGTCTCTTATGGTTTGTCTCCCACCTAATCCCATCTTGTTTCTTTTCTTTTTTCTTTTTTTTTTTTTTTGTTTCATTTCTCTGTTTTCCAGAGTGGCTACACCAGCTTGCGTTCCCACCAACAGTGTAGGAGGGTTCCCCTTTCCCTGCATCTTCACCAACATCTGTCATTTCCTGACTTGTTAATTTTAGCCATTCTGACTTGTGTGAGGTGGTATCTCACTGTGGTTTTGATTTGTATTTCCCTGATGCCGAGTGATGTGGAGCACTTTTTCATGTGTCTGTGGGCCATTTGGATATCTTCTTTGCAGAAATGTCTGTTCATGTCCTCTGCCCATTTCTTGATTGGATTATTTGTTCTTTGGGTGTTGAGTTTGATAAGTTCTTTTTTTTTTTTTTAAGATTTTTATTTATTTATTTGACAGAGAGACAGCGAGAGAGGGAACACAAGCAGGGGGAGTAGGAGAGGGAGAAGCAGGCTCCCCGCTGAGCAGGGAGCCCGATGTGAGACTCAATCCCAGGACACTGGGATCATGACCTGCGCTAAAGTCAGATGCTTAATGACTGAGCCATCCAGGTGCCTGAAAAGTTCTTTATAGATTGTGGATACTAGTCCTTTATCTGATATGGCATTTGAAAATATCTTCTCCTATTCTGTCAGTTGTCTTTTGGTTTTGTTGACTGTTTGCTTTGCTGTGCAAAACCTTTTGATCTTGAAGTCCAGTAGTTCATTTTTGCTCTTGCTTCCCTTGCTTTTGGCGATATCTCTAGGAAGAAGTTGCTGCAGGTGAGGTCGAAGAGGTTGTTGCTGTATTCTCCTCCAGGATTTTGATGGGTTTTTGTCTCACATGGAGGTCTTTCATCCACTTGGAGTCTATTTTTGTGTGTGGTGTAAGGAAATGGTCCAGTTTCATTCTTCTGCATGTGGCTGTGCAATTTTCAAAACACCATTTGTTGAAGAGACTGTCTTTTTTTCCATTAGACATTCTTTCCTGCTTTGTCAAAGATTAGTTGACCATAGAGTTGAGGGTCCATTTCTGGGCTCTCTCTTCTGTTCCATTGATCTATGTGTCTGTTTTTGTGCCAGCGCATATTGTCTTGATGATGACAGCTTTGTAATAAAGCTTGAAGTCTGAAATTGTGATGACACCAACTTTGGTTTTCTTTTTCAACATTCCTCTGGCTATTTGGGGTCTTTGCTGGTTCCATATTAATTTTAAGATGATTTGTTCCATTTCTTTGAAAAAAGGTGATGGTATTTTGATGTGGATTGCATTAAGTATGTAGATTGCTTTATGTAGCATAGATATTTTCACAATATTTGTCCTTCCAATCTATGAGCATGGAATATTTTTCCATTTCTTTGTGTCTTCCTCAATTTCTTTCATAAGTACTTTATAGTTTTCTGAGTAAAAATTGATTGCCTCTTTAGTTAGGTTTATTCCTAGGTCATTCCTAGGTTTTGGATTCAATTGTAAATGGGATCAACTCCTCAACTTCTCTTTCTTCTGTCTTGCTGTTGGTGTATAGAAATGCAACTGGTTTTCGTGCATTGGTTTTATATCCTGACACTTTACTGAATTCCTGTATGAGTTCTAGCAGTTTTGGAGTGGAATCTTTGGGGTTTTCCACATAAAGTATCCAATCATCTGCAAAGAGTGAGAGTTTGACTTCTTCTTTGCCAATTTGGATGCCTTTTATTTCCTTTTATTGTCTGATTGCTGAGGCTAGGACTTCTAGTACTATGTTGAATAGCAGTAGTGATAGTGGACATCTATGCCATGTTCCTGACCTTAGGGGAACAGTTCTCAGTTTTTCCCCATTGAGAATGATATTTGTTGTGGGTTTTTCATAGATTGCTTTGATGATATTGAGGTATATACCCTCTATCCCTGCACTTTGAAGAGTTTTGATCAAGAAAGGTTGTTGTACCTTGTCAAATGCTTTTTCAGCATCTATTGAGAGTATCATATGGTTCTTGTTCTTTCTTTTATTAATGTATTGTATCACATTGATTGGTTTGTGGGTGTTGAACCAAACTTACAGCCCAGGAATAGATTCCACTTGGTCATGGACAATAATCCTTTCATTGTACTGTTGGATCCTATTGGCTAGTATTTTGGTGAGAATTTTTGCATCCATGTTCATCAAGTATATTGGTCTGTAATTCTCCTTTTTAGGGGGTCTTTGTTTGGTTTTGGGATCAAGGTAATGCTTATAAAATGAATTTGCAAGTTTTCCATCCATTTCTATTTTTTGGAAGAGTTTCAGGAGAATAGGTATTAATTCTTCTAAGGGAGGGGCCTGTTGCAGTGATTCTCAAATGGCTTTTCCTGAGGCAGAATTGCACTGCCCTTGCCAGGGGCCAGGCTAAGTAATCTGCTCAGTTTTGGTCTCGGGGTGCTTTTGTTCCCTGAACGCTTTCTGTAGAGCTTTGGAGGATGGGAATGAAAATGGTGGCCTCCCAATCTCTGGCCTCGGCCTCATAGGAGTCGAGAGCTCAGGGCCCTACTTCTCAATGCACCCTCAGAGAAAAGCAGGCAATCCTTCCCTTCTCCCTGTTCTCTGGCTGCACTCTGATCTCACCCAGCCTGTGATCGAGTTTTTCTATCTATGGTGCATGTACCCGTTTGAAGTCTCTAAACTGAGCAGATTCCAGTAGCACACTCCTGCACCACTCCTCCCGGAGGAGAATGGTGAGTCTCCCTGGACCTGCCTCTTGTGCGGTCCCTGCTGGAAGTGCAGTGGTCTAACTGTGCCTTGGATCACAGTTTAAGGTAATCTTGAGCTGAGAGCCCACTCCTTGGCTCTGTCTCTTTAACCGGCTTCCCCCCCTCCAATACCTGGGAGCTCAGTCACACTCTGACTCTACCTCACCCCTGGTCTTTTTGTGACCTTACTAGTCATGAGACCACACTGTCCCTGCAAGGGCTCCTAACCCCCCCTTAGACTCTGATGCAATGTCCCTCAGTGGAGCAGACTTCTAAAAGTTCTGATTTTGTGCTGGGCTGCTCTCCCACTTGCCGGGAGTGGGCCCATCCCCTGAGGTCTATCTTCGCGAGTGTTGCCTCAGATTCACTTCTCTGCACGTCCTACCTTCCGGAAAGTGGTTGATTTTCTGTTCCTAGAATTGTTACTCTGCTCTTTCTTTCCCATTGAGTTTGTAGCTATTCAGAATGGTTTGATAACTAGCTAGCTGAATTCTTGGGACCTGATGATATTAAGGTCTCCTACTACTCTGCCATTTTGCTCCTCCTGTAGGATAGGAATTCTTAATAGATAATAATTCATTATTTCATCTTAATTTAGATGCATTTGTTGATCTATCTATAATGTTAACAGCAGAGATTTTAGTTACAGTTGTAATTTCTTAGTTTAATCTGTGATCCACTGCTTCCTAGTTTCATGCTTTTGGCCAGTTAATAATCATTTTGTACTTCTGTTTTTTTGTAAAATGGCTTATTGAAGGTTTAGAGAAGATAATTTATGTTAAATGATTGAAGCTGACTGACACTTTATGAACTTTTAAATATTGGGCCCTATTGATTGTTCTTTGTGTTGTTTTCAGTTGCAATAATATTCCTTGAATGTGGGGATCTGATATGTTCATAAATTCCTTGGGATCCTGAAATATCATTGTAAACTCTGAAGACTACTATAACCAGGTCAGAAGAACTGTTAACATTAATAAGAAAGGTGGCTGTCATGTTGATAAAAGCCCTAATAGAATATTTAACCTTAGTCAGAAAGGTGGACGCTCTCCTACTGTCAATATTAAACTTAAAGGAAATTACTGAAGTTTTAAATTCTGATTTGGGAGTGACACAGAGAAGATTAGCAATCACTCTCCTTTGCTTGAAGACTTCAGGCAGTTAAAATATTTTTAATTTTCCAGTGAGACAACTAAAACCAAGTTTGGTTAATTGATATTCCTAAGTTATATGGACAGACAATGACAGAGAAGGTAAATATTACTGGGTTGATGGCATAGGGGTGAGTGTGTATGTGCGTATTGGGAGGAAAAAGGGAATTCTTACACTTTTTGTTAAAAGTAATTGCTTTTGCTTTTTAAAATGTGAAAAGATAATGGAACCAGGTAGAGAGTTTTATGTTATGTTCCAAGGAACCCCTATTTAGCACCAACTGTGTACCAGGAACTGCTGTAGATGTTCTCACCCATCCTGTATCATTGAAAGTAGTGTGGTTAAGCTGTTAGCCCAAATGTAGGAGTTAGAAAACTATATTTTGTTATTGAATTCTTTAGCCATTTTCTTCTTGCAGTATTTATTTATTGAATGTCTGATGGGCACTATTCTAGAAGCTAGAGATACAGCAGGAAACAGTATAAATAAATTTATTGTCCTCAAAGAGCTTTCATTCCACTGGAAGAGACAAACAACAAATAGATCACTAATTTATCATCAGACAGTATAGGTGGCTCTGTACACAAGTAAAGTAGGCTAAGCAAAGCACAGTTCCTTAAAATGAAGAATAAGTGTGGCACATTATATTGTTCCATTCTTTCCATTCTACCTACATAAATGATCATACAAACTATTTCACTTATGCTAGGCTTATACCACATTGTGGCATATTGTTTCCCATAGGAAATGGCTTCTGCCTCAAAAAGGATGACATAGAACACAAAGAGACAGGAAATCTCCCACACCATTATTAGTTTACAATAGAAAACGAAGAATTAACTTGATCAAAACCAAAGAGATAGGTAGTGGCAGAACTAGGCTTAAAATACGTTGCCTATCTGTTCCTTGCACCAGATGGACTCCCATCTGGGCTATATTTTTGCCTAAACTAAATTATCATATAGAAATACTTTAAATAGCTTTTGTAGGCAACATATTTAAAACTGTAGGCTACAGAATTTATATTTTGGCTCTTCTACTTCTTGCTATGTAAATTGGGGAAAAAATTAAACTTGTGCAGCCTCAATGCCATAATTTGTAAATGGTAGTAATAAAATGTATTAGATATACTATAAATTTGGGGAAGAAAATTCATACATGTAAGTCACTTTACACATAGCCTAGTATAGAATAAATGTTAAAAAGTTATTAAATCTTGATTTAATCAAGGAACTCTAATAAGTTCATTACAATATTTATGTAGGGACATTTATTAATGTTTGATGAATAAGATAGAAGAATGGTACTTCAGTAGGTACCAAAAGGTATGTATATTTTTAAAATCTGTAAGTCTGGGCCAATGCCTTTTGCTTTAGTTTCTTGCCATCCTCTATAATATATTTTTGGGTTGCTGTAGTAGAATCTCTTGGTCTTTAGTAGTGATTTATAGTCATGCCCAACCTAGTAAATATGAGGAAGAGACTTGCTAAAAATAAACGGAGTTTTCACCTTCAAATTACTTGAAGAAATAAATTAATTGTCCCCAAACCTTTCGAAATTAAATAACTTTAATTATCAAACAGCTGGATGAATATAAATAATGAGCCCTCAGATTCTATTCTTTTTCTGAGATTACTAGATGGCCTGACTTTTTCTATAAACTCATTAATTCAATACTTTGTATTTTCTTTTTTAAGGAATTCCTCAGTGAGAAATTAATCACCAAATTGATGCCCCTTCTTTAAGAAATTTTCAAACTTAATGTCTGTCATTGCTTTGAATTTTTTCTTTCCTTCTTTCTTCCTTCCTTCCTTCCCTCCTTCCTTCCTTTCTTTCAACAGAACTCATTCACATTGAGTGCACACATTCTGGGGAACCTGGGACTTTGGGAGATGCAAAACACCATTCTTTTTCATTGGTTGCCTGAAGAATAACTCCATGTTTCTATTTTATATGAAGAAAGGCATTTCTCATATTTCATTTGGAATGTATTCTATATCATCTTCATGGAATACAGAGATGAGATAAAATGCAAAATATCATAAAAATGTGGTCAGTATATTGGTTTCAGAGCAAGTTATCTCTTCTGTGTTCATTTAGCCATATTTCTCTTTTGCTGATGGTTAAATTTCTTCACTTCTCTTTTGATCCTTTAAGATGCTCAATTTCTTAAGGAAAAGTAGGAGACTTACTAAAAATTCAAAATACTTGTGAAAAAGGATTTATCTGACAATAATAAATAGTGTATAATTCCTTCTATAAAAAATTCTATATTATGCAAAACTAATGTATGCTGGAAAAAATCATAATAGTTGTTGCTTTTGGGGCTTTGAAGAGAGAATCAGGATGTTGGTGTGATTGTAAGGTTATATATTTCTTGGATCATGCAGGTGTATGCATTTGTCAAAACTCAATTGTCACTTAAGATTTCTGTCTTACAGGGGCACCCGGGTAGCTCAGTTGGTTAAGTGACTCCCTTCAGCTCAGGTCATGATCCTGGAGCCCCAGGATCTAGTCCTGCATCAGACTCCCTGCTTAGCAGGGAGTCTACTTCTTCCTCTGACCCTCCCCCATCTCATACTCTTTCTTTCTCTCTCATACTCTTTCTTTCTCTCTCATGCTCTCCTTCTCAAATAAATGAATAAATAAAAAAGATTTTTTTTATCTTCCAGTGTATTTGAGTTTTACATAAATTTTGAAAATTATTGAACACTAGTTAATTATATGGACTTTGAAATATTTAGAGAAAAGTGTACTGATGGTTATAGGTTACTTTGAAATGCATTAAAAACACTTCATACTGAGGGGCACCTGAGTGGCAGAGTCAGTTGAGTGTCCAGCATTTGGTTTCAGCTCAGGTTGTGATCTCAGGGTTGTGGGATCTAGCCTTGCATCAGGCTTTGCACTTGGCTCGGAGTCTGCTTGAAGTTCTTTCTCCTTCTCCCTCTGCCCCTCATGCTTGTGCTCCCTCCCTCTCTCTCTCTAAAATAAGTAAATAGATCTTAAAAAAATACTTTAGGCTGAGAGATCTGTGATAAGTGGTATAATAAAATGCCAATAGTAGAATCTAGGCAGTAGCTATATGGGTATTCACTGTGAAATTTCTTATACTTTGCTACATGTTTGAAAACATCCATAATAAAATATTGGTTGTGTGTGAAATAAAGCGGGAGAATGAGGAATTTACAAGGGGTTGGATTTCAAGAGGACTCAGGATTCAGAAGCTATATACTCCCAACTGTCTTATTTAACTTAAAAAAATTGATTGATAACTGAAATACAGATTCGTAAATTTTTGATTGCTTGAAAAAGAAACATTATATATAGGAAATTCTAAACCACATGAATCTTGTTTGAAGGCAAAACCTAACTTCCAATAAAGAAGCTAAAAGTGCTTCCCTGCAATTTGGTTGAAGACCCTTGCAAGTTTGATGATAAGAATTCAAGGCTTAGCCAGTCAGACTGAGCCAATCTTAGGCTTTGAATTTCAAGCTCACAAATCAAAAATACAGGCTGAGAACTTACTTTTAGCAGCAACAAGCAGTTTCCAAAGACAGTGTGGTCATAGTGATGGGCAGCTGTGTCCTATGCTGGTGGTGACACTGGTGTAAGATGTTTGCAGCTGTTGATGGCCTTCCTCATGAGCTGTATCTATGAGATAATTTTGACATGATTTTGACTGTTCATTTTCAAAATGTTCATTTCCTGCTCTCTGGCTTTCTTGGCTTTCTTAGAACTACTTAATGTCCTGTGCCCTTCGAGAATATATGTGTGTGCGTGTATGAATATATACCTGTTTGCATATGTATATGAATATTGTATATGTGTATAGAGTTGTGTGTATAAATGTGTAAGAGTGTGTGAATGTGTGTATGCACATTTTATACACAGATATACATATGTAATATAGAAAAATATGGCTATATATATACATATACTCTATACATATAAAGTACTTGTGTCGATATGCATACACATATACATATACACTTTATTGTTTCTATTGCTTGAAACTAAGAATCTTGAAAATAATATATTGACTTTATAGTGTGAATCAATTATTTTGGGGGAATCTCTTTCAAGTATCTTCTCTATAAACTTCTGTCAAGCCTGCAAAAACAGTCTGGTCTTCCCTATCCAAAAGGTCCTTCAAACCAGCTGGCTCCTTAAGGTTCTATTCTGTACTTTCCCCACTGGCCAACATCAACAGGGCATACAGCAATACAATTATGATGTCAGCCACCTGGAATTAGGACAAACCCCATAAGTTAAGGGCTTGGTGTTCCACAAGACTGCTCTTACTTCACACACCGACAGCACTTGGAGGGCCTCCAGGCCACCCTCATTTCTTATGAACTGGCTATAAATTTGAGGGTTCCTGTAACTCCGTCAGGTTTAATAATTTGCTAGGATGACTCACAGAACCCAAGACAGTGCTATATTTAAGATTACAGTTTTATTATAAAGGCTACACATAGGGTAAAATCAGGAAGGGAGTACAAGACTTCCATGCTCTTTTCCGTGGAGTCACGGTGTATCATCCTCCAGGCACATCAGCATGTTCACCAACCAGGAAGTTCCACCTAGCCTTGATATCCAGAAATTATTTTGGGGTTTCATTCCCTAGGCATGATTGATTAAATCATTGGCCATAGGATTGAGCTTAATCTTTAACCCCCATTGTCCTCCCATGAGGTTGAGATTGTTCAGAGTTCCAATGTCCTAATCATATGGCTAATCTTTTTGTAGACAAACCTTTATTCTGAAGCCATCCAGGGGCCTATCTTGAGTTCTCTCATTAGCATACCAAAGACACTGCTACCTTTCAGGAAATGCCAAAAAGTTCTAAGACCCCTAAGACCCTTGCTAGGATACAGGGACAAAGATATATACACATACATACATATTACAGATTCCCTCTCTCAAAATCAACATTTAGTCAGGAAATAAAGGCAAAGAAAAATGTATATTAATAGTGGAGTTATGGTATTATGCTACCTTCCATCCTTCCATCTAAATCATAAGTGATGAATAAGAAACATGAAAGTCCTAAGTGTGGAACAAATGAGCATACGGCAAGAATCTGAGACCTGATTTCATGTTCCCAAAACTTTTCCTTTACACTGAAGCCACTCATGCATGCAGAACAAAGCCAATTTGATCACTTACCCCGTGACAGGTAATGAAGATGGAGAATGGTAGATACATCTACCCTAGAAATTGTTGTTAACTTTATCCTCCCTCACCACTTACATCAATAATCAAGGTGAACATTATACCTACACATAGGCATGCCTAAAATGATGTGAAACAACCAGAAAATGGCTATAGCTGTGTTTTTCAATATAATAACAATCTATCTTAGTGAAAAAAATAAGAACTTTTGATGCTAGTCTCTTTTTTCAATCAAATTCACTGTTCTTACAACTTTGGCCTTAAAGGAGTATTATATGGAGAACTATAACTAGTCCTTAATATATTTCTTTCTCCTAAGGAGTAGTGAAGAAGGATCCTCTACTCAGTGAAACATTGATATAGCACTGAGCTCATCTACAGAGTGGTCTGAAATATAAAAGTATTAGCATCAGTAAAATAATTAAAGGAATAAAGAATCCTCCATTCACTTAAGAGTTATAGATAGACTCCTTCGCTTCCTTTCCTTCAACATGTTGCTAGAGCTTTGTCTCTATACTCTTGACACTATACTTTTGATGAGTTCTGTGAGAGGTCTTCAGAACTTCCCAACCGACAAGTTCCATGGTCTGGTCACACACTTCAAAACCCTTGACTCTTCTGACTCATTTAACATTTGCGACCTTCCCCTTTGTATGGAAACTTTTTCTCTTGTAATTATTACCCAACGCTATTTGAACTTATCATGCTTATGACTTACAGAAATCAATAGGAGCCTTTGAATCTCTTTGAGGAGATGAGTAAATGATGAAAACCCAATATATTGCATATTCTCAGCTGTTATATCCTGATGACAAACATTAAAATGGCAAAGGAACAAAAGCAAAATAAAGCCTGAAGCGTATAGATTTTGTGTTTTCAAAGCAGCTGTTAATTTCCAAAATTGAAACTGATTACCCAGAATAATTTTTAAATCCTTTATAGAGTTCCCTTATTTCCCCAGTAACAGATGTTTCTGTCTTCTAGTGATTCAACTTTGTATGTCATGAATGTTGAAATGGTATGCCAGGAAATGGAATCCATAGCACTTTGAATAGCTTGATCAATGAAGTAGCAATTTCAAATAGATCTAGTATATTTGTTGGGTCTTTTTTTATGTTAAAATAACAATAATAAAAGCTACATCTGTGATTCTGAAAGATGCATTAAACTACCTTGGAAATCTAATTCACCATTTATATTATATAACTCAATTCCTTGGTTCAACTAGTGGTTTCTAGGGTCATTTTGAGTTATCAAAAAAATGAAGATGATGTCATTAAGAAATGCCCAACCCTAAAATTTAGAATCAGATATGACATTTTTTTCCTCATCTATGAATGGATTTCATATATTATGTGTCCCACATCTTTATGTAGTTGACTAAATAGCAAGGAAGACATCAGCTAAAGAAGAGCTTCAAGGTAAAAATACATATCCTTAAGTTTTAGTTTTATTCTTCAGTACGACTACAATTATAGCTCTAGTGGAGAAAGCTTTAGGAAATATTTTTGGCGCCATTAAAAAACACACACTCACACAAAGACATCTAAGATGGACAACACCTTCATTGGGCTCAATTTTTTAGTACTGTAAGATGTCACAATCTGGGCTCCTTAAGTAAGGACTATGTGTATGATGCATTTTTCCATTTAAGGAAGAAATGACACTTGCTGTGCATACATGTTAGATGAACATCGCCTTCGTTCTCCCATTGAGACACAGTACACATGCACAGGCATATTTATTTATTTATTTTTATTTATTTATTTATTTATTTATTTATTTTTTGCACAGGCATATTTAAATAGCTGTGAAATATGCTTTCTGACGCTCATGGGCCTTTCTTTATTCCAGCACTCATTATGCAGTTTTAGCATTATCCTTTAATTATCCTTCATTTCTATGAGACTATGAGTTTCTTAAGGCCAGGACCTATACATTATTTGCCCTTGAACTTGTTTCAGACCTAATATTCTTTTATAGTAAAAGTTTAGTAATTGTTATGACTGTTAGAATGAATGAATTAATCCATGCATGCATGAACAAGGAATGGAGAAAGACATTGGGCCTTTCACGGATTTAAATTAAATTCACAGATTTAATTGTAAAAGAAAAAAATCTTTACTTTCTCCACAGAAAGCCATAGGCACTGACTCACTTAAATCTTCAATGTAGATATAAAAATGCAATAGAAAAATGGGACAGAGTTAAAAACCTAAAATTTTATGACATATTGGGTTCATCAACTTTTGTATTTGTATAACTATTGTTTCCTTTAGATGACTATTGAAATATATCAGCTTAGGAAACAACATGGTGTTTCATGGACTTTGTACTGGGTGATAAGGGAATGTCACTCTAGGATTTAAGTTCAGACACTTGCTGAAACTTTGTTAATTGACACCCCTGCAGTTTTAAAGAGCTTGATGCAGCCTCCCAAGGGAATCACTTTTCTTTTTCTCCCACAGAAAGAAAATTGTACAAAAGGAAGATGTTGCTATTAGAAAAACAAAAATAGGATAGTTTTTCATAAGCCAAAAATACTAACCGAAATCATAGTCTAAAATCCCTGACACAGTTTAATGTTAATGAGTGTAGTGTGGAATAGTGAAAAAAACATGAGACTTGTGTTTAGCTGAGCTTTATTATTTTTTAAAACATTAATTTTTTTTTATTTTTTTAAAGATTTTATTTATTTATTTGACAGAGATCACAAGTAGGCAGAGAGGCAGGCAGAGAGAGAGGGGGAAGCAGGCTCCCTGGTGAGCAGAGAACCTGATGTGGGGCTTGATCCCAGGACCCTGAGATCATGACCTGAGCCAAAGGCAGAGGCTTAACCCACTGAGCCACCCAGGTGCCCCTAGATGAGCTTTAAAATCCCTGTTCTATTATTATTTGGAAATGTGTTTTTTTTCTTTGAAAAAAAAAATATACTCAGTAAAATTCTCAAATTGTGAAAGTAGCATTATTTGAGTTTTGATAAATATATACACACATAAGAACCATTTCTCCTATCAAGATAGAGAACCACTACCCCCATGAAGATAAATAACTCAACCTCTATCAATGGAAAAAACTTCTTTGTGTCCTTTTCTGACCATTTCTTTCTGACAAATCATGTCCTCATTTTTAGCAGAACAAATTTATTTTGTTTGTTCTTGAAGCTTTTATAAAAATGATAATACATTATGTACCCTGTCTTATTTTGCTTAACATTTTTTAAAGTATACTTTTGAGATTCATTTATATTGTTGTTTATTAGTAACTTGTTTTCAGTGCTGAGTTGTATTCCATCTTCTAAGTAGACCGTAATTTGTTAGACCATTATGTAGTTGATGTAATTTTATGTTGTTTCCATATATTGGTTATTGTGAAAAAAGCCATTATAAATGTCCTTTTTAAAGAGATTTATTTATTTATTTATTTATTTTGAGAGAGAGAGAGAGAGAGAGAGAGAGAAAGAGTGAGCATGACTATGGGGAGGAACAAAGGGAGAGAATCTCTCAAGCAGATCCTACCCCTGACCCCCAAGTCTGAGTGAGGAGCCTGATATGGGGCTCGATCACATAACCCATGAGACTATGACCCAGCTGAAATCAAGAGTCAGATACCTAAATGACTGAGCCACCCAGGAATCCCATGAATGTTCTTTATATGTCTTTTTGTAGACAATTGTTCATTTATTTTGGGTAAATACTAAAGAGTGGAATTGCTAGGCCATAAGGTAGCTTTATGTTTAACTTTATAAAAAAAAAAAAAACCTCCGAAACTATTATCCAAAGTCATCATTCCATTTTTCATTCCAACAAGCAATGCGTAAGTGTTCCAATTGCTCCACAGCTTCTCAACTTTTGATGTTGCCAGTCTTTACAATTTTAGCTTTTCTGTATAGTGTGTATTTATATCTCATTTTGGTTTTAATGTACATTTCTCTGTTTGAGAACTTGTCAGATATTAATATAGCCTACCAGCTTTTATATGCTTATGGTTTTCCTGACTTATCTTTTTCCTTTTCTTACTGTGTCTTTAGATTTAAACTACAGACCTTATAGATAGCATATAATTGTGTCTCTATTTTTCACTCAGTTCATTTGAGTGTTAAGACAGTTACATGTAGTATAATCACTGATAAGGTTTATTCTACCATTCTTTTATGAGTCTAGGCCATGTTTTTGTTTTGTTTTATTTTTTTGTTTTTTTTTAAATTGCATTTCCCTCTTTTCACACCTTCTCTTGGGTTAATGAAATATATTTTTAGATGGTTGGCATTTGGCTAAACTGTTTTCATGGCTTTTGACTATAATTTTTTGTATGTGTTTCCATGACTTTTTTCTGGAAATATCCATGTGCATACATATTCCATTTAGAGATAGCATTGTACAACTTCACATAAAATGTGAGAGACTTGCAAAATTATAAATTCATTTAACCTGCTCCCATCCTTTGTCATATTTTTGTCAACTACTTAATAGCTACATATATTAAATGTCCCATAATATGTTGTGAACATTTTTGCATTAAATATTCAGTTATCATTTGCAGCAACTAGGGGGGAAATCTTTACCCACCTATTTACCATTTCTCTTTCTGTTCCATCCTTGTTGCTTTCAGCCTGAAAAATGTCTGCCTTAGTTTTTATTGAGTGCAATTCTGCTGCCAACCAACTATCTTAGTTTTTACTTATCTGGTAGTTTTTTTATTTTGGTTGTTGTTGCTGTTTTTGCGTGTTTATTTATTTTTTTGACTTCATATAAATATATTTTTTCCTGAATGTGTAATTTTAGTTAAAAGTTTATCTTTTCAGCAGTTTAAAGATGCTGATCCATTGTACTCTGGCTGCCATTATTTCTGAAGAGAGGTCAGGTTTTTGTTTTCTTTTTTTTTTTTCAAATAAATGTTCCTTTGTATGTAACATGCTATTTTTCTCTAGCTGCTTTCAAGGTTCCCTTTTTATCTTTGGTTTTCACACTTTGGCTATGATGTGCCTAGGTCTGGTTTCCTTTATACTCTTCCTTCTTGGAGTTTGTTGAGCTTCCTGGATCTGTAAGTGAAAGCATTTTCCTTAAATTAGAAAATACTTAGCTAATATTTCTTCAAATATGTTTTTCTAGACCATTCTTCCCTTTATTTCTAAGAAAAATTACACATGTGTTTGGCTGTGTTGGATTGTCTCAAGGTTCACTAAGGTTTTTTCATTTTGTTTTTTCAACTTTTTGGTCTCTCCCATATTTATATTGGATAAAGTCTATTTATCTGTTTCCTAGTTCAGTGAAAAAAAAATTTTTTTTTGCTTGTGTGCTGTGTTCTGTTAAGCCAGTCCAGTAAATAAAAATTTATTTCACATTGTGTGTGTGTGTGTGTGTGTGTGTGTGTGTGTGTATGTTAGTTTTAGAATTTCTATTTGGTTATTTCATACGGTTTCCTTTTTTTCTGCTGGATTTTTCTTTTTTCCTCCATTTTACCATCTTTTCCTTTAAATTTCAGATATATTATACTAACTTCTCTAAAACTTTACCTGCTAATTCCAACAACTGGGTAATTTGAGGGCCCTTTTTTTTTTTAAGATTTTATTTATTTATTTGAGAGAGAGAATGAGAGAGAGACATCAGGAGAAGAGGGAGGGTCAGATGGAGAAGCAGACTCCCCAGCAAGCAGGGAACCCAATGCAGGACTGGATTCTGGGACTCCAGGATCACAACCCAAGCTGAAGGCAGATGCTTAACTTACTGAGCCACCCAGGTGCCAATGGCGGCCTTTTTCTATTAATTTTTTTCTTTTGACTTTGGATCACATTCTTATTTTCTTTCTATTTTTTAATAATTCTAAACATAAATTAAGAATAATATGTTGTAGGAATTCAGGACTTTATTATCCTTCTATTAAGAATATTGTGGGATTTTTTTCAAATATGCTGTTAAAAATCCTGGGTAATTAGCACACCTGGGTGGCTCAGTCTGTTAAGCATCTGCCTTCAGCTCAGGTGGTGATCCCAAGATCTTGGGATCAAGCCCTGCATTGGGCTCCCTGCTCAGTGGGGAGCCTGCTTCTCCCTCTCCTGCTGTGCCTGCTTGTGCTTTCTCCCTCTCTCTGCACATAAATAAATAAAATCTTAAAAAAAAAAATTCCCGGACAATTAACTTGAACTTACAAAGGCTTTACTTCATATATTGTTTCAGTTTTGTCTTTTAGTCTGAGGGTGAGCCCTTAAGGTTGTCCTTGAGGTATGATCCTGAAGCTTTTATATTTTTTGTAGAATTCAAACTCTGAATTCTGCCTGCCCTATAATGGGTTGAAACTTAACTCTCTGCTCAGCTTCTTTAAATGGCCAGCTACTGCTTTCTGTTATGATCTTTGAAGGTTACTCCACATATATATAGCCCAGGGTTCAGTAAGGATTTGAGCTTGTGCTCCCAACACACCTGGACATTGCATCATTCTGGTTTTGTTTCCAGAGCCTTTTAAGTTTCAACATTGGGTTCTTCTATTTGTCTAATTTATCCTTATTTTTTTCTTCTCTTTTATAATCTCATTTCTTTCTTCTTTCCATGTTTATAAACCTGTGCAGATATGGGGGCTTCCTAAACTGTTATTTATTCCCTTCTTTTTTTTTTTTTTAAATTGTATTTATTCATTTGACAGACCGAGATCACAGGTAGGCAGAGAGGCAGGCAGAGAGAGGGGGAAGGGAAGCAGGCTCCCTGCTGAGCAGAGAGCCTGACACGGGTTCAATCCCAGGACCCCGGGATCACGACCTGAGCCGAAGGCAGAGGCTTTAACCCACTGAGCCACCCAGGCGCCCCATTTATTCCCTTCTTTGCAAGAAACCTCCTTCCCACTCATTTTTCAGACATTCTGGGACCCTTGACTTCTAGTTTCTGACACCTCTAGCTGTTCAGTGCAGACTGGGGAAATGTCCTCAGGTGGTAAATCATGTCAACAAATGGTCTTTATCAGTAGAGTTCTTCCTTTAATTGGTAATTTTCTCTGGTGTCTGTCTGGTTTTGGTTACTCTAGTAAGTCAAACTTTATTTTCCTAATATTTTGCCCAGATCTTTTTTTTTTTTTTTCTTTTTTAAGAGAAAGAGAAGAGTGCTTTTATGTGTGGGAAGGAGGGGCAGAGGGAGAGGGAGAGAGAGAATCTTAAGCAGATTCCATGCCAGCATGGAGCCCAACATAGGGCCTCAGTCTCAGGACCCTGAGATGATGACCTGACCCCAAATCAAAAGTCAGACACTTAACCAACTGAGCTACCCAGGTGTCCCTTATAATTTTGATCTGTGGAGAATGTATTCCAAAACAAGCTAATCTGCCATTACTGTGATAATATTTTTGAGAAAACATAGCTTTAGCTTTGTCATCTGACAATCCTTAACAACTGTTTCAACTATTGTTATTATGCAGGCCTTTCCTGAGATGACCTGTTTACCTAGAGACTGAACATTTCAATGTGTGTTATATCCCTAACTAAACTTCTTCTCACTCTAAATTTTGAAATTTCTTAAGGCTTTTTTCCAAATCTCTGCCATTACCATGGACACTTCAAACATTGTATGTAGGTCCCTTTTAATGAAGGGAATGGATTCTTGCACATATAATTGCAACTGAACCAGCCTCATGAGGGTCATTATAACTTAGTCCTTCTAGAGATTAGTTGCTGACTAATCTAATCACTAACATGTGAAATGCAATTAACCTGTTAAACTTTATCTTTTTCTTCTTAACATTCTTAAAGTTCTCTTGTGAGGGATATGGTTAAACTCAGAGCACAATCCTCCTATAGTTGTTGCCCGCCAGCTCAAGCTTCATTCAGCTTTGTACTTTTACAAGTAAAATTATCCCATGTTCACTTGTCCTTTAAAAGAAAATCAAACTATTTGTTGAGAATGAAAAGAACTTCAGCCAGGAAAAAAAAAAAAAGATATTAATAAATCAACGGGAGATCAAGACCAAGTTTAAGAAATTAAAACATACACACACACACACACACACACACCACAAAACACAGAGTAGAGAGTCAAAGAGAAGCTTTGCCTCAAATAAAGGCAAGCCTGTTATTTCCTTTAGGCAGTCAGAGGCTTAGAGCACCAAGAGCCTATCCCACTTGAGTCTATAATAAATAGTTCTGTACCAGGTCATTTGTGTAAGGACAGGGATAATTCCATGCCTCTTCAATCAAATATGTACTAACATTTAATTGCTTGGGTTATTCACACCATGTCTGTTTGATTGTTAGTCTTGGATCTTTTCTTTTTTCTCCTTTTTTTCCCCTGAGAGATGGCTATCATGATAAGAAGGTCTAGGAATCCAGAACCCACCAATTTAAAATTGTTCACAGCCAGTGTTTTTAATATATCCATTTATTGTATCATTGTGATTTGTTGCTCTGGGTTTTTTGAATTCCAACATTGGGTTCTTACTTTGTCTAACTTCACAAATTCTGTCTCCACACAATGCACTGAATTGTGTGCCACCAGAATTCATATATTGAGGTCCTAACTCCAGTAGGATGGTATTGAATATGGGACCTTTTGGGAGATAATTAAGTTTAGATGAAGTCATGAGAGTGTGGCCTTTATGATGGAGTAAGTGCCCTTATAAGAAGAGACAACAGAGAGCTAGTAAGCTCTCACGTTGTTTCTCTCCGCCATTTGAAGATAAAGTGAGAGTTCCTGGCTGCGAGCCAGGAAGAGAGTTTTCACCAGAACCCAAACATGATGGTACTGTGATCTCAGACTTCTAGATTCCAGAACTGTGAGAAAAGATATTTCTATCATTTAAGTCACCCAATGTAAGGTATTTTGTTATGGCAATTGGAGCTGACTACTAACCACTTCTATAATATGTTCACATATCAATCTCTTTTTCTGTTTATAACAATATTACTCTGTCAGGTTCCACTGACCTCCACTGCAGAAATTAGATAAAATTTTGGTGACTTCACTTCAAAAAGCTATGTGATTTACTTCTTGTCCATTCAAAGAACATAAGTTAGATCGAACATTTTTTAAAAGGAAAGAGTAAAGAAAGAATATTTTCCCATTCTTTGAGTTCTATTTTTTATATAATTCTATATTTCCATCTAATAATATATGGTTTCATAGTGTGTTCTCTGAGCATGAAGGCATTATTTTGTTACCCATAAGCGGTAGACACAAGAGATTCTCCATAAATACTTAATGTGTTTCATTTTATTCAGGCCCATATTTCTGAAATACCTAGATTTCAGATCCTGACATATTGTTTAATTCAGCCTTAACATTCTTCATCACAATGTTGTAATGATAGTAAAAAGCTTAACTTATATGGAAAGTGAAAAAATTTCCTAGTTTTGGAAATCCAGGAAATTTGCTCTTGGCTTATAATTAGTTGGCAAATTTGTCTCAGGGCTTTGGTTATCCAAAATGAATGAAAGCCACTGACATCTTTCATCTGTAACCATCCTTCCCAAGATCTAGCTACAAAGTTGAAAATCCTGGTAGCAGCTTTGCCTATTTTGGGTTTACTTACTGGCTGTTACCCCTTTCCCACATTATTGGAAATCAGTTCAATCAGTTGCAACAGAACACAAATTATATTTTAGTAAATCCTCCATGTTTTTTCAGGGGTTTGCCCTGCCTCATTTAATTGACTAAATTGAGCAAACATCTAAAGTTGTAAGAACCAATAAGCTCCTCTTAAATCTTTCAAATTTTCTTTTGTAGAAACTATTCCCTCCCTTAATTATTTAATTTTTTTAAGATCTTAGAAATGTTGATAATTCTCATTCTTGATTCTGTCATCTACTACATCTACTTTATCTTCATTTTTTTTGTTACCTTTGAATTCTGTCAAGTACTTGCAAAATAGGTGGTATTATAAAGTTAGAACAAAAATTTAGAATGGAGTAGGATGAAAAACTTAAATGATTTTCTGTTAATAGGATTTGAGATTTTTTTAAATAGAGGGTTTTAGTTACTATTAAATATGCACTAATACTATGTAAAAGCCATTATTACAAATATTTTTCTGTTCAATAATAATATTGGAGTAAGTTGAATTTGCTTTCAAAGGGACCCATTTGGAATTTATAGTGGTATTTATTGGTGATTTTCTCACGGTCCAAATTATATAGTACAATCCTGCCTGGAAAATCATTTACTTCTCCAGATCTCTATTTGGAAAATGTTTATAGGCTTTATGTTTCCCATTCAACTTATTCCTACTTAATTCAGTTCATTTGCTTCTTTGTCCATTCATTCATCCAACTAATGTTCACATCCAACTAATGCTTTTAAACTAAAAATCACAATGTATATCTAAAATAAAAGTATTATGTATTTTTTTCAAAATTCAGATTTCTGAGAAAATTAAATTAGAAGTTGAAGAAGGTCAGTAACAGCTTTAATAAAGTGATTAAATTTTTTTCTTCTTTTGTTCTTTTTTGGAACCATTCTGCTTCCTTATTGACCTCATTGATGGTCTAATTCTTTTTTCATCAAATGCCTGAGTTTTCAAACTTCTTGGACATTGCTATGTTAGGCAGCTACAAAAAAAAAAAAAATTCAAATGTGGATGATAATTTTCAAGAAAACAAAGCTCTGAATGAATGGGATGCCTGTGTATTTCCAAGAATGGGGCAGCAATCAACAAATGGATAATGGCAACAGCTGAGTTGGAACAAATGCAGGATGATCCAGCTGAAGCAAAGGCTACAATTGGATTAATTTGGCACTACGTCCATTTCTGTTCTGGCATTTGAACATTTGATTTCTCCTAGTGACCTAATTCCACCTGCATTTGTCACTGTTGCTTTTAGACACTTGACTAACTATTTGTGGGATGAAGTTGGAATGGTGATGTGGACTAAAGCAAAGCCATACTGTGTCTTTTCTTTACCCATTTACTGAATGTCTACAAGCAGATGGATTCTGTATGTCTGACAGGTGAGGAAGGCTTACAACTATTGTTTCCCTAAGACTCTATTCAACAAATGAAAAGAGAAAATCACTCCATTCACTGAACAAATGATTGAATGTCAAGTCTAATATAAGTTGGTATGCTAGGGATCTAATGATGACCAAAACAAACCATTGTCAGTGCGCTGAGCTTGAAAGGAATAACCCTTTCAAACTCACCTTAGGCCCATGGGACGTGGGGCGTGAGGGATAAGATAGCCTGCATTGAGACTGGTAGAATATGAGAAGCCCAGATCATGCAGCATTTGCTTTCTTTCTTAAGAAACTCTTCCTGAGCTCCCCCAAAATAGTGATATTCTCCACGCACTGAGCAAATAGTGGAGATTATAACTCAAATACATGGTTCCTATTAATTTCTAGAGTATAAATTGTAGTTCTCTCACCAGTTAGATAGGTGCCTAGTGCCTAACAGGAGCTTGGTAAATGTTTGCTGAATGAGTATTTATGTAATATATTCTACAGTAAAGTCTGTGCCAGTTTTCTCAAGTGGTTATATCCTATAAATCTATTATATGGATGAAAATTTTTTAAAGGGGAGCTTCTTAAGGATAGCCTGCGTGATTGCTACCATGTACTTTGCTATAAATGGTATAAGAAAGGTATGTACCAGGCAGGATATTTGCTGCAGCAGAGTCCCTGGAAAAACATCCTATGGGATAGCACAAATCCAACATAAATTCTATGAAATAGATGCTGGACTCAAAGTTCCAGCAAAGCCAGTGATTTTGATGTTTTAAATTTTGAGACACCAGTAAAATTGGTTGTCAGTGTAATTTTAGTTCATAATACACTTAATTGCAAATAGATTGGCAAGAAGGGTTTGCAAGAAGATAACAGTTGTTTGGAGAATTTAAAAGAAAGGATAGTCATTTTTACCATGTTACCTAAAGGTCAGTCAAGAAGGGAGCTGAAGAGATAAAAATTAGGTTTGGGAAATTAGGAGTTACTTGGCCTTTTACCATGCCAGTTGAAGTTGCAGGATATTGCCAAAACTCAGAATCAGAAAATTAGGATAAAAGATGAAGAAGGAGATCGAACAGATGTTGCATATTCATAAAATGCTTGCCAGTGAAAGCAAGGTGGGCAAAGAGAACAATTTAAGTGCAGATAGAAAAGAGATGGATGCTTATGACCCTTTAAGAAATAGTAATTTTCCAATTGTTATTCACTGAACCAAGCTGTAGGGTTGTTTGCTTGGATAGAGTGCCATTTTTAGTGGAAATGGTGTTTGTGCTATGATTGGAGCTTTTTTAAATTGATGAGTAAGTACTGCTTGATACGGTGTTCAGCAAACCATACAGTCTTCTACAATCTGTATTTTAGAGTGAAAAAGGACTGTCAGCAACCATGTCAGGGGCCTGTGTTAGCTTGCTGATTGTATGGTCGGGTGGCCTTCAATGATGGAGGTTATGAAGGAGTCTGGGCAAATATATGGCCAGGCTCTCTGGAGAACTGACAAATTACTGATTCATTATTGAGTATAGACCTACTGATGTGACTCTGAAGATACAATGATTTTGTAGTCCATTAGAAGCAGGTGTTTGTTTCTACTGTGATTTTGCTGTATCTTGGACTTAGCCATTATTGTGGGTTTTTTTGTTTCTTATCTCTCTGACATCTCTACTTACCTATTATTGTACCATTTTTTCTCTGTATCTTAAATTAAAGATAATGCAATAGGAAAGATTAGTGTGATCAGCTTCCATCCATTACGGACAAGTTCTATTTGATTTCTTTTGCCAGGCCATATTAGAGGCCCTTGCACTCTTATAGTTACTTACGGCCAAAATAAAAGAATCACATGCTATACAGAAAAGGCCACTTCTGCTGAAGGGATATCCGGGGTTGTTCTTCTCACAGGGAGGAGGCAATCATATGAGGGACCTGGTTCAATGCAGGTTAAGTTCCCAAGTTTCTACAGAGTGATAAGATTCAACATAATAGCAAAACTCATAAGCAGATTTGTCTCAGGGGTAGCATATAATTGAGGATTTCATAATGCATTTTTTTTCTAAAGAATAATGTTATTATTTTTTTCATTTATGATATTCTCTCAGATACTGGCTAAGTAATAAAAGGTCTGAGCTATCAGAGCCCTCAGCAAGTGTGTTTGTCTAAGCACTGGACACTAGAGAGGCTGATATAAAATGGGAAGGAAGCTAAACTCTTCCTTTTCCTTTTTACCTGTTCCTTTTGCTGGGATACACTTGCATTCACATTTGATTGACTATAATGTTTAATTTGAACCAGAACTCAGTAGCAAGTTTATATTCAAGGAAGTGGTCACTTTGAAATTTGGTCAGTAAGAAAAACTATGAAGAGAAATAAATATAAAGAACACTCAGAAGCCGAAATCATTCTCTGTTTTAACTTTGTATAATTCATGCTGTATAAATGTTGCTACATGGCTACTGATTTTGCTAAATTCTGTGCCAATATTTTGTGCCCCTCCCTCCATTTTACCAGCCTATGGTCCACAATATGGGTTTAAACTAAATCTCCCAAGTTTTTATGTTTAGCTATTCTCTTAGCTCTATTTTTTTTTAAAGATTTTATTTATTTATTTATTTATTTATTTGGCAGACAGAGATCACAAGTAGGCAGAGAGGCAGTCAGAGAAAGAGAGGAGGAAGCAGGCTCCCCGCTGAGCAGAGAGTCCGATGTGGAGCTTGATCCCAAGACCCTGGGATCATGACCCAAGCCGAAGGCAGAGGCTTTAACCCACTGAGCCACCCAGGTGCCCCTCTTAGCTCAATTTTTGCTGAGACATGTGATCATCTATAGGAAAAATAATCATTGTCAATAAACTTATTGTCCAGGAATGGCCAAACAATGACCCAAATATACTGCTGCTTACTTTGGGTTTCTCTAGCATTTTCCTCTGCTGTTCCAATTCATTATGGAAGAGGTTGAACTCTTTTCCATTTCTTCTGCTTTATTCAGCTTTACATGCTAAAAATAAGGGCTTAATATACAAATGAAACAATTCACTTACCAGTAAAAGGAAACTTTCATATGTATCTTTCTTTGATTATTTTTGAAATAGTATGCAGGTAATATCAATTTAGAGAAAAGCAATACCATTGCAAGCAATTATTACAATTTCCCCATTCTACCCACCATTGTGAAGAGCATGTCCGTGATTCCATTATAAATGTAATCTTCTCATCTAGAATTGATTTTTCTTTTTTTATGTTTTTATCTCCCACTTTTAAATTAAATCTGTTTAGCTTCCCTTAAATTAGATGAACAAAAATCAAAGCCAAACTGTTCTAGCTACAAATGTACTTCAATCGTTCTCTGACTGTAAATAGCAATATTAAAAAAAAAATTACATGGGATGTGAGGTTTTTCTACCCTGAAGAATAAATCTCATTATTTATTTTAAACATTGAAACTAAAAAATTTGAATCCATTGAGTGTGCAAAATCATTTAGTGGCCAAGTAATTTAACATACTACCTAAATCTCCAACAGGTTTATTTATTTTTTTTTTTAAGATTTTATTTATTTGACAGACAGAGATCACAAGTAGGCAGAGAGGCAGGCAGAGAGAGCGAGGAGGAAGCAGGGACCATGACCTCAGCCTAAAGCAGAGGTCTTAACCCATTGAGCCACCCACGCGCCCCTCTCCAACAGGTTTTGATTATGGTGAAAACTTTTCAAAAACTCTAATGCCAGATGTTTTCCTAATTCATATTATATGAGTATTGATTATATATTATTCCTTATAGGAAACTATAATGTAGGATATAACACTAATTGTTAGAAATGAATAAGAAGTATGCCAAAAATCTCACAAATATGTAAAGGGAAGTTAATTATATTAGCTTACTTAGCCTCGGGTTAATTGCTATAATTAGATTCTTGCTAGTTGTGCCCTCCCATTTCAATGAGTCCTTTGGCATTCATTTCAGTTCATAAAATATTAGTCGATCACCTACTAAGTGCCAGATGCTAGGATGAGCCTGCCAGAATGAATAAGATCCACAGACATGTTTGTGGAATAGTCTAGAGGGGAGAAGGGCTTGTGAATAAGCAGTAACAAGGTATATATAACAAGATCTGCAGGAGAAGTGTGTACATTGGAAGTGAACTCAGATGAGGGAAATTCAACACAGCCTGGGTAAAGGGAGTTCTGGAGAGTCTTTCAGAAATGATGTCCGAGATACAAATTAAAGTGCCAATAGTGAGCCTGGAGAAGAGATCTGGGCTGGAGAAGAGGCAGGAGGAGGGGCTGAAATGAAGGAAAGAACCAGTCTGAGGAGCTGCAAGGACTGGAGAAATGTCCTGGTACAGGGAAGCCACATGTGTCAGGGGGTAAAGTGCAAGGCAGGGGGTGATGTTCACATAGGCTATAGGGATTGATCCAGGCCCCTTTCTAGAACGATTGCTGACTCTGCCCTATGGATGAGGCGCTGAAGTAGGCTTTTACTCAGGAAGACTCATGGCCTGACAGGTACCTCACGATACATGGTGACAAAATAGATTGAAAGTAGACAAGACTAGAAGCCAGAGTTGCTCTAGATGGTATTATATTGCAGAGGCACAGGCAGGGAGTTAGGAGGGCCTGATACTGGGAAGAGATAGATATAAGGGCACCAAGTCAAGGTGCCTGTACAAAGTGAGCTCTGCATGACATGGCACTTGATTAAAGATTGGGAGGGGTGGAAGAATGGAAGAAAGGGGCAGGAACCATGAGTAGCTAAGAGGTGGCCTTGCCTCTAACTGACAGATTCAGAGAAGTAGAGGTTCTGCTTAAAGAATCAACTTAGTTGCAATGGTATTTGTGATCAGTACAGGTATAACTTGTTTTGTTGCAGTTTACTTTTAGTGTTTTGTAGATATTGTGGTTTTTACAGATTGAAGGTTGGTGGCAATCCTGCATTGAACAAGTCTATAGGCACCATTTCTACCACAGCATTTGTTCACCTTGTGTCTCTGTGTTGTATTTTGGTAATTATGGCCAAAATTCAAACTTTCTCAGTATTATGATATTTGTTATGATGATGTGTTATCAGGGATCTTTGACATTACTATTGCAGTTGTTTCTGGGCACCATGAACTGCGGCCATATGATAATGAACTTAATTGATAAATGTTGTACGTGTGTGTTCTGACTGCTCCAATCACTGGTCATATCTCTCCTTGTCTCTCCCCTCTCCTGAGCCTCCCTATGCCCTGAGACACAACAATATTAAAATTAGTCCTGTTCATAACCCTCTGGTGGCCTCTAAGTGTTAAAGTGAAAGAGTCATATGTCTCTCACTTTAAAACAAAAGCTAAAAATGATCAAGCTTAGTAAAAAAGGCATGTCTGAAGCTAAGACAGCCTGGAAGCTGAACCAAACAGTTAGCCAAAGACAAAGTTTGTGGAGGAAATTAAAAGTGCTTCCCCAGTGAGCACTTCCGTGATAAGAAAGTAAAACAGCTTTATTGCTGCTATGGAGAAAATCTGAGTGGTCTGGATAGAAGATCACACCAGGCACAACATTTCCTTAAGCCAAAGCCTAATGGAGAGATGGGCCCTCACTCCTTTCAATTCTGTGAAGACTGAGAGAGGCGAGGAAGCTGCAGAAGTGAAGTGTGAAGCTGACAGAGGTGGTTTGTGAGGCTTAAGGAAAGAAGCCGTCTCCATGACATAAAAGTACAAGATGAAGTAGCCAGTGCTGATACAGAAGCTGCAGCAAATCATCCAGAAGCTCTAGCTAAGATAATATAATGAAGGTGGTTGCACTAAACAACAGATTTTCAATGCAGATGAAATAGCCTTCTAGTGGAAGAAGAGGCCATCTAAGACTTTCATAGAGAGAAGTCCATGTCTGGCTTCCAAGGACAGGGTGACTCTCTGAGGGGCAAATGTAACTGGTGACTTTACGTTGAAACCAATGCTTATTTTACTATACTTAAAGTCCTAGAGCCCTTAAGAATTATGCTAAATCTACTCTGCCTGTGCTCTAGAAGTGGAACAACAGAGCCTGAAGGACAGTACATCTGTTTGCAACATAGTTTACTTACTATTTTAAACCTACTGTTGAGACCTATAATTTGGGAAAAAAAGGAAAAAGATTCCTTTCAAAATACTACTGCTTACTAACAAGGCACCTGGTCACCCAAGAGCTCTGACGGAGATGTACAGTGGGATTAATGTTGCTTTCATGCCTGCTAACAGAACATCCATTCTGCAGCCCATGGATCAAGGAGTCATTTTTAGTTCCAAGTCCTATTATTTAAGAAATGCATTTTGTGAAGTGCCTGGCTGGCTCAGTTGAAAGAACATGTAACTCTTGATCTCAGGGTTGTGAATTCAAACCCCACGTTGGGTGTAAATTGTTTACTTAAAAACGAACAAACAAACAAACTTAAAAAAAAAAGAAAGAAATGCAATTTGTAAGGCTATAGCTGCCATTGATGGTGATTCCTTTGATGGATCTGGGCAAAGTCAATTGAAAACCTTCTGGAAAGGATTCACCATTCTAGATGCCATTAAGAACATTCATGATTCATGGAAAGAAGTAAAAATAGCAACATGAACAGGAATTTAGAAGAAGTTGATCCCAATCTTCATGGATGACTTTGATGGGTTCAAGACTTGAATAGAGGAAGTAACTGCAAATGTGGTGGAAATAGCAAGAGAACTAGAATCAGGAGTGGAGCTTGAAGATGTGACTGAATTGCCGCGATCTCATGATCAAACTTGGATAGATGAGGAGTTGTTTCTTAAGGATGAGCAAAGAAAGTAGTTTCTTGAGTCAGAATCTAGTCCTGGTGGAGATGCTTTGGAGATTGTTGAAATAACAACAGAGAATCTAGAATATGACATAAACTTAGTTGGTAAAGCAGTGGTGGGGTTTGAGAGGGTTAACTCCAATTTTGAAAGAAGCTCTTCTGTGGGTAAAATGCTATCAAACATCATCGCAGGCTACATAGAAATCATTTGTGAAGGGAAAACTCAGTCATGTGGCAAATTTCCTTGTTACCTTATTTGAAGAAATCACTCCCCCCACCCCAGCCTTCAACAGCCACCGCTCTGATCAGTCAGCAGTTGTCAGCATCAAAATGGGACCCTCCACCAGCAAAAATATTATGACTCATTGAAAACTCAGATAATGATTAGCCTTTTTTTAGCAATAAAGTATTTTTTTAAATTAAGGAATGTACATTGATTTTTTTTCACAAAATGTGATTGCACACTTAATATACTGTAGGGTGAACATAGCTTTTATGTGTACTGGGAAACAAAAAATTAATTCAACTCATTTAATACAATATTCGCTTATTGTGGTGGTCTGAACAAGATCTGCAGCATTAGAGTGTTGCTTGTACACAGACTTATAAAATAAACTGATTATTGAATTTGAATTTGTTTTTCTTCAGAATATTTTAAGGTCTTTCTGTTTGTTTTATTTTTTATATTTTAATTGAATTATAATATGCACACAGAAAAGTGCACATATCATAGATACCTAGTGTTTTTACTTTGCAAACAACCACTAAGCTCTAAACTGAAGATTTGTACAGGGCCCCACTTTTTTTCCGGAAGGAACAGCACCTCAGATCAAAAAGAATATATCACTGGTCAACTAGAAAAGCCTCATTTCAGGGCCTTTTAAATTTAAGCCTGAGATTGACTTTCCCTAAAAGTTATATTTTTCAGGCTGCCTAGTGTTTTTGGTAAGGGGCAAAAATGGATGAAGTTGAAATTTAAGTTGGCAGGAGTTCTAAAGGTGGGGGACTCATCAAAGTTCTGAATACTATATATGGCAAAGGTCAAATCTTGAAAAAGGAATAGTTATGTTGTTAGTCCAGGAACTGATAATAGTAGGGACTTGGATAGCCATTTTTATGGAAGGGGAGAAATTTCTCTCTAATAGTTTGCCAATCGAGATCCCATATTTTATCATTTTTAAAAGGCATTTTTCCATATTATTGTATCTCTGACATTGAGATGTACAGTACAATTGGTGCTGCATTATTGACACTGTCAACCTCGTCTGTGGCAACTCCCACCCCATTGCCTTTGCCCTCATGTGCTTGCACTCGTTTGAGTGATGGCTGTCATCATTTCAGTGGAGTTATGTGCACTGCTGCTGCCACACATGTTGGTGCCACATGCACAGCGGTGCCACCAAAGGGAGAAGTTAACCCTCCCTCAGAATAGAAGAATGGCCAAAGTCACAAGCGATTGGCATGACTGATTCACCAGGACTGCTGCTAACACAACAGACTATGGGAGTACAACTCCCTGCTGACTTTGAACTGAAGCTCCTTTGCTTCCAGTGGCCTGTGGCTCAACAGAGGAAGAGACCAAACCAAGTTTGATAAGGTAGGCAAGTGCCAGCCTCAACATTGGCAAGATGCACTTGGATGAACATTCTGCAGAAAGTAATGGGGCACAGATGTCAGTGGGTCCCGGGGTGAAGAGTGATTGAGAAGAGTTAGATCCTGAATGGGATGAAGTTTTAGGACTACCTTAACCACTTCTTTGGTTTGGCTTGGTTTTGATTACACTATCAAGGAGGCATAAACAAAATAAAGTATTTGTTTCAATATATGTAAATGAATTCTTTATATAAATGCAAAGCAATTCTACATGGTTAGAATACACTGTATCATAGTTTAGTTGCACTGTTTTATTTTGTTGTTTTATCTTTACTGTTTTTCCTGGTGGCATATCAAGTATAGTGGACATGCTACAATTTCCTAATCTATAAAACTAGCAATAACAGACTTGCTGAAGTTTGGAAGGAATTTTCAAGACAACGTAAGCCAAGCAACTAAACCATTGCCTCAAAAAATCCTATGTTCCTAGGACATGCTAGCTTCTTTCCCAACTTTATTTTCTCCTGAGTAGTTCTAAGAGAAACTTGCCATCTTCACAACTAAGACATTTTGCCCCTCATGCCAGCAATGAACTTACAGATGGATGCTAAAAAATACTTCTGAGAGTCTTTTTCTCATGTTAGAGTCAATAAGAGGCCAGTGGATGGTAACTCCCTTCCTATTTTCTAACCCTAGAAAATGGCTAATCTGTTATAAATGTTAGTCTTTCCTGGAGACTGTGTGGGAAGTTATTCAGGAAAGGTAGCTATACCAGAGTTATTCAGATCATCTAATTAAATGGTGTCTGCCCCAAGTACTCATGGAGAGAGACCAGAAGAGAACACAATACATTCGTCCCATTCCAGAAAAATTCCTAATTATTATGAACAAATGGAAGGGTTGGTAAGAGAGAACTTGAATCAGTGACTGTAGTAGATACATCAGAGGGTTGAATGAATTTTTAAATCGCCAGAGCCTCCTCGCTATCACAAATTATTAACCTGGCTTTGTTTTATTTATTTTTTTTAAAAGATTTTATTTTTATTTATTTGACAGACAGAGATCACAAGTAGTCAGAGCAGCAGGCAGAGAGAGAGAGGAAGGGAAGCAGGCTCCCCACTGAGCAGAGAGCCGGATGTGGGCTGGATACCAGGAACCTGAGATCATGACCTGAGCCGAAGGCAGAGGCTTTAACCCACTGAGCAACCCAGGCGCCCCCTGGCTTTGCTTTAAGTTGAAAACAGGGACCAGAAAATTATCTTGTTTTTGTTTTGTTTTTATTTTTTTTAAGATTTTATTTATTTATTTGACAGAGAGAGAGACAGCAAGAGAGAGAACACAAGCAGGGGGAGTGGGAGAGGGAGAAGCAGGCCTCCTGCCACTGAGCAGGGTGCTGGATGTAGGGCTTAGTCACAGTACCTTGGGATCATGACCTGATTCGAAGGCAGAGGCTTAATGACTGAGCCACCCAGACTCCCCAACTGGTTTATACATTGCCTTTTAAGTGTCTTATCATGGCCACTCCGGGTAGTTAGGTTTTTCCAGAAGACTATTACACGTAGTCCTCCTGCAGTCAAACTGCAGACTTTACAAGGAAGGATTTAAACATGTCCTAAGTCATGAGGTGTGTTCCCTAGACTTGATATTACTATCTTCCAAGGGTGTGAGTTTGTTGTGTTCAATAGGGTTGCTCAAAGACTGTGCCGACATAGTGTGGTAATGGTGGCAAAATATCCTTTGTAGAGTTGGTAGCTGTTCTCCTGGTGTTCACCAGAACAATTGCCTAATCTGTTTTTATTCTCAAGGGGCTGTCAGTTTTCCCATAAGCAAAAAATCCTCCGTCACAACCGCAACTACATTGCAGCTGAAATTGATGTAGAGCCTTATTATGTGCCAGGCACCATTCTAGACTCTTGGCTTGTATTTGCTTATTGAATACATCTAACAAAAGCCTGGCATCGTGCCCTTATGCACTTGAAGAAACTAAGGCATAGAGAGACGCACCTGATAAGTGGAAAGCCACAAATTTGCATCCAGGTGCTCTCCCTCTGGAGAGTTAAGTCCTTTACTGTTATCTCTTTCTATTTCTATTTATACCCTTATTTAAAAAGGGGACCACCATTGCACTTGTAAAGAAGTGATAGGGTTACTTTGCTATTATAAGAAAGCAATACCTTCTGGAGCAAATAGAAAAGGGATGACTTGGAATGGGGCCAAGAAAAAATAATTCTGCCGCAGTTATTGTACTTTGCAGACTTTGGTCATTGGGAGCAAAATCTAAATCTTCTCTGATATGCCTCTATTTTATCTCCTCCCTTAAAACATTGTCAAGGTTTATTTTGCTGTAAAATAACATCATCAACAGAGCATAATACTCCTACCTTGGGTACCTTTTGAAAAAGAAATTGGGCCATAAATGGGTTCTTCCTAAGTGTTTACTATTTCAATCACTTGTGATTGTGAAAATGGATAATTTGCCTCACCCAGCAACATTTGGCCATTTTATAAGTTCAGGGCTTCAACCCATATTGGAGAATAAAGCTTTGGCTCAAGCAATTTGATAATTTGCCCATAAAAATAAATCTGTAAGAAGAAATTAGGAGTGGGTGGCATAGTAATGGGGGACGAGCACTTCTGTCATCATATGTCTGGGAGCTTTATCAGCTCTGGGAATACAGGGAGAGACAAATCCCTGTCCTGAAAGACCTTGCAGTGCAGTCGGAGAAGTGGAAGAACACCACAATGATAGCCTAATGAGGAAAAGAGTCACATGTTACAAGGTGATGCTGTGGTGGACACTTTCCGGGTGATCTTCACTATCACAGAACTCAGACATGGAAAGAACAAATCTGTGTCACAGTGCCTGATTTTTTTTTCCTTTTCTTGTGTTTTCTAACAGTATCTGAAAAGAGGAAATAACATCACAGTTCTTGGCCTGAGAATCCTTGGTCTCAGTAAAATTCTGAACCAAGGCTTTGACCGTCTGTTCTTGGAACCAAGTGATAAACCACTTGCATCTCTATAGCCACAGACCACATAAGAAAACATCCTTGCCTTGTAGCACTTGCTCTAAGGGGAATGTGGCATCTGATTTCCTTCATCAGGGTGGCTCGAGCTAGACTTGAACACTAGACATCCCAGGCATCCGAAGACTTGATACTGAGTCCATCACCACCACCAACTGTCCTCATGTTCCCTTGGTGAATTATTCCACCATCTCAAAGCAAACAGAGGAAAGACCACAATAGTTCAGAAAAGAAAGCCTAGTTTAAAAATCCCAGTTCAACAGTTAAGGCTGTGTGAAGTTGGGCATACCCTTGGTTACTCTGGTCCTCAGTGATGAAATTGTAAACTAAAGCCTCAGTCACTACCTATGTGTTTGTGCTAAAGAGTAGATGAGTTTCTGAAAATGTCAGCCTCATAGAAATTACCCAGGAGTAACTTCTTTCTTTCCTAAAGCTAAAACTCCAGTTTCTTATTGTCTATAAAGCTATAGGATGATTCTGATTCTCCCTCAATCAGATGCCAGAAGCATTTGGGCCTTGTAAATAACAGCCAGTAAAGGAAAGAAGATTAGCTATCACCATGGATTATAAAAAAAGAGGAAAAATTTCTGTCAAAAGGAAGAATATTTTCCTTATGCATAATTATCTATTTAAAAAAAAAAAAAAGTTTTGACTAGGGGGACCTGGGTGGCTTAGTTGGTTAAGCATCTGCCTTCATTTCAGGTCGTGATCTCAGGATCCTGGGATTGAGCCCTATGTTAGGCTCCCTGCTCAGCGGGGAGTCTGCTTCTCCCTTGCCCTCTACCCCTCCCACACTCATATTCTCTCTCTTTCTTGCTCTTGCTCTTGCTCTCGCTCTCAAATAAATATATAAAATCCTTTTTAAAAAGAACCTTTTTGAGATAAGGAATAAAATTTAGTCTATACTTTAGGCTTTTCCCATAAAATGTAAACTACAGAAAACAATGATTTGCTTTTGATGTAGCATTAAGCGATATTATATATAGTTAATTTTGGTATTGGACCAGTTCAGTCCTTATAATTCCTATTAAAATAATAGTTAAAAACAAGAGAATGAAAAAAAAAAACTGATTCTTTTCTTCTAATGGTGAGATTTAAAAATCCCATCTTTCCATGTGGTTTCTGTGGTGCCACCTGAAGATGATGAACCAGTGCCTTTGGAAATTCCTAAAGATAGTTTTTGGCTTTTCAGATTTAAAAACACAGACAATTAAAAAATAAATGAGGTATTTTTTGTTGTTATTATTGTTTTGTTTTGTTTTAAATCACAAGAATATTAACATGCCTACCTCCCCAAATCTGTGCATATGTACATTGCATTCCACCTAGGAATTTATACTCATATCTTAGAAGTGTCAAATTTATGATAATATCTTGGCTTACCTTAAAATAATAATTAATCTCTTTCTTCTCTCCTAAATAACTATTAATATTGCTATTTCTTGACTCTAAAAGTTAGAAACAACTTTGTTATTAAATTCTCATTAAAAAATCAGTTAAATTTTCCACTTCTTTATTATTGATCCCTTATTAGAAACTGTCTGTGTCCGTGTGTGTGTGTGCATGCTTGATCGGTCATATTATTCTAGCAGCCTAGAGCTGTGTATAATTTTGTGTAACATCCTCTCACATTTTCTTATGAATTCCCCCAGGATCATTTTCCCTATGATATATTATTATTTTTAGGGATGGATTTTGTCCATAATATATTTTTTTTACCTCCCTAAAACCTTTCAAAACTGGCCTCTGGGCTTTTCTTACATTCTAGAATCAGGAATTAGTTATCTATACACAAACATAATTTTATTATTTTTTAGATTTGTTCAGTAAAATTAGATTTATTCCAAGAAGAGCAAAATCAGGTCAATATCTGAGAAGGTGACTTCAGCTCACATTTGAAAATCATGGGTGCACCTGATTTACATAGCTCATTTCCTCCCATTGTAAAATGTGTTTACATGACATTTGTCTTGTTTTCATTTAACATGTTTTTTCCTTGTAAGGTTTTCTAGATAGGACAATCTTTCATTGAGGTAGCGAATGATGACTTTCCCCCCCAGAGTCTTGCAAATAAATCTCAGGCAAGTGAGAGATGAAATAAACAAGCACAAAAAATCCATGATAATATTTAAGAACATAGAAGACCTTTGAGATACCTAACACTGGATGAAAATAGGAAGAAAGGGGAAAGCAAACCATTAGGGCTGCAAAAAGCTGATATACGCAGTGACTGAAATATTCACGTGCCAGAGAAACTATAACAAAAACAAAAACTTCTGAGTGAAATGTGGAAAAATTGAGATATTCATATAGGGGACTTGAGTTCTGCATTTCTAAGATCTCAAGCTCCCAGATCTTGAATTAGTATGTAGTTGTCCAACTCTACCTTAATTTACAGAGCATGTTTAGGGAGTGAAAAGCGGGAAGATTTTTGGTACTCATTCTTCATCATAATGATAGTCAATATTAATTTTAATGTTTCCCAGATGATTGCACAGCATACTTATCTTGCTATAGAAGTGACTAATGCCCTTAGGTACTAAACATTTTCTATTATGCATTTATAGTTTTGTGGGAACATAAGAGCTATGCAACAATCAACTCCATGGCAAATTTACAAGATTATATTTGGATTCTACTGCATGTATTTAGATATATTGCAAAAAAAGAAAGAAAGAAAGAAAGAAATTACATTAAATATACAAACAATTTCAACAACATGTGTTAAATAAAGGCTATTTCCCATTTCTAAAACCAACCCAAATCTCAAATCCATAAAGTTCTTGGATCAAAACTATTTATTTGGGGCACCTGGGTGGCTCAGTGGGTTAAGCCTATGCTTTCGGCGCAGGTCATGATCTCAGGGTCTTAGAATCCAGCCCTGCATTGGGCTTTCTGCTCAGCAGGGAGCCTGCTTCCCACCAACCCCCCTCTCTGCCTGCCTCTCTGCCTACTTGTGATCTCTGTCTGTCAAATAAATAAATAAAATCTTTAGAATGTAGATTTTGTTGGAACAGTTGGAATTATAAAACTTAAGTAGAATAAAATTCTTAAATTCTTAAATTGTTATCAGGTTCTGTCGCAGCTTATGTGCGCTTCACTATTCCTCCAAGGACATCCTGCCCTTACAGAATCACCACACTTATCATGCTTTTGTATTGTGACTTTTCCCTCTATCCAAAGCTACATATTAAGCCTCTTAGCCATCACATGCTCCAAGCCCTAGCAGAGTTCCTGACACAGATCTCATAACATGTTTATTGAGTTGAACTATAACTGGAAGAGTATTATCATCACGTCTTTCTGCTATTTCCGTAATATTCATTTGGTCTTGGCCCAAGAACTCATTGTACACTGTGGCAGATTTCACTAAAAGGAAGTGACTAAATGACCATGTTTCCCAGCTGCACATACAAAAGAAGGACCATTTGACCTTTGCTATAGTTTGAGATTATCTGTGTGGTTTTTCTATCCATCCATCCATTCATCCATTTTATAGAATTATGTTTATCTTACTTTGCTTGTCACATATTGGATTTATTAATGAATTTGTGAATTACCTTCTTGAAGTCACTTTGATACACTCTTTCAAACACCTGTGACCCAATCTAGTGCATTTAAGTACTGTCTTAGTCTGTTTGGGCTGCTGCAACAGAATACTATAGACTAACAGCATATAAATAACAACAACAAAAATATATTTTCCACCATATTGAAGACTGAACAATTCAAGATCAAGTTGCTGTCAGGTTTGGTGTGTGCTGAGAGCCCATTTCCTTGTTCATTACATACCGTACTGTGTCACCACATGGCAGAGGGGACAATGGAACTCTCTGGGATCTCTTTTACAAGTGCACTAATCTCATTCATGAGGGCTCTACCTTCACGATATAATCATTTCCCAAAGGCTGCAAATCCTAATACCATGTCATTGGAGGTTAAGATTTCAACATATGACTTTTGGGGGGAACACAAGCATTCAGTCTATAGAAACTACCAAATTCAAATATGGATTGAGCTTCCCGGAGACCCTTACCACAAACTCTTCAACATAATCCATCTTTTCTCTTGTTTCTCATTCTTTCCTATCTCTTACCAAGTCCCAGTGAAAAGACAGTTTAGCCCAAAGAGCTACTGAACATACACTGAATATCTATGAACATAAGGTGCATGGCTCTATCATAGTGGAGAGATCAATGAGGGAGCAGAGATGGAACTTATGGATAATGCTGAGAACAATACCAATATGGTTAACCAGACCTCAGCGTGCTAAGAAATAGGTCCTGAGTAGCTGTAGGTATGCACAACTCGGAAAGTGAGGCATAGCAGTCCAATTGTAGACATTTCGGTAGCCATTTCTGCAATATTTACTAATTTACTACCTTTTGCCAAAAATGTAAGTTCTTTATCCCGACTGAAGAAGTAAAAAGCCATAAAGAGCAAACTACATAAATTTTGAAGGCTGAGTAATGACTCAAAATGTACTGAATACCATATATAGTAAACTTATATGTTGTCAAAACACAGAAACCTTTTTTTTTCCCTGAAAGATAAAATGACTGTTAAGACCATAGTAAGAATTAGTCAAAATATTATTATCTTTGTTTTAATGTAATTAGCTCTTCAAACTGTGTAAACTAATTTCATAAAACTGCATATTTTACCAATATGACTTTTACAGAAAATGGTAGGAAACTGCTTTGAAAACCATGGCTGACTTACTTATACAATGATTTTTCAACTTTTATTCTACTTTGAAAGTACTTGTGAGCTAAAGGTATTTAAGTCCTAACATGTTAAATTATTGAAAATAGTAAAAGAACATTTTATGCATCTAGCACATGTTATTTAGCAAACATCTGCTGGGGTAGATACCTGCCATTAGGTACAAATTACTTTTCAAAAATAATAGCTTTTAAGTCTAAGATAAATACTGAAAGCAGCTCGTAAGTTCTTCACAAGTATTTTATCGTGAGGAGGGACATCTGTTTAACCTTGAATAATCAGCAGTAGGAACAACTTAGTAGGTATAAAAAGCATCTCTGGGAATTTTTGAAAAGGTTCCATTTTCCCTGTGGAGACACATATGGAAATTATGCACCCTTTCCCAAAGTGAATTGGTAAATCAGAATCACTATTGTCAGAAACCTCTCATCTTTGAATATGTCAGTGGTGAATGTGTGATTCACAAATGATTTGCTCATCTTGCGTTCTTTTCTTTTCTTTCTTCTCCCACCTCTATTAAAATGAGTACTGAGTAATATATAGAATTATTGAATCATTGTATACCTGATGCTAAAAATAATGATAATTAGGTTTTTTCCTTCTCTTTATCATCACAGTAATGTTTGGCAGGAACTTTCAAACAGGTTTTTCTCTTCTTTCTTTTAGCCGCTTAGATGAGGATGACCAATGACTTAGGGAAGGTGGCATATTTGAACAGTGGTGTCCCAACTACCATTACAATGACTGTCATATACTCTTCTTAAGGAAATAGGTTGCATTGTTGTATAATACAGGACATCAGTGATTATTTTTCTGCTTCAGCCACTGCCCATTCCAATGGGACACAATAGCAATTCTGTCATCAGCCTTGGGGATCAATGCTTCCTGGCATTAGAAGACAATAGAAATGCCTTTGTATTTAGGTCTTCTTTGCCTCCTTGATAAAATCTGTCTTTGCCACTTAAGTCTTGTTTTGTCCTTTGTTCTAGTCATCAGTTCCTGCAGATCCGTTTGTCATCCTGCTTCCTGACCCTGAATTTGGGGGTCTCCATTTTACTCAGTTCTACTTTGAGTATATTCCCGGTTCACTCAGAATGGATTGTGTCCTGGGCCCAGTCTTCCTCCCTGATGCCCTGCCCTTATCTTGACCTATTGCCTGTTCTCATCCAGAAAGTTTTGTCTATTTTTCCCCTTTCTCCACACCCCCAATCTGCTACTGCTCATCTCCTGTTGTGATACATAATGGCTTGTGATGAAGCTGCTGTGGAAACTATTGTTTTTCTGGTGTTTTAAGGGTATAATTGAAAAAGATACTATTAAATCGGAAGTTTCTAAACTAATCAGTGACAGTATTCTCTGATTCTGACAACTTCATGATTGAAGAAACATCCCAATTTCAGGCAAATTAACATGTGAAATATAGAAGCCTTAGATTTGAAGAAATGTGGGAGTACCATAGCCTTTTACTTCCCCAGAGGAGAGCTATGGTGATTGAGAATTAAATGGACTGGGGTGGGGAGTGCTGGACACAGATTTGGAACCTCATAAACCCAGAACAATTTTGTTTAAAATTATCTGATAAGATATTAATTACTTTGTCACAGTAGACATAAGCAATATGGAGCTTTTCTAATTACTCAGGTCACACCAACTATACTTTCCCTTAATAAAAGGGGGTGGCACAGTCATTTATTAATAGACCCACTTCTTCCCAGGGCTCCTTCCCCTCAAATGAAAAACTTTTGTGAAGAGAAAGAAAAATGGGTCCAAAAGCAAGATAACATCTTAAGATAATAACTAGATATACGTATGTTTCAGTCCCATAGGCTAATGATGGCTTTTGTATCTGAGACCTACTATGCAAGCCTAAGATTAATGTCCTTCTTTTTACTTCTAATACTTGCTTTACCTTTGGTCTCATCCTACCTTTAGCATATGTGTCTCACTCTCTGGGTAGATTTTCGTGGAGCATGTGTAGAATAAAGATAGCGTGTTATAAGAAAAATTAATCTGAGATTTTAAAAAAAATTTATTTGGCTAACAGATTTTCAGAGCTTGCATCCACATGATTAAAGATAAGACAGTTATAACATCTCCTTAATCCATTCTGAGCTAAAATCTCACATGAGGCTGGGCTGTTTAAATATTCCCACCACAAGCTACACACTTGCTTATTTTCTGCCTTTTGAATACTTGCACTCATTTATCTCCTAGTGCCCTGTTGGGCTGCATTCAACGCGTTGATGTGACAGCTTTTAGTTTTAGCCTTATAAGGGGTACTTTGCAACATGGCTGTTTCACATCACTCCGTCATACCACATTAGAGACTTGTTGGCAGTGAAAATATTTATAGTGAGAGGCCTTTTTTTTTTTTTTTTTTTGTTCACATCTCTGTTGTTGCAGTTGCTGTCATCTTTGTGTTTGCTTCCTTCTCAGGGCAGTGAACCAGCCAACAGTAGCATCCCCTAAATATCTATTTTGAGGGTAAGAGGCTTGCCTTGCTTGTGTTGTTAGAAATGGGATTTATCCATGAAAATTGACAACTGAATTGTCACCTTCCCCTCAGGTGGTTTCCTAATTATAATTTGTTCTGTGCAGTGTCAGGAAATAGAAGAGGAGAAAAACAGAATCTCTTTTACTGCTGCAAAGCAAAGGGGATCAGGGCAGCCTGGGAGCTGAGGAAAAGTCACATTGGAAATAGCTCAAAGGTGCTGGCTGGTTGTGAAGATGTGCTTTTTGGGAAGGTTACTCAGGTGTTTCAAATTGCCTCCAGCCTTAAGTGAACTTGACTAATGATGGGTTCCGTGATTTCTATCCCAGAATAGGCTGGTGCTCTGGTACTTTGTTAAGATTTGAAATTATCTTTCTGAAAGTGCCATCTATTACCGTAACTCTGCACTCAAACTCCCATTTTTAAGTCGTCAGTGGAGGTCAAATGTGTGACACTCAGTTGGAGAGCAATGAATTAAAATTGCCCTGATGTTTTAATTGCCATGCTCTAGACAGCATAGCTTATTTTAAATTGCTATGGGAAACCACTAGTCACATATGAAACCCTGATAGTTTATCAAGTTTGATGGGTGTATGGTTTGGTGGTTGAAAAATGATCAGGCTTAGAAATGCCTGGGCATCTGGCTTGTCAGTGTTTTGTTTCCTATATAAACTTCCACTTTTTCCTGGATTATGTGGAGTTTGGAGGGGAACCAGTTTAATTACTCTGTGCATCATGGGGAACTTAGAGGAATCCTTAATTCACAAAAAGTTCAACATTCCAAGATAAAAAATGTTGTCCATTTAAAACAAATTTTGGGTTACTGCCTCCCCTTCTGTTTCTCCCCCTCCTCTACCTCTCTTTTACTTTGTCCTTCTGTTTGTTATTTATCAATCTCTTCATTTCTACTGTCAGCATATCTCTCTCACCTCTGTGGCTTTCCTTCATTTTTTTTTTTTTTTTCCTCATGGCCAGACTACTTGTAGTTTGTTTAAAAAAAAAAAAAAAAAAAATGCTTGGGGCACCTGGATGGCTCAGTTGGTTAAGCACCAGACTCTTGGTTTCACTCAGGTCATGATCTCCTTGGTTTTGAGATCTAGCTCCGCCTTGGGCTCCACACTCAGCAGGGAGTCTGCTTGAGATTCTCTCTCTGCCCCTCCCCCCACTCATTTTTTTTTTTTTCCTCTCTCTCTCTCTACTCTTCCCTCCCTCCCTAAAATAAATAAATAAGCTTTTTTAAAAAATGCACTGGTGGGTGCCTGGGTGGCTCAGTTGGTTGAGCAACTGCCTTCAGCTCACGTTATGATCCTGGAGTCCTGGGATCGAGTCCCACATCGGGCTCCCTGCTTGGCAGGGAGTCTGCTTCTCCTGCTGACCTCTCTACTCTCATGCTCTCTCTCTCTCAAATAAATAAATCAATCTTTAAAAAAATACAAAATTTAAAAATTTTAAAAAATTTAAAAATGCACTGGGACACCATTTCTCTGAGATGTTGGGAGCAAGACGCACATAGTTTGCTTTTAAGAATTAAGTAAACGTCAGTTATCTAAATGTGCTATTTCAAAGAAGTTACGCAAAGGTGGGTAATGTTCAGAAGCCACAAACTACGCCAAATTGGCTTCATACTAATTTTAGAAGGAGTTATCACTTCACTAGAAAAAAATGATGTCACTTGAAAAATTATCTAATACTGGCATTTTACTGAGCATGTGGAAGGCAATATTTGGGAAAGATATTCTTCTATTTGCATTTCTAGAGAACAGCCACCTCTACTGTATATTTATAAGGTCATAGCTCTCTCCCCACTAAATGCCTGAAGAGAGATTTTATCTCTTTGGGTCCCTGACATCTCCCACAGGATGGTTCCAGGGAAGTGTTAGGTGAACAGAACGGATCAGAGAAACCATCACTACAAAGAAAATAGATCAAAGCATCTAACACCAGTAACAGTGTGGCATCTCCTCAGACAAATTAGAGTCAGTGCTTTATCATCTATTTACCTTGTCGCCAATAACTGTTAACTTCAAGATGGCTGCCTTCTACTCCAGCGTTAATGGTCTTCAGAATAGCATCTAGTTAGAATATTTCTTAGGATAGATTCAGGTTTTTAGTTTTATATTTCTTAATACTAACTAGGAAGATGTATCCTTTAAGTCACATGTAATATAGAGTACTGTCATTATTAATATATACAGAGTAATGATAGTAAACATTATTTATACTACACATGCATGGGAAATGTATAATTATCTTATTCTAAAACCTAAGAGAAACTATCTTGGGATTTTCTCACATTTTTGGTATTTCCAATATCATTTGCCTAATCCAAATGACGAATTTTCAAATCTGTCAAGTTTTCTACAAGAAGTGGAGAAGCCAGAGCTCCTTAATATGTTTGTTGATTTTGGTGTGGAGATAGATTAGATCAGAATGAAAACAGAGCTTTTTCTCTGAGGTATAATAGTGCCAGCCTGGGTAAAGAGGATTCTTTTAAGTAGGAGCACACACAATGTAATTTTTTAGAGCATTTTATTTATTTTTTATTTCTTTTCAGTGTTCTGGAATTCATTATCCATGTACCACACCCAGTGGTCCATGCAATACCCGCCATCGGGCTCACCCAACCTCCCAATCCCTCCCCTCCAAAACCCTCAGTTTGTTTCTCAGAGTCCACAGTCTCTCATGATTCGTCTCTCCCTCCAATTTCCCCCAACTCACTTCTCCTCTCTATCTCCCAATGTCCTCCATGTTATTCCTTATGCTCCACAAATAAGTGAAACCATATGATAATTGACTCTCTCTGCTTGATTTATTTCACTCAGCATAACCTCCTCCAGTCCCATCCATGTTGATACAAAAGTTGGGTATTCATCCTTTCTGATGGAGGCATAATACTCCATGGTATATATGGACCACATCTTCTTTATCCATTGTAATTTTAGAGAGATAAGGTGAAATATGGCTAAGGGAAGACTAGAAGAGGTCAAAATTAAATACACATATGGGGTCCTTTGCTTTCAACAAATCTGGCAGATGAAAAACAAAATGATCACTATTGGATAGAAAGTAGAAGAAACTTTCTACTTGGCATAGTAGTTCTTTAACTTTCAAAATGAATTACTTACAGTATAGATCTTGAGTTCACTTAAAATTTGATTGTGGCTTTCTTTTAAAGTATATTTATTCACTATAAGAAATGAAATGTATCTTCATAACTCTGCTTGGCATTTTAGCTAAGAAATGATCTTTTCATTCATTTTATTTTACTTTCTATGCATGAATATAAACATGCATGAAAGTCTGACTGCTGAAAACCCGATACCTAGTATCTGTACCTCATTGATCCAAGATACTTGGGCTGATAATGATGACACTGACTCTCATGGGTTCTTCATTTGGGATGATGGTTTATAGCTATAGCTGTTTTCCTGCCCTTGGTAGCACAGAAATCAAGAATTGTAATTTCCTTAATTACTTGAAGCACAATAAGTAAAGGGAGCTGTCTTTATAATCCATGAAGGATTGCTATGGCAAAAAAAAAAAAAAGAAAGAAAAAGAAAAAAAAAAAGCCCCCAAATAATCACAATGTTGCCTTTAAACTGAAGTTGAGAGAAAATAAAATGAAACTTTTTTTTGAATGAATAGTAAACCTACTCATATTAAAAACATTTGAAAAGAGTCTTGGGTGTGAGAAGATTGGAAAAGTTTAGTGAACTTTCATGGATGTTTCTAGCAGAATTGGGAAATTATAAAGGCCATGCCATTAAACACACCAATTTAATGCCTGGACTCTCTTCGTGGAATAAGAATACTATTTGGAGGTCATTGTAGGATAATGTTAGTAGAAATGTACTCCCAACATCTTTTATCTCCTATGGTCAATATGTAGTTAATATCCTACTAGGGAATTAATTATTGACTACTACTTTGTCTTCTTTGTTTTGTCCACAATTGTTTTGGAGATTAGTTTAATCAGACTTAAAGTGTCAACTGTATCTACTTACCAGTCCCATGGCCTCGAGATGCAGATGGCTGACTTATCCATCCTTCAAGATTGTGGTAGGTAATGGCCACTCTGTCTATATTCCTTCTTCTTCCTTAGTAATAAGCTTCAGTATTATTTGAGATGACAATGTACATGACTAAAAGACTACATTAAAAAACATTTTTTTTCTTGCAACTAGTTATGATCATGAGACTCTTTTGAACAGTAACATAGGTGGAAATGTTACATGCAAGGCTGGAAATATGTCTTAGAAAGACTTCATCTCACTGGAAAATGTGCCCCTTTGTCTTTTTCCACATCTCCCATATCGTTGCCTCAAATGAGTCTATCATTGCTGGAGCTTTGATACCCTTCAGAACCATAAGTGATGTTGAAGATGGAATTGATATGCTGGTATGGTAGAGCAGGAAACTACAAAGTGCCTAGTTCCCTGGTGACGATGGGAGTGTCCTGCCATTCTGCCAGCTCTGGGCTGTTTACCTATCAACTTATTTTATATGACTCATATAAAACATTTTATACATATAAACACATAAACCATTTTATATGACTCATATAAAACACATGTTTATGAGTAACTGTTATTTTGAGTTTTCTATTTTTGAAACCAAACCAGTTAATAATTGGTATTGGATAAAAGCCAAAATGAGTCTTTTTAATTTTGAAATATAATGTACAGAGGGATCACACACTTAAAACAGTATGGATTTTTGAAACATCACTGTAAGAATCAAAAGATGTGATTCTAATAATTTTTTCAGTAACACTGTGACAAGGTGACTTTTCACAAATTATATTGCCTAAGTATCTTTTACTTTTTTCCTGGAAGAAGTAGAGATCTGACTCCATTAGTACCAGCATCATTTCCTTTGCCATTTGCAACCTGGCATCTAAAGGACAAGATCAGGAAAAGGATATGATGCCCACGTCCAGGCAGAACTTGACTCTAATAGGAATCCATGTGTTATGGAGGAGATTAGCAGATCTGTCTCAAAATCTTTCCTGAAGCAACCTTGTTAAAATCCAGGTGTGGTACTGCCATTGGTGATATTTTCTCTCTCCCTCAATCTCCACAGGAAGCAGTCAACCTAAAATATAATTACATGTAAAAAAAATATGCAATCATGGTAATTGGATGATGATATGGTGGCAGGTGATGTGATAGTAGAACTTGCAGGATATAGGGAAAGAATATTAAAAATGGTAAATTCCAGAACAAATCAATATTTGCAACAATGTACAGTGAAGAGAACTTATCAGGCTATTCCAGTCTGCAAAATATCCTGGAAATCTTACAGGGGTATTTTATCACACATATGCTTAACCAAGAATTAGTCACCTGGTTCCAGGTCCCCAAAACTGAAGCTAACATAGAGATGAATGCAGTACTTTTCTTTCCAGAGGGAGATATCTGGGTCAATGAAAGACATGAGTGCAGAAGCCAGTACAAGTTCTCCTTACTTACGGTTGACAGTTCTGTTTAATGTAAATTCAAATAGTTTACAATTATATCAACAACTACTAACTCCACAGATGAACTTCACCAACATTTTGGACCTCTGGGTGAGACTTTGTCCTCCCAAAATCTTTACCATTTGTTTTCCTTTTCTATTCTTCCATGCCCATCCAGGAACTAGGAAGAAGGACTGGAAAGAAAAAAAAAAAAAAATAGACAAATGCTCAGCTTTACTGCTTCTTCCAACGCTTGAGTTCTATAGGCAGGAGATATACCTACTAACAAAGTGACCAAATTCCTCATTTCCCCAAACTAGGGAATACCCCTCTTCAGGTGTCAGGTGAAACCATGAAAAACTTTTGTCACAGAGACTTTGTTGAAGGATCAGTGACACATTGTTGATGAAAGGAACATTTCAGTTATTACACACCAGGTACCTGGGACTAGTAACTCTTGAGATTTCTCCCTTTGTATCTCCTTATTCTTCTTCTGAGAATGCAAAAATGGATGTCAGAAAGGTTCTGTGTATTTTATTAGTGTGTAAAAGTTATTACTATAATAGAAGTAACAAAATAAACTCAGATAGGTATTCATTTTATTTCATCATTTTGCCCTATTCTTTCTCCAGCTTTAAAGCAAGTGGAATTATGGATTCTACTCTCAAGTTATGCAAGTTCCTCTGCTTTCTTCAAAAGAATCCCATGTCTTACTCTATGCATTGTTTTCACCAGAGACTTTCTTTCGTTCCTTTGCTGGGGGATATCTGCCTCCTGTCTTCCAATTAGCTTAAACAGCCCATCTTGGTCATATCTTCTCCAAATTTTGAATTTAAATGCTAACATTTCTGTATTTCATTTAGACCAGTTCCCCCACCAAAGTGGTTTCAAATATAATTGCATATTAAATCATCATTCTCCCTAAAGCTGGTCTATCTCCTTAATTCTTAAACCTACAATTCCTAAATTTACAAATAAAAAAAAATCTAGTCATTTAGTGCTAGTATAGTATCATATTACCTAAATTAAATGATATTTATTATGCAGGAATCTGATGAATCATCCCATTTGTATTAATAAATAGATCCTAAATTCTTGTTTACTCAGAATATAAGTCATATAAAAGCTAAAATAAACAGCATAGCTTTCCCTCCCTTGTAGAAGAGAAAAAAAGTAAATAAGGAATTTTTGTCTAGTAAGCCTCTTTCAGGGAATCAAAGGATCAGCACAGATTTAACTTCACCTTCTGGAACATCTACATCTGTAGTCTTATACAATGAGAATTAATGTACCTAGAGCCCTGCCAGACCCTGAAAAGGCTCCTAAGTCATTAAGCAAAGATTGCATCATGTTCAATAGCATTTCTGTTTTGTGCACTTCATTGTGCCCTAACTTCTTAAAAACTGAAATTCACATAGACCATGGCACCTAGTTTACTACAACATCAATTAACTGTAGTAGTCCATTTTCAATACTCCATTTTACTGGACTAGAACATAATTATAAAGGTAGCAATGGTTCTCAGAGAGAAAATAAGTTTGGATTTCATTTTATTTTCTTTTTCACTTTAAGAAGTTTCTGGCCGTGTCCATGTGAAGGACTGAGCATGTCGGTTGCTTATCTCCATACATTCTTTTGAGAGACCAGATAATTGAAGGTGACAGGGAAATGCACAGAGCATTGGGAAATTGGGAAAGATTGGCAGGTAGAGGGGGAAATATGTAAAGCTGAGTTTGCAAGACATTAAAAATATCTCTTCATTTTTATTTTGTGACCAAGTGTTGTGACTACCATTGTCCTTTCCACACACAAACCTCAACTGGTTCAACTGAAGCAATTTTTCACCCCCTGCACCGGCCCCCTCTGACTGCCCCAACACATACACACACAGAGATGGCGATATTTTGTGTTGTCTGCAGTCATCTTTGACTGTGACAGCTGCAGGTTGTGCTACTGACACCTAGTGACAGAGGTCAAGGATGCCACTAACCATCCTACACCACACAAGATGATCCCTCCCTGTACCACAAGAGAGAATTATCTGATCCCAGAAGTCAATAGCAGCAAAGTTAAGGAATCCCGTTCTACAGACGGTTGACATTTATATTGCTAGTGGAATACCTCAAAAGTCAGCCTTTGGTGTTCGGTAAACCACACTCTAGATGTGAGACTCTGGCCGCCATGGCCTGAAAGAGATCTAGGATCATATCTAATAAATATGAGAAATGTTGAAGTAACACTTACTTTGGTTACTTTTTTTTTTCTTTCTTGATATGTGATTGTCTGCAGGAATACTGGCCAGAGATAACTCATAGATGTGTAGGATCAGGAAGAAGACTGAAAGGTTATTTTCTTCTGTTTCTCTAGTAAAGCAATGCTGATAACTTCTGTGGTGCCATGTTAGGGGTATCAGAAAGGTCTCCATTAACTTTGTCATTGAATGCTGTGGAACTGTGGGTGGAGATATTTATCTAATCTACAAAAGTCCTTGGAAATCCTGTCTGTATACTATATACATACATATCCCCAGACACACTTTTAAGTAGGATGCTTCTTTAAGCAAATTATCACCAGACAAAACAGCATTGTATGCCATGTATGACATGTCAAATTTTTGTTCTGTAGCTCTTTCACTTTTACCCTGTAATGTAGCTTGGGCTCCTATGATTAAACCCATTTTATGGGTAGAAAAATAACCCTGGTGAGCTTGTCTACCTTGATGGGAATTACATGTGTTATTGCTCTTCTGGCTGCTGTTAACCATCTAAAAGTTCCAGCTTTCTCTTTTTTGTTTTGTCTTTTTTTTTTTTTTTAAGATTCATTTATTTATTTTAGAGAGGGAATGAGAGAATCTCAAGCAGACTCCCCACTGAGCGTGGAGCCTGATGCAGGGCTTGATCTCATGACCCTGAGACCATGACCTGAGCTGAAGTCAAGAGCTGGATGTTTAACCGCTGAGCCACCCAGGTGCCCCTTCTTGAGTATTTATGGTCATAAGAAATGTAGATAGACATGTTCCCCCCCACCCCCCCAAGGACTTTATACACTGATTTATTAGAATCAGGATGTCAAGAATGTGACTTCAACAAAATTATGATGGTCTCAGGACCCTTAAGAAAACATCACCCCCTTGTTTCCCTTGTGCGCATCCAGGCAGTGCCGAGAAGGAAGTGAATACAAACAGGTAGAAAAATAAGGAGAGGCTCCAATCTAGATCCTGTTCCTCTCCTACTTTGGTGTTTTCATGTCTACATAAAGTAGGGTTTCCCACGTGGAACATGGCTGGGGAGGTAGACAGGTGACTCTTGAAGATCAGAGTAGATAGGAATTACTAAACCAGTATATATTTTCCAGATTTAGATTAAAAAAAAAATGAAAGTCCATCATAGAACCAATCACTGAGTCCTTTGGAAGTATGGATCAGCTTGGTCCAAAGTTAACTAAATCCTGAAAGCATTGTCTGAAGAAAAAAAGAGCATAGCTGCTTAAAAGAAGTCCTGAATGCTGGAGGACCTTGTGCCAAGATAGAGTTTGAAGATTAGAACACCTGTACCCCAATTATAGCAAGAATGCCCACAATAGCCCAACTATGGAACGAGCCCAGATGTCCATTGACAGATGAATGGATAAAGAAGAAGTGGTATAGATATATGATGGAATACTATGCAGCCATCAAAAATGAAATCTTGCCATTTGTAGTGCCATGGATGGAACTAAAGTGTATTATGCTAAGCGGAATAAGTCAATCAGAGAAAGATAATTATCATGTGATCTCACTCATATGTGGAATTTATGAAACAAAACAGAATCATAGGAGAAGAGAGGAAAAAAATAAAACAAGATGAAACCAGAGAGGGAGATAAGCCATTAGAGACTCTTAATCGTAGCAAATAAACTGAGAGTTGCTGGAGGGGAGATGGGTAGGGGAATGAAGTAACTGGGTGATGGGCATTAAGGAGAGCACTTGATGTAATGAGCACTGGATATGACTAATGACTCACTGACCTCTACCTTTGAAACCAATAATACATTATATGTTAGTTAATTGAATTTAAATTAAAAAATTGAAAAAAAATAATAAAATTAAAAAATGGGGATTATTCTAAAACTTGAATTTAAAATGCAGTGGCTAGACATGTTCTAAGTGACACACAGACGTTCCTAGGACATCTCCTAACCGTTCCTAACATTTGCCAACTATGAGAGGTGTAAAATATTAGGTTGCCCCACTTTGCCTTTATATTACATCTCATTTATCCACATTAGTCTAGATCAGACTAGTCTAGATCAGATGTTGTTCCCCTTGACTCAATGGCTATATGAATCATGTGTTCTATTTGGCCACATGTGCCAACATCTGGATTTTGAAATACAGTCATTTTTACAGCAATTCTAGAAACTAGAGAAGAAGGCAAAACAATGAAACTCATGATGGTAATATTTTTATCTAGAAAGGTTGTTGCCAAAGTTCATGAGGTTACATATGTAAAGTATCACACATCTAAAAGCCCAATATATAGAGAGATTTAATAAAGAAATTGTAATAAAACAAATTAGAGATAAATTTCTTGAAACATGTATTATACAAATTTGGCTTGCAATTCACACATAGAACTACTTGGTTGCCAAGATGGTTATTACCACCCACAGATTGTTGAAGGTGTTTGGTGTTATGCAATTAAAGAAATGAAAGATGAAGGAAAAATAGTTGAAATACTTGATGATAATCTCTTGTGAGTAATTTAAAGTTGAATGAAACTCCAGATATTAGACAAATTGAAAGTTATTAATCATTACTCAATACTTTGAAATAAATAAATACCGCCAAAAATCAGGATTGAAGTCCAGCCATCCTTATATGAGCTCAGATATTATCAAGGGAAGAGATAAGTATAAATTGAAGAGAATGCTTCAAAGAATGAACCTGAAAGGTTTATTCATTCATTTTCCCTTTTTTCAGATCCATATCAATAAAGCTTAATAAGAACTAAGAGTGAAATTACTGCTAACTGTGAACTTAATAATGCCCCACTGGGAGTTCATTAATATCTCAACAGGTACACTGAAGCATTATCTTAATTGCACATGATACTTTCAAAAATTGTCTTTAAGAAGTTTTGTGGAAACTGCCCTCTGGAACAAGCATTAGTACATTTTGTATTTCCTTTCCTTGCTGTGCAGATTTCCCAGGAACATGGGACCATAAACCTCATTCAGTTTTACAAAAATAACAAGTTTCCAGGTAACCAACCTTGTCATAGGCACTGTCCTTCTAATATAAAGAAGAAGTTCAAAATGCATTGAACCAATTTCGGGTCTTCCATTTTTTTCTAAATAAGTGAAATGGGTCTCTCATTTTGTAAATATTTAAGAATTTATTTTAAAGAGTATCAAGTTTATGTTGGATTAATGGTAACAGTTTGATTAAAAACATTAGAGTAATCCAGTCCAAATCTGGATTTGGGTTTTCAATTATTTTGGCAGATTTGGACACTAAGGTGATGCTTAAAAGAGTGTTGATTCCAAGCCCAAGGTATCCCTTTGCCTAGAAATGTTTAACTTTGCAGTAATTATGGGATAAATTAAGTTTAGTAGATTTCAATCTTGTCAACACTTGAAAAGTGAAAGTACATCACACATTCATTTGATTTTCTATTAGACGCAGCATAGAATTATTTTCTCTAGATATGTTTAATTTATTCCCTTTTTTACCCCCTATTTTAATTTGCTTATGACAATGTTAACATTGAGCAAAGACATTTAACTAGAATCAAGGACATGGGATGCCAAATACTAATTGCTTCTTTCATCTGACATCCAAGCCTAGTTGGGGAAGGGAGAAAAGCTAAGGAGACAGCAGGGCAGAATGACCCTATTTAAAATGATAAATTTAAGTATATTTTGCACTGTTAGACTGAACTCTGGGCACTGCCCAGTGGTGCCCAGAATTATCAAATCTTAGGTCTAAGAGAAAAAAAACAGAATGAACAGTCTAAATGATTTCCTAAGTTCCTTTACCTTTGAATCCCCAACCAATGTCAGCTTGTTCTACATTCCAATGAAGAGGAAGGAAATCCTAAGGGAATAGTGTGCCAAGGGGGAAAAAGGGCAAAAGAAGGCATTTGCGTCCATGCCTAAACCTGTCAGTCACAGGTCCACCAAAGACTTGGATAACTCCCAGCTCCTGTGGGTCCCTCGGCCCACACCAACCAAGTAGATGACGATTCTGTTCTCTTATGATTATTCTATTCATTCATTTGCTGGCTTAGTCATTCACAGTGCTATCTAGTGGCGATGATGAACAAGGTCAGGGTTAAGTTTTCTCCAGCAAAGGAGAGAAGAATAAACAGATAATTACACAGGTAACTAACAGCATACTGAAAGTTGTGACACTTATTTCCAAAGGAAAACCACAGTGTTTCAAAACTCATCAGTTGACCTTCCCATGAACTCTGGCTTTCTAGGGAGAACATTGGAGGCTAGGAGAGAGCCTTGTGGGCCTCCTAGTGATTGTGAGTGCCAGGAAATGGATGTGAATTGACTTGATTACTCTGTCTGTATGCCAAACAAATCAGGTACCACAGTCACTATATTTGTTAGATACAAATGAACTTGAATTTTTTAGAAGATAAAGAAGATATAAGTTATTTAAATGCCCATTTAATTATTCTTGAAAATTCTTGAAATTAGTTTCCCCCTGGTATTACTTCTCTTAGATTTATAGGAATTCTTAAATAAATGTGCATACATAGTTTAAAGGTTAAAGTAAGACCAGAGTGAATTGGGATTTTGTTTGGTTGTTCTCTTTTCTATTTTAAGAGTAATATATGGGTTTGAGAAATGTTGCATCTGATAACTTGAAGAATGATGGTTTTATTGCTGTTTTTATTTTGTTTGCTTTTCAGTGTTTAAAAAGGGTCAAGGAATTTGGCTTCTACATAGCTTTCAAATGACAATTTTCAGGTGTGAGAATAGCTCAAAAACTTGATTACTTGAAACTAGTTTCCATCTTGTGATTATTGTCACCTGATTCATACCTTGGGAGAAATAATTGGAGAAATTGAGATTTTCTTTAAAAAAGAGGCTTGGTGGAGGTGGATGCTTTTTCTACTCTTTGAAGACACTTAGAGTACTATGAGTTCTATCTAAACACTGTTTTGTTTTGTTTTGCAAAATAAGATTTTAACTGATAGTTTTAATTCTTCATTTGACTATATATTTCTTAAGATAAGAAATAAAAATAAATGCTAGTCGACTTTCAATGCTCAGTTTGAGAAATGTGAAAAAGGGAAGCTGTTTTCACCATTATCATTTTTGTTTTCCTGGATTTTTTTAGCTGATGTAATTAGAAAATAAAACTAAATGAATTTTTATAATATAACTTCCCTACCTGAAAATCCCAAGGAAATAAACTGAAAGCTATTAAAACTAATAAGAATTTTAACAAGGGTGTAAGTCACAAAGTAAATATACAAAATTAATAGATTTCTGTATACCAGCAATAAATAGAAAACAAAATGAAAATGTTATATCATTCATAATGCAATAAAAATAACAATTATCTACAAATAAAGTTAATACCAATTACCTAGAAATAAAGTTAACAGTGTGCCTACATAGAGACAGTCATAAAATTTTACTAAGAGAAAAAAATGAACAACAGAATGGATGAAAATAGTTATTTTCTCATAGGGGAAATAAAATATTATAAATGTATCAATTCTTCCCAAATTATAAATATAATGTAATTCTTATCAAAATCTTTTTTTTAAAGTATTTTATTTATTTGTTTGACAGAGAACACAAGTAGGCAGAGAGGCAGGCAGAGAGAGAGGAAGGGAAGCAGACTCCCTGCTGAGCAGAGAGCCCAATGCGGGGCTCTATCCCAGGACCCTGAGATCATGACCCAAGCTGAAGGCAGAGGCTTTAACCCACTGAACCACCTAGGTGCCCCTCTTATCAAAATCTTAATGAAACTTTATTATGAACTTGAAAAAATTTATGCTAAAATTTCAGCTAGAAAATTAAACGTGTGTGATTGCCTGTGGTCATTTTTAAAAGAGCATCTATGAAGAGAGGATATGTTCCAACTAATAGAGCCCTAAATCTTCTATGCTTATAAGAACTAAAATAATAAAATACTGCCCCAAGACGTGGAAGATAGAAAAGTGAAATGAGAATACACTCCAAAGATCCAAGGATACTTAAGAATTTAATACGTGACAGGAGATGGTCTTTCTCATCAATAAAGAATGATTATTTATTTAATATATGGTGCTGTGGCAAGTAATTAACCATTTAAGAGAGGTCACTATAGATTGCTGGTCTACCTTCTATAATAATCCCAAATAATTCCCATATAGGGAAATATTTAAATGTAAGCTTCAAATATTTCTGTCACATTGGTGAGGGTAGGGACTTGAACAATATTCTAAGAAAATGCTCATGGATATCTACACAAAATTAGCTTTGAGGATTCGTCGTCGTCGTCGTCGTCTTCTTCTTCTTCTTCTTCTTCTTCTTCTTTTTCTAGTAGCAAAAACTTGGAAAATGTTTAAACACTCAACAGTGAACATTAGGCTTAGATTAGGTTTAGCTGAGCATATGATACAACCAAAAAGAATGAGAAAGAGATATGAAAGGCTGGGGGTAAAGGGAGGAGGAAAGAAGAGATTAAGACTCACATTTTCATACTTTATAATATATATGTGCATACCCACATGCACAAACAAAAAAATGATAAAGAGATAAAATGTTAACAGGGATGAAGTCATTAAAGTTATTTTCCTTTCATTTCTCTATTTTTCACAAATAATATTCATTTCTAAGAAAAAGTACAAGTTCATTCTAAACAATTACAATGGATTATAAATATCGCCAATCCTCTTTGGGGCTCATCATTAACAAAACCATATTTATGTCATAGGCAAATTTTTATGAAGAATAGAGAATAATAAAATAACATGAAAATTTAGTCCTATGGTAAAGATTAAAAGTGCCTGGGGCACCTGGGTGGCTTAGTCAGTTAAGCATCTACCTTTGGCTCAAGTCTTAATCCCAGGAAGCTGGGATTGAGCCCGGTGTCCAGGTCCAGGTCCAGGCTCCCTGTTCAGTGGGGAGTCTGCTTATCCCTCTCCCTCTGCCCCACCTCCACCCCCCTTGTGCTCTTTCTCTGTAAAATAAATAAATAAACCCTTTTAAAAAAACACCTTAGTGGGTTTTTTTTTTAATTTGTTTTTTGTTTAATCAGAGAAAGGAAGTCTCAAAGAGAAATAGAATATCTACTTTTCTATAGCCAAAGTATTATTACACTAAATTTTCTTCATCAAAAGATCAATTCTGCATTACTATGGACAGGAGGGTTTCAGTAGCAGGAAGAGAAAGTATTGCTAAGGTATCAAGGAGAGTGTGAAGGTCAATTATGGGAGATGACTAAAAATAATTTGGCCAGTTTTAGGTACCAATTATAACATACACTTCAAAATAATTGCTTGGTGTGCTTAAATACTATTTTGAAAGCAAGTACCTAAATATGCAACACATTACTTAAGTAAGTAACATCATATTTCATAGGTTACATAAATTCTTGCAGTCTCTCCCCTCTTACTGTGAGGAGGCATACCTTATGCAGCTATATTTTTATCACAGAAATGAAATCCGTTTGTTCTTTCATTCCTTATTCTAAATATGCATAATGTAGGAATAAGTACACTGTGTATAAGTTGTGTGCATGATCCTAAAGGTGCATATGAGTCTTAAACCAGGAGATATGTCTTATTTATGATAAAGAGATAGACCTCAGTTAGTGACCACTTTGGAAGGATGCATGGTAGTGAGGGAAGAAATTTTTTCACCAGGATTTTCATCACTAAATTTGGGATACAGTTTAGAAAATGCACTTGTATTGGGAGTGCTTTACAATTCTGATTTTTTACAGCAGCTACATAAATGCAAATTCAAGTAGAGGGCTGGATATATCTTCATTAGCACTGTCTCAAAGGTAGAAAGGGCTTTTGGCAGCAAAGGCATCTGTGCAACAGCATGAAGTTTTCACATTTCCACAAGTTGAAATTGATGGAAATGTATTGACATGCTTGGCTTCTTTCCTTTTTATTTCTTATATGAAAAAGTCTGTCTCTCTCCCCACTCTTCTCCTCTCTCCCTCTCTCTTCGTCCCTCCCTTTAATCCCTTCCTTTTTTTTTTTTTTCCACCCAGAGTCTTTACTCATTTGATGTTTTCCTTACCTAAAATTCATAACCTTGGAATGATAAATGGAACATATGGAGCTCATTTTACTAAGATATCTGTATAGGCTTCAACAAGGTGTTTACATAAAATGTTTGAGTAACAGTCTAAGAATGATCACTAAAAAACATTTAGTGGCTCTGTAGTCAGTGCTGTGGACTCCAGAAATCTACTTGCCTTCCTTGTTTTATTTTCTTATTAAAATGTTTTACCAGCAATACAGCAAAGTATCATAGTTGAGAGTTCAGAAGTTCGCACCGGATAGTTTCAGGTGTGAGTACTGCTCTCTTTCTTACAATTTTGTGACTTGAGGCAAGGTCACATTCTACTTTGAACTCTCAGTTTCCACTTATATAAAATGAGGTAGTAATCTAATATAGTAAAGAATACTTACTGATGGTTAGATAAACTCATGCATAGGAAACTTTTAGAACATAACTGGCTGTAAGAAAGAGTTGGATAAATAATAGGCATTATTTCTAAAGCAATAATGACAGAAATATATAAAAAATGTTCTTAGTAAGGAGAATGTATGTGATAATGTGTCACGGAGTACTTAGGAAGTCAAGTATGAGTAATGGGTAAACTTAGTAAGGAAAGATGCACCATTGTATGTTTTGATTATCATCACCCCTATGTATGAATCAACCAGTCCGTCCCAGCATTACGCTAAGCATAGCATAATCATTATTCTTATCTCTCAAAACAACCTTTTGTTAATGATACCTCATTAAATTTAAAACAAACAAACAAACAAAAAAACAACTTCACAAGAGCACACTGTCATGAAGAGAAACATCAGGCTTTGGTTCCAGATCCTGTCAATACTAAATCCCATTTTATTTCCATTACACCTCACAACACCTACTACTACAAGGAGTTTCTCCTTATCAGTGGACTTTGTCACACTGGTTTTGGGCTTTGAATCAGTGACAGTGCCCCCAGTGGACAAGGAGGAAAATGCATCAAGGATGGGCTGCCTGGTGGGTATACCTATTGTCAGGGCTGTCTGACTTGGGAGTAATGATGACCTAGAAACGTTCTTAGAAAAATGAGCTTTACAGAGGTGGTAACCAGCTTTAAACAACAGTAAATGGGTTTACTTTAGGCAAACTTCACTGGAAGGAGAGGAATAGATCAACACTGAGTAGAATTTTTCAGGGCTCAAAGAATCGACTGGAGTGTAGCTTTGGCATTTTTGGAGCACAGTGACCTTTGGGCTTGGCTTGAGCAAAGATCAAAACTGGCCTGTAGATACTTGAGAAATCCATATGATAAAGCAAGAGTAAGTTCTGGGAGAGAATGCGAGCAGAATTTTGTGAAGTTGCTCATTCTTACAGGCAGATTAATGATACCAATCATAGTCTATTGCATGCTGAAGTTAGAAGACCAAGGGGGCAATGTATTGTAATCATAAGTGGTTTAGAGGTCCTGAAGTTAGAACCTACGGCAGGGTCCTAACTGATGGCTAATTCGGGGTTTCCTCTTGGGTATTTGGAATCGTAAGCAAACATTTTTTGTAGGGCCTCTCTATGTATACATAATTTGAGCTAAAATCAGGATGTCAGGCCTTCTTAGATAGCCTAATCTCATGCACTCTTAGGAAACAAGTGCTGTATCAGGTAATGGGAGAAATCTGCATGTTAGGCCACCCTTCTGGAACGAGGGGGCTGCTATTGGGGCCTAGGTTGATCCTCACAGGTATAAGTTCTAGAGCTTTTGGGACACCTGGTTAATACCGTGCATGGTAGGGGTCCGGAGGACTGTCTAAATGGAAAAATGGGAATCAGACACCCCTATGGGCTTGACACAAGCAGAACTGCCAGGCCTCTATCATCACCCAAAGAGGAGCTTAGGAAATTTTGAGGAAGGCCCTCCAGAGTACAGGGAATACTGAAGTGAAGGCTTTGTGGCAAGGAACCCACTGGCCTGGTTCTCAGGTGTTACTTAGCTACTTCATAATATTCTTGTGAATAATACATGAAATAATGCATGCAGCTCGCTTAGGTATTTCTTCACAGATGGTTGGTACTCAATGTTAGATGTCTAATGACTTCCACCAATATTCATGAGCTGGGTCAACTAAACCAATCTCTATACAGATTCCAGTTAGGCAGTTGTGTTTTTGTGGTGGTGGTGGTGGTGGTGGTGTCTAATAGTTTTTAAGAAGTCAAGCATGGGGGCACCTTGGTGGTTCAGTTGGTTAAACGCCTACCTTTGGCTCAGGTCATGATCCCAGAGGTCCAGGGATCAAAACCTATGACTGGTTCCCCATTGAGCAGAGAGCCTTCTTTTCCCTCTCCCTCTGCCCCTCCCTCCTACTCCTGCTTGCATTCTTTCTCTCAAATAAATATATCAGTAACAAAAAGTAAAGCATGATTCTAAGTGTTGGTCAGAATGTTTGCAAACTCTTTTCTCCTAAGCACCATGACTCATGTGATTCCCATGCCATCCTCTTTCTCTCTGAGGAGGAAACAAAAGGCCAAGGCACAAAAGTATACCCTTTTGTGCTGTCTGAAAGTAGTTGGTTGCATTTAGATGGTTCACAGTTGCAGGGTGTTGTTTGCTAATACACACATCCTCTTTGGAGCTCAAGCCCTGTATTTTGAGCGAATTATCCTAAGTATAAATGAATCTCTCACATCCTGGTCCTGTGCTCTCTCATGTGGTGCTTTCCTTTCTTTCCAGATCCCCCAGATCAGTTATGCATCAACAGCACCTGAGTTAAGTGATGACCGACGCTACGACTTCTTCTCTCGTGTGGTCCCACCCGACTCCTTCCAAGCTCAGGCTATGGTGGACATTGTAAAGGCCCTAGGCTGGAATTACGTGTCTACCCTCGCATCTGAAGGGAGTTATGGAGAGAAAGGTGTGGAATCCTTCACGCAGATTTCCAAAGAGGCAGGTAGGAAGAGATTGCATTGGTCAAATGACCGTCTTCACATGTGTGTGGCTTGTAGTGTCCTTTCCAATCTTCATCATATCAAACCAACACTGTAGATAATCACCATACCCCTACTCTCACATTCCTACTGCCTATTAAGTAAATTGGTAAAGACTTCATTTATAACACTTTGCCATTTTTGAAGAGAATCTTTTCAAAAGTGTGAAACTGGAGTCCTTTAAGTTTTGGTAGCAGAAAGGAAGGCAAGGGAGTATGCACTTAATCTGGTACCTTACTTCTGTGTAATGAGTAATGATATGGATTGCAGGCTGCATACAGAAACCTGAGGCAGTGCTGCTGAGTCTACATGTCCTTCCTCTCTGCCCCTCTCTAAAATGCACAAATTGTTTAGAATTATGGGACTCTAATCATGGGAGGCTCTTTCCTTTGAAGAAAAATTACAGAGACAACTCTGAATGACTTATCCACAACAAAGTTAAACAAATTATCTGGACAGTAGACTGTATTTAGCCAAATAATCTTTGGAACTTTATTTTGACAAAAACAGTTCAATTAAATAGTACTTGTAGTAGATTCTTTTATGTTTCATTAGCTCAAAATGGAAGTAATGAGTACAAGTGTTTGGCCAGCTGGTTGCCATTGGGGAGATTTTGAAAAATGAGATAGAATCTTCACACTTCGGAATTCCGGCAATAAATATTGAGGCTTCTCCATATGGAAATATTGGATACAGTAAACATTTATTTTAAAAATGCAGGCTTGGGTATTCTTGTAAAGTTCTTCATGCTAAAGGTAGGCCCTCCGTTTGGGTTGTAAGAATTTCATCTAATCTAAACTGTTATTGACTGGAATAGTTAGCTGACCGTTAAGGCAAACACACACACAAAAAAGGTCCTTTTCATGAGGAAAGAGGTCATAAATCCTGAAGACATGGTTTTGAATACTTGACTGTCAGACTACAGTTTCACCAAGACATGTTATGTGTTAGTGGATAGATGGTGTATCTGCATGTAGCTACTGAAAAAGGGAGCCAAGGCTTGTATAAATCCCATGATTTTAACTCAGTCCCTTACTGTTTGCTCTAATTTGAATAATTCACTTGAGAACTGGGTCCTTTTTGTACTCTTCCATCTGACTGAAGTGTTCTTACTCTTCATACCTTTGATTAGAAATCTCTTGACTGTTGACAGGTCTCATCCTAAATGCCATATCTAGGTTTATATATAAATGTACCCCAAACTTCTTGGGTCTATCCACTTGGTTGTATTTTTAGTGTCTTCTCCCACAGCACTTGTCACATACTAGTATAATTTGTTGTTGATTTTTTCTGTGTTGCCCCATAGACTCTAAGAGGAGATCCTGTTTGTCTCATTCACTACTACAGTCTCAGCCATAGTGTTTCTAAGGGAAACATACTCAGTATAATTCAGCCAGAAATTCTCTGATTAGGAAAGAAACCTTAAATCTGGGCTTGTATCATGCATGCTTTGATTTATAGGCATCATTAATAGTTCACTTTGTGAATCTCTAAAGAAATACCTTATCAGTTTTGATAAATGCATTTTTTATTTCTTTCTTTGTTTCTTTGACTCTTGTTTGATCCAAATGCTAGAAGCCAATTTAGAGAAATAACTAAAATATGAGCATAAAAGCCAATATAAAAGATAAAGAGAAAATATGGGTAAAATAGTAAAATAAGGCTCGGAGATACAGTTCAGATATCATCTTATTCTACGTAATTGCTGCAAGTTGGTCTCAGATTTAATGCTGATCTTTGTACAGGATAAAGCAAAGAGCAGTACCTATTTTGTTACAAAATTTAGTGTCCATGAGGTCAAAATCATGTTGATTGTTCGATAAAGGACAGGAACAAGACATATGTTTGCTTTGGATCTTTTATAAAAGACTATATTTTATAGATAGGTCAGTGGTGAGTTTCATATGGTTGTTTATTCCTAGTGTCACTTGGTGAAAACGTAAGATATAATATCAGAGTCTGCATTATAATGACACTGCTGAAAGGAAAAGCTGTTGCAATATGGTATGAACTCCAAGCTCATAATTTTAGTTAAACATACAGTGAAATGACCCTGTGCAGAAATAAAAATTGTATCATTGGCAGGCATTTCAGATGAGATTCTTCAGTTTAAGAGCTTTTGAATTTGGGGATGAGAGTAACTAAAAAGCCAGTTGCAGAATTGCAAGAAAATATTGAGGGTTCAGGTAATATCTCACAGATTGGTTCTTTTCCTGTAAGTATTATGATATTCACTATGTACTTATAATAAATTTCATTGAAACCATAGCATATGTTCAATTAATATAAGTGAATGTGCTCACAAGCTTAACAAACACCCCTGTTCCCCTCCTAATGAAAAGAAAGGAGGGGATATTGCAACTTAAATGGCATGCGGGACCTTTACTCTCCAGTGTGTACATTACTTAGAGAAAACTTGAGGTGGGAAACATGATTGTATTGCTTCTTCAGCTGTTTTCACTTCTGTGACCTCGTAATATGCACATCTTCCTACCCCAAGCATGACTTCAGTAGGCAGATACATAGTCATATGCCGTAGTCTCTAAAATAATCCAATTGCTTCCTCTGATATTCAGCCAAAGAAACAGTGATGTACTCTAATTCAGAAACAAAAAAAAGAAAAGAAAAAAATTGCTTTATTGGAATTTCTTCGAAGTATATATGCTTAAGGAATTTTTAAGGGTAATTTTAAATGTCTACTTTTTTCCTCTTGTCTGAGGAAAGTAGAACCTTGTCCCCAAAGAAAGATCCAGGTCCACATGCATGTGTAGGAGGGGTGGTGGGGCACAGAGAAAAGTAAGCACTCTGATGTCAGGAAGATGGAGATTTTAGAAACAGGCACTATTACTTTCATGCTGTAAAACTTTTGATACATGATTTAACTTTGAAGTTCTCAGGTTCCTCGTGTAGAGAATGAAATTAATACCTGCTTCATCAGGTTAGTAGCGTAAGTACGATCATACATAGGGAATCACTTCACAACTAACAATACCAGATTCTTATTAGTGCCTCACACGGTTCTGTTCTCCATAGATTACTGTTGCAAGGTTCTTGTCTCATGGAGTTGAAGAATGAGTCTGTCAGACAACTGGGTGAAGTGAAGTGAAAGTTGATTAAGGGAAGGTGAGAACAGAAAGGAAAGAAAAGGAGTTCTCTAGAGTGAGGGGGCCTGAATGGGTTGCCATTGAGGGATTTTATGGTCAGTCTTTTATAGAAAACTGACCAGGGCACTTCGCAGATACCTGGTCTATAACATTGAAGACAGACAGGTGGCTTTGTAAATATGAAAATATCTTGCCAATATTTAGAACAGACAAGGTGGATTTGTTGTTTCCTTCTCTCTGGTTAATATCTTGTCTGTAACATTTCTCCACATCTGGGATTTCTGTGAGCCTGGGTAGGTAGTCCCCAACTTGTCTCTCCCTAGCCTCACCTGTCCCTTACTCATTAGTAGAGTTACTGTTTGAGTTTTAAAAATTTGAAAATAATATAAGTGATGGATGACATTTGCCTTCAGCCAGAACTAGAAGGTTTTATATATTACATATAATTATATAATATAATATAAACTATAAGAGTATATAATAGCTGAGTTGCTATTTTTACTAACATGCTTTCTTTAGATAAGAAGCATAAGATCAAAAGGAGGTTAAGTATTCATATTGTCCTATGTGTGTATTGTGTGTGTATGGAGAGAAAGAGAGGGAGAGAATGCGAGTGAAAGAGAGCATAAGCTCATTGATGTTTCTGTGTACTGCTAGCAGGCTTGAAGGGGTTACTTCCATTCTTCCTGAACAGTTTGACTTTGAAGATTAGGATTCTCATCTTTTATAAATGTCTTTAAGAGTTTCACCTGGCGTGCCTGGGTAGCTCAGTCAGTTAAACCTTGAACTTCGGCTCAGGTCATAATCTCAGGATCTTGGGATCAAGCCCCACATGGGATTCAGGCCTTGCGTGGGTGCTGTGCCTCAGCATGGAGTCTGCTTGAGATGCTCTCTCTTCCTCTTCCTCTGCCCTCGCATGCATGCTGTCTCTCTCTCAAATAAATAAACAAATCTTTTAAAAAAAGAGTTTTACCCTTTCAGGATACTTTAGTTCCAAACCTTACTTTCAACTTAAGTCCTAAAGCAGTTCTACTTATGGAACTAGAGTGTGAGGTGTATCCATCAGGCACATAGTCAAGAACATGTATGAACAATACTTTATCATACTCTGATAGAACAAGTCAAGACAATGATCTCTGAGGAAAAGAGCCATCCTCCATTAGGAGACCATATAATTCATTTGGAACATGGAAGCCTAGGCACACTTTCTCTAAACTGTCAAAGAAAACCTCAGTAATTCTCTCATGTAGTCATTGGACATTTAAATATGCATGGATGTTGGTTCCTTGTTGAACTTTCAGAGAGGACTGTAACATGATTTTCTCAGATGATGAGATTTTTGTAAAACAGTTATATTTGCATAAATTGCCCTGTTTATTTGAATGAATGCACATGCAATAGCAACAAAAAGAATTTATTGTTTCATATCATAAGAATGAGAGATTATTCACTCCCAATGCACTATAATATTCAGGTCAACATAATAACCTAAATAGCCTAAATTAGACATACAGACTCCTCTTTCTAAAGCGAAGGTAAAAATAAATGCTTATGATAGCATTTACAGCATTAATATATCCTAGACTTTTGAATCAAATTTAGTTCAAAGATTATGAGAACAAGTATATCACTATGACTTTCAAGTTTGCCAGACGATTTTTAGGAGAATCCCATGACCACTGCTTCACAATATGACACACATAGTAAGGATTTGCTACTGCCCATGGTATTATGACAGATGTCAACTTTTCAAAATCTGAAATAACAGATGAACTATGGTATGGTATTTCATGCCAGTTACTTAGTACAGATATCTCAATTGGTCTTTTTTTTTTTTTTTTTAAAGATTTTATTTATTTATTTGACAGACGGAGATCACAAGTAGGCAGAGAGGCAGGGAGAGAGAGAGGAGGAAGTGGGCTCCCTGTTGAGCAGGGAGCCCGATGCGGGGCTCGATGTGGGGCTCAATCCCAGGACTCTGAGACCATGACCTGACCCAAAGCAGAGGCTTTAACCCACTGAGCCACCCAGGTGCCCCTCTCAATTGGTCTTATAAAGTAATTAGCCATTATTAGTCAGATAAACCATAGACTTATTTTTATTTAGTACTCTATCTTAATCTAGAATATTCTTTCCTAGAATACTTAAGTGAGACTTAATTGACTATTAATAACTATTTTACAACCCTCAGTTGTTTTTGTTTTTGAGATTTTTTTTTTCTAGATCTCAGGAGCTCGTTGGATTTGCCTATTATGGGATTTTGTTTTCCTTATAGGTTTTTGTGCTTCTCTCTCTTTCAGAGATGCAGTGTTCTCTTTCATTGTGTGGAAATTGTCAGTCTTCCCCACCATACCATAACCTCTATAAGGTCAAGGACTTAGCCTTGTGACTCTATAATCTACCATGGTATTTGACATATAGAAGGCATTCAATAAATATTTAAGGGAAGGAGAGGAGGAAGGAGGAATTGCATGTCTTCCTTTGCCTTTTAGAAAAACAAAGTCTGTAGATGAAGCAGTTATGATATATAATTTTATGATATATAATTTTGTGGCCTGTGGGTCATAAAAAATTATATCCTATACCTGTTTACTGTGATTTATTACAGATGCTCTTTCTCTGACTCTACTACCTTCTTCTGTCTTATGATACCGTCACAAAACTTGAAGCAGTGTGATGCAACATGTTTTTAATTCCCAATTCTCCATCTAGGTTGGATTTCAGGGTTTTCTTTTCCTTTTGTTTTTTTGTTTTGTTTTTGTCGCTGCCTGTGTCATGGTGAATACAGAAAACTCAGAAGCATTTTAAAGCCTAACTGCATTGTTTCCTGAATGCAGTGTTCAGTGGTCCTAGTTAAAATACAAGTATTAAACATTTAAAGGCTAATTTTCAAAACATATAATCACAAGAACTCCCATGACATCATTTATCTTCAGTTGTGCTTAAAACTAAACTGCAAATTCTCCAAGAAAAGGCTTTATATTTTTATTTTATTTTTTGGATTCTCACGGGTTAGCACAGCATTTTAGATTTTAACCCTGACTCCACTTCTTAGCACATCTTGAGGGTGACCCCTTAGCCACCCCATCATTGCTGTTAACTTCTGGGCCCCATCTGATTCACCTTCATTCAGAGCTACAGCTACCCATGCCTCCAGATTAGCCCCTCTGACACAGTATTCATTCAGTTATGATGATAATCTTTCTAAAACAGAAATTCCATTATCTGTCTCTGGTCTCCCTTTCCCCAGAATATTAAGTAAAAGAGACCTAGCATGGCATATAGGTCCTTTCTGATCCAGTGTGTGCTTCAGTCACCAGTCTCATTCACATACTATCCCTGTCCTCTTTTATTCTCACCTCAAACCCCCATACATACTCTCTTTACCCTGCTACAATAACCTTCTGTATGTATCAGGATACTCTGTTCCTTTGTAAATTCTATACCTCTGCCTAGACTGCCAGCTAACTCTCAATTTATTTTCTGCAACCCAGTCTTGCCTAATCAGACATTCATACCTTAGGTGAATCAAGAGCTGGGGGTGCATAGAAGCAGAATCAATGGAAACCCTTATCATTGACAGTGGCAGCAGTGATATCCATGTTCTCAGGCTGGAGGTGGCATCCAGCATGAATTGGCAGCAGAAGGACAGTCTCCATCTTCCAAGAGTGGCAGCAACAGTGCTTGGTTCTGTGACACCGTTTTTGGCTTTGATATTGATAGCTTAATCATTCTTTGTTTTGGTTCATTTTCTGACTTTGATTCCCTGGCCTCCCCAGGGATTCTATGGGGTGTCCAACATAATTTAAATAATAATTTAAGGTTGCACCTGGGTGGCTCAGCCAGTTTGAGTATGTGACTTTTTTTAGATTTATTTACTTATTTATTTGACAGACAGAGATCACAAGTAGGCAGAGAGGCAGGCAGAGAGAGAGAGAGAGGAGGAAGCAGGCTCCCCGCTGAGCAGAGAGCCTGGTGCGGGGCTCGATCCCAGGACCCTGGGGTCATGTCCTGAGCTGAAGGCAGAGGTTTTAACCCACTGAGCCACCCAGGTGCCCCAGAGTATGTGGCTTTTGATTTTAGCTCAGGTCATGATCTCAGGGTCATGAGATCGAGACCCGTATCAGGCTCCCTGGGGGTTGTGAAGCCTGCTCAAGATTCTCTCCTTCCTCCTGCCCCTCCCTTCCTTCCTGTGTGGGTGCATGTGCATGTGCTCTCTCTCTCAAAATAAATAAATAAATAAATAAATAAATAAATAAATAAACTTTAAAATAATAATTTAAATTTATAATTTATTTTCTACTTAATCTAGACAGGCTTTACTTCAGTTGTTTGGCTTTTACCTTCATTAATATAATTGAGAGTGTCTCTTCTATAAGTTCCATAATACCTTTTGCATAACTCTGTCATAGAATTGATTGCATGTTATTGTAATCTGTCTAATTATCCTCTCCCATTATAATGTAAATTTATTGAGGATAGGCATTATGTTTTATTTGTCTTTCAATACTCTATACCCAGGATAATGTCCAATATAAAGTAAGCTCAATAAATGCACATATAATTTAAAAATAGTCTTTTAATAATGGAAGAGGTAATGATTTAATGGCTATAGTTGGCACAGTGAAACTGTTGGAAGTTTTTCCAATTAAGCTTTCTAAACTTATCATTAATCTGTTGTAATAAACTGATTTTATAGAAGGAAAAAGAGGCATAAAATATCTGCTAGTCTGCCTTCCTTCATACAGTGTATGTCTGAGTACTTTGTGTCAGATACTGTTCCAGCATAATAGTTATAAATAATAATTATAGTAGTAACAACCACAAGGCAATAGTAATAATAATTTTTGCTTTCTAAGAGTAGAAATACCTAAGTAGAGCCATGAAAACAGTCTCGTTGAGGCATCCTGTAAGGGAGATCTCTAGAAGAAAATAGATCCTTAGCTAAGCCTCAAAGGAGTTGGCAGAGAAGGTTGACCTAAATGGGGTAATGAATGCCATTTTAGGAAGAGAGAGTCATATTAAAAAAAAATTATGTAATGGTATTTTAATTTTTAAAGGATAGAAGAAATAGCATTGCTTTGAAAAAAATAATGCATTTTGAATTACTATGATATAAAATGTTCTTCCATACAACATGGAAACTATTGCAGAAAATGCTCTGGCTTTGGGCCAGAAACTTCTCATTTCAGCCCTAAGTCCTACAGTAACCAACTGGGAGTCAACATACTGCTCCTTTGCTTTGTAAAGTCATCACATGTTTATTGAGAAAACTGGCCTTTCTTGATTCTAACGATTCTCAGATGCTTATCATCCAGATTACAAAGGGTAGGTTTCTTCCAGGCAAAAATGGACTGTCACTGTGGATGTGCGACTGGAAATAGATGATGACAGAATGTTTTTTGCTGCATGAAGGAGTAGACACTAGAAAAGACCTCTCAGCAATTCCTTCTCACCCCTTCCACCTACCTTCATTGCACTTGAGCATCATGTAGGCATATGGAAGGATCTGAAGATAAAGGGAACTCCTGTTTTTCTCACCTACATGGTATGATTACCATATGTTGCTCATGCTTTGTAGAGGAAGGACATAGGATTCTGGTACTGAGGTTAAGGATGTATTGAAAAAGGAACATAGCTCAACTTAAAATATAGGAGAGACTCAAAAGTAGAGAATTCTAATAAACAATAGAATTTCTTGGTCAGTTGGGTAGGGAAGAAGAACATTGTTGTTCTGCGGTAAGTATGTATCCCAGAACTTACATTGGAAAGTAACCATGCTTTTACATAATAATAAACCCACGAAACCTTAGAGGCAGAGGATTGGATTTATTCTCCCTCCTTAGTGATGCTGCATTCTGCCTTCAAGTGAGACTTTCTTTTCTTGGTCTTTACAAAAGTATTTATTGGTAGAGACTCTCAGCTTGAATCTCACAGTTTTGATGGATGTTAGCAAGAGAGAGAAATTGCAGTAGAAAAAAAAATAGAATAACTGCCTGTAGAACTAGAAGGAAACATATAGAGTTCAAGTGCTTAGTGGGCATGCTTATGTTTTAGTTGTGGGAAAGTAGGAAACTTGATTTTGAGTCCCACTAAGGCCATGCACAGTGGGAAAGAGACATTTCCCAAAGTAATTTCAGTGCTCTAATCAAAAGTTGGGGGTGGTCATACTCCAAAATATATTATTTTTTGGTTGCCTTTGCCAGAGGCTTCTCAGTGTTTCATTCCACTGGGACAGGCAAGTAAAAAGGGGAGGGAGTTTTGAACAGAATCCACACAGAAAAGTGCAATATTCATCAAAACAGTGGCAAGGAGATGGCCACTGGAATTAGTCAAATGGATAGTTCTAGAAAATAGATACTCTAGTTCAAGAAACCTTAAATTAATAATTGGTTGCTTGTGAAATATCTATTTACTGGACTCCAGCTCCTCCCTAAATAATTTTGTGTTTTGAACGACTTGATGTGGGTAAATGGACCCTCTTGAAGGCTGGAGGCTCTGCACTAAGGGATCTGTTTTCCTTTTACTTCGCAAATGGATCCCTGCTGTTAAATCTTTCAAGAGATTATAGGAAATTCTACAAAGCCTTCCATCAGTTGCATTAGCACTCTCAGGCAAACTGAAGGGTCAGCAGCCATCCTAAATACATACTACCTTAAGACTTTGAAATTCTTGGACCTTGGGTAGCTCCAAATTTGCCTATTCCTGATGTTTCAAATTTCTTGTTACTCTTTTGGCTGGGTATCTTAAATAATAGGCACTTTAAACACACTGCCAATAATGATTAGCTGGTATTATCCTATTATATTAGTATTTTAGAGTTGACATTAACTGTCATGCAAACTCCTTTTTAGATAGCTATCAATGGGATGTCATCACTCTTTATAAGCCATACTATTTAGGCGATCCTTTGAGAAACTAGTATATAGTCACAACATAGATTTTTACATACAAGGGTAGATACTAAAAGTAAAGTCATCATGATGGTGATACAAGTCTTAAGAGAAAAATTTGAGATACATATTAGAAGTGCCTAAAAATGAAAGAATGCTTACTTTAAGTGTCCACTTATGAAAAAGCTTTATTTTTCTTAGGCTGTTAGTGATCCTTTGGATTTAAATTAAAAAAAAATATTATGTACAAACCTGTTATATTTCTTTTCAAAGAAGGTAAATTTCCTTGGGAATGCTGAAGTTGTTAGGATTATCATTACAGAAATTTTGATGAGTGATGACTGATTATATAGAAGTATGTTGTTTTCAAATTCAATACTAAAGGGGGCAGAAATGACATATTCTTCTGGTCAAAGTTTTTTGGCACAAATATTAATACCTAGTTTTATATCAGGATCATGAGTGCTATTTTCTAAAATCTTGGTATATGGTAAGGCACTTAGTACACATTCCATTCTCCACACTTTGGAGTAACTAATGTAAATTTTGTTATCAGTCTCTTCTTACAGAAGTTTTGTTCAACTGTAACCAGTGAATAATTAAGATAGGAAGTAGAAACTGGGATGGCTTGCATTATACTCACAGACTGCCTTCTTCTCAAGAGTTTGCATCATTTACTTATTGGGTTCGCACCATATTTTTTCCCAGCTTTATTCAGTTATAATTGACATACAGCAATGGGGGAAGTTTAAAGTATACAATGTGATGATTTGATACACTTATCTATTATAAAATAATTACCATAGTAGAGTTAGTTACTTCACATGATTACCGTTTCATTTTGTGGTAAGGACATTAAAGATTTACTCTCTTAGCAACATTCAAGTATGTAATACAGTGTAGTTAATTATAACCACCAAGCAGTACCTTATTTTTTTTCAATTTAATTTTTTTTTTCAGTGTTCCAAGATTCATTATTTATGCACCACACCCACAAGCAGTACCTTAGATCCCTAGCACGCACTCATCTTCTAACTGAAAGTTTGCACCATTTGACTGAGATCTCCTAGTTACTTACCCCCCAACATCTGGCAACTACCATTCTATTCTTTGTTTCTATGAGTTTGGCTTTTATAGATTCCATATATAAGTGATATTATACAGTATTTGTCTTTCTTTGTCTGATTTATTTCACTTAGCATAATGTCTCCAAGATCCATCCATGTTGTTGCAAATGGCAGCATTTCCTTCTTTGTAATGACTGAGTAATAGTTCAGTGTACGTGTGTGTGTATAGATATATATGTGTGTATATGTTGTAATTTATGTATATATAAAGTTTTCTTTATCCATTCATCCATTGACACTTAGATTGTTTCCTCGTCTTGGCTATTGTGAATAATGCTTCAAGGAGCATGGGTGGGCAGACATCTCTTTGCAATCTTCATTTTATTTCCTTTGGATATATACCCAGCAGTCTATTTACTGGATTATATAGTAGTTGTAATTTTAAATTATTTTTTAGACTTTTTTATTTATTTGACAGAGAGAGATCACAAGTAAGCAGAGAGAGAGAGAGAGAGGGAAGCAGGCTCCCCACCGAGCAGAGAGCCAGATGCGGGACTCGATCCCAGAACCCTGAGATCATGACCTGAGCCGAAGGCAGCGGCTTAACCCATTGAGCCACCCAGGTGCCCCTGTAATTTTAAATTTTTGAGGATCCTCCATATATTTTGTAAATTGTGCCAATTTACATTCCTACCAGTAGTGCACATTCTTACCAACATGTTTGTCATGTCATTTTGATCATAGCCATTACAACAGGTGTGAGGTGATATCTCATTGCAGTGTTGATTTGCTTTCCTCTGATGAGTAGTGATGTTAAGCATCTTTTTATGTACCTCTTGGCCATCTGTATATCTTCTTTGGAAAATGTCTATTAGTTCTTCTGTTCATTTTTTAATCAGAGTGTTTTTTTTTCTTTGTTTTTGTTTTACCTATTATGTTGAATGAGTTCCTTATATATTTTGGATATCAACCTTTTATTAGATATATGATTTGCAAATATTTTCTCCCATTCTGTAGGTTGTCTTTTCATTTTGCTGATTATTTCTTTTGCTGTGCAGAAACTTTTAGTTTGATGTAGTCCCACTTACTTATCTTTGCTTTGGGTGCTTTTGGTTTGGATGTAATATCAAAAAACAAAACAAAATAAAATAAACAAAACCAAAACCAAACCAGGCAAAAACAAAACAAAACAAAACCCTGCCAAGACCAGTATCAGGATAACTTTCTTTGTTTTCTTCTAGGAATCATACAGCTTCAGGTTTTTTGTTTAAGTCATTTATCTGTTTTGAGTTAAATTTTGTGAGTGGTATAAGATGGGAGTCTAAATTCATTCTTCTGCATTGGTTATCCAATTTCCCAATACCATTTATTGAAAAGATTATTCTTCCTCTATCGAGTATTCTTGGCTCCCTTTCAAATATTAATTGAATGTATAGGTGAGTATTTATATTCTGGGCTCTCTATTCTGTTCTATTGACTGTTTATGTGACTGTATGTGTTTATTGACTGTTCTATGTGACTGTTTTTAAAGTCAATATCCTACTGTTTTGTTTACTGTAACTTTGTAATATAGTTTGGAATCAGGATGCATGATGCTCCCTGCTTTGTTCTTTCTCAGGATTGCTTTGGCTATGCAGAGTCTTTGTAAGTCTTTATTAGTTCTATTAGTGTTGGTGGAGTCTTTAGGACTTTTTGTATGTAATATCATATCTGTAAACAAAAACAATTTTACTTCTGTTCTTATTTGGATATTTTGTTTCTTTTTATTGCCTGATCACTCCTGCTAGGATTTATAGTACTATGTTGAATGGGAGTTTTGAGAGTAGGTACCTTTTTCTTGTTCCTGATCTTAGAGGAAAAGTTTTTAACCTTATCACCATTGAAGATGCTGTTAGCTGTAGACTTAGCATGTTATTATGTTGAAGTACATTTCTTCTGTACCCAGTTTTTTAAAAGTTTTTATTTAATGTGCCCAAATTGTTGAGAGTTTTATCATGAAAGGATGTGATGTCAGATGCTTTTTCTACGTCTATTCAGGTAACCATATGCTTTTTTTAACTTTTGTTCTATTAATCTAGTATATAACATTTATTGATTTCTACTTACTGAATCATTCTTGTATCCCAAAGAAAAATCCTACTTGATTATGATATACGATCCTTTTAGTGTGCTTTAATTTCAGCTTGCTGATGTTATTTATTTATTTATTTATTTATGAAATAGTATATTAGTTTTAGGTATATAACATATGCATATTCTGTTTGTTTATTTGTTTTTTAAATCCATTGAGGAATGCGATGCCTTTTGATATATAATTATAAATATATATCATATTATAAATTTATATTTATATTTTATATTTATACTATAATTTAAATATTTATATATATTATATATATTATATAATATATATTATATATATTTATATATAAATATTTAAATTTATATTATAAATGATATATATTATAAATTAATATATAAATTATAATTTATAATCTGTTTACATTGAGATTAATTATTTATAGGCAAAGACTAAAGCCATTTATTAATTATTTTCTGGCTGTTTTATGGTTTTCCTTGTTTCTTTCTCCCTCTCTTTCTGCCTTCCTTTGTGAATTGGTGGTTTTCCAATTCACAGTGGAATGCTTTGATTTCCTTTTTGGTATCTTTTATGTATCTACTATTGGTTTTTGCTTTGTGACCACGATGAGGCTTACATAAACATCTTATATATATGACATAAGGCTGATAACAACTTAATTTTGATTGCATACAAAAACCCTACTCTTTTATTCCCCCCCACCCTTTTATGTTTTTGATGTCACAATTGACCTCTTTTTTATATTGTGCATTTGTTAACCTACTATTGTAATTATAGTTTTTTAGTAGTTTTTAAAAACTTTATGCTTAAGTTAAGTGGTTAACATACCACATTACAGTGTTGGAATATTCTGACGTTGATACACCCTTACCTTTACTAGTGTGTTGTTTATTTACATACATTTTCCTGTTACTAATTAGCTTCCTTTCACTTTCAATTGAGTAACTCCTTTTAGCTTTTCCTGTAAGGAAAATCTAATGGTGATGAACTCTCTCAGCTTTTGGTTATCTGGCAAAGTCTTTATCTCTTCTTTATTTCTGAAAGACAACTTTACTGGATAAAACTTTCTTTGTTGACTTTTTTTTTTTTTTTCTCATCACTTCGCATATATCATCCCACGCTCTCCTGGGAAATCTGCTGATTGTTTTACAAGGGTTCCCTTGATCTTTATAATGGTTCTTAGGGAAGATCTCTTTAAATTGAGTTTGGTGATCTATGAGCTTCATAAACTGTATTTCTAAATCTCTCCCCAGATTTGGGAAGTTCTCAGGCAATAATTTATTTAAATAAGCCTTCTGCCCTCTTCTCCATCTCCTCCCCCCTTGATACTCTGAAAATGCAGAAATTACTTCTTTTGGTGGTATCTTATGATCACATAGGCTTTCTTTGTCTCTTTTTCATGCTTTTTTTTCTTTGTTCCCTTCAGCCTGGATAATATCCAAGTTCCTATCATCTAATCTATAGATTCTTTCTTTTGCTTGAGCCATTCTGATAGTGATGCTCTCCATTGCATTTCTTGTTCCATTCGTTGTATTCTTTAGCTCCAGAATTTCTGTTTCGCTCTTTCTTGTGATTTCTGTCTCTTTGTTAAACTTATCATTTTGTTCATGTGTTGTTTTCTTGATTTCACTGAATTGTCTTTGTGTTTTCTTGTAGCTCATTGGGTTTCCTCAAAAAGCTATTTTGAATTCTTTATTGGATAAGCTGTAGGTCTCCATGTCTTTGGGATTATTACTGAAAGATTATTGTAATTCTTTGGTGGTGTCCTGTTTCTTTGATTTTTCATGTTCTTTGAAGTATTGCATTGCTGTCTTTGAATTTGCAATAGCAGTCACCTCTCTAGTCATTACTAACAGACTTGAGAGAAAATATATCCATTACTTCTGGTAGGGAGTCTGAGACTTTCTCAGTCTTTCTATGGATATGTCTGCTTTATGTTTCTTGCTTCTTCTTGTGGCTAGATTCTTAGGTTTGTGTGCCTTTTCTTGATCCTTCAGTATACCATGTCAGATAGTTGTAGCCTGTCATTTGCTTTCCCAAGGGTGGAGCTAAAGCTCAAGTTTGTGGTCTGTTTCTGGCCCACAGATTCATGATGGCTTTCTGTATATTTTCACTAGATGTCTGCCAAAGTTTAAGTTCATGCTTGCCACATTTTGCAGCTTGCATTGAGATCCAGTCACAGATTAGGAGTGTTTGTGGGTGAGGTATACACAGCAGCGGGGATGCCTGTGGGCCAGTTGAGAGGATCTTTGGGCAAGGTGTTCTTAGCAGCTCCTGAGTGTGCTTCTTGATGGAGTCCACAATGCGGTTGGTAGGAGCAACATCTCTTTAATATCATCTAAGAGTCCTATATGCTGCTTCCCTCTCTTCTACCAACCCCTCCATGATTCATGACTCTACCATACTCATGAGATAGGGTGAGATAGAACTGAGCCTCTTTGGTAATGTCCCACATAGCTGGGGAAGACAGGCTTTCACTCCCCTGCTCTCACTTAACCTCCTGGGAGAAATCATGTGCTGAGATTTCATCTGGCATGAATTGCACTGAATTGCAGTGTAATTCTGAAATGCAGAGGCAATACAAGTAAAGTCAAGTCTTCCTCTTAACCCTCTCCAATGCATCCAAACTCATTCATTTGTTGTTGTTGTTGTTGTTTGTTTGTTTGTTTGTTTTGGTTCCAATTATATGTTGGGGCTTCTCCACTGGAAACCTGGACTACTACAACAGCTTACTTATCCATGGGTGATTGCATAAGATAGTATTCCAAGGACTTGTGAACTATGGCCAAGAGGATCAAGTTCATAGGCCACTGCAGGCTCGTGTTCAAGGTCTGTACATCTGTTGCCTAATATATGGGTGGGTAATACTCCTCTTCAGTCCCTTGTTGTATGGTGTACCATTCTACAGCTCCTACAAAGGTACTTTGGTCTGTGGATAGATTCTAATTGGTACTGAAGGGAGATACAAAAAGGAATATCTTACTCAGCCATGTTGCTGATGTCACTCCCCTCCACTATATTTTTAAAGAACAGAATATAAGTTATACTTGGGCATAGTAAATCTAAATTGAAAGGAGAAAGATAGAACAAGCACATTTTGTAATGAAAATATATGTGTTAACTAAGTAATTGCCTTTCTAAAGAATTGGACTGAATCAGATTTAATATATTTTACTATTCTTCTATATGTTTTTGCTAAATTGGTATAAGGCACTTAAAAATGGTAATACTAAATTTCAAACACTTTTAAATTTCTAAATAAACCCGTTGTTGAGAAGACAGAAGAGCTGACTGAAGATGCTGGTTGGAAGCTAAGCATCAGTGGTGAAGATTATTGGAGTCAAGATCACAGGTTGGTAAGAATGAAGTCATGGGGCAGAGAATAATTAGGATGTGAGGGTCTCTGAATATAAACTCCTTTACAGTTTTTTGGTTCTTTTTTTGGAGGGGTTACAGTTTTCCAAGATGCTCCCTTAATGTTATTGAGCAAAGGGTAAGTTTCCATTTTCTTATAATGTGAATTAAGGTTTAACAATGGCTTATTTTCTCTGAACAAATTCACTCAGCCTTAGATTACTGCATCTATATTAGAGTAATGGCTTTGGTGGCAACTTGAATCGATAATAAAACAACACTTCTGCAGAGCGTCTGATTCCCAGTTTGACTGGCTTTTGGCTGATAATTATTATTTGCTGCCTGGCTTATATCCATTCCTTTTAAAGGGGTAAGTCATCCTCATATCTATTATGGGAAAGTACAAAAAGGTGTTTACAATTGAATGTGTACTGAACAACTTCAGTCTTAAAGTCAGTTTTCTATGTATAAAATCCCTGAATTAGTACACAGCAAAATGAGTACATATATTTTTATATCCTGACCTTGTCTTATGCTCTAGGACAGAATTGGCACCATGAGACAGACCAGTAGAATTTCTAATTACTTTGGAAGTTCTTTTGTTGGTGGTGTTTTTATTTGTTTAATCTTATTAGATATTTAAATCATTTGGTTGAGAATTTTTGAGAATTACCAAAAAAGGAGGAAAAAAACATGGCAACATGAACTAACTATGGGTGGTTACGGGGGAAAGAAAAAAAAAAAAGAATTGTATGGAAAGTTTATGAGCTCTCTCAAGGAAATAGAGGAAAAACCAAGGAACTAAGCCTGAAACAGACAGGAAAGTAGACTACTCTGAAAATTCAGGTAGTAGGAGATAAAGAACTGACTCTTCAGGACACCACCAACAACACGAATCAGTTCCAACTCCATTTAGACTTTCAGTTTTGTGCTCCAAACAGGATCTAGTAGAAAGCATCCCAGAACTCTGCAATGTGCCCATCCTTTGACAATTGATTAACAATTATACCAGACAGTTTTTTGGATGTAGACATCTAAGATAACATCAGATCCGTAAGCATCTAAGATAAACATCAGATCCTAATATCCAAACAGGTGCTGGTGACAAATGTGTCCTACCAGATGTGATATAGTATATTTTCTTCTCAGTCCCTATAATGTCTTTCCTTGCACATTTGAAGGAAATAATAGAATTTATAGCAATGTAAAATGTTCTAGTTGAATCAGTTCTGTTACATTTCTAAAATAAAAGCATTTTTCTTTTTCCTTTAAAGAGATTTTCTAAAGAAACCATTATGACTTTAAATACTTGTAGAATATTCCCCAAACCACTGGCTTTCTAAAAAGATAGGGAATGTAATTTTCCAAGCTTTACACCTGTGACAGGATTCATTAAGAGTCAGATTTCAAACGTCAGGTGATCCAATTAGTTTTACCTTACCCCATGACTTGAGATATAAAGAATGAGAGTGGGGGGTTGAGATTTATCACCACCACTGGAAAATTTCACAGAATCTGAGCACTCATTCTAATGATAGAGGGTCAAGTGGGGCATTTTTACATGATAAGAATGGCTTCTGCTCATTTATGCTGAGCAGTTTAGAAAAAGCGATGTAATTTCTTTTTTTACATCCCAGAATTCCTCCAAGCCAACCTCTGTGGCTGAGAATTTTTGATAATGGGAATAAACAAACTCCCTTTGAAATGTAGAAGTGGTGGTAGACAGGCCTTGTTCCTGAGTTCTTCCCTGCAGGGGCATGAGTTTAATAAGGTGGCTGAACATTCTGTGTTGAAGCCCAGGAGAAACAAAACTTGTTGAGAAGGAAAATGACGGGGGCCCATTGCATGCTGGGACAGGGATGAGAAGCTTCTGGCTGTGTTTGCCATAGAGCCTAAGAAAACACTTTTCAAACACTATGTGGGAGACAGAAACATTTCTAGGAAAGCTAGCTTTAGAGAGCCCGCCATTAATTTTTTGGTTGGGAAAATGCTAACTGTATGAAAGAGGAGTATTTAACATATGTATCTACTTTTCCAAGATGCGGATAATCAAAACCCTGTAAAGTGCAGAAATGAAAAGCAAATAAGATGTGGGTTATTATTCTGTTATGAAGCAAAGTCCAATGTATAAACTAATACAGAGAAAGAGGATTGAGGACACTTCATTCTGCTTTCGATCTATTTTCCCTTCTCTCAGTTTTAGGTTGACTCTTTGGTTAGTTTCCACCGTCCTTTATTTTCCTTTGACAAGCCAGACCCCAAACACCAAATGTTGCATCCCTCCAGGCTTTCATTCAACTACTTTCTTCTGCCTGGAATATCCCCTCCCAAGCTCAGTTGACTGGCATATACCTCTCTTTGTGAAGTTTTCACAGTATGTTCTTTTCTCATCTCTACTCCTGTGTACTATTCCTTGCACTTCCACATATCTCTGTGGCAATAGTTATTTTGTTTTGTCACTGTTATGACAGGAAAGATTATGAACTCCATAGGGGCAGCCTCAGATATTAACATGGTGAAGGGGAACTAAAAATTCTTGGACATTTCCCCCAGTCCAGGTGCTGGCCAGAATTTATAACACACAGCCCCATGGAAATATGAGATACTAAATAAACATTTGTTTATGTAGTGAAATGCTGGCATCTATAATCCATAAATCTACTTGCCCTTTTCATTCAAATCCTTCTGTAAATCTCACCTCTCTAGAGAGCCTCTCGTCCCACCTTGTGTAATACTGGAGATAAGCTGCTGTGGCAATCTGGTAAAGAAACTTGTATCCTGCAATTTCCTAAGGTTGGTGTAGGTGAGAGTTTATGATGGATTAGGAAAGTTATACAAAGTTAACACTAGTTTTATGATTGCCCTATTAGTGATTTTCTTTTTGTCAGTGCCCTTTAGTTTGTTAAAACAAGGTCTAATCGAATCACATTCTTTTTTTTTTTTAAGATTTGTTTTTTAAATTTATTTGACAGACAGAAATCACAAGTAGGCAGAGAGGCAGGCAGAGAGAAGTGGGGGAAGCAGGCTCCCTGCTGAGCAGAGAGCCAGATGTGGGGCTTGATCCCAGGACCCTGGGATCGTGACCTGAGCTGAAGGCAGAGGCTTTAACCCACTGAGCCACCCAGGCGCCCCCTAATCACATTCTTAAATCTAAAACTCACTCTGCACATAGATTAAAGGGTTTGTTTTATGCATTCAACACATGAAGTGATTTTTCATAGATTTGTGTGTGTGTGTGTGTGTATGTGTGTGTGTGAAAGATTAAAATTAAAATAGAGACAATTATATATGCTTAGAGCCAGAAAATTAAAGGCAAGTAGGTTTTGTTGAGTTGGGGGGTTAAAACATGATTTTTTTTTTTCTAAATTAAGAAAAGTTAGAAGAGGAACAAACAATAAACTACTACATTTCAGGAGAAATGTATTTCCCTTAGGACAGGACTACTACCTGGTTTAAGATGAATTGGCTTTAGCTTTTGCAGCAATCAAGGTCTGAGTGCATTCATTAGAGAAGAGAATAAAGGGTCCAACTGACTTCCTCTTTCATATTTCTCTCCCCTGTAAATGGAATCAGTCTGGGAGAAAGATCAAACTTCATTTTAGTTTTTTAGAGGAAGACAGAGATTTACCAACAGGAAGTGGGCAAATACTCAATACCTGGCAATCAAGCTTTCTTCCTTCTCTTTTTTTCTTCTTTCCATTTGTCATCCTTTTCCCAGATATCCTTAGAACACTTGAATATTCCTGTTTCATGATGGTTAAGAGCATGTTTGGAAGTTAGTCATTTACAGAAATGTGTGGTCAGAGGGGCACCTGGATGGTCTAGTTGGTTAAGCGACTACCTTGGGCTCAGGTCGTGATCCTAGAGTCCCAGGATCTCATCCCACATGAGCCTCCCTGCTCAACAGGGAGTCTGCTTTTCCCTCTGACCCTCTTTCCTCTTATGCTTTCTCTCTCTCTCTCAAATAAATAAATAAAATCTTTAAAAAAAAAAAAGCTTATTAAAAAAAAAAGTAATGTATGGTCACTTATCCTCAAAAAGATTCCATGTCCTTGTATACAAAACAAGAATAATACTAGTTTAGAAGGCTTTTGTGTGAAAAAAATGAAATAATTTAATGGATAAAATTGCTTATGGTACCTATCACAGACTAAATACTTTATAAACATTAGCTGTTAGAATGATCTTTACCTTAATGATAGATATTACTAGTACTTCCATAATAATAATCCTTCCTTTCTTATACTTCTACTTTTTTCATTTAGTCAACAAATATTTTTTGAGGGTCTGTTGGTTTTCAAGCACAATTCAGGATGCCAGGGTTGAACAAAATAGATCTAGACCTTTCCTGTACATTCTAAAGAGATAAGCAGATACAGTAAACAAATAACCATATAGTGTTGAGGATGTGAGAAACAAAGTATTTTTTAATTAAATTACATTAGAATTAAATTTTTTGGCTCTTAAGTTTTTATTTCAATGCCAGGTGGTTAACATACAGAGTTTTATTAGTTTCAGTTGTACAATATAGGGACTCCACAGTTCCATACATTACCCGGTGCTCATCACAAGTGCCCCCCCTAATTCCCATCACCTGTATAGCCCATCTTACAACCCACCTCTCCTCTAACAACCATCAGTTTTTTCTCTATAGTCAACAGTCTGTTTCTTGGTTTATCTCTCTCTCTTTGAACAAAAAAAAATTCTCACTTTTCTCATGCATCTTTATTTTAACAAATTTATAACTGAAATTCAGAATTTCATTGTATTATAAATGTAGAAATGAAACATAGTAGTAAGAACAGTTCTGGTAACTTTGTAAATTATAAGGATCACAAGTACTTTCATATCACAATGCTGTTATTGCACATACTGCAATATATCATGTACCTGGTCATTACTACTTGGAAATTCTGAGAGTTATTTTATACAACAATGAATTTTGTTAAATTCCTTTTATTTTTGATGCTTACGTGGGGACATACATGTCTTAAAACAGGGTGAAGGGGAGTGAAGCATCACAAATGCTTGGTTATGTTTTTAAAGTAGAGCCAGTACTGAGGAAGGATTTGAGGATTAGAGTGGAAATCAAGATCCCTATTTTGTTCTTTTGTTGTTTGAAATACTTACAGTATACCTAAGTAGAAGGGCTGATCTGTCATTTGAGAGGTCCATGATGGAGATCTAATTTTGAAAATTCATCAGCATATAAGTTGTGCATAATGCTTTGAGGTGGGATATAATCATTTTAGCAGAGAAAACACGGGAGGACTGATCCAACAGAATATTTAGAAGTCCAGAGTTGGAAATGGTTCCACCAAGATGAATTAAGAAGTGTCTGAAAAAGTAGAAAGAAATCCAGGAAGTACTGTGACCCAGACACCAAGTTAAAAGAGTGTTTTGGAAAATCAAGGAAGATGAGGCCCAAGAATTGACCATTGGTTTTTGTTACATGGAGGTCATTAATGGCTTTGAAAGAGATGTTTTGGTGGGACAGGGAGGCCACAACCTGAATAAAATAAATTTAAGCAAGAATGGAGGCCAACAAATGGAACAAAGTGAGTAGAGAACTTAATAGGGGAGAATTATAATAGAGATAAGAGAAACAGCTTTCAGAGTTGGGAAGAGTCAAGGGTAGCATTTTGGAGAGTCTATTTTTCACCTCGCTCCCTATTCCCATGTTTCTTCTTCCAGTTCTTCTACTTCCTCTAGCCCTTTCACCCACTTTGTTCCTCTTTTTTCCTCATCTCCCTCCTTCTCCAAACTGTTGCTGCTCTAGACTATACTGGACTAAGGATGCAAATAGGAGACTACTTCAGCCTTTCTCTTGAAAAGCTTATTGTGTAGGTCCTGAGCAGGTGAGTGGTATAGAAGGTGCACTGCTCTAGGTCAGGCTCAGAGTGTCAGCAGCGGTGACTAGACTTCTGGCCTGATCTTTTAGGTCTCCCAAAAGTTGCAGCCAGGGTGTCTGTATCAATATTGAGGAACACTTGTTTCCTGATCGAGAGTTTTATGGAAATGTAAATAGTCTTGCTTGGAGATTGTAACCAGCTGCTCTTCCTTTCTCTTGAAGTAAACAAGTGCAGAACTCAAAAAGAAGATAGAGATTTTTATTTTATTTATTCATTAACCAAATATTTAATGAGTATATACTCTGTGCTCATTGCTGTTAAGAGTTTTTGAGTAATCAATAGTAAATAGTCCTTGTCCTTATAGAGTTTATACTAGTGAGTGAAGACAATCAACAATAAGCAAATAAAGCAGAGTAATGGGAGAGAGTGAAAGCATATGTGTTGGATGTCATTTTACATAAAATAGCTGGGAAAACCTCTCTGAGGAGCTGATGCTTGAACGGTAGGATGAATGAAATGAAGTACTGAATCATATGAAGATTTAGGAGGAATTATTCTAGATAGAGGAAACAGCAGTATTCAAAGAGCTTAAGGTAGGAATATCTTACTACTTTCAAAGAAAGAATGTCACTATAGGGAATGATTTAGTTGTGATCACATCTGTGTCATACTTCATACCTTAAAAAGTTCCCTTGATCACTTTCTAAGTTGTGTGTAGAATTTTTCGAACAAGAGGCTAAATCCTGGGGTATGAGTATAACTTCCCTTCCAATACAGAAATCATTTTAACAGCTACGCTGTCAGGTGGCTTCCTTATAGTCCCTATGGTAAGCATTCAGATGGCCACATCTTAGATCATCTCACTTCATTGTTTATCAGAACATAAAATCTCAACCTAGACTCAAATTAGTCTCCTTAGACCTCTGGACACTTGTAGAAGTAAGTAACAAAGAATGTCAAGACTTCTTTCTCAAAGCGGCATTTCCACAGTTAGTTATCACCCGTGCCCCAAGCCATGTTTCACATGACATGTCTAATTCCGTCTCCAGCATCATCATTAACAGAGTCACAGTTTCACTTCTCCCTTTCAAGTCTTATTAGTTGCTAGACCATATCCTCTTCCACTGCTGTTGCCATAGAAATCAGACAGAATTCTTAGGTTGCAAGTAGCAAAACCAAACTATCACTAATTTACATATAAAGAAATGTAAGAAATGTATTGGAATCAAAAGGAGGGAAGTAGCTTATAAGAACTGAACACTCAGTAAGAGTCACCCACTTGTTATTGGCCCTGCTATTGGAATGAACACATTCAAAGGTATCTTCCGTCCTTTTAACACTTGACTTTAAGGCAAAATCTAAGAGAGAGGATCCAGTTGGGCCCACTGGGTCCCTTGCCCATCACAAGGTGATAGTGTAATATGAGAACAAGCTGAGAAAGAAAGAAAGAAAGAAAGAAAGAAAGAAAGAAAGAAAGAAAGAAAGGAAAAGGAGCCTGTGGGAGTCCTATTATTCCCACAGTGAGAGGATAGACATCTATATATATTTTTTTAAAGATTTTATTTATTTATTTGACAGACAGAGATCACAAGCAGGCAGAGAGGCAGGCAGAGAGAGAGAGGTGGAAGCAAGCTCCCCGCTGAGCAGAGAACCCGATGCGGGGCTCAATCCCAGGACCCTGGGATCATGACCCGAGCTGAAGGCAGAGGCTTTAACCCACTGAGCCACCCAGGCACCCCTAGACATCTATATTTATTGCCCCACCAGCACTAGACATATTCTCATGGCCATATCAGGATGCTGTTAGAGATGGGGAATGCATCCAGGAGCAAACGTAACTGATGTCCACTTTAGGTTTTTATAATCCCTCACTTGAGATACTGAGATAGCATTTTCCACATTTCCATGGTTCCATTCTTCCCACTTTCCTCACCACCCCCACCTCAGCTGTTTGATGAGCCACCCCAAGGCCCATCCCAGCAACTGCATTTCTTGCTTAAGTATCTTCAGTGAATCCGCCAATAAATGTACTCTACAGAGCAAGCTATCATAAGCTGCATTTGGTCATAAAAGGCCAGTGCCTACCTCTGTGGTGGTACTATGTGTGATAAAGAAGAAAAAAATAGAAAAGCTTATACTATTTGAGTAATTTAGAATCGAATGTTTTATTTTCTATGGCCCATTCACTTACTGTTTGAGTATACACATGTATTTTAATGTGTATTTTTACTTGGACCATAAGTAATTTACATTTTGGTTCAAATTTCCATATTATTTTCTATAATAATGGACTCCAGATATACCATAAAAGAAGAAAATCTTTTGCTAATATAGAGTAATATTAGAACTGTAGTATATACTGAATAATTTTAATAGAGTATATTTAGTAAATTCAGTATCTGTACAGCTTGTCAAAATACAAGGACTTAAATATGTGTGATCATGACATTAGGGGAAAAAATGTTGGTTACCACGTCTCTTCAGGAAATTTTACTTAAAAACATTTACTTAAAAATGTATATTAATGGTAAACTCTTCAAAGCTCTATTTAAATGTTTAAAATTTCAGTTGAGCCATCTGGCTTTCTAAAATTACATGCTAATACCAACATTTATATTATATATTTGGCATTGCCAATTAATTTTTCATTCTCAATGAATTTTTTCAGTAATTGCAAATTAATTTTGCTTTTAAAGTAGTTTTAAATTCTCTAGTACTTGGAAATATATTCTTACTCTAATGTCAAGAGCAAAAGTTAATTTTCACCAATGTGAATGTTAACTTTTCTTTATCTTACTGTTATTTATAATATGTTATCTGTAAAGTTCATTGAGTTGGCTAAGGATTATCAGTACCAATTTTAGAATTAGAGAAACTGAGACAAAGTACCAATTTTGTCTGAGTTGGGTAAGGGTTATCAGTACCAATTTTAGAATTAAAGAAACTCAGACAAAGAGCTCTTATATAATTTTGTACTTAGCAGTCTATCTACATGGAAAGCAAAATGTTGGAGTTGGTAATTAAATTATAAAACTTTGTTCTTTTGAAGAAAGGAGTTTTCACTGGGTTTAAAGATTTTATGTATGTATGTATGTATGTACTTAGAGGGTGTGTGTGTACTTTCAAGCAGGAGGAAATGCAGGGGGAGAGGGAGAGAAAGAATCTCAGACTACTCACTGAGTATAGAGCTTGACATGGGGCTCAATCCCATGACTCTGAGGTCACAACCTGAGCCAAAATTAAGGTCACAACCTTAACCAGCTGAGCCACCTAGGTACCCCATTAACTGGGTTTAAATAGGGAAATTTTTTTTTTGAATTTCTAGTAGTAGCATGGGTGAATTATTCTTGCTGTTCTTATGCCTGTAATATTGTAATATTTTTTCATGTCAGTGGAATTATGTATCCACCTAACCAATAGCCTAAATGAGCATTTTGGATAATAGCCATTCGTGTATTTCAGTATTAGAACTGTCCCCCTCATCGGCAGATGAATGAATAATCCGATAGTTAGCAGGGAATGTTTTCTCTCAGATGACAAATTGGGATGAAACCTCCCTTACCCCTTCCCAACCACTGCCTCCACCCAAATTAGGAGATTGTTTTAGTACCATATAGATCACATTTCATTCCAAGGCAGCCTGAAGTGACAGTAACAGAGCTGGGATTCTCGCCCAGAAATGTGCACTCTCAGCCTGCTGTTCTAACTGCTAGACCATGGACACCAAATCCTTACATTTCCTCAGCCAGTTCCAGGGCAGCTGCTTATTAACAAACAGATGTCACTCGATGACACTGACATTCATCAGAGAAAATGATTCTGCTTGAATCAGTTGCTGGGCAGTGCAAAAGTCACTATTGTAAGCATTGTCCCAAGATTCCTGCTTACTGCTTTATTAATAATAAATGCCCATGTTGCCTGGGCAGTTATCTAGGATTTAGGAAATGAATAAAATTTGACTATTTGTGTTTAAATGAAATGTCTTGTAAATCATGGCAACCTTTGTGTTTTACTATATTTCAGTTATTATGAAATAAGGTAAGCTTTGCCCAGCTAATGGGCATAATGGGATACCAGGAATGAAGTGATAAAAGATAGAATAGTATTTTAATAACGTAGATAATATGGCGCTTTGCATTTTAATAGTCACTATTTTATTGGTAATGGAACCTTAAGAAAGTGATTTTGTTTTCAATCAAATGTTTCCTCATTAGCACTCTAAGCAAAAATACTATACCAACTTTTCTTTGTTTATGTTATTGCCCAAATAGAAACACTAACCCTAATAAGTGTAATTTGCATTAGCCACACACAGTAAGAGTTCAGTTTTGAAACTTGTTGGTTGCTTGTGCAGCCTGTGACACACTGTTTCTAATCATTATATTGTGATGATAGCTTCACTTTCCCTAGCCCTCTTCAGATTTAAGATCAACAGTTTTTCACACATCCCTGCATGTACTTTTGCAGAGTGCCATTTTGGGGTTAGCTAAGAGTCCTTTGGTTGCAAATAATAGAGATTTATTCATACGAGCTTAAGGAAAATGATGATTTACTGAAAGGTATTTGCCTACATCATAGCATTCAAGGCAGGCTAGCATAAGCAGCCTTTGAAACGATAAGATCAAAAGAGATCACCCCCTTTTGAGGTGGGTTCTAATGAATCATCTATGTAGAATCTGCCATATCAACTACAGTGACTCCAAGAGTCTATCTTATTTTATTAAAATAATAACAACAAGGGGTTCCTGGGTGGCTCAGTGGGTTAACCCTCATGATATCAGGGTCCTGGGATGGAGCCCCGCATCGGGCTCTCTGCTCAGTGGGGAGTCTGCTTCCCCCTCTCTCTCTGCCTGCCTCACTGTCTACTTATGATCTCTCTCTCTCTCTGTCAAATAAATAAATAAAATACAAAATAATAATAATCCAAATTCTTGGGATAATCTGGTCCAAATAACATCTGGTATTCACTCTTAGATCAGGATCACATGGCAACTCTGAGGTGGGGGGGGGGGGGCACTATGAGCTAACTAGTCAGCCCAGGAATGCCTCCTATATTACCACATTTTAGTTTCCTAGAATATACAAACACTCACTTTTCATAGAAAACACTTAGCTTCGTGCCTGGTACTTTATAAATGTGCAATTAAGTTTCCATTATTATTTGGTGATGGTTACATAATTGTTTCATTGTTGTTATTATTGAGAACATTCAAATATTCCTGTTAGCTTGATCCAAATATCCCATACAGCACCAAACATTTATTTGACTTTCTCCAGTGTGAGAACATGCATGGTTATACCCAGAGGGTACATTCAGAAGTGATGTTATGGAATAACATTCCCTATGGAGATGACTAGCCTCTCCTTGGTAGGATTTTATCTTGTCCTGATATTGAGCTTGTAGTGGACAAGTCTCCCATCTAATTATCTCTACATTACTTGTATAATATAAAGGAAGAAAAAATTAAAGCAGAAAAGAAAAAGTATATTTTTATATGTGCATGAATATTCACACTTTTTTTTTTAGTTTGCTTGTATGTATATATGTATTCAGAGGATTTACAAACTGCTTATATAACCACATTTTGTATTCAAGACCTTACCCCCAACCCACTCCCCGCCAGGACCCACTCTGCTTTCCCTTTGTTTTGGATTAACATTTCATCTGATTCTTGGAAGTCTTTCTCTCCTGAGGTGGAAGTATAGGAGTACCACAGAGTTTCTCCTGGCTTCCATTCTATACATCGGGGCATCCATGTCTGAGAAATACATTGTGTCTTTGTTCATAAATATTACTTATTCCAGTCAACACTGACTTCCAGCTCCCTGCCCACCTAATCCCCTAGTGTAATAAAGAACTGAGGTAGCCCCTTTGAAGTACAGGCTTCAATTCATTGTTTCTATCATGGGGTTGCTTGGCTGAAGAATTATTCACAAGAGTCCTTAAATTTCCAAACCAATAAAAATACAAACAACAACAACAAAACATGCACAGAAAAACAAAAAAACAACACACACACAAACACATCAAAAAATGCCCACAAAAAATTGAATGTGAGATACTGTGAAGCACTGCGAAAATTATATCATTGAGTGAGATGCAGAGTAATGTTATCTGAGCTTTGAAAACTGAAGAATGTAGTAGCAGATAGCAATGAAAGTAGGTACAACCATAGGTAAACATCTAAGCTTCATTTACATAACATTTTTAAAGATTTTATTTAATTTGACAGACAGAGATGACAGGTAGGCAGAGAGGCAGGCAGAGAGAGAGGAAGGGAAGCAGGCTCGCCACTGAGCAGAGAGCCCGATGTGGGACTCGATCCCAGGACCCTGGGATCATGACCTGAGCTGAAGGCAGAGGCTTTAACCCACTGAGCCACCCAGGCACCCTACATAACATTTTTGATTCTTGTCCTGTTGTTATGTGTATACTGTTGATGGAAAGAAGGTCTGTTGTTCTTCATCCCCTTTAGATATAGCCATAGTAGACAAAGTTCTTGGGCACTGATTAGCCCATTTTGATGAAGAGAAGAGTAGGAAATGTCTTTGCCAGTCATCACATTATTGTGCCGGTTCAATCTAAACACTCAGGATCTAAATATGAGTAAGATGTGGTAGTTTCCCCAAGGAGCTCAGTCTGGTAGGGAGGAAGACATTTTTAACATGTTAAAATATTAAAAATAGAGGTATATATGGAGCAATGGTTTTTAAACTTTAGTCTGTATCAGAATCACTTAACAGACATAAAACACATATTGTTTGTCCCCATATCCACAGTGGGTCTGGGGCCGAGACTGAGAATCTGTGTTTTTCATTCCCAGGTGCTACTAGTCTGAGGACCAAGCTTTAGAAACCAGTAACATGGGAACCTGTGAAGGCATGATTGGTGACTGCTGTCTTCACCCTTGGGGGTGACTAGAGAAGCAAACCAGTTATTTGCATTCTTAATTATAAAAACCAGATTTTAGCTATTTAAATAGAAGCATTATATTAAATAGATATTGGTTGGTTCAGGTGGAATCACTGTGGTAGCCAATTTTCCAGGAACAGTGACTCAAACGACACCAAGCAAATGGCCTGAGGACTAAATGGCCCATAAGACCTGAGCAAGGGATTCTTGCTACAGTTTCAGTACTTTCAGAAACTTCACTTTGCTATAGTTGTGATTTTGCCTGCACTGACGCCACTTCTGAAAACTACTATCATCCCCAGAATGTAATATATGTCTTCTCCACTCTTGAATTCTTTTTGGAGCCTTCTTCCTCAGCTGGTTTGATTTTGAGACACGGTGTCACAGGCTCAAATCTGATTGGCGGATGCTTGTCACCTAGTATTGCATTAGATGTGAAGGGACCCAGGGAAGTGACACTAACAAGCCTTGTCTTATTGTCATACACAGCAAGACGATTCATAAGGGACTAAGTTTAGGGAAAACAGGTCCACTGCGAGAAAGTTTTATAGATATTTGGCTGCTTCCACTCAGAAGAAAAGGATAAAGGTGGCCTGTCTTATAAAGTTGAGAGGATGTGAGAAAAAGAAAGAATACCTGTAATGACACCTACATGGCCCTTTGTGATCTGTCTTCAACATCCATTTCCAGCCTCATCTTGTCTTCCGCTTCCTCCTGGTCATTCATCTCCACCTATGTCTGCGGTTCTTCCGTCTCAAATGTGCTAAAGTATGTCTTAGGTCATGCTGTTCCCTGTGTCTGGACTGCTTCTATAACCTCTTTATTTTTGCTTGGTTCATGCTCAGCTCTCAGCTCAGCTGCCTCCTCTTGTGACCCTCTCAACCTCCTTCACTCCCATGACAGAAGACCACAGACTGGGTGGCTTAAATGACAGAAATGTATTATCTTACAGTTCTGCAGTTGTGAAGTCTGAAATCAAGATGTTGTTGGGGTTCCTTCTGAGGCTGTGAGAGAAGGATCTGTTCCAGGCCCCCATCAATGATTTGCAGACCTTAGGCTTTTCCCTGTATATGTGCATCATTGTCCCTGGATATATGTGTCTGTGTCTGGTGTCCCAATTTCTCCTTTCTATAAGGACATCAGTCAGATTAGGGCTCACCTAATGACCTCAATTTAACTTGATGACCTCCATAAAGATCCTATCTCCAAATAATGTCACATTGAGGAACTGGGGGTTAGGACTCCACCATATATTTATTTGGGGGACTCTATTCAACATATAACAATAGGTTTCATAGCACCATGGATTTCCAATTATAGACTATATCATAGTTATAATGTCACTGTTATTTATGCAGTGGTGTGATTGTCTGTCCCCACCATTAGATCATATTCCCAAGGAGGCAAGGTCAGGTTCTTAGAGTTCCAATGTGTATGTGTTAAATAAACAAAACATAAGAGCCCTGCCCACCCATCTGAACTATTTGGTCTTTCTCATGTGAGCCATGAGATACAGGGCATGACTTGTTGAGAACTCTGATTTAGAAAATGATAACACCACCTCCTCCCTGAACACCAGCACAAGCAAATGCCAAGTGCATCACATGTTTTCAGGCGAGGGTTATGTGCAGTCAGGAAAGCTTCACAGTTTAAAGCATTCTCTCTACAAATTCCCCTAGGAAAATAATACATCAGCAATGAAGTGAAAACAGCATGCAGTGCTCCCAGTGCACTGATTCCCTGGCTGTAGAAGTAGGTTTAGAATACATTCTTCCTAGAAATATGTGTGTCTTTCAGCACTGTTGGAAAAGGATTTCCATGATGGTATTTGAAATTGTCAGTGTACTCCATTTCCACATGCACTCTTTTAGCATAGGGTTTTCTAAATAATGCAATGCCCGTAAGATATAAATTATTAAACACCCGAAGGATTTGCCAGAGGAACATATGAGATTCCCCTCTGGGGCTCGAAATGATAGAGCTCTACTTTTTTTGTTGTTGTTTTTTTAAGCAACAAAATTGCAAGCTAAATCTAGGGGTAAAATTAGAAGACTGATGTGGTAGACACTTAAAATTCTTAAATGAAATAGCTATTCATAGCTATCACTTAAGCATTAGCTGTAGTCCTTCTGAAGATAAATAAATGAAATGAATAGATGATTCTCCAGACATGTTTGTATGACATTGTGGTCTTAATTCAGACAATAGCAATTTCAATAATCTGAGCCTATTTTCAAAAGCTGAGCTAGTCTTGTTTCTTCATGCTAGAAGTCCTGAAAACAATGCTCACATCTTTTGCAGCTCACAATTCCCAGGACATCTGTGAAAGTCAATACATAGTCTTCTACACATATTGTATAATTTAATGTTGCATATTTATCACCAGATTACATCATTGGGCCTGTGTCAGTGGCTATAAACTTAATTTCTGTTGTTTTTTGAGGGGAAAGAACAACACTTTCTGGGCATTTGGTAGCATGATAGCAAACATTTGGAGTTTTACTTGAAAACTGATACTTCTTTTGAAGGATTAAACCCAGGGGTACTATTATACTGATTTTAAAAAATGATATATGTAGTTAACTGGATCTTTAATAGACATATATTGATTCTCTAATAGATGCAGGTATTATGCTCTGTGTCAGTCCTACCTTTAAAAAAGTAATTGTTTACTAGAGGAGTGTAAATTATCTATAATAATAATAATAACACAGCCATGACAATAAACGTACACACATACAAACGCACACATATAATGTCATTCTCAAAACTGTCTTCCAGGTGAAGCTACTGAGGTATAGTATAGTAACTTGTTTAAGTTCACGGAGCTAGGAAGTGACAGAACCAGTATTTGAATATTATTAGTTTGGTTTCCTAGGTCCTCTCTTATGCCTTCCGAAACAAAGACTAACCACTTGAAGAAAACAGCCAACTACATGCAAATTAATGATCAATTATCTTGCCCTTATTTACTCACAATCTTCTTGGATCCAGCCACTTCTAAATTCCACTGCCACTACCTTGTATCAGATCACTGTAATGTCTCACATTATGCTGGACCATTACAATGGATGAGAGCTGCTTTTTCCACCTCCTCTCCTACTTCAGTTCATTCTCCATATGGTGGCCACATACCACATACACAACTTCACACTGTGGAAATTTTGGCAGGCATCCAACCAGTTATTTTGCACAGTCTAAGCCACAACTTCTTTTTCAGTAAAATGATGCTATAATAACTAACATATAGATATTTAAAGAGGAATAAGGATATGTGAAATGTCCCAGCGTAGTATCAAGAACATAAGTGATCCGTTGCTTTGGATTAAATAGAAAGACGATCAAGGAGGAAACTCCACTGAAGACAGAGGAAAAAGAAAGGAATGAGAGAAACCAAGAAAAGTGTGTGCTAATGTTACAATGCACTGCATATATAATTCTTTCTTAAATCTGCCCAGTGGTATACCATTTTTCATTGGATGAGGCACAATTCTCAACATATTCTCAAGGTTTTAAATGATCTGGCTCCTGCCTGGCTCAGCATGGTGTCGTGCACCCCTCTCTTTGTTGCTTATTTTTTATTCCAGTCATACTGGCCCATTCTATTCCTTAAACATGCCTTGATGCTCTGAACTTGCAGTGTAAACACATCTTATCTCCTCTGCCTGGATACTCTCCCCAAATTACCCCAACACCATCACCCATGCATTTTGGTTCAAATTTCACCACCCCATAGTAGTCTGGCTTCTTCCCCCAGACAGAAACAAGTTTCCCTTTAATCAGTTTACTTGGAAACCTGTATCTCTTTGTCTTCTTCCCAATTGCTATTCAATCATTTATTTATTTTTGTCTTTGTCTCTCTAAAATGTGAACTCATGGAAGCAAGATTTTTTTTTTCTATTTTGTTTCTTGCTGTAACCCCTGTGCCAAGTACAGAATCATGTATCGTTGAATTTCTGAATTTCTGTTGAATGACCAGAGGAAGAAAAATATTTTTGTTGAGACAGGCAGGAAAGCAACATAGAGAAGATGGCATTTAGTCTTCATTTTAAAGGATGACTAGAATTAGATAAGACTAGGGGTTGAAGTAGGGGAAAAATATTTCTAGGTAGCAGAAATATCATGAAAACCTTAGTGATGGAAAAACACAATGTTTATACATGGTGAATAATGTAGATTTATTCAAATACAGAATGAGTAATGAGGATTATCAGAAAATTATTTTGAAAAAATTAGGCTCAGGTAAAATTGAATAACCAAGAGTCATACATTTCATCTTCAAATAATGAAAATGACCTACAATATTAGGGATAAGAGTGAAAAACAGTGATTTAGGAAGAATTATTTGATATAAGTGTACTTAAAATTTAGTGTTTTAGAGTCACACATGTTGGGTTTCAACCCCAGCTGCCATCTTTACTTCCTCTTTGACCTGGGAAATTATACTTAAGCCCTGTATTAGTTAGGACAATGTTTTTTTTATATCAAACAAGTCCTCAATTTCAGTAGCTCAATACAGTAAGTTTATGTCCAGCTGTTGTTCCAAGTGGGAGTACTTGGTCAGTAAATAATCCTTGGTCTTTATTCGTTATATATTGTAGTTCTGTAGTCCCCCTAAAGCCTCAGAGTTTGCTATGTTCAGATGGCAAGTAGGATGTGAGGTAGGGGAGAAGGTCTACTTGCTTTTTAAAAGCTCTAACCCCACCTTCCTGGGTGAAAACTGGTCACACGACCATGCCTCAATACAAAGGGTATGGTGACATAATACTTGCTGACTGTGTAGCTGCCTTACAGGACAACTTCACACCATGGAAAGAGGAGTTTGAAATTTTGGCAGGTATCCAACCAATTATTTTGCACAGTCTAAGCCACAACTTCTTTTTCAGTAAAATGATGCTGGCAATAATAACTAACATATAGATTTTTAAAGAGGAATAAGGATATGTGAAATGTCCCAACATAGTATCAAGAACATAAGTGATCCATTGCTTTGGATTAAATAGAAAGAAGATCAGGGAGGAAACTCCACTGAAGACAGAGGAAAAGGAAAGGAATGAGAGAAACCAAGAAAAGTGTGTGTTAAACTTGGTTCTAAATTGATGTTTTCAGTTTTGCTTTTGGAACATATATTTAAACTCTTGAGAACGTGAATGAAAATGATAACTTTCCCATATTCAGCTAGAGACAACTCTGTAATGCAGCCAACAGCTGCTCCTAGCAGTTCTATTCTATGCAAATATCATAGTCCTTCATCTCTCTCAAGTTAGCAGAGTAGTCAAAGATTGCCATGATTTTATAATCTTCAGCAGTTTTCATTCTGAGTTATTTTTTATTAAAGATTGGTTGATATTCTTGTAGTGGCTCAATGAAACAAACATTGGGTTTTGCTTATATAAAAGAATTAATTTAGTATTTAATATATTATACTGAACAAATATAAGAACAATTTAATAATGAAGAACAACTTGAACCAACTTGAAACCTTATATTTTACTAATAAACATCATCAAAAGTAAGGCAAAAAATGCTGCAGAGAAATCAGCACAAAAGCATTAAAAGTAAAAGTGGTATCTTCATTGTTGGCTAATCTTTGTTGTCTGTCTTATCTGTCTATTCATCCATCCATCCATCCATATACATACATTTGAAAGAGATTATACTTGCAATTTTAAGGATAACATTTTCAGTGTGATTCCTACTTTTGACTTTGACTTGACTACGATGATACTATGTGCCTTGGAAAACTTCAAAAGGGATGGATTTACATTTGTAAATGAGGTAAAAAAGTCAAATAAATCCACAAAACCTAACACTTCATGTTAAGATTGTGCAGGCTCGGGGCACCTGGGTGGCTCAGTGGGTTAAGGCCTCTGCCTTCGGCTCTGGTCGTGATCCCAGGGTCCTGGGATCGAGCCCCACATCGAGCCCCACATCGGGCTCTCTGCTCTGTGGGGAGCCTGCTTCCTCCTCTCTCTCTGCCTGCCTCTCTGCCTACTTGTGATCTCTGTCTGTCAATAAATAAATAAAATCTTTAAAAAAAAAAAAAAGATTGTGCAGGCTCATCCTTTCATATATATTCTTTCAAGAAAATAAATGAAACTGACCTACTAAATTGACCTGCGAAAACTAAATAACATGTCCCTCTTTTCAAGACTTACTAAATATCATGTAACTTTTAGTGAATCCTAGAAAAGTAAGGTAAAGAACTAGAAATAACTCTTCCAGGAGCCCAAACTGGAAACCTTGCAGTCATTTCTCCACTCATGTCTCCTCCTTGTTTCTTTGAGCCGTTTTATTGGTCATTTCTTTGAGTTAATTTTATTTTGGCCACATCCTATCCTTCTGGCCTCCATCTCTCTCTCTTTGTCTTCTTACCTCAATGATTATAAAATAACCAATTAACCCAAATAGTCTTCCATTTTATACCTCTGACTTAATGAATCATCTTTATTCATGTCACTCAAAGTTCTGTGACTCATTATTACCTATAGAAGAACAGAAGCTAACTTTGTGATTAAGCATTACTTTTTTTTTTAACATTTGTAATTTTTTATTTATCCGGAAAACCTTTTGCTTCAGGACATATTAGGCAAACGAAGGGCTGAATCATATTGATTATTGCTTGTGGGCTGTTAGCTTTGGACAACCCCTTTGGAGCCAGCCCTTGTATCTCCATCTGTGAGATGTTTTATTTTATCTTTATATTTTTTATTATTTTTTATTATTTTATACTGCATTACCCCTGTCCTTAACTTTCAACTAGTGCCATTCAGTGAAATCAAAGTTCAAGCAAGAGTGAGTTTGTTACGCTTTTCCACCCAGAACCTCAAATTTCCCTCTCTTTGCTGACTCTGTTCTCTTCTCCCTTAACTTCTGATCTCTACAAGTCAGGATTCAACCGAATCTTCAAGAGTATGGATTCTTAAGATAGAGTCCCAGAATTCTGATTCCAGTGTTCTCTTTGCTTTTTAGCAGAGCATTGAGCAGGCCATTTAAAATTCTGGGGCCTTGGCTTTCTCATTGTTAAAATATGTCCCCAAATGTATATATAGCCTTTAGAGCTCTTTGAGGTTAAAATATCAACATGAAAGTAAAAATCTCTTCCCTCTTCCCACTGTTTCTGTTTTTCTAGAATAACAGGCGCCATTTTGCCTATCTTACTACTGGTGTTATTTGTACTCTTTGAACATGAGCTGTTGAAGGATATAGTTAATTGTGTTTAAGTTGTCCTGGTATGTCTTCTGCCCCCGCATTTAATTATGGAAAGGCAGTGTCTGATTCATCTAGGTATCCGGATGATATCTTGTGTTTATTAAAATAAACGGAAGGAAAGAGGGAAGGAAGGAAGGAGGGAAGGAGGGAAATAATACCATTTTTGTTTTTAAATCTCAAAACTGTGGACATACAATATGTTTTTAGTACTACTACTTATTAAACCACTTGTCTTCATGTATGCTCTTAGGACTCAAGAGTGACACTTTTTTATTGTTACCTATAATTCACTGTTACTTAAGTCCTCAAGTTTGATTAAAACCTATCACAAATGAGAGTACTTTTAAAATAGAAATTTTTCATTCCAATAGTAATATCCTTTGCCTCCAAGAAATAATTCCTTTTAATCTTGTTCAAAATATGTAGTCCTATGTTAAATGTTAAAGTAGCTTGCTTTTTTACTTAATTTCTTTCTTGTTTTCCTCAGATTTGCTGATTAATTGCCTTCCTTATTAGCAGATGACTTTAATGAATTTAACATTTTGGTTAAGTGTATCTTTCAGCTAATATGAAAGCAAGGCTTCTTAGAGAATAATTTTTCTGTTGTTTTATTGAAGCCAGAGTCATATCATGGCATCAGAAAGTCTAGACACAATGTCTAAGGACATTTATTAGTTAATTGAAATTACTCTAAAGGCAACACCTCTGATGTATTGGGCATTAAGACCAAGATAAAAATCGATTTAGAAACCTTTTTTTAAATTCTTCTTCACTGCCTTAGTTCTGCCATTCTCTTCCTGACTTATTACATAATATTTGTTTTATATGGTATAATTAGATTTTGCCTTCTTTTCTGTACTTTGACTTTTTTTTTTTTTTCCTGCACTTCGACTTTTAAATGGCCCAATGATCTTGTACTTCTGTTAGGTACATCACATTCTTGTTGATCTCCATCTCCCTAGAAGCTGTATAATGAGAATAGCTCCGTGCTGAGCCCTTGTGCGCACTGCAACCCCCGCTCAGATTTTCCTCTCCTAAGCCTTTAGGTTTGTACATACATAGTTTAATGGTTGTTTTCAAGAGCCAGCCCATAAGGCACGAATTGCATATTGCCAAAATTATCCTTGAGAATCCCATACTAAAGTACAGAAGTTGCAAATGGTCTAACACAGTTGGGTTTTTTTCCTTAACCTTGAAACAGATATCCAGTTCTTCAATTGAACACCAAATAAGTGTGTTGTGCTTTGTTTCAGGGATGTTATAAAACAACAACAACAACAACAACATAGCATCCCTCTTTTTTTTTTCCTAATTTAAGTATAGTTGACCTACACCATTCCTCAAAAAACAATATCTTTGTACTCTAGAATCTAACTTAGTACATGCAGTTCAAACTTCATTATGTACAGAGGAACTTGGTACCAAAATCAATGGAGGGAATGTCATATTCATATCTCCACCCCCCAGTCCAGCCCAACATTCACAAAAACATTTACCACAGAACAGGAGCAAGTAGAAGCATCTGTAATATTTAATTAAATTAATTAATATTACAACCCCAATACTTAGGCAAGCTGAGACTCTCCAAATAGAAAACATGGATCTAGTCTTATTTTTCAGATATAATAGAGTTGCTTGGGGGTTGTAATATATCTAATACTGAATAAGAAATGTTAGTTTCATGTTAAACTTTTTACATGTCCCTAGCTGTGTCATAACTGAAGGGAGAATAGACCTAGCTAGGGATTAAGTTCACTTTGTGTAGAAAAAAACCAAGTAACAGTGTGAAAAACACCATTTACCTCTGCTTTTTTAACTTTATGCAAAAAAATTAAAGTTTGGGAAATTTTTCATGCCTTATTCCCTATTCAGAGATTCACTACACATTAGCACGGTAATAGCTCTGCAAAGTCTTAGTAGAAAATCTTTAACTTGGTTAACAAGGCAATTTCCAAACTTAATTGACTTTGGAATTCCTTTTCTCTTTTGCTTTGTTTTGTTTTTGTTTTATTTTGTTTTTACCTCCTATAAGTTAAAATCTCTTGACACTCACAGAAAGTAGCTTTAAAAATGGTAGTCTAGTAATCAATATTTCACATTTTTATCATGGCAAGGAAATACATAACATAAAATTTGCCATTTTAATCTTTTCTAAGTGTACAGTACATTATTGTTAAATATATTCACAGTGTTGTACAGTCTCCAATACTTTTTTATCTTGTAAAATTGAAACCAGTTATCCACTAAACACTAACTCCCCATTTCCCCTTCCTCAATCTCCTGGCAGCCATCATCCTACTTTCTATTTCTTTGAATTTGTGTATTATAGGTATTTCATATAAGTAGAATCATATAATATTTGTTTTTTTTTTGTTTTTTGTCCTAGAAGTTCATCCGTGTTGTAGCCTATGTCAGAATTGCTTCTTGGCCATTTGTTTATCATCTTTGGAGAAGTGTCTATTCAAGCTGTTCCTTTGTTTTAAAAATTGAGTTATTTTGTTTTTGTTGAATTGTAGGAGTTATTTGTGTATTCTGGATATTAACCTCTTAGCAGTTGTATGATTTGCAAATATTTTCTCCCATTCTGTGGGTTGCCTTTATGCGCTGTTGATTGTGATCTTTGATATAAAAATTTGTTTCTTTTACTTTTGTTGTCTACGCTTTGGTATCCCATCTCAGAATTCCTTGCCAAACCCAATGTTGCAAAGTTTTCCCCTAAATTTATTTCTAAGCATTTTATAGCTTTAGATCTTTTGTTCAGGTCTTTGTTACTTTGGGAGTTAATTTTATATATATTATAAGGTAAAGATTCAATTTCTTTCTTTTGTATGTGGATACTCCATTTTTCTATTTTCAAAACACCATTTTTTTAGAGATAATCAATTGATTTTAAAATGCATTATTTGAGAAATTGGTTTGTAACAACTTGCTGGGGGTAGTAAACCAGGCTGGAATCTAGGGGTAACACTTTACTTTCCAATGTTTATAGTTTTGTTTATTTGTACTAAAATCTTGACCGGTGTTATCAGCAAATAGCTTCTGTGTCCCTATCTGCAAAGAAAACGATGAAATTAATGTACATTGTGCTGTTATGTACAGGAAGCTTATAGATCTTAGTATCTTTTAATGCTCCTAATAGCCTAATGCATCCCAAACAGTAGCGTGTGGGCGTACACTGACTGACTACATACAAGTACAAGCCAGGGTGACACTCAGGGTGATCTCTTTTTTAATGTATCCCCACAGTTGAAATGCAGTTCGGACACAGAACCCAGTTACCTCAGGCAGGTGTAACTCGCATCACGGCTTCTAATTTGAAGAACTGGTGTTCAAATCCAGAACCCGAAGTCCTGACCCCAAAGTTCATACTTTTTTTCTGATAGACCCCAAGTCAAGCCAAGGGTTTATTAGATGCTTCTTTTTAGCAAGGAAACACATTAGCAGATGGTTGGCAAACTTACATCTTCCATTACTCTTAAGTCTGTTTTCTGTTTCAGTTATAGAGTAACAATATATTCCATTTGACTAGGAGTCTACAGCTTGCAACTTTTGGCTCCTATTATTTTTATTGAACTTTGCTATCAAATTTATACTATCCTTTAGGTTTTAAAATTTTGAGCCAGTCCATTTTATCCCTAATGCATCTACTGTTTGACCTCCATTTCTAGCGAGTCATTTTTATTTGAACTTAGCAAAACTTCCCATGATCATTTAAAAAAAAAAAAAAAAAAAGGCCCATTTGGCAAAGTATTGTTGATTGCTGAGATCATTTTCCTCTCTGCTAGTCTCATTCTCTACTTATAACTGATGTTTTGAGCATGGATATACAATCATAGAATATCTTAAGTGTTATTTACATTTTTCCCCAATCTTCCAGGATATATTTCCATAAAGATCTTAAATTAGTACCTTTTCCCTGTTGCCATACCTCTTGGCTTCCATAATGATTGGGCACGAGGCATTCCTGCATTTCTTATGCTGTAATCATCACCATGCCTTTTTTTTTTTTTTTCAGATTTAATTTAGAGATTCTTTAAATGGATTTGTCTCTCATTGTAGATCCATTTTCCCCAGTCTTTTCCTATGTAAGCACCCATCATTTTTGAGCCTTAGCCAAAGTTTCAAAGTCCAGACTCCGTTTATTGACCCTTAATGACTGTACAATTAGTAATTCCCTGTATTCTCACATTTCTTAAAAAACACTGAAAATAACAACAAAAGTAAAAGCCTATGCTTTATAGACTATGCTCTGTCATTTCTTACAAGGGAAATACCTTTTCTCCAGCTTTTAAATACTATTAAATTACACAAAATTTCAGAAAAGATGTAGGAATTTCACTTAACATATGTATGTATATATAAATCTAATTAGTAGTGGCCTTGATACAATGTCAATTTGTTATTCTCTTTTCCAAGTTCATGGCTAAAGAATAGCATAGGCCAAAAATAGTCTTGTTCTACTTATAACTGTTTTCGACTTTTCTACTTTTGACATCTTTTTTTTTTGTCCATTGTTCTTGTTCTTACATACTGTCAACATTCAAATTCATTTAATTATGCAGGTAATAAAAACCTCTCAGAATTTACTGATAATGCAAAAAAAACCCTACTCAAGTAAAAGAGAATCCTAATATATTTTAACCTTTAGATAGCCTCAAGCTTTTCACCCTTTAATGTGCCATTATCCAAGCATTGTATAAAACTGAGCTGTAATCAGCTATTTTGTGTAGTTTGCAGATTTTCCTCTCTTTATCTTTTCTGAAAGCTTTTAAACATTATTGCTTCAATAGAAATCTTTTGGAAAGAATTGCTTTTGTTTTTGTGTATTGTATTTTTCTTTTTTCTTTTCTTTTTTTTCTTTTTTTTTTTTTTTTTTACCTTTTGCTCCCCAATAAAGGAAGAAAGACCTCAGGGGAAAAAAGATGAAGTTACAACATGGTAAATCTAGTAGTTTATGCTCTGTTCTTAGCTGTTGTTACAGAGGTCAAGTTCAGAAAGATGGCACCAACTCCTTCAAAGGGTCTTTGTGTATTTTATTCCCCAAAATTCTCATGTAGGAGAGGTTCTATTAATTGGAATAAGCATTTCTTCTGAAGAAAAACTTTCCCTGATCTCACCAATAATAAAAAGGCATGTCAGGGTCCCTGGGTTGCTCAGTTGGTTAAACATGGGGCCCTTGATTTCAGCTCAGGTCCATGGTCTCAGGGTCCTGAGATGGAGGCCCTGTGATGAATGGGTTGAATACAGAGTTTTTAGGATAGTGAAAGTACACTGTGTGATACCATAGTGATGGGTACGCGTCATTATACATTTGTCCAAACGCATAGAGCATACAACATTGTCAGTGAACTCTTCTGTAAACTATGGACTTTGGATGATTATGATGTGTCCGTGTGAGTCTGTCCATTGTAACTATTGATAATGTGTGAAAAATGTGTGTATATGAAAAATCCCTGCCCCTTCCCCTCAATTTTGCTGTGAGCCTAAAATGGCTTTAAAAAAGTAAAATCTTAATTCCAAATAAAAGAATAGATAAATAAAAATGATAGGCTTAGTTCAACGGGGAAAGTATAAATGACATAAATCATCTGACTCTTGGTAAATCCTAATCAGTCAAACAGAGCTTTTAAAATGTTTCAATAACTACACACACATGCGCGCGCGCGCGCGCGCGCACACACACACACACACACATTCTTGCCCTTGCCTTATTCTAAAAGATGCCGGTTCTGCAGTTATAGGTTGTAGCAAAGCATCCATATTTTTTAAAGTTCCTTCCATAAACCCAATGAGCATTCAAGGATAGTTATCAGTATTATGGTCATTAATGTCAAAGACTCCAGATTAAGAAAAAACATAATTAAGTTCTGCCTATTACACTTCCTAGTCATGTGCCAGGGGGAAAAATACTTCATGCTTTTAACACATGGAACTGTATATATTTTTAAATTTTTTTTTATAAGCATATAATGTATTATTAGCCCCAGGGGTACAGGTCTGTGAATCGCCAGGTTTACACACTTCACAGCACTCACCATAGCACACACCCTCCCCAATGTCCATAACCCCACTACCCTCTCCCTACCCCCCTCCCCACTGCCACTCTCAGTTTGTTTTGTGACATTAAGAGTCTCTTATGGTTTGTCTCCCTCCCGATCCCATGGGATGTTTCATTATTTCTTGGAACTTTATATTTTAATGGGGAACTGAAAGTGGTGATTCATGGAAAGCTCTTGTCATGGGTTTGGCATTACATAAGTACTCACTAAATGTTTATTTCTACTTGTACCATTGTATTCATTGTGGTTGCTTTTGGTGCTATTAGCAAGGCAGACTATCATAAATGCTACAACAGTTGTATGCACACACATACATACACAGTTGTAAGAACTCAAAAACAAAACAATTCAGGGTGGAGAAATTAAGGAAATCTTTAGAGAAAAAGGTAAATTTAGGAGATTGCATGAAAATTGGGCTGACTCATTTGGTGGAGCATGTGATTCTTAATCTTGGGGTCATAAGTTTGAGTCCCACGTTGGGTAAGGAACCTACTTAAAAAATGATAATTACATGACACAATAAAGGTGCGTATATGTCATATTTCAAAAAGTACTTTAACACGCAAAAGAAAATCAGTAAATATGTATGGCAAAAGCAGTGACATCAAATTTTTGCTTTGGAATAATTGATTTCATGATAATGGGTATAATGACTAAGTGGGGGAAGAGGAAGGGAGAGACTGAGAGAGAGAAGTTGAGACCAAAGGCAGAACCATTTTATTAAGTACATAATGTATTATGTAAAAACAATTTTATAGCAGGATATTCCAACTTTATATGGAAAATAATCGATTTCCTTCTTTAAAAAAGTAAAAACAAACAAACAAACAAAAAAAAAACCCATACGGGGACACCAGGGTGGCTCAGTGGGTTAAGCCACTGCCTTCGGCTCAGGTCATGATCCCAGAGTGCTGGGATCGAGTCCCGCATCGGGCTCCTTGCTCAGCAGGGAGCCTGCTTCTCTCGCTGCTTCTGCCTGCCTCTCTGCCTGCTTGTGTGTACTCTCTCTCTCTCTCTCTCTCTCTGGCAAATAAATAAAAATCTTTAAAAAAAAAAAAAAAACCCATACGAGTATGGCTCCATAACCTTGTTCTAGAGAATCGCTCCCTGTTGTCATACTTGTCTTTTTATAGAGCTCCTCATGTTAGTTGTATTAATTGATTTTGTGTATCAATTTCCAAAATAAATCTGGTTTTATTTTTTCTAAATAAAAAACAATTTTTATAATTGTAAAATACATGTAGTTATGACATGTTTTTGTATGGTTATTCTTTTATAAAAGAAAAATGTATACATAAGACAATACAATATATTAATTATTCTATTACTCAATGATAAATATTGTTAACATTGTGTGTATGGATACATTTTGATATAATTCTTCCCTGTTCTGTCTCATCCTATGTGTGTCTTTACTCTATTTTGTGAACTACTTTCTGTTTTCCACTTAGTGCATCATGGTATCTTATCATATAAATGAATTAGAGCTACATCATCATTTTTAATGACTATATGATATTCCATTACCTGAACTCTAATATATTTAAGCAGCTTACTCTTGATGAATATTAATATACTCAAGTATTTTTGCTTTTACAAACCATGTTGTGATGCATGCCTCTCACATTATTAATGTAGTAGCCCTGTTCTGCCTTGGCATTTCTCTTGTTGATCCATTTACATTTCACTCTTGTTCTTCTAATTAATGGTATTCTGTGCTAACCCAGTTGTCAATAATAGTAATAGTAATAAGAAAAAGAATTTCACTATTGAGAATTTACTGTATGTCATTCACTATACTGTTTTGATATATTCTGTATTTTTTTAATTAAGGTAAATTTTTTAGAGCAGTTATATTCTCACAGTAAAATTGGGGGAAAGGAGCAGAGATTCCCTATAAACTCCCGCCTCATGCATGTACAGCCTGCCCTATTATCAACATACCCCACCAGAGTAGTATATTTGATGTACTTACAGTGACACATCACGATTATCCAAAGACCGTAGTTTAAAGTAGGGTTCATTCTTAGTGTACATTTAGTGGGTTTAGACAAACATATAATGACATGTGTTTATCATCATAGTATCTTACAGGATATTTTCTCTTTTTTAAAAGATTTTAATTTATTTTTTTGAGAGAGAGAGCGAGAGAACCAGTGGGGGTAGAGGGAGAGGGGAGGGTCAAAGGGAATGGGAGAAGCTGATTCCCCACTGAGCAGGGACCCCCAACACAGGGCTCCATCCAAGGACCCTGATATCATGACCTGAGCTGAAGAAAGATGCTTAACCAACCAAATGAGCCACCCAGATGCCGCCAGAGTATTTTCACTGCCTAAAAGTCTTCTGTGTTCTGCATATTCATGCCTCCTCCTACCCTAGCTCCTGACAACCATTGATCTTTTTGCCATCTCCATAGTTTTTCTTCTTCCAGAATGTCATATAATTGGAAACATACCATAGATAGCCTTTACAGATTGGTTTCTTTAACTTAATATACATTTAAGGTTTCTCCTTGTCTTTTCATGGTATGATAGCTCATTGCTTTTAGCCTTGAATAGTATTCCATTGTCTGATGTGCCACAGTGTATTTATCATTCACCTACTAAAGGGCATCTTGTTTGCTTCCAAGTTTTAAACAATCATGAACAAAACTGCTATGAACATTTGTGTTCGGGATTTTGTATCAACATAAGTTTTCAGCTCCTTGGGTAAATATCAAGGAGTGTAATTGCTGCATCATATTGTAAGAATTTTTTTTTTTTTTAGACTTATAAGAAACTGCTAAACTGTCTTCCAAAGTGACTGTACCATTTTGCATTCCTGCCAGCAATGAATGAGAATTTCTGTTGTTCTGTATCTTCACCAACATTTGGTGTTGTCGATGGTCTGGATTTTGGCCATCCTAATATGTGTAGAGTAGTATATCACTGCTTTGCTTTGCATTTCCCCAGTGACATCTGATGTGAAGCATCTTCTCATACACTTATTCACTGTCTGTGTATCTTCATTGATGTGGTGTCCTTTAAGGTCTTTGGCCCACTTTTTAGTCAGATTGTTTTCATTTGTTAAGGTGTAAGAGTTTTTTGTATATTTAGATAACAATCCTTTTTCAGATGTATCTTTGCAGATATCTTCTCCCTGTCTGCAGCTTGTCTCTTCATTCTCTTAAAAACATTTTACAGTTTTATTCTCCTAAAAGTGCTGTGGATTAAGTGGCATTACGAGTATTTTACAGGTAAGGAAACAGAGGCTTGGCGAGTTAAAACAAAACAAAACAAAACAAAACACTTGCTTAATTTGATATGTTAGTAAGTGCTGAAGTAAAGATTTTAAACTCTGGTCCCTCTGAATGCAGGCCACCATAGCCTTAATACTAGACTATGTTATAATGAAGACAAAGAAAGTACTTTTATCCTTTGATATTAACATCTTCCAAAATAAACCTTGACACTTTCACAGAGGGTTTGAAAAGACTGGTTATATGTCACAATGAAACGGTACATAGGGATTTGAGAAATTATTTGTTTGGCCTCCATTTTATTATTCATTGTCATGTCATTGTCATTCTCATCTGAGCATACTAACTAATTAAAAACCTCACAGAAGTCCTGAAGACAATTTATGCCCCAAAGAAAATAATCATGCTAGCCAGTTTTCCTCAGTTTTCAGATGGATCCTACTATGTAACTCTATTTGGGCAATTTAATTAATTTTCTGTGGCTGTTTTGCAGCTAGCTAGTAGGAATGAGCCCATTTAAAAAGCAGTACTGTTTAATATGAGATGTTGTCTAGGCATCCGAGTATTTCATTATTGATTTATTTCTCAAGGTGTTGTTCCTAAATCAACAGTAACCTATGACCTATGAGAAATGCAAATTCTTGGGCTTTACATCTCACTTACTGACTCAGACACTATGGAGAGGGACTCAGCCATCTGTTTTAACAAACCCTTTAGGAGATTCTGATATATGCCAACCCATGAGAACCAATGTATTACAGTTTATGTAGTCAGTTGGGAACACCTAACTTTCAAAGTTTCCAAATCATGCCAGTGCTTACATTTCTGGGGCCAGATCTAAATACTTTACCAGAAAATTGAGCAAATTGTGTTTATGAGGCCAAAGTTGGCCTGTCCTTTCTCCCCCATCTTCAGATGGAAGTGATATGGCCTTCCGTCTCAACAAAGATATGAGTTAAGAACTTTAAGTTTTCTAACTAAATGCCAACTTTGCAATGGGCATGTCTGGCTGCTGTAGCAGAGGTACATCTCCCATAACCAGGAGACAAAGCCTGGTTTCCAGTCATTCCTTAATGAGCTGACTCTTTAAACATCTGCTACTCAGGATCTGCCAAAAATCTCCCTATACCCATTGACATTCAGGAGGAGCAGTATAATACTTAAACATATTTCAAATTTTACTTTTTATCTTTTTGCTCTACCAGTTAATCTTTTTTAAAGATTTTATTTATTTATTTGACAGACAGAGATCACAAGTAGGCAGAGAGGCAGGCAGAGAGAGACAAGGAAGCAGGCTCCCCGCCGAGCAGAGAGCCCGATGTGAGGCTCGATGCCAGGACCCTGGGATCATGACCTGAGCCGAAGGCAGAGGCTTTAACCCACTGAGACACCCAGGTGCCCTGCTTTATCAATTCAAATCAACAAAAGGTTTAGTGTTTGGCACACAGTTTTCTTTTTTCCTTAAGAAATTCAAGTATAGACCTGTACTTTAAACCTAGGCTTCTTCTAGGGTTAATTTTTTAAAATTGTTACATGTGAATATTTCCTTATCTAGAATCCAGGTAATACATTCCCTTTAAATTTTACTGCCAGGAAGATTTTGTACTGATTACCTTGGTATTATTCCTAATTGGCCATTAAAAACATTTTGGTTTGATTTATTAAAATGAGTAAGTTCAGGGCATAGTTATTTTTAAAAATAAATATCTCAACAGATAATTCAGCTAGACTGGTTAACTGATTCTCTTTCTTTCATCAGTTAATATTGTCTATCTCTCTCTCTTTATTGTGTATATTTATATTGGTTATTGTGTAGCTCAGAGGCATATTTAATATGCCATTGTAATAATGATCTTTAGCCTGTCTTTCTGGAATAATTGCAGTCTCCCTTGTACTATATTACTTTTCCATTTTTATTTTAATGATCCAGGTGTTAATTAGTCTTCTATGGTTAGTAATTTCAAAACTTTCTTGAAACTGGCATAATTATATATGATGTTTTATTTTCTTCTAGTATTCTGAAGTATTCTCACTGCCCTTCATATAAGTATGCCAAAATTAATAATGGATTTGATCTGAATTATTGTATTTCTATCAACTGAATACTCTTCTGAAATATGCTCAGCACTAAGCAAAAGGGGAGAACACACACACACACACAATCTTCTTTTCTCAAGCTAACAATAAGATGTGCCTTTGAAACAAAATTTTAAAAAGGCATGAAGCTTGAGACAAACTATTCACTATGTACTTCCCACGCTGCTCTCTGATTCTCATTGGTAGCACTTACAACCTTGTATTGCCATTGTGTGCTGGTCTGTTTAGTCCTCCATAAATTTCTTAAGGGCAAGGCCTGTGGCATATGCATTCTTGCAGTCTCAGAGCCTGGGACAATACTGGTGCATAGTTGAGTCCCAAGAATATAATTAAGCACCAAATAATATAATGCAGGATTCCTCTTTCAGGAGCTCAGAAGAAAGGGAAAACTGGAAGGATTAAAGTTTAATGGTGAAGGCTTTTGGAGGAGAGAATACATAGAGTGGGCATTGACTGGTCATGTACTTGACATTGAACTTTGGGCAAGAGCATGAATAAGCACTGTACAAGGAGGCCTACACATGGGACAAGGGATGTGTGTTGAGTGGGGAATGAGGAAATGGGCTTGCTTTAGAGAGTAACTGGAAGATGGGAATTCAGCATAACCAGCATGAGGAAGAGTCTGGAATCTCGGAAAAAAACTTCATAGCTGATAAAATAGGAAGTGCAGACCCAAATAACTTTGTTAGTGGGTATGTGACATAATTTGTAATTAAAATTTTAGCCTGACCAAATATTCCTAAGGTAGGGGTTGACAAACTGTGGCCCGCATGCCAAATCCATCTCACAGCATGCTTCTGTATAGCCCTCAAGTGAAGAATTTTAAAAATTTATTTTATTTTATTTTATTTATTTTAGACATATGGGGGAGAGCAGAGGGAAAGAGAAAATCCCAAGCAGGCTCCACCCCTCAGATTAAGTCCAATGGAGGGCTTGATCTCACAACCTTGAGATCATCATGATCTGAGCTGAAATCAAGAGTCAGATGAATAACCCATTGAGCCATCCAGGCACTCCAAGGCATTTATTTTAAACATTAAAGAATCATTAAAAAATGAAGTGTAATGTGCCACAGTGATGTTTTGTGGCCCTCAGAGCCTAAAATATTTACTATCTGGCCATTTTGAAAAAAATGTTCTGGTCCCTGCATGGGAAAATGATAGGAAATGATAAGTAAAGATAATGGAATAAAGGATCTTCTTGAATGTGTAGGGAAGGAAAGACAGTGGTTACTAATAAATTTCTCCAGTTGAGCAGCTAGTTTATTTCTCATTCATACAAAAAATTGTTCATTGTTTTTGTTGTTGTTGTTGGTAGTAGTATGCAGCTTTGTGGTGATTTGGGGACAGAGGCTCTTATAATCTTGTGTCCCTCACATTCCATAGGAATCCATTATTATTGCGTCCAAATAGTGAAAAGAGAAATAGAGTGACAGACATACCTGCTTCGTAAAAACCTTGGTTTTGAAATGACTCCCATCCCTTCCATTTACTTTCTATTGACAGTAGCTCTTTATGTGTTCTAAACTAAAAATAGAAGATTTTGGGAGTTGAACTTCCTAGCTGAGTGGCCCCTTTCCAGTCATAGATCTGTGGTATGGCCACTTGCTCTGTGTTATCCATTTCTGCTAGACTGAGAGGTGGTTGTGGTAATGAACTCAGCTGCAAAGTGTTTGTTTTACATAATAATGGAACAAGAAGCCATATAGTGATATATAGATAAAGCTTACATATACAGATATGTATATGATGTATATGTGTGTGTGTGTATATATATATATATATGTATATATATATATATATATACACACACACACATATACATTCACTTATATGCATATGTATCTTAGATACACACACACACACACACACAAACACATGCACACACATATGAGGAGGCAATGAATCAAGGGTGGTTGGAGACTAAAGACTGATCTTTCTTGCTTGCTTCTTTCTAGATTTTTCAACTTTGTCCTACAATTCCTGGCTCTTTGTTTCAGTTATGATATTGAGCAAGATGCTATTCTTTCTAATGTACTTTTATTTTCTTACCTGTCAAATGAGGATTATCTGACTCTTGGCTTTGTAGTGAGAGTTAGACCTTTGAAGTCTTTAGGTCATCTGACATATACTAAATGCTCAATAAAAGATGTCTGCTACTGCTGTTGTTTTCAGTTAGTGTTGTTATTCTCTTGAAATATCCTTTGAAATGTTTATGGAGTTTAATAACAGCTGACTGTGGATGGATGAAAGAGAGACATAAAGCACAATGACCTCAAACTTTTGTCTTGTATAATGGGATAATGGATCCAGGGAAGATATGAAGAGCTGGTTTGCAGGGTAAATTTAAAATAGGTGCCCACCAGCAAGCAAAAGCAGTGATAAAAATAATTCCTGCACCTATATGCTCCTCAGGGACTCAGGAATTTAATGGTTGCAAATCAAATATAAAGCGTCATAGAAAAACATTGTAGGATAAGGAATCGTTATTCCTCCAGTGGTATATTGGAATAGGACTAAGCATCATCCTTTTTGCTAAGACTATTGCAGTGCATGTTTTATACACACACGTACACGTGCACACATGCTCTCTCTCTCTCTTTCTCTCTCTCTCTCTCTCTCACACACACACACACACACACATTTTCCACAAAGAAGGTTCATGTTCTTTGTGGAAAATTATAAAAATTACAAAAAAATTAAACAAATTATTCTTCTCTGAGAGGTTGTTGAACAGTGATAAAGTTCTCATGTCTGTATTGTTTCTGACTCACGTCCTAAACCAGGAGCCATGGTCATTACTGTGATTATCCTCTAGTCAAGTCACATGTCTTTGATGCTATTTGCAAATTCCCTCTCTCTGTGCTTTCTTGATAGTCTTGTTTAATATGCAGTTTTAGAAGCATGTTGATTAAAGGACAGCAGGCATCTGGCCTTCATTTCATATAAGTAAGCCAGTATATCCCTTGACGAACTTAAGGCTGTCATTTAGTTATCTTCCACCTACAGTGTCTCTTCTGGGAATGTTCCTTAAATGGATGCTGTCTTGGTCAAAACAAAACAAAACAAAACAAAACACAACACCTCAGAAGTGAATTTCAAAAACAAGTATGGACTGGTTTTAGACAAAGGTGCTTCCTGGGCCTATTTTTAAAGCCAAGGAAGAATCTAAGTCTCCTATTTGCTTGTTTGGAAATAAGATCTAATAGCCCTTGATCCCTTCCTGCTTACTGCCTGAGCAACTTTGCTTTATTCTACAGACTTTTTCATAAAGAGTTCAATTCATACGAGCATGATGCTTTGTTTTTGCCAGTTCTGATTGCTGGCATGGGCTATGGCTCTAGAGACCATCATTTTGCAAACTCGTTACTGTGCTCTGTGGCTGCCTCTCCTGTGAGAAGGTTACTCTTGGATTGTTTTTCACTATGCGACCCCTATGTGAAGCATAGGCACAGCTGAATCCTCAGTTAACACATGCCATTGAGTGGAGTGTCCTGCTAGACTTGGAAGACAAGTACAGCCACTGGCTCATCCCAGTCAGAGGTAAGGCAGACATCCTACAAAAGCTGTACTAGTATATGGGAATCTATTTCCCATTATCCCCAAACAATGTTTCACAATATAAACAGTGATTTAAATGTATCTGATTTCTTTTTCTACAACACTAACAGCTTGTACTCTTACTAACCCACTTCCTCTGAAATAGTCGTGCCCTCTGGCCCCCAGCATACCTGTGCATGGCTCTTCTTCCTTTACCAAGCATTCATTGACTACATACTATAGTCTAATTTTTTGATATAGTGGTAGACAAAAATATCAGTGAAAGTTGTCTTTTGTTTTATTTTCTTTTGTTTTACTTGCTTTAGATTTGTTATAGCTTTCAAGCCCACAGAGTTCTATAGTATTAGCCATGGCAATGAGTGGAGAAATTGGTCCTTCTATGTAATTGTATCAACCTCGAAGTTGAATATGTTGCTGTTCAACCCACAGTCTTTGCTTCCCCCCTGAGCCTTTACCCCTAATGCCATACTTCACTCCTTTGCAATTACCATGTGTATGTCCATCTCCTCTACCTCATGTTCAAAGTCATCCTGCATCTTATGCAACGTTATGATAATTCTTCTACAACTAGACAGTTAAAACTTTCATTTATACACAATGACTTCTCAATAACTATTTGTTAATGAATTCAGAATTCATCTTGTAGAAATCCTATTCCTGGTTCTTTACACTAAAGAAATGAAGGCTTATGTTAACACAAAAATTTGCACACATATTTTCATTATAGAATTTTTCATAATTATAAAAACTGAAATCACAACCCAGATGTTTTTTAATGGGTAAATGTATAAATAAATTGTGGTACATCTATATATTGGCATACTATTCAGCTAGATAAACAACAAAGTATTGATAAAAGCAACAATTTGGTTGAATCTCAAAGTATTATGCTGAATGAAACAAGTTAGTCTCAAAAGGTTACACACTTTATGATAACATATGACATTCTTGAAAGGACAAGACTGTAGTAATGGAAAACAGGTCACTTGTTGCCAGCAATTAGGGGAGAATTTTACTTTAATGTACAAGAAAACTTTTTTGCTTGATTCAACTACTCTGATTGTGGTGATCATTACACAAATTTATATATGTTCCAAAATTCTTGTAACTGGACACAAATATATCAATTTTACTGTATATAAATTAAAAAATTAAAAATCATACTCTGTGAACTATTAAACCATTATTTTTTAAAAGATTTTTATTTATTTATTTCAGAGGGAGAGAGAGGGAGAGAGAGAGTGAGTGTGTGCACAAGTAGGGGGAGGGGCAAAGGGAGAGGGAGAAACAGACTCCCTGTTGAGCAGGGAGCCTGATGCAGGGCTCCATCCCAGGACTCAGGGATCATGACCTGAGCTGAAGGCAGATGCCTAACCAACTGAGCCACCCAGGTACCCCCATACACCATTATTAATACTCATTGCTAACTTCCATCACATCTGAACTTGAGGTCAGTGTTCTTAAACTTGACTGGTCATCAGAAACATCCAGGCCTTTCATTAACAGTAAAGACCCCCAAAACTTTCTACTGAGGATATTGATTCAATAGATCTAATCAAAGTCTAAGAATCTGTACAAGAGTTTAAGTGATTTGGGGGAATGAGGAAGTTTGAGAAACTGTCCAGATCAGTGGTTGCAGACTTCACAGAACACCAGAATCAACTGAGAAGATATAGTAGGGTCTGAAAAGGATCCACAAATTGGCATTATTAGCAAGGACCTCAGGAAAATCTAATTCAGGTGGATTGTGGGACAGATTTTAAGAAATGCCACTGTAGCTCAAAACTATGAAGTGAATGTCAAACTCAGATGGTTCTTTTGTGTCCACTCAGTAATTCTCAATGTCCTTGATTCGCCTCCCCTTCCATTCTCCAGCATAGGTATTCATACCACACCAGCCCCCTCAAATTCTCGACCTCACTCGCCCAGTAGTTAGTTGAACCTTGCCTTTGTCACCTAGAAAAACAGTATTTTTAGATGTGCTCTCCTTCAAATTCCTCTTCTTATACTTTAAAATACAGAATTGCATCTAATTTCATTCTCTTTTTCAGTGCCTGAGGAAAAGGTGTGCCTCACCTGTAAAGGTTATATATCTCTGCTTCTATGCTCTTGATCTGAGTGCCTCGTGACCCTCTGTTCCCTCTCTCCTGCATTTCCAATTTTTCTTTCTGTACTGGTTCCTTCCACACAACCTGTGAATGTGCTTGTCACCTCCATCTTATACTAGAAATTCTCCTTTGACTTAGAATATCCCTTTATTGCTCACCCCTTGTTTTTCTTCACAGCTAGAGTCCTCAGGTAGATCTCCCATTACAGTTTCCACTGAGTGCCTATCCTTCACTTGTCACTTCACAGTAATCAGGCTTTTACCTTCAACCTTGCACTAAGATGTCACAGGTGAAAATATGCCAATAACCTCCTAGATACCTAAGCCTCTGGACTAATCCAGTCTTCATCTGATTTGATCTTGTCAGGCCCTCCTTTCCTATTAAAAAGTAGACCTTTTCTGTTCTCCTCCTAATTTTCTGACCATTTCATCTAAGTTTCCTTTCCTGGCTCATAATTTTTTATGCTTCAATGTCTGCTTTATCCAGGGGGTTCTGTCACTGGCTTTCATTTCTTTTCACTGATTTTCTCCCCCTCTGGGAAATCTCTTCTATGTCTATGACTTTAGTCATCATCTCTAGGCTCGTGATTCCTGTAACTGTACCTCTGGTTAAGATTGTAGGCCTGTAATTATAGGTGCTCAGTGTGTGTTTGTTGAGAGGATACATGGGTTACTATAAGGGTGGATAACTGAGCTAATATCTGTGAACTGAGAAACACCACAGTTGAAAGAAATAGGTCACTGATTTCTGATTGCATGGGTTTGTTTATAAGCAGAGACAGATTCTAAGTTGTTTATTTGCTTTCATTATTCCCTTTTTCATCATTTCTGGATGATTAGAATATGAAATTGTCTTTATCTTAGAAGTTCTATAATAGAACAGGAAATCTTGTTGCACACCGGGCCACTTTGGGAAGACTAAGGATTCAGTGGACCTCTACCTTCCTGTATTTCTTCCAGGCACCTGACTCTATTGTGCAAATTAATAACAAACAAACAAGGTTCTGAATTATACTAAGGTAATGAATGGTAATACATGGACACCACTTCTTTGAAGCATCTGTGGCAGCTAAGATTTTTGTGACAAACCCATTTTTATGCATTCTCTTTGTATCTCTCTATTTCTATCTCTTGCTCTATTTCATTCTTTTTTCTCTCTCGCTATTATTCTTTCTTGCTCTCTTTTTCATTTAGTCACATACACTCACATAACTTAAAATATTGGGATACTTTATTAAATTAAAAGGTAAAAGGGGCACCTGGGTGGCTCAGTGGGTTAAAGCCTCTGCTTTTGGCTCAGGTCATGATCCCGGGGTCCTGGGATGGAGCCTTGCATAGGGCTGTCTGCTCAGCAGGGAACCTGCTTCCCTTCTTCTCTCTCTACCTGCCTCTCTGCCTACTTGTGATCTCTGTCTGTCAAATAAATAAATAAAATCTTAAAAAAAAAAAAAGGTAATAAGAGGTATGTTTAAAATATGAACTCTAAGGGTGCTTGTGTGGCTCAGTCAGTTAAGTGTCTGCCTTTGGCTCAGGTCATGATCCCAGAGTCATGGGATCAAGCCCCACATCAGGCTCCTTGCTCAACGGGGAGCCTGCTTCTCCCCCTCCCATTGCTACTCTCCTTGCTTGTACTCTCTCTCTCTCGGAAGCAATCTCTCTCTCTGTGTCAAGTAAATAAATAAATAAATAAATAAATAAATAAAATCTTTAAAAGAATAAATGAAATAAAATATGAGCTCCAGCTACAACAAAAGCATAGAAATTTTGGCACATAAATATATAACCGGAGACCAGATTTCTGACACCTGTAAGAAACCTCATGGCATCAAGCATTAGTGAGATGACAGCTGTTAGTGTAGATTCAAACTTAGTACCTTGAGCTGCTAGTGGGAATCTTGATTACTTCAAGTTTAGAAGTTGTAATTCCAAAACGCACTGAATACAGTGCCTAATATGTAACTGATAATCAATAAATGACAGTTCTGTTCTCCATTTCTTTTCACAAAAATTTGTCTCTGCTTGAGACATTCTCTAGTAAACCACATCGTTCATCTCCATTAATGAAGGAAAAAACAAACTCTGTGTATAAAATATATTTTCTCTTCACTTCAGTCACTCTTCTTTCCTCTTTCAGTTTGTGGTTTCCAATTTACCTGCCTTTACAGTCACCAACTGTTTCTGTACTCTGTACACAGAATCACTCTTGGCCTCTTGCTGAACCAAGGCAAGCTGTCTATTATCTCTGAATTCCTGCTTTCCTCATTGAAGGGGAGATTTATAGCATTACCACATAGGAGCATTTGGAGACTAACTGAGACTGAGCTGAGAGTGCACTTAACACAGTTTGGCAAATAAGGAACATTCCAAAAATGTTGGGTGCTCCTGTTGTGTTATTTGAGACATCATATTTCTACTTATGGTTTAAGTCATTTGACTTCTAGAATGTTTTGAATCCTTGAGTTTTTTGGGTTCTGGAATGTTTTGAATCCTTTAGTTATGTCTTAGAGCTACATCAATCCTCAGGGAGGCCTTTTCTGACTGTTTCCTCTAAGTGGACCCCAGTGCCTTCCCATCCTAGCCACTTGCCTAACATGGAAGTGAGAGAGGCCCGGAGGCGCATCCTGGCTGTACCTAGTTTCAGCCAAATTCATTAACCTCCCGATGACTCAGCGTCCTAATCTGTTAAACAGATAATAATAGTACTTGTCTCATAGAGTTGTTATGAGGGTAAAATTAGTTCATGTGAGTAAAATTCTTCATGCAGTTTCTGGCACAAAATGTATGTTAAGTGTTTGGTCTTTTTATGATTATAGTCATAGCACTTATTGGATTCTGAAATTATCTTGCTTAATTATAATTTTATAGTCTATTTCACCCCCTCCAGAATAAAAAAGGATTCAATAGAAGAGGAGAGATCCATGCCTCATATTTCCTTGTTTACTGCTGTATCCCCAGAGGCTTGAACAGGGCTTGATATGCATCATGTTTTTGTTGAATGAATAGTGTATGCTATCAATCATCTAATACCTAAGACCTGAAATTGTACATAGTAGGTTCTAAAAAATATATTTGATGATGAAAGCCCAAATGTCATTCATGATTTTTTTTAAACCAAGTCATGAAGGTATTGCCTAGTGAGAAAATTGAGAGCTATAATTGCTATTTGAATTGTGTGAATCCTTCAAGAAGATTCTGATCTCCCTCCATGCTTTAGTGAGTCAGTCAGGGTGCCTCTGTCTCACTTGATTTAGTTTGGTGACTTCCCTTGGATGGGATCTATGAAAATAAATTACAAGAAGACTTCCCTCCCATGCACCCCAACTCAAAGAAAGTTCTTTACATATTTATTTTTAGAAAGGGAAATAACTTAGTGTTTCTTTTAACTTGGGGATCTGGGCTGAATTTTTTTTTATTTTTTTTATTTTTTTTTTAAGATTTTATTTATTTATTTGATAGAGATCACAGGTAGGCAGAGAAGCAGGCAGAGAGAGAGGAGGAAGCAGGCTCCCTGCCAAGCAGAGAGCCCGATGCGGGACTCGATCCCAGGACCCCGAGATCATGACCTGAGCCGAAGGCAGAGGCTTAACCCACTGAGCCACCCAGGCGCCCTGGGCTGAATTTTTTTAGTCATTCAATGTAAATTCTAGAGAAAGAATTTTGGGATTTTGGAAGTACACATAGTTGATATGTTAGGAGTAGTGGAGTTAAATTGGTTTCACAGCTGCTTTATTTCAGTGATTTCCCCAGCAAAACCTTTAAAACAAGGAGTGCAGAACTTTTGAGATTGGACTTAATGAAATAATAGGGGGATAAAGGAAAAATATAAAATGCATGGGAGAGTATATTAAAGAGATAAAACGGCCTAAGGGGAAACTATGAATCTGGTAGCCCTTTCTAGAAGTCTGTATATGGAGATACCAGGATAAAAATGTATCTACAAAAACTAAATATGTGATGACCACTATTTGCTAAAGCTCTTCTCTGAAATGGCTTCCCATTCTAATGTTTAGCAAAATAAAGTATATGTTATAAATCTTCCAACTTTTGTTGCATTAATCATAGTTCTCCAGAGAAATAGAACCAAGAGGATATATTTGTATACATATAAAAGTCTGGTAAGCCCTGAATTTGAAGGGTGAGCCAGCAGACTGGAAACTCAGGGAAGGGATGGTGTTGCAGTTCAAGTTCTAAGGCCGTCTTCTGACAGAATTCCCTCTTTCTTGGTGAGGTCCTTCTTTTGCTCTGTTTAGGACTTCAGTCGGATGAGGTCCACCTACATTTTGAAGGGCAATCTGCATTACATAAAGTCTACCTACTTAAATGTCAGTCTCATCCAAATCACCCTCAGGGAAACATACAGAATAATGTTTGACCTCATTATAAAATTAAGCATCACACTGAGCATGATCTGGCTCCTGTTCAACTACCAACTTCATCTTAGACCACTTTTCTTCTTCAAACACGCAGGCCTTCTTTCAGTTCCTAACACACAAATTCCTTCTTTCTACTTTAAGGTTGTCATAGGTACCATTCCCTCTGTTTGAAATGCCCTTCTACTCATTCATGGCCTGAAAAGCCCTCTCCCATCCTTCAGCCTCAGCTTAAATATCCTTTTTGTTAGTGGAGAGATTTCTGACCTCCAGTCTCAATCAGACTTCCTTATTAGCATCTCTGCATCAAGCCATAGTTTCTTTCATTATACTCATCACACTTATATGGCTTGACATAGTGGTAATTATAAATTCGTTTTCTGTATCTCCCAGTTTCATGTCTGTTTTCCCTTTCAATTTGGATACTATGTGAGTTCATGGACCTGACTCACTGTTAACTCCATGTCAGTACACACACAAGGTAGCCTCCAAATGAATGGATGAAGCTTCAGGAAATTGAAAAAAAATATTTCCCATATTAAGCTTAGAAATCCAAAGAATCTTTTGAATCAGGAACAATTTGAAATACTCCCTTATACCTTTTGGTATCAAAGGCAAACATTTCTTCAGTTAAAGGAGATCTTAAAGCTTGATAGGTACTTAACTTAAAAATGCATGTTCTTAGACACTGTGTCCTATGTGATTCAGTAGGTTAGGAAGTGAGATTAGAAGTTTTTGCCTTGTAAAAAGTACCTCAGTGACTCTTGGGCTTCTAGTTAATATACCAGCAGCTGGGAACTACCTATATTAGACCAAACTTTAACCTAAGTCCCACCCCTGATGATGGGAGCTCATTGTGTGCATATACTATTTATGTCATATTGACACACATGGATTAGACCCAATTCTAGACTAAGTGGAAACAGAAATCATGTTCTTTCAAATAACTAAAGATATCTTTCATGTCTACTATTACTTCATGTTCAAAAAAATTACAGTTCTCTCAGTGATAATTACTTTTTCCTGGACTCTTAGCCTTCTCTGATGCCTTTGATTCTTTAGTAGATGGTCCCTCCAAAGTTGTTTATTAGAGACTCAACCAACACTCTTTCTCCAGACCTATTTGTAGTATGGAAGATGATTAATTAAGATAGTGCAGTTCTATTCAAATATATCTCTGTTCACTTGTTTCTCTGAACCTCTTCTATTTTACCTGGTCCTGAGCATGTGATGTTTTGAAATATCAGTCAAGTTTTATATTTTGAGAAGTTCTGTTTCTGAGGTGCTATCTCAAAGGAGAAATACTTTCTACCTCAAGGTTTTTTCCCAGTCTAGCCAGAAACAGTCTCAATTGTCTTAGTGTTATTAGATCTCAACTGACCAGTTACTGGAGTGTATAGTTACTCTTGTGCTTAAAAAATCATAATTGAAAGTCTAACTAACTCAAATGAGTAAGGGAAAACAAAAATGGCAGGACCTTGAGAGGAGGTCCATTTCTCCATCAGGACCCTGGTAAAAGGCTGAGTGAAAACATGCTGGACATCAAAGATTAAGTGGGATCCAGTTGGGTATTCTGGTTAGTAAGTGATGTAAGATTTGAAAAATAGGTTGGCATGAGATTGTGAAGGCTAAGCATTTAGATTTTATTTTGAAAGTAGTAGAGATCTAGGGTCTGGTGATGAGTTTTTATCAGAAGACTTATAGAATCAGCTTTTAGAAAATATTAAAGCAGCTGTGGAATAAAGGGTGAAATAAAATAAAAGAGATGGATGATAAATAGACCAATCAAGGGGAGATAAGAAGGGTCAGGCTTTCTATACAACACAGATGAATCTTCCACCATGATATTGAGAAAAATATGCCAAACACAAAAGGGTGATATTCTACAAGTTGATTTATATGAAACTGAAAAGTAGGCAAAACATTCATAGTGATAGAATTCAGTGGTTACTTTTGGAGGGATGTAGTGACTGGGAGGCTCTGGAGGTGCTGATAACATATATCCTGGTCCAGGATGTAAAAACTCATCTAGCTCTATAATTTAGTTATGTATACTTTATAGTATGTAAAAATTCAAGAAGTCTATTCCCCAAAATGGGGATGAGGTTAGAGTGAAGGAAGTGGAATTGGAAAGCCGGAAGAAATCCTTTCCGCAATACATCTTTTAGGAGAAAAAATAAAAAGTCTAATGGAATGTATAGACATAGTTTGAAAAAATACTCAGCATTGCTCATCACCATGGAAATGCAAATCAAAACCACAATGGGATATCACCTCATACCTATCAGAATGGCTAAGTCCAAAACTCAAGAAACAAATGTTGGTGAGGATGTGGAGAAAAAGGAATGCTCATGCACTGTTGGTGGGAATGCAGACTGGTGTAGCCACTCTGGAAGACAATATGAAGGTTGCTCAAAAAATTTGAAAAATAGGACTACTCTATGATCCAATAATCACACTATTGGTTATTTATCAAAAAAAAATGCAAAAACGCTAGTTCAAAGGGTTATATGCACCTCAATGTTTATTGCAACATTGATTACAATAGCCAAGATATGGAAACAGCCCAAATGTCCATCAATAGATGAATAGATAAAGAAGATGTGGTATATACAATGGATTATTATTCGGCCATCAAAAAGAATGAAATCTTGCCATCTACAACAGTATGGATGGATCTAGAGAGTAGAATGCTAAGTGAAATAAGTCAGTCAGAGAAAGACAAATACCATATGATTTCACTCATATGTGGACTTTAAGAAACAAAACAAATGAACAGAGGAGAAAAAGAAAAAGAGAGACAAGCCAAAAAGTAGATTTAACTATAGAGGATAAACCAGTGGTTACCAAAGGGACCACAGTGGGGGTAGGGATGAATGAAGTAGGTGATGGGTATTAAGAGTACCCTAATCTTGATGAGCACTGAGTAATATATGGAATTGTTGAATTACTACATCATACACTTGAAACTAATTTATGTTAGTTATGTTAGTTATGTTAGTTATTTATGTTAATTATACTAGAACTAAATTTTAAAAAAAAATGCTAAGGGACAATATTATATTGAATTCTCAATATTTTAGATACACATACTAGAAATGTGTTAAAAAAAAACACATGGTATAGCAATTTCTGTTCTTAAGGTGGACTGTACCTGCAAAACTCACTGTGTTAGTCTCTAAAGGTGACGGCTATCAACCTCTCCCATCCTATAAGTACATAGAGTCCATGTGCCTCCACTTGAATCTGGGCTGCCTTTGCAATTCAATTTAATCCATAAAACATGGTGGAAATGACACTGTGACAATTCCATGCGTAGCTATTAAGATCCCTGGAAACCTCTGCTTTATTTCTTGGGAAACTGTCCACCATGTTTTAAAGAACCTTGGGTTGGGCTACCAAATGCTGAGCCATCACATGGAAAGAGAAAGCTCTAAATGATCAGATGTTAAGTGTTTATGGATCTTCCAGTTCAGCTGCTGATAGAAGACAACCAAGGGAGTATCATGGGATGATGCCACATGAAGCAAAAGAACCACCACTCAGCCAACCGTGCCCTGAATTCTTGGCTTTTGAGAAAAACCACATGGTTTTTGTTTTAAGCTCCTAAGCTTCAGAGTAGTGTGTTATAAAATAATAAATAACTACAATAGTTGCCTTTTAGAGTGGTGGCTCTCAGTGGAGAAAGGGGGGATTTTTTTCCCATAGGGGACATTTGTCAACGTTTGGAGATATTTTTAATTGTCATAAATGAAGAGGCTGCTACTGACATCTAGTGGGGAGAGGCCAAGAACATTGTTGGACACCCTACACTCCACAGAGCAGCCCTTGCAACAAAGAATCATCTGACCCATAATATGTATAATGCCAAAATTGAGAACCTGATATAGAGCAATGATTCATAATTTAGGTGGTACCCAGGAATTTGTCTTCAAAGCCATATTTCCTAAACTTCGCTGATAAAATTAATTACCTAGGATTCATGTTAATGTATATAAAATCTTAAAATCATTCTGGACCGTCAAAGTCAGAATTTCTAGGGAAGGAGCTTAGAAAGTTATATTTTTGCTTTCATGGAAGTTTGAAAAATACTGACCTAGGCCAGAATTTCTCAGATTTTAATGTGCATAGAAATAATCTGGCCATCGTTTAAAATTTTTAATCAGATTTATGTGGACTGGGATGAAGCCCCAAATAGCTAAAGTAATCCTGGGAAAGAACAAGCCTGATGGTATTGCAGTCCCAAATTTCTGACTTCTAATGAGCTCCTAGGCGATGCCTAAGCATTGCTTCTTGGACCACACTTTGAATAGCAAGACTCTAAAGCAGTAGTTCTCAAACTTATGCATGTATCAAAATAACCTAGAAGGCACATGCCCAGGTTTGATTCTGCAGGTCTAGGGTGTGGCCTGGGATTTTGTATATCCCACAAGTACCTAGATGACACTAATACTAGTAGTCTGAATCACACTTGAGAACCAATGCCCTAGATTATTATTTTGCACATCTAAATGTACATAAAAATTTACCTCAGGCGACTGCAAAAATTGAAGGTTCTCAGAACCTCTCCCCACTCACCACTACATTTCTTCCTTCATTCTGGGCTGGGAACCAAATAATTTGCATTTTAATAAGTTGCCTCACCTGGGGTGATTCTAATATTAGTGGTATAGGACCATGGTTTATGAAACACTGTCCTAGGGGAACATATTAGAATATCTAGTGTTTATGGGAGGGGCCTGGGCAAATCACGGAAAAACACATTTAATTTTATAATTGGTTTGATTTGCTTATGATTCTCATTTTTAATTTATTTTGAAATATCAAATAGCATTGAAAGAGTAGAGAAAATTTTTCTGCTTATGAAGGCTGCCATGGATTATATACCAGAAGTACAGTTTTAGAAAGGGTTCTTTCTTCCTGTATAGTTTCTCAATTCTTTGTGAGTCCCTGCACTTTCCTTCTCTGTAGCAACTGCAAGTTGTATGTTGCTGTCAACTTAGAGAGAAAACATCAATAGTAATGGCCACAGTTTAACTTTCTTGGATTTTTGCCATGTTCTAGACATTATGTAAATACTTAGCAAAAGCTATCTAATGTAATACGCCAGATAATCTCTTATGTATCTAATGTAATATACAGATAATCTCTTCATAAGCAGGTACTATTATTCCCAATGGTTAGATGGGGAAATTGAGGCATACCAAAATTAAGATACTTGCCCAAGATCATATAACTAATTAATATCAAAGCCAGAGTTTTACATTGTCTCATAGGATAACCAGTAGATGAATAAGAGGCAGGATATAAGCATCTGTATTAAATGCAATTTTTAAAAAAGAACACTTCTTACGTAAAGCAATGGTTAGAATGGAATGATCTCTCTATAATGGGTGAAATAATTTTGGAACAAGATTATATACTGCCTCAACATGGCTGAAGTTTGTACAATATTCTACTACTAATTATATTACCAGCTATTGTTTTAAAACCCTCTTGAAACTTGAATGTATTTATCTTAACTTTCTACTAAGATCTGTTGCTTTTGGAGCTCTGTGTTCCCTAGAAGTGTCTTTTAGCTTGTTGGCATGGTTAATTGAGGAAGTCTGTAGTCATGTCGTCTCAAATCAAATGTAATTCTCAGGATTGTCTTGTTCTCTGTTCTATGATATATGTGGGAAGTAAGTGTTTTCCCCATTTATGTCATCTTCTTTCATTAAATACCTGCATTCAGGTAAAGTTTCAAGTAGCCTTTTGCTATCGCCATTACTCAATTTTCTACTCCTAAGTCAAATATACATTTTCCCACACCTACTTTGTCACAGACTTCTTTATTTAAAACAAAGTGATGAGTGATGCAAGGATTAAAAACAAGAACATCCTTGAACTTCATCTTCCTTCCAAAGGGTTCCCCCAAACTCCCTGCCCCCACACCCTTTGTGTTCCCAAATCCTTTCTTCGGGAATGAAGAACTTAATCCCAAAGCTGGTGCAAATCCCAGGTTCTCCTTCCTTAGCTCTCCCCTTTCCTCTGCAACCCCCCACCCCTACCCTATTTCCTGGGAAGGACCAGCACCTTGGTTTGAATGCATGGGAGACCCCAGAGTGGTACAAGACACAGAGGGAAAGGCTTCACCCTCCAGGAAAGGGACTGAGGGTACAGCCTAGTGAAGTGAAGGCCTCCATACCCTGGACCACCAAAATGGGGCCTTGGTGCCAGAAGAAGGTATATTGGTGACCCTGAGAAAGGGGACCCAGCAGCTTCAAAATCTCTCCTTGTGAATACTCACCACTTGATCCTTTGCCCTTCTGGGGATGATTGCAGAATCACCCTTGAACCACATCCTTCCGACGCCTGAGCTGTGGGGCCATGTCGCTGATTGGCTGTAGGGTAGGTTTCAGGCACTGCAGGCACATGTTCTCTGGGTTGCCTCTCGCTCAGTTCTCCAGACTTACTCCTTTTCTCTTTTGGGCCTGCATGAGGGTATCTGTTTTGCATATCTCCTATAGATTTTCATCTTTGTCAGCTTCCTCCACCCACTTCTGCAGCAGGGGCCACAGCTTACACATGTTCTTGAAACTGAGCTGCAGAGCCTCAAAGTAGCAGATGGTCATTTGGTTGAACACCTTCCAGAAGATAACCCTCACCACGAGCCCTGCATTGGCCTGAGTATATTCCAGGGTGATCCTCTTCTGCTTCAGGAGTTTGGCAAATTGTTGCAGGTCTTTCTGTAGAACTTTGATGTTCTGGGGCTCCCCAGGGATTTGCTCCCACTTCTCCTTGACAGCTTCACAGCCTCTAGTGGGATAGTACAGGGTCCGGGGAGGACCCCTCGGAGTTGCTTTTCTGCTCCCAGGTCTCAAGGCCACCTTGGGGCACTAGCCCCATTCTAACCTGAGGTTCACAGTATAAAATCCCACCCCAGGACTCATATGGGGGGGCACGGGTGAATCCCCCACACCTCAGTCTGATTCCTGACCTGCCAGGAGGGCCTTGGAAACCCAGCAAGGCTCCAGCCCTCCTGGCCCATTGCCTTCACCCCCAGTGGGGGCAAGAAAGCCAAGTCCGAAGCCAGATCTCCCACGTGGGGAACCCACTCCCCAAGCTGGGGGCCTGGAAAAGTATACAAAATATTCTTAAAACAATAGCAAGCACACAACGTTTCTTTTGCTACTATAAAAAATACCACTCCTGGTAACTTTCTCAAAGATATACTCGTCTATCTTAAGTGCATCCCAGACCTTCTGAGTCCAAAATCTCCAGGTTAAGAGACTGCTTTTTTTGGTAATGCCTCGGACAGTGTGAGCTTCTGCATTTACCATAATCTAGATGCTGAGCTACAGTAGTTTAGAAGGCCACTGATATCTTAGAAACTAATTCTTATCATGAGGTGTTTTTGTTGTTGTTGGTTTTTTTTTGAGTCCAGACTATTTTTTAAATTATGAAACTTCTGAGTATGTTAGGCATCATATAGTATATAAACATATTTTGTACTGAGATGCATAGAAAATAAATACTCATGTGTGTTCATATCCATGCCCCAATGCCTCTTCCCCTCCCTGGTAAATTTAGGTATTTGAAATTAGATTGATTCCAGGTAAAGCAGGAAAGACTTGCTGAGAAAAAGGAAATTAAACTGTTAAAAAAAAATAGGCAGTTGTAAGGGGATAGGCCTTTTAATGTGTGGAGAAATCTGGGATATAATACATGAAGAGTATTGTGATTATGATCAAAGAATAGGTCAAAGTGTTTTGGGTTATAGGGAACCACTATTCTTCAGACTTCCGCCAACATGGATTAGTTTGTCTGGTTTTGGCTTAATATAAATGGAATCACAGGAAGTGGACTCCATTATATCTGGCTTCTTTAACTCCAGGTTATGTCTGTGAGAATTATACCTGTTGCAATACTTTGTTCTGTTTCATTGCCATACAATATTCCATTTGAATTTTACAGTTTACCTAGTCTACAGTTCGTGAACATTTGGGTTGTTTTCCACTATTTGTGTATTAGGAAGAGTCCTATAAAAAACATTTTTGGACATGTCAAAAAAAAAAGTATTTGGGGTTATATATGATAGGAAGGAAGAAAATTCAAACTAAAAAAAGACAGAATATGTATTGTTCACTTAGAGGAAAAAGTTCAGGTGTGGGACAGAAGTCAGACCTCATTTGCTCAGGTCTCCTGCCCTGTTTCCCTGAATCAGCCACCACTCCCTGCTGTGGCAGCTTCATCTTCAGACAGGAGGGCATGGCTGGGGCATGTTGAAGCCTCATGTAGTATTTGAAGTTCAGAGAAGGATTGATGATTCTTCCGGTGATTCTCTAATAGAAGCAAAGACATCTCTTTTTCAGTGGCCTAAGCAATAATTAATTGTGTTTTACTGGACAATAATGGGTTACCTGCCAATTATTTCTCCAATCCCTTTAGCCGAGAATGTTTCATGAAAGTGAGTGATTTAGTCCTGCATTATTGAGTTCATCAGTGACAAAGGGTAAAAGAGTCCTTTGAACCTAATCAGGTCTGGAGGTTAGATCAGCTCTCCCTGAAGCACATGGGTTACCTCATAATAAAGGGTGAAAACACTGAGAAATGGATGCTTGGTGGGCAAAGAACCACCGTAGAGATAGGAAGAAGGTCTTGTTCTGGTGCTAGAAGTGTTCTTGATTGCACTGAACGTCACATCCTCACTTCTTCTCCATTGTGAGTGCTGGACAGTCTGTTGCTTTTTAACAGAAGTGGAAAAATACTGGACCCAACACTACATTAATTGTAGAGCAGTGTTTTTTCCCTCCATTTGGAAATGAATACATTAATAATTGCTCATATTAAAAATAGCTTTGTAAGAGGAAAAATGTGCAATTTATGTTCTAGGTCAATATTTGGGGATTTCTGAACTGTTTTTCATTTGTAAATAAGTAATTCAGTGAAGACTAAAATGGTTTGGCTCCAAATAAGTAAATAATTAATAATCATCTTGCTTTCTGGGTGACTTATTTAAGTATTAGCTCTAAAAATAAGTAGGGAAAAAGGATAGTAGTGTGGAAGAGTGACTATGTTTTTTACATTCAAATTGAATCCTATTCTTAGGAGGACTAAGGTCTTAGACTCCCAAATATGTTTTTTACTCTTATTTATTTTTCTACAGTGTAAGATAGCTTTTCCCAAACATCATGTTACGCCTTTATAAGTTAACATCAGTGTTTTTCTGAATTGGATGAATTGGTTTGTTCAGAAACATGTTTTTAAATAATAATAATAATTTCAAAGAAGCTGAAGATCTGGGGACTCTTGCATTATGGATATGCATTAGACTTAGTGTCACCATTTTCTTATAACTTTGAATTAATAATTTGGAAAGAACTTTAACTAGGATTGTGAAGTTGTTCATTTCAACTCCATAGCTCAGTCAACCAAGTAACTCATACCCCTGGTGGCACCAGGAAATGGAAGGTTTGCCTTTCAGGGCTGTCCTTTGTTCAGAGCACATAATTCACCCAGAATTCACACACAAAGCAGGATTATCACGCCATGCTATTTTTATTTAATAGTCTTACATCATGTTTCCTTTCAAAATTGCTTTCCAATAGCAAGACTTATTGATTTTAATATTCTGTGAGATGGGTTCAAATTTATTTGAAGATGGGTTCGATATTTGGAAATACAACAGTCATTCAGAACAGTAGCAGGTTTGTTATGTGAGTATGGTGACCCATCAAGTGGAGGTAGGAAAGGCAAAAGCAAGATATGAGTATAGAGTGTTAACAGTAATTTTCACATGCTATGATAAACTGCCCAAGAAGATGATTCTTTAAAAAAATAAATGTATGTTGATAATCTGCTCCTTTGTACCAAATTGATGAAAGAGTTGTTTGAAGAGCCTTAACTTTGACACTTACTCAAACACCCTGGCTAAATAAAATAGGAATGAATAGAATTGTGCTGTGTGTCTTTTAATCATTCTTGAGGTTCCCTAAGGTACCTCAGTGAATTGGAGATGATTGTCTCTGTTCATGACATTGTATCAGTGCTGTAGCTCTAACGCGGACATACACTGAAGTCTTAAAGAGAGGAGACTCTTAAATAGTGAGTAGGGAATGAAGCACATTTAGTTCTATGTGTCTCAGTCCTTTTGCTTTTATTTTCTTTCTCTCTTTTTCACTGCCTCCTCCTGGCCACTTCTTTGCTCATTAGATCTCTCATTAGAAGGCAGATAGGGAAATCAAAAGGTAATGAAACTTAAATCTGCTAATTTTGCAACTTGTTAGCAGCTCCTATTAAATGTTCAGTGGGAGAAGAAGCTACCGTTATTAGCTAAAAGGAAGCTTAGGGATAATCTATGGAATTTATTTATCTGTTACTAATTCATTAATAATTGATCATTAAATTAAGCCAGGCAATTTATTGCTGGCTTAAAAAGCAAATGTGCTTTTTCTTGCTTACAGTTAAAAAATTTTTACTGTAAAATATACCAAGTATTATATATTTAATAAAACTCAAATTTAATAAAGCAACATCCATGATCTCACAAAGCCAACCTCCTTTATTCTCTGAGATGTATAACAGTGCTAATAATGGCTACATCAAATCATCTTGGACAAAGCAAAAATAACCCTGTTGTTTCTGAGGTGCAAGACAGGAGAGTCTATCTATATATCTGCTAAACCTTGGCAAGAAAAGCAAAAGGAGAGATAGCATCTGAGAAAATTCAGAGGTGTTGGTAGCTTGCAGGGCCCTGCTTGTGATAGCATGACTCTAATTGGTTTAAATAACAGGTGATGTAAAGAAAATTTGAAGCCATTTCAGCCTTCTTTTATCATTAGAAGTGCTCTCCTGGATGCTCACTTCCAAACAGCTGGCTTTGTGATAGATCCTGGAACGCAGGTGCTGGGGGATGAGAGAGTGGAAGGAGCACCAGGGAAGGTCTGAGGTTAAAAATATGGACAAAATATATACATGAAAAAATGAAGTCGGGGTTTTGGCTAAAAATAATTTGCACATGGACTGTTTGGATGGAGAGAAGGTAACAGCAATGAAGAAAGTTAGCATGAGAAATTAAATGTATCCTGAAAGAGAAATAGGGAAAAATGCAAAGGAACAGAAGGTTTGCTGGGGGCCATACAGAGCATGAAGGCACACACTTGGTGTTGCTCAGATGAGCTGCTGTGACCTCCGATTCCAAACAGCTGTGTCTGTGCCGGAGACACCAGTAGAGCGTTTCTCAAGCTTGGTTGGACTTTGCAATTACCAACTTTGCAATTGAAAGTGTGCTGATGCTTCCATCCTACTCCAAGAGATACTGATTGAATTGGTCTAGGACAGGGCTTATACATTTGGTGACTCTACAGTACAGTCCTCTTAGCCAGCCGACCACGGCTCTGGAATATGAAGATGTCATTTAATGCCATCTTCTCTCATGGGGCTGCCTTCCCATCTGCAGGCTCACTTTCTATATCCTTCCCATTACCCTCTCTCCTCTGCATACATAGTCTCAGCCGCAACAGAAATCTAGATAAACTGATAAAATATCCTAACACTTCTGCTGTAGAAGCAAATTCTTTATAGCAGTGTCTCCATAAGTGGAGGTTTCTATGTCAAATCGAGGATCTCCTCTCCTTATCTTCAGCTTTGGACCCTAAATGTGTAAGATGTTAAAATCTGTAATAGGAAACAGTAGAATTACAATAGCTATTTAACATTTTTAAGACACTCCTAGCATATATTTCAGAACATGTTGCTATCTTTTACAAATCATCCTGGCTCTGCTATATCTGTTCACAAACATGATGAAAATGGCACATTTTATCTTTCAGATGCCTCTGCAATTATTACCATGAAAATGGGATTTATTTACTCAAACCCATTTCTTTTTTAAGGAAATGTCTGGAGCACAAGAGAGAAATGTTATTAAATAGGTCATTTAGAGATCCTGGGCCTTCTATATTTAGTACAGCTGCCTTAAACCCAACTATAGCAAGAGAAATCGAGAAGGCACTTTGGAAAGGCATGAGTACTTTTTTTTTTTTTAATATTTTATTTATTTGACGGACAGAGATCACAAGTAGGCGGAGAGGCAGGCAGAGAGAGAGGGGGAAGCAGGCTCCCTGCGGAGCAGAGAGTCCGATGTGGGTCTCGATCCCAGGGCCCTGGGATCATGACCTGAGCCGAAGGCAGAGGCTTTAACCCACTGAGCCACCCAGGCACCCAGGCATGAGTACTTTTGACAACAACATATTCAGCCATAGTTATTCCTCACAGTCAGAGAAGATAAATATTTTACCCCCCTCCCCATCTGATCTCTTGCTCTAAAGATTCATTCATTCATTCATTTTTTTTTTCTTTTTCAAATGGCAGTGGTACTAGAAGAGAGAGCAAAGCAGACACAGCCCGAGCCCTCACTAGGTCTGATGCCTTCCTTAGTGGTGATGACATGACACAAGCAGTGTCCATTCAGCGTGATAGACTGGGGCTGCAGGGTGCCTTAGGGCTGCAGTTCTCACGTTGGTGGTGCTGGCTTGTACTTGCTAGTGTATGACCTTGGGCAAGTAACTGAGGCTGCTTTCAGCCTCAGTTTTCTCATCTGTAAGATATAGATTTGTTTGCCAAATCTACCTTCGCAGATTCTGTGTGTTGGGCCTGGTGCCAGGTGACAGAGGTACAGAAGGGCAGAGACAGGAGGGAGCCTTTTTAACGGGGTGTATTTTTTACATAGCACCTAGTACAATAAACACTAGTGGTCATTGTTTTTATTATCACAGGACTGTACTGGGTTCTGCAAGGGATTCAGAATGAGGGTGATCACAAATATATCTGATTTATAAAACACGTTTTTATTTTGCTTAATCAAATTTGTGGCATCACTTCCTAGAGCTTTGCAATTTGTCTCTGTTAGCAGCACCCAGGAATCTGGGTGTAAAAGCAGAGATGATAAATATTTAACACGATTCTGGACAGAATTTTTCCAGGAGGATGTGATAGATAAGAAATGAAGTGATTCAGGGTTCAGCAGGAGCATGGTTGGATGTACCTTGAACAAGGTCAGGTATCTTGTTTTTGCTATTTACTGCTATATTCTTGGGGATAAATAATGCAAATAGTAGGAAATCAAGAATTAGTTGAATGAATAAATGAATAAATGAATGAATAAATGAATCGAGGGAAGGATCTAAGTTGGCAAGATAAAGGAATAAGGACATGAGAGGAGGGGCCCCACTGAGGGAGAGAAAATAGGGAGGTGAAATCTCCAGAAACAGTGTGCTCTGAGTGAGGGAGTGTGAGAGCTAGAAGCACAGGGGGTCATGCCAGAGGGCCAGGCAGTTGATTTAAAGCTTTAAAAGACGGTGCAATTCAGAAGTGTCAAGAGCCAGGTAGGCACTGTCCTGCGACAGGTAGAAGTAATGTGGAATGTACAGGGGGAACAAAGGCAACTGAGGAACTTTCTGTTGATGATGGAGTTCAAAGCCCCATGGAAGTCATCCAAAAGCTAGAGGGTAAAATTAATGAAAAGTGTGACCCTGAAGCAAGGTGTTGAGAACAGTACTGTGGGCTAGGAGATGAGGTGGTAAGAGTAGAAGAAGGTGCAGCTGGCAGATATGGGCCTGGAAACATAATTTTTTTGTTTATTTTTTATAGGAGTATAGAGGAACAATGATTTGAACTTGGCAGGGGAGATCTGTGTCTTACCTCTTAGGAACAAAGGGCAGAGGAGATGGGAAGTGAAAAAACCCAGACAGTAAAACTTTTTTTTTTTTTTAATTTTTATTTATTTATTTGACAGAGATCACAAGTAGGCAGAGATGCAGGCAGAGAGAGAGGGGGAAGCAGGCTCCCCGCTGAGCATAGAGCCCGATGTGGGGCTTGATCCCAGGACCCTGGGATCATGACCTGAGCTGAAGGCAGAGGATTTAACCCACTGAGCCACCCAGGTGCCCCCAGACAGTAAAACTTTTAAGTAAGATGGACTCACAACTCGTACTAACTCATTACCATCCTTGCAGAGAGGATACTTTAAGCATGATAATTAAGTGTTTCCTTCCGGTCTACTTAGGAGCCTAATCTTCATCAGCTGTTCACAGTCTGATCACATAAAATACCTCTTTGCATTCAACTATTGCCACATTCTTCAAGGTAATTGGAAGTGGCTTGGGTGCTGAGTCAAGGAATCCTAGCTAAGGAACTTCACACGGAGCTTTTGCTGCACCGAGCTGGCAAAAGTATTACCAGCTTAAACAAATGGAGGATTTATTCAGTTCTCATCTATTAGCTGCAGTGGCTTCACAGCCATTAGAAATGCGTAGAAGAAACGTTCCCACTACTTCCTTATAAAACCTTAGCATCCCATTCAGCATATGAATGAGGCTTGCATATCTTTGGAGGATTTGTTATCCTGAAAGTAGAACGTTATTATTATTTTTTTTTAACTGATAAACTCTAGGGAGTGCAGGGATGTGGAAGCATAGGACCAGGTGTTACGGAAGGAATTTGTTTTTAAGAATCAAGTCAAGAACAGAAATGCTGGAAGCACCACAGATGGGATTTTAATGGAAATTTCCTTCTAATTTAAGATCTTGCTGTCTGCACGATAAAGGTAATATTCAAGAAAGGTTGTGTAAAGGAAATAAAATGAACACCTCAGTGTCAAATTGGAAACCGAGGACAGTGTTCACCATGAAAGACCTCCATGACCTGCCCTCTGCTCACGTGCTCTAGGTATAGTGTGTGAAAACACAAAATGACACAGCAGTAGGGACAATTATATACATATTGTGTATTGGGTTTTTGAGGAATTACAGTGTCTTGTTTGCCCCTTATAAAATTTGAAATGATGTTATGTCCAGAGGAGGGATTGGTGTGATGAATAACTGTGTAAGTAATAAATAACAAGGAGGCTACACAATATTAGAAATAGAAACCACTTGGTTATTAAATGGAGAAGTTTCTACTCCCTGGTGGTACTAAATCATGTGAAGTGATATCCACCAGTTTTATCCCCAAGTGAAAAGGCAACTCCACAAATTTAAAAAAAAAAAAAAAAGCCACAAGGTATGTATTATTGTGTTTATTACTGAGGTTGTCAGGCTTTTTCACATTATGGTATTTATCATGAGTGAGAAAAAAAAAAGTAGACTTTTCTACTTCACCTTAGATTAAAGCATTGTACCTTTGTTTAAAATGTATGTATAACTTGACCACATTTTCTAAAAGGCAAATGCACGAAGATGGATTCTGCAAAAACTCCAATGTAGTTTTGCAAACTGTGGTATGCATCCAGAGTACCAGGTGCTTGTTACATTTGTAGAAGCTCCTTTTTGGACTTCTAAATCAGATGCCTTTCAAGTAAAGCCCAGTCCCTCTGGGAATCTGTTTCAGGTAGGAAGAGAACCAGACATCGAGAGAAACTGCATTTGGGTCACGGTCATCTCGGGTTCCTGAGTGAGAGCTCTGTAGCCTTGAAACCCTAATTGGCAAAGCCTTGCTCTAGTTCTTGCTGAGTAGAATAAGGTAAACCCATCGTCTATTCAGTTTCAACAGGTAGAATCTATTTGGGATATTGATTTTTACATAAACTTACAGAAGGAGCCAATAAATTCCCAGTATTCCTTCTGCGCTTCCAGAAGAAAAAATGACTCCCCAAAGGAGAAAAAACTTTATTGTGCATGTCAACTAGGAATATCTACAGAAGGCAGGTATAAGCAGAAATTCATTTGTATTTCATACTTCACATTGGATTTAATAGCACAGATTATTAATGAGGAACATAAGGGAACTACCTTTCTTCCCTGAACTCTCTGCTGCATTTGACATCACCAATGGTGGCTGCTTATATTAAAACTTTCCCACTCTTGACTTCCCTGACTCAGAATTTTTCAGTCCCGCTGCTGGCCCTGGGACCACTTTTTGGCTGGTTTCTCTTTTTTGGGTAGCACTTCTCTCCCAATTAACAAATGTTACTTCCTCAGGCTTAACACTTTCCTTAAATAGGATCAACTGTTAACAGGCCTGCATATCCCATCCTAAACTACCTTCGAAGTCTTGACCTCCCCAAACCTAAAATTCTATACAATTTCCAGTTAAATACCTTGTTCTTATGTCAAACCATGGAATTAATCCACCCCTTCTAAATGTAGCACAGGTTCCCCAACTCCTCTTCTATCATTTCCTTGGGGTTTTTTTGTTTGTTTGTTTTTGTTTTAGTGATTTTTTTTTTTTTTTTGCCCTGAGATTTAGATCTTCTACTTTTTCATTTCCACTAAATGGTAGAAAAACTGAAATATCTAATTGTTTTCCTTGGTTTCCCTCTCTCTCTTTCTCTTTGTCTCCTTTCAGTTTCCATCTCTTTCTCTCTTTCTTTGCATTCACTAAGTATTTACACTTCCATCCATCCATCCACCTATCAGATACTTATTGTCAGCTATGTGTCAAGCATTATGCTAATTTCCAGAGATACAATAAGAGAGAGAGAGAGTATGGATCCACACTAGCATGTATGGAACATTAATGATTATAGGTTAGTGAAATAATTACACAAATATGTAATTGCAAACTTTGATCAACATTGGGAAGGTAATGTTCAGAATACTATAAATTTGTCTGGAGAACCGATCTCGTAAGTGTGCAGAAAGAGATGAAGGAAGATATTTCTAAGAAAGATAATTTCCTGCTGAAAGAACAGAGGGGACATATGTGGCTAAAGCTGAGTGGGAGCAAGAAAAGAACATTCTAAAGTTTTGTTTATGTTTTTGTTCGTGCATTCCTTCATCTGCCAGCTAATAATATTTGAGTGAACGTTTGGTGCCTGATTATGTACTTAAAACAAGAGATTCAGTTGTAAGCAATACCTTCAACAGTTCAACAGATTTTTATCACTTATCTTGTAGATGCCAGCCACTGACGAGATACTGCATGTTGAGTTTCCATTCCTCAAGCATGCAGGTGTCGTTGCAAAGATACACGCCTTTTATCTGATGAAGATCTTCCAGTGTCTTCATTGTATAACCAATCCAAACTTTCTAAAAGAGACTTCTTGGGCTACCCCAATCATACCATGTTTGATTACCCATTTTTCTTTAAGTAAAGTCAATCAGTTTATGGTCCTTCATGACACATATTAACTCAGTCTTTGTGCTTTGGTGCATACTTGTTTCTTAGTGTATTTCCTTGCCCTAGAAACTTCCCCCTCCAGAACACAGTGTACCAGAGTGAATGAGCAAAAGCCGTGGTGACAGGTTCAACTGAAATCCTAGGTCAGGCAGTGACTACTCACGGAACAGTGTGCTAGGGGCTCAACCTCTCTGACCTCTGACTCCATTTTTATCACCAGCGAAAAAGGAGAAGATAATAAACTTGCCAAGTTATTGTTCATGCTAAGTAGGAGTAAGTACAATGTCTGACACACAACTTATGTCCAGTGAATGACGCTTGGGAGGGGACAGATACAGGTTGAGGAGGCTGCTAGAGGAATTATAGTAGCAGTGACTACTATTGTATTACCAAAAAACTTGGTACAAAACTCTTAACTATTGGGAAGCCTTAGATTTCACCATCCTGATTCTCCATTTTTGCAGGTTTAATTCCTCATGTCATTGAGCTCCAAGTAAGATAATTACTAGCTAGTTCTATCAGTCACTGCTCAAGGCTACAAAGACTCCTTTAGATACCAGCTCAACAACTCAGGAACAAAATTCTTAGACTATTCTTTCCTAGAGGAGAAAAATTAAGGTATTGTGTCATCTTGATGTGAAAATTGATTTTAAACAGTATTATCCAAATACTGCTCTAAAAGATTGATAGTAACTATGCTTTTCTTTTTTCCCAACATCTATAAAATTTACCACCTTTTTATCTCATAGTAACATTATCAGGTAGTGGAGGCATACAACATTACAGGGAGGAAGGCCTTTGGAGATCACAGGGCCATATCTTCATGTTGCAGGTAGAATAAAAATGAAGCTCACGGATGTTAAACAAGTTGATCATAGTTATGCAAATGCCATACATACTGTAATAGATGGTTTCTAAAGTTGTGTTATCTGGGATATAGGTTATGAGAGAGGTGTGTGCAGTTTTACTGGGGAGAACCCTTGGAAACACCTGTGATGGAGTAGAGGGATCAGGAAGGCAAAAGAAGGCATTGAATTTCCATGTAGCCACAACAAGTACCTCAAATGATCCCACTGTGGACTCTGGGCTAGGATGGCCCCTTAGAGTTGTCCTGCCTGGAGGTACATAAATACGTTTTTGGACAAGGACAGATTTAGGAAAGCCATCAACTTCCAACACTCTCAGCAGAATGAGGAACTTGGTCTCAAGGGGTATCCAGGCAGCTCACCACAGTATTTGCCATGTAGGATGAAGATAATTTCATAAAAATGTCTCCCAGTAAATGTGGACAAAAAGCCTTATATTTGATTCCTTCTTTTAAAGATTTTATTTATTTATTTGAAAGAGAGAAAACACAAGCAGGGGAGCAGCAAGTCGGGGGGGCGGGAGGGTGGGCAGTAGGCCCTGTGGAGCAGGAAGCCCAGTGCAGGACTGGGAGTGCCCCATATGGGGCTCAATCCCAGGACCCTGAGTTCATGACCTGAGCCCAGGGGAGATGCTTAACTGACCCAGGCACCCAGGCGCCCCTTATATTTGATCCTTTACTAAGTTTCTCATTACTGGGTGGTGTCTCAATTCCATATTTTATACAGAAGGCACTATTTGAAGATGTTATATTCACCTGCAAAATATCATTCAGAGTTAGTTTGGGATGTCCATAGAGTCTGTCCTAGCTAATTGACAGAAGAAGAGGGAAAGAACCTGTATTCAGTGATGATTCTTGAGGATGAAACCTTATATTTGAAAGCATCAGAAACTATTTAAATGAAGACTCTGAAGGTTCTTTCTGGGGCAGTACAATAGATATAGAGGTCACAAATATATGCCTACAGGAAAGTAAGAAAATCATTTTTAGTAATTGTCTGATAATTGGATTAAAAAACATTGTTTTTCAAATTCTTAATTCAGCAGATAATTATTGTGCTGCTGTCTGCCCCAGGTGATATTCCAGACCCTAGAGAAGATTGAGCAGCAAACAAAATAAAACCCTGGTTCTTATGACATCATCTCTTGCAGGTCATTCTGTTGTATTGTCTTAGGTCTTTCCCCCATGTTGTGGATTTCTGGAGGATACAGTAATGTGACATTTTTCCTTATATCTCTAGTGCCTTCTTGCCTGGCATATAAATGTTTGTAGAATCAAACAAGTAACAGACTATTCTACACACATAGAGAAATACTTGAACTTCAAACTTCATACCTCTAAATATTTAATTATCCCCCAAATATTTCATCTTCAGCCAGATTTCAGAGATCTCATACACCTTCCTGAGGTGGACTAGAAGGAAAGGAAACCCTGCCAGTTTTGAAAAATACATACAGAAAAAAAAAAAAAAAGTATGATTTGCTAGTTACTGGAAAAAATCATCTTGGCCTTGATTTTGTTGTTGCTGTTGTTGTTATTTTCTTGGCATCATTATTCAGCCATCTACAGACTTTTCCTAAGAAGGTTACCCAGGTTGTAACATTGAATTCCTGATACACTCCAGGATTTTTCTGAGGTTAGTGTTTAGAAAGACCTGAAAGCCTGATTTGCAAATAATGATATGTCTCCCATTTAAACCTCTTTCATAGTGAGAAAATGTATCTTCTGTGTTTCATGAAACTATGGATTTGTTACGACCTTTAAAAAGTGACCTTCACAAACATGGGCAAATAATTTAACAAAGTGGTAAAATACTTGGTAGCATACATGCATCACTTGGTGGGTTTGCTGAAGAATACATTTCCCTAAGCTTTATCCTCTGAAACTCTGATTACAACCCCTTGTAATTTAGTGTTTCTGAGCATTCAAAAATGTTTCATTTATTGGAAAGAACAAAGGTTTTGGAGTCCAGAATGAAATCTGTGTTCTGATTGTGATGCTTACTTCATGAGTTTGGGCAAACCCCTGAACTTATCTGTGCCTCAGTTTCCTTCAGTGTTTAAAGTGTTATTTCTTTTCTACCCTCAGAGGTTTAGTAATGTGCATTTAAAAAGTTAAGTATGTGTGAAGGTGGCTTATAAACCTTAAAGGCTAGACCAGCGTCTCTGTGAATGAAGTTTTGAAGAACTGGACGTTATGCGTTTTTCTGAGTCACTATCCTTAACACAGCTTTTGGAAAATTAGACAAAGCTCAGCTTTCCCACCGAGAGAATGCTTGGTGTCTCGCTGGTGATCCCTGTCCAACTCTCTCTCTTTGAAAACCCTCCTGGTAATGATATCCCATGTCAGAGGACAGGAATACAAATGGTCAAATATTCGCCCTTTAAAAAGACAGTTAGCCCTAGCTCTACATAAAGGTTTTTAAATTTTCTGATCTTTTTAAAATAATAAGGTGAATGTTTTCCCAGGTCTGATTCTCTTTTATTTCCAAAGGGTTTTAGAAATGCCTTGGAAACTTACTTCTTTCTGCTAGTTCTTTCACTTCAAAGGAACATACCTGATTAAACAGGTAGTCATATCCCTATACTCTTATAATTTAGAAGCTGAGAAGAGCAAAGGGTGTGAATTTTCTATTGAAAACATGTCTTTGCATTATTATCCTGTGATAATGTAATAGAGAATACTTGATTGTTAGTTAATAGGAAACAATTAAATGTGTGTGTGTGTGTGTGTGTGTGCATGTAACATGTCTGTGGATAGGCTTTGAGTACAGAATATGTAATATATTGTAATTTTTATCTCCTTAGAATAATAAAATTACACACTAAAATTGATGACAGAATATTGTAATACCACCTTTCCAACCCTGTAAAAAGATGAGATTGTCTCTCTTCTACATAATATACAATGATTGGAGATTGCTTTAAGATGCTTATTCAAAATTGGAAAATAATAAATCTTTTGTACCTACATTCTTAGATATGCAAATTAGTGATATCAGTGCCCCTGCTTTCCTAAAAGTACTTGAAATAGATGTGCCTGGGTGGTGCTGTGGGTTAAGCTTCCAACTCTTGATTTTGGTTCAGGTCCTGATCTCAGGGTCATGAAACTGAGAACCTCAGTGGACTCCGTGCTCAGCGCTCAGCGTGGAGTCTGCTTAAGACTCTTCTTCTCCCAGCTCCTTCCCACTCAAATGAATAAATAAATCTAAAAAAAAAAAAAAAAAAAAAATTCCTGAAAAAATCTATTCTCTGTTACTGCAGAAATTTGCTAGCAAATGTTTTTATATCTCAGGTTGAAAGGGCACATCTGAAGAATGTTTAAGGTTTTGTTTTGTTTTGTTTTGTTTTGTTTTGTGTGTGTTGTCCTCTCTGCTGGTTTGCTTTCATTAGAGACACAAGTGACCCAACTGACAGCTTTATAGATGGTGTTGAATATGCCAATATTAAACTTTGCTACATCAACAGATTTTAGGGTATTTGTGTAAGTGCAAGCATCTGTCTTTGGTATTTGATTCAGGCATCTTCGTAACTAGCCAAATGGAAAGATTTCTAGTAATTTATATAATCACATCATTTGGTGTTTGCATCTTGAGAAAGTGGTCCCTATCTTTAGGCAAACTGGTGTACCTCTGAGGTCTGCTTAACTGTTGCTGAAATCGAAAGAAAGGAAAAAATAAACAAAATGACAAAATGTCTTTCATAACAGAAGGCAGCTAATTTGAGAGAGGAATGAGGGATTATGATGGCCAGATTGAGAAAGGATGTGATGAACTACAAGTGAATTACAAATGGGCCACCAGTGACCCTGATAATGGGATTCAAGCAAATTATAATTTTGCTCCAATGGCAGATCGACTTAACTGTGTGCTGACTGACCTAATTCCCACTCAACTGGCAAACTGTAGAGCTGTTATTGTTTCCCTGTGGGTTCCTGGCTGTCTTCTTCAGCTTTATTACCTACAATTGATTTTTCCACTCTGGTTCAGATTCTTACTATTGACTTTTTAAATAGTAATGATTATCCAGTCCTAAAATCTGAAGGAAAAAATTACAAATCACTAACCCCATATTACTTTTTATTTATTTAAAAGACATTTCAATAATAATAAAGAAAGTTGTGAGGAAAACAATAACCCAGGGTCCTTTGTTCATGTTTCATGAACATGTTTTATGAGTATTTCTCAACTACACACACGTATATGCTACACACACGTAAAGTAATATATGCACATTATGAAATCTTTAAAATTTCTGTAAGAAATTATCTATAAGGTACAAATATTTTATGACAAAATTTATATTTAGTATTTTAAATATTTTAAAATTCCTAAATTCAAGAGATAATCATTGTTTATAAATACACAGGGATATGAACAATTGTGAGCATGTAACAATGGGTGGTGTGACTAACACTGTAGCAATTTTACAGCCAAACCCCCAGAAATCCCAGATTATTTCCTTAGTATAAATTACCAGCAGTTCAGTTGTTGATTAAAAAATATGTATATGTATATGACTTTGGCTCAGGTCATGGTCTTAGGGTCCTAGGATGGAGCTCTGAGTGGAGCTCTTGCTCAGTGGGGAGTCTGCTTCTCCCTCTCCCTCTGCCCTTCCACCCTGCTTGTGCTCTCTCTCTCCCTCTCTCTCAAAGAAATAAATAAATAGAATATTTTAAAAAATTAAAAAAATTTAAAAAGTATGTATGTTTAAATATTTGATATTTTCAAATCCCTACAGACAGCTCTTATCCACTTAAAATCTAAATAGTACAGCATTATCAATATTTTTCATCACTGGAAATTTCTTAGGTGGTGGAAGATACTGCCTTATTTGATGATACTTTGCTCTTTAGTAAAATTAAAAATTTCTATACATTTATTTTCAGTTTGCTTCATTTTTCTTCTTTGAATTGCCTCTTCCCACATTTTATTCTATTTCTATTTTTTTAATAAAAATACCTTTGCTTGTATGATTAGGTAAGTAATACATAATTGTCATGAGGGAAGATCAAATAATATATATAAGCTTAAGAGAAAAAACTATCAATATTTTTGTTTCTGGATAGAGGCACATGTAATTTTTTTTTTTAAAGATTTTATTTATTTATTTGACAGAGAGAGAGAGAGAGAGAGATCACAAGTGGGCAGAGAGAGAGAGAAAGGTGGGGGGGGAGCAGGCTCCCCGCTGAGCAGAGAGCCCGATGCGGGGCTCGATCCCAGGACGCTGAGATCATGACCCGGGCAGAAGGCAGAGGCTTAACCCACTGAGCCACCCAGGGCCCTCGAGGCACATGTAATTTTTAATGCATTTTCCTGATTACTTTGGAAGGTAGAGAATCTTTTCAAATATGTATGACCATTTAAATTTGCTCTTCTATTAGTTGCCTATTCATACTTTCTATCTTCATTTCTATTGTGTTGTCTTTTCATATCAACTGTAAGATTTCTTTGAATATTATAGTTACCGATTTGTCATGTGCATTACAAATTTAAAATTGTTTTTCAAAGTACCTTTTTTCTATTCACATTATACTTGCAATTTTTGTCATTAAAATAAATTAATGGTGTTTATGCTGTGCTATTAATTATGTGGTATTTTTAGCATTAGTGCTATAAAATGTGTTGTATTTTGATCATTAAACATAATATGGTCACATAAGTTTTTAATTCCCCACTGAAAAGGTTTAATCCTTCTGAGATTAATTATTGCATACAGATTGAGGAGAAACTTTATTTTTTTTTTCAGCTCTTGAATTTCCTTCCTTAGTTAAAAGGTTTCTCTTACATATAAATAAATTTTTCTGATAATGTCCAGTGATTTTTTTCTTCATTTCTGTTATTCATCTTTTACCCGCTCATCCATTTATTCATTTATTCACTCATTCTTTTATTCATTAATTTATTAAAAATTATCACTTGGGGATCATTTCCAGTCAGACTATACAGTACCTACATAAAATCTACCTATGGAATAAATTTATTTAATCAGTCATCAATTGATGGTTTAATTATTTTCATATCTTATAAGTTGTGCTGAAATGAGTGTATTTGTATATATGTCATTTTGTAGTTGTATGAGTTGGTCTGTATAACTGAAAGTGTTGGATGTATCTTTTTATTTAAAAGACACTGTCTTAACTGATAGGATAGGTTATAGTAAACAGCGGGAGGCTATAATGATGTGTGGTAATGGATTAGATATGGAGGCATCAGGATGAATTCATATTTAGTTTACAATAGGTATGTACATACACATATAGAAATATTGATAGACATTTATATATACATGGGTTAGTGTACACATATATTTTGTTGCTCTGTTAGCAGAGAGGACCTATCAACAATTACGTCTTAGTGTCAACAAGTATGTTTGGCACCCAGATCTTGACTTCTATTCTATTCCCCAGTAAAAAGAATCAGGGTTTCTTAAAGAAATGGTTGATTTTATATTTGGGAGAGGAAATAAGAAAAATGACTGGAAATCCTATAGTTCTAGAAAGGAAAGTACTAAAAACAAAAACAAAAACAAAACAAAACAACAACAAAAAATCCAGCCATGATGATGAAAGTAAATCAAAGGGACCCAAGATCCAACTAAAAGAGTTCATAATGGCCAAAGCTAAAAATGTTTTGAAGCAACAGAATAATATAGTATCAGATAATAACCTAAGTATAAAATAAATATCCGTGAGTCCATACTGATATAAATAAGTTACTAAATAAGTAAGTAAATAAATAAATAAATGAGAAGGATAGACAAAGCCCCCATATGAAAGAAATGCAAATAATTTCTGTAGATACTCCATTTTCAAGGAGATAGAACATCATTTGCCATTCCTTAAATATGGGCTGCTTAGAGTGATTTCCTTTCAAAAGGTATACTGTGGAAGGGGAGAGTAACTTGCAGTGGAGAAACCTGACAAACACTGCCTCAATCAGGTGATCAAGGCAAACATCGATAGTGGTAATTTATGCTGATAGTAAATAATCTTGATATGATTTGGTGAGACTGGCAATTTATGTCCATGCTCTTCCTCTCAAAAAAACAGATTGAGATGAATGATGAGAAAAACAAGAGAAAAATCTTAATTGAGGGGCATTCTACAAAATACCTGACTGTACTCTTCAAACTTTCCAAAGTCATAAAAAACAAGGAAAATTTAAGAAAATGCCATAGCCAGGAGGAGCCTAAGGAGGCATGATAACTAAGTGTAAAATTGTTACCTGGATGGATTCTGGAACAGACAAGGGACATTAGGAAAAAAAAATTAAAAACTTAATAATGTAGGAATTTTAATAATATATCAACATTGGCTTATTCATTGTGACGAATGTACCATATTAATGCTAGATGCTAATAACTGGGGAAAGTAGGTGTGATGTCTCAGCAGTTGTCTTCACAATTTTTCTGTCAGTCTAGAACTCTAAGGTTGTTTTTTAAAAAAGGGAGACATTACCCAATCTCCCCTACATTGAGATTATATCCATCTAAACTTCCACTAGCAGTTTCCTTTACTTCCTTCTCCTTCCAGAGAAGTTTCCTTTACAAAATATTTACCAGAGATTCTGTATGTTGCTACTCTGATTAAAAATAAAATCTCAGTGTATTTTTTCCCTTTTTAAAATTTATTATTGAACTGTAGTTAACACACAGTATTATATTAGTTGCAGGTATACAACACAGTGATTAAACAGTTCTGTACGTTACTGCTCACCATGATAAATGCAGTCATCATCCATCAGTGTGATAATTTTGTTTTTCCCTCTTATGATATAGTCGAAAACCGGTTCGGTTTTTTAAAAAAATATGTGTATGTTTTTCTGTCAACTTTCAATCCAGATCTTCTGCTTATTTTTCTTTTATTTGTTTATTTATATATTTATTTGAGAGAGAAAGACAGAGATAGCAAGAAAGAGCACAAGCAAGGAGGAGAGGGAGAAGCAGGGTCCCTGCTAAGTGGGGCTCCATCCCAGGACCCCGGGATCATGATCATGATCTGAGCCAGGGGCAGACACTTAACTGAGTGGGTCACCCAGGTGTCCCAAGATCTTGTGCTTATTTTTCTATTGGGTTGTTCTTTTTCTTTGATTTAGAGAAACCATGCAACAAGTAGTTTTCTGCTTTGTTGTCTTTTGACTTTGTTGCTTCTTGGTATTTGGAAATATTTTTTATTTAATTGGCTTAGCCAGTCTCTTCTCCCATAGATTCCACATCTTATAATCATAAGGACTTCCCACTCTCACATTATATGAACAATCTTCCACATTTTCACCTAATACTTGTATAGGGGTTTTTTGGTTTTTTGTTTTTTTTTTGCATTTATTTTCACATTTTGCCTTTATTAATGTAATTCTTTTTTTTTTTTTTACTAATGTAATTCTTAAATTTATTTCTTTCTAGTCTTTTATTTTACTTCTTTTCTTCCTTCCACTTTTCTTTGCTTTATATATTTTGCTACTTAAGTTTTCTTTTCTCGTTTCTCTTTAGTGACTTGGAGGAGATACATCCTATTTTTACATTCCCTAATAATTAACTCTCAGTTTAAAAATAATCTTATTTGGAGTTGTATTTATGAGTCATCACCAACAATATGACAGTATTTCTGAATGTTTCCTTTGCCAGGTATGGTAGGCAAAATTTCTAAAAATTCAAAGAATTTCAAAGATTCCCATCTCCTGGTTATTCAATCAAACAATAATCTATGTAGTGCTAGAAAGAGATTTTGCAGATGTCATAAAATATTAAAATAGAGAGATTATTCTAGATTATCAGAGCAGGTCCTGTATAATCACCTGAGCCCCTAGAAGTAGAGGAGGAAGGCAAAAGAATTAGAGAGATGAGTTTGGAAGAAGGAGAGAAGATGAAGCAAGAGACTTCAAGTGGGGAAACACACCCCATAGGACTGCTTTTGAAAATGGAGGAGAGGATCGTAAGAAATGCAGGAAGCCCCAGAAGCTGAGAATGACTCCTGACACCTGCAAGGAAACAGGACCTCGGTCTTAACTGAATCCTGCCAAGAGCCTGATTGAGCTTCAAGTAGAATATCTCCCAGAGACCTCAGAAATGAATGCAGCCATGCTGACACATTGATTTCAGCCTGTGAGACTCAAAGTAGAGAAGCACTAAGCCCCCCAGACTTCTGACTAACAGAACCGTGAGATAATAAATGTATATTGTTTTAAACCACTACATTTGTGAGTCTGTCATGGTGGCAACAGCAACATTAATACAGCAGGCAGTGAGATTAGCTTAATCTCAGTTTTTCTTTACACACCATCCTATCTGAGATTTATTGGTGTGATCTTGAGATTTGCATTACATTTCACAAGTGTTAATTAGGACTAGTTTTATTTTTAAACTATTTCTTTGTTCAAAGCCAGTCTTTCAGTAATTTTATCCAGTTTGTTTTCTTGGCACTTGTATATGTAAGAGTATTTATCTCTTGCCATCAACGTAAATGACAGCATATCGGTAGTGAATTTTGGAATCATACATTTTCTTTCTCATAATTTTATTCACATTACTAAACTAATGCTGAAGAGGAAACAGCATTTTCCCCCTTTTCTCCATATTGTTTTTCTATCTAGATATTTGTTCTTAAAATTTGATTATCAATGAAATATATATATGGGTGACTTTTTGTTTTTATTAATCTCACCAATTAATTGGCAAGGTCTCTGCATCTGCACTCAGGAATTTTTCATATATTTGGCTTTAGGAATTGTTCAGTTTCCTTACATTTTGGTCTTTGAGGACTCTAATTTTCTCAGTTTATTTCATTTGCAAGTTAGTGATATCTCATAAACTATTTTAGGAGCGATTTTGAATTTCTGAAACCCAAATGCTGGTTTATAAATGGTTGCTGGAATACCAACCTCATCTGATAATCCACATATAATGACTACTTATTTGGGTGTCTATGAGAATAACAAAATCAGTTGTGAAAAATTTAGAAGCTTCATATCACATCTTCAGATCTGCATGGTCTTTTTCGAAATAAGGACTATCAATGTCTTCTATTGGTAAGGGCAGTAGTCCCAGTTCTGGCTTAAAAGAAAAAAATGACTTCCACATCTATCATCAACAAATATTTACTGTGTATCTATTATATGACATGCCCTGAGATTCATCAAAAATATAGGAGAACATGAATTTCAGAGCAGAAAGTATATTGATCCTTCTATTATTGTATCGCAAATTACCACAAACTTACCAACCCCAAACAGTACTCATTTATTATGTCAGAGTTTTTACAGGTCAGAAGTCAGGACAACACTACAAGTCTGCAATTACTGTATCAGCTTCCTTTACAGTGTCATCTGAGGCTTGACTGGGGCGGTGGGGGGATCAACTTCCAGGCTCAGTTTGATGCTAGAATTCATTTCCTTGTGGCTGTATGATATGACTCAGTGTGTCAGCTTCTTATGGTAGGGCTAGAGGCCAACCCTAGGTCCTGGAGGCCTTCCATAGGTTCTTGCCATTTTGTCCTCTGTATGGTTGTTGCTTTTTTAAGGACAGTGAAAAGTTTTCTCAACTCATTTGGCTAAGATGGGGCCCTACTTGACATAACATAATAACAGGAGCAATATCCCATTAACTTTGTCATATTCTATCAATTAGAAGCAAGTCAAAGGATTTACCTGCACTCGGGGAGGGAATTATTCAAGGGTATGGATTATTCAGTGTGTGTCTACTGAATAAGGTAATCTGAAAAGTGAATATCCTATTTGAAATTGTACAAAACAAGCTTTCTTCCCTATTTTTCATTATGTTCAATTGATTCTCTCATTTATCTACTTTGTAACTGTGAAAGTCCTCATGTTATGTGATACTCCATAGTCAGCTCCCAGGGAATTTGCATGATAATAAAACTCTATTTTAAGGGTTTTTATTATTTCATCACAAACATTTGTTTCAGGATCAAATCATACAAAGCTTAAAAGTGGCATTACTCTAATTTGCTTCCATAAATAAATTTCACTTACTATTAAGCGTATTCAGAGAGCATTCTCAAGGGCATTCTGATTTAGCTAAGACTTGATAGAGGTTAAAGAGTCACCTACAGATTAGAAGAAAATAGATTCCAACTGGAATATGTGGTATAATTTTTATTTAAATTATTGTAATATTAATTAAGGAATCTCTTGCAGTATTCTGCCTATTTAACTGTAGAAGTCTTACTTGGTCATATATCAATCATTTTTTTATATTAGGTATAATTTCTTTTTGGATTGCCCTTTACCATTTGTAATTTTGCCATTTTTTTATGAATCTGTGAGAAATTACAAGGATTCGTATTGAATTCATATTCATCCATATTGAATGAAAGTTTACAGTTTAGACATTTAGAAAATAAGGGTCAATCATTTATTCTAGAATAATTGGACAACTCTGCACGACATGGTTTTTAGAGTTCTAGCAGATAGTAGAGTAACTATTGCCTTTGCAGTACCTATATGACTGTGTTTGACATCTCTTTTTTCAATAAATTCACCATATTTTTCCAAAGAAGGTAGAGCAGTGAATTCTTAGAAACCCAGAATTGTGTCTTCTGCCTACCTTTTAGTATGACTTTGGATAAAGCACTAAACTTTTCCCCTCCTTTGATTTTCCCATCTGCAAAATGGAAATAATAACATTACCTTCCCCATGTGGCTCTTAGTGTTAAAATGAAATGGCAAAAATAAAACATTTATCAAAGTGAAAAAAACATACAATAAGAAATAAACAAGTAGGAGGTAAAAATTAGAGTTCTAAAAGGCATGAAGAGACAGCTTTACTATCATATGTTAGTTAGCATCAGAACAAAATTGTGAGAGGAATTTTCACTGGTTGTCATATTAGATCAGACACTTTTAATTGCAACTGACAGAAATATGACTCCCCAGACCAGAGAGATAAGCAACATAGTGGCTTAGATGATTCAAAAGTTCAGAGCAGTTCTTAGCTTTAGGGATAGTTGTGTTCTTGGGCTTAAAAACTTTCAGAATTAGGTTTTCTCCACAATCTACCACCTACTTTAGTATGAAAATATTCACTGAGTCACTGATTCTCTCACAGCAACCTAAAAGGTATTCCTTCACAATTTGTTTCACAGAAATAACTGTGGTTAGTTATGATGTTACCAATTTATGTGATGAATCCATCACTGAGCATGTAACTGTGATGAGGTGAATTTAGTGCTAAGGTTGCCCAATCTTAGCACCGTGGGTGAGGCCAGCCCAAACTGAGGCACATGGTCTATGAATGGATGAGGGGAATTGTTGACATCACAAGGTGGGAAGGGTCAATGCTAGATATTATACCAAAAAACAAAAGAGCAGGTGTTCAGTACAACTATGTTTAAGGTGAATGTCTGTGTTTGTGTAAGTTATAACATTTTCTAGTAAGAAATAGATATTGTTCTTGGCTAACACTAACAAAACACAAATCTATTAGGATAGGGGTCAGAAATAAAATCCAAGAAACTAGGTGGGGAAAACAGGATTCAGGAATTTCAGGACAGAGCATCGTTAGGAATTCAATCTCGGGCTGTTGCTTAAGGAATCTCTGAGAATTTACTACAAATTTGTTTGAAAGGAGAATCAAATTCTAGAACAAAAGTGAATTATTCCCCTAGCTTGGTTCATGTCTTCATCCTTTGTCTAGGATTGGGGGAATTATGAGAGAATCTTGTACATCAGCCCCACTAGTAATGTGCCCAGTGGGAGAAGAACAACTTCCCAAATCAAAATCTGAGGGGCTGTCAAAAGACATGGAAATAGATATTTGGCACAGAAGAATACAGAGGAGGGCTCTAGAGCCATATTCTTCATTCTCATGGTAGAGTCATTTTTGATAGAAGTATATGGAATCTGGAATTAAGTGTACAAGGTTTTAACCATGGGTCTACTCCCATGAATGTGATATTAGATACATTACTTACCATTTCCATTCCTTGCCTTTCTCAGTGTGGATAGTGTTGGTACCTACATTTTAGATGTCTAGAATGGGACAGGATAGTAGCTTTGAGAATGATGTTATGAAGATATCATCAGCTACCTATTAATTAGCTAAGATATTAGTAGTTTTATTAAATAATATGACAAATGTTGACATTGTAGTGAATATTTATTTTTATACAAAAGGAAAAAAATCAGACTTCTTCTTGTAATACCTCATGGTGTCATGCAATGGAAAGAGTCATGGAGTAAGAAAAAGTGGACTTGAGTACTTTTCCCTGATGTCCACTGTGATTGATTAAGAACCACTTAAAAGTGACCTTATCTTCCTGGCTTCAACTGAAGAGTTGGTGTGTGGGAAACTCATGGATCTTATGCTTACCTTGTAGTATCAATACTTAAACAACAATAAAACAGGAAGAGGAGAAAGACAAAATGGTTACTCTCACAGAAATATTTTTATCATTAGATAACTTTTTGAACATTGATTCTGTAACAGGCCCCAATTTAAGCACTTCTTTGTATTAATTCACCTCCTACTCATAACAACCCTATAAGGTAGACTGTTTTATTATTTCCTTCTTATAACTGAGGAAACTGAGGCACAGAGAGCTAAGAAACATGTCCAGTGTTTTACATCTACAACCTTGGAACTAGGATAGAAACCAACTACTCTATACATATTTGTTAAACTGCCTCTCACTACACATGAATATGCTAGTTATTTATCAATTATCCTATTTAGTAGAGTCTAGGTGTTTGAAAATTTTTGAGACAGTTTCATTATTGTCTGAGAAAAATTGGAAAGTAGATGGTTTTAATGCAAAATTCTCTCTGGAGAGGAAAAAAAAAAAGAACAATGATGGAAAAGACAGAAAACAAATAAAGTTCTTCCCTTCCCCAGCTCAGCTCACATTAGACACATTTTTTTTTCTAGTTGTCAGATTTTTCAAAAAGATTTATGCATTTATTTTAGAGAGGGGAACAGTAGAAGAGGGAGAGAGAGTCTCAAGTAGACTCTATGGTGAGCACAGAACCCAACATGGGGCTCAATCTCTCAACCTCAACCTTGAGATCACAACCTGAGCTAAAACCAAGAGTTGGATGCTTAATGGACTGTGCTACCCTGGCACCCCTGTTGTCAGATGTTTAATGCTTCTTTACATTTATATATCTTATGGATCAACAATTCTCTATCTTCTACTTAAACCCTTATGTAGGGAAAAATATCTATTCTAATTGATTAAATTAATAGTGAAATAAATATATGTTCATAAATGTTTTAGAATAGAAAGTAACAAAATTTTATACCTAACACTTGGAAGGAATTAAAAACTAAAGTAGAAAAGGCACCATGGAGATGCTTATCCTTTTGAAGGAATGTTATCTTTTTTTTAAAGATTTTTTTTTTTTATTTGACAGACAGAGATCAAAGTAGGCAGAGAGGCAGGCAGAGAGGTGGGGGGGTGGGTAGCAGACTCCCTGCTGAGCAGAGAGCCCTATGTGGGTCTCGATTCCAGGACCCTGGGATCATGACCTGAGCCGAAGGCAGAGGCTTTAACCCACTGAGCCACGCAGGTGCCACCAGGAATGTGTATCTTAAGAGAGGGCAGGGGGCACCTGGGTGGCTCAGTGGGTTAAAGCCTCTGCCTTCAGCTCAGGTCATGGTCTCAGGGTCCTGGAATGGAGCCCTGCATTGGGCTCTCTGCTCAGCAGGGAACCTACTTCCCCCGCCCCCACCCCCTGCCTGCCTCTCTGCCTACTTGTGATCTCTGTCAAATAAATAAGTAAAATATTAAAAAAAAAAAAAAAAGAGTGGACAGGATTACATCATGCTGGGTTTTCACACCGTCAAGTGTCAACAGATAGATATTATGTATAAGTTACTTGAATTCTAGTCATATGATTAAGTATATACCAGTGAGTGTTTCTTACTGTCCAGTTCTGAGTGAAGGTTCATTTTTTAGTAAGGGAAGCATTTGGTGTAACTTTGATTCTTCTCCTGCAAATGTTCAAGATTCATCTGAACTTATGAGAGCAGTGTGAAAGGTAAGGAGAAACTTGGACATAGATTACAAGTTGAATGTAGGCCAGTAACTTGAAGAAAGCTTTCAGAGAGATTTTATTTGTATAAGAATGGATTTTTTTTTTTTTTCCTGAACAGCATTGTGTGACTTGACAGTGACCTGGAAAACTTATGTGTTAAGGATTTTTTGCAAACAGTATTAAGTGTGCTGCAGGGAAGAAATAATGGAGCAAACCAGGGTTGTTCATGTAGGAGTACTTCTGGGAATCAGCTATTGGGTTAAGACCTGATGGTATATTTATGAGCCTCGGAGTGATGGAATAGTGATATAGGCCATTACCACCTCAACTGGACCGCAAGAAACACCATTCACACCTACCCATCCACTCACTTATTCACAGGAGCATTGAAAAACTACCCACCCAACAGGCTTAAACTCTCAAACTTGGAGCTATTACAAAACAGTACGTACATGAGTGTATGTGTGTGTTACAGAGAAGATAGAAAGACATCTAGAGGCAGAGAGGAGGGCTCTGTGCACCAGCTCTGTCATGTTTCCCTTGGAAGGCTGTGGGAATGAGCCTTGAACACTGAATTAGCCCTCTGTGAATCAGGATATGAGTTCGTGATTCCTAGACACCAGTCATTTTTATTGTTGCATACACCCCATGATCCATCCTATGAATATGCCTTACAAAGATTACCTGAGTAAACTCGATACCCAGTCAAAGGTGTCTAATAGTACAATGTCAGCACTTAAATATATTACTTTAGGATTTCATCCAATTGGTCATCTCCAACATATGAACAGATGACATTCTATAATATTTTTATCTGAATTTTTTTTTAAAATTGGGAGTATATGATTTTTCTCTCAAAAACTGTTTATATTGATAGAGTTCCAAGGCTAACCAATGAAATTATCTTTGCTGGGATATTCCTGGGGTGATGACATGACAAATCTATGGACAAATCACTATAACCACCAATAACAGTGACAGTCATCACAACACCAGGCATTTACAGAATATTATGTAGTACTCACTGATTGAGGAATTTCCATGTACTGATTTTTTAAATTCTCACAACATCTCTATAACATATTATATGATTATCTATTTACAGATAAGGAAACTAAGGCATTTAATGTTTGAATAATTGCCCAGGGACCCCTGATTAGGAAGAGGTAGATCTGGATTCAAGCAGGCAGTCCAGCTCTAAATCTGCCCCCTTAGCTACCACCCTCCCACGGGGCTTCAGTTCAACATGTATCAAGACCCGGTTTATGTTAGGCACCATAGGAGGTGCTGATAAGGTGCAAGGAGTCTCAGCCATGGGAGCTGCTGAGGAACAGGGATATGAACACGTAACTATGTGCAGCTCACTGAACAGAAGTATGTCAGGGATAATCAAGTAGGAAAGAGAAATAAGTGGTTAACTGTGAAGAATCAGGAAAGGAAATACTGCATGGATATGGCAACATCTGAAATGTCTTTTGATGCACAGGTAGCAGTTTTGACAAATGAAGGGAAGGGATGTTAACAGACAGGGGAAGTAGCACCTGTGAGCAGTATGGAGGCATGAGACAGCTTTCTCCTGTGTATGGGAAAACTCTTTTCCAACATCTTTTCTCACTCAAATGTTGTTTTAAAAAAAAGTGAAATTCACAGTGTTGGCTCTGGATTGACTCAAAATATAGATCACTTTTTCCCAAAATGTAGGTCAACTTTTTAAAAGGTTAGACTGAGCTTTTTTAAAGTTATTATTCTTTTATTAATGCTTCATTTATTTAAAACATTGTTAGCACAGTTTTTTTTTTTTAAGATTTTATTTATTTATTTGACAGACAAAGATCACAAGCAGGCAGAGAGGCAGGCAGAGAGAGGAGGAAGCAGGCTCCCTGCAGAGCAGAGAGCCCGATGGGGAGCTCGATCCCAGGACCCTGGGATCATTACCTGAGCCGAAGGCAGAGGTTTTAACCCACTGAGCCACCCAGGCGCCCCCATTGTTAGCACAGTTTAAGGAATGTACAGATTGAGAGGGAGATCCAGGGATTTCCCATATAACCTCTGCTTCACACATGTCTAGCCTCCCCAGGGATTAAAAACTCCCACCATGGGGTGCCTGGGTGGCTCAGTCAGTTGGGTGTCTGCCTTTGGCTCAGATTATGATCCCGGGGTCCTGGGATGGAGCCCCACATTGGGCTCCTTGCTCAGCAGGGAGCCTTTTTCTCCCTCTCCCTGCCCCTCTGCCTACTTGTGATCCCTCTCTCTCACTTTCTCCCCCTGTGTCAAGTGAATAAATTTAAAAATCTTAAAAAAAAAATAAAGGCTCCCACCAGAGTGGTATATTTCTTAATAATTACTGCCCAGTGTCCGCAGTTTACCTGAAGGTCCATCCTTGGTGTTGTACATTCTGAGTTTGGACAAAGGTATAATGACATGTATCTATCATTAGAGACTCAGTCAGGACAGAGATATGATAAAAAATAGGACAGACTGAACCTTTATTTTCCCTTATGCCCATCATCAACTCCCTTCTAGATCAGTCTAGGTGAGAAGAACCTCTTTGGAAATGGGGAAAATGGGCTGAAATATCAGATGATAAGTGGAGAAATGTAAAGTGGGAGAAGGTTTTCTTGGCATCAGTTCATATGGCAGAATATAACTCAATCCACATCCTTTCAAATTTCCTGAGACATTGATGAAGGGCACTTGCTCACAGTATGTAGTGAAAAACTGTTGAATATTTTGGGCCATATTTTCCATGTGCCAAGCACTGTTGAGTGCTTTTCAAGCTTTAATTCAATGGATCCACTCAACAACCTGACCGCAAGAGCTGCTTTTCTTCAAAACATTTTGCAGTTGTAGGTAACACACTTGCTAAGAAGCAGAGCAGAGATTCCAACTCAGGCCTGATAGACCCAATTTCAAGTTGACAAAGATGAACTTGCAAGCCTCCTAAGGTAGCCTTGTCATGACCCCTTCTAGATGGCTGTCTTCTGTGGATCTTCAGATGGTAGTGAAGGATGGGTATTTATGGATACTTATGAGTCCCCTGATGAGAGAGTGATATTAAAATAGTTCTTTGTGTTGAATGAACTTAAAGCTGTTAAGTTTTGGTTTGGACTTTTTTTTTCTTCAAAGGATTTTTTTTTTTTTTTTTTGCTTTTACTTCAAAGACTGATTATATGTTCTTGAAATAGAGAGTGGAATATATATGTCCTAGTTCAGAATTCTGGGAAACTTTGTAAGTAATTGAAGTTACAGAATTACATTTTGTATTGAAAAAGCCCAATTTATTTAATCTGCTTACTGCAGTGTTCCAAGATAAGATTTGTCAGAAGGCTAAAAAGTCTTCCTGACCACTGGCAAATTCTTCTAAATGGATGCTTTGATTAATTATCCTTTCACTGATTAAACATCAGTGACTAATCTTCTCATATAGTGGGAAGTAACCACTGCCATGATTGTTAGGAAATACAGGAAAATGGATGCAGAGAATAACATAAGAGTTCTGCTTATGATATCAGATTGTACCAGCTATTGTAACTGAGGTTTCTGAAAGCCTTGCAGTTTATTTAATCTGAGTTGTGAGAATAAATGTCTACAATAGCTATTTTGAAAAACCATATAGTCTGTGTAATTGTACCAACTATGGTCAATATAGTAATGGGCATTTATGGAATATCTATTCCATGTGAATATTCTACTGGATATAAATATCTGCTAGAGGAAAGTGTCAGATGGAACTGCTCTATTTAGTTTTCATACAGGCTATGACTTTTGAACAGGTCAGAAGTTGTTTGGGTTTTTTTGTTTGTTTGTTTGTTTGTTTTTTGCAAACAAAATTATTTCAAATTGCAGTGAGTAAATCCAATTACTGGACTCTAGGTTGGAAGGGAGACCATTTAATCCTCCCCTCCCCAACTATTGTTGAATATCCCTTAACCTGCAGCATTCCTTCTGAGCAGCTAACCTTGTCTTGAATCCTTCCTGCGTGAGTGTTATATCCTGTTGTAGCTCAGAGCATTTTCAAGTACTTTGGAACATTCAGTTTTCTTCCTGCAACTTCTACCCATTGATTCTAATTTTAGTTGTTCCATATTCTACTATCTTTAACACAGTTTTAGATCTTTAAAATATAAACCTTCATGATAGTCAAAGAAAAGAGATTCTTAAGCAAATTGAATGGGATTGAAGAACTCAAAATTATGCCCTATATTTACGCAGAAACAATGCTTTGATAAAATACGAAAATATAAAGTAACTTTCAGAAATGGAAACTGATTTTGATATTTTGACTTGGATTCTGAGGTTCTTTAGAAAATGTGTACCTACCTCTTCAGTGTTAATTGTTACTTCACCTGGGGAAAGGAAGGTAGTGGTTAATGTGGATTCCAAATGCATGGTTTAGATTCCCATCCTTACCACTTAGTAACTGTACCACTTGTGAGTTGCTTACCTCTGTGGGCCTCAGTTTCCTAACCAGTAATAATAGTACCTACATCGTAAGATTGTTTTATGGTTGTGACAATGTTTATAAAGTACTTAGCAATGGTTCTGGTCCATAAAAACACACTCACTGGAATCGTCATTCAACAAATGTCCATTGATGACACATATATCAAGTATCTCATCTAAGGAGTGATCCCCCCCACCAAGTTTTTATTTAAATTCTAGTTAGTTAACATGCAATGAATTAGTTTCAGGTGTAGAATTTAGTGATTCATCACTTAGATACATCACCTCGTGCTCATCACCACAATTGCACTCCTTAATCCCCTGACTTATTTCCCCCATCCACCTCCCCACTCTTGTCCAGCAATGATCGGTTCTCTATAGTTAATAATCTTTTCCCTGGTTTGCCTCTCTCTTTTTCTTTTTCTCCCTGTGCTCATTTGTTTTGTTTCTTAAATTCCACATATGAGTGAAACCATATGGTACCTGTCCTCTAAATGACTTATTTTGCTTAGCAAAATACTCTCTAGCTCCATCCATCTCATTGCAAATGGCAAGATTTCATTCTTTTTTATGTCTGAGTAATACTCCATATATATACACCACATCTTCTTTATCCATTCATAGACTGATGGACATCTGGGCTCTTTCCAAAATTTGGCTATTGTTGATGATACTGCTATAAGCATCATCGTGCATGCATCCCTCCGAATCAGTATTTTTATATCTTTTGGGTAAATAGCTAGTAGTGCAATTGCTGGATCATTGGCTAATTCTATTTTTAACTTCTTGAGGAACCCCATACTGTTTTAAGGAGTGACTCTAAAAATAACATTATGTGATAAAATATTTTCTAAAATTTGCATTTTTCCATATATTTTTCTAGCAACACCAAAAGAAAACAGTTTCTTTATGTTTTGGGATAAAGATCATTAGTTTACAAAACACTACTTAGTTGCAAAATACTGTTGCTGAGAGAGAGATAATTTGTTAACTAAGAGAAAGATTTGTAAATTTTTTGTAGAATATACTCTCCAGTAGAGATGCTGTTTTGCTTTTACTACTTAATATTCTTGACAGGTGCCAGATCAAAGATTCCTTCATTGCACTCATTAAAGGTTTTGTTTTGTTTTTTTCTTTGAATTATTTTAGGACAGGACTCTGCAACATGGCATTCATCTATCTTTTTGTTGGCTGTTAGAAGACTGAACTCTTTATGTTATTTATTTATATCACCCTTCTGTAGACCCATTTGGTATCTAATTATTATCTAAGCACTTCCTACTTTAGAATAAAGTTTCCAGTCTTAAAGTTAGAAAACGAGTTAACACTTTTTGCCTTAAACCTGCATTATCTTGCTCGTCATCTCTAATCCATCAGTTAATAAACAACAGGAATGGCCAGTGATTCCCTTCCTTTCTATTTGCGTTTTCTGTGTCCCGGCATTTGTACATAGTCCTTCATGCAATGTGCCTCTGCAATGTTCTGCTCCCGTAAATAGCATTTTTCACTCTCAGTATGTAAGTCAAGATACTCATTGTATTTGGTACAGCACTTTTTGTGCATGGGTAAGTATAGTCTTTTGCTTCTTAACCTTTGCTGAAGAGATCTGTTTATCCTTATAACTTGACCACCACTTGTGTAAAATTCTATAGTACTCTTAAATATACCTAGGCTTTCCATTATACTGTAATATTTACCAGCCTTTATCTCTAGCCTCCAAGGACGGTGCTCTTGCAGAGTTACACCAACACCTCCAGGCACGTGGCCTCGGCCACCAAGCAGATCCTTCATAGCAAGTGACAGCACAACCCTCACTTGGCATTTATAGCTTGCTTCTCTATTTAATACATCACAGAAAAGATGCAAATTCATTCAACTCACAACGGAAACACATCCTATTTTTGAGCTGCCTACACAGATAATATTCATCGTTTCTAAACTAGATGTAAAGAATATAATGTACATATAATTTGTTTTTCAGCCAGAATTAAATCTATTTGGAGCTTAGCTTTTCTTGAAAGAAAAACACAAGCTACGAAGAAAATGTTTGATTGAATTCTAGTGCATAAGGTTGATCCACATTGCAAAAGCTGTATCAGGTGCCTAGGATGTGCCATTGCTCTAGATCTTTTAAATACTTTGTCTCATTTTATCTTTGCCATAAACATGGACAAATAATGTTTTCTCTTTTTTTTTTTTTCAGAACAAGGAGATGTGGTAGATTGATTATGATCTTAATTTTTGATGCCTCCTATATCCATGTCCTATGCAGTACAATTTGACAGCAACTTTTTTCAATTTAAATTCAACTAATTAATGTATAATGTGTTATTAGTTTCAGAGGGAGAGGTCAGTAATTCATCAGTTGCATGTAACACCAGTGCTTTTTACATAATGTGCCCTCTTTAATGTCTGTTAACCAATTACCCCCATTCAACCATCTCCCTCCCTTCCAGCAACCCTCAGTTTGTTTCCTGTGATTAATCATCTCTTATGGTTTGTCTCTCTCTCTGATTTCATCTTGTTTTATTTTTCCCTCCCTTCCCCTATGCTCCTCTGTTTGGTCTCTTAAATTTCACATATGAATGAAATCATATAATTGTCTTTCTCTGATTCACTGATTTTGCTTAGTATAATACCCTCTAATTCCGTTCACATAGTTGCAAATGGCAAGATTTTATTTTTTTGATGGCTGAGTAATATTCCATATGTATATATGTATATGTGTATATATGTACACATATATATGTATATATGTGGTATATGTGTATATGTATATATACACATATATATGTATATATGTGGTATATATGTGTGTGTGTGTATATATATATATATATACCACATTTTCTTTATCTATTCTTCTGTCGATGGACACTTGGGCTCTTTGCATAGTTTCACTCTTGTGGACATTACTGCTATACACATTGGAGTGCAGGTCCCCCTTTGGATCACTACATTTGTATCTTTGGGGTAAATACCTAGTAGTGCAATTGCTGGGTCATAGGGTAGCTCTGTTTTTAACTTCTTGAGAAACCTCCATACTGTTTTCCAGAGTGACTGTACCAGCTTGCATTCCCACCAACAGTATAAGAGAGTTCCCCTTTCTCTGCATCCTGGCCAACATCTTTGATAGCAACTCTTAATAAGAAATAGGATTTCCCCTGCTGCTTGAATATGAACTGCCCTTGTGACTTGCTTTGACCATGAGAATGTGGCAGAAATTGACAATGTGGCAGTTTCCAATCTGGCTCTCAGGAAGCTTTGCCTCTTTTTGCACTGTGTTTTTGAACCCTGCTCAGATGCCACAGCAATAAGCCCAGGCTAGCCTAGTAGGTGATAAGAGATGGATAACCAGTTCCTGTCCTTGCCATATCCAAGAGCCAGCCAGATAACCACTAAACATATAAGTGATATCTTACCTAGAACACCCAGCCTCTGACCCAGCTGACCAGAGACACAGGATTCTATTATTAAAGATCAGCCAATCTTGGCCCAGACAGGTGGAACCACTCATACATTCCTGAGCAACAATAAATGTGTACCATTTCAAACCACCGTGCTTTGGAGCAGATTGTCATACAGCAATGGTTATCTGATATAGCGGGCTTTCTTCCTTTTATTACTCTTACTTCAGTGACCCAGTGCATTGATGCTGCTAATGAAAAAAAGGGGACAAAAGTATCATTAAATGTTTCCTGATGTGCCACTCTGTGAGAACAAAAGTGAACTCATTTGGTCCTCAGTGAACGTCTTAGCTTCAAAAAAATCTTACCTCCATTCACATATGAAGCAACTGTGGTTCAGAAAAGTTGCCTTACACCAAGGCAGTTGGACCTTAAATGGCAGTGCCAGCATTTGAGCACAAGACTAAAGTCCCTGTTCTTTCTCTTTTCATATTTCTCTTGTCCCCCATCCCTTTAAAATGACGATGTTTAGTAGTTGCTTTAAGAAAGCTTCAACCTGGGGTACCTGGGTGGCTCAGTGGATTAAAGCCTCTGCCTTCGGCTCAGGTCGTGATCCCAGGGTCCTGGGGTCGAGCCCCGCATCAGGCTCTCTGCTCAGTGGAGAGCCTGCTTTCCCCCCTCTCTCTCTGCCTCCCTCCCCACCTACTTGTGATCTCTGTCTGTCAAATAAATAAATAAAATCTTAAAAAAGAAAGAAAGAAAGAAAGCTTCAACTCTAAGTAGTCACTATTGGATGCTCTAGGAAGTCTACAGAATAGCTGATAGATAATTATTATATTTTTGTACCCCCTACGTATGGGCCTAGCCCAGGTAGTAAAAGAGGCAAGTGGTCTGTGGGTTATGGTTTGTTGAACTGCTGAGGTAGAGTTTGATGTGTTACTGACTGTTGCGTATCAGTTTTGCCTTTCCTTTGGCTTCTTACTGCTCTGGCTGGATTTCCAAATGCTGTGGAGCCCAACCTAGGCTGAGCCTTTCTGAGAATTCCCGTGGCATTTCAATTCAGGCAGGCTATCCGTTCTTGCTCCTTGCAGCTCCTGCAGAGACCCTCATGACTGTCCCTAACTCACCACCACCGTCTGTTAAGAACATGATTTAAGGGTCTGGTCACAAGAGACATTTTTGGTCTGGAAAATTTTTCTGAAGACTCTGAAAGATTCTACTTGTTTAACTCGTTTCCTGAAAGCAGAGGTCTGGGAGCAAGAGACGTAGGGGTTAAGACTTTGTGTTTCTTTTTCCAGAATCAGGGTTTTCTTGCAAGGCTTTAATTCACAAGTTAGTTCTGCCCTTCTAAAACTGGAGCATCATACACTACACCAAGTGGTCTGGACGTAACTTTTGATCACAATTTCAATTACTTTTGGCTGCAAGTAATCCCCCAGATTTTAACAAGCATTCTAAGAGTAAAGGCACTCTGTCATTTTATCAATTAATTTTCCATACCCAGTCAGAAATAATGCCCAACGATAGCAGATATCCACCCTCCCCAGTTGTTTTCCATCAAATATCCATTAATTAGGAGTGGCAGCAATTTTTCAGCATGTGTGGGTTTTGGTGTTGGTTTTTTCTCACGGTTGAATTTCATTTTAGTTTGATAATCTTTTAGAGATAGCAGAGGCAGATCAAGGTGGTATGGGGCTGAAACTTACTGAAACTTAGAAGACCTTCTAAATATATAAAATTAGGTATAGGGCAATTGTAAGGATTTGTGCTAGTGAGGGGCCTCTGAGCTTAGGCATCATTAACTTCACAGGGCATTGTGGTCCTCTAGAGGCATATTGGAAATCTATGGATATAGAGTGGAAGTCATACCATTCAATACTTGCTCAGCGCCTTGCTTGAAGGCACTGAGCAAGTCCTATGAAGAAGTGAAGTGAGCTAAGTGCATGCTCATTCATCCTGGAGTGAATAGTGGGGCCCGGACACCCTGGAGAAGACAAACCTTTTTTTTTTTTATGATTATATTTATTTATTTGACAGAGAGAGGTCACAAGTAGGTAGAGACGCAGGCAGAGGGAGAGAGAGGGGGAAGCAGGCTCCTTACTGATCAGAGAGCCCAATGTGGGGCTCAATCCCAGGACCCTGAGACCATGACCTGAGCTGAAGGCTGAGGCTTAACCCACTGAGCCACCCAGGTGCCCTGGAGACAAACCTTTTCTAAAGAAGGCAGGTGCTATTCCTTTTCAGCTATCCGTGGTCATATAGGAATGAAGGCCCCGCATTGCAACATCCTCCACTTTTTTAAAGCGTGTAGACATATGGCATAAATTTTAAATCTGAAAGCGCCCAATTTTAAAATGCTCCAAATAAACATGTCTGTTGTAAGTAAATTCAGCCCACTAACTTAGAATTTGTGACCTGTAAAATAGTTTATTTTTTTTTTATGTTTGCATGAAGACATTGAAAGTCATTTGAAATAATGAATGAGGGAATTACATAATTACTAATGTATGGTTAGATCTTGGCATAAATTGAAGATCTAGTTATTAAGAACCATGTATCTCCATCAGCAACATAACTCTCCCATCTGTAACATTGATATGGGATTTAAAAGTCTGGTTTTTACGTTGCCATTCTGGAAAATGTCAGTCTTGCTTCTGACTGCTTATTCCCTTCACTCACTCTCTCTCAGATGGTTCTTCACACAGTGCTTGGCACATAAATAAGCAGCCAGCATATGGTTGTTAAATTAATTAAATAAAACATAATTTAGCCAAAATTTACTTCAATGTTGATGGTCTTTGCTTGATCTCCAATTTGAGAGAACCTTAATCAATGAACAAAATGGCACTTTTGATAAAAAATTATCAAATTCTGATCATTTGATCAAATAATTTTGATCATTTGATCAAAAATGTTGGATTTTGATTTCTATAGGGCTCGTGAATGAAGGTGTCTCTGTAAATTACAAGTATCTAAGTGGTAGGGATATTAGTACTACTCATGATAGTAATAATAATAACAACAATGAGTAAGTAACAATGCTTATATATGTGCCATGCACTTCGTTGAGGGTTTTGCACATATCAGTTTACTTTATACTCATTGTTGACATTTGCTATCTATAAAGGAACTTATTTTAATGTTTAAATTAGGAATTTTTTAAAAAAATGTGAAATAACTGAAAAAGCCATCCCATAAACCTGAGGTCAAGAAAGGAAAAGGATAGGGGCACCTGGATGGCTGTTGGTTAAGTGCCTGACACTCGATTGCAGCTCAGGTCAGGATCTCAGAGTCCTGAGATCTCGCCACTTTTGGCTCAAGCAAGGTGACTGCTTGAGATTCTCTTCCCCTGCCCTCCCAACACCCCTCCCCATTCACATACTCTCACACTCTCTCTCTTTCTTTATCAAGTAGGTAAGTAAACCTTTTCTTAAAGATTTTATTTATTTATTTGAGAAAGAGAAAGAGAGAGAGAGAGTAGGCACGAGCAGATGGGAGAGACAGAGAGAAAGGGAGAAGCAGACAATCTGCTGAGCAGGGAGCCTGACGCTGGGCTAGATCCCAGGACCCTGAGATCATGACCTGAACTGAAGGCAGAGGCTTAACCTATGGAGCCACCCAGGTGCCCCAGGTAAGTAAATCTTTTTAAAAAAGAAAGGGAAAGAAAATCTTAAAGGAAAAATTATTTACTTTTCTATTAAACATACTCAATCAAGATATATTTGGTACCCACTCTGAGCTTAATGCTCAGCTAAACACGAGGTTGCAGGCTTGGGTGGACCAGCTAGTGAAGGTGTGAAGAGATGAGATGCTTAATCTGAATTTTCAGAACCGTTATAAACTCCCATCAGCATGAAAAATGGGAGACTTAGGAAGCTGGTGGTACTTCAGTTTTGCCAACTGAGTAAGTCATATGGTTGCTCTAACCAGCTTTCCGGGGCATCCCTCCAGATTTCTATTTATGCACAGATGCATGCTTTGGTTGTTAGAACATTTCTGAGATCTGCCAGCTTTCGAGGGTCCCAGCTTTTTCATCATGCCCCAGGAGTAAGTTTCTCAGCAATGCTAGCATATAGTGACAGTAACTACACCTGTTTTCCCTGTACCACCTGCTGAAATTCTTGGTTTCTACCCATGGAACTTTTTTACAGCTTCAATGAAATGGGATGGAAGCAGCATCGTTATCTCTGAGAAAGCACAACAGGCACAGGTACCACCAACTGAGCCATTAACTTATAATCCTTTCTGAGCTAAAAAGTTTTATTTGATTTATCTTAGCATCATGAGATTATTAAACAAGGGTTTCAACTTAAATAATGATTCTCTGACTAGCAAGAGCTAAATGGTCCAGAGGGATAGCACATGCTATTTATTTACCAGGAAAGGAAGCCATGGAGGTTCATAATATGGGATCTCTTACAGGGTGTACACCTCAAATTAGATGACCGTGGTTGAGCGCCATGTGGCAAAAGAACCTATTTGGTTTATCAGAAAAGATCAGATTTGTCATGGTCTTTCTCATCTTTAAAATGATGGATTTGTACTAGAGGATGAATGAGACCTCTTCCGGCATAATGCAGTGTATTTTTCTTTGTGAAATTGGATGTGCGCACATTCAATCTATGTCTTGCTTTCTGCTATAGACTTTTTGAATGCCATTGCTTTTTGTTTACAACTTCAGACAATTTTCTTGCACATGGGAATGTAATTATTGATTATTGAATAGTAATCAAATGATGGAAACTTTAATGTTGATAGGGCCTTTAGACTCAGTATCTATCTATTTTGATGTGTTTGCAGTTTTAGGTATAGAATTTTCTTAAAACTGGGTGCTACCATCTAGGTTATAGATGAAGTGATCTGACCCATTTTAGAAAGTTTTTTTATGTACACCCATCTCTAATGACCCGGTGTGTCCCAGGTTGTGTGTTAAGTGTCTCTCCATTTGTTAATTATGCCTTTCCTTTTGTTTCTTTTAGTCTTGACATAATCCATTTCCCATCAGGGTTATACAATATGGTTTTGGACTTGGATATTGGAATTTTGCAGCCAAAATTGACAATGTGGATTCATAAAATGGTATAGATTAAAAATCCCTTAAAGATACCCTTTTATAGGGGCGCCTGGGTGGCTCAGTGGGTTAAGCCTCTGCCTTCGGCTCAGGTCATGATCTCAGAGTCCTGGGATCGAGCCCCACATGGGGAAATCTCTGCTCAGCAGGGAGCCTGCTTCCCTCTCTCTCTCTCTGCCTGCCTCTGCCTACTTGTGATTTCTGACTGTCAAATAAATAAATAAAATCTTTAAAAAAAAAAAAAGATACCCTTTTATAGCTTTCTTATTTAACATATGGTAAAAATGAAGTTTAGAAATATTAAATCATTTGCATAAGGCAATGCTTTCCAAACATTTTCACAGCACTGCACATATGGAAGATAATGATATGCCCATGACAAACTGGAATAACCTTTTGAGGTTGTCAGTAGGTATAGCCGACCACCTGAACAACTCTAGTGGCTGCAGACCTTTCTGGCCTTCCTAAAGCCTGAAAGATTAAGATGTAAACACATCTTTTACTCACTTATGACACAATCTATAATTCATCATTTTCAAAGCTCCAACCTAAATTCAGCTGGCATTAGAGTTAACCAATAATCCAGTCTCTATCAGTTTAAGGTAAAATGGTATATTGCCTCATGCAATATAGGCAGGATTGAGGCTTGATGCTCTCGATCAGACCTCGCCTTCAATTCCTTAGCTCAGGTTGTCTCTTGTCTTCTTGTATGTTGACCCCATCTTCAGGAGGTTGATCATCTCATGATGGCAAAATTGTTTCAGCAATTCTATTCTTTTCAGAGTTCTGGGATAAAATGCTACAAGAATGAGAAGTCCCTTCCCAGAATTCCTGTAGAAATTCTTCTGATATCTCATTGGTTCTGAATGAAACATGAACCTATACCCAAAGCAATCAGTTTGCTCAGGGGACTGTAAATAACTGATTTCCTTAAGCTAAGGTCATTCACTTTACTCTTGAGTCAGGATGAGCCTAAATAAAATAGACATCCCACAAAGTAAAAGTATAATTACCAAAAGAAGAGAGAATGGATGGCTGGTAAAATAATAGATGTACTCTTACATTTACATGTAAAACTTACATTTTCTGGTTTCTATATTACTATGATTTTTATTACATTATTTTCAAGAGAATTGTAAAAAATGCTTTAAAAATGACTAAATGGAAATCTAGAACTGAAAAATGCAGTATTTAAAGTCATATACTTATTAAATGAGAGTAACAGCTCGTTGGAAATAAGATGAAAGATAAATAGCAATCATCTAAATGAAGCTCAGATTGACTGAACAAAACCTCAATCACCTGTGGCATAACATCAAATAATGTGTATGTGTGTGTGTGTGTGTGTGTGTGTGTGTAGACACACATGCATACACATATATACACACATATATCTGTATATATGTGTATACACATACATATACACATGTATGTATATGTATATACACATATATATTTAGACTCCCAATAGGGTTGGGAGATAAAAAGAGGCAAAAAATAACATTGGGGAGGGTATGGGTTATGGTGAGTGCTGTGAAATGTGTAAGCCTGATGATTCACAGACCTGTACCCCTGGGGCAAATAATACATTATATGTTAATAAAAATAATTTTAAAATTTTTAAAATGAGGCAAAAATATATTAGAATAAGTAATGGCAGAAATATCTTAAAATGATGAATAACAATTATTTGTTGATCAAAGAATCTTATTGAACCTCATACAATATAATGCAAAGAAAATCATATCTAGGCACACCACAGTCACACTGCTGAAAACCGAAGAAGATGAAACATCGAAAGTGGACAGAGAAAAGGGAAACATTAGAAAAATGTAAAGAAGAATAAATAACGTCCTACTTCTTATGAGAAACCATGAAAAAATCTTTAAATGCTGAATTAGAAAAGAGAAAAGGAAAAGCCATAAATCTAGAGTTCTATATCCAGGGGAAATATGTGTGATGATTAATTTTATGTATCAACTTGACTGGCCTAAGGGATGTGTAGATTACTGGTAAAGCATTATTTCAGGGTATGTCTGTGAGGTTGTAGATAAAAGAGATTAGCGTTTGAATCAGTGGACTAAATAAAGAATATTACTCTCACCAGTTGATACTGTCCAATCCATTAAGAGCCTGGATACAACAAAAAGATGGGGAAGGGAAAATTTGTTCTCTTCTTAAACAGATATTCATCTTCTCCTGCCCTCAAACACTGATGCTCCTGGTTCTCTGGCCTTTATTCTTGAGCTAGGACTTACACCATTGGCTCCCCTGTTTTTCAGACCTTCAGGTTTAGACTGGAATTACTCCATGGGCTTTTCTGGACTCCAGTTTGAAGATGGCAGATCATGAGACTTCTCAGCCTCCACAAACACATAAGCTAATTCTCTATCAATCAATCATTTCCCTCTTCACACACACACACACACACACACACACACACACTCACATATCCCTGTATGCTCATTAAGACAGATAGAAGAAGGGAGGGAGAGAAGGAGAGTGGAAGAGGTGAGACAGAGAGAGTGAGAAGTATGTCTCCTTTTGATCCTGTTCTGTTTCTCTGGAGTACCCTAATACAATATACTTTAAAAATAAAGATAAAATAAAGACATTTTCAAATATGAAAGTTGAGAGAATTAATCTCAACAATCCTACACAGGAGGAACCAACACAGAGAATTCTGTATGTATGAGGAGAATGAAACGTAATAGAAATTTGGATCGTTGGAAAGGTATAAAGAGCACTAGAAATGTAAATATGCAGACAAATAGAAATCATTGTTTTTTCCTATTCTTAAATTCTTTGAATTGCATTTGAGTATTCGAACCAAAATAATAGCAACGTGTTTAAGGCCTTATAACACAGAGAAAATAAAAATTACAGTGTTAGTAAATTAATTAGTTATTTAAACATTTCTTAAATTGCAAGTGCCTTTGAGATAAAATCAGAATAATAAAATACTTATAATAAATTGAACAAAATGTGTATGTGACTTTTACCCTGAAAATTTCAAGACATTGCTAAGAAGAATTGAGGAAAAATATAAATAACTGGAGAATTATAACTTGTTTATATTTAGAAAGACTTAATATTACTGGTTCACCCTTAAGTGCATCTTAAACGAAAAACTTTTCCTTCTACATGAGAACTTGAACTTAGTATCAAGATGGAATTTGGTATTGGACTAAAGGGAAAATTTATTAGATTAAAAAAAATTAGATTTCTACAGAGTTTTGTAGCTCTGCTCCCCTAGAAATATGAAAAAGATGCAACATCAACTATATGATAAATATGACCCCAGAATAGCATCTGCCTGGGAAGTAATATAAATTCCTGATAGAAAGACTTAACTTTCGATTTCTCTTAGTGAAGTGAATCCTATATATTGACATATCTCTTGCGGGAGTCCTGGAAACTAAATCCATGATATTGTTACAAGAGATATTGGCTCCTATGTGCATAGGGCTAAGAGAGGTGGGCCTCACATCCACAGTGGGGATCCTGTTACCTCTTCCCTCAGCTGTCATCATTTGGTAGATCAAAGACAGTAATCCTGGATGGTTATTTGTACAGAAATAAGGACTACATGCAGCAGGAATCCTGACCTGTGTACTGCTGTCAAGTTCTTACCTGATTTGAATTCTTGTGGATAGAGAGGTACCAGCTGTGGACTCACGTCTTGTGCATCTGAATAAGGTGTGAATAGATCCAAGACAGCTCCCTATGTCAATTCTCCAGCTGATCTGTAGATTCAATACAATTCCAGTCAAACTCCCAGAAGGATTATCTTGTGTAGAGATTGTAAAAGCTAATTCCTTAGTTTATATGGAAATGTAAGTGATATGGAACAGCCAATAGCCCAAACAGGCTTGAAAAATGAGAACATGGTTGGAGGACTTACTATGCCAGATTCAAGACCTATTATAAAGCTATAGTAATCAGGACAATATCACATTGGCATAAAAATAGAAAAATAGACCAATGCAATATAATAGAACCCAGAAATAGATCCACACATGTCAATTGATTTTCTACAAAAGTGCCAAGATAATTCAATAGTGTTAGGAAAGTTGGTGTTTTTGGTTTTTTTTGTTTTGTTTTGTTTTTAGCCTAAGTTGCTTGATCAACTGTATATCTATATTTTAAAAAAATATTCAACCTTATCTCTCAATATATATAAAATTAATCAGAATCATAAATGTATTGTAAAACTTAGGACTATCAAGCCTTTAGGAAAACAAAATATGTGAGAGTATAATTAACCCTTGAACAACATGGGTTTGAACTGTGTGGGTTCACTTACAGAGGGATTTTTTTTCTGTAAGTACAATATAACACTATAAATGTCTTTTCTCTTCCTTATGATTTTTAAGTAAATTTTCTCTAGCTTACTTTACTTTAATACTACAGTATATAACATAGTATACAATATATGTATTAATTGACTTTATATTACTGGTAAGGCTTCTGGTCAGCAGTAGGCTAGTAGCAGTTGGATTTTAGGGAGTCAAAAGGTATGTGCAGATTTTCAGCTTTGTGGGGGGTCAGTACTCCTAACCCCATGTTGTTCAAGGTCAGCTGTATATATGCATGACTTCAGTGTAAGAAAAGATTTCATATGGCATAAAAAGCACTAACTAAATTATAAAAGAAAAAAAATGGGTAAGTTAAACTTTGTCAAACCTAAAAGTTCTGCTCGTTAGTAAGATAAGCTACATACCTAGAAGGAAAAAATATGATAGTATATAAAATAATATAGATACCTCATATTTTTTTAATAAATTAAAAATATCTGCATGCCTACAAATCAATAATAAAAAGACAAAGAATCCAGTAAGAAAAGGTCAAAGACTTAGTGAAAATTTCCCAAAAGTAAGCACAAAAGGAAATAAGCATTTGAAAAAGTACTCGATGTCATTTCCATCAAGAAAATGCCAAATAAAACTGCAATGAGAGGCTAGCCTACAGCCACCAGAATGACTAAAACTAAAACTAAAAAAAACAACAGCAAAAAATACTGACAGTATCAGTGTTGTCTATAAGCTAGAACTCTCGTATTACTAGTGGGAATATAAAATGGCAGTCATTTTAGAAACACATTCAGTAGTTTCTAATAAATTTAAATTCATACCTGGACTATAACCCAGCAATCTCATTCCTAGTTTTTATTAAAGAAAGAAAAAAAAAAATGAAAGCATGGGTCCACGTAAAGACTTGTGCGTAGATACTCATAGGACCTTTATTCATTATGGTCAAAACTAGAAGTCACTGAGATGTTCATGAAGAGCAAAAAAGATATTGCAAATTGTGCTGTATTCATATGAGGGAATACTATTCAGCGATAGAAAGGAATGAATGACCAGTATGGATGGATTTTAAAAAACCTGTCCACTAAAGGAGGGCAGACACAGAAAAGAACATACTGAATAATTTCATTTCTGTGACATTCTTTTTTTTTTTAAAGATTTTATTTATTTATTTGACAGAGAGAGATCACAAATAGGCAGAGAGAGAGAGAGAGAGGAGGAAGCAGGCTCCCTGCAGAGCAGAGAGCCTGATTCGGGGCTCAATTCTAGGACCCTGAGATCATGACCTGAGCTGAAGGCAGAGGCTTAACCCACTGAACCACCCAGGCACCCCTCTGTGACGTTCTTGTATAGTCAAAGCTGTTATGTGGTGCTGAAAATCAGAACAGTGCTTACATTTGGAGGAAGTAGATTAATTGAAAAAGAAATTTGGGGGGTTAGACAAATGCTCCTTTTTTGATTATGTCAGTGGTTATACATTTGTCAAAGCTCATTGAAACTCAAAATCTGTGCATTTTATGACATGTAAATTATTCTTCAATTTAAGAAAAAAAGTTGATTGAGAATGAAATTAACCATATAGGTTGGTTTTATCTGGCATAATTAGGTCATTTTGAGTTCTGGCTTCATATTAGATAATTTTAGCTTCAAATAATAACTCTGTCACTTTCTATGGGAGACCTTTGACCAGTGATACAAATATTCAATGTTTCAGATATACCATTGAGAGTAAATCATCTATATAAAAGACTTATTTTGAAGACTAAATGATAGAAAAAGTGCACAATAGCTGATACATGGGAGGTCATTAATAAAAGCAGTTGCTGATGTTATTGTTTTATTATGTTTATCATTATTCATAAGTAGATATCAGATAGAGAACACAGCAGTTTAAACACTAAATGTATTAAAAATCCGGGATGAAAAGTATAGGTAGATAGACATAAACATAGACCAGACATAGATATGAGTATGGATATCTGGATATCAGTTTCAAGTCTAGGATTTTACTCTGGAATTCACATATGGTCTTCTAGAAGTCTTTAAAGTGAATTCACTGAATTATATGCTGAATGTACATATATATATGTGTGTGTGTGTGTGTGTGTGTGTGTGTGTGTGTGAGTGTAGATAGGTAGTCTGGGATAACTTGCCTGAGATTCTGAAAGGAATTTTGTGACCTCCCCCACAAAACTCATTACACCTATTCACAGAATTATCTTTTCTGATGTGCTTTTGTTCCAGGCAGTTACCTAGCTTGTGAAAGTAAAAGCAAAAGGTCCCTAGAGCATAGATGTAAATGTGAGTGTGCTTCCTATAGATCTCTGCATTTTTTTCCTTGGGCTTTGTTTAGCTTTTACAATTCCCCATCATTTCTTAGAGTGAAGGTAAATGAGAGAGAGGAAAAGAATTCTCAGTATTATTTTGGACAGAATAATTTTGTGTGCTACCAGCCATATACCTAGAGACAATTAGAAAATGTGGGTAGCAATGATTTTGAATGTTTATCTTCAAAACCATTGTGTTACATAATTTTAAAAATTAAATATGGGTCAATAATATAGAAACTGACTCTGACAAGGGACATGAAATTATATTTAGAGGTAAAAAAGAGCATGACTAAACAAATCACTTCTTAATCAACCAAATGAAAAGTATTGGCATAGACAAATCACCACATTAGAATAAGGTTGCTTCCTGAATTTGCCATGTGAAAAATCTGTAGAAATATACAAGGATTTTATGTTTCTGTATTTGTTATAATAGAGATATAGTTGTGTGTGGGAGAGAACAAAAATAACACAATCAAAACAAGAGAGAAGTATACCTCTGTTTCACTAATGTGACTCTATCTACAAGTCAGCAGGGGCCCAAATTAATGCTGTTTTTTCCTACAATGCCCAGGGCATTGCTCTCACCTACAAAAAATCAAGATGTCATACCACTGTGTCTGCATAGAGGGTAGAAAGGAGGAAATGGGAAGGCCAGGGAACACTCTTTCATTCTAAGGGCATGGCCAGAGGTTGTTGGCACTCTTAGGCTCATATCTCTTGGTCAGAAGTTAGTCACAGTATTCTTTGGGGCCAAAGGCTTAGCTGAATATTCTGCACTAAAAGGGGAGAGTAGATATTGATGAAAAACTTACTTGGAACTGGATATCCCTAAAGAATCAAAGCTACAGAGAGGGGAAAAAAAAAATCAGAAGTTTCCTTTTCCATTATGCATTTTTTTCAAAGGATTGTATCATTCCTTGTAATTGCCAGTGACCATTATTGGGAGCCAGAGTACATAATTTTTTTTTTTCTATTTTGGCAAGAAGTACTTAGAAGTAGATAAAAGAGAGAACTACTTTATAATGTTATTTAACCATAGGAATAACTCATATTAATAAGTAAGTGTTCATTTAAAAACTAAACATTCAATAATATTTAAAAAATTAAAAATAATTGGCATACTGGAAAATATCTTTAAAACTCTTGGGGCACCTGGGTGGCTCAGTGGGTTAAGCCTCTGCCTTGGGCTCAGGTCATGGTCTCAGTGTACTGGGATCGAGTGCCGCATAGGGCGCTCTGCTCAGCAGGAGCCTGCTTCCCCCACCCTCTCTGCCTGCCTCTCTGCCTACTTGTGATCCCTCTCTGTCAAATAAATAAATAAAATCTTTAAAACTCTTGCATGGTAGGCAGTCAGGAAGTTGGGAGTAAGTCTAGTTCATTTATGAATGCATTAGATAGTGCACTTGATTATGAGTGAGAGATACCAATTAGGGAAGCTTAGGAAAAAGAAAGATGGAGAGAAGATCAATTTGGCTAACATGGAAATACAGAGTAAAGGTGGAAGATTATAATGGCGGAGAGGTTGACTCGGGTTAGATTGTGAAGAACCTTCTAAAGCTCGGTAAGGAGTTTGGATATTATTCTGTAGGCAATTGGGAGACATAAGGTGAATGTTATGTTATTAAGTCTTCACTAATGATATACTGAAAGGAAAGTAGCCATAGTTGATGCAGTTCAACCAGGAGCTATTAAAAGTTTGAACAACCAGGAAGAATTTTAATGCTTTCAAAGCAAGAAAAAAGGGAATGGTTCATTTCCTGAGGAAAGTGTACTTGGCTAGGAGTCAAGAGAATTAAGTTATTCTCTCAAATGTCTGACCTTACATCAGTTATTTTTGTCAGGGTATCAACATAATGGGGGGGAATGTTATCTTTTTCACAGAGATAGCATAGGAATATAATGAGAATACCTGAAAAAAATACTAAATCCTGTTCAAATCCCATATGCTTAAATAATTTGAATCATTGCTCTGAAATCACTGTAATACAGCAAACAGTAGAGAATAACATTAAAGTTCTGTGTTTGGGCTATTAGAATCTTTATATTTTTTTATTAACATATAATGTTAATTATAATGTTAATTTGCCCAAGGGGTACAGGTCTGTGAATCATCAGGCTTACAGATTTCACAGCACTCACCATAGCATATACCCTCCCCAATGTCCATAACCTAGCCACCCTATCCCTACCTCCTACCCCCCCCCCAGCAACCCTCAGTTTGTTTCATGAGATTAAGAGTCTCTTATGGTTTCTCTCCCTCCCAATCCCATCATGTTTCATTTTTTCCCTCCCTAGCCCCCACGACCCCCCACCCCGCCTCTCGAATTCCTCATATCAGAGAGATCATATGATAATTTTCTTTCTCTGATTGACTTATTTCCCTTAGCATAATACCCTCTAGTTCTATCCACCTCTTTTCAAATGGCAAGATTTCATTTTGTTGATGGCTACATAGTATTACATTGTGTGTGTGTGTGTGTGTGTGTGTGTGTGTGTGTTGTGTATAGACAGATAGATAGATAGACATAGATATCTATCTATCTATATATATGGCATCTTTATCCATTCATCTGTTGATGGACATCTAGGTTCTTTTCATAGTTTAGTTATTGTGGACATTGCTGCTATAAACATTCAGGCCATGTGCCCCTTCAGATCACTACATTTGTATCTTTAGGGTAAATACTCAACAGTGTGATTGCTGAGTCTTAGGGTAGCTCTATTTCAACTTTGTGAGGAACCTCCATTCTGTTTTCCAGAGTGGTTGCACCAGCTTGCATTCCCATCAACAGTGTAGGAGGGTTCCCCTTTCTCCACATCCTCGCAAATATCTGTCCCTGCCTGACTTGTTAATTTTAGCCATTCTGAATGGTGTGAGGTGGTATCTCACTGTGGTTTTGATGTGTATTTCCCTGAGGCTGAGTGATGTTGAGCACTTTTTCATGTGTCTGTTGGCCATCTGGGTGTCTTCTTTGCAGAAATGTCTGTTCATGTCTTCTGCCCATTTCTTGGTTGGATTATTTGTTCTTTGGGTGTTGAGTTTGAGAAGTTATTTATAGATTTTGGGTACTAGCCCTTTAACTGATATGTCATTTGCAAATATCTTCTCCCATTCTTTCTGTTGTCTTTTCGTTTTGTTGACTGTTTCCTTTGCTGTGCAAAAGCTTATGATGTTGATGAAGTCTCAATAGTTCATTTTCACCCTTACTTCCCTTGCCCTTGGTGATGTTTCTAGGAAGAGGTTGCTGTAGCTGAGGTCGAAGAAGTTGCTGCCTGTGTTCTCCACAAGGATTTTGATGGATTCCTATCTCCTGCTGAGGTCTTTCATCCATTTCGAGTCTATTTTTGTGTGTGGTGTAAGGAAATGGTCCAGTTTCATTCTTCTGCATGTGGCTGTCCAGTTTTCCCAATACCATTTGTTGAAGAAATTGTCTTTATTCCATTGGACATTCTTTCCTGCTTTGTCAAAGATTAGTAGACCATAGAGTTGAGGGTCTATTTCTGGGCTCTCTATTCTGTTCCATTGATCTATGTGTCTGTTTTTGTGCCAGTACCATACTGTTCTGATGATGACAGCTTTGTAATAGAGCTTGAAGTCTGGAATTGTGATGACACCAACTTTGGCTTTCTTTTTAAACACTCCCCTGGCTATTCAGGGTCTTTTCGGTTCCATATAAATTTTAGGATTATTTTTCTATTTGTTTGAAAAAAATTGATATTATTTTGATAGGGATTGCATTAAATGTGTAGATTGCTTTAGGTAGCATAGACATTTTCACAATATTTGTTTTTCTAATCCATGAGCATGGAATGTTTTTCCACTTATTTGTGTCTTCCTCAATTCCTTTCATGAGTACTTTATAGTTTTCTGAGTACAGATTCTCTGCCTCTTTGTTTAGGTTTATTCTTAGATATTTTATACTTTTGGGTGCAATTATAAATGGGATTGACTCCTTAATTTCTGTTTCTTTTGTCTTATTGTTGGTGTATAGAAATGCAGCTGATTTCTGTGCATTGATTTCATATCCTGACACATTACTGAATTCCTGTATGAGTCCTAGCAGTTTTAGAGTAGAGTCTTTTGGGTTTCCCACATAAAGTATCTGATCATCTGCAGAGAATGAGAGTTTGACTTCTTCTTTGCTGATTTGGATGCCTTTTATTTCTTTTTGTTGTCTGATTGCTGAGGCTAGGACTTCTAGTACTATGTTGAATAGCAGTGTTGATAGTGGACAGCCCTGTCATGTTCCTGACCTTAGGGGAAAAGCTCTCAGTTTTTCCCCATTGAGAATGATATTCGCTGTGGGTTTTCTTAGATGGCTTTGATGATATTAAGGTATGTATCCTCTATTCCTACACTGTGAAGAGTTTTGACCAAGAAGGGATGCTGTACTTTGTCAAATGCTTTCTCAGCATCTATTGAGAGTATCATATGGTTATTGTTCTTTCTTTTATTAATGTATTGTATCACATTGATTGGTTTGTGGGTGTTGAACCAAACTTACAGCTGAAACTAGGAGTTGGTTCTTCAGAAGAATTAATAAGATTGATAAACCCCTGGCCAGACTTCTCAAAAAGAAAAGAGAAAGGACCCAAATTAATAAAATTATAAATGAAAGAGGACAGATCACAACCAATACCAAAGAAATATAAACAATTATAAGAACTTATCATGAGCAATTATACACCAGCAAATTTGACAAGCTGGAGGAAATGGATGCATTCCTAGAAACATATAAACTACCGAAACTGAACCAGGAAGAAATAGAAAACCTGAACAGATCCATAACCAGTAAGAAGACTGAAGCAGTCAGAACAAGAGCCCAGGGCCAGATGGCTTCCTAGCGAAATTCTACCAAACATTTAAAGAAGAATTAATACCTATTCTCCTGAAACTGTTCCAAAAAATAGAAATGGAAGGCAAACTTCCAAACTCATTTTATGAGGCCAGCATTACCTTCATCCCAAAACCAGAAAATGACCCCCTCAAAAAAGAGAATTACAGACCAATATCCTTGATGAACACGGATGCAAAAAGTCTCACCAAAAAACTAGCCAATAAGATCCAACAGTACATTAAAAGGATTATTCACCATGACCAAGTGGGATTTATTCCTAGGATCCTTCTATTTTAATACTTGTTGTGAGACAGGTAACTTATTCAGATGGTGGCAGTGCAAAAATATCCAAAGTACATTGGCCACCATGGAGTTCAGTTCCAAAACATCCAGTCCTTCCAATGAACTCAGTCTGTGTGTACCTAATCACTGTAAGACAATTGCAAATATAGTGCAAATATAGTGACTCCTCAAAATAGTCCCTGGCAACTAAGATTTAAGGCCTTTACATCCACTGTATGCATTAAAAGTCATATGGATAACCTTCAGTCAAGTGAAAATTATTAAAGTTATTAACTCTTCCATTTCTGCTGCTTAAAGTGAGAGGCCCAGAATAGATAAGTAAACTCCATTAGCCAGAGCCTCCCCTTTTTTCCAGCTACCAGAGATAATATGATTAACCAAAAGGGAACACAGGGAATCCACTCTACATGAAGCTCCCTATGCCCCTCACAAAAATCCATGGGAAATGGAAGATCTCTGACTTCCATTCACATTAAATTATAACTCTTCCCTGGGTTGACTTTTGATAGTGAAAGAGGGAAAAAAGATCATAGATAGGAAACCAGACTTGGAGAATAGAATTTGCTCTAGAAAGGCAGATGCATGAACTCCAAGCTCTCCTATATGGTAAGACTAGTCTGAGATGGTTCTGGTGTTGGCAGTAGAAATGGCTGCCTCAAAAAGAACAAGTTTTATTTCCCTGCTCACCTGTTCTTTCCCTTGCCATTGAGTCCTTTTGAACACACAGCTCCACAACTTCTCAGAAGACCTTCCCAAATAGAGTGGTCTGCGCCGGTCTGAGATATGTGGATGGTCCACTGATGCTCTAGAATGGGAGTTCTTACCCTTTTGGGGAAGCTCACACTTCTGTGAGAATCTGATGGATGCTACAGAGCCAAGTGTGCAAAACCTTTGTCTGGAGGATGAGCTTAGATGTTGTTTGGGCTACTCAGAGAAGTCATTGTCAACATTGAATATTCGGGAGATTTCTTATATTTATTCAAATTTCTAGTTGTTTTTCTTTTTTGGGAAAAAAAAAAAAAGCTGCACTGAAATAGTGCTGAACGTGGCAGCAACTGGCTTAAGCTGAGTGGTAGAAGGCCCTTCTGATAAGCATGCATTCCTCACTTCAGAAGTTGCCCAACAGTGTTTTAAAATGCCAACTTCATTCATTTATGTCAATCCCTTGTTAACTCAAAGTGACCTAGGTAGATATTTTAATTTATGACTCTTGCTTATAGCCTACCCAAAGGAAATAATGATAATACTAACTAATAATGATATTCAGATTTATATAATATTCAGCATTGCCAGATGTTGTTCTTAAAATTTAATTTAAAAATTTTTTTTAAAGATCTGATTTACTTCACACACACATAGAGAGACAAGCAGGGGGAGTGACAGGGAGAGGAGAAGCAGGCTCTTGCTGAGCAGAGAGCCTGACATGGGGCTTGAATCCAGGACCCCCTGGAATTATGACCTGAGTCGGAGGCAGTCACTTAAGCAACTGAGCCACCTAGGCACCCCCTGTTCTTAGCATTTTATACATTTTCACTTATTTCATCTGCACAGCATCCCGTTTCTACTCCCACTTTATAGCTGAGGAAACGAAGTCACAGAGAAGTTGAGGAATTTGTTCCAGGTCACAGTGCTAGGATGTGTTAGAGTAAGGATTCAGGAGCAGGCATTCAGATTCTGGAGGTGGGGCTTTTAAACTCTCCTGAATGAACTCTCAAACATACATTCATGAATTCACCCAACATTACAGACTGTATTGGTGAACTGCACCTCTTTAAGGGATCCCACAAAGATTTCTTGGCCACTGGGTTATGGCCCTCTCAGAGAATGCTTTATAAATGCACACTTCAAGTTCATCATGTAATAGATATTTATGGAAGCTAAAAATTGAGTTGTTTCATTATCCTATTGTATGATGATTGATTAAATCAGAACATGAAAACTGAAGTTGTTTGGCATTTATGCACTCTAACAAGTGATGGCTGCATAAGTATTGCTTAAAAAGGAGAATGCACAGTGAGTTTGTGCTAAGTGTAAGGAACTTAGCTTTGCATACTGTTAACCCTGTGGGATGTGACCCATTTAGAGAGCTACACAGACCTCCGCCACCCATCCCAGGATGTCAACTAGGCAACTTCTTCAGTAGAGTGTTCCTTCCTTATGTATTGAGATTACTTTGTGAGGGTCTCTTGGGCACAGTTGTATCGTAGCCCATATACAGCAAGGCTATATAAGGAGCAGGGCTAGCTTCATGGGCATGTAGCCTATACTCCCACAGGACCCCATGCCTAGAAAAGGCCCTTTGTTTGGTGTCATGCTCTACCGTTGCCATACAGAAGGTATTCTTCTTATTATTTTTAATGAAGTTCCCCCATTTTCATTTTTCACTGAGCCCTAGAATATTTTAGGGTAGAGCTCCACAAGGGCAAAAATCTTTATCTGTTTTCCTTATTAGACCTTCAGAACACCCAGAACAGTGCCCCTGACATTATAAGCACTCAGTAAACATTCTTTAAAAAAAAAAAAAAAAAAAAAAAGATTTTACTTATTTATTTATTTGAGAAAGAATTAGTGAGAGAGATAGAACAGAGCAGGGGTAGAGGTAGAGGAAGAAGATTCCCTACTGAGCAGGGAGCCTGATGCAGGGCTCAGTACCAGGACCCTGGGATCATGACCTGAGCTGAAGGAAGAGGCTTAACCCACTGAGCCACCCAGGCGTCCCCCTCAGTAAACATTCTTGAAGAATGTTAAGAGTACAGGATTTAGGTCAGAATACTTTTTAAGAGCCAGATAGTAAGTATTTTTGGCTTTGCCAACTGTATGATCCCTATTGCAGTTACTTAACTCTGCCATTTTAGTATGGAAGCAGCCATGGCAATAGAGGGCATGGCTGTGTTCCAATAAATCTTTATCTATACATGGGGCACCTAGGTGGTTCAGTGAATTGAGTGTCAGACTCTTAATTTTGGCTCAGGTCCTGATCTCAGGATTCTGAGATAGAAACCCCTGGGGAATCTCCTAGGGATTCTCTTTCTCCCTCTCCCTCGGCCCCTCTCCCTGCTAGATCTCTCTCTCTCCCTCTCTCTCTTTCTCTCAAATAAATAAGTATTAAAAAAAAAAACACTTTATATAGTTAAGAAGTGGACTTGATTTGACCAATAGGCTGCAGCTTACTAATCCTTGCTTAGAGTCAGATGGGTCAGGTTCAAACCCTGGCTATACCATTTACTCTGTGATTTTGGGCCAGTTGCTTAACATCTCTAAGCTTCAGTTTATTTTTCTGTAAAGCTGGGATAATACAAATGCTGTGTTCATGGGGTGGTTGTGAGTACTAAATGAGTCAGTGCACAAAAGACACTTAGCACAGTTCAACATGTGATAACTCCTTGAACTACTACATATACTACTTTTACAGTCATTGCTAGTAACTACTTGACTTTCAGAACTCTATGCATTCTGCAAATAATAAACACATAAGAGATAATTTAATCAAATCCTTTCCTGAATCAGTCTTGAGAAAAAAGCAAACATATTCTTAAATATCTCGATTAAACAATCTTTCTCTACCTTCCTTTGTAAGGAAGCAATGATTTGGTCTTCATAGAGGATCCATGTTCACTGGAACTAGTCAACTAGTCATGGTAAGGAAGCAATGATTTGGTCTTCATAGAGGATCCATGTTCACTGGAACTAGTCAACTAAGAGGCAAAGGCCCAGGTTATTCTTTCAAGGGAACTACCAACTTCACACCTCTCTTTCTCATCTACAAATTGAAGGGGCTGCACTAGAATACTGCCCTACGTCCTTTTTAAATTGGAGAGGTTTCATTATGTAGGTAATCAGCAGTTAAACTCTGGAACTGCATTTGGCTTTAATGCCTGTCTCCACTAGTCTCTAGCTTGTGATGTTCTGTTGAGTCTCAGAGGGGCCGCTGCTTTTCCAGCTCCCAGAGTAAATGGTCTACCCACTTTCTTCTTAGTTGCCAGAACTCTTCATGCATAAAAAAGGAATCAACACATTTTCTGGTCAACCAAATCTAACTCTGAATTAAAGCTGATGCATTACAAAAGCACATTCAGGAATGTTCCCGTTTTAATTAGGTCCTTTGGCAACACCATATATTTTCTTCAATATTTTTTAGATAAGGATAAAAACCAAAGTGGCCTAAAAACAATCATTCTACTCATTCAAGGTGTTTAAATCATATACGCTTTTTATATAAGGGATGGTGGAGAGGTTGTTTGGGTGAAACTCATAACCATAATAGTTTGCATTCTCCCTTGAAGACACTGTTAATGAGAACTATGCAACTTTCTTGTAATTAACACAGATTCTCTCTGGGTTCCGCAGGGCACACTAACCAGCAATAAAATGTCATTCCCAAGTGGATTAGGACAATAACCTCCCAAGGGGCTATGTGTTTCTGCTCTTGCTCCCCCGCAGTCCGTTTCCCCATAGCACAAGAAACAAATAAAACTTTTATACAAGACACATATAAAGCTAGAAACCAAACTCTGCTACTCCTCACCTCAAATTGCTCCATTAGCCCTTGGCGAAAATGCACATCTCTCCACTGGTCACAGATCTGATACAGATGTTCCCGCCTGGCCCACTCTGCCCCTCATTCATGATGCTGGCCTTTTCTCTATTTCTCCAACACACTATGTTTAATTCACATTGAGAACCCCAGCTCAGCCATTTCCTCCATTAGAACAACACTTCTCCAGAATGTTGCATGCTTGTCTGCTTGCTATTCTTCAGGGATCAGCTCAAACATCAGATAACAATTATTACACTAGAAAATTATTTGTTTTATTCATTAGTTTATAGTTTCCCCTGCCAGAAGGAAATCACTTTGAAAGAGGGGATTGTCATGTTCTGTTCAGTCCCTAGAACATTGCCTGATGCTGTTAGGTGTTCAACTAAATAAGTATTTATTGAGTGGATGAATAAGAATGATTTTTGTTTGTAGTTTGTTTGAAAGGATGTATTTCAAAAAGCAGAATAGTTTTCCTGCTCACCATTTTATCATTTCAGTGTCAGAGAAAATGCTGGATGGTTATTGGTGTGTCTCTATGGTTTTCTATTGTTATAGTCAGAGAGTTTTCATAGTTAGGTAACCCCTTTGAAGTCCTGGCTATTTTAGCTATTTTAGCCCTCCCCCCACATACACACAATATAAGTAATGTCAAGTCCCTAAAGGAAGGTCTCAGGTTCCATTAACTGAGCACCTACTGCATCCCAAGGACTATTCCAAGCACTGGAAATGGGGAAAAAAAAAAAAAAAAGTGGTTAAGTGTGGCATTTATCCTTTAGGAATTTATCATCTTGTAGAGGATAAAGATAGTTCAATAAATGTTTTAGTAGAAACTACTAAAAATTGCTGAGAAGACTTAAGATAGAGTGATTAAGTTTCTCACAGGTATTTGAGAAGCCTTAACTAGGTAACTAGGTCTCCAAAGGCAAATAGAATTTGCCAAGCAGGGAAGAGAATGCCATTTTAGCTGGGGGATCTGTTTAAGCAAAGGTATGATTGTTGGGTGGACATGGAATTTTCTTTTCCATCCTGAGTGGTATAGGTTGTCCCTTAATTAATTCTCGGATTCTGCCTTTTGGGGGAGTCCTAAATGAGGGAGGCTTTTGAGGTAGGCTCATGGTAGGTGTGGGACCTTATAAAATTTTCTGTGGAGGGCAACCCTACCAGTAAGTAAATGACTCAAGAAAGCCATATCCTTTTATTTATTTATTTATTTATTTATTTTTTATATCATTGTCTCCATGTCCGTCATTATATCCCCCATCCCACCCACAAAGGCATTCTCTGGGGATATCTTGATCACTCAAGATCAAAAGAGTTTTTTGATAAAGAGCAACCTAGCATTTTAAGTAGCAGAGAGAATCTCTGACTGGCCATTAAAATCTGCTTACCCCATGCCAATTAACTTAGGAAACTCAGTGCCTCAGGGGTGGAGGTATCTAGAGAGCTCTAATTTAGCTTCTACTCCTTTCTATTTCTCCCACAAACGTATCATAAAGATTGACCCAGGTTTGCTCAGGTTTGCTCATGTTTGCTCATGTCTATTATACGCATTTATTTATTCTGTCCTTGGTAGAAACCTAGCAATGGCAAGCAAATTTAATTCTGACTCATTCTTAATTAGGATAATGATTGTTTTTGCAAAACCATTCCTGTTAGTAGTGTTCTGGCTTTCAGCACTTCACATGTCCACCTCTTCCATAAATCCCACACAGTCTTGTAAACTTTTACTTACGTTTCATTCATTGACTCTCATAAGAGATTCCCATAGTGAACGGTTAATGTCTATAACATGCTCATGCCCTGTTTCCCCTTCTTGTTCTAATTTGCTAACTGGCCATAAGGAATTGTGGGAACTATTTTCCAGTTACCTTCTCACACACACTTAGGAGTTTCCAGTGACTAAACCATTCAGGTGTTGGGCGCTGTGCTAAGAATTTCCTTTAATCCTTCTACTCTAACCCTAAGAGTGAGGTAGTATTTTGCAACATTTTTTTTTTCCATTGAGAGTACTCAGCCCAGAAAAGTACAATAGTTCACAAATTACATCCAGCACATGACAATAGCCTGATTTGAATTCTGTTGTTTAAACACTATGCTATAGTGTTCCTGTACCGACATCCTTCTTTAAGTATAAATCTTATTCTCTCCCTGCCTTCTTATTATCCTATTTCTTGGCTACCTTTTTTACTTCTCATTCCACTTGCATGATGTCTTCTAGAGTCACTGGAAGTTGCACAGAAGCATACTTAAATCTAGGGTACAGGGGACTGTGAATGGGTGACTGGGTTGAGAAAGTAGGCTTTATGTCTAGATTCAAAAACCCAAAGGCCTAGAATCTAGGTAGGTAGATTACCAAAAAAGCAGGTGAGGTATTTTTTATTTCATAAAAGCAGTAGGGGTTAGTATGCTCAATGGTAATTGGAGAGTTCAAATTCTTGTGAAAAGGAAGCTGTTATTTAGCCCTGGGCCGATGGGCCCATTGTGGCTAAATCCTCTGTTCTCCAATGAAAGCCAGAAATGCAGGTCCTAGTAAGAAAGTTCCAAGTTTTGAAATGGGGCCACTAATTCGAATCTTTTAAAAACAATGTATAAACAAACGATTCCTGCAGGTGTTTGGACCAGGCACCACAAGTTTATCCTCTTGGTTAAACTGTAGAGCTATGAATGCTTGCCACAATCCATCATATCCTTCTGATTTATTTCAAGGACACCTGTGCTGTAAATCCTCAGTGTGGTGTTGCCATCCCAATAGCTTTTAAAGAATCAGAAGGAGGGGCACCTGGGTGGCTCAGTGGATTAAGCCGCTGCCTTCGGCTCAGGTCACGATCTCAGGGTCCTGAGATCGAGCCCCACATCGGGCTCTCTGCTCAGCGGGGAGCCTGCTTCCCCCTCTCTCTGCCTGTGTCCCTGCCTTCTTGTGATCTCTCTCTGTGTCAAATAAATAAATAAAATCTTAAAAAAAAAAAAAAAGAATCAGAAGGAAAAGAAAATGACAAAAGGGTAGTTAGGGGAAGGTAGTGGTCTTGAATGTGCACATAGATACTGAAGGAGCAGAAAGGAAAGGCTGCATAAATGTGGCAATCCAAAGTGAGTATGGAAAAGTCCAAGAATTTTGTAAAACTACTTTACTAGAGTCACTTAAGGTATGTGTGCAAAATATGTGCACCCTGCAGGATGTTCCAGTTGAATGCATTGGCATTGGTCTATTGCTAGGTTGGAGCCAGATGGAGAAGATAAAGCTGACAGTGTAAATGATCCATTTGTGGTCACAGCCTTTCATACACTCATGTGAAATCTCTTTCCTGTCTCTTTTCTGCTACACCATTTGGCAAGCAAAACAACACTGGTGGATTGGAATTCTAAAGCCTGTGCTGACTGCTTGATAAATTTTGAAAATTTTTCAAGAATGTTACTTAATATGTAAAGTAGAAGTCTTCAACACACTCAAGCCACATAGAAGAGCCCTATGCCTCATAAAATGGTTATAAACAAAGTGGATATCATGGAGAAATGTGGGCCAGGAATCTGTAGGGAAGTTGGTGGTAGAGGGGCTCAATAGCACTGTTCCCTGCTTCACTGTTTTACTCAGGAAAGGTTCTGGTCAGAGATTTTGATTTCCAACAGTTACAGAACATTAGCTTCACAAAGGCCCCTTGAGGTCCTGGGGTATGTTAATCTCATTTTGCTGATGAAGAGCTGAGACTCCAAGGGATTAACAGAGTTGCTAGGAGCAAAGGCTGAATCCGGTTCTTTGCATTCCTAGGGCTGTGGTCAAGTGTATGTTGTGGTTATAAATACCATAATCACTGCAGTCTCAGAGACTAAAATGTGGATTTAGCAGTTAAGTGACTTCTTCCAATTGAAAGAGTACACTGTTCTGTAGCTAAGGGTTGCTGTGAAGACCAAGCACATGAAAAGTGGAAAGCACTTAAGATCAGGTGTGTGTCAAAATATATTAAGCTCACTCCCCTGGACTCAGTTTCCTCACCTTTGAAATGAAGGTGGACTAAATGAGCAAATGGATTTAAAGCAGCTTGCATTAAAGCTGCCACGAGTTGTTAGTCAGTGAATAATTAATTGATTTTGAGTTAACTTTTTTTAAAAAATATTTTATTTATTTATTTGACAGACAGAGATCGCAAGTAGACAGAGAGGCAGGCAGAGAGAGAGGAGGAAGCAGGCTCCCTGCTGAGCAGAGAGCCCCGATGTGGGGCTCTGATCCCAGAACCCTGGAATCATGACCCAAGCCGAAGGCAGAGGCTTTAACCCACTGAGCCACCTAGGTGCCCCTTGAATTAACTTTTAATAGGTTTATTTTCATTGGATCTCTATGCACCTTTTTCATTGAGGATCTATGTTTAGTGGTTAGTGGAGAAGCAAATATTTATATTTAACTTTCAAATCACTGATACACTTCTTAATGGATACCTTTTCTGGTTGAGTAGACAGCTGGATATTTGCAAATTCACTCCCAAGGACTGGGTTCACATTCACATTTACTCTATGCTAGATAGAATATCAAAAATGACACAGCCCATGTCCCTATTAGTATCTAACATTCTAACTATCCATGAGCGTATTTTGAATAAAAATTTTTTCAGCTTGGAATTTTTATCTCATTTGGGGTGCCTGGGTGGCTCAGTTGGCTAAGTGTCTGCCTTCATCTCAGGTGGTGATCTCAGGGTCCTGGGACAGGGCCCTACATCAGGCTCCCTACTGAGCAAGGACTCTGCTTCCCCCTCCCTCTGCCTCTCCACCCTGCTTGTGTTCTATCTTGCATTCTCTCTCTCTCTCTCAAATAAATAAATAAAAAATAGAAAAGAGAATTTTGATCTCATTTAACTTTAAGAGCCAACATTTGGAGAAAATATCTATTTTTGTAATCTACCTATTTAAAAAATAGGTATCACACTTACCATGTGCCAGATGCTTTTTCTAAGAACTTTATAAACCATAACTCGTAACAATCCTATGAGATGATGAGATAAATTTTTTTTATTTTTTATAATTTTTTTAAAATATTATTATTTTTCACATTTTACCCATTAACATCAATGGCAAAAAAAGCTTAAGTAACATGTGTGAGTGTGTGTGTGTGTGTGTGTGTGTGTGTATGATAGGGGAAAGCAGTTTTGTGACCTTGAGAGAGAGTTTTAGATGGAGGTCACAATTCTCTCTAGAGGTATTTGGTCCAAAGACCAATGGACAATATGTAACTTAAAGTTACATCCACAAGACGACAAATAAAGACACTGGAGATAGAGAACTTTTCAAGCCTGGATTTCAGCACATTGGGTACTGTACAAAATGGGAACATGGGAAGGGTGGACATGGGAAGGGTGGGCAGAGCTTAAGGAGAGTGAAGGGAGCTTGTCCTCTTGTTTCCTGAAGTTCTGTTGGAACTGCGCTTTGTTTTCTGGCTCAGTTCAAAACATACCAGGCTACTTCTCCTTTTTCCTTTCTTAGCTGCCTGAATTTTCTTTTTTCATTTTCTAAAGACGGCCCAGTTGAGAAGCTGGGAATCTTTAATGACATTATCTTTTTAATCCTCCTAAATGCTCTGGGAGGCCAGGCAGGATTGGAGGAAAGGGTATCTGGCCATCCTGTGCTTCTTTGGGACTGCTCAGCAAGGGTCATTGTTGGGCATGTGGTAGTGTCTTTATCCTGACTCCAGGGGAGCTGTATGATAACCTGAGCTCCAGAGGACCTTGGTCTCCACAACAGTGTTGAGAGAAATGGCTTAAAGAAAGATAGAAAGTGATAGAAAGTTCTGATAAGCATCACCATGATGAAATCACAAAATGAAGGTATGGTAGGTATAATAGTATACTAGAAGAAAAAAAGAAAACTAGTCTATTGTATTAGAAAGGAAAAGGGAAATCCAAAATATAAGTTAAAGCAGATGTTATTAAAACTCAGTTTTTCTGGCTAGAAATGGAAGGTTGAATATAGCAAAATGTTACTTTTCAAAAGAAAGCATGTAAGTTTAATACATAATGCTTGGCAATCACCTAAATTACTGCATGAAATTACAAAAAATGGCCTTGGAAAATAAAATCATGTCATGGAGTATGGAGTTCCTCAGTATAGGTGGAGGTTCCTGGAGATTGGTTTTTGTAAGGTATCTCAAGTGATATCAGAATGGATTGCTGGTGTGTGGTCAGAGTTATACCCAGAAATTACAGGCAGACAACAAATATCTGTGAGTTAGGAGTACTTAAACTCTAATACTTAATTACCTTTGAAAATATTAACTGGGGAAAACAAAACAATGTGCCAACTTGTTTGTTTGTTTTTTTAACCAAACAAAATGATTTCTATTTTATTTTTCAACCTAGTGAAAACATCTAGCTCAGGATTTTTGGTATAAATCCAATATAACTTAGAAAAAATATATTTATTTTATGACTATCTAAATAGAAACTGTGCATTGTATCACATTTCAAGTTGCTGAATGTACTCATACCTACAATCATAAAATCACACTCATTTGTTGAACTTGGATAATTCTTTTTTTTTTTCAACAAAGGAGCTAATCATGTATCCTAAAATAAGTTTTATTCTATATTTAGACATGACTTTTGCTTATTTTATATCCACTCAACTGGCCCTTTGACTTTGAGATTGCCTGGAGGCCCTGTCAAGGTTTTCATAGGCCATCTATTTGACTTTGTAACAGCATTTGGTAGTTTTCCATAAAGAGTGGGGTATTTGCTGATATGATTCTCGTGTTGTCTGTTGTTTGAGGGAAACTCACTGTAACTATTAGTATGCACTTGGAATTTATGGTTGACTGTCTCTATTATTTATTTATTTATTTGTTTATTTGTTTGTTTTTATAAAAGCGGAAATTGCTTCTTTGGGGAAAATTGAAATGTACCAATTGATACTGATTATAGAAACTTAAAAGTTCCAAGTTGTAGGTGTTATATATTTTGGCAACTATTGATTATATACAATCCACTATCTTTGGTTGGCAAGGGGAAAAGAAAGCTGGGCCTTGGAGGTTGGTTTTTCTTTCATTTGTTTTTTCATTTTTTTATTTCCCCCTTTTTTAGCAAAAAAAAGTTCAATACGAGGATGAGTATTCTATGTCCCCTAATGAAAACATGCTGTTACCACAAGACCTTCTAGAAATGTTGATTTAATTTATTGGAATGGGCTAATGAGAAAATTGTTATCAGTTGGTACTCCAATGAGAAGTTGGGAGGCAGGGGGTTAGAATTGTACTTTTGTGATAGTTTAATTTTTGCAGAACCAGGGAAAGAATGGAGTAAATGCCCAGTTAGTGACTATTATAAATACCCCTTGCTGTTTTCTATTAGCGCTAATAGAGAAACCCTATCATACCTCCACATTTCTCAAGTGTCTTTAGCACTAATTTAGAGTCAAGGTTGTATCAAATATAATTTTTCAAGAAAGGTAAAATTATGACTCTCATACAGATATAAAATGATCCCATTAAAAATTTTATTTAACTAATTATTAATGAAGGAACCAAAGAGATGTTATAACCAATTCAGAGGAAAATCCAAAGAACAGACACATTTTAGATCACGGATATTGAAATGTACTGTAAATGGATGCAAAATTGGCTCCCGGGAAGGGTAGTCAGTTGAACCTCCAACAGACAGAATATATTTGCATGTCTTTAGCCAAGAATTATTTCCCACTGCTATCAGTTATCTACAATTCATAGAATTGTAATATAGCTCAAAGGCAATGAAGGGACAGAATCCCCACAAAACCAGAATCAGATAACCTAGAAGGAAAAGTGTTCTCTAAATAAGGCATAGTTTTCCATGAAAGCACAATTTGCATTACTATTATTTGTAGCGATCCATAATTCATTCTGCTCATGAAAATGAGTCTACAATTTAACAGAAAGCCTCTCCAATGGGAACAAAAGGGGATTGAACAAGAAAACCAAAATGGTCATTCCTATATTCTTCGCTGCTTTAAGCATCTTTAAAGAAAATCTACCAGAACCGTGATTTTACTGACCCCTTTTCCCCCCCAAACTAAGTGGTGCTCAATCAACTCTTGCTGCATATTAGAACAGCCTGGGGAACTTTAAAAAATCTGATGCCTGGACCCAGCCCCAGACATCCAGTTTAATTGTTCTGGGTTTACCTCCTGCATCTTATATATGGTTGAGCTCCTTGGGTAATTCTAATAGGTAGCCATGCTAAGAACTAATGCACTGCAGATGCAGGTATGACTTCTCAACTACTTCTCTTGTGATGAGTTAGCCAAGGTTGCAAAACTGAAGGTCTTTGGGGACCAGGCTAATGGTGTAAATGCAGGAAGATCCTGTTCCTCTTATTCATTTAAATTAAACTTGGTGTGTTTTTTTTGTTGTTTTTTTTTGTTTTTGTTTTTGTTTTCCTGCTAGCTAAGGAAGATAGCACTGTGAAGAAATTTGTTCTCCGGGCTGCCATTTCATGACCTCTTGAACTAAGAACACCTTCTTACTCTCTCATGCTAACCCTCCATTCCCTCTATCTTCTGTATGGTAACTTCTACATTTCCTTTAGATTACTGTTTCTCAAATTGTAGTGTGCATTCAGAGTACATGGAGAGCTTGTTAATGCACCCAGTGGTGGGTCCCACCCCCTAGACTTTTGGATCTAGTAGATGTAGGATAAGGCTGAGAATTTACATTTCTGACAAGTTCTCATGTGATGCTGATGTTACTCACCTGGGACCACACTTTGAGAACCACTGTTTTAAATCTTAGCTTGCTGTCATTTCTTTTCTGGTGGTTTTGGTAACTGATTGGCTCTCCACTAGGCTTTAGTTAGGCTGCGCTTCATGAGGATATATCTTCCGTGCATGCGGGCATCATAGTATCTTTAACATTTGTATTGCATGACGGGCAATTAAGTATTGAATTGTGGATAAACTTTTTCTTGTCAAGCATTCACCTTAAAATGTAAATTTTTCTCAGTATACCCCCCTTTTCTTTATTTTTTTTTCTCAATTCTTAATATATTATGTTACTTTCCAGCCACTTGGAGGTCTTCTCTGTGACACCTCAGCTTGGCTTGAGAATGGATCCTTCTCTAAGTTGCATATTCTTTATCTTCAAAATGTGGTTGAGAACCAACAGCTTCAGCATCACTCAAAGCTTATTAGAAATGCAGACTCTCAGGCCCCTCTCTGGACTCACTGAATTAGAATCACATTTTAACAAGAGCCCTAAGTGATTCCTCTGCACTTTAAAGTTCAAGAAACATTTTTCTCTCCATCAGCCCAAGTGCATCCTCAGTCCCCAAAATCTGCCAGTTGAGATAGCTGCTTCCTGTTTTCTCAGGGCCTTCTTAGCGCAGTGCTTATCGAATCTTGTCAACACGTTTGTGTTGTACTCTTGGCAGCTGGTAACTGCTTCTCATACCCTTCCTCAGGGATCAGCGATTCTGTTTTAACAGGGTCTTTCCAAGTCCCATCTAAAAGAATGAAAGAAACAGAAATAATAATATTGTGACAGATTTGTGGAGAAGAAAAACCTATGAGGGAGCTTTAAATCATACACATGTTTTATGGAAGAAATCCATTTCTATGTAGTTAGGATTCCGTCACTTATTCTCACATCCCATCTTCTTGTTTCTCCATTGTCGTATTTTTGGTTGTTTATCCCCATCTCTTTCCTTCTCTCCTTCCATGACCCTTTCTCCTCTTCCTCTCATATTATTAGACATCTGTATAACATCATTTTATAATGTATACCATCTCATTTGGAGTCTCAACTTCCATTTAATGCAGGCACTCTCATTTTCCTCATGAGTAACCTAGGAAAGAATGATGCAGGCTTCTGATGCCCAATCCAGTGATCTTTTCTCTGTAAATAGAGTGTGACCTAACCTAATCTCTGCTGAGCATGTATCCCCCTGAAATAGGACTGCATAGGGGTGCATGTTGTAGGTGAATGCAGAAGATTACACGCCACTATACTGTATGTGAAATATTTGTCATTATAACCACTACTTATGTCATGAAATATATGTATATAAAATTGTCCCTTTATTGTGAAAATATTGCCTCAATCTAAAAGAAAATGAACAATCTCTAAATTTTAGTATTGTCCTTCCAAAATCATGACTTCCATCTCCAACCTAGTTAATAACAAAAGAATAATTTGCTTAATTTCTCTCTTGATAACCTGGCAAGATACACAGAGGTTGCTCAAAGAGGCATTGCATGGCAGTCTCCCCTAGGAAGGAGCCTCTCTAAGGTACAAACTGGATTTACTCTCCTTCGAGTACTTCCCATTCCTGATCTATCCCGATACTTAGCAATCTTAGATGAAAATTATTGCAGATTCAATGGCTAGTATAGAAAACTAGAATACACCTAAGAATTCTAGTTGTGAGGTTCTTTATAGGTAATTTTTCAGATTATTCCAAGTGATGCACAATGCCAGATGATTACCAACTCATCTTTTTGACCCAGTGAATTACACCCCTAGTTAGTCCTTGGAATTAGTGACACCTAAGTCTCCTTTGCCATTTGTTTATTTCTTGCTTATTGTACAGTGAGAACCATATACACAATATCATTTATAGGAAAGTGCTCTGTGGGTACAGTAATATATTGTCATTATTATACTCAATGACAATTAATTCATCATGAATGTCCAATTACTTTCCAACTTAGTTAGGTTTGTGATAAGAGTTGGTTATTTTCAGCTTGAAACAATTAAGGGCAACATTATAATTGGTAATCAGTTGAGTCAAAGAAAGGGCACTTAATCTATCACATGACCAAACTTGTCACTGATGGATTGTTATCCACTTTACCCTTGTGCTAGTCAGAGATTTCAACTGAAATAGAGCAAATTGAAATATAAATTTTATATATATATATATATATATATATGGACATATATATATGTATTTACATGTAGAAATTTATTATAAGGAATTGGCTCATGAAATTATGGAAGGGCTGAGAAGGCCCACGATCTACCGAAAGCTGGAGGTTTAGAAAAGCTGGAGGCTAGTTCAGTCTCAAGTCCAAAGGCCCAAGAACCTGAGAACATAAGGAACTGAAGGTGTAATTTCTAGTCTGAGTGTAAGGGTATAAGAGGAACAATGTCACCACTCCGTAATCAAGCAGAAAGAGTGAGCTCTCTGTTTCTGGCCTTCTTATTCTATTCAAGCCCTCAAAGGATTGGATGAGTCCCACCCACGTGGGGTGCTTTGGGGAGGGCAGTCTGCTTTACTTACTCTATTGATTCAAATGTTAATCTCATCCAGAGACACTCCCAGAAAGAATGTTTAATTTCAGCATTGTAGGGCTCAGTCCAAGTTGATGCACAATAGTAATCATCAAAACTCTAGGATCAGGTTTTAACCTCTTATTTTCTCTCTCATAAATACTTTGTCCCTCCACACTAAACTGGGTAGGTGATTTCTATTATGTTGGATTTCATAGACCAGACAATTTTCTAAGAAAACAAATATCTGTGGGCTAAAGTGAGATTACTAATACGTTATTTGCCAAGACCACTCGAAACAAAATCCATTTCTATCTACTATCCACATTATTTATAAAATATTGGCTACACTTGATCAACATTCCCGTCCTGAACCAACCACTAGTGGCATGGGGTACAGGTACACATGGTACCAGTCCAGCTGTCTAGACCTACATTAAGAAGAAATTATTGTTCCTATACATTTGAAATATTGTGTCCTCTATACTCAGAGTTTTTTTTGTTTGTTTGTTTGTTTTTAATGAATGTTAAAAAGGAAGAGGATTATAGAGAACAAGATGAAGACAAAAAAAAATAGACAGGATGATGTACTATTGACACATTTTACATTTGTCATAGCTAGCAACTAGGGAAGATGGTTGTGGTACCTATGTATTATATTTTGAATCTATTTCTTCCTTAGGCCACTCTGAGACTAAGTAATAATTGATGATTTTTCAAGATGTTAAGGATTCTAAGTCTTATTTTATTGCTGAAAACAAATATTTCTGGCTTGATATTTTGTCTTTTAATATTTGCCTTTCAATTGCCATATCATTTTGATTTTTAAATTAAGTTTACCGTAGCATTTCTATATCATAGGGAGTTTGATTTAGTTAACATAATAAAATATTCTTAGAAGTGATAAAAAGCATGAAAACCATATTTAAGATTTGCTTAAAACTATAAGACTGTATTTAATAGACGATACCTTAAAAGCAATTTCTGGATACAAAATCCTAATTTATTAAGGATTAGTATTGGGCCCTCAGTTTTATTTTGTCTTTGACTTTAATTTTATCATGGCTTAGCTAAATTTAAGGTAGAGATAAAAGTGTGATAAGGCTCAAACTCTGTGATTTGTCTTATTTGAGCAAATCAATATTCAGGTAAATGAAAACGTATTTAATTAATAACTGCATAATATGTTTATATTTTAAAGAAGTAATGTCATTGTTTTATTTCACTTGTTAAGTTTCTTAAGAGACAAGAACATCTGCTTTCCTTCTACTCTTCTTTCTTCTTAACTTATTCACTGATCATTTATTGTATATATTTTTGATGCATTTATTTATTGATCTGACAAACATTTATTGAGCACCTATTTACATAGATATTTACTTGGTGTTAAGAGCATAATGATGAATAAGATGTGATTGCTGGTATCAGCTATTCCCTATCTAATTGGTACAACAAGTATATAAGCAAATTCAGAAAGTATAACAGCCATGATGAAGTATAGAATCGAATCTGCAAGAGCATTAAGATAAAAGGATTGAGGTATAATTAGAATACAGAGACTTCTCAGGTCTTTGCTTAATGGGTTAGGTACAAACTGAGTCTTTTCCAAACAAATAAGAAATATCAAACACAGTTATCATTTAGCTTTTTGGTAGGTCTAAGATTAGAAATTTCAATATTATTGAAACCTAACTGTGAAAATATCATGCCCAAAATGGATTATTTCTGTGGTCCTTTTCAAACCTGACAATTTATAATTCTAATATCTACTTTGGTGCAGAAATTAAATACTGCATGACAATGTTTTAGTTTTTCAGCATAGATAAGACAACATTATATTACAGATTTACTAACAACTGAGTTGATATAATGGATTTGTTAAGGTTCATCAAATGTTGGAGTGATTTGTTAAATAAGGATATTAAATCATTTTATCTAAAAGCTTTATATTGTAAACAAATCTCCACTTACTCTGAATAACAAATGTGAGGCCATACCCGAATCAGTTTTAACATGATGGAAGTAGGCAAATTTTGGCTTGACCGTACTGCCAACATCTCTACTTACTTCAATCACTGCCCCAACTAAAAAATATAAAAAATATATACACATATGCACATATGTATGTATGCATGTATACTATATATAATATGTTGCAAAGAAGGATCCTCCTTTCCCTCACTGCACAACTAATTGTATGAGAAATGGACATTTGACCAAACCCATATGCTACGTACTGAGAGATGGAACCAATGAGCTTTGGTGTGGGCTCTCAGAGTTGGCACCACAGCCGCCAGTAGATGTGTGCAAGCTAAAGTTTGGAGGGGGCAGAAACTATGAGGAAGCAGAGGAAGTTCTCTGTGGAAAGGAGGGTACAGCAGATGAATGGAAATCAAGAAAACCTAAAATGGAAGAGTAGATAAGGAATAGCTGGGATCTTCATGCCTTTCAGCTCCACTTTCATAAGACCCAGCTGACCAGTTTCAGTGGTACACATGCTTCTCTAGGACCCCATACCAGTGTGTGCCTCTGTATGTATGTCTGTGTCCATGTGTGTTAGAGAGAAAGAAAACTTGAGTTGATTCGTAGACCTTGAAACCAAAGTACCTGCTATTCTCAAAGGCCAGTCAGATTGTCCTTATGATTCTTCCTGCTGAGAGACAGGTTTGCCACGTACATGGTCGTATTTGGACTACTTCTTTTGCTTCTGAGAACAGTGTCCCATGCCCTTCCCTATAAAACCTCACTGTAGGAGTTCCTGGGTGGCTCAGTGGGTTAAGCCTCTGCCTTCGGCTCGGGTCACGATCTCAGGGTCCTGGGATTGAGCCCCGCATCGGGCTCTCTGCTCAGCGGGGAGCCTTCTTCCTCCTCTCTCTCTCTCTGCCTGCCTCTCTGCCTACTTGTCATCTCTCTCTGTCAAATAAATAAATTAAAAAACAAAACAAAACAAAACAAAAACCTCACTGTAGGCTGGATGTCAAGATGGGAGACTGGTGACTACAAGGAAACCTCTTGAGCTTGAATTTCTTCCCAGGCCTAGGACATATTTCCATCAGAAAATGGGTGTGCTTACTTTGTTAAAATAAAAGCTAACCTACTGTTTAATTTGAAAGCCAGAAATATTTAGCATTGTATATCCTCATTAATCATAAAAGGGTTTACCTACCCTTTATTCTTATGGGCAAAATTGAATCTATGCTAGCAAAACTTATTAAAAGGCAGCACTTTGAGCGAGTATATCAGGTCAAGATGGAAAGTCCTTGGTCTCTGAAAGCAGTGCTGCATTCAAATATGACTTATCATACTTCTGTGTGATAGTTGGTTATCATGCCAACCTGGGTGTTGGTTTTATCATTTGGTAAGTACAATTTTCTATTTCTTGGAATTGTGATAGTTATGTCCTATAATCATTAAATGAGTGAGCTCTGGAACCAGTATCCTAGATTCAAATCCTGGCCTCTCTACTGATTAGCTATATGACCATAGGCAACATATTGGATTTATTTGTGTGTCACCTTGGGCATCTGCAGAATTGAAATAACAATGAGACCTATTTACAGGCTGTTGTGAGAGGTAAATACAGTAAAACATATAAAGCACTGATACAAAGCCTAGTAGTGCCCAGCACATACTAAGAGCTCAGAAAAGTGTTTGTAGTTAAGTGTTTGCCATTACAAAATGCTTTATAAATTCTATAGCATTGTACATAATGTGGTGATGTTTAAACAAAGGTTTCTTGAGGTACAAAATGATGTGTTTTGGATTAATCTTCAAAACACCTACAAGGGCAGCTTACTAATAGGTTAATCTGTAATTTCTGTCTCCTTGTATAAAGACCACTTACATAGAAATGGTCTAGAAATGAGCTCTCCTGCAGGACTGAGCAGGTATATGAAAAAGCTTTTATCATCATTGCCAGACTTGTAGGTACAGAGAATGCATTTGTTTCTAGGGACTTTAACTTGGCATCTTTCATGGACACTAAATTTACTCTGAAAAGAAAAAAGAAAAAGCATCTGTTCTTTTCTTGCAGAGGTAGTGGAGAATGGTTCTCTTTGGCACCCTCCAATTTACTTAAGCTCTATTTTCCTCCCTCCAGGCAGAGAAGAGGTAAGATAATTGATGATGCTTTCTGGTTCCATGCACTCAGGTGCTTCTAGAACAAGTACGAAACATTGGGGAATTTTTGTTTGTTTGTTTTAGAATATAGTTTTGTTTTTGTTTTTGTTTTTAAAGATGTTTATTTATTTATTTGACAGACAAAGATCACAGTAGGCAGAGAGGCAGGCAGAGAGAGAGAGGGAAGCAGGCTCCCCACTGAGCAGAGAGCCCGATGCGGGGCTCTATCCCAGGACCCTGAGATCATGACCTGAGCTGAAGGCAGAGGCTTTAACCCACTGAGCCACCCAGGTGCCCCTAGAATATAGTTTTTAAAAGAGAATAGGCAGAGTTTTCCAGATTTTTTTAATTTATCATTTTATTCTATAAATCTAGTTCTTTTTATAGTTTACACCAGGTATTTTATATGACTTTGTTATCGAATCAAGAATGTTTTATAAAACCTCCTATTGTGCCTTATATTTCTTGTGTCTTATTAATGAGGCAGATTGTCTCTAAACTGTCACAGAGCGGAGACCTCAATGAATTGTGACTCTTCTCCTCTATCCCCCTTTCCTTAGAAATTTTTCTTTGTCATAAATACTGATGGATGGGGCAATACTTACAAATCTAAGATCATTTTTTAAAGATTTTCTTTGTTTATTTGAGAGAGAGAGAGCAGGAGGCGTGGAAGTGCAGAGGGAGAGAGAAAAGCAGATTCCCTGATGAGCAAGGAGCTTGACATGAGACCTGATCTCAGGACCCTGAGATCATGACTTGAGCCGAAGTTAGACACTTAACCCCCTGAGCCATCCAGGCACCCTATTTCTAAGATCATTTATTTGAAGCCAGACATTTCCTTTGTGAAACTTCGTGGAATTCCTTTTACTAAAATTTTCTGAAGAAGGCTGGGGACTTTTTTTTTTTTCCAGGTATTCTTTAAACTTTACTACTCTAAATGTGAACATCTGACCAGTATCAGATTCAGGATCACCTTGGAAGTTGTTGCAAATACAGAATTTGGGGCCCCACCCAAGATACACTGAATCAGAATCTGTGTTTTAAAAATGTACCTACATAATTCCTACGCATATTATAATTTGAGAAGTGCTACATTAAACATCATAATTTCATGATCCCTGTGCTTATAAGATGTGTCTCTTCAAGCCAGGATGATGGACTAGATCAGTATTTCAAAGTGACAATAGATGTTAGAAGAAAAAAAAAGGTGTATTAGTTTCATATTTGCTGCTATAACAAATTACCTTAAATTATTGGCTTACAATACAACATAAGAGATATTATCTTATAATACTGGAGGTCTGAAGCTCAAAATGGGTCTCAGTGATCTAAAATCAAGGTGTCGAAAAAGCTATATTCCTTCTGAACACTCAAGAAGATATTCCTATGTCTTCCAGATTCTAGAGGCTGATCCCATTTCTTGGCTCATGTCCACTTTATATCTTCAAAGCCAGTAGTCTGGCATCTTCACAACTCTGTCTGACTCCGATGACTCTGCTTCCCTCTTTCACTTACAATGACCCTTGTGAATACTATAGTCTCACTAGACAGCCAAAATAATGTCCACATCTTAAGATCAGTTGGTTAGCAACCTTAATTCCACTTGCAACTTAATTTTCCCTTTCATAAAACATAACCTAATCAAAGGCCTTGGGAATTGAAAACTGGGCATCTTCAGGGTGTCATTATTCTGCTTTCATAAATAGGATCTTTGACCTAGTAAATTTGGGTAACACTGATTAAATATAAATTAGAAAATGTCTGTTCTGCAGGACTTCTCAAAGTCTTAAAATCACATTATAAAGTCATGAGAATATATTAAAATCACATTATGAAGCCCTGAGAATGAGATATACTGTGTAATAATCCCCAAATGTATTTGTCCCCATTACTCTTTTTTTTTTTTTTTTTTTTTTAAGATCTCCTAGACTTTGGGAAATATGGGCCTAGATTTAGGACTAGGTTTAGGACTAGGTTTTCCTTATTGGACTTAATCTCAAATTACTGTAATGGTAGGCAGATTACTTTATTCTTCAGTTTTAATTCTGATTGGTATATTAAGAAAGTTACATTCACATCTTGGACCAACCACTCACTCTTTTAGATTTTAATCTCTCTAATTCCAAGTTCTGAGTTTTGGGAAATGTTAATAACGTGGATTCTAGAGTCGGACAGTCTGGGTAAGACTGCTGATGCTGTAGCTACATGACCTATAAAAATGTATTTGATCTCTTTGTGCTTTAGCTTTCACATCTGTGGGGCAAGAGTAGAATCAAACTCATAAAACTGTGAATTTAAATTAGATAATGCACATAAGATACTTGACACAAAGCCTAGCACACATTAAGTACTTTTGGTGAGGGTTTTAATTTTTGGTTATTACTATTATCATTTTTATTATTATCAATAGAAAATAAATGTAAACACTAAGGTCCTATGCAAATACGTAAATAATATAAGGAGGATAAGCCCTGTTCTTCATTAGGGATGTTGGTTTAATGGGTATGAAAGAGTACTTTTGATTCTAAAACACACACACACACACACACACACAAATGAGGGATATTCTAAGATTTACTGTTAAATGCAAACCAGAGAAAAGAGTTTAGAGTATCATTTGGTTGAGTAAATAAGATTTAAGTGTAAAGGCTTTGGTAGAGAGGCACCTTTGTGGCTCAGTTAGTTAAATGTCTGCCTTTGGCTCAGGTTGTGATCTCAGGATCCTGGAATAGAGTTTAGAGTCAGGCTCCTTGCTCAGCAGGGAACCTGCTTCTCCCTCTGCCTGCTGCTCCCCCTGTTGTGCTCCCTCTCTCTGACAAATAAATAACTAAATAAATGAATAAAATCTTAAGAAAAAAAGGCTTTGGTACATTATATGGCAGAAATACTTTGATCATGAGTACCATTTCAGTTGACTATCTATACACATCTAGGCTACTTCAGCCAAATCAGTGGAAGATTCGTTCAGGTTCTACACATGGATTTGTACTGGCAGTTGAACATTTCACAAAGAATTACTGACACACATAAAACACTTTAGTAAGTTTTCTTTGTTTTTTTTTTTTTTCTTTTGAGAGAAATAAATGGGCTCCTAACCTGGTATTTTATTTTAAAATTATAAACAAAACCCTTTTATATGAAAGCTGATTCCAGCAACAAATAATCAAACCAATTCAGAAGATTAGGTCTTGTAATTAAAAGTGCTGTCTATACCTTTCTACAGTGACAGTTCAAATATAACTGGAACTGCAGTGTCAGTATCTTTCCTGAGAGAGGAAAACATAATCGGGAATCTTAATTTGTCTCTATTGCAGCCTAATAACTCAATTAGGTTGTGATAGAAAAATGAGCTTTGAAGGAAGTTGAGAGAAACACACTAATTTCCCCAGGTTTAATTAGCTAAGTCGAAATCACAATACTCGTAATCACAGATAAACATAGTTACAAAATTCTGATTACCAAAGTACCAGAGTGGTTAGCTTCAGGAGTGAGGGGTGTGTGGTGTAGGATGTGTGTGGTATGTGGTGTGTGTGTATGTGTGTGTGTGGTGTGTTTGTGGTGTGTGCTATGTATGCCGTGTGTGTGGTGCATATATGTGTGATGTATGTGATAAATGTATATGGTATGTGTGTCACTGTGTGTACATGTGCTCTCTCTGGGATCTTCACACTACTGCAGAGAACCAATGCTAACAGTCAATATGAACATATTAACAGATACAATCACAAATATATAGGCAGATATATTACCAAAATATCAGCATACCTCGCATAATTAATAGGATGGAATATGTCATCTCTTAGAATAGAGAAATCTAGTTTGGGAGAGGTTGGAGTTTAAAAGTTTTCTCCCCTTCTATCTCTTTATTACAATTTAGATGTAATCCTACTCTCAGCAGAGTGCTGGCTAAGAATCCTAGGGCAGCTTTTCTTCTAGCTCAGGTTTACTCTAAGCCATGGTCATTGTTATATGCTGTCTTTTATGAAATAATAGGGTATTTGTGGTATATAATTAAACCTAGTTTTGAAATAAGGCTTAACTTACCTCCTGGCTGGTCTTGGGCAAATCAACTTCTCACCTCTTCCTCCATTTATGAAGCAAATCTACTGCTTATCAGGGGCATACTTAACCTGTTTTACTTTCAAAGTAAATAATTTTTAGCAATTTCTCTCTCATGTATGATAAAGTTATTTTCAATAATAATCATGAAGTAAAAAATAGTAATATTGGTAATGGGGAAAATGCAAGTGGTAAAAATCTTATTTTATTGCATTTCATATGTATATTCATGTTAGTAATAAAATTATACATAAATAAATATATAAAAATTTCAGGATAGGAATTTGGAAGAGATGAATTTTAAATATATAATCTTTTTTAAAAAGGGAAAAACAGGTGCTTGAGTGGCTCAGTGGGTTAAGACTCTGCCTTTGGCTCGGGACACGATCTCAGGGGCCTGGGTTTGAGCCCTGCATCAGCCTCTCTGCTCAGCGGGGAGCCTGCTTCTCCCTCTCTCTCTGCCTGCCTCTTTGCCTACTTGTGATCTCTCTCTGTGTCAAATAAATAAAATCTTAAAAAAAAATAAAAATAGAGTTGAGGGTCCATATCTGGGCTCTCAGAAAGGATGAATACCCAACTTTTGTATCAACATGGATGGGACTGGAAGAGATTATGCTGAGCGAAATAAGTCAAGCAGAGAAAGTCAATTATTATATGGTTTCACTTATTTGTGGAGCATAAGAAATAACATGGAGGACATGGGGAGATGGAGAGGAGAAGGGAGTTGAGGGAAATTGGAGGGGAAGATGAACCATGAGAGAGTATAGATTCTGAAAAACAATCTGAGGGTTTTGGACAGGAGGGGGTTGGGAGGTTGGGTAAGCCTGGTGGTGGGTATTATGGAGGGCATGTATTGCATAGAGCACTGGGTTTGGTGCATAAACAATGAATTCTGTTACACTGAAAAGAAAATTAAAAATAAATAAATAAATAAATAAATAAATAAAAATAAGGGAAAAACATTATATCTCCATATTGGTTGGCTTGTTACAGTAACAAGTAATATCATAGTTTTTGTTTGTAGGCTTTGACTTCTATAAATTTGTCAACTATTTTGTAGAAGTCGTTCTTTACATATTGCATGTTCAGTGGACAACTTAGCCAGATTTGTCAATCTATATTTGTTCAAAGTTGATCAAAGAAATTTTTTTATTAATTTTATTTTTAAAAGTTTCTTTTTTATAAGAAGCAACAGATACAGAATTTGGAAAATTCTTGAAGATAAGCATAAGTTTGGCCAAAATTCATGAAATTCCTGTGTCATTGATATTTCAGAAATTGCCATAGCATCCATCCCCTTATTTCTTTGGAAATGATTTTCCAAATGTCTCCACATTTGGAAAAAATTCTTCTTTGTCAACAACTTCATCTTAAATGCTTATTATATTTTGTAACATCATTTTCTGTAAAAACAGATAAAATGGTAACTGATGACAATTATTGACATTAATCCACTGCTTTAGAATAATTAATAGAATCAAAATATTCAGTGTTATTTCTTCATCTTTGCAATCACTGTGCTATCACTGATTACTGCAAATGTACTGTTTAAATGCAAGAATATGCAATACTGTAGGAGTTGGAGGGATGAACTATGCCTGACGTGAGCGTAAATGACTTACAGGCGTTAGGAACTTACTCTTGAAATGAGAGTGTATACTGAATCTGCACGTGTCAGAGGCCAACTGCATAATTTGGGTCTCTGGGTTCACTTACATGTTGAATACAATGTTTGTAAATGATACATCATAAAAATGGTGGTAATTTAGAATTTAGAACACACACACACATGTATATAAAACTAAAAGTCAGTAGTAACTATAGCGATTGTTTAAAACTTGAACCAGAATTCACTAAACTTTGACCTTCAAGCCCAATTTGTTCAAGTGCCTGTTTTTATAAATATCTTTTCAATTGACCACTTTTTCAATGTATTTTCTAGGGAAATTAACTATTTTTCTGCTATAACAGAGTTGAGTAGCTATGACAGAGACTATGCAGCTTGCAAAGTCTAAAATATTTACCATCTGGCCCTTTATAGGAAGAGTTTGCCGACTCCTGACATAGATCAACCAAAGTTTTGGGGGCAAAAAGTAATTTTTTTACCTGTTATTTTTTAGAATTGCTATCATATGGTTGTAATAAAAAGCAGATGCCTTTTAATGGTTTCTTTTTTTTTTTTTTTTTTTTATTTTTAAAGATTTTATTTATTTATTTGACAGACAGATCACAAGTAGGCAGAGAGGTGGGCAGAGAGAGAGAAGGGAGGAAGCAGGCTCCCTGCCGAGCAGAGAGCCCGATGCGGGGCTCGATCCCAGGACCCTGGGATCATGACCTGAGCCGAAGGCAGAGGCTTTAACCCACTGAGCCACCCAGGCGCCCCAATGGTTTCTTTTTTAAATTCCCACTACAGACATTGCACATCTTATTGCCTGACTATTCCCAGTATGCCATCTTGGTGTATCTCAGGTTCAACCTGCAGTGTTTTGTGTCATCTTACTGAATAAAGATTATACATGAGTACCAAATAGAGTCTAATATAACATAAACCTTCCATGTTTATCAGTATGCTTTCTGTTTCAAGAGCACAACACCATAATTTATAAGGGGAGGTAGTCCACAAACATACAGGTAGTAAAACTGGGGATGAAATGTATGGCATAGTATGCATATACTTGCAATATCTATATATAAACTCCTATATCTCAGAAGGCCAGGCTAGGTTAAGTATATATTCAAGGGCCTGCTGAAATTATAGATGCCTCTACTTTCAGGTAGTATTTTGCCTTTTTTGATTGCCATGTGATATCTACCCCTATTGGTAAGCCAACACTAACTTTGTACTGGGACGAAAATAATTATTGATTCTTTATATATGAGTACCTTTCTAGTTAGCATCTTTTCTTATGGATTTTTCCTCCTCCAATTTACCTCTTAAAGTAATTCCTGAAGCCCATGGGTGATTTTAGTGTGGATAAAGCTTTTGGAGCCCAGGTCCATATGGCGTCTTTTGCAGGTAACATTGGTTGAATCCAAACCATGTGTGAATATAGCATATCCTTTAGATGTGTGCTCCTTTGGTTCCTTCAAGTCACAGCACTGTCAAAAAGGTAGCAACCCAGATCTGATCCTAACCTCTAATTAAGATATTTGAATGAGACAAAATGTGTGCCTTCCCCTCTAGGGAATACTCAGAGCTCACATAATCACAAAGGTTCAACCTAATTAAGACCCATAGTCTCTGTCGCAAGATTACATGTGTTTTCTTAATATTTTACACTAAACATTTAACATTCCATTTATTAGACTGTATTTTGTGTAATCACATTTCAAGATGTCATTTGTCATTTGTCGGGCCAGTTGATCATCCTGAGGATTTTGTCATTGCAGATTTCTCACACTGGGTAGAAATTGTGTGATGGCTACAAATATTTATTCTACAACATCTTTTCTTATAGGCATTGCTCTCATACCAGCCTGAAACTCATTTTATCAGAAGCAATTTATTTCTAGGCCCAGCTTCTTCAGAATCATTGGTTCTATTTTCATGCATGGTACATAACACTTAATTTTTATGTATTTTACTTTATCTCAATCACCTTTTGAGAATATATAGGAGTCAAAGGTGAAAATGATACTTTTTTTGGTGACCCGAGACATAAAGCCTTAAAAGCTGGTCATGTTTTCTTTAATCATTCCTGTCTTTTTTTTAGGACTTGAGGATATCTGCTTACATGCCTTCTCTTCTTTCAAGACTTGCAAATGGTTGATCATATTTATACTGAGGTCATTAAAGGTGTGATTTTATTTATTTCTCTTTTGAATATACTCTGAGAATGGAAGATTTATCATTACTATTATCAACTAATAAAAAAGCAATTATGTCACAAAAGATAATTATTTTTGCAAATACGGTGAAACAAATGTCATTTTAATTTAACACTAACAGCACCTTCCCAGAATAGAACCTTGTCTTTATCAGGTGCAGCTTTGGGTAAATCACTTGGAAGATGATTGTAGAGGAATCTATTTCCTGATTTCTAGACAGAGGGCTTAAGCCCCTTCTAGAACCAGCATGGTTGATGTTGTGGAAGGAGATTGATTTCCAGAAGAATCCTTTCAGTAAGCTCTTATCTCATTTGCAAATAATAAATGAGCATATCTGGAGAATAAATTCTTCAAACTCTTAAGTGACCTAAGAACTCAGAAAGTATTGAATTTTCCAACTTATTGGCCCATTTTGTAGTATGACTTCTTGTGGGAATTCTCTAAGAAAATATAAAGGAAGGGAACAAGACTTCTCCAAAGGCAGACCAATTGAAAGTTGAAGGAGTCTACTTCAAGTGTCTTACTCTATCTAAGACCCTTGAAAAGTTCATCGAATTCATTGCTCCTTACTGTCAATAGCTCAGTTCATCTCCTGGGCCTTGGGAAGCATTTATACAAAGCTACCTGCTTTGGTCATATAGGTGAAGATTGTGCTGTTAACCAGCATCTTCTTCTACCTCTTGTGATTAAAGAAGTGTCAGATGGCATAAAGCTTTAAGTACCACACTTCTCAGTGAGGAGGGAAAATATTTTTTTCTGGGCTTTGTGAAAAATGGTGAGGGTGACACATTTCTAAAGCCACCAAATGTCAGATTCAGTGTGTTTCCACTTCTTTGGTTTGGACATAAATATTAATAAGTAACAAGAATTATTTATTAATGATAGATGCTCAAATTCTTTAAACATGTATTTTATTGGTATGGGTACTGTTCCAACTGTTAAAAGAATAACAGTTTGCTGCAGTACTGATATATCTTAGCAGAGATACTAAGGGGAAGAGGAAAGAGAGCTGTAGAAAAAGATGTAAAAAGTAGCATAATTCTTAAAGTTCAATTTATCATTTACATGTAGAGGTCACTATTTCAATGATAGCTAATCATATCATATAATTATAATTTTGTCATCCAGTGTGGCAAACTGCTATCCAAATCGATGGGGTTACTCATATAAAAGTAATGCTTTCTTTATATTTCTTTGCAAAGTTGAATTATGTGTATTTAAACATTTCATCAATCATGAAGAGCAAGCCTAGAGATCTAAGTACAAATTATTCTTTTCCTATTGACAAGATAAGACTCAATCATTTTTTTTTTTTATCCTATAAGGATATACCAAAAGAGATAAAATTGTTTGTTTGAGGATATTGGGTTAAAGTATCTGGCACTTGATGTGGGAAACAAAGGCAGAAGAAAAATCATTAAATTTCCTTACTGCCTACAGCCCATCGATAAGTCTTTGAAATAGGCCGAGTGACATTCCTCTGAGGACTCAATGGCCTCGATGTTAACATTTTTCTAAGGGCCAATGGAAATCCTAGCCCCATCTCCCCTACCCCCACACCAACAAGGATCCAGTAAGTCTACTTTATTTTTTTTAATTTAATTAAATTTTATTTGGTGTGTGTGTGTTCCAAAAATCATTGTTTATGCACCACACCCAGTACTCCATGCAATACGTGCCCTCCTTAATAGCCACCATTAGGCTAACCCAACCCCCCATACCCCTCCCCTCCAAACCCTCAGTTTGTTTCTCAGAGTCCACAGTCTCTCATGGTTTGTCTCCCCCTCCTATTTCCCCCAACTCACTTCTCCTCTCCATCTCCCAATGTTCTCCATGTTATTCCTTATGCTCCACAAGTAAGTGAAACCATATGATAATTAATTGTCTCTGCTTGACTTATTTCACTCAGCATAATCTCCTCTAGTCCCCTCCATGTTGATACAAAAGTTGGGTATTCATCCTTTCTGATTGAGACATAATCCTATAAGTCTACTTTAACTAATAAAAATTCCTTTAGAAATTTCCTTTATCTCTAAACCCCCTAAGAAAAATGTTGGCAATTATCCCCAAGCATATGGCCCACCAATATACATCTGAAGGGTCTCATGACTAAGATTTCATTAGATGGTAAATAAATGACCTTTTTCCAAATAGCTAGCCCCCTCAGGTCATGGAAACATTGCTTCTAAACTTCCTTGGAGACTTACACTATCCCTAAAGGCCCTCCCAACTTGAAAGTATATAATGGGCCATTCCTCATGACCCCAGTGCAGCTCTTTCTGCCCAAGGGTCCTGTCCCTGTGCTTTAATAAAACCACCTTTTTGCACCAAAGACATCTCAAGAATTCTTTCTTGGCCATTGGCTTTGAACCTTAATATCTTTCCTACAACAGCACTGATTCATTAAATGAAGAGACATTAATGTAAAAGTGTTAACAAAAATGTTTATTATTCAGGAGAGTTTGATAGACTAGAAGGTCACAGGAGCTATAAGCATCCCATTTCTTCTATTTGATAGATTCATTGAGAGAAATGTGATAGAGGAGAGAGTGAGGGACCCAGAGGTGGAGGAAATCTCATCAGAACTCCTGAGAGCAGGTAGGGAAATAGCTTTGGATTAAGGGTCAGGAACTCTCAGTTTTTTTCCTGGTACTGTATTTAGCTATGTAGTATTGTGCAAATAGACTTAATTTCCAAGCTCCTCTCCCCTCATCTATAAGTACTTCCACCTCTCTCTATGTCTTATAATACTTGGTGGTATTCAAAAAGAATGCATGAATTAAAAAAGCTTTGGACCAATAAAAAGGATCATTTTGGGGAAAAGATAGTAACCAATTCGTGAAATGACCAATGAAGAATGACAGAAATCCATTATTAATTTATTCATGGAAGATAATAGTATGGAAATGGTTTTTTTAATTACTAGAGTATAGTACTGCAAGAAATATACACACAGATTACAAAGAATTCACAAAGCTAAGAGCATATCTTTAGAACTACTGTCCTAAGAATATGAACTAGTTTGTGTGTGTGTATGTGTGTGTTTGTGTACATGTGTGTATGCCTGCCCTAAATTTCCACTAAATTTGAATTCTCTGGATGGATTCTCACACAGATATGATATCCTATTACGTCCTCGTTTTCAAGATTTAAAATGAATCATGAAATTGGCCTGCTTCATTGCTCCATTTTGTCCACACACCCAAGTGAGAACTGAACAAATGCAAACAGTAGTTCAGAAATATCAGTCATGTTTTAGACTCATGAGTTGACCTCCTTTGTTATTGTCCAGAGATGGATAGTGGGACATACTTACAGAGTTGCTGCTTGGAGACAAGTGACAATTGATTCTGACCCCCGAGCATGCTCAAGCCACAGGGAAAAGCAGTCACTGGAAATAATCAGCCAATTTCTTAGTTATTGTTCCAGGAAAGGAACAACTTGCCTTCTAAAAGCTTCCTGAATCAGAGCACTTTCTCGATTAACTCACTCACAACCTGCCAAGATGCCAGCTGTTGAGAAAAACTAGTTCCATGTTGGGATTTTGGTTGTAAACTAAACCAGGAGGGTTCTCAGAGGCCAGCACAGTTCTGAAAGAGAATTAGAAAGAAAAGTTGTCTTATTAGTACGTATCCTCATGTGAATGAGTAGGATATTTGTCTTTTGTTTTGATTTATATATTGCTAGCAACTAAAAGAGTGCTTAAAACATGGCAGATGCTAGGGCATCTGGGTGGCTCAGTCGGTTAAGCATCTGCCTTCAGCTTAGGTCATGATCCCAAGGTCCTGGGATCAAGCCCTGCATTGGGCTTCCTGCTCAGCAGAGAGCTTGCTTCTCCCTCTCCCTCTGCCTGCTGCTCTGCCTACTTGTGCTCTCTCTACCTCTTTCAAATAAATAAAGTCTTTAAAAATTGGCAGATGCTTAGTAAATATTTTGTTTAATAGAGTGAATGAATGCTTGGCTGTGAAAATGGCAAATAAAGCAACCCACAGGGTAACATCGCCAGCCAAAAGATTATCAAATCAGGAATCAAAAAGCCTAATTGCAGAGCATCAGCTCTGGTGCCAAGTTGGTCAGTCACTTCCTGTTTCTACACCATTTTCACCATCTTTACAATGGGAGGGTTGTTCTAAGATCAAGTCAGCTAGAATATACATGGTTCTGTTCAAGATTGCTTCAAGCTTCCATGTCTCTCAAAGTAAGATGCAAGTTCTTCTCAGTCAAAATGAAGCCACTGAAATTCCTGAACATATTTAACTGAGACTTGCTGTCCAACATCACTTGGCTGAAAGACATGATGGACTAAGGTCGAATTATTATGTACAGGTAGCACATGAGTTCTGCTCCCTCCTCACTGACAGGCCATAAACAGAACATTTCTTGCCCAAGCCTTGAGTTTCTTGTTACAAAGTCTTGTGCCATACAACCCCACCCCCACCAGTCTAACTACTGCATTTTATCCTATTTTGCTCCAGGCAAGTTAATCTCTCTGTGCTCCCCAAAATACTGTTTATATTCTGGCACCTGAGAATTTTCTTGGGGTGTTCATCTGTCCTTGTTTCCTGCCTTCTTCCTTTCCTTCCTCCCCCTTCTCAATCCTGAAAAGGACAATGATATCTCAAATATTACATAGGAAAAAAAAAGGATTAAATAGAGAGTTGATGGCTAAGAAAAACAAGAACCCTGAAGTCCTAACTCCCAGGCTTCCACCAGATATGCCTCCATCACCTTATCTTTGCTCAACCCTCCTCCAGTCCTGGGTACTGTTTCTAATTTCCATGGGAATCCTTACTCTTTCCCTTTGTCTCCCTCTCCTACCTAAAAGTTTCATCCACAAATACATGCAGGTGCCAATCAGTCCCTTTCCCCCAGCTTCTCTGCTGCCATAGTGAGCCCTGGTGTCTCTTCTGCTTGATATGTTTCCTTGAAATTCTTTCACTCTGGGAATTTTCTCCCCATTCTATATCAGGATGAGCATTCTTAGAAGGCAAGGATAAATTAGTAATGTATTCAATTGCAAATAACATAAACCTACTGCTGGTAATTTAAATAAAAAAGATGGTTTGTATCAGAAAGTCCCTGAGTCAGTGGTTATTGACACTATTTCTTCTGCCCAAGGATGCATAACTTCAGGGATTCTGGTTCTAGTTTTCTGTTTTACTATTTTTACTGTGTTCATTTTCATCACTTTTCATGTTTTTCAGTGATGCCGAAAGGACAATAAGTGTTCCAGACATGATATCCAAAATGCTGGAGGAAGCACAGGCTTTCTCTCTCTCTCTCTCTCTCTCTCCCTCACTGCCTCTAACCCCACAGCCCCCTCAGTTTTAGTTTTTCAGAACTGTCCCCAGAAAAGTACGGTCTGTTTCATGAATAACAGGGTCATTCCTATTGGAAAAGAGGCTAGAGATTTGAAAACAGAATAGGCACCTTTGATGGTGATCAGTGATGTGTTGTTGCTTGGGAATGGCTAGCTGACTTCCCTTAGCACCAGGTATCCATCAGCAAAGAAAGGGAATGGACAGTTGGACAGTTTTATCCAAAATTACCTTTCCAGTTGATCTCTCTCTTCCCTTCATTACAAATTTTTCCATACTTCCACTGATGCCCTCTTCCAACCCCCAGATGTGAAACAACCCATGTAAGACTTAAGTTCTCCCATAAGGCCTTTGATCCTTTGATGATTCCTCTAACAAGATGTCCACCTTTTTTTTTTTTTTTTTTTTTTGCTTATATAACATTTGTCCTCCTCTCCTTCTCTTGATTTGGACAAGAATGCTGCATTATCGCTTAGCATGAAGGATGGGAAGATGAAAATTGTAGTACTTCTCTGCCATTAAATTTATGGTCTGGGATGAGTTACTAAACTTTAGAATGCCTCTGTTTCCTCCTGTCTAAATGGGGATGTTAGCACACCTGCCTCATATGGTCGTATGACCATGGACTCTGTCAGTAACGTAACACACTTAGAATGGTATATGACACATAGAATTCAGTGATTTCCAGTCCTTCAACTATGATTGCTGTTATCTCTGTTAAACCCTCTGGACCTCAGTTTCTCCCCTCATAATGGGGAATTAGATGAGATTATTTCTCAGGCTCCTTTTGCTCTCATATATTATTCCTATAAAAAAATCCTAGAGAGCCTTTCACACAAGAGTCTCAATAAATATGTTCTAAATTGAATTGGCAGACCTAAATAATAGAGCAAATCATCAGTAGAACTGTATCATGTATAACCTCTGACAGGATTGAGCTGCAAATGTTAAATGGTTTCCTATTGCTTCTGCTTATTAGATGGGAAAGTATCCATTCTCATTTGAGAGAGAAAAATATTCCTAATGGAAATCATTTGTGGTCTAACTTCTGATGTTCTTCTTGCTGTTACAGATTGCTAGCTACCACGGGCAGACAGAAAACTGACCAGTTTCCAGCTTCAAATTGAGAAGCAGATTGATTTCCGGGACTCTGAAATTCTTTCCATTACCTCAGTGGCTTGTATCCCCCCGCTCAAGCCACTGACAGTGGGCTTTCTTAGATAAAGCTGGCATGTCATGAATGGTGTTATCCCGTCTGTGACATGCCTCTTCATTTGCACCATTTATGATGAAACTGTTCAATTTTTCCTATATGTTTACTCCCCATGGAAGTGAAAATTAATTTGGCAGTTGCAGTGCCAACCTGCACCATAAAACTCCAGTTACTTCTCATGTGCGTATGAAATGCCCCTCACAAGTGAGATTCTTAAGCTCTTGATGTTGAACAAATGTTTTTCTGGATATAGGTTGCCTATATACCTTGGTGGCCACATTACATCCAAGATGTTAACAGCAGGCAAGCCGAATCCACTGTGAGGGTCTAAGCTGAAAGACAAACCACAGAGAGAAAGTGAGCATTCAGTAGGGCAGCAGTTTAGGAAGAAAAGATGGTCACAGGTCAGAGGAGAATGTAGACTGCTGAGTTACCACCATTGTTGAAAATTAAGTTAACTGATATCAGGACACCTCAAGTGTGTGGGCGTGCATGTGCATCTGTGCAGACCATTTCATTCCTTGCTGGAATAGAAATAAGACTTGCGGTACTTTCTCACAATGACACATTTCTAGCATGATACACTTTCGATTGAGTTCTTGAGGTGAAGTCATCTATGTACAATATACATAAAATTCTCAACCTACCACATTCCCTTATAAATCTGAAGCAAATGAAGTGACCATCTTTCTATGAGGCACAGCTCAAGCCTTCTAAGAACAGAAGATCAAAACAGTTTGTTTATCTCTCATCCTTTGTTTTCTAATCTTCTTTCTTTTTTAAGATTTTAGCTTTATGAAGATGTTCACTCCCATTAACATGTTAATAGCCAATTCCTCTCTTCTGTTGAGTTGTTTGATTTTGCACACCTGTGGGCAGTTCTGTATGAAAGGGGGTGAGCAGCTCATTTCTGCAATCGCAAAGCTCCATGCATGGATTCCTCTGGTGTGCACTGGGTGGGCCCTAAATCCGTGAGTGTAGACCGCCCCTCCACTAATCACATCACCAAATGGAGTTTGCTCTAATTTGCTTAATCACTCAGCTGTAATTGAATCCTGATGGGAAGCTGGGTTTCCATCCAGAATTATTCCCCTTCTCCTGCTGAGAAGGTGGGTAAAGTAGCCATTTCTTCTCCCTAGCAGCCCCAGGACAGTTTGCAGATGGTTTCATTTCTCCATATTCCATGATGTTTTCCAGAGTTGGAGGAATTATGGCGTGGAGACTGTAGGCCCAGGAATTTCTCCTGTTGTTCTCTCTCTCTGCATTATTGTAAACCTTGTAAAAAAGCATAATGATCCTCCCCTTCCTTCCTTCTCCCTATCCCACCCTCCTAAGAGCTCTCTAAAAACGTTTGACTAGAATATGTATACAAGTGTGCTACTTCTGCCTAAGCTGGTTACAGCCAGTTTGGAGTGCCCAAGCCAGTGCTTCTCAGAACCTGCTCCCCTAGCCACCCGTAGTCGTCTCCCCTAGAGCAGTGGCCTCAGAGTGTAGTCCCCAGACCAGCAGCACCAGAATCACTGGAGAAGTTGTTAGAAGCGCAAATTCACAAGCCTTACCAAACCCACCGAATGAGAATCTCTCCAAGTGGGACCAGAAATGGGTGTTTTAACAAGTCCTCCAGGTGAACTAATGCCTAAGAATCACTTACCTAAAGCTCTTGCTAAAAATTCAGATTCTTGGACCTGCTGTACTACTTACTAAATAAGTGTTCCAGAGGTAAGACCTGGGCAGGTACGTGGGTATACATATATATGTATATGTATATGTATGTAAACATATACATATATATGTATATGTATGTAAACATATACATATAATATGTATATATATGCACATATACATATAATATGTACAAAAATAATTCTAGATGTACAGAGGAGTTGCAAAGATAGAAGTCCCCTCTACCCTCCCCTTCCCCAAGTTACCCCGAATATTAATATCTTAAATAGCGAGTGTACAGGACTCAATGGAAAAAAATACTGCTACCTCAATTACAGATTTTATTCAGATGCTGCTAGTTTTTACATGAATGTCTTTCTGTCCCAAGATCCAATTCAGTTTTCAGTTTCTCAGTCTTTTATTTTGTGACCTTCACAGTTTTGAAGAGCGCAAGTCAGATGTTTTGCAGAATGTCCTTCAGTTTGAATTTTTATATTTTCTCATGATTAGATGAAGGTTATGGGTTTAGGGGAAGACTAAAATACAAATGGAGTGCGCTTATCATCACTGAGATGACTTGAAATCAGCCAGCAGCACCTTATTCGTTACTTAGTAGTGCTGTTAACTTAATGATCCAGTTAAAGTGATCCACTGTCTGGAATTTCTCTACTCCAAAGTTACTATTTTTCCTTTCCGATATTCTTTAGAAGCAAGTCCCCAAGTGTGGCTTTAACTCAAAGGTAGAGGAATTAATCTCCACCTCTCTGAAGGAAGGGGATCAAAGAAGTTGTAGGCATATGTTAAAACCACCAGAGTAATTAATAAATATTTCGGGGGAAATAACATTTAAGCTATATAAATGTTCTGCATCTCCTTACAGTTTCCCACACTAACTTGAGCATCTATCAGTGCCTCTTTTGTGCAACATTATTACTATCGTGTTCTCAGGGTGATATTGCATTTCTCTCATTCCTTCTACATTTATTACTTCGAATTGTTCTGTACAGAAAATTAATTCCTTCTCTCTTATTTATATATTTATTTGGTCTTTTTTTTTCAGTATGATCTCATACTGAAATACTGTATTGTATTCTTTGGATAATCATTTAATACCATCATTACTTATTTTGTTTTTCATATTGTTCTAGCTTTGCTGACTGGACACGCTTTTAGGTGGCACCTGTGTCCTATTGATGTGCCCATAATTTTCTTTTTCCTTTGTGTTCTTCTTACTTCCTGACACTGTAGGCTCATCTTGTGTTTGCCCTGCCCTAGCCTTAGAATCAGCCATTTCTTCAAAGAGAAAGAACCATCTTTTTGTTGAAAGGTGGGATTTTGAAACCAAAACTGGGGTCCTAGGAGGGCTGGTTGCTCTGGAATGTCATTGCTTCTAAGCTCTCTCAGTGGACATTGTGTAGTAACCCATGGATACAAGAATCCATCTAAAACGTGAGTTTCCACGGATAGTTCAGACCCTTTCTGGCACCACATGGTTCATGCTAGCCTTACTTTTCTGCTTGTGCATAAATTCTTTAACAGTGAGAATCCTGGCTCATGTTATCTACAATTTATTTACTGTTTTTGTTCAACTTGAGCATGGAAAGCAGTTCCAGAATTGCTAACTCATATCCCTGCAAACAATATACAAATCAGAGTACCATTTTATGTTCAGTTCTTTTACTCTCTAGCTTTAGAGTTTCCAGTCAAAACACAATTTTTAAGTTACTTAGGTCAACTTATTTTCTACTCATCTCCGTCAGTAAAATTTCCTCATATGTTAGTAATACACTTAAATTCATTTGTCACAGTCCACATTCCACTCTAGGATCCCTTGACATCCTGGATGATTTTTTAAATTTTGCATAAGTCCGGTTATCATGGTGTGTTGTTTTTAAGGTTTTGTGGAGTCATGCATCTACTACTATAGTACCGTACGGAACTTCACCATTACCCCTAAATTCCCTTGTGGGGTCCCTTTGTACTCAACCCCTCCTCTCAACCCTTGGCTTCCACGGATCTATTCTCCACCCCTATAGTTTTGCTTTCTCTAGAAGTTCGTCCGAACAGAATTACACAATATGTAGCCTTTTCAGTGGGGCTTCTTTCACTTAGCAAAATGTTTTTAAAATGTATTCATGCTCATCCACAAATCATCAGTTCCTTTTTGTTGCTGAGTAGGGTTCAGTTGTAAGCAATTACTAGTTTGTTTATCTCTTTACCTGTTGACAGATGTCTTAGTTGTTTCCAGTTTTAGTGATTATGAATAAAGTTCCTATAAACATTTGTGTGCACATTTGTGTGAGCACAAGCTTTCAGTTCATCTGGATAAGTACCTAGGATTGGAACTGACTGCTGCTTGTTATGTTATCTCTATATTTAACATTTTGGGGTTGCCAAACTGATTTCCGCAGTGACTGTACCGTTGTACATCCCTTCCAGCAATGAACAGACATTCCTATTGCTCTGCATCTTCTCCAGAATTTGATATTGCTGTTTTTTAAAGCTGTTTTAGTAGGTATTGTAGTAGTATATCTCTGTGGTTTTAATTAACAATTCCCTAATGACTGGTGTTGAGCTTCTTTTCCTGTGCTTAATTGCCATCTATTTTTGTGCGTGTGTCTATTCAGATGTTTTGCCCACTTCCTCTTTTTTCTATTGCTGAGTTTCAGTTCTTTATATATTGTGGATACCAGTCTTTGATTAGGTGTATGATTATCTCCCAGTCTTTGGCTTGTGCTTTCATTTTCTTAATACTATTTTTCATAGAACAAAAGTTTTAAATTTGCATAAAATTTGATTTGATTTTATCTTTTTTTTAATCTTTTTTTTTCTTTATGATTTGTGCTTTTGATCTCATATCCAGAAACTCTTTGCAAAACCTAAGACCACTGCAGATTTCCCTTTGTCTCCTTCTAAGTGTTTAATAGTTTCATATTTTAGACTTAGGTCTCTCAATCCATTTGAAGTTAATTTTTACATGCAGCATGAAGTATTCGTCAAGATTATTTCTATATATGAATATCATTTTTTTCAGCATCAGTTTTTGAAAAGAATATCCTTTATCCACTGATTGCCTTTGCACCTTTGCCAACAATCAGTTGACTATGTTTGTGTTGGTCTATTTCTGGACCTCTTTTCTGTTCCATTGATCTTAAGTGTCTATCCTTTTTACAATCCCACACTGTCTTGATTACTGCAGCTGCGGCTTGGGGTTGATAGTAAGTCTTGAATTTACGTAGTTCAAGTTCACCGATTTTGTTGCTCTTTTTCAATTGTTTTGACTACTCTGGTTCCTTTCATTTTTGGTATAAATGTTAGAATTAGCTATTGATACATATTTTTAAAAGCTTGCTGAGATTTGACTGAGATTGCATTGAATCTATAGATGAAATCGGGGAGAGTTTATTTAAATGATTTTTAAAAATTTCTTTCAGCCATGTTTCATAGTTTTTAGAATATAGCTCCTATACATATTTTGTTAGATTTATACATAAACACCACATTTTAGGTGATATTGTTAATGACATTTTTTTCTTTAAAATCCTAGTTGTTCGTTGCTGATCTGCAGGTACATCATTGACCTTTGTATTTTGAATTTATATCCCACAACTTTGCTTAACTCACCTTTTAATTCTAGAAGATTCTACAGAGACAATCATGTCATCTGCAAAAAGAGAGAATTTCATTTTTTTTTCTTTTGCCAGCTGTTTGTCTTTTGTTTCTTTTCTTTTTTGTTCCTTATTCCTCTGACAAGGACATCCAGTACAATGTTGTATAAGAGTTTTAAGATAGGACAAAATTGCCTTGTCATCTCTTACTATTAAATGTGATGCTTATTGTAGGCTTTTTGTAGATGCCTATTATTAGGCTTAGAAAGGTCTCATCTAATCCTCGGTTATAGTTTTTATCATGAATGTATATTGAATTTTATTTAGTGCTTTTTCCATATGTATTAAGATGATCATATGGTTTTTCTTATTAATTTAAACATATATAAATTATAATGCTTGATTTTCAAATAATGAATCAACTTTGCATTCCTTGGGTGAAATCCACTTGGTTATGCATGATGTATTACTATTTCTTGTATATTGCTGGATTTATTTTGTTAGTATTTCTTAAGAGTTTTGCAAGTATGCTCATAAATGATATTGGTCTTTTTTAAATAATATCTTCATCTGATTTGTGTGTTAGGGTAATAGCAATCTTATGAAATGAGTTATTTTCTCTCCTTTCCAATTTTCAGTTAGAAATTATATGTAAATCATGTTTTATTTCTTCCTTAACTGTTCGGTGGAATTTATCAGTGAAACCATGTGAGCCTGGATCTTTTTTTTTTTTTTTTTGAAGTGTGTGTGTCTATGAATTTGTTATCTTTAATATATGTAGAACTATTAGTATTATCCACTCTGCCCTCAGTTTGTGTCTTTTAAGAGATTCATCCATTTCATTTAAGTTGCTAAATATATTGGTATCAAATAATTTATAATATTCCCTTACAACCTTTTGCTGTCTGTGGGATCTGTCAGTAAGGTTAGCCCCTCTTATTCCTGACAGGATAATTTGTGACTTCTTTCCTTTTGGTCAGCTTTGACTAGAGATTTATCTATTTTATTAATCTTTTCAAAGAAGCAGCTTTTAATTTTACTGATTTTTCTCTCTTATTTTTCTGATTTCGGTTTCATTGTTTTTTGCTCTTTTATCATGTCTCTCTGCTTTTTTGGGAGCATGGTTAGTTAGCTCTCTTTCCCTCTTCTTTCTTAAATAGACGCTTAGGTTTCTATTTTGGCTGTCTCCTCTTTTCTAACATAAGCATTTGATGATTATGTATTTCCTGTTAAATACCACTTTAGTTGTAATCTGTACATTTTGTACGTTCCACTTTCATTTTCATTTAGTTTTAAATATTTTAGACTTTCCCTTGACAATCCCTCTTTGACCCACAAGTTATTTAGAAGTGTGTTTTCAAATTTCCAAGTGTTATTAATTTCTAGTTTGATTCTGTTAGGCATGGTGACATACTTTGTACAATTCCTATGCTTTTAAATTTGTTATTATTGTTTTTTTAATGGCCCAGAGTATGGTTAATGAATGTCCCATTTACACTTGAAAAGAATATATACTGTTCTATTGTCCTATGGATTGTTCTATAAATGTCAATTAGGTCAAGTTGGTTGATAATGTTATTGAAACTCTACATTTTGAAAAAATGACCATTAGAGATTTTATGCATACTGAAAATTAAGAGCCACTTACAGAGAGCTAACACTAATTGAGCTAAAAGTGTAATGGAGCTCAACTTTGGATTAGAGTTCATAGTTTTCTGTTTGTGGAAGCTTAGTACCATTCACCCAGCTGTCCATGCTCGAGGTGTAAGCTTGATAATAACTACCTCCCCAGCACATTACAAGAACAAGTTTATCCATTTTCTTGGCCTCTAGGTCTTCTGTCCATTGGATGGCTTTTGTTACCTTTCTACAAGTATTCTCTCTACCCCTTTCATCTATACCAGCCTTTTTAAAAGTGTATTTTATAAAATACTAGATCCAGGGGCTGCTACTAAGCAAGAGGTGCAGTAGAGAGGACTGTATCAATTGCTTAGTAAACTGCTACATGTTACCCTGTCTTGAAATTCATAATGATAATTAATTTCATCACAGATCTGAGAAGTCTGGAGTCAACATCTATTTTTCTATTTAATCCCCTCACATTCTAACCAAAAATACATGTTACTAACTACCTTTTAAAATTTTTAATATTGGATAATATACAGAAAACACATATTTGAAGGTTGGGCACATTGTGTGTGGTCACTAAAGTTTGTTGCTCTGATTTACAGTCATTGGTGTTCTTGTTGTTTTATTTTTAGATTTATTCCATTGGCTCTGACCTTTAAAAGTTGGGATGAATATGAAGGTGAAAAAAGTCCTGGGAATGCAAACACCAGAGAAGCCACAGAAATTCACCCGAGTTTTATGTCTTTCAGTACATTTTTATTGTAGTGTATTGATTGCAGTTTTCTTGTGGTATATTGCATTCATTTTAAAGACCTTCACCCCCCCCCCCCAGTTTGTCAGCCTAAATCTACCTCCCCACAATTGATATCACTGGTGTTCCTGGGCATCATTAGTCATTTACAAGTGCAGTGCTAAGAAAATCAGGCTGTGCAATGTCATGGAAGGTGCACCAAGTATGAATAACAGCTCAGGACTTAGCATGGCATCTTAAGCCTTCCTCATTCAGCATCACCAAGGGAGTGCTGTGCACTCAGAACTCAAAATTCTCTCCTCCCCAGCTACTCACCCTGGTTCCTTTGGTATGTCTGAGGGAACTTTATTGACACTCTGCTTTCTTTTCTTAAACAGGTGGGCTCTGCATTGCACAGTCTGTGAGAATCCCCCAAGAACGCAAAGACAGAACTATTGACTTTGATAGAATTATCAAACAGCTCCTGGACACCCCCAACTCCAGGGCCGTCGTGATTTTTGCCAACGATGAGGATATAAAGTAAGGATGACTGGTGAAATTCATTAATATGCATGCTGCAACTTTAGGAGACAGAAAGATCAGGATACTGGCAGAGAAAGGGGAAAAGATAGCACAGAAGCAAATCTATAATTACACAGTGGCAAAGTCTGTTCGTGCTTTCTCCCCTACATGAGTAGTTATAGCAAACCATGGGAGCAGCAGTGTGTTGCTGTCATGTCTTCCCCCTCTATTAGCAAAATAAATGTATTCAATTACTTGTAAAAAGAGAAAACCACTAGACCTTTTAAAGATTCTTTTATTAAAAATATAACCAAATGTAACAGACTTTTATCTGAAGAATGGTTCCTCTTAATGTAAAAGGAAAGAAAAAAAAAAAAGTCATATAATTCTGGCTGTATTGCTACCGCTTTAGACCCAGTGTGTTCCAAACCAACCTTGTCTACCAGTATGTCTCTAATTCATTTCTTCCTCTCTTTTCTTACCTCGATCCTCCCTGGAGTCAAAAATTCGACTGGAATCTTGACTCCCCATTTTTCCTCATTCTTTGCATTCTTGGCCAAGCCAGGTAGAGTTAACCTTTGTTTCTAGAAGATAACATGCCCAGAATGTGTTTCTAAGACAGAAACAAATGTGCCTGATTTCTTCTCTGCCCACTACCACCTTGTTCCAGAATATTTATTTATTTAAAATAAACAGTAATTACACCTGCTTAAAAAACTATTTTAAAAAATCTAGGTTATAAAAAAAGTTCCATTCATCCTGCCCTTAGCTAACAAGTTCTCTTTAGATACAATGGCTAATGGCTAGGTTCTTGTATATTCTTCTAGAGACAGTCTGCATTTCTTTGCACAATGATGCATACTGTGTGTACATCTTATTCTCTTCCCTGCTAGCCTTTACTTACTATTTTATCGTGGATATCTATGAATATCAGTACCTATCTCTTCAGTCTTTCCAATAGCTGGGCAGAATTTCATTTTACATGCATGTTGTGATTTATCTAAATGCTCCCTTATTGATTGACATTTGATTACAGACTTTTACAATCATAAATAACACTGTGGTAAACTTTCTTTTACAAAAATCTGTGCACCCAAATATAAATATATAAATACATCATATTAATATAAACATTCTATGCAAGAGTTGGATATATAATATTAATATAACACAATTATATATTAATATGCAATTATATAATTTTATATATTTACCTATGTGTTTTTAACATAAGTCCCCCGAAAAGATGTTTCCAGGACAAGGTGTGTTCTAATATGATTATAGTTTTCCAAAGAGTTTTTACTAGTTTACATATCCACTGATGTGAACAAACTGTATGGAGTTATTTAGTATTTGTCTTAGATAAAATATAATACTTAATTTGAAGTTTACTAAGAGAGAGTTTAAGAGCCCAAGCCATTATTGCATCCTGCTTGGATTACTGCATTTTCCTCATCACGAGGCTCCCAGTTCTGTGTCTCTCCCCTCCACGCGCACCCTAAATGCTGCCCCTGAAACCACTGTGTCACTTTGGGAGGTTGCCCCACTGTTGCCCCTTCTGCTTCCCAACTTCTGAGCCTCAGTTCTCCCATCGGTAAAATGAAAATCCTTCTGAGTTCTTTTTGTAGTTATCCAGCCTCGTCCTACCGTTCTAAACCTATTTCATTCCCTGCTCCTTCACGTTTTGTGTTTCCTCATTCCTGGTCTTTGTGTGCTCTGTCGCACACACCTGGAAGGCTTTTCCTTCCTTACTTTCTCATAATGGTGCCGTCTCTAGTGTGGCTTTCTGAGGGAAGACGTCTCTACACAATGCAGGTTTGGCACATTCTTCATAGTGAATGTCACTGATGTTATTTTACATCACTTGATCCTTTGCTTAGGGTCCACCTTCTCTGCAAGTCCCTAAGCATCTCTGGGGCAGAGCTGATGCCTCATTTAACTTCCTTCTGTATCCTCAGTTCCTATCATGGTGTTCGGTACAAAGTAAATGCTCAAGGAACAGTACTGAATAAATGAATGAGTAAAGTCACTATGCTAATGAACTCTATTTAATAATTTAAATACAAACTTCTCTGTCTGGACTTCACAATGCTTTAAAATGTGTTCCTAATTTAACATTTAGACCCCCACTTCCACTCACCCACTACCACACCCAGAATACATGGCTCTGGTCCCGCACAGTCCTGATTGATCCTCCTCATGGCCTTTATTTGTGGTGTTTTTTTTCTCTCCTTCTCCACTTGTTGAAATTGTCTGTTTTTCAAAGTCTAACTTGAACATGCCCTTCTCCATAAAAAGGTTTCTGGTGACCCCTTAAATGTATTACTTCTCTCCTTAAAAATTCTCCAGTGTTGCTCTTAGGGATTTTTCATCTACACTTTGGGTTATTGTTATTTAAAAGATTTTGTTTTCATAATATTACTCTTGGGTCGTTGTTTTGTTGTTGTTGTTGCTGTTTTGGTGGGTTTTTGTTTTTGTTTTTGACATATCTTATTCATCTCTGTTGATATCTTTCTTAATTGTCTCATAAATGCTTTTCATAAATATTTTATATATTTTCCAGATATGTAATACATTGATAAGTGTGGCTTTTTGTTTATCTCCACATACATTGTACATGTCACATAAAAAATTACCACAAATAGCTCTGATGACTAATTTTTTTTTAGTACTCTTGACTTGTAGGTAATGTGAGGTTTTAATTTAGGATGTAAAAATGCATGCAATCTGCTCAATAAGTATGCTCATTCTTTTGTTTTGGGGTTTGTTTGTGTGCTGAATATTATTGCATACTGTGATTCATAGCAGTGATAGCAGAAATAGTTCTTGAGCACAGTGATAAAATTTAAGTACCTATATAATTTCCTTCTAAAACATGATCTTAAATACACGGATGTCTGAAGAGTACTGTTAACTCACAATGTTATATTATTTATTTTTTTCAGAAGATTTACACTGTAAATGGGAAATTTGAGATTTTTTAAGAACATTAACTTCAAATACTTTGTAAGAGAATGGCAGTGAGAAGACAGTAATGTCTATATTTTAAAGCTAAAATAAATGCAAAGTAAGTCATGGGTACCGATAATTTGGATTTAAGACAAGGGTGAATCCTTTTTCTGGAATACTTTATTCTGATTATAAAAATAATACCTAGCTACTGTATATCTACTGGAAAAGGGAAAAGTTTTTTTTTAATTGTTGCTCTTTATTGCAAGGAGCCATTAAGTTTACTTTGTCTCCTGATTATCTAGAAAAAAATAAAAGTTAAATAATTTCCTATAAAATTTGCAAACCCAATACTCAGAGATAGCATAAAATTCTGGGTTAATGTTTGCCAGCTCTTTCTTCTAAACATACATAGATTTCCCCCAAAACAATCCCCTGCTCTTTATCTCCCACTTTTTGTAATTCACATGTCACTTTTGATGCCATAAGTATCTTTAAATGGTTTAATCTTGTTTATCATTGTCAATAAATCCCACACTTCTCCATTTATATTAAAATGAACATCCGCTTTTTGCATTTATGTAGTTTTGTCTTTTTTCATGTTTTACTTGGCTTTTGGCCACCTTTGCAACTTCTTCAATCTCAGCAGTGTCTTCCAGGTGGAATATTAGGTCAACAATACATTGTGTATTATCGTTATTTTTCCGTGCTCTCAGATGGCCCTATACTCCTGTCTGTATATACACACGTACAAGCAACATCTAGGCAGCTTTTTTTTTATATATGAGTTGTATAATCTCTTGCAGTTTTTTAAATTGATTTTTCTTTTTAACAAGTGCTTGTGGAAATCTTACTCAGTATATTCCGATTGTTTCCTGGTCCATCCCCCCTGTCATTTGTTCAGACAGTTCCCTGCTGCTCTGCACCGAGGCTGTCTGCAGTCATGAACATATGTTTTTGAGAGAGTATTTGATCATTTTCTTTGGACTGATTAGTAGAAATCACATCTCTAGGTCAAGGGTACAAATAATTGATTATTTTTATTAAAATTATAAATGCACATATTAAAAAATTAAAATATGACTGGAAATACTTTGATGCAAACAGCAGAGTCCTGTCCCTTCAGACTTCAGACCTTGGGTGGACTGGTCAGACACCGAAGTTGCCATCCATGAGAGGGTCTCTCTATGTCAGTATATAGAATTCTTTTTCTAGGGTGGTCCAGATTTTTCCAGAAAAGTTATTTTCTACCTCTGGTGACACTCCCTTAGTTTCTAACATTCTGTCAGCAGAAGGGTAGATTTCCTAGAGGGTCTTACCATTTCAATACTTAGCGGTAAATTTAACTTACCTTCCGTCCCTTCACCTTCAACTCACCATCTCCAACTCACAACCTTCTGGTATTTTGATGTTTACAATATCAGAACCTATTCCTTAAAATTTTATTACTAAATTACCATTCCATTTTCTGCCTGGAAGAACAAGAAAGAAACCTAAGGTTTTGCTATTTTATATACAACCTTTCAACTGATTCTCCTTTATTTGGCCCTGTACCTTTGTGGTACTTAGTATCTCCAAGTCTTGAGAAACAAAGAAACCGCTACTCCTGTGGTACAACCCACCAAAGGAGCTTTAGTTGTAGCTTCTTCTGATCGACAATTACCTCTTATCTACTTCTTCTTTCAAAAAAAAAAATGTTTAATAACTTTACTATGAATGATTAGTTTCCTTTTGTTTTATTTGCCTTGTTGCCCTTTTTATTTGTGTACTATTTTTATTTATGAATATGGGCTGTAAAATTTTCAAGTATAACATACATGTTTATTTTAATAATTTAAGACCCTTAATTTAGATCAGCATGTTGCTTTCCAGAAATTATACACACCACCAGCAATGAATGCAAGCACTCATTTCTCCAGCCCCATGCCCAAACTCACAAACCAAACCAAAACAAAACAAATCTCTTGGCCAACATGAGAACCAAATATGATTATCTTTCTTTAATTTATATTTTCCTCCTTTCTAATCTGTATGAATATTTATCTCCAGCTTACTGGTTATTTATATTTCTCCTTTTTTCTTTTGACTTTCAATGTTTCTTGTGTATTTTCCTCAAGCTGCATTGATTATTTTTCTTAGTGGTTTATAAGATCTCTTTATATAAGCAAGATATAAATCCTGAGGCATTCTTTTTTTTTTTTTTTTTTTTGCCATTGATTACTTACTTTTTGAGAACTGGTAACTTGCTTTTCTTCTGCTTCATTACTAGTACATATATGTTCAGCAGCTGCTCCTTATTAATATAACATTTCATGTTCTTTTTCACAGGCAGATCCTTGCAGCAGCCAAGAGAGCTGACCAAGTGGGCCATTTTCTTTGGGTAGGATCAGACAGCTGGGGATCCAAAATCAACCCACTGCACCAGCATGAAGATATTGCAGAAGGAGCCATTACCATTCAGCCCAAGCGAGCAACTGTAGAAGGTATGGGTTTTTTCAGTTGTAAAACACACTAAGAGAGTGATTTGTGCCAGGCAGGATGGTTAAATCATGTGTCTCTTTGAGGGTTTGGTGTTTTTTACATAATTTATGCAGTATAACTTCAAACATGTAGCCATGAAATGCAAATTAAGCCATATAGCCGGTCTGTTCTTTTGTTGATATTCCTCTTTTGAAGAGATCATGTATTTTTATAATAATTAGCATATTTTTTTTCATTATGGCACCAGAGCTTTCCAAGAGAAGAACATTACCATTAATAAGTAAAACAATAACACAACCCAAATGTACTTAAGTGAACTGCATTTTCTGAGAGAATATTTTCCCTTTGCAATTTATCCATTCTATAGCAGGATAACTACAGGGATCCTTTCCCTCTTTACCTTGTGGGGTTTCTTCCAGTGCCCACGATGGCAAAACATACCACTTCTCTTGGGCACTAACACCACCTTGTCTTCATGGGTCTCTTCTTCTTGCTCTCTTTCTCTTTTCCTTTCTCTTTCTCTTTCTCTCACTTTCTCTTTCTTTCTCTTTCTTGTGCCTTCCTAAATCACTGTCCTCTTCTTTTCCTTGCCTTCCTTGCTGCTTCATGATTCTTTAAGAGGAAGAAGAAGGAGAGGGCTTTTATTGGCATCCTTCTGATCTAACAAAAGTTGCTGATTATAATTTACATTTTCCTTTAATTTGAAAAGAAAACTTACTTCTAAAAGAAGATACTGTAAAGAAAAGGAGCTCCTCTGCTGCTGTTCTTCTTTGTGTTTCTTTTCTGATGGGCCAGGTCTCCAAAGATTCCCTAAAACATGCTGGCTTTGCACATTAAAAAAGCCTCTATCCTCTTACTCAAAAGGGGATCAAATATTTGCATTTCTTTCCATTCTGTCTCCACTCCAATATAATTAATTATTCTCCCCAGAAGACTGCATGGTCTGTGGAGACCTTTGTAAACAAGCCAGGTTGTGGTTCTGTCACTGTTGCCTTTCTGTGTTGTCTGGGGGAGATAAAGATCCCATGAGTCACCCATGTGTTCCTTGGGAGTCTTAGAATTCATTTCATTCCGCAGAACGTGTCCTGAGAAGATTGCTTATCTTATAACACAGACCAATGCACTTGCAGATGGGTTGCAGAATTAAATGACAGCATTTTAACCATCTCCACTCCTTTTTACTCAAAATTTTGAGTATCCGCTGTGTGTCTTGCTCTGTTACAAAAGTTGAAAAAACAAGATAAGGACAAAACTCTTAACTTCAAAGCATACAGGACTGAGAGAAGGTGTCAAAAATAGCTAATGACTAGGTCAAATGAGATACTGTGTAAGCGCAGTATGGAATAGATACCACAGGGCACAAAGGAAAGACTGTGGAAGTGTCTCTCCAGTGGTGAGGGTGTGGTTGGGGGATATTCCTGAGAGAAGGTAAAATGATGACTTTGAAGTTCATCCAGCAAACAATGAGAAGAATGTCTTGTTCTCCCAACCTACGGGGCAGGAACAGAAGAGTGAAGGACATACTGGGGTAACAGTAAATAATTTATTCTGCAAAATAGTCTTGCATTATAGTTCCGAAATTCTTTTAGTTCTTTAAAAGTTCCCATGTACAATGCATTGGGAGAACTCCTTTCTCCCCCAGAGTTCCAGTCACTACACCATTGGCCCGATTGGCTCCTTTCTATCCTTTAGGTCTCTGCTGCGATATTAATTTTCCTTGGAGGCTACAAGTGACTATTCCACCCCAGCTAAGTTTGAGTTAGAAGCCCTTTCTATTCCTTCCACAGCGTCCTACATGACCCCTACCATTGTAGCACTTCTTTAGTTGTCTCTGTCTGGAAACATATCTCTTATGCGCCCCCTCCATTGTACCCCCAGCACCTAGAACTTGGCCTGCATATGGCAGATTTTTAAGTGGATGGATGTGGTTGGATGCTGGAATGGATGGAGGAATCACAGACTACCTCAGGTCCTAGCATAAAATATAGTAGAAAAATGGGCCTGAGTTGGATTATGAAGGGTCTTGAAATTGTTCTAAGGAATGTGTTCTTTATTCTGAAAGTTTGGGCAGCATCTGAAAAGTGGATGTGATCAAAGGGGTTAGAAAGTTCACTCAGGTGACTTTATGAAGAGGTGATGAGTAGGAGTTGGGTGAGAGCCAAAGATCCTTTCTTCCTCAGCTGTAGATGCCGCATAGACATGGTTGCCCACATTCCATGGTTACCAACTCCAGTTTCATGATATTTATGGAAATGACTATGTATCTTAAAGTTTTTCATAAATTTTTGAAAAAAAAATTCCTGCTATGTATTTATGTATTTAGGGATGCACAGAGTTTTCTTTCTTTCTTTCTTTCTTGGATACACAGAGTCCTTAAATCAGACACAAACAGCATCCTAAATCTGTAAAAAGAAATTTTATACACACACACACACACACACACACACACACACACACACATATATATATATATATAGAGAGAGAGAGAGGATCCCAAACAACAGAATGAAAGAGAAATATTGTTAGCAATAGAAACATTGGGATGTAATGGAGCAGCAACTCTTTATACAAAACTCTCCATCCTTAACCAGATAGAAATGAGGACTTTTTGGTAGCTGGTGTGTGTGGCTTCTGTCTAACCAATATTGTCTATGTACATTATTACAAAGAACAGCATGGATTTGTTCACCCAGGAGATGAGACATCAAGGCTGTGGCTGTGCATTTACAGTGACACACTCCTGAGGAAGTAAAAAAAGAAATGCATTCACTTGCACTAAGGTTTCTGAACCAAGCTATGAAATATCACAAATGAAACTAATAATCAAGCACATTCTGTATTGGCAAATAAGTTTTCCTCTCCTGTCTATTTTTTTTTTCTTTCTGATGAATGTTCTATATTGATTTCTACTGCCGTGGAACATCCTCCAAATATTTATAACACTGCTATATCCCTGTATCTTTGTGTTTTATAATGCTATATGTACAGATGTAAACAGGAAGAGGCCAAGCAGTAATCAACATGATTCTTTTCTTTAGATTTATATTTTGAACATGTTCAGCAAAGTTCTGCATTTTTGGCTGGTCTCTTCTCTATCTCCATGAATAATTAACAATAAATTGCTTTAGGCCAAATTGCTAGCAAGCACGCGGCCTCTGTGAAAGTAGTGCTCATCTTCTTTTATCTTTTATCTGTATTTATTCTTCATTTATAGAATAAAGGACCTCTGTGTTTGCTAGCCAAGTGTGTTGTTCTTCCCCCTTTCAATTGGGTGATGATAGGAATTGTGCCCAGGAAAGGTCAGCTGTGGCCTCGATGGCTGCCTGGCAGTCAGAGGATATCTGGAGAATGTATCCACAACTCGGCAGCTTTCCTCCAGCTCCTGAGCCAAAACACTTCTGTAATATTTAGTTTCTCTGAATTGTCTGATGAGCCAAGGGATCCCTGGCATATTTCTCTCTTCTGTTGCCCCATTAACTAGGATTCTCTGTCGTCCTCTCCAGCCCCCAACAAGTTCTCAGAGAAAAAAAGAAAAAAAAAAAAAGCCCACATTGCCTTCAACTCTTTGCTCTACAAAGTGCTCTGCTTCTCTGAGAATAGGCGTCCAAAGCATCCTCTAATTATAGTCAACAGGGATCATGGACCAGCGTCTTTTCATCTCAGCCATCATCATTAACATTAGGGAGCTCGCGTAATGAAGGGTGGATTTTCAAAGCTAACTAAAATGGCTCTGACTATTGGTGATACTTTCAAATGGGGCTGCGGAACAGCTTGGTTCCTGAATTAAATCTGCAGTATATGTAGGAGAGACAAAAAGTGCTCTGGACCTGGCATAAAAAAAAAAACTTGGTTATTTCATGCTTTTTTAATTCAAGATTGAAATGAATTCTTTATTTTTCCTAAAGCCAGAGATCAAAGCTATGAAGAGCTGAACTAAAATATTTCTGGCTCCAATTTAGATGTGTCCTACTTTAGCCTTCCTTGAGTACCTGGAACATGCCACACATATCACAAGGTTTTTTTGTTTTTTTTTTTTTAATTTTTTATTTATTTTCAGCGTAACAGTATTCATTGTTTTTTCACCACACCCAGTGCTCCATGCAATCTGTGCCCTCCCTAATACCCACCACCTGGTTCCCCCACCCTCCCACCCCGCCCCTTCAAAACCCTCAGGTTGTTTTTCAGAGTCCATAGTCTCTCATGGTTCACCTCCCCTTCCAATTTCCCTCAACTCCCTTCTCCTCTCCATCTACCCTTGTCCTCTATATTATTTGTTATGCTCCACCAATAAGTGAAACCATATGATACTTGACTTTCTCTGTTTGACTTATTTCACTCAGCATAATCTCTTCCAGTCCTATCCATGTTGCTACAAAAGTTGGGTATTCGTCCTTTCTGATGGAGGCATAATACTCCATAGTGTATATGGACCACATCTTCCTTATCCATTCATCCGTTGAAGGGCATCTTGGTTCTTTCCACAGTTTGGCGACCGTGGCCATTGCTGCTATAAACATTGGGGTACAGATGGCCCTTCTTTTCACTACATCTGTATCTTTGGGGTAAATACCCAGCAGTGCAATTGCAGGGTCATAGGGAAGATCTATTTTTAATTTCCTGAGGAATCTCCACACTGTTCTCCAAAGTGGCTGTACCAGTTTGCATTCCCACCAACAGTGTAAGAGGGTTCCCCTTTCTCCACATCCTCTCCAACACACGTTGTTTCCTGTCTTGCTAATTTTGGCCATTCTAACTGGTGTAAGGTGGTATCTCAATGTGGTTTTGATTTGAATCTCCCTGATGGCTAGTGATGATGAACATTTTTTCATGTGTCTGGTAGCCATTTGTATGTCTTCCTTGGAGAAGTGTCTGTTCATATCTTCTGCCCATTTTTTAATATGATTATCTGTTTTGTGTGTGTTGAGTTTGAGGAGTTCTTTATAGATCCTGGATATCAACCTTTTATCTGTACTGTCATTTGCAAATATCTTCTCCCATTCCGTGGGTTGCCTCTTTGTTTTGATGACTGTTTCTTTTGCTGTGCAGAAGCTTTTTATCTTGATGAAGTCCCAGAAGTTCATCTTTGCCTTTGTTTCCTTCGCCTTTGGAGACATATCTTGAAAGAAGTTGCTGTGGCTGATATCAAAGAGGTTACTCCCTATGTTCTCCTCGAGGATTCTGATGGATTCCTGTCTCACGTTGAGGTCTTTTATCCATTTCGAGTTTATCTTTGTGTACGGTGTAAGAGAATGGTCAAGTTTCATTTTTCTACATATAGCTGTCCAGTTTTCCCAGCACCATTTATTGAAGAGACTGTCTTTTTTCCACTGGATATTTTTTCCTGTTTTGTCAAAGATTATTTGACCATAGAGTTGAGGGTCCATATCTGGGCTCTCTACTCTGTTCCACTGGTCCATGTGTCTGTTTTTATGCCAGTACCATGCTGTCTTGGTGATCACAGGTTTGTAGTAAAGCTTGAAATCAGGTAACGTGATGCCACCAGTTTTATTTTTGTTTTTCAACATTTCCTTAGCAATTCGGGGTCTCTTCTGATTCCATACAAATTTTAGTATTATTTGCTCCAGCTCTTTGAAAAATACTGGTGGAATTTTGATTGGAATGGCATTAAAATATAGATTGCTCTGGGCAGTATAGACATTTTAACGATGTTTATTCTTCCCATCCAAGAGCATGGAATGGTCTTCCATCTTTTTGTGTCTTCTTCAATTTCTTTTAGGAGTGTTCTGTAGTTCCTCGAGTACAGATCTTTAACCTCTTTGGTTAGGTTTATTCCGAGGTATCTTATGGTTTTTGGTGCTATAGTAAATGGAATCGATTCTCTAATTTGCCTTTCTGTATTTTCATTGTTAGTGTATAAGAAAGCCACTGATTTCTGGACATTGACTTTGTATCCTGCTACATTACTGAATTGCTGTATGAGTTCTAGTAGTTTGGAGGTGGAGTCTTTCGGTTTTCCATATAAAGAATCATGTCATCTGCGAAGAGAGAGAGTTTGACTTCTTCCTTGCCAATCTGGATACCTTTTATTTCTCTTTGTTGTCTGATTGCTGTTGCTAGGACTTCTAATACTATGTTGAACAAGAGTGGTGAGAGTGGGCATCCTTGTCGTGTTCCTGATCTCAATGGGAAGGCTGCAAGCTTTTTCCCATTGAGGATGATATTTGCTGTGGGTTTTTCATAGATAGATTTGATGAAGTTCAGGAATGTTCCCTCTATCCCTATACTTTGAAGCGTTTTAATCAGGAACGGATGCTGGATTTTGTCAAAAGCTTTTTCTGCATCAATGGAGAGGATCATGTGGTTCTTCTCTCTTCTCTTATTGATTTGTTCTATCACATTGATTGATTTGCGAATGTTGAACCATCCTTGTAACCCAGGGATGAATCCTACCTGGTCATGGTGGATAATCTTTTTAATGTGCTGTTGGATCCTGTTTGCTAGGATCTTGTTGAGAATCTTAGCATCCATATTCATCAGTGATATTGGTCTGAAATTCTCCTTTTTGGTAGGGTCTTTGCCTGGTTTGGGGATCAGGGTAATGCTGGCTTCATAAAAAGAGTCTGGAAGTTTTCCTTCTGCTTCAATTTTTTGAAACAGCTTCAGGAGAATAGGTATTATTTCTTCTTTGAAAGTTTGATAGAATTCCCCAGGGAATCCGTCAGGTCCTGGGCTCTTGATTTTTGGGAGGTTTTTGATCACTGCTTCAATCTCGTTACTAGATATCGGTCTATTCAGGTTGTCAATTTCTTCCTGGTTCAATTTTGGGAGTTTATAGTTTTCCAGGAATGCATCCATTTCATCTAGGTTGCTTAGCTTATTGGCATATAACTGTTGATAATAGCTTCTGATGATTGTTTCTACTTCCTTGGTGTTAGTTGTGATCTCTCCCTTTTCATTCATAATTTTATTAATTTGGGTTTTCTCTCTTTCTTTTGGATTAGTGTGGCCAATGGTTTATCGATCTTATTGATTCTTTCAAAAAACCAGCTTCTAGTTTCGTTGATACGTTCTACTGTATCTCTGGTTTCTACCTCGTTGATCTCTGCTCTAATCTTGATTATTTCCCTTCTTACGTGTGGAGTTGGTTTGATTTGTTGTTGATTCTCCAGTTCTTTAAGGTGTAGAGACAGCTGGTGTATTCTGGATTTTTCAATTTTTTTGAGGGAGGCTTGGATGGCTATGAATTTCCCCCTTAGGACCGCCTTTGCTGTATCCCATAGGTTTTGGAGTGAAGTGTCTTCGTTCTCATTGGTTTCCATAAATTGTTTAAGTTCTTCTTTGATCTCCTGGTTGATCCAAGCATTCTTAAGCAAGGTGGTCTTTAGCTTCCAGGTATTTGAGTTCCTTCTGAACTTTTCCTTGTGATTGAGCTCCAGTTTCAAAGCATTGTGATCTGAGAATATGCAGGGAATCATCTCAGTCTTTTGGTATCGGTTGAGCCCTGATTTGTGACCCAGTATGTGGTCTATTCTGGAGAAGGTTCCATGTGCACTTGAGAAGAATGAGTATTCTGTTGTTTTAGGGTGGAATGTTCTGTATATATCTATGAGGTCCATCTGGTCCAATGTGTCATTCAATGCTCTTATTTCTTTATTGATTTTCTGCTTCGATGATCTGTCTATTTCTGAGAGAGGCGTGTTAAGATCTCCTACTATTAATGTATTCATATCAATATGACTCTTTATCTTGATTAATAGTTTTCTTATGTAATTGGCTGCTCCCATATTGGGGGCATAGATATTTACAATTGTTAGATCATCTTGGTGGATAGTCCCTTTAAGAATGATGTAGTGTCCTTCTGTATCCCTGACTACCATCTTTAGTTTAAAATCTAATTTATCTGATATGAGAATCGCTACCCCGGCCTTCTTTTGAGGCCCATTGGTGTGAAAGATGCTTCTCCATCCCTTCACTTTCAGTCTGGGTGTATCTTTAGGTTCAAAATGGGTCTCTTGTAGACAACATATGGATGGGTCCTGTCGTTTTATCCAATCTGCAACCCTCTGTCGTTTTATGGGTGCATTTAGGCCATTCACATTGAGAGTGATTATTGAGAGATACGTTTTTATTGACATTGTGTTATCTTTGAAGTCTTTCTTTCTGTCGATTGTCTCTATATTTCTGTTCAATGCTATTCTTAGGATTTTTCCTCTTTTATAGAACCCCCCTTAATATTTCCTGCAGTGTCGGCTTGGTGGTTGCATAGTCTTTCAAGCCTTGCCGGTCTTGGAAACTCTTTATCTCTCCATCCATTTTGAATGTCAGTCTTGCTGGATAAAGTATTCTTGGCTGCATGTTCTTCTCATTTAGTGCCCTGAATATATCTTGCCAGCCCTTTCTGGCTTGCCAGGTCTCTGTGGACAGGTCTGACGTTATTCTGATGGGCTTTCCTCTGTATGTAAGGAGCTTCTTTGTCCTAGCGGCTTTCAAGAGATTGTATCTACAATTATGATTCCTCAATTTTACTATGAGGTGCCTGGATGTTTTTTTTGAATTTATAATCTTGGGGGGGGACCTTTCTACTTCTAGTACATGAACACTTGTTCCATTCGCAAGATTGGGAAAATTTTCTTTCTTTTTTTTTTTTTTTTTAAAGATTTTATTTATTTATTTCACAGAGAGAGAGAGATCACAAGTAGGCAGAGAAGCAGGCAGAGAGAGGGGGAAGGAGGCTCCCTGCTGAGCAGAGAGCCAGACGCGGGGCTTGATCCCAGGACCCTGAGATCATGACCTGAGCCGAAGGCAAAGGCTTAAACCACTGAGCCACCCAGGCACCCCAAGATTGGGAAAATTTTCATGAAAAACTTGTTCCACTATATCTTCTAGACTTCTTTCTTTCTCCTCCCCTTCAGGGATTCCAATAATTCTGACGTTGGAACGTTTCATGGCATCATTTATTTCCCTGATTCTGTTTTCGTGGCTTCTAAGCTGTTTGTTCCAGGCTTCCTCCTGATCCTTTCTCTCTATTTGTTTGTCCTCCAGATCACTAATTCTATCTTCTGTCTCAGTTACCCTAGCTTTTAGAGAATTTAGATTAGATTGGAACTCATTGAGAGCGTTGTGAACCTCATCCCTGGTGGTCTTCAGCTCTGCCCTAACATTATGAACCTCCTCTCTGGTCGCTTTCAATTCTGCCCTAATCAATTCTGTTTGGTCATCCATGGCTTTCTCCAACCTAGCTATTGCCTGGATAATTGTTAGCCTGAATTCTCTTTCTGACATATTGTCTATGTTGATAGCCGTTAGCTCTGTTGCAGAAGGCCCATCCTCTGTATTTTTCTTCTGTTGGGGATTCCTCCTCCTAGTCATTTTGGTGAGAGATGACTGGACAGATGTAGGTGGATGTATTGACCGTGGTGCAGTCAAGGTGCACCCTGGAACGCTTCTGAGCACTCAGGATTCCCCACCCAAATGAGAGAAAAAAGAAAAGAAAAAGAAAAAAGAGGGAGAGAGAGAGACAGGAAAAAAAGGGAAGATAAAAGTGAAGGTTCAGCCCAAATGGGCCCCAGGGTAAGGTTTATGACGTATACAAACAAAAACAGACAAACAAAAAGACTGATAAAAGTATATGACGAGAGAAAATATATATATATATATAAGCAAAAAAAAGGAGGAGCCTCGTCAAGAAGAACCCCAAGTATAAGATTTATATACTATCAGGACAAACATAAATACACAGAGACACTGGCAGAAGAAAAAGATGGGAGCATGGTTATAGATTCTCGGTGTGGGTGAGGAAGGTTATTTTGATTCTTCCTGGATGTATCTTGATATCTTTGTTAAAGGACTCAACTTTCCTAAGAAAAAGGGGGATTAAAAATTGGTTCACCTATAGGGGTAGCATTGCTTGGAGAAAGGGGATTACCTTGAAGTTTAACTCTATATGAATATTAGAAAATAAAAATAAAAAAGGAATAAACTGGACTAAACTAAATTAAAATTTTTTTTAAAAATTAAGAAAATAGAAAAGCAAAAGAAAAACACATGTGTATGTATCAAAAAATTCAGGTTAGAAGTTTATCATGGAATTTGATGTACTGGACATCTCACTGTGATGGTAAATAGGTTAAAAAATTATCTATATAAAAAAAGAAAAAAAATGAACCAGAATAGTGGGAAAGAATTAAAAATAAAAGTTGTATCTATGAAGTAGTGGTGGTTGTTCTCTTGTAGTCTTTTTTTTTTTTTTTTCCTGATTTGTTTTCTGGGGGAGGGGGCTGCCACGTGGGTTTTCAGTCAATGATGTTCCCTGAGTTAAGTCCTCCCGACCCCCTCAAGGGGGTGGGCTCTGAGAAAAACGTTTTTTTTCAGGTTTTTGTTCTCTGGAGGTTTTTATGTTTGTTCACTTCTTTTCTCTCGCCTTGACAGCTTTTGATGGTTTTTGGAGGTTTAGAGGAAAGAAAACTGCACCCCAACCTCCCTCTCAGAGAGAAGCCTCAGTCTGCTCCCCTGCAGGTGCTGCAGCCGCTGGGCCGCTGGCAGAGCAGGTTCTGAGTCACGGTCCCTGGGGACGCAGGATCTCCTGCTTGTATGCAAAACCAAGGCAGCTGTGGCTGTCTGGGCAGCTCCAGACCGCCAGAGAGGTTCCAAGCAGCAATCGCACACTGAGATTTTCCCGCTGGCTGGGGCTAAGAGCTCAGGTCTTGCGCGCACCTCTCCCAGGGGATGGTTTGGGGCGCGGCGCCTCCAGCTCTATGGGCTCTATCGCCGCGTGGGTCTATCGCCGCGTGGGTCCCAGAACACCAGGCTGGGCGTGCACCTCTCTCAGGGGAGGTTGAGGCACGCAGGCATCTCCAGTAAGGTGCGCGTTCTGCCGTCTGGTGTGGCTCCCAGCCCCTCACGGGAGCCGGACTCCACCCGTTCTCGGGCGCACTGGCGGCTCCGGGACAAAGACCAGGTTTCTCCGCCGCACTCTCCGGCTCAGCGCCAGGGGATGCTGCCCTGGGTCTGGGGACTTAAGCCCCTATCCCTATCCGCCCCGATTCCCACAATTTCCCCGCTCGAGTCTTTGCTCTTTTGAGTGCTTTCAACAAGACTCCAAGTTAATGCTGGTCCCCAGATGCCGGGCACTCTCGTATTGGGGTATTATTTTCCAGTCGGTCGCCTCTGGTGGCTCCCTCCCCCTTTTGTTTATCTTCCGATATCAGTCCGACGTTCCCACTCCACTTTACCTGCCCACTGGCGTCTTCTGGCCCCCGTAGAGATCCAGACGTGTATAATTCTGATCTCAGGCTGATTTCATGGGTGATCGGAGTTCTTTGGTAGGTAATCAGCTCACTTTAGGGTGCAGGTTGAAAAGGCGCCTCCTCCTACTTCCCCGCCATCTTGTCTCCCCTTCTATCACAAGGTTTTGTTAGGGGAATGGGAGAAAACGACAGGAAAGAAAGCATTGCCTTAAATCACAGGGCTATTTCTGAGTAACACATCTGCTTTTTAGAGCGATCACCTGTGTAATAAGAAAGAAGGAAGAGGATTGCCTGTTTGGTGTCATGGCAATTTCTTTATTGAATCTTTTACAAATAGTTTATAAACTCTAGCAGGGCATCAGGGACCAACCTAAACAGTGAGATATAGCAAGTGACAGTCTAGACCAGGTCCCTGCTCTCATGGAGGCGCCTACTTAATTTAGAGATGATAGGTGATGATGAAGAAAAATATAAATAAGAAAATATCATATAAGATCAATTTCCGTATTTTTTCCACAAAAGACCAGCCTGTAAATTATGGAGATACAAAGGAAGAAGAGAGACCAGGACACAATACAGGTCAAAACAAAGATCAGGAGGATGTTGGTGCAGGCCAGTGGCTTGAGCCTCTCTAACCTACTCTAGATTCCTGGCTCATATTCATATCAGATTCTTTCACTGGTTAAAACACACCAAGGTTTCCCATTTCCCTATTTCTCACTGATCTGGAAAATAATTTTTTCTTCATGATAGATCAAATCATTAATCTTTTCAAAAGACTACCTAATTTTTCCAGCGCTGCTCTACCCTGCAAAAACCAAGCTCATTGCTCTCCAAGTCCAAAATGTGTCACATACGCCCTTTACAGCAAGCACCAGACATAACCATGCTCACTGTAACACTGTAACATCTAAAATCTGAAGCTCAAGGGCAGTGCCTACAGCCCATGGGTTCCCTGAGGTTAGCCATATTTGCTTCTACTTCCTTAGCATTTACTGGAGGATCTGAGACATAGTAAATTTTTAAAAAGCTAAATTTGTCTTTTTGTCTCTTCTATCTCAAACTATCTGTAACACCTGAATATGCAAACAACTGTGTTTTTATGGGAATTTAAAATTTTCTCAGGATGGGGTAAGATATGTCCAAAATGGTTTCTCTTCGACTTTGTATTCTAAGACATTTAGTAGAAAGACCATGTTCAGGAATTCCCAGGGTCTCATTCAGGATTGCTCCAGGAATTTTAAAGTGGGTCTGCACACTTTCTCTTTTGCTTGCCTTTGGAGCACCTCTTGCCTTCTTGGTCTTCTTGCCTTTGTTTTCCAAGGCTGAAGAGACTTTCTGGGTAGGATCAGCACCATGGCTCAATTAGGTGACTTGTTAGGGTGTTCTGAATACAGAAGGGAAGCCTCAGCTCTGACTTCTCAGAAAGTAGGAAGCACAGATAAGGCTGCCTCTGTTTGTGTTAGACCTTCCAGTGGGAAGTTCTTTTCCAGACCGTACTGTTTCTACTAATAGAACAAGCTGAAAAGGCTGGCAGGTCACAGGGGTGAGAATAGGTGTATGAAGAAAAATACCATCTTATTTTTCATCTTGTGTTGTTTAAACTAGAGATTGTTGGCCTTAAGCAAGTGGTAAGAAATGTAAACAGAGACACCTAAATAACTATGGAGAGCTTAGAGCAATTCGCTTTATGTGTACAAAGGCCCAGGTTTTGAGCCATGCTGTCTCCCATCTCCTAGGATAGATGCTTTCCTAGCGGGCTTCACTTAACTGGCCACCCATCATTTCCTAGCCAGTGAATATGGAAATCAACAAGAAAATATCCATTCTGTTTGCCTGATATGCTGTCTCATGCCCCCAGAACCCTGAACACTCATAGTTAATAGTCGGATCTCTAGTATGTCTCACTAATGAATTCTTGGCTACAAAGAACTAGTGAGTTTTGATTCCAAACATATTTACTGCAGAGATATGTATTACCATAATTATTTCATGTAATAAAAATTGTATAAACCAGTGAAATAAGTGCAAAGAGAGTAAAAGAGAGAGCTGCTGTTTCAAAAAAGACACATTTGAATTCTTTGGAAAGATTGGTAAGTTTGTCACTGTTAGTTGTGGGCTAAATATGGTGGGGATTTTGGAGGGAAATCATAAACACTAGAAACATACTGCACTTAATTACTGTGCAATTAATTTTAGGATTTTATTTCATTTCCCAAAGATCACAATACGGGGGCACCTGGGAGGCTCAGTTGGTTAAGCATCTGCCTCCAGCTCAAGTCATCATCCCAGGGTCCTGGGACTGAGTCCCACATTGAGCTCCTTGCTCATCAGGGAGTTTGCTTCTCTCTCCCCCTCTGCCAGCCATTCCCCCTGCTTGTGCTCTCTCTCTGTCAAAATAAATAAATAAAATCTTTAAAAAAAAAAATAAAGACCACAATACTGAATTTTATTACAGTTGATTTTTTTTTCAAGATTATGACAGGGAAGCCAACTACACAAAAAATATCTTGATCCCACATTAGAAAATTGACTAGTGAGTCTGTGTGTGTGTGTGTGTGTGTGTGTGCATGACCAGATGGATTTTGAGTTAAAGCATTTAATATATTTATGTATTTTTAGTGATTCATTACCAAGATAGAGATTTTTTATTAACTGACCAATCTTGCATCCCAATTATATTTAATGATAAAGTTTCCAATATACTTTAATTTGGGTTTTTCCCTCTCTTGGTCTTAAGTTTTTCACCTATAAATGAAACTATACCACCCCAAAGTTTCCTTCTAGGAGGAACATTGTGGGAATGATTGTCTATTAAATTTTTGCCTACCCTGCATCCATTCTCTCTTCTCACTACAGCCCCCCCCCCATTCTCACCTGGGGAACCCCACACTCTTCTGTCAGCACATGTGACTTAAGTGACACTGACCTAACCCTTGGGCTCTGTGATAGGGCATGGAATTCAAATCACACCCCTGGCTCCAAATCTGGATCAGGATTTCTCATCTTTATAAACTATGGAACTCTGTTAATTATGTAAGATCCTTCAGAATGGGTTTCTGTAACATACATTTCAAATGACTTAACAAAAATGATCATTTATTAGGACAGCCTTCTGCTAGGCCTTTTGTTAGATGTTGTATCTGCTCTTAGTTACATCCTTTCCAAGTGTTCTTTACCTCACCTGGATGTCCCTGTCTTTTCTCCCCTTCTTTATCCCTCTCCTGTGAAATTTGTACATTCTTCTGTTAAGAGACCATTGGTCTCATCAACCCCATGATGTTTCCCTTCCCTTGTTGCCTCAGCCTTATTCCTAATCTCATCCTCTCAGGCATGCAGTGGCTTTTCTGCTTGTGAAGCATCTTCACACATAATCAGTTATTTTCTGTATATATCTGGAGAATGCTAACTGGAATCTAAGTGTGGCTTCAGCTATTTCCAGGAAATACAGATGAACTATCAGATCACTCTCCAGAAATCTGTTTCAGAATTCAGGACACCGTTGAGAGAGAAACCCTTCTAAAGGAAGAATGACAAAATGAGTCTGATCCAGGAAGAAGGTCTTAGTTGTCAGGAGAAAGAGACAAATTTCCTCTTCCCAGGACGGAACTCATTGAATTTATACATGATTTCCATAGGGAACAGGCAGACTATGCAGAAAGTAGATCTCCTGCTGTGGTAACAAATAAACTCTCAAAGACTAAGACAACAAACAAATATTGCTCACCCATGTGAAATCTGCTCTGACTTTAGGAGACATTCCAGGGCAGCTGGCCTCAATGTACTTGTTCAGCCTTCTAGGCTGTTTCTGTCTTCTGGCACATCCATGTCAACACGTTCTGTGCAGTATTGCCAAAAAGAGAGTGGCACATTCACAAACTATGCTTAAATGCTTTTAGTTTGCAAGGGATACGCATTATTCCTACTTCAATTTCCTTAGCCAAAGCAAGTTTTCTCTTCAAGGGAAATCCTGCACAGAACTTAAAGAAAGCTGAATATTGCTGAAACCAACTTGTGTCTATCTCGAATTCCATTTGACTAAAAACTGTCAACTATTAGGATACTCGTAATAATACTTTAGAATGTCCTAACAAGAGTTCAGCATATGAGGAGAATAACATTCTCTGCTACTTTGCCCCAGACCTCTGAATAACTTTGACACCAGTAGCACTGCCTTGGCAGTAATCCAAAGTAGGAGATCCTGGTGTCAATGGAAAATATGGTGCTTGGCAGAGCCCTGGGAGTTCTACTGAATCCAGAAGATAGTCCAGATGAAGAAAGTTATTCCTAGGAAATAGTAAGACACTTGGAAGACTTGTTCATGAGAATGTAGGCAATACCCTTGAACAGAATTTGTGCATGAACCACATGGGAAGGTGTCAGTGAGAGGGCATAGATATGTGACTCCATTTATTCCTGCATGCTGTAAGGCTTGGGAAAATTCCAGTTACCTCTGAAAATGCAGATTTGTCATTTTCGACCAATGCTCTTGACTGTTCACCCAGTAGTTCTTTTTTTTTTTACCCTTCTTTTTGACCAGTGGAAACCTCCTCATTCTATGAAGTTTAAAAATGCCAAATGCTCACTTACCTAACTCCCCTGCAGTTAGGGGATGAGCACGTGACCTAATCCTACCATTTTGGGACCCATGAAAACATTTTCTGAGAGAACATTTCATAAATATTTCCTCTCTTAAAAAAAAAATAATAAAGTCATGTTACTACAGTGACAGTCCAAATTATTATCCAATCCAGGACAAATTAGAAGTAAAAGAGGTCATAAACTGTAATTGTCCCAGGCAAAGCAGAGTATGTGGTCACCCGTTTCTTAAGGAGAAAAACCCCTGCCTTCTTCTCTTCTTGTGTTTGTCATATTAACTTGTGAAGACAGGAGACTTGGAGTGATGGCAGTCCTCTTAATGAGGGGAGCAAATGACAATAAAGGAAAGCACAGAAGACAGATGGACAAACCTGGGTCCATAATGACTTATTTAAGTTGTTGAAACAATCCTGGAATTATTTACCTTGAAGATTTCCTTCCATGGGAGAACAATCACCTCTTATCTTTAAGCTGCTGTTGAGCTAGGTATTCTGTTACATGCAGCCCAAGGTGCCCTTAATCATTCATCTGTCTTACTCACTCTGTATACCCAGCACTTGAAATAGACCTATGAAATAATCTCAACTCTCATAAAATATTTGTTGACTGAGTAGTTTTTATAAATTATTTTTTTTTAATTTTTTAAAAAAGATTTTATTTATTTATTTGACAGAGAGAGAGATCATGAGTAGTCAGAGAGGCAGGCAGAGGGGGAGGGGGAAGCAGGCTCCCTGCTTGGCAGAGAGCCCTATGCGGGACTTGATCCCAGGACCCTGAGATCATGACCTGAGCTGAAGGCAGAGGCTTAACCCACTGAGCCACCCAGGCACCCCTATAAATTAATTAAAAAAATACTTTATGTTATTAGAGAAATATTAGGTTTACAGCAAAATTGAGAGGGAGTACAGAGATTTTCGACATGTGTAGCCTTTCCAATTATCAGTATTCCTTACCTCTACATTGACCCAGAATAGCCGCCCAAAATCCATTGTTTACTTTAGGCTTCACCTTTGGTGTCGTATAATCTATAGGTTTGGAAAAATGTAAAATGATACATGTTTATCATAATAATATCATATGGAGCGTTTTCATTGCCCTTATTATACTCTGGGCTCTGCCTTTTAATCCCCTTACCACACACACAAGCAGCCACAGATCTTCTATTGTCTCCATAGTTTTGCCTTCTCTAGAATGTCTTATCACTGGAATCATAATACTTAGTAGCCTTTTTAGATTGGCTTCTTCAACTTAGTAATATGTATTTAAGTTTCTTCCATGTCTTTTCATGGCTTGATAGCTCATTTCTTTTTAGTGCTGACTAATATTTCGTTGTCTGAATATACCACAGTTTATGTATCCATTCAACTACTGGAGAACATATTGGCTGCTTCTAAGTTTTGGCAATTATGAATAAAACTGCTATTAACATCCATGTGTAGGATTTCGTGTGGGCATGTTTCCAACTGCTTTGGGTAAATACCAAGAAGCACAATTGTTAGGATGTATGGTAAGACTGTGTTATTTTATAAGAAACTGGTGAACTATCTCTCAATGTAGCTATATCATTTTGCATTCCCTCCAACAAGAAGTGAGTGTTCAGTTGTTCTGCTTCCCTCCCAGCATTTGGTGTCAGTGTTCAAGTTTGGCTCTTGGGTGCCTGGGTAGCTCAGTGGGTTAAGCCTCTGCCTTCAGCTCAAGTCATGATCCCAGGGTCCTGAGATCAAACCCCGCATTGGGCTCTCAGCTCGACAGGGAGCCTGCTTCCCTCTCTCTCTCTGCCTGTCTCTCTCCTACTTGCCATCTCTCTCTCTGTCAAAAAAGAGTTTGGCTCTTTGAGTAGTGGTATCCTACCACTGTTATTTTGAGTTTCATTCCCCTGATGATATATGATATGGAGCATCTTTTCATGCACTTATTTGCCATCTGTATATTTTATTTGGTAAGGTGTCTGTTAAGGGTTTTGGCCCATTTTTAAAATCAGGGTTTTTTTGTTTTGTTTTGTTTTGTTTTGTTTTTTATAATGTTGAGTTTTGAGGTTCCTCTTTACTCTCGGTAAGAGCCTTGTATCATATATGTCTTTTACAAATATTTCCCCCCCATCTGTGGTTTATCTTCTAATTCTCTTGATATTATCTTTTGTAGAGCAGAAGTTTTTGTTTTTTTTGTTTTTCATTTTAATGAAGTGCAGCTTATCAGTTTCTTTCTTTCATGGATTATTACCTTCATATTATATCTTAAAAGTCATCAACACACCTAAGGGCATCTAGATTTTTTCCTTTGTTATCTTCTAAGAGTTTTATAATTTTGTGTTTTACATTTAGGTCTATTATCCATTTTTGAGTTAATTTTTGTGAAGGGTGTAAGTTTGTATCTAGATGTGATTTTGTTTGAATGTAGATGTCTACTTGTTCTGGTACCGTTTGTTGAAGAGACTATCTTTGCTTCATTGTGTTGCCTTTGCTTTTTTGTCAAAGATTAGTTGATTATATTTATGGGGGACTATTTCATTGATCTTTTTGTCTGTTATTTTACAGATACCATATTATTGCAATTACTATAGATTGATAGTGAGTCTTAAAGTTGCAAAGAGTCAGTCCTCCAACTTTGTTCTTCTCCTTCAAAAGTGTGTCAGCCACTCTGGTTCGTTTGCCTATTCATGTCAATTTTAGAATCAGTTTGTTAGTATCCATAAAATAACTTGCTCATATTTTTATTGGGATTGTATTGCATTGAGATTGCATATTTGTAGATAAATTTGTGAAGAACTGGCATCTTAATAATATTAAACCTTCTTATCTATGAACATGGAATATCTCTCCATTTTTACAGATATTTGATTTCATTCTTCAGAGTTTTATAGTGTTCTTCATATAGAACTTATAAATATTTAATAGATATATACCTAATTATATCTTTTTCGAAGTGCTAATATAAATGCTACTCTTTTTAATTTCAGATTTCACTTGTTCATTGTTATGTAGGGAAGCAATTTATTTCTATATACTAACATTTTATCCTGTAAGTTTCTTATAATTGCTTATTAGTTCCAGGAGTTTTTTTTTGTGGTGGCTGTTGTTGATTCTTTTTAGTTTTCTGCATGGATGATTACATCACCTGTGAATAAGGTCAGTTTTATGTCTTTCTTCCAAATCTATATAACTTTTATTTCCTTTTCTTGCCTAATTTCATTAGCAAGGATTAGTATGAGATGATACCTTTGCTTTGTACCTGATCTTTGTGGGAAAACTTAGAGTTTCTCAACACTAAGTATGATGTCAGTTGTAGGTTTTTTGTAGATATAATGTCTTAAATATATATATATATATATATACACACACATATATATATACACACACATATATATATATATACACACATATATATATATATGGCAAATCATATTACTGTAGAGTGAAAGTTCAGATAGCTTCAAGGAAGATGGTTACTTTCACTGTATATGCCTTTATGTTTCACCACAGGTAATATTATTACTTTAATTTTATTATGAAGTACAGTTATTTCATAAGCCATTTTGTACCTATTATAGATTATATGAAAATATCCATGCAAGAATTACCCTTGAAGGAGAAATGTAAAGTAAGGAATGCTTTTCTATTTGTAAGGTCAGTACAGCTTCTGGTCATTGATTGACAATAAAATTGTAGAATGGGGAAGAGAGATAGAATTAATATTGCAAACAAATACCCTTCCATGTTGAAATTATAAATATATAAATATTGATAACCTAATTATAATTTTTATTCAAATATCAGAATGTGAAAGCATTTTTTCAGACTAAGCAAATATGACACTGATAATATTATTTGAGAGTTTCATTGAATTAGCACCTTCTACACTGTAGAGAATAGTTCCTTAAAATAAATCACAACTGCTATGTGATCTTTGCCCAAATGAGAACTGATCGTAATATATTCTCAAGATTATAGACTATTCATCCAACTATGTCACTACAAGCTTTCCTCCCTAGGTTATCATATGTAGGAATTTTCACTTTAGAAATGTAGCTCTCTTTTTTTTCTATTACCCACTCCAAAATTGTTTTCTCTGTCATCACATAATCATTAATGCTTCTGTATATCACATTTATTTGACCATTTATTATCAGTTAACAAATCTTGACTCTTTACTATCTTTCAGGCACAAATTAGGTGCTGGTAACCACAAAAGAATGACCCTTGCCCTCATGGATTATGCACTAGCAGAGAGGAATAGATAATAATCAACAGATAAATAAATAAATAAATAAATAAATAAATAAATGCAGGTGGTAAATAGTATAAATTCTGTCTCTTCATTGATATTCTCATTTTTTCATTCATCATTTTCCTAGTTTTCTTTAGTTCTCTGTCCATGGTTTCCTTTAGCTCTTTGAGTATATTTAAGGCAGTTGATTTAAAATCTTTTCCTAGTAAGTTCAATGTCTTGGCTTCCTAGGGGATCATTTCTGTCCTTCCTTTTTTTTCTTTGAATCGTCTGTCCTTTACTAATTTTTTTGTTTGTTTTGGGATTTTGTTGTTGTTGCTTCTGTTGAAAACTAAAACTTTGAGTATTATAATGTGGTAACTCTGGCAATGAGATTCTACATCTTCCCTATGGTTTGATGGTCTTGATTATTGAAGGCTGCAGTTGTTTGTTTGCTTAGTGACTTTTCCAAATATGAAAAGACTGTATTACTTGTCATGTATGATCACTGACATTCAGCCCGCTCTGTTAGCTTATTATATTCAGCTTGTGTTTTGACAGAGAGTTCCTTGAAGGCCAGGTCCTAAAACAAACAAATAAACAAACAAACAAAACACCCAAAACATACCTTTCATGGTGAATTAGTTTGTTAGGGGTCTCATAGCAAAATGCGGCAAAATAGGTGGCTTAAGCAAAAGAAATTTATTGTCTCACAGTTCTGGAAACTGTGTTGGCAGATCCAGATGTTGGCATGGTTGTTCCTTTTCAGAGGTCTGAAGGAAAATCTGTTTCATGCCCCCTTGTGTAGTTTCTGATAATTTGCTGTGAATCTTTGGCATTCCTTGGGTTCCCTTCATTTTCACATATGTTCTCCCTGTCTGTCTGTCCTGGTGTTCCCTTTGCATAAGGATATGGGTCATATTGAATTATGGGTCACCCTAAAGACCTCATCTTAATGCATTATATCTGTAATGGTCTCATTTTCAAATACATTCACATTCGAGATACTGGTAGAGACCTCAAATAAATTTTGACAGGATCCAAAGAAGACATACCATCCAGTTTTTGTGAATTGGCTCTCTTCTAGGGCACTCATTCAAGGCTTAAACAAGTCATGTACAATTCTGCCTTAGCCTTTACTTCCTGCCTTTGTTGAGCCTAGAGATTAGCCAAGTATGAGAGATTAAGGTCATAGGTCTTTCCTGAGCACCAATCCTGCCCTGGATTTTTGTGTGGTTTTCTAAATTCCCCAGTGTACACAGGCACTTGTGAATGTCCTAATTTCCCAAAGGAACTCTCTTTTCAGATTTTTCTCCCAGGCTTTAGGCTGTCTATTATATGTTTCAATCATAATCTTTTGCTCCAGGTGGCTATGGGTTTTCCATTCACTTTATAATGATTATGAACAATGTATATCTCTTTTACACCTTGAATAATTTCTAAGTTAGGAAAAATGGAAACAAGTATGTGGTTTTAATCTTTCAGGTAGCCCCCAGAAAGGTTAAAATAAAGAAACACGATATTTTTCTAATAAGGTCTGCTCTGCTTTCTCCCCAGAACCAAGTATGACAGTCTCACTCTTAGAATGCAGGCTGTGGCCTTCAGCTTTTTAAGACTGCCATTGAGACAGGGAGTGGGTGGGGGCAAAAGCAAATAAAAAAGCCACAAAGCTTTTCTAACACTTTCAAGTTGCTTTTTTCTTAATTTAGCATTCACTTGGTTGCTGTAACCTTTTAGTGTCTTCCAGAGTTCTGACATAGTTGGTTTCGGTAGTTTCTGCTTATTTTTGGTATTTCTTTGGAGGGACAAGAGTTTATAGCTGTCTGTAGAAAACAGTGCAGTTGTCCTGGGCAGGAGCATGCTTGGTGTATGTGAAGAGCAAGGAATGTGATGAGCCTGGAACAGGGTGAGAAAGAAGGAGATGAAGTCAAGAGATAATGGGAGGCTCAGATCATATAGGATCTTGGAAGCCATTATAAAGATTTTGCCATCTATTATGAATAGAGTAGAAGACCTTTGAAGGTTTTGAGCACAGGAATAGCATGATATGTCATGCATATTAAGAGGTTAATACTGTTAGGTTGAATATAGAATATAGAAAAACAAGGATAAAGTCTAAAATTATGGTTGCGATGCTCTTACAGTAGACAAAGTGGGAAATAATAGTAGCGTGAACCAGGGGGTAGCAGTGAAGGTAAGAAGTGTTTTGATTTAAAATATAATTTGAAAATGAAACCAATAGGACTTTGGACAGAAGGAAAGAGAAGTCAAGAGTGATTGCAAAGTTCTTTACTTGAGCAGTGAGAGGGATGGAATTGTCATCAGCTGAGATGGGGAAAACCATGAGTAGAGCAGGTTTTAGGGAAACAAACAGCAATATCAATTTTGGATGTGCTGAATTAGAGATACTTACACATCCAAGTAGAGAAATGAAATGAACAATTCATTATAGGAATCTGAAATTTAAGAGAGACTTCTGGAAGCCTCTTAATTTCCTGGACTCATTACTTGAAGAAATACTTGAAGAAGTATTTTAGAGAGTAAAAAGGTACCAAGTAGTGATTGCTAAAACATTCTAGCATTAAGAAACTACAAAGAGGAGAAACTAGATTGACCAGTGAGCTAGGATAAAAATGAAATGACTATGGTTTTTTGGAAATCAAGTCAAGAAAATATTTCAAAGTAGAGGAATGTTATCTGCTTCATCAAAATACTACCATTTATTCATGCTTGGCCATTCAGTTTGGCAAAGTAGAGTTCATTGGTGATTTCTGACAAATCATTACATTTGAGTGATATTCACAAAATCCTGGATGAAATTGTTAAATGAAAGTATTGTAGGAGTGTGTCTGTAGTCAATAAATACTATCCTGTAGAATCCCCAGCAATGTTTCCCCAGGTTTATTACCACAGACCTAGAGGAAGGGGGGTATGGTCACAACATGGTACTATGTCACAACATATGGTACCCAAATACAAGAGATATTTGGAGTATCTTCAAAGGATATGCCATTATAAATGGCAAAATGGCATATATATTTAAGACAAATAATAATCCTGCTTTGAGGATATCAAGCTAATTTTGTATCTGAAACCATTTCATAACATGTAGATAGAGCAAAAGCCTCAGAGGAACTTAACAAGGCAGGTATTTAGTATCTTCAACAGGATGAATTTACTTGTAGGCATTTTTTTTCATATACTTGTACTTATATTTTGGCAGATAGAAAATGTATGTGTATGTGTGAGTGTGTGTGTGTGTGTGTGCTATAATCACCACTGACAATATTGCTAAATGCATACACAATGGATTTGAGTACAGACCTAATCAACATCAGTCCCTTTGTTGTGCCACCAACTAGTTAGGTGCTGAGTAGGCATTTTTTTTTCCTACTTCAGTGTTCTCTTATAGAAAATGAGAGGATAGGTTTAAATGATTAGTGAGGACTGCTAATGCCCTAGTGTTCTCTGATTATCCACTGGGGGAAAAATTACATGAGTGTGTGTCTAAGTGTGTTAGTGTGTGTAACATAGACAGAAAGAACTATAACTCCTGCTGCGAATAAGCACCCAGGGGAGACAATAAAGAGATAAAATCACAAGTATAGCAAAATTTCAGAACAGTTATAAATTATAAAATAGACCAAAAATATTTTTAAAAATACCCATCTTTACTTCACTCGTATAGAAGACAGATAGAAAACAATGAAATTATTGGAGGAGACACTGAAGAAGAAAAACAAGAAAGGGAATCTGGGAGAAGTGAAGTCTAAAATCAGAAGTTGAAAGAAAGGAAGAAATGTACACATTGAGTAAAGGAAGGGGGAAATTCACAAATATTGTAACTCTTTGAAAATCCCTTTTTTAGAAATGGAACTGTTCAAAACCAACTTTTCTCCTCTTTCCAGAACAATAGCTATTTATTTCCTTAACAGAAAGAAAGGGAAACAGTTTCTGTTTTCAGCATGCAGGAGAGCATTGACTTGGTGCATTGCCTAGAAGAAGATCATTAAATCAAGACTGAGACTAAGTCTTCCCTTCTTTATGGGCAGTGGGTCATTGCAGGAACCCACAGACTCCACTAAAGGCTTTGAATAGCTGCACCTAGTAGAATTAAAAAGTGTCATGAGTTTGGATTGAGCATGAACAGAAGCACTTGAAACTATTAAACTCAGGGCCGACTATGAAAGCAAAGCAGTAGTAAGAATTTAAAGGGTCATTAAGTTAGCCAAATGATGGCAGAAGAAAAATCAGCTACAAAAATTGGGAGGTTGAAGGGGTTTCTTTAATGTTCTTAACAAAAATTAGATGTTTGTTAATCTCTCCTCATTTGGAGAAGAAGAAAAAAGACCCTACTAAATCAGATAAGGGCTTTTTCAGGCACTGTATGTATGACATTAGGTGTGTGCGATTAGGTTAATTGAAATTTTCAAGTTAAAATGACCTTCTAACTTTAAATAGAATTTTTTTCCCCCAGTCAGTTGTTAAAGGGGTTGTTTTGCAGTTTCCTAAGCACTAAGTCTACTGTGCTATTTGTAATTTGACTTGGAAAATTATTTCCCTAACCTCTAACACTCAAACCTCTTTAATATTATAAAATTGCTGACTACCTTTCTTAGAATTCACAATTCAGACAAAAATACCACTTTGTCTTGTTGAATTTTAGGAAGTCTTAGAAAGACACATGGGAGGGGGGCAAACTTTGATGTATTTTGAAGTCCCTTCATAAAACATATCTTCAACAAACTTTAGTTCAATACAGCCCAGAAATTCTGATATGCTCCAGGGATAAGAGATACGATGCTGATGCCTTCCCTAAAAAGAACTCATGGTGTATTGGAGACAGTAAAGACAATCAGGCGGGGGCGCCTGGGTGGCTCAGTGGGTTAAGCCTCTGCCTTCAGCTCAGGTCATGATCCCAGGGTCCTGGGATCGAGCCCTGCATCGGGCTCTCTGCTCAGTGGTGAGCCTGCTTCCCCCTCTCTCTCTGCCTGCCTCTCTGCCTACTTATGATCCCTGTCTGTGAAATAAATAAATAAAATCTTTAAAAAAAAAAAAAAAGACAATCAGGTGAAAGAGAGCTGATTATCATCATAGCAGAGAATGAATTATGCTCATGAGATAAGCCAGGTGGAGAGGGGTGTATGTGAACATCTGTAGGTAGAGGGCATTAAGTGACAAAAGTAGGTGTCAAGAGAGGTAATCGTTAAAGAACAAATAGTAGTTGACCTACTAAATAAGAGGTAGAGGAGTTCCATTTAGTGACAGCAGAATTTATGAGGGGCCAGACGTAACAAATAGTATTTCAACATGTTAGAACAAACTGAAGACCATGGAGGGGTTTGGATTAGTGGTGGAGAGACTGACAGGGACTAAACCATAAACAGCACCCTGGGCATGCTTTATTGAAGACTTGCAACAAAATGGACCAATCTGAACCTTTGAGATGTTGATCCCAGGATCTGATGTCAACACAGAGCTCAGACTGGTCTTTCTTAGATTTCTTATGGACACCAAAATTTATCCTCAGAGAACCAGAATGACCATCGTTGAACAAAAAGGTCCACATCTGACTGGCTATTTGAAGGTATTTAGTTCCAGCCTGCCTGAAGCTACTAGTGAACTTGATCCAAAAACCAAAAGCTTCTCTAACTTATGACTAACAAAAAACTGACAAAACTTACCTATATCACACCATTCTTGTTTCCTCATTATTCTTTTAGATGTGTTTCCTGTTCTAAATCTGATTTCCTTTTGTATTCCATTGCTTTGTTTTTTTAACTTTATTTTAAAATATTTTTGTTGGAGTATAATCTCCATTGGCTTGAATATGTAAATCTTAAATGCACCATTCAGTGACTTTTTTCCATGTATACACCAAAGTGACCACCACACAAATCAATACATACAATTTTCTCATCACCTCAAATGAATTCTCCTGGTTTCATTTCCTATCACTTATTCTCCCATCTTCAAAAGGGTTAATGTTGTCTTCTCTTTCACTTCCTATAGATTTTTTTTTAATCTCACAGTAGATCTGTTTTGTTTTTTTTTTTAAGATTTTATTTATTTATTTGACAGACAGATCAGAAGCAGGCAGCGAGACAGACAGAGACAGAGAGAGGAGGAAGCAGGCTCCCTGCTGAGCAGGGAGCCCGATGCGGGACTAGATCCCAGGACCCTGGGATCATGACCTGAGCAGAAGGCAGAGGCTTTAACCCACTGAGCCACCAGGCGTCCCACAGTAGATCTGTTTTGCCTCTGAATTCCATAGAATCATATGTGAAAGAATGGAATCATACCATGTATATGTTTGTGGGTGTCTAATTTCTTCACTAAATATACTATTTTAGGGATAGAACCCTATTGTGGCATATAATATTGTTTATTCTTTTTATTGTTATGTAATATTCCATTGTACAAACACTGCAATGTGTTTATCCACTGATACATCATAAACATTTGTGTTATGGTGCTCTGCCAATGTAATTTCTGATACTTCCAATTTCAAGCTGAAAGACCGTATTAAGGCACAAATATCCCTGTTATCTTTTATTACTTTTTGAAGAAAAATTTACTGGACAAATTGATATTCTTGTACATTTTCAGCTAATGTGCCCATTTTAGCAAAATATCCTAGTGCTTTTTTCCATCATCTGTTTCATTGTCATTGAGCCCCTTTGATGAGTTCTTGATGCAGTCATAAAGTCACAGAGAAAAACAATATATATTGATGGAAAGGAAAGTCAGAGAATGCAGAGAGATATGGCTTACAGTGTGAGAAGTATTAATATTATATATGATCTAAACCTGAGTTGTCATACAAATACTATAGAGTTCATAAGGTTCTGAGAGTAATGTTGATACTAACAGGTTTTACATTTAAATGAGATTTCTATTTGCAGTTCTACTTTTAGACCCAAGTTCCTCATGCTCTGTGTACATACATAGCAATATATGTAAGTAGAGAGTCTTGTTCTTTGGTGAATTTGATGAATATAGAAACCTACCTCTGACTAGTCTGAAGAGTAGAGTAATTAATCACATAATTTTCATCCTTAGGAAACAGATAGCATTTTTTTATGATCTCTCTGCTACATTTTATCATCTGTTTTTATACAACAACTCATGGTAGAACAAAATTCTTTTTCCCTATTTATATTTTACATTGTTTAACACACTTGGGTTTTGTGTCAGGGTATTTTGTGTGTGTGTGTGTGTGTGTATATATATATATATATATATATTTTTTTTTTAAATCAAACACTAGTTTGCCAAAAGCCAATCATTCTGACACTGACATTTGGAGGACTAATTTATTCTAACCTCAGGGAATTTACTTTTTAGGAATAAATTGAGCATTAAAAATTTCTGTCTGATGTTTTTAAAAAGGTTTTATGGAATTTCTTATACATAAGCCAAGTGAAGCACAGCATGTTGGCACATACCCAGTACTTTTGGGTGCCATGGGATTCCAAAAAAATGTTCTTGTCTTGAATTGATTATTTCAACTCTCAACATCATTCATGCAGATGTCAGTGACTTATGCTATGCTTAGGTTATATCTGGCCTCCATATGTCAATGTCAATATGAGTGGCTTCTAGTAAGTTGGTGTTTCAGTCCAAGAAAGAACCGAAGAATATCAAAAGCATAATCAAGAGTGAAATAAAAACAGAATTCCTTTGAAATTATCTATGTAAATAGTAACAAAAAAAAAGCCATCTGGATGTTTGTTTTCTTTTGTTTCCTTTTCCTGCATGGATAGGGGAGTATATAGTTATATGGAGTTATTTATCATAAGGATGATGATGACGGTGATGATGATGATGATGGTGTGTTGATGTTTACAGGAATGACATTAGTTATGAACTTCTGTTAAACACTTATAATATGCAGGTATTATGAAATACAATCTTGAAAGTAAAAACTTTTTTATCCACATCTTAGAGGTGAAGAAATGGATGCTTAGATTGGATAACTTGCCCAGACTTACACAAAATAATATATGCTGAAATTGGGATTTTACCACAACAGCTATTTGAGTCCTAGCATTTTTTTCTTAGCTACCATTTTATATTCTGTTTAGTGAAGAGTAGATTGACCAGTTGCTATATAAAATTCATTATTATTATTTTTTAAAATGGAGCTTGGAGAAATATTGAAAGTGTCATTTAGATGTTAGAAAAGTGCTAGTTTTGATGGCATCAGTGTCTTAGATTAAATTCCTTAGAAGCAGAGCCTGAGTCAGGGATTCTGATGCATATGTTTTACTGAGGGAATGCTCATGGGAGAAAGGGAATGAAGAAAGCAAGGTGGGTAAGGGGAAGGCGCTAAGTGAGGACATGACTGCCACTGGAACATAGTTTCGGCATGATTCCAAGGAGATCTCTAAAGTATGAATTTATCCAGAGAATTGATCCCACTACAAGGCAAGAAGAAGGGATATTTATATACCCAGTTAGTTATTCATTAGCTGAAGGCTTCCCTTAGGAGGAGGTATAAATAACTTCATAGGATCAGTCCCTGGTTAGCCAAAGAAGAAGGAAATAAGCTGTGTATTATTAGCAGCTTATCATGTGTGTTAGTCCATCTGGGCTGCTGTAACAACATGCATTATATTGGGAGTTATAAATGACAGAAATTTATTTTTTATAGTCTAGAGGCTGGGAAATCCAAGATCAAGGCACTGGCAGATTCAGTGTCTGGTGAGAACCCACTTCCTCTTCATAGTTGGCACTCTTCTCATGATGGCCTCATGAAGGAAGGGAAGAGGTAGCTCTCTGAGTTCTCTGTTATAAAAGCACTAATCCTATGAATAAGGGTTTTGCTCTCATGATCTAATCATGTCCCAAAGATCCCATCTCCAAATATAATCACCCTGGGCATTTGGATTTAATATATGAAATTGGGGGGCGCCTGGGTGGCTCAGTGGGTTAAGCCGCTGCCTTCGGCTCAGGTCATGATCTCAGGGTCCTGGGATCGAGTCCCACATTGGGCTCTCTGCTCAGCGGGGAGCCTGCTTCCCTCTCTCTCTGTCTGCCTCTCTGCCTACTTGTGATCTCTGTCAAATAAATAATAATAAAAAAAATTAAAAAAAAAAAAAAAAAAAAGAAATTGGGAAGGTGGGCCACAGATACCCAGCCTGTAACATCATGCGTTGTGAATCATTTTTTAGGAGTAAGAGGAGTCAAGACTGAAACTTTTTTCCTTACTTAGAAGGATTAGTCTTGACATGTCCCAAACTATTAGGCCCCCTGAAAACTTTACTGATGTAGCAGGATCCTAAATCTTCATAATACACATCTCTACCATCTGGTACACATCCATCTTACTAAGATATCTTCAGAACTTGCTACTTATTGCCCAATGTGCCTGATGAACATAATATTATTAGTATTGTGGGCACATTTTCTCTTCTGCAGAATGTCTACAATCTTGAAATAAACTGTGGCAAAGTAGAAAACTTAAAATCCTGTAACAGCATTAATGTATATACTCTTGTTTCTCCCATTTGAAAGCAAATTGTTTTTTATATTCTTGCCTTTTAGGCATTGAGGGGGACTTCTGTTAGAAATATTGGGGATCTAACTTTTGTTAGATTAATAGCCATGACCACAAGTTACTTTCTGCTATGGCATTTTGGTATCTCTCCTTCTAAGAGCCATTCCAACACTGTTTAAGGATGGAGCCCATAGGATCCTTGTCAAGATGTCAAATGGGAAAGTATCCCATATGAACAAATTCTCTATTATCTGCCTTCATATTCTGACCCCTTCTTCTTTGACCTAACACTCTGAAGTCCTATTTCCACATATACTCTTCTAGTTCCTAATAGTATATATTAGCTGGTCCTGCAGCATTTTCCAACATATAATTCCTCTCCTCACTTAGCAAGCCAGCACTACTCTGGTCAGATTATGCTGAGATTGTTTCTGGTTATTTTTCTAATGACCAGGAAGCTAGGGGAGGTGGAACATGAGGAGACCAAGCACTGTCTTATAAGCCACCTGCATCCATTTATGCTTTTTCAGAATCTTCAAGCAAGAATCCATCAATATCCTCTAAAAAAGGGTGGGCCAGAGCATTCAGAGAGATCTGGGTATTGAAGTTCCTTAAATATACCTGTCTTGATATTACCATGTCAGATTCCTTGGTGGCACTTCTTTTGATAGGCCTTCTTTGGCCTAAAGGGAATTTTCTGGAGCAATGTTTCTCAAACTGTAAGTGTTAATCAGAATCACCTGGAGGACTTGTTAAAACACAGATGGCTGGGTCTCAACCCGAGTTTCCGATCTGCCAAGTCTGAGGTGGGATCCAAGTTTTTGCATTTCAAGTTCCCAAGTGATGCTGATACCCTGGTCCAGGGACCACATTTTGAGAAGCACTGCTCTGGAGAAAGGGTCAGCTCTAAGCCATTATCAGCCAACACACAATTTATGGATAGATGTACCAGCCTGGAAAGGGAATCTGGGGGGCTCCAAATCATCCAGTACACCTGGTGTTACACGAATCTAAATAGTGTTGAATTCACCATTCACCATTCTAATTACACTTACTTCAGAACAGAATTTCTACAAGAATCTCTACATATTGAGTCATTAAAACATTTGTAGTATTTAAAAATAATACAGATAAACCATTGGCCAAACTAATCCAAAAGTAAAGAGAGAGGACCCAAATTAATAAAATTATGAATGAAAAGGGAGAGATCACAACTAACACCAAGCAAATAGAAACAATCATCAGAAATTATCAACAGTTATATGCCAATAAGTTAAGCAAACTAGATGAAATGGATGCATTCCTGGAAACCTATAAACTTCCAAGACTGAATCAGGAAGAAATTGGCAACCTGAATAAACCAATATCTAGTAGCGAGATAGAAGCAGTGATCAAAAATCTCCCAGAAAATGAGAGCCCAGGACCGGACAGATTCCCTGGGGAATTCTACCAAACATTCAAAGAAGAAATAATACCTATTCTCCTGAAGTTGTTTCAAAAAAATAGAAACAAAAGGAAAACTTCCAGACTCTTTTTATGAATCTAGCATTACCTTGATCCCCAAACCAGGCAAAGACCCCACCAAAAAGGAAAATTTCAGACCAATAGCCCTAATGAATATGGATGCCAAGATTCTCAACAAGATCCTAGCTAATAGGATCCAACAGTACATTAAAAAGATTGTCAACCATGACCAGGTGGGACTTATCCATGGGATGCAAGGGTGGTTCAACATTCGCAAATCAATCAGTGTGATAGAACAAACCAATAAGAGAAGATACAAGAACCATATGGTCCTCTCAGTTGATGCAGAAAAAGCATTTGACAAAATACAGCATCCTTTCTTGATTAAAACTCTTCAAAGTATAGGGGTAGAGGGAACTTTCCTCAACTTCATAAAATCCATCTATGAAAAACCCACAGAGAATATCATCCTCAATGTGGAAAAGTTGACAGCCTTCCCTTTGAGATCAGGAACACGACAAGGATACCCACTCTTGCCACTGTTATTCAACATAGTACCACAAGTCCTAGCAACAGCAATCAAACAACAAAAAGAAATAAAAGGCATTCAAATTGGCAAAGAAGAAGTCAAACTCTCTCTCTTCACAGATGACATGATACTTTACATGGAAAACCCAAAAGACTCCATCCTCAAACTACTAGAACTCATACAGCAATTCAGTAATGTGGAAGGATACAAAATCAATGTACAGAAATCAGTTGCTTTCTTATACACTAACAATAAAACTATAGAAAGGAAAAATAGAGAATTGATTCCATTCACTGTAGCACCAAGAACCATAAAATATCTGGGAATAAACCTAACCAAAGAGGTAAAGGATCTGTACTTGAGGAACTACAGAACACTCATGAAAGAAATTGAAGAAGACACAAAAAGATGGATGGACAATGTTTAGTCTTCCAATGCATGAGACTATTCTGTGCTCATGCATTGGAAGACTAAACATTGTTAAAATGTCTATACTGCCTAGAGCAACCTATACTTTCAATGCCATCCCAATCAAAATTCTGCCGGCATTTTTCAAAGAGCTGGAACAAACAATATTAAAATTTGTATGGAACCAGAAGAGACCCCAAATTCCTAAGGAAATGTTAAAAAAGAAAAACAGGTACATCCCAGCCAGCCAATCATACCCACTGTGCTTTGGGCCAAGGTTTCAACAGACCTCACCAAAATGCCGTCTCAAATGGAACATGCCATGAAAACCATGATGTTCACATTTCACAAGTTTGCTGGGGATAAAGGCTACTTAACAAAGGAGGACCTGCAAGTACTCATGGAAAAGGAGTTTGCAGGACTTTTGAAAAATCAGAAAGACCCTCTGAACGTGGAGAAAATAATGAAGGACCTCAACCAGTGCTGAGATGGCAAAGTGGGCTTCCAGAACTGCTTCTCGCTAATTGTGGGTCTCACCATTGCATGCAATGACTATTTTGTAGTACACATGAAGCAGAAGGGAAAGAAGTAGGTGATATTGAGCACCACTCCTGCTCAATGAGAGTTCTTCTGAAGGGTCTCTTAGGGGATCTGTCCCACAGCTTCCCCCTGTATAAAGGATTCCATTGGCAGTTGGGGACCCTCAGAAAATGTACAAATAAAACCCAACCCCCATTTGAGAAGCAGAGAAAGAAAAGTCAGATAAGCTTTTGATTTTTATATTGTTTGCATCTTCTTGCCCTCAATAAACAAATTCTTTTTTTTAGTTCCTCAAACAAACAAACAAACAAACCCCCCCCCAAAAAAAAAACCAACAACAAAAACTAGGGGCATCACGTTGCCTGATTTCAAGCTTTACTACAAAACTATGATCACCAAGACAGCATGGTTCTGGCACAAAAACAGACATATAGGCCTGTGGAGCAGAGTGGAGAGACCAGATATGGACTGTTATGCCCCAATGACGGGTCCGTGATTAAAGGAGCGAGACTGATACAAAGCGAAGGTCAAGCAAAGCTTTATTTCGCGCCAAGCATCAAGAATCTAACCGAACGTTCGGGGCCGCACCTCTTACAAGAGAGGGCGACCCTTCTCTGTTTCACAGTTTAGCTTTTAAGGGCAAAGGCCATGCGGTTGGGCCTGGCCACGCACAGGTGACCAATGAGATTGTAACACACACAGGAAACTCCACAGTGATGCTAGGTGACCAATTGAATTATAATTTACCCTAGTAGACATTTGAATCAGCCTATTACACCTTGATTAGGATTGGCGCCAAAAGGGTTCCCAAAGGGCGGGGGCCCATGCTCCGTGGTAGCTAGGGAGACAGTATGCAACCCCCTACTGATCGGATGTCTCCACCTGGCCTGACCCATCTTTGTATCTGGGCATTGTTACCTGGAGCTGGTTTCCGGGACCCACCTTTAAGTGAATCCCCTGGGGGAAGGGGAGCAGGACAGTTCAAGGGCTAAACAACAAGGTTTTGTTTAACCTCAATGAAAGCCTCTTGACAAAATATAAACATAAAATAGGTCCTTACATGGACCTTCAACTCTATGGTCAAATAATCTTTGACAAAGCAGGGAAAAATATCCAGTGGAAAAAAGACAGTTTCTTCAAATAAATGGTGCTGGGAAAATTGGACAGCTATGTGTAGAAGAATGAAACTTGACCATTCTCTTACACCACACACAAAGATATGCTCAAAATGGATGAAAGACCTCAATGTGAGGCGGGAATCTATCAAAATCCTAGAGGAGAACATAGGCAGTAACGTTGTGGACACCAGCCATAGCAACTGACAAAAGCAAAAATGAACTTTTGAGACTTCATTAAGATCAAAAGCTGCTGCACAGCAAAGGAAACAGTCAACAGAACAAAGAGGCAACCCATGGAATGGGAGAAGATATTTGCAAATGACACTACAGACAAAGGGCTGATATCCAGGATCTATGAAGAACTCCTCAAACTCAACACACACAAAACAGATAATCACATTAAAAAAATGGGAAGAAGACATGAACAGACACTTCTCCAAAGAAGACATACAAATGGCTAACAGACATATGACAAAATGTTCATTGTCATTAGCCATCAGGGAGATTCAAATCAAACCACATTGAGATACCATATTACACCAGTTAGAATGGCCAAAATTAACAAGACAATAAACAACAAGTGTTGGAGAGGATGTGAAGAAAGGGGAACCCTCTTACACTGTTGGTGGGAATGCAAGTTGGTACAGCCACTTTGGAAAACAGTGTGGAGATTCCTTAAGAAATTAAAAATAGAGCTTCCCTATGACCCTGCAATTGCACTACTGGATATTTACCCCAAAGATACAGGTGTAGTAAAAAGAAGGACCATCTGTACCCAGTGTTCATAGCAGCAATGGTCACAGTCGCCAAACTGTGGAAAGAACCAAGATGCCATTCAACAGATGAATGGATAAAGAAGATATGGTCCATATATACAATGGGGTATTATGCCTCCCTCAGAAAGGATGCATACCCAACTTTTGTATCAACATGGAGGAGACTGGAAGAGATTATGCTGAGTGAAATAAGTCAAGCAGAGAGAGTCAATTATCATATGGTTTCACTTATTTGTGGAGCATAAGGAATAACATGGAAGACATTGGGAGATGGAGAGGAGAAGTGAGTTGGAGGAAACCAGAGAGGGAGACAAATCATAAGAGACTGCGGACTCTCAGAAACAAACTGAGGGTTTTGGAAGGGAAAGGAGCGGGGTAGTTGGGTGAGCCTAGTGGTGGGTATTATGGAGGGTGCGTATTGCGTGGAGTACTGGGTGTGGTGCATAAACAATGAATTTTGGAACACTGAAAAAAATAAAATTAAATTAGATTAAAAAATAATAATAATGTACATACTTTTATTCCTCCAAATGATGCAGCAGTGAAAACTTTGGTGGGTTCTGGACTTTCTTGCCCTTAATTCATAATCTCTCTCTCTCTCTTTCTCAGAAATGAAGGACTATTTGCCTACACCCATTTGTGGGTAAGAAACAGCACAAAAACCATGCCTAAGTCTGTGTTTCATCTTAATGAGCCATTGCTTGAAGGAACATCATAGTAAAATGAAATCCAACTTGTCTAAAGAAAGTAAATGAGCCCTTCTATTCTCCCAAAAGCTTGAGTACCACCTGATTCTTAGCAAAGAGAAAAGAGCTTTGAAATTAGATTTAAGTCAGAATCATAGTAATCAAGGGTGCCAACATCTGTTGAACAACAGTAGGAAAAAATTACTTTTTTTGAGGGGAACACAACCACCTAATCATGTGGTTTCATATAAGGAGGCCTACTTAAAAGTTCACATAATTATTGGGTAGCTGTTTCCCTTCTGTCAGTGTTGAGCTAAGTCTTGAGAGAGAACTCATTAGGTACAACTGCGGTGAGTTACTACTATCCTGATCCTCTTTGTAACTGCAGATGATGATGCATTTTAGTGACTCTAGCACTTCTTCTGTAAAGAGCTCAACATTAAAGAGGATTTCCAGGCACTATTTTTGTCAGTTAATTGTCATACTGTTAGATAATAAGGTTGAATTAAGCACTCTGTGTGTCAGGGAGAAAGGAAGACACATTGAGGGGAAGTAGAGGACATTTAGAGGGAGAGATTGGGACCGATGTTGGGAAAGGCAGAATAAGTAGGGAATTGAGAGAGTGAGGTGAGGGCCTGGAGGTGTGAGGCCATTGAGGAAGCTACTGAGGGGAAGCTGGAGAGTTAGACAGAAGCTGAGAGGAGAGTGGGAAGAAGGAGAGGGAGAGGGATGCATGGAGAAAGAAACAGAAAGACAGAAACGAGACGTGGAGACAGATGGGAAAAGGTAGTGTGGAGTGTGGGGTGGGGAAAGAGGGAGAAGATGTGTGTGCTTTGAAAGATGGAGGAAATTTTCTAGGTGGAATATACATTATGAGCCCAGTTACAGAGCAACATAATCCTCAAACACAAACCACTGCTGTGGAGAAAGAATAGCATTTACATTTTTCTTTACATATTGAATCCAGTCTTTCCTGGTTAACATGAAACTAGCTTTGCAAGCCTGAGACCTTATGAATCTCCCCTTTCCTTTGGTTGGCTTACCTTATGAGATGCTCACAGAGCTCAGTCCTGCTGTTTCATGGTGGCCTCCAAGAATGGCATTGTTGTTCTCCAGCTAAGAGGGGGCCAGTCCTCATTTTTGCAGAGAGATGGGTTCCTCCCGGCAGCTTTATAGAAACAATACTGTGATCAGCTCTATTCGGGGGAGGAAGGGGACCTGGAAAGTATTAGGTTAGTAGTTTTTGTTTTGTTTTGGTTTGGTTTTTTGTTTTTTACCCGTCTGTAGTAGCAATCTGTTTGTAGTAGCTTCTCAGCTTAATATGCATACCACTCATACATGTAAAGTGCACGGGAAAGTGCCTGGCACATTGTAAATACTCAAATGCTATTTTTATTGGTGCAGGTACCTCCACCATAACTGTTGTAACTACATCATTTTGTCTCTGCAATGACTCCCCCACACATTTGTGCATCCGTCCATTCTTTTCATCATCCTTCATCTCTGTGCAGGTTTGCCCAGCATTCTCAATAGCCTTCCATTGTCATTCTCTTCTTTGTCTCTCTTGCAGGTGTCGAGCTTCTGTGCGTACATAAAAAATAGTATTTGAGATACACTTTACACATTCACTATTGTGAAATCTTTACCAGTTCTTTTGCTTTCTGAAAAGGGGACATATTTTCTCCCCTTCCTTTCTTTAATTTTTATGACATTTGATTTTGGATGTGAAAGTCACTGAGAAGAGAGTTGTCAGAATTTGTTTTTTTCTCACCTGAGGCCAAAAGAGACTTGCATGAATTGACCTGCTTCCCCTTTGCCACAAATATGGCTCCCTTGAGTTATTGAGCTTTGCAGAAGCATTAGCCTTCCCTGGAGGTTGTAAACTTTTCTCTGGTTCCAAAATAGTATGTCTTCATATTTACTCATTTATTTTTTCGCATTGACCTATAATGTTCCCTTAACCTTTAGGGTTTCTCCCAGCTCTTTTGCCCACCCCTCCTTGTTATACTTGCTCAAGGAGACTTAAGTTTTTTTTTTCTCACCACAACTATTACAGTTACGTTTAAATAACTGTTTGCATAATCATGTGTAGAATATCTGTCTGTGTCCCTGGAGTTTAAGCTTCCTGAAAACACATATTGTGTCTCTCTAGTTCATCCCTAGCATGGTGCCAGGAATATAATACATGCTGAAGAAACTGTTAGAGAATTTGATTTGTTCATTAAAGTACTTTTCTATACTAGCCAGTAGCACTGGACCTAAAACTCATCCTGAGCACACTTGTGAATTCATTTTTAATTATTCAAATTAACTTTTATCTAATAAGGATAAATTTATTGTGAGGAAAATGTCTTATTGTGAGTGTCTTAAAGATGGGCTTACAGTTAATGTTCAGGAATTTATTCCTTTATTACCAGTTCTTAGGTGTTCATTTCCCCATTATTATTTACCAGGCAAAAATACTGAGAACTCCCTTCTGACTCTTGTAAGAGGAGAAGAGAGAATGAGAAAGAGAGAGAGAAAGAGATGGAGAGGGAGAGAGAGGAAAAGAAAAAAGAATGGAGGAAGAAAGGAAAGAAGGAAGGAAAGGGGGGAATATCCTAGCTCTTTTTCTTTAGTTTGGATATAATACAGTGATACAGAATTCTGTTGGGACATATAAGGGAAAATGGTTAAAAACCTCAAGATAACATATTCAAAACGTATTTGACCTTAATATTCTCTAAGTGCAGAATTATTTTTCTGTATTTAGCCTCAAAAAGTCATCTTGATATTCCCCTGTGGAAAATATTTTCACAGTGGAAAAGCAGTCAGACCGCTTTGATTTTTCACACCAAACTTTGTGCTCAAACTTCCAATGAAGCCTATCAAAAAATAAAAATTCCTGATCCTCATTACCCAAAATTTGATTTGACCAGGTCTAAAATCTCATCATAATTAACTTTTTTTTTTTGTTTTGTTTTTTTTTTTTTTTTTTAAAGATTTTTTTATTTATTTATTTATTTGTCAGAGAGAGAGAGAGAGAGGAGCGAGAGTGAGCACAAGCAGACAGAGTGGCAGGCAGAGGGAGAAGCAGGCTCCCTGCCGAGCAAGGAGCCCGATGTGGGACTCGATCCCAGGACGCTGGGATCATGACCTGAGCCGAAGGCAGCTGCTTAACCAACTGAGCCACCCAGGCGTCCCTCATCATAATTAACTTTTAACAAATTTCTCAGGTGAACCTGATGTGGAACTCAAACTGATATTAAAAACATATCTAATTCCAGAAGCAACCATTTTTTTTTCTATCTTGAGCCACACACTGTTCTAAATAACGTACAAACATATTATAACTCCCACAAGAAACCTATAAACAGGTAAGTTATGTTTTGTAGACAGGGAAAACAATACTTTGAGATGGTATGATTATGGTTAGGGCTTTTAGCTACCAAGCGCCAAGACAGGAGTAAAACCCAGGGCTCTTCAATGCTGAAACCCTTCCTTTTCTCTGATACCATAGAGGTACCTACTAATATCCAGTCATTGTGGCTCATCTAAACTCTAGGGTTCACAAAGATTTGCCTATTAATAGCCCTATACATGGTTGATTTACTGAGGATAACAGATTGGGGAAAATTGACTCTTTGTCATGATTGTTGTGTCCTGTGCTACTTAATAAAAGGTGTTATTGATATTGCACACACTCTAATCACATGGCTTAGTTCCAAAGTCTCTGGAGAAAGATTTGATGTAATAGAAACTTGATTTATATGCCCTCAAATCATTTCTAATCACTCACTGATAGGCCACCTTTTGCTTAATAGTTTAGCTTCTCTGCTGGTCACAGTTGGCCAGGTGGCTGAGTTTTGGTACTTAAAATGCAAGCAATGGAGTAGCCCTTTGCACCTTGACCCCTCTCTATGCCCTTCATGCAGATGTGATTCTTGGAGCCACCATCATTCACCTTTCAGTCAATAAATCAGCATGGTAAAGACAGCAAAGCAGTCATTTAAAATAGACCTAGGTCTCTGATGATATTGTTAAGCCTTGACACTGACCCTAAACTTCAGCCCTGAGAGGACTTGTTAGGAAACAAAAATTGCATTCTGTTTATGGTTCCATAAGTCATTACTGCTATTACTTTAAGCTAAATGCATTCATCCCTTGACATGATTTGTACTAGATAGAGAAAGCTACATGCAAAACTCACAGATCAGGTTTATTACTTATTCCCACAGTGCCTAGAATTGAGTTTTTCATATGGGAGAAACACAAGGACATTTTTGTGGGGATGCGTATATGTGAGGTCTGTTTTAAAGTTTCAGGATGTCTACTTTCTGTGGTACAGGGCCTGTTGGTCTTTTTGCAGATGTTCTTCCTTCTGAACATAAATTAAAGTTCTGTGAGAGTTAGCTTCGGTAAAGAACCTAAATAAAACCAGATCCTAAGCCCTCTGATGTCTATAACCTGGCCTATATTAAGGACGTTAGCTCTGTGACATTAACATTAATCATAACTTGCCTTCTGCTGCAAAAGACATCATCAAAGTATCCAAACCAGGGCCACGAGTCATGGGAGGAACATTGTGATGACAAATTATCTCCTAAACTTTGTTACTTTGCTGTGATTTCCACTTGGAGAAAGACAGTTTCCCAAGGGGCTCATTCTAATAGGGACAACTATATTGAAAACTGCTCTATCCATCATTCAGCAAGCAGGTCCCTTCAACCATGCTTCACCATAAGTTGCTTTACCTTGCCATTCAGTCACATTCGACCTTGGAGAACCTATTTGACCCACGATGGGCTAGACTGCATTGCCAGTAATTGAGAAGTTGCAGCCTGATTTATTCTTTCTGACTGGGTGTGTGTAACCACCTACCACTTAGCTACTCTTCTCCTTGCCCTGATTTGAGGAGTAGAGACTCAGGATATTCAGAATAAAGCCAGGTGGCTTGATTAGACCATAGTTTCTGAAAGGATGATACTTATACCATTAATGAAGTGATTTGGGGTATACATAAATGAACATTTAAATTTTGTTTTATAATCATGCATTTTAATGTGATTTAAAAATATATTTAGCATATCACATCCATGATTTCATGTATACTCAGTAGTGTTATGTGTTCATATATGTGCGTGTTTATGTTTATGTATATGTGCTTGTGTGTATACACACATAAATATATGTATATATTTCCCTTTAAAATAGGCTTATTTAAATAAAAAAGTATTTTTTTAGAGAAATATATTAATTATTCAATTGTACAGGTGGTACGTGGACTTAGCAAAAAAAAAAAAAAATTAAAAGTGCATGAATGACTAGTGTTTTGGAAACACCACATAGTACTAATTACTAAATTCTAAGAATGCCACTGGGAAGAAGAAAATGTAATTTTGCAACACAGAAGATAATGTTAGTCAATTGAGAGGTTGTGACATGGAGTATCCACTTCAGATAAATAGAATCCTTCTTAAATGAACTCAAAACAGCTCATAAATTGCACTTCATAGTCAGCTTGTCAAATATATGTTGAATTCCTGCTATTTGTAAGACACTGTCTTAGTCCTACTAAAATCACAAAAATGTCTAAGAAACACTCGATGGTTTCAATGATTCTCTAGAGATGTATGGAAAAACCTCACTTGAAACCCTCCACTGACTTCTGTCCCAGTTAAAAGAAAACCTTCGGGGCTCCTGGGTGGCTTAACCCGTTAAGCCACTGCCTTCATGACTCAGGTCATGATCCCACAGTCCTGGGATCGAGTCCCATATCGGGCTTCCCCTGCTCTGTAGAGAGCCTTTTCTCCCTCTTCTGCCTGCCACTCCCCCTGCTTGTGCTCACTCTCTCTCTCTGTCAAATAAATAAATAAAATCTTAAAGAAAAATAAGAAGAAAAGAAAACCCACCTTTCTGTGCTGGTTTAGAAGGATTATAAACTGACCTCCACCCTTGTTTTCTGTCCTTATATTATCTGCAACTTTGTGCCTGACATGCTGACTTCATTTCCTTTCCTCCAGTGTTCCATGTTTGTTCCCACTTCAGGACCTGCAAACAAAGTGGTGCTTCTCCTTGGTATCTCGTTTCTTTTATTTCAGGTGGTCTGATTTCTTCCAGACATTCAGTTCTTCCTTGAATTGTCACCGCTTCAGAGATGTCTTTCTTTGCTGAGCCCCTGCAAAAACTTACTCTCTATCTTATTTTTTTATTTGTTTATTTTCTGAAAAACACTTAACCACTATCAGAAAATTACTTCTGTATTCACTTGCTTATTTATTACCTGTCTTCCCCAATAGAATAAAAACTCCACAAGTTCAGGGACTATGTCTCTCTTAGTTAACACTATCTTCCCTCTGAACTAAAATTTGAAAAATAAGGTCTAAATAAGGTCTAGGTACTCAACAAACATTTTAAAATAAATGAATACAAAGCAGGTATGATGGCCCAACTACAAAAACATTGTGTAGTGGAATGAACTTGTCTGATGAGGCAATCAGTAAGAATTTCATGATGGACTTGGCAGAATTTTGACAAGCAGAGTTAGAAAAATGGAGAATTTTCTTGAAAAGGAGAATCATATCATCAAAAGACTAAGAGAAGTAAGAGGACAAATTGGGGAAGATTCTGAAAATGTAGTGGAAGCAGAGACTCCAAGTGGACACACCACCAGTTAAGTTAATATGTTAGGAAACAAAATATCACACTCAAAGCATACTACATTTTTCTTCGTATAGCTATTTAACCTGCCTCTGTGAGACTGCAGCATGGATTCTATAGCAAGTCCCAGAAGCCCTGCAACTTAAGTCATAGATGTATTGGCCTCATTACTCTCCAGTCTTCCAGGGGCTTTTGCCTGTCATAGAACAAGGCCCTCCCATTGTGGTCCTGTCTTGTGCCTCATAGTTTTTGTATAGCGTAAAAGAGGTCTCGTCTTACTGAGTCTCGGTTTCCCCTTGTGTAAAAAGGTACAGAGATAGCTCTCTGAGGGTTCCATTGGTTCCAGCATTCAAGAATTATGTAAGAATATGGGTCACCTGGGTGACTCAGTTGTTAACTGTCTAGCTCTTGATTTTAGTTCAGGTCATGATATCAGGGTCATGGATTGAGCCTCATGTCAAGGCTCTCCACTCAGTGGGGAGTCTGCTTGGGATTCTTTCCCTATTCCTCTCTCTCTTCTTCCCCTCTACCCCTTTCCCCCACTCAGCATGTGCTCTCTCTCTCAAATCAGTAAATAAAAAATCTTAAAAAAAAAAAAGAATTGCATAAGAATCAAGGAATTAAATTTCAAGAATATTTTTTGAAGGGTTCTATGCAGTACCACCCTGGCAAGTAAACCAACCCAAAGCAATCCCATTGGATATATCTGGAAAAGGATATTAAAACTTAAAGGAGGTAAGAGAGGGTGGTGCCCAGACTAGATCAGTAGTAGAGGTAATGGTGAAAAGTCATCAAATTATATTTTGAAGTTGTATCCAACAGGAGTTTCCCTTTTGTCTAAAATGCACTTCAAATCCTTGTAGCATTAAATACAATAAAAGTGAAAGTCAACCCAGCATCCCACTAATTACTGCTGTACTGAGTTTATATATGGTTGGAGTTTATAGAGCTCCTTCCCATTTATTATCAAATGTGGTCTCCCCAACAACTCTGTATAGGGAGAGGAGATGGAACAAGTATATATAATTCATCTAATTTATAGAGAAAGAAATAAAACTAAGATTACCTAGAGTTAATAGTCAGAGTCAGGGAGTGCCTGGGTATGTCAGTTGGTTAAACATCCAACTCTTGATTTTGGCTCAGGTCATGATCTTGGGATCATGGGATTGACCCCTGCACCCCCTTGGTGCAGAGTTTGCTGGAGATTCTCTCTCTCCCTCTCTGCCTGCCCTTTCCCCTGCTCTATATACATAAATAAATAAACAGATAAATAGATAAATAAATAAAATCTTTTTTAAAAAAATCAGTGAGAGTCAGACTAGAACTGAAGCCTCCTGTTTCCATACAGTCTCTTGGGACCAAAGGAGTTAAGCTATGCTCAAAGAAAATCCATACTGAGATAGGCAATAAACTCTCTTCATTGTATCAAATAGTCATTCTAAGTAGTTTAAATAAACTTTAAAATCATGGATTTATGTCTTTGTGTAATACCCCTCTGGGTCATATATGAATCTATAACAATAATCAATAATAACCAAGTCTTCAAAGATTTCTTCTTTCAGTTAAGAACACATTTCCCTCACATGAATCTTCAAATGCAGCAAGCACCTATAGCTGGTATTTAGGGAATCTGAAGAGCATTTCATGACTACGTGGAGAATATTTGCCTTTTGAATTTCACCATCATGGATGCTGTATGTAAATGTCTATATTGCTTCAAATCACTGGACCATGGATATTAAAACTAGTAAACTCTCTTCATTTGATATCATGATTACAGAAATAACAGTTTATCATTGCCCCCAAATAAGCTGAGTATTGAAACCAACAAATTATCTCTTTGATTTTATGATTGTAGAAATAAATCATGGCCTATAGTGTAGCTTGGCATTCTATCAGCTGAACACTGCACCTGGCATAATTTCATACAAAGAGATTCCTGTCTAGGTCAGAAAAACTCCTGATATTGACTGCCCATAATATTATCTCTTCACATCTACCTAGTTCAGAAGAACATCAGAATTTACAAAACAGCATTTTTTAAAAGTTTTTATTTATTCATTTTAGAAAGACAGTATAAGACGGTGAGCAGGGAAAGGGCAGAGGGAGAGAAAGAGAAACAAACTCCCCACTGAGCGCAGAACCTGATGCAGGGCTTGATCCCACGATCCCAAGATCATGATCTGAGCTGAAACTGAGAGTCAGATGCTTGATTGAGCCACCCAGATGCCCCACAAAATAACAGTAAAAAGATCAAAATTCTTCAAGCCACAAAGAATTGTATTTAACAATAATTTAATAATATAAGTTGGATCAAAAGAGTCTTATCTCGAAGATGTGGTAGGCAGAGGTATGGTTAAATATTTGGAATCTCTCTGAAGAACAGCTCTGGAAAAATCCATTCATCTTTTGTAAATTGCCAGAGTGACTGTTCCAAGGCCACTTGGCTAAGCATATAGACCTGTAACAGCTTGGACAACAATCAGAAGAAAAAAGATTAAGTCAGTTAGTAGGTGCCAACTCTTACCCTCCATTTCTAGCATGCTACCTTTTCCTTTTATCAAGTAGACTCGAGTCATATGGGGAATATGTTTTTTTTTTCAGTAATCACAGTAATTGACCACAGGGTATAACCTTTAGCTGACATGGCATTTCATGCGAATACAATGCTTTAGGTTTACTGGTCTCTGATAGAATCTTTACCAACCCCTGTTGAATTAGGAGATTGTTAGTTTCCTTAAAGCACTGTCAGAATTTCAGAGTGGCCTCCTAGAGCATCTGAACTCCCGCATCTTTGGCTTTTAGAGTCAGCCAAAACAGTAGTCAAGCAGAGAGCACCTAGAAGATGAGTGTGCTTGATGTTTTAGAGGAATTGACTTAAAGGAGAAATTAGGGTTTTGGAGGGGAGAGGAGTGGAGGGATGGGTGAGCCTGGTGGTCTTAAGGAGGGCACGTATTGCATGGAGCACTGGGTGTGGTGCATAAACAGTGAATCTTGGAACACTGAAAAAAAAAATTTTAAAAATTAAAAAAAAAGGAGAAATGGGCTACTTCGTGGCAGGGAGCAAAGTCTATCTTATCTCATTAAGGATGGGAGGACTGAATTGAAGAGCTCTGCTGAGTACTCCCTATTTGTTTGGAGGAATTATTTTGGGGACTACTTTTCCACATTCTACTAAATGTAAAATGACTTCAGTGACTGCTGACTATACCTGTTGGACAACAGGAGAGGAAAAATACAAGCCAGGGAACAATAAAATGTTTTGTCTCTAAAGATTGTTATTCTAAAGTCCAGATCTTTGTGAAACTGAGAAATAACTTTCCTAAAGATAATTTTAAATATTTAGGAATAAGATAATATATATCTTCTAACATGTGATCATTTAGGTTACATTATATGTTGAATGTGTTCTCACATTATTGCTGCTGGGATAGTTTTTGATCTTTTTTTCTCTACAATAAGCTTCCTCCAAGCAAGAATGATGTCACATTTTTTGCATGCTTTACTGTGCCCAGGGTCAGTGCCTCCATGAAAGTACTACATTCTCCATCAATGTCTCATGATTGCATTTTCATATTTCCACCTGGTAAGAAGGAGGGCATTCCCTGGAAATGAGAGCTCTTGCCTTCAACCATGATATTAACTTAGTTTTGGATCAATCACTTATACTATTTTATTCTGGAGAAGTGGAAAAAAAAATCGTGAAGAGCAATAGAATTAGTAACTCCCAATTTCTGACCAAGAGGCTTAAGTGAAATGAAGGTTTTTCGAAAAAGATTTTTTTCATAAATCTCAGTTGGGTTTGCAGCAAGCTCAGACTGCTCAAGGATGAGAGTTGTGTGTGTGCATCTAGCTTTGCACAGGGCTGAAGAACAATGCATACTGCCTCCCCAATGTGTGTACTGTACCAGCAGAGGCAGCCTGCAGCTCCCACAGCTTTCTGCAGCAAGAAGAAAACATAATCAAACACAGCCAGATTCTAGAAATGAAGAAAGCTCACACTGACGGGTGATTCTCTTTATTCTTCCACATTGTTAATTTTGGCACAACTTCTAGCTAGAGAAGAACCACTTACTAAAAAGATATCTAATATCTCTGTGGAAGCCAAAGGCCATAGTTAATGAATGCTTTGGAAAAGAACATTTCCTCGGATTTGAGAGCGCTTCTAGAGATCATGTTAGGGTAAAAATTCAATTGATTTAACTTCATGCATCAATAGGAGAACATAATTTAAAGGAGATTGTGGGTTTGTGCAGGGGCTGTAGAGATATTATTGCAAATAATGGTAGAATTCAGAGCATGTTTTCCTTGTTTATTTATCAAACATCTATTCAGCATTTACTATGAGTTAGGCCATTGCAAAGGCTCATAAAGTATTCTCTCTTTTATAGGAGCTTAGAATCTAGTGGATAGAAGTAAACTTCAGTATGTAGTGCACTCTGTACATTGATTAGATCTGCAAAACTACCTCAGGCAGAAGTTTTTGCCTTTTTGAATCCATTTCATTCAAAGAGCACATGGTAGGATCTGAGAGATTTGTCTGTCCTGACAGTGAACTCATTGTCTAATTTAGAGACTTAATGTTTATTGAGTGCTTACTATGTATTGTGTATGTGTTTAATTCTGGATAAAACCTTTTGGATAGGACTCCATATTGCTTCAGACTGAAGCTTAGAACTAACTAAACTTAGAGCTAACTTAGAACTAACTGTACTTAGAATTAACTAAAGGTTAGAAGTTTAAAGCCTTGTTTGAGTTTCATAGGAATTTAAAAGACAAGCTGGGATTTGAACTCAGGCTGTGTGAATCCCAAACCAGTACTCTGAACCATTAATTTATTTCCTCTGTCCTTGAAGAGCCAAGGCTATACTCACAGAATGTGAAGGTTAAAGTGAAGGTCATTTAGGAGAGGTAGATGATACTAGGCACCAAGCTTTCTTAAATAATAAATATGTGAGACTATGGGACATAAGAGAAACAGTGTTCCTTTATTGTACCCCTTTGTCTTTAATTCATAGTCCCCTAAATAAAGCCCCTTCAGGATCTGTGCCCTACCTCTCCATGAGGCACTGAAATTATTTTGCTTTAATGACGTTGCAGTGACTCAGGGAGCCAGAGATGGTATTTTCCCTGACTTCTTTGCATGGTGATTTGTAAGACAAACTATAAGTTTATTCACCCTGGCTTCAGTTGCTTTTCTTAGGTGGATCCTCAATCCAGACTTCTAAACGTGCCAAGAAACATCAAAAGTGTCTAGGTCCTAGATTCTTTGCTGCTGTAGAGTGAAAAGGATGCAGTCTGCCTACTACTCATCCATCCTCCCATGTCTGAGTCCATGATATATATCATTATCACCTTTGTGATTAGCATAAGAAATGTAATTTTATTTTCTACCTCAAGAGTTTATTGAGGGCAGAATGTGTTGTGCTCAAGTCTGTCTACCCTCTGTGCTAGTCATTCTCAACCTTTAGCCTGCCTCCAAATTACCTGCCGAATGTTATTACAGCAGATTCCAAGGCTCAACACCAGAGTATTCAACTCCTTATGTTTGACAGGGCCCAAGAATTTCTGTTTCTAACAAGTTTTTGGGTGATGCTGATGCTACTGGGCCAAGTACCACACTTTAAGAACCACTGCTGTTTAATTAGTAATATCATGATTGAGATCATGGGCTCTGGAGCCAGTTTGCCTGCTTAAATGTTAGCCCAACCACTTAAGAGGTGTGTGGCTTTGGACAAATTATTAAACTTCAAGGTGCCTATAATCTCTCATATGTAAAATGTGGTAATAGCAATACCTCCTCATGGGGTTTTTGCAAAGATTAAGTGAGTTTAAACATGTTAAGTGCTTAAAAGAGCCCTGGAACTTGGTGTTAGCCAATATTATTTATTCATTGCATTTACTCAGCTCAGTGTTCTATACATGGCAGGTGCTCAAATGCTCAGTTTATCGGAATTCAACATCCAGACCTATCTCACATGGGATTCCTTTAAGCATCAGGAGACACCAGGATGTAAGAGGTTACAGCAGTTCACAGCTTTTTTAGGAGGCCATTTTCAGTTGGAATATTTACTCATAGACTATGTTACCCATTGCTTGAGTTTTTTCATTATCAAATTGATGAACGAAGAGGCAGGCTTTTGCACAGATTGATGCTCACAACAAAAACACACATTTGTTAGAGGGAAGAAAGACTAAATCACTGAAACGTCTTCAGCGCTGCCTCTTCGTAAAGGTAGAGCAGGATACCTCTTTCCAGAAACTGCAAGAGCTTGGAAATAATTGTGTTGTCACCAGACCGTGGCCTGGTTTTATGACTGGCATTTCCCATGATGATGACTGAAACCCATCATCTGAATTATTTTGCACTTTGTATTCTTCTTTCATGTGTTTACAGTTATGCATTGCCATGAAATTCCTTCACAGCCCCTCAGCTACAAATTGCATACAGCAGGTAGGGAAGGAGAGACTCAGGAATCTGGTGCCCTGATGTAGAGGCTACAACTAAAGGGTTGACTATTTGAGTCTAAAATCGGAGCACTCAAATTAACAAACTGTCTGTCCTCTGACTTGTGAGGTTATCTATATATCTATGTTTATATGAATAAATAAATATATATACATATATATAATGTAACTTTAGTTGTACATTTATCAAATTGTGTTTAATGAAAATAAGAAAATGCATAAAATGGGGAGTAATGAAAAAATCCAGAATATGTAATTGTTATAGAGAGATACTGATCTACTATTGAAGTGACATTTGAATTTTCCATTATAAATATCCAAGTCTGAACTTCATCTGAACTCATATCACATGGGGTTGCCTATTAAACAATGATAATGATTTCCACTTGTGACTTGTCATATAAGTTCAGATCTTCATGATCATTCTTTCTGATGACCAGCAAGACTTTTTTGCAGCCTGTTTTACATGCAGTGTCTAGAATATAAGAAGCACTTGAATAAATGTCAACTCTTATAGACTATGGTCAGCCACTACAATGGGTGAAGATCAAACCAGATTTCAGATGCTTCCCATTTTTCATTCTTATAGCCATCAGAAGAAATTAAGACCTGCAGGAGGCTGAGATAAGATGTATTTATGCACATAGAGTTGCAAAAACTAAATCAAGTTCAATTTGGAAGAAGATGTTTATCAACTTTAAGAATGCTGGTATATTTATGTAAGATACAGTTGCAGCTTTTTCAAGCACAGTATAAAGATATTATGATTAGCAATACCATTACAAAGAAGTAATTATAAACCATGAATCAAACCATACCACTTTCCTTCATATATACTGACCACACACTATAAAAGCTACAAATTAATAGCCATTAATCTTGATATTTATGCACCTAGCATACATGTGACAAAGACTCTCATTATGTTTTATTTGAATTGGATGATGGTCACCATAGCCGGGTGAGGACATGCTTATAATAAGGTTTTTATCAGCTATGCTCTGTGTGCATGGTGATTTTAGTAATGTGAAACCACAGATTTCAGATTTTAACAACATATTTGTCTGCAAGTGGTGTATGCCATATCAACTCTGATGTGTCCCAGAATGACCTGTAGCAATTCTAATAGCCCACCTCAACTTTCTGAATGCTGGATTTGGTGAATTTCAGGAGCCATCAGAAGGTCTCCATATTTTTAGTCTGTGTAGAAAGTAGATGACACGACTTCTTTAGAACTAAGCCAAGTATTTTAATACTAATAAAAATTCCATGAATTTCATTGGGATTGCTTGTTTGATTTCTCCAGTGAATCATTTCCTTGTGAGAAAAATCATATTCTGTGGGGATGCAAAGAGAACAATTACTCCCAGGAATGTCTAGTTGCAACAGTGATTGTGTGGGGGAAAAAGAAAGAAATGTAGTTTCATTTATTTTTCCTGCGGAAATGAGTAATTATAAGATTCATAATTCCCTTAGTCTCCTAACTCTCATTTTATTATCAAGTGAGTAGTAAGAGCACCCACTGGTAAACGCATCGCCTGTGAGCTAAAGCCACGTACTGTTACCCTTTATAAGATATCTTTCCCATTTTTTTTTGTTGTGATTTTACCATGTAAGTCATATCCATTAGGTCTAATCTGATACCTTCTAGTAATATAGGAATTCTAGGTGAGCTCTGGCACCAAGAGAGACCATAAGTCTAAAACATGAAAGCTTAAACCTATGTGACAGCCCCTAACACCTGTTTTGTAACTTTTGACTTCGGCTCACAGCTAGTGAGATCTCATGCTATGCCTAAACTCTCTAAAAGAAACCAAACGCATAAAATGGTCTGACAGATGGGTTATGAAGGGAAAACACTGTATTAAAAATAAACAGGACATCAATGCCCTTGAGGAACTTTCAGTGTTTTAAGTTTCCCCAAGTTTTCAATCAATCCAGGTTACTTAGTGAAATCGATAAAATGTCATTGCAGTTCCAAAAAAGCCTTCAAGTATGTTTAGAGAGAAGAATGGCTCTGAAATTTTAATGGAGCATTGTTGCTAGAGTGCTATAACAACACGCTTAAAAATATTTCAAGCCTGATCCTTACAATGCCTTTGAGTCTAAGACAACACACTGACACCTTTGACACACTTTCCATTTTCTTGTGTAAATGGGTTTTGGACCTTACTGGACAGCAATAGATAACTCCTAAAGTGGATCCTTCCACTTTCTGAACTCCGCTTGGGTCACCTGCAACATTTGCAGGTATGCTGACAAGATATTTTTGAGAATGAGTCATTTTAACTTGGAAAATATTCTCTCAAGTGCTGCAAATTCAGTTAGGAGTAAATATTTCTATCACAGAACCATCCAAACATCCCAACAGCCCAATTTTTTCAAGGGCTCCCACAAATCTACCTTTGACCAAACATGAACCAGACCTAAAGGAGTAAAAACAAAAACAAAAAGATACAACATTTCATTGTCTTGTCCCTGCCTCTCTTCAGAGTTTCTTTCTATCCCACTCTTTAAGGGTGTCCTAGGTTAGAGATGCTAATGAGTCCTATCCATCCCTTCTTCAACGCATGTAATTGGTTACAAAGTCTTCAAAGGGCTTCTTTGATATTGTCCTTTGGGTCTATCCTTTCCTTTCATTTCTTTCATCTTAATTCTGGCCTTATAGCTAATAGTTATTATGGGTTTGCAGCAAAGCATTGTGCTGAATATTTTCCATACACACTTGCATTTACTTCTTATAATAACCTGAGTGTCATTATTCTTGTTTTACAGAAGAGGAAACTGAGGCTGTGACTGATCAAGTGACTTCCTCATAAGGTCCCCTGCTAGTAAATTTGTATGATTCTTCTATACAGCACCCTGTGGTCCTTGTCCTCAGCCTTCTAATCTAAACTTCACAGAATCATTCTCTTAAGCAGTGACTTTTGACAGCCCGGCTAATCTATTTGGTATTCTAGGCCATATTACCAGGAACTCCAATTTATATCTTGAGAGTTAGATCCCTACTTTTTGTTAATGTATATTCTTTACTCCAACTAGGTCATTCTCCTTACTGATATGTCCCGACCACACAGCTCTGACCCTGTCTCCACACTCAACTTTAATTCACTTCTGTTTCCCCCAACACTGGTTCCTGGGATGTTCCTTATTCATTTATTTCCTCTATCCATATGGTAGTGATAGCTTCTCTAGCAAATAGATTGCCAAATGCATAGAGTTACAACTATAATAGAATAATATATCCATGATCAGCAAGTGGCTCTTGTCCATACAGTGATTCATAGGCCCAGACACCTCTCAACCACATGGCCCCTCCATTCCTCACAGACTGGTCCTCCTGCCAGTAACATCAGCATTACCTGAAAGCTTGTTAGAGATGCAGATTAAAAGGCTGTATCCCAGAGGCCCTAAATCAGAAACCAAGGGGAAAAGGCCAAGAAATTTATATTTGCAAAAGCCCTGCAGGTGGTTCTGATGTACACCAAGCCTGAGAATCACTATTTTACAGCCTCACAGTCACCTGCCCCCAGAATGTGGAAATTCAGACACTATGGACTAGATACACCTGCACCTTAAAAGCATTGTCCCAGAAGCAATGCACATCACTTCCATCCATGTTTTTTTTTTTCCCTAAGATTTTATGTATTTATTTGAAAGAGAGAGAGTGAACATGAACAGGGGAAGGGGCAGAGGGAGAAGGAGAAGCAGACTCCCTGCTGAGCAGGGAACCCATGTGGGGCTCGATGCCAGGACCTGGGGATCATGGCTAGAGCCAAGGGCAGACACATAACAACTGAGCCACCCAGACACCTCACTTCCATCCGTATTTTATTGGTGAGTGCTGCTTAAACAGCTCTACCTCCATGCAAGGGGGCCTGGGGTGTGACATGTGGTCTCTGCAGGCCTCTTCTCAGTAGTATATTACATAGACAGAGACAGATTGAATTCAGGTTCTTGTAAGAAACCATCTTCTCTCCCTGGTTTCCATATAGCATGCTTTAGAACACAGCCTGACAGGTTCTTAAAGTCTGTTTCAGTGGCTCGGTCAGTTTAGTTCCTCACAATGAATATTTTTATTCCTTCTCCCTCTTTATTGGACTTTGATTTTTTCATCATTTTGCTTGGTTACAGCCTGACATAAATTTCTTTCTCCATTCATTAAGAGACCGGCCATTGCAAACTTGCATTTGCAGGTTGCTATAACATGTCAGCTTATTTCCTATTAGCATAAAGTGGCCCAGCTGATGGGCTTGTTGTGTAGAGCTCAGAACATAATGGCTAGCTATTCCTCAGGCACAGTATGAGCATTTTTATTTTTGAATTGGTCTTCTCCACATGTATTCTGCACTGATACTCATTGGCACTCAAGTCTTCAAGTTGTTCCCTGGACAGGAGGGGATATTTTTTTAACTCATGGTATCAAAGTAGGCGAACTGAAACTTTGCTGTCTGCCTCAGCTCTGTGCAACTTAAGAAGCCAAACTCATCACCATGACTGGGCTCAACCCCTGGGAACATCCCATAGTTTAGGAAATGACCAAATCATTATGAAACCAGATATTTTATTTATTACCTAATATAAAACAACTTTCCATTTTCCCTATAACAAGATTCAAAAAGGTTATTTTTGGTCTGCTAAGGATATAGCTTAAATAATCAAGCATCTAGTTATACACTATTTATAAATAACCAAATATCTGTACACTTTCTGCACTTTAATAAAATATCTATTAATCTACGGATTTTATATGCACATTTTTAATTCACGTGAAGAATGACATACTCATTTAGAATTATTCTTTTTCTTTTCACAAAATAATTAAGCTCAAGTGTTTCATAAGCATGTTTAAGCCCAATTCCTTTGTCTTCTCTAGAGCTACTTTTTGAATCATTTTGTAGTTTTCCTGAGCATATCATCTTGACTTCCTCTTACATTTTTTGAAATACAGTCTTTGTTCCATGTAGATATGGGGCCATAGATGGAATTGTTGATCCTAGTACAGTAAGTGCTTAATCACAAAACATAAGAACAATACCATTTCATATTGTTTAAAGTTTCCTTCATTCCTTAAGTGTTCACGGTGTTCTTCTCCAATATAGTCATGTACATACTGCTTTCTAAAATGACTTAGAAAAGGTTATTTTTAAGGTTGCTAATCCTTATCCCTTTTAGCTTATTCCACTGAGAGTAATTCATAGCTATATGCTACAATTATTTTTGACTCTTTTTTTTTTTTTTTTTTAGTGGAACTTGGTAATGCCCTAAACTAGCATAGGTTGAGGTTGTTACAGGTTAGAGTCTTTTCTTATGGTGTCCTGACATTCCAAACAGAGTAAACCAGAGAATGCTCAGTTGTATGAATGATTTTATATGAATTCAATTATAAGCAAATTCCCTTTGGTGTGACATAAAAGGAAAAGACAAATATATGATCATATGATAAAGCTCAAGGGGGAATCTGCAAGGAGGCTCCTTTCCATCAGAGGAAAGTGATTTCCCTCGATTGCCATTGCATATCAGAGAGAAGACATTCATCTAGTGTCCCAGAAAACTAAGAAAATCCTATAGGAACTTCATGTTATCCTCTCACCATCTTCAGGTCCTTCTCCCCCACCATCCAGTTGGCTGCCTTGTATGCTGAGCCAGCCCCCCCTCCATCATCATAAGAACAGCACCTTTATAATCTTGAAACTCCACTGAAGCTGTAGTTCAGTGCTACTGAACTGTCCAAACAGGTGAAAATAAACAAAGAATTTTACTTTTTTACACATATCCTTAAGGATACACAAGAAAACGCAATGCAGTTCACAAAGCTTTGTGGCATTACCCTCCTTCCATTCTTGCCACTTTTCTCTCACAAGAAACTCTTCAGTACTGAATTACAAAAAACTTCTTCAGGATCGTCCTTGCCATAAGATTTTCATTTCTCCTCTTACCTTCTTTTCCACCTGAATTCTCCAGGTTGTAGTTCCTGAAAACATGTTTCCTTTTGCAGGGTGCTATACAGATATTGAGACAATATTTTAAAACCAGAGATTTCCCATAACATCTCTATCTCTGGCATCCTTTAAAATAAAATCAGAATGTTGTGCTGCACGGCCTCTTTTCTTGGCAGGTGATAGTCACAGCTGAAGAGCTTTCTGCAGCAGAGAATGCCATCTTTGGTAAGGACGTACGTCCTTCTCATGTACCCCATGTATCACTGTCCCTGCTCTCACTGGTCTTTCTGATGTTCAACCTGACTGATTACCATGTATCCTAGCTTTTATACTTTTGTGCTTCCTCATAATAAGGTACTCTTTCTTTGTCTTCATCTCTTTATCAAAAGTGGGATATAGAAATGCTGGCCAGGAGGATTGCAGTTAATAAGAAAATTAGTTATTTGTGGCTATGAAAAAATACTGCTTCCAACCCAATAAACCAGTACTCGCACAGCTTAACTCATGTCAGTTACCTGTCTGGCCCCTGTAGGCGTGTGAAATAATAACCTCAGTATAGATCCCTTAATGTTGTGCTACATCCCTGTCTTCCTCTGCTCCATTTCTCCTCTAACCTAGTCTAAGATTTCACATTACAGGCAACTCTCCTGAGAGGTCTGGAAGTTGAAAATCAGATTCACAATTTAGGGATGATATTTGGAGAGCTGGAGGTTGGAGTTAGATCTATAAAACGTCCAGGAATAAAAAGAAGAGATATTTCATATGTGGAGATTATTATTCTGGAGTCCAAGTGATGGTCAGGCAAGAAAGGACAGACATCAACTTATTACCAGAAATCTAGTTAATTAGGTCCACAAGCGAGAATACATTAATCAAGTCCCAGGAGGTCACCACCCAGTCGTTCAGTTAACAATAAACATTCTTAAAAGTTGAAGGAGTTTGGGGCACCTGGGTAACTCAGTTGGTTGAGTGCCCACCTCCAGTTTTCAACTCATGTCGTGTTCTTGAGGTCCTGAGATCAAGCCCCACATCGGGCTTTGCTCAGCGTGGAATCTGCTTGTCCCTCTCCCTCTGCTCTTCCTCATCCCCCCAACTCAGTCACTTGCTCTCTCTTGAATGAACAAATAAAATATTTTTTAAAAGTTGAAGGAATTCAATGACATATGGACCAGAGTTTCTGATATTTTTCATAGAGCATAATTCTTAAAGATCTCTGTACTGTAAAGATCCTGTGGGCAAATATATTGGAAAATATAGTTTACTATTTTTTTTTAATTCCTGGGAGATTCAAAGTATATTTTAATTCTATAAAGGCTCTGAGAGGTCCTGCAATAAAGAAACCAATTTAACTTGAACATACTGCTTCCAAAATTTATTTCTCCATGGCACTCTTCTTGCAACTAATAATTTTTAACTTCTTGTGGGATTAAAGTTCCACCTAATGCTTTTTGTGATAAGCATTATTGAATACAGATTATTTTTATAGGTGATTGCCCCTTTTTATCATTTCCTTTTGTTTATGAGCCTGCCCCTCACTATACTGCATACGTACTTTATAAACTTGAACTCAGAGAATTTCCTTAGGTCTGTATGTTTTATTTCAAAATGACTTTGCCTTTACCATTTTACAGGATGTGTGTGTGTGTGTGTGTGTGTGTGTGTGTGTGTGTTTTGCAGTTTTTACTCAAAATTTCCTTTTAATAGATACTAAAAAATAACAAGCATATCCCTTTGAATGTCTCCATCCAAGAAATGTATTTTCTATTCTCTGACTCTCTTTTTTGTAGCACAATTTCTTTTAGTTGACTTGTATCTTTATAAATGAGTTCAGCACATGGCACATGATAGCTGTGAAGAAAATATTTGTGGAACTATACTGAGCTGAATATAAACTTCATGCTAAGTAAGGCGTTTACTCTCTAATTCCTGTTATTTTCCCATTATTTATCTTTTCTTCCCTCTTTTAGAATTCAGTCTCAAACAAGATTGTCCTTGAGGTTTCTTCTGATCTCTGAGAAGTGAGTTAGTCAGCCAGACAAGTAAGGTCTTTATTAGTTACTGAGCTTTTTAGCAGACATAATTTGCCAGTAAAAATCTGGCTGTTGATAGAGAACTGTTTTACAATGATTGATATTCTTCTTTGATGTTGGGGAAAACTTGTTTTTATCTTGAAATTTCAATTTTGTAATGTTGGCAAGCATGAAGATGCCTTTATATTTGTTTATGTGTGTGTGTGTGTGTGTGTGTGTGTGCACATGTACCTACTTGTATAAAGAGAATAAATGAATGAATGAATATATCTTTGGATCAACCTGCATGTGTTTATTCACAAACCATTTTTACCTGAGAAGAAAGTGACATCAGCAAATATTCAAAAAATAAAGCCCAGAGTTTACATTTTAAAAATCTGTATGCATTTAGATTATTTGGAACAAAAGGCAATTAAAATTAATTAAAAAGTTATAAAAATGTACAAGTATACTCTTTGGGGAAATAAAACGACAAAGTGTGTATTTGTTAAATTACACTTTAATACATCAGGTAACAACCGTTTGGAATCACCATAAAAATTATAATTATATAAATGTTTCCAAAGTTCTACAAAGCCGTATTTTTGTTCATTTATACTGAATATTTTCCTAATATTGCTTGCTCACTGATATCTCTATTATTCAGTTCTTTTGCTTAGCTCAACTATAGGAATTCTAATCCATCTGTGTCAAATAATATTGTAACCAAACAAATGGGACTTGCTAAACTATTTGTCTGCATCAATGGAAGCTGTTTTTACCAATCTGTGAAGTTTCCTCGTGGCCCAAAATGTCATGTGATGTCATGATGATTAGCGTGGCTAGAAGTATGTAGGCCGATTAAGAGTAGATAATCATCAAAACATAATAAATAAAATTCCTGTATAGCATGCTGGGTTGAATTAATATCACTAAGTCTCCAAAGATTTTCTTTACTTTTCTTTTTAATTTTCATTTCTCAGAAGCCCCTATATTTTAAAAGGTCAGAAATTCTCTGCAGTCATGTTGCAAGATAATTCCATCCTGAGCATATTTTTTGAGAAGTTCTGAAAATATATCTAACATGTGGTCTTTGTCATAGTGTCTAACCCCAAAATTCTATTCTAAAAACAAACAAACAAAAAAACAAAAAAACTTCTTTTGATGATTTCAGTGATAAGTTAGAATTCCCAAGTACCATGATATAACTAGTGTTACTATTTATTTATGTGTTTGCTTAGCCACTTGTTTTATTTTATTTATTATCTATCTTTGACCCAAGCAGAAATTTGGCATTCTAAATAGCCACTTCAGACTTATAAATAATAAGTATATGCTTTTTCTGTTTAATTTTTTTTTCAAAAATAGCTTTTAGAATTCATCAAGCTGCCTCTACTCTGTACATTTTTGTTATCCTGAATTCTGAACACCAGCCAACTAAAAACTCCAAGTCTAGATCCAAAGTCACTCAAGGTCATCCTTGCTTTATTTGCTAACCATATGCTATTGCAGGCTTGTTTCTCTTGACCCCAATTGTCTGGCTATTTCCTATGCATGATTTCATTTCTGTTCTTTGTACTTGACATGACTATTTAGTTTTCTGGCTTTCTAAAGTATTCTGGCTAAGACTCGCATCTCTGAGTGTATATGTGTGTGTGTTTGCGTGTGTGTGTGCGCGTGTGCGTGCGCACGTGTGTTTGTGGTTCAGATCATACCCTAGGCTACCTTGTCCTCTTTCTGGAAGTTAAGAAACCACTCAAGCACAATTGTATTATTCAGGTGGCTCTTCAGTTGCAAACAACAGAAACTAGTGCATACCAGTACATAATATTTTTTTTAAGATCTTATTTATTTTATGAGAGAGAGAAAGTAGGGGAAGGACCTGAGGGACAGGGGCCAGCACACTCTGTGTTGAACACAGAGCCTGACATGGGGCCTGATCTCAGGACTCTGAGACCATGATCTGAGCTGAAACCAAGAGTCAGACACTTACTGAGCCACCCAGATGCTCCTAGTACATACTAATTTAAGAAAAATGTATATTGAAATGTATGGCTTATAGAAATGGGGAGGAAAAAACCCCAAAAGGACAGGAAGCAGGACAGCTCAGAAGATTTAGGATCCTATGAATATTTTCTTCTGGCCACTCAATACATACTTGGCCCCAAATGAGTTCTCAAAAACTTATGTTGAAAGGAGGAGAAAAGATTGGATAAATATTGCTTATAGAGAACTCTAGGAGTCCAGAATTAATTAAAGATTGGTAACTATAGAATTGGAGGATCACTAGGAAATATTTCTGGTGATTTTAAGGGTTATCACATATCAACAAGTGTTTGACAAGTAGGTTATTCAAGTCCTAAGTTTCAACTTTGATGGTAGAGTCATATTGCAATGCTTTTGTATGTCATTATGATCTGGAGGATGAAAGGGTACAACTAGAAATGGAGAGTTATATCATGTCATTGTATTTGAAATACTTTTAAAAAAATTATCTTTTTTTTCAAGTCATTTGTAACAGCATGATTAAGGTGCACTGGGACATAGATAAATGAAATTTGAAACTGTCTATTATTAGCACTCAAGTGGGAAGCAAGAAGCAAAGTAATCATAATTATTTTGGACATTTTTAAAACATAGCATAGCAGGTTCCCATAATCAAAGATACATCCTGGTTTTAAAAAGCCTATTGTCAGATACTAAAGAAGTTTATATATATATGGGGTCAAAAACCAAAATCCATTTAAAATGGATTTAAAATGACCATGCTTGAGAATAATTGTTCTTTGTTTATTATTTCAGCAGAATTCGAAAGTGATATTGACATGAGATACACAATTTTTAAGAAACATTGGGAGAGGGGCGCCTGGGTGGCTCAGTGGGTTAAAGACTCTGCCTTCGGCTCGGGTCATGATTCCAGGGTCCTGGGATCCAGCCCCGCATTGGGCTCTCTGCTCGGCAGGAGGCCTGCTTCCTCCTCTCTCTCTGCCTGCCTCTCTGCCTACTTGTGATCTCTCTCTGTGAAATAAATAAATAGAATCTTTAAAAAAAAAAAAAAAAGAAACATTGGGAGAATATTTCTCTTCTTTCACAGCCAATTATTGTAATATAATTCCTATGTGAACTCTCCCATATGTTGCTATGCATGTGGTCCAATTAACAGATATTGGTGATATCCACAACTGCTAGTCAATCATACAGTTGTTATACTCATTTAAATATAATTAATGTCTGTTTATTTAGAAACCTCTTTGTAATTAACATGCATAACAGCCCTAAACCTATACGTCTAAGTTTATGGGTAGTATAATAAAAAGATGTGTTTGTTCAAATATCAATTATATTGCTTTTTACTTGTCAGGCCACATTATTCCAAGTTTCAGTTTCTTCTATCTGAAAATAGTGGCAGTGATATAATATATCTCACAGGGTCACTGTGATAGTTAAATGACACTGTACACAAAGTAGAAAAAGCCATGTTTTCTCTGTTAGCATAATTCCATGACTTGTCCTACACTAAGGACTCCAAAGAAGACAGAAGTCAAGATAAATAAAGATAGGGAAAATCCACTTTATCTAACACTTGGGCCAGTATGACCAAAGGAGCAAGGTATGCAGCATAATGGACATTATTTAGTAACCAAAGCTATGAGAGACTTTGGGAAACATAACCACCCTCTAGACCTTCTCCTTGGCTCATGTATAATTTTCCCCATAATCCACTAACCAGAACATCAGTTGCATCTCATAATACTCACCTATAAAACCTATTTTTTCCTCTACATAAGATTAACAGAGGGTGTATAACACACATCTTTTCCCCTCTATATCCGTTTCCTAGTAATGGTGCCTCTATTTGTCTCTGGAGAATCATTCCCCAATAAGAACCAATAGTGTGAAATCATGTCTAACATGTACCTTTGTATTTTTATATTTAAACATATGGTAAAATCCTACATGGTTTTAAATTTTACATGTATTCTTTTAAATGTCTTATGTCACTTCTATATTTTTTGTCTCCGTCAATATTACTTGTCAGGGATACATTATGTTTCAGAGATTTAATTTATCTTAATTCATTTAGTTCCTATTTATTCATTTTAATTATGCTTATGATTATGCCAGACTTTATTTATCCATTTATATGTTGGAAGGACATTTAGTGTATTCTCAAATTTTCCTTCTTACCACTTGCAAAGATGATGAACATTTTGATATATATGTGTGAGAGCTTCTCTAGAAAAACTCACATAAAAGAGAATTTCTGGAGCATGGCTTATGTGGCTATCTTCAATCAAACTGGTATCAAATAAGCTGTCAAATGATTTATCCCACCAACATTCAATGGAAGTTCCACTTAATTCATATCCTCACCAACACTTAATATTATTAGATTTTTAAATTTTTACAAATCTGATGGGCAAAAGTACTATTTTATCTTACATTGCCCTGATTATTACTATACTTTTCATTTCTTTATTTGCCATTCTAATCTTATCTTTTGCAAAGTGACTCTTCATATTCTTTCTCATTTTTCTGTTGATGGATATCCCACTCACCAGAGAATTCTCCAACTGTTAGAAGTTGGGTTCTATGGGATGCCTGGGTGGCTCAGTGGATTAAGCCTCTGCCTTCAGCTCAGGTCATGGGCTCGGGGTCCTGGGATCGAGCCCCACATCAGGCTGTCTGCTCAGCAGGGAGCCTGCTTCTCCCTCTCTCTCTGCCTGCCTCTCTGCCTACTTGTGATTTCTTTCTCTGTCAAATAAATAAAAATTTTTTAAAAACTTTAAGAAAAAGAAGTTGGGTTCTATATATATTGTACATAAGGCTTATTAATTGTGTCATTCAAAGCTTCTTTACTCTTTAATAGATATCATACGGTTTGATCCACGTGTTTCCAAGAATGTTGTGATAAAATGTCTCATCATGATTGTATATGTGTGTTTTTAATTTCTCTAGTAACCTTATCAGTTTTGACAGAAGGCAGGGTTGGAAATTCAGAGATGATATTGATTTCCTTATTCTTCCTCGTTAATCTTTCCTTTCATAATGACATCTTTACTATTTTAAGGATTTTTATCTTAAATTTTGTTTTGTCTCATATGTAGGGTCTCTCAGTTTTAGTTGATTTTATTTATTTATTTGAAAGACAGAGATCACAAGTAGGGAGAGAGGCAGGCAGAGAGAGAGAGGGAAGCAGGCTCTCTGCTGAGCAGAGAGCCCGACGTGGGGCTCGATCCCAGGACCCTGAGATCATGACCTAAGCTGAAGGCAGAGGCTTTAACCCACTGAGCCACCCAGGTGCCCTGGGTATGTCTATTTCTATTAAATTACAGGGCTTATAAAATTTTTAATCCTTGTACTTATCATGGCTAGTGTTGTGTATGGGTCAAAGTTTATTTAGATTTTATAAAGTTTTATTTAGATTAACCACATGATAATATATTTCCTTGTCTTTCTTGATCCTCATAGTGTTCTAATATTATATTATACCAATAATGTGTTTAATGTCCTTAATCATCTAGGCCCAGTATATTACCCCCTCCTTTACATGAATGTACTACCCAATTTATTGCAGATTAATTTAGCTGTTTGCTCTCTTCACTAACTCTAATTTTTGTTTCCAAACTTCTCTTTGGTAGGGATTGCTCTTTATGTGGAGGGTTGGGTGACTTGTTCTGTGAAAGTGTGACTATAGAGAAGATCAATATATAATATTTGCCAGGCAACTGGGAATTTCAGCAGTCTAGGACCAGTTTTTTTATTAAGTTTTCAGTGTAAGACTCTTACACTACACTAGTAGAGTGAATTTGACCACAGAACAGTATGGGGTACAAGCTGGAGATATTTTTCTTTTGTTACTTTTCTGGACTAGAAGGGCCATTTTGTTTTGTTTTTACTGTAATGGAGGGAACTGTCTTTCCTGAGTTCTAGTTTATACAGAGGTCCTATTGGCTCTTATGGACCCAAAGTTTTATCTCCCATCCCCAGTAGGACTTCAACACTCAGCTTGTACTGGTTCTGACTTATATCTAGATAATACCACCTTTTTCTGCCTCTCCCCTCTGGCCTCTGTGGCATTATAGGCATTAATTTTCACTGGTAATTTTGACACTCTCTTTACACTCTCAAATTATCTACATATCTAAAAAATGTTAAGTTTTATGCCATCCATACTAAGTGTCTTTTTTAAAAAATTGCATATTCCTAGACCACCATGTTGCTAGAAATAGAAGTATAGCTCTTTTCAATATTTTCACACTTTTTTGAGAAAGGAACATGCTTAATTAAGTAATGTTTAATTAATGAATTTGGGAAATGATATTTTCTTACTGATTTTTTTATGTTAACTCTGATCGGAAATTATCTAAAATTGCTCTCCATATTTTTCTGTAAGTGCATACCATTTAATAACCCTAATCTTTCTCTAGTTTGAAGATATTTGCAGTCTCTCCAGTATGCCATTTAAAACATCATCTCTCGCTATATAAAAGAGAAGATCAAGAAAGCTATGTGAGACATGGCTGCATGAATTCTGAATCACAATAACTAGAATTTCTGTATAGTACATAGTATCACTCAACTTTCTTATCATTTTTGAGTATTTCCTCTAAAAGTAATGTGTTAGCAAAAGCCATGGGTAATTGAGATTTCTATTAATCAAAATAAATTTTAATAGGAACTGGTCAGATAAGTCGTACTGATTGATTATGCTATGTTTATTAATGGGTTTTTTAATTAATGTTAAAATTATCTTGGAAGTACATTTCCACACATTTATTATGAATCTCCCTAAGGATGCTTGTAGGAACATAATAAAGTGGCTTACAGGTCATCTGTACAATTCCTGACGTTGGTCCATCTATTTTTATATCATATGGTTCTATCCCTACTCCAAGAGTGCTGGCACTTTTTTCCATATGCTTTCTAGATAAGAATTCTAAAATCATATTGAAGAAGGATCGGGAATATAATGTATTTCTCTTATTCCCCTTCATGGTACTCTGTTTTTGTTTTTAACTGTTTGTCTGCATGTACACCATCACTGCTGTATTTCTAATGATTGTGGCCCAAGGTTCATCTTGAAAATGGGTTTTGATATCACTGGATTTTTTTTTTTTTGGAGCTTTTTGTTATTGTTTTGTTTTATTTTGTTTTGTAAGCATGGTAATGGTCTAATCTATAAATGCAAGAAGAATTAATTTATTTTATATACCAATTCCATTGTTAAAATATGTTAGGGATTACTGACAAGATACTAGAAAGAATGCTTTTAGTGGAATGTGCATATTATTTATCGTATCCTATCTTTCCCTCTTGTGTTTTCTTTAGACCAGGTTGAACTACTATAGGAGAACGGGGTGGGATGGGAAGAAGGCCCTGAACAACAATCACATCTGACCATAAAAAAAAAAAAAAAAGAAAGAAAAACAAAAAATAAAACCCTCCAGTATCTTCTCAAGAAATCCAAGTGTGTTTTAACAATGCAGTGTGAAATGGTTGCTCTAAGAGATAGACAAAAAGGAAAGAAATTAGTCTGGAAGAGTCTGGATAGTAAAATCCCCTTGTGATCTTCTGTCATCCATTAGGATGGGGCTCTGTAGACAGCTGATCCAAACATTTCTCCAAAGCTTCACATTCTACATTGCTCCCTTCGCAGTAATTATTCCCCAAACCTGACCATTAAGGGAAAAGGAACATCAATCCCTTAAAAAAAAAAAAAAGAGATAGAGAGAGAGGAAATAAGCGATAAATAAAATAAGAATTCTAAAAGGACTTAAGAGAACCCAAGCAATAATGTCTACTTGGAAAAAAATAAGTATAAGAGGTGTACATAAAATGCAAGACCATCACACCTTAAGAAAATACTTTCCTTGAGTAGATTCATCTTCCTGGAGACTGGCTTGGAAGGACTAACAGGCATTTTGGGGAGTTTTGCTCCCTGAGGTATAATGGTGGGTTTGTTAAGCTACAACATACAAATATGCCACTAATTAAAAAATGGAAGTGATTTGCAAAACCAAAGTGATATGTAATTATATTTCCTTACCATCTTCCAAAGTGAACCCCAACTTTTCCTTTTCTAGGGCTTATTTTGTAAGTTTTAAATTTTTTTAATTAAGTAAAGTTCTTAGAGTTTATGCATTAACAACAGGTAAAATGAGATTCATAAGGTTTTATTGGTAGTAATGGATAATTTATCTTGCATACTTTTTCATTCAAAATGTAACTCAGACCTTTGTATTACTTCAGCATTTACTGTTGAAAATAGAGATGATATATTTTCTTCTTTGTTTTATGGTACTCCACAGGGAGTTGCATGATTTATTTGAGAAAATGTAGGCTGTAACAATAAAAGAAGCCATATTTGGATCATGTTACTTAAAAACCCTCTGAACTTCATCTTTCCAATCAGTAAATGTGTGATGGTGATAATAAATATCACAGTTTACTTATAGTAGGGATCTTATATATGGGCAATGCATGGGACAGAACTCTTGGTGTAGCTTTATGGTGTCAGGGACTCTATCTATTCTTTATTTTCATTGTATTTGTAAAATTAAGCACAGTGCTTGTCACTGAATAGTAGTCTGGTAATAATGTGTTGAATAAGAAAATGTATAATATTAATCAGTGTTTTCCATGCTTACTCTGAACCCACCAACCTGTTCCCATTTTTTTTTTTTTAATCTCACTAAGTTCCATCCATGTTTAATTCTCACTTATTTCAACTATCTTTCCTTGTATTCCCCCTCCATATTGCACAGGGCAACCAGAAGGATCTTTGTAAATAATATACATAAACATCTTACACATTATTCTTAAGATAAAGTCCAAATTTTTTACAGAGCTTCAGGACCCAAGATGACAGAGCTCCCATCTTATACTCCAATCTTCTCTTTAACCAGAAGCTTCTGCATACTCTGTTATCCTTTACACTGAACATACCCAAAACCTGGTCAGGTGCCCAAGCTGTATTATATTAGTTAGGGTATATGCTAAGCTGCTGTAACAAAGAGACTCCAGAATGAAGTAGCTTAAACAGGATAAGCATTCATTTCTCTTATGGAGCTGGATAGAGGTAAATGGTCAGGCCTGGTGGAATGACTCAGTGTCATCAACATTTGTTTTCTATGTCTGTACAGTTGTCCTGTTCAGTCAGGAGAAGGGAGTAAAGAGGCCCAGGAAAGGGGAACACATATGCATTCCTTCCCAGAGTGGCAATCTTTACTTCTCTTCACATTCCCGTGACCTGAACTTTATCACATGGCCACACCCAACTATAGGGAAGCTGGGAAATGTTATTTTTAGCTAGATTTCCATGGTGATAGCTAAAACATGGGGATTTGATTACTAAAGGAGGGGAGATAGATGTTATGGTATGATTAGCAGTTATCATCATGTAAGTTTTCATAATTCCCTCTTACATTATTATTTTCCCTGAATGGTAGTTGTCATTTCATTTTGTTCTGTCTTTTTTTTTTTCCACTACGGTCTAGAATTCTTGAAGACAGGAAATATATTTCATCCATCATCCATCATTTTGTCACTAATGCTGATCATAGTCCCTGATATATAGTATGTGTTCAGTAAGTATTTTTAAATGAATGAACAATCCCAGAATCAAGACAAATTTCTTGGAAGTACATGGTAAAAGTTTTTGGCTTTTCTGTTTGTTTGTTTATTTGTTTGTTTGTTTGTCTTAATAGCATCATTATTTTACAGTGTATTTCCTCGCATTTCCTTATCTTTATTCTAAACTGATTGAGGATCCTACAGCTAAAGGAAATGCCTGAAAAGATATGAGCAGGTAGGTACTATTGCATTGGTAAACCAGTGCTATAGATGAGAGATAGACATGTCTCTGTCTCTCCATGTCCCTGTCTCTTTCTGTCTCTGTCTCCTCCTGTACCCCCTGGACCCTCCCTCCCACACATACACACTAGTAATAAGTAGATCTCAGATTTGCACCTAGGCCAATCTGTTGGACTCAAGCAAACAGCCCATGGGCCCACTCTCTTCAGTATAATGCTTTGAAGGGAGAATTGAATTTTGAAAAGGGAGAAAGTTTCTAACAGATATACCAAACAGAATGAGCAAAAGTGCAAATCAAGGAGTTTGTGATCTTGGTGTGTGTAGACTCGTGTTCTAGAACAGAATACCCTAAGGGTATAGTTGGAGATAATTCTAAAGAAGTAGAAGATGCTTGGGAGTGAGAAGCAGTTGAATCTGCTAGAAGGGCAGATATGGGGAGATGTAAGAGTCTGAAGGAAGAGATAGCCCGTCAGATATTCTGCAGGTATAGGTAAGGGCCTCACCTAATGCTACAGAATCTATAGAAGTGGGGTGGAAAGGTGGGCAGCAGCCTGGGCATGGTGACGGGAAGCTGCTGGCACTAACTAAAGTAAGGGATAGCTAGGTAAAGAGCAGTGGTGTGGGGGCAGAAGATAGTGTTCCTGTTAGGAGTTGCTGAGTTTCAAATGTTGGCAAGGCAACCATATAGAGATGTATACACATGGATTTTCTCAAGTTCCTCATATGTCTCAGACACTCTTGGGTGCTAGAAACACTCATCTTGCATTCTCAGGTTGCATACAAGCTAATAATGTTCAGTAAACATTGAGAAATTCAGGGGTAGAGTCTAAAGTGAAGTGCTTCTTAAATCTAACAGGTCCTTAGGAACCAGAATTGTAGAGGGTGGTCTGTGTACATGAAATTTGCTCCCAATTAGCCCTGAGGCTACAAGCATACAGAATACTTTGTGACCCCTAATTGTATGCCATTCACTTTGGTCACAGTTTAGACTCTAATATTTCAGCAATGAATCCTCCTTCTCACATGTAGCAGGGTGACTCAGAATAAAAGGTCCCAAGGTAGCAGGTGTTTTTTAACTATTCACTTTGGTACAAAACAGGTAATTGCTAATACTTACACTCTTCATCAAGGACAGTGAAGACTCCATCATTTATTTTAATCTATGCTATATCTTACCACAACAATTTTTTTTTAAGATTTTATTTATTTATTTGACAGAGAGAGATCACAAGTAGGCAGAGAGGCAGGAAGTGAGAGTGAGAGGGAAGCAGGCTCCCCGCCGAGCAGAGAGCCCGATGCGGGACTCGATCCCAGGACCCGAGATCATGACCCGGGCCGAAGGCAGCGGCTTAAACCACTGAGCCACCCAGGCGCCCCTTACCACAACAATTTTTACCTGCATCAAATTTTATGTTTATTTGTGAGAGGAGTGTGTTGGTGGAGGAGAGGAGGAGAAAAGGAAACAGCAGAAAATCTTTTAAAAATTTACAATTGAAGGACATGTATGAGAGATTTTCTCTTTTTATTTTATATATTTTTTTGAACAAAGAAAACCCTTATATAATGTACCACTAAGCCAACACAATTCAAATTGCCATTTGGAAGGCATAATTAAAGCAGTATATTTGAAATCTTCCTGGAACTTGGAATTATGATCTGGCCATTTAAGAAATCCAAAGGCACTCACACTGTTTTATTCTCTCTCAAGGACACTCAGCGTAAGGACTTATAGTTCAAAGGAAAGCTACCACTGTCTGCTTAATACCTTAATTATCTGTGGTACCTTATCTTTGTTACCACTGATACCCTGCTTTCTAAATCCCATTTGCCAAGTCTTTCAAAATCACAAACTGCTTTTACACTCGGTACCCAAGAAGTTGGGTCATTCATTTTTTCGGAGCTGTCTAATTTGGTTAACTCAAGTTTATTTGTGATATCATCCCAAATGGTGCTAGTTTGGCCATATTATTTTATTTCTATACACAAAGGAATATAGAGAAATCAGATTATGAGGCTGCTTAGACTGATCTTTAATCCCCCATATAGTATCTGTTTGGTAGACCTTATTTATCAGCCTCCTCTAGTTAATCTCCAGTTTCCATTAAATTGTATTAATAAACAGCACCAAGAAACCAGTTCTTTACAAGAAAAATCTAGAGCATCAAAACCCAAAGCTCTTCTTTGTTATTAACACTATGCTTTCTTCTTGTTTTATGGTGAAACTTTCGTATCCAAAATGGGTCTCTGCTACTGAGGGATGAAGAGAAAGAAAACAAAATGGGAACAATTCTCCTTGACCATGGGTTTGTGACATCAAAAGCTGGCTCTGAATTTTCTGCTTAATGGTATTGGAGTGTGGCATACACTTTTGGGATTCTGTATTCTGAAGTAGCCCCACTATTTAAATGAACTTTCCACCATAATGAAAGTCATTCTCTGTGCTATGCAATATGGTAGTCACTAGCCATATGTGGTTATAGAACACTTGAAATCTGTGTGACTGAGGAACTGCAATTTTTACTTTATTTATATTAAGTAATTTAAATTGAAATAGCCCAGGTGACTACTGGCCGTCTCTCAAGGAAGGGCAGTTCTAAAGAGTGGTCAACTCAGTGGCACGTTCCTTGGGAAACACAACATGGTGTAGTGAAAATCCACCCTCTTTTGGTAATATCTCTGGGCCCTTAGGCATGCTATAATGTTACATATGTCTCTGAACCTCAGTTTCCCCACCAGGAAAAAATCAAAATAAGAACTGTTTCTCGCATGAAGCATTAGTAAGATATAGCATGGGTGACATGGACTTTCTTGAGGTCTAGTACATGTAGACACTTTTTAAGCATTAGTTTAAAAACTATAAAACAGAGGGGCGCCTGGGTGGCTCAGTCATTAAGCGTCTGCCTTCGGCTCAGGTAATAATCCCTGAGTCCCGGAATCGAGCCCCGTGTCGGGCTCCACTCTCAGCAAGAAGCCTGCTTCTCCCTCTTCCATTCCACCTGCTTCTGTTTCCTCTCTGTCTCTCTTTCTCTCTGTCAAATAAATAAATAAAATCTTTAAAAAATATATACACACACACACACACACACACGCACACACACACGCACACACACACACACACACACACACAAACAGAGAGCATGTGATAGAGGATTTGGATTAAACCTGAGCATCCGTATTTGAGACAGTGAACTAATGACTTAAGATTTTTTAGTTTGTTACCTCATTTGTCAAAGGAGATAATTCCTGGCTTGCCTATTTGAGGAGACCTTCATGTTCTGAAACTCTTACCTCCTAAGTGTTTCTGGAGTCTACTTCCTTTCCTCCTTCTTCCATCACCACCTCATCTCTTGTGATGACACAGCAACCTCCTTCCAGGTCTTGTTGCCTCGACTCTCCACAAATATGGACTTTGTATCACAACTTGAGTTTTGAAATTTGGAATTCTCCATCCCCTAAAGGATCAAGTCCATACCTCTCCTTGACAACCAAGGACAAATCATGAACTGGCTCTCACTTAAACATCCACTCCTACTTGTTTAAACATCTATTCTGTACTTGCTTTCTTCTCCAAATCTAATCCAGCCACCCTCTGGCTTCCCTAGACTCCCTGCCATGCCCTGTCACGTGCTCTGTGCCCTGCTGTTTTTCACCTCTGTGGCTTTGCTCTTTCTGTGCCTGCAGTGTCCTCTTCCTTTCCATCTCATCGCAGCCCATCCTTATATTGACTAACTCTTCATACTTCATACTCTTCCCACTTCCCTTTTTACCTCCCTCCCCATCCCAATTTCTATATTGACTTCTCTTTATTTTAGTATTCAATTCAAGCAAGACAACCTAAGAAAACCTCCCTGACTACATCTACCTTAGCCTTACCCAAAGCCAGGCTGGGTCACCATCCTCTTCTAGATGAAGATTGCTTTCCTTAAAGACAGGGTGGTGTTCTCCGTCTCTATGTCTGTCTTTCCCTTTATTACTCTAAGTTCTCCTTGAAAGAAAAGCTCAAGTCTTACTTCTGTCTGTAACCTAAATACCTGTTAATTATACGTCAGAAAGGCTTACTGAGGAGATGAGACTGTCCCAGGGATCCCATGAACTAATGTAGGTGAAAGCATTTTCAAAATGGCAAAGCATTTCAAAGATATAAGGTGGCACTGTTTTAATTAAACTTTCCTGCTGACTTGGTGTCTGTATCATGCTGACCAGCTTTATGGCAAGCGAAGAGCTCACACACCATGGTTCTAGCTGTCTGGATGTTTCTCACCATGTGGGCCAGACAACTCTATTTCAAATAGGATGCTTCCTCTCCCACTGATTCTCACTTGTTAGTTCATAGCCCATTGCTGCCAGCACTCTCTGATAGTCTCTTATAAATGCTATAATCTTCAGACCAGGTTGTTTTCCTAATAAATGTCATGTGCGTATTTTCCCCACTCTACTGCAAAATGTCTTTAAGCTCCTTAAGGAGAACGTAGAGGAGGATTTCAAACAAGCTAGAATTCCCTGATACCCTGAGACAGGATGCGTACCTGAAAATAGAGTCTTCCTCACAATACTCATCTTAGAGCCTTCAGCTACCTTTGGGCTGAGGTTAGGCAGTTTCAGGGACACTTTAGGCCAGGGTTTGGCAAATGTATGGCTCTCAGGACAAACCCCACTGCCCTGTATTTCTGTATATGTAAATAAAGTTTTATTGGAACACAGTCTGACCATTTGTTTATGGATTTCCTTTGGTCACTTTCACACTACAACAGCGGGGTTGCTAGTTGCATCAGAGGCCATATGGCTTGCAAGGCCTAAAATATTTACTATGTGGCCTTTTACAGGGTAACTTTTTTTCTAAATTCTGCTCTAAAGCAAGGTTTCTTAATCTCAGAATTATTACATTTGGGGGAGGATAAGTGATGTGGCCAGGGGCAGTCCTGTGCAATGTGGGATATTTAGCAGCATCTTGGGCCTCTACCTACTAGAAGCTAGTGTCACGTCTTCCCCATTAGACGTCTCTAATTATTCCCAAATGTCCCCTATGGGACAAAACCACTCACAGTTGAGAACCACTCTCTAGACACAGTAGACACAAACACATTTCTAGAAGAAAGCAAGAGTAAATCAGGTAATGAGAAATGCAAAGGAGTCCTGTATATCACCTACTTTCTTCTGGCAAACTCGTTACACAAACTTTACTGACCTAAGGGTAATACAGCTATGTCTGTGTGGTTAGGAGGGGAAAAATTTTAAGATTTTTTCTAGCCACATTCTATTACTATCCTTCCACTGGAAGTTCAAATCAAGCCATATGTGTGGATTGGCAGTATGGCCATAAGGTGTTGAGCACATCCTGTGGCATCTGGTAGAACTGAGTTTAAGTCTGAGCCTCATCAACATACAAACTCTATAAATTTGAGCAAATTATTTTTTTTTTCTGTGATCCTGAATGTCCTCATTTGTAAAATGTGATTAGAATTAACATGGGATCATGTTTTTAGAAAACATTTAGGAGAGTGCCTGGCACCTAATGAGTGCTCAAGGGGTGGCAAGGATGGGAATGGTAGTGGTAGAAGTGGGAAGAAAGGAGGAGGGAAAGAAGGAAGAGGAGGGAGAGTGGGAAGAAGAAGGAACAGAGGGAGAAACTGATATGTGCAAAGCACTACCTGAAGTAATAAAAAGAAATACTAATACCACAATGTGATAGGGTTGAAAAAACATTAAAGGGACATAGGAATCCCTGCCATGGGCGTGTGTGTAAAGACAATGCTTGCATCCCCTAAGATGTGAACTAGGTCTTTTGATGAACGACATGGTGCAATTCTTCAAGCAGCTTCTGTAAGAGACCAAATAGAAATACTTACATAACAAGAGCTTATATAAGAAGAGACAAAAATACTGGACACTAGTTGTGCTAATAGAATAAGAAAATCTTGCATTTAGAGTCTCAAAGACATCGGAAGTTGCTGCTTAGTGCTAAAACGTCTTTGCAAAAATCTGTGGTTTTCTCTGTCTCTGTGGACGACAAAATGGTGGTTCTCAGTTACGTGAAATGATTGTTGCTTTCATTTCCCAGAATCTGGTCATCTACTATTATTCCTCCTGGGAAGACCCCTCCCCCATTCCAATCCATGCTGTTTTAGTGAAGCCAATTTTAATCTCAATTCTGGGCAAAAGCTACTGATGTCAAGCCTAAGCCTCCTTGTAACTGGGTGTGGAATAACAGCACAACTCAGGTAGAGCCATTCACTCATGGATTTCTAGAGAGAGACTCTTCCTAGTATCTTCTCATCCTGAAACTTGAAAAGTTAGAGAGGTTGGAATCATTACCACCAACTTGTTACTATATGAAGTCTAAATCTGAGACTTCAGAGTAAGAGATAGAGATGAAAAATAGAAATTGATCCTTCATGATATTTGGTGTTTTGACACTACCAAGCCTAAAGGTAATTGAACACCTGGACATGAAAATTTACACGAAGTGAAACTTTTGTTTTGGCTTTAGCCAGATTAGGCTGGATTCTCTACCTCTTGAGAGAAGAGAATTTCAAGTTTTGTTTCCGTTCCTGGAGTTAAGGGATCTTCTGTCCCCAGGTGCATCAACTGCTAAGATGAATCTTTCATCTCCTGTACTTGTCTTTATAGGAAATATCATGTTAGAATCCTGTTTGTGATAAGAGGGACAGTTAAGACTTTAGAGGCATTTAAGAGCTAGTTGTATATTTGATAACATTATATTAGCTAGTATTAATTAAATAGTAATATAATAAAATATGTTGCAGTGTAACACAATGTAACATATTAACTAACAATGACTAAACTTATTTTTTCTGGGAAAAGTTACACGAAGTCAAAATGGATAAAATAATGAAATGAATTCCCGTATGTAAATCACCTGCTTTTAACAATTACAGGATTTTGCCATATTTGATTCCTCTGTGTTTTTATTCCTTCCTTAAGCATTTCAAGCCATCACACTTTTTCTCCTTAAGTATGCTTAAGTATATTTCTGTAAGTATTTGGAATATTCTCTTACATAAATGCAGTACTGTTCTCACATCTAACAGAAATAATATACAGTTCATTATCAATTCAAGTATCAAATATCCTGATTGGCTAAAATTATCTTTATAACATAGCCTTTGGATAAATTTATTTATTGAACGCATGTTACATCTCAGGAGTCTGGCATTTTTTATGCATTGTCATTGTAGCCTCTACAGATTAGGGATGTTCCATGACTTGCCTCAGTACTGTCAAACTTAATATCCTAAGCCCTGCATGGCTAAGAATACCACCTCTTTTGTTTTCTCAAACCTTTATTAATATCTTTTTTTTCCTCTTTTACTTTCTTAAAAATTACAAAAGAGTGGGTTATTCTGTTTCTCTTTTTGGTGTGAAATTGATATTTTTATTCCTCTTTTTGGAGTGAAATTGACCAAATGTTTTATAAATCTGTAAAAAAATGCAAGTATGTTAATTTTCAGGAAGAAATGTATCCTTGCTAGAGATTTAAAATTTAAAGCAAACCCTTTTTGGGAATCTATTTTACATATGTTCCTTCTGTACCTAAGAATATAAGGTCGCCCTACATTCTTGTTCAGCGTCTCCCAGCTGGCTCCTTCTTGCTCTCTGAATCTTTACTGTACAGAGGGCACTATTTCCAGAGAGACTAAAGCAGATTTTTTTTTTCCCCTTACCTGCTTCCTAAGCATAACCTCAAACACTGTGCCCTTGTCTTTTGTCCTCTCCCTGGGTCTCCAACTCTCCCAACCTTCTTCTCACCCTGCTTTCTTTTTCACTGACAGATGACGCTGTGCAAAAACAGCTTACACCTAATTTGTGTCTACTCCAGCTCTAAATGGTATTTCAAAACTAATCAAACTAATTTTAGAAACAAGCAGGGGAGGTTGGCGTGACTTGAAATGTGGGAGCCCCTATTCACTTATACCAAATAAATGCTGGCAACTTTTTGAGAGAAACAAAGAATTGTTCAGAGAAGTCTTATATGTCCCACATGAATGCAGGCAATGGTCTAAATGACCTAGTTTGGACACAGCCTTAACTTTTAATATTCCACTGTGGAAGATCTGTGCTATTGAGGCTAAGAGTTTCAGTTCAGAATAAGAGGGAGAGTATCTGTACCCCGAGCATCATATTCTGTTCAGAACACATATTCAGTAGATATTTTGTGTCACATAGGCACCCATGAGAGTTGAAATATCAGATGGATGAATTTCCTGATAGGGAATGAATTAGAGCATCATCAGATGCGTTCTGTGCACACTCATTTCCTCTCAACCTCTCTGTTCCTTTTTCTCTGGCTTAAGATGCAACATATGTTGACAGTGTAAACATCTGATTTGTAAATCAATGAATTATTAACTGCTGAGATGTTGCACCAGAGTTAGAAAGAGGGGGTGAGGAAATGGGTCTATATGAATCATGAAATTCAATCTTTCAAAGCCTGCTCAACTTTGAACATACTAACTTATATGAAGGTAGTAGAGTTGAATATAACTTTAAAAGTATGTATTTTCTGCACTGTTCTAGCTTAGGAGGATTCAGCATCAGGGGTCAAAATTTCACTATGCTCAGTGGAACTGCTTAGCCAGATCCATTTCAGCTCCTTCTGTTTACATTATTTTTTCCAGGGTACAACCCTGGGGAAACTGGTGTTTTTCCATTGTAATATCCATAGTCTCTTTGAAAATTTTGTATTAAAGTGAAGAGTATGAAAGGAAGGCTTTGTGTTTTGAGGTCATAAGTCAAGGTGCACAAAAATGGTGGATTATAATATAGGAGGTATAAGGTGATGGAAAAACTCAAATTTGAAAGTAGAAGTGATTCATCTTTTTTTCTTTCTTAGCTCTGGGCCAGAGGAAATCTCAGAACCAATTTTGCCTTCCCTACATACATATCTGTGCTCCAGCTATATCTACTTTCCTTGTTTCATTTTATTATTTAGTAGATTTCTTTTTGATGCTCAACTTCATTACTCTTCAAATACTATAGTTTTCATTTTTTTATATGTTTTATCACTTCATTTACAATGTGTGGGGCTCTGGGATCATGTAGATCTGGACAGGACTTCAGACTTTCCTATTCAAAAGTTGTGCAGGTTTGAACAGCTTCATTCTTAATTCATTCATTTTTTTACCTATTCATTGATTTATTCTGCCAATATTTGTTGAGTTATAACTAAGTCCTACATAATGTGCAAAAAATAGAGTTATACTGGTGAACAAAACTAATTCACGTCTCTATTCTTGGTGTTTACAGTCCATTGGGGGGAGACCAGCATTAATCAAACAATCATACTGAAGGGTATATAAGTATAAATTGAGATAAGTTCTCTAGAAAAAGAAAAACAAGTGATAAATCAGTTAGTTTCATGAGAAGCTATTTCCAAAGAGCCTGACCACATTTAAGTATGAATTACTTGATCTTTGAGCCTCCAGTCCTTATCCATAAGGTAGAAATAGTAATAGTGACTACAGCATAGGTGCATTGACAGGATTAAATGTTACATTGTAGATTAAGTGCTTAGCATACTGTTGGCAAAGAATAGGATCTCATTAACTCAAATATTCTCTGCTGCTGTGATTTTTATTATATTCTATTAATATTATCTTAGAGCAATAATAAGATAAACAGAATCATTTTAGAATTGGTGGGACATCAGAGATTATACAGTTTAGAATAAGTTGACATAAGTGGCTGACCAAACACTCAAACACCACATTTTATGTATGTACATTTATTTCCAGGATGATAAACCATAAGTTATGTCAAAAAAAATTAAGTCTTAAGAATCACTAACCATCAAGCCCTTCAGCAGACAGATTAAAAACAAAACAAAACAAAACAAAACAATAAACCAAAAGTCATTCTTCAAAAATGTTTTATGAATTTCTCCATAATAATCCTTTATCTCTCTCTTTTTAAAATGCTTTTTTGGGGGACACCTGGGTGGCTCAGTGGGCTAAAGCCTCTACCTTCGGCTCGAGTCATGGTCCCGGAGTCCTGGGATCGAGTCCCACATCAGGCTCTCTGCTAGGTAGGAAGCCTGCTTCCTCCTTTCTCTCTCTCTGCCTGCCTCTCTGCTTACTTGTGATCACTGTCTGTCAGATAAATAAATAAAATCTTAAAAAAAATAAAATAAAATAAAATGCCTTTTTTTTTTAACCTGGTTACTTTATGGCTTCTTTTGCTGTTGTAAATTGGATCTTTATTGAGATTTTCTGTAGTGTTTAACTGATATGATTGCAAGTTGTTGATATTTACCAAGCACCGTTGTGAACTCATAATGCCTCTAGATCACCATGGAGTATTCTATGCCTACAAGTCCATTGGCTATAAACCAGGAGGATATTGTCTCCACCTTTCTAATCCATATATCTCTTGGTTTTTTTTTTCTTCTTTTGTTATTTTAGAGAAGTTGTCCTTTGTTAGGAGAGGGCAGTGGTGGTACTTGTCTTTGCCTTATTCTTAAACTTTACTGAGAATCCTCTTCCAACCATCAGAATTTTACTATTGCAAACAACAGAATCCATTGACATTCTTTAGGATGTGGACTGTACAGAGCAGAAATTTTCACCTATCCTGTTCACCAAAGTCTGAGTTTTGAACAGTAACTAGCCTATAAAAGACACTCAAAGAAGTTTGTTGAATTAAAAGTGTACATAAAAAGCAAGAGCAGAAATTGATACCTAAAAATAAGTTATTCTGAGAGTATTTGTCTGTAGTTTAGAAGTGGGTAACCTAAAATGGCATTTGATGAAAAGTCAGGAAGGCTACTATACCACCTTCTCAGTTACATTAAGAGGAAACAGATCTTGAAGATGGCAGGATTTCTAAGTCCAAGTAATCAAACTACTCTGCCCAATTTCAACTCAGGGACTTCAGAGCAGATTATTTAATCCTCACTTCACATATATTAATTCCATCATAACACACAGACCCCCTGCCCTTACCACTCACAGACTATGACTCTAAAGAAAGGAACTTCTTTTAACCAAGCCAAGTCAGTAATGTGTTTGCACTGATCTTGTGCTATTCATAAGTGGTCTTAAATATCAGTACAAACCAGACTCAATGTCAAGACCCTCCTGTACAAATTTCAGATGGAGCCATTGGTTACCAAGGCACTGATCCTGAAGGAGGTACCATATCCTTTTTTTCCCCTCTCCTATGGGATTCCATGGAAAATGCTTTAAGGTATTTCATTTAGATACATTAAAAAGCTGGATACATGAAACTGCTGGGTGTGTTTTATCTTCCTTCTGGTTCTTTGGTTTGTAGAACTGCAGTAGCTGAGGGGACATAGTGCAAATAGAAATGGTAGGAAAATGGTTTATGGAGGAGTGGAAACTATAAACTTTGTGATACAAAGAAATAAAAAAGAAAATGAACTTTTAGGCCATTTCCATGCTATTAGGAAATAACCATCCAAAAAAGGACACACACATTTAGTCACTGTTTGCATACATACTTTCCTATTGAATTATTACAGAGTAGTATTTACCTCTTAAATAAGATGCTCTGGGGATGAACAGATTTTGGTAAATAATTTTAAGACCCACCATCAAGGAACAGGTCATTGTGAAATATCATAGTTTCCCCAGAGACTTCTTAAACTAATCTTTTGGCTTTCTCTACCACATTGGAAGACAAAGATACACAAACAGAAATACATCTGTATATAAGTCATCCAAATATTAACCCAATGAAATATACATAAGTGTACCCCTACCACAGTGGGAATAGATGAAGTCTACCTCAATATTTATTTAAATTAACATTAATGTTTACCTTTTTTATATGGAACTACAATTTCCCTAGTGTTCCTTTAGCTTTCTGAAGTTTATTTTTTATAACTAATTTTATTAATAATTCTCACTAGGAATAAACTAGCCATATAGTGGCTACTCTATGTGTAAAAGTGAACTATTTATAACATTAGAGACCAAAAATTGTTACATTTTTATCCATTTGAGGAGTATCATGAAATAAATCCATGAATCTGAAAAAAATTCATGATCCTTTGGCAGTTTATTTTGTTAAGGATCTATACCAGTGCTGTCTAATACAAATATAATGCAAATATATATGTAATTATAAATTTTCTAGTATTAAGAAAAGTAAAAAGGGATAAGTGAAGTTAACTCTAGTAATATGTTTTATTTAATCCAATATACTCAAAATAGTGTCATCTTAACATATATTTAATATAAAATTATAAATGAGATATCTTATTGTTTTTATACTAAGTCTTCAAAATCATGGATGTATTTTCAATTTAGAGAATACCTAAGTTGCTCTAGCCACATTTCAGTCCCTCAATCACCGCATCTGGCTACCAACATGGACAGTATAGGTATATGCAGTCACGAAACAGCTAACCTCTAACTGCCCCACAGGGTATCAGGAATATTTAGGAAGGTATAATCTTTGCCTGAACCACACTTTTTTAGAAACTTTTTTTTTTAAGATTTTATTTATTTGACAGACAGAGATCACAAGTAGGCAGAGAGGCAGGCAGAGAGAGAGGAAGAAGGAGGCTCCCCGATGAGCAGAGAGCCCGATGTGGGGCTCGATCCCAGGGCCCTGGGATCATGACCTGAGCCGAAGGGAGAGGCTTTAAACCACTGAGCCACTCAGGCGCCCCTGAACCATACTTTTTATTGTCCATCCTTTCCCTTCTCTCTTTCCTCTGGTGTCAGAAACTTGAGGAATGTACTATGAAGACCAAATTCCTTACAAATAGATTATACACAGTACACATGATTGATAATTAAAAAAACAAAAAGACAATATTTTACCTTCCTTTGTAAACCACCTTTAAATGGAGAATATTTCATCTGTAAAACCTCTAAACAATATTCAGATCTCACATATCCCCTTAGGGCTAAAGAAAGAAGTTAAAACCTCCCTTTAAAAAAATCCGTACAGTATCTTAAAAATCCTTTCTCATCAAGAGAAAGGAAAATGCATTTCTAGGAAATTAAATCATGTTCTGTTCGACCATATAGAATGTGACTTTTATTTATGTTAATATAATTTACGTTTTTCTGAAAAGAATGTGTTAGGCATATTGATAAAAAAGCACTTACTTGTGGTCAAGATACATTGCTGAACCGTAATTCATAGAAACATTCAACTATTATTATTAAGTTTTCTCAAATTGTATCTCTACATATATTTTTATGTGCAGAAATGTCAAAAGGATAGATTTAACTTACATGAATTAAATTATGCTTGCTTGGCAATGGAAAATAGAAAATAACTTAAATAATAACTTTAATATATTTTTCATGAATACTTTTACATGTGTACACAAATGCACTGCAAGATATGAACAAAAATATTCATAGCCTACTTCTTGCCAAAAGTCAAACTTTGGAAGCAACTTAATTATCCATTAGTGATAGAAAGGATAAGATGCTGTGATGTATTCCTGTCCTGGAAACTACACAACAATGAAAATGAACTCATCAATAAGAATGACTGTTCATATTGAAACAAAATGTTGAGCAAAAGATACGAAGCCCAAAGTATGTACAATATGATTACATTTATGTTAAGTTCAAAATAGTATTCTGTCCTGTTTAATGGGGTGTACAATGTGCTAAACCTAAAAAGGAAAACATGGAACTAATTCTCATAAAAACCAAGGTAATGATTAACTCATGAGAGGCAGGGGATGTCACAGTAAAGGGAGTAAAGGGGATAGCTTCTGGGTACTCACAGCATTCTTCTTAACCTGGTTGTTGGTTAAGTGGTTGCATGCTTTATAATTATTCATTTTACCATGCAACTAAGTGTTGTATAATTTTCTTTATGTGAGTTATAACTCACAATTAAAATGGTTTTCTGCATATACATATTTGCTTCACTAAATTCCATTTCATTTATTATAGATTATTGTGTATCTCCTGTCACACTATTTACTTTCTTCTACATTTCAGGCTTGGTGGGAATTTGGTAAATGTAACAACTAAGTTTTCATTCAACAAGGTGTCGATTGAAATCATGAAAAGATCAGCAGCAAGAAGAGGTCCTTGTAGCACACCACTTAGATACCTCCCATTAGATTATAGTGGTAGTCGTAGTAGTCATAGCAGTTACAATAACAATCAGATGGTAACATTTCTTCAGTTTAGACATTCTGCATATATTTTACATATATCATTTTACATGAGGTTACACAGCATTATTATTTTAAATCCTTTCTAAGTCATCATTGTTATCCTCCATCTTAGAGATAAATGAACCCTGGCTTAGAAAATTTAAATAGCACGCCCAAGAACACGTAGCTGTGAGGGAACAGAACCTAAATGTGAACCCAGATATACCTGATTCAAAAACTGCTTCTTTCTCTCTACAGTCTTATCTTCTGGCTCTGTTTTAAGCCATTGTTCAACAATCTTATTTCAGTTGGCTATAAATCTGCCTTACTCACATTTTGTCAAATGATGGATTCAAACAGCATTTCTTTTGTTTGTTCAAAGAATCTATAAAAGATGATAATGAAAAAACCTGTCCAATGAGAATATGTAAAGTGTTCTAGATGTTCTGTCTGCTTATGGAGCCTGGTCACTGAAAGAGGGACTTTTTGTCAAGCAATCTCTCAATGATCATTAAATTCTTTTCTTGTATTCATGATCGTTTGTTATATAAGTACATGGATATTTTCCAGAAAGTGGCTTCAGTGTTTTCCATAATTTGTCTTCCTTTGTCCTCCCCTTTCTCAGGTAGGAAAAACATTTTTTTCAGTGTGAGACCTGAAAATACTTTAATTTTTATAATTTTCATCAATTTCTGTATTCTTTTAGTCTTGCCAGAATGTTCATAGTACAATTGGTTGGATCTGAATTTGAACTCATTAAGAATGACAAAATGCCCTTTTTCTTTATCCTAATTTGGTTGGAGATTTTGTTCCCATTTTATTTTTTTTAATTTTTTTTCAAGATTTTATTAATTTATTTGACACAGAGAGAGAGAGAGAACACAAGTAGGCAGAGAGGCAGGTGGGGGGGGGGGGCAGGCTCCCTGCTCAGCAGAGAGCCCGATGAAGGGCTAGATCCCAGGACTCTAAAATCATGACCTGAGCCAAAGACAGAGGCTTAACCCACCAAGCCACCCAGGTGCCCCTTGTTCCCATTTTATGATTTTTTTCTTCCTCTTCTTCCACTTCATATATAAACAACATCATTTACTTTTTTGTCATCGATGTAAGTTATATCACATTTACCAAATAAGGTACACATTAGTTCTCATAATAAATTGAAAATAACTTCTCTTACTTACCTTTTATTCTCTTTCCAGCCTAGTATAGAGTTCGATTTCAGTTATCATCTCTCTTCCCCATGTTTCCACTCAGTGAAAACAAAAATTAAACCACAAATATCACAGTTCCTTTTTTACCATGATTCTCATCTCTGAGAGGATCCATCTTGGCCAAAATTATTCAAGACATTAGTGAGACCCAAGTAACTTTAGGAGGAGTTGGGAGATAAAATAAAAACTTTCCCAGTAATAGCCTTTTTGAAAATCCTTATAACCACATATTGGATTTAATACATTTATTTATTTGTAGTCCAATAAAACTTTCCTGGGGGCTTTTTAAATCTTTATTTTAATTCCAATTACTTAACATACAATGTTATATTAGTTTTATGTATACAATATATACTGATTCAACACTTCCCTACATTACAATATATACTGATTCAATACAGTATATACTGATTCAGCACTTCCCTACATTACTAGGTACTCATCAGGACAAGTACATTCCTTAATCCCCAACACCTATTTAGTCCATCCCCTAGCCCCTTCCCCTCTGGTAACCAACAGTTTGTTCTCTATAGTTAAGAGTCTTTTTCTTGATGTGTCTTTCTCTCTCTTTCTCTTTGTTCATTTGCTTTGTTTCTTAAATTCCACATATGAAATCATACAGTATTGTTCTTCTCTGACCAACTTATTTCACTTAGCATTATACCCTCTAGGTCCATCCATGTCATTGCAAGTAACAAAATTTCATTCTTTTTATGACTGAATAATGTTCTGTTATTTTTATATATATATATACACATATATATATGTATATATATACATATATATGTGTGTATATATATGGTTTATAAAGAAAAGAAAATATGTTTTAATAAAGAACTTCTTTATGAGAAGCTTTAGTGGAATAAAAGTCAATCACACAAAATAAAAATGATGTACCTGAGAAGAGATGTCTCAGGTAGTGAAAAACCTCTCTGTCACTCTTTTATTTTCTTTAAAAAAATATGCTACAAAATAAAAGAGATAGCTGTTAAATCCTTACCACTTAACCTGACATCAATTTAAAAAAAATTCTCATCTTTTACATTATAAATTAACATTGGAGATTTTTTCTGATTATCCATATTTTATTATATTAGTTGCTATTATTTTGGTATAAATGCCTACATGAAGTTTGGAGAAATCCAAGAGTAGTGTCTCATGCTTTATCTATCAATATACCTATATCTATATATCACCAAGATAAAAAGTAGTACTTGTTTAAGAAAGTGTTTTAAAAGCATGAGTACATGAATGTATAAAAGGAATTCAGTTTGGTGGCCTGTTTCCCAAGAAACTCTCAAGCCCTTCTTGTGCATGGCATCTGATGTGATGGCACCATTTTCCTCTTCCTCAGGAGCAACTGTACTTAGGTGTGGCTGGCTACTTCTTCATTCTAAAGTACTATCCCAATTTACTGAATCAGCCTATTTTTCCTGTGTGTTTATAAAATAGTTTTGCCTCATAGAGTAGAACTTCATGGACTCTATTATTATTCCTATTTCCTATATACTATAGGATATGGGTTCTTGGGAAGCAAAGTGGGAAAAGTCTGTCTTATGAATCCTCCTTAAATGTTTCTATACCCACAGGCTCCATTTCCTTACTACCCACATGTTCCTAATTGGGTTTCAAGATGAAAACACCATTTTTCTCTGCTTATAAAAAGCATTCATTCTAATTGTTAATAATTTAAAGAGTACGGAAAGTGCGAAGACATAACTAAAGCACAAAAAAGTATAAAGAAGAAACTAAGGCTCATTCCTCAGGGAAGTTTACCATAATGAAATTTTTAATACTCTCTTTCCAAGCATCATAATATTAAAAAATAACATAAATGGGGCGCTTGGGTGGCTCAGTCGATTGAGCGTCCAATTCTTGGTTTTGGTTCAGATCATATCCCAGGGATGTGAGATGGAGCCCTGCAATGGGCTCTGCCCTGGGTGTGGAACCAGCCGAAGATTTTCTCTCTCTCCCTGTGTGTTCCCCTCCCCAACAGGCGTAGGCACATGCAGGGCACATGGCCTCTCTCAAGAAACAAACAAACAAACAAATAAATAAATGTAACTCACTGAAACAAATGCCACACACCCAGTTAAAGCCATTGTGCGGAGTTGTTATTCTTTCTTTCTTTCTTTCTTTCTTTCTTTCTTTCTCTCTTTTTGGAGTTGTTATATTTCAAATCAGTGGTTTTCACTAGGGTGATTTTGCCCCTCCCTAGACATTTGACAGTTTCTAGAGACATTGGTTTGTTATAGTTTGCAGTGGGGAGGATCATATTGGCATCTAGTGGGTAGAAAACAGAGATGCTGCTAAATATCATACAATCCACAGGACAGTCCCACAACAAAGAATTACTGGGCCCATAGTGTTAATAGGGCCAATGTTGAGGAACCCTGCTTTAAGGTGACCCAAAACATCTGCAACATTGGTTATGTTCCAAGTTACAGTTGACCCAGGTGATGAAGAAACTCTCTTAAATGTTAGGGAAGGTTGAGAAAAAGTGAGAAGATTCTGTGTAAATATGACCATTGCTTTCTAAAATTTTTCAGAATTACCATGTGGGAATCAATTTAAATTTTAAATGACATATTCAGAAATTTTAAATTGGCCCATAAGTGCATTGTAGTATTTTTTCTGAAAATGAACAACCATCTAGGATGCGTGATTCATATATTAATTCATTAGTACTTACTGAGTGCCTACCATGTGCTAACCACATTCTTGGCAATTGGCAGTGAAGAATTTATGGGGTTTATTGGCCAAAACATTTGAAATCTAGTAAATCATGAAAGTTAGATAAAAAATGACAACACAGGGGCGCCTGGGTGGCTCAGTGGGTTAAAGCCTCTGCCTTTGGCTCAGGTCATGGTCCCGGGGTCCTGGGATCGAGCCACATATCGGGCTCTCTGCTCGGTGGGGGGCCTTCTTCCTCCTCTCTCTGTCTCTGCCTGCCTCTCTGCCTACTTGTTTGTCAAATAAATAAATAAATTCTTTAAAAAAAATGACAGCACAATTATACTGACACTTTGTTTTCTTCTTAAATGTTTGAGAAGGCAACAGGCTCTCCCCAAGTTCCTTGTAACTGGATCATTTATTAGGAAATTTGATAGTATATGGTTGGGAAAATTTGAAAGTAAATATTATCATTAAGTGGAGAATTGGAAAAGATGACCCCTGAGATCTTTCTAGTACTGGCTATATTATTGTGTGAGGCCCAGTGTAAAATAAAAATGTGAAGGCCCTTGTTCAAAAATTAATAGTTCCAGAATGATGATATGAGAGCATGAAGCCAAAGCATGAGGTCCTTCTACAGTTGAAGTCCTGTGTGAATGAAATTTACTCATATGAGGAGTTCTGAGGAGCATATGCCAATAAAGCCAACCCTAGATCTTATGGAGCTGTGGGTTTTTACAAATACCCTGTGGCCTCCTTCTATTTCTCTGACAATCCCCCTAACATTTCCATAAATGGCTTCTTTGTTTCTCTTTGATATCCTTAAATGTGGGTATTTCTCATGACTCATCTCTTCATGTGCCTTTCTCCTTTATATATTTTCTTTTCTTCATTTCCTCCTCTTCCTTTTGATTTATCCTTTCTCTTAGTTCCAAGTATCACATGCATTTCTTTGACTTCTGAATCTATAGCTTTATTCTTGAGAGCATTTTCCTTCATGGTTCAATCATCACCTAAAGTTCAGTGATTGGGAAATCACACCATCTTTCTATTTAAAATGAAAAACAAGACAAAACAAAGTTATTCATCAATTTTCCCCCCAACTCTAGATCTAATCACCAAATCTCCTTTTTTCTCCATCAAGGTCCTTGCTTTCAACCTGTCCTTGTAAAACGTTCTACTCTAGTTGGCATGCATATCATTTTTTAGTCACCGGCTGTTGTAATTGAGAGGCTCCAAGTAGAACCATGAGCATGGACTGTAGAGCCGGAAAATCTGGTTGCAATCTCATCTCCCTTGGTAATGACAGAAAAATTTTTTCCCATCTCCATGGGCAAATGTCCCCATGCTATGTCTGCTTCACTTTTCTCATGTGAAAAATGGAGATAATAAAGTACCTATCTCAGAGCTATTGGAAGGTTTAAATAGGTTATTTAACGTAAATCAGTTAGAATCTAGAAATAGTAAATGCTTAATAATGTTAGTTATTATTTTTATTATAGCTCTGCAATGTCTCTTTGCTTAGAGTGTTTCATATTAAATTTTTAAGAGTCTGGGTTTTAAACAGATGAGACTAAAATATTATGTCTAATTTTTCCACTTGGTGACCTTGAAAGAGGCATTTTCCCTGATAAGCAAGTATGGACATGGCAGTTTCTGTATTTCAGGATGTTATAAGAATTATATTAGACCACACAGATTAATGCTTCTATCACAATGTCGGTCAGCATATATGAAACTTCCTTCCAGTCTTGCTGGTGTATTCTTCCTCAAGTCCTTCTGTTATCATGGCATGCATTCTTAAGAACTGACCTTCAGTGACTTCACAGTGCCCAAGAGATAATATGCAAACTTCTTGTACAGCCTAGTTCCATCATAACTTTACATAAGGTTCTTCCCTGAATAAAGCATTGTAGTCAAATCCATCCAGTTAACACCCAGAAACACATATGATACAACCACCTCACTCCTTTATTCTTGCTATCATCGTCTATTTTATTTGGCTCTTCCTGTCTATATGAACTGTGCATTTTCAAGGCTAAATTCAGATCACAGCTCTGCCATGGAATAAATGCATGTAACTGCAGCATGCTGTTCCCTTTCATCCCCTGAATTCCTGTAACATTTAAAGAGTACCTTTGAAATTTTTATATGGCTTTGTTCTCTTATTTCTTTTTGCATTGTGGTTAAGAGCTTGCCTTTGGAATCAGGCAGACTATGTTCAGTTTCCACTTATTAACTATAAGCCTTTGGGCAAGTTATTTATACTACATAAGTTTCAGTTCATTCAGTCACCAAATAGGGATAATAATGATGGCTAACTCATAGGATGTTTCTGAAGATCGAATTAATACATTTAACACCCTTAGCCCGTTATAATTTTTTTCAATAAACATTGGTCAGTTTCACTGTTATTGTTATTTCTATTTTCTCACCAACCGCCCAAAACTGAAAAATGTCTTGGAGTTAGTGACTGTGTATTATGTTTTTGTAATCTCCCCTACCATGGGGCCTCTTGCTTTAATTAATTTAATTAATTTTTGCTGTGATTAATTACTCTGTCATGTTTTGTTTTTGTTTTTTTATTTTGTTTTGTTTTCATCCAAGACTCTCGAAATTTGGATAACAAAGAAGCAAACCCTGGTGAATGAAATGAGACTGCATTTCCTTGGATAATGTCAGTGACCTAGGTGCTGTCACAGGCTCTGCCAGTTACTGTCACAAAATTCTCCTCTGGTATTCTATAGAGAATGCTATCAATAGGGCTATGGTGCAGATTTGTGCCAACTATATTTTGTTGTTGGAAATACCATGTCCAGGGAAAGACCATATTTACTATGTTGCTATATGGTTTGAATATCCAGTTCATCCCACTTTTATGCGAAATACACAGAACATGGAGTTCCCCTGTGAGGTATTTCACATTGAGAGGAAAAACAAGGATTTCTGTGTCTGAACCAAATGGCATAAAATTGAATTTGTACTCCTGTAACATTGATTACCTACAAAAAAATAGTGTTGTTCATCATTCTAGACATTTTCAAAAGCATTGATTATCACTGCTCTGAAAAAACATTTTTTGTCTGATCTACCTATCCAGAAAGTTTGCTTCTTCCTGTGAAAATGTCTCTTATCTCACCTCTACAACTTCTAAAACTCTCTTTAAAAAAAAAAAAAAAGATCTGGGTGTATCCTACTTAGCAATTTCCTTGAAAACAAGATCCAAATCTGACATATCCCCACATCAGTATTAGTTACAACCCTTATAGTTACCAGTCAATGGCAGACACCCATTGGGAATTGCCTAAGCACAAAGAAGGGGGGTTAACTTATAATAAAGTTAAAAAGATGTCTTACAGAAGCCAAAGACAGGGAAGATATCTAAGTCCTAGAGAAAATTGGAATCAGGTATTTGATCCCTGTAGGAAATGCAAGACATTTCTTTTTTCCTCCTCCATGTCTCTTCTTTTTTGGCCTCTGATTGACTCACTCTTTGCTCCCAATGCAAACTGACTTTTTCTACTTTCCAGTCTTCATGACTGCTGTCAGCAACTCCTAAGTTTATGTCTCTACTATTTGGGTTGATTCAGGAATTTCATTATTTCCAATTTCAGGTTCCCAAGGACAGGAATTTGATTGACACTGATTGGGTTAGGTGCTTACCCCTAACTCAGTCAGTCACACCTAGTACAAACATATAAATGTGTAAGTGGATTCCTGGAAAATAGGATAATGGCTGCCCAAAAGTGAAAGAGAAAAGAGTACAGAACAGATAACCTTTTCCTATTACACTACCTGATGCAGTGTCTTCACCCCAAAAATAGCTTAGTAATGTGGGTGGTAAAATAATTAAATAATCTGACTTTGCTTCATGAACTTGATTCTTACATGAAGACATTCGGGGCATTTATTTCATCCTGTTTTTACGTTTCTGAAAGTATGACGTCTTTATTTATATGCCAAATAATACACAAATAAATAATATGCATCAAAATACCATGCTTTAGGAATTGCTGGCATAGGGATAAAAAATGCAGGATGTTAGACAGTTCTCCTCAAATCTGAAAATACCTCAAGAAGGGATTTATTTATTTGCAATTATTAGATGCTGTTTTAAAAATCAATTTAAGAATTTTAGGGCCTCCAATTTTTTTCCTCTGGTTTTATATTTCCATGGGAATTGAAATAATACATGGTCAAACATTTGGGATACTGTTTTTTGTTTTTTAAGATTTTGTTTATTTATTTAACTGAGAGAGACACAGAGAGAGGGGGAACACAAGCAGGGGGAGTGGGAGTGGGAGAGGGAGGAACAGGCTTCCCACTGAGCAGTAAGCCAGATTCCTGGCTGGATCCCAGGACCTGGGATCACGGACCTGAGCCCCCAAGGCAGCCACTTAAAGACTGAGCCTCCCAGGTGCCCCACTGGTATTGTTTTCTAAGGGCTTTTGTTTCCTTACGCTATTCTTCTTCCTCTCAGATCTGTATAAGGAAAGTACTTACCTCAAAATGTTGTTGTTGTTGTTATTATTATTATTATTAATTTTACCCAATCTTTAGGCAATGGCTGAATCTGTGACTAGGTAGAAAATGAAATATCATTTTGGTAAAATTGTTTCTGGGCTGTTATAGATGTTTGATTATATAAGTTTAGGTATTGAGCTCACTGAAAACTTCTGGCTGCTGAGACATTTTTAGATCAGGGTACAAAATGAAGATGGTAACCAGGCAACATGGTTTTGTACCGTTATTAAAAATAAAACGTGAAGCTTCTACAATGTAGAATAATTCTCTAACAAGTTTGTCTGGGTTTCACTCTGTTGTTGACTGGAAAAATGGGTAAGTTCCAGTAGTTAAAGTTCAATACCTACTGTGGGTTAAATTCTTTACTTTGTAATGTTATGATTGTTGGAAAACTATAGGCACACACAAGTGTAATCTAAATATGATCTTAAAAATTCTTAAACATGTCTACAGAAAAATCATGTATTACAAATGTCCACAAAATTTACTATGGAAGCATAAATCATCAATGAGAATAATATCAAGCTTGACTAAATATATGTATACTCTCTATATGGCAGAGTTTATTAATTAAAATTTGGGGAAGCTTTCATATAAGGTATACCAATTTTAAAAGAATGACACTGAGATGCGGTCAATTATGACAACATACTCAACTTTTATTTGATGTTTCAAAAGACATTGAGCAAGTGATATTATCTGAGTAATCATGATACATATACCAAGAATAGATACTATCTGAGTAATCATGATATATATACCAAAAATAGATACATTCAGATTAAGAGACCTTGTCTTCTGTTTCTGGTGTGCCTTGGGCAACTCTTCTAGGATGGTGTGTAAAATGTACATATGAGTAACAAAATCACATAATATTCTAGAGCAATATTCTAGACTGCAGCTCAGAATAACCTGAGAAGTTGAAATGCTAGTGCTTAAGCCCACCAACGGAAGCACTGATTTAGCTGGTCTGGCCTGGAGTCCAGCCCTAGGTGTGTGTGTATATGCCACTGTGTATGTGTGTGCGTGTGTGTGTGTGCATGTGTGTGTGTGTGTTTATTTTTTTTATGTCCCATGCATGATTCCAGGGTGTAGCCAGGGTTATAAACTACTGTTGCAGACATAGATATTCTCCAAATACCTCATGCAGAACAGAGGCTGAGTTCCTCTAGAGAGGAACTGTACACATATGAGTATTTGTGGGGCACTATAGCACAACCCTAGGGAGATGCATCAGGCCTTGGCAAGTATTCCTCTTCTTATCTAAAGGCTGTATTTTATGGTAGGCAGATCTCAGTTGGGGAACTCCTTGGAAGATCCTCAGTGATTGTTTTGGATTTAACATGATCTTCTCCAGCTAGGTAATTGGGCCAACAGCCCATCGGGGAACTTACTGTCGTGGTCATTCCTGGATGTTGAGAAAGTAATTGAAGCTGAGATGGGTCTTAGAGATGGATTCTCAAAGGCATGTTTTTTTTTTTTTTTTAAATGAAGGAACTTCCCTGGAATCTACTAATTACATGGTAGATTTTCAACCCTGATGGCAGCAGGAGGGCAATACCAGGATGTGTATTCTATGGAATATACGATATGCTCCCTTTCATCCTTGTACTTCTTTCCCATGAGGAAGCCTCTTGGTGGCCTAATAGGAAACCATAGTGAATTCTAAACTCTTTTGAGTCCTACAGAAAAAAAGAAAAAGTTTTTATGATGAAAACAGCAATATTAAGCCACAGACACTGACCTATCAATAAACAATGTTTGCAACACACCCTACTCTTCTTGATTTCTATAAAGGCAATCCCTACAATATACCATATTTCCTTTACGAAAATGTGAGCAAAAGCACCATGTGTTTTTCCATGTTTTAACTATTCCCTCTGGACTTTTATACTGAAGGGACATTTCAGATCAAATCCCAGACTTTAGGACTTCTCACCTAAAATATTTCAGAATGCATTTCTAACTGGTAAGAACCTATATATATATAATCATCATGCTGTTACAACATTTGATACAATTAATGATTTCTTAATATCATCCAGTACTTCTTGCATCTTTTCTAAAAAATGCATATACTTCATTAGGGAAATACCATGAAATAAAATTGCTAGATCAAAGACTTTGCACCCTTTTTTAATGAGTTTTGACACATAGCACTAATATGTGTCACAGCCAAGATTGCACAAATTTAGCACCATGATTCGTAGGTTCGTTGTTACTGGAGAGGAAAGAAGGACATGGAAATAAAAAATAACATAATATGGACAGATGAAGGGGAATATAAGGGAGGCCAGAGGGGAGGAAGGCAAGAAATTATAGGAATAACAATAAAAAACCCAAGGCCAAGTTAATGCTGTAACCTGTGTGAGTGATCATTGAGTTTGGCCCTTGACCAACATTCTGTACAGAATATTTAACCAACTAACACAGGGGTTTAAATTGAGCATCATTATGAAGGTGGGGTAGAAGAAAGAAGAGCAAGAACCTTCCACACATCCAGTGGCCTCCAGAACGTTGGCTTCTTTAAATCTCACCTCCTAAAGCACTCACTTGAGGGCTGGCCCTGCATCTTTCTTGTCTACTGACCTTGTGCATCCCAAGTTGCTGCAAAGCAACATCTATTCCAACTGTTAAGCTCACAGATGCTGCACATGGCATAGGAAATCAAGGAGGAGCTTTCTCAGAGGGAAGGTGATTGTTTTATGCTATCTGGAAATGCTCTGAAACTGCTTTCATTAACAAGAGAAAGGAACCATCAGGTACTGAGCAACTATAAGATATTAGCTAGTTTAGCCTTCATATTTTAAATCTTTCCACCCATCTCTAAGGTAGATACAACCATACTTATTTAATAGGTGAAACAAAGATACCACTTTAAGTTTCTTCTGGAATAAATGAAAGAATGAATGCATATATTCGTGCATAAATGAATGGAGAAGCAAAGGAGTGAATGGATATCAAATTCAACAACAAAACATGGATAGTAAGTGATCCACTTAGCATAAGCGAAGTTAAATAAAAGAGTTGGTGGTTGGCAAAGGTGGGATTCAAACTCAGGTCTTTCTGACTCTGGAGCCAGAGTCTGGCTCTTGATAAATGACTATTTCATCGAGAATTTCTGGTGTTCAAGTTCAAAGTTTTCTAAATTTCCTATTCTTGTAGTCTCTCTCTTTTTTTGTCACTTTACATGTATGTCTGTTTTCATTTTCTTTTCATTTAGTTAACATGTGTACTCTCATTATATGCCATGCATTATTCACAACACTGCATATATTCTCACATGGATACCTCTTACAAATCCTATGGAGTAGATGTTACCATCATTTTGTTTTAAACATTTTATTTATTTATTTGATAGAGAGAGACACAGCGAGAGAGGGAACTCAAGCAGGGGGAGTGGGAGAAGGAGAAGCAGGCTTCCTGCAGAGCAAGGAGCCAGACGTGGGGCTTGATCCCAGGACCCTGGGATCATGACCTGAGATGAAGGCAGATGCATAATGACTGAACCACCCAGGCACCCCTATTATCATCATTTTATCCTCATTTTACAGACTGAAAAACTTAGTCTGGTTAGGTCATTTGCTCAAGGTCATCTAGTTAGGAAGTGACAAAACTAGGAATTGAACCCTTGAATTCCAGTTTAGGAAGGAGTTTGTTTTATTCATTTTAATGCTAAAACTATCAGTTTAATATGTATTGTTTGTACCCATATTTGTTCCTATATAAGTGTACTCAGGTTACATAAAATGCCCTTCTGCATCCCAGACAGTTTAGAAGAGTGAAAAATGGCAAGCATTCTAGCATTATATAATATGCAACAGCCCTTTGGAGGCATTTTGTGGAATAATATTGCAAACATTATTCCTTCTACCTCATCCATAAACACTTCCCATGAGATTTTTGTTCTTTGTGGGATAATTTCCATTGCAGTAATTCTTATTTGTTTTCTCAAAAATAATGGCTGGTTTCCACCACTCTCAATAGATTCAGCCAGCAAATTTGGGGGTACATCTGACAGCCTAACTTACCCCACTAGATCACTAATGATTTTCTTGCCAAACTTATTTACATGTTTCTAACTTTGATTTACTTCAGTAAATGTTGACAGGCACTTGGGCAGTCTCTTCATGGTAAGAGCTCAGAGTCACAAGAGAGATACAGACAGACAAGGACATGATCCCCCACAGCACTGTGCAAGTGCAGTCAGGGCCATATCCTCAGGATTTGGGGAGTGTGCCACATGCCGCTGGACCCTACCATGGATGTCCTGCAGCAGGTGGCATCACACCAAGTGTGGAGGATCTCCAGCTTCTGAAACTGTACAAAATCCTTTCTCTTACAGAGATGGAAAACTCCATGTTCACTTACTATGGTTAAATCTATGTAATGCTTCCCATATTTTTTTGTGGGCTAATACAATGTCACGTTCTGAACTGGGATCTAAAGAGATCATTAACCAGTTATCCAACAAGTTGCTGTTTATTAACATGATTATTAAAATGGTAACATGTTTCTAGTGATTTGAAACACTACCTTTATTCTCTATTATATGAAATTCCCATGTGCAATCAAGTCTTCTGGACTTTCTGTTGGATTTCAGTGGTCCATTGATCTCTTTATTCTTGTGTCAGGAGTTCTTTTTTAATCAGAGAATTTATAATCTGTTGTTACAATATATTAACTGGTAGAGTTTGCCCCCCTCGACCTGACCTCCAATCTTCAGCACCCCCCAAACACTCATGCTCTGTTGCTCTTCTTTTTCAGAAGTCTCCTCATTCTTTTATTTTTTCCATACAAACTCTGAAGGTAACTTGCCTAGCTCTAGGGGGAAAATATATTAATATTTTTATAAAGATCATGTAAAATGTACAATTTTCAAGAGAATTGACATAAGAGAAACATTAATTTATTAAAGCAAAACTCCTTAAGGGCAAAAATCAACTTGATTATGTGGAAGGGTATACCTGTTCTTCAATAGGTATTCTTTTAGTGTTATGCTTATTTTTTTATTTTTTTTATTTTTTTAGTGTTATGCTTTTAATTGTGGTCTTCTCTTTTGCTCTATCTTTTTTTTTTTTAAAGATTTTATTTATTTATTTGACAGACAGAAATCACAAGTAGACAGAGAGGCAGCCAGAGAGAGAGGGGAAAGCAAGCTCCCTGCCGAGCAGAGAGCACGATGCGGGGCTCGATTCTAGGACCCTGGGATCATAACCTGAGCTGAAGGCAGAGGCTTTAATCCACTGAGCCACCCAGGTGCCCCTCTTTTGCTCTTTTAAGTGATTATTGTTTGTGCATATGAGGATACATTTCTCTGGGTTAGTTTTTTTTTAGGGTGGAGGGAAGAGGGAAAGAGAGAATCTTAAGCAGGCTCCATGCCTAGTGCAGAGCCTGAGGTGGAGCTCGATCTCACAATGCTGAGAATAGGAACTGAGCCACTATCAAGAGTTGGATGCTTAACTGAGTGAGCCACCCAGGTGCACTCTGTGTTAATTTTAAATTCTGCTTCTTTCCTGACTTCCCTCTGTTCTTAGTAGCTTTTTCATGGATATATTCTTAAAGGCCTGAGATACTCAATTCAGTGGAGACTGTATACAACTCATGTTGCAGCAAAGGTGCAATGCATTTCATGGGAGTGAAAAATTCAGTGTCAACCATGACAACCTGCATCTTATGAATGCAAAAAGAGGCCAGGTTGAAGCCATCAGAGGTGGTGGGGAAATACTGTGAGCTGGAGAAAGCAGGCTAACCTGAAGGGAACCGACTTTCCTGGGCACCTGACTGCTGCCACATGGGAATAGGGTCTGTGTTAAAGGATCTTCTGACTTTACAAGTGAAGCCAAAAATTTGGACTTACAAGTGAAATCTTATGATTTTTAAATTAATTTTAAAATACTCCTGGAGAAAAATAAATAAAATGAAATACTGATGGAAGAAATATAAAGGACAAGTCCCTAGGTTAAATATATTCTGCAAGACATCAGTTTGCAACATGTGAGAAACAAATGTTGTCATTCTGACCAGAGAAAAGTCATAGAAAGGTATCTACCAATAAGACTTTTTTACTTATTACGAGTGCATTAGTTTACTGGGGGTTCCATTACAACTGACCACAAACTTAGTGGCTTAAAAACAATAGAACATCATAATCTTACAGTTGTGGAGTCCAGAAGTCTGAAATGAAGATGTCAGTTTGACTCTGCTTCCTCTGAAGACTGTCGGCGGGGGGCTCCCCCGACAGCCTTCAGAGGATGCTTCCTGCCTCTTCCAGCTTCAAGTGGCTCCAAGGATTCCTTGGCTTGACTCCATTACTCAAGTAGGTGCCTGCATCTACACATGACCATCCCCATGACTCCTGCTTCCTTTTTTTCCTGCAAGGATACTTGTCATTGGATCTAGGGCCTATACAGACAATGCAGGATGATCTTGCTCAGAGATCTTTAACTTAATTCCATTTGCCATATAATTTTTCATTATCCACTATCAAAATATTTTTCAAATAAGGCCTCACTCACAAGTTCAGGGGGTTGGGATATGGACATATCTTTTTGAGGACTACAATTTAAACCCTATGAGTTATAGAATAGACATAGAAAAAGGGCTAAACAAATAAAGACTGGTTCTCAAAATTTGTTTTTCGGATATACCCTCTTGGTAGCAGACAATGTGAGTTCTCTTGGTTCTTACTCTATTCTGTTCTTCTTGCCCCCCCCATACCTTCCCCTCCATCCCTTGTCCCCTCTCTCCTCTCCTTTCTTCTCCTCTTATTTCCTCCTTCCCCTTCCCTCCTTCTTGATGTCATTCTTTCTCACTCTGTCTTTTTATTCATTGATTCATGGATTTATTCTGTTAGTATCATATCCCTATGATGTGCCAGAACCTGTGTGTTTCTAAGTCATTAGCCATCTTTCCTGAGTTGAACAAAGAACATAGGTGGCTCAGGAAGAGCTAAGAACCTCTCCTTTATGAACTGGTAGAAGGAAGCCTTGGGTGCTCCCTGCCATTTAGGCTGACAGTGATGTTCTAAGCTGCAGTGCATGACTTGTGTGGTTAAATCAGCAATCAGGGCTACTTACTGGTCACTCTCTTAGACTGTACAAAGCCCCATTAGTATCTGTCAGCATGCCTTCACCCTGGTTGAACAGGCAGCTGTGTCCTCTAACCCCCTCTTGACACTGATAGCTTTCCTCTTCTGCCACACACTTGTAAGAGCTTCTTCCTCCTCAGCTAGAAAGGTCACCTTCTAAACATCCTGCTCTGGGTGAATTATGTGTCTATTGATTTGCACACTCTTGTCTCAGCCACAAATTTTAGGGAGCATTTGAGGGCAGCACCCCAGTTAAAGAGAAAAGAACCATATAAATGTAATTGTAATGCCAGCTAAAACCCTGCTTGTTATTTCCACGTTGCTTTAAGTTTACTTCCAAGGTTATATGAATTTCGTTCAACATGTACCCAGTGAGACATTTGCCTTAGAATCCCCTGTAGATTAATTTCTGAAATTAAAATAATCTGTTCAACAAAAGGAATAATTTAATACTAAGAATTTCATCAGCTTTACATACAAGAATGACCTTCTCCTTTAACATAATTCTTATTCCATTTTCTGTGAGATGAAATCCCAGTCTTGGTGCCTTGGGTTAAATTTTAAAACTGATAATTTAACCAATAGTAAGGTATGCATGTCCAGATCACTTTTCTTCTGAGCTCCCATAAGAATAGGAATAAAGTCTCAATTCACTGGAATACACATATATACTCCTGTATACATATATTATTAGATTAGTTATTATACTTTCTGCTTCTGTCCCTAATTCTGTTGTACCTTGGTGACTGCACATCTTATATTAAATACCCTATTCCTTTAAAAAAAAAAAAAAGAAGCAAGTTGGGTCTCTTGGGATTACTCAGTCAGTTGAGCATCTAACTCTTGATCTAGACTCAGGTCTTGATCTCGGGGTCATGAGTTCAGGCTCCATGTTGAGTTCCTAGGTGCGGAACCGACTTAAAACAAATGTAAAATCACTAGGCTGCAGAAACTGTAATGACAGACCAAGAGTGTTGAGTTAGTGCCTGCAGCTGGAGGGAAAGTTTTGAACCACCCCATAGCAGAAGCTCCTTGTCTATTAATAAAACAGAAGTATGATGTGTGCCTAACCCAAAAGGCAACCAAAAACATTCCAAGGCATTGTAAACAGATGGTTATAGCAAGGTCTCTTTTAAAAACTTGAATATTTCCTGGATAGCTTCATTCCATATGGATGAAAATTAGGGAACCAGTGAGACTTAATTTATCTCTTGCCATGGCCCTGCTAAAGTGAAATAAACAGTAGGTCCAAGAAATTGGACTCAACTGAGGTAAATCAGCAAGATTCACGCGATTGAATAATAGCTATTGACCTCTGCTTCTGCTTCGTTGAATTGTCTGAGAGGAGCTCTGTTTTCTGAAACTAGTTTTTGCCCCAGCTTGGTGAGCCCATGCTGCCAGTTTTACCATTTGGATTGGCTCACCCATTCCAGCACCTGATCCTAGAATAGCTTTGTTCTTCCACCTGTTGAACTGTCCAGTTGCCTAGTGGAGTTGTGTTTGATATAGTAGTGATAGGGCATTTATTAGAGAGAGTGAAGAGGTAGCATAATAAGTTGACCCCAGCAATGCACCATAGGCATGGTTTTCAATCTTTGGAATACGAGAATCTCCTGGGGGAACTTGAGGGGGAAAGAAACAGGGCTGACCTGCCTCCATGATCTCTATTGTTTTCCTCAACTCTCCAGATGATTGTGATTCTCACCAAAATGTGTGAAACACCACTCTGCATGGATGTCAAAAACAAGGGTCTAGAAGCAAACTGATTTGGGTCCAAATTTCTCTGAGCTTTAGTTTCTACCTCAAAACTGTTGATATGATTAGTACCTACTTCTTAGGATTTATGTGACACTCATTGAGAAAATGAAGATGAAGTGCTTATTACCTTTGTAATTGTAACAGTCAGTGCAATTTTTTGTATGATCAAATTGAAATCTGACAAAGATTTTGACATCCACTCACAAGAATAGCTTATTCATATATTTATTCATTCATTAACATTAACATTTAAGCCATTGGTTTATTAGAATTTTAGTAGAAATTCTAGATTGCATACACATGGGAGATGGTTCCTTTATATTTGTTGATTTTAAGGCCTGGGTGTCCTGAGGGATTTTGTAACGCTAAATGACTTCAATATTCTTAAGACAAAGCACATGTAGTTCCACTGAATAAGTGTCCAGTCTCTTTGCTTCCCACACTTCCAGTTAAAATCTGTTTTTTGCCTTTTCTCACCTGTGTTTACTCCCTCCAGGAAGCCCTCTCTGGCACTCCAAGACAGTTCTCGCTCTCTCTGGGCATGTGTGTGTGCTCCCCAAACACTCTGTACTCTTCCTTCATAGAAATAATCACAGTTGTAATTTTATATTTATTTAAGTGATACTTGCCAAAATCTATCTTCCCCACCAGGCTAGCCATCAGTCTGATGAGGGGCCACCTGTTTTAACCCAAGATTAGTGAGTGTAGAGAATAGTGCCTGTCACAGGGTGAGTGTTCAAGAAAGACTTAATGGGTGACTATGGTTATTTTATAACCAACAGTTTGCATTTTACCTCACCAGGCACAATGCTGAGTACAAATAATGGCTCATTTAATCCTTCTAACAATACGAAGGTGGATATTAACGTATTCTTTAAAGGGTTTATTTATTTGTCAAAGAGAGAGAACACGTGAGAGAGCGCACAAGCAGGCAGAGGCAGAGAGAGAAGCAGGCTCCCTGCAGAGCAAGGAGCCTGATGCGGGACTCGATCCCAGGATCCTGGGATCATGACTTGAGCCGAAGGCAGCGGCTTAATCAACTGAGCCACCCAGGCGTCCCAGGTGGATACTAATATTAATCCCCTTCTACAGATGAGGAAACTGAGACACAAAATAGCTGAGTCATCTGCTCAAGGTCATATAGGTAGAAAATCAGAATGTTAGAGTCAGACCCACACAGTGTGTCTCTGATGTCTGTATTCACCAGTACACTATGTGGCCTCCGTACCAAAAAAGTCAAACTGTTGAGGTCTTCAGGACACCACTCAAAAGCAAATGTATGCTACATTTTACTACTTGACTGAGAGCTCTGAGTTTTCCCCTCAGAGCCCATACGACCTTCAGAGGAGGTAGTGAAGACACAGGGCTAGTTCAGGCTATCTTTTCAGCAACACTAAGACATGCAGCTAGATTGAAATGCCAGGCTGGAGAGCCCAGAGTGGTGACAGGGCAAACAGGTGAGGAAGAACTTTGGAGGCTGCAAAGGGGCCCAGAGAAGCAATGCTCAGGGATATATAGACACAGCAAGCACACCAGGAAAATTCACCAGCAATTAAGGCAGCATATTCTACCTCCCCAGGCCATCTGCAGGCAATAAGATGGTAAGGCAAAGCTCCTGCCATACTGAGCCGGGTACTGAGCAAATGTCGCAACTACAGAAGCAAAGCAAAGGCCCTCTCATCTGAACCAGACATATATTTGAGGGTGAAAATACTAAGATCTCACAAATTAGGCTGGAACTGCTCAAGTCCCATCTGCTGAAGTTCAGGATTTGTTCTAGAATCCTGCTTCTCAAAGTACGGGCAGTATGAGGATCACGAGGAGCTTGTTAAAATGCAGGATTTGCCCTGGAGCCCTGCTTCTTAAAGTATAGGAAGCATGAGCATCACCTGGGGCTAGTTAAAAATGCAGTGTATTTAGCCTCACCCAAGACCTCCTGCACCCAAATCTGCATCTGAGGAGATACTCCAGAAGTCCATATATACATGCATTTGGAAAGCAAGAGCAGTTTTCAACTTACAGATGCAGGTAGCTGGCGGGCTCACAGGGAGGAGGAAGTGGAGGAAGCTAAGCACCAGCTAGCTATATGTGTGAGTGAAAAAGAGATGGGTTGTGGCTCAGGGTTTCTGCTCCTTTTCTGCATTGTGCTGTAGTGCATACAGACAGGTTTAATGGTGCTTGCTTTTTTTCCGGAAGTCTGTTGGTTCTTGCTTGGTTGAGAGGGAAGTTCTGACTGCTGCTTTGTTTTCTTTTTCTTCTCTTTTAAATGTTCCACAGTCCCCTACCTGCTCGTGAGCCACAATACTAGTCCTTCCTTCCTCAACGGGCTTTTGCATTTCCAGCAGACACAGGATAGAGAGAAGCATTTTGAAGCGGTAGACATTTTCAGTGATGAGGTTTCCTTTAAAGATGTTTTTTTTTTCTGAGCTGGGAAAGGGATATACCCTTGCTACAATCCGAGCCATTTTAGTAGTTCCTGTTCTGAGGCTGGTTGGGGATTTAGACCTGTGACATGTGGCAGAAGAGTTTACTTTTGAAACTTGGACATGTTCTGTCGAGGGTGCTTCTTCGTGAAGGGTGTGTTGTTTCGGTATTGCACAGAGAGAGAGAATTATGGTGCTGTGATAAAGAAGGAGAATTTCAGTCGTCCAGCTACTTAAAAACTAGCTCCAGTGTTACTGGTTTAATGAACAGCCACGGTTGTGCAACTAGAGCTGGTCTCAGCTAAGTGGTTCTTCTACCGCCGCCTGCTGGAGGGCTGCAATCTCCAAAGAAGTTCAGCTGAGACAAGCTGGGTTTTTGCCACATGACCTACCATCCTCCTGTCAAATGTCTTAGAGCACGGCAGCTGGATTCCAAGAAAGAGAATTCCACAAGATGCCACGACGAGGCCAGGGCTTCCCAGCCTCTGCCTGCATCACACCTGTCCATGTCCCACAGAAAAGGGAAGGTGTGTATGGGTATGAAGCCCTGGAAGCAGGTCTAGTCAGGGGTCATTGTCATAATCTACCACTGTTGATTAATTGGGTCTTGAGGGGGGGAGGTGGGAGGGGGGGTCACAGGGCAAAATGGTGAAAGAAATGAAAGCTCCGTCACCAGTCACCATGTGTGCATGTATATACATGACTGAAGGCATACATTTAGTGTCTTGGGAAACATCGGGGCCTCATGTATTTCCCCCCGAGATTTTCCTTTGTTGAAGAATATTGTGGTGTTCTACTTTATAGTCATCTGGAGGCAGGGCTGTGGGAGAACAGTGAGGCAGGAGGACTTCCAGCCAGGTAGCTTAATCAGTATTGATAATGGAATGGAATCACATACTCTAGCCAGATTACTTTCAAATCATTTAAGGTAGTGGGATAAAAGGACAGTTGGCTAACATGTACTGATAAGAGCCTGGAAAATGAACTAAGAGATGCAAAATACTCTATTTTCCCTAAAATATTATATAATCTCTTATGCTTTATGTTTTTTTGTTTGTTTGTTTTACTGTCTCATTTACTTTAGATTTTCCATTTGTAGTAGGTTTCATATATGTCAGGCCATGAATTTGGTGTTAGTAATGAATATAGTTAACCTGATATGGCCCTCTCATGGAGTTGAGAGTCTGGAGCTATTTTTTTTTTTTTTTAATGGCCTTAAAATGAGAAAACTGAGTAATTTAAATAATAGTTACTCAGTTTTCTCAAGTCCATCTCCTGTTGTTGTTGACCCTGAACTCTGTAAGTTTCCAAGGTCTTTTCCCGATCCCAAACAAGGTACTGAGAAGGAAGGAGGTAGGGTAGTCCTCATTTCTACAGAAAGATGAAAGGATGATGAGGGAAGCGTGCACTTGCTCAAGTTCCCCTGACTTAGGAAGTGAGTGGAGCTGGCCCCCCAGCCCACCTCGTGTTACTGAATCCTATCTGATTCTCCTAAGACCTTGTGGCTCCATTGGAGCATTTGAGGCTGCATTCCTAAAGAGGTAACAAGAGATTTCCTGGGGACCTGGCCTTTTGAGTTTCTGCTGCTCACATACACCACTGCACTCAGTGAGCAGCACTGAGCTTTCTGTTAGACTCCTATTTACTTCTGGCCTTTTCAAAAGCTTCCATTTTGATTAGAATATCAATGACACAATGGAGCGTTATTAAATGAAAGGAAGGTGTCAAAAGGATATTCACAGGTCAGTAGCTCACATAGTCCCAGATACTGCATGGTCTATTGGTTGACTTTGGGCATGCTTCTATTTCATCTGAGCCTCATTTCCTTATTGGCGAAGTGGGAATGATAGTAGTTGCTGTATTGGTTGTTGAGGTGAATAAAAGAATCTATGTGAAGCAGAAAATCTTATCTATAGTAAGCACTGAACTTATCAATTATCTTGGTGAGAAGGAAGAAGACATTTTGTCCCCGGTCTAGCATCGCTGGAGATGCAAGACATGTTGTGATCATCATGTCCTCTCCAAGGTCATTGTGACTGTGTCATTTGTAGGTCACATCTCTGCCTGAGAGATTGAAATAGGGATTTAGCCAGAGGTTAGTCCTGGAATATTTTTCTTCTTCTATCTTCTTTTTTTTTTTTTTTTAATTGACACAAAAGAGCATACAGTCTGCTAAAACAAATAAAAACCATCACTGGTATTTTTATTTCTAAACGTCCCAGTAGTGCCCCACAAGCAATGACCTTTTCATTTAACTCTGTTTAGGGTTTGATGCCTATTTTACGTCCCGCACACTTGAAAACAACAGAAGAAATGTATGGTTTGCTGAATACTGGGAGGAAAACTTCAACTGCAAGTTGACGATTAGTGGGTCAAAGAAAGAAGACACAGATCGCAAATGCACAGGTAATTTCATTCCAGTTGTTCCTCTCCTGGTACTCTACGTGGCCAGCATTGAAATGTCTGCATAGCTGACAGAAGGAAGCTTGGCTGGAGACAAATTGAAAAAGTAAATTGAATTTTACTAGATTGTTCAGAAAATGGAACAGGAGCATAAGTCTTGCAGGACAAGAGTAGAACGGACAAAATTGTATTCTTTTCTGCCTGTCCATCTAACAGTAATTGACATTTTCATTGATTCTTGGAATTCAAAAGGGTCATGTTGCTTTGAATGCTCTCAGTGATAAATATTAGTTCATGTTTTAGCCAGGAATATGAAGTCATTTTCACATAGACAAAAATCCAGCAAATCCCTCTCAGCACCGGATTTAGCTGTTATTATGGACCATACTGTGTATTTGATTAAAGAAACAAAATACTTGGGTTTAGAGTGAGAATTTCAATAATTTCCATAATATCCAAGTTAATGAGTCCACTGCTATTTAAAATATGCTTAAAAATACTTAAGGGGACACCTGGCTTTCTCAGTCAGTAGAGCATGTGATTCTTGATATTGGGGTCATGAGTTTGAGCCCCACGTTGGGCTTAGAGTTTACCTAAAAACCAACCAAACAAACAAACAAAAAACCCAAACAAATGAAAAACCATAGTCAGTCTCATAGGTAAACTTGCAAAATAATTCCAAATTTAAAAACATGTGTGTATGCTATGCATATGTATGTACATGTATGAAGTAGTCAGAGGATAAACATTCACTGGTGCATTCAGAAATATTTATTGAGCAACTCCTTCTTCTACACAGTACTAGGCACCATGCTCTGATGGTAAGCAAGCCAGGTAAAGACCTAGCTTTCATGCTGCTCAGAGGACAGTGGTAGAAAATCGACATTATTCCTGTGAGCTCACCATGAATACATAGTTATAAACTGTAATAAGTGTTCTGAGGGCTATATGGGCATATAACCAAGAAATTGCACTTGTATTGAAGGCAGAAGCTATCTCAAAAGACCTCCTTGAGGAGGAAATAGGTACCGGCTAGTTAGGTGGAGGGAAGGACAGATAGGAGAATTTCTCATGGAGGAATAACATGGCAAAAGGCTTGAAGCAGGAGAAATTATGGTACCTCTGAGGACCGAAAAAGCAGCATTACCTGACTGAAGTACAGTGAAAAGGATGAATATGTCCGCTAAGGCTGCTAGTGTAGAGATGTGGACAAAGAATAAGCCATGTGTGGGGACATACATGAATATAGTCTTTACCCTAAACATACTGGAACTAGGGGTGGGGGTGGTTACAGAATCATGTGACATGTTCTACCATCTTATCACCTACTCCTATATTACATAACAATACCCAATTTCATACTTCAGTAACCTTTATCATTTGTAGCGATGACCTTGAAATACCACAAAACCCCAAAATGTTATTCTGAATGATCTAGACAATGCACTCATATTAGGTATACTGTAGCTTAGTTTATCTTTGCAGTGTGGGTCTTTGAATATTGGCCATCCAGATATGGTAGATTGAACCATTCGACAAATACCTATTAATGAGGAATAATGCATGCAAACCATGGTCCTAAAAACATCAGGAATGGTATGAAGATGGCTTTCCCTCAAAGTGTTTTTGTGAAGGAGAGATAAGATAGGAACAGAGGTATGAGAAAAAATAATGATGCAAAATCAATGTTACATAACTAGATAAACAACTCAGTAAATTACAATTCCACATGAACTATATTCTCAATGCCATGGTATATAGCAACAGTGTTTTTGGAAATACGATCTTTAGGGATGCCTGGATGGCACAGTCATTAAGCATCTGCCTTCGGCTCAGCTCATGATCCCAGGGTCCTGGGATTGACCCCCTCATCAGGCTCCCTGGTCAGCGGGAAGCCTGCTTCTCCCTCTCCCACTTCCCATGCATCTGTTCTCTCTCTCCCTGTGTCTCTGTCAAATAAATAAAATCTTTAAAAAAAATCTTTATAATATTGAAGGGAGGGAGGAAAAAATTATTTCGATGTTGACTAGACTGGGTGAAACAAAATTCTCAAGAGGAAACTGAAAAAAATGAGTTTGACATCTGGATAATTTGTCTGTATGACAAACATCCAGGTACACTAGAAGTATCTATATGATTAATGATAGAAGTTTTTTGGTTCCTTCTGACATTTTATATTCTGTAGAGTCAAGAAGGTAGGATTGATCATTTTGTGGCCATTAGGCTTGTTCTAAGGCCAAACCTCACACTTTCAATGTTTTTAACAACACTGTTCTATCTGTAGTGACTTTTTTTAAATTTATTTATGTAGTGATATTTTCATGTTGATCATCAAGAATTCAGGTTCATAAAAATAAGCTCATGATCAAAATCATTATCTTCAAAAAATATCTCATTTATTCCATGTAAAATATCTGATCACATTTACTAAATTCTGTGACCCAAAATTGCTTGAATACTGTCTCTGCTCTCTTTTTTTCCTTACCACTTTAGCAGTTGTAAGATGTGCCGTATTGAGTGGAGATAAATACTACTACCCTCATTATGTCTCTTATTCCTGTTACTGGATATGAGTACATGGGTGGTCATGTTTGGTTTTTTTTTGTACCACCTTTCCCCAAATCCAATGAATCCTGTATTCTGCTTTGGAAGTATTCACAAATTACTGTTTAAAAATTATGACCTTTAGAAACAGTTGACCTTTGAACAACATGGGTTGGGACTGCATGGGTCCACTTAAATGGACTGTTTTCCATAAATACAGTACTATAAATGTGTTCTCTTATAACTTTCTTAACATTTTCTTTAGAATACTTTGTAGAATACAGTATGTAATGCCTATAACACACAATATATGTTCATTAATATGTCACTGGTAAGGCCTCCTTCCATCAGTAGGCTATTTGTAAAGTTTTGGGGGAGTCAAAAGTCACAGGTGGACTTTTGACTATGCAGGGGATTGACAATACTAACCACCCACATTGTTGAAGAGTCAACTGTGTGCTTCAACTTGGAAGTGGAATAATCAGAGAAGAAGCATGCTGAGATTTGCTGGACTAGAGGGAAGGAAGAGATGGAGAGAGGGGACCAATCTTATTGTATTGATAAGAGCTCTTGAAACCATGGTGAGAAAATAAGTTTTAATGATGGAAAAGAGTGGATGGGAGAGGGAAGTGTTGATAAGCTTAAGGATGTAGATGGTAAAAGGGAAAGATGCTTTGGGAATGAGATTCTGAAAATAGAAAGAGTAGTCACGTTGGAAAGAAATACCCTGATGAGGAAGCAGGCAAAGAAGTCTGGCATTGCAGACAGTTTGGCTCTAGACAGCATAGACCATGGATGTTCTGAGGACTGCAGACAGCAGTCCACCTTGTAGATCTCCTTCTATGACTGGGTTCTGCTAAAGAATAAGAAAGTCTTAAAATGCTTCCAGGATTTGGGCACAAATTAAAATGCCAACTTGTTTCTCTGTATCTTTTTACATAGCCTCTTTAGCCGTAATGAGGTATTTATTATATAGTAACTCCAAGTAGACGTTCAATGAGTTAGTCACCTGGCCAGATGACTTTGAAGATGAGGAGTGGGTCCCATACTAATTGGAGAGAGCAGATTCCTGCAGTCAGGGAATAGCAGTGAGTTCTGAAAAGCCAAGATGGTAAAAAGTCATGGTAGGAAGAATGATGAAAAAAATATTACTATTAAGCTGTGTACTCTTGGTAATTTAACTTGGAAATAGATGTGTCTGAATTCTTATAGAAACTTAACCTGAACAACCAGGCAATTCTTATTGTTATAAATGATCCATATGCATTTAAATGCTCCTTCAAACAAGGAAATGCTCCTTCAAACAAGGAAAGCTGCCGTAGTCTTCAGTATTTTAAGAACATCCAACTTTGCTTGATACCCAGTTCCTAGTTCTCTCAACCTTAAGAGCTAGTCCTCCTTCATCCTACCTTCCCTGGTGATTCCCAGATTTTTATGGATACAGACTAAGATTTCCTGGTGACCCATCCTGCTCATGGGTTAGCTTGACTGACATCCCAAACGGGGACATGCAGTTAAGTTTTTTGGTGGTTTAATCTTTCACAGAAAACACAAACTCTGAAAGATACTATGCTGTTTCATAGTAGACCTAGATTTTGTCAGGGACATAGTGCTAGCTATACATACTAATGTCCTTCTAGATACTTCCAGAATAAAGTAAGTTCTTCTAGATAGACTACAGAATAAAGTAAGTCCCTCTCAATACTTTTAGAAGTATATTTGTAGACTATTTGTTGCTTGGGAGCAGAAAGGTCAGATATAATTTTTCTTTTCTGTGCTTCCCCATTCCTACCCCACTAGCTAAATGTGTTTATCCTTAACACTTGCCAGTATATTGTTGACACAAAGACCAGTTTAGAATATGATCTTTTGGAGGAATGACATGTTTTTTATGGAGATACCAAGGTTAAGGAAAGAAGGGAAAGTACCCAGGTGGTGATATCCCTGAAAAAGAAATTTGGGGCATCCTGGAGTGCAAAAAATCACTCTACCAAAGTGTTTAAGAAACCAGTTTTTGGCATGAAAGAGGCCTGTGTTTATGTTTCAGAGCTATCCCTGAATGGTCCCATGAGAGACTGGATTTTATTTAGCTTTTCAAAACCTTTTCTCATATTTGAAATGGGAATAATAAAGCTTTACACCTGAAGTTGTTGCTGTAGGGAGTACATTAGGTAACTTAGCATCTAAAATGATACTGGCATATGAAAGCTCAGTAATGGTGGGAGCCTGACTGGCTCAGTCAATTAAGAGTCTGCCTTCCACTCAGGTCATGATCCCTGGGTCCTGGGATAGAGTCCCACATTGGGCTCCCTGCTCAGTGGGGATTCTTCTCCCTCTCCTCTCTCTCCTTCTCCCCCTACCTGTGCGTTCTCTCTCTCTCAAATAAATAAAATCTTGAAAGAATAAATAATAAAACGGGGTAATTGTAACAATTACTTGCCATTTGGGGCTGAGTGCAGTTGCCTGTGAGGGTTTCATGAAGATCCTATTGCCACATGTTAATGCTGTAGAAAATCAGGCTATATATCAAAATTTTCCAGGAAAACAGCCAGGGAATTGAATAAGAATGTAAATATGGACAGGAACTTTTCAGTGGGATACAAATTGCACAGTGATATAATGAGATAGCAAATGTTTACAGACAAGCAGGTAACTTCATGCTGTGATAGAATATGAAGCTCAGAGCTTCAAAAATTTCAGTGCCATAATGTAGAGTATGTGTCCAAGCATTCCTGGGACTTGGTACATGAGGTGTCCATCAAGTCCAACTTTTGTGCCATTTTATCTCTGACGTGCTATATCTTTATGTGGTTGGTAGCATCTCTCAGGTCTTCACTTTCAAGCACATTTTTTAAACTCAGAAGGATGTTCTGGGAATCTGCATGTGCTTACCTATTGCAGTCCATAAAAATTATCACTCTGTCATATCTTGTGACTTACATAGAACATTTGTCTAACTAACATTACTCTTCTGCCAAATGCCATGTTGTGGATACTGATTCATCAGAGTTACCTCTTTACTGAACAGAAGGAACTCAGCATTTAGAAATCCATCATCCCATGAAGGGACAATTTGACTTTCAAAGATTTGTTTTCCTTTTGAGATGGCAGAGGATGAAAAAATTGATGACTTTGAAAAAAAATTTGCTTTCCATGCTAATGCTTGCAAATTCTACAAAAAGCAAATTCGATTTTGATTTGAGTCCCTAATCAATCAGTGGTTATTGTGGAAAGCTATCAGAGACTCAAGAGCATACTCTGGTAAATGATCACATTTTGGGAGAATCCTTAAACTATCTTTTTCTTTACAACTCACTTCTCAAAGCTAATAGTTTAAGTAAAGGTCACTTTCTTGGTGGAGCAAAAAAAAGTTTTTTTAAGAAAAGCTGTTAATGAATAAGCCATGTATTTCTCAAGTTTTCATTCATTTCTCATGGGATCCAGGCCCATCAGAGCCTACATAATTTAACAAGTCTATCAAGACAAAGGAAGAACACTTGAGTAAGTCAAGTGCTTTGAGAATATATGTGCAGAAAGCATTTGACTATACTAATTAATTTTTCCTGCCATTTTATCTTATTCTGAATTGACCTTTAATTGTTATATAGATGTTCTGTTGCAGCACCTAATATACCCAGCATGACTGAGGAATCCACATCAAAGTGTTACAGATAAAGTCTAAGCCCTTGGCGCTCTGACTTTTTGAAGTCCTTTTGATGAGGAGCAATGTAAAATATCATTTTTATACCCTAGTGCCTTTTTAAATAAAAGTTCAAGACAGATTAATTATGACTTAGTTTACATATAGCAACCATGATGGAATTCTGTGTTACTAGGTTCTTTGTTGAAACTTGTATTCTGACTTACCTCTAGAAATCAAAATATTGGTTGACATTTCTCTTGCTACCATCACACTTAAGTCTGACCCTACCTTCTTCCTGAATGGCTGATTTCTTTCTAAATGGTAAGTGGAACCATATAAGCCAAGTTAATAGCTTTTTAATTTATTTTTTAAAACAAAATTTATTGAGTATTCATTCTAGCTACTTTTTTTCCCATGACCCAGTCACCCTATCACTTCCTCCCCACCCCACAGCAACCCTCAGTTTGTTTCATGAGATTAAGAGTCTCCTTTGGTTTGTCTCCCTCCAGATCACATCTTGTTTCATTTTTTTCCTTCCCTACCCCCTATAACCCCCTCCCTGCCTATCAATTTCCTCATATCAGAGAGATCATATGATAATTCTCTTTCTCTGATTGACTTATTTCGCTCAGCATAATACCCTCTAGTTCCATCCATGTCATTGCAAATGGCAAGATTTCATTTTTGATGGCTGCATAGTATTCCATTTTATATATACACACCACATCTTCTTTATCCATTCATCTGTTGATGGACATCTAGGTTCTTTCCATAGTTTGGCTATTGTGGACATTGCTGTTATAAAAACTTGGGTGCATGTGCCCCTTCAGATCACTACATTTGTATCTTTAGGGTAAATACCCAGTAGTGCAATTGCTGGGTCATAGGGTAGCTCTATTTTCAACTTTTTGAGGAACCTCCATGCTGTTTTCCAGAGTGGCTGCACCAGCTTGCATCCCCGCCAACAGTGTGAGAGGATTCCCCTTTCTCCACATCCTTGCCAACTTCTGGCATTTCCTGACTTGTTAATTTTAGCCATTCTGACTGATGTGAGGTGGTATCTCACTATGGTTTTGATGTGTATTTCCCTGATGGAGAGTGATGTTGAGCACTTTTTCATGTGTCTGTTAGCCATCTGGATGTCGTCTTTGCAGAAATGTCTGTTCATGTTTTCTGCCCATTTCCTTTTTTTTTTTTTAAGATTTTATTTATTTATTTGAGAGACAGAGAGAGAGAATTAGAGAGCATGAGAGGAGAGAGGTCAGCTGGAGAAGCAGACTCCCTGCTAAGCAGGGAGCCCGATGTGGGACCTGATCCTGGGACTCCAGGATCATGACCTGAGCTGAAGGCAGCTGCTTAACCAACTGAGCCACTCAGGCGCCCTTCTGCCCATTTCTTGATTGGATTATTTGTTCTTTGGGTGTTGAGTATGATAAGTTCTTTACAGATTTTAGGATACTAAATCTTTTTCTGATAAGTCATTTGCGAATATCTTCTCCCATTCTATCAGTTGTCTTTTGGTTTTGACTGTTTCCTTGGCTGTGCAAAAGCTTTTGATCTTGATGACATCCCAATAGTTCATTTTTGCCCTTGCTTCCAATGCCAATAGTTCATTTTTGCCCTTGATTCCCTTGCCTTTGGTGATATTTCTAAGAAGAGGTTGCTGTGGCTGAGGTCAAGGAGGTTGCTGCCTGTTTTCTCCTCAAGAATTTTGATGGATTCCTGTCTCACATCGAGGTCTTTCATCCATTTGGAGTCTATTTTTGTGGGTTGTGTAAGGAAATGTCCAGTTTCATTCTTCTGCATGTGGCTGTCCAATTTTCCCAACACCGTTTGTTGAAGAGCTGTCTTTTTTCCGTTGGACATTCTTTCCTGCTTTGTCCAAGATTAGTTTGCCATAGATAGGAAGGTCTATTTGTGGGCTCTGTATTCTGTTCCATTGAACTGTGTGTCGGTTTTGGTGCCAGTACCATACTGTCCTGATGGTGACAGCTTTGTAATAGAGCTTGAAGTCTGGAATTGTGATGCCACCAACTTTGGCTTTCTTTTTCAACATTCCTCTGGCTATTCAAGGTCTTTTCTGGTTCCATATAAATTTTAGGATTATTTGTTCCATTTCTTTGGAAAAAAATGGATGGGATTTTGATAGGGATTGCATTAAATGTGTAGATTGCTTTAGGTAGCATAGATATTTTTGCAATATTTGTTCTTCCAATCCATGAGCATGGAAATTTTTTCCATTTCTTTGTGTCTTCCTCAATTTATTTCATGAGTACTTTATAGTACTTTACAGATACTTTACCTCTTTGTTTAGGTTTATTCCTAGATATCTTGTGCTTTAAGGTACAATAGTAAGTGGGATTGACTCCTTAATTTCTGTTTCTTTGTGTCTTTCTGTTGTATAGAAATGCAACTGATTTCTGTGCATTGATCTTATATACTGACACTTTACTGAATTCCTATATGAGTTCTAGAAGTTTTGGAGTGGAATCTTTGGGGTTTTCCACATAAAGTATCATATTATCTGCAGAGAGTGAGAGTTTGACTTCTTTGCCAATTTGGATGCCTTTTATTTCTTTTTATTGTCTGATTGCTGAGGCTAGGACTTCGAGTACTATGTTGAATAGCAGTGGTGATAGTGGATATCCCTGCCGTGTTCCTGACCTTAGGGGAAAAGCTCTCAGTTTTTCCCCATTGAGAATGATATTCGCTGTGGATTTTTCACAGATGGCTTTTATGGTATTGAGGTATGTATCCTCTATCCCTACACTTTGAAAAGTTTTGATCAAGAAAGGATGCTGTAATTTGTCAAATGTTTTTTCAGCATCTATTAAGAGTATCATATGGCTCTTGTTCTTTTATTAATGTATTGTATCAGATTGATTGATTTGTGGATATTGAACCACCCTTGCAGCCCAGGAATAAATCCCACTTGGTCATGGTGAATAATCCTTTTAATGTATTGTTGGATCCTATTGGCTGGTATTTTGGTGAGAATTTTTGCATCCATGTTCATTAAGCATATTGGTCTGTAATTCTCTTTGAGGGAATATTTGTCTGGTTTTGGGATTAAGGTAATGCTGGCCTCATAAAATGAATTTGGAAGTTTTTCTTCCATTTCAATTTTTTGGGAACTCTTTCAGGAGAATAGGTATTAGTTCTTCTTTAAATGTTTGCTAGGATTCCCCTGGGAATCCATCTGGCCCTGGGCTCTTGTTTTCTGGGGAGATTTTTGATGACTGCTTCAATCTCCTTACTGTTTATGGGTCTGTGCATATTTTCTATTTCTTCCTTGTTCAGTTTGGTAGTTTATATGTCTCTAGGAATGCATTCATTTCTTGCAGATTGTCAAATCTGCTGGTGTATAGTTGTTCATAATATGTTCTTATAATTGTATTTCTTTGGTATTGGTTATGATCTCTCCTCTTTCATTTATGATTTTATTAATTTGGGTCCTTTCTCTTTTCTTTTTGAGAAGTCTGGCCAGGGGTTTATCAATCTTACTAATTCTTTCAAACAACCAGCTCCCAGTTTCGTTGATTTGTTCTATTGTTTTTTTGGTTTCTATTTCATTGATTTCTGCTCTGATCTTTATGATTTCTCTTCTCCTGCTGGGTTTAGGCTTTCTTTGTTGTTCTTTCTCTAGCTCCTTTAGGTGTAGGGTTAGGTTGTGTATTTGAGACCTTTCTTGTTTCTTGAGAAAGGCTTGTATCGCTATATATTTTCCTCTCAGGACTGCCTTTGCTGTGTCCCATAGATTTTGAACAGTTGTGTTTTCATTATCATTTGTTTCCGTGAATTTTTTCAGTTCTTCTTTAATTTCCTGATTGACCCATTCATTCTTTAGAAGGATGCTCTTTATTCTCCATGTATTTGGGTTCTTACCAAATTTCCTCTTATGATTGAGTTCTAGCTTCAGAGCATTGTGGTCTGAATATATGCAGGGAATGATCCCAATCTTTTGATACTGGTTTAGACCTGATTTATGACCCAGGATGTGGTCTATTCTGGAGAATGTTCCATGTGCACTAGAGAAGAATGTGTATTCTGTTGCTTTGGGATGGAATGTTCTGAATATATCTGTGATGTCCATATGGTCCAGTGTCATTTAAGGCCTTTATTTCCTTGTTGATCTTTTGCTTGGATGATCTGTCCATTTCAGTGAGGGGAGTGTTAAAGTCCCCTACTATTATTGTATTATTGTCGATGTGTTTCATTGATTTTGTTATTAATTGGTTTATATAGTTGGCTGCTCCCCTGTTAGGGGCATAGATATTTAAAATTGTTAGAGCTTCTTGTTGGACAGACCCTTTGAGTATGATATAGTGCCCTTCCTCATCTCTTATCATAGTCTTTGACTTAAAATCTAATTGATCTGATATAAGGATTGCCACCCCAGCTTTCTTCTGATGTCCATTAGCATGGTAAACTGTTTTCCACCCCCTGACTTTAAATCTGGAGGTGTCTTCGGGTCTAAAATGAGTTTCTTGTAGGCAGCATATTGATGGGTTTTGTTTTTTTATCCATTCTGATACCCTGTGTCTTTTGATTGGGGTATTTAGACCATTTATATACAGGGTAACTATTGAAAGATATAAATTTAGTGCCATTGTATTTCCTGTAAGGTGACTGTTACTGTATATTGTCTCTTTTCCTTTCTGGTCAATTAATTTTAGGCTCTCTATTTGCTTAGAGGATCCCTTTCAATATTTTCTGTAGGGCTGATTTATGTTTGCAAATTCTTTTAATTTTTGTTTGTCCTGGAAGCTTTTTATCTCTCCTTCTATTTTCAATGACAGTCTAGCTGGATATAGTATTCTTGGCTGCATATTTTTCTCATTTAGTGCTCTGAATATATCATGCCAGTCCTTTCTGGCCTGCCAGGTCTCTGTGGATAGGTCTGCTGTCAATCTAATATTTCTACCATTGTATGTTACAGACCTCTTGTCCTGAGCTGCTTTCAGGATTTTCTCTTTGTCACTAAGATTTGTAAGTTTTACTATTAGATGTTGGAGTGTGGACATATTTTTTTTTATTTTAAAGGGGATTCTCTCTGTCTCCTGGATTTTGTTGCTTGTTCCCTTTGTCATATTAGGGAAATTCTGTACTATAATTCGCTCCAATATACTTTCTGCCCCTCTCTCTCTTTCTCCTTCTTCTGTGATCCCAATTATTCTAATACTTTTTCATCTTATGGTACCACTTAACTCTCGAATTCTCCTCTTGTGGTCCAGTAGTTGTTTGTCTCTCTTTTGCTCAGCTTCTTTATTCTCAATCATTTGGTCTTCTATATCACTAGTTCTCTCTTCTGCCTCATTTATGCTAGCAGTAAGAGCCTCTATTTTTTGAGTGCTCCTCATTAATAGCTTTTTTTTATTTAACCTGATTTAGATTTTAGTTCTTTTATTTCTCCAGAAAGGGATTCTCTAATATCTTCATGCTTTTTTGAGCCCCACTAGTACCTTCATAATCATCATTCTGAAGCCTATTTCTGACATATTACTAATGTCCATATTGATTAGATTCCTAGCTGTTGCTGCCTCTTGTTTTTCTTTGTGTGTGTGTGTGGTGAGTTTTTCTGTCTTCTCATTTTATCCAGATAAGAATAGATGAATGAGAGAACAAAATACTCAAAGGGTAACAAAGACCCCAGAAAAATATGTGCTAACCAAATCAGAAGAGATGGAACCAGAGGGGAGAATTAAGGGAGGGATATATATATATTAGACTGGTGAGTAGAACAGAGCCACCCACTTCATATATATATATATATATATATATATATATATATATACACACACACACACACACACACACACTCATTCACACAAGAAAATAAAGATAAACATGATGAAGGGATGGAATATCACTGTGAAGAAAATTTTAAAAAAGATTCTAAAAAAGGAATTGATAAGATAAGAAGCTGGTTGGAAAAAGAAGGAAAAAAAAGGAGACAATATGATCAGGCTGGAGACTAGAACAAAGCTATGAGCTAGATTTAGGGTATATTTTGATCTATTAGAAGAAATTGTATCCCAAAATTTTAAAGAAAGACAAACCTATGTGTATACAAAGATAAGGTTAAATACAATGAAGAGATAGAATGTGATTATAACAATGAAAATTTTAAAAGATTTTTAAAAAGGTATTGATAAGATAAAATATTTAAAGGTTAAAATAAGAGAGGACAGATTTAAGAAAATAGAATAAGAAAAAAAAATAAAATAAAAAAGTTTAACTTTGAAAGACTAAAGAATCATGGGGAAACCATGAATTCTATGTGTTGCTTTCCCCTCACTCTGGAATTCTGCAGTTCTCATTGATCTCTGAGCTTGGTCTTGGCTGGATGTTCTTGCTGATATTCTCAGAGAGTGGCCTGTGGCAGTGATTTTCAAATGCCTTTGCCTAAGGCATAATTGCACCACCCTCGCCACGGGGCAGGCTAAGCAATCTGCTCAGGTTCATTCTCCGTAGCTTTTTTTCCCTGAATGCTTTCCCATACAGCTTTGGAGGCTGGAAGTGAGCCTCCTAATCTCTGGCTGGTAGGAGCCATGAGCTCGGGGACCCACTCCTCAGTGCACCCTCAGAGAAAAGCAGTCAGTCGCTCCTGTCTCCCTGGGTCTCTGGCCACACTCTGAGCTCACGCAGCCTGTCACCAGACATTTCTGTCTTTGGCCCACAGCCCAGTTTGGAGTCTCCAAACACAGCATATTCTTGCCATGCATTTCTGGGCCACTCCTCCCAGAGGAGGAAGGAAGGGTCTTCCTGGATCTGCTGCTTATGGGCTCCCTGCTCAGAGAGCAGTGACTGACTGTGCCTCAGATCATGGTTTAAGGTAACCTGGAGCTGAGAAAGCACTCCTTGGCTCTGTCTCTGCAGTGGGCTTTGCTGCTCCAATATCCGGGAGCTCTGCCACACTCAGATATCCCCGGTCTTTTTGTGACCCCACAGGTCCTGAGACCACACTATCCCCACAAGGGCTCCACCCCCACTTAGCCTCTGGAGTGATGTCCCTCAGTAGGGCAGACTTCTAAAAGTTCCAACTTTGTACTCTGCTGCCCTTTCATTTGCCAGGAGCCAGCCCCTTTTCCTGCAGTCTACCTTCCTGTTGCTTTGGATTCACTTCTCTGCATGTCCTACCTTCCAGAAGGTGGTCAATTTTCTGTTCCTAGGATTACTGTTCTTCTCTTCTATCTCCTGTTGAGTTTGTAGGTGTTCAGAATGGTTTGATAACTGTCTAGCTGAACTCCTGGGACCTGATGATATTTCAGTCTTACTTCTCTGCCATCTTGCTTCCTTAAAATACCTGTTTTTTTTTTCTAATTTATTTATTTAAAGTGATGATTAAGTAAGTATTAAATGTCTCAGAATCATAGAAAGGCTAGGGTATTACTGTTTTTCCACTGGTCTCAACCAGTGTTGTGAATGGACCAGTCCTTGTGGTTTTTATTGTTTGGAAGACCTTCTGCAACAACCATCAGGAAACCTTAAAAAAATGGATAGGTTTATTACTTAGAAGACCTTGAGATTACACAGCACACCTGGGGCCACATAGTGGGCTGGTGTGTAGAGAAAGAAAATGCTCCTGGCCTTGGGGCTCTACTTTAAATTAAGAGCCATGGTAGGGCACATGGTTTCATTTGGCTTATTATTCATTGGTGAGTTTAAAAACATAATAGGGGTGCCTGGGTGGCTCAGTGGGTTAAAGCCTCTGCCTTCAGCTCAGGTCGTGATCCCAGGGTCCTGGGATCGAGCCCCACATCTGGCTCTCTGCTCAGCAGGGAGCCTGCTTCCCTTCCTCTCTCTCTGATTGCCTCTCTGCCTACCTGTGATCTCTGTCTCTCAAATAAATAAATAAAATCTTTTAAAAAAATAATGGAATTTAAAGTGCAGAAAGAGAAAAGGGAAGTGACCCAAGTTGTCAGTTATTGAAATCAACCAAGATCTAAAATAGAGGAATCTCACTGGGGAAAGGTCCTCAGGACTCATGATCTGTACCTGTGGCTAGCTATGTGTTACGAAGATAGCTCTCTGTAAAAGATGGCTCTGCAATCAGAGCTTAAGGCAGGTACTTGCATTACTGGAAACAAACAAACAAAAATAAACCTGTCAGGGCTTCTACTACAATCTACACTGTGATGCCAAGAAATCAAAGTCAATGAGGACATTAACTTCTTGGGTAGCTGATAAGTTGAAAGTCAGGGGTAGAGCACCTGATAACCCCGAAGAGTATATACATCAAAGTAGGATTATAGTAACAAACCCTTTAATAATTATGGAGGTAAGAGTCTGAAATCCAGTCTGTAACCATTGTCCTAAACAAGGAGGGTTCAGCCATGAAAATAGGTCCCTGATCTCTGGGGCCTACCCTGATAGTCTTTTTAAGGATTTGAGTAATACTGTGAAATACTTTATCATCTTGGGCCATCTAGTGTAAGTACATTTCAACCTGTCCTGAGTTAACAGATAATTCCATCTATGAACAAATGAGTTTCTTAATCCTGAGAACAGGTCAGTTCAATTAAAGGAGGCAACTATATAGTAACCCACATTGGGCCTATTTCCTACAAGTATTTAATAAGGCATTTTTTTAAAAGATTTTATTTATTTGACAGAGAGAACACAGAGGGAGAGGGAGAAGTAGACTTCCCTTCGAACAGAGAGCCAAAGGTAGGGCTCAATCCCAGGACTCTGAGATCTTGAATTGAGCTGAAAGCAGATGCTTAACCAACTGAGCCACCCAGATGCCCCAATAAGAGACATTTTTATGAAAACAAATTTAAAAAAAGGGTTAAGAACTGGGCATACTGGAACTGTAGTTTCTAAGTTGGAGAAGATTTCAAAGATGTCAGCCTCAAAGCAACTTCAGATGGAGTGAGGGCAAGCACTGGCAATCCGATAGATTGTGCCAGTTCATGGTCCCTGCTGATCTGAGTGGCCCACACAGCAACATGAGTGAAGACTGTCTATACATGAGTTGTTGTGATTGCTCTGAAGTTGATATCAGGTTGTCCCACTTTATTTTTTAATTAAATTTGTTTATTAGAGAAAACACAGTGGGTAAGGGGCAGAGAGAGGGAAAAAGCAGATTCCCTGCTGAGCCTGAAGCCCAACAAGGAACTAGGTCCCAGGACCCTGAGATCATGACCTGAGCTGAAGGCAGATGCAACTGACTGAGCCACCCAGGTGCCCCTCAAGTTGTCTCACTGCAGTTTGCAATTCAAAATAAAGGGGCACCTGGGTGGCTCAGTGGGTTAAAGCCTCTGCCTTCAGCTCAGGTCATGATCCCAGGGTCCTGGGATCAAGCCCCGCATCTGGCTCTCTGCTCAGTGGGAGGCCTGCTGCCTCCTCTCTCTGTCTGCCTCTCTGCCTACCTGTGATCTCTGTCTGTCAAATAAATAAATTAAAAAAAAAAAAAAGGAGTTTTAGTTGTCAATGATTCCAAGTCAGAGGATTTGCCAAAAATTGGAAACCTTAGTTTGGAAAATTGTAGCCAGATATTAAAGGAAATAACAATTCACTGTACAGTCCAGTGTACAGGTAAAAAATCAACAGTAGTTAGCAGAACTAGAGTTGATATCCATAGCCATATTTTATAGTTCCTACTGATGAAGTTCTAGAACCTAGGTGAGGTTCGGTGGGGTGAGGTCCAGAGCCGATGACCAAGAAAGAATTCTTGAGACATCTTTGGTGCAAAATGGTGGTTTATTAAAGCACGGGGACAGGACCCGTGGGCAGGAAGAGCTGCTGCCCCGGGGATGTGAGGAGAGGCTGGTTATATACACAGGGGGTGATGTTAGTCTCTAAGGAAATTTGGAAGCAAGGTCTCCAGGACCTTGAGGGGCTAGCTATTGTTGGGAGAAAGGTTATTTATTACTAGTAGTAAAAATCTTCTTATGAGACCCTTTAGATGTATATCAGTGGGCCATATGCTTAGGAATGATTCTTGACACTATCTTGGAGATCTAGAGATAAAGTTTCACATTTCTCCTATCAAGTGTCCTTGTCAGTGAGATTTGGGTTTAGAAGAAATTTAACTTTGTTTAGGGCTTGAGGAACTGAGTTATTTGCCTCTGGAAATTGTGCTATTGATAAGGTAACTTCTTTGTTTGTAGATCTCTAGGACATTTGTAAACCAAGGAAGACTCCTGTCTTGCAGGATTGTGATCTCTGCAAGTTAACTATTTGTTTTTCTTTTAGGGCAGTCAGGAGTGCCTGAGGAATGTCACACATATCACCCAGGGGAGTGGGTGGAGAGGGGGTGCAAGGTGCCAGCTTTTGCTTTATCCTCAGCCAGCCGCCTGCTCCCTCATCATTCCCCCCTGAACAATTTTGACCCTTAAATCTTTAAGGTAGTTGAAGGTGGAAGATCTCATCTTCTGTAACTTCTTCCTGCTGAATAGGGGCGTAGAGCTGTCCCTACTTACTCGGGTCAACATTGATCAGTTGAGGAATGTATAGGGGAGTTACGAAAGGCGGAGGCAGCTGAATCCAGCACTGACCATGAAGAGGTGTCTTTGCACGTGGTAAGGATCATCTGTCATGGTGAAGTCATTGCAGCAATGGAGTCTCAGCACCAAGTAGAGAAACATTGAACAAAGCAATACATTAAGATTAATAAGGCAATAAGAATGAGAAGCCTGAAAAGGAGATTTTTAATTGTTGGCCATAGTCCTCCTTTAAACCAGGAACTTAACCAATCACTGAGAGAGAGAGAAGGATCTTGTAGAACCTTAATCTGGTTATTCATATCTTTTATTAGTTCTGAGACATTGGTCTAGGATGTACACGCAACATTCTGCTTTGATAATTGCGCATGTGCCACCTTGTGCTGCTGTCAGAACATCTAAGGCCATCCTATTTTGTAGGACTGCCTTGCATATCTATGAGACTTCAGTATTAAGTAGGGAGATGCTATTTAGTGAATCATTGAGTGCCTTTGTAGTATATTTATTAAGGGCTTCTACATGCCACATGACATCCTCTAGTCCAGAAGATGGAACAAAAATGGATGCTAAGTGATCATACCATTTAAAAACAGATCGTGTCCATCTGTGCTTTAAATTGGGGAGATTAGCTGGGGTGGTGATAGTTTTAGGAATGCGCCCGTGAATCCAGGCAAATCCTAAAGTACAGCAACCTATCTACCCTGGAGAAAGCCAGGGCCACAGGTTAGTTCCACATATCCAGTAAGTTCCGTTTGGAGCTGACCACCTAATGCCAGGTCGCCTTACCCAATCAGTAGCAAACCACTCAGTAGCCTGGAGCACTATTACTTGGAAACACATTTCTAATGATAGCCATCCTAGATATTGTGTGTTATTTGTCCAAGTATCATATGTATGATTTCTTTGTTCCCGGCATTAAATTGCCTTTTGACTGAGCTGTCCAATAGTGGGTGTGAGCCACAAATATGTATCCCAGATTTGATACATACCATTCTCAGTATAGCAATAAGTAGGGTTTTGTAACTTAGGCCCGTATTTGATTGGGGAGTTATGGCTTGACAGCAATCCCCTTTCCTTCCAAATAGCTCCATGGGCATGTAGTACCAGGAAGGTATATTTGGAGTCAGTGTTAATGTTTATTTTTAGGCTTTGGCAATTGCAAAGTGCTAGTGAGCACTATGGCATACCTAGCTTTTCTTATTCTTTTTATGAAAACTATTGTCATTTGTATTTTTAACAGGGGCATACCTGGTGTGAAGTCATTACAGTCAGGGACTGTCCCATAGTGAGCTTTGAAGCTCCTTTTATGAGGAGGGCTGTTCGATGTTTAGCTAAAGCGTCTGTTTGCAATTGCACCTCAGCAGAGGTGGCTTCTAGGATAAATATGACTAAGGGATGAAACCACTAAGAAGCCCTTTGAGTGGTCCAGCCTTAACAATATCCTGAATACAGAGGATCACTGGCAAGTGGGAGAAAACTTGTCAAGAGGTAAGGGGAGTCCCCCATGCATCATCCAATCCACTCATAAAGAAAGTGGGGTCATCCATTATCTCCACAAGTCCATAGTTAATCCTATGGAGTGTGGTATGCTGGCTTTTAGGCAATTTCATTTTTCCAGTCCCACACAAGGTGATAGTTAAGTTATACAATTGTTAGGGAATCAATCCCATTTTCTAGTTGTTTAATCATGTGCCATGGGGTCTTGTTATTATCCCCACGAAATAAAAAACAAGATCGTCTAAATGAGCTATTGTGCAACTTTTCTGAAGTTTACCTCAAATTGTCTAGTTTAGGTAAAGAAACATTTAAAGACAATCAAATCTAGAATTTAACATCCATAAAGGTGTGTTACTGAACATAATTTTTCTCTCTAAAATAACCCTCATTTCCAGAGATAGCCAAATCAGGACTAACTTATTTGAAAAACAAGTCCAGTTTTAACAAACTTAGCCTAATTATTTACATAAGCTCAGCAAGAACAGTGTGTGATCATATAGATCTTCTAGAATCTACTTTGCTGAAACTTCTTATAAGGAATCTCTAGGTTGAACTTTTAGTAGCCTCTCCGGGCCAGAAGCCAAGCCACATACTTGCCATCAGACATGCCTGCAATACCTGTCGATTCGGGCAAATTCTTCTTCCTGAGGTCCTGCCCCTACCAAGGAGTGACATTCTTTGCTCACCTGGTAAGGCTGCTGGGAATTCTGTAAGCAAGGTATCAGGCCAACAGTTCCAAGGGGCTTTATGGCTCCAGGTTTCAAAAAGTCAAACTTAGTTCCTTAAAACTGTCTGGTCATATCTGAGTCTATGCATGTCTTTCTCAAATATGACATTCCAGTCAAAGCCTTGGTAAAATAACCCATGTTTCCAATGGTGTCATGTTACAAGAACAGATTCTTATTGAACTTATGCAAATGACTGATTGCCATGGAAGAAAGAATACTTACTGAGACCTTTTGGTTTCAGAGGGTTCAGATAGAGAGAAAAGTTGAATGCCTTGATTTGTTTGCAAATAAATATTTTTACATTTCTGTAAGTCACAGACATTTTAAGAAAAAGTTTCCTTAGTCTGGAAGAGCAAACATTAGAGAACCAGCAATATTTAAAATAAGACAAAACATTAAGAGACACACACTATAATCTTTTAGTTCATTTAGTCCCATGTTACTAAATCTGGTGAATGCAGCTTTAGTTAGTTCTGGAAATTCTTACCCATTTCAGTTTTAGGATTTTCAAGTATATCAAATATCTGTATTTGTCCTGAAAGTCCTTTAAATGAATCTCCTTGAGGATAAAACTCATTTTACAAGAGAATTAAAACAATTATAAATGACAAAAACTCGGAATGGATATGGTTAGAGCTGATGAGACGAGAGTTTACAATTTAGCTGGCAAGGAAATCAGGTTATTTCTGTGACACATAACATTTCCATAATTACAATATCAAGCGATGATCTCTCAAAACATTAAAACTTTAGGAAATGCATAGAATCTCTAGAATAGTTATAGCATTTTCCCAAATGTAACCCAAGGTTTATCATTGGTTTAGCAGTACTTCATGAGTAACTTAGCATACCAAGGAAAAGCCTGAGTTAAAGAGATTTACAACTTAAATCTTGTCAACAATTGCTAAAACCTTAGAAGGTTTTAAAACACATGCCTAAATATAATTCGGGATGTTAAACGCCTGATAAAACAAAACATAGAAACTGGGTTTTCTGGGCAGGCAAAGAGAAAACCATAACAGATCAATTAACCTAAGAAAACTTTGCCCTTTTAAACAGAGAGAAAATCAGCTTTTCTATACCAGTGTCTTGTCTTTTTTTTTATTTTTAAGCGTGCAGTTTTAAGATATGAGTTTTCTGGGTTTCCCTCTCATTGTGAATGATGTCGCAGACAAAGGGAGGGGGATTTTTCAGATGCTATCCTGCTCGCGTCCCTCACGGGAACTTAGGAGTGTCTTAGCTAAGGTCTGTCCGTATAAGCCCCGGACCAGCCTACTCCATGGAGTAGATGACCGTTATGCTATATGACGCCCCGTGAGACTCAGGGTGCAGCCACTCAGACCCCGTAGCTGAAGTGGTGGAGCCATACAGACAGATTCACACAGTCAGGCACTCTTCAGATTCAAACATGTTGGACACCCCCCACTCTGGGTATCCCTGGCTAGTGGGAGGTGATCAGTCTCCCCTTTCATTCTTTACGAATAAGAGTGAGTTTCTATGGTTACAGGCAATGGGGGATAGTAACGGGGTGTTTTCACAGTCCCTCAAGGTTGGGCCGCTTTCTTAATCTCTCAAGGCCAAATGGCCCTTTCACTTGGAAGTATAATCTTTGTGGAGGTGTGTTAGGAGAGTGTTAAATCACCTTGAGGGCTGTTTTTCTCTCTTTTCTTATTCAAACAGGATCAGGCATCTGGTCTTTTTCTTTTTTCTTTTTTTTTTTTTTTGGTCTGTCCTGATCATACCTAAAATTTCTTTTCTGAAGATTTCCCTTCACAAACCTTTTGCAACTTTCCTTTTCATTCAGGTTTTGTCCCAAGTCATTTCCTTCCAAACAACTATCTCGTTTAGGACAAAATTACCTTTTATCTTTAATAAAATGCATTTCTATTCCTTAAATATTTCTTACATATCCTCTACTTTTCCACAGAGTCGTTTTCTTTATTTTCATCAGTCTTACAGTTAGCAGAATTTTGTACTCTTAGAAATATCTTAACCTCTACTGAAAACTAAATATAAACCAATTGTGAACTGTTACAACAGAATTCTTTAGATGGCAAATTTATCAATCAGTTAAGCACAAAACATGTTTACCAATAGATTTAAATACTCTTAGTTTCTTTGCAGTAAGAAGTCAAAAGCATAAACCTACATCTAATAATTAATGACTTAGCATTTTATCCTGTTTGGTTAAGACCTAGATGTCCATAATTTAATTCCATTTGTTATCCAACCAAAACCTTAAAGTTTCAGGTTACCAAAGACTTTGAAAGCTATCTCAGCAATTACCCATTAAAACTTTGAGACAGATAATTAACCATCAGTTTAGTCATCTCTTTGCTAACAGATTTTAACAAATAACACACGCTTATTTGACCAAAGTGAAACTTTGATTAAAGTTTCACCTTTACTGCTGATAACTTATCTTAATTAAACCAACAAACTTAACTTAGTTCAAATACTGATTTATGTTCTACCTGGACCCACTCCACTTTGAATGTTTACCTGAGACACAGGTGGGAAGATCTGGAGTGGGGGGGTGTAGGCCCAGGGCGTGCTCTTCTTCTTGACAGTGAGGAGAGAAGGAGCCGTGGTTCATGATCTAGAGGGTAGTCATGCAGGCTGCATGCACGTTGGTGCAGAAACACGGTAAGGGTGAGACAGAAGAAACAAAGTGCTGCCAGAAGGCAGAGAAAGGATTCCCGGTTTTAGAGCTCATAAGTCCCAACAGAAGAGCAGATGCCACGCTTTCCCACCGGCAAGTGGGGGTGGGTTAAGCAGTCCAAGTCGGGCCAGAGAAGACAGGGAAATTTCCCCGAAACAAAGAGAGTTTCGGCAGCTGCTTGGGAATATTCCTTACGGTCTCTGTCTCGAGTTAGACTAACCCCAGTTGGCTCCAGTTATAGCCATTAACATGGGAAATGAGAGAGGGAGAAGCCACCACATCTATTAGGAGGAACAGAGAGAGAGAAAGTCAGAGTCCCCTTTGCTAGGGATGGCCTAGCAACCTGGGTTTACTAGAAGGAGGCTTATTAACATAATTATCATCCAATATGTCAGGAGAAAGTTTACTAGCTGACTCATTTGGGCAAACACATTCTGCAAAAGCCTCTTAGTTCGGGGTCCTGGTGCAGAGCAATGAAGGCCTAGGTATGAGCATTGAAGGTATCCTAGGTCCATTTGCTCTGTTTCCTGCAGAGGAGATCTAACTGATAGATCCCACTGAGGCCATGCAGTGTTACAGGAGCTCAGTCCTTTTCTAAGTTTTGCAATCCAAATTATTTCCAGTGGGTTAAAAGGTGCCCCAAGGTAGGGTCCTTGGGAACTGAAGAAGCCTACTGAGGCCATGCTCCCAGAAAAGTAAAGAAGGCCCATTACCAAATCCCCCCCGATTCCTGGGTGGCGTCCCACACAGGATATGTCAGAGGTTCCCGTGTGTCAAAAGCGACCAGAGGGATCCCTCACACAAGCCATTGCTATTGATCACAATCCTGCCTTCCCCCGGAAGGCATTCCTGCCGTAAAAGGCCCTGGAGGGGGGCCGGCGTCCCTCCCCTTCCCCATTGCATCCTAGACTGCCAATGGGTGCCTGGTGAATGGACCAAAACACTGTGCCATGCCATGCCATCTTCTGTCCTGAAGACTGCATACTGTTTTGCCATTTTAACCCATGGAAATACTAGAAAAGTTCGGCAGGGGGAAATTACCCAATTTCGTAGCTTTAAGTAGTCTGTAGAAGACACTGACAAGAAACAGTAAAGACTGAAATCCATCATGGTCTAAGCGACATTCCAACACATGTGGTCCTGACAGCCAACTTCCCCAGGAAATGGTCCCCAGTTGCGTTTTAATTCAATCGGGTACTGGTTTTGGCCGGCTCCCAGTGGAGGTCTCTCAGCCAGAAGTGGCTAGACCAGGGATGTGGAGGGGATCACATTAGATCAATCAGGAGGAAACCTCACACGGGAGTCTTAAGATTGGCAGCTGTCCTGGTGACTTAGGTGGCTGTCCCGTGCCCAAGAGAGACAACTTTATAAAAACAGGAATAAAGAGAGGGTATCAAGTTTCTGGGTCTTATTGCCATTCTGGCCAGGGTACTAACTTACAGCCAAAAGGCAGACGCTCTCCTCCCTGTAGAGCAGCCACAGGCTAGAGGATTACAGCCTTAGCAATTGACATGCAAGTGTTCCAATAAGACCATACTCCTTGAAAAGCCCCTGAAATGAAAGTAAAGGGAAGAAGAAAGAAAGTACTCACCAATTTTGCACCAAAGCTCAGAGTCCAAATGTAAAGACTCACAGCCCCACGTTGGGTGCCGTATGATGAAGTTCTAGAACCTGGGTGAGGTTCGGTGGGGTGAGGTCCAGAGCCGATGACCAAGAAAAAATTCTTGAGACATCTTTGGTGCAAAATGGTGGTTTATTAAAGCACGGGGACAGGACCCGTGGGCAGGAAGAGCTGCTGCCCCGGGGATGTGAGGAGAGGCTGGTTATATACACAGGGGGTGATGTTAGTCTCTAAGGAAATTTGGAAGCAAGGTCTCCAGGACCTTGAGGGGCTAGCTATTGTTGGGAGAAAGGTTATTTATTACTAGTAGTAAAAATCTTCTTATGAGACCCTTTAGATGTATATCAGTGGGCCATATGCTTAGGAATGATTCTTGACACTATCTTGGAGATCTAGAGATAAAGTTTCACATTTCTCCTATCAAGTGTCCTTGTCAGTGAGATTTGGGTTTAGAAGAAATTTAACTTTGTTTAGGGCTTGAGGAACTGAGTTATTTGCCTCTGGAAATTGTGCTATTGATAAGGTAACTTCTTTGTTTGTAGATCTCTAGGACATTTGTAAACCAAGGAAGACTCCTGTCTTGCAGGATTGTGATCTCTGCAAGTTAACTATTTGTTTTTCTTTTAGGGCAGTCAGGAGTGCCTGAGGAATGTCACACATATTACCCAGGGGAGTGGGTGGGTGGGAGAGGGGGTGCTAGGTGCCAGCTTTTGCTTTATCCTCAGCCAGCCTCCTGCTCCCTCATCACTACTGACCTGTCTTTCCACCTACAATTACCCCAGTTTCTAATGAAGATAGCTGTAGTAAGACTAATTCGTGTGCAAATTAAATTCAGTTTCATTCAGTTAACTTTGGCCTTTGCACATAAACTTATGTAAGTGCAGCAAGAGTAATGATTGACTATGTAGGCTTTTAAAAGTCTGCCTTATTGGAATCTCTCATAAGGAATTTCAGATTGAACTTTTAACAGCCTCCTTAGGCTAAGAAGCCAAGCCAAAAACTTGCCATCAAACTGCCTGGAGTACCTATAGATGTGGGTGGATTCCTGTCTTCTTGAGGTCCCCAAATATCCTGAGGTTCCTGGGCCTGTCAGGAAGTGACCTTCCTTACTCACCTGGTAAGGCTGCTGGGAAATCCTGAAAACAAGGTGCCAGCCTATTTTTCCAAAGGGCCTTATTGGCTCCTTCAAGGCAACTTTAGTTCCTTGAAGCAGTCTGGTAATACCTAAATCTATGCATGTCTCTCTCAAATAGGGCATTCTAATCAAGGCCTTGGTAATAGAACCAGTGTTTCCAAAGGTGTCCTGTTACAAGGAGAACAGATTCTTATTGAACTTATGCAAATAACTATATTACCATGAAAATAAGAATATTCACTGAGAGTTCCCAAAGTCTGGAGGGATCAGGTAGAGAGAAAGACATAAATGTTTCATCTTCTCTCACAAAGATATATTCCATATTACCTTAAGTTATAAATAGCTTAGGAGGACAGGTCTCTTTATATCTGGGAAACAAGAGATTAAAGAACCAGCTATATTTCACACAAAAAGTCACGAAAGTTATAATCCTCCTTATCAGTTCATTCAGTCCCATGTAATTCTCGATGATCTTTTGTTGGCAGTTTTATGAATCAGTTGTTTCCTTAGAATTCTGTAATTTCTTACCCAGTTCTTGTAATATCCAGAAGCAAGCAGAAACTTACACTGTAGAGTACTTGTCAGAGTTCTTTCCATGAATTTTTCTTTAAGATGAAACACTTCTACAAAACCATCACAGTGTAATAGTAACTGTAAATAATAAAGACTTAAGAATGGCCATGGTGAATGATGAGAGATCATTAAAAAGGAAATAAGGCTCTTACTGGGACACAAACATTTTAAGATGATAAATAGAATTATAAGTGATAAAAGTGTCCCAGGATATGTCAGATTTTTAGGAATTTTGTTCAATTTCTAAGATACTTATATCAATAACATTTCCCCATATAATATAACTTTAGGTTTATCATCCCTTATTTGACAACTTCCCATATAAATTAACATATCAAATAGGCCTAATTCAAGTAACATCCTTTTCTCTCTGTCTCTCAATTCTGATAAGGAGAGAGAAGACATTGTGACACATTCCAGGGATTCTCTGGAAAACCCTAGATTCAGCTGAAGGTCAAAGCAACTTAAGTTAGAATTTTATTTGAATGAAGTTTGTCAAAAATATCAAAGTGTTTGGATACTTGGTGGAATAGGATCTTGGGTCAGTTTGAAACAATACAGAGTTTTCCATTTAATCAAAGTGATCATTGAAGACTTTGCAGATAAATACACAAAGTTACATAGGTGTGTGTGTATGTGTGTGTGTGTGTGTATGTGTATGTTTTAAAGCAACTTAGCTCTTTTAATATAGAAGGACAGACTTTTTTTTTCTTTTTTAAATATTTTATTTATTTATTAGAGTGAGCAAAAGAGAGCACAAGTAGAGTGAGGGAGAGGGAGAAGCAGGTTCCCCACAGAGGAAGGAGGGAAAGAGCCTGATGTGGGGCTCTCCCAGGACCCAGGATCATGAACCTAGCTGCAGGCAGACACACAACTAAACCACCCAGTCACCCCAAGAAGGACCGGCCTTCTTGAATAATCAAAGATCTATTAAGAAACACAGGGAAGTATTTTGACAAGACACAAAATCTTTGTTTTCCAGGCAGATTACTTCAAAGTGTGAAAACAAAACAAAACAAAACAAAAAACCTTGCTCTCACAATATCTTATCAAGAGCAGATCAGTAGTCTAAGAAAACTTGTCCTTTTAGCAGAAGAAAATGAAATTTAATTTTACATGAATATACTTGGTATTAAAGCTTAATTTTCAAATCCTTATAACAAAATATTTTTTAGCCAATCTGACCACAAATTTACCTCTTATAAGGTAAATTTTTTCCTAATTTTCTGTACCATTTTGTCCTTCATTTTCCTTGTTCCCATGCTGAAAGAATGTTCTCTTTTAGGACAAATTTACTTTTCTTTCCTCATAGCAAAAATGTATCTTCATACCTTTTCTTTTTTTCCTATCTGTTCTCAGGCAAAAACAGATCCTACTTTCCTTGCATACAACTGTTTCCCTTATTTCCAGTAACTTTAATGACATATATTGGAATTCTTTAAACCTCACAATCCTTTCTTGTGAAAACTAATTGTGAACTGCCTATTAAACTAACATTCTTTAGATTGGCAAATATATGAATATACCTCATGAATTCTAAGGATATATGACATGAACGTGAAAAATATTTGGGTTAGTTTCTGTCACATTTCCAGGATTTAGAAATACTTAATTCATAGCTGTGCTTATTTCTAAGCCATTAGATAGAGCTCTTTTACAAATTTTGGAAATACTTTCCAGAGGTAGGGAAAATACCATATCTGTAATATACCTACATGGACCTACAGAAGCAGGCAGATACGATCTCTTGGTTTCATTCCAAACTGTAGCCATGAAGCAGGCATCAGCCAAAACTCAGCAGTTGCTAAGTAATTGTGTCTCTGGCAGGCAGAAGGAGTTCTGCTAAAAGCTTTTTGCTAATGTTTGTGGGAAGACTTCTAAGTTTTTAATTTATCCTTGACAAGTAATCTTAATTAAGGGACCTGTGATCTAGAGCCTTTCTATCAGTTTTTTTTTTTTTAAGATTTTTTTATTTATTTATTTGACAGACAGAGATCACAAGTAGGCAGAGAGGCAGGCAGAGAGAGAGAGGAGGAAGCAGGCTCCCTGCTGAGCAGAGAGCCCAATGGGGGGCTTGATCCCAGGACCCTGAGATCATGACCTGGGCCGAAGGCAGAGGCTTTAACCCACTGAGCCACCCAGGCGCCCCTGTATTTTTTTTTTTTTAATTTTTATTTTAAATTCTAGTTAGTTAACATACAGCACAATACTGGCTTCAGGAGTAGAATTCAATGATTTATCACTTAAAGCAACACCCAGTGCTCATCATAACAAGTGCCCTCCTTAATACTCATCACCCATCCATCTAGCCTATTCCCCACACACCTCCCTCCATCAACTCTGTTTGTTCCCCCGTCATTAAGAGTCTTCTCATGGTTGGTTTACCTCTCCCCACTCCCAATATGTTCATCTGTTTTGTTTCTTAAATTCCACATATAAGTGAAATCATAATGGCATTTGCCTTTCTCTGACTGACTTACCAGTTTGTATTTTAAAAAGGCCTCTTTCTCTCTCTCTCTCTCTCTTTTTTTTTTTTTTTCTTTATTCATTCCCCAACAAGTTTAGTTCCCTCCTGGGATGTTTACATTTCAAAGACATGGTAGGACTTTTATCTTCAAGGAACAGAGACAGGAAATGTAAGTTTTCCTCCTAGGAGTTTGACTGCCTTTTGAATAGCTTTGGAAGTCCCAATTAAAATGTGGTAGCCTTGTAATTAGGGGGAATGCCCTATAGAGAATAATTCTCTGGACTGAGGGTCAGCTGGGACCTCTTCAGGGTGGGAAATGAAGAGGGGGTCTTCTGGGTCACTCTGGTCATGGACATGATAAACCCCTTGGACCACACCAATTTTGCACAGCAGGAGAAAGACTTTGTGTTAATGTTTTCCATTCACTGTGAACCATACAGTGATTGCTCTTTTGGAAGGATGGGCAAGCGGCCAGACAATAAATATCCAAGTGAGGAGAGGGAAGGCCCTGTTAGGAATATCAGTGGCTCCAGACACATTTGTCTTCCATTTCCCTTCTTCCTCACTAGGGGCCTCCATTACCTTGTTGGCTTTTCCCTTCATGGCAGGAATGGTTCATGAGGTGCATTTCTTAGTTCTGCCCTGATCAAGGGAAAGCTGAGGGGACTCAGAATGTGCTGTATCTTGATGGAAATGAGCAGATAGCCCTGATGGATCTTGAAGAAAGTTACAGGGGCCCTTGGGTGGCTCAGTCAGTTGAGCCACCAAATCTTGATTTCAGCTCAGGTCATGATCTCAGGGTTCAGGAATTGGGCCCTGTATCTGGCTCTGGTCTCAGCAGGGGGTCTGCCTCAGATTCTATCTCTCCCTCTCTTTCTGCTGCCTCGCCCCCCGCTTGTGTTCTCTCTCGTTCTAAGTAAATCTTTAAATTTTTTTTTTAATTTTACAGATTTTAGAGTGTTAAGAGATACTAGTCAGTTGATGCATTTCAGCAGCCGTAACAATTGACAGCCTATTCCAAACAAACAAGAAAACCTGCAATACCAAGTTAGTTCCCCCTCTCTTCTTGTTGCATAAAATCTTGAGGAGAAATTTGTATGGTTTGTGTTTGTGAGGGTTTTTTTTTTTTTTTTCTTATTTTCTACTTCTTGACTTTTCTCCTATCTTAATCTTATGTGTTATTGCTGGAACATTTTAGATAATGCCACAGTGAAGCCTCTTTGTAAGTGGCTGCTTGTCTTTCCCAGGGTATCCTGAGAGACTTCTCTGGGATCGGAAGCTTCTTCCACTAGTGAGATACGCACAGGGTCTTTGGGGAAAGCCCCTGGGCCTCTGGAGCATAAACTGGGGTCCTGGCACATTGGTAAGCATGGCATTGAATAACACCTGGGAAGTGCCCCTTGGGTTTTGCATTTGTCAAGGAGCTGGTGTACCTCCTTGTGGTTCATAGAAGCCACTGGCACCAGATGTTCAGCACATTTATATTTGACCGTTAAGGTTTTAGAAATGTGATAGCCAGGGTGGACCCAGAAAAATCTCATCTGGCCAGAGGACAAAGAGCAATAAATAGTAGTTAGTAAAGTGGTGACACAGAGACTGTGAGTCATTTGTTAGATTTTCCCTCCTGTGGTGCTGCAGCCTTCTGGATATTAGGCTATTTCACTAACTGGGTTGGGACATGTAGCCTGGGCACGAACCGCAAACTCAGTAGTCTCAGGTAGAGGTCTCCTGTCCTCCATCTAGGGGGATCTTTTCCTCATGTCTTTGGCCCAGAGCCTCACCCTGGGTGGTGACAAAACCCTTGCCATCCAATTCACCCTCCTTAGCTCTCCTTGGCCTTGAGGTCTTCAGGACCCCTACACACATTAATAGTCAATTAAGTCCTAATTAGTAGTATAACAGTCTCGTTAGACCATATGGCCTTGATCACAATGCTCTGGGGAGTTCATTGGATTTCTGTGGCAGCTGTAACCTCTTGGTTGGATACTGCAGGCAACACATGACACAGGCAATATGCACTTGCACACAGCAATAAGACATACCCCAGGCTAATGGTGCTCTTTTCCTAGATGGCATTACCCACCTGAGTTAGGTGGTTAGTAAGCAAGTTGCAGGTACAGGGCATTCTCCTCCATTAACTGCAAGAGTAAACATGCAATCCTGCCAATTATACCAACTGTTCTTGTGCTGGTGTCAGACTGTCAATTACTAGTGTTGTGATTGGACTGGACTTTAAGGTTCTTACTGTGATTTCAAGGCCTCCTTCATCAGAACCATCAGTAAACTGTGAATAGATATTTTTATTACTTAAAAGACTGGAAAGGGGCACCTGGGTGGCTCAGTGGGTTAAAGCCTCTGCCTTCAGCTCAGGTCATGATCCCAGGGTCCTGGGATCGAGCCCCACATCGGGCTCTCTGCTCCGTGGGGAGCCTGCTTCCCTTCCTGTCTCTCTTTGCCTGCCTCTCTGCCTACTTGTAATCTCTCTGTCAAATAAATAAATAAAATCTTAAAAAAAATAAAATAACATTAACATAGAAGAATATTGCCATATAACACTATATTAGTGCAACCCAAGTATAAGAGGTGTGGATGGCAGGCCAGGTCCTTGTCTCCACTAAATAGTGCAAATATAGCACTAAACTCCTAAAGCTCATTTTCCTAATCCTTGACCAGATACCCAGGTAAGGGGCTGGCTATCTTCAGCCTTCTGAAATAGATGTTTATAGGACCACAGTAAATGAATTCTTTCTGCCACAAACCCTTCGAAGTATAAAGAAGTGTCACTACCAAATACCCTTGTACTTGAAGTCGTGTTCCCTCAAGTCCCTCTTGCCGGACAGCACACCAAAGCATCTATAGGAGTTGTCCTTAATTCTGTGCAGAATCAAGCCAGACAGTGGAATACCAAATTGAAAGCCCAGGGGTACTCAGGAAAAATGGTTCCCATAAATGTTAGAAGCCATAATTATTTGAGCTGTGTGTCATTTCTTTCTCATTAGCTCTGATAGGCAATGGCTTTAAAAATGGTAGTTATGGCCTTTCTAGATTCAGAAAGTCTGTCAGGCTAGGCAGTTAATGAGAAGGAATTCCTGAACTAGGAGAATTGATGTGTATGCGTCTTCTCAGCATCAGTCCTTGTAAACAAAGTACCTCTTCTAAGCAATAGAAGTATTATAAATTGGATGCTTTGAGTCATTTTAGTAGGTATGAGCAAGTGCTGTTGAATGACTTATCAAGTATCATCAAGCAACTTAGAATGGAGTATAGCTCTCCTTAGGAAGAATTTCTAATAATACAGGTTTTTTTTTTTCTTTTTTTCTCCCCCCATTCCCACTTCCAAAGAGAAATATGGATACTAAAAGCGTTTTGGGTTTTTATAGCGTGTGCAGCATCATATTCATTTTTTCCGAGAATAAAAATGTGCTCACCAGTTAAATAGCTACCATATATATAAACCCAGATAAAAACCTGGAAGAGCAACTTCTAACTTTGTCTCACTGTTTCCAATGACAGTAGATCGGGTGTGTGGATAAACACATGGGGAAGTTTCCCATTCCTTCGACCTCAAATAGTGTTTCTTTTGCCCCTTCCTCGGCATAGATAGCTCGTGCTGACTTGAAGGATAGTGGCTGTTAGGTAGAAACAAGATAGGCTGCCCGCTGAATTCCCACTGGCTGACTCACTATGTCGCCATGGGCCGGTGACTCAAACATCCTGAGCCTCACGTGTAAAACCAGGATAAAAATAGTCCCTACTATGTAGTATCATGTACAAGGGCAAGCAGGACTTCGCTGCCTCAGAATTCAGTTGCCATGGTTGTGGTGGTTGGTGGTGATGATGAATGCTACCTTTGGTCCCAAAAAACTCCTCCATGAGTTACAATTGCTGTCCTTTCCTCATTTCCATACCCAGACTTGTTCTTCCTTTACATGTCCTCTGTGTTATATGTAGCTATACATGTATTAAGACACTTTTATGTGCTTATATCATCCAATTTGATGCCTGTGTCAACCTTGTGAAATAGACAAGGCTGGTCTCCTCCTCCTTTTACAGATCAAAACAAAAGTGAAAGTTGGAGAAATCCTGTGACTTCCATGGGAGCATGGTTGCTAATAAGAAAAATAAAATAACCCCAATGGCCTACATTGATTTCCTCATGAATTCTGTCCCTCATTCCCATAGTAAATGTGTGTGCAGTAGCTGCACTGGGCCAGACCTATGCTGGAGGTGAGAATATAGGCTTTGCTTTCAGGGGTGTCTCTTCCAATGCAAGAGGTAGATGGAAAACCAAGAGCAAATGAATAAAATAATTGTAAATTGTTACTAATCCTGTGAAAGGAACAAACAAGGGGCCGAACTAGAAAACCATGGGAAAGAATTGCCACAGGAAAGTGGTGTTGCCAGAGATCACCGCAACAATGCTGGCTGTCCCTGAAAGATTATTATGCCCATTTCGCAGATGAGAAAACTGTGTCTCTCTTGGAGCTGCCGAATGATGAAGGCACCTGATCTCTCCCAGTGCTCTTTTCTCTAAGACCTAGTCACCTTCTAGGACTCCTGGAAAACCGAGTGTGACCAGGCACTTGTCATTTTGGTAACTTCGTGGTTTTGTTTATAGAGCAATTTCCTTGCATTGTGACACCCAGCCACAGAAGGACTCTTAGTAGAATTTATCTGAAAACTATCCTGGATTGATCCCTTTGGTCCTCCCTTATAAACAGTACAGTGCAGTGAAGAAGCAAGTTGACCTCATTTCTTTTTCTCCTCTTCTGAACTCAAAATAGAGCAGTATTTTCCAGTTTATGCTCAAACTCTGTTTTATTGATGACAAGCTAGTAGCTGTGCAGAGAGAAAAGACACAGGATTCAAACTCCTTGTCCCATAATTATACAACAGGGAATTGCAGCTACAACCATAAAATTCTCTCTGAATATATCTCACCCCCATGGGATTCCCTGTCCTTCTAGGGTGGGACAAAGGGACCTGTAGCCTTACAGAACAGATGGTGGAGACTGAAAGTGAGAAATGGAGTAAGGACAAAATAATACCTTGAAGGGGATGCATACCAATATTGGAGAAGCAGTTACAAATTGAGCTACCAAAGTGGTCTGATGATCTGGCAGAAGTAGGCGATTTACTATGGAAGGAAAATGTTGAATTACAACATGATATTGCTTTTTCATTTGAGAAAAATGCAACTGTCAGGAGCAAGTTTCAGGCAAGTTTGTAACAAATGGCTACATTTTAGAATAAAAAAAAAATTTTTTTTTTCTAAACCACAAAGAGGAAAAGACAACTATGCCAAGAGCCAATCTGAAGCAGTTCCCTTCTGTGGATCCAACTGTACACAAATCATTAGGGCAGATCATTATTGGGCTTGTAATGTCCAACAGCCTGACTGTTAACGTGACTTCATAAATCACGCTTCCAGCATGGTCTGTATTTCAAGAGATTCCCTTTCCTTGGACATGTTTTGAGGTTGCAGAGAAAGTGTTAAATGAATTTTAAGAAGTGCTCACAACCTAAGTTGGTGCTATGTTTAGCATACGGTAATCATGTTACACCAATATTTAGGACATTTCAGTGTCCATATATTGTTCACTGAAAAAAGACTAAAACTCTAAGGCTGATCTCCAGGCCCCCCTGGGGCAGGGTACCATCTCCTATTTCTGCAGCTCTGAACTTCCTACAGTTCTGTAAAGGCACCTGGATTTTCCCTACCATGGGGCCTTTGTATGTGCTGTTGCATCTGTCGGAATTCTTCAGTACGGTGGACTAACTTGACTAGTTGACACTCACACGTGCTTCCTATCTCACAGGGTCACCTCTATGAGAAGCTTCCACTGGTGCTTCCACCACAGTGTAGGTCAGGGTCTTTGTTATCTTCTCCCCCCTTTCTTTCCTTCGAATGGCATTGTGTATGTTTGTGATGGTGTCCTTTTGGATTACGTATGTGGTGAACGGCTCTGTCCTGTACTCAGCTGTGAGCTCCATGGTACCAGGCGTTCACTTCCCTGTTGATGGCTTTCTTCATACTGCTGGCCCTAGCTCAGCGCAGGCATGGGGTAGGAGTTGTCAAAGAATCAACTTCCAGTGCTTAAAACAAAAAGCTGCTTTGCATAAAACATGTCCCTGCAGTCATAGGGAGGGGCTGGGGTGGGGGGCGGGTGGTGATCAGGTCCTGTGTGCCTGTGTTGTCCTAAAGGTGCCCAGCGTGTTGCATGTAAGGCAACTGAAGCACAATCTCCGATTTGTGGAGTCAGCCTGGGCAAATGGATTGAGTCAAGGGCTTTGTAGGATTTACTGGGCTGCCCCTGTTACATGTTTCATTAGCCCATTATGTTGTTTTTTTTTTTTTTTTTACAAGACACAAAAAGAAAATAGCAAGATCTGCATTTATTTGAGTTGACAAGTGCTCCATTTTAAGTAAAAATGTGAAAACTCCAAAATCCAATAAACTATAATATATAAACCATTCCTCCCTTAAAAAAAAAAAAAATTCACAGGAGCAGAAGAATAGGAACACATCAGCCTCTCAGCTTTGATCATATCCTTCCCTCTATTGATTGTTGCAATTCTCATAACTGAGGAATTCCTGCATTTTGTATGCTAGGAGGAAGAAATGAGATTCAGGTCTAAAACCATAGTAATAAAAAGAATAAAATAGGCAATGCTTATTAGATGTTTAAATGATAGTCTCTCATCCCACCAAACAAATCGGTGAATACATACCGAAATGAACAAACATTAGTTTTTTGCAAGTTTTACATTTAAGATTTTTAATTTCGAGCATCTTTTTAAAAATAATTACCATAAGTACTATTTATTGAGTGCTTGTCATGTGTGAGCCAGTAGCTCAAGCACTCATCATAGACAATAATGATCCTCAAAATGAGTATTACATTTTCATCCTCAATTTGTAGTTGAGGAAGAGGAAACCAATTTTAACTCTTTTAATCCTCAGAACAATCCTCTGAGATAGTTATTTCACTGTTCTGTGAAGGAGGAAATGGAAGCCCAGGAAGCCACAGAGACCGGCGCAGGCTCACATAGCACAGGAGGGCAGCTGAGCCTTTGGGAGCTTCATTATGCCACATTCTCACGGTCACACAGTTCGAAAGTGGCAGACACAGGATCGAAAGCCGGGTCTGACCACCTCTACAGCCTTATGTCACTATATGGTTTTGTTTGTTTTGTTTTTTGTTTTGTTTTTGTTCCATAGTGAAAATGCTGTAAATAGAGACCTTCATAATGAAATAGAGACCCTCATAGTGAAAATGCTGTAAAGCCGAGACATTCAGGATCCAGCAGTAGCCACTACTATGGCTGAAGAGCAATAGAGTGCCACATGTGACTGCAGGCTTCTGGTCCTTTTGAGCATTTGCTTTAAATTTGGGTGTCTGATCAGAGCTTTTTACTTTGGGTTTGTGGACTACTGAGTTGGCCCACCAAAGGAGCATGTGTCTATCTTTCAATAATTGAGTTCTTTTTCTGCCCAAGGGAAGAGAAAAGAAATGGACAAAGGAAAATAAATTGTTCTTGAAAGGAGTTTCACTTCTCTAATGGAGAAGATTGTAAGTAACATAATCCACTCCAGGCAAATGTTCCACTAAGACTATTTCCCTTCTCCTGGGACAGCATCTTTGATTGCTCATCTGTATCTAATTTTCTTCTGAGTTTAACACCAGACTGTGTGTTCTTGCCTTAAAATAGTGAGTTACATCTCATTGGTTCTTTGCTGTTGACTAGTGTTCATGGAAACAAGGAATTCCTGATGACATCACTCGGATTTGTGAATTTCATCTTGTCATAGGAAGGAGGCCATTTTGTGCTACTTCATAGTCCTTGAGAAAACTTATAGTGCTAGTGAAGGCTGAGCAAAAATTCTGGCAATCTGATAACCCTAACATGGTAAAAATAAGGAATTCAGATAATTTATTTTTTTAAAGTCTACATCATAAATACTGTACTTAGCATTTCATTGATTATTTTAATTGTTCTATGATAGTTCTATAAATTGATCAGATATACCATCACTTCCTAAATCTTTACTTACATTGTTCCACATGTTTGCGGGTATATACAAAATACTTAAAGTATCTTTAAACTCCTTGCTTTTTCCTTCTTTGGGATTACTTTCTCAAGATGAACTTCTAGAAGGTGTTCCATAGAGTAATAAAGAGCAAGAACTTTGAAGCCAAATCACCTTAAATCAATTTCCATCCCTGTTCCATACTAGCATGAAGCCTAACCTAAATGATGTTGGGTTTCTGTGCCCATTTCCTAATTTGTAATTCAGATGATAATAAAACCTGACAGTATTTGGTTTTGTTTTATGTTTTGAGGAGAAGCACTAAGTAAATTAACATACATAAAGTTGTGAAGTGCTTGGTGCTATGTGCAACACATAGGGAGCGTTTGATAAATACCAGCAAAGCACATATTACTTTTAGAGACAGGCAGAGAGAGAGGGAAGCAGGCTCCCTGCTGAGCAGAGAGCCCGATGTGGGACTTGATCCCAGAACCCTGAGATCATGACCTGAGCCGAAGGCAGAGGCTTAACCCACTGAGCCACCCAGGCGCCCCATATTACTTTTTTAAAAGTCATTTTAGACTCAAAATATAAGTATTTTTGGACAACTGAAATGTATTGCCAAATTGTTTTCTGAAAGGATTTGTACTAATTTATTCAGCCACAGGAATAACTGCTAAAATGTTTCTCTCTTTGTACTTCTTAGATAACTTGCAAGATTGAGTATTTTTTCCATGTGTCTGAGTCCTGATTTATCTTTTTTATGAGATGACTTTAGAGTAGTTAAATTATTTTAATATCCCTTGTTTCATATGATCATCCCTGCAACTCAGCAGAGTTGGCAGAGCTGATAATATTTACAGTATACGGAAGAGAAGGATAAAGGAAAGTTCTTAGACATTTGTTGGGTGGCTTGCCCAAAGTCACTTGGCTAGCATCTGGCAAACCTGTGATTTGAACCAAAGCATTTTCTTTTACTCTAGGAAACTATGACTCATGGAAGTGGCATCTCCTAGCATAAAAGGGTTAATGCCACATTAAAAAACAACATGGTGCCTGGGTGGATCAATCAGTTAAGCGTCTGCCTTCATTTCAGGTCATGATCCCGGGGTCCCAGAATTGAGTCCCACATCGGGCTCCCTGCTCAATGGGGAATCTGCTTTTCCCTCTCCCCCTGCCTCTCCCCTCTGCTCCTGCTCTGCTTTACATTAAAAATGTAAAAATAATTAAATAAACAACAACAAACAATGTCTAACTTTTCCTTATTAAAAGTTTATTTAACACAGGGCACCTCAGTAGCTCAGTTAAGTGACTGCCTTTGCCTCTGGTTATGATCTCAGGGTCCTGGGATCAAGCTCCACATGTGGCTTCAGAGCCTGCTTCTCCTCCTCCCCGCTTGTGCTCTCGCTCTCTCTCTCTCTATTAAATAAATAATAATATCTTTAAAAATACATTTAAAAAGCTTAATTAAGGGGCACCTGGGTGGCTCGGTGGGTTAAAGCCTCTGCCTTCGGCTCAGGTCATGATGATCCCAGGGTTCTGGGATCGAGCCCCACATTGGGCTCTCTGCTCAGTGGGGAGCCTGCTTCCCTTCCTCTCTCTCTGCCTCTGCCTACCTGTGATCTCTGTCAAATAAATAAATAAATAAATAAATAAATAAATAAATAAATTTTAAAAAAGCTTAATTAAGCCTATAGGAAAATATGATTCAGATATAAGAGAAGTTGCTACCTGTAGCTCATTGGGAAACCAGTAAAGAGATTTTATGTTCTGACCTTGAAAGATGTACTAAACGACAAAGAATTAGCTACAAATTAAAACTCAGAGGTCATTGTCTTGTGCAGTATTATTTGGTGGCTGCAGCCAATAAGATAGTTTTAAAATAAATATGATTTGACCATCATCCAGACATTAACCTTGTGGTCTCTTGGACTGTTGAATTAGTCTAGTAGAGAATTTGGATAGTCTAGGATGCTGAGATGCTAAGATGCTTGGCAAAGGAGGCTAGGAGACCTGATTCAAATGGCTAATAGGCATGTGAAAAAGATGCACCTAATCGTAATTCACAAAAAAACTGCAGATTGTAACCACAGGTAGATTACACGTGGATAACATGAAGAGCTAGATTAACATCAAGTATTGAAGAAGAAAAGGAAATGCCTGCACTTTATACATGGCTGTTAGAAAGTAAAATGGTAGGGGCACCGAGGTAGCACAGTCAGTTGAGCTTCTTTTTTTTTTCTTTTTGGTTTTCCAAAGATTTTATTATGTTATTATGTTTATTATGTTAGTCACAGTACTTCATTTGTTTTGATATAGTGTTCCATGATTCATTATTTTCATATGACACCCAGTGCTCATTGCAATATGTGCCCTTCTTAATACCCACCAGGCTAAACCCCATACCTCTCCCCTCTGAAACACTCAATTTGTTTCTCGTAGGCCACAGTCTCTCGTGGTTCGTCTCCCTCTCTGATTCCTCCCCCCACCCCACCCTTCATTTTTCCCTTCCTTCTGAGTCTTGGTTTTGACTCAGGTTGTGATCTCAGGATCCTAGGATCAAGCTCAGTGCTCAGCAGATTGAGATTTTCTCTCCCTCTCCCTCTGCCCCTCCCACTTGTGTGTGCATTTTCTCTCATGCTCTCTCTCTCTCTCTCTCTCTCTCCCCTCTCTCCATAAATAAATAAATAAATCTTAAAAAAAAAAAAGTAAAATGGTATAACTGCTTTGGAACAGGGCAGCTTCTTTAAAAGTTAAACATGCACGAGCCTATGATACAGCAATGTTTACTCTCAAGTATTGACCCAAGAGAAATAAAAATACATATCCTCAAAACATTTATGCAGAAATGCTCATCATAGCTTTATTCATAATTGTCTGACTGGGGCAGTCTTCTGTGGGTCCCTTATGTTTCTACTTATCTTGAGAACAGAGGCATTGATGATCTTTTCAAGATAACCAGCACTGTGATGGAGAAACAACACTGCACATAGACTTTTTTTTTCTAAGAGAACCTATCTCCTCTTCTGAGATACCATCCCTATCAGCAATGTGCTGTCTACCAGCTGGTGTGGCAACTGAGTCTTTGATAAGGTCGTATGACATTTTATTAGACCAGGACTTCTAACATAAGAGTATTTGGTAAGATGAGTGAGTGCTGTCCTATTGTCATATTATGTTGCTATCAAAGGAGTTTTTTGGTGAAAATTATGTGAGTAATACTATGAAAGTGTGTAATACTATGAAAGTGAATGAGATCTAAGTCCAAGGATGATCCAAGTGTGTTTTCAAATCTCTTCTGATAAGTAGACTTATTCCAGGACTGTTCTAGGTAAAGGATACCCATGCCAAATGTATCACCATAACTGAGGGATAATCCCTAAATGATGGTTAGTGCCCTCCAAAGGTTTACAATAAATAGCATTAAAAATAGAGTTTTGTCATATCATGATGAAACTTCTGTCATCCTGTCATATCTGTTGTTTTGGGTGTACTTTCAAATGAGACCAGCAACAGAGTTTGACTGAAATTATACTAAAGTGTAGATCAATTTGAATAAAATGGACATTTTAATAATAGTCTTTCATCCATCAACATCCTGTGCTTCTGTTTATTTAACTATTTCTGTGTTTTGTATAAACTTTTGTTTAACCTGAAGTATTTCATATTTTTATACTACTGCAAATTGTGGCTTTGTACTTTTTTTCAATTGTTAGTGCTATCATACTGAAGTAAAATTGACTTCTGTATACGGAGCTTGAATACTACAAATTTGCTGTGCTACTTTATTAGGTATACGAGCTCTTTCATAGATTTTTTTTAGGATTTCCTATGTAAATGATCATGTCATCTGTGACATTATATTTTCTGATCTCAGTGCATTTTGTTAGTCCTATAATGCACTGATTAGACCCTCCAATAGAATTTTAACTAGATGTAATAATAAAAGTACCTAAAAACTACAATGAGATACCATCTCACACCAGTCAGAATGACTAAAATTAACAAGTCAGGAAACAACAACTGTTGCCCAGGATGCAGAGAAAGGGGAGCCCTCTTGCACTGTCAGTGGGAATGCAAGCTGGTACAACAACGGTGGAAAACAGTATGGAGGTGCCTCAAAAAGTTGAAAATAGACTTACCCTATGACCCAGCAACCACACTACTGCATATTTACCCTAAAGATATAAATGTAGGGGCACCTGCACTCCAATGTTTATAATAGCAATGTACACAAGATCCAAACTAGGAAAACAGCCCAGATGTCCATCAACAGATGAATGAATAAAGAAGTCGTGGTATGTATACAATGGAGTACTACTTGGCCATCAGAAAATGAAATTTTGCCATTTGTAGTGACATGGATGGAACTAGAGGATATTATGCTAAGTGAAATAAGTCAATCAGAGAAAGATAATTATCATATGATCTCACTGATATGTGAAATTTAAGAAACAAGGAAAAGGATCATAGGGGAAGTGGGGGAAAAATAAAACAAGATGAAACCAGAGAGGGAGACAAACCATAAGAGAATCCTAATCATAGAAAGCAAACTCCAGGTTGCTGGGAGGTGGAGGAAGGGATAGGGTAACTGAGTGATGGACATTGGGGAGGGTATGTGTTGTAATGAGACAAATGAATCACAGACCTGTACCCCTGAAAAAAGTAATACATTATACATTAATTAATTGAATTTAAATTAAAAAAAAAATCACCCAGTCAGTCTACATGAAAAACCAAATAAAAAAGAAAGGACCTTACTTTGTTCCTAGTCTTATGGTAAAGCAGACTTGCACCAGTGAATGTGATCATAGCTCTAGGGTTTTGTGTCAATGTTTGTAGACCTACTTCAGAAGATTGACGAGGTCCCCTCCTAGTTTTGAGTTCTGTTATCATTAATAAATTCCTCATTTTGGCATCTGCTGAGATGATGTAATGCTTTTTTGGATCTGTTGGGATCATTATTTTGGGATCTGTTGAGCTGATGTAGTGCTTTTTTTTTTTTAGTTACCAGGAATTATACTGACTTCTCAAATCTTAAATTTGTAATCCTAGTATTTTTTAATGTACTGATGCATGAAATTTGCCAATATTTTGTTAAGGAGTTTTAGATCTCTGGTCATCATAGCTATTGGTTTATAGTTTTCATCTTTTATAGTGTCTTTTTATAGTGGTACCAGATTAATGTTGATCTCAAAAGATGAGTTGTGAAATGTATTCACTTGTACTCTCTGGAGAACCAGACCATCTTGTCCTCCATTCTCCTGCTTGTGATGTCCTTTTGGTAACCTGACTAGATGAGAATTCTGTGATTCTGTCTACCAACATGAGCTTTTCAGAGCATAAAGAAGGGTGCTGAGTAGATCTTGGGAGAAAAACAATATATTCTAGCGCAGAAGTTCTCAAGTATTTAGGTGGGAAACATCTGGTAGGTGGGAAAGGCAAGAGTTGATTTCATTTGGACATGTTGAGTTCAGTACAGCAATAAGGCATCCGATTGGAAGGGTTAGGAAGGCAATTCAGTGCATGGTGTAGAACTCAGAAGTCTGTGCTGGAAGTACACAGCATAGCTTTGTCAGTAGATGATCGGTAATGCCATTTGAATGAATATAACTGCCCAGGAAAGGAAATACGGGTCTCTATCCCAGAGACCAATGGTATGATGAGAGGAGTGAATGCTGTCAGAAAGTGATTCTCTGTAGGTCTCTCCTATTTCTGCATTTTGTACAGGCAGGGATGCTAAGTGCCTTCCTTCCAGACTACCTTTTCAAGGAAGTTTACATAGCAAACCATCTTGGAAGGTGGAAGTAGTGACTCTCTTCTGACAAAGGTCAGGTACGTTTATGGTCTGGGGTAAAACACTAGGCTCCTTTCCTGTAGCACAGCACACTTTGTCACTTGGCCCTCTTTCTGTTACCCTGTTTGTGTATGAATTTGGGGTCAGGGAGCCAGGGCCAGCAAATGCCAATACTCCATACTATTGCTGTGAATAATAAAGCCCTTTGGCACTGACCCACAAATCTCCTGTCTCTTGCCATCATGTATGTAACTTGTAGGCTTGCAGACATCATAAAATCTCAGACTCTTCACAGTTCTTGACAAGTGAGTCAAGACCTATGGGGATGAGACTCAAAGGAGCAGGAGTGTTTTTACAAAAGAAGAAATAACAGGATGCAAGTGGTATTGGGGAGCAAAGAAGACAGCAAGATACAAGGGTTGTGTAAGTGGAAGATGATCTCCACTTAATAGAGCCATGGGGTTAGTAGTGTCAGGAAATGGCCAGGTTTTAGTTAAGGAAAAGTATTTGAACACTGGGGTAAGACTACATAGAGGAGTGACCAATATGGATTAAAAAATCCAGGGGCACCTGGGTGGCTCAGTATTAAGCCTCTGCCTTTGGCTTAGGTCATGATCTCAAGGTCCTGGAATCGAGCCCCGCACTGGGCTCCCTGCTCAGTGGGGAGCCTGCTTCCCTCTCTCTCTCTACCTGCCACTCTGCCTACTTGTGATCTCTGCCTGTCAAATAAATAAATAAAATCTTAAAAAAAAAAAAAATCCAGAGAGCACAGCCAAAGATGTGAAGATGGAAGGGGCTGGTCATTGGTCAAGGACTAAGGCAACATATGGGAGTGAGTAAAAGTTCAGGGGAAGTAAAGCCTTCAGAGAAGCTTGCCATATGGGCAGTACCCAGTAAAGCTTAGAAAGGAGGCATGAAGAATTTAGTTCTGAAAATGTTCTGGAGGAGGGTGATCATTTGAGCCTATGAAGATTCAGGTGAACTTTGGAATCAAGAATCCCCATAGGGTTAAGGTAAATCATGATCTCTATTTCGGTAGCTTATTTCTGGCTGTAAGCTTGGAGGTCTTGGCAGTGATACAAGATTTCTCACGTTATCTAGCCACATGGAGAATGTACCCAGTTTCTCTTTCATAATGACTACCTTTTTATAGACTAAGAAACAAGCTTAGAGAGGTTATGTAACTTCACTTCAGTCACAACTATAATACATAGAGAGGCAGAGTTTCAACCCAGGTTTGTCGATTGCCAGCCTACATGCTCCTAACTCTTGTAGTTGTTGGGTTGCTTGTGGGAGAGATGGAAATGCCATCACATACTGGCTTCAAAATGTTAGTGTTTTGACTTTGCCCCAGTTAAGTCCTACTGGCAACACGTGTTAGAAGGGCATAGAGGGACACCTGGGTGGCTCAGTCTGTTAAGCATCTGCCTTTGGCTCAGGTCGAGATTCCAGGGTCCTGTGATTGAGCCCTGCATCAGGCTCATTGCTCGGTGAGGAGCCTGCTTCTCTCTTTGCCTGGTGCTCCCCTGCTTGTGTTCTCTCTCTCTCTGACAAATAAAAAATTTTACTAACTAAGCATGGATTTGGATACTTAACATCAAGAATCTTCTTGGTACTGCTCTGTGAAGAGTTCCGCTTCATTACATGACTGATTTTTCCCTCCACAGGTAGCATGGATGTGGCTAGTTGCTTCTCAGCAAATTATTCGGCGCGTCTGATTTTTCTTAATGCTGGTGTGATGTGGCAATGCTAAGAAGTGCAGAGTCTTCAGAATTTCTGAGTTGAGAATCCTGTTGACTTTATTTCTCATCAGTTAGGGATATTGTTAAGACCAGTTTCTTCATATTGAGCCTTATTTTTGAGTTATAATAGCTAAAAGGTTAAAAGTCTGTATGAAGAAGTATGTGTAAATACATATGTTTTTTGTTTAGTGTAAAATTAATATTGACTTCAAAAAAAAAAGGCTAACTGTATTTTTTCAACTTAAATGATCAAATCCAGTGAAATATATAAATCAAGTCTTTGGCCACATAAAAACTCAGTTAAAAAAAAAAAAGATACCAAATATCAGGGTTCATTGTGCTTCTACCTTCTCTCCCTTTTTATATGTAATCCTCTTGTATGGAATTAAACTCTATTCCCACCATCAACTACCCTGAGTGAAGGATTACTACCTTTCTTTCCTACTCTTTTATGGAAGGTACTTACTTGCTCATTATTTTATTTCCCTTTCCAAGATATTCATTCATTGTTTCATCCTTTATTCAACACACACGTAGCGGATATCCACTATATTCCAGGTCCTGTTTTGGGTTCTAGGCATATGGCAACATTTAAGTCTCCAGACTTGCCTCTGGGGAAATGAACGTAAATGTAGGTATATTTGTCCGTTTTATTTAGAGTCACTTAGTACTGGATATGGAGCACACATGCAGGTAAACAATAGCTTTTCCGTTTTATATAAGCTTTCACTGGATGGATGATTTAGAGAAGTCCTCTCAAACCCTGCAGTGGGACGAATTCCCTTAGGACTTCTCTCTGTGACGGTCAAGGTGCCATTGAGCTGGAACTGCTCCCTCCCGGCAACCTGGCCACTGTGCTTCTAGGTAGTGATGTTAGACTGGGAGAGTCAGGCAACCCTGCCCATATGCCTTAGCATCTACAGTGTGTGTGCTCTTGAAAAAACACCTGGGAAGCAGAATCATTCTGTAAGACCCGAGATAAGGGAAATTCTGCATTTCAGCTGGAGACTGAGTGGGACTGTGAAAAGATCTAGTAGGAAAGGGTTCTGTATTTATATCTTTTTTTTTTTTTTTAAGATTTATTTATTTATTTATTTATTTATTTATTTGACAGACGGAGATCACAAGTAGGCAGAGAGGCAGGCAGGTGGGAGGGGGAAGCAGGCTCCCCGCTGAGCAGAGAGCCCGACTCGGGCTCGATCCCAGGACCCTGAGATCATGACCTGAGCTGAAGGCAGAGGCTTTAACCCACTGAGCCACCCAGGTGCCCCTCTGTATTTGTATCTATATCCCTTGTCTCTAGTAGGGTGTGTGGCACGTAGTAGGTGTCATTTTGATGCAACTAGCCTGGCTCCATGGCGATACTGTTCTTTTTGTTCTTTTTCCTCTGTCTCTTCTTCTTTCTCCTTTCCCTCCTGCACCCCTTCACACACCCCTGCTTCCACTGCTGTTCTTCTTCTTCCTTTACTCTCTTTTATCCTCTTCTTCTATTTTTATTTTCATTGGTATGCGACCTTTCAGACAAATGCAAAAGCAGAGAGAATAGTATAATGAATCCCATGTGTCCATCTCTGCACCTCAGTAGTAGCCCATGTGTACCAATGTAGTTTATTTTCATGTACCCAGCATGCACTTTTCTCTCACCGCTGGCCCATTTAAAATAAACCCAGGCATTTAATTATTTTCAGTGCACATCTCTGCGAAATTATTAAAAATATATGATAAACACGTATACACAAAAAACACTAGTTCCTTATCAAATAGCCTCCCCCTTCTTTCATGAATGTCTTTACTGTTGGTTTGTTCACATGTGTATCCAAACAAAGTCCATACACTCCATTTTTATTTTTATTGTTTTTCTTTTATATTTTTATAACTTTTATTTATTTATTGGACAGAGAGAGACACAGCGAGGGAGGGAACACAAGCAGAGGAGTGGGAGGAGAAGCAGGCTCCCCGCCGAGCAGGGAACCCGATGCAGGACTCAATCCCAGGACCCCGGGATCATGACCTGAGCTGAAGGCAGAGGCATAATGACTGAGCCACCCAGGAGCCCCCATATACTCCCTTTTTAATGTATCTTCTTTTTATCTAAAAATGTTCCTCTCCGTAGGCACCTGGGTGGCTCTGTCAGTGAAGCATCAAACTCTCGATTTTGGCTCAGGTCATGACCTCACATCTTGGGACTGAACCCTTCTTTGCCTCTGCACTGAGCACCGAACCTACTTGGGATTCTTCCTCTCCCTCTTCCTCTGCTCCTTCCCATGCACACGCATGCTCTGTCTCTAAAATAAATAAAATCTTCAAAAAAATGTTGCTTTCCATTCTTTTACTTTTTGCCTTTGTTGAATAAAACAGCTTAATTACTATTTCTGTAGAATTTCTCACATTTGGATCTTGCTCTTCACATCTCTGTAATGTCGATTTCCCTGTTGTTCTATTTCCTGTATTTCCTTTCATTTACTCAGTAGATCAGATCCACATCTTTCCTTCTTTCTCTCTGTCCTTCTCTTCCCTTCTCTTTCACTCTTTTTCTATGTGGCAGTCTTATGTTTGACAAAATATTTACCAAGCGGTACATTTATTATTGCATCATTCAGAGGACCTGTAACATGTTATGACCATGATGATGATGATAAGTGAGAGTAGCTGTCTTTGGAAAGGGGAGCGACTGGGGACAAAGGAACGAAGTTGACTTTTTTTACTCTGAAAATTTGTTTGTTGTGAAGTTTTTAGTTTTACATGATCCACCTCTTCTCACACATACATACACAGTGCCGATTTCTAAATTAAAAAAAAAATAAATCGTGAAATGTCTAAAGCCAAAAAAAAAAAAAAAAAAGAGAGAGAGAGAGAGAGCGAGAAAGAAAGAGGTTGAGAGGGAAGAGAAGAAAGGAAAAGAAGAAGCAGTGTCACCACTGTTGTCACCAGATCCACTATAAAATTTCCATCAGCTTTTCCATTCATGGTGTTAGCAGCTACTGGTGATGATTGCATAAATCCATTATTTCACCTGGTATCTAATGTATTTTTAATAAGTTGGTTAATTAATAATCTGAAGGTTCAACCTGAGTACAATTCCTGGAATGACATACACAGAATTTCAGAGGGACAGAACCCCATTACTGCAGCAGTTTAAACCCCTTGAACAAGGGGTTAAAAAGACAGTCATCTATACCATATATTTTCTTAATCTTTAAGTCTGTTCTGGAAAGGAAACTTCACCAGTGTTTTTACAGTTTGCATGAAGAAACAATCAAAAGTACATCAACAGAAATTCAGCTTAAGAAATCAGAGGAGAAGAAAGCTATGTGAGAAATTGAAACTGGATCCATGCTCATCTTTAAGAAACTACATCTTTTTCTTGTTTGGTATAGCAGGTTTCCTGGTGTGAGTTTCAGAAGTAGTGTTGTTACCTATGCTGAATTGGCTCTCATTCCCTACAACAGGCTGCTTTTGGCAGTGAAGAAAAAGTCCTTGGTTGTCTCTCAGAACACCACCTACACATTTGGGGTGTGTGAACACTGGGACTAAAACACCCCTCCCTTTTATTCCTGTGCCCCAGTGCACTCTATGAAAACTATCCCCCGCCTCTGTCCCACCACACACATACATTTATTCGCTGCATGTATCTTTATTTGCACTTACCTGGACACTGGAAAGAGAATTGCAGAAGAAAACTCAGTTTTAATGGACAATTAAATAGTCCTCCAGGAAGCATCCTGCATGGAAAAATGATTAGAAATGAGAGTTTGCGTCTAGACCTTGTGTATTTCCCTTGCTGGAACTCTTTATGAATCTATAACAAAGTACTCCATGTGTATCCACTGCAGAACATTAGGATGTTAATGGTTCATTTGTAATCAAATTTTGGTCAGCTAAGAAATCAGTTGGTAAGTGATCTGCCATTTCTCCTTTGTTTTCTTTGTTCCTTTGCCAGCATTTTGGCCATTTCTCTGGATGCTAACTTTTTCCACTCAAGGAGAGATCAGGGAAGGATACAATGGCATTGTCAAAATCGCCCTTTCCTACCCACAAGAAGAACTTCTATAGTGAAATACTCAGTGGGGACAAGAAGATGTAAAAATCATGGCTAGCATAAACTTAGAGATTATTTGTGGTTCTAAAGTTAAAAATGAAAAGAAGGGGCACCTGGGTGGCTCAGTCATTAAGTGTCTGCCTTCGGCTCAGGTCATGATCCCAACAAAATCTGCCCTGACCTTATTTGGAGAGCTCCTGTGATACACTCTTTTCCGATTGATTAGGGTATTTGTCATTTGCAATAAATCCAAACATTAGTATTATAGTTAATTATGTAGTGTACTACTCAGGACTTCAGCCTCAAGATTTACTTAAGTTTGAGTCTCTATGTTCAATAAAATAAATCTGTATAATGCATGGTTTAAAAGCATGGTTAGCACAAAGCATGCATTACTTGAGAGAGGTCTTTCCAAAGCAAATAATTTCAATCAATATGTGAAATCAAAATAAAAATTACAGTTTTTCACTCTTTTAGAAACATATGGTAAGCTTTAGGCCAGTTGTTCAAAGCTGCTGAACCAGTCTGGTGAGTTTTTCAGGCTGCGTTAACAAACATCTTCTGAATCCTATCTGCCCCCCACCCAGTCTTTTTCTTTTGCTTTCCCCACTGAAATAGGATTGTTTATATTATGTATTTAGATATGTAATTTCTTGCATTTTCTAAAATTGCTTTTCCTTCTAAGAATTTGCTTATGCATACTAAGGCATACATTCTGAGAAAGCAGTGTGTTACAATGGGTAAAATAAGCAGGTCTTTCAAAGAGAAAACTTACTTCACCAGCAAAATGAACACTAGAAATTCTGATAGTGGAAGAGTTTATGGATTATTTTTGTGTAGTGTAGCTGAGAATTTATCCAATGGAAGGTTAAAAGTTGTGCATTTTGAAGCTAAATACTAGAATCTTGAGGAAAAATGCGAAAGGAGCAGAATATCAGTAGACTATTATTTTTTTTTAAGATTTTATTTATTTATTTGACAGAGAGAGAGATCACAAGTAGGTAGAGCAGCAGGCAGAGAGACGGGAAGCAGGCTCCCCACTGAGCAGAGAGCCTAATGCCAGGCTGGATTCCAGGACCCTGAGATCATGACCTGAGCCAAAGGCAGAGGCTTAACCCAGTGAGCTGCCCAGGAGTCCCTAGACTATTATTTTCACTTAAACGTTTTTTTAATAGAGTTGACACACAGTGTTACATTTGTTTCAGTTGCACATCATAGTGATTCCGCAAGTTTATGTGTTATGCTATGTTCACTGCAGGTGTACTACCGTGTCACAGTACACCAGTGTTACAGTATCATTGACCAGATTCCTTATGCTGCACCCTTTTATTTCCATGACTGATTCTGTAATTGGAAGTCTCTACCTCCCATTTCCCTTCATGCATTTTGTCCAACCCCCGACTCCCCTGCTTTCTGGCAATCACATTTGTTCTCTGTATTTATAGGTTTGATTCTACTTTTTGTTTATTTTTTTTTTTTTTTGAACCAGCATGTGAGTGAAATCATATGATATTTTTCTTTTTCAGTCTGACTTATTTTCATTCTAATATCCTCTGGGTTCTTCGTGTTGTCACAAATGGCACAATTTCATCCTTTTCTCATTCCTCATCCATCCTATGGCTATGTAATATTCCTGTGTGTATGTGCACACCACACTTCCTTATCCATTCATCTGCCGATGGAGACTTCAGTTGTTTCTATAATTTGCCTATTGTAAGTAATGCTGTAGTAAACCTAGGGGTGCATATATTATTTCAAATTACTGCTTTCAATTTTAGGGGGTCATAAATACCCAGTAGTAGAATTATTGGATCATATGGTATTTCTACTGTTAATTTTTTGAGCAACCTCCATACTGTTTTTCACAGTGGCTCTACCCTTTACCATTCCTACCAACAGTGTGCAAGGGTTCCTTTTTTCTTCACATCCTTATCAACACTTGTTATTTCTTGTTGTTTTGATTTTAGCCTTCTAAAAGGTATAAGGTGTTATCTCATTGTGGTTTTGATTTGTACTTCCTGTTAATTAGTGATGTCGAGTATATTTTCATGTGTCTGCCATCTGTATGTTATCTTTGGAAAAATGTCTATTTGGGTTCTGTGCCTATTTTTTTAATCAAATTGTTGTGTTGGTATTGTACACATCCTTTATATATTTTAGATATTAACTGATATATATATTTGGATATATCACTGATAAGTCTCATCGATCACTCACAAATATCTTTTCCCATTCAGTAGATTGCCTTTTTGTTTTGTTGATGATTTTCTTTGCTGTGCAAATACTTTTCATTTTCACAGAGTCCCAATTGTTTACTTTTGCTTTTGTTTCCCTTGCCTCAGAAGACCTATCTAGAAAAATGTTGCTATGACTGATAGCAGAAAAATTACTGCCTGTGTTTTCTTCTAGAGTATTTTTTATTTTAGGTCTCATATTTAGATGTTTAATGCATTTTGAGTTCTTCTTTGTATATCGTATAAGAAAGTGGTCCAGTTTCATTCTTCTGCATGTAGCTGTCCAGCATTCCCAGCAGTGTGTTTTGAAGAGACTGTCTTTTTCCATATATTCTTCCCTCTTGGCATAGGTTATGGACTCTATAAAGCATGCATTTATTTTTGGGCTCTCTATTGTGTTCTGTTGATCTGTGTGCCTATTTTTGTGCCAGTGTCATACTGTTTTGATTGCTACAGCTTTGCAGTATATCTTGAAATCTGGGATTTTGATACCTCATACCTCCAGCTTTGTTTTTTCTCAAGATTGTTTGACTATTAGAAGTCTTTTGTGGTTTCATACAAATTTTAGTATTACTACTTACAGTTTTGTAAATATTTCTGTTGGTATTTTGATAGGGATTGCATTAAGTCTGTAGATTGCTTTGGGTAATAAGGACATTGTAACAATATTCATGCAATCCATGAGCATGGGATATCTTTCCATTTGTTTGTGTCATGTTCAATTTCTTTCATCAGTGTTTTTAGAGTACAGGTCTTTTACCTCCTTGGTTAAATTTATTACTAAGCATTTTATTCTTGCTGGTGAAATTGTAAATGGAATTATTGATTTCTCTTTCTACTATTTCATTATTAGTGGTTAGAAATGCTACCAATTTCTCAGTGTTAATTTTGTATCCCACACTTTTACTTAATTCATTTATTATGTACATTTTTTATGGAATCTTTAGGATTTTCTATATATAATACCATGTCATCTGCAAATGACATTTTAACATCCTCTTTACCCATATGTCCACTTTTTCTTTTTCTTCTCTGATTGCCATGGCTAAGACTTCTAATATGGTATTGAATAAAAGTGATGAGAGAGGATATCCTTATTTGGTTTCTGATAGTAGAGGAAAAGTTCTCAGTTTTTCACCATTAACTATAATGTTATCTCTGTGTTTTTCATATTGGCCTTTATTACATTGAGTTATGTTCCCTTTAAACCCACTTAGTGGAGAGTTTTTAATATAAACAGATGCTGAATATTGTCAAATGCTTTTTCTGCATCTAGTGAGATGGTCATATGTTTTTTATCCTTCATTTTGTGATGAGGTGTGTCACTTTGATTTGTGAATATTGAATCATCTTTGCATCCCCAAATTAATCCTACTTGATTATGGTGAATGATCCTTTTAATGTATTATTGAATGTGGTTTGCTAATAATCTGTCAAGGATTTTTGCACCTATATTCATCAGAGATATTGACAGTTTGGTTATTTATGTATGTATGTATATATTTATTTAGTGGTCTCTCTGTCTGGTTTTATTAATCACGATAATGCTGGCCTCCAGAATATATTTGAAATTTTTCCTTCCTCTTTAATTTTTCAGAATAGTTTGAGAAAGTTTACTAATTTTGGTATTAACTCCTCTTTAAATCTTTGGTAGGATTCAGCTATGAATCCAACTAGTCCTGAATTTTTATTTTTTGTTAGATTTTTAATTACCAATATAATTTCATTACTTGCAATTAGTCTGCTCAGATTTCTACTTATTTCTGATTGCGTTTTAGAAGATTTTGTTTCTAGGAATTTATCCATTTCCAGAAAATCACAAGACTTTAAAAGATAAGTTTCTTTGCATGCTGGAGAAATAAAAGATAATGCTTCAGAGTTTTCCTTACTCATCTAAACCTGAGACCCTTTCCTGGGAAACATGTTGAAAGGGATGAACTTCATCCAAGAAAAGAATATGGCAATATCTTAGCTGATCCAAAAGATGGAAAGCATGAGCTGTTACCTAACAATTAATTGAAAATGTTATTTTCAGGACACCTAGGTGGCTTAGTCAGTTCAGTGTCTGACTCTCGGTTTCTTCTCAGGTTGTGATCTCATGGGTTGTGGGATCTAGCCCCAATTTGGGGTCCATGTTTGGTGGGGAGTCTGCTTAAAGATTCTCTCCCTCTGCCCCTCCCCCCACTTGTGGGGGTGCTCTCTTTCTCCCTCTTAAAAAAAATAAATCTTAAAAAAAGAAGAAGAAAATGTTCTTATTTCCCTCTACTCCAGTCTGTGTTAAAAGTATTTATTAAAACTGCATTTTGTGGTTTTGAGGGGGGGAGAATACTTAATGCTAGGGTAATATAAGTGCTATATAAATTAGAAGGGTAGCATTATAGGAACATGGAAAATATTGAGTATTAAGCTTCAGTTAAGTGGACAAACTGTTTAATATGTCACAGGGAGAAAACATAGGGTGATTTCAGGCTTGGATAACTCAAAACTCATTTATATTTTCATATATCCACCATATTGTTATGCTGTCATTTGTTTGCTGTGTAATTTCCTTAGGACCACAAAATGACCAGAGTAATTGCAGGGTATGTGTTGATAACAATTTTTGATAAAATTGAGTACATCACTTTTTAAGAGCAAATAAACTTTCTCAGGAGTACCCCACCAAACTCCTCTATCTCACTGGCTAGAATTTCTTCCCATGCTTGTTCTAAACTGGCCCTTGCAGAAGAAATGAGATTACTGAGACAAATCAAAACCGACTCAGTGAGGCTCATAGAAGGTTCAGAACACTTGTCTCTCTTCTCCCTCTCTCTCTCTTTCTCCTTCTCCTTTATCTTTCTCCCCATCTCCCTGCTTCCCTCTATCCCCCCAACACACACACACACACACACACACACACACACACACACACACACACACACTAGTGGTGTCAGTATCTGAAGAGAATTTATTTATTTCAGTTAAAGAAGGAGGGGAGCAAGTTGGCAAATAGCTCTGTCTCTGACACTAGGAAAAATAAAGTTGAACTTTTTTTTTTTTTTTTTTCATTTTAATGAACGTTCCACTTCTGATACTCTTGATATACAATCACATTTTTCAAGTCCTGGTAGCCCCAAAGATAAACTTATCTCTTAAGTCTTCATAGAGCCTTTAAAAATAAGTGAATATAACTGGTGATTCTCCAAGAAAGACATAAAGCCAGCAGTGTTCCACAAATAATATTATTTAAAATATTGCTATTATTTTTCAAGATATCCTTTCTGGGATAAATGTCTCTATGAATACAGTTAGAAACTAATCTCCTGAATTATTAGTCTGAACCTCTTCCATAGTACATATTTTATAGTGGTCATAATGCCTTCACAACTGCCTTTTTTTAAGTACTATAAAAAATAACAAATTTGTAAAGTAGCAGGTTATAAAGTTAATATGAGAAAATGAATTGCCTTGTAAAGTAAGTATTATAAAATGTTAACGTAAGGATCTAGTTGGTGGGTTCACTGTAAAGTTCTTTCAACCTTTTACTATGTTTAAAATTTTTCATGATAGAAAGTTGGAAAGTAATAAAACCACAACAAAACCAAGAATAGCTTTTACATATACAACCAAAACCCAATAAGAAATACATAGCAAAGTAAATTGTATTTATAATAGCAAAAAGAGATGGGATACCTAGGCTAACTTTTCAAGAAGCACGCAAAACCTTTATTTTGAGAAATAGTTAAACACTTAAGGAAGCAAAGTAGACTTGACCAAGAGGAAAGAAAAAGGTAGAGAGACTCACCTACATAAAGATTTGTTCTAGTTTATTTATAAATACAGTATAAACCCAATAAATGTACCATCAAGTTTTTTCCTCAAGCTATATAAGTGATTAATAAAGTTCATTTCAATAAATAAAAATAACCAGGAAAATTTGAAGAGAAAAGGATAATTATTTGTAAAAATGTCTAACTCTGCCAGTTCTAAAACTGTTACCCCATATAATTGAATCCTAGCATTGGTGCATGAATGGACAAACCAAACAATGAAATTGATTTGTAAAATCCAGAAATAGACCTAATTACATACAGAAATTTAGTATAGAATGAAGGCACCACCTCAAGATAAGCTGTTGTATGTTTGTTACAAGTGAATAGCTATATGGAAAAAGACAAAATTTTGATTTATTCTTCACTCTACACCGAATACATTTGAAATGGATCAAATATCTAACTTTTTTTTTTTTTTTTTTTTGGAGAGGGAGTGAGAGAAAAAGCATGCACATGAGCAGGGGTGGGGAAAGAGAGGCAGAGAGAAAGGGAGAAAGAGAATCTTAGCAGGCTCCACACTCAGAGCAGAGCTCAAAGTGGGACTTGTTCTCACAACTGTGAGATCATGACCTGAATCAAGAGTCAGATGCTTAATCAACTGAGCCACTTGGGTGCTCCTTAAATATCTAACATTTTTTTAAAAGATTATATTTATTTATTTTTGAGAGAGAGAAAGAGAATGAGCAGGGGAGACAGAGGGAGAAGCAGACTCCCCATTGAACAGGGAACCCGATGTGAAACTTGATCTCAGGACCCTGAGATCATGACCTGAGCTGAAGGCAGATGTTTAACCAACTGGGCTACCCAGGAGCCCTAAAATATCTAATTTTTAGAAGCAAAATTATGCAATTATTAGAAAAAGATATGGCTGGAATCTTCTTTGTTCTGAGAGTGGGAATTCATAACCTAGAAGTTAAAAAAAAGATAACTTGTTTTAAAACATTTTATATCAAGAGGCTGCTGGGAAGGTGGTGGGGTAGGAAGACCCTGGGCTCACCTTATGTGGCGTGGCCACCTAGAGAATACATACATCAGCATAAATAACCCAGAAAGTAACCCGAAGACTGGCAGAACAGACTCTCAGCTGCCAGATATAGACAAGGGGCCACAGTGAAATCCAACCCCTCAGATATGCCTTGGCAGGATTCCATCAAAGCAGTGCCTCAAACCTGGCAGGGTGCAAGCAGCCCAGACAAGGGCCAGCACCATTCTAAGGAGAGGTTAGGGGAAGATAACCACACACCAGTCTGACTACAGCCTTAACAGTGGCCTAGGGCAGGCAGCTGGTCCGACTACAGGCCCCACCCACCAATAAATCTTTTCAGGGGACAACACAGGGAAAGTGCACAGCAGTTTGGTGCTACCTCATCTCTGGTAAACACCTGGTCTGACTCAACTCAAGCCCAAGGCAGCCTTGTACTAGCCCACTGAAACCACAGGCACCAGCATCTGACCAGCGAGAGAGCATCACAGGCTGGACTGAAAACAAGCACAGCTCTGTCACAATAGTAGGACACCCCTGTAGCAATGCACATAGGAGACACCACTGAAGCATCATTTTCTGGTGAAATGGAGACATTACACTGTGGGGCACTACAGGACCTCTACTTCATAAAGCCACTACGTTCAAGTGCAGGAGACATATCTGACTTTCCTAACACATAGAAACCGATACAGCAATAGATAAAATGAGGAGTCAGAGGAATATGTCCCAAATGAAAGAGTGAAATAAAATCAGAGCAAGAGACCTAAACAAAATGGAGATAAGTAAGAGTCTGACACTGAATTTAAAGTAATGGTCATAAAGATACTCACTAGAATTGAAAAAGGAGGGCAGGACCTCCATGAGACCCTCCAAAAAGAGATAGGAGACCTAAAAAAAAAGAACCAATTAGAGATAATGAAGTTACTAACTGAAATTAAAAATAGACCACCTGGAATAAGTAACAAACAAGAGGAAGTAAAAGAATGGATCAGCAACCTGGAAGACAGAATGATGGAAAATAATCAAGCTGAGCAGATGAGAGGGGAAAAAAATATGCAAGATGAGAATAGACCCAAAGAACTCAGTAATATTGTCAAGCATAATAGTCAGACGATAGTGATCCCAGAAGAAGAAGAGAAAAGGGGGCAGAAGAAATGTTTGAAGAAATAATAGCTGGAAACTTCCTGAATCTGGGGAAGGAAAGAGAAATCCACATCCAGGAGGCATAGAGAGCTCTCAACAAAACCAACCCAAAGACATCTGCACCGAGACACAGAGTAAATAGGATAGTCAAAAGTAGTAATAAAGAGAGAATTTTAAAAGAAGAAAGAGAAAGGAAAGCAGTTGCATACAAGGGAAACCCCATAAGTCAATCAGTGGATTTTTCAGCAGAAACTTTACAGTCCAGAAGAGAGTGGCATGATATTTTCAAAGTGCTAAAAGGAAAAAACCAAAATCTATAGTCAAGGGTACTCTATCCAGCAAGGCTTTCATTCAGAATAGAAGGAGAGATAGTTTCCCAGAAAACCAAAAGTAAAAGAATTCATGACCAGGAGCAAAACCAGCCACATCCAAATCACACATGATGCCACTGGCCTATGGGTCCCAAATCCAGTCCAGCCACCCTCCTGCCCAAGCCAGTGTGCACTGCCTGCCACCTGCTCAATGCCAGGTCAACACGCCTTTACCTCAGAATGACAAGGACTCAAACTGACACTCTTCCCCTCAAATTCCAGTCTCTGTGCTCAAGTTTGTGCACAAAAGTTGGCATAATTACAACAGCAGAATGAAGCAACACAGTGACACTAATTCCATGAAATATATAATGGATAAAAGGAGTGTGCTAGCCTGAGAACATCAATAAGCACATCAAAGAACAGAACATACAGCATGTTCCTGGTTCTTAAACCCATCTGTACCCCAGTGTTCATAGCAGCAATGACCACAGTTGATGGCTGAATCAAGATGCCCTTCAACAAACAAATGGGTAAAGAAGATATGGTCCATATATACAATAGAGTATTATGCCTCCATCAGAAAGGATGAATACCCAACTTTCATATCAACATAGATGGGACTGGAAGAGATTATGCTGAGTGAAATAAGTCCAGCAGAGAAAGTCAGTTATCATATGGTTTCACTTACTTGTGGAGCATAAGGAATAACATGGAGGACATTAGGAGGTGGAGAGGAAGAGCGAGTTGGAGGAAATTGGAGGGAGAGACAAACCGTGAAAGACTGTGGACTCTGAGAAACAAACTGAAGGGTTTTGGAGAGGATGGGGGTAGGGGGTTGTGTGAGCCTGGTGGTGAATATTAAGGAGGGCATGTATTGCATGGAGCACTGGGTGTGGTGCATAAACAATGAATTTTGGAACACTGAAAAAAAATTCAATTAAAAAGAAATAAAATTTAAAAAGGAAAGGAAAGAAAAAAGAAGCTCAGGAAAAATAAAACAAGATGAAATCAGAGAGGGAGACAAGCCATGAGACTCTTAATCACAGGAAACAAACTGAGGGTTACTGGAAGGGAGAGTGGTGGAGGGATGGGGTAACTGGGTGATGGGTTTTAAGGGAAGGGCACATGATGTAATGAGCACTGGGTGTTTTAGAAGACAAATGAGTCACTGACCTCTCTACCTCTGAAACTAATATTACACTATATGTTAATTAATTGAATTTAAAATAACAAAACTGAAAAGAAAGAAAATTTTATATCTAAAAATTTGATTTGGAAAAGATGTAAAGAAAGTGAATAAAAAATGACCAACTAGGAATAAGATTTGCAAGTTAATCACAGAGTTAATGTTTCTAATTAATAAAAAGCCTATAAAAATAGACAAGGAAATGATCAAGTTTTATAAAAGTTGGTTGCTTTATGAACAGTTTACAGAAAAATAAATACAATAGTTCTTAGTCATATGCACAAATGTTCATCCTCCCCTATACTATGAAAATTGCAAATGAAAATACACTGTAGAGGTGTTTCACATGTATCTATATGATTGATAAAATCAGGTTCCACAATATACTTTGAGTGAGGTCCTTAGGAAATGATCACTCTCAGCCTTTGTTGGTAGGAGAGCAAATAGTATAGTCTCACCCTAGAGAATGTGTCAGTATTTAGCAAAAAACACATATAAACTTACCCTTTAACAAACCAATCCCTATCTCAGACTCTACCACCAAAATAAGAAAAAATTGAAAAACAATTTTTTTAAAGATTTTATTTTTTTATTTGACAGACAGAGATCACAAGTAGCCAGAGAGGCAGGCAGAGAGAGAGAGGGAAGCAGACTTCCTGCCGAGCAGACAGCCCGATGCAGGGCTGGAACCAAGGCCCCTGGGATCATGACCTGAGCTGAAGGCAGAGGCTTTAACCCACTGAGCCACCCAGGCGCCCTGAAAAACAATTTTCAAAAGGCTACTCACATACTTAGAGTGTTAGACATGATATTTTAAGAACATTATAGTACTGAATAGAGCAAATGAATCTTCAGAACGGTGTCATTAAGAACCAGTAAGCATGTAAGCCGTAAGCATGAGGTTGATTGATATTTAAATGAGATATATAGAGATATATTTATATATAGATAGATATTTATGTCTCTATAGCTATATAAAACAGAGTGGCTGCCTTATGAGATACTAATGTGTAGTCTGAAAAGGAAAAATACAAATTCAAGCAAATTTGGGAAATTGTTCTTAGAGATTATAATTTTTCTCATAACATTAAATGCTTTGGAAAAGTCTGTTGATAAATCTAAAAATATGTAATGCAGTGTCTATCAGGAATCTTTTCTTTTGCAGGGCTAAGTTTTGGGGTTGTAGAATTCCTCTTGTTTGTTCACTATAGAAGTGTGCCGTAGAAAACAATTTGGGAAATATTGCTGTGAAAGTGAAATTCAATCTGTTGATAATTATTCTTCCTAAAGGATCAAGAAGTCTCAAGAGAGTTCCTGGTATCATGTGGTTAATTAATGCATAATTTAATACAAGTATTGTTTAGAATCTACTAAATGTTAAATGTTGTATTTGCTTTTGGTGACATAAGAGGAAGAAAGAAAAAATTCTGGGAAACTGGTAGAGCATTAAAATATAGTGCTACTATTAATTTTATAATAAAGATTTGAAATTTTTCTTGAAAATCCTTAAATGTGATTGAGGGACTAAGTGTAGGCAACCATTGCATCATGCCAGAGAGAGAAAATTAGGTTGTTATGAGTGACAGCAGGAGGCAGGATGTTTCTGGCAAAGACAAGAACATGAGCAAATGTAACTCAACATTAGAGTCAATAGTATTCAGAAAAAAAAGAGCACCCTATCTGTCTGGAACAACTACGACAACAAAAAATTAAAGGGAAAGGTTTGTATAAGTCCATCCTAGTAAGAAGAATATGGGCTTTGGAGTTGGACAAATTTGACCTGTCATAATCACTCTAGTGATTATTCTCAAGTGGTCTTGGGAAGTAATTTAATCTCTATTAAGGCTAACCTTTTCTATCTGTACAGTAAGGATAAATAATATTTAACTCGTAAAGTAAGAATGAAATAAAAATAACATATAACATTTCTAACACAGTGAAGGGCATTTAATGTCACTTCTTCTTATTAGGCAGATCAGGGCAAAGTGATGAGCATCCTCATTTGTCAGGGGAAAGAATTTGAATTTTATTTTGTAGGCAATGAAGAACCATGGAAGAATTCTGAGCATGAGGGTGAGGTGATAAACTCTGTTATTTGGAAAGATGAATATGGAGAAATGAATAGATGAAGAGAGGCATCTAGCATTGCATCCTTATGGAAGATGAGATGGGCATAATGGGGCTCATAGTGTGGCTACAACTGTTAAGTATTACATAGCATAGAACTTGGCTCCTCATTAGATAATGTGAAGCATAGAACTTGGCTCCTCATTAGATAATGTGAGGGTGGAGAGTAAGAAAGGAAGGAATAAAAAATGACAATTTGTAGCCCGAGCACCTGACTTGCCAGTAATACCAAACACTGAGCCAGATAAAAGGTGGAGTAGGTATATAGAAATAGATTGAAATTTAGGTGCAGAATTCAGTTTGTTTTCTATCATTTTCCTTTTGATCTATCACCTTTATAGAGTGAGTGAACTTTGAAGATTTGAATATTGAAGTCCAGTCTTTAATCCCAGCAATCCCTTTATTCTATGGTATTGCTATATTTGATCAGTGTGTTGGCTTGTTACAAAAGCTGTCATTGTGATCTTTTGGAGTATGCTTCTAAAATTTGTCTATTATATGAAAAAGATTAATGCTACCAAGTCAAATACCAAACACTATCAAAACAACTTAATATGGTAGCCAAATGTAGATATGTAGTTTGCACAGTTGTATCCCCTAAAACATTGTTTGTTTTAAGTACAGTTGAAAGTAAATGCAAATGTAGACATTTTACTCAACACCAGTCTTTCTGTGTGTGTGTTTCTTGTTTTAATGTGCAGGACAGGAGAGAATTGGAAAAGATTCCAACTATGAACAGGAAGGTAAAGTTCAGTTTGTGATTGATGCGGTCTACGCAATGGCTCATGCCCTCCATCATATGAACAAAGATCTCTGTGCTGACTACCGAGGCGTCTGTCCAGAGATGGAGCAAGCTGGGGGCAAGAAGTTGTTGAAGTATATCCGCAATGTTAATTTCAATGGTGAGTCTCTAAATAACCATGTTTTTGGAATTCTAAGTGTTGGCATAGTGTTTCCTAAGTTATGTAGTTGAATTATTTATTGCAAAAACCCAGTTGTTTATATGACTTCAAATGACTAATTCAATATATGAATGATGAGGAAATGAATGAAGGAGTGAATATTTGGGAGCTATGGTTTGTCTTCTCTTCCCCAAAATACAAAGATACTTGCAGAAAGCTAGATTCTTCCTCAGTGAATATCCGTAGGAGCGGGAAGGGGAAGAGGAAAGAAAAGGAACCATTGCTCCAGGTGTCTGTGTCAATTGAAATAATGATTGTAAATTGCCACAATAACTACATTCCAGATTATGCACATTCCTGTTAGAAATTGTTTACCTAAAAGGGTGGGAAAAATGGGCAAATAGAGTAGAAGGCATAAGGGAGAAATACCACTTCTCTGATAGTATCTTTCATGTAGTATTGACTCTTATAATATTTAAACACATCACGTATCACAAACTAAACAGTTAAACCCAAATGTGGCTTTCATTAGTCAGAGTTTTCCAGAGAGGTAGAACCAATAGGATATATATAGATATACAGAAGAGATTAACTTACAGAAATTGGCTCACATTATTATGGAGAGAGGGAAGTCCCACTACCTTCAGTCTGCAAGCTGGAGAACCAGGAAAGTTGGTATTGTAATTCAGTCCAAGTGTAAACACCTAAGAAATGGAGGGCTTGTGGTTTAAGTCCTGATCAGAGTCCAAAAGCCAGATGCCTGGGAGCACCAGTATCTGAGGGCAGGAGAAGGCACAGGTCTCACCTCAAGAAGAGACGGTAAATTGGCCCTTCCTCTGTCTTCCTGCTCTAGCCAGAGCCTTAAGAGACTGAACGATGTCCCCCCTACCTTGGGGAAGGACACCTGTGTATTCAGTTTATCAATTTGAATACTAATCTTTTTCAGATATACCCTCATAGACACACCCAGAAATAGTATTTTACTGGCTATCTGGGCATCTCAGTCAAGGCAACACAGAAAGTTAACCATCACATAGGTATAACACAAATTCAATATAGAGAGTAATAAATAATTTTACCTGTGTCACAAATGAGTGATGTAACCATGCTGAGGGGTTTGAAGAATAAAAAATGAGCACAGGTAGTTTCAGAACACAGTTTGACTATATGCTATATAAGACCAAAGACAAAAATAGCTATACACAACTATTGTACAATAGCTAGTAAACTTGTGGGTTCACAATTCTGAAAATAATTTATGTATGTAAGAGGACTCAGAATAATGAAGCATATTGTGGGTAATGAGTGCTGGGTTTCTTACAGTCAGAAAAAAATTACTAGTAAGAATGAGAGAGAACTGGAAGGAAACCTGTGTTGTGTTTGGATAGGAGATACCTGCATGAACTCATAGCTTGCTTTCTTTCTTTTTCTTTTATTTTAAGAGTTATTTATTTTGAGAGAGAGAGTGTGTGTTTGAGGAAGGTGGGGGCTTATGGGGGAAGGACAGGGCAGAGGGAGAGAAACCTCAAATAGACTCCCCACTGAACATGGAGCCTAACATGGGGACCCATCCCAGGACCCTGAGCTCATGGTCTGAGCTGAAATTAAGTCAGATGCTCAACCGACTGAGCCACCCAGATGCACCAGAACTCATAGCTTTTAATATGCCTGAAGATAAGTAGATAGAGAAATAGATGTGTGTATGTTATATATGTATACATATCTGTGTTGCCTAGTTCTGGCCACTGAAAGGGCTAGGAGCAATGACACCCTGGTCGAAAAAATGACACCTAGTACTGCATCCTATTTATATAGACACTATCCATTAAAAAGCATGAGGGCTGTCTAGAATAACTGTAGATTCAAAGGCCAGGATATTTAAAAGATGAGTCTAAAGCATCATGTTATGTCAGAAAGTAAGATAGTGCTCAAAAACTGATGGGGGGATTTTGAAAGAGCCAGGAACCAACTTGAAGGAGACCACACTTGCCAATTGGAGGGTAATAATGGATTATACTAACAGAATGAAACAAACATCTATGAGTCCATACTAATAGAAATAAATAACTGAACTGAATACATAAGTGCAGAAGAAGTATAATGTAATGATAGATGGCAGTGCAAAATCACCATTTTGCAAGGACTCCTCTACTAATTGTTCCAAGCAGGAATCATCAGTGGATATTAAAATTATTTGGATATAGTATGATCAGAAACAAGGCCTCTGCATGGCCTCAAAGTACCTTCCACCAAGAAACATTAATTGCAAAGGGGAAGAGAATAGCTTAACAGTGGAGAAACCTGGAAGACAGACAGCACCTTAACAAGATAATCAAGGTTAACATCACCAATAATGAACCTTCACTTACCTTTGATACCCTATGAATGTTACAACATCACTTCTGAGGTCTTATTGCCAAAAATGGGTAACCTCACTCTAATCACAAGGAAGCATTAGAGAAATCCAAATTGAAGGATGTTTTTAGAGTAACTGATGGGTACTCTTTAAGACTTTCCAAGTCAAGATAAAGATAGAGGAGGAATTATTCCAGACTGGAAGAGATTAAGGAAACATTACTGTTAATGTAATGTGGGAACACTGATTGATCCTATACTATAACATTAATGGGACAATGAAGAATTTTTAAATTGTCATTTTATTTTATTCTTTTCATCATGATAAGTATACTCTTTAATTCCCATCATCTATTTAACCCATTCCACCATCACTTCCCCTCTGTAACTGTCACTTGGTTATGTTTCTTGGTTTGCATCTCCTTTTTATTTCCTTTGCTCATTTGTTTTGTTTCTTAAATTCCACATGAGTGAAATCATATGGCATTTATTTCACTGACTGACTTATTTCACTCAGCCTTATACTCTCTAGTCCATCCATGTCATTGCAAACAGCAAGATTTCATTCTTTTTTATGACTGAAAAATATTGCATTCTATATACATACCACATCTTCTTTCCATTCATCTGTCAATAAACACTTGGGCTACTTCCATAATTTGGCTATTGTCGATAATGCTGCTATAAACATAGGTGTGCATGTATCTCTTTGAATTAGTGTCTTTGTATTTTGGGGATAAATACCTGATATTGAGATTACTGGATCATAGGGTAGTTCTATTTTTAATTTTTGAGGAACCTTCATACTGTTTTTCACAGTGGCTGAACCAGTTTGCTTTCCCTCTAAGAGTACAAGAGGGTTCCCTTGTTTTTTACATCCTCACCAACACTTGTTGTTTCTTGAGTTTTTTTATTTTAGCCGTTCTGACAGGTATGAGAAATTTTGATTTCCATTTCCCTGATGTTGAGTGATGTTGAGCATCTTTTCATGTGTCTGTTGACCATCTGTATGTGTTCTTTGGAGAAATGTCTGCTCATGTTTTCTGCCCAGTTTTTAAATGGACTATTTTTAGGGTCTTGAGTTTTATATATTTTGGATACTAATCCTTTAATGAATGTGTCATTTTCAAACATCTTCTCCCATTCCATATATTGCCTTTTAGTTTGTTGATTGTGAGAACTTTTTAAAATTGCATATGTTTCAAATAGTATTAAATCAATGTTCATTTCCTGAATTAGATTATTATATTATGGTTTAAAAAATCTTCTTCTCTTTTTGTAAATAATAATCCATTTAAGCTCACAATACTGCGTCAGTCATTCAGGAGTTACCTTGTAGGTGGACGAAGGGGAACCATATCCAATTTTGGAACTAATAGTTTCTTAGTTAAGATGGAGAGAAAAATGACCATATATAAAACCGGAAGGACAGTTTAATCACAAATAATCTTTTGTTATTGTTTTTTCCAAATTCTAAGAATCTCCTAAAATATATAATTCCCAGAACTAAATTCATATAAACTCTATTATTTATCAAACAGGGCTGCTTATCATATGTGTTATGGTCAGTTTGTGGTTTTGAATTCCGGTCTGTGGATGTGCTTGGCCATTCTTACCCTACTAATGAAAAGTTGATTTTAAAAATGTCCTTTGTGACTTTGCCCTGACTCTTCTAGGTTTCTGTAGACTCATTTTGTCAAGACTGTCTTTCCCACTGATGAGCCAGAGGGACTGGACAAAGGGTTTTCAGATGGTTACTATGAACCAAAACCTGTGCTATATACTTCACTTGTGTTGGCTGGCTTAATATTCAAAACACAAAATTGTTTAGATTCTCTTGTTTTCCTTAATTTTTTATAGATAAGGAAATTCATGGAGAAATTAAAAAAGATGATGTTCAAAGACACATATGTAGTAATGATGCTACATACTTGGTCCCTAGGTTCCTAACTCCACAGCTTTCTCCCTTGACTACTATTTAAGTGTCTGAGAAGAAGGGTTTACTGCATCATTCCTGCTGACAGAATGGAGACTTTTTTGCATGTTTTACAGAGGATTTTGATTTTTCTTTGTCTCAGTAAGCTTAATTGTGCTCTTATGTTACTTTAGTTTGAAGTTTTTTGTACACCTGGGAGTTTTGTTCCAGACCAGTAGAGTACAATTTAATAACTCTGAAATTCACATTTACCAAAGCATCAATTTAGGAAGTAAGAAAATGCCCTGAAAGTATTGTTATAGGTTCACCAAGTACTTAACCTCCTTTTATGCACCAAGAGAAAAGATGGCTAATATTTTCTTCATTACTTACAGCCATTTTTTCCTGCATCCCAAATGAATGCAGTGACCTGAGCCTAAATTTGATTTAGTTATCTCTGTGTTGGCCCATCCAACTCAATGTCACTGCTTGCAGATGTAAATTTAACAAATTTGTTATCTCATATATCTAATCTTAGAGAATTGCTGTATCGTGAAGTAGTTAACCTGAAATGTGTCTGTATCTACATGTGTTAGTTTCCAGAGAACAAATCGGATTGGGCTATGTTTTGTAAGAAAGACACATCTCATGTGTTCTTCAAAAATGAGGTTAGCTTTCCTTTGTTGAGAGGTAAGATCTAGGTTCCCTCCCCTTAAATCTGAGTGAGCCTATGACTAATGCAGAAGTGGCACCATGTGATTACTGAGGCATAAAAGTAACGGGACTGTTGCCTGATACTCTTGGAACATTAGTATTATGGAAACAGCTAGCATGTTGGGAGGAAGCCAAGAACTCAAACAGGCCATATGAGGGTATGGCAGCCATAGCCCCAGCTGAGATCCCAGCTGACAGCCAGCATCAATTATCAGGCATGTGAGCTTCAAGCTGCCCCCACTGACATGAGGACCAGAGAGGTGATGTCCCTGCCGAGCCCAGCTCAAATTTCAAAATACAGGTCGTCATTATTTGGAGCACTAATTTTTAGGGTGGTTTGTTGAGTAGTAATAGATGATTAAACACAAATCAGTGCTGCATTTCTGGAATCTGGGTATGGGGTGGTAAAGTGAGAGAAAAATGTAAATACCTTGATGCAAAGGACTCTTGTCATCTGGGCAGTCGAGATCCCAAATTCTGTTCTGGAAGACAGGAATTTCATTCAGATACTCTAATTCAGTAGAGGAGATTGATGACAAATACCTTCTGTCATCTGGTTTCCTCTCAGTGTCCTAGCTTGGCAAGGGGCCCTGTTTCCTTCACCATTCTATGCTTGTGTCCTGGCCCTGATAGCTGTGGACATTTCTGCAGATGATCACTTCTCTTTTGATAACTTCTTTCTCTTCTCTGGACTTCTTTGATTTTATTTTTTTTTAAATATAGTCTTCAAGTCTTCATTAAACATAATCCCCTTTATTCTCTTTCAAGAAGTTCAGGGATGCTGTTAAATAGGAGCTATGGCACAAGAAAACCCTGGAAATAATAAGCCTGTTGCATTATAGAATCCATCAAAAAGGTCAAAGCCACACAATATGCTATTACAAGTCATCACTTAGATAAAGTATTCAGCTCTTCTGCCTTAATTTTTTTTAAAGCATGAACTTTAATGAGAATGGAAAGGGCATGACAAGAATCATTTCTCCTAACAAAGATTGTAAGAAGAGAGAAAGATTAGGCAGTTTGTCTCATTTTGATGAATATTTAGCTGGTGAGCTAGAGATCCTTTGGAGCCCCAGGCCTCCAATATTCTTGCTCTCTCCTCTCAAAGACTATGAAAAGCTCAAGTCATATTATTTAATGAATAGAAGCTGTTGAATTACAGCAAAGCACAACATGAATCCTAGTATCCAATGTGAAAGAAAAGAAAGGTGAGCATATGAATATTAATATCTTCCTGCAAAATGATAGGATTCTCATCTTCTTGCTAATAACATGTGGAATCCAGATTTTCTTTCTTCTTATACTTAGAATGCTCACTGAAAGCAGAAAGTCAGTATTAAAAAGCTGTTTTTGTTATTGATGTTGTGTGTGTGTGTGTGTGTGTGTGTGTTTTCCCCTCTCTACTGGAAAAGCTTATGTTGATTAGCATACAGAGAGGGCTTAAGAGCTTTCTCTTGTGATAAAATTGGGTGTCTTTGAGGGCTCTGGGGATAGTGTTTAGGTAAGACATAGGAGGAGCAAATTGAAATAGTGCCTTTGGCCACACGAAGATGCACCCACTAACTCAAGTTGGTGAGAGCAGAGTAATGTTGTTTATAGATCACAGCTCATCTTCAGAATGGGCTCTCATCTAATCTTTAGAAAATTAAAAAAAAAAAAGTTCACACTGATGGAGAAATTCAAATAAGATATGAATTAGGAGAGACAACTTTGGTGCACAACAGACTCAATATCTGAAGATGGGTGTTCTGGTCTTGAGATACCAACAAATAAAACAACGATAATTCTCGCTCCTGGCCATCTTGGCATCTACTCTTTGTGGGGCTGTCCCTCACCTAAGGCAGGAAGACGGTGGCCAAGAGAAGATGAAAAAGTCACTGGGATCAATAAACCTAGGCTCCAGCTTGTTGTGAGAAGTGGGAAGTGCAGACTCTCAAAACAATCAGACATGGCAAAGCGAAGCTGGCCATCCTCACCAACTGCCCAGTTCTGAGGAAATCAGAAATAGAGTACTATGCCCTGTGGCTAGAACTGGTGTACATCATCACTACAGTGGTAATAATATTGAGATGGGCACAGCATGTGGGAAATACTACAGAGTAAGCACACTGGTTATCATTAACCCAGGCGATTCTGCTCTCATTAGAAGCATGCCAGGACAGGCTGGTGAAAAGTAAATCACACAAATTCTTTCTTTAATAAAACTGGCCAGAGCTTGTTTTTAAAACAAAAACAGTAAACAAAATCATCCCCGTCTCTTGAGCATTTGTTACATAAGAGGCATGGAACTAAGCAGTTTATATACTTAATTACACTAAATCCTCACTAACCCCATGAGAAAGTTAGCATTAGGGATATTCAGAACCTGAAGGAGACTGAATAACATAACAGTCACACTTAGAAGGTGGTTCCTGGAATTTAAACCCCTTCTTGGGGATTCCAAAGCCAGTTATTAAGCACTATTTTAGTTTAGTTAGTTGAGTCACTCTGGGGCAAGGAACTTCCCCCTTTTAAACCTACGTATAGTTTGTCACCTGTAAAATTAGCAAGTTTGATGTTCTGTGTTCTCCAGCTCTTTATTGGTTTCATATTGCTGCCTTTAAAAATACCATAAATTTAGTGGCTTAAACAACATACGTTTATGATCTTACAGTTCTGTAGTTTGGGAGTCTGACACAGGTCTCACCGGGCTTTGTTAGGGTGAAGGCAGGGCTGGTTCCTTCTGTGGGCTGTGGGGGAAAATATCTGCTTCTTCGATTTTTCTAGCTTGTGAGGGCCCACTTGGCCTTCTGGGATCATGAACCCTTCCTCACATCACTCTAACTTCTTGGTTTGACCATCACAAATCCTTCCTCCTTTGAATCCTGTTCCCTCGTTCCTAGAGGGATCATTATGATTTCTCCAAGTTTACCCAAATAATCCAAGATAGTTTTCTCCCATCTCATGATTCCTAATCATATCTCCAGAAATCTCTCATTTTGTATGATAACATTCATAGGTTCTGGGGATTAGGACATGGAAATATTTGGGGAGCCAGTACTGAGACTACTGTAAGCTCCAATTTTTTTTTCCATTTTCAATAACAAAGTATCATAAAATCCTATGCTTGACAGTTGTAGGATGGTATGGAGTTCTTAAGCTGTTTCTGTATCCTGCCTATATTTTGAATTCCCTCTTCCACTAGAGGTAAGCTTCCGCATAGCATTGCAATTCTGTATGTCTCTGATGACCTAATATGTTGTCAGTCTGTTTGGACCCATTTCCTAACTCTGTTCTTCTGTTGAGTGATTATTCATGTGTGGCCACTCAGCACCATGCCTGTTTCCCTAAGTATAGGTGCTTTTTTTTTCTTCCTGTTTTAAGCTTGATTATTCTTTTCCAGTTAACATGTCTTCTATCCCCCAACCCCCACCCCGTGCATGTTATTGATGCAAATATCATGTTGGCCCAGCTTCTGCAGAAGGTAATGACTTTGCTAATCAAATGCAGAACTTTGTCATCATTAGGGTCTTAAATTTATAATGAAAATTATCAAAAGGGCTTCATGCTCATTATCGGAATTTACCCTACCCCTCTCCAACAAAAAATAGCAAAATGAACTTCTGTTCTTAGTGATTCTCTTTCAGCTTATAAATGATCCTTAATTTCCTTGTAAAAGACAGGAAATAGATCGTTTCCTCTGCGAAATATCAATCCAGTATTAACTTAGAGTACAGATACCAGTCACATACCCTCAGGCCAGTGGTGTTTATCCTATTTCCAACGGATCATGAGAGAAATAGCACTTAGTTTGCCAACTATTGAATCCTTTGTAACTGTTGCTGAAAGTAACACAAACCCACATCTTTCATTCTCTATGTATGATTTGCCAGTTGGTCCATGTGGTTAATACTAAGGAGCTTTTCACTCACATCTGACTTTCAAAGGTTACACACAGACACACACCCTCTCTCTCTCTATCTCTCTCTCTCAATAAATGTATTAGTCTTTTTAAGTTGACTTCAGTGTCTAATTCTGCCAAAATAATGGGTTTCATCTAAGACCCACATTTTAAAGAAGACCCACATAGCAGATTGAAAAAAAAAATTATTAAATACTTTCCATATACATTGGTAAGCATTTTAGACTGGTTATATAAATTAGACCTGGTCAGCAATAACTATGTTTAAATGCGATCAATATCCAAGTACATATTTAAGTAAACTTTTTGGTTTAGTTGCTTTTTAATTCTCTTAGATTTCTTTTTAAAAATGTATTATTTTTGAAGTAATTCTTTATTAACCACATTTGATAATTAAGTGGAAACTAAAATAATAATACAACTTTAGATGGTCTCTGGGAAATAATGCATTTAATTTTCTCCACAAGGGGGAAAGATTAGCATAAAATATCAAGAAATATTGAGATATAGAACTGTTCAAAGGGGGAGGCAGGTCACCTACCCACCTTCTCTAGTAAGCATCCACAGGCCACAGGGATGATTTGCCCATGGGGTTACCCATTACCCATTTAGGGGGAACCTATTAAACAGGGTGATTATCTACTAGCTACCTTGCTTATCAGCAGGTCTCCAGACCATCACCCAAGGCATGAGAGGTAAGCGGAATCTCGATTATAAAATCTGGCATTTTCTTGTCTTCCTCAGGGAGTGCAGGCACCCCAGTAATGTTTAACAAAAATGGGGATGCTCCTGGGCGTTATGACATCTTTCAGTACCAGACCACAAACACCACCAACCCTGGTTACCGCCTGATTGGGCAGTGGACAGATGAACTTCAGCTCAACGTGAGTACTACTTATCCCTCTTCCTTTGCTCATGTGATGAATGGACAGACTTTTAATGGGCTCAGTCTGGCAAACATTCTTGTTTTTATGTTTGTGTGTATATATATGTGGGCATGCATCCTGTTAAAATCATCTGCAGGGATTGATAATCCATAATAATGTAAGAGTGATGGTGATGATGATTATGATGATAAAAGTGTTCTTTGAATTTGTACTGGGTATTATACTCTGCTCTTACAGGAATGATCTCATTTAGCCTGAGGCTTGAATTGCTTAACAAACAAGTTCTGTGCTAATACTTTAAAAGATCCTTCTCTTGGTCAGATTTTTTTTTTTCTTTCTTCTTTTCTTCTTCATATGGTGATGTATTTTTTTCATTTAGAGCATTTTAGTGAGTCACTTTGGTTTTTACTGAGATTCTCTGAGTAATTGCAATGTTAACATCCATAACCTCTTCCTCTTCTGGTCAAACATGACCTTGAGTAAGCAGCCACTTCCTTGTGCAAGGTTAGGTCAAAGTGCACCAGCCACAGACCATCAGTTGGTCATCTGTATTCAGACACAGTTAGGTTTATTTAACTTTTAGTTGCATGAAGTTTGCTCCTGCCAGCAAAACTTCTTCTTGATGGAGTTTCAATGTCATTTATTACATGTTTGGGGCTGAGGTGGGTGATTTTCAGGAGGTTTAGGGAAATGACTAATATTGGTTTGGGCCCTCTTAGGAAATAGACACAAGTTGATGATAGTACACCTTCGTGATTTTTGTGTAGGGGATGGGGAGATAAAGGCTAAGCAAGAGTTGTCACTTAAAAGAGCAATAATAGACACTTTGGAGAACTGAAGGAGGGAGAAGTTATATTTGTGGTTGCAGAGTATCCTTCTTTCTGTCTAGTTTCAGACCCAGTTGCAGGGTGACCTTGTTTTTGTCTTGTTCCACCACAGTCATTGAGTGGCTTTGTATGATTATCATTTATATTCTGCAGAAGTTGCTGAGGTTCTGTTTGGAATGGGCCCACCTCCATGTTACCTAACAGCTTTCTTGCCATTTAATTTTTTTTTTCATTTCTTAATATTTTAGGTTCAACATTCATTGGTGTGCTTCTCATAATATTTACAATGTCCTACTTGAAATTAATGTTAATTTAAATAAATCTACCAATCTTCACAGACAGTAAAGAACACGAACTATGGTACATCCACCCGGGCTGAGCCAAACCCAGCTGGAGCTCAGCAACTCGTGTATCCCATGATTTTCCTCCTCTCCTGAAAGGGTTCCCAAACAGGGCATGCCCCAGCCTGGTGCTTGGGGTCCTGGAACCCAGTGCAGCAGAAGTTGGAGAAGCAAGGGCATTGGGGGCCTCTGTGCTCAGGTGTACTTGAGAGGGTTACGCTTCAAGAGGTTCTGCAGCAGGTCCCTTCCTGCAGTGGCATGGTGGGTGGCTACACTGGGCAAGACTTATAAATTGGGTAGAACATCCCACCTTCATAAATATTATAGTATATACAAATACATGATTTTCTTTGGTCGATCAGGTTCCTGAATTATTCTGGTTTCTTCAGAGAAATGGGACCAATGGAGTAGATGATAGATAGTTAGATTATAGGAAAATGGCTCATTCAGCTTTGAAGGATGAGAAGTCCCAAAATGTCTAATTTGCAAGCCAGAGACCGAGGAGAGTTAATGGTGTAAGTTCCAGTCTGAATGTGAAGTAAGGGGAAGACTGTGTCCCATTGTAAAGATAGGCTGAGAGGATTCTTTCTGACTCAGCCTTTTTGTTGTATTTCAGCATTCAAGTTTGTTGAGGCCTACTCACATTGGGGAGGGCAATGTGTTTTACTCACTATACCAGTTTAAATATTCATCTCATTCAGAAACACCCTTACAAACACACCTAAAATATTGCTTAATCAAATGGTTGGGTACCCCATGTACACATGTACATAAAATGAATGATCACAGGCCCTATCCCAGAAAATTCCTTCTAATATCTCTTACAAAGCTGGGAATTATGTTGTTAGCTTTTATCAGTGTATACCTTTAGAAGGCACTTTGGAAATTATTGAGAGAAGGGTTTCTTGAGAGTAGAATACAGAATTAATGTCATAGGGTGGGGAGTTTGGGTCATAGTTTCTAAGAGAGGATTTTTCATAAGTGGGGGGGGGGGGGTGGAGTGGGGGTTGGTGAGGCCACCAGAGGCCAGTTACCTCATTTGCACATTGCTCTGGCCTAGCTCTGTTTATACCTGTCCAGTTCTCCCTCTCCTGAGATCTCCCATCCAAGTGAGTTCACACAAGGATCGGGTCCAAAGGATTGTGATCCGGCATCTGAGAATGGAGGGAGCCAACCAGCCAGTGCAAGCCATGGCTGGGGTAAGTGCTGAGTACTAGAAGCAAAGAAAAAGCTCAAGTTAGGCTGAACTTAAAGCATACTAAACTCGTGAGCAAAAAGAGAACATGAAAGCAAAGCAAGCAAATAAACAAAATTCAGCTGGTAATCTCAAGGGGTAGTAGTCAAAAGCGGAATCAAAGTAGCATAACCTGGCTGACATAGCCAAAGTATGTTTTGAATGGGTGCTGCCTGTGGGATACAAAGATGGATCAGCCTGAACTAAAGGTAGAGAATCAAAGTCTGTGCAATGCATGTGAACTTCTCAGCGCTTATTATAAGACCCACAAGATTATATAGGTGCATTTACCTTTGCTAGCATAACCCCTGTACGAGTGTTAAATTCCTGGCATGTGTAGTTTGTCCATACAAAAGAATCCCAACCATGCTTCGCCAACTCCAGATATTACCTAGGAAATTCTTAAGCCCACAATTTTTTTTTTATATATTTAATAATTTCTTTTTTTTTAAGATTTTATTTATTTATTTGACAGAGACACAAGTAGACAGAGAGGCAGGCAGAGAGAGAGAGGAGGAAGCAGGCCCCCTGCTGAGCAGAGAGCCCGATGTGGGGCTCGATCCCAGGACCCTGGGATCATGACCTGAGCCGAAGGCAGAGGCTTTAACCCACTGAGCCACCCAGGCGCCCCTAAGCCCACAATTTTTAAGAACCAACATCAATACCAATTTCATTTTTCTTTATTTGGTGTGTATTTTGTCCTTCATAAAAATTGCATTTGATGAGCCATTTAACAGGTTTTTGTTTGTTTGTTTCTAATGCATCTGTGATGTGATAAGCATCTCGGGAGGCAATGGGTACACAGTGGGGGAGGAAAACAAACATGGTCCCTATTCTCACAAAATTGATGGTCTTGGATTGGAGATGCATGAAACACAAGTAAACAGATGTATATATGGAGATTTGAAAGTGTGAGAAGAGGCATAAAGCAGGGAGAGTAATGGAGCTGAAGAGAGCCCTCCCAGATGAGAAGCCAGCAGTGTGAGGAGTAGGAAAGATCTACCAAGCAGGTCAGGAGGCTGCTGTGACAATGGTGTGACTAAGCGAGAGGGAAGAGAGAGGTGGTAGGAGAGGTCAGAACCATTGCTAAGACACATAGCATGAAGACCCTTGCAGGCTATGCTAAAACATTTTTAAATTTTATTCGGAGTGAATTTAAAAGTCATTGAGAACCGTTAAGCAGGGGATTGACTGGATCAAATTTGGGAATAATTAATTTGTCTACTAAGAAGGTAATGAATTGGAAGGGGCAAGAGTGGGAGAGGAAGACCAACTGAGAGTTGATTTTAGCTGTCAAGTGAAATAGGATGGTTAATGAAGGGGGTTCTCAAACCTCAGCAGGTAGCAGGATCATCCAGAGCGTTTGTGAAAACACAGATTGTTATTCCACACCCCCCCCACCTCCCTGCCGGCCAGAGTTTCTAATTCATGTGGTATCTGTCTTGACCATCTAGAGAGCCCCCAGATGTGGGGCAGCAGTGGAGTGGAAGCCGGTGGTACCTGTGGGGAAAGGATTTATCCAAGGCAGAGCAAAGGAGATAGAAATTTATGGAATACCCCGCAAGGGAGCCATGGGAAGGATAGCAAAGGAGAAACTGTCTGCAATGGGGCAGTAGGTGGGGCTGTTTTAAAGGGGGAAGGTGAGGAGGTATGGGGACTTAGGGAACTGTGCCTGGTGGTAAACAGTCCATTGGTCAGTAAGCGCCTATGGACATCTTGAGGTGGATCTCCTGATGAGCCTGTCTGTATTCAGCCAAGGGGTCTCACACAGGCCCCTTTGCCTTGATCAAGTTTTCATTGCTCAAGCCTGTTGCCTGAAAGCAGCCTCTGTGACTCAGAGGGTCTCAGAGTGGAAGGAGGCTCAAATATCTGCCTTTCTAAGAGCTTCTGTGTAATGCTGATGGCACTTTGAGGTCACTGCTTAGAGAGTATGCTGATAGTAGTGTTGTAATGAAATAAGTAGAAACACATGTGTGGATAACACATAAAATACACATGCGTGTATATATTTACGTGTGTGTGTGTGTGTGTGTATAAATATATATTCTTCCTCTAAGATATGTATATGTTAGAGGAAGAATAGTTGAATGTAGTGATGGATTCAGTGCTGGGGTTGAAGGAAAAATAAGAGTCAAAAGTGAACCCCATGTTTAGAACTTGAGAGGCTGTGAGGATAATAGCCACATAAGATTAGGAAGGCTGCTCAGAGTGGGTAGGAAAGGGGGGTAAAACTGAGAATCCTGAGTTAGTGCTCTTAAATGTTCGAGAGCCAAAATGAACTGGATAGAAATCTGAAGCTCAGAAAACAGTTTTGGTCTATAGTTATTAAAAAACAAAACAACCCACCAAAATCCAGTTACTTGTTCACCTATAAATAACATTTAAAGCCGTTAAAGAAAGAGAAAAGAGAATAGCCAAGAACCCAAGGTCTTGAAAACCTCATAGGAAATGGTACAGGTCCTTTCCAACTACTCCAAATATTACACAACTTGAAATATTCTGTTTCATGAGCCCAGAAAGTTAGGACAAACACACACTTTGGTTTTGTGTTTGTTACTGGAAGCTGATCAGGGAGACATAGCATTAAGTGGGAACATTTTTTATTCTACTTTTTCATGCTGAAAGTGCTGTGTTATAAAGAGCAGACAAGACACCTGAATTCTCGCATGGACCCAGTAGCATATGCTTGGTCCTACATGCAACCTGAAGGTATGGGTGACTGAACCTGGGTGTTCAGAATGGTGAGAGGCTGGGTTAATTCAGCTTAGGATGGCTGCTAGAATAACTGGCCTTGATAGGCAATCAGCCTGTTGACGCCTTTTATGGGATTCTTAGGATATCAGTAAATTGACAAAAGAAGGGATAAGTAGAGTATCCAGAGGGGACTCCTGCACCCTATCCTGGACAGGCAGAGCTAGGCCCAGGCACCTACCAATGGTTGATATGTTACCCAGCACCACCCTGTCCATAAGGTTCCTTTTGTTATAATTACTCAGTTAAAAATTCTATTAAGAGTGTAATTCAGGGGCACCTGGGTGGCTCAGTGGGTTAAGCCTCTGCCTTCAGCTCAGGTCATGATCTCAGGGTCCTGGGATCGAGCCCCACATCGGGCTCTCTGCTTGGCGGGGAGCCTGCTTCCCCCTCTCTCTCTGCCTGCCTCTCTGCCTACTTGTGATGTCTGTCAAATAAATAAGTAAAATCTTTAAAAAAAAAAAGTGTAATTCAGGCAAACTTAGTTTCATAGGTTTGCTTTCTTGCAGTCAACAGAACAAAACAAAGTATTTCAAGTGACAAGTGTACTTCTCATTTACAAAGACTCAGGGGTACTCTTGCAATCCCCAGTTAGATCTAATCTCTAGCGAATGAAATTTTCACAAGTGTTGTTTCTGTGGTCAGTGACTGCAAATGAGTTTCTGAGCCAAGAAATCAGAGTTTTAAGAATCCAGTCTGTCGACCAGACAGCTCTGCTGTTCTTTATCTGGACTTTAGGTGCCTAAAAGAGTGCTGCTCATTAGGGAATGCCATCATGCATCCTTACTACCTGTTGGATAGGCCCAGGGGTCTGTCTGCTCTGTGGGCTAAGAGAGGAGCACATGATTGCTACTAGGATATTTCTGCATGAACAAGAATTCATCAGAAGGAAATCATAAAGAGCAAAGCTGTTTACTCTCCCCATTGCAACCTCCATGGAAATAATCCTGACTTATTTTCTCAGGCTTGTATTCTACTATACAGAGATTCCATAAAACATTATGCCTAGCAGAAAAGCAGGAAAAGGGATAATGCAACAAAGAGACATCTGCAGTGTGTCAGAAAGGATGATAGCTAATGGAGATGCTAGGATAAAGGAGGGGCTGGCCCTGTACCTGGTATTCATGGACTAGGATAAGGGGTCTGTAATGAAGATATTGCATCTAAAAGGCTTAGATATTGTATAATTTAGTTTTTGTATTTACATTTGATTTATATTTGCATTGGACTTGAAGGATAAGTAGTGTTCCCAGGATGGAGAAGAAAAAAAAACACGTTTTAAAATGCATAATGCAGTATCATTTAAAAATTGGCATCAGGGACTATGTCAGGAGGAAGGCAAAAATGAAATGTAGATGTTTTTAAAAATTTGAAATGTATGATGTGAAGTAAACTCTGCATTTATTATGTGTATGAGAAATGAAGGTGACTTTTGTCATCTTTCATTTATTTGCAATTAGTAGGAAATTAGATGTGCTCGCAAAATGTTAAATTTTCAAATACCTGAAATTATTTCAAATACCAAAATGCTAATTAGAGTTTAAAAACAACAAGCATTCTTAGTAGGCATCTTCCTACAGGGAATTGCACTCCTTTTACAGAAAAGGCTCTGAATGAATATTACTTAACCTTTTCTGGATCCTCAATCATCTGTCATTCTGTAAAATAGTACAACTTTGTGATCTTGTGAGGTATGTGAGCCTCGTTAGCTTTTTAAGTGATTTGTTCGCCGTTGAACTTACTTTTCACCTAGAGACTGAAAGCTCCTGGAAGGTAGAACCCAAAATTAAGTCATTGTTTTTCATACTTACTAGCAAGTACCTGGCATATGGTAGGCATTTGGGGTTTTTGTTAATATATGAAACCATGTAAAAGGAATATGAACACTTTTTAATGACAGACATGACCTACAGCAAGCAATCATACTTCCTCTCTTTGGGAGGAGCCCCAAGTTTCCTTTTAGCCATATGGTCTGCCCTGGAGAATTCCCAAGACCGGGGGTGAGATCTGATTCTGTTTAAGCCAATTGCCAGGATCTTAGTAATAGGATGTATGCCGAACTAAGCGGTCCAATAGAAAGAATCACTAATCTGTCAGTACCAAGGGGTACATGGGGTAATCTGAGGTACCAAGAAGCTCCTGTCCAATGGGGGTGACCCTTTAGAGCCACAGGGAGCCATTTGGAGGCCACGGAGTTCCAGGGAAGCGGAGTCAAAACTTGGAGAGAAAAACTGGGTCCAGCTCACTGCCTTTGATCCCTAGGAAACCCCTGATGGAAGCCACTTACAATGGTGTCTGGATTCTTCCATTATCAATAAATCAAGGGAATTTAAGTATGATGCTTATTTATTGCAATATCATTCACTGTAGCCATCAAAAATTTTAAAAATAATTTCTATTAATATGCCCAGATCAGAAAAGAGAAAGCACCTACCCTCAATAAGCAGAGTTATTTCCACATTTCATTAAATTGAGATGATCAAAATGTAATTTTTAAATGTTAAGATTTTGTTAAATATTGAGTCTTCCCCAGCACTTAGAATCTGGCTCTCAGAGGCGTCCGAAGGCATAAAAAGTACAGTTGATTACAGAAATCATTGTTTAATCAAATTACATATGCCACAATCAATACTTACTTACACCTGTCTATAAAACTACTAATCGCGCTATTGTCCATAATTACGACAGTAAAAATGTTTCAAAAATCTAATCATACTGATAATTTAGAGTATTGCCTGAGCTATGGGGTAATGGATAGCCATAATCACAAGGGAAAAAATATATGTAAGTTGTCAAAACTTAGAACTTCAGCTTCAATTTATGGTCTTTTATAGGATCACCTTAATGCTCATCATAATTAATAGCACTTCTTTTACTATTTTTTGTTTTCTTGTTAAGACTGTAGGTTTTGAAGCAGACCTGATTAAATGGACCTGAGTCTCTGCTCTACTACCTACTAGCTGCAAAGCAGGATTACAGTAGCACAAATAGCTTAAGGTTATTGTTAGAATTAAATGTAGTGATATATGGAGTATACATAAAACCATGCCTGGCACAAAGTAAATATTCAGCTAATGTTAGCCATAACAGCAACAATAATTTAATATCTGTAGCTCATAACATTATCTGTAACTGCTCAAAATGTCACTTTCTAGTGTTTAGCTACACTATTTTTTATACCCTAGTACCCAACGTAATGCTTAGCATATAAAAATGGCTTGTTCTATATTAACTAGATGAGGAGATGAACACACCATTGAATTATACCATAAATTACCTTGGAGTGAGGATTTTCATTTTTAATGTAGAATTTCCAGGGTCTGTTAGATGAATGGATAGGAGGATTTATCCAGAGTTCAACCCTAGTCAGAAATTCTGTATGATTTAGAGATCCATCCAAGAACTTGATTCACCAGACAGATGCCAGGTTCCATTTTATAAGTGGTATACAGGCTTGTTAAAATTGCAAAGACAGACTGTTTTGGTCTCTTTGGAAAAAAGGGGATGGGAGATGGTTTTATTTTGTTTCCACTGATTTTTCATTTTATAAACCTGCCTGTTTCTATTGAGAACAGTGGGATTACGGTCCTGAGGGATCAAGTGGGAGAGTCATTGGCTACTTTTGTGTTGGTGAAAGTAACTTAAAAATCAAGCCATTGAAGTTGGTACCATCTGCCACCTTCTTCTCTACCCTCTAATGCTACCCTAGTGATGGAGCCAAAGAGCAGAGGATTTGGGATCTGAAGATCTAGTTTATAATCATGCTCTTTGCAGTTCCTAGATCTGTAAACCAGGGCAAGGGAAGCTTCCCTGAAAAGATGACATTTCACCTGAAACCAAAGCAACAAGAGTTCTTTGCATTTGTTAGCATTTCTGAAACTGACAATAACTACTGTTTTCCAGTTGTCAGCCAGCTTGAGACAAGAAGTCACAAACTGAATACAGACAGCAGATAGGTTTAAGAAGTTACTGACTTGGCAGTATTTTACAAATCAAGAAATCATAAGAAAAACTGTATTTTGGGCTGTTCTTTTAAAAATCAGAAAACCTGGCAATAACACATCTTTATCCCATACTGTAACAGGTGTCTGGACCTAAGTAGCTGCTTCCCACTGAGCAAGGTGTATATTCTCCCAGGTTTCCACAGAACCCACCACTACCCTACTGCCATCAGCAGTATGTTTCATTCACCCAATCTATATTTAGAATACATTCTAATTTATTTCCACTAATTTAGTTTGAGCATATGCTGGACATTTTTCTCTGGAAATTTAAAAATCAACAATAATATATCGATACTATCAATGACCCAAAACACCTAGTAATATGTAAAAACACTTTATCTAAAGGCTCAGGAAACACAGCCTGCAAGAGAAGGCTGCCTTAGTAAAGACAGTGCTTTTGTTCAGAAATGTGTATTTGTACATATTCTGAAACATTGAAAATGAAAGAAATGGTTCACCCTTTTGTTGTCAGCATTTTTTTCTAGTAGTCAATGGTGTATAACTCTGTTCAGTCTATGAACGTCTGGAAGATTAATAGCATTTATAATTATCCTTATGGCTCCACAAACATTTAAATAGAGAACTCTAAACCCCATTTTTTTTTCTGATTGGCATTATAGGCATTCATGCAAATCACTTCATGTTTATGAACATACAACTATGTTCTATGGGGAAATTGTCAAATTTCATTAGTATGTGCATTGTGAACTCAGGCATAATATATAAGCAAGAAGGAGTAATCAGGACAAGTAGAGAAGGTTCAACTGTTATAACAGGGGCTCTTAGCAATCGCCACCAATCCAAAATTACAAAAAGGAAAGAGCTGAGTTTATGCACCCTCTGGCCAACTTTTCACCCTGTGAAACCAAAAAAATCTAGAATGACCTGATTATGTTAAAATTAAAATATAAGAATTAGATATGAAGGGTTTTCAAATAAGTGGGAGATAGTCTTATAAAGGGAGGTAGTGTCAGAAGGTCTGAGCTGGAGTCCTGCCTTTGTCACTTACTGCTTAAACAAATCATTTAACATCCCTGAACTACAGTCCCCTTATGTATTTAAAATAAAGTGAAGTCAAGCAAAGCAGCTACTTCACAAGAACACTTTGAGAATAAATTTCAATAATTTTCCTGATAGAAGAAAGCTTACAACATTTGTGGTTGTGTTTCTTGCATTAGTTTTCTTATCGGTGCCCTAAATAATAATCAGGAATTTAGTGGCTGAAAGCAACACAAATGAATCCTCTTAGGAGTCAGAAGTCAATATGGGTCTCACTGGCCTAAAATCACCATGTCACCAGCACTGTATTTCTTTCTGGAGGCACTAGGTGGTAATGTGTTAACTGCTCACTCATGTTGTTGGCAGCCATTCGGGTCTTTGTGGCATGGGACTGGGGTCTCTTTCTTGGCCAGCAGCTGTGGGTCAATCCCATCTTCTAGAGACTGTCTTGATGTACTAGTGTGTCACCCCTCCCCCTTCCTCCAACCCTGCCATGGCAGGTCAAGCCTTCCTCATGCCTCTGGTCTCTCCTGCCTTCTCTTTCATAGTTGAATCTCTCTCAATAACCCTTGTGTCTTCCTTTCCACTTTGAAGGGCCAATGTGGGGCCTATCCTCATCATCCAGAATAATCTATTTTTAAGATCTGGAGCCTTATTCCATCTACAAGAGCCCCTTTCGCCAGGTGTTGGAACATATTTACAGGTTTAAGAAATTAGGTTGTGGAAATCTTGGGGTTGGGATGGGGGCAGATTATGTTGCCTAACTACAGTTCTTTACTGCATAGCTCTTTCTATGAGGTCTATAACATCCATATTAAATTCCCATTATTCATCAGTAGGGAGTTAATATAGTTATGTATAGGAGTTTTATGCAGTTCTGTATACTTAAGCAACTTTGGTGTCTAATTGAGCTTATCTGTTTGACTGATAAATGTTCTAATCATATTTCTGGAAAAGTCTGGGCAAGAACCCTGAATTAATGAGAAGCAGACAGAATCCTCTTTACGAGGGGAGGCAAAATCAAAGATTAACAGAAAGAATAAGTGATGCCAGTACAACAGGAGATTTAGCTCAGCTCCAGAAGGGAACTCTGTGACCACCAACTCTTTCTTAGGCAGACAATATGGCCCAACCTGCTAAAATTAAGTGAAACTCCCAAAAGGGTAATGAGAAACGAGGTTTCATCTTACATTAACCCATTTTCTTTTTCATTTGTCAGGGGATAATAATTTGACAGTACTGTTGTTTCCCAATCATCTTACCCCAATTAATTAATCTTTTAATTCCCATTCTTAATTTAGAAGATCAATTATTTTAACCTATTATTCCTATTTTGCATCCCCCTCCCCAATTCCCAAGTACTTTGTTTTTGATTGCCTTAGTTCTCTTTAATTGGCAAAGCAGAAATGCAGAGAAAAAACAGACAGTTCTTCAAAAAGATAAACATCAAGTTGCTATGTGAAATAGCAATTCCACTCCTAGGCATATACTTAACTCCAACTTTCTGTGGCTCATGAAAGACCATGAAGCAATAGACTATAGTACCAGCTTGAAATGTGGGGTGTTGACTGCCAGCTCCCTGACAGAGCTACCATCACAACCTGTTGATAAACCAAAGTTATATGTACCATTACTGCAGTAAAGGAGGACACCATTAAATAGAGTCTTCATAGCCTCTCGGGAGAGAAAGAGCAAAGACAGATCTTTCTACAGTTTGGCTATCTGAACTAAGGCACTACTTGCAATGGGTGAGGCTTGATCAGAATTGAACAAAGTATAGGATATTACAGTTTCATGTTGGTAGACACAGAAGGAGGGCTGGGGAGCATGTCTCTTTGAGTAAGCAGTCATTTGATTGGAGGATTTGAGCAGATAGAGTGATAAGTCCTCCTGAAAAAAGACAACTTCCCTACGGCAATTTATTTTCCTTGATATAGGATGATCAAATCCTATATTGAAATAGATGGATTTTTAGGAAGTTCCTATAATAAACCACAAAAATATTTATAACTTTATCTTCCTGATCAAGAATTTCTGGGATTATGGAACCATTGTTAGTGTAGACAGTTGATGTGTCCTTGATCCTTACATGCAAGAATTTCTAAAGAGATGGACCAAGTTAGAATGTTTTCACCTACAATAAGCCAGTTGTGTGCAGAGTCATCCTCAGTGGCGTTCTGGGGCACCTAGCAAGGGGCTGTTTTGTGGTATCAATTCTGCTCAGATATAGGGATAATTCTTGCCCAAATGTCATAGGCCATGGTAGAAAGTCAAACTTGTCTGCTTTTTCCATTCTCTCCTGATCTTCAGAACCCAAATAGCATAGACACTGAGTTATATGCCATCCCAACCTACTCTACTTGCTTATGGAAGCCACCTCCATAACTGATGCTATTCAAGTCATCCTCTGTTTAAGTTAGTGTCTGTGTCCTAAGTAGGCACTCTAGTCTGAAAAAGTTCACTTTTCTGGTTGCTCCCCTGTAAACTTCCTCTACCCCACCCCCAGTGTACTCTGGCAAGCACTGCAATTCCTGGGGATACTTTGCTAAAGCCATCTTTCTTTCTAGCATTTTATGTAGCATCATGTCTACAAATAGCATCTCTCAAAATTCTATAGTTCAGAGTAGCAAGCCCTCCCCACAAAAAATCTGAATGAGCAAAGACCCTGCCAGCCCTCAGTGATGTTGTGCATGTTTACAAATGTGTTTCCCATGCCTGGGAACAGGTTCCAGCTGGTCTTTCCATGGCTGCACAGATTATTTCCCATTGTTAAGAATAAAAGTGGCTTCAGTTGAGTTTTTGACCCCAGAGCTTACCCTCTTTCATTTGATTGATTGTGGAGCCCATGAGAAATCTCTGTCGTTCTTGGAAAATGAGATGTAGAGAGCCTGGGAGCGGTGGTCTTCCAGCTGTACCTTTTGTCCTCTTTCTTTGAGTTATCTTGCCTGCCACTCAGGCACAGTGCTCTGGCCAATAGGTGTTCATTCTTTACAACCTCTTCAACAAACACTCAACTATTCAGATGTGGGTGGTGTTTTTCAATTGCCCTACTTAATAATCCTCCTCAGTATGACAGTGAGAAAGAAGTAACAAGCTCAGAACAAGGAAGACAGAAAAGATGCAGTAGGAAAATACAAAGAACTCCAAATTTCTCATAAATAACAAATGCATTCTTGATTTATTGTGTGGTGATACTGTAACACAGCCTTCACAATGACTGAATAGGACATGAGGGCCTTTATCTTAGCAGGGAACATGATGCCTGCCATTTGAAATCACGCTCTGAAAGCCGGCTTTAACACATTGATGGATATGCGTTGGAAAGGTAAGTGGCTCTTTGAAATTGCCCTGAAATCGTTTATGCTTCAGTAAGAAGCTAGCAGTGAAGTTGGTAAATAGTCAGTTACATGATTTGTGTGCATATTTCCCAATAGTTAATTTTTTCCATTAAAGGTATAGATCACCTTAGCTATAAATGCCAGGTTACAGGATTCAATCAAGAGTGGCAGATTAGACTGTCAGGAGTCTGGCGAGAAGGGGTGGAACCAATAGCTCTTCTCTCTCATCACTGTTACTATTATAGAAATGAGTGTCATCGCCACTTGAAGTGACTGCCTATAATGAAAGGAAGCTTGAGGGGAAGACTAGTTGATTTGCTTTATAGTCATTAACTTGCAACATTGCTGGAAAACTGTTGAAGATTTCCTGGATGCCTTGCGAATGTCACTGTCACGCCTCTTATTGGGCATATCCAGTATTGTAAGAGTTTTTTATAAAGGAATATACAAGACTTAGGGACTCCTGCTGAAATCAGCCTACTTTTGGTTTTATGTTTAAATTTGCTTTTTAAAGATACCTAGAGCTAAAGTGACTGATGGGAATATTTTTAAATAGAATATACTACTGATTCCTCTGGGTGACCTTTCCTGAAAGAGATTTGTGTTACCTTGCCTTACTTTTCCTTGCTGAAAAATGGAGAGGAATAGGTCAAATGAGCAGGTATGCTGGTGAAGGTCATTTATGAAGAGGCAACATGGCATAGAGTTAGCAAGCATGGACCACGGGGGCCCATGAAGGCTTAAACCTGAGCTTCACCCCTTACTAGTACCACTACTTGCTTCATCTCACTTACTTGCCTCACTCACCCTATCTGTAAGATTGGTCTAATAAGGGGAACTACTGCCAAGGACTGTTGCAAGATCACCTACATTAAAAGTGCTTACCATGGTGGCCGGTACATTCACTATTTGCTAAGACTACTCTTGTTGTTGCAGCTTTTCTTAAAACCCAATTTGACCTTGTCATTACTCTTTATCAGACCTGTACACCGTCCTCTCTTTCCTCCGGAGTCAGGGTGGGCCCTCCTCTCAGCTTCTGCCTTCTCCCAGGTAGCCTCCCTGCTGTACTCATGTCACCCAGACCTCCCTGAAGTGTCCCAGATCTGTCACATTCTCTCTGACATTTCTGCATCTTACCAAGTCACTTGAAATGAATGCCATAGTCCACTACAGAACTGAAACACTGGCCCCTGAACATACTCCAACTTCCTTGGGAAGACCCTACATCAAATATTTCCTCTTCCTTTTCCCCTCCAGATGGGACTATCCCTCTCCCCATGACACCTTCCTTTCTCTAATTTTGTGTTAGGCACAAAATTGCTACTTAAGAATGAAATTATTAGCAGTAAAATATTGAAAACTTGGATCTCCTTCCTGCCACCAACTTCCTTTTTGCTGGAGAGTTCTGCAATTGTGGTGTAAAGGGAAGGGTCATTATTGAAGCTGGCAGAAGCACCTCTGGCCAAAGTTCATAAAATGCACTTGACAGAGCAAGATGTTCAGCTGCCCAGAGCAGTAAATCACCCAGACCCTGGAGTTCAACCTCATCCTGAGAGAGGGTGAAGAGGGCACAGGAAGTCTTCTGTAGACAGAGACTAAGAAAGCACTAATCATTCCTCTCCCACCCTTCCCAACTCTGGGGTTTACTTCAGATATCTTACCTTTTTAACTCCCTACTGTCAGTTGGCTTTCAGAATGAATAGACAGAGATCAGTTACTATCCATGATGGTTATTTTCAAAAAGGCATCCACAGGCATGTGGCCAGAGATAACAGATTCAGCTGTGTTAGGTAACTTCTTTAACAATGAACCCTCTGAGGACATGGCTTTGGGGCTATTATTAGCTTGCCTCTCATTTTGGTTGTTTCATTCTGAGATGTGGATCTTTATTCCTTTTGTTTTCTTCTTCTTTGCTGTGATCACGACAAAGAAAAATCATCATGTGGTCCTTTTTAAAATAAGCCTTTTGAGATCTAATTTGAATGTTTTTGCATCCCTTCTTCCAGCCATTTCTCATGGGATTGCTAATTTTCCTTCCTCTCCTGTAATCTCTGTATCTTCCAATTAAAAAGTAAAATTACATACAAATATATTCAGAACCTTAATACATATCAATGTCTAATCTAGAGTGTGGTACAAAAGGGCATCTGATGTCCATTTGTTAAGTTGCAAAGTCTTTGTCTTTAATCATGACCCCTTATTCCTTCCCCTTGGAAGATTGAGTTCAGGGTGTCAGAACAGATGACTTCATTAATGTGAAAAATGCAGCTTTCCAACTAGAAACATGGACTTGGCAGTCCTTTGTCTGTTGTGCCTGTTCTTCCCTTGTAGTCACTTTCCTTTCCTCAGCTCACCGAACCTCACACTGACAGTGTCCTTCAGTCACCATGAATATGTATGCTTGGTCTTTCCCAAGCCAACTGGAGGGAGATCTGGGGAATTACTGGCCTGTTGCAAGACCATATGTTTCTGCCATCATAGGTGGAAGTCTTCACAGCTAAGCACTGGGCTCTGTTTCATCAGTTTGTATGCTCTGGGGAATATACTCTCTGGGTAATTGCTCATGGCATTAAAAATTTATGTTGGCCAGCGTATCAAGTAGACATTTATGTTTAAGCTGTGAGATGAATGGGGCACTTGAAAAGGAAGAGGGGAGAAAGAACGTTGGATTTGAAAAGTAAATATCTTTGCTCGTGCTCTTCCTTCTTCCAAGAGGGTTTATTGCAAATATTTAATAACCAGTAAGATCTGGGACCAACTAGTCAGTACAGTTACAGTACAGTCACCAGCTCTTGCTCGCCTAGAATCCTGGAAACCCCATACTGTGCTACTCCATAAGTTTCTGGGTCATGGACAGTTTCAGAGTCTCACAGGGAAAGGCTAGGGATGGAGAGCAGCAGGGAACACCAGAGGAAGGGGTCAGTCCTACTCACCAAGATATATGAAGGAATTTTAGTATTTTAACAAGTCACAAGATTATTCCTGTGTATATGATTGCTTATTAGTCCATCTTTGACCACCTCCCCCAGGCATGCAATTGCCTACTCATCTTTGCAGGTAATTCAGATGTCACTGTCTCTGTAGAACCTTCCCTAATTTCCAATGGATTCCATGTCCCTAGAGCACTGTTAACCATGATTTTAGAATACTTAAAGTCTCAGAGCACCTGGGTGGCTCAGTGGGTTAAACCTCTGCCTTTGGCTCAGGCATGATCTCAGTGTCCTGGATCAAGCGCATCGGGCTCTCTTCTCAGTAGGGAGCCTGCTTCCCCCTCTCTCTCTGCCTGCCTCTCTGCCTACTTGTGATTTCTCTCTCTGTCAAATAAAAAAAAAAATTTTTTACAATACTTAGTGTCTTATGCTAAGCACTGGAAGACAGTTATATCATAGAAGAGAAAAGAATATGGCCTCTGGAGTGTAGTGAACTTCTCTGGCCTTAGTGTACACATGTGTAAAGTGAGGATATTTGTATCGTCCTCGTCTACTACATTCCTCCAAAGGCAGCTTATGAGACAAGGTTTAGATCTCCACATTTGGGAGATGATCTTGGCAAACATGTAAGGGAGTAGGGGAGTGAGGCAAGAAGAGGCCAGTACAGAGTGTGTTGACAGGTAAGTTATCATTGAGAGCATCTGCAGAGAAGTCTCACTGAGACTGAGTTTCCAAAATAGCTTCAGAATCATGGCAAGGAATTGCATGCTTCATAGATTGAGGGCTGTTCCTTGGGCATTATCTCCCTAGTGCTTACACCTAAAAATGGCCAGTAAACACTCTTGGACAAGGCAACAGAGAATGTCAGGCCAGTGTGTTGGGAAGAAATCAGCACATACTGCACCTATCCACAAGGGAGCCTCTGAAGTGGGCTACATTGGTAAAAGTAGAGCACGGACATTTTCTATAAATACCTTCTTCTCACAGTATACAGAGGAGTGAGGTATATAGAGGAACAAGCTCCATGTCTGCCCCACTGGGCCTTCACAATAGAGATTTGATTAATAATAATATTAGATAACATTTTTGATCACCTATGGTTATTGTCTGCCAGTCGCTATATACATGCTAACTTGTTTAACTCTCACAGTTAACTAATGAGGGTATTTTTACTAACACTTTGCAGATGAGGAGCACAGGTTCCCCAACAACATTTGTCAGGGTTCCAAAGGTACTAAGTGGGAGTGATAAACAAACCCAGGCAGTCTAGCTTCCCAGTCTCTGTGTCTAACCATTATGTCTAACCACTATGTGTTATTCCTCTCTATGAGTAAAAGGAAACAGAAAATGACTGCAAACGTCTTTAGATTCACATACATGTTAACTAACTCTACCCCTTATCTTTACCTTGCCACTCAGGCCATTTATGTGACTACAGAAACAGACCTTTGGATAAAGGGCTTTGCACTTTGCTTAATTTAGACGAGGCCCATTCGTTTGCTACACACAATTGGATGCTGTGCTTATCAGACACAGAGGCCATCATTAGTCAAGAGCACTTATGGAAGGTTTCTCTTGCACAGAGCTTTGTTCTCAGAGCTGCTGGGAGTTAGAGAGGAAGTGAGGGAGACAGTCTCATCCATCACTGAATCTAACCAGGTAGTACAGATGCCCAGGATTCCCTACCTAAGTGGCAGAAATGAAAACTAAGCATGCAAAACTCGGCGAGGCTCCTTAAGGTAGCAGAGAGGTTCTTGTTCCTTGCCTGCAAAGTGTTTTCCAGGTTCCAGCTGGTGTAAATGCAGATTTAGAGCAACATAATAAGAAAAAAAGTCACAGAGCGGGAGGGACCAACCTCTTCACTTACAGCAGGGAAAGTGGGTTATATATAAACATACCTCAAAGCAATTGGAACCAAATTGGGATTGGGTTTGGAGCTCTGTTAACAATGACTTAAGCGCTCAGGGATTGAACTTCAAATTATGAAATAGGCCCCATAATATCCACTTTACCAGTGTGTCGCAAGGTTAACTAAAAAGCAAACTAGCAAAATGATGGTCCATAAATGTTATTTTTTCTTTCTTTGCTTGCACTCTGGGAACAGTAACTCATTATGAGTATTGCAGACTTATGGCTAGTGGAGGATAGGAGATGTGAAATGTACAGTTTAGAGCTGTGAGTTTCAAGCTTTGCCATACATTCCTATTACTGGCGTGAATGTTGAGATAGAGATTACCACAGGCCACCACCACCTCTGAAATTCTGATTCTGCTAAAACAACATTGTTCAGTATTAGAGGTAATTCTGGTGTACTTGAAGAATGGAATGCATTTTGGAAAGACTGGCTCATTACCTATACTTACTGAGAGAGCCAAGATTGAGCTGCATTAAATTTAATAAAATGATCAATTAAATGATTACCCATGCATTTACAAAGTGCATTTAAAAAGGAGACATTTAAAAATGGCATTATGTTACAGTCCAGAATGGTTACCTAGATGGTAGCAGTGCAAAAGTGTGTGAGTGAGTGGGCATGTGTGTGGGCATCAGGGTACAGGAGGAGTTGGTCTTCAGGCTTTTCAAAGCAAATTGAAATTCATTCTTTAATTTGATGCAAATGGTAGGCAGCTAGTAAGATAAACATGGAGTTGAATCTCAGATTTGTCAAGTAATGGCTATAAGGTTTGAGCAACTTGCATGGCTCAATTCCCACAGTTGAGAAAGGGGGAATAATAGCCAGCTAGCTAGGTTGTTTCAAGGAAAAATGGTAAGTGTTATCACTATGTGTGACGGAGCCCTTGATGTATGTTATAATGACTTGGTAGAAAGAACCTGTCTCAGGGAGGCAAAAGGACTCATGTCTATTCATGTGGATATTGGATCTGCACAATGCCTCCCCGAGGTTCTTAGAGAATATGGAAGAAGTATTCTCCATCTAGCTGGACTGAGCATCTGGCTGCACCATGCAAAAGCCATGCTGTGAACTACAGAAAGCATTGAAGGTGTGAATGCACTTCAGAGGTCAAAGCATTTTGCTAATTAGAAATTAACATTTCAGGGGCGCCTGGGTGGCTCAGTGGGTTAAGCCGCTGCCTTTGGCTCAGGTCATGATCTCAGGGTCCTGGGATCGAGTCCCACATCAGGCTCTCTGCTCAACAGGGAGCTTGCTTCCCTCTCTCTCTCTCTCTGCCTGCCTCTCTGCCTACTTGTGATCTCTCTCTGTCAAATAAATAAATAAAATCTTTAAAAAAAAAAAAAAAAAAAAAAAAAAAAAAAAGAAATTAACATTTCACACCATGGCAGGCAAGTTGGGTCCTATAAACCCAGTGATTTTGATTAAATGTGTCTCAATCCCATAGCCATTGCTCTAGACAAAGAATCTGTCACTTGATAGATTCTAAGTAAACTTGCATGTCCTGAAGAAAAATAGCCACCTCATTTAACTGAAGATGGGAAGAAAAATGGATACATATGTACTTATCTCCTATTGATGTGCCAGCAATTCAGCTCTGCCTGCGAGAACTGGTGAAAGTCAATGAGGAGTCAGTCCCTAAGGTCCTGAAGGAAGATGTAGCCAGGACGGAGCAACATGGCTTTAGACAGTCATGAAATGAGAGGCTGGAGTGATATAAAGGTGATGCTATATCTACAAGCCAACTTTGAGGTCCAGATGTGAAAGACTCTCTACCAAGTTAGGGTAGCTGGATTTTTTTCTGGAAGAAAGTAGATCACAGAGGTTTTTGTAGAAATTTAAGGAAAGAAAGTGAGAGAATGAGTAGACCTTACTAATGAAGGGTTAAGCAGAGAGCTCTCAGAAGTGTTCTAGAAAAAGGTTGAGGATGTGGTTCCTCTGATTCATGTGCTCTGTTGTGTCATGTGATGATTTTTTAAATAAGTGACATTAAGAGAATTATATGGTCCTTAGGGAGAGAAGGGGAAGAACAAACATATATTATTTGTCTCCTGTGTCACCTTTACCACTGAAAATTTACTTTTATCATCTATGATATTCCTAACAAACTTAAGAAGTGTGGTTCCCTGGGTGGCTCAGTTGGTTGAGTGTCTGCCTCTGGCTCAGGGATCGAACCCCGCATCAGGCTCGCTGCTCAGTGGGGAGCCGGCTTCTCCCTCTACCCCTTGCTCATGCTCTCTTTCTTTCTCACTCTTTCTCTCAAATAAATAAATAAAAATAAAAATCCTTTTTTTAAAAAGTGTGTGATTCTTGACTTGCCCTTTTTCAAAAAGGATATGAGCAAGAAGAACATGAGTAACATGACTGTCTTCTAGCATATTCATCGATGCATCTAGTAGATAGGTACTGATGGCTTATTGTGTGCAAAATGTCTTTCTAAATACTGAGGATTCAGCCCTGGTCAAAAGGGTGTAGGTTTATGCTCATATGGAGCATGACAGGTGCAGAAGACGGCAATAAACCAGTAACTAAAGAGATAGCCATAGGTGCCATGTGAGAAGAAAATCCCTGACGTGATACACAGAGATACTTTAAACTGGAAGCAAAGGTCCTTTGTGGAGGTGACAGTCAAGTTGACATGGGAGTGACAAGCAGCCAGGGATACTAATCTGTGGACAGAATGGATTTGATAGATGAAACAGAAAGCAGCCAAGGAACAGAGCGCTCAAGGAGAGAGGACACTAGTGTGTCCTAGAAACTGAAGGAGCCACTAGGATGGTAGAAGGTAAACAAGAGTTAGGGGACAGGTAATGAGGTCAGTGATAGGCCAGGGCCAGTGGACCTTGGATCTTGGGAAGAGCCTGGGTTTTCTTCAGAGTATCAGAAGTCATTTGAGGATTTTAATTAGGGAAGTGCTATGATCTGAGTTATGTCTGTGGTTTTGGGACTGAGACTAAGTTGTAGGGGATAGGAGCAGTAGGGAAGCTAGTTAGGCTTCTTGGTTTTATTATTCCAGGTTTAGAGGGATCATTTATGAAGTCTTTCAAATGGAAATTCTGAAGAATAAAAATAACTTTCAGCATTCCCAATCTTTCTGTAGACAAATAGATAAAATACAAGTTTATAGTGATATGTATATAAATTTTTGGATATATAAAAATATTATATTGGACTATATATGGACTACAAAATTAGGAATATTATCAAACACAAAATATACATTAAAATCTGCTGAAGAGAAATGTGCTAAAGAGGAAAGTAACCTTTTAAATAATTTATTTCATTAAAAGAAAAAAAGTAAAATATTGCTCTCACTAAATATTACTATTTAAGACACCGTTAATATTTTATTTTATTTTATTTTTTAAAGATTTTATTTATTTATTTGTCAGAGAGAGTGAGCACAGGTAGACAGAGTGGCAGGCAGAGGCAGAGGGAGAAGCAGACTCCCTGCTGAGCAAGGAGCCCGATGTGGGACTCGATCCCAGTACCCTGAGATCATGACCTGAGCCGAAGGCAGCTGCTTAACCAACTGAGCCACCCAGGCGTCCCAAGACACTGTTAATATTTTAGTGAGAATAATATAATTCAGTATACTTTATTATTTTGTTAAATGTGTTTTAACAAATGCTGATTCTAAGATTCACAGATCTGGCTCAAAAATCAGTTTATTTCCTGATTTTTTTTTTTTTTTTTTTGAATAGTTAGTCACAAGTGAGAAAGCTCCCTCATAAGGGAACAAAATGTAAATATAAAAAGAAGACTTATGGTAAGGTATGTTATTGACAACAGCGGAGCAATCTATATTTCCAGTTGTCTTTCTGATGTTGTTCATTGTGCTTGTGTGGACTTTGTCAGACTTAATTGGATCAGAACAGTTTACGCCCTTTAATGGCACTGAAGACGGAACAAGAGAATTGATAGCTCTGCCATTTTCTTAATGTTCACTGGCATCAGTGAACATTATTATTTTGGTCAATCCAAGGTTCTCTTAAATTCATTTGTCCATACTGTGAGGATTGCTTTACACTGGATAATATCAATACACTGTAATTGGCAATCCCCGTGATATGTGAAAATATGTCTCCTCCAGCTTCCAGAGCTGGAAGGATCATCGAGTGGAGATTACACACTCCAAACCCCTGATTGTGCTGATCTATAAATTGGAGTCCCAGACAGGGGGCACAACTGGTATATCCTCCACACCTTCCTTCATTCAACTGTGCGCCAGGCACTGTTCTTAGAACCAGAATGCACTTGGAACAAAACAAACAAAAAGTATTTGCAGTGTTAGTATGTTTGTATGGTTTCCTTATAATTCTACTTTTCTGGTTTCTTATTTTTGAAAGGCTTATTTGATTATTTTGAGAGAGAGAATGGGGGAAGGGGCAGAAGGATAGAATCTCAAGGATCTCAGACAGACTCCCCATTGAGTGCAGATCCCGACCTGAGGTTGGATCCCATGACTCATGACATCATGACCTGAGCCACAACCAAGAGTCAGATGCTCAACTGACTGAGGCACTCGAATACCCCTACTTTTCTGATTCCAAAGTTGAGAAATTTATGATAAAATAGAGCCTTCTAACCTCTCCGAATGGGATCTCTACAATGGCCCAAAGTGCTCCTCACATCTTTGTTTCATGCTTTTGTGACTCTCTTCTCTGTGTGTTTCAGCAAAAGCTAGAGACTCAGCTTGTAAGAGATAAAATAAGCAAAGGCAGTGAGGTGTTCACAGCTTAGAAGGAAATAGTCTCTCTTTTGAGCTTTGAAATTAGATTCCATCCCATCTGGCACCTTGGATGTAGCAGTATGAGAGACTGTGAGCCACAGGACCCAATTAAGTTGTATCTAGGTTTCTAACCCACAGAATATACGAGAAAAAAAAAATGTATGTTGTTTCAAGTCAGCATTAGGACAATTTGTTACACAGCAGTAGATAACTAATATGCCTCCTTTCCCTTGGGTTCAACTTTAACTTTTTTTTTTCTTTTTCCTCAAATGTGCACATTCTCCAGGGAGTTAAGACTTACAGTGAAATGTTCCTTCATGAGCTGCTCAGTTCACCTGCCAAGACTGCCCTGGACACATCATTTAGACACATCTAGTCAGGAAAGTGTACAATATATCACCTCAGTTTTAAAATTATCATTCCTCCAGTTCCTGGGGGATAGATCTGTTCATAATAGTGTCACGTATCTTTTAGTTTGTACTTACCTTTTCTTGTTTGAGTGGTTGAAAAAAATGTCAAGAAGTGTAAACACAAGAGATTTTAAAATTAGAACTCTAAGATAAACACTAATTCATCCCAAAGTATCAAAGTATTAAAGGAAGTTCAGGAGTTGCTGATTCTTTAACATGTGTGATAGCAGTCCTTGTTTTCCCAGAATGCCTCTTTGTTGTCTTAATTTTTGCTTTTTCAAAGATTATAAAAATATATCTTTAAGTAGGCATTTCCTGTTCTTTGTCGTTTGTCACAACACCAAGAAAATTTTGTTGGTGCCCTTGTATAGGAAGGGTACCGCACAAATTATTAATCCATGTTTACAAACTCTGCCCACATGTAGAATGAAAGTGAAAGCTGGAAGAATTTAAATATTGGATTTTATCCAGCAATCCATGAGTAGATAATAGTAGAAGCTGGAACTTGAGGCACTGTTAACATGCTAAGACATAAGTGAATGCACAAGTAAGTGCATACATATTGAAACAGGTATGTTATATGTGATCATATTCTCCAGAAATAAACACCAAATCTCACAGAAGTTGAGGATATAGCTTTAAAGTTTAAGAGTCCAAGGATTAGGAAAAATGTGGATCTTGAATACTGCCTCTTGAATGGACTCTGATCTAGGAATATGTTTCCCTTTGCTCTAAGGAAGCAAGTCAGATACCATAAGATTTTTCATGATTTTACATTTATGTGATTAACTTTATTCTGGGATTTTTTCTGTTTTATTTGTAAGTATTCAAATGTACTTGGTTTGTAAAGGGTAATGATGGTGGTGGTAGTGATCATGATAAGATGTAGAAAGATTTTGTTGTTGTTTTTCTTATGTCCTTGGCAAAATTAAAAGTTGGCTATCTTATTTTAGACTCTTCTCTTCACTGTTTGCTTTTGTTCCATGTTCTGGAAACTGGTAATACAAGAAGGTCTTTCTTTGCTCTTTTAGCAGAAGGTATGGCATAGTAGACAGAGTTAGAGTACATATCAAAGCATACTCTTCACATGGATGGACGCAGAGTGACAAGGTCACCAATACCAATTGTAACTTCAGCAACTAGTTATAATTGCTAACTCTTACCAGTTGTTTACTTTGTGCAGATGTTGTTTCAATTACTTTGCTTAAACTCATTTAAGAACAACCCTATGAAATAGGTACTAGCATCATCCTCACAGTATTAAAGTGTCTCCCCAGATTTTTTTTTTTAAACTTGACTGTGGCTTATGTAAGAAACACATTTCATACGGCAACACACATACACACACACAACCACGAACATACCCAAAGAAAAGTATTTTTATTCTTTTTTTTTTTGTTAAGGTTTTGGTTGTAGACTCATAAATGCTGTGCCCTTCCTCTTCTTCCTTTTCTTCCTCCTTTACCACAACCACCATCTGTTGAATTTGTATATAGTGGAATTTACTTTATATAATTTAGTAACCACAACCACCTTTTTTTAATGTATGTGCTATTTCTCTTTTGCATATGTAGCTCAGAAAATTAAATTTGGGGGTGCGTGGGTAACTCAGTTGATTAAGCATCAGCCTTCAGCTTAGGGCGTGATTGCAGAGTCCTGGGATCAAGCCCTCTATCAGGCTCCTTGCTCAGCGGGGAGCCTGCTTCTCCCTCTGCCTGCCACTCCCCCTGCTTGTGCGATTTATCCAGTTTTGTGGGGTTTTTTAAGATTTTATTTATTTATTTGACAGAGAGAGAGAGATCACAAGTAGGCAGAGAGGCAGGCAGATGGGGAGGGAGAAGCAGGCCCCCTGGAGAGCAGAGAACCCAATGCAGGGCTGGATCCCAGGATCCTGAGATCATGACCTGAGTCAAAGGCAGATAGTCAGTTTCTTTGGGAAGAATGCACTGTAGCACCAGAATCCTCTGATTGTGTGTGTATGTATACGTAACTATTATTAGTAGTAAGATATATAATAATATATATTATTCCCTATAATAAAATAATATAAATTATATACATGTATACACACAGATATTAATGTATACCCTATAATATGAAAAATATGCTGTAATCTATCCCAACCAAAGATTCATAAATGATTATAACAGAAAAAGATACTAAATGAACAATAAAAACAAATTTATATAAACAGCCATCTGAAATCAATATGTGGACATTATACATAAGTTTAACGAAAAATATAATGAAAATTTATCATATTCATTATTTTTCTTTTTCTGAAACATTTTCTTTCCCAGTATTTTTACCTTGCAGTCACATAGTCACCTTGCATTTAAACTTGAAACATGGAAGTAGAGTAAGTGCTGGATGAACTCAAGTCAAAAAATTTTTCCTCTGGTCACCTGGGTGGCTCAGTTGGTTGAGTGGCCAACTCTTAATTTCAGCTCAGGTCATGATCGCAGGATCAGAAAATGGAGCCTCATGCCAGGTGCTGTGCTCAATAGGGAGTCTGCCTGAGATTCTCTCTTTCTCTCAAATCTTTTAAAAAACAGATTTTCCTTCCCTAAATCTTCCTTTTGATATAAATACGCAAAGCTACATTTTCAGTTCATTCAGATGTAGCATGCAATTCAAATTTTTCTCTACATGATATTCACTAACTAGAAACTGACTGGTTGAGGAAATGTTTGGATTCATCTTACTCTGAAATTATAACTTGAAATATCACTTGTAGCATATTTATTTAGTGGGCGTTGGGTAAAAAAAAAAATAATAATAATAATAACTCTGGGCACAGGGTGGCTCAGTTGGTTAAGCATCTGCCTTCAGCTCAGGGCATGATCCCAGAGTCCTGGGACCAAGACCCACATGGGGCAGGGAGCCTACTTCTCCCCCAGCCTGTGCGTGCTCTCTCTCTCTCTCTCTCTTTCTCTCTCTTGCTCACTCTCTCTCTCAAATAAAAATATAGTCTTAAAAAAAATTTCTTTCTCAACCCCACTCCAATAAAAGAAATACTTCAAAAAATGGTATGTAATTATTAAAATGATTGTCTGATACATGGAGGTCCATTAGACTCTCTCTCTAATTTTGTGTATGTTTCAAAAGTCTCATTAAAAATTATTTTAAAAATCTCAGTACTTAGGGGCACCTGAGTGGCTCAATGGGTTAAATGTCTGACCTTTGGTTTTGGCTTAGGTCATGATCTCAGAGTTGTGAGATTGAGCCTCACACCAGGCTCCATGCTAAAGCCAGAGTCTGCTTAAAAATTTCTTTCCCTCTGCCCTTCCCCATCATGCTCACACACACACTCTCTCAAATAAATAAATAAATGAATGAATGAATGAATGAATGAATGAATGTTTTAAAAAATATCTCAATATATACATGGTAAAACTCAATGTATCTTCCTGACAGCTGTATAAACTATGGACAGCTGTTTCAGAAATAAACTTGGAAATACATTTGAACACCACATAGTTAAGCATACTCTTACAACCCCACAGCCCCACTTTATAAAGCCGAAGGAGAAGAAATAATGTAAAGTGAAAAGAAGACAAACAAAAAACCTGTATTATTATCTAAAACAGTAAAAATTTGAGAAACAATTAAATTCTACATTTAAAATAAGTAAATTATGTTCTGTCTAAATGGAATGTGTTTTCATAGCTCCAAATAAAATTATGTGGACATGTAAGAACATTACTATGATAAAATAATAAAAATGGACTCATCACTGTCTAAGCATCATGAGGATACAGAGACTATTTTTGCTTTTCATTACATCCCCATAGTCCAGCAAATTTCTTACCTGATATGAGGTGCCTAATTAAAAGTATCAAAGGATTGAGTGAAAAATTTTATAAAGATAACATTGGCAGGTAAACAAGGACTGGAGAGAAATATGCAAAAATGATCTTAAAAAGGTGCTTTGTTAGGGATTTGTCAGTGTGTTAGAACTCTAGGTGAATTATTTTACATGTTTTGGTTTCTTTTGCTTTTATAGTTGTGTGTGCAATAAAATATTAAAGAAAATTATTGAGATAGAACGTGCAATCTGTAGGTCAGATCTTTCTAATCTTTCACTTGGAATTTGATCCTAATCTTTCATTTGGTATTTGCATAAAATTTTTGTTTATGGTGTGTGGTGTTTATGTTTATGGTATTGCCCTGGGCTCCCAGGAAGGAAGCTCTGAGACTATCCCTCCACCTCTCATTAATGAGGTGAGGAAGTTGGACCTCTAAACCCTACATTTCCTTCCTGTTTTTAAAATGACCATATTGTGTGATAGCCTCCGTTTCGTCACCATAATGAACATGGGTGTTGGATTTAGACATCAGCTCCTCTATAAAATAGTTGTACGACCCTAGGCAAATTGTTTTTGCCTTTTGGAATCTGCTTCCTCAGTTGAAAAGTGAAGACAATAAGGATTAAATAATATAAAATATAGGAATACCAGGTAAAAAGCTCAGTACCTGATAGATGTTCAACAAAAGACAAGAAAACTTTCATAAAAACTCTAGTGTTGGAAGGAATATGCCCCTTTTCCAGAGAGCCTCTTGAGTAGCCCTGGTCTACCTGGCCAGACTCAGGCACTAAGACAGATACAGTGGGGAACAAAGACATAGATCATATCATCTTTCTTCTTCAGCTTGTTGATATGGTGGATTGCACTGATTTATTTTCTAATGTTGAACCAGCCTTGCATACCTAGAATAAATCCCACTTAATTATGCTATATAATTCTTTCTATACACTGTTAAATTTTATTACTAATAATTTATTGAGGATTTGCATCTGAGTTAATGAGATATAGTGGTCTGTTTTTTGTCTATTACTGTTTTGTTTTGTTTTTTTTTTCCTGTGCTGTTTTTTCCAGGTTTTGGTATCAAAGCAATCTTGGCTTCATAAGATGAGTTGGGAAGTATTTCCTTCTCTCCTGGTTTCTAGAAGATATTGGATAAAATTGGTGTTAGTTCTTGTTTGTGCATTTGATAGAATTGCTCAGTGAATTCCTCTGGGCCTAGAGATCACTTTTTCAAGATATTTTATTTTATTTTATTTTTTTAAGGATTTTGTTTATTTATTTGACAGACAGAGACCCCAAGTAGGCAGAGAGGCAGGCAGAGAGAGAGGAAGGGAAGCTGACTCCCTGCTGAGCAGAGAGCCCAACATGGGGCTCGATCCTAGCACCCTGGGTTCATGACTTGAGCTGAAGGCAGAGGCTTCAACACACTGAGCCACCCAGGTGCCCCAAGATTTTAAATTATAGATTGGATTTACTTGATTATTACAGTCCTATTTTGATTGTCTATTTCATCATTCATTTTAAAAGATTATTTTGGAGAAAGAGAGCACAAACGTGAGTTTGTGCGGGTGCAGAAAGGGGCAGAAGGAGAGAATCTTCAGGCAGATACCTAGCCGAGCTGAGCTGAGGGACACCAGAGGTGGGGGCTCAAACTCCCTACCATGAGATCATGACCTGAGCCTAAACCAATGGTGGAATGCTTAAATGACTGAGCCACTCAGGTGCCCCTGGGTACTGGGATTTTAAAAAAGATTTTTAATGAGACTTTTGAAACATAAACAAAATTAGAGCGATAGGAGCTTTTGTCTATTTCATCTTAATTGAGTTTGGGAATTTTTTTTTTTTAGTTTTAAGGAATTGATTTATTTCTTTTAAGTACCTGAATTTAGGAATATAAAGTTGTTGGTCATACTTACTATTTTAATGACTGTAGGATTTCTAGTAATATCTTGTTTTATTCCATGTTCGTGATTTATGTCTTCTCTTAATTTTCATCAGTTTTCCTATAAGTTTATAAATTTTATTGATTATTTGATAGATTTTTTTCATTGATTTGTTTCCTCTTATCATTCCCTATTTTCAAATTCAGTGGTTTCTCCTTTTATTATTTCCTTCTTTCTGCTTGCTTGGGGTTTATTTTGTTCTTTTTCCAGTTTCTTGAAGTAAAAATTTGGGTTACTTATTTGAGAAGTTTCCTCATATCTAAAGTAAGCATTAGTAAGCAGTTTCCTTCTTGGGAGTGTTTTAGCTGTGTCCCATACGTTTTGATATGAAATGCCTATGTCCATTCACACCAATGATAATCTACAATTTCCTTTGAGATTTCCTCTCTAGCTCATGAATTATTTAGAAGTATCTTGTTTAACTTGTACATATTTAGAGATTTTCCTCTTTCTTTTTGTTATTGATTCCTAATTTGATTCTATTGGTATTCTAGAACACTCTGAGTGGTTTTAATTCTTTTAAATGTGTTGCAGTTTGTTTTATATAGTCCATTTTATGGTCTATACTGGTGAATGTTTAGGGGCACTTGAAAAAAAATGTACATTTTTCTTTTGTTGGATCAAGTGTTCTATTTATATCAGTTAGATCCTGCTGGTTTACTATGTTGTTCATATCTCAATATCCTTGCTGATTTTCTGTCTAGTTGTTTAAATAGTCACTGAGAAGGGAGTGTTGAAGCCCCTAGCTATAATTGTGGATCTGTCTATAAGTTTCAGTTGCATCAGTTGTTTCATTTATCTAGAGGCTCTGTTTTTTGGTGATTATACATATAAGATCATTATGTCTTTTTCTTTGTCTCTGGTAATTGTTTCTACTCTGAAGTCTACTTTATGAGATAATAAGTAGCCATTCCTGCTTTTTTAAAAGGATTAATATTTGCATGGTACACATCTTTCTATCCTTTTATTATTTTTTTAATCTTCACCCTATCTATGTAGCTAAATTTGAAATGAGTTTCTTTTAAGCAGCATATATTTTGTTCATTTTTTTTATCCTGCAAATCCTTGTTTTCTTATTTATTTATTCATTCATTCATTCATTTATGAGAGAGAGAGAGAGAGCATGAGTGAGTGAACATGAGGGGGGCAGTGGGCAGAGGGCAAGGGAGACTAATGTAAGGCTTGATTCCACAACCCTGGTATGATGCTAACACTGGGTCAATCAGTGTTCAGTTGAGTCATCTGAGCAGGAAACTTGATGCAGGGCTCAATCCCAGGACCCTGGGATCATGACCTGAGCTGAAGGCAGAGGCTTTAACCCACTGAGCCACCCAGGCACCCCAATAGTTCTTTTCTTCTATCACTTGCAAAGTATGCCCTTCTGGCCTCCATCATTTCCACAAGAAATCTCCTGTCATCAAATTGGTATTCTTCTACAGATAATGTTCCTTTTGGGATTTTTTTCTTTGTCTTTAGTTTTCAGAAGTTTAAGTACGATGTGTCTTGGCATGTGTTTCTTTTAGATTATCCCATTTGGGGTCAGTCCAACTTTTAGAATCTGTGGGTTTGTGTCTTTCATCCAAACTGGGAAGCTTTCAGCCGTGATTTATTTTGATGCTCTTTAACCTCACTCTCTTTCTCTCTTCATCTGGGGCTCTGAAAACAGAAATATTGTATCCTTTGTTATTATCCCACAGGTGACTGAGGCTCTCATCACTGTTTTCCAGTCTGTTGTCTTTTGTACAATATAGTGTGCATTGTATAAATATATGCTCAAAGTTAGTTTGTATCCTCTATCATTTCCGCTCTTTTCCTGAGCTCATCCAGTGAGTATTTTTTTTGTTATTGTAAATTTAAGCCCTATCATTTCCTTTTTGTTTTTTAATAACTTACTATTTTCCTTGATGAGGCTTTAATTTTTTTTATTTCATTTGTTTCAGAAGAATCTATAAGTAATCACTGAATCATTTTTATAATGACAGCTTTAAAATCTTTGTCAGATAATTCCAACATCTGATTGACTCAGTGTTAGCATCATTTGGATGTCTTTTCTCATTTGAGTTATGATTGTCTTGGTTCTTGGCATGATGAATAATTTCGCTTGTATCCTGCATATATTATTTATTGTATTACTTGACTCTGGACTTAGTTGAAGCTTTAATTTTGACAGGCAGGCAGTCACTGCATTAAAGTTTATTTAGCATGTGGGTCTTGGCCTATTTCTGTGAATTGTGGTTCCAATAACCGCTTAATTTTTGTTGTCTTTGCAGTGTTATTTTGGTCTGCTTGGCTTATCAGGTGTTACTTCAACTCCCATTGATCCCTGATGGTGCTGCCTGAGGGAGAAGCATAGGTTTCCAGAGGACAGGCTGTGGGTGTCTTGGTGGAAGAGGGCTGTGGTGAGATGCTTCTACCACTCCCATCTCCTCTTGATTTTTCTGTACAGGGGAGGAAGAAAGAAAGTCATGAGTCTACAGGAACAAAGAGGCTCCTCAGATCAGGTTGCTTGCTGTAGTGGGGTCCCTCCCTTACCTACCTCTGTGTGTCTGGGTGGAGGAAAATAGTTTCAGGTCCATAGGGGCAAATATGCTTCCTGGTTACAAATCCTTAATACATGTGAGTCCTCCTTGTTGGTTTGACCTGCTCTGCCCACCTCGGTATCTGTACAGGTGAGAGGAGAATCTCAGGCCCAGCAAAGAAAGAGAGTGTTTCCCCTGATGGCTTGTTTCTGGTGGGACTCCCAGTAGATCTCCCTTGTCAGTGGTGTCAGAGATACTCCTATTTTCTTGGGAGAAATAAACCGCTTGGATTTTGATTGCTAGATCACGTATAGGGCAACCATGGGTCTGGGTTGCCTTCAGTTGCATAAGAAGTTGCAAATCACCTTCTTCTGACCACTTTCAGAGGTCTCCTTTTGTTGTCTCTTAAGCTATTTCCAGAGTTGATAGTTACAGTTAGAAGGAAAGAGCAAGGAAAAATGGATTTATGTCAACTTATCTGGAGAGGAAGCATAAAATGTGTTTTTTGCTACCCTTTCTTATATCAAGCAATGCCCAAATATTTGTTATGACAGTTGTATTATTAGTAGGGGAATGTGGAAGTTTGGGGGCAGATATAGGCAGCTGGGGATCTAACCCTTATTCATGGACTCAAAAGTTAGTACTATGAAAATGGTTCCCCACAGATCACTTATTCATGGCAAGAGAAAGAACAGTATTCAGAGGAGAAACCTAGTATCTTGACTGAGTGATCATTAATACCATCAATAAATGCAGGTGGACACCATGAATCTTTGGATACATTATGTTGAGAAAGGAGATATTACTATCTGTATAGTATTCTGGTTAGAAATACCAAACCAAAATTTTATCATGAGGAGACATCAGAAACACTGAAAATGAGAGACATCTATTAAAAAGGGAAAAAAAGAACGGGACCATATTCTTCAAAAATGACAAAGCCATGAAAGACATTGGTGTTGAATTTCCAGATTTGGTAACTTAACTGTGGTTATGTAAGATAATGTCCTCATACTCAGGAAAAAGACATTAAGGTATAAAGGGATAGACACACACAAGCACACTTCCATGCATGTGCACACATACACATGTTGAGGAAGGGAGAGAGAGGATAAGATAAAGAATGTAGCAAAATGTTAAAATTTGTGAAAGAGTGTATGAAGTTTTCTGTACTATTCCTGGAACGTTTCCATAAGTTCGATAGTATGGTGTGAGCTGCTTTCAGTCATGTGTGGGATTTATGTCACCTCAGCAGATAAACCCTGCAGGGCCTCAGAGGTGTCCAAAACACAGCAAATCATTGCCACACCATGACATGAGGTTATAAATAGAATATATGGCAAAGTTTCTCATAGAGTGTTGGCAACCACATATATATCTCTCATGGAGCATAATCCCACCTGTTGGGATCTGTTTATGCCTCACGAATCCCTCTTTATTACCAATTTTTTTAAAGATTTTATTTATTTATTTGACAGACAGAGATCACAAGTAGGCAGAGAGTCAAGCAGAGAGAGAGGAGGAAGCAGGCTCCCCGCTGAGCAGAGAGCCCGCTGCGGGGCTCGATCCCAGGACCCTGAGACCATGACCCAAGCCAAAGGCAGAGGCTTTAACCCACTGAGCCACCCAAGTGCCCCTACCAATTGGTTATGATCCTAGATTTCTCTCCATGTAGCCACTGCCCAAACAGCATACAAATTTTGGTGTTCCACTGGATTTATCTTTTTTTCTCAGAGTCACATTTTCTTGGAGATTACATGGTAGTGCTTTCAGTTTACAAAGCATGACCACATAATCCATCTCGTTTAATTTTTTCTTGTGTCATTTTAAAGAAGAGATAGAAAAGTCAGGTGTTTGGTATACCTATGTATCTGCATATAGTTAATCTTATATAAAGGTATATATGAGTCAGATATATCAAACACCTGATTCTTCTATATCTTATGTAGATACATAGATAAAAATATAAATATGCCTTTTGTGTATAATTACAGGGAGATAATCTCACCCCTAAGGTATCTCTTATGTCTCTAAGGAAAGAGCATATGTCAAAGTTAGTCACTGAATCTCAGGTTTAAATTCTGTTTTCTCCTCTTATAGTTAGCTCTGTGGCCTGGGGTAAGTGTCAAACCCATCTGAACCTCAGTTTCTTTATAAGCACAATGCAAATACAATGATAAGATGATTGTAATAACTACATGTAATATTTTTAAAATTATTATATGTATTGGGGACTCAATAAATAGTATTAACAATATATCATATTATTACTGATTATTCTGGTAAGGCTGATCCTTTGGAAAGATTCAATAAAGAAATATAGATCTTTATTTGAGGACCTCTTCTAATTCTGTTAGTGTCAGATTTCCTCAGGTTGTTCTTCATCTGAATTCCTCTACCACCCATTGTCTCTGCCAATACACATGAAACAGCCCTTTGGGCACTATACCTTGCTTGGAAAAAATATTGACATTTCCACCAATAAACTTTGCCTCTCTTCTCTTATTTCTGAGTCCTCATAGAACATTGCTTGTCCACTGGAGAAATTAATGTGTGTAAATGACTTAATGAATCACTTCTCCCCAGTGGCAAAACCTTTACTAAAGAGAATGTGCAGTTGGGGTTAGTGATTTGTGTTAGCAATATTTTAGAAGCTAATTGTGCCACGTAGCTGACACTCAACTTAAAAGTAGATGCGGCCCTCATTCACAACTTTCCTTAAGAAGCTTGAGGACTATTTCTTGTTAAGCAGTACAGCTCAGCTTAGCACTTGTGATCTAATTAGAAGTGTGAGCCCTGAGATCAGAATGCCTGGGTTCACATCCTGGCTGTGCTGTTTACAGCTGGTTGACCTTGGGCTGGTGAACATGATGAGCATTTAATGATTCAGTGTATATAAAGCACTGTGCACAGTACGTGTGGCTTATAGTACATAGGCAAGCATTGTCATTATTTAATGTGAACTTAATATTTGAAATTGTGGATCTAGAAGATGGTTGCAATAGTATCCAGTTCCAGAACCATAAAAGGTTTTTTTTCCTTAAAAATTAAAAAAGAAAAAAATATATATATGTAGAGAGAAAGTGAGATATCCAGTATATAAAGGAGAATTATTCTGATTGACATAGAGAGGGTGAGCCAGAGCCCCACCCTTTCTGGCTCATGAAGGTGAAGCTGAAATTTTTCCCAGTCCACAGTTCTTTCAGCTAGACTGAGAAATAAATTGACATGAGGCAGATGAACAGGAAGAAAAGTTTTATGTGTGCATGGAGGCCCGATAATGAAATTGAGTCCTGAAGAACTGACCAAGGAAGGAAGTTTTTTATACTTCTTAGATAAAGACATGGTATATCTGACAGGACAAAGCAAACTTCACCTTGGGAGCTTCGGTTAGTAAGGAATCCTAAACAGAATTTGGGCGGGGGCAATAAATTGTAAAAAGTAACAAGGGTTGTTTATATAATGTTCTCAGCTCTAAAAGTCCCATCTCTGGTGATAACGTTGTCTCTTTACTTCCTGGTATAGGGAGGGAGGGTACCTTTCCCATAAGAGATGTGTTTCCTGGTTTCAGGGGGACGGAGGAAGTTCTGAGTGTCCTTACACAGGTGTCTCTTAAGGAACTTTTACTGAAAATGAGCAATATGCCGGAGCACCTGGGTAGCCCAGTCAGTTATGCGTCTGCCTTCAGCCCAGGTCATGATCCCAGGGTCTTGGGATCGGGTCCTTGCATTGGGCTCCCTACTCAGTGGAGAACCTGCTTCTTCCTCTCCCTCTTACCCTCCCCCTGCCTGTGCACTCTCTCACTGTCTCTCTCTCTGTCAAATTAAAAACACACACACACAAACACAAAAACAAAACAAAACAAAACAAAATGTCATAGTGGCACATTTGGGGACAGCCTGTCCTGGGTCTCTTCATACCATTGGTTCCCTCATTCCACTGGAGTACTACAGAATTACTACAAACTGGGTATCTACTGGCACATGAAAAACCATGGGAAAACAGTGACTGAAAAAAATAAGTCACTGATTTTTACCCCTGAAACTGAGGTTGACTGGACCCAGTGAGGCAGCTGTCACTTAGATTCTGTAAGCACTTGCAGTCACGTGGTGGTGGCTGGGCGTTGAAGATCTTGAAAGCTTCTCTGGCTGGATCAGGGTGGAAAAGCTGAAGCACCTCAGGCATTTCTCACTTTCCGTGTGGTCTTGGGGTGTGGTCTTGCCACATGGCAGCCTCAAGATCACTGGGCTTGTTACATGGCACCTGAAAACTCCCAGAGAGCATCCCAGGAGAGACTACAGAAGCAGCACATCTTGTCTAACCTAGCCTTAGGAGCCACCCAGAGTTTCTACAGTGTTCTTTTTCTCCAAGTCATAAGGACAAGCTTGGTTTTAAAGAGAGATGGCACAGAGGATGCTAATGTTGGAGAGTTGTTCAGTGTTTAGGGGAAGGGAAAACAAAAACAAAAACACATTGAAATTGGTGTGTCAGAATCATAACAGTGTTGATTGTTATAAAATTATTGTTATTAAGTACTTAAGATGTGGTATAGGTACTGTCTAAGCACATTTCATGCATTAACTTTTAATTCTGAAACAAGTCTATGAAGTATACAATCTTATCTCCATTTTTGAGTCTTAGAAAGACCTTTGCCTTTGATTAAAATGATTAGAATAATTCATCAAACTTCCGCCTTTGAACAAGGCACCAAAGTGGATTTTGAAAATCCTTATTAAGATCAGAAAAGCAGATGCTTCTGAAATTCTTGGAACACTGACAACTTCTGCTTTTTAAGAATAGGTCTTGGTGAAATCCTGCCAGAAAACACTATCACAGGCATATCTGGTAAGAGCAGTGATCAAGGGTGTCATTTATTGACTGCTTGTGTCAGACTCTATGCTTTGATCATATCACTTAGTGCACAATAGCCATCTGAGGCTGCTATTGTTTTATCCTGCTATATTATACTTGAAAAACTAAAGATCAGAGAGGTTAAGTAATATACTTAAAGTAACACAGCTTGTAGGTGACTCTAATGGAATTCAGACACAGCACCTAACTTCTAATCTACTCCACATAGTCACCTTTTATTCAGAATGCAGAATTTCTTTGCTGCATATTTTATTACTTTGTTCACTAGCATTGTCTTTGTAGAGAAATTATATTTCCTCTTTGAGTGACTTCACCATTTTTTGTAATTGTTCCTTGAAAAAGTATTGATTGAGAATATATGTGCCAGACACTGCAATGAAATGGAAGTGAATAAAGGAGGGAGCTTGGGACCGGATATCAGTCTTCTTCTGTTGCATATGATCATAGAACATAAGGTAGAATGGGCTCTATGTACAACTTCCACTGAGATTTCTATCCTGTGGAACTTTTTACCTGATTTGATGGACAATTAAGCATGGAATAGTGGTAAAGAGCGCTTGGTTTTGGGGGCGCCAGGGTGGCTCTGTCAGTTGAGCATTGAACTCTAGATTTCCACTCAGGTCATGATCTCAGGGTCCTGGGGTCCAACCTGCATCAGAGTCCTGGCTCAGCAGGGAGTCTGCTCCTCTCTCTCTCTCTGCCCCTCCCCCCACTCATTAAATTAAAAAAGAAAGAAAGAGCACTTGATTTTCGTGTCAAATAAAATAGGACCTAAATTCTGGCTCTGCTGTCTGCTACCTAAGGCCTTGGTTAAGCTATGTCACCTTTCTAAGCCTCACTACCTTTATCTATACAATCTTAAGTGTAGAGCTTACATCACATTGCTGTAAAGAGAGTCAAGAATGAAAATGTATTAAAGCCCTTAGCTCAATGACTATCCTCAATAAATAATAAATCATTTAATAAAAGCCACTGTTGTCTAATAAGGAATTATGTCTTCTTCACTCACCATCTGGATCATTCTAATTTGCATATATTCTTATTTGAAGACATTACTCTTTAAAACTTCACAGAATTGAGCACCTTCTTGAAATTGATCTTGAACACTAGTTAGGTGGACATAAGAAACTCAACAAGTTTCTTCCTCTGCTGGGCCTCAGGTCCTTGACATTAAAATGAGCTGTTTGCATTAGATCAACTTTCATTCCTTCCAGATAAAAAAACAAACAAACCAAAAAACCCAACTAACAAACCAAAATGCATGATTCGAGAGTAAACAATCTGAGTAAATACTAGTAAATACGAGTGTGTATGTGTGTGTGGCCGAGTGCTCCCAATTGCCTCTACTGAATAGGTTCACTGTTACCTGTCCCATGGAATGTTGTATGTCCTGAGAAGCTCAGAAAAATGTATGGTATGATGGTAATTATTCAGAAAAATCTTATTCTACTAATTAGTAAATAGTTACTGCTATCTGAACAGGTGAGGAAATTCACTGTAAAAAATCACAGACAAAATGCAAGGTCAATATATTTAGTGTGGTAATGACTGAATATTCATCAACATTCATTTTAATTCTAATGTAATCCTTGATGTATGATACATGCCATTTTACAGATGAAATTCTAAGTCCACATAACTACACAGTCCATTCAGTGTTACAGTAAATTATGACTTGTGATTCTCAATTTAAATTCCTGCTCCACTTCTGTGCCTATACAAAAGACTTAGTAATAACTAACAGACGTAATTTGTTCTATAAGATATTAATATGCCTGTCACATGCTATGTCTAATTAGCATCAGAGGAAGTGTCTAAGTGTCTAAAAAGCAGGGCAGGAGAAGATCACGCAGGATTACACAATTGCTTTTTTAGGGACAAGTAAATCTCCCATATCTTTTTTAAATTTAAATTTTAATATTTATTATGTATTTATTTATTTAGAAAGTGAGGCAGGGTGCAGGGTGCAGGGAGAGGAGATGGAGAGAATCTCAAACACCTTACCCACTGAGCCTGGGGCCAAAGTAGGGCTGCAGAGATCACGAACCTGAGATCATGACCTGAGACAAAGTCAAGAGTCTGATGAGAGCCACCCAGGCACCCAACCATATCATTATTTTTGACAAAACATCCTAAAAAATTCTGAAATTAATGAACAAATGAAGACTTCCCAAGGACAGACAGAGATGAGATAAAGGTCATCTGCCTTTTTTGTCTCTATATCTCCCCACTATGCAGCTTTTCATTGCCATGGGAACAAATGGAAAGTATAGCTCCCTGTTCGATAACAATGGCCTCCCCACCAAGAAGAAAAAAAATTATTATTTCCCTCAGTTTTCCTGAGACATCCCTGCACATCACATCAAATGTAATATATTTCAGTTCTTTCCATTTCAAGAAACATTCCAGGCAAATCACTTACCCACTATTTGGCAGATCCCTGGTGATTATTCCTTCTTCTTCTTCTTTTTTTTAATCAGTTATGCTGGAAACGTTATCTTTTAATCATCTACTACAGAGTGGATCCCCACTTGGTAGTATACTGCCTACACCCTCTGTATATGGTGTTAATATGTGTATTAAGATGATTATTTTTGTGTGTTAGCAGGGATTGAAAATGTCCGCGTGTTTGTCATTGTTCACTAAATCCTCTAAGTCAATTGCTAATTATAAGAGCTTGTAACTTTAGGGACTTAGCTGATGAATCCAACTGAACTGTCAGCTTTTTCGGGCTAGACTGGATATATGAAGAATCTCCATCCTAATTGCTTTAATTAATGAACGCAGAAATAAGGCGGCCCATAGAGAGAATGCTGCAAGATCTTTACAGCATGATTGCCACACATGGTAACAGATTAATAATAATCTGCTCCTGATGGGCACTTGGAATATCAATTGGTGTACTTTTATGGGATACCTACCATTTTATAATGCATGGGGATAAAAAGAAAGTGCCTGACGTGTCCCCAGTTCTGAAAGGGCTTATAATTTTATTGAGAAACAAGCCTCAAATGTATGAAACAAATTGAGAATAAATAAGAATTTTATGGTAAAATAATTTTAGAGAAAGGAGATATCATTTTTGGAGTATGGTTGCTTCACAGGCATTTTATAGCCACAGGGGCTCGGGAGGGATTTAAGGAGAGGCCAGGGCCCACTTAACCTGAATCAGATGGTTGGTCCTGTTATTGGTATTTTTACCTAAGCACCTTTGCCACAAATATTTTTGCCTTGTAACTATTTTTTATAAGGTAATTTTGCTATAAAATATAAAATCACATGAAGAAAGAGGGGCATTGATTAAAAAGAGCATAATGAAACATAAAAAGTGAATAACAAGATTTAAAAGGCTTGATTGAAAATACTTGAATACACTTAAAATGAATGGTATAGTTGGCAGTTCTGCACAAATAACTGATTTTATTTTATGGATTGTACCTAACCATTCATCTTCACAGTTGTTTGTTCATAGTATTATACTTTGTTGTTGTTGTTATTATTGTTAGTTGATTTGTCTCCCTATTCAGCACTGCACTTTTTTCTTTTTTTTTTTCTTTGCTGAAATTTCTTCCCTCACTAAGAGAGGTACTAGTTCCAGATACTAAAAGGCACATTTGTCACTGAGCTTTATACTATCTCATGAAAACCTTATGCACTGCCCCCCCCGCCCTTGGCATATTGTCACATGTCCACTGATGGACATTTCAACATTCTATGGAGAATGTGCATTCAAGTCTATATACCACTATGAGGACCATTATGGGAGGTAAGATGAATATAATATAAAAATTGGAGTACTCCATCAGTGGAGAAATGAAACCAAACTGTCAACCAGTTGTTTTTTCTCTTCTACAGCCAAGTTACCATATAGCCTATTAGTTATGTAACAGAAATATTTGCAGCAAAAACGCTTGTGGCAAAGATGTCTACGGGAAAGATGCTATTGGTGAAAATACCCAACACGGGTTCAATCACTCCCCTTAAAACTGCCAAGTTCTTGGATGTGAGGATGATCTGGTTGTGACATGTCATCCCATTGATTGCCAAGGTTGATTTGGATGATCTGATTGGCTACACAGGTGTCCCCTTTCTCTCTCACTGCTCCAACTGTGCCCCTCCTGAAACTGTAGGCTCAGGCAAAGAGAACAACCCTCTCAATAGAGCTTCACTCAAAAGTATATAAGTAGTTGTACTTCCTTGCTAGAACTTCCAAACAAGCACTCAAGGTCCATTTGTAGAACGTAGGGTAGTCAAGCTTCCAAGACCCCAGACTCATCCAAATGAGGTGCTGCCTGTGGCAGTCTGCTTTTCTTTAAAACAAAACAAAAACTGCCAAGTTCTTTCCTCCATCTTTGTACTTGTTCTTCCCTATGTGTGGACTGTTCTTGCTCCAGCTCTTCAAACATCTGCCTCCCTCTCTCCACTTAGATCTGAGCTCTAAAATTAGCTTCAGAGAGTCATCTCTCTGTCACCATATCTAAAGGGACACAACGTGCCTCTCACATCCTGTGTGTTTTTCACTGCTATTCTTGGAAGCCCTTCTTCTATGGTGTGAGCTCCGACAAGCAGAGACTAGTTTTGCCCATCCTTGAAGCCCAAGTGCGTGACAGATCATGGGCATTTTAAAAACATCAGTTGAATAAATGATTTGTCAGATATGGATATTTTATTGGAAAAAGCAGGAGTTTACTCTGGTTAATTTAACCAAAAGGGAATTACATGAAATTTTCTCTTGTGTGGTTGGAGAACCATCTTGGGAGCAGGCAGGAAACAGTCTAGTCTAGAGGACTTGGAGGTGGGAACTGCAGCACCGAGCTCGTGGCAGGGGGCATCTGGTCAGGACACAGATGTGGGGTCAGTTAACACAAACTGCATATTTGTCCTTGAACACTTAGAGGATTTTTATTTCCATATAAAAAAATATAAGCAGATAGGAATCAAACCAAGTCCCAGTAGAGAAAGCAGATATAGTATCGTGTGCTTGTATTATGGGGAAAGCTGCTTCTGGGAAAACATTCATTATTATCCAAAGATTGGTCAGACTAAAGGACTACAGTGGTTCTGAAAAAGTTTGCAGACTAACTGAAGTCAATTAATCCATCAACAGATAAAGGTATAGTACAATTGGAGAACTGGTGTAGTTCCACTAACTTTAGTTACTTGGGACAGATGGAGCAAACCTAAACTATTACCTGGTAGTTAATTATGACTGAGAAGGCATTATATTATTCCAGTTGTTTTGAGTCTTTTAAAAAAATGCTTGTTTTCAGACTTCTGTGTATTTTGTTTTTTTTTTTAAAAGAACTCATAGTGTAAAGTGTAGGGTTCTGTTTTCTTTCAAACAAGGTGGAATTCCTAATATAATTATGCCCTAAGTTGGTCAGAAAAGATCTACAATTTCTGGCCAACATTTGCTTGCTCAACACTTATTTCCATTCTTCTGGTGACAGTTCCTTGATTTTTCCTTTGGGGCAATCCCTCCTCTTCCCATATCATCACCCAGAAATAGATTTGTAGAGTCTGAGAGCAGAAAAAGATCATATGTATTATTTTCTTACCTACCACATTCAAGACTAATGCGTAATTTTGAGTGTCTAGGTGCTGAAAGTTCTTATCTGCATTTTTTCCTTTTCAGATACTTGTCAACCAATTAATCCTGGGCAATCCAGTGATTAGAAGTGGGGAGGCCTATAGCTGTAGTGAGACCATCAAAACAAGAATATGTGGGCTAACCCTTTCAGTGATAAAATAGCACTGGGAGTGGAAATCACATTTACAATTAGCCCTGTGGGAAAAACATAAAGAAAGTGAGGCTTAAAAAAAAAAAAAAAAAAAGTGTGGGTGTGATAGATAACAGTTGAGATATTGGAGAGAAGGCAGTGATCTGTGCCATGAAGTTGTGGTTCTTTAAATATTCAAGTGGTGTTTTATGCTTATATTTAAATATGAACACAAAGAATTTATGTTAAAAATATTTCTAAACTAAAGGATATTAGTGTATAATTTTATATGCATGTATATACATGTACACATGTGTATATACATACACATACATAATTATAAAAAGGGGTCAGTTTGTTACACAGTACTCATAAATGATTTCCTTAAAGCTGTTTACTTTTGATAATGAGCAATAGGATGGTGAGGCTGGAATGTATTTCTTTCTTTTTTTTCCCTCCATTTTATTTTATTTTATTTCTTTTCAGTGTTCCAAAATTCATTGTTAATGCACCACACCCAGAACTCCATGCAATAGGTGCCTTCCATAATACCCACCACCAGGCTCACACAACCACCCACCACTCTCCCCTTGGAAACCCTCAGTTTGTTTCTCAGAGTCCACAGTCTCTCATGGTTTGTCTCTCCCTCCAATTTCCCCCATCTCACTTCTCTCCATCTCCCAATATCCTCCGTGTTATTCCTTATGCTCCATAAGTAAGTGAAACCATATGATACTTGACTCTCTCTGCTTGACTTATTTCACTCAGCATAATCTTTTCCAGTCCCATCCATGTTGATACAAAAGTTGGGTATTCATCCTTTCTGATGGAGGCATAATACTCCATTGTATATATGTGCCATATCTTCTTTATCCATTCGTCTGTTGAATGACATCTTGGTTCTTTCCATAGTTTGGTGACTGTGGCCATTGCTGCTATGAACATTGAGATACAGATGACCCTTCTTTTCACTATGTCTGTATCTTTGGGGTAAATACCCAGTAGTGCAATTTCAGGGTCATAGGGTAGCTCTATTTTTAATTTCTTAAGAAATCTCCACACTGTTTTCCAAAGCAGCTGCCCCAACTTGCATTACCACCAATGGTGTAAGAGGGTTCCCCTTTCTCCACATCCTCCCCAACACTTGTTGTTTACTGCCTTGTTAATTTTGGCCATTCTAACTGTTGTAAGGTGGTATCTCAATGTGGTTTTGATTTGAATCTCCCTAATGGCTAATGATGATGAACATTTTGCCACATGTCTGATAGCCATTTGTATGTCTTCTTTGGAGAAGTGTCTGTTCATGTCTTCTGCCCATTTTTTGATATGATTATCTATTTTTTGTGTGTTTGAGGAGTTCTTTATAGATCTTGGATATCAGCCATTTGTCTGTAGTGTCATTTGCAAATATCTTCTCCCATTCCATGGGTTGTCTCTTTATTTTGTTGACTGTTTTCTTTGCTGTGCAGAAGCTTTTGATCTTGATGAAGTCCCAAAAGTTCATTTTCACTTTTGTTTCCTTTGCCTTTGGAGACATGTCTTGAAAGAAGTTGCTGTGGCCGATGTGGTAAGAGGTTACTGCCTATGTTTTCCTATAGAATTTTAATAGATTCCTGCCTCACGTTGAGGTCTTTTATCCATTTTGAGTCTATCTTTGTGTATGGTGTAAGAGAATGGTCAAGTTTCATTCTCCTACATGTAGCTGTCCAATTTCCCAGCACCATTTATTGAAGAGAATGTCTTTTTTCCACTGAATATTTTTCCCTGCTTTGTCAAAGATTATTTGACCATAGAGTTGAGGGTCAGTACTGTGGCAGGATACAAAACCAATGTACAGATATCAGTTGCTTTCTTATACACTAACAATGAAAATATAGAAAGGAAAATTAGAGAATCGATTCCATTTACTATACACCAAGAACCATAAGATACCTGGGAATAAACCTAACCAAGGAGGTAAAGAATCTGTACTCTAGAAACTATAGAACACTCATGAAAGAAACTGAAGAGGACACAAAAAAATGGAAGAGCATTCCATGCTCATGGATCGGGAGAATAAACATTGTTAAAATGTCTATATGCCTAGAGCAATCTATACTTTCAATGCCATCCTGATCAAAATTCCACCAGCATTTTTCAAAGAGCTGGAACAAACAATCCTAAAATTTGTATGGAACCAGAAGAGACCCTGAATTGCTATGGAAAATTAAAAAATTAAAAAAGAAAAAACTGATTGCCTGATTTCAAGCTTTACTACAAAGCTGTGATCACCAAGACAGCCTGGTACTGGCACAAAAACAGACACATAGACCAGTGGAACAGAGTAGAGAGCCCAGATATGGACCCTCAACTCTATGGTCAAAAAATCTTTGATAAAGGAGACTAGAATGTATTTCTAAGGGTATTCTTAGGTGCCTGTGTTTGGCCAGTTTTCATTTTCATGGATTGAAAAGTTGTTTTTGAAAAAGTGGTTCATATAGCATTTCCCTTGAGAGAATTAGGAAAATAAAAGACAAAATTCAGAATTTACAAAAACCTTGGGAAGGCAGCAGTAATGTCCTATTAAAGTCAATTCAGAATATGTCTATGAAAGTACAGTGCATTTATTGAGCTCTTGCTACATGCCCGGCATCCCCTTGACACTATATCTGCACTGGCAAGCCAAGTCTGAAAGAGGCATTACTTTGGACCTCTCTCTTCCATAGTAGGTAGATTTCAACCTGTGCTCTGATAAACCACTTCATAATCGACTTGGACTATAATCCCTTTGGGAAGAAGTATGTTCACCCAAATTAATTAAGCCCAAATGAGGATCTTAAGATCAACCTAGTAACAAATCTTTTTTTTTTTTTTTTATCCTAGTAACAAATCTTAGTAGAACTTCAGAAAGCCTTCATAGAGAAGGTAACCACAATTCATTCCTTTTTTTCTTTTTTTTAAGATTTTTTTATTTACTTATTTGACAGAGAGAGAGAGAGTAAAAGCAGGGGGAGCAGCAGGCAGAGGAAGAAGCAGGTTCCCCATAGGGCAGTGAACCCAGTGTGGGTCTCAATTCCGGGACCCTGAGATCATGACCCAAGCCAAGGCAGATCCCAATCAACTGAGCCACCCAGGTGCCCCAACAGTTCATTTCTTCTGAGTACACAGCAAGGAGGCCAGGCATATATATTCAGCTTCAGACGTTTTCCTTAATACTAAAAAGGACCACCTGCACCTGAGTATCAGGGGATAAAAGTAAGATGAGGTGAGAGCAAGGATATAGAATCATCAACAAAGATTTGAAAAGCCAAAACCCTGGTTGGGGGCATTGATTGCATGCATCACAGAAGAAGAGAGTGGACTAGATGGCTTTTTTGTGTGATTGCATCCACACTTGGTAAATTATGAAAGCATGCCAATGTCATCTCTACTATTTGTTTCCTTTTTTAACCAATAAAAAACGTATTAAATATATCTTCTTTACATTGATTTTCTGAGATTTTGATTGCTTATTTCGTCTTCCTTTCTCTAAATGAGAGTTTTAAATTCCTTTGATGGCCTTAACTTATTTTCAATAATCATTTCAGAGCACAGTCATCTTGACCCTCTCTTACCATTTTGGATTTTTTAATCCTCCCTCCCCCACTCCCACCTCTAGAACATGTCTTTTGAATATCCAGGCTCCCCAGACAGTGTCCTGTGCAGCCAATGGTGATTCTTTTAAATCCCCACCTTTATTTCTCATCAGGGTTGTCTGTACAATTTACACAGGAAAGCTCCCTCAGGAAGGCAAAATGGTACTGGCCTAAATTATAGCTGTATTCCCTGCAGCATAAAAGGTGCTCAACACAGATTGAATCCATGAATGAGCAAATAAGTAACTGAATAGTGTTGGCTGGGGAACCTTGTAGCCAGTGTCTCTTGGATACAAATTAATTCAGTGCACATTGTGGTCAGTCTTTTTCCCTTGCGGGCAACAGAAACTGACTCTAGTTAGATTAAGTAAAATAAAGGAAATTATAGGAAGGAGATCGGTTATCAGGGGTAGTTAGGGGTGAGGTCAGATTGGTTCTGCTGCATGTGTTTGTACAGCTCATGAGCTAAGAATAATTTTTACATTTGCAAAGAGTTGAAAAATTCAAAACAAAAAGAGTAGTTCCTGACATGTGAAAATTATATGAAATTCAGATTTCAGTGCCCCTAAATAAAGTTTTACTGAACACAACCATGTCCATTTGATTATTTTCTACAGCTATATTTACACCACCACAACACAGTGGTGGAATTGTGACTGAGGCACTATGGTCAGCAAAGCTTAAAATATTCACTACCTGGCCCTTTATGGGAAAAAGTTTGCCAGTTCCTAAATTAGCTCATGATATCCAAGCTGGGCGATCAGAGCTTAGGGAATTCAGAAACCAGGGAACTATTGGGAATCTAGATAGCAGAAAGAGACTGGCATTTAGGCTGCCACCATCAAACCAAATCTGTTCATCCTCATCAGTATTTCCTTGAGCACCATTTTCAAAATCTAGAAACAGAGAGCCTGAGTGGCCTGCTTTAGGTTACGTGTCCACTCCTTGACTGTAGTGATGGGGATGGAGAAAACCTTGATTAATGTAACTATCATACAGAAAGTTAACAAAAAGAGCAGATGTTCACTACAGTACTTGAACAGCAATGCCAAGATAAAATCATAGCCGAGTCCCTTCCTGTATCCTTCCAAAGATAAACAGAAGCTGTTTGCTACCTGGTCACATTCAGAGGTTGTTGAGCAGTGGTGGGCACACACCTGACACTGTGACCTCTTGTCATTAAGATTGAGCAGCCGCCTCATTACCTAGTGTGCTCTCATTCATCATAAGTGTCAACTTTCATCTCTGCAGCTGCATTTTGCCTAAGATGATCATACCCAGTGATGCCCCATCTCATGCTAAAGTGGCAGAGCACCAAGGAAAGCATGGGTACTTAAAAAAATTTAGTTTGATTTTCCCAATCAAGTTTTAGAACTGTTATAAATCACTTTCTAATGAAGTTAAACTGAAGATGTCTAATAAGACTAACAGAGGAATCATTGCCTGTCTGCAAAGGTGAAAGAAGGTGGTGGTGGAAAGAATGAGGCTCATCGGAGTGATGTCTTCAGTGTGTCCAGCCTTAACCCTCATGTGTTATTGCCATGAAATTAACAGCACCAGTCAGTGACCATGGGAAGGCCTATGGAGCAATAGTTTTCAGCACAAAAACCATTTTGCTATTGTTCTTGTGAGAAGTTCATGTTAAGCAGACTAATGCGTATTTGGGTAATGCCCAAAGGTGAAAAATGTGAAACTGAATTTTACTAAAAAAATTAAGTGTAATAAAAGGTTTGGATATTGGTAAATTACCTTCCAGTGTGAGGGTCAGTCCCCCCCACCGCCCCATCAAAAAAAAAAAAAAAATACAACTTCTATAGAGCTCATATGCAATGGTTGTAGAAAATGGGTCTGTGTGTATGGTGTTCATGTACTTGTGTGTCTTATGTATAGGATGTAAAATATTTGGCATTTGTCAACCTTTTTCTGGGTTCCAAAAGAAGAGAAACATCTTAAGTGTCTTTTTGGGGAGGAAATAAATATAGATCTATATGTGGGGGTAGCTTTTTGTTTTGAGTCTTCTTGTTTATCGATCTCTTTGTTGTCATTTGGATGTTTTTGAATAGAGGAGAGGCTTTTGAAAATTTGAGGAATTGCTACAGGAATGTTTCTGGGTATTTTTCCTTCAAATCAAGGATATGAAATGAAGAAAATGCTCTTTAAAAGCCATCTGTTGATACTGAGGAAAATATTTCTACCCAACCTAGAACACCTTTGGGAGAGGCCCCAGCAGCTACTTCTCTGAAGGAGAGAAGCTAAGTTAGACATTCTGGAAAAGAGTGCGAAAGAGACAAGAAAGGTAGGCATGTGACTGGCCAGTCTGGACTCGGAGGATGTCCTCCCCCGCACCCTCCCCCCCCCCGCCCCAGTCACTAGAAGGGGTCTCTGTGTTTAAAAAATTCATCAATGTGACAAAGGCCGGAATACTAATTAAGTGTTTTTAGCATAATAGAAAATCAATTTTAATTGTCCCAAATGGAACCATTGTTTACAGTTACAGATGGCTGCCAGGCAGTACCTGGAGAAAATAAATGAGTCCAGGGCATAGGGAATTGTTTTCAATTCCTAGGAGCATTTCAGGAAAGGCATTAGAGTCTTCAACCTAGGAGGGCTGTTGCACAGAAAACAGATTACCTATAAAGTCTGCAAAGTGGTGTTTTTCATTAGGACTATGCAGCCAGAGCTGTCTTCTTTTTCCACATTCTCTTCTCCCTCCTGGTGGTTCCCTAGGAGGAGTACACACTCAGAATAGTTGTTCATGGATCAAAAACAACACCAGAAACAACCTCCACAACCTCCCCCAACAGCCACCAAGTTACAATTCCTTGTACGTGCATACCCAGGGCTTTCTCACCTCTAAACCAACTTTTACTTCGTCCTAGGCAATGTCTTCCTTAAGAATAATGAAATGGGGGCACCTGGGTGGCTCAGTGGGTTAAAGCCTCTGCCTTCAGCTCAGGTCATGATCTCAGGGTCCTGGGATCGAGCCCTGCATCAGGCTCTCTGCTCAGCAGGGAGCCTGCTTCCCTTCCTCTCTCTCTCTGCCTGCCTCTCTGCCTACTTGTGATCTCTGTCAAATAAATAAAATCTAAAAAAAAAAAAAAAAAAAAAAAAAGAAGAAGAATGAAATGGATGCCCAGCTACCCTGCACCTACCTTCACAAATTAACACTGCTTTCCATTAGTGAGCCCTTGAAGGCCACACTCAATCCTCAAGGTGTACCTCAAAGACCACTTCTGACCTGATCCCTTCGCTAGGCATTCTCTTGATTCTCTGAACTTCAGGACATAATCAGTCTTTCTTTTACTGGACCTCATCTTTCCTATCTATAGTTATATGCATATTTATCTTCTAACTAGTCTAGAAATTCCTCAAAAACAATACCTCATTTTAGTAATGAGCTAAACCCAGCTCTTCACTATTTACCTTGTGCCTTGAGTGACTAGCTTAATCAGTTTCCTCAGTAGTAGGATGTGAATAACGATAGTGTCTGGGGTGAGTATTAATAAGTTACTCTAAATGCAGCTTCTACCAAAAGCTCTGGTGTGTACTTTGAACTCAAACAAGGCAGCTGATAATACTATTTTATTATTGAATTATAATTGACATATAAATTGCTTTCAGGTACATAAGATAGTTGATTCACTGTTTTTATATATTATGAAATATATAAAATAGGTCTAGTTATTGTGTATCACCACACAAAGTTATTTCCTTTTGACTATATTCCCTCTGCTATACATTATATCCTAGTGAGTTGTTTATTTTATAACTGGAAGTTTATACCTCTTAATCCCCTTCACCTATTTGCCTGCCCCCCCCCAACCTCCCCAATCTTCTCTGGCAACCACTAGTGTGTTCCCCAGATGTAGGAGTGGGTTTGTGTTCTATTTTGTTTGCTTTGTTTTTATAGATTCCGTGTATAAGTGAAATCATACAGTATTTTTTTCTTTCTGTGACTTATTTCACTTAGCATAATAGCTTGTAGGTATATCCATTTGCCAAAAATGGCAAGATTTCATTCTTTTTGTGGCTGTATAATATCCCTCTGTGTGTGTGTGTGTGTGTGTGTGTGTGTGCGTGTGTCTCCCCTTTTCCACCTTCCTCAAAAATGTTTATCTTCACTTCTCCTCCTCCAAACACACACATACCACATCTTCTTTTTATACTCATCTATTGATAAACACTTAAATTGCTTCCATATCTTAGCTTAGTTATTGTGAGTAATGTTGCAATGAACACAGTAGTACATACATCTTTTTGAATTACTGTTTTCATTTTCTTTGGGTAAATACCCAGTAGTGGAATTAAAGGATCATATGCTAATTGTATTTTTTATTTTTTCGAGGGACCTCCTTACTGTTTCCTACAGGGGTTGCACCAACTTACATTCCCACCAGCATTGTCTGAAGGTTCCTTTTTCTCCACATCCTCGCCAACACCTGTTATTTCTTTTCTGTTTTAGCCATTCTGACAAATGTGAGGTCGTATCTCGTGATTTTGATTTGCATTTCCCTGATTAGTTGTGTTGAGCATCCTTCCATATGTTTGTTGGCCATGTTATATCTTCTTTTGGAAAAATGTTTATTGAAGTCCTCTGCCAGTTTTTTTAATCAGGTTTTTTGTTTTTGTTTGTTTGTTTGTTTTGTTTTTGTTTTTGGTCATTGCATGTTGTGAGTTCTTTATATATTTTAGGTATCGACCCCTTATTGGATATATAATTTGCAAGCATCTCCTTCCATTCAGTAAGCTGGCTTTCCATTTTGTTGATGGTTTCTTTCATTTGCTGTGCAAAAGGTTTTTTAGTTCGACATAGTTCCATTTGTTTACTTTTGCTTTTGTTGATCTTGTTGGAGGAGACAGATATGTAGATATAGATATAGCTTAGACTGGCATCAGAGAAGTTACCGCCTATGTTTTCTTCTAGGAGTTTAATGGTTTCAGATGATATATTTAAGTTTTTAATCCCTCACAGTTTCAGGTGTTACATTTACATGTTTAATCCTTTTTGAGCTTATTTTTATATATGGTAGAAGAAGGTGATCCAGTTTCATTCTTTTGCATGTAGCAGGCCAGTTTTCCTAGTATCATTTATGGAAGAGACTGTTCCCATTATATGTTCTTGACTCCTCTATAGTAGCTTAATTGACCATGTAAGTGTGGCTTTATTTCTGGACTCTCTATTCTGTTCTATTGATCTATGTGTCTGTTTTTTGTGCCAGTTCCATACTCTTTGGACTATTACAGCTTTACAGTACATCTTAAAATTTGGGATTGTGATACCTCCAGCTTTGTTCTTCTTTCTCAAGATTGGTTTTGATTGGTTTTGCTGTTTGGGGGTCTTTTTTTAATTCCACACAAATTTTAGTATTCTTTGTTCTGGTTTTGTGAAAAATGATATTGGTATTTTTCTAGGATTGCTTTGGGTAGTATGGACATTTTACAATATTAATTCTTCCAATCCATGAGCATGGAATATATTCTTACCTATATGTGTCATCTCCAATTTCTTTCATCTGTGTCTTATAGTTTTCAGAGTACAGGTCTTTCACCTCTTTGGTTAAATTTATTCATAGGTATTTTATTCTTTTTAATACAAATGGAAGTGGAAATGTTTTCTTAATTTCTCTTTCTGATAGTTGGCTATTAATGTATAGCAGTGCAATAGATCTCTGTATGTTTGTATCCTGCAAATTTACTGTATTTATTTGTCCTAATTCATTTTTAGAGGAGTCTTCAGGGTTTTCTGTGTGGTATGATGTCATCTGCTAATAGTGACAGTTTTACTTCTTCCTTTCCCATTTGGATGCCTTTTATTTCTTTGTCTTGCCTAATTGCTGTGGCTAGGACTTCCAATACTATGTTGAATAGAAGTGTTGAGAGAGAACATCCTTGTTTTGTGTCTCATTTAAAGGAAAAGCGTTCAGTTCTTCACCATTGAGTAAGACATTAGCTGTGGGTTTGTCATCTATAACCCTATTTTGTCGAGGTTGTGGCCCCTCTGTGCACACTTTGTTGAGAGTTTTTATCATAAAAGGATGTTAAATTTTGTCAAATGATGGGTGTTTTTTTGTGTTCATTGAGATGATTATATGATTTTTTATCCTTTGGTTCATTACTGGCATATCATGTTGATTGGTTTATCCTCGCATTCCTGGGATGAATCTCACTTTAATGTACTATTGGATTTAGTTTGCTACTATTTTTTATTACCTTTTTATCTTTTTTTAAAAAATATTTTATTTATTTATTTATTTGAAAGGAAGAGAGAGAGAGAGCAAGAGAGAGTGCAAAAGCAGGGAGTGGGGGAGAGAGAAACAGACTCCCTATAGAGCAGGGAACCCAATGCAGGGCTCAATCCCAGAACAATGGGATCATGAACTGAGACAAAGGCAGCCACTTAACTGACTGAGCCACCCAGTGCCCCCTTTTTTCCTCTTTTCTTTGAAGAAATAATTTGAGCATATAACATATAAAAATATGTAATTCTCCTATTAAAAAATACCAGAGAGGGACAAAAATGAGGTTGGAGATAGTGGTTCACTCTAGGTTACTTTTGGAATAGGTTGGCTTAAAGCAGTAGTTAGAAGGACCTCTTGCATCAGAATATGTAAATATTTCAGATGCCTACTGAATAAGATTTTCTGGACTAGGACCCCACATATCTGCCTCTTTAATAAACTTCACATTTACTAAGTGGTGAAGCCCAGATGCTGTCTTTCATATGCATGTTTGATGTTTCATTTCTTTTCTAATCAGAGGGTTCTTGGTTGGGGTGGCTATGGCCAGTCAGTGCCCCAGTCCTATTTCTGGTCATTACAGTAAGGATAATTGATTTTTCAGAGAATCTCCTGAAGTTCTTGGGCACTGTTCCCAGGACTCCTGTGAAAGTCCTATAGGACTATCTTATTTGTAGAATTTAATAATGAACATAAATCACTGCATGGTACAATATAAATCCAGAATGAGCCCAACTTTGATGTAAGTGTATACCATGATTAAAAGAGCCAGTGAGAACGTTTGCCTCCTGTGCCACTCAAAGGAATACTTTCCATAAGACATAAGCACTTGCTTTTATTCTCCAGAGTCCTTTTCAGTGAAACTTTGCTTAGTTTTTAATATCTCTAAAACTCAGTTGGTCTTTAGGAGTTAGCTGAGTTTTTTCACCCTTGAATTCAAATTATAAATCTTAATTCATAGAGGATATCTACTGTAGCAGATAGGCCTGGCCTGAATATTGTTTTTGTGGGAACTTAGGCAAGTTATTCAACCTTTCTGATCCTCATTCTATGTGTAAAATGGGGATACTGATTGATACCCAAAGGGTATTGTGAAAATTAAGAATCCATATGAAAGAAAAATGCTCAAAAGATGTTAGTGCCTGTTCTTTTGAAACACAAGTACAGTATTAGATGGAGAAGAAAAAGATAACACATTTTCTCTTTTTTTTTTTTTAAAGATTTTTAAAAATTTATTTATTTGACAGACAGAGATCACAGGTAGGCAGAGAGGCAGGCAGAGAGAGGAGGAAGCAAGCTCCCTGCTAAGCAGAGAGCCCTATGCAGGGCTTGATCCCAGGACCCTGGGATCATGACCCAAGCTGAAGGCAGAGGCCTTAACCCACTGAGCCACCCAGGCACCCCACACATTTTCTCTTAACTGAAGTTTTCTCATCTTGAGGTCTACTGACACTTTGAACCAGCTCATTCTTTGTGTGTGTGTGGGTGTGGGTGTGTGTGGGTGTGTGGGTGTGTGGGTGTGTGTGTGTTGCATGTATGTTGGGGAGGCAGGGGATGGGAAGAGACAGAAGTTTGTGTTGTGCATTGTAGGTGGTTTAGGAGCATCCCAGGCCTCCACCCAGTGAATTTAAGTAGTGCCCTTTCTCCTGGTTCTGACAACAGAAATGTTTCCAGGCACTGTCAAATGTTTCCTGGGGAGCAAAGATCACTTCACTAAGAAGCTCTGTCTTAGCAGTTTGTCTGTGATTTTAAGGCATTAAAGGATAAAATAAGACTCAGAAATCAATACTTGCTAATATTTTATCAAACTAACATCAGAAGGGACATTAAAGCATTACCTAGGTATAATGGTTATCTGTTGCAATAATTCCCCAGAATTATGAAGTCTCAGAGTGCGATTAGGGTATAGCAAGGGAAGCTGACCTGCCACCTGGAGAAGTCACATGTAATTGATGATTTAACTGCATGAAAGGCTTAGATTCTCAGACTTGAAAGGCCATATGCTCTCAGCCTTGCTTATTTCCTAGATCTTACTGACCTAGGGCCAAATGTTCCTTGTTGCATAAACTAGGAGGCAGTGACTCTTTCATGAGACAGATATAAAAATTAGATGGTTAGTTCACTCATTTGTAAAGAGAAATAAAATTATCAAGACTACCTTTGCTAAATTTGGTGTGACCAGTGCAGTTGATCTCTAAAACAAAGTAGGGGAAGCCAGATTTCTGAAGTTACCTGGTGAGCATGCAGTGAGAACAAAGGGCGTGTATTGAAGAACCAGAGGGTTGGATGGCATCAAGTCCCCAGACCCCACAAATGAACCCCACAGTGGGGATGTGTACCAGTGAGGCCCTTGTGAGTTCTTTGATGGGTCTTGCCAACATTGTCTCAACAATCTCTTTTCTTTGCTTCCATTGATGACTAAGACACAGAATTTCAACATTTTTCCAATCAGATTTAACTCGGTCCTGTTTAACTTAGAGCCTTGCTATTTCCATTGAGATGACTTAGTGAATCTCTTGTTTTATAAGAGAACCTTAATTTTAGGTTGCTGAGAGGCACCTCTCTGTAGATCCTGTTCACCTTCTACCACTTAGAACATCAATCTCTTTGTGGCCAGCCTCACTGGAGTACCCTGATCCTGTCTGAAATTCCTTTCACAGACATGGCTGTGGCAGCTTTCTCACTCTGTGACTCTCTTGGCATCATGGTCACAGGGCATGACAAGACAGGAGACAATGGATAAGTCAGGGTTGCCTAAATCACACTGAGACTCCAACTGTCCTGTTTCCTTTCCTTTTGGTAAAACTGAGGCAGAGTCCACAAGTGTTTTGTTGTCATTTTTTATTTGTTTTAATTTCACAGACGTTGTTTTGCACTTCCTTTACATATAGTTAGTAAATATTAATAAACATGTAGAGAATGGAGAATAAATTTTATAAATAAATTAATGCTTGATATTGTTAAAACAGTATTATTTATTGATACTAGTGCTGCTTATTTTTAGGGCTTATAGGGGTCAGGCATTAACACTTTACATGGATTACCCTAATTCATCTTCATAATGGTTCAATAATTCAGAATTCTTTTATCCTCAGACTTTAAGTGAAGCAATTGTCCCAAGTTTATGTAGCTGATGTGACAGAGGAGGGATTTGAACAGGTGCCCAAAATGCAGATTTAAGATGGCTCTGGATCCTTGCAGCTAAGTACCCCCAAGAGAGAACAGCTTGGTGTGATCCTTTCTTCAGAAAGAGTCCTCATAGTCTCCCACTGGAGAACGTTTGTAGCACTTCCAAGGGGTGGGGGAATTCTAACTATACCAATGAAAGTTCTACACCATCAAACCCCAGATGGAGATAGCTCCAAGTAAATGTGATTTGATAGCCCCTGTGCAAAGTGCATCAGAAAGCGTCATAAAAAGGCTTTCTCATTCTGCCTGGCATGGCCTGGGTGTTCCCTGTCACCTTATGTAATTCAGGCATGGTAGGCTTTACGCAAGAGGATAAAAAGGTATCAGCCACGGTGTTCTTTCCCGTCTTCCTAGGAAAAGATTGCACATCTAAGATTCCTACTCTTGACTTTACCTTGCTCCTGTCACTAAGCCATTAACTCATTGACATTAAAATGCTAAGAGAAACACCTCAGAGCTTGTTGGACTTTTCAAACGTCAAAATTATAATATTGCAGCTGCCAGATCTGGTTTCCTGTAGCTTATGTTTTGGCTAAAAGACCAACATCGGCCAATCAAACTCTGAGAAGCCAGGGGAATTCAAAATTATAGCTGCCCAAGTAGAAATTATTAAGATGATTTTCAGTATATGGAAAATAATTTTCATGTAATACTTCTGAATATAAGTTAATGAAATAAGTTTTTAATTTTCCTTAGTGAAAAATGGACCTCTGATTAATGTTAAGGTTTAGATGGCTATTTTTAACATTGGTCCTTTAAAAAAATCATTAAAAAACTGCCATTCATAACTCTCATTCATGAAATAATTTTGAGTACTTTCCCTTTATTAACCCACTTAATTGAATCTTCATAGAACTTTGCTAAGGAGACACTATTCTCAGCCCAGTTTTGCAGTAAAGGAAACTAAGTCTGGAGAAATTAAGTGACTGCTCAGCTAAAAAATGACAATGAATACTACAATCCAATTTTTTTCTTGTTGTAAATGTAATAGTCTTCATGAAACCAAGCTACCTCTCAGAGCCTAGAAGTGTTTTATAATAAAATTGATATTTAGCCATTATATTTCCCTTCCTTTTGGATCTGTAACCTGGGCTGAGTCTAGAACCTTTGTTCTTATATAGAACTTGTAATGTTGCTTTACATCCAACTCAAATAATAGTCATTCATTTACTCCTAGTTACCTAGGACAGGGGTCAGAGAGGCCATAGATAACTCCAATTATCTGGAGTTCAATTCACTGGTTGGAGATAACTCCAACCAGTGAATCAAAATTAGGATCATTTCTTGATGATCCAGGAATCATACTATCATTTTGTGCCTCAGTAATGTTAGGCATTTATATTTGTTGGTGTGGGCTGCCATAACAAAATGCCATAGAATGGATGCTTTAAACAACAGAAATTTATTTCTTGCAGTCCGGGAAGGTGGGAAGTACAGAGAAAGACGCTGGCCCAGTTTCTTCCTGATGAGAGCCCTCTTCCTGACTCGCAGATGGCTGCCTTCATTCAGTATCCTCACAATGGCAAGAGAGAGAGCTCTGGGGTGTTAGTTCCTCTTTTTTTTTTTTTTTTTTAAGATTTTATTTATTTATTTGACAGAGATCACAAGTAGGTAGAGAGGCAGGTGGGGGGGGGGGCAGGAAGCAGGCTCGCTGCTGAGCAGAGAGCCCAATGCGGGGCTCGATCCCAGGACCCTGGGATCATAACCTGAGCTGAAGGCAGAGGCTTAACCCACTGAGCCACCCAGGCGCCCCAGTTCCTCTTCTTATAAGGGCACTGATCCCATTATGAGGCTTCACCCTCATGATCTCATCTAACCCTAATTATCTACAAAAGGCTCACCTCTAAATATTGTCACACTGAGGGTTAGGACTTCAACATATGAATTGGTGGGTCAGGGGGGGTGGCACACAATCCAGTCTACAGTAGTACCTGGGACCTATTCATCAGTACCAGTTACCTATAAGCAATATACAAATTACTCTGCAACTTAGTAGCTCAAAACAAGACACATTTATTTTACTCATGAGTCTGTAACTTCAGAAAAGTCTGGTGGGGATATCTCAACTCTGATCTACTTTTAGTATCAGCTGGAGCAACTCAAGGACTGAACACTAACATCATCTGAAGCCTCATTCACGGACTTAGCTGGTGGTCGATGCAGACTATTGAGACCACAGTTCTACTCCATGCGAGCCTATCCATATTCTCTACCTGTGGGCTAGGTTGTGCTTCCTCAAAGTATGGCTGCTGGCTGCTAAGGGGCAAGCATCCTAAGAGTAAGATTGAGAGAGACAGGTGGAAACCATAGTCCAAGGACCCAACCTTCAGAAAAAAGCATAGCATCATTTTCACCTTACTCTATTGACTGTGGCAATCCTAATCCCCACCCAGATACAAGAAGAGGAAACATAGATCTTACCTTTTGAAGGAGAAAACATCTTTTATATCATAAGAGGAGCATGTGACATGGGCCATATTTGGAACACATCATATCCCATAAAAGCTTGGTAATCTGATTAGCCATGGTTGCTAGAACCCTGAAGGAAAGGTAATACAAGAAGGAGGCGGACAAGTACCTGCTGAATTAATAGGTTTAAGAGCCACTTTAGTGGTTAGCCAGGCGTGTGTCTGGTTTAGGCACATAAGAGTCCATCTATTTTATTAATCCTCTTAATTTCTGGTCTTCCTTGCATCACTTAGTTCTAAGTTCTGTCTTCTTTATATCCCACATTCAAATGACTCTCTGGATGTAATAAAACACCACCATGGGACTCTTAACATTTGTCCATTAAGATACAATGCATCTAAAAACCAAAATCAACTGAGACTGACCTCAATGCAAATTTACGTTCTACGCATTATTTCCTTTTTTATTTCCCAGGGGGTGTGAGGGTGTAGAAAACATGTTTCCTGGGGCCCAATTCATAGCTTGCCCTTGTCTGAGGCTTATAATGCTGTTACATAGACAATTGAGCTGTAATTGTAGCGTTCAGATTCTCATTTAAAATAGATTTCATTCCCTAGGGGAGATCATCCCAATGGCCTACTTTCCAGAGTGGGACATCAGAAATGTTCCTGTCAGCGCATAATATTGCACTTCATTGTGAAGGCAACTTGAATTTCTACTTCATTGCTGCTCATCCCTCTAATATATATAAAACTTGGGAGATTTCTAACATACCCCAGATTCTGTTTTCCTCCCACCCCGTTCCCTTCTAAATCCTGAGTAACGGGTGGGTTCTGATCCAAGTTTCATTTTTCCTGAAGAACACAGAAGGAGGTGAGAGAGTTAAATTGATAGTAGAATGATTATCTAGCTGTAATGAATAGAAAGAAGTATCAGGACAAAAATTCAGGTGTGCAAAGAATTATTTTTGAATGAATAAATTTATATACTCCTAGTTTGCACCTCATTCCACTGGATGAAAGAACCTAATGTCAAGCAGGCCAAAGTCTCTCTGCTTCCCACTTTCCCCTAGATTCCAGTGGTATAGGGACACTGACCTCAAAGCAATGGTGGTGGTTGGGGGTGGCCTCAGTCCTTGATCATCATCCTTCCATCAGGGATCCTCTTTAGATACTGCTATGCCCCTTAGAGATAAAAGAAACACTGGGTTGCCCTCTTGAGCTACTTGGGATATCTAGCAACTCAATGGGGACGAAGTTATCATCACTTTCCTATATAAAAAATCACTGAAGCCTCCCTGATTCTCAAGAATCAGTGGAGCTGGATAAAACCCCCAAGTCCCACCCACCTCCATAGGTCATGTGGACATTTATGTTCTCTGACTCCTTCTTCACACTGGAGTGTGGAACCCAGTGTCTCAACCTTGGGCTTTATTCAGGGAAGCAGTTTATATAGGGTTAGACCTGCCTTTCCCCTCTAGCCCAACTTGGTGGTCCATAAGCCTATTCAGGTTTGACTTATACTATAGCTTCTGGAATCTTCATCTAGCCCATGATAAGGGAAGAGGGTAGGATAGACTGGTTCTTGCCAATTAAATCCATTGTAATATGACTTGACCTTAGCTTTTGAAAGCCAAAATTTGACTGTCCTATTGTACTGTGCCATCCCTTCCTTGTGTACAAATTCAATCAACTTAAAAAACAAAACCAAAAAACCTAAGGTTTGGAAACATACAAATAGGCCAGAAACAGTAGTTAGTTTCCTGTGCTACTTAATCCACTTAACCTGTCCTCCCAGGATCCTGAAGTGTCCTTGGCCTATGCTCCCATTTATACCATCTTATCTGCTGCTCGTCTCTATCTGGAGACCCAAACTGCTGGACCTCAGTGCTATAAAACCTGTCCTCCTCCCCATTTCCTGAAGATCATTTTCCTGCCTCCCCCACCAACAACCTTGTACACATGCACGCATGGATACTTGGCAGTCAGAAAATTCCTGTTCAAACATTCCTTGGGCTCTGGCCACATCTGATACTTCCAGAATGCTTTACTTCTCAATTTACATTCTTTGGATTTATAGGACAAGACTCAGAGAGTGTAAGTCACATGTCAAGGTTAGAAGCCTGAAAATGGCAGAATGGCCTCCATAGCTTATTGCTATGAAGCGTATCCCACTAAAATTCGTATGTTAAAGCCCCCAGTGTCAATATATTTGAAGATGGAGCCTTTAGGACGTAGTTAGGCTCAGATGAGGTCCTGAGCTTGTGGCCCAGGGGGTTAGGGCTGTAGGAAGAGAGAGACCAGCACTGTCTTCCTGCCATGTGAGGACACAGAACAACGGCAGTTGTCTGCAAGCCAGGAAGAAGACCCTCACCAGGAAGTGAATGGGCCAGAACCTTGATCTTATATTTCTCAGTCTCTGTAAGTGTGAGAAAATAAATTTCTGTTGTTTAAGCCACAGTCTATGACACTTTGTTATGGCAGATGGAGCTGACTAATACTCAAGTTCTTCTCTGCTGAATGCTCTAGAATCTTAATTCAAATGCAGTGAGAATTCTCTATAGTAAAGAAGAGATTCTGCGTGGGAAGGGAGTCTTATCCTTTTGCATTAGTATAGGGTATACCTTTTTAGTAAATGTTAAAAGCTGGTAATGCCTATGCTTGTATATTCTCTAGGGTAAGGATTAAATATAGAATTGTTAATGATAGTTATTACAAGTAAAATTTATTTTTAAAAACAGGAAAAATATTTCTGTGCTCTCGTGTTTCTTTTTTTTTTTCTACTTAACATATTTTCTTCCCATATTTTCCCATGAGAGAGCTATTTGTCACCATTTATTTTTCACCATTTATTTCCTGTAGGGCCTTTAAGTAAAGAGGTCAGAGAAGACGAAGGAGTAGTTGACATATAGAAGGAGTTTTTTTCCAATGTGAAATTGTCCCACTCTCCTTCCCCTCTATCCTAATTAAACCTTGAACCCACCTAAGCAAGTTTCTTAGTAACCTGAAACAAATGGAGCCTAAGAGAACCTGAAGTGTTTTGCTGCTCATGTGCACTCCATTTTGCTTGACTGGACTTTAAAAGAACAATGTGGCCAGCAAAACATCTCTGAGCTGGTAGCAGGGTACACTCCTGCTGTATTCTGCCATGTGCATGAAAGACCCAAGCCAATTGCACTTAAATAATAAATGTGCCATTTGACAATATGCATCATTGAACTTCAAGGGAAATAAGCAAACCTGGGAAAACGACAAGGGAGGAGCTTTCCTGACTGTGGCACCATCAGAAGAAAAATGTTGGGGAAAGGGAGGAATTTTTTAGGATCCTAAAAGGGACTGGATTAGAAAGGTATGTCCTCTGATTCTGGCCTTTGTGGCTGTGACAGTTATAGTCACTGTCACATTAGCAGGTGGCTGGATTGGGGTGATATTAGAGAATAAAGACAGAGTCATGGAAAGGCAATGATGGGGAGAGGGAGAATTCTAGAAACATATCCTGACTTTGAGAACAAAAAAAGGATAATTAGGGGTGGTATCTCAGCATAGTGTTCTGGGTTCTACTGCCGATGCTTTTCCAAAGCAGTAAACTCTAGGTGTCTCTGGAAAAGCCCCTCTTCTTCCATCTTGTTCCCATGGAGGTCACTGACAGTACCAATGGGCTGGAATGAGTTCATTTTGGACCCTAAGTGAATTCAGAAGATGCTTTGAAGCACTGTTCACTGTTTCTCAGAAGTAATCATGAGCCATGTGTTATTAAATCTTTTGGTATTATTCAAAATGCAGTTTCTCAATCCCAGCCATTGTGGACTGAATCAGAATCTTTAGGAATAGAGTCTGGGAAACTAAATTTTTAGGAAAAGTCTGGGAAAATTGCTATGTACTCAAGTTGGAAAGCCTTTTATCCTGGGCGTTCCAGTGTCTAATACGGTCTCTGACTCCTAATAGTCACAAAATAATTACTGCTGTGAAGGAACAGATCCCATTTTGTAGCATAGTTCCTGCCTCAGGATAATATTAAATAATCTTTGATAATAGTAAATGTTTGACAATATTAAATAATCTTAAATGAATGTTTACGATAGAGTCTGGTTTGTAAGAGGTGCTACTGAATGAAAGAATCTATCCACTCAAGTAGCTAGTCATCTATCTACACATTCATTCAGCTTCTAGGATTTGGCAAGGCAGCAAACCGCTGGAAGGAGAGTCAGTAATATGAATCACAGCTGAAGGACAAAGATCTGAGTTATAAGGGGTACAGGACAAAGGCAGCAGCAGAGAAATGAGGTAGAAACTAGACTTCCTTCTGGCCCTCCATGTGCCCTGCATGAATAGCCAGAGTAGTCACTGAACCAGTAGTGGGGGAGGGGGTGGTGCTGGAGCTGTTGAGGGTGGGGTTGGGTTGAGGGACATTGAAGTACACACATGAACAGGGGCCAGGTATGGTCATCCAGAAGAGTCATGGTAGGGCCAGTAGATGGGGGTGGGGGGCGGTACGAATGAGCAGCAGGAGTAGGTCCTATAATTAGACCTGCTAACTTCTGTCAAAGCTTATCTGACCACACACCCCCTGCCAGCTTTCCAAGGGTCTCTCCAAAAGCTTTTGGGAGTGTGCTTATAGCATAGTTTAAAATTTCAGGGATACAAGAGAGAAAGCAAGACAATTATAGCAAATACAATAAACAAAACCTGTAATGTTGTTGGGTACTTCCATACCTCATGCTGCTCTGGAGGTGGAATAATATCCAAGACCTCTTCTGACCCCCAGGGTAGAGTTTATAAATAGGCTTTACCTTGGAAGTACATAGCTGAAAAGCAAGTATAAGTTTTCCCAGCATGTTTTCCCCCATTTTAATTGTAACCCATGCTTATTCTGGGAAATAGAAAAAAAAAAAAAAAAGGGAGGAGGAGGGGGGGGGAGGGGGAGGGGGAGGGGGAGGGGAGGAAGGGGAAGGAGGGGGAGGGGGAGGGGGGGAGGAGGGGGGAGGAGGAGGAGGGGGGAGGGGGAGGAGGGGGAGGAGGAGGAGGAGAGGGAGGAGGGGGAGGAGGAGGAGGAGGAGGAGGAGGAGAGGAGGAGAGGAGGAAGCAACAGCAGCAGCAGCAGCAGCAGCTTTTAAAATAATGCCTGAGTCTACCTCAGTGTACATTTTGGCATTTTTCCCCTGGTCTGCTTGCTGTATACATCCCATATGGCTATTGCCATTCTGTATGTGTGGTTTCCATTCCACCATTTTGTTTTCTCTAACTGTGTTAGAGAAATCTGTTAGTGCGTGGTTTTGATAAACAGTATAGCAGAGGTTTAGAGCATGAACTGTGGGAATCAGAAGAATCTCGGTTGGTGTATTGACTGCCACTACTGCCTGTACAATCTTGGGTTTGTTTTGTATCCTCTCTAGCCTCAGTTTCCCCTTCTGTGAAATAAGACTAAGCAGTTCCTACCACTAAGTGGTTGTGAGGCCTGAACAAAATACATAAAGCCTGTCACATAGTATGTGCCATATGGTAAAGTGCTTGAGAATACTTTTTTTTTTTTTTTAAGATTTTATTTATTTATTTGACAGAGAGAGAGAGATCATAAGCAGGCAGAGAGGCAGGCGGGGGGGTGGGGAGGGAAGCAGGCTCCCTGCCAAGCAGAGAGCCTGATGCAGGGCTCGATCCCAGGACCCCGAGATCATGACCTGAGCCGAAGGCAGAGGCTTAACCCACTGAGCCACCCAGGTGCCCTCAGACTCTGGATTCTGACCCTTCTGCCCTGTGCTGTCCTTTGATGTCAAATTCTGGTGTGACAAGAATAATTATGGTCATTCTTAAAACCCTAACCTAGGGAATATATAGATGACTTTTTACAGTTAGGACCAGTAGAGGTTAGGTTCCTGAGGGCAACAAGAATGGTTGATTCATCTCTGCCTTGTAAACCATGTGGCCTCACAAAATGTCTCAAAATCTAGAGGGAGCCACAATCCTGAAGGAGGAACAAACTTTCCTGATATTTATCGAGTGTCTGTTTAGTGATTGACTGCCATCTTCCACGCTGCCTGTTTGAAATCAATAGGAGACTTAATGAAGTGAAAATGAAATCAATATTTAATTCCCACAGGTAAGAGATACTTCCATGGCCTACGTTCACCTGCCAACTTTCCCCAGTTCCAAAGGGTAATAAAGAGCTGGGCCATCTCACCCTCACAACTCAGACATAATTTCTTCCCTAGTGATTTCCTGCATTCCTACTATGTGTCAGGTGCTATGAGTAGTACATTTTCTTACATCCACACGATAATCCCAACAAGTGATTTATTCGCTAAGTATTAAATATGGGGCATAGAAAGTGCTAAATACTTTAAATATATTATTTAAGCCTCACTACCATGCTTCGAGATATGTTACTGTCTGATTCTACAGATGAGCGAACAAAGGCACAGAGATGTGAAGCAACTTGCTCTGTTAGAATATGACAGAGGTAGGATTTGAACCCATAGCTGATAATTGCACATCTTGGGTGTTTTACCACTGTTTGTTACCATCTCCCATTTCACAGATGTGTAAACTGAAATTCAGAAATAACATTGGCAGGACACACACAGCTAATACATGGATACTTGTGCTTTGTTTCACCTTTAAAAGTTTCTTTGAAGCAAGAGTTAAATTTCAGTTGTCCTATTTGTCCTGTTAATAAAGGAGCTACAGTGAGTAAGGTACTGTAGTCAGTCTTCTAGGGAATATAAACTTAAAGACACAGTCCTGGTCCTTACAGAATGTATGGCCTAGTTGACAGCAAGATGACAAGTGAAAACAAACACAGCATGTGGGAATCCAGACATGGCTCAGGTGGTGATACCACTGAGCTACCTTTGGCTTTTACGAACAGAAATCCAAGACTCAGATTGATGTAAACCATTGGAAATATATTTCCTTACATAACATGAAGACCGCAGACAGGGTGCTTTGGGGCCTGGGTCATTCAGCATCTCAACAGTATAAGGAAGGTTCTTTCCTTCTTTCCACTCTGTCTTGTCATTTATTCTGAAGCTAACCTTCTTCACTGTTACAGGGTAGTTGTGAGAGTATCAGGCATTTTACCCAAAAATGACCACAAACTAAAGGATATACCATATCTTCCTATGTGCCTGTTTTTCAAGAGGGAGAAACCTTGAGACACCTGGCTGGTTCAGTCTGTTAAGCATCTGTCCTTAGCTCAGGTCATGATCTCAGGGTCCTGGGATCCAGTCCCACATCAGGTTCCTTGCTCAGTGGTGAGCCAGCTTCTCCCTCTGCCTGCCACTGCCCCTGCCTGTGCACTCGCTCTCTCTCTCTCTGACACATAAATAAATAAAATCTTTAAAAAAGAGAGAGAATGAGGAACCTTTCCCACATTTTCCCCCATAGACCCCTGAGCATCTTTGGCCAGAACTGCATAATCTCTATCCCCTACATTATTGATGTCTCAGGAAATGGAACAACTGTGACTGATTTAGAGGACCTATGGGACAGGGCTGAAGCAGCCGGAGTAGGATGGAGATATAGATAGAGATAGAGATAGAGATATATGCTAATGAATCTGAGATAATCACAAAGTAGTTCGAGGAGCCAGCCGGGATGACTACTGTTGGCTATGGGAATGCCTTGGAATCCACAGAATGCCCAAGGAAAGCTCAGGGACATGAGAACAAGAAGCACTTCTACAACTCTACCTCTTTGGGGTCTCATCTGGACTTAAGGAACACACCTGGACTCACCTGGAACAGTTCAAATGGCGGCTCTGCTATCTCCTCCCTGTGTGCTTTCGGGAAAATTACTTAACCTCCATGCACTCTGTTTCTTTGTTGGCACAGTAGGAGTCTTTGTCAGGAGTGAAAGACTTGAGATCTTTGCTTCCCATGCCCAAGGAGACCAACAATAAATATTCCTCTAAGCATCCAGTAGAACAGAAGACAACCATCCAGAAATTTTTCTCAGTAAAGATATTATGTAATATAGATGTAAGATTATCCACACTGCTGGCCATTAAGGAGAGTTTAAATCCAGCCCTGTTTCACTCATCAAGCTGTGCATCTTGGCAGATGCTTGTACCAGCCCAGGGAATACATCATCCCACAGAGACATCATCACTTGCCACACTTGCAAAAGTCTAGGGGTCGGCATCTGCACAGGGAGAGTAATACCTTTTAAAAATTGGCACCAGGTACCATGTGGCTTAGCAGCAGTCCAGCTCCTCAAGATGCTCACAGTGAGAAACTTTTGCCTCTCTGTTGGGCCTTCATGCAAAACAATGTGCAGGAAAGTAGGCACATTGTTTTAATCCTTCATTGCAGCCCAGAACCATACCAAAAATCTATGATAGCTATGAGCATGGACTAGGGAAACATAATGCCTGAGCTTTCCCCCCAAGTTGGCTTCTTTGTTATTGTCTAAGTTTGTCCTTCTGAGCCAAGAGTTTGAGGGTAGATAGATTTTTGGTAGATGACCCCAGAAAGCATGGTGATGTGGTAGGGAACAGAGGAAAGCTGATACTAGTTATCAGTCTTGGCAGCTGGGCCTTCATTCCACCAGGAACCGTCTAAGAACATTATAGGACACAATTTAGAATTGTCTCACTAAGGAACAAAAACTCAGGTATTTATGATTCCTATTTCCTCAAGATGATGGTTGAGCCTGGGGACATGTGGTAGTTAACTAGATAACCTCCTAGGTACCATCCCTGCCTCCTGGTATTTGTGCCCTTGTGTGGCCCCTTCTCACATTCTATCAGCATCAGTCTACAGGACCAGTAGAATATGGCAGAGCAATAGGTTGCTACTTCTGAAGCTAGATTATTAAAGACATTGTGGCTTTTGCCTTGTTTTCTGTCTTGCATCACTTACTTGGGGAAAGCCAGCTGTCACTCAGGAAGCCAAGTGCAGAGGCTCACATGGGTCCTGTTGACTTCCTGCCCAGAACCTTGTCAGTCAGTGACCTAGGAAGTGGATCCTCCAGCCTGAGTCAAACCTCCTGATGACTGTAGCCCTGGCCAACACCTTGATAGAGTCTCAAGAAAGAATCTGAGGCCATCTCAATAAGCTTTTCACATGTCCGTGATTCTCAGAAACTGTGAGATAATGAAGAGTACCTAAGTGCAGGGTAATTTGTTATGCAGCAGTAATAACTCATACATGGTATTAACTTCCTAACACTTCTGAGTCGTTTCTTGCATGAGCCAGGTGAGCTCCTATGGCCAGAAAAAAATCATGAGGAAGAGAAGCACAGGTGACTGAGAAAGGAAGTTTATAGCATATACTGCATCTGTCCATGGAAGCTACAGGTGAACTCTGGAAGATGTGTCAGGACAGGTCATAGCCATGCCAGCTATACAAATGAGTAAATGGGTTTAAGAGAGAATAGGATGTGAGAAATGAGAGGTGGAAGGATGGAAGAGTACTCCTACACTGTCTTATAAACTAGTTACCTGTGTTGAAGGATAAGCTTTTAATTTTTTTCTAGCACATAATGTTATTTGTATAAAATACAATAAAAATCACTCCAAAAACGAAATAAAGAACCCCAAACATGCAATAATAAAAAATTTTTTAAATATCATAAAACTAGGGTTCTTGACAGTCAGCTCAGGCAAACCCTGAAGGACTACAATGAGTCTTTGGTTCTTATAAGAAGCTGTTTTCAGAATTGAGTGTCCAGCTCTGTGGCTTGAGGCAAACAGCAGGGTCAACCACAGCAGATGCATGAGACTTGGAAGAGTACCTCTCAAAAAAGTAAAGTAGTACATGGAAAGGCAAATGGGTTGATTCAATTTAAACCCTAGTCTCAACGCAAGAGGCCACAGGCACTTGCCTTTCATGTTGCATTGCCCAAAACAGCTTCAGATTTGAGGTCAGTTGCCAGAAATGCATTGGATGCCTGATCATGCAAGCCGTGCTAGCAGAGGTTTTGCTCAAAGGTGGAATATGTAAGCTTCCTCTCCTCTGCAACTCAGGCAGGTGGGCAGAGTGGCCCAGGAAGGGATCATTTCCCTGTATATGCTTCAACTAACAGTGCAGATGTCCATGGTTAGAGGTGAAAGTCGATTGCTTTTGACAGATTCTTAGAGGGCCCGCCCAAGTGCGAGAACTACTGATCAAGGCTGGTATGGTCTGCAGTTTATATCAACAAGACAGAAAATAGAGGTTCAGCTGAGTTTTTTCATTTTTGTTTTTTGTTTTGGGTTTTTTTCCCAAACTAGTTTTGGCAAGATGAAAATAGTATTTGGAAGAAATATGCTTGGTAGCTGTATCCACAGTTTAACTGGGTTTAAGCTTATCCTCTTGGTTCTGCTGGCTTCATGACTACAACAGGAGTTTCTGCCCTTGTCATTAATGCATTTTGATACCTGGGCTTGCTCTGTGGCCCTCTCTGGCTCTTACTGCCCCTGGGTAGGAGCTCCCCACTGCCAGGCTAGAAAAAGTATATCAGTAAATGCACGTTCTTTCCACAAGACTGGAAAGTGCCAAGGTTTAATTTAATAAGCTCTGTTGGTTGATGATAGTGTATAAGCATGTTGGCAGTTTTTATGGTATTGGCAAAATTATATTCAAATCAGTAAATATTACTGAGTACCAGCTAGATGTCAGATTCAGGGATTATAAAGCAATACAATGCTCCACAGCAACCAAAAAAAAGAATTTAACGTGATGAAAACAACATACAATTAAATATGACTTAATAGTGTTTTGAAGATTCACTTTGAAGAAGGAATATCAGCTGTTCTGGAAGGATTATTTACCATGAATCTTGTTTTTCTTGTTCTTTTTGTTTTTTTGTTCCTTTTCTAACAAAATCAAGTGAATAGATGCTAGGTAAACCTGAGTTACTAAGCAGGTTATCAGAAGGGGGACTTGGCAAATAGGATATGATTTTATGCTTGACTGCAGCTAGTAAGAGAAAAACTGTATTTGTGCTCCACTGTGCCTTTGTATTTCAGAGAGGAACTCACAGCAGCCTCCACCCCCAAACTAACCGTCCATTTGCCAAATGATGCAAAATTTGGTTCCTCTTCATGGACCTCTAAAATTAACTTTCAGATGGTTGATTCTTACAGATGAGAACTGGGATTCTAAATACTCAAAGGCCATAGAACGTGTCTGTTGAGGTGATTTATTGTATCTAGATCAGTGGGGAAATGGGGCACAATAGCTGGGGAGACCACACCACTCTGCCCCAAGCCTTCACCCTAACATTTACTCTCTGGCCTCTGGCAGGGTTTTATGCAAGTTCGTGACCCAACCATCAGCATGTGTCACGCCACGAAAAAGCAAATTTGCCTTTTGCCTTCGAATCAGGAAGTTCTCCTAAATGTCTTGATGAAGTTTTGCTTGCTTTCTTTATAGCCAGTCCCTCATCAGTCACTGAAAGCCTGGTAAAGGCAAACCAGTGGAATGCAAGAGAGATTAAATGCTTCCAACTCCAGGGTTCTTTCAGCTTTAAGAGTTCATTAGAATTGTAAATGGAATTGGCACTGAGTCAAATTTCAAAGATAGCTTGTCTTACTTAGTCCTTAAAATATCTTGTGTGTCTCTGTGGCACACTAAAGAAGTGCTGTCTCTAGCTCTTTATTTTCCTTGATTCCATCAGTGTTATAAGGACATGTAGCAATTTTAGTAGCATTCTCATACCTATCATATTTGTTTCCCTTAATATCTTTGCAAATGAGTTTTCTTATTATATGCCTATTTTTAAAGTGAGGAACTATCTGTAACCAAAAGGCAAATGATAATAGGTATTAGTACCGATAATGGAAAAAATGGAACACTCTTTATTGCTGTTGGGGATGTGAACCAGAGTGGCTGCTTTGGAAAAGAGTTTGGCATTTCTCAAAAGGTTAAATATGGGGTTACGTGATGACCTAGCACCTTGGCTTCTAGGTGTGTACTGAGGAGAATTAAAAATGTGCATCCACACAAAAGCTTGTACATGAATGTTCATAGTAGCACTGTTCATAATGATGAAATAACCCAATCCTTAGCTGATGAGTGAGTGAACATAGTGTGGTATATCCACCCAATGGGATATTATTTCACAAAAAGATGAGTCCTGACTCATGTTACAAAAGTGATGGAACTTGAAAACATGCTAAATGAAAGACACCACACACAGACACACAGACACACAGACTCTCTCTCTCTCTCTCTCTCTTTCTGTATGATCCCATTCATGTGAAATGTCCAGGATTAGCAAATCCATAGAGACAGAAGGTTAAAGAGTAATCACCAGAAATGGAGAAAAGCAGGTTGAGGCATGACTGCTAATGGGTCTGGGGCTTGCTTTGGGATTGAAATTTTCAAACTGGTCAGTGGTGACACTATATACAAGTTGATGAATATATTTAATGTATTAAAATACATTAAAAGCCGCTGAATCTTAAACTTCAAAATGGAGGGTTTTCTGACATGGAGATTATATCTCCATTACAAAAAATATGTATGTGAGAAAAAAAAAAATAGGGCATAAGATCACTGAAAAGTGATTTAATTTACCCAGCAAGGGAAGGCCATTGGCAGAAGAATGGATTATTTTAAAAATTTGCAGCATATTCAGAGTAGAATATTACACAGCACTGAATGAAACAACTGTAACTAAAGGCAAGGACATGGATGGATCTTAAGAACATATTCAGGTGGAAAAAAAGTAAAGTTGAAGAAAAATACAAAGATTGTTCCATGTGTTTATAAAGCTTGAAAACACATACATTCACTGTGTTAAATAACAAGAATTTCAGCTGAATAAATTTGAAGATGAAGTTGGCTTTATTTAGTGATTCATGAATCAGCCAGCATCCTATCTAGAAAACAGAAAGGATTTCTGGTGAACTACAATCAGGGAAAGGTTTTTAAAGACAAAGAGATAAGAGGAAAAGGAAATTATTAGCAAATGGTGTGTTCTTTTAGGGAAGGAGGCCCTTCTAAGAGGGACATAGGGGGTCTATCAAAAAATTTACTACTTCTGTCCGGGAAATCCCATGTTGTCTGGTTAAAGGTTAGGTTCCTGGTGGAAGGGGAAGGTGGGGACTGCAGTTATGTTAGGTGATAAGTCTTGATTTGCTGACATAAAGCCTACATGTAAGTGACTCCATTTTGGGTTTGTGGTTCTCTTTTTAGTGGCTGATAACATGTGTAAGAGAAAATATACAGGTAGGTGGGTAGGTAGGCAGATAGATACAACTTTTTGTATCTATAAATAGATACAAAAAAACAATTTTCTTTAAAATAAAACCAAACAATAGTCATTGTGGCGACATGTGTTAGAGAAAGATGAGAGCCTGGCAATATACTGGTTCTTGAGTGACAAATATGGTAGAGATCAACATTTATTATATTTTATTATAGTAAATATTCTTTTGCATGTGACTATGAGATTTGGTTAAACCATGAGAAATTGAAATTTTTCTTGGTCAAAAAAAATCAAATATCAAAAATTTCCTCTTCAAAATTTTTTTTTAAAACTAAATAGAAGAATGGAGATTTAGACCCAAACTTTCTGGCACTAAATTTAACATGGTGCATACATTTGGGGCCCAAGTTTTGTACCAGGCTTCATTAGATATTGATACAGTAATAATAACAAGGGTTGTAATAACAATAATAACATTAATAAATACTATTAAATAATAAATAATAACAATAATAATAACAAGAGTAGTGAGAGTGGCTAACTCTGATTAGATGTTTATTATGTGCTGGGCAATGTAAATCTTCACAACAAGTCTATGACTCATACTTTACAGAATAATGTATTTGTTTTAAGAACTTACCCCCAAGTGATGTAAGGAATGCTAGTTTCTGGATCTTTTACACTGTCCTACATAAAAATACTAGCTCCAATATCATAACATAGCCATCCCTTTGTCTTAATTTTCACTGTGACAGCCTTCCTCTACTCAACCACCAGTTTTTCCTTGGCTGCTGCAACTCTCCAGTGTTCCCCAGCTGCCCCTTTGTCCTGCTTTCAGTCACTTAGAATGAAGTCTGGAGTCCTTACTGGCATCTACAAGGTTGTATTTATTCCCCAGTCTTGCCATAATAAAGTACCACCTACCTGGGGGCTTAAAACAACAACAGAATTTTGAACAAAATAGTTCTGGAGGCTGGAAATGCTAAATCAAGCCATTGACAGGGCCTCTGAGTCTCTGGGTAGAATCTTTACTTGCTTCTTTCTAGCTTCTGGTGGTAGCTGGAAATCCTTTTTTGCCTTACAGCTGCATCATTCCAAACTTTGCCTCTGTCATCACTTGGCATCTTTCCCCTGTGTCTGCTTCTGTTTTCTTTTCTTACAGGATTATATTGGAACAGGACCCACCCTAATTGAGTATGACCTCCTCCTAACTTGATTACATTTGCAAAGACCTTATTTCCAAATAAAGTCACCTTGTACTGGAGGTTAGGACTTCTACATATCTTCTGGGGTGATACAATTCAACTCATAATAAAGGTCTTTCAAGACCTGCCCATCTGTCTATTACCCATTGCATTTCTCCCACTAGGCTACTACACTGATCTTTGACTTTCTGGAGCATCCTCCTTAGTTTCTACCACAGGCTGTTTGCATGTACCACTCTCTGTCTAGAATATACTCTTACAAATTGCTCTGCCTGGAATACACTCCCTTGATCTTCCTAGAGCTTTCTCCATCTTTGTTTTTAGGTCTTGGTTTTAAATAATACCCCTCTAAGATGTATTTCCTATCACACCCTTTCTTAAAAAGGACCTTATCCCTCTTTATTATTCTCTTTCTCTTTCTTCTCTGATAGTTTCCTTCATAGCAATTTGTAGATAGTTATAATTAAGTTACAAATAAAAAACAGTCTGTAAATATTTAACTACTGACTTGCTGGAGTTTTGCTCCTTGTCCCCCTCCCCCCAAATAAAATTCTGTGAAGGGTAGGAATCTTGACTGGTTCTGAATTATAGCACACTGCTTGACACACACTAAGTATCCTAAGTTTTTGTTCAAAGGAATAATTGAATGAACAAATGAGTGATTGAATAACCCAGAAGCAAGTATGGAAACACACATCTCTGTCAAGAAGTCAGTCTTACATAAAAGGTTCAAAGTACAGAGGCTAATATAAGACAGACCTTTCAGTTTTATCACTTATCACGTGACCTTTGACTCGACACCTCTAAGTCTCTGTTATGTAGTGTGGAAAACAGGGGTGATTATAGTACCCACTTGGCTCAGTCATTGAGGAGGAGGCAGAATGCAAGGATGTGAGTGGTAGGCAACAATGGAAGGTTATCAAAAAACAGTTATGTAAGTTGGGGCAGGCAGGAAGTTCCCAAAGAAGCAATCTTGTCTCACTCAGTTCATGGGCCAGCTCCAAAAAAACGTAGAGGACAGTACTATCCTGAGGCCACTTTGTGTGTGCTTTTGACATGAAGCTAATTGCTTCGGCAACAATTTTGCCACTAGGCAACAGCCTGGGGAACTGCCCATTACACTTAATAGTTCAAATTCTTGAAGATGGCTGTGTAGGAATTTGGAAGGGTCCTTGTGACTTTATGGAGGAAATTTTTAGTAAGAAGCTGTAAAGAGAAAATTGGCTAGAATGTAATAGAAAAAGAAAATTCCTTGGGTATATCTTTAGGATTTGTCTTTAGGAAGCCATAAATCAATATCAGATCTTCAGCTGTGGTGAGCACTTGCTGCAAGGGATAGGAGACAAAATACAGGTCTGGGGATGGCACCGCACTTGAGTTAGCTTTAAATGAGAGGCACAGATCCATCCCTGGGCTTACACTGTCCCAGTAAAAGCTGATGCTTGCTGTTCTTTGGCCAAAGCTATTACATTTTCCTTAAATCAGAGCTTTTCATTATTTTAAGCCAATTATATGGATTCTATAATTTCATTAAGAAGAAATCTAGTGAAGAAGCTTGACTACAGCTTGATTACAGCCAGCGGGGGGGCAAGTTCACAGTTTGGTGTCCGGAGTAGACAGACTCGATAGAGAATCTCAGTTCTGACACTTGCAGGACCAGAAAGCATACATGTACTTGGGCTAAAGTCAGATGCAAAGGGCTCTGGATCCAAAATCACCGCTGCCTCTCCATGACCAGGTGGGAGATCTCAGATAGCTGTCGGCCAAAATAAACCCAGTATCTCATTTGTAAATCCAAGATTACAGTTGTTCCTTCACGTGGCATCCTGAGGTCACTTCCAAGTACTCACCTGTAAGAACTCCTAGCTACCTCTTCAAAAGTCCCTGTATTTCTGCTATTCCGCTACCCATGATCTATTATGGTGTAGTTCTTCCCTGTAGACCAGTGTTTTTTATCCGTATTACTATCCCTTTGGGATTATTTTTGACATTTTTTTCCTAATGGTGCGCTCCCCTCCCCATTGTATTTTAATATCACAGATGCTCTATCAGTTTGTGTACTTAGTCCCTTAGAAAGCCATAAAACATTGTAAGATTTAATATTCTTTGAACGCACCCACCCCCCTTGACCTGTTGGGGGTAATGTTGCCCTTTGTTGAGAATATGTGCCCCAGACTATAAATTATAGGCTAGCAAAAGATATGTGTCTTATTTACAACAGTATCCTTAGTGAGTAGCACATAAGAAATGCACAGTGATATTTATTGGATGGGGGCGTGATGAATCAGTTGAGGGATGAGGATTAACTGAGAACAATGTAAAGAAATCGCTTGATCTTATGCTTGCTACATAACAATTGGAAACATATTTGTTCTCACTTCCGAAAATCAATCCGAACCTTCCAACAGCATTGTTTGAAATTATTTCAGATCTTTGTTTTCATCTCTAAATAGGACTCATGTTTCCTATTGCTCTGTATCACTAACCTTGTGTTAACTTTTTAATGAGCAAACACATGAAAGGAGGAATTAAAATGTAGATCAACTCATCCTGGGTTGAAATAGTTCCAAGAGTGTAGAGATCCCTCCACTAGTGAAGGAGTGGAGCACAATACCTTTGTTCATAACCATCAATTCTGTCTCACTGAAGTGATTTATTTCTGTTAGCTGGAAGCCCTCTGTAGGCAGAGGAGAAAGAAACCTTGCACTTTAGAATAGCAGTGTATTTAGCTCACTTTGTAACCAGAAATCTTTGGGATGAGAATGCTATTCCTTGCAAAAGAGAACTTTGCCCTGAGAATTTTGACACACCAAGAATAAGGACAAGCAAATTGAATCTAGGGTATTAGAAGCTAGGGGAGGGGGTAATTTGAGGCCCAGGGGCAGTGATTGGGAGGTAAAAAGAGGGAGCTTTGAGGGCTCTGCCGGTGTTTCTGTTTCCTAATCTGGGTGCTAATTATATGGATATGTTCAGGTGGTGATAATTCACACTTAACGACTTGTGTATTTTTATAGATGTGCATTATAATTCAACCAAAAGACAGAATAATAAAACCAAGAAATGCAGTCTGAGTCTTCTAAAGGTCACCTACTTAGGCAAGTCACTTTTCTTCTCTGAACTTTGATTTCCTTCTTTATAAACTGAAATAATATTAGCATCTACCTCACAGGTTTGATGGTAGGATACAAATGGCTTAGCACAGGGTCTGGTTCATTGATGATTAGTAATTATGAATTAGTTGTTATTCATTAGCATTATTCATTTAGCTCAGATTTACTGAGACTGAGTTAGAACTCTCCATCACCACAGCTCATGAGCAATGGGGGTCTTGGTATAGAAACAGGATAAGATGTAGACTCCCCCCTGACCCCAACATTTCATCATGAAAATTTTCAAACACACAGAAAAATGAAAAGAATGGTACAGTGACTTCTTTTAGACCTAACCACCTGCATTCTACACTCAACATTTTGGTAGATGGTCTGTGTGATAGATCCATTCCTCAGACCCTAGTTGGGCCTTTTGTTACAGAGAAGGGATCATAGCCCCAGGATGAAACTGGTTAAGGAAACTTAGTAAACAATAGACCAGTATCAGGAAGTTATCTCGGGTGAATTTACCTGGATGGTGCTGTCTCATGTTGAATCAATTCAGGCCTTCGTATTTAGACCTCTCAGCAGCCTATAAACAAAAGAGCTTGCTGTGGGAGATGGAGGTAATATAGCTTCAAGGCTACTGTGTCCTTTACAAAAGCAAGTGAAAAACAAAGACTTTGTGTGACCTTGGCTTGGCCAAGGGCATACACCTCAGAAGATGTAAATTCTTCCCAAGAGCTTGTGAATTCATGAACTAACACTGACCTTGAATTAGTCATATTTTCCACTGGATGAATACTGAAAAGCCTAGAAATATTTTTCTCTTACATACATGCTGATTTTTTATATTCTAAATTTTCTATAATGACTGGATCATTTGTACAATAAGAGCGTTTGTTTTGGTTCCTGCTTTAATAAATCATGGTTCTGCTTTAATGAACAAAAACAAATAATTTATAATTTGTCCATTAATTATTTGCATGTAAATGCATCTGTTAGAGTAACTTAATAAGCCATTGAGAAACATTCTCTACTGCCAGCTGAATTACATTCTATTTAGTGAGCACCTCTTTTGGGGGAGAGGTTGTTTTGTTTTATTTTATTTGAAAGCAAGGAGGTGCTGGGAAACTAAATCAAATTGCATCTCATGAATTTGAAACATCATGAATCCACCAGGCCTAAGGTAGAAAGAGAGGGCTCATTGAAAATTTAGTTAATTGAAGTGTTAATTAATGGACCTGTCCTATATCAGATTGATGAGAAAGCCCTTTGGGAGAGTGGCCTTTCTCATCACAGCCACCTACAGGGTGAATTTTTAATTGCTACTGTTTGCCAAACTTTGTTGCATAGAAGAATCACCAAAGCCGCTTCAAAAAATCCCAGTGCCCAGGCCCCATCTCTTACCAGTTAAAAATTCCAAGGTGGGACCCTGACATCAATATATCTTTTTAAGATTCCCAGATTGTTCCAATGGGTAGCAAAGTTTGGCAAACACCAGCCTAAGAAGGATCCTATTCACACCTACTTGTACCCAAAGAAGGGGAAGAAAAAAAATGAACAAGAAGACAAAAAACAAATAAACAAATATGGATATAAACTGCTCCTTAGCCACATACATGCTTTAAGAAGTGTCATTCCTTTGGCTTTTAAAAATACAATTGAGGGACACCTGAGTGGCTCAGTCGTTAGGCGTGTGCCTTTGTATCAGGTTGTGATCTCAGGGTCCTAGGATCAAGCCCTGGGTTGGGCTCCCAGAGGGAGTCTGTTTCTCCCTCTCCTGCTGCCCCTCTGTCCACTTGTGTTCTCTCTCTCTCTCTCTCTCTCTCTCTCTCTCTCTCATATAAATAAATGAAATCTTAAAAAGGAAAAAAATATATATAGGGGACTTGAAGTCAGGTGAGCCCTTTCACTAACCGGGCATCATTTCCTGAGGAACTAGTTTGGAAAAGACAATTGTTAGACTGTTGATCCCAAAAGAAAGCCCAAGGAAGGCAGAGTGGTGGAGATGGGCAGGAGGAAGAGGAAAGGGTGGGTGGCAAGATCACAGAAGAAAAGCAGAGTTAAAGGTGTGTCAAGTTTGGATTCTAAAAGGTTCCAGTCAGCATCCCAGAGCATGACTGAGAAAAATATTCTGAGAGAAATCTGACTACATTTAAATGTAAAACCTAATGCAAAAAAAAAAAAATCTTAAAAAATAGGAATAATGTGTTTGCTTCTAGGGTGGGAAGCAGAGCCACCTGTTAGTCTCATTTCTCTTTGGTTCTTCTCGTAAACTTGACCACTAGGTTCATTTGTCCAACTCCATTTAAATCCTCTCGAAGTCATTTCCAAGGAGCTGAGGGTGAGTTCAAGACCAGGCATGGGTCTGGCTTGGCTACAGTGCTGGGCAAGATGGAAAGCACATTCCAAAGTGTCTGGGACTTTGTAAGGCTCGGTATTTTATGATGATTGTTAGTAGCCTATCGACTGGCATGGGATGTCTTACTCAGTTTCTCTGAAGTCTGCTTAGTAAGCAGAGTGTGGCGAGAGTACACATCCTTGAAAAGAGCTTTGGGGTATGGCAGTGGCACGCTGGACCTAGCTCTTACCATTGTATATTGACTCATAAGAGCTGACTTAAATTTTTAGGAAATTTGTGAGGTAGTCTTTAAGCAAATGTTAAAATTGAATGATATAAACTTACAATTCAATAAATTAGAAACAAAAGTAATAAATACTCAAAACTCAACCTTCCTAATTATTTTACTGCATTTTACTGTTATATCCATGCTTGAGGTCATGTACATCTGTTGAGTCTGTGTAGTGGAAATACTCTATAATTATGCACTGTGCTGCTCCATGACATCACATTGCCGACTTGAAATCAGCCACAGTGTATAGTCGTAGTGTGGGAATCATCAGCTGCTGTAAAGCAAGCTTTTTCCTCCCTCACGGACCTGGCTGGCAACCTTTCCAGCCCACCTCTAGGGTAGGGTTACTGTTTAGGGAGAAGGGATGAGTGCAGTTGAAGCACCTCGATTATTATCACAAAGGACAATGATGAGGTAGAACTTGGAAAAAGACTTTCCCAAAAGGTGCTTATAAAACCAGGTGGGGTTTTCAGTATCTTATACAAACCAGGCAAGATACTGAGAAAAGAAATCCAGCAACTAGCAGTAGAATCCATGCTCTGCTTCCTGATGGTGAAATCAGTCCTGTTTTCATGAGTGATGTTGATGCCAGAAGCTTATGAAACTGCCTTACGAAATCCAAGACCAACTTTCCCAATCCTGATCTTGCAGAAGAGCTAATCCTTGATATTAAATTTGTAGGGTTTGCATTTTAATTGAGTTTTTAAATTATAGTGAAGTGGTCCAAACAACCAGAAGGTATAGAAACTCCTGAAATGATCATAACACCATCTTTCTAACACCCTGCGCCTTCTGTACCCCTACTGCTCTTTTTACATACCCTTTGTTTCTTACTTGCATGTCGAAATAAATATAAATGTTTTTTAACCACCATTCTCCCCTTTTATTGCACAAAATGTTGCATAATATACTCACTTGTTTTTTCTTTTTTTTAACCATTAATGATAGATTTTGGTTATCTTCCCATATGAGTGCATAAAAAGCTCCTTCATTTTTTAGATAATAGCTGAAGAGTGTTCCATTATATGAATTTATTTCATCAGTCACTTCCTTGACCCGTAGGTTGTAGCCAGTTCTTCTGCTGTTGCATAATTCTGCAATGAGTAACTCTTTGTAAAGGTAGCAACATAAGGACTGCCTCCTTCCTGGCAGCCCAGCTCACTGAAGGAGTGGTCAAAGTGCTGGATTTTGCCAATCTGACAGCTGAGCAATGGTGTCTCCATGGGATTTTAAATCGTATTTTATTTATTCTGAGTGGCCTTGAGTTTTTTTCATAGGCTTAGAAACAATTCGTATTTTTTTCTTTCTTCTCTTTTCCTTTTCTTTTCTCTCCTCTCCTCCCCTCCCCTCCCCTCCCCTCCCCTCTCCTCTCCTCTTCATCTCATCTCTTATCCCTTCCCTCCTTGCCTTGTCCTTTCCTTCTCTTTCCTTCCTTCCTTCCTTCCTTCCTTCCTTCCATGAGCTGTCCTTTCATATCCTTTGCTCATTTTCCTATGTGGGTTTTTTTGTTGTTGTTGTTTTGTTTTGTTTTGTTTTTGTTTTTGTTTTTGTTTTTTAATTTTAAAGCCTATAAGCTTCACCTACAAGCCTCCTAGGATGGAGTGTATATTCCCATGACTGGTGAGACTTCTTTGTTGTTGCCATCTGCTATACTAAGCTTTCAGGTAGCTGGGGCAAATATAATGTGATATTGTGCAGCAGGTGAGCTCATCTGAAAAGGAGAGGTAGGTCTGTCCCCAAAATACCTGTCCATCAAACACAGTACCCACAATCTCCATTTGAATGAGATAGCAAACCTACACACTGTAAAGTAAAAGCCAACCTTCAAACTAAAGCCCAGTCACACCCTTAGCTCCTTTTTCTCTCTCCCCCCCCATCCTTCTCTCTCCTTCTCTCTCTCCCCCCATCCTTCTCTCTCCCTCTCTTTATTTTTCTTTTCTATCCCTCTCCTTCTCCCTCTCTTTTCTCTCTCTCTCTCTCCTTTAACCATGATGGAGCCTGCCTACCTCACCTGAGTAAACTGTGCTTCCCATTCTCTCCATACCTTTCCTTGCTTTGTTCACTTTGTCTGGATTGCCCTGAGTCCCTACCTGGTGTCTGTTTCATAAGTAGCTGTGGTATAGTGGTAATACCACTGGGTCTGGAGCTGGATGGTCTAGTCTCAAATCTCATCTTCCTCACAATCTCCTTCAGCATTAAGGGACTTAATCCTTAATTCCCCAGGTCTTGCTCAAGAAAACCTGACAATAATGTTGCATAGTAGCTAGGAGTATGGCTTTTAGAGTTAGTTAGACCCGAGTTGGAATCCTTGCTTTTCTTCTTCTCAGTTATGGTTAGTTAGTTGGAGAAATTACCCAAAGACTCTAGACCTGTTATCACATTTGTAAAATGGGAAACAAATCTCCATGGGTCTGTCTCATTTCCACATGTTTTGTGAGCAAATGAATTCGGCTTTTGTTTCATACTGTTTTTTTTCTAGGATATTTATGTCGTGAATACTGTGCAAAAGATATAAATTTCTCCTTATAGAGCAGAGGACAGATTTGTTTTCTGTCCAAGAAAATAAAAATAATGTCTGTCCATGCCAGAGCTTAGAACATGTGTGTGCAGTCCCTATGAGATACTGGGGTTTCTTAAACTCCAGGTCCTTCACCTGTAAGGCAACCAGTTTGTACAGCATATATCAGGCCCTTCTTCACAATCCCCTGTGGGAATTGGGACTCCAGAAACCAGCGCAAATGATGTGAGTCTGGCTATTGCTATTACTGTGAACAGTAAACAGTCCTTGGTTTCTCCCCAGGGCTTGCTTTCTTCTGCCAGCCTCCATGAGACCATGGCAGGCTAACTTGCTAGTTCAAAAATAGGGTAAAATCTCAGAACCTTGATATTACTTGTCATAGATTTGTTACGATAGATGTTACGATAATTAAATGTAATAATGGGACACCAGGGTGGCTTAGTCAGTTAAGTGTCCAGCTCTTGGTGTTGGCCTCAGGTTGTGATCCCAGCAGTGAGACTGAGCCCCATGTCAGTCTCCATGCTCAACACAGAGTCGGTTTGAGCTTCTCTCTTTCTGTCCGTCCCCACTGCTCATATATGCCCTCTCTCTCCCAAATAATAAATAAAACCTTAAAAAATTAAAAATAATTTACTAATGCCTGAAGCACATATGACACTGCCTATGACTAGTCCGTAATAGTTAGAAAGTAGGTAGAAACTAGAATTATTATTATTATTGTTAAGATTATTTCATTATTTGCTCAAGAGGATTGATGTAGGATTAGGTGAATCATATTAGTGCCTGGCCCATGGTGAGGTCTCAGAGTTTTTTTTGTGTTTTTTGTTTGTTTGTTTGTTTGTTTTCATTCATTTAGTGTATCATCTGGGGGAGGCTATGATTTCAAGGAGGGATCACAGACCCTCTTCAAAGTTACATTAAGTTCTCAATCTGTTTTCAGCTCGCAGTTTGTAAGTCAGCTGAGAGAGAGTGGTCCCATGCAGTAGAAACAGGGGCCTCATGCCTCAGTGTGGGTTTCTAGGACCCCACTATCTGTTCAAAGCCACTATGAGCCATGCCAGGTAGAATTTTACCAGATCTAGGGACATATTTTGGTGCTGAATTCTGATTTTATGCTAATACCTCTCTTGGGGAAGGAGATATACAACCTTTGAACCTAAAGCTTTCATTTAAGAATACATTCAGAGAAACTAGCATTCCTGGTTCTTGAATTAAATTCCATTCAGCACTTCCCATATCACTAGCAGCAGGGAGCATGTGTCCCTGATCACTTAGTTGCTTTCACTCCCCCCCCCCCAATAGTCCTTTAACAAATATTACCAGGGGATTGCTGCAGGCTGGGTATTTGCTACTAGCTATGGTGGTGGGTAAAACAGATTTGGTTGCTGCCCTCAGGGAGCTTACAACTGAACAAAGAAGGCAGCAGTAAATGAATAACATACAAATAAAATTGTAACTGTGATCAGTGGAGGACACCTACACCATTGAATTAGTTAGGGTCAATAACCCACTTCCAAATCTCTGCTGCTTAGCATAATAATGGTTTCTTTTCTCTCTTGGGTCACAGGCCACTATGGCTGGACAGTGGGTACTGGGGATGGTATGGAGGTGGTAGGAGCTGGGCTCCATTCAGTCTTAAGTGCCCAGATTCTCCATTTGTCCATGTGGCCATTTCTAGGGCCTCCTCCCTTATTCAGCAGGCAGACAGCATACAGGCAGTTGGAGGGGAAGGCTCTATGGGCAGGTCTGCTGATGAAACACACCACTGTGCTTATAACATAAATGCAAGGGAGTCTGAGCATGGACCAGCTAGGTGCCCGCCAGAGTCTTGAGTTGTTCTCTGCCTTAAGGAAGAAGTAGAGAACAGGCTGGTCAAGTGCAGCGTCACCCAGGAAGTGACTTGGGTTAGAAATGCAGGCTCTGGCATCAGCCTTCCTGGGTCTCCTCCTGGCTCTGCCACTTGCCAGCTTGGATTTAGTGATCCCGGCTCTCCGTGCCTTGCTCTTGTCAGCTATAAAACATGGATGACAATACCAGAGCACTGTTTTGTGAGCAGTAAAATGAAATAATTGAGGCACTCTATAAATAACAGTTCGCACAGAGTCTGATTAGTTTATTCCAAGCACATTATTACAGTTAAATTATTATTGGGATTGTCATGAGTGACCAAGGCAAGACGTGAAGAAATTAGAATTTGAAATCAGAGAGACCGAAAATGCTACTCTTTCTTGGTTACTATATGTCCACTCCTATGTCAGTGTGATAGTTCACCTGGTCCTTTGCTTATCAGCACTGGAGTAGTCTACAATGTCTTCCCTTCCCTTTACCTGGTTATATCAGGCTCCCCACACCTCCTCCTAACCAGGACTCTGACAGGGTAGATGTGTGGTGATCATTTTTACTCACATTTTGCAAATAGCTATTGTGGCTTTTCTCTCTTATAAAATGATAGGTTCAGGGGCACCTGGGTGGCTCAGTGGGTTAAAGCCTCTGCCTTCGGCTCAGGTCATGATCCCAGAGTCCTAGGATCAAGCCCCACATTGGGCTCTCTGCTCAGCAGGGAGCCTGCTTCCCTTCCTCTCTCTCTGCCTGACTCTCTTTCTACTTGTGATCTCTGTCTATCAAATAAATAAATAAAATCTTTAAAAAAATAAAAATAAAAAAATAATAAAATGATAAGTTTAACTAACTTTTCTCCAAGGTTTCTTTTAGTTCTAACAACCTATGTATAGTTTTAATGGAAAAAATAAAACCTTATTAGGACTGTCTGAATCTCAGTTCTTCTCTTTGGCAGGAGAAATCTTGAATTGGCGGGTATTTGCACTTATTGGTACTTTTATTCAAGGCAGACAGTTGCAGTTAAGGAGCAGAATCACTGCTCAGTATGGTGGAACGACCAGCAGACCCTCATGTCCTCAGCCTGAAATGTTTAAAGGAGAATCAGCATTTTAGATAATCCACACAGATTAAGCTGTATGTTTGAATTATTTTACCTCTCTAAAGTCGAGTTCAAGAGGTATAAATACTTGTTGTAAAGATCTATTATGATCCAGACAAAGTGCCTGGCACATAGTAAGCACTGAGTTCTTCCTACCTGTTGTTAGCTATAGTGATAGTTTACATACTGATTTGACTGACATTTATTGGTTCTGTTATGCCAGGTCTTGTGCTGGCTGAGAAAGACACAATGGTGAACCAAAACACTGCCCTTACCCTCACTGAACTTGCTACTTGGGGGCGGGGGGGCAGATGGTAATCAAATGCTCACTCACATACCATATCACACTAGATTTGTAACAATGAATAATGCTCTAAGTCCATTATATGGGAATTTCACCAAAATGGGAAATGATGGCTTCTTTGAAGAAGTGATCTGGGAGCTGAGGACCAAAGGATAGAGTAGGAGCTTGCCTAGGCAGGGGAATCTATCAGAGGGAGCCACATGTGCTCTAAGAGCTCAGATATGCAAAAGCCTTTGAAGAAAGCTAAGGGGATCATGGCATGTGGGATGGGGCCAACAAAACATGTCTTGAAGGCCACAGTTAGAAGTATGATATTTTGCTGAAGAACAAGGAAAACATACCCATTTGTTGGTTTTAACTGGACAAAAGTGGAGTTGCTGTGATTAGATTACACTTGCCTTTTGAAACATTTCTGTATCTGTTGGGGGGAACTGAGGAGACAGATGTGCACTGACCTGCACAGGGTTTCTTCTAGAGTCTAGGGTTTCATGAAAAATGAAGAGAACTCATTCTCTAGGGATAAAGATGGAGAGTGAGAAAAGCAGGTGACTAGTATAGGTATTCAGAAGGTAAAATTGACAGGATTTGGAGATCGATTAGATAGGGAAGGACGATATGCAGGGCGACTCTCCAAGGATTCTTGTTTCCTCAACTGTGTGGATAGCTGTACCATTCACCCGGACAGGGCCGGATCCAGACAGATCGTGAATTAATTTTGAAGTTTGGGGATATATTTTATAATTAATTTAAAATAAAAACTAGAATGCCAATATTTGTCAATTCAGAAAAATAACATAGATTGAAGGAGGAGAGAAAAAGGAGATAAATTACCATGCATTCATCATCTCCTATGTTTTGGGTGCTTTTAATTTATCTTCACTTATCTTCACTTATCTTCACTTATCTTTCATTGATTGAATCAGAAAAAGTTTCTGAAAGACCTGGTGACTTGCCTAAAAATACAAAATGAAAGATCAGGAAAATATGTGTTGGGTCTCAGATTTATATGAGATGAAAATCTACTACAAGCTTTCCACCAGAAAAATCTTTCCTCTGTGCCTACTTTATGTTGCATTCCAACCCTGGGAGAATTTACAGGAAGATGTAAATGTAAATCTTGATGATAGTTATAATTTCACAGTGGAGGTTTAAGTAAGATGCCCTGGATATAAAGAAGAGAAGTTGTGAGATTTCTCTGTGCCTTCTGGAGAAGAAAAACCCTGAGCTGGGTCAGAGGAAGAGATACAATGGAGATATTCGTTAAATGGAGAGAGAGAAGAAGGAGGGTGTGCAAAGACATGTTAGAGCTACTTGAATTCCCAGCCATCTTTAGAGATTCAAGTTTGCTCATGAAAACAGTAACCAAAAATCATATTAAACATACTTGATAACAGTAGGAGACAGAAGCTCATTAACCGTCTTCAAATAGTTTATAATTACTGTAACTAAAAATAATTCTGAACGAGGGCCTGAATATGTAAAGTTTCTTTTTGTTCCCTTAAGCCAGCCATTTACAAATAAGACAACTCTTTTTATAACTGAGCATAACCTCAAAGAGCCATAGAGTCCAGTGAGGAGGGGAACAATCCTTAGAAATAAGCAGGATCTATAATTAATGATTGGTGTCTTGAACCCCTTGTAGCTCTTCTTCCCTCCTCCCGCCCCGGGGGAGGTGAGGGAAACACATGAAAATTAACATAAGCACTGCAATTAGTGAAGGTATTTTTACAGATCCACTGAAACGTGTACAGGAAACTGGTTAAGCGTGTTTGCCTCTGAGAAGCTGGCTGCAAGAATGGAAAGGAAACGATGTTTTTGTAGTATATGATTATGAACCTCTTGAATTTTTAAAAGATAGGTAACTAAATACATTTTTGTGTTCTGAAAGCCACCAAGATATAAATAGAAAGTTGTGGACTCAGACCCTTGACACCTGAGCCCCAGTTTCCTCATTCACCAAGTCCAGGCAATAATTCTTACCTTGACTGGTTTATAATAAGGATTAGAGATGTTGTATACTTAATGCCTAGCATTCAGTGGATATTCAATAACAAGAACTATATTATTGAAGAGTAAAAGTCTTATTATGATAAGTCGTAGCTAAATAAATTTTTTTCGGGCTCAGTTTTAGGTCCAAAGCAGTTTCACAAGTAAAAATATTAACCTGGTAATCAAAAAAGGAAAAGAAAAGATGTGAAGGCCTCCAGCACTGATAGAGTGCTTATGTACCATAGGAGGATTCCACAATTCTAGCTACCATACCCTAATGGGAGGGAAGAGGATAGTAATAAACAACAACAACAACAATGAATTAATTACTTTTATGCTCCGAAAGCTTATCTAATCCAGATCCAAGCTAACTTCATCTTTGTCTCATATATTTCTTAAGAGAATTCGAATTTTATCTGTTTCAGTGGATTGCATTGCCTAAATGTTACTGACGTAGTCTGGGCATTAAACTATTATCATTTTCAAGCTCTGGATTAAGAAACTAATTATAAGGCTTAAATAGTTAAATCCTGGATGCCAAGTCTTATGAATATTATAGTGCTATCTATAAGGCTGAATAATTGTTTGATCTGTTGACATGGTAACTGTTGTGTTAAAGCAGTCTGTGAGGTTGTATTCAATCTTCTGAGCAGTCTTTAGGAATTGTGTTCAGATATGGCCACGTAAATCTGGGAAGCTTGTTATTGAAAGCATGACCAACAACATGGTTAATTTTCTTCAGAGATGTCAATTAACCCTAATAAAATTATTTTGGTGCTTTTTTTGTTTAATCAAACATCACAAAATAATTGAGCTCTGAACAAATGGCTTATTATAGAAATGTGCAGGTTGGCAAGAGAGATTGGAGAGTGCATTTTAATAATGCATATATATTAAAAGTTACTTTTTTCATTAAAATGGGCAATTATTGAGGGGCCTGGTGCTCTGGGCATGATTAGGATCTGTGGCCCTTACAGAACTGCTTGGTTTCTCATCTCACAGAAAATCAGGTGCCCTGACAGAGGGGAACATGTGGAGGTTTGAAAGGAAGGCAATCTGTGCTGTTTATCACCTATCAGTTCTGGGAAGGACAAAACCTAAGGTTTGTGACCCACATTTATGTCCAGGATCTTCAGAAATCTCTTTACAACTGTAATTTAAGCCACTATTTCAAACCTCTGGCTGCAGAGAAGAATCATATGGGGAGCTTTTAAAAGCCACTGACGTACAGGCCCTGAACAATTAAATCAGAGCTCTTCTGGCTAGGGCCTTGACATGGGTACGTTTCAAAAACTCCCAACATGTCCTGGGCAGAGAACAAGTGCTTTGAGCCATCAGTCATTCTACAGAATTATTTTGCAACTTCTCTGCAAAGGTGAGTCAACATAAAGGATGAGATGATCAAATCTGATTTCCACACATCGTGATTTTACCCATTGTATTAGTCAGCTCGGGTTGCTGTAACAGACTGCCACACACTCGGTGGCTTTAATCTCAGAAATGTATTACCTCACAGATATGGAGGCTGAAAGTCCAAGATCAAGGTGCCAGCAGGCTTGGTGTCTGGTGAGACTTCTCTTCCTGGACTGCATATCCCACTTCCTTGCTGTATATGCACACACTCCTGTAAGTGACTCCTCACTTACTACAAGGATACTGATACTGTCAGACTAGGGCCCCATACTTATGATTTTATCCAACCTTAATAATCTCTTTTAGGGCCCCATCTCAAACTAGAGTTACATGGTGGGGGGGGCGGAGTTCGGGCTTTAACTTACAAATTTGGGGGAGAACGCTACTCAGTCCGTAAAACCCACTAACAGACATTTTACTCTGAATTCAAGAGTTACAAATAATTGTGAGACACAGGAAGTAGGGAAAGATCTGGAAGTACCAACACCAGCCCCTGGGTCCTTTCTTGCCCTCAGGTCATACTTTTGACTCACGGTAATAAATTAAGTTTGTAAGTAATTTATGTGGTTACAGGGAGAAAAGCTGTTTTGGATATGAAACATTATTTTAAACTTAGGTACAGAGCTTATAAGATGTTTTCTAGGAAATCATACCCTGTAGATTGATAGATTTCAGTGGGTTTGTTTAACATAGGCAATTTCACACAGAGTAGGTACATCCTGCTAAAAGCATTCCATAGATAAGCTTCTCAACCTACCATTGGTTTGTTTTCCTGGAAGTCTGTTGTTAGAGCAAGGAAATTTGATGCAGCAACTTTACTTTTTTTTTTCCTTCTGGAAGATGCCCCCACATTTACCTTCCCCCAGCACTCTATACTGGAGGAGAATAAATTGTAGTCCTGCTGGTAACCATAGGCTTCCCAGTGGGACTTGTGACAGTCCTGAGCTGACCTCTTTCCTCCTCTTCACGCCTACAGACAGTGTTGTAAGTCTCACCTCAAAGCTGTGGGCACACGCTGACTTCAGTTTCTTTGCTGTTAAGGTGTGGTCTCCAGACCAGCACTGTCACCCAGGAGCTTGTTAAAAATGCAAATCTCTGGCCCACTCCTGGCAGACTGAATCAAAATTTGCATTGTAACAAGATTCCCAGGGGATTTGTTTGCACAGTCAAGTTTGAGAGGCACCATTGTAATGGGCCAGTCTTCTCTGCCTCAGGGCCCTTGGAGTTGCCCAGTTATTTCCCATTCATGTGACCTCATCTTTCAATTCATAGCTTGAAAATCACCTTTTCTCTTTCCTCTGCTGAGAGGAGATGCCCCCATGTTACTCTTGCATTAGCACATTATTTCTTGCTTCACACTTGTTATAATATATATTTTAATTGTTATATTGTTGCTTTGTCTGTGTTACTAACTTAAGCTTAACTTAAGCTAACTTAAGCTCCTTAAGGTAAGGAATCTTACCTGACGTGATCATCAGCCATATCCTACAGAACATCACTTTGTGCAGACCGGGTGACCAGTAAATAGTTGTTGAATCCATTATGAGCAAACTGATTTTCCATGATCTGGGGCCTACCTGTGTCTGGCTCTAACATGGTTTTCTTTCTTCTTTCCTTGCATTCTAGATTTCAGCTCAGTTTAAACTACTTATAGCTCTTTGTCCTCATCCTCATCAGTGAATCAAGTGTTTTCATGCTTTCTTGCATTTGCTCAAGCTGTTCATTCTTCCTGAATGCTTTCTTCCCATCTTGTCGCACTAAAGAGTGCAATTCATCCAGATACTCTGCACTAATATCCTAGAAAAGGTAGTTAAAGGGCCAGTTGGACCACAGTTGTATCTTGAATTACATTGGATTTTAGTGACACTTATGTCCAAATTTCCAGCGTGACACCAAAATTCAACTGAGAGAAAGGAAATAGGTGATTCTTTTGTCTGTATTGTCATTGCTTAATGTAGTGCATGAGCACAGGAATGTCTCAGTGAATGGTCTTTGAATTATGAGACAGGAGAAATACACGATGATGTCTGGAGGAGGATTTAAAGACAACCCATGTCAACTTCAAAATTTTGCCATGAAAGTTCCTTCCCAGACATCATAATTTCTATAATCCTGTATGTACTTTTCGTGATGAAAAAATACTTTTCATATCCCTTTATTTAGTGGTCTAGCAGTCCTGGAAAGATAAGCTGAATCAAATAAACACTTCATTCGTTGCACTCCCAAAGATAACCTAGCTTCTCAATGTAGAAATTAACAAATATGCTGTCTTGGTCCATGCAGGCTATTATAACCCAATATCATTCACTGGGTAGCTTGTAAACAACATAAATTGATTTCTCACAGTTCTGGAGGCTAGTAAGTCCCAAATCAAAGCATCAGCAGATTCAGTGTCTGGTGACAGACTGCTTCCTGGTTCAGGGACCCCTGTCTTCTCACTTTGTCCTCATAGGGCTGAAAGGGCGAGAGAGCTCTCTGGGATCTCTTTGATAAGTATGCTAATCCCATTCATGATGGCTCTACCTAGTGACATAATTACTTCCCAGAGCCCACTTCCTAATACCATCCCATTGGGACAATTCTTCACTGTAGGAATTTGGGGAGAATAGCATGTCCTGTTTGGTTTGGAGACCACTTGTCTCTTAACTTTGTGGACTTTCCATTTGTGACATCATAAATTCTATTCTAACATCTCAACAGCCTTCTGCAAAACTTATGGGATAAAATTCAGTGGCAGTAGGTGACCAGTTACTTAGATGTAATATGAAAGATACCAAAAGGCTTCTTACCCAATTATGTCACTTTCATATCTTCTGAGCTCCTAACTGAGCCTGTAATTGTAGTTATTTGAGTTGTTTCCTTGGATTGATGTGGCGGTGTCTGTTAAAGTGATCAATTTCCAATTCATCATTGGAAAGTATAGGCTTTAAAAATAAGACTAACTTAAGCTCAATTTGTAGGGAGCTGTAACCCAGTTCCCTGTAATAGGGAAGTTAACATTTTAGTTTGGCTTGCCTGTTCCCCAGGAAGACATATTTGGCTCAGTCTTGCTAACCTGCATAGGGGAGAGGACATGCCAGTTAGCAGGGCTGTGTGGTCAAAGGCAGGGAGGCAGTGAAAAAGAGAAAGCTAAAGACAGCTCAAATTAATAGTTTATAATCCTTCTAATGAAAAAGTTAGAAAAAATAAAAATAATTGAATATTAAGTCTTCTAAAACACTCTCCGTTGGGACGCCTGGGTGGCTCAGTGGGTTAAAGCCTCTGCCTTCGGCTCAGGTCATGATCCCAGGGCCCTGGGATCGAGCCCCGCATCGGGCTCTCTGCTTAGCAGGGAGCCTGCTTCCCCCGCTCTTTCTGCCTGCCTCTCTGCCTGCTTGTGATCTCTGTCTGTCAAATAAATAAATAAATAAAATCTTTAAAAAAAAAATAAAACACTCTCCGGTATACAGTCATATTTGATTCTCCAATAACTAACTCCATTTTACTGGTGAGGAAGTGAAGATTCACTGAAGCTTAAGATGATCCAGCTAGCATCCTGAGAGTCGACAATCTGGCTCATGTCTCTGACTTGCTATGACCTGGCAGATTACACTCGTCTGAGAAGAGAAAAAGATCTGAAAAGTGATGCTAGAATCTCAAATTAGTTATTAGTATTAGTTAGCAGTATCATTGTTTTCCATAGTGTTTGGATGCTGTATGTTATTGGACAGATACAGACTCTGCAGGATATTGAGATAATCAATATGACAGAGCAGTAAAGAATGTTTGTTCTATATTCAAATGAATTAGAAACCACTGGCTTGCATCAAAGCATAGTGTCTCCTTAATAGCAAAACTTCTCAGGGTCTTTAATAAACTGTACTATGGTTCCTCCCGACATGGCAGTGGTTAATGGGAGGTGGCTGGGGTGGGATTCCTATGTTCAAAAGAATATATTGCAAGGCTAGTATTCATCAGAATGAAACGTAGGATAACTATCCTAAAAAAATCTGTATAAAAACAATTTCTTTCCTCTAGTTTAGAAAAGGGAAGAAAGAGATCTAGGGGCTTACAAAAAGAGAAAAGAGGAAAAAAAGAAAGAAAGAAAGAAAGAAAATCAAAATCCTTCTTGTCTCAGATGGTAAACTGACTGATCAGCATCCTTCCCTACTTACCTGGCAGAGAGCATGACTCACCCCAGGTGAGTGGGTGAAAAGCAATTTGCAAGTTGTCTGGTTAGAAAAGAAGATTAGTAGCAGTGATATGAGGACTTCTATTATGCTTGCTTATGTACTTTGTCATATTTAAGCAAGTCAGAGTTGGAAGTCTCAAACAGAAAGAAAGAACAGGGAGCATTCAAGGGCATAACAAGAAGCTATTCCCTGCACACACACACCCCCACCAAGGATTCATCTCTTTACATTCTAATCCTGGGGATTCTTTCTTGGAACAGAATTTACACTGGCTCTGACCCACCTTTTAGGCTCTAAAGGGTTTAAAAAAATATGTGGTGGTCCCAGTTCTCAAAGTCTAAGAGTTAGAATAGTCCAGGTCAAATGCTAAGCGATGTCAACAAAGAGAGAGGGTGTTTATAGCACAGAGGCATCAGGGAAGATTTGGGGCATTGAGCCGGTTTTTGAAGAATTAGGCAAACATGTGACAGCTAAAGGACAGTGTGAACTGGGTAATGCAAGTAGGGAATCAAAGGATATTCAGGGGAAACAAGCACTGCTCTTTGCTAGAAGAGTAACTTAAGATGTTGGGGTGGTGAATGCAGATGAGGCTGGAGAGGAGGGTCAGGTCAGGGAAGGACTCGATGATGAGGTGTCTGCACTGCCTCCAGGTGGGCAGTGGACTTGAATCTAGGCTGCAGTAGCCCCACACTCACCTTCCAAGAGGGCATTCTGGTCTTGACGTGGCAAATAGTCTTCCCGAGCCACCCTTCAAAGTGCAGGGTCCTTCTAAAGAACACAAGGAAACAACTTGGATGTGCTCTCTTCACAGGGAGTGAGACAACGAAGCAAACACATACATGTTTCATTGTAGGTTGTGACTACTGTGAAGAGGAATGCCAGAGGAAAAGAGTAAGAAATGAAAGGGAAGACCTAAAATCAGAGAAAGCCATTAAGGGTACACAGTAATGATAATTATAATAGATCCTTGTCTTTGAGGACAAAGACAAAAGGGGTTCACAGAAGAAGACTAGAACAAACTTTGCAACTGTAATTTTTTGAGGGGAGCAAGATGGAGAAGGGTATCAAAAATGAACAGTATGGTCAGTAATAATTATTTGAATAGACATAACTCATGTAGCTTTTACCATGTTGTAAAACAATGTGTGTCACAGATAATTAATTTTCTTGGTAAGTCCAGGAGGTGTTCTTACTGTCTAAATTTCACAGATTAAAAAAAAAAAAAAAATGTTCAGAGAACATAAATGACCTAGCCAAGATTTCTCTTAGGATTTGAGCACGTGTCCCTCTGAGTCTCACATTAAGTACTCTGCTATTCCAAGGCAAGTCAGATGGTGTGGGTGAAATCAAGATGAGGAAGGAAAATGATATGTTCGGGTTTTGACACAGAGAGTCTGAAATGCCCCTGTGCCATAAATTGCTTGTCATATTCCAGTGGAAGAATCAGGGCCCAAGAGTTTGGGGAGAACTGGCAATGGCCATTGGAAGGTTCTTGCTCACTGAAGCCATAAAATATTCTAATGACGATTATTCAGGCAGCTATGGTGTGTCAGGCACCATGCTAATTCCTTAGACATGTTATCTCATTTAGTCTTCATAACCGATAAGCTTGGCAAGCAGACCCTTGGATTTTCTATTTGCCTTTGGGTATCATGTCTGAAGGTGATGAGGTCTGTCTCTGAACCCAGGAAAGTCTGACTTCCCAGATTGTGTTCTTTCTATTTTGAGCTGTAGCTAAGCTTATTAACAGAAGGTAGTATTCAGAGAACATTTGTTACCTGAAACTGGGACGCATTGAGCGTGCAACAAGTAAAGGGGAACACTGGAGATCTTTCCCAAGGCAGTGTCTCCCTGAACAACAATACTGGGGAAGTTTTAAACTAAGGATGCTTACACGATAGGCAGTTCAGCATGGAATTGGGGCAAAAGTCATCTTAAGGTAACAGAGTCCAAGTCAAGGTCATAAGGTCCAGCAACAGTCAGCATCATCAGTCCTCTACCTTTAGTTGGTTCCATATTTGAGTGCTCAAAGGGGCTTAAATCTTGCAAAGATAATTCAAGAATGTGCATCAGGTCAGTCTTTACTTTTGAGCCAGCACTGGGACTTTTACCTCTGATTTATTGTCCCTGATATAATTAGGTTATCTCCTAGCCTAATAGTGGCTGTTCTAACATTCAGTTGTTCCCTTAAAATCATTATCTCCTGGGGTCTATTCTGCAATTTCAACATATCCCAGGAAGTTCTATAAGAAATGTGCTTTGGGCAAGTAGTGCTGATTAGGGAGAAATCACAAGATGGCCAGGGGCCTAAAATGACTTTTTTCTTTTCTTTTCATTTGCCCTTTTCCCTTTTCTTTTCCTTTCCTTTGAGAGGAAGAGAATAACATGTATGGGAGCAGAGGGCGGGGAGGGGTAGAGGGAGAGAAAGAGAATCCTAAGCAGGCTCCACATTCAGCGCGGAGTCTGATGTAGGGCTCATCTCATGATCCTGAGATCATGACCTGAACCCAAATCAAGAGTCAAAAGCTTAATCAACTAAGCCACTCAAGTGCCCCCTAAATTGACTTTTCCTATGTCAAGAAAGCAATGCCTTGTCTTCATTTCCCAGGGAACCCTAACTCTTTCTATTTACACAGTCAGGTGTGACTGAACCAACATGAGTTTGCTCCTTGATGAGTCAGAAACTACACCAGGTTGAGTTGTCCCACAAAGAAACTTTTTTAATTGTGGCAAATAAGAAGATGATAGGGAATGGCTTCTAAAGTGATGGCTCCTTGAGAAAGGGTGAATGGGTTTCTTTTGTTTAGGGTTAGGTTGAATATTTACATGGGGAATTCCTCTCATCCTATGCAGAGACAGGCATAAAGTCACACATGCACCTTAAGGGAAGCATGCCTATACAGACATTGTACATTATATAAATGAGGCTGAGGCTCCTTCCTGGGTGGAGATTGTAGTATTATAATGAGGTAAAGGTAATTGTAAGTCATTCTAGAGGCCACTCCATGATCCATCTGTGCAGGCATGAGTCAGCTTTAGGTCAGAAGGTCTAGGTGGTCTGGATCCAAGGAAGGTCCTCTCAGGGCAGTTGCCATCACCTGGGGATGGGTTTTGTGTTTCATTTGTCTGAGTTAAGGTGAAAGCCTGAATGAAGAGCTTTGAGGAAAATGTAAGACAAAGGTTAGTGAGTACAAGCAGGTGGAAAGTCAAAGCCAATTTTTAGGGTCTAGCTGGTGAAATGGGGACCTATTCAAATCAAGTTCTGTCTTTAGCTGCAAAGGGTACATGACTTATGTCTCTTTCTTTGATGTATTCGTTTGTTCCTTTTCTCTCTACCTAGGAGTTCAGTGTTCCATATTTAATTCCATTTCTTCCCTGAAGAAAATGCCAAGGACTTTTCAACTATTAACGTTCACTCTATAGATGTGTAGTAAATGGCCAGAAAATAGACGAGACTCATGAAAGTGATTATGGATCCTTTCTTTATTTTTTTCCCCCATGATTTTATTTATTTAAGGGAGAAGAGCATGAGCTTGAGTGGGGCACAGGGTGGGGAGCAGTTAGAGGGAGGAGCAGATTCCCCACAGAGCAGGAAGCCTAATGCAGGGCTCCATCACAGGACCCTGAGATCATGACCTGAGCTAAAAGCAGAGGCTTAACCAACTGAGTCACCCAAGCACCCCAGTTAGGGATCTTTCATTCCTAGTTAAAATTAAACTCAAGTTTTGGCTAGAGGAGAAGTCAGTCTTTGTGTCCTTCACCCTGCCATTCACCCATCCAATCCAACAAGGCTATGGAGTCTCCTCCCGTATCTGAGTTTCCAACAAGTGACTAAAGTAGACAGAAGCTCTAGTCTCAAGGAGCTTACATAGAAATTGGAAATTAAGACTTCAATGAAGTAACATATTTGCATAATGACAAATTGTGTTCTATTTATTTTGGATCTGTGACCTCTTTATTGGGAGCTCAGTGACTTTTCCCCTCTGAATCCCTAGTCTATTGTATTCTGAACAATAGCTGATAGGGTATGGTGCATGCATTCTGTGTTCACACAGAACATGATCATAAACATATAAACACACACACTTCTTTAGACACACAGTTACTTCTTGTTAAGTCCTTTAAAGGGGGATCTTTAGAATTTATTAGAGGGGCACTCTGGTGGTGTAGGGAACTCCTGAGCCAGAAGTCAGTGAACTAAATAATAGAATCATAGAACAGCATATTGTAGCCCCATACTCACTGTAGGGTAGTAACCATCATGGAACCTTCATGGAACTCAGCTAAAGTCGGTTGATGTGTGTCCCTGCTGGATTGTACAGGATCATCTAGGATGTTTTGTGGCAAGATGTTGCTGAAGAGCTTAAGCCGAAAGGTGACATGATCAAATCTGCATGTTAAAGGATCCTTGTGGCTTTAGTGCAGCTAATGGAATTAGGAAGGGGCTAGGAGGAAAGGGAGGTGGGGAAACTCCACAGCAAGATTTTGCAGAGGAGGTGTGGTAGCAAAGATGAGAAAGTAGGATTCATTTTTCTAAAGCACTTTTTTTTTTCTGTTTTGTTCCCAACAACTAAAACAGGGTACCGCACCCAGTGAGTTTGCAGGCATATCTCAGAGATAGTGTGGGTTTGGTTCCAAACACTACAATAAAGCAAATACCACAATAAAGACTGTCAGATGAACTTTCTGGTTCCTCAGTGCATATGAAAGTTATGTTCACACTAAACTGTAGTCTGTTAAGTGTGCAGTATAGCATTGTGTCTTAAACAATGGTACATACCTTAATTAAAAAATTCTTTATTGCTAAAAAATGTTAAGCATCAGCAATGTTTTTAACAGCCCAAATATGAAAAGAGCCCAGATGTCCTTCAACAGCTGAATGGATAAAAAAGATGTCACACACACACACACACACACACACACACACACACACACACACACAAGAATATTATTCAGCCATCAAAAAGAATGAAATCTTACCAATTGCAATGATATGGATGGAACTTAAAGGATATTATGCTAAGTGAAATAAGATAAAGACAAATACCATATGATTTCACTCATATGTGGAGTTTAAGTAACAGTGAACATAGGGGAAGGGAAGGAAAAATAAACTAAGATAAAACCAGAGAGGAAAGCAATCCATAAGAGAGTCTTAACTATAGGAAACAAACTGAGGGTTGCTGGAGGAGAGGTGGGTGGGGGGTTGGGGGTAACTAGGTGATGGGCATTAAGGAGGGCACTGAATGTAATGAGCACTGGGTGTTATATGCAACTGATGAATCACTAAATTCTACTCCTGAAACTAGTAATACAGTATATGTTAACTAAATTGAATTTAAATTAAAGTTTTAAAAAATGTTAAGAATCATCTGATTGTTCATTGAGTTGTAATTTTTTAAATTATTTTTTAAAATTTAATTTAATATTACTTATTTATTTATTTATTTATCTATCTATTTATTTTTTGCTGGTGGAGGGCCTTGCTTTAATGTCAGTGGCTGCTGATTGATCATGGTGGTGGTTGCTGAAGTCTGGGGTGGCTGTGGCAGTTTCTGAAAATAAAACGATAATGAAGTTTGCTCCATTAAATTTCCTTTCACTTGAACATTTAGAGGCCGTTGTAGGGTTACTGATTACCTTAATTTCAGTATTGTTGTGTCTTAGGGAATAGGGGGGCTGGAGGAGACGAAGAGAGATGGGGAAATATCTGGCTGCTGTGGTAGCCAGAACAAACACAGATTTATTTATTAAATAAATTATCAATTAAATAACCCATTCACCATTTTATATAGGACTGCTTGACGGCACCCCCAGAACAATTACAATAGTAGCATCAAAGATCAAGGATCACAGATTCATAACAATTCAAAATATTCAAAAATTCAAAATATTGTGAGAATTACCAAAATAAGTTACAGAGACAAGTGAAAAATGCTGTTTTGGGGGCACCTGAGTGTTTCAGCTGGTTGAGCATCTGCCTTCGGCTCAGGTCATGATCTCAGGGTCCTGGGATGGAGTTCCGCATCGGGCTCTCTGCTCAGCGGGGAGCCTGCTTCCCTCTCTCCCTCTCTCTCTGCCTGCCTCTCTGTCTACTGTGATCTCTCTGTGTCAAATAAATAAATAAATAAATAAATAAATAAAAGAAAAGTGCTTACCAAAGTATTCAGTAATTAGAACAAGATGAAATATCTATCTTCGATTGGTAAGCATCTTTTAGGGAGTTGTGTCCCCAGAGGGAGAGTAGGTAAATGGTCATTTGTAGTTAGCATGTACATTTTAAGGAGATGGCTCCTCCAGTGACAGCATTGTTTCAGAAAGTGACAGCTAGCTAGTGTCAGCAGATGTGCATTGTTTGGCCCTCAGAGTACATGATATCTTTTGAAAGGTATCAACCTTATAAAAAATCAGAAGGTTCACATGAGGCTGTTGGGGGGTGGGGAAAGGAAGTGCTGAAACCAAGTATAGTCATTCCTTTTAGTTAGAGGTATAGAAAAGTGGCATAAAAAAATGAGAAACCGAGATTGACTTGAGGAGCAAACTGTTCAATTAATTTGGGAGGTTTTAATTATATACATTTAAAAATAAGCACCCACCCTATTGCTTTGTATTCGAGGGAAATGCAGGCATTGAAACAGTGAATGTAGATCGTTCAGACTGAACTAATATGAAGTCTGTTCTTGATGTATAATTTAACACATATTTATAAGTATGCATAATTGTATTTTGTTCCTTTAGACTTGGTTGTTTTAGGGGCAAAATTGTATTACTCCTACCCATGTCACTTGTTTATTTCATATGGTCTGCTCCTATAGGCATTTTAAGTTGTTTGGCCAATGACATTATGAAATGTAAGTCTGGAGACTTTACTGACTATGCAAATCTGTAATTGCATTACAACTTCATACTTTCCCATTAAATCATAACAGAGTATCACTGAGCATTTCCTGTCACCCATTCAGACTTTTAATGAGATACTGCATCATAAGGTCAAGAATAAAAGTCCAGGGAAGTAAATCTCTGTGGTCAGTAGCTTCTTTTAAAAAGTACAGATTTTCTTTGTAACCCCAGCCCCTTAGAGAGTGTAATTCAGTAGTTCCCAAACCCGTCTACATTTCACCTAAGGAGCTTTAAAACACACTGATGCCTATTTGAAAATTTTAGAGGATCCCCAAATGATTCACATGTGCAGGCAAGTTTGGGAACCACTGGCTTAATTAAAACTAAAGGCTATACCAGCATCAGTTTATCTACATCTTGGATCTCCACGGGCTTTGTGGTGAGATGAAGCTCTGGGTTCCTCCATGAATACCCAGGGTCTACCATAGTAAAAAGCCATTCCTAGCATTCTTCCTAGAGTACATTGAAAAAAAAAGGTGATTCTTATAATTAAAGTTTGAAGAGGTAGAATCTGAATTAGTAAGTGTTTTTATTATAATATAGCAGCCCTGAAATTCTATTTCATAGTCTAGTCATGCTGCCTAAGACTTAAAAATAGAGACTCAGTCTTATAAAAGAAAGGAAGAAAGAAAAAAAAGGAAGTCATTGAGTGCTGCTACAGAATTCCTTGTGAAGCTCTCGGGAGCCCCTCCACCTTGCCCACTCCGCCCCCTCCACCTAGAACGAAAACCCAGCTCTTTTGTAGCATCAAAAATTCAACATTCCTTTCCATGTTTCCTAAAAAAGCCTTTTTCATAAATTAGACAGAACAAATGTATTTTAATGAACAAATGGTATTTTAATAAGAAAGCTCTTTTTAAATTAGTTCATTCTATTAGGGTTTTAATAAGTAAGAAAATAATATTGTAGAGAATTATGCAATAAAAGCGCCAGCAAGCTTGGTCTACAGAGTGAGCTTTGGAAACATGGAAATGGAATTTCACTAAAGAAAATATCCCTGGAGTAACAAAATTTTCTTTCAGATGGAAAATGTCTATGTAGGGAAAAGAACAGATCTCTTCTAGATAAAAATGATACACCAAACAGTGTTTATAAAAATTCTATCTCTGTTTGAGTTCTGCATTTGGCAGTAAGACAGCAACTAATTTGGTTTTATTTTAAAATTCCAGTGATTATAAGGTCTGCACATTCCCTGTGGAGTAGCTAACTCTCTACTAGAGCCAGACCCCAATCTTTGCCAGTCACATGTGCTACAGAACTTTAGCTGACAGGTGCTTTTTCATTGTTTCTCTCTGAGCCAGAAGCAATGGAGTCACAGCTGATGGTCACAGTCTAGGTCTGTACCACTCTCTTTTAGGATCATCCCCCAGAGACAAGACACATGTGTCTGATCATATGTGCTTTGAAAATCCCTTTTCCTTCTGGGGCTATCTACTCTCCCTGTTGGAATTTGAATATTTGGCTAATTGCCTACAGTCAGAAGGTCTTCACATACCAGATGCTGAAGTATGAGAAAGTGTATTTGTTACAATGTTTCATTGCAAGTAGTAGACTATCGGGGAAATATTGGTCATCAACTAAGGAAAGTTTATCATTTCGTGTTCAAAACACAGGGGTACAATGGTACATGTGTTTGCTAATTTGGTGATATCATCATGCCGCTGTTAAAGAATGATTAATGAAGACAATTTAGATGATACAAACTAATTTTAACACACCATGAACTAAGCAGTCTCCTTGCAGAGAACCACAAAATGGGGTGGAAGGCAGAAGACTTTTTGCAGGATAAAGAATAAACAAACAAACAAAAGACAAACAGAAAATACCTGATTGGCTGGGACCATATAGTCACTCTTTTGGGGGGTTGGTTCAGAGTCGGCTTGGCATTTGGGGACCGGCTGACTGGATACACTCTGTGTCTGGTCAAGTGAAACCTGTTTATAGGGACACGCAGCCTATTCAAGTTTGGTTTGCTGACATGTCACCTGGGAAGGGGTGGCTCCATCTTGGGCCTAGAAGTTATTTCAACATCAAAGACACAAATTCTTTTTGATCTATTTTTTCCCCTATCCTCAGTATATTGGCTTCTTCCCGTAGCTTGTCTCTTTATGGTTAAAAAATGGCTGCTGCAGCTCCATACATCACATTTGCACACATCAAAGTTCAGAGGCTAAAGACAGTATATCTCTTTTTTGTGTCTCTTTTAAGAGTGAAGAACAATTACCTAGGACGTTACATCAGGCTTATTTTTGCTTGCATTGGCTAGAACTCTATATTATCTCTTTCCTAAATCATTGATCTACCTATCCATATAATACGTGTGCCACACATGGTGTTAATTGATAGTTCTGTCAATAAGGGTCTCTTCTCTTGCTAACAGCTAGGATTTCAACATCTCTTCCCCATGAGCCAGCTACTGAGCAGATCCAGTATCCAATACCCATACACACTGGCATCCAGAAGAAAATGCATTCTTATAGAGAATTTAGAACTGTATCTTCTAAAGAAAATATTAGTTAACATCCTAGCCCCTTTTTTCTAATCTTTCAGCACCTTAACTTTTGCTTTCCAAGTATGCCTAACTGAAACGTGGTTTTGTTGCAGCATTCAAAATGAAATTGAAATTTGCATTCCTACTACCCTCTGGCAAAGTAAATTGACATTATACTTAAGTTGTCATAGTCCTAAATGATTATTCTCCCTTCAATAAGTACCCATGGGCGTTTGCAGCTGACTTTCTTCTTATGAAACAAGCCACTGAGGTTGTGTGACTGGGTATAAATACACACAAATCAAATGTATCATGTTAAAAAAAAAATTCTCACCTACCAGAACTTTTAAAGGTTAGTTGGTACCTTCATTGAACACAGTATATTTTCAATAATGATTTTTGTTGGCAAAGCAAGTAAATTAGACTTTTGTTCATTTGGTGCAAAAGGCAACTTTGTTGCTGTAATGTATACAATTAAACTGAGTTGAGATGTACTTTAAATGAAAATTGAAAACAAATTAAGTAATCAGTCAACGTAATGTTTGTAGTTACAGCTCTTGTATATATTTGTATAAGTTAAGGGGGGAAAGAACGCTATTCAGCATTGCTGGGCATTTTATTTTATTCTAAGTGGGGAAAAATAGTGAGCTGGCAACATTTAAAATTGGCTATAAAATATTACAGATAATGATAATTTGTTTTTATATTTGTATAAGCCCTACTTCTATTCCCATAGATCAAGTTTAATTATATGGTGTATTGCTATCTACTAGTGTTAGAATCAGGCAATCTCAAGTTTAACTAATGACATTTATTTATAGAGGGTTTTTTTGTTTTGTTTTGTTTTTATTTTGTTTTGTTTGTTTGTTTTTGCTTAATCTTTCTTATTAACCACGAGTAAGACCTTTTAATTTGACATTTGGGAACATTTGTATTAATGATAGCAGTTTTTTAGATTCCAACTTATTGCAACTTGACATTTGTAAAGTTAATGCATATCTCTTTCTCTCTTATTACAAATTATTTCCTTAATTTTATGACTTTGGGATGGTTGCCAGTGACTTACTGCCTCAAAAGTGATGATGTTGAGAAAGAGATGATTATGTTTTATATTTAGTAAGATTTATTAGTGCTGACTTGGGCTTTGCATTCAGGCAAATGAGTTTACACGAGTCATCTGAAGATTCTTGGGTTTCTGCTTAAAGTTTAAATTCAGCCATAGAAGGTTATGATATTTTGTGAAATTTATCCATGAGCCCTTTTTTAAAATAGTTACCTGCATTTGATTTAGATTGTGAATATAGTTCTCATTCAAGTTTTGATGGAAGTATCATATCCTGCTATATATTACATCCTGTTTTAATATGACACTAAACTTCTAAGAACAATGAATTCATTTTCTTTCCCCCTTATCTCTTAAAATTATGCATTTTTTAAAAGCCTCAGGTTTTCCAGTATTTTTCTAACCTATTTTTTGGCTCAACTTTATTAAAAAGTTATGGGGAATAGCAGTTAAATTTGGTCATTGGAATTTATTCTGTAAATTAATTTGCTGACTCAGCACAGCTTTTGCAATTAGTAGATACTCAAAGTATTTATTTAGTACATACGTTTTTCAGGACTGTTGGTTGTGAGTAATAGAAAAGCCACTAAACATGTTTCAGCATAGCAGAATTTACTGGCTTGCAGAGGGATGAGGTCTAGGGAATGATGGCATGGCTACATCAAGTAGCTCAAACAGTCTAACCAGTAATCTTTCTCTTCTCTTTCTCTTTTTCAGTAATCCTTCCCTTTGCGTTGACTTTTTTCTCTTATAAACTCCTTCCTTCTTAAAGCCATGAGTACTGGCATCTTTACATCCTAGAAACTGCCAGTCCAGCAAAAAAAGATTTTTATTTCTCTTAGTAACAGTAAAATTAAATTCCTTTCCATTCTATAGTGATCCTGTCCCTGACCCATATTCCATGGCTAGGAGGTTGGAATGAATTTGCTTTTGACAAAGTGTGGTCCCTAGAGAAGTGCCAGCAACATCACCTAAGATTTTGTTACAAATATATACTCTCAGACCCACTCCCATACCCAAACAATCAAAAGATCCTGCTGTGGAGCCCAGCCCACTGGGTGATAAAGAGTCCTCCTAGTGATCTTGATGAATGCTTAAGCTTGAGAACCAGTGCAGTACACTAAATTGGTGAAGACTGGGTCATGGGAGCAAACCTCCCACTCCCTCCTACCCCCTGCAACAGGGCTTCCCTGTAAGTTGCATCTTATAGCAAGCACATAGAAAATAGATCTGAGGAACTGATGTCAGGGAGGAGGAAGATTAGATGCTGTACTGGCAAATGAGAGACCTCTGCTACAATGAAATTTCAACACAGTAGTACCTTTTCTTTGTTTCTAATGGTATTATTTTTCAGAACACTGTTGACTATGAATTCCCCTCCAGAAGACCACTATTGTGATTAAGTAAATCCACATTCATCCTCCTCTAGGATATAGTTTTTAGTTTTAAATTTCATCTCCAAATAGGTACATGACCAATATTGAAGGATTTCCAGGAGATGCCTGTGTGGCTCAGTCAGTTAAGTGTCTGCCTTCAGCTCAGGTCATGATCTTAGGGTCCTGGGATCAAGTCCCAGATCAGGCTCCCTGATCAGCCTGGAGCCTGCTTCTCCTTCTCCTCCTACCTGCAGCTCCCCCTGCTTGTGCACTGTCTCTCAGTTTCTCTCCCCCTTTATCTCTGTCAAAGAAATAAATAAAATAATTAAAAAAAAAAAAAAAGATTTCTAGACCAAAGGTTTTTTTAATCAAATGCCTCCTAATCACCTAGATATAGTCAACTACCATTACAGCCTTCAGTAATGAACCTTGTTGATTCTGTGTGATATATAATAGACTAGACTGAATTTTCCTTGAAAATTCTCTTTGACAATGGCAGTGATGTCTACAGAATTTTAGGGAAGGTGGTCAACATTGCAATATCATTCAAAATAATTTTAAAACTTTTTTTTAAAGCAGCTAATAAGGAAGATGTGTGTAACTTTTTGCATTACTTTTTTATTTTGATTTATTTTGATTTATCATAAGACTCCTCTGGGCATTTGTTGAAGAGCCAAAGGTCTTTTTACTTATTTTTATTTTTAGCATATTCTTATTTGGCAGGTCTAGGGTAGGAACAGGGATTTGTACTTTTAATAGTTTCCACAGGGAATGCTTAGAATCAGGCAGGTTTGGCATATTCTATAGTGGTGAGAAGTAAGGATTCTGGGGTGGAATAGTTGGGGTCAAATCCTAGTTGTTTTTCATACTGACTGTGGGGGCGGGGGGAGTAGTCCCTTAATGTTGTCGAGTCTCAAATGCTTCTGCTACCACTTATATTCCATTCTTCCTTTTCTCTGAACTAATCTGCCAGTTACCCCTTCTCATTTCTTATGCTGCAGATAGAGGACATGCAGTGGGGTAAAGGAGTCCGGGAGATCCCCCCCTCAGTGTGCACACTGCCATGCAAGCCCGGGCAAAGAAAGAAGACACAGAAGGGAACTCCGTGCTGCTGGACCTGTGAGCCTTGCGACGGCTACCAGTACCAGTTTGATGAGATGACATGCCAACATTGCCCCTACGACCAGAGGCCCAATGAAAACCGAACTGGCTGCCAGGATATCCCCATCATCAAACTAGAATGGCATTCCCCCTGGGCTGTAATCCCTGTCTTCCTAGCAATGTTGGGAATCATCGCCACCATCTTTGTCATGGCCACTTTCATCCGCTACAATGACACGCCCATTGTCCGGGCATCTGGGCGGGAACTGAGCTACGTTCTGTTGACTGGCATCTTTCTTTGCTACATTATCACTTTCCTGATGATAGCCAAACCTGATGTGGCAGTGTGTTCTTTCCGGAGAGTTTTCTTGGGCTTGGGTATGTGCATCAGTTATGCGGCCCTCTTGACAAAAACCAATCGGATTTATCGCATATTTGAGCAGGGCAAGAAATCAGTTACAGCTCCCAGACTCATAAGCCCAACATCACAGCTGGCCATCACTTCCAGTTTAATATCAGTTCAGCTTCTAGGTGTTTTCATTTGGTTTGGTGTTGACCCACCCAACATCATCATAGACTATGATGAACATAAGACAATGAACCCTGAGCAGGCCAGGGGAGTTCTCAAATGTGACATTACAGATCTCCAAATCATTTGCTCCTTGGGATATAGCATTCTTCTCATGGTCACATGTACTGTGTATGCCATCAAGACTCGGGGTGTCCCAGAGAATTTTAATGAAGCCAAACCCATTGGATTCACTATGTACACGACATGTATAGTGTGGCTTGCCTTCATTCCCATTTTTTTTGGCACTGCACAGTCAGCGGAAAAGGTAAGTGAAAATGCACACCACACTACTCATTTCAGAAATATGTTTGTTTTTGTAAATACTGAAACTAAATTGATTATATAGAATGAGAACTTTTATATCCTGAATTGCTAGGCATCAGTTCTGTAGAAATCTAAAAACTGCAGGGAATTGTGCCATGTTTATTTCACTGGAAACCAACCAAAGGTAAATTTTTCATGTTAATTTATGATAGAATTATTCAATGTAGTGAGAGATTATCCAGTATAAAATTGTGTGATCTGTCCAGATTAAACCTTCCAATGCATTCATTACGCACCCTCTCCTCTTGTACATATGTTTCCTTGGGATAGGAGAAAAAGGCCACAGTCCTTCATTAGGATGGGGATGGTGATTACTAGCTCCCTCTCTCTCTCTTCTTAGTGACCATCTAAGCTGTCACTGTGGATTGGATCTAGTGTGTGAGCAACACCATGTATGAGTTGTACATTTGCATATTTTCCATTTGCATATCACATATATATGTACGTGTATAATAGATAAATATAGGGAAGTTTTGGTTGTCATTCCACCCCCAGCTCCCTAAAACTAGATATACATTAATCGCATCAAATGATTCAGAGTGTTACCAGAGATTCAACTTTCTAGCAGTGGGGGGGACAGTATACAGTAGAGCAAGTGTCATCAAGCTATGCAAGTTCAGAATTAGTGAGCCTTAATGTGTTGTCCCAGATATAGTTAGTATACATGTTCTCCACATATAGTTATGCATTTGTATGAATCTGTAAGTTAGGCAGCCCTAATGTGTTGAATCCTAAAGCTATGAATGCATGTCTAGCTGTGGATTTGACAGGTGTGAAAATTAGGCAAAACTAAAGCATTGATTCTAGATGAGATTCATACACATCTGACTTTTATACTCACCTGGATATGGTTTTGTAGATATGCAAATTAGGCAGTTTTAATATATTGGTCTTAATAAATGGATTGTCCTTCATTCAGTGAAGTCAGCTTTGGCAGGGCAGTACAGCTGAAACCAGAATGAAGACCTAGAGCCCTAACTGGTGTGCTGTATCAGAGAGAGCACACTTATGGCTTGATTAGAAGTTAGAACACAGGGAGTCTAGCCTGATTCCATGTTACTTTGGAGAAGTCCGTAAAACATTCAGGGACTTAGTGCCCTGCATGAAGAAAGCAAGGACTGAAGTAGGAATCTCTACAAATTCACTAATCTGTGCCTCTAGGAATTAGTCGAATCTGAATTTTTCTTTGTTACTTCTATTCTCATAGAATCCTATAATTAATGACATTTGGTGTTCCACCTGAGGAGATATATTTCACCTAAATTGTTTGATTCAGAAGCTATCAGTTTGGACTGTGTGGATTTGGGGGGCTTTTTTGTTTCTTTTTTCTTTTTTTTTAAATGCATATGTTATAAAACCACAAAGAATTCTGCAACCAAGGGCAGTGAGTGGTTCCAGATATGGTTTTAGTCATAAAGTGTCTTAGAGGAAGTTCTAAAATATATGTTCAACAAGCATAGTATGTTTCCAACAGTATGTTTCAAATTCATAATGCATGTTTACTGTCTGTGAAACCAACTTGAATTGCATTTTATTGCTTCTATCTATCCCTGGGCCAGGGGAATAGTAAAATATGAGTTAGGGTAGTGAAATGCAATAGACAGAAAAGAAAAGGAATTTCCCAAATGTATGCTGGTAAGTTGATAACCATTGAACTTTTTATGGGAAATGATATGTATCATCAAAGCCTATGAAGATAATTTTTTTTTATTAAAACAAACACAATTGCTTATGTAACAGGCTAAAAACATGAAATCCTTTTCTTGTAAATGTATTCTTGGGGAATGCAAAAGGCAGGACCACCTGCAGCTGTCTTAAAGATGGGCCTTGGTGTAATGACATTTGACACTGCAAGTGTCTACCATTTCATTTGTCATTTCTAGCCATTTCTAGTCATGACTATGAATCTTTTCAGTAAGGTCAAGGGTATAATTGACTTGCTTAAAAACCTGATAATGATACAGGGTTTCAGGAATTGAATTCAGTGATTCCACTTGTTCTACAAGGCCTTGAGCTGGTAGAACTGAACCACAGGAAAAATTAAGTTGTCTTTAAGTAGTGTGCTTGGTATCCTAGATTGGGAAGATATGTATTTTTTCTTCATATATTCTCAGGAGGTTATGATGTTTTATGTGGTTGATTGGCACAATTAAAGGTACTAAATTGCCAAATGGGAACAGTAAATTTTATATGGAAATTCACACATCTTAAAGATAGGCATATGGCTACAGAAGCATGAGTGGTACATTAAAAATAGTTTTTGTACGTGAAACATGGAGTTTAAATTGTGGAAAGTGGCAAATTGCCAAAAGCAACAGAGATAACAGAAAAAGGCATCATTGCCAAGCTAGCAATATTCAGAATCACAGCCCTTACATTTTTGTTTAGATCAAACAATTTGAGTGTTTTAAGTGGAAGAATTCCATTGTAAGAGGAAAAAAAAAAGATTAGGCAGTGAGTTCAGTAATAACTATTTACTGTCTTAGGAAATTGAGTTCCATTCTGATTATGCTAGGGATATCTTTGTGAAACTTCTTACCACTTCAGTTTGTTAGCGCAGCATAAAGGATGAGAAATGTTTGTTTTCTTGTGAAACATCAACTGTCGGTATATTTATGCTTTTGTGAAGGGTGCAGGAGATTACAGTTATCTTGTTTTATTGTTGCAAATCCTGTGATTTTTAGAATGGGGATCATGCAACATGGTCAAGGATTGAAAAGGTAAACTTGAGCCATAAGAGAACAATCCTTGATTTTAGGAATTCTATTTAGATGACTGAAATGATTCAAGGAAACACTGCAAATAGTTGAGTAATAGCGAGGGAGGAGTTAGCTGGTCTAGTGAAGTGTGGTAATGTCCCATGGCTACATACCCGGTGAGAGCTGTTAGAGGACTAGATTACTTTCCAAGAACACAAAGGCTTGGTTTGTGGCTTATCTATCCTTTTTGCATGCAACCTGGAAAAGAGCATGCTTCAGGTAGGAAGGACATAAGCTACCCTCCCAAAATCTGAGAAACCCTGAAGATGCATGATTATCCAGATTTTTTTAGCCAGTTGTTGTCAGAACTTTCTAGGTAAACCAGTGTATCATTTTTTTACACATGGATGAGGAGACGAGCTCTATACCACTTAGCTCTGCAAAGACAAAGTAGACCTGATATAACATGAGAGGAGTTGGAGGGTCTCAGAGGTCTTCCCATCGTGTGTATGTATTTGTTTAGGTAGGAGGTTGATGAGAACAGGAGGAAGTAAAGGATTGAGGCATTTTCTGCTCAGAGGAAAATATGAAAAAAGAGTAGTCGCATATAGGAAGGAGTGTGTGTCTTCTATAATGCCACCCACAGGGCATTCTTCTGCACACAGCTGAATAGAACAGCATAGATTACAACACTTAAATAATCAAATTCTTTGGTTTTTATTGAATTATTTCACTAGATGACAGAAATAGGGTTCCTGTTAGCAATCACTGAACCAGCTCAGGGTCCTGAACCCCATGGTTCTCAAAATTGTGCTTCTGATAATCCCCATTGGAACTTGTTTGTAAAAATAATCCGTATCTGCCCCTCCCGACTGGTTCAATAGGGCAATAGGATGGCCATAGAATGCTGGATTTTGTAACAAGCATGTTGGAAGTTTATCAGTGAAAACCAAGCATGCTTCTTAAAACTACCTGAGCATTTTCTTCCTAATCCACAAAATATGTCATTTAAATATTTCCTGATCTCTAGTTTTAGAGCTTTTAGGAATACATTAACTCTCATCTCAAGCAACTGGGAAGTCCAGACATCAAGGAACCGGGAGATAAGAAAGACATTATTCACAAAGACAAAGCCTAGACTCAGAAGGTCTGGATGAAGTGTTAACTCCAAGGCTATAGCCAGAGACCTTACAAGGCAGGGCCAAGGCATTGGTCCTGCAACCAGAGGTAGCAAGAAGACAGGAAGAATATGTCCCGGGAGTATTTCTAGAGGGGTTTGGACTATAAACCAACATTTTGATCATCCACATGTAGCAGATAGCTCCCCAGAACTTGAACAAAAAGCAGACCAACCTAGGACTGATATTAGGAATCAGAAATATTTGTCAGGTAGGTAAATATTTCCTAATCCATGCCCTACGCAGACATTGATAATCAATTACAGTGAGCTTCCCCTGAACCCAGGTGCAGTTTTAAAAGTCCTTATCAACACAGTCTTTAGGAGGCCACTACCAATAAGTCAGAACTGGAAGGAATCTGAAATCCATGTGTCATTTCTGATTAATACTGGGCACTGACAAATGACCTTTGATATCTCTTCCCATTCAGCTCTTTGTTGTCCTTATGCAAGAGCCATTGGGTGGCTTTCATTAAAATTAATCTGGTTAAGTATAAACAATAGGGAAATGGGAGTGTGCTTAAATTAATCTTTATTTTGTCTCTGATTACACATCTCTTCTAAATTTTCACAATGCCATACAGAAAGGGGCAGTCCTAGCTCTCTTTGGGGGAGAGAGAGCTTTTTTTTTTTTTTTAATTTTTACTGTGTTATATTAATCACCATACAATAATACATCATTAGTTTTTAATGCAGTGTTCCAAGATTTATTGTTATGGGAGTAATATCTTCAAACCAAATTTGAATAGTGTGAGGCATCCTGGAGTGGTCGCACAGGGAATGCAGGACGAGCACCCAGAAACAGGAACTCCACTTCTGCTTCATGGAAAAGTGACAAATGGACTGAAGTTAGCAGGCAGAGGAAGCACTATGATAACCCAGTGAGAAATTACATCCACTGTCAAAAAGTATGGGATGGCCATTTCACCACATGGTACGGAGACTGAAGACACAGATTGCACTTAATGCAACTTTGACTCTTGCAAATATGAGGGTGTAAGAATAAAACTCAATAGAACTGCATTTTATGGGAAAACTTTAAAACAGGGTGAACCCCAACATTTCATTTCATTCCCAAATTGAACTTTTGGCAAGAATCTCATCTTTTCAAAGTGACGGACCAAGTTAATTTTAAATACTAGAACTAGTAAACTGAAATACCTGCTTTCCTTTCTCAGGCTGATATTTTCCCTCATAGGGTCTTCCCTCCGAAGCCATCCCCCCTGCCACCCTTTGATTTTGGAGGCCTGGGCTCTGTGAAAGTTAATGATGTAGTGAAGAGCAGCAAATCCAAATTTCGGAAAACTGTCTTTGGATGTATCCCTTTAAGCCAAGACACGTTTATAAAGGTGGGAAGAACATCAACACAGGGTATTTTGGAATGTGAATTCCAGGGACAGTACTTGAGCAAAGGTGAAGCAGCTGGAGTTAAGAAAACTAAGTTAAGTAGCTCTTGTAATAGATGGATAAAAGATGGTGCTGGTTTGAAGAAGGCCTGAGGGACTAGAAAAGATAAAGCAGGTTTGAAAGCTGCTTTGAACATTTTGAACATTAAAAGAATATGTGAATATAATATGCCTTATCTTTCTTTTTGTGTTATGCTGCTTTGTTACTGAAATGGAGATATGCTTAGAGATACTTTTTTCTTTTTTTGAATTTTGCAAGTAGCAATTGCATTTAATTTGCCCACTAAAGGCAAGAGAAAGGACTCTCTCCCATTCTCCGTATATAGTTGTTGCCAACAGTCTGATGACTCTGCTTCTAGATACATAGATATACACATATTCGTACACAAACACAAATGTCTTTTAAAACAAAAAATCTTTACCTTCACCTTGCATCTAAACATAATTGAGAAAAGTGTCCCAGTGCATAGCTTAGGCTGAGGTCATTTGTGTACTCATGCTGTGATGGGCAAGCATACTGGTGGTTGAGGTCTTGCTTCTGTTGTTCAGTTTTGTCTGTTCAAATTCATATCAGAAGCATATGGAACCATCTCCTTTCTGCTTCCTGCTGCGACCTTGATGATAACTGAGCTCCTCTCCAAACAGCACTCTGAAACCAGCTGTTTGCATGTCTGGTATTAGTCAGTGGCTTGGGATAATGCTCTCCTGTACTCCCCTCATGATGTATCAGCTCATTTCAAGTGCAGTCACCTAGGATAATTGGAGTCTTCACCATCTTAGTCCCTTTCTTTAGCCAGAAGAGCTAGTTCAGCAGCTAAAATTCAAGAGCCTTTGTAAAACTGAACTGAGTGAGAAAAAGGAAATAGCTTACTATATTAAAAGAAAAGGCCCCACCATTAAAGGTTTGAACAGAGAGGTGCTCAAGAAAGAGAAATTGCTGCTAAAACGAAAAGCTCAGCAAGTCTTGAACCAGTCCTCCGCGGGGTGTCCCCTGAGAGTCCAAAGTGTCTTTCACTTTGAGATCTCAGCCTCCAAAGGATACAGTCCCAAGGACCCAGGCCTCACCTTTATAAATAGTACCAGGACGTCAGACAAATCTCTGTTCTTTGGCATTTCTCTGAGCATCAAAGGCCACCTGTTATTTTCAGAAACAACTCTTCTCAAAGCATGGAAAATCATTACGGAACAGTCTGCTGATGAGCGGTCGGGGGCTGCCATATCCAGATTTGGGATCCTGAGTTACCCATAGCACAGACCATAATACTGCTCTACTTAGTATTTTCAGCAGGTCCCAGGTACCCTGTGGTCCTAGAGGGCAAGTCCTCCATACCCTGTCATGCTGTGGTGCTCTGAACCTAATCACTGTACGTAGTGGGAATGTGTCACTTAACCTTTTAGGTCCTAGGTTCCTCCATCTGCCCAATGTGTATAATCATTCCGACTTCTAGGTTTGTGTAGGAGAAAATAAGATCTTTAAATTGCTTAGTACAGTGTTTATAAAACTGATGATAACAGGTGCTGGTAAGGGTGTGGAGCAACGGGAACTCTCACATAATGCTAGTGGGAATGTGCAAGTTAGTCAACCACTTTGGAAAACAGTTGGGAAGGTTCTTAAAATGTTAAGCATGTACCTTCTGTACTACCCTAGCTGTTCCTCCTGTCTCTCTACCCATGAGAAATGAACAAATATGTCCACACACACTTGCACATAATTTTTTCTTGTAGATTTACTTTTAATAGTCAGAAACTGGAAACAACCCAATGTCCATCAATAGCTGAATAGATAAACAAGTTGTGGTCTAGCCGTAGAATGGAATACTGCAGTAAAAAGCAATGGATTATTGATATGTCCAACAGCATGGTTAAATCCCACATAATTAGGCTCACTGAAGAAATACAGACACAAAGAATATGAGCTGTATAATTCTACTTATAGCAAAATATTTTTAACTTTGAAATTAATCTCCAGTGAGAGAAAGCAGATCATTTGTTTGCCGGGGATGGGCGGGAGACTGAAGAATTACAAAGGAGCACAAGGAAATTTGGAGGGTGATGTATGCGTTCACTCTCTCGATTGTAGTGGTGGGTTCACAGACACATGCATATGTTAAAGCTAATCAAATTTCATACTTCAAATATGTGCAGTTTATCATACATCAGTTGCATATCGATAAAGCCATTAAAAATCGCTTTGCCAGAAACCCTCTTCCTTCTCTGCTCCTCTTCTAGTTTCTTGAAACTTAATCATTAAGTGCTCTTATGCCTATAAGCCTATGTGCCAGTACTGAAACTATAAACTGTATCAGTAATGAAACTAGAATTATATAAATGAGTTACAATATAAGAGCTCTTCAAATACTCTATAGCCCATGGTAAATGTTCAGTAAAGGAGAACTGTATCCTACCACCCCAGGATCCCCTTAGCAAAGATTGTTTTGTAGGTCAAGGCAAGAGAGTCCGCAGAAGCTAAAATAGTCCTGTATTTGGGGAAGCTGAAAGTAGAGGAGTTAGTATGGATTAGAGTAATGATAGGAATGAACTCTGAAGAGGCAGGGAGAGGTGAATTCTTGAAGGACCCTGTATGCTTGATTTTGTTTTTTAGTCAAGAAGGGGGAAATGTTCTGCAGTGAATTTTAGAGCAGCGATGTGTGGGACATTGTTGGATTTATGATTTCAAAAGATTCCTCTTTGCTTATGAGTTATGGTTTGCATGATAGTTGTGATATTGTGATTTATAATAAGAAGGATATGTTTGCTCTTTGTTCCACTTCTGGCACAGAACTCCTAGAACCCCTGGAATTTGTGAAGAGATGAAAGCAATAAAAGTATCTTTTGCTATCTTAATGAGGTCACTTTTGGACCCTACTGAAGGATAGGGATGGGTTATCAGGAGAGCCAACCATGTTATTAGAAAGTTGGAACTTTCAGTCCCACTCCCTGACCTGCAGGTTGAATGGATTGCCACTGACAAGCGGCTTAATCAATAATGCCTAAAATGAAGGCTTCATAAAAAACCAAGAGGACAAGGTTTGGAGAGTCTCCAGGTTGATGAATGCTTTGAGATTTAGGGAAAATGGCATGCTTCAAGAGCAGGAAGTCTCTACATCCTTCCCCCATACCTAGGCATTATGCAGCTCTTCCATCAGGCTGTACCTGAATTATATCCTTTTATAAAAAACAAAACAAAGGGCACCTGGGTGACTCAGTTGGTTAAATATATGACTCTTGGTTTCAGCTCAGGTCATGATCTTGGGTCCTGGGACCATCAAGCCCCATGTCAGGCTCCATGGTCAGTGAAGAGTTGGGCTGAAGATTCTCTCTCTCCACCTCTCCCTGCACTCCTGAGTGCCTGTGTGCCCTCTCTCTCTGTCTCTCTCAAATAGATAAGTGAATCTTTAAAACAAACAAGCAAACCAAACAACAAAACAAACAACAAAAACCAAGTAACAAAAAGAAACCAAACAACAAAAAGAAAACAAAGCCAAACAATAAAAAGAAAACAAGCCAAAAACCCAGTAATGTAGTAAGTAAACAGTAAGTTTACTTACTGTTTGCTGTTACTGTAAGTAAGAGTCAGTTCTGTTAAGCAGTCTAGAAAATTAATCAAACCTAAGGAGGGTGTTGTTGGAACCTCTAATCTATAACCTATAGGTCTTAAGCACAGGTGACAACCTGAACTTGAGACTGGCATCTAAAGTGGAAGTGGGAAGGTGCAGTCTTACAGGACTGAGCCCTTATAGAGTCTGATGCAATCTCCAAGTAGAAAGTGTCAGAATTGGGTTGAATTACAGGACACCCAGTAGGTGTCAAAGCCTTGTCTGGTGGGGGTGGGGGGGCAGAAATCCACACATTAGAGTTGAGTGCAGAACATTTTATAATTTATATGTGAAATGCTAACCTGGAGAGATAGACAGTTATCAGTGATGATTTAAATGGACTTTTGCTATATTTAAACTTTTGGTTCCATGATAGTATATAATTCAAAGGATGAGGAAGATTGAGACAAATCTCTTGGAGAAAAACATTGGATTAGAGCTGGTATCCAGTTGTCCCTACCTTTACTTCCCTTTCAGTAAAGGAGCCAAAAAACCTCCCATACCAGGGAGTGTTACCTGGGATCTGAGAATTAGAATCCTGTTCCCTTCACTGCTCCATAGGATGGTTGGTGGGGAGGAGACTGGGGAACACCGCCTCCAGTCTATACTTTCCATCCCCGTGTAGGGAAGAACCTATAGGAGAGACTACAACACAGTACTTGTTGATTTATGTTATGAGCATTGGTAAGAATGGCTTTGAAGAGTATATACATTTAGAAATATTTCCTGTACATGGTCTCCCTGGTTTTGAGTTTCCTCACTGTGTTACTGCCACTCTGCTTTCTTCCAAGGATAATAACGGTCTCTGGCTTTTGAATTGTAAGCATTTCCCAATGAATAAAGCTGTCCTCAACTGACTGGCACTTGGATCTTAGAATCACGGTGCCTGCCATCTGCTGTGGAGTTATAAAATCTCAGACGGCCAAGTTTGTTCACCTGTGCCTTTGGTAGCTTTCTACCCCAGCTTAGCACCACATTTGGCTCTCTAGGTCTGGCTGAATTTGGCCATGAAGCTGTTGGGAAGTCAGTGCATTAGGAATTGAGCAACATCCAAAAAAATAAAAACAACAACAACAACAAATAAATGAAAGAAAGAAAGAAATTAGACCTCAAAAGGACTCATGTGGAATTTCTCAACTCTCAACTCTGAACAAAATCACACTTCCCTATTCAGGTCTCATGTACATGGAGTTTTGGGGGAAGAGAAGGGTATACAAACTATCAACAGAGAAATTACAGGGAAAGGCTGAGTGTACGTTATAGCAAGGAATGTAAAGGACAAGTCAACACCACTAAATTAACAATTCCTTGAGATTCTCAAATATCCCTATGCACTTGAGGGAGGAACCTCAGTCAGGCACAATGGGTTACCAGTAAAAATGGGCAACTGAATGACTGAAATAGGAAGTCCCATTTTCTTTCTTATATTGCAGGCTTTCCAATTTCACTTTAAACGTCGATGTGATATACTTTGCTGATTTATCACTTTTAGGAAGCTAAAATTGTTTCCAATGAGGCTTGATTTATATATAAGAATTCAATTGTTCACACCTGGGAGATTCTGGCCAACATCCCCAAAACCCCAGATCAGCTTGTAATGATTGGGTTTTCACATCCAAGACTAGGTATTTAAGCTGGCTAAATTTTCCAATTTGATCAAGTCCATTGTGTTTCTCTGGTAACCTTCCCAGTGCCCTGTCAAAGTGACTAGGTGGGATACCATGGCCAAATTGCATTGTTGATGAGGCAAGGACCACTATCTGGTGCTGCACCTAAAGCCAGCTGAACTGAGTGCTTAGTTTTAACCCAGAAATAAAACAATTATCTCTTTGTTTAATGTTCCAGATCTTGAGGTGTAGAAGTATCCTGTGCATTTTCATTTTTTTTTAAAGAAATTTAACCGAGAGACAAAGAACCACACAGATAATTCCAATTTGCATAGTGAAATTCAATCTAATTCCTCATTTCTTTTTCCCAGAATTCTTGCTGGGTGGACAGGAGTAGGGATAAGTGTTTTATCAGACTTTGGCACTTGTGTGTTAATTTCAAAATTGGGGCATTACCCATTTAGAGTGTAGTGGGGAATGGGCTCAGAATCTTCAGATTTTCCACTGTTGAAAATATGGCACAAAAGCTAAAAAAACAACAGACAGAGGCAAACAGCTGACAGGAAATGAACTGGCTACTGTAAGAATGCTTATGGCAAAGGAGACTCACCATCTGATGCTAGGGTTTGAGCTGTGTGGATGATTGGTAAGTGAGCTCGTTAAATTTTAGATCCTAATAAAGAGCTTTGGGAAATGGAAGGGCCTGTTGTTTCATTTTGTCATAGAAATCCAGTTTCCCACTACAGCTGTTAGGAAAGGAAAATGTGAGGGAATGATTCCTTAACAGTGATGCCAGCAATCAGTCTGCCTGACACAAAAGTGCTGGTGTCTCTAACGGGTCCTCAGGTGCCTAAAATTGAAAATTGTCTCTCTAACATGTCTGTGTACTTCCATTCAGCTTTATGTTCCAACTGATTGCTTGGCTTATAATCAACGATCAGTTTTTTGATCCAGTGCTTCCCATTGCCTGGGTCTAAAAACACCGGGTTAGTAGATGCACCAAAACAGCAAATGTTCCCCGTAATAGCAGTATTTTTTTTTTTTCTTCCGGTGCCTACCACCCCTGAGCTGGATATTCTCAGAAAGAGAGTTTTCAAATAGTTTGTCTTTGAGAATGGACCTTGTTACTTAGCATTGATTTTTCAGGGCCTGTAACATGTCAAGCCTTGACACCCCAACAATTGGGAATCCTATCCCTCTCTTTTCTTAAAAAGAATTCCCCAGTGGCTTCCCATGGATATTAGTCGTGGTAGTAGTAGTGTGAATATTAGTATTGCCTCTTTGTCACCATGCAAATTATAGCATTTAAACTCTTCCTTAGAGTCCGTGAGATCTGGAACAAGGGTCACAAACTGGCTGGTAGGCTAAATCTAACCAGCTGCTTGTTTTCATAAATAAAGTTTTATTGGAACACAGCCACGATCATTCATTTACATACTGCCAGTGGCTGCTTTCATGCTACAACGACAGAGTTGAGCTGTTGTGGCAGAGATCATATGGCTTGCAAAGCAGAAAATACTTATAATCTGGTCTTTCACCAAAAAAGTTTGCTGCCCCTGCCTTAGTGGATCTTTCTGACCCCCATTTCCTATGCTTCTCATGCTTGCTGATTTCTCTTCATCTTGCTGATATTAACTCCTGCCTCTGAACATACTGTGACCATTTTCTTCCTAGCACCTTTATACAGGATGTGCCATCTGTTGAGAATGCTGTCTTCCAAAACTTTTCTTTCTCATCATTCATATTTCAGCTTCCAGACTCATCTCAAAGGGGTCCTTTAACTCTCCCACCCCAGCTAAAGTTCTCTCTAGCCCATTACATCCTGTTTCTTCCTGTTTTTCAATAAGTAGTATCAGTAATTGTTGTTCACGTAATTTTGCCTGTGTCTCCTCATAAATATAAGTACCTTGAGTGCAAGCACTTGGTTTATCTGGCTCTACTCTGGATCTCTATGGTCCCAAATGGCAACTCAGGGACTGGAATTTGTAAATGCTCAGTAAATTTCAGTGGGTGAGATAAATGAATGAATCTATTTTGGAGTAAGATGCAACCCCGGCCTTCAATATAAAACCATTAAAAAGTAGCTTTATTGAAAGAAATGAGAAGGATTGGCCAGAACAGTATATTCTTGAAGACTTCACAAACAAGGCAAATTTCAAAGACGATCAGGCACTCTTAGATAGAGTCCTTCTAAATTGGAGGAGCTGATTGTGGAAGTTATTTTCTTAATTAATTACCAAGTCATTTATAAAAATATCCAATCTCAAACCATTTTTTAGTCTTTAGAATACTCAAGATGAAAAATCCAATAATTTACATGGTGGTGACAGAAAATGGATATTCTTATTAATTACAAATGGATGATAACATCTGTTTTTTCCTTTTTCTAATTGAAATATATTTGACATACAATATTGTGTAAATTTAAGATATACAATATGTTAACTTGGTATGCTGGATGTTATGATTGCAATCATAGCAATATTTAAGACCTCTATCACATCACTAAACTGATAAAGTCATAAGGAGGGCCTGTTTAATGTTATGCACCAAGAGCTTTTAGAATATAAATGACTTATGACCTAGTAGTTCCATTTCTAAGAGTTTAGGATAAGGAAGAAATTGGAAATTTTCCCAAAGATGGAGGTATCCGAATATTCATCAGAATCGAAATGTCTGGCCAAAGGAAAGTGGTTAAATGCATTGTAGATCTACCATACAATGTACTACTTGGGATTGTTAAAAAATGATGGTGCAAATTATCAAGTCTAGAGTATCAGTGGTTGAGCATTCTCTATGCATCAATCTCTAGACTGAATGCTTTGTATATATTTTCTCTTTAAAACTCCACACCAAACTCTTAATAGATGTTAACATCCACCCATTCACAAATGAGAAAATAGAGGCTCACAGAGGTTAAGTGACTGTGGCCCCAGAGCTGGGTAAGGACAAGGAAATTTGTGATGAAAGCCTGTCTCACATAACTACCATATTCAAGAGTGTGGACATCGACAATAGAAGTAGTCATTTCTGATATCCTGGACAAATTACTTGATCTTTTTGTGCCTCAGTTTCCTTTGTTGTAAAATGAGAAATAACAGTAATATGTATCTCAAAAAGTTATCATGAAGATTGAATGAGTTAACTAATTGCACATGTGTACATGGGTTGGACATTATTGCGTATGTTGAGGAAGCAGCAGGAAATGAAGGAGATAAATTTCCCAGTCTATACTCAGTAATGTGGTGGAAGGAAGATAGACTTTTTTTTAAATTTTTAAATTTTTTTTAATTTGAAAGAGAGGAAGCACAATCAGGGGGACTGGCAAAGGGAGAGGGAGAGGCAGGCAATCCGCTGAGCAGGGAGCCCAACATGGGACTGGATCCCAGGACCCCGGGATCATGACCTGAGCTGAAGGCAAATGCTTAACTGACTGAGCCATGCAGGCACCCTGAAGATAGACTTTAAATAGATAAAGGAGACTGAGAATGTTAGACTATGGTAAGTAATATGAAGAAACCAAGGGAAACAGAAGTGCCAGGATGGGGGAGATGGCATTTGCAATTCTGAATTGGTGTTCAGAGAAGGGTCCACTGAGAAGATAACCCTTGGGCAGAAATTTAAAGAAGCAAACCATAAGGAGCCCTTGAAGAGCATTCCAGGTAGAGGGAACAGCAAGTGCAAAGGTCCTGAGGGAGAAACATGTCAGGAATAGCTCAGAAAGAAAAAGGAAGACAGTAGAAGTAAGGAAGAACATAGTAGTTGAAGGGGATGGAAGAATAGAGAACAAGGTACTAGTTCATATGGCATCAGAATAGATGATATAGGAAGGCTTTAGAGGGTTATGTATGAAGGCAAAATGATTTGACTTCAGTTTTGAAAGGTTCAACGTAACATACATTTATTTCATATAAAGTACGCAGAACAGTGCCTGATACATGTTAAATGTTCAATAAAGTGCAGACATTTTTATTTGTGGTATTAGCATCATCATCTATCATCTAGTTTCAATATATTTTTCAAAATTTCTTTGGACTAATATATATTGTAAAAGAATAAGAAAAACTTCATCTTCCCCTATCCCTTTATATACCCAGGTACATGCCATTTCCTCATTGCTCAAGAGAAGGCAGTTTGTGCTGGAAAATATGAGGAAACTGAATACTTGCACCAACTCTGTCCTGGTGTTCAGCCTAACAACAGTTAAATTTGATTAGACCTCAGTGGGCTGATAACTTCCTGGGACCAACCATTAGGGTTCCCATATGTAATTATGCAATAATGGAAATATAGGGTCTAGGAAGACCACAGAAGACCTTTTAAAATGGGTGCATCTCTCCAGCTCTGATTCAACAATAAAATTTTTGCATTTAGAATACAATTTTAATGAGATCATTGCTTGTCACAACTGCCCCACAGGATTCCTCCTATGATATTTTTAAAGTACAGCTTAATCAAGCAGCAGCTTATGAAAGAATGGTCCCATATTTATAGCTTTCTTTTCTCCTGACTTTCTGTTTGTCCAGTTTGCTGTTTCTGACAGTTTCCAACTTCAAACATTGATTGATTGATTCATTCATTCATTCATCCATCACCACAAATACTTATTGAATGTCTAATATGTGTCAGGTACTTTTCTATGTGTTAGGGATGAAACAGTGAGAAGAAGACAAATCTGTGACCTGAGGGAAATTCTATTCTTGTAGGAAAAGTGAGACAGTATTCAAATAAATAGGTAACAACAGAAAGAAGTAGGAGAAATAAAGACAGGTCTGGAATAGACCTTGCAGGGGCTCTTGTTTTAGATGGGACTGGTCAGTGAGGACTTAGAGGAGGTGCAGAAATCTGCATGAAATGAGATAGCAGAGGCCAAGTTGCCAAGGAACAGCATGGGCAAAGTTGCTCAGAGTATGAATGGAGAAATAGAAGCTGGAATGTAGAGGATGGAAGTAGGAAATGGGTTCAGGAAGGGAGACTGGGGGATGTTCGAGCAGGGCTTTAGAATCCATTCTGAGCAAGATGGGGAACAACAAGAGACTTGAGAGCCTGAATAATGTTTTAGAAAGATTACTTGGGCTGCTGGTAAGAAGAAAACGGTAGAGAACCAAGAGCAGGATCAGGGAGGTAGACAGCAGTTTCAGAAGCACACATATACTTGATAGAGTTTTTGCAACTATGTTCTTTACATAACCCATGGAATGAAAATTGAAATAAAAGTGATTTACAGCATAAACATCTCCTTTTCCTCCCTTTGGGGAACCCACTTTATCAGACCAGGTAGGTAGGCAAGGTTCTACAACTTCCCTCAAGTAGGCAAATTCTATAGGTAATGCGCCAGGATTATGGACCCTACTTCTTTATTTTTTCCTTCTAAAGAGAGGCGGGTTTTTCAGGCCCCACCCACCTGGTCAGGGGCCATCTAAGATAGTTCCTGACCGCAAATGAGCCTCCCATGTGTATCCTCCTCCCTGATTCATTCAGCACATTTTATAGAGAACCTTGATGGTCCACATGCCATGAATCAGGATCACAATGTTGAGTCTTGCAGGTTATATCTCGCACAATGCCAGGGTCTGTTTTTCGTACAGACTATGATGGAAATGTCCCTCCGTGGAGTTGTACAGTGTGTAGACTGCACAGCTGTACCTTGTAGCCTGCCACTGTTCCATCCACTGGAAATAGATGACCAAGAGGTAATCTTTTCAGTTTACTGAGAACCTAGGTTATAGTGATCATCCTTGTTCTGGCATTCTAATGAGTTCATTTGTATATTAACATCTTTTCTGTAAATACAGTAGTGGCTGGACTGACAGCAGGGTACATTTTCAAAAAGGCAAAACCTCTAAACCTGCCTCTTAGACAGGCTTCTGGCAGCATTCATTCTGGAAACCCATCAGAAACATTTCAGATCAAAGCAGGTAACAGAGGTGAGCTGCAGCCAAGGCTCCTCTGAGATTCTAGACACTTCCCTGAGCACCATCTGGGCCTCTACTGAAACATCTGCAGGCTCTTCTCAAAGCTCAGGGCCCTCACACCATGAGCAAGACAAGATACACAATCTAGGAGAAACCAGCAGATGGTGAGTTGCCCAATTTCTCATAGGGCTAAAAGTGTCAACTCAACATCATTGTGGAAGGAAGGGTAAAGTAATTTTCTATTCCCTGACCTTTCTCTCTTTTGCTTCCCTCCTCTCTCTCTGTATGTTTCTGTTGCCACCACATTTTCTAATCTTCTATCCTGTGGTGTCTTCTACTGCAAAGGAATGATCTACTCAGTCATTTGACTTATTGATTGATTCATTCATTCAATGTAGCTTTAGGACTATCAACTGTGTACCTGCCACTATCCAGGCCTTGGAGAGGGAACACAATTGACAAGATTAAGCTTTCATTCTAGTGAGAGAAACAGTCATCAGATAATTTGATAGTCATACATGCTCTGAAGAAACTAAAATGGCAAGTGAGAATGGAGAGTGGCTGTGGAGAGCAGTGCTCCTTCAGACTGGTAGTTATGGAAGGCTTCAGTGAGGAAGTGACAGTTGCACTGATTTAATATTGAGAAAGATCCAGAGGGCAAACATAATCTGTTAAGCTCATTCACGCTGAGGTGCCTAGATACTTCCTTTCCCCCTTTCTTCTTTATTCCATTTTTTTTGGGGGGGGGGGCAAATACTTGTTGAGCATCCATTCTAGGGAATAAAAGAGTTAAGGAATTAAATTTCCTTTTTTAATGGCACTTCCATGTTGGTGCAGAGGCCAATGTTAAACTAATTAGAAAACGAACATGTAATATCAGTTGCTTTAATGTTGTGACATGATAGGTTGGAGAGAGAGCAGGTAGTCAGGGAAGGCCTCTGTGGGGAGTAACATTTGTGCAAAGAACAAAGCAGAGAAAGAAGCTGTGAATACATCTGGGAGGGGAGCAGATGATGGGGAGGAGTACTCCAGATAAAGGGACAACCAAATGCCAGGTGCTGAGACAGAGGCATGACTGGCAAGAGGAAGAACCAGGAGGTTGGTGTGTTGGATGTGGAGCAGGCAGGAGGGGATCTTACAGAGGCAGGAACCTGACAGTTGAGCCAAGGGCCATGGTGAGCAATTTCAATTTTACTCTACATTTTTATGGAAAGTTATTGGAATGTTTTGAGCAAGAGAATGACATGATCCAATTTATAGTTTACAAAGACTTCCTGGCTATTGGGAGAACAGACTCTAGGGGTAAAAGTTGAAGAAGGGAGATGAGTCAGGTATAATAACTGAAATCCATGTAAGAGTCGATGTTCTCCTGGCCTGGAGAAACAAGGCTGGAGGTATTGAACGTGGCTTGAGTTTGGAGATGCGAATATGGCCTGGATAGAATTTGGTGACTGTCTTTAAAGGGGGTATAAACAAAAGAGAGAAATCTGTGTGAGTCCCATGGTTGTTGGTGTCAATAGGTGAGTGGATGGCAATGATATTTCCTAAAAAGGAAGAGGCTATGGAAGGGGCAGATTTGGTGGAGGGAGGGGTATGATTTTGGACATGTTAACTTTGAGATCGCTATGAGAAATGGTGAAGATGTCAGTTAGGAGTTGGATATCCAATTCTGGAATTCAGGAGAAGTGCTGTAAGTTAGCAGATTGCAAATGATGCATTAACCTTGAGACTCAGTGAGGTCATTTAGGCATGATCGTAAGCAGAGAAGGCAGAGGAATGATCCTGAAGATGCTCCCATATTTAAAACTAGGGAAGAAGGAAGGAAAGGTGGCAAAGAAAGTGCATGAGAACCTGCAGCTAGAGAGGAGGAGAACCATTTCCTGGACACATAGAAGAAAGGGTTTGGAGGAAGAGGGAATGATCGAATGCTACTGAAAAGTTGAGAAAGATGCAGACTGAGATGTGAACATGAACATGGGCTTGGGCAATGCTGTCATCACAGGAGACCTTAGAGAGTGGTTTGCTGGAATGGCAGAGGTGAAAGCTTGTTTAGAGTAGATGTGAGAAAGGATGCGAGGGGAGAAAGTTGCATCAGTGAGTGTAGTGAAGGCTTTCACTGGGCTGACTATAAGGATTCTGTAAACAACCTGAACGTAGCTGTGAAGACCCAAGTTGGAGGTAGAGGTTAGAAGCTTAAGCTTAAGGGAGAGTGTTTGGATGGTGAAGACAATGTTTGGATGGCGAAGACAGTCTTGCAGAGAGATAAAACTTAATCATTACTAAAGTGATTGGATGTACTGGCTTTATCACATCAATTCCTGGGACTGTTGTGTGTGAGAAGGTGTGATGCCTCCATCCATTAGATGGAATTTATCTCAAGCCTTCTGATCTAGGATCTCTTTGTGTAATGGTGGAGCTTGAGTTTGTTGTTGTTGTTGTTTGTTTGTTTGTTTCCATGAGGATGAGATTTTTAGAGTATGTTATCTGCTGGAACCACAGAGTCGTGAGCAGTTGGAACTGCACCTGTCATCGAATAGATCGATAGTGCTGGCAGATTCCAGGAATGAAGGAAAGCTAGAACAGGAAGCAGCATAGTCTTCAGTCAATCAGGACACATCACAGATGAGGAATGGGGCCATCAGGGGATAGAGAACAGTCTGTCTGAGACAAGGCTCTCCCTTCTCTTTCTACCTCCTTTTCCTCTGAACAGAATGAGAGAGAGTTTCATTCTCAGGAAGACTAGAGGATAAATTCCTCTGGACTGTGGGATGCGTATGTTTGAAGTTTGAACCTTGTTCAGCCATAAAATCTGCATGCAAATCAGAACCTTTTCTGAATCTCACAAGTCTGTTCTTCAGTTCTGGGATCCAGTGTATCACAGATAAGGAACACAAAGCTGGGGGTTGAGGGAGGAGCAATGATCACAAAATGCTTGGCTAAATGTCAGTGTCAAGACGTGTATTAGTATAGGCTGAGATATGACGTAAATGATGAATCTCCATATCCTAGTGGTTATTGACCAAGTAAAGTGTGATAAAGTTTGGGCAGCCCTTCTCTGTCTTCCAGGGATGCTGTCTGTAACCCACAATTTATGAGGTCACAGCAGCATGGGAGGGGTGAGAGAATATCTGAGATGGAAGGGAGTACACGGGTATTAAGGTGACCACTATCTCTGCAACAGCATGCAATGTCACCAACAATGTGTCCTTCGATAACACAGGTGCACTCCCCTTATGCTCCCCACCCATTTATCTAGCATTCTCCCTCATAGAGACACCATGGCTCCAACCCCTATAGTGGAGAACAGAAACTTTGTTTAAAACATTTTTATCGGTTACATGGAAAGGGTCTCATGCTCCCAAGCTTTGATCACAAGGGTCTTGAAGTTGTCCTTCAGATGATATTAAATCAAATAGGACTTTTTAATCCTTGAAACAATTGTAAAATTAATCTTAAAAGTTGCGACCTTTACTCAGGCTTCTGAAAATCCTGTTGGCAATTCTGCATTTAATGAGGCACACTTCAAAGTGGGCTAGACACAGATAATTCTCAACAGAGCAGAAGGGTTTCTCCATGATGAAAAAATAAGCATTTGCGTCAATAGTGAAATAATCAATAATTGACTTTGGTGGATTAAATATAGAGCAGTGATGAATATGTCTTTTCAGAAGGACTCCAAGTTTGGATATAATGAAGTTATATAGAGTTAATCAGAGAAAAGGGCAAGGGTGCAGGGACTTAACTTTTTCCCTTAAATTTTATATACGTCTCTTAGAAGAGACCCCCCACTCACAAGATATTTGACCCAGAGGAACTATAGATAGGCTCTAGTCCAGCTCTTTTATTCTAAAGATCTGAGAACAGAGGCTCAGATTTGAAGGGACCTGTCTAGGGACCCATCATCAGTGGCAGCATTGATTTCATTTAATGGGACAAATGCAAATTTTGTTGCCTACAATGCACTAAGAGTGCCACATTATCTTTTCATAGGGGCTTTTTGATTATTCAGAGATGTCCTTCTTGATGTTTTTATTATAAAATTAATATTTGCCATACAAGTTAAACACTGGGGATTTTTAGTATTCTTCTGTGATCTTTTTTTTTTTAATCATGAAACTAAAATACATTTACTTCCTACTTGTTGTAAATCTCCAAAAAGGTTCAGAGCATCACTTAATGATATATTATGGACATCTATTTAACCTTTAGTTCCTGTATCCTGAGTGATGAGAAATCCTAGTCCTCAAAGCATTAGCTTCAGTTTTGCACCGATGTCTGGTGTGTGAGTTTTAGTACTGGGAGTCTGTGCTCTTAGATCCAGAGGTGGGCACACAGACATCTGTCTATGCTTGCTTTAGTATCAAAAGAAAGATATATTCCCAGCAACTAGCAGAGCACTGCATAGAGGCAGCTCATTATGGAGGAGGGGTTGTCAGAAGGACAGTTGTCTTTCTGAGAGAAGGACAGAACAAAGGATCTTGGTCTCCCAGAGGTCAAGGGATCAGGGGCAAACTGAGCCCTTGCAGCCCTAGGTATCAGCTGTTGTTTCTGGAGCACACCATTGGGTGCTGGCTTTTAAAACCCTGACATAGGGGCACCTGGGTGGCTCAGTGGGTTAAGCCTCTGCCTTCAGCTCAGGTCATGATCTCAGGGTCCTGAGATCGAGTCCCGCATCGGGCTCTCTGCTCAGCGGGGAGCCTGCTTCCCCCTCTTTCTCTCCCTGCTGCTCTGCCTACTTCTGATCTCTCTCTGTCAAATAAAATCTTAAACCAAAAAAAAAAAAAAAAAAAAAAAAAAAAAAAAAAAAACCCTGACACACATGGTTGGAGGGTTTCTAGTGAGGACATAAAGGTTGTTGAGATGCTTTTTAAAAGTTACTCTCTTTTATTGAGTGATAGAATGGTATATTCCATTAACTATCTTATCACCTTGGCAACATGTCAAGCAAACAGGTCATTTGGCATCATTCATGCAAAATATCTTGAAGACTGAAGTTTTTAATGAAGCTGCTGAACTGCCCTGAAGTGTTGCCATCATAGAGATATAATGGCTGTCTCCAGGAAAGGAATCCATTTCTGTAGCTAAATTGTTCAAAAGGCATACAATGGCACCATGATTTTTATGCTTCTTATTGTTATTTTTTTTTCCAGTGGATACTTAAAAATCAATTTATTTTTATTCTGGTGTGTACCAGGGGTATCGTGTTTGTTAGGATGAAAAAGCAATTTTAATTTAGTGGGAAATGGATTTTCTTTATCACAGAGAAATGTCAGCTAGATGAGAGACACATCAAATAAAATTCTCATTCCCGATCCCAGGAGTTGAGGTGGGGAGATGGGACTGGCAAGAAGACAAGTTTAGATTTTGATAATTCTGTTTGAATTTCTCCTTAGAGCCCTCAGTTGTCAATAAAAGCTCTTGGTAAGCAGCACAAATGACCTTGTTACGCCTGTCATGTTGAACTGGGTGTTCCGAAGCAACAGAGTAGCATGAATTCAAGTGAAAAGACCAGGGCTTCTGTCAGGCTCTGCCACTGTCCACCCATGTAACCTCATTTGTTACTTTCTCCTCTCTGGGCATCAGTTTCCTTATCCATATAATGGATTTTAAAGTCACCTCAAGTCTATGATTATTAAATGAACTGGGAAAATGTCTTATCATTTGCCCATAGCATCTCAACCAAGGTTTTCTTTTTATTGTAATTGACTACAGATTATAGTGTCTTTGGGAAAATTAACATTTCACTGAATTGATGAATGGCCCCATTTGTTTCAAAAACTGCATATGCAGGTCCATTGCCTTCTCATGTGCTATTTTAGCCAAGTCATGTGCTCTTTCCCTTCTATAGTTGTGTGTGTGTGTGTGCACACGCGTGCAACAGACAGGGAAAGAGAGAGAGAAGGAAAGCGTAAGAGAGAGAAAAGCAACCTATCTTCACCTAAGCAACCTTATTTATATCATTTTTTTTCTAACTTTCTGTGACCCCGCCACACTGACCTTAATCCCCCATACTCATTATATTGTGTCCCGCTACAGGATCTTTGCACATGTTAAAAATCACACGCATTTTTTAAAAAATCACACACATATTCAAACCACATTGTACTTGTAGCTATCTCAATATATCTTTTATGCTCAAAGCTACTTTTAAATTATGCTGGCTATTAAACCTTCTGACGTGATCTTGTTACTTAAATCATCAATAAAGAAGCATTTGTGTGCTTCTCTGCATGTCACAATTTTTAAAAACATTTTGATAACTGTATATTGATATACATGGTTTTCTTTGTAATGTAATTTTTTTTATTGGGTCCTACACATCTAAAAGCAATATGCCAAGAAGGAGTCCATAGGGTTCCTTGGACTGTCAAGAGGTCTTGGGCACCTAAGAGCTTAAGATAATCTTTATTAGACCATAAATTAGATCAGGGGCTGTAGCTGGATCAGTGTATTAAAGTTTTTGGCAGACTGCAGATGCTAAATAAATATATGTTGAATGAATAAGTGAAAAAATAGAAAGTTGGAAAAGATAACCATTCAGGGATCTAGCTATTTAATATAGACTGCTCAAGTTTAATTCTTAGAGAAAAGGTACATAAAACGTTCTCTCTCTTTAACATGATTTGGGCTGCAAAGAATAGAAACCCAACTCAGGACAGCTTGAATACTAAGGAGATACGTGCTCATGAAGTCCAAAGGTGACCAGTTTTAGGGTTTAATGTGGTCAGTGTCTCTGAAACCTGGAAAACTCAGACTCTTTCCAAGCTTTAATTTTGTTGTCTGCAGTCAAGTTTATGGGATGCTGCTAGTGGCAGCCAGGGCTGTGTGCTTCTTTGTTTCTATATGGTTGAAAGGAAGAGACCCTCACCTTTAACCATGGGAAATGTGATCTTCCCTTCAGTCTCACTGGGCCAAATTAGAATGAATGTCATTGCCCAGACCAAGAAGACCTGCCAGCATAATATCATGTATTGATGGGTAAGACTGATGAGCATCCTTGTCTGCAGCTGAGGAGGGCCTGATTGAAAAATTAACAAATGATAAGCAATGCCAGAAATAGGAAGGGATAAATGCAAGGTGGGGAACCAATGGAGTCAACGACACACATCTCTTCAGGGAGGCTCATCAGAGGCCATGTGTTAGCAGAAAAAATGTCATTCTATGTTTGATAAACACATTTCCTTGGAAAAGAAGTTATGGGGAGAGCAAGTCTATAAAGGGATGATGTTTATAGGCAGCCTGCTTTTTTTTTTTTTTAATGCATTTAGAGTAGAATTTCACTCAAGAATGTGCAGGGGAAATAGAAGCATCTCAGTCTTCTGAATAATCAATTCCCTTCTTCCCCTAAATCAGGTGGCACACTGTGAGTCAGGCTTTACACACTATGAAAGAAAGGATACAAAATGAACACCAAAATTTAACACAGTTCTTCTCTGTTGTCATATTTTATACCTCATATTCATTCAGTATCTGTCTCTCTGATTATCATCTACAGAAGAGATTAAAAAGAAAGAATGGAAAGTCATCTTCTTCCTATAATTATGTACAGATTCATATGCCTATCAGCAGAAGGAGAGATACTATCTCAGGGAGGTAACAGTTCATATCTCTCCAGTACTGTCCCTTGCGTCCCTGCTTTCAGCATCAGGGACTACTCATGCATAATTAGCCCTCCATTGATTTCCTGAAATGTTCGCTCTTGGAATGGAAATCTTTATGAAGATGCAATTGCAGTTAATTTGACTGCTACTGTTTCATAATAAAGAAAGTTATTTCAGAAGAAATTACTTTTTTATAAGTTAGAATTCTCTAAGGTAGGCTGGTAGTCAATGTGGAATTCTTTGAAGACTTGCAAGTTTTGTCTTTGATGTTCTGGTAGAAAATCAGGGTATTCTGCCATCACTACTACCTATGAGTAAGTATTCTAGCCCCCTCTACTACTTCCAAAGGCTTGCTGGTTTGTGGGGTATGAGTTAAGAAGTTCAGTTTCTCAATGTTGTAGGTTACCACGGGTAACTCTCATTTTTGACAATATCCCCCATTTTTGACAGTAGACAGTTGGCTCCTCATTGTATTGGGAGATCAGACATAAAATTGTAGCTGTCTGATTTCCCACAAATCTGTGGTGTAGACTATACGTCATAAAGAAAGTCTGTCTAGTTCTAGCTGCCATTGAATATTGCACTACTGCCCAGTCATGTGTCTTTCAGTTAAACCTGTCCATTTTCAGTTGGTACAACAGAGCTTAAATTTCTTTCCCAAAGACCTGATGTACACATGGTCAAGTACAAATCTTATTTAATGGAAACAAAAATCAATCTCTCTGTCAAATCAGCACTTTAACTCACATGCTTGAGGCTGCCTTTTGTAACCTAGGGGAAAGAAGGTTATGACTGGTTAATACATCGTGTCACTTATTTGAAGCTGTTATTTTTGTTTTTCTAAGTGCCCCCAGCCCAGAAATTTCTGCCATTTTATAGTATATGTCACAAAAGGCAAGACCCTGATATGCCACAAATGGCACTAGAATCTCAAGAATTATCCTTCTAGGTTTTGTTAGCTCCTAGAGAAAAACTGTGCCACTGAGTTAAATGTCCAGAATAGCAGCTCATACCAGTGATGTCTTGAATTTTTTTCATCATACTGTCACTTTCAAATGTACTAATTCATGGATTCATTTTATTTGTTGCTCTCCCCTTTTGGTATTCATTTTGTATCTATTCTTTCAGAATGTCAGGTCTAGGATGATTGGATTTTTGTCTGCTTTACTCTGATTATTATATTTATCATAGTTTTCAGCCAGGAAGGGGGGGGGGATATAAGTTATTTTGATACTGTTTTTAAAAATCCAGCTTTGCAAGTAATTTCAAAGAAATGTTAATAAATACATGTTTAAGATTGTTTTTGTAGAACTCAGAGCATTATTAATGAGGGCATCAAGCAGATAATACAACCAATTCAGGGGAGAAATCAAAGAAGCGCAAATTTATATGGAATATAAACGGATGTTCAAGTAGACACAAAATTGACTTTCACTATTGTGTGGGAACAGAGAAATAAGTTTGACTTCTGGACATACTGGACAAAATTGATCTGTCTATAGACAAGAATTATTTAGCATTACCATGAATTAACTGCAAGTTACAGAGTGTGAAATAGCTCAAAGGCAATGAAAGTTCAAATCAGATAATCTGGAAGGGCTTGCTCTAAAAAAAACAAAAACAAAAACAAGAAAATGCGTCGTTTTCCAACAGAGACACTTATTAATTATGCATTTATTCCCAATTTTCTTGTAGTCCTCCTTTTGACCACAAGTAATCTCAAAAAAAAATTATTCTTGATTATAAAATAAGACTGGTCTCATGAGGCTCAGCCTAGTTATTTATAGAGGTGCAGCAAGCATTAATTTATTATCCAGGACAGCCTAAGTTTGCTTTGCTGGAAATTTCAATCAGGAATCTCATATTGGACTTTTAAAGATTATCATTGTCATTCTGAGGCTAGGAGGTCAAGCCCAAGAAGGTCTACCTGATTTCACCTGCAGTATCTAAATACTTGGTTACGTTTCTCTCTTCTCAGGTTTCCTAAGTTACTTCAGTATTCTTGGCCTGCCTGAGAGCAGCCTTCCTTACCACCTGTTACCTGAGACCCCATAAATTCAGGTGCCGGACCAGTTTTCTGTAAATGCTATTCTTCCTTAAATGTGGTTTGCCATACCTGATTAGATGAATATCGCCCTCAAATATGGTATACCAGGCGAGTCTTTGGTTGCATAACCAGTATCTCCTATCCTGGTAAAAAAGGGGAATGGACTCTTAACTGAATCTGTGCAACTATACAGTCATGTGAAGTAAGGATTCAAAAAGAGTTCCTGAGCTGGGGCAGAAGAGTTAAAAAAATGAAAATGATAGCATTTGCAAGTGTTTCATTTCAGTTTACAAAAGCAGAACCTACTAAATTGTTATGAGTTATAGATAGCTTAAGAAGGAAAAGAGCCTCCTTATCTATTCAATCTAGGACACTAGGCCAACATCAACAGTGTTGCTAACAAATAAAATGTCCCTCATTCCTCATTCCTTCAGTCCTATGTAATTAATTCTTGTTTCATTTGGACTCTTGGGTAGCAGTCTCATGAAGATGACTGTTTTGACAAAAAAGAGTTCTGGAAGTCCTGGTATAGTCTGAAAGATGTCCAAATCATGCCATCCAATTCTGCTGCAATCCTTTACCTTAGGGCTCTGAGAGGGTCTGTAGCTGATTGCAAAGCCTTCAGGGAAGAGTCAGTAAAACAGAGAGACTTGGGGTGCCTGGGTGGCTCAGTGGGTTAAAGCCTCTGCCTTCGGCTCGGGTCGTGATCTCAGGGTCCTGGGATCGAGCCCCGCATGGGGCTCTCTGCTCAGCGGGGAGCCTGCTTCCCTTCCTCTCTCTCTGTCTGCCTCTCTCCTTACTTGTGTTCTCTGTCTGTCAAATAAATAAATTTAAACAAACAAACAAACAAACAAAAACAGACTTATGGTAGCTGTGTTTCATTTATTAGTGGCCATTTTCAAATGTGAAATGTCTAATGAGAGTTCACATCAAGTGTAATTCAATGACTAGGAAATTTGTTTGTTTCAGTGGCATAGACAACCAGATAACAAAGCTAATCCAAAAAACATTTTAGACAAAACTTCTCTAAGAATAATGATTAACTCTGTTTTCAATGAAGATAGGGGATATTAGATATCATTTATAGAACTTAGTGACCAGAATTTTTACAGATGAACAAAATCTTTATGTATAACGTATAATAATCTAGAGACATAACTCACACGGAATACCAAGAATATGTCAAAAATGTCTTAAGTCTAGAATTGGCCCTCAATATCTTCATCTTTATAAAACTGCATAGGGAAGGCTGATGTGCACCCCAAATTGAAATCCATTGTCCTAGAAAATGCTAGAGGTAAGTAAAAGAAATGAGGTTTCAGCCAAGTAAGCATTTTAAATTTTAATAATTTAAAGTTATGGCTAACACTCTACCAGGCTTCAGCAAACTTATTTTGTAAAAGGCCAATTAGTACATCTTTTCAGTTGATAGGATCTAAGGTCTCTGCCACAACTACTCAACTCTGCTATTACAGGGTAAAAGCAACCATAGATAATACATAAAAAAATGGGCTTGTCTGTGTTCCAATAAAGCTTTATTTATAGAAACAGGTAGTGAGCTATATTGGACTGGTGTGCCCACCATATGGCTGCACTATACTATTATTGTCTACTATCATCAGAGCGAGCATAACCAGGACTCTGAGAAATAGAAACATACCATGCACAGTGAGGACACTGACACATTTCTAGGAAATTTCCATAAGGCATGTAATTTCTGAGTATTTATAACATCTACCTTACACAGATTTAATCTAGGGAAGGCTCAGCACCTCTTTTGTTTTGACTTTTCCCATGCAATCCCATAAACAGTAACATAGCAAATGAACCTAATCACTTCCAGTTTCTCTTTCTATAAGGTAGAAGAACAAAGCTATGATTCCAGGTGACCTCTATGAAATATCAAAGAGAGTTTTAGGGATAAAAGTATCCTGAATTATTTCTTTTTTATTAATTAAGAATCTCCCTTGGGGAAGGCAAAAAATTAAAAATAATGTCAGAGGCGATTTGGACTTTTTATATCTGACAATAGGACATGTGAATAAGCATACAAAGTAATACAATTGTAAAGAACTTTGGCTTTTTAATTAGAGAGGGATTGTTGTTCTTCCTAATCAAGGGCATAAGAAGTCAACAGAAAGCTCAGAAATTTATCTGGCAAAGCAATACCTTTGTTACCTAGACAGGTTATGTAGAAAAATTTAATTCTTCATATTGCAGCAGAGGTCATTAATTGGTAAATTAATAAAATAAGTCAATCAAAATCAAAGAAGCTTTTCTGATAGTCGAACACATTTTATAGTTTCTCAGATTCAGGTATTCTAACAAAAGCAAATAAATTTCATCCTCTAAGTTGTGTCTGTCATTATGTTCTTTGATGTTCTGGAACAAATTGACACTTCATTTTAGAACAGATCTCGGAGTATACAAGGTCAGAATTAACTTTATACTCTTAATAATACATTTTAACATGCAGTGTTTTCATTTTTGTTGTCTTCACATGAATCATTATATAAGCATTGTAAAACTAGTTCCCTTTATATTTCTACCTTGGTACATACTGATAGTTACAACTTACAAATAAAATCTCCTTGGAGTCCTTAATAGGTTTTAAGAATGTAGGAGTATAAGGTGTGTAAAGAGCAGAAAGGAGACAAATATAAGAGGAATAAAAGAAACCCAATTGCCCACTGCTTTAGTATACAGTATTTTTTTTTAAGATTTTATTTATTTGACACAGAGAGAGAGAGAGATCACAAGTAAGCAGAGAGGCAGGCAGAGAGAGAGGGGGAAGCAGGTTCCCTGCTGAGCAAAGAGCCTGATGCGGAGCTCAATCCCAGGACCCTGAGATCACGATCTGAGCCAAAGGCAGAGGCTTAACCCACTGAGCCACCAAGGCACCCCAGTATACAATATTCTTTTCCTTGAAAAAACACAGAAGTGCACACACAGTTTAATTCCCCTGAGACTATTGGTCCTAAGTGTAATATCAAATGCTTATATTAGTTATAATTGTTAATAAAAATAAATAGACACTACTGCATGGGGAAAAAACAAAACAAATGGTGAGGTGGATAATTGAGGATTGACTGTCCTCTACCAGCATTTCAACAAACTCACAGAACTCACAAGCAAACTTAACTCTCTACCACCCCACCTGCCCCTGATACAGATTCTCAAAGTGGCAAAAATGAATATGTTCATTTGCACAGTCCAAAGATAGAGCTTCTAAGTAAGAAACAAATGTACATAAGTCAAAAGTATACTATTGTACTGTACTTTAGTTTGAAATAATCTAGATATCCAAAACTATGGAGAAGCAGGAAATGTCATTTTAGTTGATAAAGGAAGTGGCATCAGTAAATGAAATAGAATGTTGGGAGAAAAAACACCACGTGTGCATGTAGAAGAAGATGACCCAGTAAACAGAAACTGATGATGCATGGGAGAGGGGTCAGAGATTGCTGGAATGATGTTCTTGAGGAGGGGAGAGTAGATGAGCTCTAGAGACTCATTGAAACAGTTGACTGAATGGAAGATGAACATTTCTTTTGTGTTGTCAGGAGGAGGCAGAGTGCATGACACAGTTTGTGGGTAGCTGGGTAAATGTGGGCTGGAAGTTGGTGGGAACTTCCATTTGCTTCTTTTCTGTTACATAGAAAACAAGGACATCAAATGAGTATTGGGGGCAGAGATGTTGAGATTTTAAGAGGATGAGACAATGTAAGACACCATCACCTAGAGAGTTAGAATTGGTAGGACTAGCATTACAGTCTGATGTTTAGGTGACATCCAGAAGCCACTTGAAATTAGTAGTAGTGAATTTAAAGTGAAACAATGCCAACTTGAAAAACCCACTTCAAGAACATTAAGCAAGAAAACTTAAACAAATGATACCAGGAAGAAATTGGTTCTAAATGTAGCTGTCCCACTTACACCTGGGTATTCATATCAAATAGATTTCTAGTCCTTTAACTCTTTCTTAGTTGGTTTGGTTTTACTTAAAACAGGCTCAACTATTGCTGTCCTGTGCTTGCTACTTAATTTTAATTTTTAATTTTTTAATTTTTTGGAAAGAGTGAACATCTTTGTTCTTTGATATGAGTGAACATCTATCTTATTGAATGTAAAGGACTTGGAAGAATTGTGGCTAACTGTGTTGGGCTCAAAGTTTCTTGGATTTTAAGTCCAAATTCCTGTAGGATTTTAATCCATAGTAGTGGTAGTTATCTCCAGGAATCTTTTTTTTTTTTTTAATGTGTAAGGCTATTCATGAAATGCCTACTGAATAAAGAATTAGCCATAATAGAGATGCTTTTCAAAGTAATTTGAACCACCCCTCACCCCCGCCTCCAACACAACATCAATTGACATGACAGTCCATTACAGGAATTTCCAATAGCCCTGCTGACATTGGTTTCAGTCTAGTCAAATGAAGCAATTACCCTGCAGATGAAACAACCAGATAGGATTTTTTAATTTCTGCAATGTCATAAGGCATTTTCATTTATGTTCTCATTTCTATTAAAATACTTGGCTATGGCCATGAAACTACAACTTAGAATTAAACGACCTGCAATATATTTGGGGACAAATTTTCAGTTTTCAGTGGGTAATTGGCCTAACAAAAAGAAGTACACCAGAAAAATACAAGTCAGCTATTGCAAAGATGGCAAAATGAATTAGGTACAAGATATGTCCAAAAGAAGCATCTTGTGATTTTGTTTCTTATTTTCATGATTCAGGTAATTACATCTGGCTTATTCTGCTGTCCCCATAGCAGTTGAAATTGTAGTCTTTCACAGACTCCAGATAATCCCCAAGGCTACATTTTCTTAGGGGTTAAAGATTTTTGTTTTTGTTTTTGGTTTCTCCTATAGTTATCATGCTATGCATTGGAGTGGAAGACTATAAGCAAAGGGATATGGGTAGCTTAAACTTTACATGGACCATCCTTGGCTGACCCACTAAAAAACAAACATCAGTGAGAAGATATTTAATGTGTAACAAGAGTTTTTTTGTTCACTAGATATAGCTGAGCCAATGGAGTAGACTGTCAAGCCTCAAATATATCTATATGCAAAGCAGTCTTAGAGAATATGTAGAATTGACTTGTACATTTTCTCATGGATCATAATCAATTGAATTCCACAAATGTATATGAACATCCCAAGCCTTGCGCACACTCCTTTAGTTTGTTGACCTTCATATTTCTCATTTCTGAAGTAGAGATGCTAGTAGTACTTACCTTAGATTGGTGTGAGGATTAAATGAATGAATCCACATAAATTCCTTGGAACAGTGCCTGACTAATAGTGACCAATAATTATTATATAAAAAAAATGTTCCCTTATTGTATCAAGATCCCTGTCATTTGGTAGAGAATGGTGGGAATGAGAACAGTAAGCTATGATACGAGAATGAATGAGTTATTTGTGGTAAGGAGGAAACATGGAATTAAAGTAGGAAACATGCGGATGCAAAAAAAAAAAAAAAAAAAAGGACAAAAAAACCCTGTCAGGGAAGAGGAAATAGCCTCCTTCAAAATATGTTTGTAATTCCTCTTTCCTTTTGGTCTGCACAGCTACCACCTGAAAACAAACCTCCATCCTTCCTTGTGACCATGACAGTCTCTGGACTGGGTTCTTTACTTCCATTGTTTTTTAATGTGAGGGATTATGTTTTACCCAATTGAAAGTTTTAAAAGTTTGTACCCAAACTGTGGGAGCTCAGAGTTCCCAGTACTCTGTGGGAACTCTAAAATTTAAAAGGACTGCATGGTATGGGCCTTGCCTCTATTCTAACCAAGCTCATTCATTGTATTATCTTCCTTACCAAGGTTTTTCTTTCTATTCTTGGAATACGTGATGCTCAACCCTTATTGTACTTTACTTCTTCTTTTTTTTTTTTTTAAGATTTTATTTATTTATTTGACAGACAGAGATCACAAGTAGGCAGAGAGGCAGGCAGAGAGAGAGAGAGGAGGAAGCAGGCTCACCGCCAAGCAGAGAGCCCGATGCGGGGCTCGATCCCAGGACCCTGAGATCATGACCTGAGCCAAAGGCAGAGGCTTAACCCACTGAGCCACCCAGGCACCCCTGTACTTTACTTCTATATGACTTCCTGATCAGTACAGAATCCTCTTTCTTCACCTCTCATACCTATGGTCTGACATAAAGTCACCTCCTCAGAGAAGCCTTCCATGACTATACTATGGAGAATGCCTCTCCTTCCATGGCCACTCCCTCCCAAGTCACTGTAGATCAAATTGTTCTGCTTAGTCAGTGGATGAAACTCCGTTTGCTTATGTGGACTCTGACCATCAGACTCAATTACTACCTATCTAATAGGTCTACTTGAATTATCCAAGCTCAGGAGACTGTTGTACAAAAAATGGAATAGCAGACTATTAGTTTGCAATGCCAAACAGAACTGCCACTGGAACCAGCATATCTACTTCAGCATAACTAGTATGTCCTCTCTCCTATGGTTAGGTAAATAATGGTGGGGGTCAGATGGATGAGTGGTTAAGGGCTTCAGGCAAGTTAATTTAGTAACTGTTTCTCTCCTCAGGATGCTTTTGCCAGGCGAACAAGATACAATAGGCTGATAGCATCAGGCTCTTAGAAAGTGCTTTGCCCTAAGTTCTTTGCCTGACAGACCAAACCCCTCTCTCATTCCCAAATTCTCTCTTAGATCTTATAGCCTTGTAAGGCTTCTTTGGCTTTAATCTTCTGGGCAAGGGCCACTTTCTCTTTAGGCAGCTTTGCATATTTTTATCCTCTGTTGTTGACTTGTGGATGAACGATAAGCACATTTATTTTTAGGTATGGTAGTGAGAGAGGACTCTATATCCCCCCAGATGAGGATAATGGATATGATGAATTTTTTGAAAATGCTAATAACCTATCGAGGTTTTTAAGAAAGTAGGTGATGTGATTGAATCTGTAATGTCCTTGAGAGAGGTGGTGGTGGTGGTAGAGAGGAATGGAAATAAAGGTCTGTTGATTGCCACACCGGGGCAGTGTAAATGATAATATTCACCACCCAGCCCTCCTTTTAACTACTCTGTGTGTAAAGGGGTCATGTACATTTTGCAGGTGAGGAAACTGAGATAGAGGATTTCCAAAGTTCCAAAGCCAGGATTGGGAGAAACAGGTTTGTTCAGAAGGACTTCTCAACCCCAACTTACATATTCTAATCACAGCTAACAAGCTAGAAGTTCTACCAAGAGGACAGAGAAATTAGGAGAGGCCAGAGAGTAACAAAAATTGCTATAGACTTACTGGAGCTGGAGGGGGTCTTTGTGATTATCAAAGCCAAACATTCCAATGACTAGAAATGGAAATTGGATTTCAAAGAACTAGGACAGCTGTGTTCTTGCTTGTTAATTCACACCCATATACTGAAAGCACTGGCATCCTGTGGGAGCACTACAGAAATGTAGAATCTCAGGCCTGACCCTAGACCTACTGAATCAGAATATGCATTTTATCAAGATACCCTGGTGATACGCATAAGCCTATTAAAGGCAGAAAAGCACAGCCCTATGAGGCTACTCTTGCAAAGTCTAAAGATGTGGAACATTGAAGTTAATTCACAATTTGATGGCACATAGTCATAAATAAGTAAAAACAAATAAAAGAACTATGGACATTTTTCTTAAAGAAATTCACAGTGCTCATAAAGAATATTGTGGGAAGAACTTTGGACTGAAAGACAGTAGTCTGGAATTTTAATCCTAATTTTGTCACCTTCAAGTCCCTTGCCCTATTTTGGATATACTTTCTTTTCTGTGTGACTTTGCTAGATACTGTCTTAGACCCTTCTAAAAATCTTGGATTGTAGTTCTATTGATGGCATTAATAATACAGCATGAGAGAATGGTTAAAGACTAGCATTAAAGAGCCTGGACTCCAGAGCCAGACTTCAGGCCCTAGCTAGCTCACCCGCTTTGTGTTAATGCCCTTAGTTAGGTTTCTTTAACCTGTCTCAGTTTCTTCATCTATAAAATGGGCATGAAAACAACAAAAGCTACTTTCTGTATTTTTAGAATTAAATTGAGATAATATTTATAAAGTATTTGAGACCATTGAAAAATAGGTGTTTAATTTGTCAGGCCCCAGCCTAACATGTGCAGAAAAGAAGGATCCCTGCTTTTGAGGAGGGAAATCTGGGTTGAAACTGCTGGCGATTATTGGAATCAGGGTAGGTCTGGATTTAAGTGAGTGGCCAAGTTCAAAAGGATCATGGAAATATTAAGCTTTAACTCATGGTGGAAATGGGATCTATTTAACTTGGAGAAGATAAGACAGCTACACTGAACATCATAGCCATCTTAAAATAAGAGTGAGCTGTCATGGAGTAAAGGCTCACATGTCTCCATGTGGCATCAAAGGGCAGAATTAAGATGGAGGATAGAAGGGACTTTGGAGAGATGACTACTAAAGATTGGGGAGATAACCATTCATATGTGCTAATATCTGAGAAGGCTTGGGTTTAGAGGAGAGATTAACTTATTTGGGCACCAAGAAAGAATTCTTAAAGAACTTCTATAAAACTGCATGCATTTGAATTAGCTTGTGGAGAGGACCAATTAGATTCAGTAAAAGATCCATTGCTTATCTTTAAGGAAGCAGAATTTCATTTCTTTCAAAAATGCACAGTAACTTGAACCAATTACTCTTTCAGAGTAAATTAATGAGCTGCTTTAATGAACAGATAACATGAACATATAATTATCAGCAACATGAATATATAATTAGTGTTTCTAAGTCTTTAACATATTTATGTGATGTAAAGATCTTAAAAACAATCTCCCAGTGTATTTACCCTCTCAGTTTGCCTGGGAAATATTTTTCATCTGCAGAGCTAAATTCTGCCAGTTTCACTTAGTCTGAATGAATGGGGATTTGGAATCAGTGACTACCAGACTAATGCAATTTTACTTAAATAGTAAAGGTAAAGATAGCAAAAGTGTTGGGTTGACCAGTAAAATACTTGTTTTCACCATTGCCCTCCAGCTGCTGGATAGGGCTCAGTCTATGCATTCAGCATTCCAACCATAACATACACATGTCCAGCATATTTCAACAAGATTTCAATGATAGCTGGCAAAACATTTGTAAAAGGATCTAGATTTCAGCCCAGATGGTGACTGGGCATTTGAGAAACACTCCAAATATGTGGCATTATTCATCTCTGACACTCAGAATATAAACATAAGGCAACCACCTCTCCCAGGGTGGAGAAATAGAGAAGGAAATGTCCACATCTTCTGAATGTCCAAAGAGAGTTGCTGTTTTTCCCTTGAAGTTGACGAATATTTACATTTTAACAAGAGAGAGAATGTCTTTCAGCATTCCCCCAAACACGGGTGCCCTGTGTTTGGGAAAACAGGTGATGTGAGCCTTGGTTTCCTTTATGACCACTTCTAAATGAGCTAATGTGTGGTAGCATGATAAAAGCTAATTCAGAAGACAGTGATAGTTAAGTCTCAACTTCTGACATCAGGACCTTGAGTTAGGTATTTTGTTTTTGTTGTTTTTAATTCATTAATTATTTAATTTGCCAGAGAGAGAGAGAGAAAGAGAGAGAGCACAGCAGGGGGAGTGGCAGGCAGAGGGAGAAGTATGCTCCCCGGTGAACAAGGAGCCCAATGCAGGGGATTCATGGGATCATGACCTGAGGGATCATGACCTGAGCCAAAGACAGATGATTAACCAATGAGCCATCCCAGGGTCCCCACGTTTGATATTTTGACTGATACTCCTAGTGCAATAACTAAGTCCTAGGATAGGGAAAGTTGGGGAAAATTTTTATTAGATATTCTGATAATACTGCTGTTCATCTTGTAGAAAACACAAATTAAATAATTAACTAGTTGATGAATTAATTTAAATAAAGTACCTGAAAAATACAAGAGCATCTTAGTGAATTTTCACAAAATGAACACATCCAGATAAATAGCACCCAAGTTCATAATCAGAGTATTTCTAACATCCCAGGTCTTCCTACCCCCCTCACCTTCTTGTCACTAACACCTTAGTAGGTTTTGGGTAATGGCAGAAACAGAAGAATCCAGTGGAAGGTAAGAAATGCAAATCTACGATTTTGGTCCACTCCTCAAATGGATTTAGCATGAATGGCCAAAGTCAAGAGGAATATTACTTCTTCCACGTTCTCACTTTCAGTTTATACTGAGACTTGAAGTTTAAATAACTTAGAATGTCTTAGTTAATCTCTTATTTTTAATTTTCCCTTTTTGGTTATTTTCTTCTGACACATCTTCTAATATTTTGAGCTCTGTTCTAATCTGCCATTAAATCTATGCAGTAATTTCTGAGTTACTTTTTTTAACCATCATTTTACTCTTGTTACCTTGAATACCTAGTAATGAATCCCTGCTGAATATTATATAGGAGACACTGTACAGATAATTCGAGGTAGTGGGAAAGATTGATTTTGTTTCTAAGTAAGTCTAAACCAATCTCTGTAAGGACTGGTATACTTCTAGATAGTCCTTATTCCTAGCTTATACCCCATTAAGGTCTCAAACCAAAGCCAGAATGAATATGATGTTTTATAGAATAAGCAGATGGCTCTTGGGGAAATACAAAATAGAAGGAGAAAAAAATAAAACCCTTGAAAATGTGAGGATTACTTATTTTTTATCGTCTTTTGTAAGACCTTCTCTCTATAATTCTTCTCTTTAAGACCTTGGAACAGATTAGAAAGAGCAAGAGAGAGTGAGCAAGAGGAAGATTTTCAACTTTGCTCAGTTTTTCTAGTTATCCTTATTGGAAGGTTGATCTGAAATACCCGAAATGCCATTAGCAGAAGTGTCCTGAAATCCAATTTTTAATGATGTTTTATTTAGATATTATTTTACTTAAAAATCAAACAAAAAACAGTTTCTGTGATGAAATACAGGGTCTTATGCTAACAGACTTTACTGTTGGCGACATTTTGCACAAATATTTGAAGCTTCTAAAATGAAAAGCATAAGGCTCTTTCAACATTAAGTGTTCCACTTCCCTCAGCATCAAAAAAAAGTTTACAACTTAGAATATTTTCAAGTTTATAAAGCTAAGTGATCTACATGCTTGTTACACTTAACACAGACTGTCCTCGAAACTTTCAATCTCAGGTTGCTAACCCAGAATGTATGTTGCAGCTGGTTACACATAATGCAGTCATGTCACTCACTGAATGAAACTTCGAATAAGTGTATCGGGACCCAGCGAACGCCCCCCCTCCTCTATGTAGATTCCCTACATGACCCCAGCCATATTGAACTTTCTTGCTACCATGCTCCGGTGCTCATTAGCTGCTGGGCCATGTGTTTATTTTCTGAATGATAGGCTTTCCTTACCAAATGTGTACATTTGGTACACATTTGTACCAAATGTTGGTTTCTCCTATGTAGTTGTAATAAACTGCTTAAGAAGTAGGTAAGACATATGAAAGGACCTCCAAGTCTTTGGATCCTAACTATGGAAAACCTAAAGTTACTAAGGATAAGCACTGATTAGTTTAGAAACCCTGCCAGAGGCAATAGGTTTACTTCAGTTTTATTGCTGTAATTCATGACTTTAGAAAGAAAAACTTAAAGGATGCCTTAATGAATTGAGAAGATAGGCTTTGGAGAGGAAGAAGATCATCGATCCCCAATTAATATATAGATTCAGTGTAATTCTAGTAAGATTCTAAAAGTAATAAAGGAGAAAAATAAAAAATAAAGACAAGTTTAGAAAAGTAGTGTTCGTGGCTTAACCCATCATGTGGCTAGATATCTATCAAGGCTAACATAATTAGTGGTATTGTTATAAGGGTGGGTAAATAACTCAGTAGAACATAATAGAAAGTATAAAAACAAACTCATGTATATGGGAATTTGCTTTATATTGCAAATGTCATTGTAAATCATGAACTGAAGGTGTTCTGCTCAGTGCATAATATGAAATGAACTAGATATTCTTCATGAAAGGAAAAATTATTTCAACCTATATTTTACATCTTGCATGAACAGGAAACTTTAGGTAAGGAAAATAGCTAAAATTAAAAAGAAAAACATCTATAAATATAATACAAATTTGAAAACTGTTAGGACAGGAGGAGCTTTCTAAGAAGAACAGTAACCAAGAAACTGTAAAGCAAAAGAATGACAGAATGGACACAAACATTATTAGCAAACAAAAGAAACAAGAAGATATAAAGGATTCCTGAAAGTAAGGAAAACGAAATAAATCAAGGAAAAGAAAAATAAAAATAGAAAACAATTTCCACAACTTGGAATAGACAGAGTTGATAAAGTCGTGTGAACAAATGACAGAGAAAAATAGCAAGATATGATCTTACCAGAGATACGAGAACGTTTGGAGTACATTCTGGGGAGTCTCCATGGCTAGCAATTCCCAATTTGACCCTTGATTAGAGAATAAGGAGTTGTTTCTCAATAAATCAAACTATTTCAGTCCTGCGGTAAATACCTTAGGACAATGGGTTGGATGCAGGGGGTGAGCAGGGTTCCAAATACCTGTCTTGTGCGGTTGTCCTGGGCAAATCGTTTAACCCATCTTCTACCTTAATTTTCTTATATGCAAAGTGGGGGTGGCAGGATAGGAATATCTATACCACAGAATTGTTGAAGAGAAAATAGATAATGCTTAGCTCAGTGGCAGGCATACAACAAGTGCAAAAGAACTGTTGGCTGATACACTTTTTACTTCTGTACCTTCATTTTGAGTCAGGAATCAAAACCCATATCGAGGAACTGGAGGTGATCTTGAGTAACCACTTAACCTTTCTGGCCTCAGTTTCTTCATTTGTAAATTGGAGAAATAATAGTACTTACATGGTAGGGTTGGTAAGACCATTCACTGAATTAACATTTAGACTGCACAGTTGCCTATGGAACTTGTAAGGCATACATTAAATGCCATTTAAGTGTTTGTTAAAAGAGCACAACTGGCTCTACCTAGACAAAAATACCTGTAGCAATCAACACTGTGCTTAAATGTCAGAAGGAAAAAAAAAAAATGTCAGAAGGAACATTTGGGAAATGTGACCACTCTTTTTTTTTCCCTCATCTCATAGTTTTCTTTTTTTTTTTTTTTAATTCAATGAGCCAACTCTTAAAGAGGGAACTTTTATTTTTATTTTTTATAAGAAATATTTTTATTTTTTTCAGTGTTCCAAGATTCATTGTTTATGCACCACACCCAGTGCTCCTTGCAATATGTGCCCTCCTTAATACCCACTGCCAGGCTCACTCATACTCCCCACCCCCTTCCCTCCAAAATGCTCAGTTTGTTTCTCAGAGCCCACAGTCTCTCACGGTTTGCCTCCCCCTTGGATTTACCCCAATTCACTCTTCCTTTCCTTCTAATGTCCTCCATGTTATTCCTTATGCTCCACAAGTAAGTGAAACCATATGATAACTAACTTTCTCTGCTTCATTTAGGTCACTCAGCATAATCTCCTCCAGTCCTATCCATATTGATACAAAAGTTGGGTATTCATCCTTTCTGATGGCTGCATAATATTCCATTGTAGATATGGACCATATCTTCTTTATCCATTCATCCGTTGAATGGCATCTTGGTTCTTTCCACAGTTTGGTGACTGTGGCCATTGCTGCTATGAACATTGGGTACAGATGGTCCTTCTTTACACTACATCTGTATCTTTGGAGTAAATACCCAGTAGTGCAATTGCAGGGTCATAGGGAAGCTCTATTTTTAATTTCTTAAGGAATCTCCACACTGTTTTCCAAAGTGGCTGCACCAATTTGCATTCCTACCAACAGTGTAAGAGGGTTTCCCTTTCTCCACATCCTCTCCAACACTTGTTGTTTACTGTCCTGTTAATTTTGGGATTTTCTAACTGGTGTAAGGTGGTATCTCAATGTTGTTTTGATTTGAATCTCCCTGATGGCTGATGATGATGAACATTTTTCATGGGCCTGTTAGCCATTTGTATGTCTTCTTTGGAGAAGTGTCTATTCATGTCTTCTGCCCATTTTTTGACATGATTATGTTTTTTGGGTGTTAAGTTTGAGGAGTTCTTTATAGATCTTGGTTATCAGCCGTTTGTCTGTACTGTCATTTGCGAATATCTTCTCCCATTCTGTGGGTTGTCTCTTTGTTTTATTGACTGTTTTCTTTGCTATGCAGAAGCTTTTGATCTTGATGAAATCCCAAAAGTTCATTTTCACTTTTGTTTCCTTTGCCTTTGAAGACATATCTTGAAAGAAGTTGCTGTGGCTGATGTGGAAGAGGTTACTGCCTATGTTCTCCTCTAGGATTTTGATAGATTACTGCCTCACATTGAGGTCTTTCATCCATTTTGAATTTATCTGTGTGTATGGTATAAGAGAATGGTCAAGTTTCATTCTTCTATACATAGCTGTCCAATTTTCCCAGTTCCATTTATTGAAGAGACTGACTGTCTTTTTCCCACTGAATATTTTTTCCTCCTTTGTCGAAGATTATTTGACCATAGAGTTGAAGGTCCATGTCTGGTCTCTCTACTCTGTTCCACTGGTCTATATGTCTTTTTGTGCCAGTACCATGGTGTCTTGGTGATCACAGCTTTGTAGTAAAGCTTAAAATCAGGCAACATGAGCCCCCAGCTTTGTTTTTCTTTTTCAGCATTTCCTTAGGACTCAGGGTCTTTTCTGGTTCCATATTAATTTTAGGATTATTTGTTCCAGACTTTGAAAAAATGCTGGTGGAATTTTGATCAGGATGGCGTTGCAAGTGTAGATTGCTCTGAGAAGTGTAGACATTTTAACAATGTTTATTCTTCTGATCCATGAGCATGGAATGCTTTTCCATTTTTTTGTGTCTTCAATTCCTTTCATGAGTGTTCTGTAGTTCCTTGAGTACAGAAACTTTACCTCTTTGGTTAGGTTTATTCCAAGGTATCTTAGAGTTCTTGGTGCTTTAGCAAATGGAATTGATTCTCTAATTTCCCTTTCTATAGTTTCATTGTTTGTGTATAAGAAAGCAACTGATTTCTGTGCATTGATTTTGTATGCTGCCCCATTACTGAATTGCTGTATGAGTTCTAGTAGTTTGGGGGTAGAGTCTTTTGGGTTTTCCATATAAGGTATCATGTCATCTATGAAGAGAGAGAGTTTGACTTCTTCTTTGCCAATTTGAATACCTTTTACTTCTTTTTGTTGTCTAATTGCTGTTGCTAGGACTTCTAGTACTATGTTGAACAACTGTGGCAAGAGTGGGCATCCTTGTTGTGTTCCTGATCTCAATGGGAAGGCTGTCAGCTTTTCCCCATTGAGAAAGATACTTGCTGTGAGTTTTTCATAGATGGATTTTATGAAGTTGAGGAATGTTCCCTCTATCCCTATACTTTGAATCGTTTTAATCAGGAACGGATGCTGTATTTTGTCAAATGCTTTTTCTGCATCAACTGAGAGGACCATGTGGTTCTTATTGATTTGTTCTATCACATTGATTGATTTACAAATGTTGAACCACCCTTGCATCCCAGGGATAAATCCCACCTGGCCATGGTGGATAATCTTTTTAATGTACTATTGGATCCTGTTAGCTAGGATTTTGTTGAGAATCTTGGCATCCATATTTATCAGGGAATCAGGGATATTGGTCTGAAATTCTCCTTTTTGGTGGGGTCTTTGCCTAGTTTGGGGATCAAGGTAATACTGGCTTCGTAGAAAGAATCTGGAAGTTTTCTGGGTTTGTTTGTTTGTTTGTTTTCTTTTTGAAACAGCTTCAAGGGAATAGGTATTATTTCTTTTTTGAATGTTTTGTAGAATTCCCCCAGGGAATCCGTCAGGTCCTCGACTCTTGTTTTTTGGGAGGTTTTTGATCACTGCTTCAATCTCGTTACTAGATATTGGTCTATTCAGGTTGTCAATTTCTTCCTGTTTCAGTCTTGGAAGCTTATAGGTTTCCAGGAATGCATCCATTTCTTCTAGGTTGCTTAACTTATTGGCATATAACTGTTGATAATAATTTCTGATGATCATTTCTATTTCCTTGGTGTTAGTCTTGATCTTTCCCCTTTCATTCATAATTTTATTAATTTGAGCCCTCGCTCTTCTTTTGGACTAGTTTGGCCAGTCATTTATTGATCTTATTGATTCTTTAAAAAAAAAAAAAACAGCTTCTAGTTTCATTGATGTGTCCTACTATGTCTCTGGTTTCTAACTCATTGATCTCTGCTCTAATCTTAATTATTTTCCTTCTTGTGTGTGGGATTGGCTTAATTTGTTGTTGATTTTCCAGTTCTTTAAGGTGTAAAGAACTGGATTTTTCAATTTTCTTGAGTGAGGCTTGGATGGCTATGTATTTCACCCTTCGGTCCACCTTTGCTGTATCCCACAGGTTTTGGACTGATGTGTCTTCATTCTCATTGGTCCATGAATTGTTTAAGTTCTCTGATTTTTTGGTTGATCCAAACATTCTTAAGCAGGTTGGTCTTTAGCTTCCAACTGCTTGAGTTCTTTCCAAACATTTTCTTGTGGTTGAGTTCCAGTTTCAAAGTATTGTGGTCTGCGAACATGCATGGAATAATCTCAATCTTTTGGTATCAGTTGAGCCTGATTTGTGACCCAGTATGTGGTCTGTTCTGGAGAAAGTTCCTTGTGTGCTCAAGAAGAATGAGTATTCTGTTGTTTTAGGGTGGAATGTTCTGTATATATCTATGAGGTCTATCTGGTCCAATGTGTCATTCAAAGCTCTTGTTTCCTTGTTGATTTTCTGCTTAGATGATCGGTCTGTTGCTGAGAGTGGTGTGTTAAGATCCCAAGAGGGAACTTCCAAAGCCAACTTTTAAAACATTCAAAAGGGAAGCAAAGGTGTTTTTTTGTTTTGTTTTGTTTTGTTTTCCTTTAGTTCATGTAGGCCTAGGCAGTTTATTTTCTCTTGCCAACTGTGACTTTAAATAATCCAATTAAATATCACAAATAAAGTAAAAGCAGACTCTACTGAATTGAGTCTGGATGAATGTTGTTTTAAAAAGTCTATTTTGACTGTATGTAACCCAGAATCCCCTACATAACTCACCAGCACAAATATCTCCTTCACAGAAGCTGCCAGGCCACTGCTCAATCCACGTACTCATTTAAGAGAACCTATACCTTGAAGGCTACTAATTATAGTGGGCTACATAATTATAATGGCATCAGTGGCTTCCTGATAGTAATGCAGAAAAGCCATTTGAAGATCCAATTCTCTTGACCATAGGCACCCATCTACAAGCAGAAATTGCCCACCTACAGTCCCTTAGAAAAATACCAGTCTGTAGTGAGTATTGCCTTTATCAAAGTCTTTATCAACAGAGGTCCAGGGATCAAAAGCAGGAATTATTTTTAGAAGACGGCCATATCTTTATCTGGAAAGTGTGTGGATGATCTTGTCTTTGACCATAATGCTAGAGAGGACAATGACAAGACACAGATGGGACAGAGGCCGAAAAAAGCCTGGGATGTTCAGGAAATGAGATGCACCAGGCTTATTTTAGTCTGCCCACTTTGCAAATATGTGTCACCAAATGCTGCCATCCTTAATGAAGGTAATTAAATGTAATTTAAAGACAAGTTTCTCCTCACTAGTGGTGGCATAGCTTCTGCTAATAATTTAGGTTATCAACGTAATGTGAAGACTAAATGGCCCTAAATGATGAAATTGAGGAATTGGGATATTAGTCAAATGTCAGGTGTCCATAAAAGTCTACACTGGACAGTGCAATGGCTCTGAGTCATCAGGTGGGCCCCTAGAAGAGAGAAGTACACGGATTTCAGGAAAATACTGGCCTTTGCATAGAAAGACCTGCCTGGTCTCTGTACTATTAATGAAGACCAAAAGCAAACATGAAGGGCCTAGTACTGAGCAGTACATAGGAACAAAGTAAAAGATGCAGAGATAGTTTCAAAAAGGGTCCGTCCTGCAAGGATCATTGTTAGCTGCTATGTTGTCCATATGTCCTCTGAGAAGCACAGTAAAACATGGGCTTTATCCAGAATTTCTTTTTAAGGAAGCAAATCTGTCCATGAAACATGTGTCTATTTATGGAAGGATTCAGTGTGTGGAGGGCTTACTCAAGCCAGATATAAAGAATACAACTTGTGATCAGAAAGTTCTCCCTCCGAACAGGTGGCCTGGAGTCCTAGACTAATGCTCAGCAAAACCTTGTATTTTGTAAACAGTCTCATGACATTTTATGTCTTCTCTTCTAAAAGTTCACCTTCCTCAGCATTCATCACTTCTGGCCTGAGTTGTCCATGATGAGTGAGATAACTGTTGGCAAAACGTTTCAGCCATCCGATGCCATTTTTTAAAAATTCTGCCTTTGGGGGTGCCTGGGTGGCTCAGTGGGTTAAAGCCTCTGCCTTCGGCTCAGGTCATGATCCCAGGCTCCTGGGATCGAGCCCCGCATCGGGCTCTCTGCTCAGCAGGGAGCCTGCTTCCCTTCCTCTCTCTCTTTCTCTGCCTACTTGTGATCTCTGTCAAATAAATGGATAAAATCTTTAAAAAAAAAAAAAAATTCTGCCTTTGCACTCTTTTAGAAATGGCAGCCAACTTAATATAAACCACAGCAACCCCCTTCTCTTGAGGCTTTCTCCACTTAATCTCATTGCCCACTCCCCTGGCCTCTGCAGGGAGCTGAATATTTATCAGTAGTAAGAAGTGGAGAAGAAGAGAGACTGTTGATATCATTAATAATGTTTTAGGACTTAAAAAAAATTACAAACATGTTGCTTCCAGAGTTGCCAGGCTTAGCAAATAAAAATATATGATGCCTAGTTAAATTTGAGTATTAGTTAGACTGAATCATTTTTGGTATAAAACATACACTATTGGGGACATACTCAAATTAACAATGCCTCTTGTTGTTTATCTGAAATTTAAATCGAAGTAGGTATCTTCTATTTTATCTGGCAACTCAGTTTGCCTAGCTGAATATAACAACTTTAGGGGAAAGAAGGTGATGTTTCAGGAATTTAGACGGATAAAGCATTAAGTGACTGTCTCAGTGAACTAGGATGACTTAAAACCACAGTTCATTTTCAGGAACAAAACTGCAGGAAATGGATAGAATGGCATGTCCTCTCGGTTTCTATTTGCAGCCTAGTGGCAATGCAGTGACACTTGGGCCCAACACTCACATTATATATGTGCTACACATAAATATACATATGTGGCTTTATTTTAAAAATGACTTTTATATGCTGGTGGAGGAATGTGGCATGCTACTTTTCTCGTCATTTTTATAGCCAGTTACAGAGTACAGAAATTGCTTTAGAATGACCCAAATTGTAAACTGTCATTTAGCAACCCCTATTCAGGAATAGCAGATTCCATGCCCTTGACTGTTAGGTTAGAGCAGCCTTGTCCAGAATTTCAATGGCATATCTTGGGTTTTTTGCTTTTTGTTTGTTTTTGTTGTTGTTGTTGTTGTTCTTGTTGTTTCCCAGAGGTGGAGCAGACCCTGGTGCTAAAATTGTGGAAAGTAATATTCTTGCCACAAGGGAGTGGGAGAGCAACCCATCTCAGAGGAGGAGGCAAATGATTAATTTCAAGACTGTCACAGTTTTAGCCCAACACACGTTTTTTATCTTTGCCTTTTTTATACTGTAGAACAAGGGCTGGGTTTCCCCACCCCCACAGTGAATTCATATCTGTTTTTATGAACCGCAGTATCTCCCTAATTGAACATAAATATGAGGGATCTGGGAATGATTGGAACTTGGCAAATACAAGTAAAATGACAGACTCCTTATAATGACATTAGTTTGTAACGAGGAGCTCCACATTACATTCCAGAGTGACCACATCCCCATTTAGCAATAACCATAAACGTATGCTGCAGAGAGCTGTGAATTTGATGGGCTCAAAAGTAAAGCCATCCTTGTTTTAGGAATTATGACGAGGCCATTGGTTTCCATGGCTACTGTTTGCTCTAATTGTGATACATTAGTAGCAACAAGAATTGGATGGTTCAAGTCATTTAGTTAATTAAACAGAAACTTGGACTCTGCCAAAAGAATTATGGATGAAATTAGCATCCACTGGCATGCACCTGTAAAATGTGTATTGCGTAAGTCCCGTCAGCTGAGGGTGAGAGGGAGCTGAAGTGCTCGTGTATTCTAAATATGTCTTTCTTAGCCTTATTCCATTACAAGACTCATAATTTATTTTTTAAATATGTTCTCAAATGAAATACAATAGCACTGATCAATGAAACATGTTTTTTGTTGCTGTTCATATCAGGAAAATATGTGAAATGTCGCATGGAGAGAGGCAGTAGCTCACAGCAATTACAGAAAACGATGAAATCACAGAGTCTCCACTAACACACTGAGTTCCTGAAAATAGGAGTTTGAAATGGAAAACACGGACATAGGAATAACCGTGGCATCCCAGCTATGTTTTGACATCATCAAAAGCCTGGGGGCGCTTCGCAAAGAGAAGCAAAGAGCATGATAGATTGAATTGAGATAAAGTAGGATGGGGTTGTTAAATTCTGCTTATGAATCTGGGGAAATGCTAGAACAACAGCTCTCTCCTCATCAGACACTGTAAATGTTTGTTCATATTGCTCTTAATGCTCTCTGTCCTGGAAAGAATGTGATGCAATCTCCGTTTTTCAGTTAGAATTAAAGCTTGGAGAGGTAAGATGATTTTCTGCAAATCACTAAGCCAGGGCCTTTCCTTCCCTGAAGACTGTAGAACAGAGCTTCATAAATAGCTCAGGGATGGGTTTTAGGGTATCAGTTTGTTGAAACATTCAATGAACATAATTATTAAGAACCAATACTGTGGTAGGCATGTGGGATTAAAAAAAAAAAATGAGGGGTGCCTGGTTGGCTCAGTGGGTTAAGCCTCTGCCTTCGGCTCAGGTTGTGGTCTCAGGGTTCTGGGATTGAGCCCCACATCAGGCTCTCTGCTCAGCAGGGAGCCCGCTTCCCCCTCTCTCTCTGCCTGCCTCTCTGCCTCCTTGTGATCTCACTCTCTGTCAAATAAATAAAATCTTAAAAAAAAAAAAAAGTAAAATCTTGCCATAAAACTTCCCTTCCCATATCATCCTACCTATGCCATGTTGCCCTTTTATTCAAAATGCAACAGACCCCCTTGGCTTTAAAGAAATGTGTTTGATACCTATACATTACAGAAATGTCATTGGAATGAATATACATTGTGCAAAGTAGACAATACTGAATGAAATAGACATGGCCCATGTTTTAGAGAACTATGGTCAGGTAGGGGAGGCAGACATTCCTTTTTTTAATATTTTTTTAAAGATTAATTTATTTATTTTAGAAAGAGAGGCGATGGGAGCGGGGGCAAAAGGAGAGGGAGAGAATCCTAAGCAGATTCCCCACTGAGCATGAAGCCCAATATGGGGCTCAATCCCAGGACTCTGAGGTCATGATCTGAGATGAATTAAGAGTCGAACATTTAACTGACTGAAATACCCAGGCACCCTGGGAGGCAGCCAGTCTTTATGCAACCCCACAAATAAGTGAGAAATTGCAACAATGATAAGTGCTTCCGGAAAGGACGTTGTGCTATGGGGCGTGGACTAGGACTAGAATGAAACTGACCCAGTTTCAAGCAGGGATGGAGCTGGTATCTGAAGAAGACTTAGCCAGGTGTTCAGTATGACAGGAGGGGTGTTGTGGGAGCTGGTGGCAGAGTCTGTAAGCCTGTCATCCAGGCATTTGATGCTGGAACTTGGAGCCTACAAGGCAGGCCCTTGAGGAGGGAAGAAGGATGTAAAATGGGGCAGAACAAGGACAAACTGGAGCCTTGAAAGGCCAGCTGAAAACTATGTCAGTGTGTGCTGTCTCTGGCCTGATAATGCGTCACTGGAGCCAAAAGCACACACACACCTGCCCATGAGTCAAAGAAGCTGAAGGAGAATCCAGGAAAAGGTGGGGCATGTGTCGTTTCAGAAGATAACTGTGGACAGGAACTAAGAAATGGGGATGATTCACTTCTTTCTCTCAGATCTGATGTACAATTTCCCCCGTAGGAAGTTGATCGACTTCAATCAAGACTGGTTTGGCTAGAATTTTGGGCAGCGGACTGTCTTATGGGACAGCAGAAGGAGCATCCATGAGCCCAGTTTATCAGATTGGGGTTAGAATCTTGGCCTAAACCACTACAGCCCTTTGGGCTTCAGCCGTTTACAATATAGAGGAATGTTACTAGTGGGAGAGTCTGAGTTATTTGAATGGAACTCTCTTCCTTGAACTCCCCACGAAAGATTTACGTGAGGATCTGTGCTCCAGTAAAGACAGCCAGAAGGAAAGTAATCAAGTACAAAGCATTTCGTCAAGAATAGTACACTCGCGGGGTGGGAGAGTGGGCAGGCCCAGAGGTAGCAACCGCACCTGGGTTAGGGGTGGTTTGTCTTTTTACGTTTGCATAGGGTGTGGGTCATAACTGGGGCTGATTCTGACCCTGACAGAGGTTGTTCCCAATCATTTGCGGGACTCCTCCTACCAGTTGGGAGGGGGAGTTCTGGGCCTTAGGAAGTTCTTACCAGACCTCATGGCCATCTTCCTCCATGGGGGTGGGGGTTGAAATTGCAATGTAAATATATTATAATGAAGTTACATGTTATTGTAGGACACTGGCTGTAAAGGAGAGTGCATGCTTGGCAACTGTTGTTCTTGGTTGATAGCCCCAAGAGGTGAGAAACCACAAAACCACTGTTTACCACCACCCTTGCCTCCAGCTCATATCTAGCTAACCGCCTACTCTATCAGTAATACTATCTACCTGACAAGGTTGTTTTGAGGACTAGGTATAATAATGAAATAAACAAAGTAACTAGTCTCAGAGGTTACTTTCTTTTTTCTTTTCTTTTCTTTTTTTTTTTTTTTTAAGATTTTATTTATTTGACACAGAGATCACAAGTAGGCAGAGGCAGGCAGGGGTGTGTGGGGGGGGGGACGGGACAGGCTCTCTGCTCAGCAGAGAGCCCAATGCAGAGCTTGATCCCAGGACCCTGAGATCATGACCTGAGCGGAAGGCAGAGGCTTAACCCACTGAGCCACCTAGGCGTCCCTCAGAGGTTACTTTCAAACAAAGGTATAGAAAGCAAACTGTTGATGATTGGTAAGAAGAGAAATAAAGCAAGTTAAGGGCTCAGAGTGGGGCTGTTTATGTCTCATATACGGGATGAGGAAGACCTCTCCCAGAAGAAGCCATCTTAGCAGGAGAGATACCATATGGACTTCAGGAATTAAGGATGTGAAGTAGAACTCCACATAGGAAGTCATTATAGTATGAATTTAATATACTCAGGAACTTTAAAACTACAGATCATTTACATTTGGCTTTGTAATAACTAGGTGGGTACATTTGGATATTAGCACTGTAGTATTTGATAACACAGGAATTTCTAATGATACTTTTTTTAAAAAATCTATTTATTTATTTGTTTATTTGAGAGAGAGACAGAGACAGAGGGAGAGAGTACAAGCAAGGAGAGGGAAAGAGGGAGAAACAGACTCCCCACGGAGTACAGAGCCTGATGCTTGGCTTGATCCCAGGACCCTGAGATCATGGCCCAAGCCAAAGTCAGACACTTACTGACTGAGCCACCCAGATGCCCCTCTAATGACAGTTCTTAATGAAACCTCTACACTGAGTTCAGTTTATATAATGTTTGTCAAACACTACAGAATCCTAACGTATAGGAAGTGCTAGAACAGTTTGTGAACCTTCAAACTAAAACTGTCAATTATTTTACCAGCAAAATGGGTTCATTTGAAAAGAATTGTAATTTGAACCACATGCAAGGACTATGGGAAAACCAAAGACCAGTCCAACAAAAGAGAGGAACATTATTTTATGGAGGAGAAATACAAAGTTGGGTGGGGTTTTTTGTTTTGTTTTTAAAGATTTTTTTTTTTTATTTGTTTGTTAGTGAAAGAGATAGAGAAAGACCGAGCACAAGCAGGGGGAGCAATAGGCCGAGGGAGTGGCAGGCTCCCCTCCGAGCAAGGAGCCTGATTCGGGACTCCATCCCAGGACCCTGGGATCACAACCTGAACCAAAGGCAGACATTTAACTAACTGAGGCATCCAGGTGTCCTGGGAGGGGTTGTTTTGAATGAAAGTCCACTAGAGAAAAGTTTCTCACTGGCTGAGTTGTAGGGATAGTTAGTGTCTTGTAAGAGATGTAAAGTACATCTCTCCCTGGTGGGACCTATAATTAATAGATTATTTTTCCTCTTGATTGTTCTGTTGGGTCTGTAATTGACAGTTCTTCCAACAGTTGACATTGCGTGGTAAGACTCCAACTGTATGTTAGTGAGGTTTCCCTTTACTAATTTTCACAGTGGGTTCTATAAATTTAGCTATTAACCATTATCTCTACTAACTGTGATATAATCTACTGTTTCTGAGTTGTTATAAAGATTTACTGATACAACGTGCAGGAAATACCTAACTCAGGGTCTAAAGAGTTTTAGAGGCTCAATAAACATTAATTTGTCTTAGAAATCTCACTATTGATTAGATTAGTGATAATGTTTTTGTGGCTCTTTGTTCCTCCCAAGTCTGAACTTCATTTGGCTGGCCACCTTGGGAGGATTTGAGCCGAAAAGGAACGCAGAGCTTTAGGAAGGCCAGTTTACACACAACATTGGATACAGTGGGCAACGGGAATAAGTTTCCAGACCAGAGAAAATCTGTAGAGGCTTCTTAGAGCTGTCATACTGTGATAAGGACCAGCTCTGAGATGGTGCATTTGGAATGTTGAGTCAGATGCCTGCAAGGGACCAAAGAAATAAGAAACAGAATTTGCTGTAGAGATCAGGAATGAAGAGAGTCCAAAGTCCATAGTCTGGAGAGGAAGAAAAAATAATGGAACTCTAACAAAAAGCAAGTCGACTAGTACAGGAGCTTGATTTTTTTTTTTTTTTAAACTCTGAACTTTATACCTGAACAAGCCCTTATAAATAATTTGCTTCTTTTCTAGATGGGAAAACTGAGGCTTAGAAATAGTTAAGGGTTACACAACTCATGTGGTAAAGATATAAGAGCAAGAAGATACCCTCTATCTCCTCTGTCTTCTCTCCAGGCTGCCTTTATAGGCTCAGATTGAAGTAATTATTGGACATGCAAATGTAAATGTGATGTAGATAGTTCAAATATTAGGACTATCAAAGAGAGTCCAGGGCTGGAAAGAGGCATTTGTATCCGGGCATTTTGCTGACAATATCAGCAAGGGAGAAAGTAGAGAAAAAGATGAGCAAAGACGCAGAGTTAAAAGAGAACAAGGCATGGCCCAAGAAGGGAGAAGAAATGCAGGTTACATACTGTCCTCACAGCTGAGAAAAGGGCAGTTTTCAACAACATGGAAAGCATATTATTAAGCATCATGGAGATATTTTTTAAGGAGAAGGGGATCTGTCTTAGGGCAGTGGAAGGTTCAGAGGCTAGGCCACAGGGGTAAAATGTAGCCCATATCAGAAGCTAGTTTCTCAGGCAGCCTACTTTGAATGAGGCTTCTCTAGTCTGAGCCCTGCTCCCTTCCTCCCAGGGTCTCACTTTGAGAGTATAGCTCACAAATTGGTGGTTGGTAGAAACTAACCATTCTACTTGATAGGAAATAACAGCTTTAGGAGATAAATGGATAAAGCGGATCCTTGAGGATAAAAAGTCCAGAAGGCTGCTGGAGTTCCCGGGCCAGACACTGGCATATCCTCTCCTTGGCTCTAAAATCATCACATGGGCAACAGTGGTAACAGGACTGTATTAGTTTGCCAGGGCTGGGATAACGTAGGACCACAGACTAGGTAACTTAAACAACAGAAATTTGTTGTCTCACATTTCTAGAGGCTAGAAGTCTGAAATCAAGGTGTCATCAGGTTGGTTCCTTTTGGAGGCTGTGAGGAACAACTTTTTCCATGTCTCTTCTAAAGTTTCTGGTAGTTTGCTGGCAATCCTGGGCATTCCTTGTTGAAATGTTACTCCAACATTTGCCTTCAACTTCACATGGTATTTCCTCTGTATGTATGTCTGTGTCCAAATTCCACCACCCCTTTTTTTATTTAATTATTTGACAGGGGGAGAGAGAACATAAGCAGGGGGAACAGCAGAGGGAGAGGGACAAGCAGGATCCCCCCTGAGCAGGGAGCCCAATGTGGGGCTGGATCCTAGGACCCTGGGATCATGACCTGAGCTGAAGGCAGCCACTTAACTTAACAGCCACTTAACTTAGCTTAAAACTTAACTTTAGGCAGCCACTTAACAGCACCCCCCAGGTGCCCCCAAATTTCCCCCTCTTATAAGGACCCTAGTTATGTTGGATTGGGGCCCATCCTACTCCAGCAGGATTCCATCGTAACTAATCATTAGATCTACAAAGACCTTATTCCCAAATATGGTCACATTCTTAAGTAGTGGGGGTTAGGACTTCCATATATGAATCTGTGGTGAGGGAGACAGAATTCAGAAGTACCAAAACCTTTATCATGTCAGAATCTGGCATTACCATGATCTGATTTGTTGTAGCTCAGGTCTAGAAGTCTACACGAGCACCTCCTTTCATTTGCACTTTGTACAAACTCTGAAATAACAACTATGTTCCCGTTAGCGGCCTGAAAAGTATCAGTAGTTGGGTAGAAAGGAAGGATCCTTGGACTGCAGTCCCACCTCAACTGTTATCAGGCTGTGTTCAGCTTGTGATAAGTCTTTGAGCCTCAGCTTGCTTGTTTACATATTAGAAATTCATCCTTCCAAGTCAGGGGATTGTGCTTCAAATTAAATAAAATGCAAAAAGAGATTAGAAGAGCTATACAGCACTCTCAACATTATTTTTTATCATTTCACGTTTATAAATACAAACCCAAGAAGAAACCTAGTCATTTTTGTTTTTTCCTCTTATTGATCAACAAATGTTTGAATCAAGCGCATGGCCTTAGGTGGCAAATTAGTCTCAAAAATCTTACCTGGAGTAAAAATTAACACTCCACCTTTCTATGAATGTAGAACAGAGATCGTGTCCCTGTTTTAGATGTTCTTGTTAGCTTATTAAGATTAGATATCTCAGAAATAATTATTCCCCATTGGAGGAGTAGCATCTCATATTCATAAAGACAATAAGAAATTTTCCTTTATAGGTGTAGAAAGGTCAGCATGACAGATATTTGCATAAGGTTAGAACTACAAAATCTCAACTAGTCAGAGGTGAAAGTTTGTCACTGTAGCTTGCTGGAAAATCCTTTTATCTCAAGGTATGTGTTTTCTACTTTAGGAGTTGGCTAGATTTCCATAAAGTAAGTACCATAGACTGGGGTGTTTAAACAATAGAAATGTACTATCTCACAATTCTAGAGGCTAAAATTCCAAGATCAAGGTCCTGGCTTGATTTCTTTTGAGGCCTCCCTCCTTGGATTGCAGATAGTTATCTTCTCCTTTTGTCTTCATATGGTCTTCCTCCTCTTCAGGTACATGTTGTGTCCAAATTTCCTCCTCTAAAGACACCAGTCATAACAGATGCAGGGCTCACCCTAATGCCCTCATTTCAACTTAATTAATTCTTTAGAGACCTTAACTCCAAATACAGTCTCATATTCTAAGGCACTGAGGGTGAGGCTTCTGCATAGGAACTTGGTGGGGGACACAATCAGCACATAATATTCTCCCCTTTTATCACTCCAGATTAATGTCCTCCTCACAGGCAAAGTATAGCTACCGTTTTACTTTAAAACTCCAAAGCATAGCTCCCAAGAATTATACCAAAATTAAGACAGTTTTTACTTGAAATAATAAGATATTAGGGGGCACCCAGCGGGGCTCAGTCAGTTAAGCATCTGTCATTGGCTCTGGTCATCACCCCAAGGTCCTTGGATGGAGCCCCATATGGGACTTCCTGCTCAGCGGGAAGCTTGTTTCTCCCTCTCCCATACCACCTTCTTGTGATTCCTATCTCTGTCAAATAAATAAATCTTAGAAAAAAAGATATTAGAGTCATTTTTCCTTTGCCTTAAAATAAGTGGTGTATACTTCAGTTATATTATAGATATTAGCTAATTCACCCACCACCCTTCTCCTGAAGGCCTACTGTGTGCCCATCCATGGGCTGTGGCAGTATCTTCAGATCAAGTTCTTACTGTAACAGCCCCCAATATATTTGTTCACTACTTGTCCAGGCCATGACTTTAGAAAAATCACTGGAGCCATTTCTCCTCCATATCCTCAGTGCTCAGCACTTAGTTACAAACTATTCCCCTTCCTTCTTTCAACTGCATTTGAAAAACTATTTTAGACATCAATATTTTAATGTGTTGTATAAAAAAAGGTTGTCTAAGAGTCCTAGTCCTATGCCAATGACCTCACCTGTCTTAGTTTCTATAATTGTAAAATAATGTGCTTTGGAACAGAAATCTCTAAGGGCACTTCCAATTCAATAATTCTATGTCTAACTCAGGTTTGGGGAGTCAGAGAGGCCCTCTTGGAAGAGGGGGCAGTTGAGTTTCATCATGAAGTATAAATGAGAGTTGGTAGAGGAGCATTTTGGGTAGTGAAAGGATCAGAAGTGACACCAGTCCTAGAGTGGTCCCAGAACCTGACCCAAGTTCCGGATGCCATGTGGGTAGTTGAACCCAAGTGTGAACCTCTAGAAACATGCAGAGACATTATTCAGACAAGACAGTGATTAATTAGTTGTGTGTCACCATTGACCTCTTAGATCACTGGCTTTTAAATACTGGTTGTTCTTTGTGATTGTTTCCCTTCAACTGCCATCCAATTTAGAGTAGGCATGGGGATATATATTCTGCAGCTCCACCTATCTTGTAACTAAAGCTTGCAATGATCTGGAAAAAGTAGGATGATCCTAGTAGGTTGATAGATATTATTTATAAAGGCTCTGTTAAGGAAGCAAATGACCTGACTATCACAGTTCAAAGTACATGGATGTTGGGATAGCTGTTTTCATTACTTAATACTGGGTTCACTAGTAAGATGAAATTGCACAAGAAACAGGTCTCCTTATGTGACTTTGTAGTAACACATAGTACTGTATGACCAAAGCAGAGAATTAGGTAATGTTGTGTAGAAGCTTGGGCTGCCCTAACAAAATACCGTAGTTTGGGTGGCTTAAACAACAGACTTTGGTTTTCTCACAGTACTGGAGGCTAGAATTCCAAGATCAAGATGCCAGCAGGAATGGGTTTTGGTACAGTCTGTCTCTTTCTGGTTTGCAGATGTCATCTTCTTGCTATGTCTTCATGTGGTCTTAAGTCTGAATGTGCATGGAAAGAAAGAACTGTTCAGTGTCTCTTTATTTAAAAAAAAAAAAAAAAAAAAAAAAGCAACCACCAGTTCCATCTGATTAAGGCCAACCTTGATAAACGTAACTTAACCATAATTACCTCCTCAAAGGCCCTAACTGTAAATGTGGTCACAGTGGGGGGTTAAGGCTTCAACACGTAAATTTGGGGGGTACATGATTCAATCCATAACAGGTTGATACAGCACTTTAAGTATTATCTTATGCTAAGCGTTATAAGGGACCAGGCATCTGAACCCTAAATAGTATCTAAAAAGCCAGCACAATTCTGATAAAAACAGCCACGTTTCTTAATTCTGTCTCAAAGAGAAGATTATTCTACATTCCATTTTTTTCCCTTTCTCTCAGCCTAGCACATTTTAAAATAGATTTGAAACCTAGGAAATTAACACCTTCAATTTATTCCCAGAACAGATAGCTAATAAGTAGGGAAAATTAAAAATTTTCAGCCAATTCACTTTCGTGTTTTATAACACATACCACTTTGGCTGTGGAGTAGGTTAATTTGAATTAATCATTAGACTCTCTTCAGAGTTAGAAATGAGGTGGTATTTAAAGCAAGTTGCCTTGTTAGTATAATCTGACACCTAAAGTTTAGCCTGAAGTGCAGTTGGTTTTACGTATGGTTGGTACTCTGTAGTTTTTTTGCCCCCAAATCTTTTATGCCAAGGATGATTTCCATTATCAAGTTTCAATAATTTGAGGGTGGGGGAAGACTCATGAAAGAAAGTCCCCTTGGGAACATAGAATAAGAATTTTCACCTGCTCTGTCAGACTACATCATCTTCCCTGAGATGTTTGATCAGCCACAAACAGGTAGGACAATGGGCTCACTGAGTTACCTCAGTATTTTTGGCACATAGCTACTGTTGTGCAAATTTACAGAAGACTCTCAGTTGCCAAATCAGATTTTGGTGGTGACCTGCATCTCTGTTGAGCTCACTCGCCACACTGACAGCATTGCCAGATGTCCATCCTCCTGACCAGATGGAGGGAAGATAGGGATGGGAAAGGGTGGATGTTTACTATCCAAAAATGTACTCTCTTACTTCACAAAAGGCTTTTAGAAATCACTTGGAACTGGAAGGACCAGGTTTGGCTGGTCCCTTACAATTCATTCGTATCCCCATCCTACGTCCGTGCTTTGGTAAGCTAACCTCTGTTTCCTATGACAACATTTGACATTATCAGTGAAGTCAAGCAATTCCTTCTTAGGAGAAAAGCATAACACTTTACCGAGAACAGTTAAGCTATGTCACATCTTCCAATTTCATAGACATATGAATTTTGGATGAAATTGTTGACCCTCAGGGAGTAGCTGTATATTTGACATTATTTGGGATTCTGGGGCATTTGATGTATGTTGCATGCTTTTACATTTTTTTCTGATTATCTATGTTGCCACCAAGTGTCTAGTCCAATAGGTGAAGGAGGAATTCTTATTTAATAATGATGTGACTTTCCCAGAAATGTCAAATATGATCATCACTGCGACACTTAGGTGTTATAAAAGGGGAAATTACTGTGAAGCCTCATTTTAGTCCCCTGTGGATCAGTAGTCTGCTTCATAGCTGACTGCTTGCCAAACATTCAGACCTCTGGGTCAGAGACCATTTGTTTTTTCAGCTGTGGGGACCAGACCACAGGAATACAATTGGCCCCTCCAATGACCCATGTAGTGTAGCAGGTGGATGGTGCTCTGCTGCACCAGACCCCCAGTGGGCAATCAGCTGGCTCTGACCCATTGTGCTTTCTCTTTGTGCCCTGTGCTCCTCACCTTTGGAAAAGTCTGTTTCTGCTACAAATCTCTGGCTTTATACATAACAAAGATTCCAAAGGGGACAACTTTGTCTCAGGTAGAAGTAACCTGCAATGTTGAGTACTGGAGAATCCAGCTGGGGATACTTATTTCAATGAAAACATCTCAGTGGAGTGGAGCTCCTGATGGAATATGAGATGTCTGCATTTGGATTGCTTCTAGATTTCAGAACTTGCCACACTTTGCCCCCCTTCCTTATATATTACTAATTCATCCAATAGGATGATTTGCTATGTTGTGGGACCACAGTGATGAACAACCCAGAGAAAGGATGGCCTTTGTGAAGCTTTCAGGATAATGGTGGAACTAGATCTGGGTTTTCCAACTTCAGTATTACTGACATTTCATGCTGGATAATTCTTTGGGGTGGGGGGAGGAGTAAAACTGTCTGTGCATTATAGGATATTTAAAAATATCCCTGGCCTCTACCCCCTAGCTGCCAGTAGCCACCCCCTTAACCTGGTTGGAACAATAAAAAGGTCTCTAAACCTTTTTACCCCCAGGTAAATGGAGGGACAAAATTACTCTTGGTTGACCTGACTAAAATAAAAGGAAACTAAGAAGTGAAATGAAATACATATATGTGTATCTTTAAGTTACAGATATCACAAGGGAGACATATATGGCAGTAGGTAAGAGAGAAATTCATAGAATGGGATTTAATTTAGGTTAAAGGGCTAGGGACAGTATCTTTAAGGGGGTGATATTTAAGATCAGACCTAAAGAAGGATCATAGTGAATACAGGAGTGTTCCAGAAAGAGCAATCCCCAGGCCTTGCTTGGAGCAAATGTTGATCTATTCATGGAACTGAAGCAGGCCAGTGTGAATGGGACTGGGGGTGGGGGAACAAGTCACATCACAGAGGGTGCCAGGGCAGGGATGGGAGTTTGGGTTTTATTATAAGTGTGGTGGGAAGGCTTTGGAGAATTTCAAGAATGGAAGATAACATTATTTGACTTACATTGTCTATACTGTAGGAGGAAATCTGTTGTTCCTAAAATGTATTTGGTGGAGATGAAGTGGAATAGAGGATAAGTCGGCATTATTACTCAATTTATTGTGGGAAGGCCCTCCATATGTTTGACTTAGGCTTGTAAGGGATACAAAGTAAAGGGACAGAGTCCTATGGATAATATGGCAAGAATCCCATTAATTTGGCAAAATTAATTTGTAGCCAAATCTGATCTTAGATTCTATTTTATTTAAAAAGAAATAATGATGGTACAAAACCAAAATGGCTAAGTGATAAGATGGTTTGAAATGTGTTGAAGACTATTTTCCAATCTGTAAGATGGGGATCAAAATTGAATGTATTAAATGTCTATTAATGAAGATGAGATAATTAACTAAAGCCTTATTCTATATGAACATAATTATTTTAATCACTTTTATCAAGAGCAATGACATTAACTTCATTAAAATAAAATTGAGCTGAATAAATTTTAAAGATCTTTTTTGCTTGATTCCATGATTCATGAATTGGGCAGAATCCCACCTAACAGATGGAAAGCACCCTAAGGAGCTGTACAAATGAAAGACTTTTATAAGCAGAAGGGAGCAGGGACAAGGAAGTTATACTAGCAAAAACTGGATGGGTTGTAGCAAGGTCATTTTCCTTTAGGGAATGTCAGGAATCTATCAGATTTCCTAACTAGTGATGAATAGGTGATTCCTGATTAAGACTCTTGGTTTGGTGATATGGGGATTAGCATAAGTCCCTCCATCTGGGGCCTGTTGTCTTATTTTTAACAATTTCCTCCATGTTAAGTATCATGTTTCATCTCCTACATGTCTTTCAAATCCACCTGTTCTTGACCACCAGCAGTCCACATCTATTCCCTAGCCTGAACTGAGTTATGACAGTTTGCATTTAACTCATGTTAAACTTATTTTTGAAAAAAGATCTTAGTGAATCTATTTTTAACTAATGACAGAGCAAGGAAAGTCTGCAGTGGAACGATTTTACTCCTTAATATCATGTATAGTGTTGAATAGCCAATCTTGAGATTTGCAGAATAACCCTAAGAACTAGAAACAGAAAATAAGATTGTGCTTTGATAGAAAGAAAAGCCAAGGTGGGGGGCACCTGGGTGGCTCAGTCAGTTAAAGCTCCTGACTCTTGGTTTCAGCTCATGTCATGATCTCAGGGTTGTGAGATTGAGTGGCTCAATCTCAGCATCGGGCTCAGGACATTGTTTGCTTACGACTCTCTCTCCCTTTTACACTGCCCCTCCTGCCTGCATGCTCTTTCTCTCAAATAAATAAATAAATATTTTGAAGAAAACTATACTAGTTTTCTAGTAGATATATTACCTAGAGTAGGTGGAATCAAGCAGTCATTCATCCACAAATCTGGATTGATGCCTACTATGAAGAGAATACATGCTAAATGCTGGGATACAACAGGCATCAAAATCTAGAATGGTCCCAGCCAATGCAGGAGTGGAGGGAACATGCATTCTTACAATGATCATGTGACTAAAATGTCGATTTGGGGACAAGTGCCCTAAAGGTTTCTTGAAGACAGCCCATTTTGCTAAAGATGGCATTCATGCACTTCCTATGTGCTAGGAACTGTTCATGATTATTCTGTTAGTAATTTAATAGTCTTATCAACCTGGTGTAGTAGGTATCTGGTCTTAGATTCTATTACTAGCCTCGTTTTATAGGTGAGGAAACAGAGGACTTAGTGAGGTTTAGTAACTTACCCAAAAATACATGGCTAGCAAGTGATAGAACCAGAATTTGAAATAAATTAGGAAAAGTGATGTGCAGAGCAGGGTGCATGTGAATAAGGATGAGGTGGTTAGGAGGAAAGAAGAATAAAACAGGAATTGCTATCGTCCTCAATACTGAAGCCTCTTGTGATCCTCCACTATTCCTGGCAGCTTCTACAAACCACACCAAACTAATTTCAAGTTTTTGTGCTATGCACAATAGCCTATTAGAAGGTGCTAGCAAAATGACCATTGATGTTCTTCCCATTACTTTGCTTTTTTGTATGAACCCAATGATTATCAATAAGACCCTTTCAAGCTGACCTTTTCTTTTTAATTATTTTTTGCGTCTTGTGTTATAGCTCCTTCTCATCAACTTAATTATATTCCAATAAATAGGACTCTCTTAATTAGTGATGTCCTACTCCTTGACCTTGGGATATGTGTATAACAATGGATATTGCCAGCAGCCTAAGAGAAAACATCCCAATTTGTCCCATGCGTTATGCTTGCTTTTTATTTACAAAGACACTGCTATTAATTTAGTATTCAAAAAACATGGTAGATTTCATCCCATAGGTATGTAGAAACTCCAACATTGTGTTTAGTTATGATATGGTATCATATCAAATGTCCATTCCCTGTTTCCCTTTTATGTGTAGAGTGACATTTGGATGACTTGGCTGATAACATAATAGTAATCTGAAAGAAGTAGTAGGTTTCAGCTCAGAACCGTGTAACTAATCTTAATCTATACTAGGCAGTTCACCAAAACTTCTGATCTGTTCACCACTGCCAACTGGTTATAATCAAGTAATTTGTCACATATCATCTTAATCTCTCTTGAGCCAATTAGGAAACTGTTTCCTAAACACAGCACCAAAAATATCTACATCTCTTTTTCCCATTGCAAACTGAAAGAATATGCTATTAAACACATTGTCAAATTTTCATTAAAGGTGGGAATGTTTGGTTTGGATTTTGCACTTGGGAAAATAAAACAAGTATAGATCTTTCAAGGTTACTAGTAAATGGTCCAGACTTTGGATATTCTATTCACAAAAAAAAAGAAAAAAAAAGTTTTTAGGAGGTACAAAAGATCTCTTCAAGAGCATTACCTAATACTCTTGTAATATGGTTAAGTTGGAATAATCATGGGTGTTCATTGATCAGCACTGCCAGTAGAGTTTTCTTTGATGATGGAAATGTTCTATATGAGCATTGCCAAGTATGACAGCCAGAGCCTCAGGTGGCTATTGGACACTTGAAATTTGATTGGTGTAACTGAGGAATAAAATACTTAATTTTAATTAAATGTAAATAACACATCTGGCTCCTAGCTCCATGCTACCATGTAGCATGACTCACCTATAGAGATTTTTCTTGCAATACAAGTGAGAGGAAAAAACCGGGAATTTGTACCTCCTAAAACAACAACTGTCAGTGAGTAGAGGGTACTTGAAAATCCTGAAAAGTGGACCCAACAGAAGTACAGGGACTAAATCTCTCCAGTGACTTAAGAAAACTTTGGCTGAAGTCAAGCAGAACTTGAGGGATGTTCAACACTGTGTCTGTTTCATCAAGAACTTTGAGGCATGGGGCTGTCACACCAGCCTAATTCTTTAATGAAATGGCATCTTTAATTAACTTTTCTAGATGATATCGTCACTAGTGTTTAAGATGAAATTCATTATTTCTCAGCTGAATGCTATGGACTGCCCTGCTGCGTTTGCATGTAGCATCTTTAGTAGATAATTACTTTGATCCTTGTCGGGAGTTACACTGATCCAAGGCCCAGAGTCCTCTGTGTAACACTATTATAATCCAAAGCCAAATTTGCTGCAAACCTGTACAAGCTAATCTGCCCTGCCACAAAAAGTATATCTGACTTTCATCATTTTAAAAATATACTACAGAATCACAACCAGCAAATTTTAAAAAAGGGACTTCTTCAAAATCGGTTTATGGCAAATTTTAACTATAGATAGTTTATCTTCATGTGTCCTTAACTTTTGCCAGAAATACCCTTTCTTATCATGTCCACTTGGGTAAATCCTATTCATCCTTCAAGATTTAGCTTGAGCCTCACTTTATGATTTTTGTGTGTGGGGTTTTGTTGTTGTTTTTGCCCCATTTCCCAGCACCTATGCTTTGCTTCAGTCATGCTAACAGAGATTGTAGGAGTGAGTGTTCTTATCTTTCTCTGCCACTGGACTTCAACCAAATGAAGGCAGAGATTCTGTCCTATTCATCTTTATTTTTCTGAATCTCTGATGGGGTCTGGGCATAGTAGAGACACTGCAAATACTTGATAAATTACTACATATTCATTCTAAAATTTATGAGAACATTTCCATTAAGTATGGGAGAACAACTCCCTGGGTCAGTTCTTAATGGAAGTACTAAACAGAGATCTGCTTGTCTATATCAGGACAGCAACTGGATATATAGACTATACAGGTTCTTATAAAAATTCATGGTTAAAAGGGCATCTGTGATTGCATCTGGACCTATCTTAAATGCTATGGTTCTAATGTATAGAAAGAATATTTCCCCACACACCAGATTAGTGTAGATGCAGAGAGAGGCCCAGATTCATGGTGATCTGAGTGCCAGTTACCACTTCACTCATGCACAAACTGACAGGATCATGTATAAACATCCAGTACCCAAGGTTCACCACTGTACTATGGTAAAATGCCAAGTTGCAAACCTTTCATAATTTCTCACAAATCATGAAAATATTTAGCATTCTATCTACTAAAATCAATGGTTTCTAGAAGAGATAATAATTTCCTCAAAGATTATACTCCAAAATGATCTTTTCCCTTGATTATGGGAAAAGCCCATAACTTAGTGGTCATGGCATGACAATTTTCCAGATGAACTGAGACATCCCAAACTTTTGCTCCATTTTTTTTTTTCCCCAAATGGCTTCAAAAGAATGTTTAGCAGAAATGCATGTTTTGGGGGGGAGGATGCAGACCTAAGGAAGAGGAACAGTTGCAGACATGCCTCCTCTAAACAAGAGGATCTCAACTTCTAGAAGAGATGTATTAGGTTTCTTTGTCAGGATATGTTCCTTTGCAAAAGACTTGATCACATTCAGCCAGCCATTTAGTCAGGAAAAAAAAAAATCTTTCTTTACTGTGTTCATGTCCCTGAGAATGACAATTCTGACGTGCCAGGTGCCATCCCCAATAAAATGTCAGATACAAGCCTACCAGTGGGAAATAGAGCTTGCTTTGCAGAAATTCTCTCTGCTGGGGCTTGGCAGGAGCATGCCGCCTGTTGGGTAGAAAGGAGTCACATGGGGATTTGAAACAGGGTTTGAAGTCCTATGATACAAAGACACCTAACTGGGGAAGCCCTCGTGGCAGACCACTTGCTGAGGTGACAGAGTTGGTCAGGCTGAACGGTGGTGTTGCTCTGTCACCACAGCATGTACACCTGATACAACAGTGACAGCAACAGCTAGTGCAAACTCAGCAGTGAAACTTCAAGGCACAGACAGGCTGGGGTGCTGAGCATCCTCTCCCATGAGAGCCTTCGTGGCACTCTTCATTGGCAGGCCCTGGTCACAGAACCTGCTCTGACAATTCTGACACAGGCCTCTAAGAGTCCAAAAGCTACGTCTGCCCCCTGCCAGCACTGCAGTGTCCAGAGACTTGGATGACCCCTTGAGAAAACTTGCTAACTTCTCTCTGGCATATCCGAGAGAATGGAGACACAGGATAAGAAACCAAGACAAAGAAAATGGCCCTGAAACCATGTTCAGTGATGAGTTCCACACATCCTCACTCTAACAGACCCGCATCCTTTTGGCAGGGAGTAAGGCCAAGTTTCAGAATCACAAATTAATCTTCACAAAGATTACTGTGCCTTTATAGTATCCTGGGAACACATTCATTCAGTGATGGAGGAAGTAGAGGCTCCACCAAATAGGGGGACTTAACCATTATGAAACGGAATGACAGATGCTCAATTTTCTTCAATGATTTGCAGTTTATAATGCATTTTGACACCAATTAATTGAGTTGATACTCAAAACAACTCTCTAAGGTAGACATCATTATCTTTTTCAGAAGGGGAAGCTAAAGCTCAGATTAAAAGATTGCCTCAGGAAAAAAAAAAAAAAAAGATTGCCTCAGGATCACAACTCGAAGATAATGGAGGTGGGATTCCCACCAGTTATTCAAATACTTACTCTCCCACACAAGCCACCCCAGTACAGGGAGGCCTCCCAGGGAAATAACCCCCTCTTCTTTCTGAGTAAAAAATGGAGCTAGTGTTTGGATATCTCAGTTTTTATGATATTCTGGTACAACAGTATTTCTGTTTTTAATTATACACACAGACATATATAACTGTTCAATAACAAAGTGAAATACACAAGTTTTATGTCTATTTGGGATGAACTTTGACAAATATGGACACTTGTACAACCATCACTCACACCAAGATAAAGATTTCTGTTGCCCAAAAAGTTCCCTTTGTCTCTTTCTAGTTAGTACCAATTTCCAAATAACCATTATTCTGACTCGATCATCATCAATTAGTTCTGCCTGCTCTTAAGCATCACATAGATGAATTTATATAGTATGCACTCATTTGTGTCTAGATTGTTTTACTCAAAACTTTCCTTAAGATTCAGTTTTATATATATATATATATATATATATATATATATATATATATATATATATACACATACATACACACAGTTCTTAAATCCTGGAGCACTTTGTTGCCACATCTTATAAAAACTCCTTGCCTTTATCTTTTGTTGTTGTTGTTCCACCCCTAACAAGTCATCTTTTAAAGGCAAAGAACACAACCAATTTATATTTTGTCTCCTTCAATACCCCACACAGGATTTGAAGTATATTTGACACAGGATACATATCTGTTGAATTAAATTGAGTAAATGATCAATTCCTTCCTTGGGTCATGAGATGATTTCGGCAGAAAAGTAAAATGTAAGCAGATAGCATGTCCTATGTGAAACTATATGTCCCCAGGACAGGTGCTTTATAGAGGTGAGGGTTTTATGGGGCATGATGTAAAGCAGGAGGTAGAGCAATACTTATAGCACCTTATTATATTCTGTGAGAATTGATCAAATATGCAATGTCTGGGGAAGTGAAATTCTGCATTTTGACATGACCATATGCCTGGGACAGGTTACCATGTCCTGAATTCTGTGGATTTTATGACCACAAATTTCAAATGAAAATGTCAAAAATTTTGCTTGTTCTCAAATAATGGAATGTGATGAAGTTGAAAATGTCAAAAATTCTACTTATTCTCAAATAATGGAATGTGATGAAGTTGAAGAATTCAAATTCTGAATGCCAGTCAAGCAAATATTTTGAGAGATTACATATTCTGTTTGCCCTTTTAGTTTATGTATAAAGTGAATCTAAAGAGAGGCAGAGATATTACTTATAGCAATGACTAGAGCCTGGTACTTCAAGCTTCTAAAGTCCTAAGACTGAGTGCCAATTTAATGGGGCAGGAAAAAAAATTATGGAATAGGCGGGAAATTATGCCGAGGCTGTAAAGCCTTTTGCAGTGATGTCAGCTGCTTTCATGGAGAAAAGGGCATATTGTTTTGTCTTCAAGCTGAAATTAGGACTATCCAATACAGTGTCAAGACCATGACTTTCAACTAAGCCATGACAGTGACTATCATGAGATGTGTCTGCCTCAGACAGTCTCTTTGTCCATTCATAAACCAACTTAGACTTAGTAGAGGAATCCTAATTATAGAGTAACTATTCAAGAGTAGAGTTTTAGAGTCTCTGGAATGACACTTTCTACTTACTGCCTAGCCTTCTGTATCTAAAAGTTCCTTATATGAATGCAGATACCAAAACACCCACATCTTGGGAACTCTTTTTCTTCTTCTTCCAGCTTTCTGGAGTTATAACTGACATATAACATTGTGCAATGTTAAGGTGTACAATGTGATGATTTGATTTTATATATGTGTGTGTGTGTGTGTGTGTGTGTGTGTGTGTGTATATATATGTGTGTTTTGATAGATGTATATCAAGTACATAGTGTGTGTGTATAACTCATATATAAAGTATGTGATTTGATATATGTGTATATGGAAATGATTATCACAATGAGGTTAATTGGAACTGTTACTAAGGAATCTAACTTAGCACTTGCCAAACTTAAATGTATATAGTCATAATCTGGGGATTGTATTAAATGTAAATTTAGGCCTAAGAAACTGCATTTGGAGCAAAATCCCAGTAAGTACTAATTACAGGGGGTTATGGGACCAAATTTTCAGTAGTAAGGACTTAGTCAACTTTCAGAATTTTAGAGAGGACTATAGCTTATATTCATCTTTAGTTTCTCTAAAGATTTAAAAAAAATGGTCAGGGATATATAAGATATAACTTAGGTATACACATCTATATAGTCTCATATATAAGAGCCAATATTATTCTCAATCTCATGCAAATAAGTGAAATATTTAGTTAAAACTTGGCATTTGAACAGTTGCCTACTTTTTAAATGAATTGTCTGGAAAATTAAATCCTGGAATTGCTTTTGAAAAAGACTTTCAGTTAAGTCCACAACAAAAGGTTCATGGTCATAGGAATGCATTAACCATGTGAGCTCAATGTGGACTCTGGTAAAGACTGTGCCTACCAAAATGAGGTAAATACTGAAATGCATTTTGTGTAATGCACACCCACAGCTCAGTCTCACTTGGGTTTAATAACCACGTCTACACTGTGATGTTGGATCCCTACAGCCAAGCACATTTCCTATCACAAGGTAGACATTCAGTAAATACTTAATGAGTGGGCAAGTGTGGAAAATATCAATACCCAAATGCCAGGGAGAAGGCAAATATTATCAAAACCATTTTACAAGTAAGTAGTGAAGCTAAGGTCCCAAAAGAAGACATCATCCAGAGAGCACAGCGCTCTGTGGGTGTCCAAAGACTTCATGATTGAAGGACAGAGAGGCAGACTAATTTAGTCAAAGGACCAAGGGGATCCCTGGGTCTTCAGACTCCTTAGGATGTTGCTCCTTTCATTCAGTTACATCACATCCTGGGTGATTTTTCAAAATTCAGATTTTTGGACCCCATACCTGGGATTCCAAAATGTAAATCATGTCATTCTATTTGAGAGGAACACCAAAGAAACAGAAGCCAAGATAGACTTAGTATCAGAACTCTGATTTCAGATTTCAGTCTTCACTTCCACCATTTATTGATCATTTCATCTTGAACCCACTTCTTAGCCAACTCTAGTGTCTACAGGAACTGTAGGGAGCCTAATGAACAACCAGGGCAGTCATGGGTGACAGGGCACAGTGGGGACCGTGACAAATGAAAACACTCCTGTTTTGCTTAAGGATGGTCATCCCCACCAAACTCTTATCAGAAAATTATGGCCAGATCTTGAGATTTTTAAAGCAAAATTGGAAATCCAGAGTTTTACATGAAAATCTTTGACTTTTAAATGTGATTCCATCATGAATTTTAAGCATTCTGCCACACGGGTTGGGAGTTGTCCAGTGGTTACCAGGTTATGGACTGTGTCTTAAAGCCTTGTCTTCTTTTTTTTTTTTTTAACTGTCAAATGAGGCTAATAACACTTACCATGCAGGATTTGTGTGACAGGGGTCAAAGATAATATAAGTGAAAAGCACTTATAAATCATAAAGCATAAAAAAGATTATTAATATCATTATCATCATCCTAAGCATTGTACCCCAATGCCTAAGTGTTTTCCATGTTGATGAGGGGAGAGAGAGGGCTATTTCTTTTTAAAGTCCATTTACCCACTGACAGTAGATGCAGTACATCCATCCTTCCTATGTGAGAAGTGTCTGAATGATGATCTGAGGGGCAGAGCCACTCTGTGGTCTTGTCTTTCTATATGTGGCCTTGAAGAGAAAATTGGCAGATTTTAAATATGCCAATTATGACCCTTATTATGGTTCTAAAGTACAGTTAAGTATGTATGAGGGCCAAGATAGTGATAGAATGCAAGAAAGAATACAGATGAAACTGTAGACGTGCTTGAACATGTTTCTATGACTACAGATCTTCCGATAATGGAGTTTGCAGAAATGGTTAGTTTTAACAGCACAGACCTAATCCCTCAGTTATCTCCTGGTCGCCATTTGATATACATTATGTGAGAAAGTAACGTGAGTTTTTGTTATCCCTTTTGTCAAATTATCTAAATAATTCAATTGCCTTCCAGACAAATTCCCAGAATGCTAAAAGGTACAGAAACTGAGAAACAATTCTTTATTTCTAGGTCTTTATTCCTTATCATGCTAAATACTACAACATGGTATCTCATGTCAGACTCTTTGAAAGGGTAGTCCGGGGAATGCCCCCTAGGGAAAATGATAGCATGAACCATTTATCCTGATAATTTACCATAGAAACTTAATTGGTCTCAGCGACCTGGATTTTTCCAGGTAATTTTAGACCCATATGATGTGGAAAACTGCTCCCACCACTTTTCATTATACAAGTAGTCTGTATAGTTTTTTGTTTTACAAGGAAAATTAATTTTTTTATTCCAGAGGAATTCACATGGAATTGATTCTCCCTTTTGGGTCAGATCTAGAAGGTAGAAACCTCCTCTTAGACCTTGCTCAGTTTCTCACTGATCCATGTCCTGCCTGGAATTCCATTCTCCCAGGGCTGTCCTAAGCCTCATTATCACCAGATGCGCCTTTCTGCAGAAGCCCTTTGCAGCTATGGATTCAGCCAGGAAGACAAAGATGAAAAGGAGCAAGCATCCTCCAGGCTGGCTCTCCCTGCCAAATTCCCCCAAATGAATCTGTATAGCATTAGGTGAGAGGAATAACTCAGACCTTGCTGGAGAACTGGTCTGCTTCCCGAACTGAGAGAGACGGATCAAAGAGTCTATAGGAAGTGAATTCCTTGCTGCCAGCCCCTAAAAAGATGAAAGAATCACTAGGAAGTCTACATTCTCTGTCTTCTAGACTCACGGAGCCCAGTTGACCAGTCAGCCTCTCAAGGCTTCGAGTCTTAAGATAGGCAGTCTTAATTCGGTCCCCCTAAATGTAATGTGGGAAAAAGTAGCCACAATTCTGTGAGTTGCTGGGAAGGAGAATTGAAAATGAGCCCCATGCCCCCGTTTATGACTGAGCTATCAGAATTTGCATTTAGCCTCTGCAGGTGGTAATCTTCCCCAATCTGACCCTAAGTTTTGTTTCAGTGTCCAAAGCCTCCACTACAGAGGAGTATGTTGAGACAGAATTTCATCACACCCCGTCCCTGCATAAATAAGCTATTTTATTTTGTTATTGTCTGGGGAGCAACTGGTTGGTTGTTTTAAATCAGAAGTGCTTTTTGCTGAGCTCTCATAAATATGTTTAAAAACCTATCAAAACATCATATCTCTTTATCTCTCTTTCACTCTTGGTTTTGGACTTAAATCTAATGAGCAGGTTCCCAATCTAATGAAAAAAGAAAAGTTCTTAGTGTTAGGGCAGGGTCCGTGTTCCGTAGCTGGAACACTGGTTGCTTTTTCCCTGTTTCCCGTGTGTGTGTGTGTGCGCGCGCGCGCGCGCGCCACAGTCTATTTTCAAGCCATCACCACTTGGTCCTGTCAGATCCAAGATCCAACTTTTTGAAGGGCCTTGTTAGTGTCACAGAGTACACATGGGGCCAAAGGTATGCTTGTAATTTGTTTTTGTCAACAGCCTTTGCCTGGTTCCCCAGGCCCAACAAAACCAGCTGCATATCTCCCTCCGCTTCATGATTTTTGGGAGGGAGGGGGGAAGGTTATATGTATATTTCTGCATATATTATAGTGAGAAGGTGAGCTTAGAATCTCTGATGATAGGAGATGGTTTGAGATTAGAACCTCCCCCCCGCCTTTTTTAAAGTCAAAAAATGACCCTTTCCTAGTCTAGAGAAGGTTCAGTCCACAGCTGGAAGAAGGTTCAGTCCACAGCTGGCTGTTTAATCAGAGAGTCATGGGAAGTCTGTATTCTCGAGTTCATTTTCAAGGACCGAGACAGGAGAAGGGCCTGAGTCGGGTGCTGCATCCCCAGCTGTGCTTTTAGATATGCTGGGACCAGCCGAAGTGCTGTCCACCTGCATTCTTCTTTTGTCCTAATGTTTCCTTGGCTTTTCATTCTGTTTGACCATAGTTTGTGTTCCATGAGAGTTTGCTAAGTGGATAGAAGTGTGGTTACATAGATGGACTAAAAGAAAGCCCCCAAGTAGTTATGATGAGATGAATGTGGATGCCTATCTTGTAAGAATCAGCCTAGGAAACCTCTTCCTCCCAACCCCCCACCCCCACCCCTCCCACCTTGCTTCCAAATCACAGTGTCTCTGCCTGATTATGACCTCCTACTCAGTCAGCTTTGAACCAGGCCCTTCTTGCTCTTAGGAAGAACAGGCACATCATCATCTCTTGTCTTTCTCCTCCCCATGTCTCAAAAATAGTTGTTTTTTTGTTTTGTTTTGTTTTTTGTTTTTAATGACACATCCACCTGAACTTCCTTGCCCAACTAATTCAACCAGAAGAGAGACTGAATTTTTGGAGAAACTGCAAGGAGGCTAGGGCCAGACTGTGCAGAAGCAGCATAGACGATGTTGAGGAGTCTGGAATTTATTGCAGATAGAAGAGAAAGCCAATAGGAGATTCTAAGTATGAGAGTTACATAATTTCATTTAAAGTAAAAACAAAAACAAAAACCTCTTTGCATTATAGAGGGAACAAGAATGAAAACGAAGACCACTTAGGAATCCTCTAGGTAAGAAATGATGGTGGCCACTGAGACAGAGTTAATGGATAGACATAGATTTGGAATCAACAGACATGACGTGCTACAGGTTGAAGGTGGGGGGTGAGGGAGGAAGAGAGGGTAGGAAGACCATCACCGGCTTCAGAGGATGACCTTGTTATTAAAGGACTTGGGGTAGAGCAAGAAAGAAATGGAGGTAGCAGGAAATGAGAAATGAGAAATGGAGGTAGAAAGAAATTGGGAGGTAGCAGGAAAGGGGACAAATTAAAAGTACTAAATCTACTTGAGATTGTTATTATATGTCTTGCTTTTTGTTTATCTAGCTCTATAAAAAGAGAATTTCAGCACAACGGGAGTTACTGGCCTCCTGAAGCTCACTGGGCATAACTGCCATTTCATGATGCTACCCCAGTAGCAATAACCAACCTAGAAATAAACTGGGACAAAGCTTAATTGTATGGCAGGATCTCCAAAGCAATGTATGATCTTTCTCTGTTCTTTGAGTATAAGTGTTTTTGGACTCCCAAAGGAGGTTTTGAGAAAGAAGGAAATGAGAGAATCCTTTAACTTCCTTTTTCAATGTGGCTATGATTTTAAATTATTAACGATGTCTAGTTTTGATGTTTGTAATAGGAAAATAGTTGGGATTTTGTGGGGAAGGGGTAGAAAGGAGGGGAAAGAGGTTAATAGAGAAAAGAAAGACGTAGAGATGTGGGACACAATGAGGATTTTTTAAAAAGCTGATTTCCTATAATAGCCAAAATACAGAAGTTCTTCAGATTCGGTTAAGCTAAGCTTCATACCAAGTGTGCTTTCCTGCAAGGTGACAGACTTCATGACATTAGGAAAAAGTAGGTCTTCTGGGAGTTGGTGAGAGCAAGAGTGTGGTGTTCATAGAACTTGCTCAGCCTCATGCAAGAGTCCCCCTACAATTCAAAGTTTGCTCTTTGGTTAAGGGAACAAACCAAAGGAGGCCCTTCTCACCCCGCCATGGAGCACTGCGAGTCTGTTTGACCGGGCCAAGCTCACTCTGCAAGGAAAGAGACTGCCTCTGATGAAATTAAGATTCTTTTCAAGTTACTATATATTTCATTTGGTCTAGGGTGGTAAAACCAATCTTTTAGGTAAAGTTTTTCACAAAAGACAAATTTTCTGCCTCCTGGTTGAGAGGTAAGTGTTTCTTTTCTTTTGCTAAGTGGTTCAAGGTCACCCACTTTGTTCATCCTCCGCCCCTGCTACCTGCCTTGCTTACCTGCATGAGAAGATTTTTATACCATTTTTAACAAACTTATGTGTCTTTCTTTTGGGAAGATGAACAGCATTGACATTTAGGTGAAAAATGATTGCTGAGTGCATCAAAGTGTTTACCATCCTCCTTCCCCAAAACTCTTTCTCATTATATAATATGCCTTATGTAATTTTCTGCACAAATTTATTTCTACTACAGGTAAAAAAAAAATGGGGAATAGGGGTGTACTACTTTAACAAGGAGAGATATTCCCAAGTTAATATGAATTCTGTAATAATTGGTAATTTCATAGTGGTGATAATAGTTTGTTATTTTTATAATAATCACACCATATCATTATCTAGGCTTCAAATGGAAAATTTGAGGACTTAATTAGAGGGTGAATTATTTGTTTTTATGTTCTTTCCTACATTATTTTGATTTGAATGCTTATGTCTGCCAATCCAGTTTGTTCAGTAAAGAGAGGGAACCTTTTATGCTGCATAAAGGAAAGAGGGCAATTTGAGAAATGATTTAATGATATTTTGAAGTTCCATGACATTAAGTAAGATTAGTGTTTCTTAAGGCCTTGTGTGCTATAAATACATGAGCTATGAAGTGAAGACACTCCCAGGTACGGATTTTGACTCTGCCTCCTGCTCTGCACCCCCTGCTATATGACCTTGAATTAGGATTTGAGTTCTCCGAGCCTTCATTACTTATTGGATATCTGCTGGTAATGATGGCACCCATCTGCCCAGCACGTAAGGTGTGCAGGGACTAAGTGAGGCATTGCATAAAAAGCACTGAGGAGAGAGCCTACCGTTGGCTATTACACCAAAAAGATGACAATTCTTCACATTGGTCCCTATGGAAATTTTTAAATAATTCTTTCTGCTGGTAAAGAAAGTATCCCTTTCACCTTGCAGAAGGCATTCTGCTTGTCACCTTTGAAGACTCTGGCTCTAATTTGGTTTCAGATGTGTAAGATTATTAATTACTGTAGCACTGAGTGTGAAATGTGGCTTCATTCCTGTGTTACTGAGAGTAAGCAGAGGTCATTTTCTTTGAAGGGAATGAGAAAACTCCAAGTCCACAGTAATTTCTCCTCATCAAAAGGACAGAGTCAGAGGGCCCTTAAAAAATTACAGCAAAGGTGCTAATGAAAATTCATGAAAACAGTCTCCTGATCCACCCCAGCCGCCAAATCTGGCTGTATGTCCTGGCTTTTGAAAGAAAACAGAGAGGAACCAAAAGCAGCTTCTTTATCATTCAATACAGGCAACTTCATAGCACAGGGCGCTCATGTCTTCTCCTGATAAATGACAGGGTACCCCCAGTTCAGGGACCTAGAGGGTTTCTTTCTTCCTAAAGTTTAGCTTCAGCATGTAAAATGGAAACCCTAGCCATGGACCTGATGCTGGGGAAGGAGTTAAAGCCACAGACTGAAACAGGACGGACAGAGGGAAGGGGGTTGTCTTTTGTTCCTCAAAACAAAACCAAAAAGACCCCAGCCTGCGGCTTGTTTCCAAATACATCAGGCAAGCTTCACCCTTCAGTATTCATTTGCATTGCCTATGAACTGCCTGTTTATCTGTTTGCAACACCAGCCTCTCTGCTATTGTAGAAATGTGGGAATAAGATGATTATTTATAGGCATCTTAATGCCTGTTTTGCTGGACTAGAGAGGTGAATTTCTAGAAGTCGGGTGAATTGGCAAAGCTCGGGTTCTATAATTGAGGAGGCTGGTGGCAGCCTCCTCATACATCTCATTAGACCTTCTGGGGAACGAATCCCCAGACCTGGCTCTGTGCAAAGATTCACTATTTGGTTCCATGGTGGGAATTTCAACCAAGGACATTTGGTCCAAAGATGTGCTCATTCTGTGTGGCTCCAAATGCAGATATCCTGGGCGGTGGCGTTTAGAGATAACGGAGTCCTACTCTATTTTACAGAAGCAGAAGGAACTCAGCTATAGGAAGAAGCTTCTGTTAAGTTCATTGCAGAACAAAGCCCCAGCCAAAAGAACTAAGACAGAGGGAGGGAGAGGATTCCATTCCTTTGCCCAAGCATAACTACATGGCCTACAGACCAACCTATGGGCCCATGCCTACAATAGTAAATAGTTTGAGTATCTCATCTGCCTCCTCCTGCCTCATCCCTCTGGAACTGCATCAGAACCTAATAGGACATTTTGACCAACATCTGGGCAAAGGAATATAAAATCCTAGAGGGCAGTGCATTTACCTGAGCCAGCGGTGGTCTAGGTCAGAGTACCCAATCAGTGCCTGGGAGCTGACTTATTCTGAATATATGTAAGTAGACAAAATGATGCACCTAAAACATGGGGTCAGGACTATAGGAGCACTGTGGCCTCCAGGTACTGCTGGCTCTGACAGTGCTCCCCAACCCCTCTGCCTTCAATCATCCTGATATGACCTTTCTTCTGCCCTCATTCCCTGGCAGGAAACTCAGAATCATGCTCTAAAAACTCATAGCTAGTAGCAGTTACTCTTAGGTCCCTGTCAAACAATCTCTTCCCGTCCTCAAGTGTCCTGTTCTCTTGTTTGTTCCCCCACCGACCCATCCACTCTGAGCTCATCTAGTTTTGTTGTAAGCCCCTTAAAATGTCTTTGATAGGGGCGCCTGGGTGGCTCAGTGGGTTAAAGCCTCTGCCTTTGGTTCAGGTCATGATCTCAGGGTCCTGGGATCGAGCCCCGCATCGGGCTCTCGGCTTGGCAGGGAGCCTGCTTCCCTTCCTCTCTCTCTGCCTCCTTGTGATCTCTGTCTGTAAAAAATAAATAAATAAAATTTTTTAAAAAATGTCTTTGATAAAAAACCTTTGTAGAAATAGAGGGGATACATAAATAAGTTGCAAACTAACTGATACTTGGAGAATGCCCCAGAACCTGCTCTTCACTGTGTCTTTTGCACAAACCTGCCTACTCAACATAATAAAGGGAGGTGGCAGGGGCTTCATCTATCACTCCCACATCTGTCGGGTGACATCTTTAGCCCTTGTGTGATCTCGACAATTAAAGTATTACCAGTTTGAATCACAACTTCTGCTTGACTCTGTCTTTCGCTTATTAATGAAAGAGCCTAGAAATGTTTTTTTTTCTTCTCAAGTTAATAAGGTCTCTAATATATCCAGAAGCTCTTTTTCCTAGATTAGTTACTGGAGTGGTACTGTTTCATAAAGAACACCTCCATTTCATGATTTAGGCTTGTTTTCAGGTTGCTGAAGAGGTTGAGCCCTGGGTTTTGGAAAGGGGAAGCCCTGGGTTTCAATCTATGCTCTTCTATTAGACAACTGTGTGAGATTGGCCCCACTTTCTGAGTATATGGGTCTCATCTGAGGAAACAGGAATTAGCCTGAAACTGATACCATGGTGCTGAAACTAGCTAATGTATAAATCACATCATATAGAGCACAGTGCTGGGCTCAGAGTAACTGCTCAAACACGGTAGTCTTGAATTATTTGTTGTTCCTATCTAGACTCCCAAGTCTGTGTTAGAAAACAATCCCACAGGGTGGCCCCCATATATGTTCTATTTATGGTCACTGTTATTACTCACAGAAGACTAGAAATTTGCCTCGTTTTCCCACCTTTGTCTCTCTCTCTCTTCTTCTTCGTACAGTGTAACAGGATGTCAATGAACATGCATAAGGAACTTCTTACCAACTGCCTCAGTTATCCTGAGTTCTAGATCAGTGAATGGACCCATGTAAAAAAAGATAAGTTGGCTAAAGCCCAGCTTGTGACCCTCTAACTAAAAGGGGATTCAGGTTAGGTTACTTCACAGTAAAACAGCAAAGCAGGTAGACTTTTGTTAGATTGTTGTCATAAAAAAAATATAGTAGCTTTGCTTTGCTTTGCCTCAATTTGATATAGAAGAGCAGGAAGTTTTATGCAGAATCCCCAAAGCTTCTCCTTCAGTTTCTCTAATGAATTGCCCCATGTTTGCTGAAAGTTTGTTTCTAAAGCCTCCAAGGAGTGACTCTCAGAGCCCCCCATCTGTGGCATCATAATTCACCCCTAGCCATGTTAGCTTCCTTCCTTTATGCACACTCAAAGCCTTGGCCGACTGCAGACTAAATTGGGTCATCTCTTTTCTCGGTTTCTAAGCCTTGCAGGAGGGCATAAGGGGAAGTGCAAAAGCCAGCTTTTACAGCTCAGAGGAGAGAAGGGGCATCATTTTCCCTGAATAATAGTAACCAAAACAACAATAGCTATTATTTACTGACTATTTTCTAAATGCCAAGTGCTATATTCAGCCTTCCATCTGTATTATTTCAATTATTTCACAACCAACAGCCCTTGAAGGTTCTCCCCATAGCCATTTACAATGTGGAAACAGACTCAAAGAAATACAGCACTTGGCCACAGTCCAACAGCAAGAGAATGGTAGAGCAGGGTGAAAGGTAGCAGGGAGAAATCAAAGAGCTGACTGAAAATGAATGGAGACCTCTCTTTTCTGGACACTCAGGGATGGCTGCTCTGAAGCAGGCAAGCAATAATTGAATTCCTAAAACTGACTTCCCATCAATGATTTCTGTCCTGCCTTTATTTATCAAGCACCTACTATTTACACTGTATTTTTTTATAACCTTGAGGAAAGGCCTGAGTCACAGATCAAGGTCATCTCATGTTCTGCATAGGATATCAAACTTAGAAGCAACCTGGTAGCAACTAGGCAAGCTTCATTCCAAAATACAGTTAAACAGTCACCAGTCTAGAAAATCAGACAGTTAAAAGTACAAAATTCAAGGTCTCATTCCAGATCTGCCCAACTAAAGAAAGCTAGGAGTAGATCTTCATTTTTAGTTTAGTTCCTGGGTGACTTGTATGCATGCAGATTTAAAAACCACCATTGTGGACCATACTTTTCACGTTAGGGACACTAAGTTCTAAGAAAGAGAAAGGCCTATTACCTAGCATCCCCTACTCATGAGAATCAGAAGCATATATAATGGTTAACTTGAACAAATATGAAAAAAATTCTTCCCAAGATGACTGTGTGGGCAAGCACTGTTAAGCACATGGGTCTTATCTGCGATGGTTGGTACATCCATTTTCCTACACTATTTTGGTCCAAGGGTCCCACGTTATCAACTTTTAATCTAAGAATGAAGAATTCAGTGCTGCTCTTTGGGATAACTGGAGGGAGAAGCTGTGCAGGATTAGAAGTATAAAATCAGTCCCAGGAATGCAAAATCAGACCATAATGAGACACTACTACAAACCCACTAGAACGGCTGAAGTTTAAAACACTGACAATCCCAATGTTGGCAAGAATATGAAGCAACTAATACATTCATACTAATGGATATGCAAAAGTGTAGAGCCATTTAATTAAAGAGTTTGGTGGTTTCTTATAAAAATTAAATACTGTGTGATCCAATTCCACCCCTAAGTATTTATTCATGAGAAATGAAAACATATGTCCTCACAAAGTTGTACATAGATGTTCATAACAGCTCTATGTATAATCACCAAAAACTGTAAACAACCCAACTGTTCATGGGATAAATAGATGGTCGTATATCCATACAGTGGAATACTAATCTAGAATTGACTACATACAAGAACATGGATGAATCCAAAAGCATCATGCTAAATAAGGAGTAAGATGCTAAAAACAACATACTGTATGATTCTGTTTCTATGAAGTTATGGAAAAGGCAAAACTGTTGTGATTAAGATAAGCAAATCAGTGTTGGCCAGAATGTAGGAAAAAGACTTGACTGCAAAGGGGCAGGGAGGAACTTTACAGGATGCTGGAAATATTCTATCATGATTGTAGTAATAACTGTGGGATTGTATGCATTTAAAATTGGTGAATTTTATGGTATGTAATTCTCAGTCAGTAAGGTTGACCTAGAGGAGCAGGAAAGAAGGAAGGATGGGTTATGGACTGAATGTTTGGGCCCTCCTCCCAAATTCACATGTTGAAGCTGTAACCCTCAAGGTGATGTATTTGAGGACAGGGCCTTTGGGAGGTAATAACAGTTAAATGAGGTTAACCAGGGTAGGACCAGGCTGATAGGATTAATGTCCTCAAAGAAGATGCACAGACAGCTGTCTCGCTCTCTCTGCATGCATAGAATAGTTCACGTGAGCATACAGTGAGGGAAAGGCCACCTAAGCCAAGAAAAGAGTTCTAAAAACAAAACCTATATTCCGCCATCTTGATCTTGGACTTCCCAGACTGTGAAAGGTAAACTTCCATTGTTTGAGCCACTAAAGCTATGGAGTTTTGTTACGATAGCCCTATATCTGACAAAGAAAATAACAAAGGAAGGGATGGGGGCGGTGAGAGGACGGAAGACAAAACTAGTTTCCATGGGCTCCCAGACTGGCTGCAGTAGTTTCTGAGGGCTGCCAAATTATCAGAAACGTGATGGCTTCAAACAACAGGCTTGTATTCTCCCACAGTTCTGGAGGACAGAAGTTCTAAATGCAGTGTGAGCAGGGTTGGCTCCTTGGAGAGGGTCTATTTCAAGCCTTTCCCCAAGATTCTAGGGGCTGCCAGCAATCCTTGGCTTCTGTGGCTCATAAATAAACACATCACTCCTGTCTCTGCTGTCTCGTTCACAGTACTTTGTGTCTTCTCTGCTCTTCGCTTCTCAGAACACTTGTCATTAGATGCGACGCACCCTGCTCCAAGGTATTCTAAAGTCAAGATCCTTAATGTTAGCCTCTATGGAGACATTTATCCCAAAGAAGGTCACTTTCACAAGCTCCAGACAGACATTATATGTATGTGTGTGTATTATATAGTATATATTCAATTCACTTTTCAATTGATTACGATGACTTACTTCCAGATGACTTCTTCTCAGTTTGAAAATATACCTTTCTGCCTTGAAGCCTCATTGAAAAAGGGCAATACCCACTGAATGGGATTTAGGGTGAGACTCCGCCTTTGTTATCACCTCAGTTTTGGTTTACTAGCTGTCATGACTGTTAGATACTGAAAATTTCAAGACGAGAAAGAGACTAGGAATGCAATTCTGCTTTCCCATTGTAGCATATGGATTCTAAGAGTGGGAACAACTTCTCACCCTGAATAGAAATCTGCTCATCCTTGCCCTCTTCAAAAATTTTGGACATGTGGAAAAATCCGAAAATAAATGCATCCGTTTTCAGGGTTTCTTTATAAAGGAACCATATGCAAGACAGATCTGGGTTCCAACACTTACGTGCGATGTGACCATATTTATGTTACATAAAGTACTTGACTTACAATCTATAATATGAGAATAATGTAAAAGCTCCTAGCACCATGCTTGGCATATGACAGCAACCTAGAGAGATTGTTTGGTCATTCCCTAGTGATGCGTACATGTTTTTACTATAGGTTTTCTTTGTATCCTGTCACTATCTGGACAGGATAAAATGTTTGTGTGATTGTACATTTCCTAGAACATACAAAATGACATATACTGCAGGTATGGTGATAGAGAAGCAGAATACCGTGTGACAGCCAGGTTAAACTCCATCTCTCTGAGCATCAGCATTCATTTATACTTGATTCAAGCTCCTTTATGCCTACACTTAAAACTGTAAATTACATCCTACCTCAGAAATGTCATTTGAAAAGCAAAGCATCCAAAAAAAAAAAAAAAGTCAAGAAGAGTTCCTAGAAAAACAAATGAAATAATTGGGCCTTTTAGACTATGCCTTAAAATATCAGGACATTCTTATCAACTGAAGTATTAGGTCACCTAAAATGGGCTTAATTCCCTACCAATTGAGCTAGTAAGTGAATTCTCATTACCTAATGTCACTTGAACACTTAGGCTACTGAACACATAATAAGTGTTTACTTTGGGTAAAGTACAAAGATCTTTTGAAAACAACAGGGGAAAATCTTCAGTGTTTTTATCTGAACTAATGAGGCTAAACAGGTAATGAGTGCCAAAGGAACGGCACATTTGTACTCAGAAAGTAAAGCCTGTTTTCCATGTTCCCTGTGTATGTCAACAGAAAGAGTGACCAGAATATGTGGTTGTAGAGTTCACAATTCTCTTGTGTGAACAGTGTTGGTCTAGAGTCCTCCAAATAAGAAAAATGTTAAAAGTAGAAAAAAATAGCAAGCATGCGGTGGAGGGGATATTCTATTCAAGGAATAGTGATTATGTGGGCCATACCTTTTAGTGTCAGTCATTTTGGGTACAATCTAATGGAAATGGTAAATCTTTTATCACATATGAACGTCTAGGCAGGGCTCATTTGTGATGGGCTTGTGTTGCTATATACCCAGTCCACAGAAGAAGAAAAGTACTAAAGCAGCTAAAGCATGCTTTTGAAGAGGACAAAAGGTTTGATTTGATGTTAATTTCCATTGAGGCAGAGTTTGTGAAATACCAAGACAAAGAAAACAGTCATAAGAATTTCATTCCAGGGATGCCTGGGTGGCTCAGTCAGTTGGGTAACTGCCTTCAGGTCAGGTCACAATTCCAGGGTCCTGGGATCAAGCCCAGCATCTGTCTCCTAGCTCAGTGAGGAGTCTGCTTCTCCCTTTCTCTTCACCCCTCTCATGGTCTCTCTCAAATAAATAAATATATTTTTAAAAAATTTCTTTCCCTTTTTCCCCCCAAATACACACTTAGTGAGTATCCATCACTTTGAAAGTCCATCCGCTTACAATAATGGCTAGCAGAGTGAATAATATATACCTTAGAAAACCTCAAAGTCAAGTGTAGTAGTGTCTGAGAGGGGGCAGACAGATACATAAACTATTAATTATACGAATTATAGTAGAAGGAGCACCATACTCTGCTAGGGAAAGTTAAGAAACCTTGAGAAACACACCCAAGGAGAGCAGAAACACTAGTCTCAGTATACAGATCAGGCTGGAAGTTATAGCAAATACTCATTCCTCCAACTAAACAACTAAGTGAGGCTTGGGGAAAACATTCAGCTCCTAGACCTGTGTCTCTGTTAGATCATTGAGGACTTTAACCAAAAATGATGGCAGAACCAAAGTTGTTAAGGATGAAAAACATGATTTACATTTCTCTACAATTCCCAGGTTCATGTGCATCAAAAGGCATTCCCTGTGAATACATGCAGGAAAACTGAGTGTGTGTGTACCTATCCATATAAGCACACCCTAAAATTTAAATGAATCTTTGAGGTGTTAAACCCTGCTGGGTCTCATGGTGAATTTTATAAACCTAGTCTAATAAGTTTCTAATGAATTTAGACAATACGGTAGCAAAATGCCCAAGGAATGTAATGTTCACTATTTATCATTTAAATAGGGACTATACCACAAAGTAGGGGAGGAAAACCATTTGGTTGTGTGAAACTTGAACGGTTTGGTTTTGGGAAATGAAGACTGGTTCTTTTGTCATTATTTTGTATCCTTTTGTTTAGAGAGAAGTTGCTTATCTTGCCACCTCTTTTGGTCTATGACATCCAATAAAAGCTAGCCACAGCAAGAGATCTCAGGAACAGGGGCGCCTGGGTGGCTCAGTGGGTTAAAGCCTCTGCCTTCCACTCGGGTCATGATCCCAGGGTCCTGAGATCAAGCCCCGCATTGGGCTCTCTGCTCAGCAGGGAGCCTGCTTCCTCCTCTCTCTCTCTGCCTGCTTCTCTGCCTACTTGTGATCTCTGTCTGTCAAATAAATAAATAAAATCTTTAAAAAAAAAAAAAAGATCTCAGCAACAAAAATGTCTGATATCCAGTGAAATTGACCCACAATTTTTAGAGAGCAGACTGATATAAAGCAAGTCAATGATGCTCTTTGTGATAAATGCTGTATAAACAGTTTAAAAAGAGTATTTTGGGGAAGGGGGAATATTCTGTTAACAGTAATAATGTATCTTAGAATGATCCTTATCATTGTTTATAAAATAGTGTACAGAATAGCAAACCTTAAATAAATGAAATCAACAAAGTAATTTAAGGCATCTTCCAATTCTAACAATTTCCCATGCATTTTATGTTGTCATTTATAGACATTTCAGCTTTTTCCTTTTGCTACGTTTTTAATTTATGAAAAGAAGGCATGAAAGTTTTATAAGAGTTAACACTCACATTTTAAATAAATATAGTGTTGGGGTATTCCATGTGAAATGTATCTTTGCATTTAAGCAAAGATGTAAAAACTGGCTTTTAAAATAGTAAAAGTAATTACTATTTTCCAACCCAGTAACCAAACGCTCTTTTGTCTGAATTGCTCATATTTCTGTCTCGCCATCTCCCACCAAGACCTTCTCTGATTCAAGGCAAATGAGGTGAACATTAACTGTAACTTGCTGAAGCTTGGCAAATTTCCCCATGAGCAAAAATAAATACTGCTGCTTCTCCATAAATCTCAGTACACCTGTTTACTCAGGTTTTCATGGATACAAAGGAATGCGGAGACATTGCATAGTAGAGTATACTGTGTATTTTACAGAAATATACTTTCCAGCTGTGGGAAGAGTCTTTTGAGGAAGGAAGAGAGGTACATTGGATGAAAGCAAAGAGTTCAATGTCCATTAAAAGGCCATGTGTCCATTTCTGTTCCTCCAATCATGCTTAGTGTGTGACTATTTTAAAGCGATCACACATGTAATATCCTATAGCACAAAGCTTGATATAAAGTAGAGTATCAGTAGATTTGCATTCTCTTCATAGAATATAAAATACATCCTGTCTGAAAAGAAAGGGATCACCTACTGGAAACCCCATCTGTTCACACGTAGTGCATGCCATTATGCCAGACACCTGTTTGTATTTAATGTTGATTGAGGGCCTATATAATTGGTTCAGAGCTTATAAACCTACAGCATTGATCAAAACCTGGCTGGCTCCATAGTGACAAGATCTCATGGAGATAGGAGCTGAACTTGTTTTGTCAACATTTTGAGAAAGATTTGCTTTTGCAGTATCGTCATGTCTTGAGGGCTCATCTCAGATTTCATACATAGTAACCCCACCCCTGATCCATCATTGGGCTTTTGGTACTGGGGGCAGGCAAACCTTTCCTAGTGGCCTTTTATTTCTGGTAGTAAATTATTTTAGGAGAGAGTTAGGATAAGCAAAGTGTAAGTGCCTCCTTTCTAATATTTTTCCTAGAGAGAAAACTGGAGTTGCGTTCACTGAGAAAACTATCACATGTCAGGGGTACCTGGGTAGCTCAATCAGTTAATAAGCTTAGGTCATGATCTCAGGATCCTGGGATCAAGCCCCATGTCTTGTCAGGCTTCCTTAATCAGCGACGAATCTGCTTCTCCCTCTGCCCTTCCTCCCTGCCCCTGGTCTCTCTCTCAAATAAATAAATAAAATCTTTTAAAAAGAAACTATCACATGTCAAAACATAAGTATTAAATAAAACCGTATGACTTAACTTTTCTAAACAGTTTTGACTTCTAGTACTACTCCTAAATGATTTCCCAATGACAAAAGTGAATTGTACCTTTATAATGGTGAAGTATGGCTGTCACCACCTTAACCACATGATCAAACAGCATCACCAGTAGCAGAACACCCTGACATTCTGACCTCAATCAAACTATGAGAAAACAGATAAATCAGAACGTGGGGCATTTGATAAGACGTTGGTATGGGCCTGGGATCTTCCAAAAAGTCAATGTCTTGAAAAACAACAAAATTTGACAGGCATGTCTATTGAAAATTATATAATATTGCTGAGAGAAATTAAACCTAAAACATGGAGTGATATATGTTGTTGATATGCTAGAAGACTCAAATTGTTATTCTATACATTCAATCCAATATCAATCACAAGATATCATACCCCAAAAGCACATTCCCTAGAAGAAAGAATTAAAAATTACACTTCACCAAAATTAAAAACTTCTGCTTTTCAAAAGATAGTATTAAGAGAATGAAAAGACAAGCCACAGACTAGTAGAAAAATCTTTGTAAAACACATATCTGAAACAGATCCTATATCTAGAATCCAAAACTCTCAAATTTTAAGGATAGGAAAACCCAATAAAAAACAAATAGGCAAAAGATTTGAACAAACATGTCACCAAAGAAGATATACAAATAGGAAATAGCCTTATGAATTCCTCTGAATATTGCTGGCTACTGGGAAATTGCTAATTAAATTGACAGTGAGATTGTACTACACACCTGTTAAAATGGCTACAATTAAACAAGACTGACCACACCAGGTGTTGGAGAGGATTCTGAGAACTGGAACTCTCATACACAGCTGGCAAGAATGTTCAATGATACTACCATTTTAGATTGTACTTCGGAAAATTCTTTTTTAAAAGTTAATCATATACTTACTATATGGGCCACGCATTCCTCTCTTAGTAATATACCCCAAATAAAGTGGAAACTGTGTTCACACAAAGATTTTGGTATGATGTTCATAACAGCCTTATTTGTAATAGCCAAAACTTGAAATAACCCAGTTGTCTATTCACAGATGAATAAGTACAGTCATGTAACCATACAGTGGAGTATTATTTAGCAATATAAAGGAAAGAACTCTTGATACATTCAATAATTTGGTTGAATCTCAAAGTAATTATGCTGAATTCAAAAAGCCTGACAGAGGAGTGTGTATATATGTATGTATGTGTATACACACACACAGAGAAAAAAAACTATACAATGCAAATTAATTTACAATGACAAAAAGTAAATCAGTGGTTGCTTGGGGATGGGGGAGAGGAGGAGTGAAAGGGAAGGATTAAGGTGTGGAAGGAATCTTTTGGAGCTGATGCATGTGTTTACTACCTTGATTGTAGTAATGATTTCACTGGTGTTTACATGTGTCAAAACATCAAATTTTACTCTTTAAATATGTGCAGTTTATCATTACATCAATAAAGCTATTTAAAAAACAAAGGCATGAAGACTGCTCTAATTTATAAGAATCCGAAGAAACATAACCAAATGCAATGCATGAACCTTGACTGAATTTTGCATTGGAGAAAAATCACAGAAGACATTTTTGGGAAAAATGGGGGAACTTGACTGTTATCATGTATTACATGATACAGTGTAATTGTTTAATTTCTTAGGTGTGAGTGATAACCTTATTGTGGTTATGTGGTAAAAGTCCGTTTCCTTAGGTGATACATACAAAAGTGTTTGGCACAAGGACAAAGAGAAAACAATGGGTTGGGTATTGACAAGTGGTGGACCTCAATGAGAACTGTACAGATAGTCCTTGTCCTATGTCAAAGTTTCTGAAAATTTTCAAGTTTTTAATAAGATTTGGGGGACAATGTAGGTAGTGTATACATGTATCTGGATGTGAAAAGAGAGAGGGAAAATTTTCATTTTGTGGATGCACAATAGAAGTGGAGGAACAAGTTCTGGGGAGGGGATACATTTTGTCTGAGATCTGCTGCCCTCGCTTAGCGCGTGCTATAAATGCAGTAGGCTGTTCGGTCGGACTTTGAGGTCTGTGCTATGGGACAAATTGTTCTGAGAAAATTCTTGATTGTGATTGGAACTGAGATGCCCAGAAGAATTATAACTGATATGCCAATTCTCAAGTTGGCCTCCTGGGGAGCCCAAGGGCAGGTTTATTTGGGAATATCCCTGGTATCAACAGCCATAGGTAGAAGGAAAAGAAACAGGATAGAAATAAGGGAAAAGCTGGGCCATGATGCAGAATCGACAAGGTCTCAGCTGATGCCTCTTGAGAAGCTCTGAAGCTGTCCTTCAAAGCTTCCCCCTTCTGGGGCAAAGGGTCTTCCAGGGGTTACAGCACAGAACCTTAGACAACAGGAGCCCCTTCAGCCACCAGCATCTAGGGATGAACGGGAATCCTGTTGGGTGGTGTGGTATGACCCAAGAAGCAGGCAACACCCTGCTTCTTGTGGTTCTTCTGCCTTTTTGTACAAGTCATGCATGACTAATTGTTTATAGTGCTTAGAAAGTAACTGGCATATAATCATTCATCGCTTTTATACATTGTCAGTATACGAATGATTTCCAAATTCTAACTTTGTTCAAATTATGGCTTAACTTTCCTCGATTCATGGCATGATATAGAGACTATGTTTTTGTTTTTTTAAATGGAGTTAAAGAAAGTAGACACATGTTTCTGAAGGTCAAGGTAAAGATAACAATACACTGTCACAAATATATTTACAGATGGCCTTGTCCAAATCCATTAACTAAGTGTCAGAGCAGAAACTAGCATCCAGGTTTGCTGACATCTGAGTCCACTGACCTCATCCCTATACTATTAATAAACCTGGCAGCCCCAAGTCTTAACACAAAGACTATCACTTTTCTAACCATAAGCATAAGATCGCTTGTCCCAAAATACCTCCAATGTATGTATAACCTGTAGTACAGCTTCATAGGGGAAGGAACAAGTGGAGTAGTTCATTATTAAACACTATATACTCAGCCAGCCAAATATCCCAGAGTCCAGAGAGGGGTACAAATAGTTCATATCCTAAGGTTATAGCGATATTTCCCAGCCAGAGCAAAGTTTCCTCTTTCCTAGTCAACTAATCCCCTTAACTTCTGGGCACTGGGAGGTCTTTCCTTTGGAGGTCACCCCTAAGACTGCCTCTTTTTTGTGGTCATGGGAATAAATCCTTTTTGTTCTCTTCCTAATTCTTTGGCTCACTCTCACCAAGGTGTTACTTCTTGGTGCCTGTCCTCTGGTATGAATACTCCATGTTTCAGATGCTTGCCATATGTCCCTAAAAGGACTACACCTTTCCCACTGCAGGGCTGGGTCTCCTTTTAGCATTATCTCTTTGTGGTGTTACTCACAGACACTCTGCCTGTAAGGAAATAGCTAACTGCCCTTTATTTATTCCACCTTATGATATGCTAAACAGTTAGAAACTGAAGGGAGGGAGAAGGAGTCCTGTCCTACCACTAAAGGAAAAAACGAAGATGCTGGGACATTCAGTGTTTACCTGAAAATCGAAGATTTCCAGTTTCCTTTCCTGATAATTCCCTTCCTCTCCTCTGTGCAGTTTTCTTGGTCTACTCTGCACCTTCCCAAATCAGTCAGTCACATAATAAACACATGTCAGCAGAATCATCAGACATTGCAGCCTGTTTGTGCTTCAGATAATATTTACATGCTATTTGCATATTACTTATTTTTCATCCTGTTTTTCTGCCTGCTCAAGCAAACCTTTTATCATTTCATTTGGGGCATCTCCTTGGGTATAAGTGTCTGCACAGTTGGGGGAACAACAGCAATGCTGCATCCTCTTGACAAGAAGCTGGATTTGGCAAGGAAATTGGACACAGTTTCAATCACATGCAGGGGATATTTACACATTATTCTTGGTGGGGAATATGGTCTTAAATATAAAATGCACACAAATATGCAATCTGTGATAAAGAATGGGAAGCCTCTGGGGCACCTGGGTGGCTCTGTTGGTTAAGCCTCTGCCTTCAGCTCAGGTCATGATCCCAGGGTCCTGGGATTGAGCCCTGCAACTGGCTCCCTGCTCAGCAGGAGGCCTGCTTCTCCCTCTCCCACTCCCACTCCTCCTGCCTTCCCTCTCTCACTCACACCCTATGTCGAATAAATAAATAAAATCTTAAAAAAAAAAAAAAAAAGAATGGGAAGCTTCTGTCTGTTCCCTTTAGAAATAGTTAGAGCTGTTGGTTTTTCTAAGCATTGGCAATTAAAGCCTTGGGGAATAAAACCTTAAGCAGATCTATGATCCATTCTTTTATTAAACAGACTTTTTGGTTGGATGTGAATATAGTAGAGTGCACTTTAGAGTCAAAAGACCTCAACTTACATCCTAGCTTTGTACCTCATTACTGTGATAATCTGGAAACTCAGGATTCCGATTTAATACTCTCTGAGGATATTCACTCTAAGAACAAATATCTACCCAAAATATATTTATAGCTCCAAAACAGTTTTACTCATTAGGATGCTTATATTTGTGCCTTACTTTGGAATTATTTTTTAACTGTTATCCTTCTTCATTAATTAAAAAAATATTTTTAAGTCTTTTTATGTGTGTGTGACAGGTCTATTCCTGCCATCAGCTTAAATTCTAGTAGGAGATTAAGAGTTGGGGTCAATGAATCCATGATTATGTTGATCATTACTGTTTATAATACATGCAAAGAACAGGCTGTAGTGAGAGAACATCATGGAAGGAGAAAACTCATTCATGGAGCAGCAGGTAGTCATATAAAGTCTGTCAGAGAGAAATGCACGGAAGTTACCTAAAAGATGAGGTAAGAGTTATCTGGGTGAAGAACTCAGGCAATAAATAAATAAACAAAATTCTGGGCAGGGAGAATTGTATGTGCTATGTCCCTTTGCTGGACACAAACTTGGAGCACTCAAGAATGCCCGAGTGGGGGAGGAGCAAGATGGCAGAGGAGAAGGAGACCTAAATATCCTCGGGTCCCAGGAGTTCAGCTACATAGCCATCAAACCATTCTGAACACCTACAGAATCAACAGGAGACTGAAAAGAAGAAGAGCAGCAATTCTAGGAAAAGAAGATCGACCCCTTTCTGGAAGGTAGGGAGAAGGGAGGGATTGACTGCTTTTCTCTGAGGGCACACTGAGGAGTGGGGCCCCGAGCTCTCAGCTCCTATGGGGCCAAAGATTAGGAGGTTGTGATTTTCATTCCCGTCCTCCAAAGCAGTATGGAAAGTGTTCAGGGAACAAAAGCTACTGAGAGTGAACCCAAGCAGATTACTTAGCCTGGGTGCTGGCAAGGGCGGTGTAATTCTGCGTCAAGCAAAGATATTTGAGAATCACAGCAACAGGCCCCTCCCCCAGAAAATTAGCAAGAACATCCAGCCAAGACCAAGTTCACAAATCAGTGATAACTGCTGAACTCCAGAGCTGGTGGAATGCAGCACATAGAATTCATGTCTTCTTTTCCCATGATTCTTTAGTCTTTCAAAGTTAAATTTTTTAGATTTAATTTTTTCTTATTCTATTTTTAAAATTTTTCCTCTTTCCTATGTTAACCTTTTTTTAACTATTTTATCTTATCAATACATTTTCAAAAATCTTTTAAAATTTTCATTGTTATAGTCATATTCTATCTCTTCATTGTATTTAACCTTATTTTTGTATTCATATAGGTTTATATTTCTTTAAAATTGTGGGATACAGTTTCTTCTAATAAATCAAAATATACCCTAAATCTAACACATGGCTTTGTTCTAGTCTACAGCCTGATCACATTCTTTTCTTTTTTTTCTTTTTTCAACAAACTCTTATCAATTCCTTTTTTAGAATCTTTTTAAATTTTCATCTTTACAATCATATTCTATCCCTTCATTGTGTTTACCCTTGCATTTGTATATATACATGTTTATCTTTCTTTAAAAACTCTGGGAGGTAGTTTCTTCTAACAGATCAAAGTACATCCAAAATCAAGTGTGTGGCTCTGTTCTATTCACCAGTCTAATATATATATATTTTTTTTTCTTTTTTTCCTCCTTTCTTCTTCATCTCCCTACTGCCCCCCCGCCCCGCCATTTCTGTCTCTTCTGATTTGGTTACTGTATATTTTTTTCTGGGATCATTGCACAGACAATATGCAATAACAGTCACCTTACAGGCAGTACAATGGCACTAAATTCATATCATTCAGTAGTTACTCTGAATGTAAAGGGGCGTAATGCCCCAATCAAAAGACACAGGGTATCAGAATGGATAAAAAATAAATAAAAACAAGACCCATTGATATGCTGTCTGCAAAAAACTCCTTTTATCCCCAAAGACCTCCAGATTTAAAGTGAGGGGGTAGAAAACAACTTATCATGATAATAGACATCCCAAAAAAGCTAGGGTGGCAATCCTTGTATCAGATAAATTAGATATTGAGCCAAAGACTATAATAAGAGATGTGGAAGGATATAATATTATCCCTAAAGGGTCTATCCCACAAGAAGATCTAACAATTTTAAATATCTATGCCCCTAACATGGGAGTAGCCAATTATATTAACCAATTAATAACAAAATCAAAGAAACACATCAACAATAATACAATAATAGTAGGGGACTTTAACACCCCCTTCACTGAAATGGACAGATCATCTAAGGAACAGATCAACAAGGAAATAAAGGCTTTAAATGACACACTGGACCAGATGGGCATCACAGATATATTCAGAACATTCCATCCCAAGGCAATAGAATACACATTCTTCTCTATTGAACATGGAACATTCTCCAGAACAGATCATATCTGGGGTCATAAATCAGGTCTCAACCGGTATCATTCCCTGTATATTTTCAGACCGCAATTCTTTGAAACTAAAACTCAACTACAAGAGGAAAGTTGGAAAGAATGCAAATACATGGAGGCTAAAGAGCATCCTACTAGAGAATGAATGGGTCAACCAGGAAATTAAAGAATTAAAAAAAAAAAATCAAGGAGACAAATGCAAATGAAAACACAACTGATCAAAATCACTGGGGCACAGCAAAGACAGTCCTGAGAGGAAAGTATAGAGCAATAAAACCCTTTCTCAACAAACAAGAAAGGTCTCAAGTATACAACCTAACCCTACACCTAAAGGAGCTGGAGAAAGAATAGCAAAGAAAGCCTAAACCCAGCAGAAGAAAAGAAATAATAAAGATTGGGTAAATGATCTATATCTCATCAATGCAATAGAAATTGAAAAAACAGTAGAACAAATCAATGAAACTAGGAGGTGGTTCTTTGAAAGAATTAATAAGATTGATAATCCCCTGGCCAGACTTCTCAAAAAGAAAAGAGAAAGGACCCAAATTAATAAAATTATGAATGAAAGAGGAGAGATCACAACCAACACCAAAGAAATACAGACTATTAAAAGAACGTATTATGAGCAACTATATACCAGCAAATTTGACAATCTGGAAGTAACGGATGCATTCCTAGAGACAGATAAACTGCCAAAATTGAACCAGGAAGAAATAGGAAACCTGAACAGACCCATAAACAGAAAGGATATTGAGGCAGTCATCAAAAATATCCCAAGAAACAAGAGCCCAGGGCCAGAAGGCTTCCGAGGGGAATTCTACCAAGCATTTAAAGAATTAATACCTATTCTCCTGAAACTTTTCCAAAAAATAGAAATGGATAGAAAACTTACAAACTCATTTTATGAGGCCAGCATTACCTTGATCCCAAAACTAGACAAAGACCCCATCAAAAAGGAGAATTACAGACCAATATCCTTGATAAACATGGATGCAAAAATTCTCACCAAAATACTAGCCAATAGGCTCCAACAGTACATTAAAAGGATTATTCACCCTGACCAGGTAGGATTTATTCCTGGGCTGCAAGGCTGGTTCAACATCTGCAAATCAATCAATGTGATACAATAATTAATAAAAGAAACAAGAACCATATGATACTCTCAATAGATGCTGAAAAGCATTTGACAAAGTACAACATCCTTTTTTGATCAAAACTCTTCAAAGTGAAGAGTTAGAGGGGACATACCTCAATGTCACAAAAGCCATCTATGAAAAACCCACAGTGAATATCATTCTGAATGGGGAAAAACAGAGCTTTCCCCTTAAGGTGAGGAACATGGCAAGGATGTCCTCTATCACCACTGCTATTCAACATAATACTTGAAGTCCTAGCCTCAGCAATCAGACAACAAAAAGAAATAAAAGGCATCCAAATCAGCAAGGAAGAAGTCAAACTCTCACTCTTTGCAGATGATAGGATACTTTATGTGGAAAACCTAAAAGATTCCACTCCAAAACTGCTAGAACTCATACAGGAATTCAGTAAAGTGTCAGGATATAAAAATAAATGCACGGAAATCAATTGCATTTCTATACACCAACAACAAGACAGAAGAAAGAGAAATTAAGGAGTCGATCCCATTTACAATTGTACCCCAAACCATAGGATACCTAGGAATGAGCCTAACCAAAGAGGCAAAGAATCTGTACTCAGAAAACTATAAAGTACTCATGAAAGAAATTGAGGAAGACACAAAGAAATGGAAAAACATTCCATGCCATGGACTGAAAGAACAAATATTGTGAAAATGTGTATGCCACCTAAAGCAATCTACACATTTAATGCAATCCCTATCAAAATACCATCAATTTTTTTTCAAAGAAATGGAAAAAATAATCCTAAAATTTATATGGAACTAGAAAAGACCCCAAATAGCCAGAGGAATGTTGAAAAAGGAAACCAAAGTTGGCGGCATCACAATTCCAGACTTTAAGCTATATTATAAAGTTATTAGCATCAAGAGAGTATGGCACAAAAACAGACACATAGATCAATGGAACAGATAGAGAGCCCAGAAATAGACCCTCAATTCTATGGTCAATTAATCTTTGACAAAGCAGGGAAGAATGCCCAGTGGAAAAAAAGACAGTCTCTTCAACAAATGGTGTTGTGAAAATTGGACCGCCACATGCAGAAAAATGAAACTGGATCATTTCCTTATACCACACACAAAAATAGACTCAAAATGGATGAAAGACCTCAATGTGAGAAAGGATTCTATCAAAATCCTTGAGGAGAACACAGGCAGCAACTTCTTCGACCTCATCTGCAGCAACTTCTTCCTAGAAACACCGCTAAGACAAGGGAAGCAAGGGCAAAAATGAACTATTGGGACTTCATCAAGATCAAAAGCTTTTGTAAAGCAAAGGAAACAGTCAGTAAAACTAAAAGACAGCTGACAGAATGGGAGAAGATATTCGCAAATGACATATCAGATAAAGGGCTAGTATCCAAAATCTATAAAGAACTTATCAAACTCAACACCCAAACAACAAATAATCCAATCAATAAATGTGCAGAAGACATGAACAGACATTTCTGCAAAGAGGACATCCAAATGGCCAACAGACACTTGAAAAAGTGCTCAGCATCACTCGGCAGCAGAGAAATACAAATCAAAATCACAGTGAGATACGACCTCATACCAGTCAGAATGGCTAAAATTAACAAGTCAGGAAATGACAGATGCTGGCAAGGATGCAGAGAAAGGGAAACCCTCCTACCTTGTTGGTGGGAATGCAAGCTAGTGCAACCACTCTGGAAATCAGTATGGAGATGCCTCAGAAAGTTGAAAATAGAGCTACCCTATGACCCAGCAATCGCACTACTGGGTATTTACCCTAAAGATACAAATGTTGTGATCCGAAGGGGCACATGCACCGGAATGTTTATAGCAGCAATATCCACAATAGCCAAACTATGGAAAGAACCTAGATGTCCATCAACAGACGAATAGCTAAAGAAGATGTGGTATATATACAATGGAATACTATGCAGCCATCAATAACCCCCCAAATCTTGCCATTTGCAATGACATGGCTAGAACTAGAGGGTATAACGCTCAGTGAAATAAGTCAGAGAAAGATAATTATCATATGATCTCTCTGATATGAAGAATTTGAGAGGCACGGTAAGGGGGGTTTTGAGGGGTAGGGAGAGAAGAAATAAAACAAGATGGGACCAGGGACAGAGATGAACCACAAGAGATTCTTAATCTCAGGAAAAAACTGTGAGGGTTACTGGGGGGTTGGGGAGGTATAGGGTGGCTGGGTGATGGACATTGGGGAGGATATGTGCTATGGTGAGTGCGGTGAATTATGTAAGACTGGTGATTTACAGACCTATACCCCTGAAGCAAGTAATACATTATAAGTTAATAAAAGAAAATACCATTGTAGATTGATCATATTCAAGAGAGACTAGCTAACAAGTTGGAAATGTACCCAGGCCAGATACCATACCATAAGGCAATGGAAAGTCTTTTGAAAGATGTTTTACAGGAGACCATGTGAACTGATTTGCAGTTTTTACAAAGATCATTCTGGTTAGTCTGTGCAGAGTTGCTTAAAGGGATCTTAAAAAATGGGTGTAATAAAACCAGTTAGGATACACTCTAGCACCCCAGGAACAACGTGAAAGTGTGTCATCATATCCTCATTTACCATCATCATTGTCGTTGCTAAATTTGAGAACTGAGAAATGGTAACCACTCATCTCTGTACTTAGTTGTGTTTACTGGTTAAACGTATTTAAGTTGGGGTGGGGGAGGGCAGGAGGAAGAGAAGGGAAAAGATTTAAGAAGTATCTTACAGATAATATTAGCTAACTGGCTAATGGCCTGAATATAAAAGGTACAATGTGAGGGAAATGGAAGTATTCAAGAATAACCTTTAAAGTTCCAATTTGTGCAACCAGGTCGATGAGGGTAACACTTTTTGAGATGAGGGAAATTAGTGCAAAAGCAAGATGCAGGGAAATCCCCATTTTCAATGTTATTTGAGATGTCTGCTTGATTGTGTCATCAACCCTAAGAGAATGGCAAAGGTGATGACCCCTACACTAAAGATAATAAACATCTAGTTGCATATAAATAAGAATAACCTTCTCAGAACCTTCTGCTGACATGTGGGCCTGAAATCTCTGTAGGCATATTGAATAAACTGTAGAGAAGACCTTTCATGTCTTATCTTCCTTCCCATAAATAGCATATGGTGATTCCATAAGCCAAGACTGAAGAGGGAATTTGCCTTTAAAATTATGTTTTAAGACTCCTTCATCCATTTTTCTTAGAATTATAATCCAACTGTGGAATGGTTTCAAGACTCAGATGAGACAAAGATGGTTAAGAATTCTCGATATTTTGGGGTGTGGAGAGACAGCTATCTATTCACATGCTTGGTGCTTAACCATTTTATGGATCTCTTTTGTAATTTCTAAACAAGTAGATTTTTTTTTTTCACAGGTGGTTTAGGAGTTCCAACTAGGAATAAATGCAGGGTGGAGTCTTGGAGAGAAAATCTTAACCATAAAAACAATTCAGGGTGAAGGATTAGCTTTGCATGGTCAGCTAGATTAGGATCAGAGCTCCACTGGTATTGGGAGAGATGAAGCTGGTATAAATGCCTGGGTCCCAGCACTCCCAAAGGGGGCTAATATCACTTCAGATCTCTTGGAGGGACACCTGGGTGGCTCAGTTGGTTGAACATCTGCATTTGGCCCAGGTCGGCTCAGGTCATGATCCCAGGATTAAGTCCCACATCCAGCTCCCTGCCTCGTGGGGGACCTGCTTCTCCCTATCTCTCTCTCTCTCTCTCTGTTAAATAAATAAATAAAATCCTTAAAATTTTTTTTTAAAATCTCTTGGAAAAATGTTTAGCCAATCCGCTCTTACTTTGGGAGGGAGGCCAACATTTTTTTTTTTTTTTTTTTTTTTTTTTTTTTTTTTAGGAGAGATCAAACTCACTCTAGGGTTTGTGCAAGGTTGATTCAATTTAGGATAGTACTCTGATGGGGTTTGCATAAAATGAGGTAGAATGTAAAAAAATGATCCATTGTTTGTAACTTCCTCTCACTTCCTCCCACCCAACCCATCCATATCCTTTCTTTTCTCCCTCCTAATATTATCTCTCACCTGTCCTTTTTTGTCTTCATTGCTTTTGCACTGTCTAAAGAAATTGGATTCATTAATTTATCTTTAGTGCTGCTTCTGAAAATTTCCAGGAAGAATCAGAATTGCAAAACCAAAATGCATATATGGCCTCAGTTAAGTCAAAATCAGCAGCTTTTTGTCAAATAAAAACAAAAACAAAATGCATTCTTCACTGCATTGTCATAGCAACCACTTCATTTTCACTGTAAAGAGACAATTAAGTACTAACCTGGGTGTTAGTGCAAACTTTTTGAAAGAAGGGGTGGGGTTGTTTATTTTCATCATTACTTCTGGCTCCAAAGGAGTCATTATTGGCAATTACTTTACTTACTTAATTATTTATTTATTGGTGAACACATGGAAGAGGGTTTAAGAAATGTTGGTGGCAACCCCCAGGACAATACAGTCCTATCCTCCCTGGGCCAGTTAGGAGAGTACTTTTTACAGGCAGTCTAAGTCCATGAGAACATCACTTCCTGCCAGGTTCCCTTTTGACTCTGCTCTGTGGGAGAAGGTATGGAGCCAAAGACTGGAAATACAGGGTCTTGCTCCTTATCACTAAAACTTACTTCACTAACAGTGTCAGTATCAATCAAGTCACTTGTACTGCCCCCCCCCCCCACACAGTGCTATGCAGGGATACAATATGAGATAAACAGACTTGCTTCCTGGTGGGGGAGACAGATATTTATCATACACACACACACTCATGCACATATTTAAGTATGAATCTTATGATTGCTTTGAGAGTTTATACCAGTATGGTATTACCTAGTTTTGGTTAGAAAAGTCTCAGCTGAAGAAGCAATGCTTGCATGGAGATTTAAAGAATAAATTAAACAAGGTAGGTGAGGGTGGGGAAACATTCCAGGAAGGGGGAGAAAGCATATGCAAAGGCCCTGTGGCAGACTAGAGCATGCCATACTCAGGGATATGAAAGAGGCCAAGGGACAGGGAGACATGATGAGCTGTAAAATAAAGATGAATAAATGCCTTTGAATTCGACTTTGATTTGTCAAATGAATAAAGACCACATCATTCATCAAACATGTACTGAATTTGTTCCCTATGCCAGGCATGAAGGTGTGGATAAACATGGTCCTGCCTTTGATTTGCTCGCTTCTAACTGTTCTCTTCCTCTCCGACTTCCACAAAATATTCTGGTTCTCTCCCTATTATATGAAGCAATTTATCTCTATATTTTATCTCCTCTATTTATTAGCTCTGAATACCATGCCTGGGCCACAGGAATGCCCCAGGTCCAGGAGTAGAGCCAGGAGTGAAGCCACTGAAATTGCTAAAGGAAAAAGTACTTGAAAAAATGGGAAGCAGTTATGATTGTTCAGAGACAAAGAGCCTCTGGACATGGTTAATTTATCCCATGCTACACAGACATAAATTTTACCAGCACAGCATTTTGACCAGGGCTTTAGAGTTGAAGAAGTCTGACCACTTACAAGTCATTTCTTCCTTGTCACAGGGAGGGTAGATGCCATTACTCACCTTATATTATAAGTAGCAATATTCAAGCTTAGAAAGGCTAAATGAGGTACTCAAAACGTCCCCGCCATTGTTATAAAGCAGCAGAGCCTACATCCAAATGCCAAATTCCTGACTGTGATTCCAGTGCACTGGTCATACATTTTATTGTTCTTGGCTGTACAGTATCTATCTCCTGGACCATATTCATTGCTTTGTTTAGCTGCTGTGAATTAGGGACGTGCTATGTTCCAGGCCCTACACACAATAATTTGAAAGGTATGGGTCACACTGTCATGTGGCAGGGGGGAGGGAGGGGAGTCTACTGACAAGATACTTAGGAAATAAATACTTGAATGAATAATCACAAATCATGATTAATGTAATGAAGGGGCATGATGCATTCTTTATGCAAGCAAGAGAAGGAGGTCACAATTTACATCTGAGAGTCAGAGATGTAAGTCTGAGACAGGAAAGGCAGGTAGGAGGTAGCCAGGTAAAGATAAGTGGGAATAGCATCTGAGGCAGACGGAATAGCATGTACAAAAGCTTTGGGGATAAACAGAGCATTGCACACTTGAAGGATTGAGAGAAGGTGAGGGAAGACAGAAGGGACACCTACAGAGTTCCTTGGACCATGTTGAGGATTTTATCTTCACTTCAAATGTGATGGAAATTCGAGCAAATGCAGCAGGACAGCAGAAGCCCCCAAGAGCACTATCCTTAGCACTGAATTGTTAAAAGAAATGACACCTGGGAAAAAAACAAAACAAAACAAAACCTCTTCTGTCTGACAAGGAGTCTGGGGAGGTTTAGAGGACACACTCAGACCAGGTGATGATGGAGGCCAGATGACAGGCTCAGAGAGTGAGTGGGTAGGAAATGGCAGTTTTGAGATCCCTGACACAAGACCTTGCAAACAAAAGCAAAACCAAAAGGATCCTGTGAAGTCAGAATTAAAACCATGAACCACTCAGCCCCTACTCCTTAGCCAGGCTCCCTCCCTTTCAGTACTACATTTCTCTTGGCAGGATAGGTGTTATTTTCCTGCCCAACCTCAGAGCCCTCACTGTTCCAGTTGGGGCCATAGGCTGAGCAACTACTTGTTGACAATTTTCTGAGTAAAGTTTCATTGCAATTATTTGCTCCTTTGGGGCTTAAACCATGGGCTTAAACAGCTGAGGGCCTTGATGAGAAGTTCAGAGCCTAAGTTACCTTTGGACAGGCAATTCAGCTGGACTGCGTTCTAGCTGTTGAAGTGTTTTGCCCATCAGCCAGGGGCAGCACTTGGCACGATCACTAATGAGTGCCACAGTGCACTACCCAGCACAGCAGCAGTTCGGGGGGCCTGCATCCACCCGCAAGCACACCACCACACTGGGGGCAGGGCAAAAGCAGTGGAGTAAAAATGATACGTGGAAAGCTATGAGCTAATGGAAGGGGGAATGAATTTCAAAGGCAGAAAGAAAGGTACCACAACTCAGCAGCAAGATGGGAAAGATAGAGTCCAAAAGGAACAGAGGAAGATCAACCAAAATAATAGCCAGAATGAAAAAGAGAAAGGAGAAAACTGTATGATTATGACGATCGGAACTTGTCAAAGTTCAACAGAAAGCCATTGTCAGTGGCTTTGAAAACTGAGATAAGAATACGCTTTATTTTAGTAAGAGCCTGACTTTGTCTTCTTGTCAGTGACACTCTGGGGTCCAGTTTCAATGAACACTTTACAAGTCCAACTTAAAACACATTGACTATGCCTAGGAAATGCAAAGATTGTCTCTTTCTTTCAGCTATTAATTTGACATCAATTTTTTCATTTGATTTCTATCTCTTTATGATCTATAGAACTATAAAGCTGACTTTAAAAGTTGGCAAGATTAGATAGCTTTGCACTTAATGAAAACTTCAGAAACAGAATACTTTAGGGACACCTGGGTGGCTCAGTCACTTGAGCATCCAACTCTTGATTTTGGCTCAGGTCATGATCTCAGGGTCATGAGATCGAGCCCCTCATTGGGCTCTGCTCTCAGCAGGGAGTCTACTGGAGAGTCTCCTCTCCCTTGTCCTATACCCCTCTCCCTACCAAAATAGAATATTTTTTTTTTATTTTTATTTTTTTATTTTTTAATTTTTTTAAGATTTTGTTTATTTATTTGACAGACAGAGATCACAAGTAGGCAGACAGGCAGGCAGAGAGAGAGAGGAAGGGAAGCAGGCACCCTGCTGAGCAGAGAGCCCAATGCGGGGCTCGATCCCAGGACCCTGGGATCATGACCTGAGCTGAAGGCAGAGACTTTAACCCACTGAGCCACCCAGGCACCCCGAATAAATATTTTTTAAAAATAAGAAAAAGCATACATTAAGTCCAGACTTAATTTTTTTGTTGTTGTTAATCCACTTGCTTTATTTGCAAAGTAATACAGAACATCATTGTCTTTTACCTAATGTATTCCCCAGCAAGGTACAAACAAGCATTTTCATATTATAAGGAAGAATTTGAGGTTGCTTCCTACAAAAAGGCTCTTCGGTTTACTCTTGATGAATGTGGCCAAAGGTTCAAAGGGAACCAATGGAATCTGGCAGAAGTGTGATTCTGACTGTGGAGACTGTGCTGACTGTGGAGAAAACGCTTTGCCTTTGTATGTTATATCACTGCAAGGCAGTGACCTAACAGTTGTGGGACTCTCAACCCAGCAGGAATGGTAAATATCCTTCTAGATAACACAACAGCGTGAACCGTGCCAGCACTGGCTATATATAAAAGAGCAAATCTGCCTTGTAGGTATGGGGGAAAAATATCTTGAAATCAAAATTTAGGAGTCAGATGACTGGGGGAGGAAAGAAATTCCTATGCCTAACAAAATCAGACGTGACTGCCTGGAAGAACTGGCTATTGAGGTGGCCTGGAACTCTTGAGGATGTCATGGGGAGCCAAACACTGAATTTCCCAAGCATGTGGTCAGTTGTACTAATAGCATCCCACTGGAATAGACACAACACCAGGCTTCTGCGGAGGAGAGGAAAGACCTGAGATGTAGATGATTTCAAGCATGACACAATCACTTATCTCATACTCTAGAAACAGATTTACATTCACCTGGAGTGCTTATCTTCTGTCCGTCCAAATAAGGAATGTAATTGTGTGTAGATGTAATATCATGTCTGCCTAGAAATACTAATGACAAAAACAAAACACAGTAAAACTAGATCTTGTCCAATAGTCATCTGGTTGCCTTCATTATTTATAATTCTATGCCAGACACCTATCCACAGAGTGTGGCCATACTATTTGGTGTGTGTATCTTTTTATGTATATCCCATTTCCCTTTCTCCATCCCTCCCTCCCTCTTTATTACCTCATCAAAGATAGGAAGTGTAAAGAGAATAGCATGAAAATGATCTACAGATGATGGGGCCATCAACTGTAATGTATATACTTGCATTTCCTGAGCACCCGCCATATTCTAGGCACTGTGCACTACTTTTCACACATGATACCCTTTAAACTTCAAATGGTAAGAACATCTCAATGGTAGTGGTAGAGTTTGATGGGGTTGTATATCAGAGACTCTGGTAACAAATTGCTAGGGTCTGAATTTTGAGTCTGTCTCTTGCCAGAGGTGAAGGAGCTTGCCCACTGTCACCAACCAACAATCTGAGACCAAGATTTGTAATCAGTTCTAATGTAACAAAGAGCATACTCTTTCTATTACACTATTCTTTTATAAGATGCAGCTCTCTCTACCCCAAAAAATAATTGTTTTTCCCCCATAATTATACTGAACCCTTTTATCATCATGCAATATTTGATAACTAAGCCAAGAGTATACTGACCCTCCCAATGACTGAGGAAGTCCCAATTGCAAACATCCTGTCCTATCCTCAAATATATGTTATTTTTTCTTCTCGAAGATATGGTTACTCTAATTAGGAAGCAAGAAGTAGAGGTGTAAGGATGGTAAACACTGGTCTTAACTGCCAGGAACTTTCATTTAATTCAGTCATATGAATGTTCCAAGCATCTGTCTGGTAATAATGTATCCTTCCTATTTTCTGGGACTCCATCAGACACATTTTTCATTTTTATTACACAGATTTTGGGGATATTGTGAGGATTATGAAAACTTGTCCCTTCCCACCTGAAGTCTCCATTAAGGCCTTCTTGTCCCAATTTTCACCTGTCATTTGGGAATGCACAGAATTTACTATTTCTCATAAAAGATTCAATGAAAGATAAAATAGGAGTTTGAGAATACTTTCAAACAAAAGAGAAGCAAACTTAATGAAATGCCTGTTCCTTGAAAAGGCTGTGATTCAGATTTCATAAGAAATATTGTCATTACAAAATATACTAATATGAAGAAATGCAACATAGAAAATTATTTTTGGGTATAGCCAATTAATAAATCAGTGGTACTAATACACTTGATTGAGTGGTTGCTACATGTAATACCCTTGTATGTATTTCACAATGACAACCATTTGGTCCCAACAAACCTGCTAAGAGAGGTACTATTATTATCTCCACTCTAGAAATAAGGAAACAGAGCCACACAAATAATTTCAAAAATAAAAGTAATAAAACTAACAGACTACAAGTAATAGCTTTCCTCAAAACACAACATAATGCCAAGAATTTATGGTATCTAATGCCTGCTTCAAGTATAGAACTTTTTATTCAACCAGAATGTACTAAGCATTCACTTTTTAGCAGACATTGTGTTTATTATCCAATCGGTTCTCCTCTAAAAATAACCATTTTATGCAAAATGGTGCAATAAAAATACAAGACTTATGGGGAAAAATTGGGTTAGGGACATAACACTCAAAAACATCACCAGTGACATTAAAAAAATCTAATAAAATGGTGGCATGGTTTTATACAAGTTAAATGGCTAAGCAGTGCATAAATGTTACAATGAATATGGCATTTTACCTTAAGAAAAAGGAGGTAAACTTTGCTCATGGAAGGAAGTGCCAGAAGCGTTACTGCTTGTGATTTATTGTAAAATTATGCAAGGGGACAAAGAAGGATGTTTGAGGTATGTGTGTGTGTATGTGTGTGCATTTTTGTGTGTTCCTGCACGCCTTGGTACAGCTGGATATAGTTTACTGTGTTCACCTAGTGTTTCTTGGGGAAAAAATTTACACATGCACAAGCTTTGTACAGTGCTCAAATTGTTTCCTAACCTATCCATCTGTTAGGGATGCATTTGCATTTTCAAAACAAGGCTTAAAGCACAACTAACTGGCTATACTTCTCTGAGCAGACCAGGGTAAGTGCTCTTTGGAGCTGTACCTAGGACGGGACCAACAGGGGAACTGCCCTGACTGGAGACATAGGGAAGGCTTTATGTAGAATAGGCCACTGGATGACGCATCAAATATAAACAAGGTATCAGAAGCACAACAGGTCAGCAAAGGAAAGGACAAGAGGAGGGGAAAATGGGGGACAATATACATTGTAGGGTAAGGACTTAGTGAACAGTTGGTGCATTAGTTCATTCTTGATTGGCTTTCTCATGCCATTAGACTATGGCTTCCTGATGGAGGGAGAATGTCTGTTGTCTTCACAATGGTGTACTTAGTGTTTGGGCTGGTGCAGGCATTTGGTAGTATCTCAGTAAAAATGGAGAACCAGCACATGGATGAAAGCACCAAGAGTAGAGAAATAAGTCTTTCACATAGCCTGTCTAGAAAATAGAACTAAACATGAATTTACAGCATGGATTTGACACCTTTTTAAATAGTTCTTATTTGAAGAACTTATATTCTCAAATGTAAGTTCATCTTACATCTACAGTGTGACACCAGCAGAGAGTTCTAGGACTCTTCTTCTAATATAGTATTTTTACTTATAAAGCTGGTAATTCATTAGTATAAATATAGTATTAGTTCCTTTGTGTAGTATATACTTCTAAGGACATCAGTAGTAATGATGAGAGTATTTCAATGAACTCAAAAACCTGAAAGTGAGTTTTTCCTAGTCCAGTTTTGTATCTGTCTCTGTGCCCTATAATTTTTTTCTTTACTTTCTTTTTCTCATTATTCTTTGGACAGTATCTCAAATACTGTGATGTTAAAAGTTTGAAGCCTGTCACTATTACAAATTTTAATAGCTTGCCTTGAAATCTCTCAAAATGAATTTATACAGAAGAGTTGGCAAATTTCAAAGTTGCTCATGAGCACTATCTGACCACTTTGAAAATTTCTTAATATCTTAGCAATAAAAAGTTAGACAAGGAGAACTCAAGTAACCATAGTGCTACACCATCTTCTGAAACAATAATGGCATCTCATAATAGGGATTGGCATTTTACCTGATAATGAATTTAGACCAAGATGAAAAAGATTCAGGTGGGCTTTGCCTGGCATTAAATTAAGCATATATCTATACACTCTAACAATATACCTGCTGGTACATTTCAGCCAGACCAGACATGACTAGGCTTGGTGTTTTAGACACTACAACCTAGTTAATCAATAAGACATATGTAAAAAGTTCAAAATAAATGAAAATGGTTATGAGCTTTCATCTTGAGATCTAGACCCCAACAACCTAATCTAAATAATATTAAGCAGAATATAAATAGTGGTTATAATAAAAAGTGGTTATAATAGTAAGTAGTTAATGTTTCGTGGGTACTTTTTTCCTAGGCATTATGCTAAGCATTTTTCATATATTTATTAGATGTTCAAAACCACCATATGAGGTAGTAATAATTATTGTCTTCATTCTACAGATGAGGAAACTGATGGACAGAGAGAAGAGTTATAGCCCCAAACTCCAGGGATTAGACTTTAAAATAACCACTGTTCTAGAATATATGCAAAAACTTTTCTTGGCTTGACTGTAAATTCTTGCCTGAATGCGTTTGGTTATATAAGCTGAATTATAGATGATAGGTGTAAGAAAAGCCACATTTAACCAAGGAGCAGAAACTAGATTCTGGAAATTCACTTAGGGTGATGATAAAATTAAGGCTTAATTATAAAAACACATGGAATTTCCAAGGCAATCTGCATCCTTCCCACAGACCTGAGTCATTGAGGTTTGGCCAAGGTAGGGCGACTTAGCTCCCCTGGGGACGATCCTCAGAGAGCCAGAATGGGATGAGGTTTAGTTGTATGTCAGCCCTGGAGAGAGTCTTGATCTCTCTCTGTGTCAAGGGCCTCTATGTCTTGATGAAAGGGGCCAACAGTGATCACCAATGCCTTGACCTTGCTAAAGAAATTATAAAGAAGATAACATATTGTCAAATACCCAAGGTTAAATAAACAGGATAATGTATTTTACAGTAAGCAGCATGCAAAATAGGAATAGCCTCAAGACTAAAATAGGTTGTGATTTATTAAAAGAATGTACTAAAAGTTGATGGTGGAATAAACACAGTAAGAAGATGAGCCTCCCACCAGAGGCCAAAGAGACAGTGACTTGGGGCCTCTCTTTGGGGGTTGGTAGAATTGAATCTTTGTGGACCAATACCTCTAGGATTCCTGTAGACTAAAACCTGCGTATCTTCATATGTATATACTTATCTAAAAATACTTTTATAGTATTGCTGGGTCTGATCCTAAGTACTTTACAAAAACTAATTTGTCAACACAACATTATGAGGTAGGTACTGTTATTATCACCCCCATTTACAGATGCAAAAGCCAAGGCATAGACAGGCTAAATTCTTTGCCCTAGGTCACAGAACCAGGAAATGGGAATCGAACTCAGGCTAGCTTCATTCACTCATTCTTAAACATTACGCAGTGTAAGGAGGAAATGTGGGAGCAGGAATTTGGTCAGTGACATTCATGTTGGTTTTCACATACTCCTAACGTGTCACCAGAGACTGTAAAACTTTCAACACAAAATATCAAGTCTCAATGGGCTCCAGTTTGAGAATAATGAAATCAGACACTCCATAAAATGAACGTCATAGCTTTTGAGGTCTTAAATTGCTAAGTAGTCTTTGTTAAGAAAAAGTGTGTACACACACAGACACACACCTATATAGAAGCTTATGTAGGTACAGAATTTATAGTTATGTTTAAATAAACTATGGATGATTTCTTCAACTGTAAAATTTACTCATGAACAGAGAAACAGGAACAAAACCCTAGGTTAAATTGTATCATTTTCTTTTTTGGATTGCTAATCCATGATTTGCAAAGTCCTCATTAGTAAGATGACAGCAGGGATCATGAAGGAAGGAAGCAACATTGCCTAGGTCCTTAAAGCCTGTAAACATGGTAAGCCTTTCTTAAATGGTGTAGGTTAGCATGGTGGAATGGAGTTCAAAGTCTAGAAGTATTCCAGTAGGAAAAGATAAGCTTTTAAAATACAGTCTGATTCACAACCAAAAGGATCATTAATTCAATATTGTTTTGCCTTTCTATTTTACATTCATTATGTATTATACAGTTAGCCGCTGGCAGCTCCTTAAAACCATTCAAAGACATGCACATTCAAATTAATGTTTGTTGGAAAACGACACTCCTTCCACATGAGATGGCAAAGTCTCTCTTAATTCTTCACCAGAGCCTCAGTTTGAAATACAATACAGAAATATCCAGGCAGCCAATAGGTCTGATGAAATTGTTTTATGTTTAGAGAAAGACTGTTTGAATCACAGGTAGGTAAATGACACCCATTATACAAACAAGTGAGCTCCTCTATCATGTTTATTTAAGTGCCTCCTGTTTGTCAGTACTGCAGACACAACGATATACCACAGACACTTGTGTCTGCCTTCATGGTACTCGTGGCCTAATCAGAGAGAGATGGCCAGTCAAATGACTGGGGCAAAGGGTATATAATTACAAGCAGAGGCCAATGGCACAAAGAAAACAGTTCTCTGTATAAGTAAAGAAGCTAGCCTAGACTTGAGGCTGTAGGTGAGGGCAGCCCAGGATGGATGTTCTAAGAAGCAAGGAAAATCATTCCATACAGAAGAAAACAAAAGTAAAGAAATATTACATGTATTAAAGGTTCTGTGGCTGAATGAACACAACATCTTCAAGACCTAAAGGACTGTCCATATGGATGGTGGCCTGGGGAGAAAGGTGGGGGAAAAGTGGTGGCAAATTAGTCTGAAAAAGTTGGTAGGGGGTAGACCACATGGGACCTTGTAGACTCCATTAAGGATGGGGATTTTATCCTCTGATCAATGGGAAGACCTAGTTATGGAACACAACAATTGAATAAATACATCATCGGATTTCCACTGACACAAAAGGCCATGGCATCTATTCATTTTTTTAATGTAATTGAAATTTTATGAATGAACAAGTGTATTCATTTATTTATTGCTTTACCGGGGTATGACTAAAACTAAAGGTTTTAGTTTTATGACTAAAACTAAAGGGTATGACTAAAACTGTATAAATTCAGGTTCATACAACATGATCCTTTTTGAGGCACACAATGTGATGATTTAATATATGTATAGTTGAGAAATGATTACCACATCAAGTTAATTAACACATCCATCACCTCACATTTAATATAACTTTTAGAAGTCATGCAAAAGGCAAACATATCTAAATATATAGGGGTAGGGCTCCAGATCACAAAAGAGGGCACTTCATAAACACAACTGGACCAAGGCAAGTTGTCTGTAGTTTTCTCCTTACTGATCTTACAACTCCCCACACCCTTCCCCCAACATCTTTTCAAGTATATAACCAAGGCAGTGATTTAACACACTGCACAGTAAGTGAATAGTTATTTACTGATTTTCCAAGGGAGCCAAAGGAGACAAGGACAGTTATGGAGACACCATCCACACCACAAATAACACAAATGTCAGGATGTTTTTGCCCTATTAGCAATTTGTCAACATAAAAGAGTCAGCATCACTAGATCTTGGGTTCTTGCCATCAGTGTTTTGTAAATCAGAACTAAGCAAGAAAAGCTTACTTTTCAGGGCAACTTAACTCACTACTTTGTAGGTATGGTGAAGGTGAACAGCAATAATAATAATAATAGTAATAATAATAATAATACAACAAAAGGGGCATATATTAACCTAACTTTCAAAGGTCCCAGAGTCTTTGTGTAGCAAGAAATCATGTAGTATTAATCCTTCTGTGCATATATGGAAAATAAAAACTAACCACCCTCACTCAAGATTATAGATTTCTGTGATTTTCACATCTTTGCTCTGATCAAAAGTACTTCAACTCTGATTACCACTATGAAATTCTATGTAGGAGACTTCTCCAGGGCAGGCATGCACACGGATTCACCCAAAGGCATTCGATCAATTCATATATGCAAAAAATCTCCAATAAATGTGCCAAGTTATTATACCAATTTCCTTTTTATTTTCTTAATGAAAAGGCCCTAGAGATGGCTATGCTTTCTCTCCTAGCCAAAGTCATTCTTGATGTCATGTGTTAAGTATTCAGTCTTCCTTTGCAGTCATTTTATTTGTAATAGTGTCTTGTGTGTTGTGTCTCCTAGCTCTACATACAAACTACCACACTTACAATCTCCATGAACCTAAGTGCGTCAGTGGCTCTGGGGATGCTATACATGCCGAAAGTGTACATCATCATTTTTCACCCTGAACTCAATGTCCAGAAGCGGAAGCGCAGCTTCAAGGCGGTAGTCACGGCAGCCACCATGTCATCGCGGCTGTCACACAAACCCAGTGACAGACCCAACGGTGAGGCAAAGACAGAACTCTGTGAAAACGTAGACCCAAACAGTAAGTAACTTTCCTTTCCTTTCGACTTCCCCTCCTACATCAGGAAGCTCTAGGAACTGTGGTATGAGTTTGCCTTTCTTTGGAGAGATACGGTGTCCATTCTTGTCTTAATGGAGTGGTTTCCTGAGTGAATGTTAACTTTTGCTCTTAAGAGTTTGTCTTATTCTTTTTTTTTTTTTTTAAAGATTTTATTTATTCATTTGACACAGAGAGAGAGATCACAAATAGGCAGAGAGGCAGGCAGAGAGAGAGAGGGAAGCAGGCTCCCCGCTGAGCAGAGAGCCCGATGCGGGGCTCGATCCCAGGACCCTGAGATCATGACCTGAGCCGAAGGCAGAGGCTTAACCCACTGAGCCACCCAGGCGCCCCAAGAGTTTGTCTTATTCTTGCCCGATATCACTTTTACTCCTTGTGGGGAAAAAAGCTTTTAGAAGCTCTGCTTCTGAAGTGTGAAATCTCCTCCTTCCTTCGTCCTCATTGGTAACAAACCCTCCAGTTGACAGAAACATACCCGTTGGGTTGTGACCCACCTTTCTAGGTCTCCTCATGTTAGGGGAACAACTTCCCAGTAGGGAAGCTTTAACACCTGATTGAACTGTAGCAAAGTGAATAAAACTGGAGTATTTAATAACTTAGGAAGCAAAACTTCTTTACACTGGAACATGAATGTAGAGAAAGTTATAATTCTTTACTAAGCAAACTTTTTAGAAACAAGAAAACACCCAAGTATACAGGCTGAAGACCACCATGGTTGTGACATCCCCACATGGGAAAAACATTTACTGTGCCACCACAGCAGAGTTTCATTCCATGAAAGACAAAATATTAGGGAGGGGATTAAAGGTGAAATATCACATCTGATATGCTACATTGCATATCTGCAACCCCTGGATAGCCTCTAGTCACCCTTGCCAATGACTCCAAAAAGATGGACATACACATACCACTTTGTAAGAAAACAAGACCGCTTTAACTAGAGGTTAAACACGTAGAATTCTCACTTGTCATTTTTACTAATAATTTGGTGGTAAGAGTGCATTTTAAATTAAAAACACTACTTCCAGGATTTGTTTTCTAGGAACGAGATGACCAGTTCCAAATACAATGTGGCAGATTCGAGTGTTCATAATACTTTGTTTTAAAAAGTAGAGGGGGATTCAGGTCATCCATTAAATCCTTCAAGACATTTTTCGGTTATGAACTCATTTAGTCATAGACAAAGACTTCTCACCAAGCAGAAAGGAATCCCTATTCTAAAGACTCTGAGGTAATCCTTTATACTCTGCAAGTAAGAAAGAGATCTTTGAAGAGCAGGAGACAACAGAGTTTGTTCCTGACAAATACTGTGCTAAGATCCATGATCTTGGCTCCTCTCCATTTCTAAGCAGTTGGCTGAGTGAATATTGTGAAACTCATTGAGAATATGTAGACAGGGTTACAAAGGCTTGTTAATAATATTGTGGGCTTCACTTGGACCTTTTAATAGAAAGGATTCTGGGACAAGACAAGAAGGGCAAAGACCACACCGAAGGAGAAAGGAGAAACAGAATGAATGTATAGCCTCTGCTCTTGTGTCTTCAGAGCAAACGGTGAATTGAGAGGAGGGAAATTGGAGAGTGAATCCTGTGGTATTTGACGTGATGTTGGAAGAGGCTCTGGGTTGAGACAGACCTGGGTTCAAATCCCAACCACTCCACTTCCCAGCTGTGTGGCTTTTAGAATCACTGAGCTATCCCAAAGCTCAGCACCTTCGTGTTTAAAATGGAGATACTAATATTTATGTCATAAGTGTGTCATAACGTTATGCATCTAGAAAATAATATATCAGTTGTGACTGTGCTTTTTTATTCTTTAAAAGGCAGAAAAGTACATTTTAATGTGATTGGTTATGTGGATGTGATGGTAGAGTTCAGGTCTATATGGAGGTAGATGCAACTGATGCCCAAAAGGAAATATTTCCATGAAAATATATGCATAAGCATCTATTTTTATGCATACTTGTGTTGATAAATATACCTGCACATTTATACTTCTGTAGTGTTTTATTCTAGGACCCCTTGCTAGACTTGCATTTTATTAAACCTTTATCCTAGAGACATTCCACTAAGTATTTTACATTTATATCTGAGCATGTGCGCACACACACATGCACAGAATTTAACTAGATATGCCCAAAAATTAATAAGCAGAAAATATGGTCAAAAGTCTGTACATATTGAAAAAAAAATGACCACGTTAGAAGTTTTGAATTTGGACAATTCGATACTTTGCTACTTAAAAATAGTTAGCTTTCAAACAACATTTCTACTATTATTAATTTTAATGATTAGGTTCTATCCTTGCAGTAGCTATTTTGGATACAGTAATGGTTGTAAAATTCTAATACTAGCACTAATACTGACACTAGTACTAGTAGTAACACTAATACTACTAATAATATTGCATCAGCTAACTTTTGAAATAGGCATTATCCAAAGTGCTTTGTGTGAAAGATCTCTTACCCTTACAGTACCTCTGTAAGAGAATTGTTCTTTTTACTGAAGAAACCCAGGCTTAGTGAGATTAAGTGCCATTACCAAAATCACACATCTAGTTAGCAGTGGAGGTTGGACTGAAACCCAGGTCTGACTCCCAAATCCACGCCTACTTCTCTCTGCTGCTCTGTTCCTTAGAAAGTAAGTGTCATATCATACTTCCAAAACAGAAATCAGTCTTTTGGCTTCCTCAACTGATGATTTAGGTTGCATATAAGGCATATAATGATGTGTGTTTCAGACTCTTTAGTTAACTGTGCTGGGAAATGTGTTATTGTTGCTGTGTTGTCATAAAGATAGCTGTAACTTGAGCTCAAAGAAGGCTGCCCAGGTAGAGGCCTCATCTTACTTACTCAAAAATTTATATAACTTATCATTTATGCCAGTCATGACAACTATTCCATTTGGAATTCATTTGGTGCCTTCCCATGAAAAAGTTTTGTTGGGTTTTGTCAATGATATTTTCGTGTCTACACAGAGCAAAAATAAACATTTCAGGGGAAAAATGAAATCAAATAGAGTCCTTGTCTTATAAGCAGTCCAAAACAATTTAAAAATTGTCTTAGTTCGTTTGGTTTTGTGTAGACACTCCCTAAAATACCACAAGTAATTTGAATAGATATTTGCCGAACCATAGGAGGAGATTCATGTACCTCCAAACATTGGCGTCTCTGTTGACCCAGCTTCCAAAGGTCCCCCTCAAAAATCAAAAGAATTCATCCAAACAAAATCTGCCCAAAAGAACCTTCTGTAGTGGTAGAAATGTTCTAGTCATATATGGCCAGTCAGCACTTGAAATATGGTGACTTAATTGAGGAAAAATAAATAAATAAAATATTTATTTTAAATAATTTCACTCAAAATAGCCATCTGTGTTTGTGGCTACTTTATGAGAAATCTCATCTCTAGAAATTAATATGTCTTAACAGGCAAGGATTTTATCTAGGACATGTATTTAGCAGTCATGGTGACCGGGAATAAAGTCAGCTTAAAGGGATGAAACATTTGAGATGAGACAAAAATACAATTAGTTATTTCAAATGATCCAGAAGGGCATCTAATCCAGAAATAGTGGTATCCTAGATAGTTATTTTATTCAGAAAATCAGTCCTGAGTAATGCAAAAATGTATGTATGTAGGCAAAGAGCAGCAATGAAAAATTCAATTCATGAAAATAAACAGTAAGACTACCTGATGTGAGGGAATATTACTATATTCTATTAATACCAAATATAGCTCAAGTATTCTCAAATTCCTGAACTTCAGTAGCAGAGACAAAGGAATTATTTGCTGAAATTAAGCTGTCTGGTGAAAAAAGAAACAAAAGCACACACCATGTACCCAAAAAAGCAATGTGTCTTTCCAAAGGGAAAATTCTGTACACTATTCTCTGAGGGAGGGTATCTGAGAGGAAGTTGAGTTTGTAGGATGAGCTCGAAGTAAATAATGAAACACCAGTGTCCCCTTATTCATTGTTGCTCTAAACAATTAGTCTCAATGTATTTCAATCTTGAGTGTTCTCGTTTTTAACAGCTCTGCTCCATCATTGCAGCTTGCCATCTGGTGCATGCACGCTTCTACTCATCTACTGCAACTACATGTACACATAACAACGAGTTTGCTTGTTGGCTTACTATGGGCAGAAATTACAACTACCCCAGCAATGCCTGAGTTTTCCCCCAGGAAGCTCAGTTTTCCTCTTAGGTTGCTTCTTCTGTCAAAATTTCATTACTTAGAAGAAAAATTTCCGTGTGGAATGCACAAAAAGTAAATCTTAAAATTTTAACATATCTGTACACTACTGGCATTAGATATTCAGCATTGGGCAAGTGCTAGTGGGGTTCTGTAATGGGATTGAAAAACAGTAGGACGTCTAAGGGCTTAGCTCAGCTACTTGTTAAATTATTATGTATACAAACAAGATTGCTATTGCTAGAGGATCAGAAGAGCCTGACCTACTTCAGACAGCTTTAGATCTGGCCACCATGATGCCTTCTCAACATTCCTTCCTAAGAACAAGGGCAGCTCAGGCTCTGGTTCTCACATCTGCATCCTGAATTCAGCACGTTTCCCCACACTTCCTATTGCTGACTTGGTAGATGTCTGTTCATGGCAAATGTGTAGATGCCAAATAAATAAGAGGACCTGTTGGGCTTGGGACATGGCTTATCAATGGCCGCTAGGACCCTTTTCCAATTGGATGAACGGTATTAACTGAGGCAGTATGTCTTTATTGGGATGGGTGGATAAAAACTGCTGCCTTCCTCAGCTGGACTGGTTAGAAACAGAAGATATTCTTTGAATTATCTTCAGGTCAGATGCTCTCCTTGTAAAGAATCATAGTGCATAGCAATGAGTAGCCCTAAGCTACCTTTGTCCTAAACTACCATCCATTTTCTAAGCCAATGTCCCCAGGTAGTACAGACAAAGTCCTCAAATACCTGCATGGGCTGCAGATAGCTTAGACTCCGAAAGGTCAGTAGCAACTAGAGATGTCAGGCAGGTGGACAGCTTGGGCCCCCCTTTCTAGGATGTGGGAATGTATGATTAACTGACTGACATAGAGGCTAGACCTATACTAGACCTGTGAGTACACTGTATGATGAAGCATAGTTTAGAAGAATAATTTGTACCTAAAATAGAAAATCTAAAATAAGATATTTTAAATATAAGTTTGTATTCTGATGCTGGGTTGTTTTTTTTTTTTTTCATTTTTTACTACCATTTTTGCACCTACTATAAGGAAAACATACATGAAAACTTGTGCTATTCTCAAAGAAGGTAATTATTACATAAAATAGTTGAACTGTTAACATAAGAAGACATTTGATGAAAAAAAATATATATATATATATTGCTGGAAAATGGATGTAGTTACCAAACCTACATAAGTAATGATGCCTAGAAAACTCTGGAACACGCTCCTGTGCTGTGTTGATTTGTTATGGTTTTTGTTTCGTTTTGCTTCTTCATTTATTTGGATCTCTAACATTCTCAACATTATGCTATTTGTTTCATCCTGCCAGACTAACCATGCAGGCTGGTCAGCATGGCTGGACTAGGCTAAGGAGGGGGAAAAAAAAAAGGGATGGCAAAAGGAAGAAAGGAAAGTTCTGACCAGATAGATAACTTATTTGGGACCTGGTTCCCTCAACTGCTACAGCTCAAGCAACTAAAACCTGATTGCCTTAAATCAAGAGGCACCAGCACTCCCATGTTCAGAGGTACCTGAATTGTGGTGAACTGGTCTACCAAAGACTATTGAATGCACTGAAAGAGTGAGCATAATGTCTATGGTCTCTATCGCAGCCTCTTCTCCAAAAGGGAAAAAATAAAATAAAGGAATATTGTGTGTACATTTATTTTATACATACCTATATATTTACTTTTCCTGTAGACTGTATACCACCAGTAAGAAAGAGTGTACAAAAGTCTGTTACTTGGTACACTATCCCACCAACAGTATAGCTTTTGCCTGCTTTCTAAAAGGTAAGAAACAATCTAATTTTTATTTATTTGTATGTTCTTGTCTCTACTGAGGAAAGAAGTGTTTCTATGAAAACTGTGCATGATTATCTGTACATCTATTTATATGACGAAACATGTTTTCAAAGATGATCTGTTTGCTAAGCATAGCGCAGACAGCTGCTATGGGTCACATGCTTGGTTTCTTTTCTGGAGAACATGCATGTGGGTGTGTGTACATTTGTCTTTTCTAATCAGGTAGCCAACAGTGGTGGAGTTGGTGTGGGTCATTTGGGCTACTTTAAAATGACTGATGGTGAGAGATTATTTTTAAATGTATGTTGTCTTGTTCTGGTTTTAGAAGGCAATGTGGAAACTTACAGGGAACAAAGTGGGGGGGGCGGTGTTTTACAAGCCTAGCAAAAATATTTGTTCAGCTTTATTTCTAGTAAATATATTCCCAGTAATGTATTCGTTCAAAAAACAATGAATGGCCTTACTATATCAAACCCCAAAAAGTCTCGGTCCCTTCTTCGCAGTAAAGAAATAGAAAAGGCCGTGCTAGATGGGCTTGAAGTGTGTTGAAGATGAACTGTGGCTCATAGCTCTGTCTTAGAGAAACAGAACCAACTTCAGTCATGTCACTGAGCAAGGAAATTTTCAATGAAGGCCATCAGGAATCTATAATGAGTTTTAACATTGGTCAAACCCAGGAATTACCAATAAATACCAAATATATTCAAACAAATAACTAAGGAGAAATGGTGAATGGTGTGATGTGTGAACCAGGCTTGGGAATGAGCAGATGTAAGAATAATCATTGATTCTTCACTGATGTTTATTATTTGAGGCTCTCACTAGAAGGTATATGCTAGGTATGAATTTATTATTATTGTTACTCATTATTATTATTACTACCTTCCTCCTTTAGCCTATACAATAGTATAAAACTGTGGAAAAGAACCCTTGTATTGACAAGCATCCCTATCCAGCTGAATGTCGAAGTATTCCCAACTGTGGGAAAATAGTGGAAAACATGGCATAGAGTTATTAAGATTATGTGGTGGTTGTGAATAAAAGGTTGCCTTTTGATTCCCCTTAAATCTGCTATTGTGCTTAGAAAATAGAAAAACCTATCTGTAGAAAGATTCCAAGAGAGAGTGGAGAGGTCCTGCCATGGGAAGGGGAAATACTGCTTCCTAACCTGGGCTAGTATTCCTCTTTTCTATGTTGTTAGCATGGAACTTCTATCAGATCAATTGCTGTGTGTTTTCTTTAATCCATTTATATTATATTTCCTGTTGATTTTTAGGTAGGTGCCTGCAACTCAGTCTTTCATGTGGGATATACTGTTCACACACTTATGTCCTTTTTCTATATCAACATGATCTGTCCTAGTTTTTAAATAGGGCATTCTTTTCTCCCAGCGAATATATAACGGTATTCCATTGAGATTTCAAGTTTTTGTACTCCAAGGGCTTGTCAAAACACTGCAGCTCATCACTTGAATCATCCTTTTACATGAAACTCTCTGAGAATAAAAGAGAGGGAATTTTCCCTGGGTAAATATGATAGATTTAATCTCAATCCATTAAAAATTCTCTTTAGCTCCATTCTAAGTTGATGCCTTTTGGGTTAAAGGATGCAAGATGAAAATGTTCTAAGTCAATTTTTCAGTTAAAAAATACTTATAGGATGTGCTGTTTCAAAATAACTTTTGGGATCGCTTCTCGGCCTTTTGGCTAAGATCAAGTGCAAAATAACTTTTGGCTAGGATTTTCTTGTTTCAAACATTTTGACTGGGTGCTCTCCTTTTCTGCCAATGGGAAGGTGGCTTTCCAAGTTAATGACAATGATCTTACACTGCTACTAAAAAAATAATTGGGAAGTTGGTCCAAGTTACATTTACTCAGGAGAGTGATTTACCTTGTTCGGGTGACAGTAAGACAGGACAACTCTCCAACAAGGAAGGAAGGCGCGTAAAGTTGTGCGTTCAAATCCACTTCTATGTCGTGTGTAGGCAGACAAAACAGTAATGGGAAATTTGTAGATTCGAGTAAACTTCTGTACTCCTGAGCTGGTAAGAAATTCAGTCTCGGCCACCACGCCCCAACAAAGGTGGAATCTACAAAGCAGACCAAGCGCCTACTCGTACGGGTTGAAGGAAGCAAGTTCAAATTCAGGCAGAACAGACCTAACCTGGTTTGAAAATGCACTCCAGCTCCTGCCTCCGTTGAACAGCTCTGTCTCACAGACACCACAGGCCAGACATCAGCTGAATCAGCACTGCCTGCCGTCTCTTGTCTGAATGTTTGTAGATTTTAAAACTCTGCAGAGGGTTATCAATCTAATGACATTTGTTTTAAAATGCAATTAAGCAACAAAAATACAATCAGTCTAGAGTCATTGCCAGGTCAGCAAATAGGTTGCTTTGTTAGGAGGTAAATTTTCACACTACAGGACAGTCTTCTCATTTTAAAACTTGAACAGTTTCATTCAGCCTCACAAGTAATAGCCCTGAATCTTCTTTTTATAAGGTACGGTCTTCCTAGCAAGCACATTGGTTATAATATTATTGACATTTCACTAATTTATTAAACGGTATTGTAAAAAAAATCAATAATCTCATCTCTTATAATTACTATAATGGCGTTATCTTATATTTTAAAGCTTTGCAGAACTGGGTAAGCCACGTTTTTGTATCATATTGAGACTCCTCCTATCCCTTAACATTCAGTGTGATATTTCTGTGCTAACCGGAAACTCCGTCAATTTAAAATCCATCTTGAAACACTCTGTAAGTATAGCATAGCACGGAATATATGTTACCTGACCCTTGACATAGAATCGCCTTAGAAATAAATGCAGCTATAAATCTTGTTGGCCTATTTCTTTCTACCTAAGAGCTCCGTGAAACACCATTATTTCTCTCATCGGGGTTTGATATCTCAGCATCCTCAAAAAAAACAGTATTTGCCACCTCGGTTCTACAACTTCAGTTATGCTTAGAGAACAGGATGAAAGTTTACATGGCTGGAATTTGCACTCTTTCTTAGCATTAAAGAAACATATGCGTTATACCCCAAAGCCATGACAATTACGTTTTACATTTCATCACAGCACTGTGCCATCTGGGCAGGCTTTATGAACTCTTTCTGAACTTAAGTTGGGTCCATCAAAGACGTGTTTGTCAAGCACCACTCCTTTGGGCCAGCCCTGAACTGACCAGGAATTGGGGACAGAAGTGAACAACACCCACAGGGAGCCCAGATCTTACGGAAGACTCAAAGGAAAGGAATTAGAGTTCAGAGTGACAGGAGTAGGTCTTAGACGAGGTCTGTACCAAGTGCTAGCAAGCTGCAGGTGGACAGCATTACCCAGCAGGTTTTGTTTGAGCTGGTCTTAAAAGATGCAGGGCTCCAGGCAAGCATAAAGGAAAGACACTCAAGGCAGCAAACAAGTATGCACAAAGAGCCAGAAGCACAAAAGGATATGGTGTATGCTGGGATTAGAAAGCAGTTCTGTGAGGCTCAAGTATTGTGTTTTGATGCAGATAGTTGTAGGGAATGACCTGCAAGAAAGTGGCCTCTGTGTAGAAGGACCGAGTCACCTTTATCTTTGTGCCTTTCGCACAGGGTATGGCAAATACTAGGTTCTCAGAAACTGTGCATGAGATGATTGGAGTATATATAATACCTCACATACCAAGGCCTCCTAACCTTACCTAGAACACAGTATATACACATTAAATATTAAGTATTTATTAATAATAAGAAAATACTGCATCTACGGACTACGCAAGTGGAGTTGTAAGTCTTTCAGATAAACCTCTAAAAATTGCGGACTGCCTTGAAAAGGCAATTTTTGACCATGATGTCACAGGTTTCAAAACTATGTTGTGGTTCTTACATAAAACTCTTAAAACTGATGGTCAATGCTACATCTGCACATAGGTAATTAACCAGGGTCTCTTTTGATGAGCTAACCCTGTGTATAAAATCAACAGAGTTTCATGACGATTTCTTTCCTTTTATAGCCTATGGATATTTATTCTATTTGTCTTTCAAAGGACATGTGAACTTCAGAATTACCACTGGAAATGGATCCTGTGCAGGCCTGATTTAAGTGGCTAGAGCTTCTAATTTGGTAAAAACAAAAACATAATCAATTTGGTAGTTTTCTAATTATTAAGTACTTTTTTTTTTTTTTTTTTAAAGAAACTGGCATTTAGAACAGATTTTGTCTTTTGGGCCCCAAGTATCATTTGCATTTAAAAAGAAAACAGTGTGTATCCTAAACCAAACTCAGTTAATCTCTACAATCTTTCTTCTTCCCAATTACTGTGAATGCACATCCTCTCAGGACACAAGTGATGCTGACTCTTATTTCTGCCTCCTAAAGACATGTCTCAGCTTCGCAGAGTTTTTTGGTTTTTTTTTTTTTCTTTTGTTGTTTTTGGCTGTACAATGGAACTTGGATGCATTTTAAATTAACTTTCTCTAGGAATCAAAGGTAATCATTATTTCTCTTTATGATCCACATGAATATTCTCATTTTTTTTTCTTTTCAAGTTTAAGATTAGTTTTGAATGCCGTTATATCTCTGCCTTCTTTCAGAGTTAACCTCCAAGGACCCCAGCTTGCACTAAGAGGATTGAGGAAATTTGTCCACAGACTGTTCTTGCTGAGCTGACTCAAACCCTTTGAAGAACACGATATGAATCAGCAACCCCACTTCCCGTAAGTGTCGGTCCAAGTGTTAGTTATGACCTTGAGGGTGCTGTTGCTTTTCTCTGGCCAAGAATAAGGAAAACTGCACCAAGTTTCTGCTCCGATATTTGAGGTAGCATAAGCTTTATTGCCTCATGGCCTTCTGGGATCCTGGATAAGTCCTGTCCTATGTGATCATCGGTTTCCCCTTGTAGAAGATGGGAGCATGCTTTTCTCTAGGGGATACCATGAAGATGGCCTGGAATCCTATAAATAAAAGCCTTCCTCTACAAAGGCTATGCATATATGAGGTAGCATTGTTAGTCCCTGCCCATCTTTTCGTTTTATTTTAATTGGCTTTGCTTTCTCCTCCTTTTTGTGGTTACATTTTTTGTTTCCATAAACCATCAAAGTTGGGAAAAATGACATCTAGATTGCCAGTGAAGTCAGGCAACCTTTTCTCTAGGTACAACAAGCTCTGTTTCCAAGATGGGTCACTTTGGTCTTTTGATGGGTCAGTGATAGTCTTTCAGCTTGGTGAAATTGACAGGGAAGGCTATCAGTCACTCAGCAAGGCTGCTGTGGGACCGATAGGCTCATACCGCCTGATACATGAACCACTCCGTATGATTAACTTCGACAGGTAACTCCATGCTGGCTCGCAAGCTGAAGAGCATTTTAAGTACAAATAATCATTCTGGGGTATGTCTTGAGTGACAGAATAATGACTGAGTGGAAGAGAGTCCCTTAATCTTTGCTTGTGAAAACACATTTTGTTTCCTTTCAAGGCCAGGATACTACAACAAAATCAATTAACAAAACCCCTCAGAGATCTTTGTTGATACTTTGAAGTTTGGTATTTATCAAGCTTATATCAAATATAGAACTTCCTTGAAGGGCTGGGCTCATTTATCTCAGTCTTCAAAGGACCTCACATGGTGCTTTATAGCAATTTAATAATTAGTAATAATAATACTATCATTTCTGATGAGGATAGTAACTGGACCATATTATCCCTATTGGTACAGACTTACAAAGTGTTCAACCATCCATTGAGACAGGACCTATTGTCCCCACTTAACATATGGAGAAACTGAGGCTCAGAGCAGGGCAGCACAGTGCCCAGTGGCACAGTGCATGTCTGAACACGGGCTTCTGGCCAGAGTCCTGTTTAATCAACATTTCTAAAATTAAATAGGACGGAACACAACACTTCAGTCTACATAATCTATCTCATCAACATTTATTGCTCTCATCAGTTGATTCTAAAAGCCCTCAAGGGCTTCAAGATAGAAAGCATAATGAGTTCAGGGCCACTTTGAAATGAGAAGGGCCCACTTTCGTTTTTTCTTCCTGGACGGTACTGCAAATGATAAGACAATTTGGTTTTTTTACCTATTTTTGGATTCTTTTGGTAGTCTGAAAAATTAAAGACTGTAGTTTTTGCCTCCAAGAACATGGTCTTCCGGAGTTGAAAATGTTAACTCTTGAGAACTCATTGAAATGCACTGAATAACACACTCGAGGCCTAGTGGTCATCCGAGGCTGTGAATGCAGTCTGTATAGAGTTAAAATCCCACGTCATCAGATAATGATGGCTGCAAGCAGACTCCACCTCTGCATTCAGTGCTATGAAAACTTCAGCAAGTGAAATTAAGCTCAGAAAAGGATTTGCTCGCATTAAAAAAATGACACTCCCCTGGCACAAACATGTGGAAAGCTAATTCCCACCGTAGTTTCATCACCTTCTCCTTCTCTGTCTGCTTTTGCCAGAGTGAAGCTCTATAAAGAAACTGGCCACTGGACTCATTATCAACTGTGTTAGCTGAAAATTTGATTAAGCTGGCCTCCCAGGGTTAGCATGAAAAATTCTAGATTTTTATTCTAGGAACTTAATTTCTCTTTTCCTCATTTTGGCCATGTTTGCAAATTTCATTTGCATTTTAATTTGCAGTGGTTTGCCAAAGTCCAGACTAAGACTTTAGCTGTTGTTTCTATTCAGGTGAAAAGTGCAACCACAAGTGGCCATCTGCACGGGCATACAGTCAGGCAATTGTCCAAGGCAAGTATCATTGTTTTGCATTCTTCTAAGTATCCTGAGCAAGCTTTACTATCCAACCCACCAAGGAATGTGATGAAGAGACCCTCTCTAATTTCCAGGACAAGCTTAGCCATCAGTGGTCCTCCTCACATACCAGCAATGTCCTTATCCTCTCAATATTCCAAAATCAGGAGAAATGACACCAAAGGAGACTTTAGACTTTAGCCCATTAGAACCATCTCTAGGGACTTTTTTTTTTTTTTTTTTTTTTTAAAGGAAAGACATCAACACCAGCAAATGGGGAAAGAGATCTCTCAACTGTGACTTACTTTGATGTGACCCTTTCAAAGGCAGTTCGTCCCTGGGTATTGGGTTCTCATTCCATCCTGGGTAAAGTGGCAGGTATGGCAGTATCAGTAGGGGTTCCTACTTGACTCTCCTACAAAGTAAAAGAAAGTGAAATCGGATCAGTGTGTGAGACCCTGCTGTTTCTGCCAAGTGGACAAAATGCTCACCCTTTAAAAAAGGTCATCTGTGCCTCAGTTTCCTCATATGTAAAATATAACCTTTTAGTTTTCATAGTTGTGGAAACTACATAAAAGAGAATAGAGTTTGGGGGCATCTGGGTGGCTCAGTTGGTTAAACATCTGACACTTGATCTCAGCTCAGGTCTTGATCTCAGGGTTGTGAGTTCGAGGCCCTACTTAAAAAAAAAAAAAAAGAAGGAAGGAAGGAAAGAAAGAAAAGAAAAGAGTTTGGCACAATAATTATTCAAATGTTAGCCATCAGTGTTGTTATTAGGTCCCCTAACATTAACTGAATTTTTCTATTTGTGTTTCCTCTAGGAAAGAATTTGGAGATTCCAATCTGATCCTTTTCCATGTGATCTCTTGTACCCATTTTATTTTTGTACCACACATAATAAAGTTTGAGAGTGTCAAGTAATCCATCTGTATCTGAGTTTTGTCTGGAAAGACTTGCAGGATTTTCAGATTGAAATATCAATACATCTCCGGTCTTGTCTTTGACCTGTTTAGTATTGATCATTTCTGGAGCAACGGTGTCTTAAAGCTGAAAGTTCACTGCGCTATCAAGAGAGAACCTGGGAAGCCACATTTAAACACACTTCGCTTCTGTTTAATTTCATAACAAAGCACATATTTCCTTTCCATAAATACATTCAACACGGTCACCACCGTGGCAATGTTACATTAAAATATTACTGTTAGTACTAAGATATTTAAGGAAATACCAAGGATCAATTTAAAAATTCTATTTATGGCAGAAAATCTGCCAAGAAGAAATCTTTTGAAATGAATTTCAGTTTATACTTCAGTCTAATTTATATCTTTTGTTCCCTACCTCTGGTGCTCATCAAAATGTCACGAAATTCCCCAGGGTTCTGACACACATCCAGGTTTGAGAACTTTTTTTTTTTCCCCCTCTTTAAACTCTGCCTGATAACACATAAAATATGGTGTTGATGTGATGGTGATCATTTATACAGCAGAGTGTTTTCCAGAATATTAAAATGACTGATGTAAAAAAAAATACTCAGGTTTGTCACATGCATGTCATCGACCATGTTCCCAGGAAATCATCTCTAGCTGACTGCTAGCACTGTGAGAAGCTATTTCAAGGTATCCTCTAGAGAGAGTCTTCCAGACTGGTGTTACAAACTAAATAAAGATGAAGCCAATTGCTGAGCTCTATTATCAGAGCCGGAAAACATAGCACCATCTTTGTTTAAGGCTGAGTCTCCATGACAACCCCAGATAAGAAGCTGTGTTAGTGTTTCTTGTTCCTGAACAGGGCCACAGGTCATGGCCTTCTGTAGGCACAGTGAGGTAACACATCTTTATGCAACAATTCTAAGCTACTCAGTAGGTCACCTCTGAATTTAATTAGCCCAAAAGTTTTCAAAGAGATGAAATATCTTAAAATTTTCATTGATGCTTTTCTGCCCAAGCAGGTAACAAAAAAGATCAGGATAACCATTGTTTCAATTACCACTGCTGTTAATGAATTCAATGTGACCTTAAAGAGAGGCAGCCTGGTGCACAGGTTAAAAATGAGGGTGCCAAACACTTACTCCTGGACGCCTGATCCAACTGTTCCCTGTGTAGGGGCCTTGCTTACTCTCTGTGCATCAATTTCTTGCCTACAAAAAGGGTGTAATATTAGTTACTACCTCATCAGGTTGTGATTAGGCTTAGTGTATATAATATGCTTAATACACTGGTTGATATATAATATTATACTCCATAATTATGTTACTCCTTTTATGAACATCACCAACTAAGTGGTATCTGATTGGTTCATGTGATAGCCACTAGCCGCGCAGAGCTATGTATGCTAATTAGAATGAAAGAAAATCACTTTGTTCTTCAATTGTACTAGCCACCTTCCAAGTGCTCAGTGGGCACACATAGCTAATGACTCCCATATCAGAGGGCAAAGATACAAAACGCTGCCATCATCATTTAAAGATCTCCCTTGGATAGTGCTCTGGACTGTAGCCCAGAGAAAGTAAAAAGGAGCATAAGAACATCTTTTATAGAAGTGATATCATTAGTTCTTAGCACTTTCCACTGATTGTGAAAATAGTCTCAAGACTCTCTCTGAAAGCATTGGAATCCATTTTTGTGTGGCATCTGGTAAAGAGTGGTTTACACTGTGGAATATACACTAAATACTGTGAAGAAAAACAACAAAATTTCCATAAACGGTTTTCTCTCAGGTCCGAAGGTTCCCCGTTCTTTTATAATGTTCTGTATTTCTTGATTCTCTAGCTGCACATAATTCTTGAAAATCAAGCTCGGTGGCAACTCTGTAGTCATCACATGTTTTAGTGGAGAGGATGATTTTCTTCATCGCCACCCAAATGGAAGCAATGTACATATTCGTTTTGCCACACCAATGTTGCTCCACAGCGGAAATGTCAACTTAAGTATTCAAGGATGTGAGCACAGGCCTTCACCCAATCTCAAATAGCACATTTCCAGACACTTTTCACTTGGGATTATCCAACTTTGCAATTCTGGTGTTGGCTGAAAAATGATTGGTCTTTCCCATCAGAGTCAGAATGACATGGCCTAGGATCAATTTGTCCCACACATTGATACTTGACTTGTTCTATGTGTTGGTTAGTCCTTGGAAACAGTGCCCGGCAGGTGCTTTGCGAATGTGTAAGAATAAGGACAAATTACAAGCAAAAAACGAAGATGTCTATCATTTTCAACAAGCAGACGTTTTATGTGAAGGAGGAACAGTTAGTGATATTATGCGTGTCTAAAGGAGTCTCTGCTATCAGTTTATATTCCAGAGAACTTTTACCACAGAACTATCACAGAAAGCTACGAACAAGAGCCCGTGTAATATACTAAATCCCGGAGCAACTCTAGCAAATGAAGAGAGGCCTCTCCTAGCTTCTCAGATGCTCATTCCAGAACTCAGGATATAAAATGGCTGCATAAGGGAGAGGAAAAACAAAAACTGCCTCTGTTTTTGAACTTTCCAGACAAGCTATATATTGTTTAATGGAAACAAACAAACAAACAACAAACCCACAATTGATTATATTGATTTCTAAATACTGTCTGCAGAACAGTATAATGAGTCAATGTTCCAGAAGTACAGAAAAAGATAAAAAGAAAAATCCACAGAATTTTTTAAAAACTGCATTATCATCAATTAACTGTGACAAGCAACTACCCTTATATAACATTTTATAGTTTTATTTTGCCCTGTGCTTGCACATACAGCATCTATAGACATACAACCTATGGCTCATGGGGGTGAAGGACATCATCCTTGCTACTTTTTACAAGGTAGCTTTGGAAGCCATTCTGACCCCATTTTACATACACCTATCACTCTTTAAAGAGTTGAAATATCTTTAGACTAACAAGTGAGTTTTTAAGCCAGAGCAGAAGGGCCAAAAATCCCTCATTATAAAAGATTCCTTTTTATAGCAGAGTCTGGAAAACAAAACAAAACAACAACAACAAAAGCCTCTCTTTCCTTCCACCTGTAGATGATCATCAGCATTGAGTAGCCACTGTCACCTTTTCTATGGAAAGGTAAACAGCTCAAGCCAGAATCGGAAATAAAGATAGACAGCTATAAAAGTAATGAATTATTAATACCAGATAACAACGTAAGCTGGATATCTCTCTGAGCCTAGGAGGTTGGCAAGGCTAGAGAGGAGTGTATTGTGTCTGATGGGAGGGAAGAGGATTCTGTCTTGCATTTCATTTAGCTTATGCTGAGTGGGTTATAAAGACAATGCATATGTCCCCATTTAAATTCAAGCTTTTTTTTTTTTATAAGCTTCTGAAGCTTACTAAAGAGGTTAAACCAAGTCTGAAAAGAAAGATAAGTTTACTATTTCTTTTGTCTACTAGTCTTCTTGTCAACAGAGCCTGACCCCAAACCAACTGACATGATTTATGGAATATTTACTATTGTTAGGGACTGGACATGTAACGCTCAAATAGAACTAGCTGCAGCTCCCTAGGTCACAACCCAAAGGAGAAGGAAGAACAACTCCTTGTCAGATGTGATTCATGGATGCATTACTAGAAGTATGTCCTGAGGACTGAAAGTAGTCATTTGCTCTCATGGATGGCAAGGGGATATTCTAACTGTGGCTTAAACAATGAACCAACATGGGAAAGGGTGTTCCACGCAGATGGATCATCCTAATTAAAGTCCAAGTATGTGAAATTGTGGCAACAATATTAGTGACAGGGCTGGGTAACAGGTATTGACTACCTCCCATGTAAAAGTCACTATTTCAAGTTCTTAACATGTATTAACTCATTTACTATAATAACCTTATTGTATATGGATCATTAAGCCCACATTACGGATGAGGAAAGTGAAGCACAGCGGTTTTAAGTGACTCTCCCAAAGGCACACAACTGACAGATAGAGGAACTTGAATATATGCTCAGTCATCGGGGCTTAGAGGTCCTGCTTCTGACCACTGTAGTGCCTTCCAGTGCATAGGTACATTGAGGAAGAGCCATTCTCCAGCACAATGAGACCATAAGGCTTCTCAACCATGGCGCTAGTGACATTTGGAGCCAAATAAATCTTTGTTGCGGGGGCCGTTCTTTGTGCTGTAGAATGTTTAGCAGCATCCCTGACCTCTACCCACTAGATGCCAGTAGTTCCATTCTACAGCTGTGCACATCCATCAGAAATGTCTCTACAAATCACCAAATGTTCTCTGAGGGTACCATTTGCCCAGCTGGAAACCACTGGACAAGCATATGACATGTGAAAATGAAGCAAGACAGAAAAATATATTAAAACTGTGACTATCCTCAAATTCTATTCTGAAGGCTATGGGCATGTATCCTTAGAGAGAAAGGCACCATTTTGGGTTTTTAAACTGAAGGGCAGCAGAACAGATAACCTGCAGAAGCCTTACAACAGTAGGTTCTTTGAGATATAATGTACACTCTGAGTTCTCGGCTTAGGAACAGAAGGTTTTCTCTGATTTTATGGACTGTATGTTCAAAATCTTGAAGTTAAAGATACTGAAGGATAATCTGTAAGAACAATCCAAAAGCTGAGGTAACCGTCTCACCCAGTGGTCCCTGGAATGCAGCCAATCCCTAACCTGAAAGCTCAAAACTCAGTTTTATTTCAGGTAGGAAAACTTCTGGATCTGAGGGAAAAAAACTGACCACACAGTCAGTCTTCTTAAGAAGCTCCAGTATCAGATTCTATGTTGTTAAGTGTGAACATAGTTATGTCAACTTCAGAGAGGCCATTTCTACAGCAAGATATACTAGACACTTAGCAACAGTGGAAACAGTGGAAGTATTCTCCCTGCAAGTCTCTAAATGGGCAAAATTTCAGACCTATGGGTATGTGTTCAGAGCAGCTCTTTTATTAGCAGCAAGAAAGATCTATGCACTTTCTAAGTATTCTACAATAAACATGTTATAAAACAAAAGATGGTTCTCAAATGATCTAATTCAGAATTGTGCCTCAGGCAGTGAATAAACACTGGCCTAATTGCATAATTTCATCTGTTCGTCAAACATCAGCTTTCTTTTCTATTCCCCCTTTTGATTCTCAGTGCATTATGTCACTGGGAAGGATTAGAAAGGAATATTTTCTGAGCTTTCTTTACAAGATTGCCATGGCCATCTTGAATCTAGTGCAGCTCTAAGCTTCTAATGAACTTCGGAGTTTCAAAGATGGATTTATCTTAAGAGGTATAACTTGATTGCCTGTGAGAAGTTATCAAATCCTACAGGAAGAAAACAGTGCATCTCTGACAGAAAAAGTCACCCTTAGGGTGAGAGTCATGGACTTCAGAATTAGACATAGTTATACTTTGACAGAAGTATCTTCCCACCCCAGCTGCCATGTCTGTCAACAGAAGGATTTGAGTACCCTTATTAACGAGGCTCTTTTGAAGTTGGGTAAGATGACACAAGCTAAGTTCCCAGGCTGTGGTCTGATCTATGCCCAACATTCAGTAATTAGTATTCCTTCGCATCCAGAACTTAAAACAATCATTTAGGACTTTTGCGAGATCAGATCTATCTTGAAACCTCCTGGAGATTCTTCTTGTGTTCAAATGGGGGAATGACCTGGCTTCAGCAAGAACACATTCCAGCCACTGTCTGACTCTCCCTCAACTCAAGGCAGGAAGCTCCCCTACAGCCCATCTCACCGTGGGCTCAATGCTAGCTGGGAGGGCTAGGAGGCTGGAAACTGGAACCCCAGCATCTCCGAGTCAGCAGTTCTCCTGGGAATAACATCAGACCCTCAGCTTGCATTGTAGTGGGAAAAAGACATAATCGCATTGTCTTCAACAGCTTTGTTTTAAAAGAGGTACTCGAAGAGAAAGTTTAAGTCTAGATCTGGCTTTCAACTAATGATTTGAAATTTTAAACAGCTGTAGTTTTTTGACGCTTCACCATTTGTCTGTGAAGGAGACTGCTAAGCTTTTAGATTCTTCATAAATAGTAAATAGATTTATACATAAATATCCTGTAATATGTGCTTTGTTCCTTTTATTTGGAGGCAAGTTGCAATTTCTCATTTAAACACAATAAATCAATACACAGCAGCCATTGTATGGGAAGAACAACCAACAAGAGGTATAGTTTCTGTACTGATGAAAGGCATGGAAAGACATCAAACCCCAAACATCTGCCAGCCATTGTTGGGAAAAGAGAACACTGAGCAATGCCTTGTGGCATTTTAAGGATGGCAAACATCTGGCATGAATGTAAGTAGTTTTAAGATCTCAGGAAGAAATTCAGATCACAGGATTAGGTGATCAACCCATATCTCATAGGAGACGCCTTCCTTCCCTTCAGAAATGAAAAAAGCATTCTCCAAGAAAGATGTTAACAACAGAAGGCAAACGGCCTGAAAGTGCAATTGATAAATTCCGAAGGGGGCAGGGAAAAAGAAGCATTTTCCCCTTTTCCTCCAGGGAGCAGGAGCACAACATTGTTTAGACTGTTTGGGGACCTCTGATGGAGAGCATGGGGTTGGTGCTGACAACAGCCCAAGACACGCTCAGGACAGTAACACCGAGGGGCTCTGGCAGAGCGACAGATGCGACCTTTGCTAGCATGCTCCCCCCAGCCTTGCCCAGAGGTTGCTTTTGTTCTCAACACTGTTGATTCTCCTTGGCCACTGGAGGCTGGGTCTGGAAGCTTAGACATGTGGTTGCCTTTATGTCAAGCCATCCCTTCTGGCCTTTGTATGAGTTGTAGGAGGAGTCTAATTAAACTGATGGCAGGTTCCTCACTCAGAAAATGCCCTCTCAGCCTCAAATGTGGATGGTCAGTTAACAGGAACTCCCAACAGGAAAGGTTCCTCACTAAAATTTTTTTGGAAACCAAACACTGAGTTAATCAGAACACACTCATGTATTACTCACATGATGAGAGCTGCTAATCACATCTCTAAATGGAAAGTTTCTGACACTAAGGTCTATTAAGTTGGGAGCTGGTTTTTTCCTCCCTGCTGAAATAGCTTCAGTAGATAGTGTGGTTCCTGGTGCACACTAGATGGGCAGTCCAATTTTGAACTAATGCATAAAATACAATGAAAGTTGCAATACATGTATTTCCAAGGAACATTAATTCAACTACATGGATTCTATAGAAGAATAATGTAGGAGGAGAGGTGGAAGAGAAGGAAAGAAAAATTGCTCTCCTTGCTTTTCTTGTTCAGTCTAGAGACGGGTGTCCCCACCTAGGGAGAAGTGAAGTCTCAGCGAAAATGCAGAGAGAATCCAAATAAGTAACTCTGGACTTTTCAGCTTCTGCAGTCCCAGGCCTTAGCAATTAATGAATAATTTAAGACAGTGCTTCTCAAATTTTAATGTCCATGTGATCATCCAAGGATCTCGTTAAAATGCTGGTGTGGACTCTAAAGGTTTCTTAGACTCCTTGTTTCTAACAAACTCCTGGGTGATGCCCATGCCGATGACCTTTGGACCACACTCTGGGTATCATGGATTCAAGGAACTACGCAGGAAAATTTTAACCATGCCTAACTTTTACCAGGCTTGTCGACTTTAAAACCTAACCCCTATAAAAGATGTGCATTGACCAGATGCAAGCATTTTAAACTAACCTCACACAGTCACTGAATTGTTAGTGAACATGAAAACCTGCTATGATTCAACTGACTATTGCTATGTGAAGGTGTTTTAGTCTGTTTTAGGACAAAACATAAAAATATGGCAAGTTATCATCTCACCTGTGAGTCATTTTAGGTTATTCTTGCAAGTACAATGGTTGAAAACACATCAAGTAATAAAAAGTTAAATAGTAAAATATTCAGGCCCTGTTTGCACTGTCATATATACTGATCATAATTACAGACTGCAGATTTTCATCTAATTGCTAACAGTGAGTCGGCTCTTGAATAATTAGGAGGAAGGGGTGTGACTTATGGTTGGAACAGCCTCAGAGTACAAAACACTTGTTTTTCAAATGTCACTATGACATTTCAAAAAAAAAAAAAATTCAAAAGAGAAAGTAATAACAAAAACAGTGCAAATACTCATCCAACACTGAAGTCTAGTGAAAGGGGCCCTGTGCTCACCGACTGAAATAAAGACACTCTGACTCTGTACTTCTTGGCACTGATTGCCCACTGGAGTTACCTGGAGTGCCTTTAACCCTGGGCCTGACCACCCAGCACTCTGTGGAGTTCTATCAGATGGGGTCTAGGAAGCTGTGGTCCAAACAGCTCCCCAGCTGACTCTAATGGCAGCCAGGGCTGAGAACCCTTGATCTATGGCAGAGATTCTCAAATTTGGTCCCAGAACCAGCAGGATCAGCATCACCTGAGAATTTATTAAAAATGCAGATTCTTGTAGCCCCATGCCCACCCCTGATGGGCTGAATCAGAAACTCTGGGATCAGGGTCTATCAATGCATGTTTTAACAAGCCCTCTAGGTGAGTCTGATGCATGCTACTGGAAGTTCTTTTCTGAGAAGGGGGTAAGTCCTTGCCAATGTTCTTACCCAAGAGAGCCTTGTGAGGGACCACTGAAAGAGATCATGCTGAGACTTCTCCTTTGGATGGCCTCCAACCTGGGCTGTAATGTTTATTCTAGAGTGGGTTCTGCTACTTTCAGTCTGGGAGTCTCAGCAATGGAAAGAAACTTAATGTCATTTAATTAAAGGTCTAATTGCCACTATGCCTTTTAAAAAATAAGATCATGTATAATATGCTCAAATACCTCTAGTGATAGGAACTACCACATGGCCCAATCTTTGCCCCCCTTCAGATGCTTACTAGGTACATAGTCTAAGTATTTTTAAAGATGATTCATTTATGTGTGACAGTGACCCTTGGGATGGATCCCATAATCTGCACAAACTGAGGCTTAGAGAAGTTTCACAGTTGGGCAAGGTCAGTTTCTTACTAAATTTATACCAAGTTCTTTGCCTTGAGGCAGTATAGAGAATTCATTTTCAGAAATGATAATCAATAATCTGTTAAGAAAACTGAACTGTCATTTTACATTCCCTTATCTCTAAAATAAATATTCCTTGTTCCTCATAGCCAGTACCTAGCCCCTTCATCATCCCTGCTGGGTCCTATTGATCAGCACACTCCATAACAAGACTGTTAATAGGCTGTTTATGCGTTCCATCTATCCATCGGAACAGTGTTTGTTCATGTCTTGGCACATGTGAAAATGATAATACTGGTAAGGCATACTTGGCAAACGAGAGGATTTGGGGTAGTGTGGGGGAAATCTATGCAAGACTTGCTGAAAAAAAAATTGCATGTTATTTATAAGGATATTACCAAATAATTAAAAATTTTATAGAAGAGACTGAATTTGTATCTAACTTCAAAACCTAGTATTTTCATTTTTTTTCATAACTTGGACTTAATTCCGTGAACAGGTATTTCCTATCTACTTACATGCATGAAGTGGGTATCCCTGGTTGAGACTGTTTGATGATGATCTCTTCAAATTCTTGATAGAGAACATAAATGAAAAACTTTGTGTAAGTAGGTGATACAAAGTTTGACAGCTTTTTTTATAATAATTCAAAAATGCATAGCATTTGGGTTTATATTTCAAGAGTCCAGTAGCTTCTCCTTTATTGAAAAAAAAAGAGTAGTATTAAAATGTCCTCTGACAATGTGAATGGATTTTGAATACAGTGCAAGCTTTTTCTTGCAAGTGTTTTACATAATGATGATGCTTTAGTTTGCTGATACACATGTGCTATTAGAGCAGTTATCATGCAGCTGAGACAGTTTGCCACTAAAAGGGTGCCTCAGTTACAAATGGATAAAAGTATCCACTATTTATGTGAACGCAAACATACGGGGTCACCAGTTGGATATGGACTTGCCAGGAGGCCCACTCAGCCATCTTGCTCTCCCCAACTGCCTGGCTTTCTGAGCACATGAGTGAAGTCTTCTTAAAGCTCATGGGGCTCTTTGTCCACCATGGGAGTGGCACACACTATACTGAATCTTATATCCAAGTTGGGAGAGCACCTAATTGCCCATGCACCAGAGAAGAATGACAAGGGCTGGACTGCATTCATTGTGCTCTTCACCTGTAGAAACAGTCAGACAAGTCACCAGTTCCTTCATGTTTAAGAAGCTTTCAAGAGAGCCCTAGATCCCAGAAAATGCTCCTGATGGCTACACAATACTGACATGATTGTCCCAAGCTTTAAATAGCTGCCCCAAGGGGCGCCTGGGTGGCTCAGTGGGTTAAAGCCTCTGCCTTCGGCTCAGGTCGTGATCCCAGGGTCCTGGGATCGAGCCCCTCATCGGGCTCTCTGAGCAGCAGGGAGCCTGCTTCCTCCTCTCTCTCTCTCTCTGCCTGCCTCTCTGCCTATTTGTGATCTCTATCTGTCAAATAAAGTAAATAAAATCTTTAAAAAAAAAAAAAAAAGCTGCCCCAAGGTCTAAAGGGATCAGTATCTTACAACACTCTGCATTCCTGAAGCCCATGATGGCAACAGGATGGCCAGTTATCATACCCATGCCATTATTTTGGACATCAAAGGCACTTTTCTGAATAGTGGCTTAGGACAAATACCCTAGGGAAAAACATCTGCAAGCACCTCCTGGATGCAAATGATGATCCTGAGTGGCTATATATTTGTTCTGCAGTCACTCATTCCAACCAATATTCAGTCCCAAGGGGACAGCTGCCAGCATCCTGCCTGACAAGTGTTTTCTGAACAGAGTCCAGTCTGAAGCCCACCTACACCAAAATGATCAGGGGCTCCTGGCAAAAGTGCAATACCATGGATACCCCCCAAATTCAAAGAACTCAGTCTACTAGAGACACAGATTATAAAGTAGTAGATAACAGAAAACACTCTGAACAAGAATTATAGGGAGCTATGAAACTTAACTATGGAGACCTAGAGTAGCTTTCTAAAGAAAGGTTTGCTTAAAAGGTGTGTGGACATTAGCAAGCAAAAAGTGGTAGGCAAACCACCTAGGCAAAGGCATGTTCAAAGGCCCTGTTACAGATGCATGGAAAAGAGAAAATGTTGAGCAAAGGCCAGTGTGACCAGAGGCAAGAGAACCAGGGGAAATATGGTTCAAGAGAGACAGAAAAGCAAGTGTCAAGTCCCACAGATATTTTTAGAACAAATGAGACATTTTATCTTTGTTCTAAAAGCAGAAGGAAGCCATTTAAGAGTTTCAAGCAAAAGAGGTGAGAAAATAAGGAACATGATCTGATTTACATTTTTAGAAGAAATCACTCCAGCAGCTGGGTAGAGGAATGGCTGTATGTAAACATCCAGAATTCAGCTTGAAGATATTTATTAGTTGAGGTGATAATGTTGACTTTGACTTCATAGGGGGTAGTAGAGGCAGAGAGAACTGGAAGGGATAAATTATGTCAGAGGTAAAAGCAGCAGGATCTGGTAATGATTTGGTTCTCCACCCTTAAGAAAATTCTGTGACTTGGATGGCAGTTCTTGCCTACGTACTCGCTGACTTCTGTGTCTCCAGATGGGGAAAAACAAAGTAGGTTGGTTAATCTTTACAGAGCTGTTTTACTAAAATTCAGTTGATTTTATTCTTGTTCATTTATCTGTACTATGAAGCAAAGGACAATTTCTCCAATGCACAAAGCCAATTAATTTTGAGAGCTTTAAGAAGAGATCTCTGTGTCCATATATATTATATTCATAACCCCATGCAGGAAGTCAAAGTAGTTTATATGTGTGATGAGCTTAGGTCATCATAAAATCGTCCCAGTTATGACACCAACTGCAAGCATAGAGAGTTCCCAAAACCACCCTTGGATTTGATACTTTGCTAGAAAGATTCACTGAAAGCTGTTATACTGAAAGTTTATCAAAGGGAAAGGATACAGATTAAAGTTGGCCAGGAAAAGAGGTACGTAAGACAGTGTCCAGGAGAAGGACTCACACTTGAGCTTTCATTGTCCTTTCCCCATGGAGCCAACATGCATTCCTTTTCTGCCAAGGTCAAATTCCACCTTGTCCAGAACTAGCTTTGTATCTGTTAGAAAGCTTCTTCTAAAGATTTCTCTATCTGTTCTTCCTTATTGCCCTCACAATCTACTCCCCTGTGGTCAACTTAAGGGAAAATGCATTTTTTTTTTAACATCACCTAAAAGGGAAGTTGGCCCCCATTTCAACATTTTAATCTTTCTCCAAATTCTGAGTTTCTTGGTTGAGTCATTTCTGGCTGAGTCAGTTAATGAGCCGGATCCTAATAACTTCCCTTCTTATATTTGAGGAAACCCCCATGAGGAAAGGGAGAGGCAGGCCAGTTTCTTCGCCGGCACACCTACATATACTTTGCCATTCAATAAAATCAAGCAGTTTCCATGGAGGTAACACTTGACATAATGCGTAAACGATGGTACTATGCACTATGTTAAGTTAGCCCCACGTTAAGTTGGCATCGTTGCTGATATTCCATCTATTTTTTTTTTAATTGAAGCCATCTATTTTAAAAGAAGATGAAAATATTACTTACAAGATACCAGCAGATGGTAGAAGCATCATGGTCACCAGAAATTTCCAAAATCACTTAGGCCAGATGCTTCAAAAGCATTCCCAGGAACTAATTTGATATTTGCTTTTTCTGTTGCAGAAATTCTGGGTCCCCTTTATCTTTTCTATTCCCCATGGGCTCTCTCCAAGACAGACCCATTGTAAGTGGCTTCTGACAGTGGCTCCTGTGCTATATGTTCCTGGTTTGGCTCTCTTGCCATTTAACTTTATTCTTTGCAAAATATGGTCTTTGTAGCACTGCAATAAGACATGGTCACTATAAAGGTTTTAATTTTCCTGATTTTCCACGCTCTGTAAAGCAAGCTTGTTATTGACTTCCAAATTCAGAAAGTGGAAGTTTGGGGGATGTATCAAATTGGGAATCTCAGGGAGCACTTGTCTTGGCTAATTTCACATAATTATAGGATTTTACAGGACATTAACAAGTCTCTTCTGTCATTTTATTTCCCTCACCAAGTCTCTTTTAATTTTACTTTTTATCTTCAATCCTAACAACACATATCTAGTTTTTGTTTCAGTGCATTTTGGTTTCTTCACTTTTCAACGCATTCTGGTATATTGTTATCCAGAAGGAGGACTAGTTTCTTTTTTTTTTCCCCCTGAGTGAATTGTTTTAAGGTTGATGCACAGAAAGCAGCGAACCAATACCACAGAGAGTAAACAAATATGGTAAAAAGTGGAAAAGGTGGTAGAAAGGATGACTGTGTGGAAAACACAGAGTGCTAGAGGGGCAGAGAAGAGAAAGAGACCTAATTCTGCCTGAAGTAGTCAGAGAAGGCTTCCTGGGGGGAGGTGACAGCAATTTGCATCTCACAGGCTGAGAGGCATTAACATGGTAGAAGTACAGAGTCTATTAGATAAGAGGGAGGGAAGGAGCTAAGCACAATACATTTATGTTTATAGATACAGGAACAGGTACTTTTAGAGTATGGAGACCTAGCCTAAACTTTCAGTCATAGGAGCAAAGGCATTTGCCTGGAAGAAGGACAGACAAGATCGGGATGGAGACTCTGTCAGTAATGGAGGTTAGAAACCATTCCTTTTTGATAGCATGATGCCTGACATCCTGTGGTTGGCTAGATCTCCCAGCTCACTCGGTAACCTGGTATGGATCTAAAAAATTACCCGAGGCCAGGTCTGAGTTAGTTTGGAGTCAGGTGTGAGTGAGCTTGGACTTCTTTTCTCATTTAAAAAAAAAAAATATATATATATATATATGTGTGTGTGTGTGTGTGTGTGTGTGTGTGTGTATGTATATATATAGTTATATATGTATATATATTAATATAAAATATAAATATCACACATCAATATATAAAATTATATCTAATTTGAAAATCATATGCACGTACATGTATTCAGTCTACAAATGGTGTTCTAAAAATGGCACAGGGACACCAGGAAGTGGCCCAGAGGGTCGGGGGTGGGAGTGGCCATGTGGGCTCAAGCAGAGCAGCCTCTCCATCATCTGGCATCTATCTTGGCTTCCCAAGCAGTATTCATTCTAGTTAGAGTTCCAAACAAGTCTGAAAACTAATTTCAACAAACACCTCAGTATTTCTCCAATTCTTTGCATTGGTCTGGAGAAACTTAGGTGAAGGGCATTTCCCCATGATTTCTGAGCCCCCTTTTCTCCATAACAGGGAACTGGCATCCACAAAGGACAGTAAGTGTGTCAATGCAGGTGGGCCGTCAGACCGTCCTGGGTCCTACTTTCATTCTCCATATGCCACTTTAGGAGGCACATTGGCTGTTCCTCCACTTCCACTTAACTTGGCTCCCTCTTTCCCCTGTTACCTGTAGATGTTCTAAGAACTCAGGCCCTGGGATAGGACCCCTGGCATCTAATTGCTGACCCACTCCACTGTAGTATAAGAATTATACTATTGCATCCATTCTAACTTGGGTTTACATTTTTAAAAGAGGTTCAGTGTATCTCCTCATAAGATTTATTAAATATTCATAATCAACCTCATTATCTGGGTAAAAGAATACATGATGCCAAAGTTTTGAAGCTATTCTCATTTGGAAAAAAAAAATATATATATATATATACAACTCTCCAACTTGAAAGCCCCACAGGACCCATTTTTGCTGCAGCAAAAGGTTTTACAGAAACTGTACCCCTGTCACTCACACACACAGTAATCGCTAGAGATTACCAGTCATTTTCATTATAGGTAATTTCAGGGTGTGTTATTTTGCCTTGTCACTCACATTCCTGGGACCTTGCCAGAAGGTGTCACAAGGAGTAAATCAGGAAGCCGGCCAGAGTCCCAGCCCCATAAGATTAAACCCAAGGCTTCACTGAATATAGCAGGCCAGAGGGCATCTATCTAAGTATTGACAAGGTGGGGGAAAGGCAGGACATTGGTCCTGCCTAGGTGAGCAACACATACCAGGAGATGCTCAGCGCTTGCCTTCACTTGTCTCAGCTTCTGCCACACTCCAGAATCTGTTTGTCCAGACTCATCAACATGGGGGACAAAGACCCTGAAAGATCTTGCCCCAGTTTTATCGCTCCAAACCCCCAGTGTCATAATCTACCCCCACATTCATGCTGAACATTTCGTATCTCAAAAGTCCCAGTCTCTCTCCAAAAACCTTTCTCCCTCTTCCCTTATCTCAACATCAACCTTAGCTCGAGTACTCTACTGATCCTCACCCTTCCCGAGAGTTTCTCTAAGACTGGAATGCCCCTCCTGAATACCCATTGCCCTATACAGAACCCTTTCACACTTTTATGTCATTGCCCAGTTTCATTCACTCACACGGCCCTTCTTGGTGAACAATTCCTAAGTATCAAGCACAACAGTATCCATGATAAATTCTTACCCATGCAGAGCTTACATTTCAGTGGAAAAGAAAGGCAAGAAAAGGTTATGTTTACAGAAAATCATCATGGTGGTGTAGAGATAGAGGGTTGCTATTTTAGATAAAAATATCCCTGAGGAGGTGACATGGAGGTGGGGCTAAATGATGACAAGTCATAAGCCACATCTCTGGGAAGACATGCAAGACAGAAAGACAGAAATGATACACTGTGCATATAGCAAGTACAAAGGCCCTGAGGTAGAGGCAAATTTGGCACACACCAGAATGGCAAGAAGGGTAGTATAATACTGAGCAGGGGAGTGAAAGGGAATGAGGTCAGAGCTGCAGGTAGGAACAGGGCACATTATGGCTCTAAGTCTCTAAGGGTATCACCAACCATGTGATGTTAACTAAACTACCTCTGACTTGCCATTCAGAATAAGATTTCTCAAAAACAGGATGTCTCAAAGACACAGAAGACATTCGGGAAACATTCTGCTCAATTGCTAAAGGGACAACACCCCCTTCCCAGAGTTCTCTTGACACCTCACCTGTGTGTCACATATTAGAGGTCATCATTACCCTCACAGGTGACTATGAAATTTCACTGCTTTTCAATGATCAACTCCATCTAAAGGACTATGACTGTTAAAAGCATAAACTGACAAGTCACTCTCAGGCTTTTAAATATTTTATTAAAACAGTGAGAAAAAACAGTCTATGTACTTCCTGCTCTTTCTTCACCTTCTTCGGTTACATAACTGAACAACTAAACTCAGGAGACTATACCTCATCCATAGCTCCTCTGCCTCCAATTTACAGGCTCTCCAGGAAAGCCTCAATCTCCCCAAGTAGTGCAGGCCTTCTTGGCCATCACACTAGGGACAGGCGATGGCAGCACCAGACAGATGGGACTCTGGGCTCCACCTTTTATAATCTGGGTGGCTTTGGGTAAGTTAAGCTCTCTAGACCTTAAGTTTCACATCTATAATATGAAAACAATGAAAGATATTTTTCTTATAGATTATTCTATGTGTTTACGTGTGTGTGTGTGTGTGTGTGTGTGTGTGTGTGTGCATTATCTGAATACTATTTACACAGTATTTAAACTTGATACCATTTATTTATTGGATACATACCATTTATTGGATACATTATGCTGGTCCTCCAAGTAAGTTACCCCTTGGGCTGAACTCTGCATAAAGGTCTATTTTGTTAGGACAGAACAGTCTCCCTCTCCCCTTCTCTCCCTCATCCTTCTTTCTTTGTCCCTCCCTCACCAAAACCCTATTTCCATAAGGTCATATTCACAGTGCCTCGAGTTAAGACTTCAATATATCTTTGGCAGTTTAACCCTAACATGTCCCCTATGGAACTCCAAGTGGTTATAGGACTAAAAGTTCAAAGCTCGGGAGCATTTAAAAGTGTGATTTCTAAATAATAATGATAATAATATTATTAAATTTTTAAAAAGCCGGAGTTCCACTTCTACTTCTGATTACCACCGTGACATTGAATAAATTACCTTAATTGTTGTTTTCTTATATGTGTAATAGGACAAATAATACCTGGCTCAGAGAATAGTGCAGGCATTAGTGCCAAGTAAAGTTCTTTGAACACTGCGTGTGAAAGGATGGTGATGATTACAACTGTTAAATAAAGGAAGCTGTCAACATGGAGTCTGTCCCTTGGCTGCGTGGGGAGCACCAGCCATGGATGCTAATCCCCCGGCGGTGGTGTGAGTTAGCCTTTCACCAGCCTGACCCGGTGCCTGGCTCCTGGGAAGCAAACTGAGAACTTGGTGAAGAAGCCTGTCCGGACAAACAGAAGGACAGTTCTAAAAACCATTCCCAATGTCTCCGTTTTTTTCCCTGGAATTAGGCAGAGGGGCCTCTGTTGTCAGTTCCGTGACACAGAACTGGAAGGCAGGGAAGCCAGTCTCCGCTCAGCGTGCGCATCCGAGTTTCTGAGTCCTGCTTCCACGAGCATGTGTTGCCAACCTTACTTAGTGAATGAAGCCAGAATGCGAAACAAAACACACAACTGAACGGTGTCATTCAGAAGGCTTGGAATTATTTTGAATGCTTTAGTATACAAAGCAGACTTGGCGAGAAGATGTTTGCACAGGCCATCTTTAAATATACGTAGCAAAGAACAGAAAACGGAGGCAACCATTTCAGTTGTCTTGAACTGAAGAACGAACTCCAATCCAGGTCTATTTCAGTTATCTCAACTTTTATACCTTGATGAGCCTTGGAAAAAGTGCCAGCACTCCTTTTAATTGTGCGTGCCAACACGTCCAGGAGTGATAAACAGAACACGACAGGGATGTACATTTCTAGAAACGCCCCCAATGCCTTGCTCTACTCAGTGTTTGGTGTGTGAGCCAGCAACAGCAGCATCACCGGGAGCTTGTTAGAAATGCATCAACTTTGGCTCCATCCCAGGTTAAGTGACTCAGAATCTACATTAAAACAAGATCGGCAGGTGATTCAGAGGCACGTCATAGGCTGAAAATTGCTTTTCGGTAGCAGTCTGCTCTCCTAGCCTGCCTCATGCTGATTCTTGTGTGTGTGTATCTACTCAGCAGCCCGGTTGTACCAGCCAAGGGCCACAAACACACACTTCTCCCCGTGAAACTCCTCTACTGAAGAACTAGCTGGACTGTGAGAAGCTATACCTCAGTCCATCTCTTCCTAAATCCAAAAGAGACACCGGCACAAGCCGCAGCGAACATTGCTCGTTGGTGGCAGTGGTGACGAAGAGCGTTGGAACTGAAGCATGGCTTTGTTCCTCCCATGAAGGTCTGCAGGTGGAAAATGCTCAATCAGCCTTGATCTCAGGCCAGTGGCAAATCAAGAGCCACCCAGCTAGTGGCTTCTCTTCCCAGCCAAACAGTGGTTGAACCTAGGCTTCTCCTTCCCCAAAACGTGGCATCCAAGGCTCTCCCTGGACAACAAACATGGGTTTCAATTTCAGAGAGAAATGTCCATTTCTTTTATCTTCTGCTTCTATGGGCTTTGAGTATTGAGTATTGAAGGGCCGACGGGGAATTTTGCAGCCCTAGCTACCAATATCTAAGTCAAGTTTGAACTGGTTATTCAAGGGTCAAAGTGCTTTGCACCCACTCCATTGAGACTGGACACCTATTCCATTGATCAGGCTGATATTCTGCTGTAGAACTTTAAATGAACACCATGACAAACACAGGTAAACTAAGAATTAAAGACAGTCTGATTTCCAACATGCTGGCCCCTTGCTCCACTCTGCTGGGGGAGGGGTGAACATGCTTAATCACAACTGGTTTATGGTAAGTAAATGGATGTCAAATATAGTCCCTCCCCAAATGCAGTATTTTGAACTTCCTAGGGACTGTGTTATTAGAAAATGTACATTCAGTATTTAAACCCTGACAGCTAGCGGAGGCATTCATCATTGATTGCAACTCCTACTATCCATCTATTACTGACTGTGACTTTAAGCACTAGATGGGCTTTTCATTTGTTTTGTTTTGTTGTCCATCCTCAAGTTCTGATCCTGTAGTTTTCTTACTGACCTATACAATCTTTTTCGAAAAAAAAAAAATAGTTAGCAAATATAAACCTCTTTATAAGGAGATTGTTTCTTTAAAAATAAATTTCCTTGCAAACTAAAATGAACAGTCCATTACAACAAATTTATGTGTAAGGGGATGAGCAAAATATCACCTACCCTTCCTTTGGAATTTTTTGAGGAATGAGTAAGGAATTCTGGATACAAATAAAATGCTTCAGCTGTAAGTGTTGCTTATGACCCAATTGCTCTGTGTAAACAGAGCAGTAAACCGTTCCTTAGGTGTAAGAGTCTCAAGGAGAGCCATTATGTAATTTACTAGAGTAGCTAAGCATCTGTATCTATTGAGTGATTACAGCACATCAAATATAATCAATATCCATTTCTAAGGAGGCATCTTCAGGGTCTCAGAGCCTGATATACCACACATTCAATGTCAGTACTACTTGTACTCAGAGATGGTCTTATGTGCTCTTGAACTCTGGGGACTGTAACAAGAAAATACTATTTGCTCTGTAGGGATAATGACCTAGTTGACCATAATTAAATAAGAATGATGAAAGATCACTGCCAGGCCATGAAATCTTTTAGAGCAAGGAGAATATTTTCTTTGTTTCAGAATTAAAATGAGGTGATGGCTAGTGAGAGAGAAGGAGACATCACAATGATCATCTAGGCTCCCTGCAAGGTCCCTAAGGGAAATATGTTTGTATAGTTTATCGAAACAGCAGGAAAACAGAATTATTTACTCTTAGCTGGATTTTTATCACCAACCCATATGTTATAGCTGATGTAAAAGCCCATGGGATTTTTTTTTTTCCAAAGCTAGGGGTGAAGAAAACACAAGGAAATGAGGTATTTTTCCTGAGACCTATGATAGAACTGGCTCTCTTATCCTCCCTGGGCAGCAGCCCTTGGTCCAAATTTTCTGGATGACATGAAAGAAGAGTAAGAGAAGCCAGAGACAGAGGAAGAGCATTCTGGGCCCTTGGGAAGAGGAAAATACAAACTGCCACATTCCCAGAGCATGATGATCTTTCTGATAACTTCTGGAAACTCCACCTTAGGTCTGTGATTCTGGGCAATGTTGAGAAATAGTACACATCTTTATTAGGATGTGGGGTACACTGAGGTGGGGTGGAGAGGAGCCTAGAAATACACTCCCAGAATATCAGACCCAACAGCTAGACGTTCAGTGTATGTTTCCTGTTGAATCTGAATAAAATCCAAGCAGTTCTAACAACACACAGCTCTCAGAGCACCTGTTTCTGTAGGAAGGATGCTTAAGAGGCACTCTTCAGCTGCCCAAGGCAGAACAGTCAATACCACACTGTGGCATAATTTACAAAATGAAACGCCATGCATGCCAAGGTTGGGAATATAAGAACATCCTACAACTAAAAGGTCCAGTCCCTTAATAAGCAGACCTGGATTCTGCAATCCCTTATGACTCCAAAATAAGCTTATAAAAGAATTCATCACACAATGCCTATTAAGTGGGTGGCTCATCTCTTGTAATTAAAATAGTTTATTTCTTTTTTTATTATTATTATGTTCAGTTAGCCACTGTGTAATGTGTGCCTATACCATGCCTGCAACTGTTTCTCTGACAAAAAGAAAGCAATAAAAGAGACAGAAGGGAACAAAGGAATACTCAGCAGGCCTGATGACATCATAGCAAGTGCATAGTCAATGTTTAGTAAGTACTTTACCGACATAATCCTTGGAACCATGCAGTGAATAGGTTCTATCATCATTATTGAAGAGTTAAGTAACTGAAGCACAGAGAATTTAATCAGCCTGCCCAAGGTCACACAGTAAGTGGCAGAACAGATTCAGACTCCCACAGCCTGGCTCCAGAGACTCACTCATACTCTACTCATACAGATTCTACATATACACAGAGAAGTAAGACAGAGCTTAAAGGTCACAAATTCAGCCTTCCTCCTTTTAAAAAATCATTTGTTTCTCTTTTATTCCTTCTTCATCTCCCACGACATTGTGTGTGAGTGTCTCCTGTCCTCCTTTGCTCATTTCTGCTACTCCTGCAAAAGAGAACACAGGACCTCAGCAGCCCTTCCCCAGTACCCCGTCATAGTGGCCTTCCTCCTCTCTGATCCCTGATAGTATCCTCTCTTGCACCACTAGGCTCTTCCCTTCCAAGGAGCCCATCACATGCCCTCTGCACAAGAGCATCTGAGAAAACCTGTGCCTGGTTCAAGGGTCTGGAGCTTTGGCCAATACAGAGCTTTCTAACACACTAGAGGGTGTTTTCCTAGTTCAGAGACACATGAGATGGACATTTGCATTCTGCTCCTGGCACACAAGCTGTCTCCTTCTTGGGATACATTCTAAAATGACTGCTCCTTTAGCCAGAAATTTCCCACACTCATTGCACCACAACCCAAGGGGCGGGATACATTTATTGCCCTCATTTTCATTTCTTTTGCCTACAGAGAAAATAATAGTTTTCAAGATTAGGGTCTGTAAATTGACCATTATCCAATTCCATTTCCAGCAAAAGTGATACCAATGCTCAGTACTTTACATGTCAACATCTCAAAGCCTAGGGCATATATTAAGAAGTAGAAACATCTGTAGGCTTTTATAAAAAAGGAAATATATGGCATGGAAAGAACAGGGATTGCCAGAATTTGCTCAGAGTACCACAGAGGATGCAGAAATGGAATGACATTAATGGCCCCAGTCCAACTTGGATACATAATATAGTTCATATGGACATCCTAATCCTGTGGATTGAATGATGCTGCTGCTTTATTTTATTTTTATGGTTGGCTCTGCTACAAAAATTGATATTTGGGATGTATTTAGAGGATATCTAAACAGCTGGTTGAAAAGTAAGTAGATTCACTCAAACTAATTCCAGTAACACTAATTAAGTAGTGAGCAGGGAAATCCGGTCCTCGAGGTTTGCTGAATTTTCTGGTTGACTTGGGGTTACCAGACAACATGTCTTTGTTTCATCTTTACAGTTGAAATTTTTATTTTCAAAACTATAGTGCTCTGTTTACTTGGTGAAGCACACTGAGCATTATTTCATCTTCTCTTGTCATGTGGGAGTTCTGAAATGGCCTTGGGTTCATTTTTCTGACTATTGGCATTAACTGTAAAAAGACTTGCAGGTGTGGAAGTCTAGAATGTGGGATATCTTCCTGGGATTGTCTTAATTTCCAAAAAATGGATTATTCTTTTCCATTCTCCTTCAAAGCAGTGTCTTTCACCACATGTAAAAATGGATGATTTAAAGATGGGTCAATTTGAGTTTTTATTTTGAAATCACCCAAAAAAAATGGACAGAAAATACTCTAAAACTTTGATCTTAAAAAAAAAAAAATCAAAATCAAACTAATTTCTTTGCAGTAGACAGAGGCAAAGCACAGCTCTCTTGCTTGACTGTAGTTTTGAAAAGGTGAAATCATGTTGACTAGAAAATTATATTAGCAGTTATGGAGAATCTGGAAACTGCTGGTGCCTTTTTTTCTCCCTCAGAGACCAAGAAGAGTCAGGCATTCAGCCATAGTATTTTCTCGCAATATATGTTTCAATTTATCACCTGTTTTGGTCTTTAGAGAGCAATGGATATATTGCCCAAATGCAGAAATTACAGCAGGTTAAATGGAAACCTCGATTCAAGTACAAGTGCCCAAGATAAATCATAGTTTTGTCCCCCCCCCAAAAAAAACGGATACATCTTTGTTCCTGGACACCTGTTAACAGCCTGTAGCTCATCAGGTATAATGGTCCATCAGCAACAGGAGGGAAGGGGCTTCAGTGCTAGACAGAAAAGAGATTCTTTTTCCAGGTATGAGCTTTTTCAGAGACAAGAAGAAAAAGGAGAGTATATGCGACAGCAAATTCTACCCAGGGTGCTTACTACGGATGGAAATCTGCTCTCAGTTTTTCATAGTCCACTGCTACATTTTATTAGTCCTCAGTGTGGCACCCCAGTATGCTAGAGCATGTCAGCAGAATGGACCTACATGTTGTCACACCCTCCTCCTTCACTTTCTCCACTCTCCTGATGTGCAATAATTCCTTTTTCTAAGATGAAGTAGATGAGCAAGACCAAAGTTTCCTACATAAAGAAGAGATTCACCGTGGGTCAGACATGAGTTCTCAGGTTGGGTGACCTAGCTCTATTAGCTCAGTGGTCTTGGGAGTTAGATTTAAGCTCTCTGTGCCTCTCTTTTTCCATCTGCAACATGGGGAGAATGAAAGCATCTTCACAGATCACTGGTGAAAATGATCAGTCTAAAATGCTTGGTGTCATTTCCTGGCATCAGAAGCACACTATAAATGTCAACCATTATCATTATTAAGCAAATTCTCTTTAATCAGCATTTCAAATTGTTCCCTCACTTTGCAGTTTCTAGCAGCACGTGAGACAGGCTCATTCTTTACTCCCTCCTCGGTACATTATTCTTACAATTGACAAAAGAATCTTCATAACATCATATGGGGGTGGAAGGTAACCAAAAAGAAGGCCTTGGAACAAGGCAGCGCTAAAAGGAGTAGAGGACAATTATCTCAAGCCTCCCGAAAAGCTCAGACCTGAGAAAATGGCATAATGAAAGGTAGCCAACAAAGAGAGAGAATGATTAATTTAGACACCAGGGAATTGGGGATTGAAGCAGCTTACCGAAAGCATCCCAGGAGTAGGACTGGAAATGGAAATGAAAAAAGTCAGGCATCTACTCACACAGAAGAACTAGAGAGGATACCTGAGCAAGGACCACTGGCCAAGCCAACAGTCTGGACATCCTATTTGGGAGGATGTCATTGACATCTGTTCCAGAAAATAATTCCCTGAGGAGAAGGTCATGTAAAACTGACAGATGGCAATGACTGACTTTGGAGCAGCAGTCTTTGGTGGCAATTTTGCTATTGTTGGCAACCTTGTTGTGTGCATGATTCACGTAGGTTTTCTGCCAGGTTGGAAGTTCTTTGAGGGTTAGGGTTATACCTCATATGTTTGTACACCTGCACCAGCCCTAGAATCTGGAATGGAAGACGGCTCATGTTAGGGACTTGGTAAGTCTTTATTGACTGTTCTACCCCTCCCAGTGGGGCAGGTAGTTGTGAGATGGAATGGTGTGTGCATTATGACAGTTTGAGGTGACATAACCCTGGGGAATGTAACTATCTTAGAGAATAGTAATTATTTGGAAGTATTCATCAAAACAAAAGAGTGCTATTCTCTGTAGCAACACAATAACCCATATTTTTAAGGTGGCCCTGATATTAAGAATTTTCTTAATTAAGTTAAATTTATTTAAAATATTTAAATATTCCTTTAACCAAAATTGTTTCTTTAGCCAAACTCCATTGACTAAATTAAAATTAAAGTATTTGTTTAGCCAAGCTCTCTTATCTAGAGACCACTCTTATTTTCTGAAGTGATACCAAAATCTACCTTTTAACTATGCACCTCTATTTTCTTTGCAAAAGTATAATCTCCTTACACACTATATATAGACCGGGAACGCTCTTCCCCAAGAGCCTAACAGCTTGCACTGAAGCTGGAGTTCAGAACTGACCACTCTCTAGTACATAACAGCAAAACTGGCGATTCCAAGTCTCATATTCATTTTGTGCTTAAATCACATCCTATGAGATGTGTTCATCCTGTGAAATAGGTAACCAGCTAAGTTTAGATGTAACCATTCTTTTGAATCCCACTGTCTTGTTCAGATGACTAGTTTTCAGTGATGATAATTATGCTGGTCGGACAGTGAAAGACATGGAGGTGAATGGTGCGGGGGGGGGCGGTATGGGGGGAAAGTGATGATTATAATTTCTTCGGTGTCCTGCACTGTCCCTAGTATCACCATCCTGATTTTGCCAACAACTGAAAGACAAGGAAGCTGGTGCTTAGTGGTATATTACAAGATACAGATTATAGAGCAAAGCTGGGATTTAAATCCCTGAAGTGTGACCCAAGAGACCTCTCCTTAACCACAGATTCACATCTCTGCCCCTATCACTGACTTGGGTGATACTACCTTTCTCTTCTTTTGGGGAAGGCAAAGTCTGGACATTTGTTTTTGTTTTGTTTTGTTTTGTCTTTGCTTCCAGCCATAGACTTTTCTCCAAATTTACAGAGTGGATTAGGATCACATTGTCCATTTCAGATCTATCCTCCAAGTTCCTACAAACGCTGGTTCCTTAAAGTATCTATCCTGCGCTGGTTCCTCTGGGGAGAAGGAAGGTGATTGTGAACAAAGGACTATCATGTGCCAGATTTGTTGTCAGGGTATTTCACTGTCTGTAAGAATGCTTCTCAGCCTCCTGGAACCTAAGCTTCCATGCTGCCACTTTAGTCACTGAGACTTCCTAAGCACGTCACAGGATTCAGTGCCTCCTGCAACAAGCTAGACATCCATGGGGATCAGAGAATGGAATTCTGGGGAAGAAACCAAGGCAGGACAGATGCTAGATGTAAACTGGGGTGAGCGACAGAGATGTTGTCCTGACTTATTGAAGCTGACTATGCCTCCCTGCCTGGTACATAGTAAACACCTGGAAAATGTTTGTTGAATAAGAGATAATCTGTGCCCCCTTGACATTAGCTCCACCTCTCTTACTCCTTTCTTGCTTTATCAAAACCCATACTTGCAAGAAGGCAGGGATATCTGATGTGACATTGGATGTGTCTGTTAATCTGTCTAATCCTCAGATATCCTTTGGTAAAGTAGGGATAATATTGGTATCTGTCTTGGAGGGTTTGCTGAAAGTATTAAAAAGGTTTGTAAATACCAAATACGCAGCAGAGTTCCTAGAACATTTCAAGTTCTAACACGACTGTCAAAGTACAAGCATTTGTGCATCCATATGTTTCTTAACTTCAGGGAAAGAAGAACTATTGAGAATTTAAAAAATTGTATGACTGCACTTGGGATATAACAGATTGTTCTGGGTATGGAGTACATAAATGCTCTCTGGAAAACATGGAAATTTGAGTGGTCACTGCTAAGTGTTTGCTAAGCAACCTGGGTCATATGGACCCAGTGTGCTTATACATTCATGTATCAAAGACATGCATAGATGGCTTCAGGCTCAGTCTTTTTGACAGAATCGATTTGGTAGTTGCCCCAGTCTTCAATTTGCTTTGTCAGTAAAGACACCACTCAAACCTTGACTGCAAAGCTAAGGACTAAATAAATAGAGGATAAGTCACTTCAGCTCATCTAAATGATTTTGGTATGTGCTTCTCAGTTGATATCTAATTACTAAATCAAAATAGATAAAAGCAGTACATAAGTAAATGCGCATTTACAGGCTCTAGTAACTGATTTCGCCAATAACATGATGGCACTGCAGGAAAGGTTCCTGGAATCAATAAGTACCAGTTCCAATATTGCACAAAGATGTCATGGACTGTATGTAGGAGTAGCAACAGCCATTGATTATGTGTACAAGTGTGTCCATACAGTTAAAAAAACTGTCATTTTTGTCATAATAGAACCTGCCAAAGTCCTGCTTCCCTCTTTGGCTCCTGTCGACTAACACAATCTCTCAAAGTACAAGGGCTCAGTGATACACTTTTGCAGAGATGAAGCAGTGGCTAATGATGGCAATATAGCTGGAGAGAAGTGGAAACATGTTGACAGTGACTTGGCAGATTCCTTTGTCAATGAACGGAGAAATGCACTAGGTGTTCTGACAACACCTTAAACCTCCTCAAGGAAAGTTGTTGGCACCCTACGGGCATCCAAACACCGAACAACTAGTTTGGTTTCATTTTACAGGGAGCCTGACCTTCTGCTGTGGAAGGACCCCTTTCTTCTAAGAGAAAGGCAGTGCACACACAATGAGTCGGTGTTATGTGTGTGACATTCTCCAAACACATCCAGAGAAAAGCCAGATCACAGCCAATCTATAGTAAAATTATACAAAATCCCATTCTAAGTGTCTCACATGTATTAACACCCTTTATCCTCTTAACACCGTTGACACTATTGTTAAATCCATTTCTCAGATAAGAACAGGTCCAGAGAGATAAAGTTACTCGCCCAAGGTCATAAAACTGAGTGGTGGCCATCCATGAATGTCCATCTGTCCATCTTTTCCACTGCTCTACTTTTCACTCTTGTGGCTCTTTTGATGATTGCTCTTGAATTAGATCATCAGTGTTCTACACCCGGCCACAGAAACAACTGCCATTGGTTTTCATCTCTTCTCTGAGATACAAAACTGTCTTGAGAGCACTGCTTCCTGGGGGCAAATGGTAGGAGACAAAGGTAGGGCTAGCTTTCAGACAAGTTGTGAAGCATACATTTTTCTTTGGAGATGATAAGTCTTAAGCTACTTAATCATAAAACTTCTCAAACATTCAGAGAAGTGGAAGGAAAGTAGTATAAGCCACCACCAAGGCTGAACAACTACTTTCCCCTACTTGCTCCATCTGTACCTATGTAATTTTTGCCTTGAACCATTTTAAAGTACAGGTACCATGAACCTTTACTCTAAAAAATTTAGCTCATCATAAAATGCAGACATTCTCCGACCTTACCATCATATAATTATCTATCTAACCAAGGTCACAGTAATTCTCTAACATCATTTAACATTCAGTTTCTGATCTCTAGTCTTCAGAGTCTCTCAGTCTTTCCTGATAGAAGGCACCCTTCCATTTCCTCCATCTAGTTTCTCCAAACCCAATGCCTTGAACCCAGCTAAGCGCTCATTTCCTCAAGACCCTGCTGATTTCTAGGAATGAGAATTCCAGTTTTTGGTCCAAATGCCTTAATTTACATCACAAGTGGTCTGATCTTGATTACAAAGAGGAACAGGCAGTGTGGACGGTTCCATTAAGCATTAGTATGGCAAAGAGAAAATGTTTTAGCAAAGACTGTAAACCATCAATTTAAAATCAGGTATTTTAAAAGATATCTCAGGATTGTTAAATCATCTTAAACTCCTTGAACTAATCTACATACTGAAGGTCATTATCAATCCACCCCATTCAAAGTAACAGATTGGCAATGTGTGAGACAAAAGGAGAGAAGAGAAACATTCTAGAGAGAACACTGAGGTTGGAAAGTATGGAACCATGAGACACCTGCTATGGTTGCTCACAGACTATGTTGCTTGGACTGGTCATGAGAGCCCAGAGTGGTAAACCAGTTTGCTGTATTAGCTCTGGGCCATAATCAATTTCCAGTATACTCTTCTAGCACCTCCAATAGAAGATACTATCGTTACTCATGCATGGTGTGGTTAGTCATCCGTTCCCTCCATCTTTTATCCGAATACAAATTCTCTTGTCTGTTGCCTCTTGTAAGCAGTGTTATTACTATAAAGTCAAAATTCAATGTTTCCATTTTCCCCAATACAGATAATATTTTGGGGGTTTTGTTTATTTTTAATTCATGGTCCAGTCAAGGATCAGGTACTACATTTAGTGTTTTTATCTCTCTAGACTCCTCTAATCTGAAACAGTCCCATGTCTTATTTTTGTCCATTATGATATTGACATATTTGAAAAGTTCATCAGCTTTCTTTTAGCTTTTAATAATTTGATCCATTTCTTTCAGACTTCCCTTTCAGACTTATAGAGCTCTCACAATTCTGTAACCTATTCTTTGTGCTAAACATTATTAATGCTATGGCATAAGCTTTCCCAAGTTGCTCCATCATAACACTGAAAAAATAAAAAAAAAAATAATCACTACCTTTGACAGATTTAAATGTCCCATTAAAGACTGCTTTAGAATTTATTTAACCCCTGTCTAGTTTGAGATTTAGATTCTTCAAAACCGCAAATATTATTTCACCTCTTCCTGAACATCTTTGTGCATATAGCTTGGTCCTTATTATTTTCTATCAACATTCTTAATACTTTTTTGTTTAAATGCTCATTTTCCTAGTATTAATTCATACAATTTACTATTTTACTTTTTTAAAAGTTTGTTATTTATCTTGAAAAAACAACAAAAAAACCTTGAAATTCACTGTTGTTTAATGTTAATGTCTTTGCTCATAAAAATTTACTACTGTTAAATAAATGAGCAAATTAATATGCCAAATTAATAATAAGGAAGGAACATTCCATCATTACAAAGTTCTAATATTGAAACTGACGTAATAGGCTCAGGTCTGAATATGAGCTGGTGAGTTTTATACGTCGTGGAAGCCAATGTTTGCCACTTCACTGTTACATACTCAAGCTTTACAATCCATGCCTAATTTAGCCACAGGGGAATCTGGTCTATTAGACTGAGACCTCTTTGAGGACAGGGACATGTCGTATTCCCTCTGTATCCCCAGCAACCAGTGTTCAACATTTAGTAGACATTTGCTTTATATTTGTTTTAAACTGAAGTTTTAGCTGATTTCCGTTATCTGTAGCAGATTCCAATCCTTCCATCTTCCAAAGCCAGTATGCCAAAACATACAGCCTATGAAATACTGCATCCTTCCTCCTGAACAGAGATTCAGTTCTCAGGCTCTGTCTTTTGCCTGCCAGGTTAAAATGAGTTGGACTTCAAGAAAGGAAGGAAATGTTAAGTCTTTATCTCTTCCCTTTGCCGTGGCCAGGTTTTCTCTGGTTTCTTCTCTTTGCACCCCAAAGTCAACCTAACTGAACTTAACAACACTTGTCTGCAATGTCACATACACCCCCTCCTAAATTAAATATCAATTAATCAATCCATCAGTCAAATAAACAACGTAGCTCTGGCCTCAAGGCACTTCTCCCTGACAATGGCCTTAAAGGCTCTTTCCCATGTTTTCATGCCTAAGAGAACAGGGTGTTCGCAAAGGCACTGCTGGAACTATGAGATGCTTCCTCATCTAGTACCCCCACTGTAATATTGTCTTGGAATTCCACTTATCACAAACACAATCCTAATCACTCCGTCAACTCCTAGCTGGTCTCCCTGCATGCACTTACTATCCACTTCTTCTCCCCAACTTATCCTTCAGGTAATTATTGGAACATTCTCTACTTCTTTCAAAAATATTGGTGAACTTCTCACAGTTCATCTTCATAACCGAAACACTACATGTAACATAAAATGCCCTTGCCAATTGGAGACGAACTTTCCTAATCATCTTCCCCAGCATTCTTTCTTCTCTCCATGAACCCTGTCCTCTTTAAATGCTCCACACATTTTGCCATTCTTTCCAAACACTCAGCCTTTTCACATAACATGCCTTTGCCAGCGGCAGGTCCTCCACATGGAATGTTCTTCAATACCTGTACCCTTGACTTCTGGTTTCCCTGGCAGAGAAATGTCCACAATTAACTGCTCAGGATACTCCTTGCACTTTGAAACCTTCCTTGAGTTTATGATGGCGCCTTCTACCAAGTTGGAATTCTTCATGCAGACTACCATTTCTGCTCACTCTCTTTATTCCAGCCATTCTGGCTTTTCAGATGCCAACCTCAGGGCTTTGCACCTGTTATTGACTCTATGGTCCAAGAATTTTCATAGTTTCTCTCTCATCTCCTTCAAGTCACTGCTCAAATGTCATCCTCTCTGAACCTTAACTATCACCTTTCCTAGGACAGCAACCTCAGCCTAACCTCTAACCCCTTAGTCAACATTTTTTTCATAGTGTTTGTGATTGCCTGACATCAGCATAGAGGTGAACGTCATTATTCACAGGTTCTCTATTTCCAAACTTCCTTACTTGCTGAAATTGATGTGTAATTCCAAAATGACTACTTGTGCTTTTAGAGTCATTTGCAGACATATTCAGAATCTTGATTGCACACGATCTCAGCTAAGACTGAACAAGGTGATGCTCTGCTTTGTTTTAGCTCTAAGGGTGAATTTATAGTTTGCTTAATGCCTAAGTTTTGCATTGTTCTGTTTTGGTCAGTGATTTTGTTGTTTAAAATAGCCCCCAAACTAAAGTGCTATCTAGTATTTTTGAGTTCAGGATGCATGTATTATTTAACTTTATTCAGGCATGAATTATAATTCTCTTGGCCATGAGTTCAATGATATCAATCAATAATATGTATTAAATAAAGCATCTTCAAACTGAAGAAAACATAAATCAATGTTATGTCTTGATTGGTTGATAAAATGTTGTGGTCAGAGTCTCATAGGAACCTAACCTTGTGTTTCTCCTAGGAGCAATGGTTCAGTATTCCATAATTCAGTGTTTATGGCAACTTTATAGAATATAACAACAAATAACAAGAATTGGCTACATTTACCTTTTTAAAAAAATTAATCTGTCTCTCTCCACTAGGGTGTAAGCACCATACAATCAGAGGCTGTGCAGCTCTGTAATATGGCTAAATTTCCCTGCCATATGTTTGACACATAGTAGGTGGTCAATAAATATGTGCTGAATTGCACTGAAGCAGGAGTTGTTCAAAGATAGAGACTATTATCCCCTACCTCTGAGCCACTGGTTTTTAACTAAACTACCATTGGTACACCATAAGCTCTTAGTAATGGTAGAATAAAGAAAATAGAAATGAATGAATGGACTGTGAATGTCCTACCCCAAAAATAAGCAAGACCCGGATTTTAGCTAGAGCTTTCATCCAGAAACACTAAGTACTACTCTGCTACTATTTTGTCACTACTGCCTTATTTGTAACATTATACTTAAGGCTTTCATGCACAGCTTCAGTCTTAGAGGCACCACTGCACCCATAATGTGCTCCAGAATGCTCATATCTGTAACAGACTGAAATTGCAAAATACTCAAAAGCTTTTCAATGCCCAGGCAAAGTGTATAACTAGAAAAAGGAGGCATCTATGGTGCAGTAATTTACTACATACTTTTTGTTTCTAGGGCAAAACATATACAACCTCAATCAAGCTACCCAGATTTTAACTTGGCCAAGCTTAAAGATGTTTCCTAACAAAGACCTAGTCTATTTGCTTCCAAAACATCTTCCAAGAACCATGTAAACCTCTGCTTGATGCTTTACATCTTAAAAAACAAATTAGATTTCTTAAAGAAACACTAGAATGTTCATTGACCGTTTTCATGCCAGAAGTGAAAATTGATTTCTCAATTTTAGCTAGGCTGTTTGGGGCCTCTGTGGCTGCTAACAGGGGAAGACAGAATACCGTGATTTAGAAGTTACAAATGAAATCTAAGGAGCAATAGCTTTGTGCACGATAGCACCAAGTGGGGCACTGAGCGGGGGCGGTGGGAGGGGGAAGCTTGACAAAGCCAACAAAGTTCCCACGTGTTCTGTGGTGGAAGTGGGAGGTGAGGTGAGGCCATCAGAACTCTCCTTCTCTCCCAAAAGGCTCCTAGATCTGACAATGACTTCAGAGAGCAGAAGCCTCTCTGCAGTGATTCTTCAGTACTGACACTTACTTGGTATCACACACCTACTAGCACCAGGGAAAACAAGGGTCTGTTCCATTCTTACACCCGCACTGCTAAGGTCTGAGACACACAGGAACGATGAGCAGTAAGTGACACACCCTGGCTGTGCTAAGCACGGCAAAGGAAAAGTAGAGAAGCCATGAGACAGTAGAGCAGGGACACCTGAATCAGGCTCCCTGAATCAAGTGACTTTGAGAAACTACAAAAAGAACAAGGAGTAGGAGGTAACGAGTTTAGGAGAAGGCTAGTAAACATTGTAGGGACGGACTTCAAGTTGAAGATTCAGCTTCAGAACCACCAATGGCTTCCCCACGGCCTCTCAGCCACCATTGCCCTACCTTGGCATTCAAGGCCTTTAACAAGAGACTCCATTAGGAATGTAAATAACCATAGGGAGTGTGTCTTGTTCATCACTATCTCCAGTGCCTTGAATTTGGTATGGCAGCATGCATATTTACTGAAATAATTATCTGGACCCTCCTATCAACCTTCAGTTCCAGAAGTGACACCCCTCCCCTTGTATGTTGATATGAACATGGTATACTTTTAAACCACCTGCATCCTTCTTATATTTTCCCATTTGTCATCCAGATGAAGTGCCCATTTCACGGAGAAGCCTTCCCAGGCTTAGTACAAAACATCCACATTCAATACAGGGTTAGTTAGCCCTCATCAAATATCTTTAAACACTTATCCCAGGCCCTATAATCATTTCCCCAACTATGAAACAAATTCCTTAACAAAAGGGACTATACCCGACTCATATCTTTGTTTTCTAATGAAAATGGAGCAAGCACTTTGCACACTTTTTCTAAGGATTTCTAGGATGTTGCTTCTCTGTTTTCTTGAACCGGATTAATATTGTCTGCTAATATGGTAGTCTGATCCAGTTACCCATTGAACAGCCTCCCTCATTTAATGTTGGGGAAGGTACCAGTTTGCTTTGGGGGCCCCTCCCAGTGGGATTCTAACCTATGATCACCTGCCTTATGCTGATCATGTTACAGAGGAAAAACAACAAAGGAAATACCAAGCCCCTGCTGATGGCAAACGGCAGTCTTCTCTAAATGTTGTCAAAGAATCCAAATTTACAATGAAAGAGAACCGAACAAACAGCTTGCAAACTTCCAAGCCTATTTTGCAAGATAGCATGTATTAAAGTGACTGGTATTTACCACGTGTTAAATAATATTTTATTAGATGGATGGTTGGATATATGGACAGAAATTCAGATTCTGGATCTTTGGTGACTAGATTAGAATTACTGGTCATGTGGAATCCTGACATATTTAGCTGGTTATATTTTCACCCCTGCCAAGTTCTTTGTGTCAAGAAGTCCAGCTAACTAACATAAAGACAAATACTCCAACATCCTCCTGACAAGTTGCTGCAATAGAGCTAGAGGTGGGACAGAGAAGTTATAGAAAAGTCTCAGATTTTCTTAGATCAGTGTTCAACTTGCACAATTGTGAATGCCTCATTTTTTGGTAATCATATTCTCCATTCTTGGGTTTTCCATCTTTTTGGCTGAGTAATGTGCTACTTTTAGATGACAATCCATTAAAAAAAAAAAAAAGATGTAGGTAAAATCATAGTACAGAAATTTTACTAGCTCTTTTGAAATTCTGAGTGGAAATTAACAATTGAAGGTAACATATACTTACTTGCCCTTAAGGAATGGGCTAAGGACATTTACTAATGAAACAAACAAGCAGGAAACAAGCTAGTGACCACAGAAATAATAGCTTAAAATATTTCCTTTTGTTTTAGTAACTGTAAACTATAATATGAACAATTTCATCCATTTCAGGTATTTTTAGGGACACCTGGGTGGCTCAGTCGCCTGCCTTCAGCCCAGGTCATGATCCCAGGTTCCTGAGGTCGAGTCCCACATTGGGTTCCCTGCTCAGTGAAGACCTGATTCTCCCTCTGCCTGTTGCTCTGCCTGCTCATTCTCTCTCTCTCCCACTCTCTCTGAGACGAATAAATAAAACATAAAAAAAAAAAATTATTTTTAATTAAGCAACAACTGCAAATTATGATTGACAGGAAAGCAATGGCAGGGGACAGGGAGGCACAGATAACACTTAGAATAAGTTCATAGAAAAGTCAGTTTGGGCCCAGTTTTATCAGGCAATAAACCAGTGTTTCCAAGTTTGATAAGCTTTACAAAGGATGGAAGTAATAAGCAGGACTAACATTTAAGAAATAACCAAAAGTACATTCTTGTATAGTGTGAAGGGATCCACTAAAAAGGGAGCAGGGGGGAGGGCTATGCAATCAAATAAATTTGGAAAACAACGCAGACAGCATCAGTGAGTTACAAAGTGGCTGCCCAGAGACTTCCTCTAGCCTCTGGCCTCTTTCCTTTGACTTGCTCAAGGTTTTAATATGATTTTGAACCTGGTACCAAAAAACAGTCATTTATAATGCCTGGAAGAGAGCTCAATACCTAATATGTGCTCAATAAATGAAAAATAAGTTTTGAAAAGAGATTTAAAGTGAATAAAAATTTAAAGTGAATAAAAAAAGATTTAAAGTGAATAAAGTGAAAAAATATTTAAAGTGAATAACAACCTCTTTAAAAAATGAAATATCTGACTAAATTAAGGTAAGCATCCTACAGATGATTATGCTGTCACATGGGGCAAGTGTTTTTCAATGGATCAGGGTTCATGCTGTTCCTTAGTATCTCACACTGACCCACTTTGCTCATTTGTACTTTACGCCCAGCCGCTATAGGAGAATTCCCTCTTAGAGAATCATAAAGCACAACATTATGTTAATAGCCCTGAGAAGCCCCACACATGCCCATGTGCACACGAGAAAATGTGTGTCAGGTATATATGTAGAAACAAGATTGTTCAGTCAATGAATGCTATGTGCATCCTCTGCTTTTCTAGGTCTTTCCAAATGGTTCTTACATGGCAATTATACCAACTTCCACTCTTACCAGAGTGGTCTAAGAATCCATACTTCACACCCTCACGAGTACATGTATCAGTGCCAATACATTTTTTATTTTGCAGTGGCTAGGCATGAAATGCCGACCCTTTATTGTTTTAATTTGCATTTTCCAATTGTTGAAGCTGAGCATTTTTAATCTACAAATTACTTTTTGAGATCATTTGATTCATTTTTTTTTAAAAATTAGATCTCTTATTAGTTTGTATACGTTAAAAAATTTTGTTTAACAATCCTTTGTCACTTAATTATACTGCAAATAATTTCCTCTAGTTTATAGATTTTTATCATTTAACTTTATAAATGATATTAGTTTTCAAATTGCATTTATTCCAGCATTGTTTGCGATTGAAAACAATTATAAAGTAGGTAGGGCCCATCAATTTAAAAAAAGAATAGAAACTTTGGCTGTGCTTATACAGGAAACTATACAGTAATTACGATTACCAAATCAACATAAATAAGAATTAAAACCACAATGTTATATGAAAAACAGGTTGTAAATGGATATGCACAGTGATACCATTTTTGTACAATTGAAAAAACACAAAGCAAAACTCCCTATATTTTACGGGCAGCTACACACGCAGTAGCAGCATGAACCTTGCTGGAAAAGATGCCCACATCAGGGTAACAGGCTGGGATGGGAGATGGAGGGAAGCACTTGCAGTGGGGGTGGGGAAGTAGGGAAGGCTAGACCGTGCTTTTTCTGTGGGTGGATGGAGGGGCACCTGAAGTAAAGATGTAAATATATCAATGTGCTATTTTCAAGGCTGTGATAAACTATTGTCTACACTTTCTGTGGCTATTTGAATCACTTCATACATACACTGATATATATATTTTTTTTCATACGCATTTAAATTTTTAACAAGATCTCACAGAAATATATGGAATATTGTCAGTGAAGTACACAAGTTCCTTATTATGTAAAAAATAAAGAAATTAAATACGGGTAGAGAAAAGAGGCTTATTTAATCTTACTTATTCAAAATTATATATTTATTTACTTATGTTTCCCATAATTCAATGTTTCTTATAATATCCATAAGACTCTTTTTCTTCTCCATTTATTATTATTTTTTTTCTTTACTTCTATAGTCTGGGTTTTAAGTGTTCCATGGAACACAGTGAGAAATGAAACTTCCCTGAAACAAAAAGACTCACGAGAAATTAAAGAGAAAACAAGTAGTTCACTTGTAGTAGTTCAAGCTAATGTAGTTCAAGTAGTTCAAGCTAATGTCAAGCCCACTTTGATTTTGACAAAACACCAAGAGTAAGATGGACTGTCTAACGTTTTAAAGGAGAAAAAGTGTTCATTCCAAAAACTAGAACCCATAATACTGCCTCATCATAAACATCAACTCTGATGTAGATAACTTTTAAAAATTCTATAGGGATCCTGCCGTATATTCTTAATGTTCCTTCTAACTTTACAAGAAAATCTTGTAACTTTACAAGAGAAAAAATTCTAACTATTTTAAAATACTAAAAGTACATTTCCTTAGAAAGTGTTTCACTGCACAACTATTTTGAGCTAAGCAATTTTCTTTTCTAGGCCATAAACTGCATTGGTATTCAAATAAATGGAATTATCAGACACCACTGGTACTTATCTTATTTACTCATAGGGCCAGAACATTTTAAAAATAAACATTATAATACATTGGGTATTTCTCTGAAAAGTACATAAATCACCATTCCAGGACCTACACAACTCCATTAGCATTTTGCTGCAAAGTTCCCAAGCTATTCTGCCAAGATGGCATGAATTGAAGCTAATCATTTGTATAGAGTTTTGTAATTTAAAAATACCTTTATCCATTATGTTGCCAAATGAGAAACTGAAATATTTCATACATTTATGCCATTAACAGGCAACAAAGTAACAATTATTCTAACCATTTCTACAAAGGCTCAGAGAAGTTCAATGTCACTGGACTGGTCAAGTCACACTTCAAGTAAGTGGACAGAGCTAAATCAGAACCTGGGTCAGGTGAGTCCAGCTGCAGCATGGTCTTCCTACTGTGGTCTGCAGAGCAAACTGTAGATTCAAACATTAGCCCCATTTTGGAATGCTGGTCCCTCTGAGCCTCAAACCCGTCCTATGTAAGGCAGGGATTATAACAGCATTCACCTCAAGGCTTACAAACACAAGAAGATAATCCATGCCAAGCATCAGTGAATTTCCATTACTATTATTATCTTTTTGAATTTTTTACAACATAAGCTCATCTTCATGATGGTTTAATGCAAAACAATGCTCAGCTTTACAACTTAAGGACAATATTTTCTAACTTCCTTATTCTTTTGGTGAAGACTTTTCTGGAGAAATTGGTGTTTTCAAGTAACCTGTTCGAGGAATTTCAAATATGTTTTGCTTTTTTCACTAGACAGTTTTGCTTATATGGATAACAGTCATACAATAATTACATGATAGTGGTAAACTCAGATATTTAGGTCATTAAACCTCTGGGTTTTTTCTCTGATTCCCCCCTTTTTGTTGAGAATAATTATTATATTACCATTTGACAAGGCAGGCTGTGATTATTTCTAACAACTATCTACTGGAGTTTTTTAGCTATGACACTATAAATATAAGACTTCGGAGTAAAGAAAACATTTTTAGAAAGTTTTTCTCCTTATACTCAAACCAAGCATATCAGTGAAGACAGTGAAGGCTCTGTTAACAATGGGGACCTCTGTTAACAATGGGGCATTACTGACACCATGTATTTATCAAGGACAATGCAGCATGACCCAGCTCATGATTAGATTTTCCAGAGGACCTCTGTGTTTCTTTAACCTAGTTTTAGTTAATAAATACAATGTGATTTAATAGAGAAATGAGTCGGAATCTTCTAATCTGAATTTACCAGGAGGAGAGTCTGAATTTTTTAATCCAGGAAATAAAATCTGTCTTTACGTATGGTGTACACATGCATATATGTATCTGTAATATACTAGCTGCATTACCTATTCAAAGTTCAGATACAAACTCTTAGTATGTTATTGTGGCTTCTCCAGTCTCCTGAATTCCCATATGAATCCCTACTTAAGAGGTGTGGAAGAATTCTTGTTACTTGTTTATAGTAAACGAACAATACTACTTAGAATAAAAAACAGTAAATAAAATAAGCCATCAGTAAATGCCACTTAACAGTTACTTTGTGTCCAACAGAAGCTGATGCAAAACTACTAAGATTTAGTGAATAAAGAACATGTCACATCACAGTAATTGTATTACTTGGTATTGAGAGCTAGAGAATAATACTTCAGGATCTTGGTGTCATTTCCAGCATGAGGACAGGAAAGGGTCTGACTTGCTCATCATCTGCTCGTCAGTGCCTAGCCCCATGTCTGGCATATGGTAGGCAACTGATGCATATCTGCTGAATGAATGAATGAATGAGCAAATGAATGAGTAGAGCTGAGTTCCAGAATCACTGTACCAAATAGAAAAGTAATTTATTATTTAAAGAAAACAAACAAACAAAAAAGGTATGCGTGGTAAGATTTAAGTGAGCCTCAAACTTTGATGGAAGCAGTTCCATAAATTACCATTTATAACTTATTTATAACTTACTGATGATAACTCTGTGCAAGTCAGCCACCAGTAATTTGATGGTGGAATCGTAACTGAGGGCGGCACTGGTTGACCTAATCTGTAGTCAACTGAAATCAGTCGCCGTGACCCAGGACAGACCCGTCCCAAGCAATGGCCATTTATTATGAGAAGGTTTGGGAGAAGATCACACAACAAAATCCACTGCAACATGGGTGGACCCTTTCAGCTTAGGGTCAGCTGATTAGAAAGCACAACATCCACTAATTAATTTACTAACCATTATAAACCTTAAAAGGGGAGGTTGGAGACAGAATAGAGAGCACAGATGGCTTGAGAATTGCTGGGCACTGCAGATTTTAGTAGACAAAACCTTAGAAAGAATCATAGGAATCCAGAGTGATGTGTGTCATGGTTCCATCTTGACATTGCACCCAAGTCATCCCAGATCTAAGTCTGTGTCTACCTTTGCAAATAAGATCATTGCTACAACTAACTCTTACATTTTTTTTTCCAGGCCCTGCTGCAAAAAAGAAGTATGTCAGTTATAATAACCTGGTTATCTAACCTGTTTCATTCCATGGAACCATGGAGGAGGAAGACCCTCAGTTATTTCGTCACCCAACCTGGCATAGGACTCTTTTGGTCCTACCCGTTGCCTATCACTGGAGGAGCATCCCCAGCCAGGAGACCAATGTTAGAGGATCCAAGTGTCCTACACAGCTGCTTTATGAAATATTGTTACTTTATCTTGGCTTAATAAGTCACTGGTATCAGCACTGCCAACTCGGCTGCAATTTTGGACCTTCCCTGCCACAGGGAGTGTTGAGACTCAAGTCCCACCCAGGCTCTTTAGGATGAACCACCGAGAGCCACAGTGAACGTTTTGGGGCTGACCTGTCTTTCTACGTATGTACTTCCAGACTGCAAGGTTTTGAAATTTTCTGTACAGTTTGTGAGGACTTTTGCACTTTGCCATCTGATGTTGTACCTCGGTTCACTGTTTGTTTTCGAATGCCTTGTTTCCATAGAGCCCTATTCTCTCAGACGGCAGAATATGTGGAAAAATTTTGCAACAAGTTAAATGTTAAAAAGATCTCGGCAGACTAAAAAAAAAAAAAAAAAAAAGGAAAGAAAGAAAATTAAAACTATGTATGTAATGACTGTATAATTATGATTATAAAACCACTACAAATCATGTTATTTTTTTTAAGACAAAAAAGATATTTAAAGACCAAAAACTGTGCTGAGAAAGTATGCCCCACCTATCTTTGGTATGAGGATAGGTCCCATGAAAGGAAGGTGTTGGCTGAACTGAATAGAGGTCTTGCTCTTTGGAATGCATGCCAGTAATGTATTTTACAGTACATGTTAATAATTTATGTTCAATATTCGTATTTGTGTTCTCTTCTGTTATTTTAATTAAGGTATATGGATATTTTGCAATAATTTTAATAATGATTAAGCTATTTGAAGAAAAGAATACAGATTTTTCACGTCTTGAGGTTTTGTTCATGCCCCTCTATGACTGACCAGTGTGATAAGGACTTTAAAAAAAAAGCATGTATGTTTTTTACTGTTTGTAATAAGTACTTTCGTTAATCTTGCTGCTTATGTGCCAATTTAGTGGAAAACACCCTTGCTGAAAAATTTCCCCTTTCCATTCTCTTTCAATTCTGTGATATTGTCCAAGAATGTACCAATAAAATACTTTGGTTAACTTTTTTATTTCCTGAAATAAATATTTTTAGTTGTTTATCCCCTTTTAGTTATAGCTTATTTCATGAAGTCTTAAGTCAGGGAATACTGAAAACAACCAAACTTGTTAAAGAAACAAGCCTTAGCTCACAAGTGAAGTTAGATCTGAAATTAAAATGATAAACCTTTAGGGGCTCAGTGCTCTCATAAAAAAGGAATATCACAAAGCCCATGCATTTTGTTTCCTTAAAATCAAAGACCAGACAGCCTTCAGACACAGACTCAGTAAGTTACCCATCAAAAATAACCAAAGTGTGCCTAACTGAACGTAACAATAAAAAATTAACAATAAATAAAAATTAAAAACTGCAGAAATGAAAAAAAAGTGTCAAAGGGAAGAGAAAAAGGGATATTAGCTTCAATAAACAATCTGGTGGCAAGTGAGTGAAAAGATAAATATCTCTGTGAAACTTAACCAAAGGATCTAAGCGAAGATTACTACAACAATGCATTTGTCTATACGTCCAAACAAATATGGTGGCCATGTTGACAGCAAGATTGAGACTTGGGGTCCCCCAAACTCATAGGTAAGAAATACCGTCATGGATAAACTCACACTCACTTGGGTGTCATGAGCACAAAAGAGTATCAATATGCATAGGGTGCCGCCGATTTCAGCACAAGGGAAGGACCCCAAAATCCATTTCAGTGGATTTAAATAGCCCATTGTGGATCAACTTGTGACTGATTTTCTACTGTGTCTAGAATCCACCAAACTCTTGCTGCTCTCTTGGCCCAGGAAATTTGTATACAAAGCTAGAAATCTTATTTCAGTATCACCCTGAGAAAAATTAAAGTATCTCCCACCTTTTCCAATCCCTTAAATACCCTTCAAACAACAGGCCAATGAGATAAAAAGCTAATTACAGCAGATATGAGTTTTGGATTATAAACATTTTCAAGTAATAGAGCCAAACAACCGAGCGTGAGACCTGGCTCTCCTTCTGCTAGCTATCCTGGGGGAGAGTTACAGACACATTCTGAATCCTCCATTTCCTCCACTGGAAAACAGATTAATACTATGGTGTATCTCATAGACTTCGGAGGATTATGAGGGAAAAAAAAAATCACGCCAAGAGCTTAGAACACTGCCTGGCCCTGGTTAACCTACCACCCGTGTTAGCTAGCATCCGTACCACCACGGTTGTTATAGTTTGTCTTAAAAATCAGATGGAGGGCACAGTGCTTTCTCCTTCCAGACATGCAAACACAACCTGTAAAAGAGCACGTGGGCAAGCCAGGCTGACTTCTGGCCATGTAGGAGAAATAATTTATTTCACCAAGAAATCACGCGACGGACTTTCCCGATGATTCTGATGTATGAGCAAGAGTGCAGGCAAAATAACAAAAGCAATTCCACTGAGGAGTGGAAAGAGCTACTGCCAAGGACCTTTACTCTGCCCCTGGATCCTCGGGGTAGAATTGAGATTAACAGTGATCAAGACAATGTCAAGGATAAAAGTTAAACCTACAGCACTATATAAGGAATTGTTATCTATATGCATTATACACATTATATATGTAAATGTGCATTTAATACATATCGTTTCCTTTATATGCATCATAACCTTACGTACATCATGTGCATTACAGTATATGCTTTATATACTTTAATTTACAATCCTCAAAAGGCAGTTCTAATCATCTTCCATGACCTCCCTTCCCAACAGGGTAGCTGAGTTGAAGTGCATCTATAGCCCTAGGACAGATGTGATAGAAAATGGACCAATAGCAGGCAGCAGAACGAATGCCCTTCCAGGTCTCCCTGCTCTTCCTCAAATATACTGAGCATAGCTAATGCCTTTTCTCTTGCCTAGCACTAACTCCCCCCACACAGCCACATGACCCCACTGCCTCAGTATTTCCAGTTTCTTAAACACCATCACATCAGAGGTCTTTTCGGAGCTCATCTAACGGAGCAGCCCTCCTCCTCCCCCCATCCCAGAGAATCCACTCGCTTGCTTTATTTATCTGTTTCTTCAGCAATAAGGTCCCTTTCAGCAATAAGGACTAGGAGAAAAGCTATACTGTCTGTTTTGTTCCTCGTACTATCCCAGCACGGAGAGCAAGGTCTGACAAGGAGCAGGCATTCCGTAAATATTTCCAAACCAGTCAGCGAAAGGAAGAATGGACGGATGAAGGTAAAGAACAGGGGCACACGGAGGGAGGGCTGGAAGAGTCTGTGGAAAGAGGGGCTGGAGCTGGGTCTCTAAGGGTGGGGAAGACCCAGGTTATCCAGAGGAAGCAACCGGTGAGAACTGACCTTTGCGGTAAAGGAGAGAACAACTCCTCCCGTGCAGTCCTTCTTTTCATCAGAATGGGAACCAGTCTTGGGAAGTGGGGATCCGATACAGATGGCTGGATATGCTACATCAGAAACACCTCCGTCTGAAGGAGGGAGGGAGACAAGATAGCAAGCAGGTCCTCGATTCAGAATCACAACTCCTATGTCAGAGGACGAATCAGCTGTGGAATCCCAGGCAATCCACACGCTCCTGGGGCCCTTCCTGTCCTCATCTTACAACACCAACAGGACAGAGATTCAGGCCTTTCCATCCATCAGGCCCCTGTATCTGAACTTGCTCCAAATGTTAACTTCACAATCGAAATGTGCTAACCTCGTCTGAACACAAAAACTTACAACAGTGCTAGAGGTGGGGTGGCTGGGGTCCAGGTGGGGAAGAAGCGCCCCTTCTTTGCTGTCAGCGTGATTCATGCCAAAGGTACCTGGCCACACTGTTGGCCACCACTTCACACAGACAAAAACAATCAGGCTCCAATGGACTCAAATCCCTCAACCCCTCCTCCAGTTGCTGCTGCTGTACTATTTCTCATTTGACATTTTTCTCCTATAAATTGTCCTTTTGTAAAATTTGTTTTATCATGCCCTCAGTTGAGTATCTGTTTAGATCCTGATATTTGTATTGGTTCCCTCCTCTTCCAATCATCATAGTAGTGATCAATGCTGCTTTACTAACTCTCAGCCAAGGTAGTGATAATATTCTGGAAAATGATAGAGCCCAGAGCAGGGCGTTAGAGGTTTCCACCAGAGACCCATGACGAGGCTGACTTTGGTGCATTAATCAGCATTAGGTCAACAGAAGTATGGTTATTGCTCTAATTAGAAACCCCCAAGGGGACGCCTGGGTGGCTCAGTGGGTTAAAGTCCCTGACTTTGGTTCAGGTCATGATCCCGGGGTCCTGGGATCGAGCCCCACATCGGGCTCTCTGCTCAGCAGGGAGCCTGCTTCCTCCTCTCTCTCTGCCTGCCTCTCTGCCTACTTGTGATCTCTGTCTGTCAAATAAATAAATAAAATCTTAAAAAAAAAAAAAAAAGGAAACCCCCCAAAACTGTAGGAATGATCGTCCTGTGTTATTTTCTTTTGGCTAATAAAAAATAAGAAGAAATGAACCAGAGCCAAGGACATTTGTCATGGCTTGTGAGTATCAACACACTGCATCCACACTATTTCCGACTGTCACAAAACCTAAGAGACCAACACGTCTATGACTCCATGAACCATGAGTGGCTTTTGGGCTTTGTTTCTCTATTAATAAATAAGACATTGCCTTGATCATCTTCCCTGAAATCCTGCCATGGAATCAAATCAAGTTCAGAAGTCATTCCCAAGGTCTTCTCCATCAGAAGTTCTGGCTGTGGTGTACCACCACCTCCAGACTCCGCACACACTCCCCAGGTCTCCTCAAGGGGAGACGGGAGGACAGGGCATGCCTTGGAAACTACCGCACAGTCCGAATATCTTTACTCTCCCAAACTCAACACCATGGCCTGGGATCGCACAATGGTTACTGACCCTGGTTTTGTCCTACTGTGTTTCTTTTATTGGCTAACAAATAACCCAAGTATTGTCAAATGAGTTGTATGGGCAATTCAAGCACCTAAGGCTTACAGAACACCTGTTTCTCTCATTCACATGGTGTTCCTGACATCTGCCTTTCTTTGACTCCAAACCTTTACTTTGTGTCTCAAGTGTCAGTGTGTTTATCCTGGCTTTTTTGGTCATTTTTTCCCCTTTCTTTAAAAGAAATTAGTAAATCAATAAAGTGGAGGCAAGATACGAATCCTGATTTCTCTCCTTTAACTCTTTTATCTTATACAAGTGCTTCCCAAACTTGAATGTGCCTATCAATCAGTCACCTGGGATCTAGTTAAAAATGTAGATTCTCTTTCAGCAGGAAGGGCCCAAGTTTCCGCATTTCTAATAAACTCCTTGGGGATACGATGGTGCTGCTGATACCTGAATTGGAGTTAGGTTCTTGACCTCGATTGTACATTCAACTCACTAAGAGACTTTAAAATACACACATGGCCAGAGCCCACCACAGACAGTCCATTTTAATTGCTCTGGGGTAAAGCTTGGGGACTTTTTTTTTTTTTTTTTTCCTTTTCCTCTTCAAGCTTCCCATGTGTAGGGTGGAGGATTGATGTCCTAATCTAGTGTGTCTTGAGATTTAGTGAGCATCGGAATTCCCTGGAAGGTTTACTGAAACACAAAATGCTAAGTCGTTCCCTCCTCTACAAATTTAACACAGTAGTCCAGGGTGGGAGCTACTAATTGACATTTCTAACACTCTTCCAAGTGAAGTTAATGCTGCTGATCCAAGGACCATATTTGAAAACTATTGGTCAAATCTAAGGGACTGTATGACTTTTCTCACGTTCTGGTTTTGAACAGACAAAGCAAAAGATACTTTTATCAGCTCTAACTCATTTTGCACCCCTGCATGCATTCCGAATTTTAGGTTTCAAATACTACTCTTAGAGGTCACTATTTTGTGGTGGTCTGCATTTGCCCACCTTCCAGCTTTTGCATAAATTGGCTGAAAACCAGCTCAATGGACAGTTTACTAACCACCCACATTTGTCTCTTGGAACCATTTTTCTCTCCTTTCCTGTGATCCTGACCAGAGATTCAGAATTCTGAGTGTCTTCTCCTGCTCTCAGGTCTGTCATTTTCCAAGTTCTGATCTTGGGTTCATTACTATATTTTGACATTTTGCAGTCTGTCTGTCCAAAGCCTCATCTGTCCACCTGGCTCTGTATGGGCAGGCTGCTACCCCCCCCCCCCCCCCCCCAGCTCATGAGCTCAAGTGACAGGGCTGTTTTCCCCTGTTTTCTTCACCAGGTCTTCCCTGCTGATGTGAATTTGGTTCAGAAAAGAGATTCTTTTGTCTTCCCTGTCCCTTGAGTGTTATAATGGGCAGTGGTTGACCATTCAATCAACCATTTGAGCACCTGCTATATACCAGGCACTGCTCTAAATTCTTGGGGACACTGCAGTAATAAGCCAAATCTCCTGTCCTCAAAAACATGCATTGCAGATGAGGTGTCCAACATTGTGCAGATGCTGCACTTCTATCCAGAGGTGACCTCTCTTAAACAGGACATACAACCAGATTCACCGTACAGCACTCCAACCCAAATCTATCTTCTCTCACTGCATTTCTTCTTTCCCCCCAACTACTCTTGCTTCTGCTTAGAATATGCGGACACGCTGACTATTTTGCTTGCTGTTACTTTGTGTTTTATGTTCCTCTGGGCTCCAAGAGGATATGGAGATCCAAGCAGGCAGATCCCCAGCTGTGTTTACACCTGGTTCCATAGTTGCAAAATTGCATTTGCCTCTCAACTGCAGGGACCTATTCACTACAATAAAGGGAAATCCTAGGGAGAAATTATTCTAACTTTGAGTCAGCCAGCCAGCGAGCAGCATCCATTGTTAGTGTATCAATAAAATAAGTAAAATAAAAATAAGTAAAAAAATACATATATTTTACTTTCTCCTTTGAACAAATAGCTTTCCAGCCTGTTCTGCACCTGGCTATTGAGCTGGACAATGACAGAGTCCATCTTGGTGACTGTCTTCCTCCCAGTGGACATTTACTTCCGGAGAAATTGGGTCAGGCAAATCATACTGGCCCTTGAGCCAAGGGGGATAGGGCTGCCCTTGATACCCACCAGACATTGTGTGCATAGAGCTAGCATAGAGCTAAGTTCATCAGATACTTGGCATGTGCTCAGCACTGTGTTCAGCAACTCATATTCACCTCTTTTAACCTTAAATAGATCTCTGTGTGGGAGAGGTTGGCATTATCTTTATGTTAATGTGTAGTAAAAGAAAAGAAAGAGTGGTAGAATAATTTCCCTAAAGTCATGCCATTGGTAAGTGGCATTTGAACCCAGATCTCATTGACGCTGGAGCCAAAACTGTTAAATGCTAAATTACAATGCCTAAAATATGCTTTCTTCTCACTCCAAAATAAGAAATACAATCAGCATAAGCAAAATCAGTCCCTAACCAGAATGAAATAGGATTTGGACAGGGTAAGTGTGTGTATGAACAATACATAATAATTATAATAGGATAGACTATTAAACAGTTTTAAGAGGGATTCAGAAGAATGCTGTAGAAAAATGCTCTTAATGATTTTCAAGATGATTCTAACCACATAAATGCACATATACATGCCACAATAAAGCTTGAAGAAAAAATACAAAATTAGCTATGCAATTGTGAATTATTATTTTTTACTCTTAAATTTTTCAACTTTTTGTTTTCTTTGCAATGAGATACAGTAGATTTATAGGGAGAAAAGTTAGTTTGAAAATCATCCTATGGGTTTCTGCTAAGCTGGCAAAGTAGCACAGCATGATGCTGGCTCCCCACTTGAAATCATTTCTGGACATAACATAGAGCAGCTCTTCTGGACCCTGCATTTACACTAGAACCTTCTTGGGGGCTTTTGAAAAATACTGACCCACAGGCTCCACCTCAGACTAATTAAAACAAATTTTGGAGGGACACCTAGATAGTGATGTATTTTTAACCCCGTCCCCCTACAGTGTGGTTTTGAGAGAAACACAGATGTTAGGGATTAGGACTTGCACGGATACTAGGAATTAGGAATTATGAACCGTCCCACCTACCATAGCACCTGCCTCCCTCTGTCCCCAGCACATACGACCAAATTGAAAGCTCATACTCCCAACTGAGCAGAATGAGAGCCCAGAAATGGATCTTTTCCATAGAGATGAAAAAAAGCATTATATCTGTGAATAAAACCTGGAACACTTGTTCATATTATATACAACATAATCAATCCAAGATGGCTTTTAAGGATATAAGTGTCAGAAGTAAGAAAAAAAAATGGCCTTTAAGAGAAAATACAGAGAAATGTCTTTCTCACCTTGCCTTAAGGAACAGTTTCTTAAGAACAGAGGGCTAACCACAGAAGAAATAATTAATGATTTTGATTATATTAAAATTCAGAATACTGTTCAACAAAAGATACTTCAAAGAAAGTGGAGGTAAAAAATAATCTGTAAGAAGATATTTAAAATGCATACATCAACAAAGGATTCATATTAGAAATATGTATTAGGAATTAGTATACACATACACATAATGTGAAATCCACATAAATGTAAATAAAAAGTCACATGTATCCTGCAAGTAAGATAAAGACAGATAACTCATTTGTAGAAAGAACACACATTTCACAGAAAAGGAAATCACATGACTGAGGAACAAAGAGAGAGATGCTCAATTTCATTTGTTATCAGAGACAAGCAAACTGAGATCACAGTGAAAGCATTTGACACCTCACCCTATCCAACTGGCAATGTCAGGAAAATGTGATTAAAGGAGAGCTCATATATTGCTGATTTGAGTGTTAACTGCTACAACCACTTGGACAAACAATTTCCACCTCACAGTTGAATATCTATGTTCTTTACGGCCCAGCAGCTCCACTGCCTCATAACGACTCAGAAAATATCTTTCTACAGGTACCCCAGGACACACGTAGAGGATGTTCATAGGAGTCCTGTTCACAATTACAAAACCCTGGAAATACTGCAATGTCTACTGACAAAAATGGACAAAGAAATCACAGTACAGTCACACAATGGAATACTATGCAGCAAGAAAATCCATGAGACCACTTCGATCAATCTTAATAACATCATATTGAGTGAAAAAAAAATAAAAAAGGAAGCTCTACAAGATAATTTACAAAATTCAGAATCATGGTTACCTCTGGGGAAAACAGGAGAATGAGATAAGAAAGATGGTCATAGGGAGAAGTGAATTTTCAGTAATGGTGAGGTGTTAGCCTGTGTATAAACTAGCAAGTAGTTCATTATATTATTAAACATAAATAAGAGTGTGCATGGATGAATAAGGATGGTGTTTCATGCATCAACGATGACAACTATCTCAAGTATTTTTACGGCTACACACAAATGTGCAAACAATCATCTCAACTAAAACCCCAATCTTCCTACTATAGGTCTAGAAGTGACTGCTTAGTGTGCTGCTTAACTTATATGATGAGCCACGCTCCTCCAGTGACTCCAGAGTTAGCAAAGCTGCATCGTATAATCAGTAATCATTTACTCAGATCTGCAACTCTGTTAGATGGGTGGCTCTACTCCCATTTCAGGAAGACAAAACTCACGAGTAATAGAGCTAATTAAGTCAACTGCCCTAGTCTTACTTTCATCCTCGTGATCAAGAATCCATGAAGAGTCAAAGCTACAGCTTTTTCCTCCATGGAAGAGATAACACTTTGCTCCTTCCTACGATTCAGTCCTTGGTTTCATTAGCCTAATGTTCTGTGAGGTTCTCACTTAGAAACATGAATCCTGTGCTACTATCTGGTGATGACAAAAAGTTAAGATACTCTTGGCTGCTGGGGCAGGGCACCTTATGTTCACAGCAAGAACCCACTATAGGAAAATAAAAGATTTAGAAACCACCCATTTTTATGGAATTTTCTCAGTTGACAGAGATAAAAGTGACCAACCATTCGAGTTTTGCCTGAGATTTTGACGGTTTTATCACATAAAGTCCAGCATCCCAGGGGCGCCTGGGTGGCTCAGTGGGTTAAAGCCTCTGCCTTCGGCTCAGGTCATGGTCCCAGGGTCCTGGGATCGAGCTCCGCATCGGGCTCTCTGCTCAGCGGGAAGCCTGCTTCCTCCTCTCTCTCTGCCTGCCTCTCTGCCTACTTGTGATCTCTCTCTCTCTCTCTCTCTCTCTCTCTCTCTGTGTCAAATAAATAAATAAAATCCTTAAAAAAAAAAAAAAAAGTCCAGCATCCCAGGAAACCCCCCAATCCTAGGAACACTGAGACCGTTGGTCCCACTAACCTGACTCACTGAATCATCTCATTCTGATATCATTGGCTTTCTGTTCATTCTCTCTTAAATGGAAGAAATTTAGAATACAGGCCAAAATAAAGCTTAAGGATTTCCTATCTGGACGAGTCTATGACTATCTCTCCAAAAGGAAACATGGCAGAGCTGTGCATGAATCTTTCTCAGAGATTCCTTAATACTCCCCATGTTCCCACTCTGATCTGTATTTTCTCCATCCAAAGCCTCTGATTTCATATTAAGAATGACTTGTATGACCCACTGGTGTACATGTACACTTATTTTGAACAAAAGCTTCCAGACCAAAGCTTCTGACATTGTAAGAATTAGAATATAAATATTACTGAATGCTACAATTACAAACAGTTTATTTCCTCAGTGTCTTTGGGGAGAAACTTGAAAGTGAAAAACAAAGCCTAGGTCAGAAAGAATTCCCCTAAATTGTCATGTCAGGAAAGGAGTGTCACATTTCTGCTCAGTTCATGAGCAATGTAGGGGGAGCAGTTTAAACATTAATTTGCTCCTCTGTTTTTTTTTTTTAACATTTTATCAGATCAATTACACTAACAAAAGTAGTCAACATCCACAAAGACCTGACAGTCGAGGTGAACTTGGTCTACAACAGATCCACTGATTCCAGTAAGATTGTATTTTTTTTATCTCTATTGTGGTCACAAATTGTCCCTTGTGATAGTGTTTTCAGAGGAAAAAAAAAATGCATGTGGTATATCTTGAAGAAGATCAACTACAAGAAGGAATGTGTGATAACAAGCCCTCAACCACCACCACCTAATACTGTATAGTTGATTTCTCAGAAATACTAGTTCTCAGACTTTCATGAGAAGGCTAAAGCCTTGTTGGTGGGCCCACTCTAGCATCTCTCATTTAGAAGCACTGAAATGGAACCAAAGAATCTGCATTTCCACCCAGTTCTCATTCTTGATCCTGATCACAACAGACCATACTTTAAGAACTGTGCTCAGAAGGCCCCTGGACCAAAGATGGAGTAAGAATGTGGGGAAGCAATGTTTTTCCACAAGCCCAGCAGTCTCACATCTAGACACATCCAAGTATGTATCTCTGGAGGGAAACTGGTAGAGCTGCACATAATTCCTTCTCAAAGATTCCTTAAAACTTATCAATGCAGAATTTTACTTAACTATTTTAAGTCACATGTAAAGGATCTCAGATCCCAGTGGTATCAGAGTTGGGTGATGTGGCAAAAACAACAAAATGAAAATTGTTGAATTTAAGTAGTATAGCTCATGTGATAATTCTTTCAAACATGTATGCATCAAAATGTTACACTGAAACTTTAAAAATACAATTTCTAATTTTTCACTCACCTGTGGGATTATATGGAAACTCCTTAATTTTTAATACATTGTATTTTTTCCCAGTACTTTTAAGGGGTTACATAAAGTAAATAATATAGGTCTGATGTGCAAAAATGTTTAACATATTAAACATTTTTAAATTAAAATTTTGATTTACTTAGGGTATTGGTTTATCAGTGGGTTCAAGTACATGTCAGTATGGAGGTAGGACGTGTTGGGAGAAGTGGGTGAGGAGCTGTGTCACTGAAGTAGATCCACATGACAGAAGAAGAATCTGGGGCAAAAAATTTAAAAATTCAACAAACACAAACCTACCATATGGGGATTTATTTTTCTTAAGAAACAAAGTCTGAAGGCAGACGGTTGTGGCTTCTTATAGTTGATCAAGGATGATATCAAGAACCTGAGTTCTTTTCTTCTCCTACATTGCCCCCCAACCTTGACGTATGACTTTCATCCTCACATTAACAAAATGGCTGCTGTACCTCCAGGCATTACATCCACACATTAAGCAGTAAAAACCAAAGAGCTACAGTCCTCTTCCTGAGGCTTTGTCTTTTTATTCTATACAGGAACAGAAAACCTTCTCCAAAGTTCTTATAGTTTTTTGGCCAGAAACTTGTGACTTGGCCTCCTCTGAAAAGCAGCCTTTCAACATGCAGAGTAGAGAATAGGAGTAATTTACTGGGGAGGTATCCTGGCTGAGAAAACAGTATCTCTCAAACTAATGTTCTAGGAGATGTCATATAAACTCTTTCTACTTCTAGCACTTTCTTTCCAAATAGTGACGACTGTTTAGGACACAAAATCACTACTACTACTAAGAAAGTTCTAAGAGACCTGTCCATAACATTAAATTCTGAAAAACCTGTCCCAAGTGTTCCAAGTAAGGGTAAAGAGAGGCCCATGTACAGATTCTGGAGGAGATCACCTGGTTGAGTACTCCACAAATCTGTCTCTGGAAGCCTACTTAAATGTGCACCACCCTGAGGGGTGGTTAACTAAAACTCAGCCCAGCAAACATCAAGGCTGGCAAGGGCCACTTCGAACCATTTTGCATAGATCATTAGGCTGCTGCAGAAGCCTGTTTGCTCTCTGGGTAGCAGCAACTGTCCCCACATTCACTCCCATTCTGGATTGTATTTTAAGGCAAATTATCTATTCAGCCTCTGTTGCTAGCACATGAGGAATCATAATGAGACACTCCATTTCAGGCTGTAATTTCTGTGCCAAACTGACTTGGAACAGAACCAAACCGGTATCTCATTCTGTCCCTCCCTGCTTTATTCCGTTCTCATCTGCTTTATACCAAAACTAAAAAGTAAGTGTAATTCCAAATCGTAGAGATATGTTTCCATCCACAGTGAAGGCAGAACTAATCAGAGATGCAATAAAAAATGCATTTTCACTACACCTTCCATCAATCTTTGCCGGTATCACCTGACTGAAAAGATTTTCAGATTTCTTTTACTGATTTGTATTCTCGATTCCTATTTATTAATCGCCTTATCAGACTTTCTGACAGCCCTTCAAAATTAAGACAGAAGCTGTGAAATCATTTCCTCAGTTTAGTCCTCTCAACAAACTACTACAGTGTTATAAAAATATAAAGGTGTCATGGTGTTTAAGTTTATGGCCACGTTCCATGCCCAAGCTTGTATCCAACCACCCATTCTCTCCAAGCTCCATATTTTGTTCTGGAAAGCCCATGAACACAGAGTGACTCATGCTGTGTAACGAAGATAAAGAAAAGTGGGGAAAGGATCACGGCTCTGTTAACTCACTATGTATGCTGGATACGGTGGACTTCCCGTCTCGACCACCTTGCACACTTCTTCTAAACCAAAGAGTGGAAGAGCTGAAAGATACACTTCCCAGATGCTTTTGCAACTAAAAGTCTGGATGCAAATTTTTTTGCTCTGTTTAAAAGCATGCACATGAGATTGAGACAAAGAAATGCAATGGATAAGGAAAAATATTTTGTCCATCCAGAAGGTAAGAAAAAAGACAAAAAGAGTAGGACAAATAGAAAACAGCTAGTAAGATGGTGGTTTGAAACCTAAATAAATCAGCAATGTTGTTAAATGTAAACAAGCATGCAAATGAAAATGATAGAGAGTGTCAGATTTTTTTTTTTTTTTAAACAAAATCGCTTACAAGAGACATACCTTAAATAGAAGGCACAGAAGGGTTACAAGTCAAAGAATAGTGCAATGGACTGAATGGTGGCCCCGAAGAGAACAGGTCCTAATCTCTGGAATCTGTAAATGTCACCTTATTTGGAAAAAAAGAGTCTTTGCAGATATGAGCAAATTAAGGATTTTGGGATACATTATCATATATTATCTGGGTGGGCACAAAGTGCCCTAACATGCCTCCTTATAAAAGGAAGCCTAAGCGAAGGGGGACCTGGATGGCTCAGTCAGTTAAGCAGGGACTCTTAATTTCAGCTCTGGTCATGATCTCAGCGTCGTGAGATCAAGCCCTACACTGGGCCCCATGCTTCATGGTGGGCTCCACACTCAGCATGGAGACTGCTTGAGATTCTCCCTCCCCTCCCCCATGCTTGTGCTCACTTGCTCTCATTCTCTCTCTCAAAACAAACAAACAAACAAACAAAATCTTAAAGGGAAGGCTGAGGGACATTTGATACACAGAGAAGGAGAAATGCATATGATCAGGGAGACAAGCGGGGTGATGCAGCCAGGAGCCAAGAAATGCTGGTGACCAGCAGCAATTGGAACAGGGAAGGAAGTGATTCTCCCCTAGAGTCTCTGAAAGGGATGCAGCCCTACATACGCCTTGATTTCAGCCCGGTGACTCCAGACTGCTGGACTCAAGAACTGTGAGACAATAAGCTTTGTTGTTTTAAGCCACCCAGTTTGTGGCAAGTTGTTACAACTGCAGTAGAAAATGGCTATACATGATATGCCTTACAAAACTAACCCAAAGAAAACTGGGGTACCTATACAAATGTCTTGCCTTCAAAGGGGACATTTCATAAAGGTAAAAGGAAAAGAAAGAAAGCAAAGCTATCTTTCTACTCCATTTGCCTTTTCTCTTGGGAAGTAAGGTTATGGAATCACCACGTTTTCTATAAAGGGCTTTTCAGTGGTTGCTCCTTTTCCCGGATGCCAAGAGCCAATTTCAGAGTCGAGGATACGTCACAGTTCTGGCTGCTTCAGTCCTGCTTCGTGGTCTTTGTGACTGTGGAGGAAAGATCTTAAACTCCTAACTCCGGTAGCGGCTCCAGAGGTAGGAGCAAGATTATTGGTCCTTATTGCCCTGGAACAGGGACCAATCCATGCTTTGCTGGGCTGATGCTGACTTTTATTATGAAGAGGGACCTTTATAAAAACGAATACACATTTTCAATGTAAAATTGCTAAGGTGCCTCCCAGAGCCTAGGAAGAAGCCATGGAAGTGAAAGGCTCCGCACCTACAGTTCATTCACTCACAGTGAGGGAGTGATTCCCGGGGCTCCGTCTAGAACCACAACTTCAGCCCTGGCCAATGAGGTTGTGTGCACCTTTGCCCCCAGAGTAAGTCTTTTTCTAACAAAATACAGGAATTTCAGTACCAAAGCCTAAATGATACATCTTTAAAATCTTCTCCCCTTCCTCAGGTCTCTGCCTCTCTTTCCACCAAAGAACACTCCCATTTTTTTAATTAACATATAATGTATTATTGTTTCAGGGGTACAAGTCTGTGATTCATCAGCCTAACACAATTCACAGCGCTCACCATAGCACATACACTCTCCAGTGTCCCACACCCAGCCACCCCATCCCTCCCACCACCCTCCCCTCCAGCAACCCTCAAGTTTGTTTCCTGAGATTAAGAGTCTCCTATGGTTTGTCTCCCTCTCTGGTTTCATGTTGTTTAGAACACTGCCATTTTAAATATTCTAGGAACCCAAGATGAGCTGTCTGGATGTGTTTTGCTTACCTAAGACAAAGGGGTACCTTCCATTTCTGTTTGTCTTTTTACCTCACCACATACCTTTAATCCAAAATTCTTCAAACACCTGCCACTGGGAATTGCATTATGAAGAGGCTGCCTATGCCAAGCTTCTACAGGGAGTGATGGGGTTTCTCCCCAAGGAACCTAGTCATTTTCTACTCTATTAATATGTTCACAATTCCTGTACCAGGGGACACTCAGAGATGATACCATCAAGTGTATCAGCCTGCAAGCTTGGTGAGTGTAACTATTACTTATAATTATGTAAATTCAATGCAGACCACTAAATAGCCATAGACCCAAGAACAAGCAGGACATCAGACACTGAGAAGCATTAGCCATTGTGGTCTTAATCCCACGTTCCAATAGGGAATAAGAGGAGAGTCTGGACACAACATCCTTAACAAACATCTGAAGCCATGTAAGCCTGGATCTTTCCATGAAGTTGAGGTACCTACCGCATTTCTTTCCCTCCAAGTATCTACCACGGCTCTTTCAGAAAGACACACATGCACACCTCCTTAGCAATATAGTGTCTTACTCTGTTTAGGATACTGTAACAGAAATACTATTGACTGCATAGCGTATTAACAACAGAAATTTAGTTCTCACAGTTCTGAAGGTTGGGAAGTCCAAGATCATGGCACTGAAAGGTGGGATGCCAGGCGAGGACCCACCTGCTGGCTGATTGACAGCTGTCTTTCTGCTGTGCTTGCAAAAAGAAGGGATAAGGGTCCCTGTGCTCTCTTTTATGAGAGCACTGATGTCATTCATGAAGGTCCTACCATCACTATCTAATCACCTCCCAAAGGCTCCCCCTCCAAATACCATCACATTCAGTGTTTGGATTTAACATATAATTGGGGGGGAACATACACACTCAGTCTACAGCAGCAACACTCTTATTTCCATGACAGTGTGTCTTTGGATTTCACTCCATATTGCATTCTAGCACTGTTAAAGGCTGTGAGAAGCTCCAACACATCCTTATTAAAGGAATAATTGAAATCAACCTAAGAGTGACTCATGTCATGTGGCTTTAGGATCCACGCCAAACAATTACTGGCCATTCCCAACATAGTGCTAATGAGAGAAGGATAGTCTATCAGAACTAACCGTCATCTGAGGGAACACCCAGATCCCACCCTACAGTGGAAGCTTGGAGCACAACTACCCGATTCCAGGTGAGCAGTCACTCAGAGAGGTTGCCAGCCTTACCACCTAGCAGAAGGGAGGCAGTATTTCCTGAGTATCCCACTTCATTCTCACAGGGATTCAACTTGCAAAGAGAGTGGGCTAAGATGATGGATTAGCTAAACAGCTAGCACCAGAGGTTCTGATAGGTAGAGAATAGTGTTCAGACAAATCTCCAGGCTATAGATAGAATATTTGTATGCCCTCAAAATTCACATGTTGAAACCTAATTGCTAATGTGGTAGTATTAGGAGGAGGGAACTTTGGGATGGGGTTAGAACATGAGGATGGATCCTTTATGAATGAGATTACTATTCCATATAAAAGAGACTCCCTCCTACACTGCTGGTGGGAATGCAAGCTGGTGCAACCACTCTGGAAAACAGTGTGGAGGTTCCTCAAAAAACTGAAAATAGAGCTACCCTATGACCCAGCAATTGCACTACTGGGTATATATCCTAAAGATACAAACGTGGTGCTCCAAAGGGGCACGTGCACCCGAATGTTTATAGCAGCAATGTCCACAATAGCCAAACTGTGGAAAGAGCCTAGATGTCCATCAACAGATGAATGGATAAAGAAGATGTGGTATATATACACAATGGAATACTATGCAGCCATCAAAAGACATGAAATCTTGCCATTTGCGACGACGTGGATGGAACTAGAGGGTATCATGCTTAGCGAAATAAGTCAATCGGAGAAAGACAACTATCATATGATCTCTTTGATATGAGGAAGTGGAGATGCAAGGTGGGGGGGTTTGGGGGGAGGTAGGAAAAGAAAAAATGAAAAGATGGGATTGGGAGGGAGACAAACCATAAAAGACTCAATCTCAAAAAACAGACTGAGGGTTGCTGGGGGGAGGGGGGACGGGAGAGGGTGGTGGGGAAATGGACATTGGGGAGGGTATGTACTATGATGAGTGCTGTGAAATGTGTAAACCTGGCGATTCACAGACCTGTACCCCTGGGGATAAAAATACATTATATGTTTATTAAAATTAAAAAAAAAAAGAGAGAGAGACTCCAGAGAGTTCCCTCTCTCCTTCAACATGTGGAACACAAGAAAATGGCTGTCTCTGAACCAGAAAGTGGGACCTCACCAGACACTGAATCAGCCAGTCTTGAACTGTGAGAAATTTTTATCATTTATAGGCTCCCTAATCTATGTAATCCTTGTTACAGCAACCCAAATGAACTAAGACACTTAATAAGTCCCTTACCTAAGAAAGACATGACCCTGTGGGCAGAAGCTAGTAGGAGCCAAGACAAGAAGAAACACAGCTAGATAACTTCATATGAGAAGAGAAAGAGGTTAAAACAAAAACAAAAACAAACAAACAAACAAACAAAACAGCCTAGGAAAGAAAAGAATGTTAAGCAACTGGGTGGAGAACTAGATTCTGAGTTGTGGAAGTGACTTAGGAACAGTTAAAAATAGGAATATCTAACACTGACCTTTAAATATTTTTAAAATTCTGTGATTTAAATATCTTCATCTTTCCAAATCTTCAGTCAAGTCTTATGAACACAAAAGCCTTGTAAGTGAACTGTCTGGGACCATACAAATTTGGGGAGAACATTATGTTTTCACAGGCAGAGGAAGAGGCTTCTAATGACATGAATTGGCAGGAAAATATTAGTTAATATATGGGTCATATCTAAACTAAAATCTGCCTTATTATATCATATTGTTATATCATATATTATTATATCATATACTACTGGTAGATTAGTTCTTCCCTCTGGACCCACACAAAGCCCAAAACTGTGCTCTCTGACCTGTGGCCACCCAGCAGACAGTCTTCTTTTCTCCAGGCCAAGATGCCCTCTTTCAGAAGATATGATGTTGTTTCTGCCACTCAGCATGCTCCCAGTAAGCAAGCTCCAACTTTTTCAATTTTTATCTCATAAGGCATAACAAACATAACTGAACAAAATAGTCTAGAAATCGCTTATCAGTTCTGTGAACACCGAGGACGTCTCAGGTAATATTTACATTTCTGTTGCCATCACACTGATGAATCAACACTGGTGGACCAGCAGCAAACTGAAACCTCCTGTCATTGTCCCTCAGGCTGCTTCTCCATGATTCACTTCTCCCCTCTCTGGACCTGGAGTTAGAGTATTTTTTGGACCTATACTCATGAAATTACACTCATCCTTCTTAAACTGAGTCTTATTCCAGCTAGCTGAAATTATTGAGAACCTAATTCTAATATCTAATATTTTTATAATTCCTTCAAAATATATGATATTCATAATGTATGATTCACGAAGTCTGTAACTTTACTCAAGACCCTGTGACCCAAGCCTAAAGCAGGCCCCTTCAGGCTAAATGGTGAATATTGCACATTGTGGCACAGCTGACCTCAATATATGCTTCCTGTCTCATTTTGCTCTGAGCTAGCTCTGAGCCCTCGCACACCCAGGAGGCTCTGGAAACCCCCTGTGCATTCAAGCCTTGGACTTGACAGTTGTTATGCCAGTGTACCAAGTATCAAAACTTCCCCAGTGATTAGCACCATGCTTTGCATAGAGAAACTACTCAAACAGCCACCAGATTCATAATCCACAGATGTCTCTATTTTCAGCCTCCTGGAAAATTAGCAGGACTGATACATAAATCAAGCTTAACATTATCTCCACCCCGAAATAATTCACCATTGTATGTGAGGAGACAAAATAAGTCTAACCAATCCTGACATGTTCTTTGCTAACCAAAAAGCTTTTGGACTTGGCTCAATTTGTTTCTTCTAATCCACAACTCTTACTCGTGGTCCTGTCATTGTCAGAATGAACCTTTGCTGGTTTGTGATGCAGAATCTGAAGAATCAAAAGCAAGGAGCAAATCTGAAAAGCCTGGGAGGAGAGGACAGGAGGCATTAGGCCAACCCCTGGAGAATTTAGAAGAGAAGGAGCACAGGAGCTTGGGTCGAAGGAAACAAATGGAAAATGAAAGAAAATTCTAAGAATTAATGAAATGGATGATGTCCCTTCATCATGGTAATTTAGAAACCAGTCAGGTGAAAAATTTTTAACTATATGGGCATCATTTTTTGATTATTGGACCATGTTTCCTTTATAGTGGCAGTACTCTTAACCTAGATCATAGGAGTCCCTAGTTTTTATAAATCTTCCCCTTCGGGAATGGTTATGTAAACATTTCATCATGTGGTAGAAGAAACATGTTCCCATCCTCACTTTTCCTCTTTTTAATTTTGCCAAGAAAATTACTAAAGAAGACAAGAGAAATGGGCTTGCAGTTCAAATCTCACAGTGCCTTACATTAATTAAACTGAAGAGAAAACCAAACAGGCAATAGATTTCCTAGTGTCATTACATTTTAAAAGGATCCAAAAAGCTCTGTGCCCAAAAACTGTTTCCACAATGGTCAGCCACCTTGCTTCTCACTCACACCTTTTTAATATATGTTTTGGATTAATGAATTATCTCCTAAAGTCATCTTATTGAAAGAGTGAGCAATTCCTGGGGTCTACTACCTGCCAGATAGGACATATTTATTACTTCATTTTTTTTTTTTTCCCCATGACGACCCTGCAGGCATTTGCTTCAACACTGTAACTATTAACAGGTTGAATTGCATTTCCCAAAAATAGGTGAAGTCCTCAAGTACTAACCTTCAGGACCTTATAATGAGACCTGATTTAGAAAAAGGGTCATTGCAAATGTAATTAGTTCAAATGAAGTCACACTGGAGTTCAGCGGACCCTTAATCCGATAGGCCTGGTGTCCTTATAAGAAAAGGGCACTTTGGAAATAGATGCAGAAAGAGTGGACAGACTGTGACAAGGACATCAGAAGACACACAGATGGAGTGATACATCTGCAATGCAAGGACCACCAAGGATTGCCAGCACACAGGAGAGTTTGGAAAAGGCAAGGCAGGATTATCCCTACAGGATTCAGAAGGAGCATGGCCCTGTCGACATCTCAGTTTTGGACTTCCAGCCCCCATGACAGAGAAAGGATAAATTTGTTGTTTTAAGCCACCCAGTTTGTGACATTTTGTTACAGCAGACTTTGGAAACTAATACAATAACCAAGAGTTCAGGTTGTACCTAACTTTGCCATCGTACGTATGACCTTGTATAAATTATCTCAAGCTTAGTAAACCTCACATTTCCTCACTTGTGAGATACAGATAATCATGTGTATTACCACAGAGATTTTTTCTCTTTTTTAATCTTTTTTTAAAAAATTTTATTTATGTATTTGTCAGAGAGAGAGGGAGACAGTGAAGGGACAAGCAGGGGGAACAGCAGGCAGAGGGAGAAGCAGGCTCCCTGCTGAGTGAGGAGCCTGATGTGGGACTAGATCCCAGGACCGTGGGATCATGACCTGAGCCAAAGGCAGACGCTTAACTGACTGGGCCACCCAGGCATCCCCCACATAGATTTTCTAAGACATAAATTAAATGGAAATCTCTGTGCTTTGATTGCCCTAAATCCCTGCATCAGGTAAGCATTTAAAAAGTAACATCTTCTGTTAGGATCATCCTAATGATCAGCCTTTCTTCCTCCTTGTGAATGAAGAAAACCAGAAATAGGATAAAAACATGCCCAGTGGCAGAGATGCAGTTCAAAATGAGGTCTGCTTGCCTGCAAAGAGCATGTAAGATTCCAAGAAAGTCCTGAGGGGATGATGTTTGCTCAAGAGTCTGTTGTATGTGCTGAGGAGCTGGACAGTGAGAGGTAACTCCTTGAACTTGAGGGGAGAGGAAAGACGGAATACAGCACACAGGGACGTCTGGATGGGAGCCTCTCTAAGGCAGCTGCGGAAATCAGGAATGCTTGCTTCACTATGCCATCCTCCCAACTCCAGCCAGCACTATCTCTTACACTGTCCCCCACTGGCCAAGTTCATATTAACACTGCCACTTCTTTCATGAAACCATGTTTCATCCTTTCTGCATAACCCAGTTCCTTAGAGGTATCCAACATCACAAGACTGCCCTTGCCCCTTGGCAAGTCCAGAGAACTGGCTTCTTGGCGTTAATGTGTTTGCAATCCCTGTCTATGACAGTGCCCTAGACTGTATGAAAGGAGACTCTCGTGCTCAACTACAGTCTGCAAACCCAGCCACGCCCTCCTAGTTTGTGGCCACCTTCATTCCCCATGCAAAAGCAGTTTTGGTCTCTGAGCCAGGAGTACCGTCATGCTGGTACAATGATAACTGTTGGATATGATCTAAGAAGCATTTTTTTTAAAGTACTCTCAATACCCAGTGTGAGGCTCAAACTCGTGACCCTGAGATCAAGAGTTGCATGCTTTACCAACTGAGTTAGTCAAGTACACATAAATTTTATTTTTAAAGGTAGGTGATAGAGATTCATGACTGTTACTGCACAGATTCTTGTGAAGCAGGGATGGGTTAACAAAAGAAGAGATTAAAGACAAAGAAACAAAAGTCTGCTACAATAAATATTCAAGACCCCTATCTGGTCCGACCCCCACATTATACACATTTTCCATATAAGAAAAATGAGGCTGAGAGAGAACCCTGTTCTGGCGCTGTCACTATTAAGTGGTGTGTACCTGAACCCAGGCCACACACAACTAGGTAATGACAAACCACATGTAAGAAGAATCAGTCTCCCGCCTGTCCCCTCAGTGCATACCATCGTCCCATAGCAAAAGATGGCACATAAAAATGAACATATGCTGTGAAAAAGAAAACAATTTTGAAATTTCATCAGTAAGCATAAAATTTAAAGACTTCAGCTCTCTGTTCTCTCCTTAATCTCAGTTTAGTCAACAGGATCTTGTGCTTACTTGGGAGGAGGATTTATTCTCATGAATACTGCCTCCCTTTAGGTGTACTCCTTGCAAAGTAATACCACAGATTTTTAAAAAATAGAACAATTTAATCTCTCCCTTTTATGCCATAAATGCCAGTTAATGCAATTTCCGAGGCAAATTTTAAATGTTGCCCTGTATATCCTTTGATATGGGAAATACCAACAGGCTCTGAGAATGAGAGTGAGTAAGCAACATTGCATTAACACATCTCCAAATGGGGGTAAGTAGAGGGCCCTGCAGATCCTACAATGCCATGAAAAACAGAACAAGCTGTGTAGATGATGACTAAATTTGCACGTAAATTCAAGGACAGTTGAACTATGTTAAAAGAAAAACATCTTTTAAAATCTGACTTCTTATATGTAAAAAAAAGGAAAAGAATGTTCTCAAAGTTGCCTATTATAGAGGAGGTTTAGAATTTAAATGCAAATAAATATTTTTACAAGAGACTGAAGGCAAAGTTCTCTTTCTAAACTCAAACAGGAGGAGCTTGCTGCCTGATATCTTGAGGAAAAATTTGCTCCCTGTCTTTTTCTTTTTCTTTTTTTTTATTTCTTTTTCTTTATTCTTTTTCTTTTTCTTTATTTCCGTCTCCCTTGGACACTTCTTTTCTGTACTCACAATGCTCCAGGTCATACACAGGGCTTCTCTAAGGAGATCTAGGGGGCTCATGCCTGGACTGTGTGCCTCTCTCACTTCTGGCAAAGTCTGCCCTAACATCCATGAACTCCCATTGTCCTAGAGACCCTGATCTGATACACTGAGGTGTGGAGACCATGAAGAACCAGACGTATCTCTAAGTCCTTGCTGGGAGAGAGGTGTCAGCTCCTCCATCTGGTCCATGGAGCCAGGAGCCAGGAGGCACAGCAGGGGTAGGAAGATGGGAAACTGTCTTTGAAATTGACATGACACAGTGACAGAGAGGACAGGAGGCACTTCAGTGGGGTTTCTGTGGAAGCTGAAGAGAATAGTTCAAAAATAATACATTTTGAAGCAATATGGAAAGAAGAGCCCTGGACCAGAAACCTTGGGCCTTGATTAAGAGTATCCCTTTCTCCATTCTCTGAGCCCCTTCAGAAAGGTCCCCATCACGTGAGTTTTTTTGGAAATATCAAATATTTCAAAGGAGAATATAGGCACAGCTATCTCTATCTATACTCAACACATGTTTGCGGATCCAGTTCTCTATCATGGGAATTATAGGGATTGTGGGATGGTATAAAGTATTGGACTGAATAAAATCTGAGATGGAAACGCAACACTGAGTCACTTCTTTTTGAGTGTGGACAAAGTCATTTTCACACTCCAAGGTGATTTGCAGTTGTGGGAAAGGAGAAGGTAAAGACAGAGAAAGTGGGAAAATGAAAAGCTAAGAGGTCAATGAAACGGGATATTCTAGAATATGGTTGTACTCCACATGTTCAGTAAAAGGAAGTGAGCATTCACTGCATGTATAAGCTTGAATTTATCAACAGGGAGACATAGATGAATAATAAATCGTCATTTCTATCTTCAAAACCTCTCTAGCCTTGTGGTAGAGGCAAACGCACCAACAGCAATACAACAATGTTAAAACTAAAAGTTATGGCCAAAGGCTTGAAGAAACACAGAAAAGGTGTAATTGACTCTTCCTGGAGGTAGGAACTTTAGTATAGTGTGCAGAAGGGAAATGACATTTAGCTGGAGTTTGAAGGTTACCCAGGAGCACACCGGTGAAGAAAGAGGAGGATGGGCATGTTGTGTAGGCAGAAAAACACCTCCTCCCCAGATGTGCATGTCCTAATCCTCAACAAGTGCAATTATGTTACTTTACTTGGAAAAAAAAGACTGTTTAATTAAGTCTGTAGACCTTCAAAATCAAGACATGAGCTTGGGTTATCTAGGTGGGCTCAATCAAAACTCAATAGCCCTTAAAAGCAGAGACTTTTTCTCTGGTTGGACTCCAAGAGAAAAGAGAGAAGAGGAAGATTGATCTGAAGCTTGAGTAAGATTCACACTGTCATTACCGGAAGGGGGCCAGAGGGAAGCTGAGAAGAAATGTGGGTGGCCTCCAGGAACAAAGACTTAGCAAAATGGAGACCTCAGTCCTACACCTGCAAAGAAATTACTTTCCCTAACATTTTGAATGAGCCTGTAAGTGATTCAATCCCAGAGTCTAGAGAATGGAAAGCATCCCTTCCAAAACCTTGATTTTAGCCTCAAGACCCAAAGCAGATGAGTAGGTGTGGCATGCTGTATCCAGGCTTCTGACCTACAGAACTGTGAAGCAACAAATTTGTGTTGTTTTAAGTCACCAAATTTCTGATAATTTGTTACAGCAACAATGCAAAACTAACATGCATGCCTAGCAAAAGGCCTAGAAGAGAAAATGCACTGAGTCATGAGAGAGCATAGTATGACTCTGTCCACAAGGGGTATTTGGGGAACTACTGGGACTAATGCAAGGAACATGAGCAGCAGCTTGGTAACAATTTTATAAAATGTAGCCATACTGTGAACAAAAGGGAGTCTCAGAAAGCTTTTGGGCAGCAGAATAGCAAGCATGATTTGAGAAGGGTAGGTAGAAAATTAATAAACTCCTAAATTCACCATAATTTATAAATAACAAGAGTCCTCTTACTGCAAAATAATCCACAGTAGTTGGCATTTTGATTCAAATGAGGTTGCCAAGGTTTGAATATCGAGGACATTTCTCTTTGAGATTGAATATTAGAGCCAATTTTGGAACTGTAGTAGTTTACATTAGCAAACACAAAAACTTGGGATTATTCATTCATCTCCTAGGATGACCTCATTCAGCTTATCAAAGTCTTCCAAATAAATACAAAGGCTCTGACTTGGCTTCTCAGCTACATTCATCAATGCTGACCAGTCCTTTATTTTCTAAATACTTTTTTCCCTTAGTTTCTATGACACAGTAAACTCTAGGATTTCTTCCCACCCTTCTTATTGATTGTATCAATTTTTCCCTATAAATTCATTTTCTACTACCCAACTAATAAATATGAGATGGCATCAAGGTTTGGCCTAAGGGATTTGTTCTCCTCACTTTTATATACTATAACTGTAAATTATCATATCCATTATCACCTATTTGAAGATAATTTAGAAATTCATCTCTAATTTCCTCAAAAGTTCAGAACATATTCAAATCCATTTGTCATTTTTCTTCTTGGATCTTTCAAAGACACCTCAAATGCAACATATCCAAAACCAAACTCAACAGTATCATGCCTGATTTGGTCTTTCAATATTTTCTCTCTCTGTAAATGATCCCACCAATCACAAGCTAGAACCCCAGCATTATTCTTGGGGTCTTACAATTTCTCATCCCCGAGATCCAATTCTATACATTCCTTTCTGTCTGAAACCCCTCCAAGAGCTAATCATAAGTCTTCCTTGCATATTAGCAAAAGAAGAACAAACATCACATAGCATGGACAATGATGAATAAATGAGAAATAATGAGTCATTTTGGTTAACAGTCATCCAACACTATAAATAATAGAAAGGCTGAGCCAAAGAAACTAGGGGATTTAGAGAGAGAGGGATCGTGGTCATAAGATCCACTTGTCACCGCAATCATTAACCCAGGGGTTTACTTGTTTGAATACACTCAAATGCCTGTGACTCTCACTGATACCCACTCCAAGTCATTTCTCATGACAATGAAAACAAAATGTTATAAATAAAATCTCAGCTGAGTTCACAGTAAATTACATTAAGAAAAAAGACTTAGTACCTCAAAATCAATCAATTGGGAAGGTAGGGACCTGTAAATGGAACCATATCTCAATCTGTTGTTTTAATATACATCATGTAGGTGGAAGAAACACAGTAAGCAATGATAAATCAAAATGAAGAGTCTTACATTTGACATTGGCAAGCAATGTGAGTTCATAATGTCTTCTGTGTTTCCTTTGTTGCAAGAAGGGCCCTGAGTCATTTTGGGGAACAACTTAACTGGATCTAGATTTGTCTCTGGGTGTCCACCATGAAAATATAACTCACAGCAGAAATAGCCTTGGGTAGAGTCACCACCAATGGAGATGGGCAAATGACCACGCTTAGCATGGTTTTTTCTGCACATCATAAAGTCACAAAACTAAAGACCTTTTGCAGCTGCTTTTTTCTATTTAAGTACTTTCTCCACAGGTGCCTACTTACTCTAACCAAAAGACGGTAGCTAGTCAAGGTGAATGAGAAGACCAGTAAGAACAGTACATATGACACTTACTTACCAAGCACCTGGTCTTTGCCAGGCACTGTGGATAGGACTGTACCAGAGGCACACTGCCTGCCTGAGACCAGCTCAGAGTATGCTGGAGGAGGTGCGGAAGGGGGAAACAATCATCCACACACAGAGAGTGAAGACAAAGATTCACAGTGAGATATTTTTTATTAGCATATTCCAGATGGCTACTTATACTCCACCTTGTTTGGTTTTCACAGTAAGCCTGCAGAGAGAAAAGGTATTCCCATTTCATAGATGAAAACAAAACAAAACAACAAAAAATTGGGACTCAGAGAAACAAAGCTCATCTCTGAAAAATAAATTGTAACCAATGTGGTAAAAACTGTAACAGAGGTATACATGCCAGGATAGTCCTTTTTCTGGAGAATCTGAAAAACATACCAAAGGAGATTAAGTAAGAGTTGGAGATGGTGTGGTGAGAAGACACGCATTATACAGAAAAGCAGGGATGTGCATTCAGGGAAGAGGGAATAGCATGGGCAAAGTCACAATATATAAGAAGACACAGTGTGTTTTGGGAAAAATAAAATCAGTGACATTAAATTTCAGGCAGCAGATGGGGGGCTAGACTGTGGAAGGGCATATGGGCACAGCTAAAGAGATGAGGTATTTTATAGACGGTGGGCATATTAAAGACTTGCAGTAAGGAGTGTGACAAGTTAAAGCAAGCCGTCAGAGTATCTGGCTGCTGACACAGGACTTGAGCAGCAGAATCCTCAACAACAGGGAGAAAAAGGCAACCATTCAGGAGTGAAGGAATGATGCCCTCCTGAATTTGAAATGAACATCCACAAGATACTATCACAGAACATCTGTTATGTCCTGGGCTTTGGTGCATAGGTAAAGATCTTTTTTTTTTTTTTTTCTCCTGACATGATCTTATAACTCCCTTAAGAAATTTTACTACAGCTAAGATAGCAGAGGTTTAGCTGTTTGAAATCTCCACTCCTAGACAGTAGTACAGGCTGTAAGATATAGTTGGTGATAGGAGATTAAAGAGCTCAGAGGTCTGGGCTGCTATCTTGTCTCAGCAGGTGTCTCATACCTAACAAAGTCCTCTGCATATAATATTTGATAAAAAATAATTGTATCACTAGGTTAAACCTCACTAATTGACACTATTTGCAGAAGCCCTGCGTAATTTAATAAAAAGACCAAACTGTGAAGATGAGATTATACTCCCAAAATCCAATTTTCTCAAAGTGAGTATCTTGAGATGCCCATCCTGGAGACTGTCTACAAAATGATGATGGCAATGATGAAGATGAGCGTGAAGTTGTTTCAATCATCTATTGCTGTATAACAAATTAACCCCAGGCTTAGTAGCTTAAAATACCAAAATTTTTTTCTTATCTCGAATTGTGTGGATCTATTCAGACAGCGCTCAGTTGGCCACATGACATCAGTGAGTGTCACGTGTTGATATTCCACTGACTTCTGACCTTGTCTGCAGGGTGTAAGCTGGCTTCCCTAACACCTGTTACCTTGATGGGATGGCTGGAAGACTGAGTTCAGTGAGGCCACTCTCTCTCCCAGGAGTCTTAGGGCCTCTAAATGTGATCTCTCTAGAGGGTACTTAATTTTTTACTCTAGAGGGTATTCAGGATTACAAGAGACCAAAGAACTGCAGTTTCTTAATGGCTCTGTCTAAAACTGCCATCATGTCATTGGGTGTCACATTCTATAGGTCAAAGAACTCTCAGGCCAGTCTAGATTCAAGGAGTGGGAGAACAGACACCGCATTTGATGGGTGACTTTCTTGCATGTTTAAGAGGCGAAGGAAGAGGAGATGACCATCTTGGGGGGATGAGGCTGTTGCAGCATTTTGTTTGACAAATACTTTAGGCTTTGTAAGCCATATACAGTGGTTCCACATTCTTTTTTTTAATTTATTTTTGAAAAACTCATTAAAAATGTAAAAAAACATTTTTAGCTCACAGGGTAAACAAAAACAAGTCACAGCTGGATTTGGCGCCTGGACTGTAGTTTGCCAACCCCTATTCTGGGGAGTTCCATGACCAAATACACTTACAAGGCTTATGCCTTATCTCTTCAAAGTTTCGTAGCACATATTAACATATTGAAGGCTCTAAAAAGTCTTAAGTAGAAAAAAAAATCTAATACTACATCTTACAAAGTTTTAATAATTATTTTTTTACCTAATACCTATTTTAAGTAACCTTTCAGAAAAAATAGCTCTATACCATGCAAAAATTACACTATGACCAAAAAGTGACTCAGGATCTAAAGATTTTGTTGAATTAATAGATTTAACAAATCGATTCCTATAAAATGTTAGTTGGATAGAGGCAATGACTTCTCCAAACTATCCAAAAATATTGTGTCATTCTAAGTAGCTTAATCCATCCATTTATAGTGATTTTAAGCCTCTATGCATTTAAAGAATGCCTGTTACCCTAAATTATAAAATTCCATTCTAGTATGTGCCTAAGACCTCAGAGACTGAAGTTAGAAAAATACAAATCAGTAAGTCAGTGATATCACATGAGCATAGCATTGTCAAGAGAGTGTGGGACTTGGCCTTGGACTTCTGGATTATGTCAAAATGCTGTCACTTCAAATGGTCTCCATTTTGTAATGTGCTGTGGAATTTAAAAGAAATGATAGTCTCTCCAACCTCTGCACCCCAGCACATTAGAAAATGGAGGCCATTTAGCTCTCAAGACTGTTGTGAGGACTGCAGTGAATGAGAATGCACACATGGAAATGGTTCACAAATTCCTGACCCTGATGCAAAAGTATGTTTCCAATGCTTTACAGAAATGGCATCATCAGGAAGAGTGGTCTTTTATGTTAAGTGACTCCTAACTTACTACATTTTGTTTCTCTCCTGGATAGTCAGAGCTAGAAGTGGGTGGTGTATTGGGTTAGCCTGCATAGGCTTGAACCCTGGCTTACCATCTATGCAAACATGGGCAAGGTTCTAAACCTCTCTGATCCTTTACTGTCCTCACCCATAAAGGGATAATAAGCTATACCAACCACACAGGGTTGTGACAAGGATTAGTAGGCAATAAAAAGTGCATGAGCACCTGGTCTGCTACAAGGTTAAGCAGTCATCACACCCATTGTTATCATTACTAAAATTAACTATGATTAATGAGCCTACTGTAAGAATCTGATAACCAACTTTTGATGCTAGACAGATTTTCTACTTCATTCAAGATTACATGACAGACAATGAATGTCAATAGCAATAATACCACCAGTCAATTCTTACATAGTGCTTACTATATTCTTAGACTCTGGTCCAGAAAATTTACATGTATTAGATCATTTATTCTCACAATAGACCTGCAAGGTAGGAGCTATCCTACCTCAATGATGCACAAAAATACAAAGTGATTTGCTTGAGGTCACACAGATGGTTAGCACTGAGCTCCTATACCAACCCTGGAAATCAGCTTCTGAAATGAATATTCCCAACCACTATCGTTTATCACTTCTGGAAGATGAAAGATTGAAAAGAAAGAAGAAATACATTGTCAGGAACGTTCAGCTGGTAGAAAAGAACATAACCAGTCCGCAGCATTTAATATTCTTCCCTAGGACAAACCATTCCATGGGATTTCCTTCTCAGTGCACAAAAAGCAAATAACATTACCTGTGGACAGAGTGTCACAGATAATGGATTGTCTGTAAAATATGAAGCCCTGTCTGAAATACTTAATATCTTCACAGAATCTCCCCAACTTCCCAAGTTTTAACAGCAGCCAAAGCATCAGATAGAGCTTGGGACTAAAACAAATTGTGACATGACCCAGTTGGGATATCAGGTATGTGAGTACACTGCTGTTATCATGACAGGCTCTGCGCACCCATGGCAGTTCATTTAATCTCCCAAGCTAGCATTTTCCAGCAACTTATCATCAACACGTGCCACACCCTACTAGCTCCCATTATAGACTGCCTGAGAGTAAATTTTACCATTCTCTAATAATAAACCTTAGGAAAATAGGACTATGAAACTACACCTGCAAGGGTTATCTATATCAAATATATTTGTTGATTCAATAAATATTTATTGAGTGTCTATCAGCCAGGTACTGACTGCTCTAAGTACCAGGGATTCATCAGCAGACAAAACAAAAAGAAACTCTAATCTCAATGTATTCACATTCTTATAGAGAAAGTAAAGCAAAAACAAACCAGTTAATTTCAGACAATGAAAAGGAAACAGAAAACTATATAAAACATGGTGAGGTAATTAGACAGGGCCTTTTGAAAAAATGGTTTTACCAGTTAGCTATTGCTGGGTAACAAATCATCCCAAAACATACTAACTTAAAATATCAAGTATTTCTCTTAAATACTTTTGTTATTTATTCGAGAGAGAGAGAGAGAGAGAGAGAAAGAGAACATAAGTGGGGAGTGGAGAGGGGCCGAGGGAGAAGCAGGCTTTCCGCTGAGCGGGGAGCCCAGTGTGGGGCTCAATTCCAGGACCCTGGGATCTGACTTGAGCTGAAGGCAGATGCTTAACTGACTGAGCCACCCAGGTGACCTGCAAGTATTTCTCTTAATATAGTATCTTGGAAATAGCAACTATTATTTCCCGTAAATTGGAGGGTAAGGTAAGTAGTTCTGATGGTCTGGACCCAGTATGAATAATCCAGGTTGGGTTCACTTGTGAATTTGTAGTCGGTTGACAGATCAGCTTGTGCCTGGCTGGAATGGAACAGCTTTAACTCTTACATCTGGACATTAGCTGTCAGCTAGGATGATGAGATAGATGACCAGACCACATATCACATCAATTAAGAAGCTGGACTGGGTTCGTTTATATGGTGGGAGCAGGGGCCAAGAGAACAAGAAAAGTACACAAGGGCTCTTAAGGCCGGTAACTAGTACAATAGAATATTGGTTGCACACTCTTGGTCCAATTTTGTTCACACAGTCAGCCCAGATTCAAGGGGAGGGAAAGTAGTCTCCACTTTTTGATCAAAGAAGCTGCAAAGTCATTGTGCAAAAGGCATAGATACAAAGAGGAATGAAGATTAGGGAAATGTTTGCCATAAATCTACCATGATAGTAAAGACAAGTCCCCCTGGAGGAGTGACATGTGAGCTAACACAAGAATGATGAGAAGAATCAGATATACAATGATCTTATTCTAAGCAGAGGGATGTCAAGTACAAATTTATGCATGCAGTTGTATTTGGCCACATGAAATATACTTATAGGTGCATGCATGTGTAAACACGTATGTGCAGGTACTCATGATAAACATCAGAGGAATACTCTGTCAGCTGAACATACCTGTGTTCCTCTTCCTCTTACCTCCTGTCCTTCAACGTAGGAACATTCATACATCGACAGAAAAATACGACTCAACTTACTGTTTTCTCACAACTTAGGGTACGTAAGAAGGACCTTCACATTCTCTGGGCTTTCTCCCTACAAGTTCTGACCCAGAAATCTGCACTTTAGCAAGGATGCTTAGTCAGTATGAAGCATCAATTCTGTATCTAATAAATTAAGAAACAATGTTTAATTTTTTCAGGCTTTGGATGATCCCCACTTTTCCCCCTCTCCAGATAATCGATGCCTAATCATGTCTACTTTATATTACCTTAATCCATACTATTCTGACCTTTTTCCTAAGATAGTCAAGTGAATGTGAACCAGCTGATAAGGAAAAGTAAAAATGGATACACAGCATGGGCAATGAAAATGCAAAATCATATGCAATTCCCTTGTTCAGTCAAGTGAGAAATTTTTAATTTTGCCTGCTTCCAAGGAGATCCTAATTCAGGAGTGTATGCCTTCAAATATCAAATCCCTGGCAAAGCATTCTTTACAGACTCTACCAATGCTACCTTCACACCAGAATAGTATATATATATTTTGAAGTAAATGAGCAATTAATAAATGGGGGGGGCTGGACTTAGGTATTTCATTTTTTAGGGCCCCCATATGATTGTAATATAAAGACTGAGATTCACTGAGTAAATAATCAAAGCATACATTTTAAAAGCAACACAAAACACCTGCTTGAATGAAATATATGGGGTCATGAGCACCTTGTGGAACACACAGAGGCATGTTTCAGGGCAGTGCAAGCTCAGGACTGAGACTCCCACTGGGCAATCCATTCTCTCACTGCCTACCAGTCAAGTCTCAGGTGTCCTGCAAAAAGAATGAGCTAATAAAATCCACTTAGCTGGTAGTATAATCATTTCATTAACTTAGTCACTGCCATAAAGCATAATTCACTTTTAAAAGTAAATATGCCATTTGTGATGTGATTATCCTTTAGGGGACCAGTTCTCCACTTTAAAATGTCACTTTATTTTGTTCGAGGGAGGAAAAACTGTCACCATATTAAAGTACACTATATTACTTTAATAAGATATGATCCATAGAATTAGCCCAGTTAATCAGAGATGATACAAAGTGTGAGTAACAAAAATTTAGGAGGCCAGCAGACCTCAATTTGGATCCCACCTTAATGATTTGTATGATTTGAGGGCATGTTTCTTCCTGAACCCCTATTTCTTCGTCAATAAAATGCCATCATAATGTTACAGGCTGATGCCACAAACAGCTCAGAGAAGAAATCAGAAAACTTTTTTCTGTAAAGGCCCCGACAGTCAATATTTTAGGCAAGTGAGACAGTTTCTGTCACAACTACTCAACGCTGCTGTTGCAACCTCCCAAAGAGCCAAAGAAACTAAGAGCATGGCGGTGTCCCAGTGAAACTTTATTTACCAACATGGGACACAGGCCATCATTTGCTCACCGCTGACTTAGAGAATATAGTTAAGCATTGAACACCATTGTGGACAAACGATGAGCTCAGTAGCCAGTAACTGGCACTGGGGGCTCATGAAGACAGTGACAATGGTGATAAAGGTGACACTGCTGGTATTGTCCCCACCACCACTGTCAGTGCTGAGAATGAAGAGACATGGGATCCTGTTCTACTTCTGCCATCAACTTTATTTTTTTTAAATATTTTATTTATTTATTTGACACAGAGAGAGAGAGAGAGAGAAAGAGAGATAACACAAGCAGGGGGAGCAGCAGGCAGAGGGATAGGGAGAAGCAGACTCCCTACTGAGTAAGGAGCCCAATGTGGGGCTCATGACCTGAGTTGATGGGAGACACTTACCCAGCCACCCCTAGCACTAACTGTCTGTAATTTTTAGTCAAGCTATTTCTCCTTTAGGAGCATTATCTTCAAAAAGATGACATCACCAGAGTACATCCAACATTTCTTCTCTGGCTATAAATACCTTCTATAAATCAATCAGAAATTCACTAACACCCACAGCACTTTCGGCTTCATCAGCTGTGCCCCCTCTTCCTCTGAGCAATATCAAAGACTCTGGTTGGTAGAGGGGATCCTTGTCAAAGCTAAGACGGAGGAACCCCTTTTCTCCTAAAAAGAGAAGAAAGTCTTCCAAAGAATTTTCAGGAATTTTCAGGAATGAGGCCCCTCAATCTTGCTGTTATTTGGAATTTGACTTCTGCTGTCAACATAGATGGACGATAAACACACCAGAGCATTTGATTTTCATCATAGGTTTCAACACGGACTTTCCAATTAGGTACAGACATAAGTACTCACTCAAGAAGGTATATTTAAAGACAATTTAAATATATATTTAAGGTATATTTGAAGACAATATATATATATATATATATATATATATATATATATATATATATTTGTCATGCCCACTACCACTCACAAGTTAAAGAAAAAGTCAAGAGTCAAGTTCTGGTAATTCAGCATTTCCCTTCATCTTAAAAGCTACCCACTATGCTTCCATAATAGAGTCCCTTTTTTACCAAAAAGTGCCAGGTGTAATTGTTGTTCCTTATAGCCACAGAAAAAAATCAACAAATACATCTTAACATCTTAATCACATAAAAGGACCAAGTTCCTAAACAGTGAAAGTTGTTAATAAGCTGTTCAACAAGACCAACATACAAGAGAAAGATCCGGACACTGACCAGAACCCTAGCATCCATGACACAGGGGAGGTAGGTCAGCAACAACTTCTAGTAGAAGGGGATGGATGCCAGAGCAGATAGCATGAGAGCTGAGCCCAGGAAAGCACTGGGAGGATGGCTCCAAGTGAAGAAGCTGCCGTAAATTCCCTTGCTAACCACTGACTAGGGGATGTGGCTCCCCAAGTCTCCTCACTTAAGGAAACCAACAAGTAACTATGTCAGGACAAGTCACTACAGACCCATTACATTGCCTGAACCTAGTTCCCAGTTCAAACTGACTTAAATGACAAAGGAAGTTATCTGTTTATATAGTAATGATAGAGGCCTGAGGAAGGGCAGGAGTCATGTCAAAGCTATGATTTTGATGATTCTGATCTTTAGATTCATTCTGAATCTGTGATTCAGATTAGAAATCTGGCTCAATCCAAACCTATGAGTCTAATGGTTAGAAGTCTGTCTCAATCTCCCTAAAATTATTTCAACATTTCCCTCCTTTCTTCTCAGTCTTGATTCCCTCAGCAGCTCTGGGGTTAAACCCTTCCACATTCATATGCAAGAGAAAACGTTAAGTCCCTCTGCTCTCCTCAAACACTGAACTGTAATGGTTAAAACAGCTGATTCTAAATTAATAAAAATGGCAAAGGACTGGGGTCAATTCCATTCAAAAAGGGAATGGATGGGTGAAAGCTGGGAGATAGCTACCTGCTCCTCGAACACAGGCTGGGAGATTAAACCTGCATAGCACATTAAGTAAGACTGTTCATTACAAAGAATCTGTTAGGGAAAAATGAACAGATGGATCCTGGGGTGCTGGTGGTAGTTGGTAGGATTGTTGAAGAGTCTCCAAACCACATACTGGTGTAGACAATGGTGAAATGAGGAAGGGTCAGCAAATATTTTCTGCTAAGGGCCAGATGGTAAATATTGTAAATTTTGTGGCCCATATGGTCTCCATTGTGTCTAATCATCTCTGCTGTTATAGCACAAAAGAAGTCTCTCATAATATAAAAACAAAAGGTGGGGCTATGTTGCAGTGACACTTAATTTACTGAAACAGAGGGTGTGTTGGATTTGGCCTACTGGCTGTAGTTAGTTCTCCAGTGCCTGAACCAGAGAGCCAAACTCTGTGTTTCGCTACAGTGATTAATAGCACGTGAGAAGCGGCACCATAAACCAGCAACCCCCTCTTCTCTCATCAGCATCCAGAGTTCTTTGACATTTGCCGTAACATTTCTTCACGGAAGACCTACATCATAAATGACAGCCCCTGATTTTATTTGCTTGAACATCTGCCATCCTGGGACTATTCAGAAGCCTGACAATAAAGGTTCATTTTCATCTTGGTGAGTCTGCCCTACTTGGGTTGTGGTGTCCTAAACCAACACTAAATACAAACAGCAAACAGTGCAGTTTCGCCTACGTACTCCTTGATCGCCTTGGCTATTGCGTTGAGGACGTCCTTTGGCCATAACCCCGTACATCCTCTCTACCATCACTATCTCGAACGGGCCATTTGTCTGTCTCACCCGCCACCACCTCCATCCAACATGCTCCAATCCCAAATGCATCTTTCTACCCAAACGTATTCCCTAACCTACCACACGGTTTTCAGCCCCATTTCTGCCATGATTCTATGCCCCCCTGCTCTTGGCCTCCTTATTGTCCATGGCCCTCTACTTTCAAACAGCCATCTTGTCCTGTTGATTTGTCCCTGATAAGCTAACTTGTGATATCTCCCACCCCCTTTCACTGCAGTCCCACGGCTCTCACTCTAATTCGGGCCCTAATTACCCCATACCTCCACTATTGCAATTAGCCTCCCCACAGTTCGCTTCCCTTTCAGTTTTCCCTTCCTACTTATCTTCCCTCCACTTCACTGGGCACCCTACTCCTTAACAAGCCTGGCTAATAGAGCATTTTCACCATGTTGCACCACCTTCTTGACTCTAGGTAAAGTTTTAGGTTCAGGATTCTCCCTGGGCACAGTTCAAGTCTACTAAAACACTTGTCTTGGCTTCTGGCTATACAGCAGTGTCTGATTGCGGAGTTGGCTGCTCACAAGTAGATCTTTCTTTTTTTCTCATCGATAAGTCCCGCTCCACCACCAACTTTAGAACCATCTCGACCACACATTTCCCTCCATCTCTGGCAGCTGGGACTCAAAAACTCCTCTCCTCCATTCTCATGCCTATCAATTATTAGGTGGTTCTAGTTATACAGCTTAAATTTCACATATTCATTCCCCAGTTCCCTTTTGTGTTTTTTGTTTGGTTGGTTGGTTGGTTTATATGACAGACAGAGAGAGAGACAGTGAGAGAAGAAACACAAGCAGGGGGAGTGGGAGAGGGAGAACCAGTTCTTGCTAAGCAGGTGGCCCGATGCGGGGCTGGATCCCAGGACCCTGGGATCATGACCTGAACCGAAGGCAGACACTTAACAACTAAGCCTCCCAGGTGCCCAGCCCCTCAACTCCCTTTTGAAAGACACCATTACATCCACTTTCCTGGACAAGGGAAGTACCCTCCTATATCCTTATTTTTCTCCATCTTCACCCATTTTCTAACTAGAGCCAAAAGGATTTTAAAACAAAAGTCTGATCAAGTATTGTCCCTGGTTAAAACTTTCACTGGCTTTCCATTGCCTTTCTACATTGGTTCTCAACTCTGGATCAATATAGCATGGCCTGGGTTTTTTTTTTTTTTGTTTTTTTTTTTTAAGTGATGTTGGGATAAGAAAACCTGAAGTGTAATTGATGGATTGCTAGATGTTCAGAGCAGACAATTCTGAGAGTTGAAAACCTCAGGGAGAGCCGGTCATTTGGGCCCATACAATAGTTTAAGATTTACCTTCAGGAGCTTGGCCAGGTTTCCACAATAAATAGGGGAGGAAAAAAACCTCCCCAGGCTTCTGGCAGGAGAAGAAAAGGAAACATTTTGAAATGCACCAGAGCACTCTGCCTTCTTAACAATGTCTGCCCTCAGGGGGATCTAATTAACCATAGCCTAACTTGCTGGAGTATTATCAGAGCCTAACTCGACTGGGGAGAAAAGAAATAAGCAAATTCAGCTCACTGGAGCTATCCTGTTCCACATAAGAGGAGAGAAAAAACTAAAATTCTTTCAAGTTCACAGTTCAGAGGCATATGCTTACTAAATGTCTGAGATCTAATCATAGGAATATAGAACACTTCTGGGGCGCCTGGGTGGCTCAGTCAGTTGAACGTCCAACTCTTGATTTAGGCTCAGGTCATGATCTCAAGATCCTGGAATCAAGCCTCAGGTCTGGCTCCATACTCAATGGGGAGTATGGTTGGGATTTTCTCTCTCCCTTTCCCTCTACCCCTCCCCCTGCTGGTGATATCTCTCTCTCTCTCTCTCTCTCTCTCTCTCTCTCAATTAAGTAAGTAAAATCTTAAAAAAAAAAATAGAGCACTTACTTTCACTACACACCTCACCTTCACATTACTAAGGCCTATTTATAGCAGTCCCCTCTTACCTGCTAAAGCATGTCTGGCTACCAAGAAAATATTACAAAGCACACTAAAAGGCAAAACACAATTTGAAGAGACTGAACAAGCATGAGAACCAGACATGACAGGAATGTTGGAATTCTCAGACCAGGAATTTAAAACAACTATGATGAGTATGCTAAGAGCTCTAATGGATAAAATAGATCACATACAAGAACAGATGGACAGTGTAAGAAGAGAGATGGAAATCCTAAAGGGGAACAAAAAAGAAATACTAGAGATAAAACAAACAAACAAACAACATAACACAAAAAAACTGTAACAAATGAAAAATGTCTTTATGCCTGACAGGTGTTATTAGTAGACAGGACAAAGCTGATAACGAATCTCTGAGTTAGAAGATAAAGAAAAACAAAATCCTTGAAAACCAAAGAGAACAAATATATGACAAAAAAAATACGGCAGTATATCCAAGAACTGTGGGGCAATTATAAAATGTGTAACATATACATCATGGAAACACAAGCATAAAGAAAGAAACAGAAATATTTGAAACAATAATGACTGAAAATTTCCCAAGTTGATATCAGGCACCAACCACTGATCCTAGAAGCTCAGGGAACACTTAACAGGATAAATGGGAAAACAAAAATAAAAACAGGAACTACACGTAGGCCTATCATCTTCAAACTACAGAAATCAAAGATAAAGAAAAAATTCTGAAAGGAGCCAGAGAGGGAGAAAGACTTGCCTATAGAATAGATACAGGGATTGTATCTGATTGCTCTTCAGAAACAATGCAGGCAAGAAGAGGATGGAGTGAAATATTTAAAGTGCTGAAAGCAAAAAAACAAAACCAAAAACAAAACAAAAAACAAAACAACCTAGAATTCTGAAACCTGTGAAAAGAAAAAAAATAAAGACAAAAATTGAGAGAACTTGTTGCCTGTAGATTGGCAAGAAATACTAAAAGTTCCATGGAGAGGAGAAAAATAATATAGGTCAAAAATTCATGTATATATAAAGGAAGAGCATCTAAGAACAAGTTAAAGTAAAATAAAAGTAAAATAAAAACTAAAATAAAAAAAAATTTAAAGGTAAATTAAAATTAAAAATTAAATTAAATTAAAAATTAAATCAAATTAATTAAATTTAAACTAAATTTAAATTTAAAAATTAAGGTAAAGTAAAATAAAACTAAAATAAAATAAAAATATAAAAAACTTCTAATTTTCATATTCTTAATTGAGCTAATAGATAAGCTTGTTCAAAATAATAACACTAACAATGTATTTAATTATATAGGCATATATTTATATCTTAAGCATGTGCATATGTATGCTATTTATATGTAAGTAAAATGAATGACAGCAATGAAACAAGGGATGGGGGAATTACTATTATTTTTGTTATTAGAAGATACATTACCTTTAAAGTGATGTTATTTGAAAGCAGATTTGGATTAGCTGTGAAAGAACAATGCAAACTCTAGGGTAACCACAAAAAAAGTAAAAAAAGAAGAAGAACTGATATGCTAAGAAAGGAGAGAAAATGAAATTATATAAAATGCTCATTTAAAACCACAAAAGGCAAAAAATTTAGTCAAAGACAAAAAGAAGAACAGAGGATATGGGCAACAAATAGAAAACAGTAGTGAATATGGAAGATATTATTCTAAATGTATCAATAACTTTGCATGTCAGTGGCCTAAATGCAACAATTAAAAGACAGAGATTGTCAGAGTGGGTCAAAATACAGAACCCAACTATGTTGTCTACAAGAAACCATTTTAAGTATAAAGACACATATAGATGAAAAGTAAATGGTTGAAGGAAAACATACTATGTTTTTCTACCATTAATAATATTAATCAAAAGAAAGGAGGAGTAGTTATACTAATTATAGACAGAGCAGACTTCAAAGCAAGAAAAGTAAAGATAGTTATCAGAGATAAAGAAAGGTATTATATAATGATAAAGGGGTCAATTCCCCACAAAGTCAAAACAATTCTTAATTCACATGCACCTAATAACAGGAGATTAAACTATAGGAAAAACTGAAAAAAATACAAGGAGAAACAGACAAATCCACTATCCTAGTTGGAGACTTCAACACCTCTCAGAAATGGATAGATTGAGCAGGCAGAAAATCAGAGAACATGTTGAACTTAACAATACCACCAATCCACTGGATATAATTGGTATCTATAGACTACTTCACCCAACAACAACAGAATACAGGTTTTCCTTGTTCACATGGAATATTAACCAAGACACACCACACTTTGGGTTATAAAACCCACCTGAATGAGTTGAAAACAAGAAATCATGCAATGTCTGCTCTCTGAGCACAACAGGATTAAATCAGAAATGAGTTAACAGGAAGATAACTGGAAAATCCCCCAAACAATTGGAGATTTAACCACACACTTCTAAGTGATGTGGGTTAAAGGAAAAAGAAATTTTAAGACAAATCTTAAAAATATTTTGAACTAAATGAAAATGAAAACATAATTATCAAAATTTTGGGGATGCAGCACAAGCAACATTTAGAGGAACATTTATAACATTGAATGCATGTATTAGAAAATATTTAAAATCAATAACCCAAGTTTCTATCTTGGGAAATTAGAAAAAGAGGAGCAAATTAAGTTCAGAAGAAACAGAAAAACATAAATAATAAAAATAAGAGCAGAAATCAATGAAATTAAAAACAGGAAATCAGTAGAGAAAAATCAGCTAAACCAAAGCCGGTGTTTTGAAAAAAGTCAATAAAGTTGATAAGCCTTTAGCCAGGCTAAGGAAAAAAACAGAGAGGACACAAATTACTTACATCAGAAATGAAATGGCATGTGAAAATTAAAAAGATAAAGTAGTATAAACAACTCTACCCATAAATTTGATCACCTAGACGGTACAATTCCTTAAAAAACACAATCTACCAAAACTTACACATAAGAAATAGACTATCTGAGCAGACCTGTATCTCTTGAAGAAATCTTGAGAAATTTACTATTAAGTAAAATTTCTCACTAAGATCAGGTATAAAGCAAGGATTCCCCTCTCACCACTCCTTTTCAAGTTCTTGCTAATTCAGTAAGAAAAGTAAGTAAAAGGTATACACATTGGGAAGGAAGGCATAAAACTATCAATCATAAAGTTGTCTGCAGGTAACATGATCATCTAGGTAAAAAAACCAAAAGAATCAGCATAAAAACTGCTGGAACTAATAAGCAATTATAGCAAAATTGAAGGACATAAGGTTAATAGACAAAATTGCTTTGCTAATGAACAAGTGGAATTTGAAATAATCATCATTTACATTAGCACCACCAAAAATATAAAACTTATGTATAAATCTAACAAAAAATGCTCAAAATCTGACTAATGAAATCAAAGAATAAGTAAATGGAATCAAAGGACAACTAAATAAATCCACACTCATTGTTCTGAATGGGAAGACTCAAAATTGTCAAAATGTCAGTTCTTTCCAACTTGATTTATGGATTCAATGCAATTCCAATAAAAATCCCAGCAAGTTATTTCATGGGTCTCAATAAACTGATTCTAAAGCTTATATGAAGAAGCAAACACTCAGAATAGCTAACAAACTATTAAAGAAGAACACAGTTGGAGGACTGATACTACTTTAAGACTTCCTACTAATCTACGATAATCAAGGGAATGTAGTATTGTTGAAAAGATAGAAAAGGAAATTAATAGAACAGAAATGGAGAGTCCAGAAATAGGCCCCTTAAATACAGCCAGATTAGCAAAATACTTTGACAAATGAGCAAAAGCAATGCAGGGCAGCAAAGATGTTCTCTTTAACAAATGGTGTTGGAGCAACTGGACATCCATATGAAAAAAAAACCTTACACCCTTCAAAAAAATTAACTCCAAGTGGATTATACCCTTAAATGTAGATGTGAAAATTCAAATCTATAAAATTTCTAGGAGGTATAATAGGACAAAATCTAAATGACTTATGGTATAAAGATGTCTTTTTTGGGGGCGCCTGGGTGGCTCAGTGGGTTAAGCTGCTGCCTTCGGCTCAGGTCATGATCTCGGGGTCCTGGGATCGAGTCCCGCATCGGGCTCTCTGCTCGGCAGGGAACCTGCTTCCCTCTCTCCCTCTCTCTCTGCCTGCCTCTCTGTCTACTGTGATCTCTCTCTGTCAAATAAATAAATAAAATCTTTAAAAAAAAAAAAAAAGATGTCTTTTTTTTTTTAAGATTTTATTTATTTATTTGACAGACAGAGATCACAAGTAGGCAGAGAGGCAGGCAGAGAAAGAGGAAGGGAAGCAGGCTCGCTGCTTCGCAGAGAGCCCTATGCGGGGCTCGAGCCCAGGACCCTGGGATCATGACCTGAGTCGAAGGCAGAGGCTTTAACCCACTGAGCCACCCAGGTGCCCCAAAGATGTCTTTTTAGATACAACACTGAAGTCAAGATCCATGAAATAAATATTAGATAGGATGGACATCATTAAAATTCAAAACTTCTGCTCTGTGAAGGACCATATCAAGAGAATTAGAAGACAAGCCAAAGACTAGAAGAAAATATTTGCAAAATAAACATCTAATAAAGGACAGTTTATCAAATAAACATCTGATAAAGTATCCAAAATACTCAAAAAGATCTCTTAAAACTCAACAAAAAGAAAACAAACAACTGGGTTTAAAAATGAGCCAAAAACTTTAATAGACACCTCATAAAAGAAGATGGTAAACAAGCATATGAAAAGATGCTCCACATCATGTTATTAGGATAATGCAAAATAAAACAATGAAACACCACTATACACCTACTAGAAAAGCCAAAATCCACAGCACTGACACCAAATGATGGAGAAGATGTGGAGGAAGAGTAACTCCCATTCACTGCTGGTGGGAATGCCAAAAGTAATTCTGGAAGACCGTTTGGTGATTTCTCACAAAACTAAACATTCTTATACCATACAATCCAGCAGTCACACTCCTTGATATTTACTTAAAGGAGCTGGAAACTTATGTCCACATAAAAAGCTTCACATGGATGGTTACAGAAGTTTTATTCATAATTGCCAAACTTGGAAATACCCAAAGTGTTCTTCATTAGGTGAATGGATAAATAAGCTGTGGTACATAGAGTCTATGGAATATTATTTTGTGCTAAAAAGGAGTCAGCTATCGAGTCATGAAAAGACACGAAAGAATCTTAAATGCCTATTACTAGGAGAAATAAGCCAACCAAAAAGGTTACACAGTATAGGATTTCAACTCGATGACATTCCGGAAAAGGCGAAGCTATGGAGACAGTACAAGTATCAGTCATTTCTAGGGGTTGGGAGTGGGGAGTGATGAGTAGGTAGAGCACAAAGATTTTAGGGAAGTGAAAATACTCTGTATATTATAATGATGAATATATGCCATACATTTGTCCAAAGCCATAGCTTGTATAATACTAAGAGTGAAAACTAAACTATGGACTTCAGATACTCATGATGTATTAATGTTATAGGTTCATCTTTGGGGAAAAAAAAAAAAAGAAACAAAAAAATTAACCAAAAAAACCCCACACAAACACAAAACAAAAATCAAGTACTATTCTGGTTATAATACATAATGGGGCTATTATTAATGGGGAAATGTATGCATTCATGGGGTCAGGGATATATGGGAAATCATAGTACCTCCTTCTCAATTTTGTTGAGACACATTTCTTTAAAGAAAGAAAGAAACGATGCCTTAGCTCCACAACACCCAACTGATTAACAATCTCCAGGGTGAGAACCTGCTTATGGGGATTTTTTTAAACTCTTTAAAGGCTGATATTGCCACATAAGGGTTTACCAGACTCCTAAATTGACTACAATTCATTCCCCTGGCCAATTTCCAGTAATAATGGCTTCTTTCTGCATCTTAAATCTTCCAAGTTCTTGTCCGTGGGCCCTCACAAGTACTATTTCTTCTGTTCTTCCTGCCTAGGATGCTTTCTTCTACCCCACACCCACCCGTAATCACCTAGCTCAGTGGCTCTCCTTCTCTGTCGAGTAGAATTCCCTGACAAGCCAGCAAAGCACACAGAGACCCCACATCACTGGAATAGGAGAAGACCAAACCTGCACATTTTGGGGTGAATTTTTTCTTTTTTTAAGATTTTATTTATTTATTTGACAGACAGAGATCACAAGCAGGCAGAGAGGGAGAGAGGAGGAAGCAGCGTCCTTGCTGATCAGAGAACCCGATGTGGGGCTCAATCCCAGGACCCCGAGATCATGACCTGAGCCGAAGGCAGAGGCTTTAACCAACTGAGCCACCCAGGCGCCCCTGGGGTAAATTTTTAAAATTGAAATCATTGTAAATTCACAGGCTGTTATAAAAAATAATACAGAAATCTTTAGTGTACTTAACCCAGTTTCCTCTAGTGGAAACATGTATAATCTATTGTAATAACTAGTATAACCTATCACTCCCAGGATATTAATATCCACCTTATTGAGATTTCTCCAGTTTTGCTAGTCTTTGTGTGTGTGTATTCCATTCTATATTATTTTATCCCCTTTTTAGGTTTGTATACGCACCATCACAGTTAAAATAGTAATCAGTTGTAACACCACAATGATTCTGTTGCCTTCTTCGAGTGGTGGTTTCCAGAGCTTAGGCAATGGGTGTGGGGATACAGGAGGATGTCAGATTTTTTCAGTGCTACCCGTACTCCAGGAGAGTCTGATATCCTCCAATGGTAGAGAGCCGCCGACCTACCTAACTCCCACTCATCCTCTAATACTCCATTTTCTTGGGTTCAAATCACTTCCAGACTCTCTAATTCATCCCCCCCTATAATGCAATCTCATAGCAACCTCACTTTTTAAAAATACTCTGTACACCTAGAAATCTTCGTCTAGCCTCTGTCTTTCCCAAATAAACGATCTTCAAGCAGGATCCCTAACACTTAAGCTGACCAGTCCCTAATTCTTTTTAGGGAAGAAGACAACCCCAGACTATCTGAATCTAAAGCATGTGCGATCCACTACAGTCCCCCGGCTATGGACAGCCAGTGGCAATCTCCCCAAAGTATTCTCCCATTCACATTATCATTTGCTGTGTGGATTTCATTAGCACTTTTCATGCCAGACCCTGAAACTTTTTCTGGCGTCAGGAGCTTACGTCAACTGCCCATAATTCTTATAGTATATTCCACACGCTTTCCCCACATACACACATTTATATACACCATATATTTATAGGAGTGTGTGTGTATATTTGTGTGAGCATTTAACCAGGGAAATGAATATACTAAAACCAAGGGTACGGAGTACACAGTCCCATATTACTTTTCCATTCATTATTTTAGTACTCACCTTGTAAAATCACATTTCCATGGCTCACATCCTTTACAGCATAAATAATTTTTCCTATTCTAACCAGTCACACTCCATCCTCCCATCCTTCTTTAGTTCACATAGCTGAAAAGATAAGGGCCTTCCCAGATCCTACATAGGCTGACTTAACAGGTCTGTCAAGATTTAAGCAGTGGAGGTGAAACCCAAACAAATTAAAGTGTACCACATCAGCAAAACTTTCCCTGATTTGGATTCAAAACTGGGTGTTTTTATTTTTTTTAAAGATTTTATTTATTCACTTGACAGAGAGAGAGATCCCAAGTGAGCAGAGAGAGAGGGGGAAGCAGGCTCCTTGTTGAGCAAAGAGCCCGACGCGAGGCTCATCCCAGAACCCTCAGATCATGACCTGAGCTGAAGACAGAAGCTTAACCCACTGAGACACCCAGATGCCCCAAAACTGGGTTTAAAGGAAGAGTCTGTCTCTCGTGCAACTCCACATTTCCATGGACTGCTAGATGAGTTGAACCTTAATGTTCTGATTTCTGTTTTGTCCTGTTTGTCTTCCATAGGCTCTCTATGCTCATATGGTCGCTCCACGGAATGGGAGAAGGAAAGGACAAGGTCATCTAATCCAGAGGTTCTCGAACTTAAGCAAGCGTCAGCATCACCTTGATGGCTGCTTGAAACGTAAGTACTGGACCTACCCCTAGAATGTCTGATTCCATTGGTTTTTGCCTGAGTCTGAGAAATTGTATTTCTAACAGGTAGTATTGACACTGCTGGTCCATCTACCATACTTTGAGAACCACTGATCTAATCTAAACAGCAGCCGGTCAGGCAACACTGATGTTTCCAACTTGACCCCAAACACACTCGTTGCAAAGTATCAGTCTACCATGAATTACCAGGAGTGTGTGTATGGTTTCAAAAAAGTTTGAGACAACTTCCAATTAGGAAATGTCACAGTGTAACTCAACCTTCCAGCTTCCTTTTTTTAAAACAGAAAGAAAAAAAAAAAAATCTGTTAACACAGACCCTTCCTCTCTCATGGTATCAGTAAACTGGAGCTGATCAGCATGCTTTCTACAGCTGTGTTTCTTCATCTTGGCTTCACATTTGAATTACCTGGGAAGTTGTTAAAAACTGAAATACCCAGGCTGCACCCCAGCCCAATTATATTAGAATGCCCAGGGTGGCACCCGTTTCCAGTACCAAATGGCAAGTGTAGGACTCCACCTCATAGAGTCATCATGAGGAATAAATTTAATAGTAAAAGCAACAGACATTACTTATATTATTCATTGAGTATTTATTTAATCTGTGTCAGGTACCATATTAAGTGATTTACATATATTAGTCCATTGATTGCTCCTGTAGAAAAAAGTGGGCACTGAATAGGCATCAATGATCAAAGGAGAAATTTATACAGTGAACCTCTTGTATAAAAGGAAAGGAATGTATTAGAGTTACATAGTAAAAGAAAATAAGTTGAGTTAATTTAAAACTTGGCTCTATCTCGGCCTGGCTTGTTGTCATGGACAAAGACATAGTCTTTTAACATATGGTTTTGGTTTCCTCAGTTGTAAAATGGACATCATAATACCACTGCCTTCTTGGGTTGGAATTTAATAGATGTGGGCATCTGGTGTCCACTGCGGCATGAAAAGAGCTTGGAAGTCATCCCTCCCATCCTTAGATCAGGAGAAAACTAGGTCCATTAAATATCAGTGGCTTGTTTTGGATCCATCAGAGAATGAAGGTTACAGGGCAAACCGCCACCCAGAAATCTGGAGAGTCAAGTGCATTTCCAGGGCCACAGTTAAGATCTATCCACCCAAAGCACAAGTTGCTGGCACCAAAAACTGGTAGAAATGCCCGGACAATTATGTTGAGGAACTGCTGGAGGCCAAGCTTTTCACTATATATTGGCATCGTAATAACAGTTGGGAAGTGTTTCCTTCTCTCTCTTTCTCTCTCTTTTTTTCCTTTAAGAGTTTCTGTAGGATTGTTATTATTCCTTTTTCAAATGTGTGATAGAATTTGTCAGTGAAGCCATCTGGGCCTAGACATTTATTTATGACTTTTTAAATTCCTTGAGGGAAGGTACACTTCCTGGGCTCTATTTCCTGGAACCCTGTAGGTTCTCAAGTGATGATCCAAGAAATCTTCTCTGGCTAAGCAACAGAGGGAGAGGAAGAATAATCATTCTGAGTCCATAAAAAAAGGCCTGCTCTTGAGGAGAAATGATTTTAGGGAACTTATTTCACCTTAGACAAAGGCATGTCTCCCATCCAAGTACCCTCTGGCTATCCTGCCTTACCTAGAGGGGCAAAAATCTTATGTAAACATGGATCACAGATTCAAGGAAATTGCTACAGAACTCTGTCAGATAGAGAAGGGAGTGGGGGGTAGGATGGGGATAAGAGCTACATCACTGAATGAACCCTTAAGAAAATCACAGCCCAGGGACAGGGGCTCACTGAAAGAATAGATTCCATCAGCAGATCAAAGAACACTGCCCTTCCCCACACCTTATTACCACAACAATAGAACTCTAACCACAGTGTATTATGGGTGAAAGAGCTGTGTCTAGCACAGTCTGAGGGGCTGGGCTTAGGGAAGCTCAAGACCAAAACACTAGGGGAACAGACACTAGAGCAACGTCAATCCTCCAGCACTCCTTAAAGTGAAGAAGTGTTCAACATAGCCCTGCAACCAGTCAGATTAACATAATACTTCACATTAGAAATCTAATGCCCTCAATCTCGGGTGCTCAATAAAATGTGTCTGGATTTCAAAAAATGACAAGGCATGCCAACAGACAAGAAAAAATGAAGCAAACATCAGGATCAGACTCAGATGTGACACAGATGTTGGAAATATCAGAGAATTTTAAATATTGATGAATACGACAAGGGCTCTAATAGAAAAAGTAGACAATATGTGAGAACAGATGGAGAATGAGAATAAGGAGATGAAAACATTAACAAAGAATCTAAAGGAAATGCTAGCAATCAAAACCACAATAACAGAAATGATTTAACATATTGGGAATTTATGATGTACAAAAGAGCATAGTAAGAGCAGGGTAACTGTTAGCTATCTAGGGTAAAGCTGATCAACCCTTAAGAGGTATAACAAGGCAAGGAGATGGCACTCAAGGGTTCTTTTGATCACAGAAGCAAAAGAGACAAAAACACAACTGGGGTATTACAAGAAAATGTGTATCTTCAGTAGTATGTGCTGAATTGTTCATATGCCCCCAAATTCATATATTGAAACCCAATCCCTCATGTGACTGTATTTAGATATAGACCCTTTAAGGAGGTATTTAAGGCTAGATGGGGTCATAAAAGTGGGATCCTAGTCCTATAGGACTAGGGTCCTTAGAAGATGAGGAAGAAACACCAGAGATGAAAAAAAAAAAAAAAAAGCCATATGAGGACACAGAAGGGAGCCAACTGCAAGCGGAGAATAGGAGCCTCAGGGGACAGGAACTTTACCAACACCTTGATGATGGACTTTCAGCCTCCAGAACTATGAGAAAATAAATCTCTGGGGTTTAAGCCACCCACTCTGTGGCATTTTTTTTTTATGGCAGGCCTGGCAGAGTAACACTTTCAAGAAAGGCAAATATCATCCCTACTTGCCCTGAGACCTTTCCTTAGGATGGCCATTTACAAGTGAGGAAGAACATGTAAATGAAGTAGAGACATCAGAGACAGGTCCACATTCAGGCCAACTAAGTCCAGTCAGGAAGGCTATTTGGGGAGGAGTTTGACGTTTGCGCTGAGAAAAAAAATATAACAAGTTGACAAAGTTAAATAGTTAAATTGATCCTAAAGGAGAACAAAAAAACAAACAATGGGACAGAATGAATATTTAAAACAATAATATAACAAACTTTCTTCCAGAAATATGGGATTCAAATCTACTCTCAAATGACTGTACAGGGTACCAGTTAAATTTAACCAAAAATAATCAGCTCCAAGACATATTCTAGTCAGCAATAGTCTGATAGGATTTTGATAGGGGTTGCACTGAATCCATATAAATTTGGGAACTGCCATGTTAACAATATCGAGTACTTCAATCCATAAACATGGTATGTCTCTATTTATTTAGCTCTTCCCTAATTTTTCTGTGCAATGTTTTGAAGTTTTTAGTGTATGGGTCTTGCACATATTTTTGTTAAAATCATTGTTATTTGTTTTGTTCATTTTGTTATAATCACATTGAATTGTTGTCATTTTTAGATTGGATTTTTTGGCTGGTATATGGAGATACAGTAGTTTTGTGTACACATGTAGAATCCTGCTCTCTTGTTAAGCTTGCTTATTTAGCCATTTGGTAGATTCCTTAGGAGTTTTCATCCCAACTGTATGGCTTTAATTACTTTTTCTTCCTCTGTCACTAACTAGATCCAGTAATGTTTAGCAGAGGAGGTCAGGGTAGACAGCTTATTTGTTTCTGAACTTAAGGGGAAGGATTCCTTTTTTTATCATTAAAAAATGTTTAGGCTAGGGTCTTTTCATAGACAGGCTTTATCAATTTGAAGGACCTCTCTACAAAGTTTGTTGAGATTTTTTTTTTTCCTCTTACCGTGAAAAGGTGTTAGATTTTCTTTTTCAAGTGCTTTTCCTGTATGTATTGAGATTATGTGTTTCTGTTCTTTATCAGTACACTATAATACATTAATTGATTTTCAAATGTTCAATCAACCTTATATTCTTTACATAAACTCATTTAGTCATGGTATACAAACCTTATATATCGCTAGCTGTGATTTGCTAATTTTGTTAAGAATTTTTGTCTGTGTTCATGAGGGATATTGGCCTGTAGCTCTCTTTTCTGGGGATGACTTAATTTTGCCTTCTCAAGGAGATAAGAAGTGTTCCTTCTCTTTTTCTTTCTGAAAAAGTTGGTGTAGGATTAGGATTCTTCCTTAAGAAAGAAAAAAATGATAGACTTCAACAGGTTAGCCATCTGGTCCTAGACTTTTATTTGTGAAAAGGTTCTTTTCCACCTGATTCAGTGCCTTTATTTGATAAGAATCAATTCAGCTTTTCTATTTTTTTCTTATTATTTTTGGTATGTTGTGTCTTTCTAGGAAATTTTCTATTTTGTCTAAATTGTCTAATTTGATAGTATCAATCTTCTTCAGAGGATTTTTCTTATTCTACTAATATCTGTAGGGTTGAAAGTAATGTCCTAATTTTATTCCTAATTTTGGTGGTTTGTGCTTTCTTTTCTTTTTCCTGAGAAGAGAAGGGACTATCAAGAAACTATAAGGAGCCAGACAAGAAGAGAAGTGATCCTGAAGTCAGCCAATGGAGAAGAAATAGACACAGACATATGGATAAGAAAAAGATTTAGAGACAGTAATAGGACTTAGTGTGGAATCACACGAGGAATAGAAAGGGTGGAAAAGGTCAAATGTGTTTCCCAAATTACTGCGTTGGCTCTCTGGGCAGATGGTAATGTCATTTTACAAATCTCTGGACCCTAAGAGAGGAAGTCAATTTAAGGGCAAAGGTCACTTGGTTTTGCATTCAAACTGTAAAATATCTTAATATAGAGGGGTAACAAAATAACACAAGTTTGCAGACTAAACCAGGTTGGGTTTTTTTGTTTGCTTTTTCTAAACAGGGAGCAAGTGATAACATATTTTTGTTTATTTTTTTAAAAGATTTTATTTATTTATTTGAGAGAAAGAAAGAGAGAGAGATCATGAGCAGGGGCGAGGGGTAGAGGGAGAAGCAGGCTCCCTGCCCAGCAGGGATGACCCTGCAATCATGACCTAAGCAGAAGGCAGACTCATAACCCACCGAGCCACCTACACAGTGGACAACATTTCAAGAGTTTCATCTTAGGGACAGTTTGGAAGGGGAGTAAACTTGAAGGACACCTGTAGGACTTAGCATGTTTGCCTTCCCCAGTAGCTTTTCCCACATCTGTATTGCTGACATCCAGATTTGTGGCGTTTTGCTCTGCTCCATTGTTGGCAGCTTATTATATCCTTCATAGAAGGTCACACAGTATGTGGATACCTGAGACCAAGTCACACATAGGAAAATGTCACCATGAAGATCATCACTGTACTAACCATTTTTTTTTAAATTTTCTTTTCTAATGCTTTTATATCTAGGGCCTTGCTGACCCTCCCAGGGTAGCAATTCCCTAAGACAGCAAAGAACTCACTGGCAAGCTCACTTTTCATATGCAAACAAACCCATCCAGAGCCTGCACCCCTACCACCTCCTTCACAGGCTATCACACTCTGCCCACTATCTACCTGCTATAATTATCCCAGGGCAGGAGTCAGACTGCTAGGTATGACCTCTATACTCCAGAGCCCACGGAAATTACTCAACCTAGCCAATTTAAATCTTGCTTATTGTGCCTCATTCCTTCCTTCCCACAAAAACCTCAGTAAAGGCTCCAGCACGGTTTCTCCAAATCCCTCTGCCTCCTGAACTATCGCTCCCAGTCATTCCCTGGGTGGACCCTGATGGCCTGGTGTGCCCCCTCCTCTGTGAGCAACAAACTATCTTTTCAAAGGTGTTATCTCCCCATCTATGGGCCTTGCCATATCTACATAAACATAAAACCTGTGTTTTAAAACGATCAATGAGCAATCTCACATACTTCGAGAACAAATTAGGTCTATGTGTGCCTGAGGCACAGAAGACTATGCCTGTACATATGCAAGGCAATTTTTCCTCTGTTACTAACTCCCCACCAGGGTTGGATCCAGGAACTTTGAAATAAAATGGTCCCCACAACAGCAGTGGATAAATGACCTTTAGAAAAGTGTTTGGGACCTAATTATTTCTGTCAAATCCCAGGGAGTGTTAGGAGATTGATTACAGAACCGCTACCCTATTGCCTTATTTGCTGGATTTGGTCTCATCCTGTTCTCTCTGCAGGGCAAGATCAAGGAAGTAGGAGCTTATTTTCCCCTGTCATTGTGCTGAATACCTGCTTCATCCAAGCATTATTTAACATATTTGGTGAGGTCATAAGACAAAGCATACCCGGTACATGTGTGTGTGTTGGGGTATGGGAGAGATGAAGGGGAGGCAGGTGATTCCTTCCAATCTGGTCCACAAGCATAAATGTCCCAGGAGAAGGATGAGATGAGAGGTTATCTACTGTATCCACTGTCAGTTACATTTCCTGCATGCCTCTCCCCAGAGAAACATGTGTATGTCACATGCCAGGTGAAATAGGTTTAAAAATTACAGTGTATATTTGTCATACAAGGGGACCAGCACCTGTATCTGTTGATCAAACAAAGAAGAAGTGTTGACCGGGTTTAATGCAGTAGGGAAAAAAAATTGGCTGAGTGAGCTTATTTCGAAATAGCAAATTGTGGGGAATTAAAAAAAAATCAAGGGTGATTTTGACTATCCTGGATATTCACTTTTCAATCGACTTTAGTACCTAAGCTTCAAGAAAGACTAGACTTTGCTCTTCAGGGCACTCACCATGGACCAGAGACTAATTCTACAGAATACAAAGGAGTGTGTAGGCCATGTGCCTTCTAAGCTCATTTACTCTCTCAGGCAGACACATGAATGAGTAAAACAAAAGTAGTCAAAATCAACATAAATGTCAAATGAGAAGAATATCCAATATATGTCATGTCAATTGAATCTTGATACACAGATTGGGTGTCCACAAGAGAGGAAAAGAATAAAGGGAATCCTACACTTGTGAAATTTAAGGGAGAAGAGAAAGAGTATCTGAGAAATGTTTCTCTTTGCTCACTCTATTCAGGCATGTAAGCAAGTAAAGGGACAGGGAGAGGCAGCAGTTCCATCAACACTCGCATATATACAATGACCCTGCAATACTACCTCTGGCACACAAGAGAAATCCTTGCACATCTGTAAGAAAAACTATATTCATCTTCTCTGCCGCTTTGCAAAAGTGTGAAAATAACGGCAATGAATTTGAACTACTTGGAAAAACATGGCAAGACATCAACAAATACGGTTGAGGGAGAAAAGAAAATTATGGAATAATGCACATCATATGATGCTATGTAACCAAAATAAATGTAGAAAAGCCCCATGTGCAAAGTTAACCTTATGCAATGAAACCAAAAGTTTCTTCTGGTGAGGGTGAGAGGGAATCAGTGTTGATTAACTGATTAATCAATTTTGTAATTTTTTTAAAGATTTTTTTTAAGATTTTATTTATTTATTTGACAGAGAGACATCACAAGTAGGCAGAGAGGCAGGCAGAGAGAGGGAAGCAGGCTCCCTGCTGAGCAGAGAGCCTGATGTGGGGTTCGATCCCAGGACCTTGGGATCATGACCTGAGCCAGAGTCAGATGCTTAACCCACTGAGCCACTCAGGCACCCCTCACTTTTGTAACTTTTAAAAAAAATTATAAACACAGTAATTATACATGGACATCTTTAGGAACTAGAAACAATATGACAATTACCAAGAGGGATTAATTCCGAAGAGTACAAATGCCATCTTCTATTTTGTACTTTTCAGATTACTCCTCCAACAACTATAACTCTATCTTTCCCTAACCAAAAAGAAAAAAAAAAAAGTAATTATATTTTGAAAGCACAAAGCATAGCTGGAGGCCAGCGGGAAGGACAGTTGGACTGGAACACCATAAAGAGGATACTAGAAGATAGGTTCCAAAAGACAAATTGGTGCTGGGCTCTAGAAAGTTTTAAATGCAAGGTTAAGAAGTTTGGACTTCTTCCTCTGCTCCCTGGGAAGCACTACTTGTTTCTGCACAGCAGAATGTCATGGAGAAAAGGATAAATTCATATCTATTCTTCACCCCTACCTCTCAAAGGGTATCTTTTCACTATCATCCCTGATGTGACAGAACTCTGAAAGGTTTAAGAAGCTGGGTAGGAACTTTAAAGACATGCTCTCTTCTCTCCAAGGGGGTGACTGTTTAAAGAAGGATTTCAACTCTCAAGACTTTAAAAAGCACATTAAGAATTGCCTCCTTCCTCTCCTCGCTCACCCTTATTCCATAGCAGGAATGCTTGTAGAAGGCACTTGAAGATGATGATGCTTTTTCAAGTGTAAGTCGCGAGCACATTCTGCTGTCAGCAGGGGAAGTGTGATCACATTTCTTTCATCTCTGTGGCCTCCCAGGTCCTGTCTTTCAAAGCAGAAGTGAGCAGTAAACCTTTGGTGAAAGGAAGAAAACAATTATGAATAGGATGACTGGGGGGCGGGAAACAGCTAACATTCTTTCTGGAAGCCTGGGATGTTGCGCAGTTAAGCTACGCTGAACAGTGAAAAGATACGAGACAGACCCAGTTAAATTTGTAGGATTCCTCATGTGCCATGTACCTATGATTTAGCAGCAAAGCACCTTACAGAGATAAATAAATGATTATTTACAGGAAAGGGTTAAACATAGGATTTCATCAACCAGAAAGGAAGAGTCCGCTAATGTCTCCTTGTCTTTCAGACGTAAAACAGTCCCATCCTTGATTCTATGTTCCCTATTCCTCTTCTAAATTTCTGCTCAGAAAGATCAAAGGAAACACCACAAGGAAACAGCCCAGAGGAGTAGCCTGGGCTAATCAAGATAAAATAAAAACGAATGGATAATAGCCAGAGAAGGAAGGGCGCCATCAAGCAGTGAAGCACACATGATCTGCCTGACCCAACGATGAGGGATTTCTGTAACTGATGGCTTTGCATCTTCATACTTTTCTCTGTCCATTCCGTCTTCCACCATACTCAGAAAGCGTCTCCGACACGGGGGGCGCTGCTCTGTGCTCTGGGGATTGGTAGGGAAGCAAGCAAAACCCCCACCCTCATGGAGCTCACACTCTGGTAGGGGAAACAGAAGTAAATACAAAGGATCCTCGTTTCAGGGGTGAGGAGACCCTATCCTGAATGTAAGCAACTTGCCTAGAGTCCCGGGCCATTATCTGCCAGTGATGATCCCTATTGCCATCTGGCAGGCGCCTCACTGCCCCACAATAATGACGCTTCACAGAGGTCACTTTGGTAGTTATACACACAACAGGCTTCCATCCGATAAACAGCAAATTATTTTGTGGAGGAGCCGGACGGCCTGAGACTTGTCTTCCGAATTTGAGTGAAATTCAAAATACTGTCACTAGAGGGCAAGTTGATATACACCTTAAAAGAAAAAGAAAAAGAAAGAAAGAAAGAAAGAGAGAGAGAGAGAGAGAGAGAGAGACAAGACAACCCTACAGTATTGGAAACAGAAAGCCTTGAATGAGTCTCTATTTACTACAGTCCTCTCATTTTTACTAAAATTAGATGCAGAATTGTGACCAGTAAGGGGTATCCTAACATGCTTCTTACCAAGGATTATACACAGTTTAGAAGTCAAATTACAGCAGATAACCTCTTTCCATCATGACTGCAGGCACACTGGTTCCTCAAGTTTAATTTTAATAATAAGGATTGTAATGTGTTAGGCTTTACAGCAATCAGATTTTGTCATCCCCTTCTTGGTCTGCCTGAGAAATGTCACTGTTCTTCCAAGGCTCATCTCACCCTCCTCTGCACAGGCTTTTCGTTTCCTCTTTCCCAAGAGTCCTGCTGTCTTTCGCCTTGTGTGCACTGTGGGCGGCTGCTGCTCACCATAACCCTGTAAGGAGGAGATTGTGAGTTCCCCACTTGACACATGGAAGACAGTGAAGCCCAGAGTGGTTAGGAGGTTGCTGTCGTGCCATCAGGCTACCAGTACGGTCACCGGCTAACAGATGTTTTTATTAGACTGTATGTAACGTGAGGGCAGGGACCATCAACACATCCCCAAAGGGCCGAGCGTTGTGTCTAGGATAAGTTTCGTGCTCTGTATACAGAAGAGTGGGCCAACACTCTATGATTCTCAAAATACCTCCTTTGCAGGTTTGTGGTTGAGGATGAGGGACCATATGGGAGATATGTGAGAAGTACTCAGTTGCATACCTGGCATACAACCGATAATAAAAAATTCTGATGATTATTATTAGCATGTTGGTGGTCTTACGATGTCGGTCAGCTGCTAGTTTAAGTTTAAATTCAAATTTCCCTCCATGGTTCTGCAAGATCTGTCCTCTGCCTGAATCTCTGACTCTAGCTTTTGTCCTACCCCAAGTCCCAGGCCACTCTCCTCAGCTCTCTGGTCCTCAAATGTATCAAGCTGGTCCCTGCCTCAGGCCCTTAGTTCTCACTCTTCTTTAGCCAGATTCACTCTTCTCAGGCTTTGGATGGCATCACTTCTTGTCCTTTCAGTCTCATTTCAGCTGTCACCTCCTCCAGGAAACCATTCTAGACTACCCTGGAGAACCTCCTGCCCTGCCTCAACCCCATTTCCTTCCTTCTTTCTTTTATCCCTCTGTTTACTCGTTGTTGTGTCTCTTTTGGGTTTATGTACCAGTGTTTGCATGCACCTCTGTGGGCTCAATGCCTAACACACAGTAGGCCATCACTAGTTTGTTTGTTTTTTTATCAGAAGGATGGGTGCACTGACAAAATAATAATTACCAGATGAGAAAACACGAGGCCTGGAAAATGAAAGGGAGCCAGAGAAAAGAACAGGTGTTGTTATGAGTTAAACTCTATTTCCCAAAATGGTATGTTGTAGTCGTAACCCCAGGTAACTGTGAATGTGACCTTAATTGGAAATAGGGTCTTTGCTGATGTAACAAGTTAACGTGAAGCCACTAGAATGGACCCTCATCTAATATGATTACTGTCCTTATAAGGAGAGGGACATCTGGACACACACACACACACACACGCACACACACACAGGAATGCCGTGTGAAGACAAGGACACAGAGGAAAGGTAGTAATGTAAAGAAACAGGCATAAATTGAGGTGTGCTGCCACAGACCAAGGAACGTCTAGAGCTTCCAGGAGTCTGATCCTCACCAACACCCCTCAAAGGGAGCCTGGATCTGCTAACATTTTGATTTTGGGCTCCTAGCTTCTACCACAGGGAGAACACATTTTTGTTTGTTTGTTTTTCAAGCCAACCTATGTGTGGTATTTTGTTACTGCAGCCCTAGGCAACTAAACAGGTGGACAGAATGTTGAATGGATGGAGATACATACAGGTTTGGAATCAAAAACATACCATATTTGAGCCCCAGCTGTGATAATGTAAAATGTTTTCTGCTGATGTCTGTATAGCATAACACATTCTTTTAGAAAAAGAAATTCTTACATTGGTTTCCTTGCCCCCAAACCCCCATGAAACAAGCAACAGAGCTCTAAAAGTTAAGATACTAGTGGGCTTTCCTGCCACCATCATGGTGACCTCTGCTGAGCTCTGATCTTGGGGCTGGGTGAGTGGGGGACTCACGTGAACTCCCCACTCCTATCATTTTAACTGGATTGGCTCTAGAAGTTTCCCAGTTCCCTGACCAACTTTGCTGAGGCCATGTGGGTCCCTCTCACAGCTTTAGTGCTACACCAAGCCTTGTCAATTCCTGATCCAGGAGGATTTCAGGAGCTCCAGTTCAATGTTTAAAAGGATCAGCAGCACCAAAGTCTACTCTTTCACCAAAGCTCTGGCCCCGTTGCCAACAGCTAAGTCTGTTACTCTAGGAAATAGGTTCTGTTACTGGATGCTTGTCTTACTCTGTAGTCCTTATTAGCCACATTGATGATAGTTTATATGGAATCTACTGTTTTGAGATTCTGAGCAGAAGGCAGGAGAGCCCAGAGAGTCATATACTAAAGTCATACCAGCACTCAAACCCAAGCGTTACTCAGTTAATTATTCCCTGGGCCACATTTGTTCTCATCCATAAACAGACATGACCATCACATCATACAATTGCTGTAAGCAAGCACTTACTAAGGCTCATGGCCAAGACCTGACACTGGCATTCTGTTGTACTCTTGCCAGGCTTCCTAATGCCACTGAAACATCAGCCTGAGAGCTCAGAAATATTTATTTTCCGATTCCATTCAAGTAGACATCAAGTGCTAAAGACTGGGCATTAGCATAGCTCAGATTTGGCTGAATACAGTAAACCAAGTACTCATGCAACCTGCAAGATGAAAGGAGAGTCAGAGGGGAATATTTACTCAAGTACCACTCAACCTTCCCAGATTCAAATAGGAAACCTGCTCTCTACAAACAAGCTTGTTCCCCAAAATGGGGGGAAAAATGTCAAATTTGAAAATATGTCACCCTTCACAATGCATCATCTTTGCAAAGGATGCACATGGGTTTGGAGGCAAAGGATCTAGACACCATTTTTGGACCTCATCTCTGACAGGTGAATGCCAAGCTGTAACAACAAAGACAGCATTTACTGAGCCAGTCCCTGTTCTCAGCACCTTCTACAAATTAGCTCTTTTACTCCTCATAATAACTCCAGAACACTGGCATTATTTTGTCCCCATTGTGTAGATGAGAAAATTGAGACACAACCCACATGATTCCAGAGTCCTAGCTCTTAACCACCACCAACGCTGCATCCTTAAGAACAGCTACAGATTTGTAAGCACCTACCTGTACCACACTATGCGCTGTCATAGCTTGCCTCCCTGAGGTTGACTATGAGAAGATACCAGCAAGCTGTTTCACAAGTTTGAGATGACTCTCCAAAGCATGTATTTGTAAGCATTTTACAGGACATCAAGCTTTTTACAAATGTTATTTCTGTAAGGACATTTGGGAATTGCAAAAAGATTACTGGGCTCTAATAGAAAACACTGCAATGTTTTGAGCATACTCCTCTGGGTTATCTGCTTTTAGCCTTTCATTGCCCTTGAACTTCATTACAGCTCTGCAAGTTAGATATAACTGGTAGCGTTGAAAAACCGGACCCAAGGACTTGCAAATATTTTGTCTGGTACAGGTCCAGTTGACTTCATTCTTCTCCCATGCATCAAAAAACAAAAACACAAAAACCAAAACCTGTTTGGTGTTCATTTGCAGTCTCCTTTCAATCTTCTATTTCACATAAATGTGTACTTCTTAGACTTCTCCTGTGAGCTTATTATAAAAAATGTCTGATTTGCTCTCTAATCATGAGCTAGTAAAGTCTTTAATGTATTCATGCTCACTTTTTTGTATGTGAAAATTATCCTTTAATACTATTTATTGTCACAAGAAAGAATTTAAAACTTTTTTGAACAATAATTCTGTATGCATATGAGACATCAATACTTCATGAAGACACTTCCTTCCCTTTGCATTATATTCAATTGCCTTTAAAGTAGTAGATGGAAACTGGTAGAACTCATGCCTTGATTTATTTTCATATACAGGTAACATGCATGTGTAACATCATAGAATTATTGCATCTTGGGTTAAAAAAAACGTGGGTCAATCTGTCGAGAGGTGGAGATTTCTGTGAGAATGCAGAAACATATTAACTGTCAACAGGTTTTGCCCTACAAATCTAAACAAGCAAACAAAAAAAAAACCCCAAAACCTCAGTGTAACTGTCAGGACAGAAGACATAAGAACAGGTTTCAGCGCTGGCATCGAAGCAAATCTGTACTGACTGGCTGGAGGAAAAAAAAAAAAATCTAAGACAACAAAGACACCACTTGACACACAAGATGGCCAGATGAGATACTAAAAAGAAATACTCTAACAAAACACAGTTTGAAATAGAAAAATAAAGTAAGAGAAATGGGCGAGTCCATGCTATCAGTAGATACTGATAAACCCAGAAAGAGAAGGGCAAAATTCTCAAGAGATGTTCCACACAAAAAATCACCTTAAAAATGAAAAATAGCACTGAAAGCCAGAGTGGTAATAATCTAGCCAAGAAAGACAAGAAAAAGAGGTAACAGAGAGATGTACCTGGTTGAAAAAAAACAACAACAATAACAACAAACCCAAAGACATGGTTGTGATATTATCTATTTTACTTACAAGGAATATGCAAGCCCAAAGCGATTTTTAGAAGGCTTTAGAAAAGACATGTGATTTATCCCTTTCATTCCTTTGAAATGGGAATACCAATAAAGCTACAAAAAGTAAGCATCCTATCAAATACACACCATAGGCCCTTCTAAAAAACACCTAGCAAGATAAAGTCAATGTCATTAAATAAAAGAAGGCAGTTCAAGGTCAAAAGAAGCTAAAGGAGGGGTCTTGGCTGCACAGGAGGAAACACCTGAGGGGCTTCAGAGATACTGATGCCTGAGTTTCACACCTAGAGGTTCTATTGACATTGTGTCTTCATTCGAAGATTCCTAGGTGATACTATTACCAAGACTGAGAGTCAAAACTGTATGCAAGTAGTGGTTTTCAAATATTAGCGTGCTTCAGGATAACCACCACAGATGCTCGGTCTCATCTCCAGAGTTTTGGATTTGGTAGATCTGGAGTAAGATTTGAGAAGTGACATTTCTAACAACTTCTCAGATGATGCTAGTGCTGGAGGCCCAAGGGATGATGACATTTTGAGAACACTGAACTGAAAGAAGTATCAACCAAACAGATATGCCATAAGATTCTGATTTTAAAACAAATAAACAGTAAAGGATATTATAGGGACAACTGGAGAATACTGAAGGTAAGTTAGAAATTAAATATGATGATGGGATTTTTCACTTTCATCAGTTTCCTAATGGTTTTGGATCATGGATAAGTAAGCCCTTATTCTGAATGCTGAAAGTAGGTAACTAATGTTTCCTGAATTTTTGACAAGACTTATTTCTCACTATTCTATACAACTCAGTTGGTGCAACACTACTTTGAGGTATAATTTAACTCTTCCATTACTTAATTTAGGGGCATTGCATTATGCTCCCTCCAAAAACACTCCATGTCTTAACCTTGAGATGTGTCTGCTGTGTCCACTTTTTTTTTTTTTTTTTTTAAAGTAGGCTCCATGCTGGGCTCAAACTCAGGACCCTGAGACCAAGACCTGAGATGAGATCAAGAGTTGGATGCTTAACTGACTGAGCCACTCAGCTGTCCCTGTTGAGTTCACTTTTTAATCATAAATACTTGTTACAGATATGTAATACTGTTTGTTCTTGAATATACCTTATCACCTACCAGAGGTCCCTGCGCAGAAGATAAACTCACTTCTAAGTGGCATACAATTCTTTAACTCTAAAAACTATAATACAGAAAACAAATCTGTTCATATTTTAGTAGAAAGAAGATTTAATTGAAATGAGATTTTTTTCCCCTAAAACCTGAAACCTCATATAAAATTTTCCCAATTTTGCATCATTAATAGGAATCTAAATTTGTCTGGGCTTTCATAAATCCTGGAGGACATCAGTAACCAAAGCTGTCATATCCTAAGAAAAAAAAAAAAAAAAAACAAATCAGACAAAAAAACGAATCCTCCCAAAATGTGTCCCTGAAAAGTCATACTTTATTTTATTACTGGAGGACCCCAAACCCATTGATGTCAGCTCTGCATATTTTATCTATTTTATCTATTTATTTAGATAAAATATATTTATTTTATTTTATTTATTTATTTATCTATATTTTATCTATCCTGGTCAAGTCTTAAATTCTACTCCTGCTCTTGGGTTCTCAATGTTCTGCCATAGTCTAAGCATTTATCAGCTTCTATCAAAATCTCTTCCACTAACCGGGCTACCCGTCTCTTATCTACCCTCCATCCTTTCAATCCATCTACACAGTATTGCCAGAATCATATTTCTAAATCAGGGATTGGCAAACTATTGCCTATGGACCAAATCCAGATTCTGGGTTTTTTTTTTAATAAAGTTTTATTACAATACAGCCATAATCATTCGTTTTTGTATTATTGATAGCTGCTCTAATGTTATAATCGTAGAGTGAAGCACCAACAAATGTGATGTATACAAACTTGATAATATTTTCTCTCTTGGCCTTTACAGAAAAATTTGCAGATCCCTGTTTTAAAGATTTTATTTATTTATTTGACAGACAGAGATCACGAGTAGGCAGAGAGACAGGCAGAGAGAGAGAGGAAGGGAAGTAGGCTCCCTGCCAAGCAGAGACCCCGATTCCAGGACCCTGAGATCATGACCTGAGCTGAAGGCAGAGGCTTTAACCCACTGAGCCACCCAGGCGCCCCTGCAGATCCCTGTTTTAAACCCTTGGTACAAAAAGTGTGAGCCAGGCACCAACAATTGATACCAGCATCACCTGAAAGTTTTGTTAAAATTACAAATTATTGGCTCCACCCCAGGACTGCTGAAGCAGATCACATATTTTAATAAAATCCTTAGTAGATTCACATGGACAAAAATGTGGCAGAAGCACTGTCCTAAAGTGCACATCTGATCATGTCACTCCTCTGTTCAAAAATCCTTCTGCAACTTCCCTTTTCCAGTATCAGTAAAAAGTGTGATGCACACGTGTGTGCCAGACTGAACTTCGTATTTGAAGGACCTAACAAGGATGTCACACTCCAGCGATCGCCATGGATAGTACCACAAATATCATTATCTAAATCAGCAACAATCCCACTGGACAGAATTTGCATGTACATAGACAAGGATTATTTTGCATTATTGTTAGTTACAATTTACTGAGTTGCAAACTTTCACCTGTAAAGTGATATGCATAATTTTCCACTGGAGTCACCGAGCATTCTTTTCTGCTTATTCCAAATTTCCTTTCCTTGGTGAGACTTGTTTACCTCCCCAGAGCAACATCAGGGAGCAAGTCATAAGTCTCCACTGCTCACAGGTTCTGCAGACCCCTAATCTCTCTTTTCTCTGGAGGCATCTCTCCTTTTAGCTTGGCAACGTCTCCCTTGGTAATGCATCACCTTTTTAATGATTCGGCCTTTAGGGGGAACAAAAATCCAAAGGGAAAGGGGGAAAGGCAAGTAAATGTGTGCTATCATTTACTAACACAACCTCTCTTCAAGCCAAAAGAATTAAACAAAAGGTCTGGAAAGAATGAAATCTGCAGGGAAAGAAAACACAAAGTAATACCCCAACAAATTATCTTGCCACGTTGAGAGGTCTGTGGAAGAGAAGCAACTGGAAGCAAGTTCCAACTAGAATCCACCTAACAGCTTTACTCTTTGGTCCCCTGAATTCCTCCTGACCAATATGATCATTGGCCAGAGAGGGAGCTAAGCAGACCCGGTTCATAGTTCAGGATACTTGATTCATTCTGACCTGAGTGCCCATGGATAACGGAGTTTCTGCCATTTTCAGAACACAAGTCTCACCTTGTTCGCTCTAGTAATGAGTTCTAGCTCTTTTCTTTCCACTTCATGCCCTACAAATTCCTTCCATGATTAAATGTCATTACTGAGTAGGGGTACAGGGGTGCTTGCATTCCTCTGGCTAACAGAATTCCTCTCTAAATAAAGCGCATTCCCCTGATGGGGTTGGGTCTTGTTGAGGCCTTACCTCTTATTTCTCTTCTACTGAACCTGAACTATCCACCCACGGCTGCCCCCCCCCCAGTGCTTCCCAACTTACCCCTTTTTTGTGGAGCCCCCGTTTGCACACATGCTAGACTTCCCTTAGCCGGGCCCATGCTGTACCTGTGGTCGCGATGCAGTGCTCTCTCTTGACTTCTGTGTGGGACCCCTGTCACTCCCTTCCCTCTCTCTTGCCCCCTGCTACGTGTGCCACAGGGGCTAACTCCTCAGGGTCAGCTCCCTCGAAGTCAGCCGCGAGGTTCTCACAAATGATTAACTAAAAGCAGACATGACAAGATCCCAGAGGCATTAAGAGTGAGTCTCAAGTCAGCATCAGCACCCAGAAATGCCCAGTTGTACCAGGTCCATCTCACACCTTCCCTGAGTATTCAAATTGGAGGCCCCACCAGAGTATTTTTCCCGATTAGACTATTTTTTAATGCAAATTTTAAAACATATGTAAATGAAGAGAGAATAATCAATCCCTACATGCCCATTGCCAACAACTATTTGTATTTTGCCAATTTTGTTTTATCTATCCTCCTAGGTATTTGGTTTTTTAAGTTTTGTCATCTCTCTTCTTTTTGTCTTTGGTAGATATGGCTGCAATTTTTTAAAGCAAGTCCCAGACACAGGTACATCATTTGATTTGTAAGTACTAAAAGGGATATCTCTAATAGGTAAGGGATTAGAGAAAATTTAACCATAATACTGTTATTATACCTAGCAATATTTATCTAATTTCTATGCCTGGCTTATATTCAGATTACCTCAAATGCCTTAAAGATGTATTTTAGTTTATGCCTTTCAATGAGGATCCAAACAAGCCTCACTGACGTTCTTATGCTCTGGCTTTGTAAGAGGGGGACTGTATGTACACATACACACACACACACACTCACACATATGCATATACACGTAACATATATATGCAGTGTGCCTTGGGTGAAATATCACAGTATGAGATAAAAATAGACATCATACATAAGATATTTTAGCCAAACTACATAATTTGAATTCTGTTTATTTTATTTTATTTTTAAGATTTTATTTATTTACTTGACAGACAGAGATCACAAGTAGGCAGAGAGAGAGAGAGGAGGAAGCAGGCTCCCCGCTGAGCAGAGAGCCCAATGCGGGGCTTGATCCCAGGACACTGAGATCATGACCTGAGCCGAAGGCAGAGGCTTTAACTCACTGAGCCACCCAGGTGCCCCAGAATTCTGTTAATTTTAAAAGGAGAATTCATTTCTATCAACATTATGTTGATTAACAAACAACTATATCCACCAATAAATTTATTTATTTATTAGACCAATTGGTAAAATATTGGGTTACTCAGAACTAAAGATAGTGGCATCCTTGGAGTAGAGCATTTTCTAGTAACGATACTTACTAGCTGACCACACTACAGTCTAAATCCTTAAGGAAAGGGCGCCTGGGTAGATCGGTCAGTTAAGCATCTGCCTTTGGCTCAGGTCATGATCCTGGGGTCCTGGGATCTAGTCCTGCATCAGGCTCCCTTCTCAAAGAGAGCCTGCTTTTCCCTCTCCCTCTGCTTGCTGCTCCCTCTGCTTGTGCTCTGTCAAATAAATCAAAAAATCTTTTTTAAAAAAAGTCCTTCATCAAAATTCTAGCTATATCTAGTGTGTTACTTACACTAACTTATACACAGGTGATACTAGGATATCCCTGCACTATTTCAAAGGGAATCACAGACGCAGTACATAACAACATGGGATGTGTGGCTTCTTCTGTCACCCATCCACCTGACTGTCTAGATGGGAAAGTCAAGAGCCAGGATGTGGTAAGTCACTGGGGGCCAGAACCTGTGCTACTGTGATAGGACAACTGAGAAGGAAGAGTCTCAGAATCAGGAAGGACCAGGCTGGACACTGCAGAGGACTCTCCTTTCAATTCCCACCCAGAGAAGGCAGGACTATCCTCCTCCTACGGACAGGAAAACTCATACGCAGGCAGGTGAAGAAAAATGAAGTTTGGCCCAACTCCAAAGTCCTTGCATATAACTGATTCTGTGCGAACGTGAAGAGCGAAGAAGAAAGGTCATTTCTGAAAAGAGGAGGACAAGGAAAGGCCATGCCAATTTCACATCAGACAGTCTACAGGGGCCAGGATTCCTGTGCCTGCCCTTCATGTCCCCCTGAACTACTGACCACATAGACACAGACAAGACTCTCTCATGCACACACTGACGGGGAGAAACTAACATGTGTGAGAAATCGCCCAGCAGCAGAGGCTAGCGAAGTGGGCTGCTGGGAATTCTCTCGCTTGTCTGGAGAGCACCTGAAAAACACGGGTCCTTCCAAGGCAACTCTGCAGCCATGAATTTTCTAGGGAATTGTTTCCCCGTGCACATTCCTCAGTTGAAAGGAGTGTGACGTGAGAAAACTTGCAGATCCAAAAGGAGAGAGCTGCTGTTGGTGAAGCTGTAGCTCAGAGCCATACCTGATGGGCGTTCCCTGCACAGCCCTACTGAGTCATCCCAGCAATGCTTCCAGGTAGATACTATTTCCAGAGAGGAACTATTGTCCCATTTCACAGAAACGGATGTCAGGAGGGGAGGTTGCTCACCGCAAATCACTTAACCAGCAGGCACTAGAACAAGGTTAGAAACATGAAAGCACAGTTCATTTATTCCTCCAGATCTCCATGAGAAGCTTGACCTAGATGACCTAGACTCACAAGAGGTGGGAGGTTGCTTCCCAAACCACAAGCCTATGTGTCCCTGTGCAGCGTACCCTATCCTCTACTCCAAATCCTCTCTCGATTTCTGCCAACTTCCTTCATTTTCACAGAAATCATCGGGGGTTCTGAATCTACATTAGGCCACCGATTCAATCTCATGCCTGGTTTAATCTTATTTAAACTGAAAACTCCTGTTTTCTTCTTCTTTTTTTTTTTTCTCCTCACTGCTGCTGACAGAGGCAGCATTTTAGCTATTCCAACCAATAATCTTGGAATCAAAAAAGTGTATAAAAACAATTTCTTGACAGCAGTGTTTTTTGTTTTGTTTTATTTTATTTCTAAGGACATCAAACGAATCATCAAAAGAACAAACTAACCTATGGGAGTGTTCTTGAAGAATTAATTGGGGTTTTTTCCCCCTAATATGTGCAATGAGCTTAAACTGTCAATAATTAATTACAAGAGAAAATCTCAAATACCATTTTGCAGTCATTTTATAGAGCTCATTTCCCTCCATTAACATGGCACTGGCATTAGAATAAGTAGCAAAAGGTTCATATTCTTCACCTCCATTATTGTAATTAAATCTATTTCACAATGCTGCACCTCCGTGAGGCATCAGAAGACTACTTGCTAAGAAGGTTGACTCTCTGGCCAAACTCTGAGACAGTATGTCTAACTGAAGAATTAAAAGCATAACCGTTTTAGTGACAAAGTTTTATTGGCCCTCAGAGCCAGGTTCCACGTTAGACACCGAAAACTCATTTATTCAAATACTGAAGGAGTCCTCAGCATCTGTCAAGCACCGTTAGAGACATTAAGGTTAAAGAGGTTCTTGTGCCATAAAGAACCTGACTGGCCTTTGTCCTCAGTTCCTAAGAAGGAGCTTCTAAATCCTTGGAAGTTCCCAAATTATAAGGGTATTTTATTAATACCTTGGCTCTATGTTTAACCACATAAACCACACCTGGCTCTGTGTTAACAAAGTGACTTGTGGTGAGACCCTGGATAGTTTAAGCTAACAAGGAGACTCAGGATAAGGGTGATTAGAAGATTAAAGTTTTGAGCCATGGGATATCAGCCAGCCTCTGGGGAGAAGATAGGAATTAGAGATTGAATTCAACCTCATGGCCAACTGAGTCTGTCATAGTCTGCATAATGAAACCCCAGTGTAAACTCCAAACCCTGAAGCTCAGGAGCGTATCTAGTTGGCACGATACCCTGAAGACCATCACACAGTGATGTACCAGAAGAGTGACTTATCCCTAAGGACACGGAAGCTTCACATTTGGAACCCTCTCAGACTTCACCCTATGTGTCTCTTCTTTTGGCTCGTTCCAATTGGCAACCTTTCACTATAATAAAACTCTAAGTATAGTGCTTTCCTGAGTTCTGTGACACATTTAGAGAATTATCAAACTAGAGGGGGGTAGTGGGAACCCCCAAATTTGTAGCCAGGTGGTAAGAAGTGAAGTGGCCTGAGAACCCGCCACACTGGTAGCTTTATGTGAAGTGGGGCAGTTATGGCGGGGATGGGGGTGGGGGGACTATTAACTTAGGAAGTGTCGCCTAACTTGAATGGAGCTGGTGTCAGGAGTCATTACAGAGATGAATGAGGAAATCTCCTTGTCCTACTGGAATTTGTGTTCTAGTGGACCAAGGAAGCAGACAACAAGCATGTAATACAGATTTCAGCAAGGGAGAAGGGCCATAAATGGCACAGGTTAATGAGACGGGGAGAGACTGGCTGGAGGAAGATGGAGAGTACCGTCAGGGAAAGCCTATCCCACCTTAGAGTTGAGACTAAAGATGAAAGGGGGAGAAATGGTGAGGATGGAGGCCGAGTCCTGCCCTTCTTCAGTTAACACCAAGCAGGACAATGCAGAACCAAGTCAACATCAACTACAGAGAAGTTTTGCTTCCCAAAAGAGCTACTCCTGAAAAGTTGATCATAAAGTGAATTTTCTACGACTTGAGTTACATTTTTTCCCATTAATTTCCATTGTAAAATCATGGACAGAGCATCTTGGAAGGTCTCTCTGGACAATGATAATATGGACACACCAAAGAAACTTGAAGTCAGAATGGCATTACAGATAAGACAAGGTACTCTCCTCTTAATCAGTTCACTCTAGTTCCACTGCACATGGCCCATTGATTCTCAAATTTTAATGTAGATATGAATGAACTGGGAATCCTGTTAAGTGAAGATGCCTATTCAAGAGTTCTGGGGCAAGGCCGGAGATTCTACATTTCTAGTAAGCTCCCAGGGGATGCTGATGTCACTAGTCTGAGGACATCATTTTGAGTAATGACATTCTGGCCCAGCACTGCCCAAAAGAAAGAAAATGTGAGTCACAAATGTAAGCCAAATATGTAATTTTAAATTTTCTGGAAGCCACATTAAAAAGTAAAAAGAATCTTTTGAAATATTAATTTTTATGTAAGCTAATATACCCAAAATATTACTTCAAAATCAACATAAAAATATCAATTAGTTATTTTCAATCTTATCTTTATACTAAGTCTACAAAATCCAGTCTGCATGTTATACATGATTCGCTCAGCAGCTGTTATTCAAAGGATTCTTATAGTAGTTTCTTACAGGTACCAAGTAGGAATTTTCACAGATGTTTCTGCTAAGCAGGGTAGCTGGACACAGCAAATGGATTTTTTTCTTCCAACTGAATTCTCCTGATTGCTAGCCTACATTAACAAAAGTCAGCAGGTGATCACTCAAATGACCTGGTCTCCCAGAAACGCTATCAGCATCTTTCATCCAAGTCTCCTAAGCACATTAGGAGTACAGCTAAAGCTCCAAAATGCCCTGTGACTCAAAAAGACCCAATTTACAAACAAACTGATAAGACAGCCATTGGCTGAATGATTTGTTTTCAATCCCAAGACCCACTTCAGTGGATTGGTAATCAGAAGCCTTTGCTTTGGGCACCATCTACCATTAGTCTGGCCTCCTCTGGACACTGCATTTTCTCCCTTGAATTGATTTTTCTAAGTCACCTAAAGCAATGGTCTTGTGAAAAATGATGTTGGCAAAAAGGAAGAAAACGAGCTGGTATGATCATTAAAATAATGATTTTTCAGATAAAGTCATAGTTGGAAGTAGATATCTTTGCACACTGAGAATTATCGATTATTTCCATAAGAGAAAATAAGGTTACAATCCATGGTAATTAAGCCTGGACTGAAATAGTAGTAATGTGTTTTTATAGACAGAAGGGAAAGCAGATTTTTTACTGACTTGCCAGGGGCAATTCTAACAGGGTGGGAGAAAATCTCCAATAGCACAGACAGGTGTCGTCTACCCAGGAAGCATGTGAGTGCTATTATTCTCTACTGCCTGATTGTTCAGTGTTGTTCACTGAGGCCTTCAGTTAGCTCCAAGCATATAGATATTTTTATTATTAATCATTAACCATTTTTGAGCACTTATGTTGCCAGCCACTACAATGAGAACTTCCATATATGTTATCATTGGATCTTCATAATAATATTACGAAATACAAACTTTTTCAAAACGGATTAAAGGCCTAAATATGAGACCAGTAACCATAAAAATTCTAGAAGAGAACACAAGTAGTAATTTCCCTGGCACTGGCTGTAGCAACGTTTTTCTAGATATGTCTCCGATGGCAAGGGAAATAAAAGCAAAATTAAACTACTGGGACTACATCAAAATCAAAAACTTCTGCAAAGGAAACAATAAAAAAGTTAAAAGGCAACCTACATAACGGAAGAAGATATTTGCAAATGACACATCCAACAAAGAGTTAGTATCCAAAATTTATAAAGAACTTACACAACACCGAAAAAAAACAAATAATTGAATTAAAAAAATGGGAAGAAGTCATGAACAGACATTTCTCCAATGAAGACATCCAGATGCTCAACGGACACATGAAAAGATCCTCAACATCACTCATCATCAGGCAAAAGCAAATCAAAACTACAATGTGAGGTCACTTCACACCTGTCAGAATGGCTAAAATCAACAGCACAAGAAACAAGAAGTGTTGGAGCATATGGAGAAAAAGGAGTCCTCCTATACTTTAGTGGGAATGCAAAGTGGTGCAGCCACTGTGAATATAGTATGGAGGTTCCTCAAAAAGTTATAACTAGGACTACCCTATGGATCCAGACATTTATCCCCAAAACCAAAAACACAAATTGAAAGGGATACCAGTTAGGATGCCCAAAATTAACAGGACAGGAAACAACATGTGTTGGAGAGGATGTGGAGAAAGGGGAACCCTCTTACACTGTTGGTGGGAATGCAAGTTGGTACAGCCACTTTGGAAAACAGTGTGGAGATTCCTTAAGAAATTAAAAATAGAGCTTCCCTATGACTCTGCGATTGCACTACTGGGTATTTACCCCAAGGATACAGATGTAGTGAAAAGAAGGGGCAAATGTACCCCAATGTTCATAGCAGCAATGGCCACAATAGCCAAACTGTGGAAAGAGCCAAGATGTCCTTCAACAGATGAATGGATAAAGAAGATGTGGTCCATATATGCAATGGAGTATTATGCTTCCATCAAAAAGGATAAATACCCAACTTCTGTATCAACATGGACGGGACTGGAGGAGATTATGGTGAGTGAAATAAGTCAAGCAGAGAAAGTCAATTATCATATGGTTTCACTTACTTGTGGAACATAAGGAATAACATGGAGGACATTAGGAGAAGGAAAGGAAAAGTGAATTGGGGTAAATTGGAGGGGGAGACAAACCATGAGAGACTGTGAACTCTGAGAAACAAACTGAGGGTTTTGGAGGGGATGGGTGAGCCTGGTGGTGGGTATTAAGGAGGGCACGTATTGCATGGAGGACTGGGTGTGGTGCATAAACAATGAATCTTGAAACACTGAAAAAAATAAAATTAAGATGTTAAAAAAAAGATTAAAAAAAAAGGATATATGTACCTCCATTTATTGTAGCATTATTTACAACAACCAAATTATGGAAGCAGCCCAAGTGTCCATGGATAGATAAACGGATAAAGATGTGGTGTATATACACAATAGAATATTAGTCAGCCATAAAAAAGAATGAATTATTGGGGCGCCTGGGTGGCTCAGTGGGCTGAGCCTCTGCCTTCGGCTCAGGTCATGATCTCAGGGTCCTGGGATTGAGCCCTGCATCGGGCACTCTGCTTGGTGGGGAGCCTGCTTCCCCCCCTCTCTCTGCCTGCCTCTCTGCCTGCTTATGATCTCCATCTGTCAAATGAATAAATAAATTTAAAAAAAAAAGAATTCTTGCCATTTGCAAGGATATGGATGGAGGTGGAGCTAGATTATACTGCTAAGTGAAATCAGTCAGATAAAGACAAATACCACATGATTTCACTTGTATGTGGGATTTAAGAAACAAAAAACAAGCAAAGGAAAAAAAAGAGAGGGAGAGAAAGAGACAAACAAGACAAACATAGACTCTTAACTATAGAAAACAAACTGATGGTTACCCAAGGGAATGTGTGTGGGGGGGGAAATGGGTTAAATAGGTCATGTGATTAAAGAGTGTACTTGTCCTGATAAGCACCTGGTGATGTATGGAATTGCTGAATCACTATATTGTACATCTGAAACTAATATAACATTGTATGTTAACTATAGTGCAATTTAAAATAAAAATTTTAAAAAGTAAGTAGAAACAAACAAAAAAAAGGAAAGTACAAACTTTTATTAGTCTTATATTTTACGTGAGGAAGGTTAATTAACTGGTCCAAGATCAGAGAGAGGAAGCACAAGAGACAGGACTTGAACTCAGGCAATCTGACTCCAGATTTACCAGTTGTTAACTACTAGCTGATACCAGCCTTTTCAACTCTGGAAAGCCCTAACAGTCTAAAATAATTTTTTTTTTTCACTATAATGAACCGTAACCTGGCTCTTGTAATTTCTACCTCTTAGTACTAGCTCAGCATTTTGGAGCCAAATAAAACCAATTTACTCTTTACCTAATATTTATCTTGGGACAACTGGGTTTTTTTTAAATACATATTATATTCATTTATTTGACAAACAGTGAGAGAGGGAACACAAGCAGGGGGAGGGGCAGAGTGAGAGGGAGAAGCAGGCTTTCCCTAGAGCAGGGAGCCCAATGCTGGGCACAATCCCTGACCTGAAAGCAGACACTTAACGACTGAGCCACCCAGGCATCCCAAGGGACAACTGGGTTTTATCTGGGACATCTTTTGCCTAAACTACGAAATACTAGGTTCTTTCCACTGTCCTTGGTATTTTATGGGTCCTAATCCCTCTGCTATGTCAAGAATTTATCTTCTATGATCTACTTTAGAGTTCTGTACTTGAATCAGTGCTTTCATGTAATCTGCTAGCCACTACGGTGGGTTAGAATAAGAGGGCTGAAATTATGGTAGGATCTCTTGTAGGTATCACATAATCTCAGACACCGTTAGGTACTGAGGTATTACGGAAAGTGTTGCTCATTTGGTAAACCACAATCTTTGTGTTCTTCAACCTCCCTCACACAACCCACCCTAAAAATAAGAAGGAAAGAAAAGAAAAAAATCTGAAGGTAGATGCAGTGGTAGAATCAACCTGTCAATGGTATTAAAAATGAACAGGAAAAAAAAAAAAGAATATTAGCTTGCAAGACAGCTGAAAGGCTAAATGTGGTATATTGCAAAAATGGCCATTCACCTCAAACCTTTCCTGTACCCTTGAACTTTCCAAGGTGCATTTGCAGTTCTTCCAATCAAAAGACGGAGTCTACTTGCCCTCCCCTTGTTGATGGTCTGGTATTGTGACTGGTTTTAGTCAAAACAATGGGGCAGAAATGACAGTGTGCAGGATCTAAGGCTAAGCCTAAAGAAACTTGCAAGCTTTCACTCAGTCTTTTAGAAACCTGTCCAGCTACCGTGTGAAAATTTCAAGCTAACCTGCTTAAATAAAAGAGACTAAAGGGAGAAGAGATGAGCTGTCCTTGTTGAGGTTATCTGTGATTAGCCAGCCCCAGGCCAACCCACGCTGATCACAGGAATGTAACTGAAACCAGGTGAAACCAGAATAACCACTCAGTTAAAGGTAAACCAAATTGCCAATCTGCAGAGCTATGGACTAAATAAATAGGTATAGTTTTAAAGCCATTAAGTTTTAGGGTGGTCTGTTACACAGTAAAAACTAAATGATATGCTATGTCTGCAGCTAACTTATAACAGTCTCACAGAACTATATGCAGTATTAGTAAATAGACAAAATACAAAGTAGCAAAGTAATTGAAAAATAAACATCACAAACATTTTTTTAACAGTACAGGCACTGGTGTCGTTACCTTTGTTAGCAACTATCTAAGAAAACGTAAACCACAGACCACAAAGACCAAAAAGGAGAATTTCCTTTTTCTTACAGATTACACAAATGGCCATGGGCCAAAACACTATCTCAGTAAATTATACGAGTTAACATAGACTCTTGCATTCAACAGCTTTCATACCAGTAGCCATTTCTATGGTCTTTATTGACACAAAGACATTCGATCCTGCCATATTCTCACTCTGCCCTCCTGTCTTGGTCAGTTGTTTAAAACCAAGAAATTCCTAACAAAAAAGAAACAAAGACACTACGATAAACTATAAACTTTCCCTTTGTCCTCAATAACAGATGCTAAGTTTTGACATCTATCACTCTTGGAAATTCTCTGGTGGGTCTTCAAGATTTGTGTTCCTTTTGGAACAGTTCCAAAGACTTCTGTATTTCTTCTATATGTAATATTCACTCCATTGGCTTCTCAAACTGAAAAACCTAAGTGAGGGACTGAAATGAGCCTAGTTATTATAAATTAATCATCGGTGAAGACAGAACATTTTCCATCACATTATGGATTTAGAAGAACTGGATTCCCAGTTGCATCTTCTGAAATTCAATGTACTCCACACACTTGTCAATCTTCCACAGTCTTAAGACGATATAGTGGCAGTATTTGGTAAAAAGAGCACGGGATGTTAATCAGAAATCAAGCCAATTTAGTATGTAATTTGCTAAGCTATAGCAATTTGGTAATAACCATTGCAAAAATTTTAATTTGTACATTATCAATACCATTTTAGCTACAGCCATTACAGTTGCACTGTTTAGAGCAGGAATTCTCTCTTTAATTAGACTGTCTTCATGGGAATACTGACCTCCCTGCTTATTAGCTATCTGTTTTTGCATGAATTCATTGCCATCTCTATGCCTGAGTTTTCACACCTCAAAAGTGGGGCAATAATAATTCTCCAAGGGTTAATATGAAAATGAAATGATTTACCACCTTTCTTTGACTCTAATATGCTGGAGGCACTGATATTTTATATATCAATAGGAGGGAAAATGGGAATGAATTGCACACTGATTTTGGAGAGATTAAATGTGGCGGGAAATGTGGAAAAAAGAAGAACATTTTAGAATTGATGAGTTCTAATAATACTGGCAAAGTTCATATTAAGTGTTACATAAGTGCATATATATGTGTTTGCTAAACCAAATGTATGCATTATTTCCTACATATGATCAATGCTCATACCTTAGTTTTAAAAAATCATAGAACTCCCCCAACTCTGAGTTGGAAAATTATTTTATACAAAGTGTCATAAATATGAATAAAGAGAAGACTATGGAAACTTGTGTTTCTAGAACAGAACTTTTCCAACTCTGAAATCAAATTTTAAAATTGAAATAAAACTATAAAACTACTACAATATTATTCTGTTGTTTTCCTGAAAACAACTCAAATCCAAAAAGTGAATGTGGTACTTAGTGCTGAGATATAGGCTCAAAAGAGTGTGATATTCTTTACAACAGAGCTTGCCAAGAGATCTGATTTGTCTACCACTTGTCTTCATTTAAATGCTCCTAGGACATCTCTTTTCATAACTTCATATGATTTAATTTACCTTTCACTGGAGAAAAAGACATATTTAGATTAAGTCCATCTCTTTTGTTCTTTTTAAAATTTAAATTGTCATTTATTCACACTAATACCATTCAAATACAACACAAAGACTCTGATATAAAAACATGGGAGTTCTCAGATAAGAGATGGTCATCCAGGCAAAACTATGCTCATTTTTTTTTAAAAAGAGAATATAGTAACTAAACCCAGAAATTAAGATCTATGTCTGTCTATATAACTGCATATCCTCCAGCACAAGTCAGCCTAGCTATATTTTTAAAACTTTTTTGAGAGAGAAAGAGAGAGAAAAGGTTGCAGGGTGGAGGTGGAGGGGCAGAGGGAGAGAGAGAGAGAGAATCTTAAGCACCCAGCCATGATATTTTAGCACTTTGGAAAAAAACAATTTGAAAAATGGGATTACAGTGGAAAGAGAAGAGGCTTTGGAATCAAACCTTGGGATGACCACTTCCCACCAATAATGGGGACAAGTCACACAACTATCTCAGTTTTAGTTTCTCCTTTCTACAACAGAGAGAGAACAAAGATGGGCATTAGCATTTCTTGGGTAGCAGTGTTCAACATTCCTCCAAAATTTGGAACTAAAGATGGTAACTTTAAGTTTAAGTGATAAACTGAAAAACGGATGCAAAATGGAAGAAAGTCGATAAATGAAAAGTGATGTTATTTGCATACTTTGCTAATCAGAATTCATTTCTCAGTTTCCAGGGAATAAAAGAGAAGAGGAGTAACTTCAATAGTCATTATGCAGTGACTCTCCACCTGCCAATTCACCGAATGAACACATTCCACTGAGTGAGAACTACATAATAGGCCCCAAATTGGCCAATCCTATAGTTAGTAACAGTTCCGGCTCATTTTTACATTACCTGGCCCCAGAGGTAAACCACTAACTACATCTGCTACTTTACGAAGAAACACAATCAGTTCCAATTCCATTGGGACAAGAAGCTGCTGGATTAACAGAGATGTTATGTTAACTTCTAATATCATACATAAATGTATGTACTGTATTTTACAAGCAATTTAAGGTATATCTGGTATTATTTGGCAAAAGTACTTCCTTTTAAACCTAAGAACCTAACCCAGCTGAAGATGAGGTTGTGTTCTAGCTGATGAAAGGAAATGTCCAGTAAAAGAAGGCGGTCGGCTTTGGAATAGAGAGCAAGGATGGCTCACGGGGCCCTTTGTGTCCTGGGAACCAGACTCCAAACTGACCACCTGAGAGCAGTCTACCTCTTTTAAACAAAGAATGCATCATGCCACCTCCATTCAATCCCTAGCCTCAAAAATCATGGGCCTCACTCCCCCAGCTGGGTCTTAGCCTTCACTTTTGGCAAGAGGTGAAGCAACCTTCCAAACACTTCGGTCTCAGAGGTGTGTATCTATAGAGAAAGATAACTGGCATCTGCTTATGAGTTAACTTACCCATCATTCTGTGATCTTGTTTAAACTGAAATTATACCCTGAAAGACGGAAGTCCATCTAGGAATAAATGAAGCTAGTTACCAAGTTCACGAGACCGAGCGCTCAATACAGGACTGGAAAAAAACACCAAGACTATATAGATGCTGTCTTTCAAGGATACTCAGGAGGCAGCTAACCATGAGCTATGGTGTCCAGAAGGAAAGGTATTCAAATCCTGGCTTCAACATTTACTAACAATATGACACCAAACAACTGTATAAATTGTCTAGCCCTTGGTTTTCTCATTTGTAAAATACAGGTGATAGTAAATATCCAGGTTTTAGAATGTGTTAAATGTAATAAAGCTTGTGAGGTGCTGATCACAGTATGGGTTACATAGCAAGCACTTAATAAATGTTAGGATGTGGCAGTGTTAGAGTTACTAAGCACTCCTTCAAACACCATCACCACGCCATGATAATAAGATCTTCCCTGTATTTTAATTTCTACAAAACTATTGGGAATGATAAATATAATCAAACAAAGTTTCTATCTCCGTGACTGGGCCATAGAAGCTGCTCAATAAATTTTAGCTATTTAACAAGAGAAAGGAGTACTCTGATGGTCAGTCTCATCCTCTGAAGATGTGTTCATCCTTCAGCTGGTCTAAGAATAAGCAGTATTAAGATGAGGATACATTTTATGATAGTGATCATAAAACACTTCTCGCTTCAATGCAACACTATTCTTTCAATTAGAACTGTAGAGATACTGAACTTAAACTCCATAAACATTTGAAAACAGTAATGTTTCAATCAATCTCTGGGGCAGAGGAGGTGACTCCAAAGTAAGCATGTCTGGGAAGAAATGAGTATCTGTTAAGACTTCTCACATGCCTGGGGCTGTATTTCTTTACCCATTACTCCAAGCACAAACTGAAGTAGATGATATCATTTTACATATTTTACAGATAAGGAAATTGAAACTAAGAGTTTACTAATCTGTTTAGGGTCACATGTAAAGGGACAATATATGAACCCAACCCTGTCTCTGTCAAAGACCCATGCAGTAAGCTACAAGGCCAGTGGGACTGGTAGGCCACATTATCCTTCCCTTTCATAACTATTCACACATAACTTTCTTGAATTTCAACTTCTCTAACACTGTGGGAATGGAAGAGATCAGAGCAGGAATCTTTGAGCCTGATGGTTCTATGAGGCTCTGAAAAAATATGGAATAACTAACTAAAAAAATATCTCATGCATTCCTCATTGCTGTAGACCAAGCAGCTTGTAAGGAAGCAAAAGGAAAACTTCTGAAGCTAAATTGAATTCAAGAAGGCCTGGAGTCTGTCCTGTTAGGATAGGCTGAGATTAATGCTTTTATGACTGAGGTCTATTTAATCATGAACCATTATAATTTTCTAAATCATGAACAATTATGATTTTCTAAATTCTGACCTATGTACAGCAGAGAGCCCGGACATGAACAACAGGGGTACCTTTAGAGAATAAAATGAGCACTTTGCACTATGGAGAATAAAATGTATGAAGCCATCCCAAGAAGTTGAAAACACAGGAGTAACCCTGCATATACCAAATGCCTATTGTGGGCCAGGCCATGATAGTTGCTTTGTAGAGACTACTTTCTTAGTTCTCGTAACCAGTAAAGAAGACTTTATTCCTTTTATGGATGAGAAAGTTCATGTTCATGAACAGTCAATATCTTGCTTATGATTACAGAATAAATGGTAAAAGTCTGAATTTGAATCCAAGTTTCTAATATGCAACTCTATGCTAATACTGGCTCGAGGGGGGTTCAGTTAGCATTCTCTAGTATGTTCCTAATGTAGAGGTTAGATTTTTTAAATAATTGGGAAAAGTTGTGTTAAATACAGTTAGACAGGCTTTCTTACTGTGGAATTTATCACAAGCTTTGTTAAATTTCAGAAGGGAGATACAGCATATATCTTCTTCCAGATGGAATTTACTTTTCAAGGGAAATTTCTTTGATTATTATTCTGAACAAGTTTGGGGAGGCACTGGCTAGATAAATTCCCAGATGAAATATTTATTAAGGCTACATAGAAAAATTACATCACCTCAGGGAAAATAAAGGCCAACAATGCCTAGCTTTTGGTTCAACAGTGAGAGATATGGTATTGCATTTCCAATGGGGGGGGGGAGTGGTATGCTTGGGGAAGGAGTGGTCTTGTCCTAATATTTAACTTTTAAAGTATGTGACTGTTTTTTTCCAGGCCTTATGTTTTGCTTGATGGTCATAATGAGGGGAGCCTTGAAAGTTGTTTTTGTTTGCTTGTTTGTTTATCCATAGATAATGCCATGTGTTGATGAGTATTTGGGGAAAGGAGAAATCAGAGCGGTGTAAATACAAATTTATGCAACTCTTCAGAGAGTAAGTTGGCAATTTCTAATTGAATTCCACTTCTAGATGAAAAGTTTAGAGACATTCTTACACACTTACAGAAGTGTACAAGGAGATCTGTGTAAGTATATTCTTTATCTGATGTTTGAAACAGTGAAAAAATTGGAAATAATCTAATTGTCTATAGTTAAGGGAAAGCAAAAATAAACATACTATTCCTGTTTTTCATAAATTTAATCTTATAAGGCAATTTAATAATGTACATTGATCCATATAAATTAATCTCAAAATTATCATATTAACAAAGAACAAGTTGCATATGGAATCACATTTATATAATTCTTAAATTATGCCAAATAATACTATATATTGTGCACAGATATTTGTATGTCAAAAAACTATAAAACATTCTCTATGTAATATAGAAAATGAAAAAAATTATGTAATTTCATATATGCTTGACAGTCACTCACCTTAAATAGTTAAACCTAAGGAAGGGGAAAGGGACAAAGTGTAGAAAATGAACTTTCCATTGGGTAGGTGATAGGTGTCTTTTTTATTTATGCTTATGTATGTTATTACATACATACATAAATTTCTTAAACTTCAAAGTCCTACCGAAATAATCAACCTGGGGATTCATGAACAGAATTAAAGTGATTGACGGGGGGGGGGGGGGGGGGGGAGGTGTTAAAACTTTCCCTTTTACGCTTTAAATTAATTTATTCCATGGGTGGGGCAGGATTTATTTAAACACCATTTATTTATAAATAATTACAGGAGCCTCTGAATGGCTCAGTCAGCTAAGCATTTGCCTTAGGCTCAGTGCATGATCCCTGGGTCCTGGAATGGAACACTGTCTTGAGCCCCACCTTAAGCTCAGCCCCAGGCTCCCTGCTCAGCAGGGAGTGTGCATCTCCTTCTGCCACTCCCCCTGCTCTTTCTCTCTCTCTAATAAATAAATAAAATCTTAAAAGAAAAAAAAATTACAAAAGAGACAAAGCCCAGGTACTAATTTAAGATATGACAAAAGGAAAAAATATGCATCTTGAAATAGATAAACTATGGTCAATTTGACATTTGTAAAACATTTTAAAAAGGTATTAGGTATATGGAATAATTTATAAAAAAATATTATATTTTTGATGGATGCAATGTAGGACTTAATAATATAGCTACATTATATATTGGCTGTTGTTTTTCTTCACATACCAGAGTGTGGTAAAATTTCTTATAAATACCTAACATGACAAAATGCCCTCAAGAATTTATTTATTCTATCAGTGATGTACTTTTTATAGATTTACATAATCAGTTACATTTTCCAACCTGATGGCTCTGTGTCCTACTCCCACCTAGCAATTTCATATTTATGGGGGTTTGAACTGAAGTTATAGCATGAGATACATCATTGCTAGCTTTAAAAACAAAAAATCGATAACAGCTCGGCTGTCAACCCCATTGTAAAATCTGTCCTTTATCTATCAGACTGCAGTATATAGCCGCAGACTATGTAATTACAATTCTTCATAGCTCTACAAACTTCCTCTGACATCAACATGATTATTTCCTGGGAAGCTATAACTTTAAGCAATTCTCTGAGCTTCAAACTGCATGAATCAGCAACTTGGATTCAAGATTCAAAGTGTCAGCAAATCATCTTTTAAAAATGGATATTTCCTGGAACATTTGGTTTAAAAAAAGAAAGTCATGTGGTTCTCCAAAATCTTCACAGGCCTGTGTGGATTTATTTTATTCTTTTATTTTATTTTATTTTTTTAACACTAGGCTCTCTGCTTACTCCAAAAGATTTCTAAAACCTCGAATGGTACCGAGAAGAATAGCCAGAATAATAACAGGTGTGCCTCACTTAAAAAAAAAAAAAAAATCTAAATCTTCAAGATTGATAAAAATAAGGCACTATTCAATTATAAAGGGAAATTTCACTTTGTAAATGGTTTTAATTACTTTCTTTAAAGAAAAACACTTCTGATGAATTTAAATGCAATGCGACTTTCTGTGAAGGCTTCTACCCGATCTTGGTTGTACTCTTATGTTCCAAATTTTGTCATCCTTAATCTTTTCTAAAATGATGATCTGATAGCATGGTATGGGCTTAGCATTAAATGGGCTTAAAATCCTCCACAAGAATATGGTATGCAATTCTTTCATCTTTATCAGACTAGATTGGATGGAATACACCAATTATCCCACTGAAGACAAGTGGAAATTCTGGATAAAAAAAATTTTTTTTAAATAATCTATTTGAAGGTATTAAAGAACAACGAAAGCAGTGAACATGCAGGTGTCAAGATCTGCAGAGAAGACAAGCCTGGAGATGAACCTGACACTGGAGACAGCTTGTTGCCTCCAGCATTTGCCAGTTCAGCTTGGCAGTATACAAGTCAATAATGGGAGCAGCAGATACTAATAGAGACAGAAAGATACAAGATAACAACAAGGGTATAAAGCAGTAGTGCAGACGATGAACTGAACATTAGGTAATCTTAGGGAGCTGGGGGAAAAAATTGGGAGTTTAGGGGACAGTAATAATAAGGGGCCCAGGAAAACATTTTAAGTGGGGTATCTGAAAGGACTACACCAACTAAATAAGGGCATAGCAGAAACAGACTAACATTCACCATGACCAAACCAAGTGAAATCGACTCAACTCCAAAATATATTAAAATGGTATATCCTTAGCTCAACTGATTGCTAGAAGCAAAGTTAAATCTTATCTCAAGGAAGATAACATCATCAGATCATTGAACTATCTCTGCAGTTCTTCACACACAATACTTGACATTCAGTAAATTTTTAAAAAAAAGTATCATGCAACTTAACAGAAGTCAAGTTTAAATTTCAAAAAAAAAGAAAAAAGAAAAAAGAAATGATTTAAAATAAAATAAAATGCTTAGAAGAGACTCGGATACTGGAGCTATCAGACAAAAATTTTAAAATAGCTGTGAGTCCATAACATTAGAAGATATGATGAGTAATTTCAGGAGACAACTGGAGTCTATTAAAAAAAAATCAAATAGCATGTATTGCATGGTGCACTGGGTGTGGTGCATAAACAGTGAATGCTGGAACACTGATAAGAAATAAAATAAAATAAAATGGAAAAAAATCAAATGGAAATCATACAATTGAAAAATGTATTAGCTGAAGTTCAGCTGAAGAGAGAATTTGTAAATTGGGAGGTTGGTCAGTAGGAAACAGTAAGACTAAAGCAATAAGGAGATTTTTTAATTTTTTAAAGATGAAAAAAGAGTAGAAGTCATATTGAGATTCAGTGAAAAAGTAGAATATATTTGTTATTAGATATCCCAGAAAGAGTGAAGAGAGGGAACTTTGCAGAAATGATACACGAATTAATGTTGACAAAGTATTTTCCAAAACAGAAGAAAGGCATTAAGCCACAAATTCAAGCATCAGTGCAATCACTAAGCTAAATATACGTGTGTGTGTGTGTGTGTGTATAAAATATGTGTGTGTATGTATATATATATACATATACACATATATATGTATATAGATAGATAGATAGATAGATACACATACACACACACCTCTTAGGATCTCATAGTAAAAATACTGAAAGGCAAAGAAAACAAGAGATTAATCTTAACACTACCCCTGATTATCTTCAAACAAGAAAAGGAGCTGATTTTCAACAGAAGTCAGAAGACACTGGAATATGTTCAAAATGGTGAAAGGAAATAACATCCAAAGTACAATTTCATACCCCACAAAAATATCCATCAAAAATGGAAAAAATAGCAGTATTTTCAAAGAGAGGAAATTTCTTAAGGACAAACCCACACCAAAAGAAATACTTAAAGAGGCTGTTCTAATGGGAAGGCAAGCAGAAATAGAAATGTGAGTAAATCTAAACAAAGAATGTTTAAAACTACTATAACATGGGGAGTTTAATGCACATACAAAATTAAAATCATTAATACACAACAGGCAAGCAGGGTTAAATGACTTTAAAATATAAGGTTCTTATATTTCCGAGGAAATGATAAACATACCAATTTACACACCTTAAAGAGACAAGCATACATATTCTAAACTCTAGAGTTACTACTAAAAAATAGCAAATGATATAATATGCTAGTGAGGGAAATAGGTAAAATGATAAAAACCTACTTGAATAATACAAAATCAGAAAAAAAAGGAATATAAAATAGGTGGTAAACACTGAAAATAAATGGTAAACTTAGAGGTTTACATGAATAGCTAAGTACTTACTTTAAACGTAAATAAATATTTTAGTTAAAAGACAAATAATGGGGCACCTGGGTGGAAGTCACCTAACTGTCCAGCTCTTGGTTTCAACTCAGGTCGTCATCTCGGGGTGGTGAGATCGAGCTCTGCCTTGGGCTCTATCCATGCTGAGTATGGTGTCTGCTTTGGATTCTCTTTCCTTCTCCCTCTACCCCTCCTGCTCATTCTCTCTCTTTCTCTCTCAAATAAATAAATCTTTTATCAAAAAAAGACAAATACTGCCAGACTAAATATTACTGATTTGAAAAATTAAATTCAATTCTATTGCTCTTTAAATAGACTATAATAAACTTAAGGATGTTGCAAGTTTGGAAATAAAAGCATGAAAATGCTATATTACATGAAATTAACTGCTATGGACTCAATCATGTCCCCACAAAATTCAAATATTGAAGCCTAACCCATAATGTGAATGCTTTTAACTAGAGAACTTTGAAGATTAAATGAGGTCATAGGGTAAGACACTAATCTGGCACTACTGGTGTGGTGGCCTTTTAAGAAGAGGAAGAGAGAGATCTCTCTCTGCATACATGCAGCCAGGGAAGGCTACGTGAGAGCATAGAGAAAAGGCTGCCAACTGTAACGAAAGGAGAGAGCTCTCACCTAACACCAGCCCTAGAGATATCTTAATCTTGGACTTCCAGTTTTCCTAAATGTGAGCAAGTAATGTATCGTTTAAAGAGACCCAGTTTATGGTATTTTGTTATGCAGACTAAGTTACTAACAAAAAGAAGGCTCATGAATTTAAACTACCCTCACGTAAAATTTAAGACTAGAAAATATTACTATAGCCAATGGGGATAGTGTATGATGATATACTATCATCACAATGATGATAAAACAATTGTTCTCTTGTTATTTTTTGACAGTGACAACCTCACCTCAAAATACAAAAAACAAAAATTGACAGAACTAGAGGAGAAAGGGACAAATCTGCAATCAGAGAAGGACATTTCAATATTCTTGTCTGAGTAATTGATTGAATATGAAAAAACATAAAGATAAATACTTGAAAATAATAATTATTAAAACTGACCTAATTGACTTATTAAAAATACTACACTGGACAATCACAGAACATATTTTTTCAAGAACACAGTAAATATTTTACCAAAATCAATCTTATATTATGCCAAAAAGAAAATCACAACAAATTTTTAAAAATTTAAGTGATACTAAAAGGTGTCTTAGCCACCATGTAACTGAAAAGAAATCAAGAATAAAAAGATAACTAGAATATCCCCAACTTTGGAAATTAATCACTTGTAAATCTATGGATTACATGAGAAATTGTAATGTAAATGAGACAATATTTTGGATTTAATGACAAATATATAACTAACCAGAAGTTATGGGATTCAATTAAAACATGGTTCAGACAATATTTATAACTGTAAAGGTATATATTTAAAAAAAAGAAAGACTGAAAATTTGGGAGCTGAGCATTCATTTCAAAAAATAACAAAAAAATAGTAACTGAAACCCAAGAAATTAGAAATGGAGGAAGTAAGAGATTTTAGGGGGGGAATTAACAAAATAGAAAATGAAAGTACAATAGAAATGATCAATAAAGCAAAAAATTGGTTCTTTGAAGAAACTTATAAATTTACAAACCCTGGGAAGGGTAATTATACGTTAAGAAGGAGTTTGAACATTTCAATTAAAAGGCAAAATCTTAGAAAAGTTAAGTTTACTAGCATTGACAAAGAAGAAATGGACAACCTGAGTAAAATTATATCTAGAAAAAAAGAGTAAATCAGGAAAATAATAATAATAATATTGCCAGAAAGAGAACTCCAAAATTCAAATGGCTACTTAATTAGATCAAATACTTTACTGACCTAATTATGAATACCCACCAAAAACCTATGAGAAACTTTAATGAGGATATATTTGCATCTTCATTTTTAGGGTTGGATGAGACAAGGGCTCATGCTTAATTAACAGTTATTTGAAATGCAGTACAGAAAATACAAAAATAGATTAAAAGTTGGAAAAATAAAATAGTAATTATTAAATATATTTTAAATGTTGTACCTACAAATTTGGAGGAAGTGGAAGCTGCTGGATTTGGGAACTTTCCCATACCCCACCAAAAAAGACCTTAATAATCAAGAACACAAGCCACACATGAGCTTTGCCTTCAATTTTACCAGGAAACAGACATCTTTATTATAATTACGATTATGCAAGTAGAGAAGCAGAGTTTCTCTTTTCATCTCTTTTCATCTGTCACCTCAAGGTTGTGGATGTAGGAAACAATCAATAGAGGACACCGGGGAGCTTAGACAAAACAGAGGCTGAAGATACTCCTACTGACCAAATCTGGAATAATTTGGGTACCAAAATGATTAAATATAATAATAAATTATAAGCCAATAGAAGAATGAGAATTTTTAAGTCTAAATGATGATACCTAGATTAATGCATAAAGAAATGGAGGAGAAGGGAGGGTTCTTTCATACTCTGGAATGTTGAACACCAAACACTAATTGGTAAATATGGAAAAAATGCTAGAAATGAAAAATTACCACTTTTCAACTTTTACAGCAAAGTCGGATTCAGGCTAGAAACACAGGGGAAATTTTTGACAAGGATCAGAATATCTGAATGGCCTTAAAGTGTCTCCCTAAATAAATCTTGATAGTTAAAAGTGAAAAACCAGTAATTGTCCTGTGGAAAAACTGCATTCCTGCCTTTGACAAGATGATCAAAATTAACATTACCAGCAAGAGGCACATGAACATCGTGTGCCTCCAGATGGGATACTGTGAGAAGCACACTTCTCTTATGTAACCTGAATCAAATCACAAAAAAAATTAGACTACACAAAATGAGAAATGCTGTAACTTCAAGTAAGAACTACATCCTTAAAAATTATCAATGTCATAAAAGTCTAATTTTATGAAAGTATTCCATGTTAGAAGGGACTGGAAAGACAGGGATGCTAAATTTTTTCCCTGAAATTAGACTGGATCTTCTGCTGGAGGGGAATAAAAAATGCTATTAATGACCTGGTTGGGACAATTCACAAAATCAGAATCAATCCGTAAATTAAAAATATTCTAGGGGCGCCTGGGTGGCTCAGTGCGTTAAAGCCTCTGCCTTTGGCTCAGGTCATGATCCCAGGGTCCTGGGATTGAGCCCCGCATGGGGCTCTCTGCTCAGCAGGGAGCCTGCTTCCTCCTCTCTCTCTGCCTGCCTCTCTGCCTACTTGTGATCTCTGTCTGTCAAATGAATAAATAAATAATCTTAAAAAATATATATTCTATCAAGGTTACATGAAGTAAAGTTGATAATCGTACTGTTGTACTTAGGGAAAACAATGATGCCTATTCATAGGAGATACACACTCAAGTACTCAGACCTAAATTGCCATGATATGAACTACTTATTGTCAAATTGACCAGACAGAAATCTTATACACATATACCTAGGGAAGAGAAATAGAGAAAATGAAAATAAAATAAAACAAAATGTTAACAAGAGATGAATCTGGATAAAGAGTATTATGTGTGTTCTTTGTACACTTACTGTAATTTTTGAGTTTCAAATTATTTCCAACTTAAAAGTTTAAGAATAGTTAAAAAGTCATTATGGATGGATGATAGGTTTGTGGGCCTAGAAATTTTAAATATATCTATGAACAATTTATTAATAATTGAATATGTATTTACCTACATACACATAAATACATACGTACACATAAATTTACCTACATACACATAAATACACAGACAGATATGCCCACATGCACAGAAAAATAATGTTGAGTGAAACATATATCAAGTATGGTTAAGTGTGTTTCTATATACCAGTGACCAAAAAAAAAAAAAAAAAAAATCTTGTAATAACATCAAAGAGTTCTTCATCAAAGAGTTAGTCTAGGAAAAAAATTACAGTCTCTACATAGAAAATGGCTACAAATCAAACCAGAACAAAAACAATGAACATTGTTAGGATTAAGGGTCTAAATAAGTGGAGGGATATGCCATACCAAGTATTGAAAGATTCAATACTGTTATGATGAAAATTCTCCTCCAGTTGATATATAGTTATAATGCAATTATAATAACATTTTGGCAAATACGAGTTTGGATATGCAAACTGAAAAATGATTCCATTATATGGATATACAGATGGCCATAGGTTTCAAACAGTTTTTAAGAATAAAGTTGGTGGATTTATGCTAAGTGATAACTAGAGTTATAAGCTTCTATAATTAAGATACAGAATTGGTACAATGTTGACAAACAGACCAATGGATCAGAATGCAGACATGAATCCATACATAGCTATACATTTAACATATGACAAAAGTAGCTCTGTTAGAGAGAGGTGACAGAAAGATAACCCTTGGGGTAAATATGACTGGGTCAGTTAGATATTCCCATGCCAGTAAAAAAATCTAGATTCAGTTTTCTTTCTTTTTCTTTTTTTGTAAAGAACTTATTTATCTGACAGAGAAAGAGGGAGAAATAGAGAGGGAGAGTGCCCAAGCAGGGAGAGAGGCAGACAGAGGGAAAGGGAGGAGTGAGCTCCCCGCTAAGCAAGGAGCCAGATGCAGGCTTGATCCCTGGGATGATGACCTGAGCTGAAGGCAGACTCTTAGCCCACGGAGTCACCCAGGTACCCCTGGATTCATAGTTTTCTATCTCTATACACAAAAATCAATTTGAGATAAATTGAGGAAAATATATAATATTATCTTACTGGGCTTAGCAAATATTTCTTATACAGGACATGAAAGCAAAATCACGAGAGAAATGGTAGATTGTACTACATTAAAATTTAGAACTGATACTTATCAAAATCCCTACTAAGAGAGTAAAAAATCAAGTCAAAGTTTAAGAAAAGATGTAAAACATGTAATTGATGAAGTTTGTTTTCAGAATATGTACAAAATTCTTACAAAAAATACAAAAGAGATAAAATCCCATAAAGTAATGGACCACAGACTTGAAAAGATGCTTCACAAAAAGCAACTTCACAAAAGATGCTTCCAAATGCACATAAATATATAAGAATATTCTTAATCTTACTAGCCACCAGGAAAATGAAAACAAAGATGAAATTCTATTCCTACACCTACCAGTTTGGCTAAAAATACAATAAACTGCCAATGCCAAATATTGGCAAGGATATGGAGCAACTGAAAGTCTCACACTTTTGTTGTTTGGAATACAAATTTGTACAATCACCTTGGAAAACCATTTTGCAGTATTTATTAAAGCTGAACGCATACTCTGTGATATTTCTTAGTAGATACATAAAAGAAATGCATACATAAGTTTTCCCAAAACTATGAATATTCATAGCAGCACTATTTATAATAATCAAAAAGTTAAAACAATCTATCAACAGAATAAATAATTGCGATACATTCATAAAACGGTAAACTATATATCAACAAAATGAAGTGTCCTCCATGAAATGGAAATTAGTCTCACCAACATTATACTGAGTCAAAGAATCCAGGCACAGAAGAGTATATAATGTATGTTTCACATTTATAAGAAGCTGAATCTAATTCATGGCATCAGAAATGAGGAAAGTGGTTATCTGTAGGGAAGAGGATGTTAATGAAAAGGACAGGTATGCAGAATATCTGGACTCCTGGTGATGTTCTACATTTTAATCAGGATAAACATCATAAGAATATGTTTCTTGTATTACAATTCCTCAGTGTATACTCATGAATTCTACATATTTCTACTTATGCTATAACTCAATAAAAGTGTGTGTGTGGATGTGAATACAAAAATCTTTATACTGCCCGTCAGGTAGTCTAATATGACTGTTATCATCAGTTTAAGCCAAGTTTTGCTGCATTACCAAATGACTCCACAAATCTCAATGACTTACAACAATAAACTTCTCTTTCTCATTCATTTATATGTTGGCTGTGGATTGCCTTCTGATAGGAGGCAAATGGAAGAGTGATGGCAGGATCAGAGAATGGCTTTTAATCTTCCTCTCGGATGTGGCCTATCTCACTTCTTGTTCACCTTCCACTCGCCATATAATCCATGTGGACGAGCATCAATGAAATGGGCCACCCACGGGGAAGGGCACCGAAAGCAATGGCTCCCAAAGGCCTCCATTATGTTGCCATGACTATATCAGCAGCTTTATCTTCTCCACCAAAGACTTTAAGCTCCAGGCACAATGAACTGTTTCTTATTTTCTGTACTCATTCTGCTATCTCTGAACGTCAAGCCTTTGTTGACCCCATCCCCCTGGCCTGGAATGCCCTGTGATGCCACACTTTTTAACTTTTTTTTTACCTGGCTAAATCCTACTCAAGTTTCTGTAAGACTCAATTCAAGTAATTTAATGTATGAATTTCAAAGTTTTTAAAATCTCGTGTGCCATGGACAGAGGTGCAGCATCATGAATATATCGGTAAGTGACAGGTCAATGTAACACTGTGTAGAGAATGACATTTCTGGCTTTCTCCTTCTCTGTGAAACTTTTGTGACCACCCCTGGACAATGTAGGTCTTCCCATTCCAGCTATTTACGGTGCATCTATCTATCATTGCACATACTTTATAAGCTTTTTACCCTGATTAGACTACAGCCTACTTGAACATAAGGACAATGTTTCACCATGCACTTTTTCTGTAGTACACTGTAGGTGTCCCATAAGTATGCATTCCATTATAGCCTATCTCAATTTATAATTGATCTTGGGCAAAGGGGACTTTTATAACCTCAATGCTATGATTTCTACTGTATTAATTTCTCACTCTCCTAAAGTGCCATTCTTTCTCGGTCAGGTGATTTTCTGTTTGGTGTGCTTACTAGACCCAGAACCTGTCTGTGAACAGCAAAGAAGCTCACTGTGCATAAATTAATATAATACACATTCTTGAAACACTGGAGGTAGTTGCTCAGCAAATGTGGGATTAAAATGGAGGGAAAAAAATGGAGAAATGTCTGGGCAAATGTCTGAGGCACCTCCTCTCTATAGCTTTTAAGAAAAATCACTCCAGTGGGAATAGTTAAAAGATAACATAGTACATGTAGCCCCTGAGTATTAAATGGATGATAAATGACCAATATAAATATTTATCTCAACTCTCCTTTGAGAGTTAGTGAATCATTTATGTTTTCCAATATATCTAGCTGGTTTTGCCCCTTAAGATGACAGAGAAATGATCTTTGGAAAAATACCACTGCACACATCTTGATGAAGGTATTAAAAATCATTTATCACAGCCACTCTAATTATACAGTAGGAACTTTTCAAGTAGTTCTGAAAAAAGCTAATGGATGGTGATAGGTCTTAGGCTGTCCATGCTGACCCTGCCCCGAAATGCCTCATGGCACTCACTTTTGAGGAAAAAGACCCTTCTCCCTTCTTGTCTCATCTACCTCAGGAAATGATGGGACTTTTCTCACTTCATCCTATTGACTTTCTTCCATAACACTTCATTTATGCAGTGTTCCTGTTTACTTGTTCAGGCATCTAAAAATAAGCATATTTCCTACGTTAACACTTTTATCTTCTTATCAACTTAGTTTTTCTCAACCAATTTCCTTGAGATCTGAGGATGCCTTAGTCAAATGATCAATAACAATGTCAAAAACTGTATCAGCTATTATCTAGTGCGCTACATAATGTGGTAAGTGTTTTAAATACACAGAGCTTACATTTTAAGCTTACATTTTAAGCTTACATCACCCTGCAAGGTCAGGTGTTTCCAACCCCTCTTGGTAGATGAGGAAACAGACTTGGACATGTTAAGTCATGAACCTAAAGTCATCCAGCTAGCAAGGCAATGCTCAAGCATTAGATTTTGGTTTTGAAATCAGAGGTTGTCTTCTTATCTACAATGCAATAATACCTTTTGATCTTTTGATATTTTTAAGGAGCCCCTAAGTAAAAGCCTCTAGGGATTTGATTAATTATGAAGTCATATGTCTAATTCTACTATAGCTCTCATTTTGTACAACAGAACAATCTAGTGACTGCGGATGAATTTGGTCATTACTACATGATAATTTACTTACCATTTATCTAAGTCCTACATAGATGAGATTTTTTTGCCTTTTTTTTTTCTATTTTGTACATTCCCTGGTGTCTAGAAAAAGTATTTGCAAATTAGACATTGTGTCTATTAAGGATATTTGTTCCTATCCTTCACAACCCCCTCCAGCCAGCCTTCTCACTCCTATATTTTGGCCTTACACTAATAAGCCTGATTTTACCTTTGGGTATTCTGGGAGCTTTGGTCCTATCTCCAGTCAGCCTTGAAGACTAAAGAAACCTATGACTTGTACTCATGTTAACCTAGTCCATTTATGGACCTTTTAACTAGCAAGTAGTTTTTCATATGAAGATTGTTATAGAAAATCCTTGGGGGGGGGGAACATTTCACTTGACAAAATTAACCAGCAAGATTATTTCCAATATTAATTTATTTTGTGAAATATATTGAGATGCAGCAAAAGAAGTTGGAGCCCAGTGCTTTTAAATACACAAATTTTAAATAAAAATGGCAGGAATTAATAACAATCTTGGCTACTCTAACTACACATCAGTTTCTTGCTAAAGATCTTTCCATGTATCATTATTATTGATTTTTTAAAATTATTATTGATTTTTTTTAAATTCAAGGCTTCAATCCTACTGAGTTTCACCTTCTTAGAGGTATTCCACTGTTTTACATTGTTCTATTTGAGAACATATTTGATTCTGACATTTTTCTACTTCTGAGTATTAGAATTTTCTCTTCCTTTCTCTCTCTCTCTCTCTCTCTCTCTCCCCTCCTCCTCCTCCTCCTCTCTCTCTCTCTCTCTCTCTCTCTCTCTCTCTCTCTCTCTCGTGTGTGTGTGTGTGTGTGTGTGTGTGTGTGTGTGTGTGCACCCTCACATAATGTTTTGGCCTAACAAAGCCTTTTTTGCTCTTGAAACAAAGATAAAGGGCATCGTGCTCTTACTACTAACACAGTAAGCATATTCTTGCCTTAGATGCTGCTTTTGTACAAAGTCATCCCAGTTTAACTTGGCATGTAAAGGAAAAGAAAGGTAGGAGAAAAGTTTTGAAGTTTTAAATGCATTCAATGTAAGATTCACTGGGGCTTCACAGGGGACACATTCTTCAGAAAATCCTTACAGCTGAGAAATGCTTTCACATTCTGATTTAAGCACTTAAGCTGTTTCTGGTTTCCTTTCGGGGTCATTATGATGGATACTAAAAAGAATAGCAATGTCAAAAAAATCTATCTGTCCATTTCAAACTCATATTCTAACTCCAGATATATTGGTCTGCATGGAATAGAAATATCGGTGTTGTCAAATATATGACATTCGGCTAACCTTAAAGAAAACTGCTACTTTTTGAAGGAAAGATTCCTACCCCTCAATTCACAGATAGCCTTTGAAGGATATACGCAATATAGAATTCTGTGTAAAAGATTGTGCAAATGTGGTTTAGGGGGAAGATAGGGCCCATGATTCTCACTTTATTCTCAAAGGGGTCTAGGACACAAAAGAGATTATAGACTACTATTCTTTTGTATATTGCAAAATAGTTAACCACCATGACATTAGCTAACATGTGTATCATGTCACACAATTACCATTTCTTTTTTGTGATGAGAACATTTAAGACCTACTCAGTAATTTCCAGTATATAATACAGTATTATTAGCTATAATTACTGTACTTTACATTAGATCCTGAAAACGAAACTAACAACTGTAACTTTGTACTCTTTGACCAACATCTCCCCTTTTCTCCCTACCCCCAGTATCCACCATTCTATTCTCGATAAACCATTATTCTTTTTTAAAAAGTAGATATTAGGATTCTCACAAAGCTTCTATCAATTCGTTTTTCTTCTACTTCCCACAACACAGGTGCATAGGCTGAGAAAAGACCTCTGTCCATTTATTCCTTCAACTTAGATGATGTTGCTAAGTTGTTGGAAAATTCTGGATAACTGATACATGGTCATTTGTACTATCTTCAAACATTAAAGGTAGCATGCTGTGTAAAAGAAAAGTTATAGGGGCTAGGGAAATAACATATCCTGAGCAATGAAGGGCCAGTATTAGGTACATTAGCGACAGTCACCTAATTTTAGTCTTACAACAATCTTGTAGGACTGTCTGTACTTATTTCACAAATAAGTAACCTCAAAGTGCCAAGGTGAAACACTTGCTGTGAGTCATACAGCTAGTGCACTGCCAAAATAAGATTCTACTTACATACAGGCTGTTTTTGGGTAAGTGGAAACCTTCAGTGCATAGAGGGTATTTGGACCACTTTTCAGGGAGACATGGGGAAGGGGACAAAGACTGTCATTCAGGAGCAATCATTTTAACTGACTGACAGGGTCATTAACCTGTAAGGAACAATTTTAAGAAGAAAAGGAAGGGCCTTTATCTTAAATAACCTCTCTCAGAGAGTGAGCACAGATGAAAATTTGAGAGAAAAAAAAATAGTACAATATTTATATCACTTAAAATTACACAGGTAGTCACTAGAATAACTAAAAATATTAACAATATAAAGGATTAATGGCTACACAGAAAGAAGGAAAGAAGTGGAGATAATACAAAATGAGTTGGTTTCCTTTGGGGGTCATTATGATACAAAGCAGTGAAAAACCAAAGTTAAACTGACTAAAAATAAATAATAATAAGTAAAAGAAACATTTGTATAGGAGCCACCAAGGAGGCCTAATTAGAGATGCAGCAGGAATTCTATCCATTCTTATGAGCAATTCTAGGATACCTTATTTGAAAGCAGACAAAATGGACATATTTCTAGAAAAGTCTAATTTAACAAAAGTGAATTGAGAAGGAAAAGATGATCTCAACATTCCTCAATCTGTTGCAAAAACTGAACAAGAATTTAAACATTCTCACCAAAAAAAAAAAAAAAAAAGACAGGTACATCCATAAGCAAGATTTAATGAAAGCCTGGACTGATAATTCCAAGACATACACACTTTTTCGAGAATAAGGTGAAAAAACACTGAATTATTTTTGTTAATATTAAAAAACAAATCATTGAGGTATAATTGGCATGTAAAAAGCTATATATATATAAAATGCATACAATTTCATCAGTTTTGACATAAATACAGACACATAAAACCATCACCACAATCTATACAATATATCCATCACCACCAAAAGTCTCTTATTATTGTCATTGTTTTGTAATAAGGTCTACCCCCTTAGCCAATTTTTAAATATAAAATATTGTTTACTATAGGCTCAATGCTGTACAGTAGACAGCACATAAGTAGAGTAAATGAATTTCTATGGCTTATTCATATTGTATAAATGTAACTCTGTACCATTCAGCTAGTATCTCTCCATTTTCTCATTCCCTTAGCCCCTGCCAACCACCACTCTACTCTCTGCTCCTATGAGTCTGAAGATTTTCGATTTCTCCTCTAAGATCGGTCATGTAGCATTTGTTCTTCGGTGTCTCACTTATTTCACTTGATGTAATGACCTCCATGTTACTCAAATGTCAGGATTTCCTTCTTTTGGGGGCTGAATAATATTACATTGTATGCGTTAACACATTCTTTTTATCTATTCACTTATTGATGGATGTTTAGGTTGGTTCCATATTTGCACTATTGAGAATAATGCTGCAATGAACATTAGAGTGCAGATATCTCTTTGAGATGTTGATTTCAATTCCTTTGGATACATACACAAAAGTGAGATTGTTGAGTCATGTGGTAGTTCTCTTTTTGCTTTTTGAGGAACCTTTGTAAGGTTTTCCATAGTGCCTGGATGAATTTACATTTCCACTAACAGTGTACAAATGTTTTATTTTTCTCATATCCTAGCTAACATTTGTTACTTTTTTTGGTAATAATCATCCTAACAAGTGTGAGATAATATCTCATTATGGTTTTGTGTTGTAATCAGTAAAGTAAAAGGAGATATTATAACTGATACCATGGAAATAAAAGATCATAATGGACTACTTCAGTTATTATACATCAATAAATTAAATAACCTGAAGAGGGGTGCCTAGGTGTCTCAGTCAGTTAAATATCTGCCTTTGGTTCAGGACATGATCCTAGAACTCTGGGATTAAGCCCTTGGCATCTGGTTCCCTGCCCAATGGGAAATCTGCTGCTCCCTCTCCCTCATGTGCTCTTGCTAATAAAGAAAAAATTTAAAATAAATAAATAAATAAATAAGTAACCTAGAAGAAATAAAGTCCTAGAAACATACAACTAAGACTGACTCATGAAGAAACAGAAATCTTGAGAAGGCCAATAATCAACAAGGAGATTGGATTACTAAAAACAAACAAACAAAAACTAAACACAACAACAACAAAAAACCCTCCCCACAAAGAAAAGCAGGTGATTTCACAAGCAACTTCTACCAAACATTTGAGGAATTAATATTAATGTCTCTTAAAGTTTTTCAGAAAGATAGAAGAGGAGGAAACTTCCAAGTTTAACACATGAGGTCAGTATCACCCTCATAACAAAGCCAAATGAAGGTAACACAAGAAAAGAAAACTATAAGCCAAATATATATCCCTGATGAACATGGATGCAAAAATCCTCAACAAAATATTAGTGAATTGAATTTATTAGCACATTAATAGGACGATACATCATGACCAAGGATAATTTTGATAAAACCAGTCCTGAATAACATGAGGAAAGAAGATTACAGGCTAATCTTAATCATGAGCATATTACAAATACTTTTATAATTGGCAAAAATGAAGCCAACAATACCTATAAAAAGGTAACAGGGCACAGTCAATTCCCTTTGCACAGGGAATGCAAAGTGAGTTTAAAGTTCAATTATCTGGGGCACCTGATGGCTCAGTGGGTTCAAGCCTCTGCTTCGGCTCAGGTCATGATCCCAGGGTCCAGGGATCGAGCCCTGCATCGGGCTCTCCACTCTGCAGGGAGCCTGCTTCCTCCTCTCTCTGCCTGCCTCCCTGCCTACTTGTGATCTGTCTGTCAAATAAATAAATAAAACCTTTTTTAAAAAAGTTAAATTATCTATTAGTAAAATTTACTCTATTAACAAAGTAAAGAAGGATCATATATTTATTTCAACAGAAGAGGGAAAGAAACATTCAATAAAACTCAACCTCCATTCATGATATAAAGGAAAAACAAAACAAAAACCTCTCACTACATTAAAAACAGAAGCAAACTTCTCAATCTGCTAAAAGTTAACATTAAAAACAAATGTAAAACAAAACAACTTTTATTCATTAAATCTAGGATACCATTTGTTAAAAGATGCACTATAAATAAAGAAAAAAATACTAGACATTAAAATATAGTGATCACTGGTTGTAAGACTTATGACCCTTTTGGACTTGTTGAAATGTGATATGCTTCAGAATTCACAAACCATGGTAACTGTGATGTATTAAAAGCATTCTCTTAAAAATTATGACTGCAAGAGGTTGCTCACTACCACTTCTATGCTTTATCCTAGTTAAGATCTTGGTAGTGGATTGGATAGTGTCTCCTCAAAATTCATTTTCACTTAGAATCTCAGAATGTGACCTCCCTTGAATATAAGGTCTTTATAGATGTAATTGGTTAAGTACCTTGGGAAGAAATCATCCATTAATGCAGAAAGGCACACAAAGAAAGCTGAATGAAGATAGGAGCAGAGACTGGAGTTATGCTGCCACCAGGCAAGGCGTGCTGAGGTCACCAGATGCTGGAAGACGCAAGGAAGACTTCCTTCCTAGAGTCTTCAGAGGGAGACCCTACTGACACTCAAGGACTTCTAGTCTCTAGTTGGTGGGAAAATAAATTCCTGTATTTTAAGCCATCTGGAATGTAGTAATTTGTGGTACTTGTAAGAAACTAATACAATCCTTTAATATACTTGCAATAAGACAAGAAAACAAATAACAGATAAAAGGATTGGAAAGAAACAGTTATTATTCACAAATCATAACTGTATAAAAAATCATGGAAAAATTATTTAAAGAATGAGTTTGGCAGGGCTGCTGGATATAAATTAATACACCATCATCAACTGCTTACTTATAAAACAGCCACAAAATGTTAGAAAACATATTTCCTAATATATTTAATGACATCATTTGCAATAGTAGTAAGTTTATAAATACCTACAAATAAAAATAAATATATACAATAAATTTTTGGAGAAAATTATAAAAATTTATTCAGTTTAAGTAACTTGTAAAATAAACTATGTTCATGGATAAGAAGACATTATTAGAAAGCAAATTAAATTAAATTCTTTGTGAACATTTACATAGTCATTCTACAGTTTACAAGGAAGAAAGAAGGGCCAAAAATAGCCCTGGAACCCCTGAAAAGCCTGGCTCAGAGGAGACAGGGGTCATCTTAGATGATACAAGCACTCATTATAAAACTGTAGTATCAGCACAGGGGTATACAAATAGACCAGCAGAACAGAATTAGAAAATTCAGAAACAGATCCATGCATATATACAAACAAAATATACAAAATTGAGACCATACATTTAGAAAGATATATCACAATCTGGAATTGCCACAGCATCCCAACATATGATTTCCTAAGTCTAGGTCCATAATAGATCAAAACTAAAACAAAACAAACAAAAAACTGGCCCCTCACTATTTTCTTAAGTATTGGCTTAGACAAAAAAATTGCAATGTAAAAGTATTCAGTAATCCTGAATAATTAGTCAAAATGATGCTTCTGAGATACACCAAAACAGACTAAATTTTGCAAATCAAAATGAGCCAAGCTGGATGACAACCAAATCTGTTTTGAATCAATGGGTCAGGTTAGAGAAAGATTCAGAGGTCAGAGAGGATTGCAAGCAAACCTGAATCCAATGTTCATTGACCAGGACTGGATTTGTGCCCTCATCACCTACCCACAGTGAAATTTGAACTTGGAGTCAATGACAGTCTTAAGACAGCACTGTGGTAAAGGGAATTACCATGCTGTGACAATCCCCCAGATATGTACCATACATTGGACAGCTTCAGGGAAATCAGTGCATATATATAGATTCGCAGAGTACTAATGCAGGAAGGGATCCCAAAGCCATGATACATTTTCCTGTCATTTTTACAGTAAAGAAACAAATACTGTGATGTTGAACAACTAACTTCAAGTGGCCTGGTGAGACTAGGAGAAACTAGGATCTCCGTCTCCTGAGATAAAATAGGCCTCTGCTTGCCGCAAAACAAAAGTCTGTAGTCAAAGTAGACAGCCCCATTTACTCAGCATGAAACAAACTGCCAATTGTCATGAAGAACATAGAGCCATATTTTGCAGAACCATCAGGTTTGAAGGAATTGTTCCACCAACTGGGGAAAACATCAACAATCCCAATCCAAAAACAGACTTCCCATCCTCAAGTTCAATGTGGATACTTGGTCAAGATTTTTGGGGGTAATGAACAAGGCTACAGTATCTCTACTCATGCCCATAAAATTAGATCAGCTTGTCTTATAAGATTTAACAACATGAATCATAAAGTCTTATGGACTCACGGACTCAGGTCATTCCTTAGATCCATTAGTAGTCCTTCCTTACCGCTTTCTTGTGGTGGCGGTCAGAAGATAGAGCACAGATTGCTTCTGGCTCATATATTTACAAGTTTAAAAGTCTCTGAGGTGGGGAAAGAGAGTTTGAGAAAATGGATCTTCTCTTTCCCACTTGTTCCATGGAAACTGTTAGAATTCAGTCTTGCCAAATCCACTTGAATTATATCCCTGAACCAAATACAGAAGCCAGTGGAATACATACACTGACTGGGGCTAGGGCTGAGTCACATACCTGTCCCTGCACCAGAGACAGGCTAGAAGTCCTCCTCATGGAATTGAAAGGACCTCACACAAAGGCAAAGGGAGATGTTCTTATCAGAAGGAAAAATAAATGCCAGGCAGGCAAAAGGTCAGAGGTTTCCTAGAGGAAGGAATGAATAATACTGCAGGTTAAAAAGCAACATGCATAGAAGTGCTATTAAGGAATATCATAAAATGACAGGTTTTTTTTTTTTTACACATGAATAATATTGATAATAAATAAATAAATAATAAATAATATATCTCACCCCCTCACCACTGTGATGGCCTTTGTCTTCCTGGGTTCTCTTGTGATCTCTTGTGATCCATATGTACATTTCTATCATGTCAACACCACAGTGAATGCACAATTTTGAGAGCTGCTTTTCTCATTTTACATGAAGAAATTTTTAGCCCCTCACCTTAAATATATTCACCAACACCTTTGTGATTCAGAGGTGAGATTTTGTCAGTATATTAATCCTTAAAAGAAAACTTTCCAAGGAAAGCTTTCTTTGGGGGCAAGGAAGAGATTAGTAATGGAGCAAGACCTTAAAAGATGGATAAGACTTGCCCATGTGGACATACCTGCAAAAGGCATTAAGAAAGCCAGAGTGACAGGAGGGTATAAGGCATAGGGTGGGAGAAGTTAGAATTGAGGTGGCAAAGGATTTAGGGCAGACTGCATGAATACCAGGCCAAGAAGCCTGAAATTCGTATGACAGGCCAGAGACAGGTCATGGAAGAAAAAGAAAGCAAGCGCCACCTTCTCATGACTTATGTGCTGGGGACCTTAAAAGGCAACTAACAGCCCATGAGTAAGAACATAAGGACATTGATTCCCTCCCATTGCATTAGGGCAGAAACCTGGGAGATACTTTATCAGCTGCTAGTGGCAAGATTTACTCACTTAGACCCAAAAGATTTTAAAAAGTTAGATTGACTCTCTCTCTCTCTCTCTCTTTCTTTCCTTCTTTCCCCCCTTTTTATTGTCTGGTCTATTTACAAAACTTAATAAAGCTAAAAACAAAAAATTTCAGGTATTAACAATCTCTAACAGATGTATTATTTTTTTCTCCCAACTGCAAACATTTCAGAAGGTACATGTGTCAAAGGAGAAAGAGGGTTCATGATTCACTCTCATTGCTTCACCAGATTGAATTTAGAAGGATAAACACCAGGTCTTAGAGCAGATCTACCCTCCCAGAGGCCTGGCATGGCGACTTGTCATCTAGAAACTTCATTTCTCCACTGGGAGGAAGATACCCCAGGGGCCACAGTAGACTCGGACAAAGACCTGATCAGAGTCCCAGTTTTACCACCTACCAGCTCAGTGATTTTAAGCAAATGACTAAATGTTTTTATATCCAATTTCCTCAGCCATAAAATGAGGACCGAAAAGCACAAGACGCCCCCCTCCCCGGCTTTTATGGGCAGTAGGGTGTAATAGACAAATATTTCATGTTAAAAACAGAACAGTGTCTGGCTGGTAGGAAGCTCTTTCCTGTTGTATCCTGGAATATAAAAATACTGTATTAGTTAACTAGCCTGAGAGATCAAATGAGAGAGAACAGTCTATAGTCCTCTGTGACCCCCTCTGTGCCAATTCCATACCCCTTCCTTGTGCACACCCCCCATATAACAACTATACTACTGTAATGTCATTTTCTTCAGGTTTGTTTGGCTTCTCAAATCCATTATGAGAAACCACAAGAAGGGTCTTTGGTTTTGGGGTTTTTTTTGCAATCCACGTACTGAGTAGTATAGTAAGTGACCATGAAGATTTAACACATGTTTGTTAAACACTCATTTATAATGAGAGCAAAATCTCAGCAATCCACCTCTAACATCATGCAAATTAGAGATACTATAAAGTAAATGTTAGTTTATCTCCTTTAAACCTACAAGTCTTCTTCCTTAAAAATTTCCATGATTATCTCAAAAAAGCAGGGTCAATGTTAATAAATTTCCTTGGCCATGTTTTATACCCTCCAGAGAACTCCAAAAAAAGATAAAAAAGAGAAGAAAAATAAATCTTCACTCCTAAATATCTTTTGGCAAGTGACTTTGCATATACAACCACATTCATCCTTGTTAACATCTTGCTCCTGCTCCAAGGACAGTGCTGGGTCAGAGAGGGGACAAAGCAGACATCTAATTCACCTGTGTTCTTTGTGGCCACTTCCCTGGCCCTATGCAGGCAGACATAGCCTCGACTGTCTTATTGCTGTCACAATGGAAAGTTCTTTTTCAAAATACACTTGTGCTTTGTGATTATAAAAGAGATTCTTCTTATCATAGAAAATTCAGAAAATAAAAATATGGGGAAAAAAAATTTCAGCTATGTATCATTTCTGAACATAAGGAAAACCTTAAGAGTTTACAGTTTTCCTCCCTCTCATCTTTTTAATATACTGTTGACCTTTGAACAATGCAGGGTGTTAGGGACACCAGCTTCCTGCAGAGTCGAAAATCTGCACCTAAACGGTGGCTCCCCAAAGCTTAATTACTGTTGACCAGAAGTCTTACTGATAACAAAGTCGATTAACATATATTTTACATTATATATATTATATCCTGGATTCTTACAATGAAGTAAGCTAGAGAAAAGATTATTAAGAAAATCATAAGGAAGAGATAATATATTCACAGCAGTCGACTGTAAAAACCTGCATGTAACTGGATACATGCGGTTCAAACTCATATTGTTCAAGGGTCAAGAGCACATATAATGGCATAGTTGTTTGCTTTACCATGAGGTTATTTTTTTTTTTTTCAAACTTCATTTTCTTTATGTGAATTTAGTTAGGGTTTTTTGTTTTGTTTTGTTTTGTTTTGTTTTCCATGTTTGGGAATAAGATCATATTTTTTTCACCCTCTGAGCTGGCAAATCATGAAACTCAGTCTTCTAAGGGATTTCAACAGATCTATTCCCAGGTTCGAATCCAGAGAACAATCTTGGGGGCGATTGGTAAAGGCAAACCCACTGCTATTGGAGAAAAGTTTGGCTCTACTCATATTCCCAACAGGAAGTGGCTATTGTGTAGCCACACCTCAAATACTTGCTTACCTCTGTTAGTGTTAACACAACTGATTCAGGATTCAGACCCAATCTGTGGCTGTGACTTTTTTAAAAACAAGAGTAAGCAGAAAGTGAGATTTCTGCCTCTCTGGGGAGAATCAAGCAGCTGGTAACTATGTGTGTCTCAGGCATTTGGGTAATACACGTTTCTGACAAAACCAATCTTGTCAATTCTATAAAATAAGTAGTGCCACAAATTCTTGAAAAGACACATGCCCCTCAGACCCAAGCAGATCTCCTCTTCAGGGACATGAATGCTGCTGATGGCTCAACCTGAGTCTCTGCTGTGGCATTAAAAATGAATTATTTTCTCTTCAGGTTGTTTACTTGTCTGTTAGCATTCATTCTCCAGGGAATGTTTTCAGTGACACAAATTCAAGCCTTCCAAACACCTCAGCAAGCCCTGAGTATGAATGAGGCTGAGGTGAGCACTGTTGCTGATGATGAGTAAATTTTTTTTTTTGAAGATTTTATTTATTTGACAAAGAGACACAGCAAGAGAGAGAGAACACAAGCAGGGGGAGTGGGAGAGGGAAAAGTATGCTTCCCGCCTATAAGGGCCTACTTAGCCAGAGAGACCCCATCTCGGTAAAGCAGCCATTTTGTTGTTTATGCAGTGAACTTAGATTGACCCTGCTGCCCCCCCACCCAGGAACTTACTTAGAAACAAGTCTGGGAAAGCAGTAAAATATGGCTGACCAGTCCCTGATAAAAGAGCCCAGATACCAGGACGTGTCAGGCAGGCAGAGATAACAGAGCCCAGATGCAAGGATGAGTCAGGCCAGGTGGAGGCATCCAATCAGTAAAGTGCACCTACTATCTCCCTAACCACAAAAGAATGTAAACCCCACCTTTTGGGAGCCAATTCTGACCAGAGTGATTTATAGGGTAAATTGTAATTCAATTGGCCACCTGTGTGTGACCTAACATGACTATGCAACTTTCTCTGTGTATTACAATCTCATTGGCCAGGCTCAACCACATGGCCTTTGCTCTATAAAAGCTAGTCTGTAAGGCTGGGGGTCATCGCTCTCTCTGTAAGAGACGGCCCCGGCCAGTCTGTTTGATTCTCGGTGCTGGCACGAAATAAAGCTTTGCTTGACCTTCGCTTTGTATCAGTCTTGCTCCTTTGATCATGGACCCCATCACCGCCAAGCAGGGAGCCTGATATGTGGCTCCATCCTAGGACCCTGGGATCATGACTTGAGCCAAAGGCAGACACTTAATGATGGAGCCACCCAGGTGCCCCTGATGGTGAGTAATTACATGACCTCTACTGCAGGTGGGTGTATTTATATGGGACAAAGGAAGGAAAGATTTATATGGGACAAAGGAAGGAAAACAAAACTAGGTAGGCAAAGTCATGGAATGATTATTCCACTGTGAGGAGGGTCTAGCCTTGAAGTCTCAGAATAACCCCCAGAATTACATGCTGGGTTGGGCCTCAGCCATTAAGGCACAGGACAGAAGGGAAAAGGAGCAAAAGGGAAGGATATTAGCATTTACTATATGCCTTCACACAAGGCACTGTGCTAGGATTTATGTGGCACATAAAGGGGCACAATTAGCCCTGTGCCCCTTAAACATTATAGAAGGAAGCAATAGAAATAACACTTTATAGCTTGAGCTTTGGGGTCAGAAGGAGCTGCATTTGGCTCTACCTCTGCCTACCTGTGTGAGGCCTTGGACAATGATCTATGTAATCTATGTTGCAATTTCTTCATCTATAAAATAGGTATTCTGTTAATACCTAACTCTCACTGAGCTTTTATAAAGATTACTGAGATGTGCCAGGCAAAGCACTTAGCACAGTTCTTAAGATTCACAGGAGACATTTCTGAACTGTACTTATTATGACTATCCCTACCTTAGAGATGAAGCCCTGTTTCAGAGAGATTAACTGACTTCATCTGAACATACCCCACGTCCTTGATCTGTGCTCACAAAAGTTAAGCTTTTTTTTTTTTATTGAAGCCATATCATACACAACCTTGTAGCCTACTTCTCCAAAGTCTCACTTACAGGTACTGTTTTGAAGCTGCAGCCTTCCTGTCTTGTCTTTACTTGTTTTACATCATTACAGAAGGCTTGCCATTCAGAGGGAAAATTTACCTTTGGAATGTAGCCCATTGTTCCAAGCTGCCACAGTCTTTTTGTCTATGGCTTTTGTCAATCAAACAGTAACCATGCCTTCCAGCTCCAAGTCCTCTGCAATGTTGATTAGTATGCCTTACACACCCTCCTGGCTCATGAAAATGTTGGGCAGATGGAGCTCCATGGGGCATCTCTAGAGACCAAATTTCCTCTGATGCAATACCTACTCTTACCGCCTTATTTTACAAATGAGTAAACAGGTCTAGAGAGTTTAGATGTCTATATCATACTGCATGGTTAGTCACTGACTGAGCCAGCACCCTTTCATTCAAACGCTTATTCATTCAAATGCTTATTAAAAGAATAGGTTTGTTTGTTTTTTTTTTAAGTGAAGAAGTAAAAACACCAGTAAGCATTTCTCTTCTATCAAGGAAGTTACAACTAATAGAGAAAAGCACCAGGTACTCAGTATTTGAGAGGGTACTAGTGTGCTACATTCTGGGACAGATCCAAAAATGTACAAGTGACAGGACCATTGCCCTCTAAAAGGCCATCACTCAGTCTGGGGAAATGGTGTTTCTTTGGATTTTATGGTTTTTAACAAGCCAGGACAATATATATATTTAATAGTTAAAGAATGCCAGGAATTACAAGAGGAAGAGAATGGCTTATAATGCCCTGCTGTCCAGGGATCTCTTCCCAGAATGAAACACTATTGGGTGAATGAGCCATGGACTGATTAGCAGGTGCTTGCAAACCTTGTGTGAATCCCAACTCTTCCCTGGACCACTGTGATCTGGGAAACAAAGGCAGAAGAAAAATTATTAAATTTCCTTACTACCTAGAGCCTATTGACAAGTCCTTGAAACCGGCAGAGTGACATTCCTCTAGGGACTCAACTGCCTCAACGCTGACAATGTCCTAAGCGCAAAAGTCAAACCTAGCCTGACCTCCCCACCCCCCAGAATCCTGTAAGCCTGTTTTAACATATAAAGCTTCCTTTTGAAACTTCCTTTATCTCTAAACCCCCCAAGATACCATATATTAGCAATCATCCCCCAAGCTTATGGCCCATTGAGATACATCTGAAGGATCTTGCGACTAAGGTTTTATTAAATGGTAATAAATGACCTTTTCAATAAAGAAAGGAAATGTGGAGCAAAATGTTGGAGTAGCTGGAGACCCAAATATCATCAGGTCCCAGGAGTTCAGCTAGAGAGTTGTCAAACCATTCTGAACACCTACAAACTCAAAAGGAGATTGAAGAGAAGAAGAGCAGCAATTCTAGGAACAGAAAAACGTTCACCTTCTGGAAGGTAGGACATGTGGAGAAGTGAATCCAAGGAGAAATATGTGAAGATAGACTGCTCTTGGAGCAGGGTCCCCACAAGCAGCAGATCTGAGGAGACCCCCTCCTTTCTCCTCTTGTAGGAGTGGCATGGGTGTGCACTGAATGAATCTGCTGGGTTTGGAGACTCCAAACGGGGCTGCGTGCCAGAGACAGAAATGCTCAGTCACAGGCTGGGTGAGCTTGGAGTGCGGCCAGAGACCAGGGAGATGGGAGTGATTGACAGCTTTTCTCTGAGAGTGCACTCAGGAGTGGGGCCCTGAGCTCTTGGCTCCTCTGGGTGAGGACTGGGAGGCTGCCATTTTCATTCTTATCCTCCAAAGCTGTATGGAAAGTGTTCAGGGAAAAAAGCTACCAAGAGTGAACCCAAGCAGATTACTTAGCCTGGCCACTGGCAAGGGCGATGCAATTCTGCCTTGGGCAAAGACATTTGAGAATCATGGCAACAGGCCCCTCAGGAGATCAGTAAGAACATCCAGCCAAGACCAAGTACACTGATCAATGAGAACTGCAGAATTCCAGAGCTAGTGGAATGTAACACATATAATTCATTGGCTCTTTTCCCATGATTCTTTAGTCTTTCAAAGTTAATTTTTTAAATTTTTTTCTTATTCTATTTTTCAAAAATGTTTCCTCTTTCTTATTTTAACCTTTTTAAACTATTTTATCTTAAAAATACCTTTCTAAACATTCTTTTTTTTTCATTGTTATATTCTATCCCTTCATTGTATTTAACCTTATTTTTTGTATACATATAGGTTTTTCTTTCTTTAAAATTTTGGGATACAGTTTCTCCTAACAGATCAAAAAAAAAAAAAAAAAAAAAAAAAAAACCTTAATCTAGCATATGGCTTTGTTCTAGTCTCCAGTCTGATCACATTCTTTCCTCTTTTTTTTTTTCTTCTTTGTCCAACCAACTTCTTTCAATTCCTCTTATAGAATCTTTAAAAGTTTTCATCTTTATAGGCATATTTCATCCCTTCATCGTGTTTACCCTTATTTTCGTATATATGTAAGTTTTTCTTTCTTTAAAATTTTGGGAGGCAGTTTCTTCTAACAGACCAAAATAAACCCAAAAATCAATGTGTGGCTCTGTTCTATTCACCAGTCTAATTCATTCTCTCTCTCGCTCTCTCTCAACAAATACATGCATATACATATATATATATGTGTGTGTGTGTGTGTGTGTGTGTGTGTGTGTGTGTGTGTTGTAGTTGTTGTTTGTTTGTTTTTGTCCTTTCTTTTGTCCTCTCTCCTCCCCCAGTTTTGGGTCTCTTCTGATTTGGTTAGTGTACATTTTCCTGGGGTCATGGCTACCCTTTTAGTATTTTCTTCTCTCATTTATCTAATCTTACCTGAATAAAATGACAAAGCAGAAAACTCACCACAAAAAAACCAAAACCAAAACCAAGAGGCAGTATCAACAGCTAGGAACCTAATCAATACGGACATTAGTAAGATATCAGAACTAGAGTTCAGAATGACAATTATCAAAGTGCTAGCTGGGCTTGAAAAAAGCATTGAAGATACTATAGAATCCCTTTCTGGAGAAATAAAAGAACTAAAATAACCAGGTAGAAAAAAAAATAACTATTAATGAGGTGCAATAAAAAATGGAGGCTCTTACTGCTAGGATAAATGAGGCAGAAGAGAGAATTAGTGACATAGAAGACCTAACGATGGAGAATAAAGAAACTAAGCAAAAGAGAGACAAATGACTACTAGACCATGAGGGGAGAATTTGAGAGATAAGTGATACCATAAGATAAAAGAATATTAAAATAACTGGGATCCCAGAAGAAGAAGAAAGAGAGAGGGGCAGAAAGTATATTGGAGCAAATAATGGCAGAAAATTTCCCTAATTTGGTGAAGGGAACAAGCATCAAAATCCAGGAAGCACAGAGAACCCCCCTCAAAGTCAATAAAAATTGGTCCACAACCTGGCATCTAATAGTAAAACTTACAAGTCTCAGAGACAAAGAGAAAATCCTGAAAGTGGCTCGAGACAAGAGGTCTGTAACATACAACAGGAGAAATATTAGATTGGCAGCAGACCTATCTACAGAGACCTGGCAGGCCAGAAAGGACTGCCATGATATATTCAGAGCAATAAACGAGAAAAATACACAGCAAAGAATACTATATCTAGCTAGGCTGTCATTGAAAATAGAAGGAGAATAAAAAAGCCCCCAGGAAAAATAAAAACTAAACAAATTTGCAAACACCAAAGCAGCCCTACAGAAAATCTTGAAAAGGATCCTCTAAGCAAAGAGACAGCCTAAAAGTAACAGAGCAGAAAGGAACAGAGACAATATAGAGTAACAGTCACCTTACAGACAATACAATGGCACTAAATTCATATCTTTCAATAGTTACCCTGAATATAAGTGGGCTAAATGCCCAAATCAAAAGACACAGGGTATCAGAAAGGATAAAAAACAAGACCTATCCATATGCTGTCTGTAAGACAGTGAGAGGGTAGAAAACAATTTACCATGCTAGGGGACATCAAAAGAAAGCTGGGATGGCAATCCTTATATCAGCTAAATTAGATTTTAAGTCCAAGACTATAATAAGAGATGAGGAATGATACTATATCATATTTAAAGGGCCTAACAAGATCTAACAATTTTAAATACTTATGCCTCTAACATGGGAGCAGCCAATTATATAAATCAATTACTAACAAAATCAAAGAAACACATCGACAATAATACAATAGTGGGAAACTTTAACAATGCCCTCACTGAAATGGACAGACCATCCAAGCAAAATATCCACAAAGAAATAAAGGCTTTAAATGACACACTGGACCAGATGGACATCACAGATATATTCAGAACATTCCATCCCAAAGCAACAGAATACACATTCTTCTCTAGTGTACGTGGAACATTCTCCAGAATAGATCACATCCTGGGTCACAAATCAGGTCTCAACCAGTACCAAAAAGACTGGGATCATTCCTTGCATATTTTCAAATGACAATCCTTTGAAACTAAAACTCAACCACAAGAGGAAAGTTGGAAAAAATCAAATACATGGAGGCTAAAGAACATCCTACTGAAGAATGACTGGGTCAACCAGGAAATTTAAAGAATAATTTTAAAAATTCATGGACACAAATGAAAAGGAAAACGCAACTGTTCAAAATCTTTGGGACACAGCAAAGGCGGTACTGAGAGGACAGTATATAGCCATACCAGTCTTTCTCAAGGAACAAGAAGGTCTCAAGTACACAACCTAATCCTACACTTAAAGGAGCTGGAGAGAGAACAGCAAAGAAAGCCTAAACCCAGCAGGAGGAGAAAAATAATAAAGATCAGAGCAGAAATCAATGAAATAGAAACCAAAAGAACAGTGTAACAGATCAACGAAACTAAGAGCTTGTTCTTTGAATGAATTAATAAATTGATAAACCCCTGGCCAGAGTTATCAAAAAGAAAAGAGAAGGGACCCAAATTAATAAAATCATGAATGAAAGAGGAGAGATCACAACCAACACCAAAGAAATACAATTATAAGTACATATTATGAGCAACTATATGCCAGCAAATTTGACAATCTGGAAGAAATAGATGCATTCCTAGAGACATATAAACTACCAAAACTGAACCAGGAAGAAATAGAAAACATGCACAGACCCATAACCAGTAAGGAGATTGAAGCAGTCATCAAAAATCTCCCAACAAATAAGGGCCCAGGAGCAGATGGATTCCCTAGGGAATTCTAGCAAACATTTAAAAAAGAATTAATACTTATTCTCCTGAAACTTTCCCACAAAACAGAAATGGAAGGGAAACTTCCAAACTCATTTTATGAGGCCAGCATTACCTTGATCCCACAACCAGACAAAGACTCCATCAAAAGGGAGAATTACAGACCAATATCCTTGATAAACATAGATGCAAAAATTCTCACCAAAATACTAGCCAATAGGCTCCAACAATACATTAAAAGGATTATTCACCATGATCAAGTGGGATTTATTCCTGGGCTGCAAAGTTGTTTCAACATCTGCAAATCAATCAATGTGATACATTAATAAAAGAAACAAGAACCATATGATACTCTCAATAGATGCTGAAAAGCATTTGACAAAGTACAGCATCTTTTCTTGATCAAAACTCTTCACAATGTAGGGCTAAAGGGGACATACCTCAATGTCACAAAAGCCATCTATGAAAAACCCACAGTGAATATCATTCTGAATGGGGAAAAACTGAGAACTTTCCCCCCCAAGGTGAGGAACATGGCAGGGATGTCCACTATCACCACTGCTGTTCAACATAGTACTAGAAGTCCTAGCCTCAGCAAATCAGACAACAAAAAGAAATTAAAGGCATCCAAATCAGCAAGGAAGAAGTCAAACTCTCACTCTTTGCAGATGATAGGATACTTTATGTGGAAAACCCAAAAGATTCCATTCCAAAACTGCTAGAACTCATACAGGAATTCAGTAAAAAGTGTCAGGATATAAAATCAATGCACAGAAATCAGTTGCAATTCTATACAACAACAGCAAGACAGAAGAAAGAGAAATTAAGGAGTTGATCCAAAGGAGTTTATTCCTTTGGTTAGGAATAAACCTAACCAAAGAGGCAAAGAATCTGTACTCAGAAAACTATAAAGTACTCATGAAAGAAATTGAGGAAGACACAAAGAAATGGAAAAACATTCCATGCTTATGGATTGGAAGAAGAAATATTGTGAAAATGTCTATGCCACCTAAAGCAATCTACACATTTAATGCAATCCCTATCAAAATACTATCATTTTTTTTTTCAAAAAAATGGAACAAATAACCCTAAAATTTATATGGAACCAGCAAAGACCCCAAATAGCCAGAGGAATGTTGAAAAAGGAAACCAAAGTTGGCGGCATCACAATTCCAGACTTTAAGCTCTATTACAAAGCTATAATCATCAAGAGAGTATGGTACTGGCACAAAAACAGACACATAGATCAATGGAACAGAATAGAGAGCCCAGAAATAGACCCTCAATTCTGGTCAACTAATCTTCAACAAAGCAGGAAAAAAGACAGTCCTTTCAACAAATGGTGTTTAGAAAATTGGACAGCCACATGCAGAAAAATGAAACTGGACCATTTCCTTACACCACACACAGAAACAGACTCAAAATGGATGAAAGACCTCACTGTGAGATAGGAATCCATCAAAATCCTTGAGAAGAACACTGGCAGCAACCTCTTCAACCTCAGCTGTAGCAACTCCTTCCTAGAAACATCACCAAAAGCAAGAGAAGCAAGGGCAAAAATGAACTATTGGGACTTCCTCAAGATCATACGCTTTTGCACAGCCAAGGAAACAGTCAACAAAACCAAAAGACAGCTGACAGAATGGGAGAAGATATTTGCAAATGACATATCAGATAAAGTGCTAGTATCCAAAATTTATAAAGAACTTATCAAACTCAACCCCCAAAGAACAAATAAACCAATCAAGAAATGGGAAGAAGACATGAACAGACATGCAAAGAAGACATCCAAATGGGCAACAGACACATGAAAAAGCACTCAACATCAGTCGGCTTTAGGGAAATACAAATCAAACCCACACTGAGATACCACCTCACACCAGTCAAAACAACTAAAATTAACAAGTCAGGAAAGGACAGGTATTAGCGAGGACGAGGAGAAAGTGAAACCCTCCTATACTGTTGGTGGGAATGCAAGCTAGTACAACCACTCTGGAAAACAGTATGGAGGTTCCTCAAAAAAGTTGAAAATAGAGCTACCTTATGACCCAGCAATTGCACTACTGGGTATTTACCCTAAAGATACAAATGTAGTGATCCGAAGGGCCATGTACACCCAAAAGTTTGTAGCAGCAATGTCCATAATAGCCAAACTATGGAAAGAACCTAGATGTCCATCAACAGATGAATAGATGAAGAAGAGGTGGTATATATATACAATGGAATACTATGCAGCCATCAAGAAATGAAATAGTTCCTTTTGCAACAGTGTGGCTGGAAATGGAGGATATTATGCTGAGCAAAATAAGTCAGACAGAGAAGACAATTATCATATGTTCTTTCTGATAGGAGAAATTTGAGAGATAGGGCAGGGGCTCATGGGGAGAAGGGAGGGAAAAAAATGAAACAAGATGGGACTGGGGAGGGAGAAAAAGCATAAGAGATTCTTAATCTCAGAAACAAACCAGAGGTTGCTGGGGAGTTGGGGTTGGTATAGGATGACTGGGTGATGGACATTGGAGAGGGTATGTGCTATGGTGAGTGCTGTGAACTGTGTAAGAATGATGATTCACAGACCTGAAGCTAAGAATATATTATATGTTATTTTTTTAAAAAATGACCTTTTCCCAACAATACTCAAGGTCCTAGAAACCTTGCTTCCAAAATTCCTTAGAGACTTATGTGATCCCTAACCCCCTCCTAATTTGAAAGTGTATAATGGGACACTCCTCTTGATCCCATTGCAGCTCTTTCTGCCCACAGGTCCTGCCCCTGTGATTTAATAAAATCACCTTTTTGCACCAAAGATGTCTCAAGAATTCTGTCTTGGCTACCGGCTTCAAACCCTAACATCGTTCCTACATCACACAGTGGACAGTTTTATATTAGATGATCTATGCAAGAAAGATATTTTAGGTAGCAAATGAATGGCCTAAGTCCACAGACATTTCCATTATAGACATCTGCATTTTATTTGCATGCATTATAGAGGTACGCACTTACAAGCTCCTCATCCTTACCCTGCAGAAAAGGAAACTGTGGAAAAAGATGGCAAAATCTTTAACAGATTGGTATCTGTTAGGGGAGCATTGTAATCCAACACTCAAATGTATATGTGGGCACATACGGGAGGCATGCATCCCTAGGCCTTCACATAACCCATAATTCTACTGTTCAAAATTAAATTTTATTATATAACTTAATCATAATCATAATCATACTTCACTAAAATAGGGAAGGATTGCATTTATTTTATCAGAATATAAATGCAACAATGAGTTCATTTTTTCTAATTCCATTTTTGTTTTGTTTTAGCATTATCACTCATGTTAGCATTATCTCTTGTTATGTTTATTCCTCTAGCAAAACAATCACATATCATTACTGATTTATCAAATTCAACTTCTAGACCCAGGCTACTAATTCTATGGATATATTTTCCACTGCTCAGATAAATAATGCCACATAGATGACAAAGTTATTTCATATAATAAAGACCATGTATTTTAAAAGTCACTGCTGTTATAACCTAAGTGTCACATCATTTGCAGAATATTCAGTGCACAGAAACCAGGGATACACAATTCCAACAAAGGAGAATGAGTTCTCTCCATTTCAACAACTCAAGGGCTGTGCCCACAAGACAGGACATTAACATGGCATACACTTTCTGTGGGTTGATAGCCTTGAAGTTTTGAGGTTGCATTTTTCAAAATTCTGGACTATATCTTATATCAAACTTGGGGCATTGAGTCTCTAAAAATTTTTTTGGATTTAGCTAATTTCAAATATGTATCATTCAAATCTTCATAAAAAGCAACCCTATTGTGATGAGGATTTGGGTTGAAAACAATGTTACAAATCTCAGTACACAGAATGACCTACAGAAAAATATTAAATGCCAGTATTCCTGGGTACTGACTGTCTTGGGTGTCTGAGGCACTATTTCCTCCAAGACTCCAAACCAGTGGCTGAAATCTCCACTGTCCACCCACTAAAGGCTCTAAATGATATGCACAATGTTAAAAGGGCTCTCTTTCTAGACTCTTCTTCCCAAGCTACTCTCTGCTCCAGATGAGTCAATGTGATCTCGCTACCTCCCAAACATTTCCCATTTGCTCATGACTTTGCACCAGGATACCCTTTCAACCTCTTGGAATGTCTCTCATCATTTACTGTAATATCAAGCCACCCCCCCCACCCCAGTTCACAACATTCTTATCCACTCCAACCTCTTGGCACTGTTTCACCAATATTTCAACTGTTTGGGCATAATGAATGAATTTCCCTAATGCATTAAAGTACCTCTATCTGGTTCTGTGCAGAGCAGGTCAACACAGAATCACAAGAGCCTATTGCTATAATTTTTCATATACCATGAGGCAAGTATACTGTGAGGCAGTGATGCAACACATTAACATAGTTTGAAATTAGCCAGCTTGGGGATATTTACACCACAGAAATTGGTAAATGCTACAAATTCCCCACCCCTCCACCATCACACAAAATAGTGGCAGTTGATAAATACGTAACAACATGCCATTGGTTACAGACAACAAGCTTAAGGAATTTGCAGTCTAACTGCCTGTGTGTGAACCACTTAGTAGCTGTGTGACTGTATGCAAGTTATTAAAATCACTCTACACTTCAGTGTCCTTATATGTCGAGTGGAGATAACAAGAGAGTCAGGATGACAGGGTAGAAGTGAAGACAAAAATCAAATATCCACTCAGTGTGGTAGGTAGGGTATAGCACACAGTGTATCATTCCCTAAGTGTCAACTGTTATTAGTGTTACCATTATCATTATTACCTTTTAGTGGGGAGCAAGAGAGGAACAGATACTGAAAACTATAGTCAATCTTACTTGATTATATCATAGTCAGTTGTCTGATATATCTTAAAAAATAAAATTTAGCCAACATCCATTCAATAAAATCCCAAGATATTTTTCAGGAGTGGAAGCTCAATTTGCTATACTTTAAGAGGATGGGAAATCATATTCAAAACTTACATCAAGCTACCAGTACCACCATGCACTAGCTGTGTGACATTTGCAAGGATAATCTGTGAGACTCAGCTTTCTCATCTGTAAAATGATAGAAATACTTACAGCATTAATGAGAGTGTTTTGTACGTTACATAAAAAAGGTGGCTGGCATAGTGCCTGGCCCATTGCAGGTACCTGATCCTGGTAAATTTCTTTCATCTTCTTACCTCTCCCATAGGAAAATAAGAAAGTCTATACATCAGGTAAGCTTTGTGAACTTTTCATAAACCTCCACCCTTTGTTATTTGTCCTTAGGTCCTGATTTCAACTAGATTTGCTTTTTATGACCAAGAGGTAAAATCTGAAAGAAATATGACCATTATTATTAATGACTGAGATGTCAGAAAGACTGATACTCCCAATAAGAGAAAATCACCAAGTCCAGAGGCTAAGCTAGCTTGGAGGAAATGATGATGAATTTGGTTTCAGACATATTGAGTTTGAGTTAAGAGAGCCCTATGATCTAGGCAACTGGAAATATAGGGAGGAATCGAGGAGATGAACCAGAGGTGAAAATGCAGATTTCTGGGGCATCAAAGAATAGTTAATACGGGGGGGGGTTGGGGGGGGAGAGAAGTTGCAAGTTGCAAGATGAAATGACAATGGAGAACTGCAGAGGACACACACTGTGGTGACTGGAACATCCACATCTGCCCTAGAAAGAAGGGGACAGTAGAGGAGAAACTGCTAAAGGAAAAATCAAAGGCACATGTATGGAGCTAAGAGAGACCCTTCATGGGAAGAATGGGTAGAGCAGAGGTCTGAGCCTGCCTGCAGGTACATGCCTGTGGATCTACTGATTTAAAATATCTAAGAATGGAAAAAAAAAAAAAAATCTAAGAATGGGGCTCTAATACCTGGAGTTTTAAAATAGGAATGGGCTAGATTTTTCTAGAAAGGGTCAAATATTCTATAAATATTTTAGGTTTTGCAGGTTATATGATTTCTGTCATGACAACCTGAACTCTGCGATTATAGTTCAAAAATAGCCGTAAATAAAACAAAAATACATAAATGAAGGACTGTGTGCCTATGTTCCAGTAAAACTTCATTTACCCAAAAGAAAAAAGAAAAAAAAAAAAAAAAGGCAGCCTCTGGATTTGAACCAAGGGCTCTAGTTTACCAACCCCAGTTTTGAAAACTTGAGAGTCATTAAAATCGAAAAATTCCAAGAAGTCAGGAGCTATATCTGTTTGGCTTTCCACATCTTCCCAAGTGCCTAACCTGGTGCCTGACAAAACTCAATATGTACTTTCAAATTCAGAGTTTTCTGAGTGGAGGACTGTTCTGAAGCACATTTACTCTGTAGTGAAGGACCAGTAAAAGAGCTTTCTATCAAGAGCCCAGGCTCACATGCATTGTCATTGGCTCCAAAGCCATGAGTTACAAGAATGAAGATGAGAAGCTAGAATTACAGATTCAGCCAGTAGAGATTTGTGGAGGGACAAGAGGAGTTTTCTGGCAACTCTGCAAAAACACCAAGTAGGCAATTACCCATTTCAAGATGTTTTATAGGGCCCCAGGACCCAAACATATTAAAACCCCAGAGATATCACAGTCACAGTGCTGTCCGAAGGTCCCAAATCCTGGAATCAGAGTATCTTCCCTGTTTAAAAAACCTTTGGGGCTGCCCTCTCCCCAGCCACTACTGTGCTCAGAATATGGCATTTCTGTCACATCTCAATAAGACACACAGAGGTATTAACGACTCAGCAAAAACCAAACTCTTCAGAGAGATCTAATATACACCGCTCTTGTGCAAGTAACCAAATAAAAAATGTCAGGACAACATGCAACTTATTTTAGAGAGAATATGGTGTTTCCACAGGAGAAAATGATCTTGGTCCATGATGGGTTCCACTCTTCTCCCTCCTGAGGGAGGAGTGTCTTTGGGCAACTCTAGGCCCTAGGTTGAACAACTAATATTCCTGCCTTTATTTAGATTCTGACCAGTTGGATTACTCGTTGATTTAAGTTCATAATAGTGAAGTTTCATGTGTTTTGCAATTTGCCAGCCCCTAGTCCTCCCTTTCAGGTTTATTGCTATTAAATTCTCCACTTGAAAACCTTCCCTTTAAGGTCCATGCGTATGTCCTTTGCCAAGCTTTCCTGAAGGGCAACTAGGCTTTCTCCTGGATCTGAGAATTCACTATTCTATCATCCTTGCAGGTAGTTCTTGCTCACCTGCATACAACAAGGGGCCCCCTTCCTTGTGCCTCCTGACAAGCTGAGATAAACAAGAGATGTTTAGCACCTGTGCCCTTGATCTCTCTCTGGATCACTTTCACTTCCCTGCTGAGTTCTCCTTGCTGGGCAACAGAGAGTCTCTGGACTCTATTAGTGATCAAAGGACCATCTGTTAGTTATCTTTATACCCCAGGACCTGGCACATTTTGCTGACTAAACCACCATGGAAACAAGAGACAGTCAGTCCCTAGGTTCCTCTCCTCTGGGCCCACTCAACTTCCTCTAAGCTCCAGTCTCAGCAGTGCTTGCAAGAAAAAGCCATCACCAATCTAAATAAGAAAGAAAAAAAAAAACCTCTTAATATTCCCAGGAAACTTAAGTTCCACATAAGTAGGCAAACCCCCAAATTAGAAGTCCTAAAAATCTCCAAGATGAGGCCAAGTTTCTTTTTCTTCTAACCTTACATTCTCTTCTCCATTCCACAGTAAGTCATTTCAGCCCCTTGCTCCATTTGAGGCTTTTATATGTAGTTTATTGAATGAAAGAAGCTTGTTGGTTTGATGGATGGATGCATGGACAGATGGACGGGCAAACAAAGTGGGGAAAGAAAGGAAAAAATGAGTCAGCCTATTCTTCTCAGTTCTTTTTTCTTTGAGAGCCACCATTTACATCAACATAGTAAAAGTTTTCCCAGGTCCTGCGGCAAAGCTCTCTATTAAAGTAAGTGAACTCAATCAACACTTGTCCAACTCACGTGCCCTTACAAACTATCCTTCATATAACTTTTTGTCAATCCCTTGGAACTAGTGTTCATGGGGTAGATTTTAGAAAGGGCTGATTTCTGGATGTTTTTCCATGTTCATGGCAACTGTGTCTCCATCGCTCTATTAGGAAAGAAATTAGGAGAGGAAAAGCGTTATAAAGAAGCACGTAATAAAAACAAAGTGCGGTTGTTGTTGGTTTTTTGGGTTGTTGTTGTTTTTTTTTTTTTTTAAAGATTTTATTTATTTATTTGACACAGAGAGAGTGAGTGAGCACAAGCAAACAAGCAGGGGAAATGGAAAGCCGGGGAGAAGCAGGCTCCCTGATGAGCAAGGAAACCAAGAGGCTGGATCCCAGGATCAGGGGATCATGACCTGAGCCGAAGGCAGCCACCTAACTGACTGAGCCACCCAGGCGCCCCCCAAAAAGTGTTGTTTTAAAAAAGATGCATAATACATCAACTCTATAGCAGTGCGGTAACAAAGAGGCAACAAGTGCCTCCCCAAACCCCTGAAAAGTGTGGATACAGGTCCTGGAGTTCTCATGGAAATCAAGTCCCCATTCAGAAACTGCTTCTTCAAAATTTCAGGGCCCACTTAGGAGTCCTGGGGTGCTTGTTAGTCCTGGAAACACCTATATCTTGTTTTGACATTGTGCTCTTGTTTTGTCTTTCAAGCAAACTAAGTACTAATTGGTTTTTCAAATGCTAATCAATACACAACTTTATTTTTCCCCAACAATTCAAATCAAGTACAGTGTGAAAATTGCAGCCCAATTGCCTTTGTGCAACTGGGGAGAAATCAATCTCAGGCTCTTTCCACGACAAGCAGGTGTTTCTATGCCTTGATTAGCCTTAGTCTCCCCTCTTGCCAAAATCCATGTTTACTTCTGCATCGCTGCCTTATTGTCCACCAGCATTAAGGACTTGGGTCTCACTGCTCTCAAAATACTGTCAACACGGCAAAGGGATGTCCCCACTATAAATCGTTCTTACTGAAAAGCGACATCAATGTCCTGCATCCATAAGAAATCCATAAACAAGTTCAAAACCTGAAATGAGACTGAGATGTCAGGGAGCTAGACAGTTCTAGAAATGGGTTCATATAGCTCTCTGTGGAGCACAAGGATTAATTGAAAAGGCCAGAGTCTCAATAGATAATATTCAGTGATTTGTGTTAACGACAAGGTGTCTTGTACAGGTAAGTCAAATCAGCAGCAATTCAATTTGTGAATCATGTGTCTGTATTTCAATTTGACATTACAGCTTTGAGGAGATATGATAGTTGTTTCCAAATATTTGAAGTACTATTACGGGAGATAAGGTATTTTGAATATGTCACTTTTCTTCTCATTAACCTGTGATGTGCAGGAAAAATTTGCCCAGGAAAGTACCTAAATTATTTTTTATTCTGATATTGACAGCTTTAACTTGAGTTCAGATTTCAGATTTCAATCACTTACCCCGACTGCCTCTTTAGGGTCCTAAACAAAGAGCATATCCACAAGAATGGTGTTGTATATATATATATACATATATGCACATAGATATATGTATATATTTATATTTATATTTACAAAATAAAAATATATAGAAAATAAACCAAACACTGACATTCTTGTCAGTGTTTGGCTTTATTTTCCTGCTGGTCTCATTTAAACAGATTAATTCAATAGCAGTAATTCAGGAATATCAACCATAAAGCACATTGCTTTACTAATGCCAAATACAGAACTCTGCCTTCTACTTGACCATGTATTTGAAACACAAAATCACAAATATTCATTTTGTGCAAATACACCTGAAGTCATGTCTATTAAGATGTAAGCTATTGCTCAAGGATGAATTGTAGTAACTATTGGCAGCCATCAGACTGATCTGCTAATTTCGACCCAAGTCAAGGCCAAGGAAATACCATTAATGTCACCATCTTTCTTACTTCATTATACCAAAAATTATTAATAGCTTAAAAATAAAGAAGCCCCAACAACTCATACAATGCCAGAGTTTCCAGAATCTGCCCTCAATCAATCCTTTGAGTCCTAAGTCCCACAATTCTTTACAGTTTTACTTCATGTTGTAAACACATGGTGCCACATTTGCTTCTGGTAAGTGAGCACTAAACACACTCCCATTAGCTGGCCCTGCTTTTCCTCCAGGGCCAAACTGATCCACATCCACACTAATGTAAGCTCCATGAGAACAGCAATTGGTTGCTAGTCTCCTGCCCTGGTTCTAGCGTCTGTACCAATGCCCAGCACCTAGAAGATGCTCTATACACCTACTAGATATCAGAAAAGATCTCTCTTACATATATCATATATATAATACATATTGAACCACAAGTCCATACATGGATTAAAAGATAACAGGCACCACCACCAATAGTAATAGGCACCAGCACTATTGCACTATAGACTATAGGTGGTACCATTATCATGTTGTTAGGTGTGACTGTGGGATGGGCATGAAATGGTTACAGTAAATCACTGCCACCAGACAAAATGACAACTAGTATGTCTCATGCTTCTTGGTGCTTTACCCTGGGGGAGGGGAAGACGGACACATTTGAAGCCCAGATCCAATCTCAACTTACTCTTTCCACCATAATAAACAGGCCCATAACCATTCCCTTGGCGTGCGTGTCTTGCACAACTCACATATTGCCTCAGATATTGAATAAGAAGCCATTTCCACAAAATACATGCCTAGCAGTGGGTACTTCACAGTGTACAACTGGAAAAAAACGAACTCTGTCTAGCAATACAATTGATCAGAGTATGTGCTTAAAATATGCTTTGGGCAAGTCAATAAACAGATTAAGAAAGGAGACTTACAATTCAAGAATGTGACATCTGAATGCCTACTAAAGAGGGTAAGAATGGTGTAATGTAACAGTAGAGGAGTAGTGGCGTGTTAACAATAGAAGACAAAGAAAATTAATCCAGTCCTGACTCTCACCAGTCAATGCCAAAGGTTTTCATTACCTCTTACAGAGGAGGCAATTGTAAATGTTTCATTTATTTGCATGGATAAATAATTATCACGTTGCATAATATATCACATGCATTTGACTCCCTAGTAAGGATTCAGCCATTTGCAACTAGTCCTTTTATTATATTTATAGAGTTCCACAGTTAACTAGGTAAACGTCTAATTTGATCATTAGAATCCAGATTCTGGTGCCTGCAATGGGAAAATAATTTGTACCCCTCACATAACATGCTTGTGAATAAAAGCAAAGTCTCATTATAAGAAGAATGTGCTGTTCCATGGTGGGGGTGTTGTACACATGGTGGGGGTGGGTGATGAATGTTTGGGCAGCTCGAACAATTCTTTTAAGTGTCCAGGATACAGACTGCCCACCGAAAAGCAAGCGTTTGATTCATTTCAGAACCAGCACAGCGGCTTGCAAACTGTATATATGTATGTATGTATGTATGTGTGTATATATATACACATACATACATATATACCTGAGCAGAAGGCAGCCATCTAACCGACTGAGCCACCCAGGTGCCCCCAAAAAAGTGCTGTTTAAAAAAAGATGCATAGTATGCATACAAACCATATATATACATACTATATATACATTATATATAAATATATATATAATTATTATATATTTACATACACAACTTGTATTCAGGCTCAAGGAAGGAATACAATTCTGCACCACTGCACCAGGGAAGAGGCCAATTAATACAACCTACTGCGTGTCACCTGGCATACACAAAGCCAAATCAGTATAAAAAATTAAAGACATGTTGGAGTGTCAAGAATTAAATTTTAAAGTGTAGGCTGAAAGGCTATTATTAGAAAATCACGGACAGCCCTCTCTTCTCAAGTGAAATCTGTAGGTGATCTTTCTGTCTCAGATCCGTCACTGAATGTTTATGACCGTGGGCCCTGAGGAACGCAGGCGGACTGGTACCAAGGGTGCAGCACTGCATCACTGACTCAACAGACACGTGTGTTAGTCACCCGGTGTTTCACATCCCACTGCCTCGTACAACCAGCACTGCCTTGGCAGGGTCTTCATGTCGTTAGGTAGATCGTGCTGATCTATTGCTCTTTCTAGGTTTTCACCTTTTTTTTAGGTCATGGAAAGAAAACTTGTTTTGCCTTTGAAATTCATTATTATTTGTATTACTCTTCCAGGGCTACCATAACAGAGTATCACAGATTGGGTCGCTTAAACATGAGAAATTTATTTTCTGATGGTTTTGGAGCCTGAAAGTCCTAGACCAAGGTTTTGGTGGGATCTTCTCCTCCTGGTTTCCAAAAAGCTGCTTTTTTGCTGTGCCCTCACGTGGCCTTTTCTCTGGGTATACCCACTCCTGGTGTCTCCTCTTCTAATAGAGACACTAGTCCAATTGGATTAGGACCCCACCATAATAAATTCATTTAATCCCAGTTGTTTTCTGAAGGCACTGTCTCCACATAGAGTCACACAGGGGATTAGGATTTCAACATACAGATTTGGTGGTTGGGGGTGGGGAGGGGAACAAAACTCAATCCATAATACTCTTTGTGCAAAACTATAACGTCAGTGACCATGTGGAGGTAAGGTTTCTATCACACACTGGTTATTTAGTTGTGCTTTTTATAAAAATACTTTCAAGGGTAATATTGACCGTTTTAAACAAGAAATGCAGCCTGAATCTTAATGCATTAGAACAGATGCTGGACCAAGGATTTGCGATACTGGTGGCACAGGGCCATGGCAAGTAGTCAGGATGGTTGGGAGGAGGTGGTAACAGTACAGAGACATTTCAATATACTAAAGCTAGTGTGCTTCCTCAGGTCCAGAGGACTTTGTTATCACTTTTTTTTTTAAGCTGATAATCTTTCTCTTATTTTCTCACTAATATCAAATTGAACCTATGAAAGAGCCAAATTATGATCATATGAATTAGAAAGCAGTCTGACTTCCTAAATATATATATTTTTTTCTTTTTTTTTTTTTTGGTAATATATATTTTGCACTCTGGAGCTGCTACAGCACGTTTCTTTCCTTCTGCCACTTTCCCATCATGATTAGAAGGCAACAAAAAGGAGTAAAGTCTACAATTAACCTTGATATCACAAATGAAGCAGCAGAAACAACATGAGACCCAGTAGAACATTCACCTTGTGTTAGCAGGTTCCAACACAGTCTTTTGATTTTGAGGCTATCATCTGTGTTCTGGTATACTTTGTATTTTGGGTGAGACCAACCTTAATGTCTCTTCATCTCTACTGTATCTTTGAACAATTGTGATGGGGTCACATTTCCCTGAGTAGAGTGCTTTGTAAACCCAGGGAGCACCTGCATGTCAGTGCCGAGGTGATGACACCCTCCCACATCCTAACTAGTCCTGCTTGACGACACAACTGTTAAGTGTTTGTGCTGCATCCCATGACCCTACGTGCCTTCAGCACTGGCCACCTGAAACCCCTGGGAATATGCTATTGATAGATGCTAAGCTGAGAGGCTAAGCAGACTATACCTGGATTCTTTTTTTCTTTTTAAGATTTTATTTATTTATTTGACAGACAGAGATTACAAGTAGGCAGAGAGGCAGGCAGAGAGAGGGGGTGGGAAGCAGGCTCCCTGCTGAGCAGAGAGTTCAATGTGGGGCTCGATCCCAGGACCCTGGGATCATGACCTGAGCTGAAGGCAGACGCTTAACCCACTGAGCCACCCAGGCACCCCTATACCTGAATTCTTATTCTGCCGTTTGCTGGCAGTGCTCTAGAACATTACACTACTCAATACTTCTCATTTCTTAAGTCATGGCAGTAAGCGAGACAAGTAAGTTTCTTGCTCCTGTGGGGTTCAAATTCTAGTGGTGTTTCTATTCTCAGACATATTACTAAGTCCCAGTGCACTTCAGATGTAAATGAAATGAAGACTTGCAGGTCTTCTCACTGAGATTACATAAATACTCTCCAAAGTCTATTTTTATATTTGTACTTTTGTGTTTAGACCATTAATTGGATCCATTTTTCCCAGCTGACTTATACAGTGTGAGAAAGGGACTGTAATTGTATTTAGTTAGCGAGGTCCTCTGGGACTGGTATATTGATGGTGTTTCAGGGGATCAATGAAATATTCACAGTCCCCTTTCCCCCTTCTGGAATATGGAACTGTGTTCATCAGCGTACAAGCAGGAAAACAAAACCTGCAAAAGGTTACCAAAGAGGACTAAAAGTAGGGAATTAGCTGTAATGAGGTCTAAAAGAGGAAAAACAACAACAACAACAGCATGGAAAGGGGTTGCAATTTAGAGAGAAGTATCTGTAGGAAGCTCCTACCCCCTCTAGGACTGGATGGACCAAGGGAGGAGACAGTGTTAGAGGAGCCCACAGGATGGTGCCTCCCGAAGCCACACTGGAGCTTTCTGGAAGTCACCTACCCTAAGCAGGGAGAGACAGAAAAAAAATGCTCTGGCTCCCCCGCCCCCCCAACCCCGCTTTCTCGTCCTCCAACACCCTGTGAATGCCTATCTTTTCTGAGTTAGCAACATAGTTGGAAATGTAGATTGAAAGGTCAGGCCTCCTGTAACGGAGAGAGAGGAATCAGCAAGCAAAGGACCTGAAGGGGGAAAAAACAAACAAAGAAACAAACAAAAACAGAAAAAACAAGCAAATGACCAGAATGGGAACCAAATGAAAATTAAGACAAAGGAGACTGACAGAAATCAGAATATTAAATTTATTGCTGAGAAAGCTCTTTGGAAACTAGGACTTCAGTCTGCGGGCAAACCTGTTCCCTATAATTGCCCTGAATTAGGTGGATTTACCTACCCTGTACTGGGCTGTGAGCTAGAAAGCCAAATGCCACCCCTCAGAGGTGGGCGGCTCATTTTGTTGATGAAGTATACATTAGTCAGAAGGATATGGGTCCCATAATTCTTTTCTAATGCATGGAAATTAATTCACAATCTTTGCCAATAACGCAGGAATCACCTCTGGGAAACTGCAAGTGTAAAAAGACTCGACTTTCAATCACAGGTTATGATGTCTGTCAAATCAAGGCAAAGTGCAACCAAAAGCTTTTCTTTAGAAATAAGAGAAAATTATATGATAATTTTTAAAAGATTTGTTTGACTTTGTGTTTCTATGGTAACTGCAGGGAGATGTTCAGAAGCAACCAATTTCTTGAGAATGTACTAGAGAATGACATTTAATAGCGAAAGGAAAGAGGGCCCAGAATTTGTATTATAAGCACAAACTCCAGGTTGCTGTCAGTGGGAAGTAAAATGATAAAAGAATAAGCTGGTAGAGGTCTGGAGAATGCACAGAGGAGGGAGGAGGTGGAGGGCAGGGGATTTATCAGTGCAGCAAGAAACATGACGACAGAAATGACAAGGTTTAAAATGGCAGTGGTGGCTCAAGGAAGGTTCAGTTCCTCGGACTTCTCATGGAGCCACGTGTCCTTCTTGGATCTTGGATCTTCCACTCACCATTCACGTTTTCTGTTTACTCTGGGATCACATGGCATTCATACTGTGGCTCTCCACTCTCCAAGCCCATGCCAGATAGTCATACCACTGCTTTCTAGAGAGCCAAAACATGGCCTCACCATGCCTCTCCGTAGAGCACTCCAGCAACTTTCTAGTAAAATAAACTTTATTCCTCTGCTGACACTCAGGTGGACCTTCTTTCTCAAAGGACGACTTTGTTTCACCTATTCCAACTTTCAGTTTCTTCTTCTAAAAATTGGGTATGCTAATAACTACCATAATAAAAACTGTAGTTGTTAAAGTCTTAAATGAAGTTAAAGGATGCCCTTTATGCCAGGCCAACCAAGTAGTAGACATTCAAAAAATGGCTATTATCACTATTGTTAGTGCTGAAATCTGTTGGACATGGGAAGTCAATACATGCTGGCACCTTTGCTCTTCTCATTTTTTTTTTTTTTTTTTTTTTTTTTTTTTACCTGATCTGCTTTCTCCTCCCCTCAAAGTTAAGTTCAAACCTACCTTCCTCTATCTGATTGGCTCCCTCCCTGCCCCAATCAGTATCATGATGGATCTGTTTACATGCATGTGTCTTAGACCAGCTGGGAAATCACCAGAAGTTTGGTTTTGTGACTTATCTCTGTATCCCAGCTTACTTGCACATAGTAAATGCTCAATAAACTGTTTAACTGGAGAGAACTTAGATTTGCTTGGAAATCTAGAAACTATTATTCTTTATGTATAAGGGTGTGGTCCTTGGAAACAAGAAGAAAAATTTCATGAGCAAGGCAGTCCTCTATTTCCATTGCTATAAGAAAAGAAGGCTTCTATGGAATAGAAATGTTGAAAGGATTTTACAAAATAACAATGTATACAGTGTTTACCACTGAGCATGGGACCATTAAGCATTCAAGAAGCATTAGCTATGTGAGCTTAATTAGAAGCTCTACTCTAGTTCCACTATCATAGAAGGGGCCAAAGTAAGACTCTTTTCCTACTAAATTCAGATGAGCTGCCTCTATTTCCTGAGGCGTGGAGAAGCACTCTTACAGCTTCAGGGAGACCAGACAGAAGTCCAGACTGGGGACACTGCTCCTTGCAGTTATCCTTCACAATAGAGCCACTCGACCAGAAAACTGCTAAGAGGAACGATGACTGAAAGTTCTAGAAATCCAGATCTTGGAAAGCAAGAGTCTTCTCACACAATTTCCTGTTCTCTATGTTCCACTGAGTGTGCACATTTTTTTAAGTAAATCAAAACCATTATATAACGAAGTTATTGGACTTTTTGTTCGTTTATTTACTTGCTTATTTAAGGTTCTGCCCTGCAGATGCAAGTTGTCTTACGATGACTATGTAAAGCAGCCCAAGACAGGATAGAATTCAACCAATCAGGGAAGAAATTTGACTGTGGCTCAAGAAAGTACCTAGCAAGATAGATGCAAAAGTGGTAAGGATTGGTGATCAGTTGTTTTTGAAGCCTATTTGAAAAGCAAGATAATACAGCCCCATGTTTCCCAAAGGACAGCTCTAGAGAAATTTTAGGTTGTTACCATATCCTTAAACCACCTCTACTTCTTAATGTTTTTCTTGGAATCAATGCACTTAAAATTTTTATTTTGGAAAGGAATTTCATGCAGGTACTGTAAATATGAAAAGAAGTACCACTTCTCATACAGAGAAGGCAACTGTGAAAATAAATTCAAGGGAAACAAACCTATGTTATTAAATGGAACAAAATTTAATGGAGCTCAGTGTCTCTGTTCAACAAAGATTAGCAAGTGTTCACACAGGAACAATTTGACACTGAATCAAGACCATCTCCTTGATGGAGTGGGAAAGAATGAAAGAGAATTAAAGAGGGAATGACTCTCCCAGCATGAAAGCCTCTAAACTCCTCTCAAGGATCACCAGTAAAAGTCTTGCCCTTTGGTGTCACTGCACCAGAAAGAGGAGGAAAAGAAACTGGGTAGTTATGCCACCTCCACCATTACTAATTCACAGTTCCACCTCATGCAGGAACTTTGTCTCTCTCTGGACCTCAGTTTATCTATAGGTGAAATAATGTAGAGTTATACTGATTCCCAATAAGCACAGGCAAAAACTTATGGTATTTATCATCTCTCAGTTTTCCAAGGAAGATAAAATAAGTATAAATGCAAGACAGTGCTGAAAGATTTAGTTCTTATAGAGACTGAGCATTGATAGGGAGTCCTAGGCTTGTGTGTGTGCATGTGTTTTTTTTTTTTTTTTTTTTTTTTTTTTTTTATGAACCAGCCTCCCACTGCTTGTGCGTCTAGGTCAAGCTTCTCATGGAGATCTGGAGGAATAAATGAACTGTGCTTTCATGTTTCTAACCTTGTTCTAGTGCCTGCTGGTTAAGTGATTTGCGGTGAGCAACCTCCCCTCCTGACATCCGTTTCTGTGAAATGGGACAATAGTTCCTCTCTGGAAATAGTATCTACCTGGAAGCATTGCTGGGATGACTCAGTAGGGCTGTGCAGGGAACGCCCATCAGGTATGGCTCTGAGCTACAGCTTCACCAACAGCAGCTCTCTCCTTTTGGATCTGCAAGTTTTCTCACGTCACACTCCTTTCAACTGAGGAATGTGCACGGGGAAACAATTCCCTAGAAAATTCATGGCTACAGAGTTGCCTTGGAAGGACCCGTGTTTTTCAGGTGCTCTCCAGACAAGCGACAGAATTCCCAGCAGCCCACTTCGCTAGCCTCTGCTGCTGGGCGATTTCTCACACATGTTAGTTTCTCCCCGTCGGTGTGTGCATGAGAGAGTCTTGTCTGTGTCCATGTGGTCAGTAGTCCAGGGGGACATGAAGGGCAGGCACAGGAACCCTGGCCCCTGTAGACTGACTGATGTGAAATTGGCATGGCCTTTCCTTGTCCTCCTCTTTTCAGAAATGACCTTTCTTCTTTGCTCTTCACGTTCGCACAGAATCAGTTATATGCAGGGACTTTGGAGTTGGGCCGAACTTCATTTTTCTTCACCTGCCTGCGTATGAGTTTTCCTGTCTGTAGGAGGAGGATAGCCCTGCCTTTTCCGGGTGGGAGTTGAAAGGAGAGTCCTCTGCAGTGTTCAGCCTGGTCCTTCCTGACTCTGAGACTCTTCCTTCTCAGTTGTCCTATCACAGGAGCACAGGTTCTGGATCCCAGTGACTTTGCACATCCTGGCTCTTGACTTTCCCATCTAGACAGTCAGGTGGATCGGTGACAGAAGAAGCCACACATCCCATGTTGTTATGTACTGCGTCTGTGATTCCCTTTGAAATATTGCAGGGATATCCTAGTATCACCTGTGTATAAGTTAGTGTAAGTAACACACTAGATATAGCTAGAATTTTGATGAAGGACTTTTTTGAAATATTTTATTTATTTGAGAGAGATAAAACACCTGAGTAGGGGGAGAGGCAGAGGAACAGCAGACTCCCCGCTGAGCAGAGAGCCCTATGTCAGGCTGGATCCCAGGACCCTGAGATCATGACCTGAGCTGAATTCAGACACTTAACTGACTGAGCCACTCAAGCACCACCATCTCCCCCACCAGTTTTAAAAGAAAGAAAAAACCTAGACTAGATATAGGATAACAGTGAGAATTCTGTCATCTGATCATCCGGGCTGAAGAATAAGCATGACATGGCTGGGAAAACAGACTTATCTTGTAGACACTGTGCTAAAAATTGCAGGAAAAAAAGTCTTGATTTATTTTACCAATAATAATTCAATTCAGGTTTAAAATCCCAAAGGCAGCTCCCGAGGAAATGTTACATGTTAAACTTCAATACAAGATAATAGTGATGTTGACTTAGTTATATATTACAAGGGCCCAGATTTTAATCACAGATGGTGTTTTCAATAGGTTTGGCATATAATTTCTCACTAATCACACATGTCAGCACAAACCAGTGGCCCCAAATTAGTCTGGCATATTTCTCTAAGTCACAGTCATTAAACGGAAGACTTGCCACCAAGGCAAGATGGTCATACATGTGCACATAACACACATTCCCTCCCTCAGCTGAGTCTAGTCTCATGAGCCTCTCAAGGTAAAAACAGGTCTGTAGTTGGGTACAAAGCAGAGTAATATTTATGCAGGTAAAGGGATCGAACTGCTGCTCTATTTGAGATTACAGTTTTTATCAAGCCTTCTGGGAACTAAAATGGGTAATGATGAGTCTTGTTTGCAAAAGAAGATGAAACAGTCCCTTAGTCTTTGTAATAAATCAAAAGAGGAAGCACAGGATGGCTCTGGCTTCCTGAAGGAGAAGTAGAAAATAAACTCTGTCTCCTTAACACAGGACAGACCAAGCCCAAACAAAGTAATCTTTCTCTTTACTCCCAGAAACCTTTTCAGTGACACCCGTCCACAACCTTCTACATACAATTACAGATGTATGAGCAACTGTGACAGGTGGGGAACTTTCTAGAATTTAAATGATGAGGGAGGATTAAGTGCTAGAAGGCACATGTGTTTAGCGGTCTATTCTTTCTTTACTTTTGAGAACCAAACACCCTTCGCCCCATACGATAATTTCCAATAGTGCCAACAGAGCGCTATGCACAACACACTGGAAACCACTAACCCTTTCCTGGTGGGTTAATGAACTGGACATGTGACTTCCTGGCCAATCATATCTCTGTCCCCTCCAGCAATGGCAGTTGGCTCAAGGTCTGGGCAACAGAGCCAATAGAGTTCTCCCATAGGTTTGATATGTAAATATTTGAAGAAAGAATTTGTGTGTAACCGTCTGATTTAGTTACGCTACTCTAACAAACTCTATTTCAGTGGCTTTCAATGACCAGGATTTCTTCCCTGCCCCAAATATGATGTTAGTGAAGTGAAGAAATATAATTTTCCCACAGAGAGTAGTACTACAAATCATATGGCCAAATATGATACCAATGGGTCAGGAAGTGTATAATCTTCCCACAGCAAATATTTTGAAAACATAATATGTGTGGATATGATATATATAACTTACTAATATATGGTATATATTATTTTATATATTAATATTATATACATACACATATAGAATATATAGCTTATTACTACTATCTGATGGGGATAATAAGCTACAAGAATATAAATACGGAACTTTCAACAGCTATGTTATTTATTCACTGAGAAAGAAACTATCAAATAGGGTTTTCTCATGGAGCAATTACAAAATACTGTGCTCACCCAACCCCAGGAAAAACATGTAATCCAGGTTTAGCCAATTAGGGTTGGTCATCCCCTTGGTAACAATGATTAAACCCAAAGGGCATGTAACTCAATTTGGGTCAATCAGAGTGCTACCCTGGGGTTGACTTAAAGAGATGAGGTTCCCTTTCCTATAAGATTTCTAAGCTGGAATACGTCATTTCCAAGGTGTTGGATCCCTTTTAATGTGCCATGTGAGAAAAGCCTGTCGTTAAAAGTGAAACCAAATAGAGACCAGTGAGAGTGAGAAACAGGTAGAGAGAAAGACAGACACAAAGAGATATGAATCCATGCCCTGAGTATCTCCAATCCCATTTCTAGTCGCCAAAGCTCACTTACTATTGCTTATGGAATTTATTCCTAAAATCCTGTGGGCTATGTTCCCTAGCCCACAAGTTAGTAAATCCTCTCAATCTCTCTCACTGGTTCTCTCTCTATTTTGTGGTTTTCAGTCTGTTTATTTGAAAGAGCTCTAATATAAAAGTTAGGTTTGGGAAAAGTTAAATAGTTGGTATAGTGTATACTCTATAACCTAACATCCCAGGTCCCTCCTGGACTGGCCCCACTGCCTTTCCAGACAAATCTCTTGATTCCTTAGCCCACTTTACACCACCCACATGGAAATGTTGGCTTTTCCCCTGAACACTTTCTACTTCTTCTTAATAGGGGGCCTCTATATATACTGTTTCTAATCTCTTGGAACTCTTCTGTTCCCTGGGAGTGTTCTGAAGAGAGGAAATAGCACACACAAAAGCCAACTTTGCTTAGCTCCTAGTCAAGCTTGGCATCTGAGTTTCAGCTTAAATATAACTTCCAACATGACTGGGAAGTCATCCCAGGACCCAAAGATAAATTGCAAAATTTATCTCCTGCAAGCTCTCATTCTACCATGCTTACCCTATATTTTAACATGTGTCACTCTGGTCTATAATTGTGTATTTATTTACTTTCTTTTCCAGTAAACAAGGACTGTGTTAAGTTCATCTGTATATATCTAATGATGGCGCCTGGCAAAAGATCTCAAAATATTTGTCGAGTGGATGAACATCAAGTATTACTAGCTAGAAAATAAATATCTGGACCTAGAACCTGTAAGTGCTAAGAAGTGAGTACTTTCTCTATTGGTGTATTTAAAAATATTTTCAAAGTCTATCAAATACCATAACGTTTAACACAGTCAGAGGTCTTCCTTTTACCTGGACTAACTTTCTGATTTTCAAAAGAGGACCTTAAGATGTAAAATGATTCTCAAGGCACCTGGGTGGCTCAGTTGGTTAAACGACTGCCTTTGGCTCAGGTCGTGATCCCAAAGTCCCGGGATCAAGTCCCACATCGGGCTCCCCGCTCAGCAGGGAGTCTGCTTCTCCCTCTGACCTCTCTCCTCTCATGCACTCTCTCTTTCCCAAATAAATAAATAAAATCTTGGGGAAAAAAAAAAAAAGGATTCTCATTTCTCAGAGAATATGGACAAATGCATTCTTCCATCTTCTTTGAAAATTCTAGGTTATTTAAATTTGTCTAATTCTTTCCTAATTACCTAAAAATAGGCAAACATCATGGTAAAGCCACTCACCTAGGGCAGGTAGGCTCCTATAGCTCCCACTGTAGCCACTTGCTGACATGACTTCCTGTCTATAGGGAATGATATTTTCAAGATGCCTTTGTAGTGAGTTCTGTAGGTAACCTACAATCAGTCAGGCTGAGATACCTCTGTGAGACTCAATCTAATTATGAGCAATATAATGAGGTGACAGCATGCAGGGACCTTTCTGCCAAGCATGATGGGGAAGGTGTATCATTCTTCTAAGGGCAGCTTAGGATCAAGTCCCCAATATAACTAGTATCAGGTAACAAAGGACAGGAGAGGGGTTTCATTCAGAACATTCCATGCTATGACTAAGCATTTCTCTTGGCCATATGATCTTGGTTATATAGTTCTAAGCTTCAATCCTGGTCCTGGAAGTGCTGTAAGATACCTAATGCTCTGTGTAATTTCCTTTCTGCCAAACCAGCATAAGTAGATTCTGTTATCTGCAAGAAGCTAGATGTTCCTCATCACTTTTTTTTTTTTTTAAGATCTTATTTATTTATTTGACAGAGAGAGAAAGAGAGATCACAAGTAGGCAGAGAGGCAGGCAGAGAGAGAGGGAGAGGCAGGCTCCCTGCCAAGCAGAGAGTCCAACGTGGGGCTCGATCCCAGGACCCAGAGACCATGACCTGAGCCGAAGGCAGAGGCTTAACCCACTTAACCCAGGTGCCCCTCCTCATCACTTTTCACAGAATAATCTTAAACTTACTAGTCACAGGATTTATCTATGAAGTATTGTAATCTACCCTGAAATAATAGTGTTTCTGGAGATGAGAAAGTCAGGGTCTGGGGGACTGCACCAGCCCATAATAAGTCATGTCAAGTAAAGAAGAACTATTTTAATGAAGTGCGAGGGTGAAGTTTCCCATCACAACTTATGTATCACCGAGAAACAGATTTACAGGGTGTATTATTTCTATTATATTTTCTGCACGGAGAGGTTTTTTCCCCCTTAAATTATTATAGAGCATCCTACCTGGTGTATTTGTTTTTGAAGGAATGATTTTGAAACCAACATTAGTGAGTAAAATAAACAGATGGGGAGATTTATACTATGAGGGACAAAGTATTAAATTACATTTGCGTTAACATGAATGGATAGAGAATGTCAACATTCTTGAATTAGAGCTTGGAGGCATTTATCTCACTTCCCAGAGAATATAAGCAAATACATATTTATGTCTTCTTTGAGGATTCTAGATTATTTAAATTTGTCTAATTTGGGGCTTCCTTTTACCTCTGAACATATGCTATTTATTTCAGGACCCTGACAGCAGCCCTTATATTTAAAAATTAATATCTTAAATAGCAGCCTTTACATAGGTTCAAATAAAAAAGATGCACTTATCTACTTAATTTAGTTTCATGCTGCAATGAATTTCAAATACCTCCTCTTTATTGCATCATTGCAGTAGTATGTTTAAAAAAAAAAAAACCTAATTGTTTTACCGTTAGATAGTTGATCAATTTTCATTTGACTTTTACTCTGGCTGAGAAGGACTAGGAGTATAAGACTAATCAAAGCACCAAGCTGGCTATTTACCTATTTGGAAATAAACACTTAAATTTAATGTACATGGTGACTATGTAGGATTTCTAGGCCTTATTGTTTCCTAATGCATGGGTTTATATACATAGGAAATCCACTTTTTTTTTTTTTTAACTTCACTTTGTGTCTACAGTGTGTCCACAGATGTAACACAGATTACATCTGGACTAACCTGCCTTTTTTTTTTTTAAACAGATTGAATCTTAAATACCAGAAAAAAATGGAAAAAGTCATTTAACTAAAGTCACAAAATGGGCAGGTAGCTGGTTCTTGTCTCTCTGTGCAATGACACTCTATTTCCCCCCTTTCTCCATCCCAGAAACCTGCATTTTCTTTTCCTTCCAGAGTCACCACCACCACTTCTTCTCTTCATATCCCATCCTATTTCTGCTAAAGTTTTTGCTAAGAAGCAGGAGGAAGCCAATGACCTCAACTATCCTCCAACTGGACATCACTGACAAAGCTGTGCTCAGGTTTAGGGCAGGTTTTTCCCCTGAGAGCAGATATTTTCATCTTTTTTTTTTCCTCTTCTCTATTTCCAGCCTCTAGATGTGTGCCTATTATTTAATAAGTACTGGAAGACTGAATTATTGAATGAATTAATGAGTAAATGAATGAGTAGAGGGATAAATGGATGCATGAATGAAAAAGTAGAGGCAGATAGATTTGAGTAGGAATAAAGGATCCACACACAACCAGGTAAAGTGTCTTCCAGGCACTAAACCCACTAAACCCACCTGCCTCTAACAGGAAGGAGGAGGGCAAGGACCAAACCAGGGCTGACTCCAGAATATACATAAATGCCAGCAAAGAAGGTTGTGACTGGGGCTCATTTCTCCATTGAGCATCCTTTTCCCCTTCTGGTATCAATTCTGTCCCTTTGCTGAGAACATCTAAACAATTCATTTGATTCACCTCCTTGTAATAGACACAAATAAGCTCTTAGACCAAAAGAATGAACAAAACATATGTCCTGGGTTGGAGGAGCTTTCCACCTGGGGAGGAACTGAGATCCAAAAACAGACTATCTGCACTATGATGTCATCAAGACTGTGCGTTCAGTCCATTTAGGATAAGGCAAGTAATAAATACATACAGTCCTAAATGTAAAGGTGGGGAGGGGATAGGTAAAGAGATGAAAATCTAAGAAAGGTCAGGAAAAAAAGGAACAATATATAATGTGGGCTTTGAGAGAGGAGTAAAATTTAATGAGATGGACCAGAAAAGCTAGATTAAGGGGAAAAAAGCATTCTAGGCAGAAGACACTCCTTGAACCAAATCACAGACACATGCTCAACACACCTGTTCCTGGCCCTCTCTCTGTTCCTCCCCAACCTCCCCAGACTCAAGGAATGTCAATGCTGTAAGTTAGTTACCAAACCTGAAACCCAGGATCTGTTATCATCTCCCTTTTCCTGGTACTCTCCCCATCAATACGCCAGGTCCACTTTAGCTTCTAGATCAGTGTCTGATGGTAACACCTCTCTGAATCCCTAGCACCACCTTGGTCCTTGCTACACTAAACTTTCAAGTTGCCTTACATTCTATATTTCAGTGAAATCATCTCAGTTTAAAATGAACTCATCAATTTATTTCTCTATTTGAAATATTTCAAAGGTACTGTGGACTGAATTGTGGCCTTTCCAAACGCACAAGTTGGAGCCCAGCCATCAATGTGATGGTATTTGGCAATAGACCCTTTAGAGAAGTAATTAAGATTAAACGAAGTCATAAACATGGGTTCCCATATAAGAAAAATATGAATGGTATCCATATAAGAAGAGGAAAAGGCACCAGGGGTGCACATACACAGAGGAAAGGCTATGTATGGGCACAGCAAGAAGGCAGCCATCCGCAAACCAAGTCATTCTTGATGGCACCTTGATCTTGGTCTTTCAGCCCTAAGAACTGTAAGAAAATAAATGTCTGTTGTTTAAGCCACCCATTCTGTGGTATTTGTTTTGGCAGCCCTAGCACACTAAAACAAATAAGTTTCCACGTTTTTTTATCCAAATGAATCTGACATCTAAACACTTCTTATGGCCAGCAAGGCCCTACATAGTTTGACTCTCACCTGTATTCCCTGCCTTACCTCACACCACAATCCCCTCATTCTATGGCCTCCAGAAATAGGAATCCTCTGTACTCCCTTATGTATTCCTGACTTCGCTGACTTGGTCAAATCTCCTGATTATAAGTTAGCAGTGCTATGTTCCTGCCCCTTTCTATTGAACAGGATGGCGATTTCATTCATGTCTGTTTCCTTCACTGGAGGGCCAAACTCCATGACAGCAGGAACCACACCCGTTTCTACTACCATGGCATCTTATGCCTAGCATCTATCTTTATCCTTTGGCATGAATTGCTGCTAATATTTTCAGGATTAATAAACGTATATTAGGCCAATTTAATCAATGAAGAATGGGTTAGTTGGTTAGAGCACAGAATTAGGGGACTAGCTGGAAATGAGAATAGATGGTGGTGGTTAAGTTGCCATGCTAATAATATTAGCAAAATTTCAGAAGTCTAAAGACACCAAGTATCACAGAGAGTTCAGGGACATAGGATCTCGTTAACATTCCTGGTGAGAATATCAAACGGTCTAAGTGATTTGAAAAACTAGTGTGGCCTCATCCTCTAAAGTAGTGTTTCTTGGGGATGTTTTTGCCCACCACCTCAAGGCATATTTGGCAACGTCTGAGGTTGTTTCTCATTGTCACAACTGGGGTGCAGATGCTACCAGCATGCAGTAGGTATAATCCAAGGATGCTGCTAAACATCCCACACTGCACAAGATAGCCCCCACACCAGAGAAATGTCTGGCCTAATGCCAGTATTGCCAAGCTGAAGAAACACTATATTATACAAAGTAGAGTAGTCTTATATCTTATGACATAGCAATTATAGAACTACATCAAACACCCATGAATAAGAGAATAAACCATGGAGTATTCACCCAATAGAATATTATGCTGTAGTCAAAACAAATGAACTAAAAGGGCATATGACAAGCTAGGTGAATCTTAGCAACGTAATATTAAGTGGAAAAAAATGATACTTTTTTATAATGTTAAAACCAGCTAAAAGTATATGTTGTAGTTTTATAAACTTATAAAAGTATATTTTATAGACGTGTAAAGAGACATTAAAGCTACCCAAAAATAAAGGAAAGAATTGATGTACCCAAGATTCAGGATGGTCATTTTTCAGGGTTTTTTCCCCTCCCAAGATTTTATTTATTTATTTGTGTCAGAGGAGAAAGAGTGAGTGCACCAGCAGGAAGAGCAGCAGAGAGAGAGAGAAGCAGCTCCCCACTAAGCAGGGAGCCAGACGCAGAACTTGATCCTAGAACCCTGGGATCATGACCTGAGCTAAAGGCAGACACTTAACTGACTGAGCCACCCAGGCATTCCTGGTTTTTCAGTTTTAAAATGACAAGGGGCTATAGTGGGGTGGGACGTCATGTGGGTAATGCAGGTTAAAGGGGTAGCTTTTGCTTGGGGTGGGGTAAGTTTGTGATTGCTTATTCTATTACCAAAAATCACTATATAGATATAAAAGCAGATCATATACAGACTAATAATGAGTGTAACTGAGTGTAATAAGAGTAAAATTAACAATAAGGAATACGATAAAATCAGTTCCAACTCAGGACCAGTTTAAAAGCAGAAAATTCCTGGGCACAGACTGGTGGTTCTCATATAATACTCTGAATGCCTGCCTTGCCATAAGCAAGAGCCCTTTATATGATTTAAATTGGTCTTCTGCCTATGATGTCATTTGAAAAAGAACATCTGCCTCTAAAATACAATAAAGGAAAAGTTTGAAAACACTGCTGTAAGTGAGAAGTCACTGAGTGTTGTAAAAAGGAGGCTGCAATATCCTGAGATCTGGGACATGAAAAATCACACACTATAAAAAGGAGGCCCCTGGAAGTGATGTTCACATTTCAAAGAAGAGGGTACGAGTAGACTCCAAAGAAATGACTCACAAATGGCATAAATTCAAAAACCAACAACAAGAAGGAAAGGAAAAGGAGATACCTTAAGGTACCTCCACCCTAATCACAGCATGGAAGTAAAAAGAGACTGGAAGAGCTAGATACACAAATATTGTCAAATCCTTTGTAGTGCAGTGCTTTAAAATACCAACATATGAAGAATCTGGAAGCCAGCCTGCCTGCCTGCCTGCTCTCCTGCCTTTCTCTATATTTCCAAAAGTCAAAGCCTGTACAAGGAAGGTGGGCACAGGGAGGAAGATGGTGTCCCAGAAGATTTAGGAAACAGGTTCCAAAAAAGGAGATTGAGCACTAAAATACAGGAGATGCCAAAGGCAGGTAAAAGCTCATTGGAAGCTTGGTGTCACCCATTTTGTATTAAAGTGATGGAAGAAAATGGTCATTGAATCGCCTTGATTTGTTTACAGAAAACCATGAAGGGTTAGCGGGAACCTATGGAAAATGTCAGAGCTGAGGCCTGGAAATGGCTTGTCGAGGGGTGTTGCAAACACAGTATCTTAAACGAATACTCAAAAACACCATGAAAATTTATCAGCTAGTTGGAGTTTGACGGGACACTTAGAATAGTGGCAAAACAGACTAACAACTGATATGTTTTCTATCTAATTTTTCTTTATTCAGAGAGTTAACCTAAAAAAGGATTCCATTAACACTGAAAAGAAATAAAAAGGAAATGAAAAAAAAAAGATTCCATTAATAATAAGCTGCTATTTTTTTCTATCATCACTTTACTAAGAACAAATTATTCCTTTAAAATTGGGGGAGGAGAAAGTTGAGATTTTGTGTCACCCTTTTCCCCGTGAACAATCAGAAAACTCTGGAATGCTCATCTTCTCATAAATAACAAAGAAAGATACACATGGCTCACATTTATCCAAAGTCAACTTTGGGCCAGATGCATTCTATAAATCATCTTATTTAGTACTTTCTAGAGTGATGAAAAATAGGCATTATCCTTCTTGTTGAAATGAAGGCATAGAGGCTCAGAAAGGTTAACAGACTTATCTAGAGCCACAAAGAGTGGGAGTAGAGATTTATAGCCAGTCTTATCTTGAACTTCATTAATCCTCATACATAAGCCTTGCAGCCTACATATCACCATTCCTGTATTATAGATAACACTAGTTTAAATCCCGGCATAGTTTAGAGGCCTGTGTTCTTTTCACCTATTTAAGATTTTTTCCTTTAGTAATATCTGAGGTTTCTAAATATCACCTTTGTCATATTATAACTACAACATGAATATTTGAAAAGCCATTGTAGTTCACAAAATGTTTTTATGCACCTGTAATTTCCATCTCCTCACCAGTCAAAGAGAACATTATTTTTTCTCCCAATTTTATCGATACAGACACTGAAATTCAGAGTAGTTCAAGGAAGAGCTCAAATTATGCAGTAAGGGTCATGACTGGAACCTGGACCAGAGGCAAATGATGATACTATAGGGAAAAAATAGCAGTTTAATGTAATGCTACAGTAAGTCCTATAGCCCAGGCCCCTGGAGTAGGCAAGAGACAAGCTGGGGAACTGACACAGTGGTCATTCTGAGAAGGCAGGCACGGACAGTAACTGAACAGTGTTTTTCTGGATTTAAACGCTTAGTTGGTCTTCAGATGGGAGCAAAATGATTAGAGATTCAAGAACATTCAGAAGATCAGTTGCCAATGAGGTCTCCTAGTAGGTACTGTTCTGGGCTTTCCAATTGCCATGAGTTTCTAGGGATCTGTCAGTCCCACAATTCTGTCTCTGGACCCTGTCAAGCAGTAAGCCTGCTTGCAAAGCATCATAAATGAAAGAAAACCACTTCTGGATCTCCTCCCATGGATTCCTCCTCCCTCCCCATCCTCTGTTGGAGAGCACTGGAAACCACTCTGCACTGATAGCTTGCTGCTTGGACAAGAACAGAGACACATGCAAACATGCCAGGCAAATGCTCCGTGGCTGGCACACGCAGCCCAGGACCATCTGCTGAGATGGCTTCCAGCCTGCTGAGAAGATAGTGAGCTAGCTCCCTTGAGGCAAAGAAGCTAAAAATGAGCTTGTAAAGTCTTTGTCAAACTAAATCTATTAACTTGTCTCCCAATCATCCTAAACAAAGAATAATGAATGGTATCTTGCTGCATCATCCTTCTGCATTTCTGAGCCCTCTGCACTCTGAATTCCCATTCTCTGATTAGCCTTTTTGACTTGTGATTGCTAGTGTTTTAATGGGATTCATAAGTCCTTTGAAAGGTGGGGCTCCATCTTTCCTTTCATTATGTACCTAGAGTAGTACTCAACACATAGTAGCTGTTTAATAAGCGTGACAGGTGAATGAATATAATATGGTCACTTAGTACTCTTAGAAGATTCCCATACTGAGCCTATTTCAGACTAAATGCCTTAACTTCAAGAGAATGAGTAAGAACTGGTAGCAGTGCTAAGATTTCTTAAAACATCACTTTCTTCCTCTAATTTTAGAGAATGCACAGTCTCTACCTATGTATTTTTTATGGGAGTAAAAGGCACCTAAATTATTTTTCTAAATTTGGAGAATCCCAAAAGAGAGAAAAATAGTAGTTGGGACATGGGAGGAATGGACAAGACCCAAGAATTAGGGCACCCAGTCAGATGTCCCCAGCAAGGACTTGGCATATCAAAGAAACAACAAACACCCAGCCACAGTAAAAATATTTTCAAGGTGGTGGCAGCTGGCAATAGGAGATTCAAAACTCTTGTGATATCACCATAAATGTCCTATAGTAGACAAAGATTAATGGAGAAGATGCCAGCAATAGCATTTTAAGTGAATTCATGAAGACTATTTACGTAGAGGGATCATATGCATATCTGTTTTCTGCGTATATCTTGGTTCTGGTCCAAGAGATCCCCTTTCAGTGTCATTTAATCAAATTTGGTTCCATTGATTCACAAACAAGAGCATAATTTGGCAGAAGTTAGTATTGCCAACAAGCAGTTAGAGTTGTTTGGCTTCCTATGGGGTAAGATACGCTTTGGAGAGGAAGTAAGGGAAAACTGTAGGATCTGGTGCTTGCCTAGCAGCCTAGTAGCATGAGACAATCCAGCATTATATGCAGTAATTCCTTCACTTATGCACAAACCCTGGATGACTTTCACACAGGGCCCAATTAGTCAATCATTTTTTTCTCTTCTCAACAAATACTAATTGAGTGCCCACCTTGTGTTATGATCTATGCTACATGCTCAAGATGTGAAAATAAGGTATGAATTTCCAGCCTTCAAAGGTTAAAGATGTGAGTCCTGAGACCCAGCTGCCTGGGCTTGAATACTGATGTTATCACTTCTAGTTATAAATATTAGGCAATCAACTTAACTTCCCTGTACCTGTCCCATCTGTCCAATAGTATTAACAGGATATGCCACACATCATTGTTGCAAGAGTTTTTAATAATACTACCACATATATTGGTTGATTTAATTCATTTAATACTAACATGTGAAGCTCTTGAAACAGTGCTTCACATGAAAGAAGCATTTAGTAAATGTTAGTAATAACTGCTGTGATAAATTTATTATTAGCAAAATGATAAATGTTGGTAACAGAGAAGTCAATTCTACAATTTGAAAAGTGCCATATGCAAGGATACACAGAAATACATTGAAAAGGAAACCTAGAAAAGTCATCCCAAAGCAAGCAATGTCCCAACTAAGACCTGAATGGTGAATGAGAAAAACTAGTTTGAGTGGGAATGGTCAAGGCAAAAGGGAACAGAATGTGCAGAGTTCTAGAGGATCAAGAGGCCACATCAGGTTGACAGGTATGAACTACATTCAGAAAGGGTAGAGTAAAAGCCAGATGGTAAATGGGGTGGTGGGATGGGGCAACAGAATAGCAGACCATAAAGCTGGAAATGTAAGCAGGAGCTAAAGTCATATTGGAGAACATGCCCAAGAACCATGAACATTCACTTCAGAATTTCAAGCCAAGGGGAGTTATCAGATTTGTATTTCAGCAACAACAATGGACACGGTCTTGAGAACTATTGGGAGACTCAGAAGTAATTCAACTAATATTTCATGAATATGTTGGTGAGGAGTGGGAGAGGATTAGGGGGATTTTGATGACTGAGAAGCGATAGGTATTTAAGGTATATTTGGGGAGCCGAGTAAAGAGACCTTAGTGATCTATTCCAAGTAAGAGGAGAACAGGAAAGGGAGAAATCACACATAAAATCCCAGATTTCCTCACAGACCATGTGGTAAAGCAGAGGGAAAGAGCAGTTTCGGGGTTAAGGAAAATGGAAGTTGAATTCATCTGGGGCAAATGGATTTTCAGGAGTCCCGGGCACACCCACATGGATAATTTCAGTAGGATTTTGGATATATGGGTTTCAAGATGAGGAAAGAAGTTGGAGCTGGTGATTAGAAATGAATGTCAATACGAGAGAGAATTGAAGACTTCATTCAAGAATAATAAAGTTGATTGAGAAGACAGCCTAAAACAGAATGCAGGGGGAAACTATCACTAAAGGTTCAGCAAAACCAATTAAAAAAAGAATAAGAAGGAGTGGGCAGAGGATTAGAGGAAGCCAAGAAAAGGCAGCAATGTGGAATCCAAAATGAAGACATTTTTAAAATAAGGTAGTTATCAACAGTGTGGAATGCCTCAGAAAGCTCAAACAAGATTAAAAATGGAAACTGTAAATTGATAAAGTGGTAGCCAGTTAGAAAACCAGTTTCAGTGGGGCTGAAGATGCAAAAGCAAGATGAATAATGGTTAAGGAGAAGTAAATGCAAGATGAGGAAGTAGAGACAAGGAATATTGACAATGACTTTGAGCATTTTAGCTGTAAAGAATAAGGGAAAAATGCAACAGTATTTGAAGGAAAGAACGGGATGGAAGACATACTTTATTTGTCCCTAGTTTTCTCACTTTTTCTTTGGCTTTGATAAAGAATATACTTATGCCAAGTCCAGCCATTGCTCAAAGACATTGTATAAGCTATGTTCAAACATAGTTAGAAGGCCACATAGGGAAAAACCCAAGTCTACCTTTGGCCCAGAATGGTGATCTGGAATACATCAGGATTTTGCAGATCAAAAGCTTTTAGATTCCTATATATCCATAATACATTTTAAATCCTTAGGTATTTATTTTATTAATTTTTTAGTACAGATGATTTATTATGACAGCCCTCTATGAAGTTTCCTCAGCTTATCCTTCTTTTATAGTTCTGTCATCATTTGACAATGGGATGCCAAAATATTTGATTATAAAATACATATTTTGATGTTTCTTGTAACATGTGACATGTCATTTTCCTTCATGTTCCCTAAAATTTTAATTTTGTTTTATTATTAATATGTGTTTGTGCTTCAATATGTTGAAGCTGGATGATTTAGTTTGATGAAGCCCATGTTCTGGGAGTAATTAGGTATCTATTAATATATACATATATAATAATAATAATGTAATTTAAATTCATTATTATTGATTAAATAAACCAGTGCTGTTGCCTTTTGGAGAGATTAAATGAATAAAATCAGTTCCAACTTATTACAGAGGAAATTTCCAAGAAAAAACAAACAAAAAAATAGGTTGATATTTTACCATCTGGGAGTATACTTAAAAATTAATAACTTCTGGCAAATTCATCCAAGTAAACATCTAGATCAACCATTTTTTTTTTTCCTGCAAATGCCATCTATTTGCACCTGGCATACAAATTTAACTTCATATGGTAAAACTTTGAGGAGATTTTTCTGTTATCAGACATGATACTAGTTCAGAGGGCCCAGTGTTGAGATAATGAATTCTTTTTGAGATCCCTGGACAGAAAGCTGGATCTCCTAGATGGAAGTTTCCATCTCTAAATTCAATGAGTAAGGCATACTAGCTCAACCACCTCTATTTCTGGAAGGGCTTTAAAAAGGTTGAATGTACTTTTTTAGTTAATTAAAATGTTCTAGTACTACTGCAAACATTAGCAAAGAAGTTTTGGAAAAGCAACTTCTTCATTCATAAATTAAATACAGGAAAAAATTAATTATACCATCTCAGTAGAGCATTTACAGAAACTGACTGTAAAATTCTTTCAGCTGTACTATATGTCTAAATATTTTCAAAATTAAGCATGGGAAAAATATAGAAAGTCTGAGATTGGTATAAATACAACTGTTAAACTATTAAGGTAACCACTAACAAAATCTAAGTATATAGTTGAAATCCCAAATTGGCAGGAAATAAGAAGTATTAATTTTATAAATGCAAACAAAAGGAAAACAAAGCAAGTGTTAAAAAAAAAGAGAGACATAAAAAATATGGAGGAAATAAGGCAATATGTCACAATAATGTTGAATGGCTACATCCTTTTATTAAGACAAAATAATAGCCAGCTCTATGATGCCTAAAGTAAATACGACTAAGATGACCTGTAAAGAAAAGTTTCAAACAACAAAGGAAGAAACAAAGAAAAAGAAATCTTCAATAGTTCCACAAAAACTGGAATTATTTAAATGTGTGTTTCTTTCGAATCCAAACCAGGAAGGGATTAATTCCTTCTGTCTTTATAAATGTTTCACTCTTTTTTTTTCTTCCCCCCCCCCCCTTCTTTAAGCAAGTTAGGAATCAAGTTGAGAACAATACCAAGCAGTAACTTAAAAGGTTGGAGTTAAAAGCCTTGATGTACTCTCAAGTGAATTTTATGGGCTTTGGTGTATTTCTCTCTGGAACTGGGTTTCCTTTCTCTGCATCCTCTACTGTGAAGTTTTGTGCCTTACATTTCAAAGGGAACAACGCATCTGAATTTCACTTTTTTTTTTTTTTAAGATTTTATTTAAACATATTTGACAGAGATCACAAGTCAGCAGAGAGGCAGGCAGAGAGAGAGAGGGGGAAGCAGGCTCCCTACTGAGCAGAGAGCCTGATGTGGGTCTCAATCCCAGGACCCTGAGATCATGACCCCAGCCAAAGGCAGATGCTCAACACATTGAGCCACCCAGGCACCCCGAATTTCACTACTTAATGGACTTCCAGCGCTCTGCATTTAGGATGTTAACAGCTTTCATGCTATAGCACACTGATTTACCAAGGGCTCAACCCTCTTACGAACCCAGAAGACATAATCCCATGTTATTGGACACCAAAAACAACCAGACAGGAGGTAGAAGACCCAGCTAAGAGGCTCTTTTGCTTACAAGGTATCATACAACTACCTAAGAACTTCCAATACCACAGGCACCTTCACCAACAACCTCAACAAAACTAGGCTCTGCATGTCTCTCCCCACCATACCAACCAATGCTGCCAGGACTGTGTGGGAACAACCAGTCTTGTAAACAACAACAATGACAACAAAATAGGGAACATTGGCAGTGGGTGCATGTGAAAACCTTTCATTATAGAATACATGAAACTGTTAAATGATAAAATGTAGTTCAGATATCAGGATAAATGTAACATACATCTGCTCATACATCTTGATGATGTACTAATAGAGGGAAATGAAACACTAATCCATTTTCAGTGGGTACATGTGTTGTCCTTAAAAAAATTAAAAAGATAATAGTCAAAACATCTAAGATCATTTCTCAAGATTTTTCAGGATTCAAGGAATATTCAAGTACTAATAATTATTTTCTGTACCAAAAAAAAAAAACAAAAAACCCACAAACCTATTTATGTTTATTTTACGCCAGACACCATACTGATTTAGAAAGATTGTGTTATTTGGTCTTAGTGACCTCATTAATGAATAAGCCCCTTTTTACAAAGGAGGAAGCTGAGGCTCCGAGTGCCTCAAGAATGGACTTTTTTTGGTGACGCTAGGAAGTTTTGGAGCCAGAACATAGAGCCAGATCCTATCTGACACAAATTCAGTTATTCTTCCCACCAAGCTGTATGGACTCTCCAAGAATGTCATGCTGGCTTATAGAAGTCACACTTGAAAATAAGAAAAAGTTGTATCAGAGAGTTTGTCAGACATTTAACTCTCTCCTTCTAAATCCTAACACAGTTAAATAATTTCTGAAGAAAACTTGTAAAATATGGCATGCTGGCAAAATTTCAGAACTTTGGAATTAGAGTTGGAAGTATGGTGGGTTCCATTTCTACTTCATATTTTAAAAAGCTTATGTTATTATATATAATATCTTACTAAATCAGCGCTTCTTTTTTTTTTTTTCTTATCTGTTAGGTTTTTCTTCTTTTTCCCCAGTAACTACATTTCTCTGGACTCCTTAAAGAAGGGTAGATCATACATTAGCAAATAATAGTGAACACCAGGACTTTTTTGCCCTTGTTTTAAAGTTATTTGATTCCCTTGATAATTTAAGAGAACAAAGGAACCTTGGATCTTATTTCCAAGTTACATCAAAACCAGTCATTTTATTTTTAAAGATTTATTTATTTAAGAGAGAGATAATGAGAGAGAAGCATGAGTGGGGGGAGAGGGGAAAGACATGGGGGTCGATCCTGGGACTCTGGGATCAAGACCTAAGTGGAAGGCAGACACTTAACCAACTGAGCCACCTAAGTGTCCCAAAACCGATGATTTTAAAAGAGCAAGTCAATTTTAGGATTTGGGGATTCATTCCAGATTTAAAAGAGTAAACAATATGTAACTAAACTTACCATAAGTTACATAGTCATAACTATGATCAATATCATATATGTGGAAAATCCTGAAAAGTTATTACAAGCCCTTGACTTATCTAGAAAGTGCTTATCTGGAAAACCCTACCTATTATTGAAGCATCCAAGAAAATAGAAATGAAGACTGTGAGCAACCAAAAGAGAATTCTGGAAGTTACACACACTTCAGAGGCAAGGCATGTGCTGCAAATGAACACAGGAGGCTGGTGTAAGCCAATGGAGCTGGTGGAAACCATGAGGGAGCCACATCTCAAGGGGCACCATTGACTCACCTCAAGTAGATTTCTACCAAGTAGGAATAGGAGATCAAGGTCATTGGATCTTCCAAGTTTCCAACAGAAGCAGGATTTGCAGATGTTTCATATGAAATTTCCTCATATTTAAAACATGGTGCAGACCAGAAAAAAAGTCTCCACCACCCAAACTGGAACCAAGGTAAACCAGGGGATGACTCTGAGCTCTGGGCTGGCTTTACTATCCTATTTAAGCATGGAAGCCAGGGCAGCACAAATAACTTACCCAAAGTCAGACATCTAGAAAGAGACAGAACCAAAAATAGAACTCAGATTTGCTCATATCATCCCTATTTATGTCATAGCCCTTAAAGGAGAAAACTGATGCAATTTTCTTGATGGCTGTTTCTCCAGCACAAAAGGGCGAGCCCAGAACTGGGCCACCATAGAGAAATGAGTAGAAGTCAAGCAATCAACATAGAGGGCTCTCTGCCCTGAAGCCCTCTTCAGTCATCAGTCAGTCATGGCTGCATTATTTCACCCTTTGAATGGCAATTTCTACTCAGGAACAGCCTTTTAGCAGCAATCAAGGGGACTCTACCAAGTCATGTTCACCATCAAGTAAATCAAGAACCAGGCCTGGGGGAAGAATCACTCACTGTTCATCATTATTGAAACACTATGGAAGAAAAAAGAAAAAAAAAACTATGTTTATTATTTTCAAGTCATATGAAGACATTTTTCTTCTCAAAGTGTTTTTCAAACTTATTTTAAAATACCAATTCTTACCTATAATCTCACTTCACTTCAAGTCACTGACAATTCATGCCGCCTTTGCAACTTGCATTCATGACCTGCAAGCACTTACAGCCACATATGCAGATTAACATCTCCTGTGCTGGAATTCTCCAAAGGAAACTTTCCTGGTCCCTCACGTATAATGATTTTTGTCTTCCCACCTCCAGGCCTTGGCCTCATCCCAAGAAAACCCATGGACTCACCAACTTAATAAGTTCTTCACATTTCCCCAAATATATTAAAATAAGCTCAAAATTATTAAGAAAGATAAATCCTGTCCTTACATCATCCAAAATCCTTTTTTAATACCACCCTTTGAGAAACTGGTTTAAACAGAGTATTGCTGTAAGGGCCTATTTAGCCAGAGCGATGCCATCCAGTTAAACAGTGATTTTGTTGTTTATACAGTAAAACTTAAACTGTCCCTGATCCCCCTTCCCCCCCAGGGGACTTACTTAAAACAAGTCCCGGAAACTAGTCCCAGGTAACAAAGACCAAATACAACGGTGGGTCAGGCCAGGTGGAAGTATTCAATCAGTGGGGGTGCATACTGTCTCCCTAGCTACCAAGGAGTATGGGCCCGCCCTTTGGGTGTCTTTTGGGCGCCAATTCTGACCAAGGTGATAGGCTAGTTCAAATATCTACTGTAGGGTAAATTGTAATTCAATTGGTCACTTATGTGTGACCTAGCATGACTGTGCAGCTTTCTCTGTGTTACAATCTCATTGGCCACCTGTGCGTGGCCAGGCCCAACCACATGGCCTTTGCCCTTAAAAGCTAGTCTGTAAGGCAGAGAGAGGTCGCCTCTTTGCAAGAAGTGGCCCTGGCCGGTCAGTTTGATTGTCGATGCTTGGCGCGAAATAAAGCTTTGCTTGACCTTCCCTTTGTATCAGTCTCGCTCCTTTGACCATGAACCCAACACTGCAAGCTCTAATGTTGTCACAGTTTCCTGATTCTTGACAATGTTACCTTCATTATAGTAATACATCAAGAGTAATAGGGAAATAGGCTCCATTCATTATATTAATGTAAATATTAAGAGTAATAGCAAAAATACATGGTGTTTAATACATGTAGGACATTCTTACCATGACATTATGAGATAGCTACTATTATCTCCATTATACAGAAGAGGAAACAGAGGCACAGGAAATTTAAGTTGCCCAAAGTTATCAAGCCAGTCAGCAGCAGAGCCTGGGCATGAACCCTGGGAGTCTGTCCTCAGGGTCCAGATGCTTACTAGACCACACTGTATCTCCAAAAATCATTAGGAAGCTCTCAAGGTCCTGGCTTCCTCCTATCTGCCAAAGTAAACAGATACACCTTTAGGAATTCAGAGTCCCAGAGGCCCACAGGAATGTGTGTCCTGTACTTGAGGATCTACTCAGGTCACACTGACTATAAGGACAAAAAATTCAGCACCAACTTTAATCAAGGCGCTGAGAACTTTGTATTATTCCTGAGGCCACTGCAAGGCTCTGGGAACAATTCCATGGTGGAAATAAAGACTGTGAATTGAGAGGAATTCTCTGCCTAACTCCAAAATATTCCTTTCCATCTACAAATGGAATCCTGCTGAGATGTGTGGAGGAAGTTCTGAAAATAAAACAGGCAGGCAGGAGTGAGAGCAGGAAGCTTTCCAACCCAACAGTCTGCCTGCCAAACTCAGGCAGAGAAAGGGGAGAGAGGGCAGGGAAGGGGGCTCCAAAAAGGTCCAATCTTAATTTACATCCACAAAAAAGAAATATTTAGCAAGTCATTCTCAGGCGCTTTCCTTTTATCCCCCTGGTAATCCCACAAAGTGGGTGTTATTGTCTTCTGACACATAAAAAAATTGAGGTTCTAAACAGTCATGTCATTTGACTAAGATCAGCACTGTTGGTAAATAAGAGAGCCAGAAAGCAAAACCTGAGATCCATATGAATAAGTATGTGGGAAAAGCAGACTGCCAATGCTCCCAGATTTCAATCATTCACGAAAAAAATAAAAGCAATATTAGCCTAGAGTTGGGAAGGCATTTCCCCAGGACTCTGTTTATCTTTAAATCTGCATTTACATTGTCCATATGGCTCTGTAAAATGGCCTTCATTTATATTCAGAGAAAATAAATATGTTGGCATTAAGTATGTTAGAACCCAGAATCAGAGCATAAAAGGAAATAAGGGCACTGGCCCTAGAATTTCTCAAAGAAGCTGCCCTTCACACTCCAAACTCCCAGATTCATAAAACATCACTTCTCTAAATGCTAAGGACCAAACACGAACCAAAGCCAAATTCAAGGCATTGGGTCCTAAATGGCCAAATGTGAAATGTCAGAAAGCATCTACCTCAGTTTGCCTCCCACTCAACAAGGTCAAAGGGGAAATTGGAGGTTAAGAAACAGAAGTGCCAAGGTCAACTAACAAGTCTACATGATAAGGTCTAGAACCCAGGCCATCCCTGCTATCAGTCCAGGATTCTCTCCTCTGAGTTTACAGTGTAGGGATTATTAAGTATAGTGCAGGCCTCTACGCTCAGATGAACCAGGTTTCAAATTCTGATGCTAGTGCCAATTTGTGACTTTGAGCAAGTTATTTAACCTTGTGTACACCTCAGTTTCCTCATTAGCAAAATGGAGATTGTAACAGTGCCTACCTAATAGAGTTATGCAGCCTAAAAGCCAGAGTTATCAGGCATATAAGCACTTAGCACAGAGTTTGACCCAAAGATGTGTTTAATAAATGTTAGCAGTTTATTATGATGCTCATAAAAGTACATTATAAACTGTAAAGTGCCAGTAGATGTTATTTATTACTACAGTCTAATATTCCTAACAAGGTAGTATACCATCCTATATAAATCTTTTCTACCTTATACATCCTAACAGCATTTAGGCAGTTACAAAATAATCTGTAAAGCCATCTTGTTTCCTGTCTTTTAACGTAAGAAATGCAAGCTGCACACAATCACTTCTAATATTTCTACATATTGCTGTCCAGACTCAGATAGTAAATGTCTCCTTTCGCAATGTTGCAGATTAGTCAGTAAGATGAATGGTCTTCTCTGACAGCAGTCTTTATTCAAAACAGAATTGAAAGGTGTAATGTAAGGGGAAAACAAACCAACGAACAAACAAAAAAACCCACAAAACTGTTTTGGTCTTTTCCAGAGATCCTAGTAAAGAGCCTCTAAAACCCTTAGGATTTCTGGCGTGGTAGGAATACCTTTTGTTACTTATAAAAAATAATATTAGACCATACCTGAGTTTATGTGAATGAGAAGACCACCAGAGAGACTCTGATTTAGGCTGGTCAACAGAAAGATCAAAGGTGATTAGAAGGTTGTACTTTCAGCCCCATCCCCCAGTCTCTGTCCAGGGAGAGGGGCTAGAGATTGGGTTTCATCACATGACCCATGAGCTCACTCATCATGCCTATGCAATGCAACCTTGATAAAAACTCTGAAATACTGTGGTTCAGAGACCATCCAGGTTGGTGAGTACATCGATATTTGGGATGGTAGCACACCTGCAGAGGGCATGGGAACACTGCCTCCTCACTTCTCCCCATCCTAAACTATAATGGAAAGTAGAGCTCTTTCCTGAGTTCTGTTAGCTGTTCTAAGGAATTATCAAACCTAAAAGGAGGTCATGGGAACTCCCCAATTTGTAGTGGGCCAAGCGGAGGTAAAGGTGGTGCAGGGATATCTGGGCTTTAGGGCTGGCATTTGAAGTAGGGGCAGTCTCATGGGACTTAACCCTCAACCTGTGATTCTGTGCTCTCTCTGGGTGGTTAATGTTAGAATTGAATGGGGCCAAAGGACACCTGGTTGGTGTCAGAGAATTACTGTTAGAAGGACACAAGAGACAACTGCCCTGGTTCTGAGCCTTCCTTCACATGATGGTAACTAGACTGGGTAAGAACTCTAGTTTTTCTGATTCCTCTGTGATTCCCAGATCCCCCAGCTGGAGCAAAAAGAGAGATTGTCTGCCCTCTAAGTTCTCAGGCTCTATTTGATATTATGGAGGTACAAGGCAGTCACTGCATATGGTACCATGAAAGTAGAATTTGAGAAGCACTCTCAATGACCTCCTAAGAACTTTTCTTGTTTGAGTCACCCCCCGGTTTTGGCAAAACCCTCCTAGTTGTAAATTGAGAAAGATGTGTTGGCTTCCAAGGTAATGTACAGGAATACAATTCAGCCAGAGACACAAATACTTTTAAGGCAGTATGTGGTGGGACCAGATCCCTGAGTTTCAGTCTTGGTTCTGCCTCTTAGAATTTAAAGGACCCCATCGAGGTCATAGAGCTAAGGAGTCTCTATTTCCTCATTCATTCAATGAGAAGTTGTATGGGTCTGAAAATGTGTTCTAGTTCAACCTGTGTTGTTTGTGAAGGCAGTTTATGTTCTCCCAGGTCTGATGGCTCAAAATATCTGCCTTTGGGGCCCTATATTACTTGGAATCTATCTTACTGCCAAGTACCCCAGATAATTTTGATACCCAACAAAAATGGGCAGCTATAATATGTAACCCACTTCATTCTATTATAGCATTTTCCTGCATCAAGTGTATCAAACTGGTTCTCAACTAGAGAAATGATTTATCATTTTGTGGGGGTATTCACAAGATAGACATTATATATTCCAGTACTAGTAAGTTTTGCCAAGTAGTAAGGCTGATTAAATAACTTATTTAATCAGAGTTTAAATTTTACTCAACTCTTATTAAATCAGAGTTTAAAGAGTCATTAAATGACTCTTCCACAATGTGTCAACTAGAAAACTGTCTCTGATGAGCCCCCAAATCTTCCTCGTATAGCTTTATCTTTGCTGTAGCTTCTTTTGTGTGACTTTTTCAAATAATGGCATTATTTTTCCATCTAATTGGTCCACATAATTCCAATCTCAGAAGTCAATCTCTTTCACAACTATATACAAAGCCAGGGGCAATCTTGTTGACTGATGCAGTAATTTCAGACAATGAGAAAATGTACTTAAGGTAGTTAATGCTATGACGCCTTAATTTACGCATCTTAGAAGTGCTCCATAGAGTAACAAAAGAATTCAAGTGATTTTGATATTGTTAGGAGTGCAAACAGTTCTGAACCTCAAGATTAGCACTGACTCCTCAAATCCACCTCTTTTGAAGCCATCTGCTCTGCCAGATTCAGATTCTTGCTTCTCCCTTCTCCCTCCCTTTCGCCCCTCATTTCATGTAGTATTTAGGTTGTTATCTTAAGCACTTAGTTGAAGTTATTGGCTTCCTTATGTTCATTTTCACATTCCCAGCTTCTACACAGACCTCCTATAAACAGTAAGTATACTTTTTGAACCTTCTTACATTGGCATGTTGGGAAAACATAGAATGACTTCTCTCCTCTGCTGGACCTGCAGTCCTGCTTGCCTCATTTGCATGGCTCTTAAGCTGATGCCTGATGCATGTATCTATGCCATTTGTCCTAAGGTAATATAAGGCAATTCCAGTTTAGTTAGGAAAATCTCAGGTCCACCAGAGATACTGTGATGAGTAACTTAACATCAAGACTGACCTGGATGGTAAAAGTCTCTCATCTTCATTGTTAAGAAAGTCTCCTCAAATGCTGATTAGATTTTTATGAACATTTTTCTACCTGGGAGTTGTATAGAAAAGACTTTCCATACATGGCCCTAAACTCTTGGAAGGGGGTGGGGAGGATGGAGGCACTCACAACTTCGAGAATATCATCACAGCTACATACCATCTTCATCCTCCACTACAAAAAGGACCATATACACTGGGTTGAGAACCTTCCTACATATGATCTCACTAAGAACTACTCAAACTGGATGGACAACAGAGCTGGTCTGAGTTGCTGGTTACTGGTCCACAGCAAGGTAAGTACTGAAATTGAGAGAAAACATTCAGAAACTGTAATAGAGACTTGAGAGCACATTTTATACTTGTTGAATCTAATACTATAAAAAGAGAGCTTGTACTTTGTATCTTTCCAGTTGCATTTTTAAAAATTTATTTTATTGCATTTTAAATTTAATTTATTAAATTTATTTAATATGTTAGGCAGCAATGAATTCAAAATAATTAAAAACAACTGACCCTTCCCCATAGATAATTTGGGAAGCTCTGGTCTACATGGGAGCTTGCTTTTTCTTCTCATAAGAAGTTTCAAAGAACATAGAATCCCCAAGCCATGTTGTGCAAATCTGTATAAAATCTCAAGGATTATAAATCCCATTTACAGGATACGGATAACCCATATAAGAGATGCAGCCATAGAGAAATGGTGGGAGACCTTGTGACAAAATTTGTACCAAAATTGAGTCAAGAGCCAGAATGCAGAATCTCAGAATGAAAGAAGTAATCAGATGGCAGGAAACACAGGGCAAAGGTGAATTACGCCAAAGTTGCAGGACCAAATGTGAGTCCCAGGTTGTTGAGCTAGATGAGCCATTCACATCTCTGGGAAATGCACTGGGCCCTTATGAGGAGATTGTTTAAAATGCACTCGCAGGTGGAAGCCTCCTGTGTTCTAATACCTGCTCTGAGAGGCCTTCAGGGGCAACTGCTGTGTGGGGCAGAGGCTGAAGGCTACGGAGACAGTGTGTGTCTTAGAGGGCACGTCAACATCCCCTGCCCACAGCCTCTCTGAAGGGAAACTAATCCGCTGGGGGAGTTGGGCATCCCAAGTATAGGGAGGCTCCTGATAACAAGCACAAATACTACACCCGGTCCAGGAGGCTCAAGGGCTTTCTGAGACGAGTCCAGGAACCTCTCTCTAGCCCCTTGCTCATAGCAGTGATTCTCTAGGAGTAGGAACGAACAAAATTCACAGGGAAGGGGATAGGGTCACCCCCTTCAGCAGGTTGTAACATATCCAAAAGCAAGAGCAAACACTCATGCCCTAAGAGTTAATACTCAATGCTCACCCACAGCCTTTACAAATTAATCAAAATGCCACTCTGTTAATAGTGAGAATTACTATATTCTTTAGGTATGTTGCCAAAAAATAAATAAATAAATAAATAAATGAATAAAGAAAGAAAGCAGTGACATAGGTTTTACCCCTCTAGATATTACGTGCAATCACTCAAACAAGCTGTGCTCTGAGAAAAAGGAAAGGAGGTTTCCACGCTGCTCCTATTTTTCATCTACCACCTCGCCCCCACACTTCTCTTCAGAAGCTCCCTATGTAACTCAAAGTTCCAAGCAAAGGTTACTTCCCCACTCAGGGTCTGCAGAGCTGGCCCAAGGCTGCACAGCTACCTTTAAGAATCTTCCGATGACAACCAGGGTCTTCCAACCTCAAGCCTCACATACTTTCCATGTCTCTGATCTATTTTAAAAGTAAACAAATCCTGCACTTACTGACTCCAATTGAAGATAGAAATGTCTTTAATTATTTATACCGAGTAAATGTGTTTCATATCTTAGATCCTATGAGAAATTTGATGAAATGTCAGCTCCACTTTTTTTTTAACCTCAAAATATTAGAACTTGGTATTGCAATTGAAGTATGTGTGTCTGAATAAATAAGCCACATGGTTAATAATAATTATACATCCATGAAAACAAATACAGAGATCCCTAAAAGAAAAACAATGCATGTTATGTTTCTCACTGAAACATAAGTGGTTTTAGGTTTTTAGGATTTAGTGGTTTTAGGATACCTCAGGAAGGTGTAGCACTGGCAGGGAAGGAGTCAATGCTACCCTGAGTTGGTACATTGGCCCCAAAATGTCAAATCCTTGTGTATTTTCCAGAACCATGAATCTCTGATACAATTATTGCTGGGTGGGAATTTTATTGGTGGCAGGGATAAAGTAAGATCTCTGCTGTTTGAGTACTTTCCGTTTCCCCACTGCTTCCTTCCCCAAGGAAAATTTAGTCTTTCCTTTCTGAGTTTGGCCCTTCTATCACTGACATGGAATTTTGTCTAGCATGACCATTTCTGATTTTAAGAATCATTAGATTAATCTATGATAGGAGGAACTGTACAAGTGTAAAGATCTTGTGGGCCTAACATTGGAAATGGAAAGAAGTACTGAGTCAGAGGGAGGAGCAGTAAGGACTCGGTGAGGTAGAGCAGAAATACAAGAGCCCACACAGGCTTTGAGTCTGCTGACAATGAGCATATGATCAGGACAGGCAGAGTCTTGTAGAAGATGTATATTTAGAAAAAAAAAAAAAAAGTGATTTTGAAGTTCTATTGTGATGATGACCCAGAACTTGGAAATCTGCTTGATCATTCAATCTGTAAAGTAAGGTGATAAGCAGGAACAGTGGCATTTTTAACCAATGGCATACCGAAATGTGTTTTGTTTTTTTTTTTAAAGATTTTATTTATTTATTTGACAGAGATCGCAGGTAGGCAGAGAGGCAGCCAGAGAGAGAGGAAGGGAAGCAGGCTCCCTGCTGAGCAGAGAGCCCGAATGCGGGGCTCGATCCCAGGACCCTGGGATCATGACCTGAGCCAAAGGCAGAGGCTTTAACCCACTGAGCCACCCAGGCGCTCCCTGAGATGTGTCTTAACAGGTCCACTCAAGGATTAGTTCTCTGGAAGATTGTACCTGTTTTTGACATTGTTCTTTATAGTTTGACTTGAGCCCAGGCACTGTGACATTACACGTTAACTTGTAGATTTAGGTCTGATAGAAAAGATAACCCCCAACACCTAGGTTTTAAGGTTTTATAACCTTGTTGGACCTTAACAAATTTAGCATCCAACCTAGCAAACTTAGGTTAACATTTTTTAATGCCCATCAATGCTCAATTCCTCAAACCTTCTTGCAACCAGCTTCACCATCTCATCTGTTTCCTTATTAATGAGTTAAATCAACTTGACACATGTTCATACTTTATTTGTATTAGGGACATTTTTTAACATTTTGAAAACTGTTCTTTGACAGAGTTAATACTGTAAAATTCCTTCCACTGTTACTACCATTTGCTTTTATACTAAAGTCTCAAATTTTCTTTTCATTATTTTAGCTGCTAAACCATTTTTTGAACACCAATTAAAAAAAAAAAAAAAAGGCCATCCAGTTGCATATAACTTATATGTCCTTTACGTTTTTCCCCAGAGTAGGAGGCTGCATTTGGGGAAGTCCAGAGACCTGGAGGTCAGGCAGCCTGCTTTCTGGTCTTTGCTTTATCTAACACTCTAAGAAATACTCAGTCTTTCTCAGAGGCTCAATCTCCCCATCTGTTTAATAATCTTGAAGTTACTTCATTTCTAGATGTTCTCTGTTCTAAAGGCTTTTATTGTGGTCCTCTTGCCTATGTGCTAGTGCTTCCTCAGTTTCCCCTCTTCTTTTACAAAGTTGGAAGAAATATCACCTCTGAGCTCCTACACCAACCAAGAGAGGTAGTACGGTGTCTGGACTAGAAAAGAAATTTCTCAGATGAGAGAGAGGCCCAGCAGAGAAAATCTTAGTGAACACACAGAAAAGCAAAGCAAAGTAGCTGAAGGCTCTCCCAACTCTGTCAATATGTACACCCCTTGGCAGCTTGTAAATGATTTTATATTCACATGTGGGAGGGGGAAATAAAATGGAAAAAAAAAATTCCATTGCCATCACTGATAAATATCGTATTTAGGCACCAATATCAGCATAAACACATGTGGATCTGTACTCATTTTCCAGTCATTTAAAGTGTTTATATCTGTTGAATATGTATTATTAAATTAATGCTGATTGGAGTTAGGAGGCAATTTAGATTGAAATGTATTTCATTGTGCTGTAGGTAAAGCTGAGTGTGGGAAGCAAATTATCTGGCAAATTGAACTTGCTGCACTCCAAATACCATTCCTAGTGAATACTTGATTTCCTGATTATCTGCTTGGTTTCCTTCCCAGTGCTGACAGGCTTCTTCCAGAACTGCTGTGTAGGGAGGGAAACAAGCATGAGGCTGGAAGAGGACATGGGGGATGTGCCTTGGGTCCTGATGTAGGGGAAGCGTGCTCTTCATGATCTTATTAATAAATAATTCAGTAATGGATTGAGAGTTCCTTTTGAGTTTAAGTAAAGCCAGAGTTGTTGCTGTTTTGTTGTTTAAATTAAGTCAAGACAATGAGAAGCACTTTTAATGAAGGAACAATATGGATCCAAATCAACATGGTGGAGGAGAGAAAGAGAACGGACAAGGGAGGGTCAAAGCTCAAACATCGCTCTGATATAGCTTAAAAGGGGGAAACTGGTAGATTTTGCCTTATAGCAAAGACTCCTACAAATTACTGGAATTTCATGGGTATGGCCCCTCCAAACGTACCCAATGTCCTCTCTTCCTTTGTCTTCTCACATCACAAAAAGGCAGGCCAGCTCAACGATGCTTTCCAGAGTGCTGTTCTCTGGCTCAACCCTCAGCAACACCCATGGGCAGGGTGGAATGTGGGAGACCCAGAGTAAAGCAGGCCCAGACACTCCTTCAAGCCTCACAGTAAGAAACATGTTCTCTGCACTAAGTTTCTTGCCCCATAAATTCAGGCCTCTGTTAGAAGGAGGATCAGATTTGAGAGAGAGTCAACACAATAGCCAGTCCCCACCAGGATGCTGTGCTGGCCCAGCAGTGAAAACAATAATCTGATGCATCTTTTTGCAGTGGGATTTGCCACATTTTCCACCACTGGCTATTAGCTTGGTGGCTGCATAGACTCAGCCCAAGAAAAAGAAGGAAATGCTAGAATTGTCATTTCAAGAAAGTCCTATCCAATTATCTAGATAATTTTCTCAAACTGGAATACAGACAACAGGATCTTCTACTTTCTTGGTAGATTTTCTACTTTTACTTAGATTTCTGGAGATGTTAGGTTTTGCCTAATTTGACCCTGTGGTCTGACCATCTATTAAGAAGAAAGAGACTGAACCACATTTTTTATAAAGACCACCTTTGGCTCCATTAACAAGACTAACCATGGTACAAATGGCAACATCTATTTTCTGAATGACTACAATGTGGCAGGCACTTTCAATGTTTACACAAATTATCCCCATTTCTTTCTCACAGCTCTGTGAGGTATTCTCTAGTTTCCTCTCTACTTTATAATTGAGGAAACTGAGGCACAGAGAGGTAAATTAACCCATTCAAAGGTCATACAGCAGGCATTTTAGTCAAGAGGTTAATGTATCAGGTAATCATAAAATCCTATTAATTTAACGTACTCAGGACATACTTCTTTTTGAAGTAAAGCCCAACTCAAATATCCCAAATCAAGTCATCCCCATCCCTGTTGGGTGGCTCTTTTTCAAACAAGAACTCAGGAATCCAGGTTAGAGGCAGCTATGGAGCCAAATGTCCTGTGAGAGCATCAGAGGGGTGCCATAAGGACGGAGAAAGCAAACTATTTTTAGAAACTTCCTAGGTCAGGATGTGACATGCATCATTGCCTCCCACATTTTATTTCCCAGCATAAAATAAAATGGTCTCACCTAGATACAAAGGAGCTCAAAATTGTAATGCGTGGCTGGGCAGCCACTTTCCAGCAACAATACACCATTCTGAGCAGAGGCCATCAGCTCTGGCAATCAGCTTCCCTCTCTTCCACAGCAAGCACATGGTCGAGCTTGCATTTGAAATTCATCTCTTTAAACCCTCCACTGAATCAGTTTCTGGCACCAAACTTTGTTTGGGAGACCAGCTTTGTCTTTAAGATACAGAAGTCTATTTCCAAAAGAAAATTTCTAAGGAAATATATTGTACAGTACAGGTACCTGGAACATTAAGTGAATAAGGAAAACCAGTCAGAGGAAAGAAAAGATTGATGCTTACACTGGTTAAGGGCAACTGTTGTTCGGGTTCAATGCTAGGGAGAGTATGTTAGTTAGTATGTTGGGGATTATGGAACTGTATCTAAGAACAAGGACGAACATAGATCTAATAGGGCTGAATTTTTTGGAGAGGGTGGGAAAGAGAAGATAGAAAAGCCAGAAATGTGAACTTCTATGAGAAAGCTCTAGATTTTCAAATGTTAGCTCTGCTGTCATCTCATTTTCAGAAGGTTTAACATTTTATTATTTTTTAATTTTTTCAAAAGATTTTATTTATTTATTTGACACAGAGAGAGATCACAAGTAGGCAGAGAGGCAGGCAGAGAGAGAGGGGAAGCAGGCTCCCTGCTGAGCAGGGAGCTCAATGTGGGTCTCCATGCCAGGACCCGGAGACCATGACCTGAGCTGAAGGCAGAGGCTTAACCCTCTGAGCCACCCAGGTGCCCCAAGATTTAACATTTTAAAGAGAGGTGGTTTTACAGAAATGGGCCAAAGGGATTGTAACTGGTGTCCTGAAGTGTCTGGGAGAGGCCTTCCAGGGAAGAGCAGGGGACTGCTCTGCAGCACCTGGCAAAAGCTGACCCACAGTCTTTCCTCAGACCACTCTTTGGCGCCATCTAGAAACCCAACATAACCTCCTCCAGACACTTCCTCTAAGACCACCCTTCCCTCCATAAATCCCAGTGCTTAGCCAAGTTTTACTTCTTAATGTTCTCTCTCCTCTTCTTTTCTTCCCTCTTCTCTGCCCACTGGAAATTCCTTCCACTCTTGGTCCCAAATATCATTCCAACGGTGACTTATAAAACTTTGTCGTTAACTCTCCTTCTCCTCTAAGCTATAGGATGACCTTTCCAGGAAGGTTCATCTCAACCAAACTCTTCTACCTGGTCCTCACCGAATGTGGCTTCACATTTTGATTTCCTTATTTGCATCACTTTTACTAGTGCTTTCCAAACTCTTTTTGCAGGTGTGGGAGGCTTTTTATGTTTTTAATTCTTCTTTCTCTCTCAGATTGATACTGTTGGGAGCTAATGTTCCATGAATATTTTTATGTTTTTGCTTGGCCTAAACTTTCTGAAAACTGGAAAACATGGGATAAAGATAATTTAATGGCAAATAGACTCTTGGAAGCTGGAAATGGTATTTGCTCCAAAGAGATTTAGGGTCTTATCTCTCCTGGAGCCATTGGCTTTCATTCCAAGATCGGGAAGCTATAGATCTCATTCTCTTTGCTTCCTGGAAAATATTTACTTATGTTCCAGAATAAAGATTTCTCTCTCTCTCTCTCTCTCTCTCTCTCTCTCTGGAGGGGAGGATGAGTCAATATGCCAGCCACCATAAACAAGCTCCAAGTCTCATAATTTCTGGGTTCCTCTCCTGCCTTCACTATATCACTCCAAGAAGATTTGGGCTCAGGGATTGGGTTCTAAGACATTTTTTCTGAAGAACAAACCATCTGTTTTCTGATTCAGAAACCCTGTTTTTTTAAATATATGTATATATACGTGTGTGTCTGTGTCTGTGTGTGCATGTGTACACATACATGTATTGGGGCGCCTGGGTGGCTCAGTTGTTAAGCGTCTGCCTTTGGCTCAGGTCATGATCCCAGGGTCCTGGGACTGAGCCCCACATTGGGCTCCTGCTCTGTAGGAAGCCTGCTTCTCCCTCTCCCCCTGCTTGTGTTCCTTCTCTCACTGTCTTGCTCTCTGTTAAATAAATAAAAGATCTTTAAAAAAAAGAGAGAGAGAGAGAGATACATGTATGAAATGAAAAAGAATTACATGTTTAAAGAGTAGGTCTTAAAATTTCTCATCTTAAAAAAAAAATTTTCCTAACTATGTGTGGTGATGGAATTTAAGTAGACTTATTGTGGTGATAAATTCATAATATACACAAATACCTATCATTATGTTGTATGCCAAAAACTAATATAATGTTATATGTCAGCTATAACTCAACTGAGGAAGAAAAAAAAAAAAAAAGGTGATGTACACAGATCTCAGAAGCACAATGGTCCACAACATGGAGCCAGACAGCCCAGGTAGTAATACTGGTTTTGACACCATCTGTATACCCATCAGCAACTTAAACTCTGTGGCTCAATTTCTTCATCTATAGAGACCATGATATCATGACCTCATAAGTCTGTTGTGAAGGTTCAAGACGTTGGCACAGGTGGAGAACTTAGAAAACTGCTCACATATACTAAGTGTTCAACAGAAATGAGGTGTTATTGTCATTAGAGTCTGTGAATTTGGCTCTTAGACTCTCTCCTTTCTCTAAGGGTCATCCTGGCCCCTTCCAGCTAATCCAGGACTAAGTCCAGATGGATTAGGCCTACAATTATGGAGCGTCAGGTAGAGACTTGACTGTCCTGAACCCAGGTAAGCAGATTCATATGTGGTATCAGTACTCCCTATAGATCTTGATGAAGTCATCCCCCTTTGCCAGTTCTAAGCAGATTAGATTGAGATCTTTCCTTAGAGGCAAAAAATGAGTTAAGTTTCAATAGGCCCTTCCCACTTATACAGCTCAGCTCTCAGAACTCTCTGGAATATTTCCCTTAAAAAATATGGAACAATTTGGTATTTAAGAAGAAGGGCTTAAGGCAAAAACTATTTAAATGAGACCCAAGAAGTAGTATCACTGATATTACTACTTCTACATAGATAAACAAACTAACTGAATTCAGTGGGGGAAGAAGGCTTGAAACAGCCTCAAGACACGGGCCAGAACCGAATTATGTGAAATACAGAAGCAAAGACATAAAACATAGAGGCCCCAATTTTCTTTCTTTTTTTTTTTTTATTATATGAAGTCCCTCTATCAATTTTCCATAGAAGCATCTAATCCTTACCCTTACTTTAACTTCCTATGCTCACTGTGACATGGATAAGTGCAGTTTGTGGGCCTACACCCATCTGTGGACTTTCCTTTGAACGGCACTGACATGTACCACCAGCTGGTTCCAGTCAAACTTCAATATTAACCTATTTACAATTCCTTAATGGAGATAAGATGGGTAGGACTTGGAATAATGCCCAGCACCTAAGTAAGGGTTGGATGAATGTTAACTGTTATTGTTATCCAACTCCACCCTCTCCTTCACCTTTTCTTCATGAAGAATTAAACTCATTTATTTTCCATACTTGTCCCTTCCTCCCCATTCCCACAACCAGGACTTCAGTTTGGGTCAACAGACCTTCATTATTGTAACTATACTATTTCAATAGTATACTAATCAGAAACAAAAGCGGCTCCACAATACAGAGCCTGGGCGTTTGGATGGTCAGTGATTGCAAAATCACCAGAAAATATAAAGAACGCATTTACAGAGCCAATTGGGAAAGAAGAGGAAAGAGCCAACTGGGAAAGAAGAGGTTTGAAGAAAACAGGTGAAACAGTGCACAGCTAGAAGTCCTCTAGATGACTGAGCCACCAACTCCCCATGGGACCATGTCCACAAAATCTATGTCCCATTTTCTTCAAACACCGATTTCCTTCATTCATTAGAGAAGATACAGGAAAAAAGCAAATAACGGAGCATGTTATAACTTCCTTCATGCTTTCTCAGCCTGTAGCTAGAGAAGTAAAGCAGGTAAAGAGTATACATATTCCATAAGGATGGGCTGGGTAAGGCTGAGCCTTCCTCTGTAAAGACAGTGATATATCCACTAGGGGCGGCCACAGCTTTATAATAAACATATAATTCTGTCGGACTCACATTGGACAACTCCTGGAATCACCTCCAGTGACTCTGCCCAAAATCAATCTAGAAGAACGGTTATACTAAAGGCCTCCAGTGGCAGAACTACCAGGTCATGGTGCCCAGAGTCCTAGAACTTAATCCCCATGATGTTCCTGATCTATGGCGGTGGCGGGGGGGGGGGGGGGGGGTGGTGGGATTTAAAAGACTGAGCCATGGAGTAGCATGGTCAGCAGAGAGATTTTGCAAGCTCCTAACAGGCACCAGATGGACACTTGGAAGCAGATTTCTATTACAGAGCTAGAAATGCAGCTCCGTACAGAATTTAGCCTTAGAGAGAAAGTACACACAGAAAAATGACATGTTATGAGATTGCCAAGTCAAAAATATAAAAACATAGAAAGCATGACCAAGAGCAGATCCCAGTGGCATCTTTGTACCTAAGTATGAAGACCAAGAGAAGCAACATTTAGAGAGAAAGAAGAAACCCAAAAAAATCATCAAATAATTAGAGTAAAGTATCAGAGAAGTTATTGTGGAAAATATTTTAAGACAGGGATGTCTACCTCCAAGAGAAATAAAAAGTAGTGAGGAGCAGGAAGTTATTGAATTAATTACTTGAAGATTATACGTGAGAAAGCAGTTGGAGAAAACAAGTAGTCAAGGAGTAGAGGGGGTGGGTAAGACTGATAATTTAAAAATGAGAACAATTTCAATATTGTTGTGCTAAAAGAAACAAGGCAAGTACTCAGTAATAACAAAATCATATAGCCAATGACCTGATTTACTTTCAATTGTTATCTGTTTTTCCTTTTATCATTTATAAGTGTTATACTTTACTACCTATTTTAAAAATAAGTCAAAGCCTCAAATACATTATTTTTTAAAGGATTCTATTTATTTATTTAACAGAGAGAAAGAAAAAAAACAAAAACGTAAGAGTGGCAGGCAGAAGGAGAGAGAAAGAAGCAGGCTCCCCACTGAGCAGGAAATCCCCCACCCCACCTTGTGGGACTTGATTTCAGGACCCTGGGATCCTGACCTGAGCTGAAGGCAGAGGCTTAACCAACTGAGCCACCCAGGCACCTCCAGTATTTTAAGGGAATTATTCAGGAAATTCAAGCCCAAAGTTACCTGTTGGTTACCTACAAGGGTAATACAAAGGAAAGCATCCTGTGACTTGAATTAGCATGATAACCCCTCAATCTTTCACTCTCTGTTAGTAGAGGCTGGAATGAAGAGCACCATGGGAGAAAAGGATAAGTGGCATCCGTGTCTTTTGGCTGGAACCACAAATGGGACAAGAGGTCTTATCAATAGAAGGTGAGATTTCTGGAGGTTGTGCTATTAAAAACTTCAAAGGCAAATGAAGACTCAAATTTAAAGGTGAAAGAAGATAAAAAGATAATCAATTGCACCATCCATTGAGTCCCTAATTGTGCAGAGTCCATGAGAGGGGAGGCTATGCACAGCAGCTACATTCTCCTTAATAACCGACTCCAGTGCCAAGCCGGCCAAGCCAGCCAAGCCAGCCAAGCCAGCACTCTGCTGCTTTCAGAGGGTTACATTACTAGACATTATTATCCCACGTAGAATGGAACTTGGAGCCAAACCAATTAATCAAACCCCTCCATGTCTTCAAGAACAAGAAGCTTGGCAGCTTGAACTAAATGTTAGATGAGAGCTTGAAATCCCACATAGGAAAGGTATTGATTTTTTACTCAGTGAGGTTAAAAGAATGATTATGGTTTGACAAGTCTTACTCTTAGAAAGCAACCTCAACTGCTTTGTCTACTCCTCCCTGCCTCCTACTGGTCTTACTATCTGGACAGAAGGTACTCACCCCCACCCACACACAACTCACACACACACACAACTTGGCCAGTCCAAATTTTTATTTGTTTTTTATTAATTAAATATATCGTCTTTAGTTAAAGAATGAGTATATTTGGTGTATTCCATAGAAAAAAGGAGCATGTAGCTCCTTTTCAATTTTGGCATCTCTGTATAAAGGTCACCTTCTTAATAAGACCATCCCCAATTCCCATGTAAACACGGCCTCATTTCCTCTGGATCCCTGCTTATTGCCTTCAAAACAATTGCACAAGGTATTTAACATTTTCTGCCTTTTTAGAATAGTTCCCTCGCCCCACCATTCACATATATCCCACATAGGAATAAGCCCTGTTTTTTCACTAATGTGTATTTTGAGAAATATTGGTGGTGAAAGGAAGTGGCTAAGACTAAGTGAGGAGGAGGAGGAGAAGATTAAGGGAAGCAGAAGTTGGGATTGAGAGAGAAGGAAGGGAACAGGGGTTGTATTAATTTCTGATTTCTGAAGTACCAATTAGTATAAACTCAGGGGCTTATAAAAGTTGTATTATCTTATAGTTCTGCAGGTCAGAAGTCCAAAAATGGGTCTTACATGGTTGACATCAAGATGCCAGCAAAGGTTGCATTTCTTTTGGAACTTCAAGGGTAGAATCTGTTCCTTGCCATTTTTAGCTTTAGAAACTGTCTTCATTCCTTGGCTCCTGGCCTCCTTCCAGCAATGGTAAAACTTCAACCTCCCCTTCTCTAACTGTGACCCTCCTGTCACTCTCTTATAAAGACCCTTGTTATTACATTGCTCACACCTGGGTAATCCAAGCTACTCTCCACAGCATTTCAAGATCTGTAATTAAACTGCATGTGCGAAGTCCTTTTTGCCATGTAAGGTAATTTGTTCATAGGTCTGAGGATTAGGATATGAACACTTTCGATGGTTCATAATTCTGTCTATGACAGAGGGGGAAAGGGAAGGGAGGAGAAGGGAAGGCAGGGGAAAAAAAGGAGGAATAATTCTCTCCTCCGAACCCCTCACTCCTTGGATCCTAGGTCCTACCTAAAACCTGATCCCTGAAAAAACTTCCCATTGTAACATTCCTGTATCCTGTATCTTTTGGTCACTTGTGCCTTCAGCCCAATTTTTGTGAGTTCAGACTGAGTTTAACAAAATGCCTTAACCTTGACCAGTCCAAATTTTTATTCATTCTTTATTAAGTATACCATCCTTCGTTATTTAAGACTTAAAGAATGAGTGTGTTTGGTGTATTCCAGAGCAAAATAAGCAATTATTCTATTCCAAAACAAGATAAAAGCTGTAATGTTAGAGATCTCTGGGAAATAGATCAACTGACAACAACTAGGAGGTATTCCATGTTTCCAAAGATAAGTGGCATCTACTTATCAATCTAGAGAAAAACTTCAAGAGATTCCATAAAATAAATGATTAGAAATGGGTACTAGTTCTTCAGAAAACAAGAGATTATTTAACAATATCCGGCCTAAGTATGCAAGAATTATTACCTAGTAGGAGAAGCATCCCTAGGAATCTTATCTTGAAAGTTTCCAACTGATAGTTAGCTAAACAGCTAATTTGCTAAATAGAAATTCAGATTTCTTTTAAGGTCAAATTATCTCAATACTTTTTTTTTTTTTTTTGTCTGAGGCCATGATCCTCCTCAAAGCCTCATGCTGGTTTTCAAATTAGGATGTATTCTACATCCAACAATCTCAATAAAACTCTCTCCTGCCTTTCTAGACCATAGACTCATAGTTGATGGAGTATTTCATTATGTTGCCTGCAATTCTTGACAAGAGGTAGGAGAAAGAGGAGGAGGAAGACACTCTAAGAAATAATTGAAATGAGAAATGTCACCTTGAGTTCAGTGTCAATGAGCTAGCACTCAGTCTTGGCTGGAAAGTAGACAGTAGAAGTAAAATGGCATTTAAAAAAAAAAGTAGCAATCCTGTGCATGAATAAATCTATCTTTCATTAATATTTGATTTTTTTTGTTCCTGTATTGATTGCCATGACATGGCTGTCACCCAGCTGAGCCTCGTAACTTCTATTGCAGGCAATTTCCTTACAGAATTACTTTCCTGAAAGGGCTGGATGTTATAGCAGACTTGTCAAACTGCACACATGTCAACAGCATTTGGTAGTGACTGTTCAATAATTAATTTACTAGGCTGAGTGTCGGAACAATTTGAAAAGTCCCTGTTTGCTGTTCATGCTTCTTGAGGCCAACAGCCCAGAATCAACATGACTGGGTCATGGACAGCCCAAGTACCAGGCTATGTGATCTGATACAATCAACTCTAAATGTGTCCTGAAGAAAATGAGTTCAGAATCATTGAAGTTTAGAGCTAGGAGGAATCATTACTCATTGGTCATTTTATGAATGATCTACAAATCATTTAACTCTTCAATTTTATAGAATTTGGGGTATCTACATCTATATAGCACAATCAGAAAAGGTTTTTAGCTGGGATATGAAAACACATTTGTATACTATCATACACTGTATGAGATGGAATGAGTAGAACAAGAAGTAAAACAATGAAGACGTGCTCAGTAGCCCTGCAGAATTTGTTCTGCCTCACAGCATATGAGCATAAGCCTGAGAAGAAGCATGATTATTTTAAATAGTCCCTCTAGTGAAGTATTTCTGACTGGATAGTATTCTCAGTCAGGGCAGACTTAAAAAATATGGTTGCAAATTATTTGATACTCCTCCCATTGAGAGGTGGAGTTTGAGTCCCTTACCCTTGAATCTGGGCAGACTTGCGGCTGCTTTAACTAATTAAGTACAACGGGGGAACACCGTATGATTATTAATATGAGGTTATATAGCTTCTACCTTGGGCACCGGAACACTAAGTATTGGAGTCCTGAGCTTATTTAAGATGCCCAGCTACACAAATGTTACCACACTGTGGGGAAGCCCAAGTCACCTGAGGAGTCCATATGTGATCACTGTGGTTAGCAATCCCAACAGAGCTTAGCTGTGCAGAGTCAGTTCAGGTAAGTAACTGACAAAACTTGTAGATGGTTCTAGCCACAAGCCATTGAGGCTTCCCTATTGAGGTTACAGACATTGCTGAACAAAGACCAGCTCCATTCCAGAAAACCTCCTTTCCTTAGTAGTGTGAACACATTTGCCTTCTCAAGAAAAGATGGTGGATGAAGTGGGGTATAGAGAAATGAAAGGGGTCAGGAAGACCATGCACACTCATTCAGAAATTGATTAATCAGTTACAGATGCCCAGAATTCCTAAAGAGAAATGAAAGTGTCTTTGAGGGAGTAAAATATATGGCATTTCACAACTACACAAAATTAATAAAGGATCTCAAGGGACTAGTATACCTGCAAACAATTTCAGAAACTCTACCTGGAGTTCTCATGTTGAGATACAATTTGTTTCTTACATCAGCTTTTCAATTGGATATTTAAAAGTCCCGTATTTACTTAGGCTATGTGTTACGTCAATCACTACACAATGCTAGATGACCCCATAAAATATTACATGTCAGTCACAAAGCCATGGTAGAAATTCATGAACATTTAACACTTACTGTCTGCCTGCCATATTCACTCTGCAAAGCATCTGAATCATCAAGGATTGCAAAGTCCCTTCACAAGTGTGGAAAGATCATGTTGTAACTTGGATTATGTTACTGAGCTGCTGAGCAATATCCAGAAGCATTTCATTTCCTGATTACTAAGGGTAAATTCTTGTAGATTACCCTTCATAGCATTCCATCATCTTCCTCTAACTTACCTATGTAGTTATAATTCTTTTTTCTATTCTCATTAACTGAAAAAAAAAGACCTACTATGTGTCAGGACCCGTTCTCAGGACTCCATTGGCGAATGTTGATAGAGAAAGACCCTGCTCTGATCAAACCAACATTCTAGTGGGGAAGTAAGAATCCACAGAAAATAAAATATTTCACAAACTTGATTAGTTCTATGGGGAAAAGAGGTGATATGATGGATTAATTGGCTAGGGTGATAATGAAAAATAATAGATTTTTCTAAAATTTATAAAGAAACTTTTCAAAGACTCAGCAAAGTAGAGAGAATATTTTATCGTGTATGCTATTAATATGCTTTTAAAGTAATTTACAGACCTAGTTCATCCCTTAAATACTTAACTAATCTTGGAAGAACATGAGAATTTTCCTATATAAACAGTACCATGAATACACTAAACATAAATGCTCATTTCTTTTTTTTTAATTTTTTTATTTTAATAAACATATAATGTATTTTTATCCCCAGGGGTACAGGTCTGTGAATCGTCTGGTTTACACATTTCACAGCACTTAAATGCTCATTTCTTAATGTCAAACTCCACACCATATTCAATCCAGCTATCCTCCAAAAGCCTATTAGAGCTGGTTTGTTCAAAACAAGATTTTAATAAGGTCCCATCTTTTGTAATCTAGAAGAAACTTGCCACCACCCCCCCGCCCCCATGTTTTTTTCCCCAGGTTATTGACTAGTTCAAGATACTGGGCTAGTTCTGGATTTGCTTAAAGTTTTTATCATGGTGTCATATAACTCGTTCTTTTTTCTGCTACAGTTCATATCGGCTTGAAGTTAGGTGTGAAGGCTTGATTATATTCAAGCTAGACATTTTTGATAAGACTACTTAACAGGGTACATTGTGCACTTCATATTATGTCATGTCAAAAAGAAGGTAACATCTAGATGACCCCTACACCTCCTGGGTTAAGGTGGTGACAGTCTGATTCTGCCTTCAAAGAGTGACAGTTCCTGACCTGCACCAGCAGGTCGTACCCAGAGATAGTACACAGCACTCATATCCAATTTCTTATCAGTCTTTCATTGATGAAACAGTTTAAATGATGATCCTTAACTAACTCAATTATTCCATAAGGTAATTTTAAAAGGCCATTTTTTTATTTATTTCTTCTAGATTTATTAGCCAAGCAGTCTTCTAAGGAGAGCCTTCTCTTATCAAATGAAGCTACTTGATCTCCCTGACATGTAGCTTACAGAGGAAAGGCAGAATAAACACCCCTTTATCTTTTATTTACCTTTTATTGTTGTCATTATTTAGCTTTCATTCAGATTTCTTTTTTTTTGAGAATGACGATGGACTCATGTAATTACATGAGTATATATTAATTATGCTATAATAAATTATTGTTTTCTTACTGTGAATACTGAGATCCCCTCAAACTAGCTCCTGTCTTTCAGTGACAATAGTTTGTTTGTTTGTTTGTTTGTTTTCCCCTTTCTAGTACATGTGTGACATCCCAGGGACACCCAGTGCCTTCTCTCCATCAGAAATCAGCTATCTCTCCAAAAAGGCCTTAATTATTTTAGTGAGAAATGGTACTTAAAGAATAAAATCTAAACACAGGTGCTCACTGGTCCTAGAAAGTTATTGCTTCCAGGCTTTTTCAATGCGGAGATGGCAAAATTATCTTTTAAAAATTACGAGTACATACTGAAACTTCCATGTCAAATTAAGCCCTGAAATGTTTACATAACAGTTTTTTATAATTGTACCTCTTTTCTCTTGCATTGGAAATTATGGTTTCTAACTATAATAACATAATTATTTACTTTACCCTGTAATTTAAATATAATGGTTTCAAGATAACGAAAACCAACATTATTCCTAAAAACACAATTGCTCTCTGCTTTAAAATTACCAAGTAGTTATTATGGTCTTTAGACCAAATCTCACTAAGGATATAGTCCCTCAGTCACTATTATATCAGAAATCACTTGAAAGAGTCTCTCTTTGTGGACATATCAGTTTTGTATTTACTTAGATTCATTTGCTCATGTGTTCCAGTTTGGTGTTTTAGTTGTTTGTTTAGAGATCTTAAAAAATATCCCACTAATGATGTGTAAACTAATTTATTCTAAAGTCATCTAATAAAAATCATTTTATCTGTGTGGGTTTTTCAGTTAACTGTAATCACCTGCAATATCATCTGTTACATCTGGGTTTTTTTCTTTTTATTAAGAGATTTTTTTTTCTCATGGTTAGGGGTTGTATTTTCTTGCTATTTTGCATGCTTTGTATTTTTGATTGGATTCTGAACATTGGATATTTTATGTTGTTAGTTGTCCAATCAAATAAACAGTTTTCTAGTTCTCAGTTACTTTGAAACAGTTTAATCTGTTAAGTTTGCCTCTATCCTTTGTTAGTGCCGATCTAAGGCAGCGTTTCATCTAGGGCTAAGTTATCCCATTCTATTAAGTTTATAACTGGAAGACTCAAAACAATGCCCCTTATCTTGTGTGGCTTGCCAAACTGGTTACTATGATAGAAAATATTCCTAACTTAGAAGCAGCTGTGAGAGTCATGGATCCTGCCTCCACCGTGGTTCTCTCCCTGACATTCCATAGTCTTCTTTCATGCATGCCAAGAGAGAAAGACGAATACCATAGGACTTCGCTTGTATGTGGAGTCTGAAAACCAAAACTAACAATCAAACCAACAACAACAATAGAGAGAGAAATAGACTCATAAATGCAGAGAACAAAATGGTAGTTGCCAAAGGGGAGAGGGACCAGGGGATGGGCAAAATAGGTCAAAGGGATTAACAGGCACAAACTTCCAGTTACAAAATTAAGTCATGGTGACAAAAAGTAAAGCACAGGGAATATAGTCAATACCATAATACACTTATTATGGTGAGCATGTTGTAATGTATGTAATTGTTGAGTCACTATGTTGGACTCCTGGAATTAATTGTTGTTGTGTTGTATGTCAAGTACACTTCATTAAAAAAAAAAAAAAAAAAAAAAAAAAAAGGCCAGCACTCAGTCAAAGATCAGAAGGGATGCCTCTGCAAATCACCAGAGTTCTCTCACTGGTTAACACCATCTTCTACGGTGTTCTGCCCTCACAAATTCTTGCTTCTTTGGGCTCCCAGAATTCTATCTCTTATGATGTTGTTTGAAAACTGCCTGTGGGCAGTTGGGCTCACCTCAATTTTTTCTCTTCAGGGATCACAGTCTTGCCCTGTCTGTTGTGCAATGACTAAAAAACCATCGTTTCCCAAGTTTTTTGTTTTCTTTGTCTTCTGTCTTAGTACTTAAAGTGGCACAGTGAATCTGATCCTCCTTATTACATCATGTTCAGAAGTAGAAACCTTTATAATTGCTTTTTACCTCATTTTCCCATCATTTATTATTAGTAGCTTCTGCTTGTTTTTAATTTTAGGAATTACATTTTTCACTAACAGAATTCTGTTCTTAAATTTACATATTTCAAAGTAAAAGTACTAAAAATAAACTTGGAGTAGTTTCATTTATGCCTTTATGCCCTCACACTACTCCTCTAGATAACCATTTTATTAGTTTTTGATATATCCTTTCAGTATTCAGAGTTTTCTGGAATGGTCTCATATGATGTAAAGAGACAACTCTGCAAAGACCCGTGGAGACAGCATTCAAGACAGAGACACTGTCAAATTCAAATGCCTTGATACTTCAAAGAGCATGGCTTATTAAAAAAAAAAAAAAAAATCAAAGTGAAACCCCAGAGTGTGACCAAAGTATTATAGTGAGGAAAGGAGAGAAACCATTTATTTCAGGTTATCGAAGTCAACAGAAATCTTATCAGGCTGGACCTTGTGTGCAAGAATAAGAAACTTAGTTACTATTCTCAAAACAATAGGAGACAACTGAAGAGTTTTAACCATAAGAGTGATAAGATAAGGTTTTCATTCTTAAAATGTAACTCTGGTAAAGGAAGTATGGAGAACAGATACCTGAAAGGACAAGAAGAGCAATAAGGAGACAAATTTGGAGGCTATAGTGACTCTAGGTGACAGACAATAATTTTGTCCAGATGAATAACTAGGACAGAGAAAAAAAGTGGTAGAAGTCTTCACAATACACATTTGCATCATGACAGGAATTGATGACTTACAAGTAGATGGTGAACAGAAGGAAAGAGTAAGGATGGTAAGAATGATTCTTATCCACTTGGCTTGAGGAACTAGCTTGAAAGTTGGCTTGAAAAACTCTAAAGGGGAAACAGACTTGTGCGACCAAAAATTTGTTTTGGCCATGTTAAATGTGAGGGGTCTGTAAGACCTCCAAGTACACACAACAAGTAGGAGGTTGGAGATACTACTGGTCTGGAGCTCAAGAACTAAGGAGTGTAGAAAGTGCAGAAAATTTTGAGAGGCAGTGGGCAAAGCACTAAGTCAAACCTTCTAGGGAAATTGTGTTCAGAGAATAAGAAGGATTAGACCCAAGCATTTAAGACATCAATATTCAAGAGTCTGGCAGAGGAAGAGAATGCAGGAAGAAGAGGAACCAGAGGAAGGAAGAAGCGATGTGGACATCAGTAAGGTGGGAGAAAAAACAGGAAATTGTGTCATGGGAATTGAGAGGGAATGTGTGTCAAGGAGATAAGGTTAATTGTATCTAAGATCTGCAAAGAGCAGAACAGAGCAGTATTAAGAAGTAAATTTTGACAGTGATTGGTCAAGAAGACAACATAGAGAAAGAGGCCACCTATTATTCTAGTTCCTGTGATAATGAGTTACATTTATTACAGTTGAGATGCATGCTATCCCCAATGTTTCCTACAAATTCTCTTTAACTGATATATTCCAAGAGGATTTCCCTGTCCTATACTTATGAACGGTATAATCACTTCAGAAGAAGGAACCAGATCATCCTGAAGCAGTACGTCATGTAAAAAGAAAAAGAAGGCTTTGTTGATCATTACAATTGATGATCAGAGTCATGGGTTTTTGTTTTGTTTTGTTTTGTTTTTAAGGTGTAAAAGGAAAGGAATGGAGCACGGGCTATATACCAGACATAAGATAGGCTTTACCATACTCTAAGTCATTTAACCTTGCATTCACCATTAGATTCTGTTATTTCATTTGCATGTAAAAAAGGCATGGCTCAGCATATTTACCAAGTCTCTATTCCGTGATCTAAAGCAAATTTGTGGCAGAATCAACTTTCAAGCCATGGTTCACTTCAAAGCTTACCATGATTGACCTTCAAAATGGTAAGTGAAGCCATTGTTTTGAAGTACATGAAATATTTTTTCCTTTAGCAAATCCCATTTAGGTGGGCAATATCCCATCATCAGACTTTATCTATGGCACTGAACCCTTATGCAATGCACAGAAAATTGGCTAACATGGTCAGCTTCAGTGGGAAAGGCCAATGGTATACCAACCCTGCCCCCCCAAAAAAACTCATTAAGTATGTTTTCTGAACATCATGCAGACTAATCTATATACAATATCATACACACACACACACCTACCCACACACACACACACACACACACACACACACAAATTCCCAAAGTAAAGGTAGTTAAAGAGTATAAAGTCATGAAAGGAATGCATTGAATTTAGGGGAGAAAACTTGCAAAGCACAAAGGAAAAAAATCATAGCAGAGGAAATTCTGCGAAATTCATAATCTCAGCATGGAGAAAAATTTACAGATATATACACATATATTACATAAATCGTTGTGCAAAAGAAAAAGAAATGTTGGGCTTTATTTAAATGGCACTGAAACAACACTAAAGAAGGAAATCTCAGAGACTGGAAATCCCAAACATTTAACAGATGTAGATACTGAGGCCCAGGGAAGTTAAATGACTTGTCCAAGGTCAAGTTGTTGGCTAGAAAAAAGTAGAAATCAGGTGTCCCTCATTCCATGATTGAGCTCTTTTCAAGATTTTACAGTCTATCAATTGAAATCCATGTGTATGCATAATTCATGATATTTATTTATAGCTCAGTATAGTCATGCAGATTTAAGCAAAATACAAAATAAGCTCCCTTGATTCCTGAGTATCTACAATTCCAACTTCAAAAGGGAAAAAATATTCTGTATTTCCATCAGTATCACTTTTTTTCCTAACCAAACCAAATTGCAGACCCGATATGTTCAGGAAGAATTTTTAAAGTGTTTTTGTAGTTTTAAATGGATGTGATGAGACATGGCATTGTCAAGGGAAATTTCTGTAGCCCTATCAGTATGGAGAGGCTGGAATGCAAAAAAGATCTATTTTCTCAAAGGGGGCACATCAAAAGAGGTCAAAGAGCAAGTGTGCACATGGGTAGATTTCTCTTACCCTTTTAAAAGAGCACTTGGCTTTTGAACTGCCCAGTTGCACACTACAAAGGTTTTAGAGTTGTCTAAAGTCTTTGAAGTTTACAAGAAGTCACTTGGTACTAAGGACTGCATATTATGAGCAAGTCACTGAAGCAGGCACAACTAAAAGCTTTCAACTACTCCAGAACAATGGCACTCATCCTACTGACCTTTACTTGAAATGTTTCTCTGGAAATCAAACCAAAAGCAGTATATCTGAGGAACCACCTCAATTTCATTGCAAATGAGGAGACAAAGTCAGTGTGACAACAAGACAATAACTGAGTAGAGCATCAGGTACATGAATTCTATGTTCATGTTTGTGACAGCTTGGTATGTGATCCTGACCAACTGCCTTTTTCTCTCCAAGCTAAGTTCCTAATCACCAAAACAAGGAGATTATATCAAGCTAGTAAATTGGTCACACTCTTTGGGCCACTCTAAACAGTGGAGAGGTTGTCCCAACCAATATCAAGTCCCAACCTCATGAGTCTATCAGACATGTTGGCTACTGGAAATTAAGTGATAATAATAGTGGTAGTAGTAGTAATAATAATAATAATTAAATGCACTTTAAATATAAAGATGCAAGATAGGTTAAAAGTAAATGGAAGAAGAGGATGCAAACACTACTTATGAGAAAACTGGATTATCTGTTACGAGCTATTTATTAAACTATGGGGTAAGGTATATTGCCAGATACAAAGCAGGGTTTTTCATAATGATACAAAGGATTGGTTTATGAAAAAGACATAAAAATCCTAAATGTGTATGTACCCAATAACGGAATTTCAATATACATATATCAAAAACAGACAACTGAAAGGAGAAACAGATGCATCTACAATTATAGTTGAAGATGAACACTTCTCTCTCAATGATCAGTAAACAAAGTAGACAGAAAAATCAGTAGTAATTCAGACGAGTCGAACAACACTATCAACCAACCTGACCTAGCGAACATGACAGAACATTGCACACTTAGCAGATTATTTTCGAACTACACATGACTATTCACCAAGATAGATAGATAATGGCTGAGAATTTTTCACAACTGGAAAAACATGAATATGCTGAGTCAGGAAGGACAAGGAGTTTTGAGGGAAAAAAAATCAATGACAAATACACATTTTATAGTGAAACTACAGAACAGTAAAGAAAAAAATATAGCTAGAGAGAAAAAAAAAAGATCACCAAAAAAAAAAAAAAAAGAATAGTAATTGCACTAAATGAAGACTTCTCTATGGCAAGAATGAAATCAGACTATAGTAGAGTAACATGTTCAAAGTTCTGAGAGTAAATAGTTGTCAATTGGACATATCTCCAGCAAAAGTCTCACTGAAGATAAAAATGGTATTTTTAGATAAACCAAAACAGAGTTCACCACAACAAGCCTTTCTTAAAGGAATTTCTAAAATACATACTTCAGGGGAAATAAATATTATACCAGAAAAGTTTGAGATGTAGGTAATGAATGGTGAGCTGGGTAAACCAATGATTTTGTGGATGAATCTGAACAAGCAATGACTGTGTAAATAAGTAATAGTGCCTTGAAATGTTAAAACAGGTAAGATTTTAATACCGAACCGTAATAGTATGTAAGCCCTGCAAAGGGGATCAGAATTTAAACTTCCGAAGGTCTCTGTGTTGTTCAAAGGGAGAATAAAGCTCTTTATTAAATTTAGGATTCATAAAACTAAGAATACATAGGAAAATGTCAAATTTTAAAATACAGAGAGTTTCCTCTGAATTTCTAGATCTCCGAAGTTCCTCTAAAATTGATGTTGAAGCCGAATTATGCATGGGTCAGCGAGAAAGGGGACTCAGAACTTTGGAAAGATCGCTGAGTCCCAGAATCTCATGGACAGCAGAGAATGGAACAATTAGAAGAAAACAAAATTGGGAGTTTGATTTATGTGAAGATTTGCATCATCATGAAGGATACATTCACTGGACAAAGATAGTAGCAGGATCACAGTCAAGTGGGACTGTGTAGGGAGAGGAGGTTGGAGAGGTAAGTGGAAGAGTCAGGATAAAAGTGATGAAAGACACGGTTATCAACTGACCAACTGGACTTTCTTCTAGAAGCTGTAGATTCAAGAAGGTAACAAATAGAGACTTCAGTCTCACTTGGGTCCTCTGCGAGGTGTCTTGGAGGGGTCTGTAGAGAACATGAGACAAGACCAGTGTTGGGGGAGGTCATTGAAATACTGTGACCACCAATGGACCTATGAGCTGGACCTAGGCATTCAGCAGCTCCTCATTCCCCTGTCCTAGGAAGGTGGGTTCCACTTGCCTTTACCATTCCCAGAGGCCGCTCCAAGGACTGAGCCTTGAGACAGTGATGTGGCATTGAAAACACCTGCACAGGGGCGCCTGGGTGACTCAGTGGGTTAAAGCCTCTGCTTTCGGCTCATGTCATGATCCCAGGGTCCTGGGATCGAGCCCCACATCGGGCTCTCTGCTCAGCAGGGAGCCTGCTTCCTCCTCTCTCTCTGCCTGCCTCTCTGCCTCCTTGTGACCTCTGTCTGTCAAATAAATAAATAAAATCTTTTTAAAAAAAATAAATAAAGGAAACACCTGCACATATATGGGGCCAAACCTAGTTGCTGCCTCTTTGTAAACTTCTAAGATATGGCATGAGGGTGCCTGGATCCCTTCATCCTGCTGCTCGAGATAAGCCTCAGATGTAAGATTCCTTTGCTTATTAAAATGGCCACATACCCACCTGGAGTGACTGGTCTACTTCTTGTGTCTCTTCCCGCTCTCCGCATAGGGAAGGCCAGTTTCAGATTATATCTGGGACATTCTCCAAAGGGTTGTAAACCAACAACCAGGCAAGAAGCAAGACCTCATTCATCCCTTCCACTTCTGGAAGGCTATCTATGGTAGAACCCTCCTCTGTTCTACTGCAGTCCTTAAACTCTGTAATCATCACCTCACACGAGCCAGGCCCTGAAGCATGACGAACCAAGCTTTATGTATAATATTAATAAAAAGCCAGGAATAACAAGTGCCTCCTCACCAAATCCTCAGACGCATTAGTACAATGCATTCACCCGTAATCTAGTGCAGATCCACTCATGTCAATGCAAACTGAACAAACCTTTTAGAATCTCTAAAAGGAAGAAAGTTTTATTTGAGCCCAAGTTAGGACAGCTGCCCGAAAAACACACTCTTCACAAAGAAGAAGGTGTTATGGAGAATGAAAAGTTTTGACGAGGTTATATATGTTCTCTCTCTTGCGAAAGCTCAAAATATTACAGATTAGCAGACAGGCAGGAATCACGAGTTTTATCATAAAGGCATGCAAGAGGTAGGAGCGTTGATCAATATCTCAAGGACAAGATGGTTTTCCTTTAAGCTACCCATTCGCAAAGCAGATGTACAAAGCTTGAACGAAGTTTATCAACGGTAAGGTTGACTTAGAAACCTAAAATGGCTTCCCTCATCTATCAGCACTTTAGAGAGTTTTTCCTCTAAACGTCCAGAGAACCATTAAAACACAATTATGGGGAAAAAAATCGGAAACAATTTGTATTCCATCTAACACACAAAAGCCTCAGCCACCAAGATCTTTTTTCAAGAAGTTGATTAAAAATTATTCCTTTAAAGTCAGTTTTGAGAACTTAGCAAACAGTAAAAATAGCCACTGCAGTCATCAAAACCCCACCATTTAACATCCCTACCACTCTAAGCACCCCAGGGGTAAACCACTTAAGGGAATAAAACCAGCAATATTACAAAAAGAATATGCAAATAGGAATTCCATTCTGTTTTAAATATTTGCAAATATTCAGATCCAAACAAGAATACAATGGAGAGAAAAATCTGTAGTAAGTCAAAGTCAAAAGCAACATTGACTGACAAGTTGAATTTTTTTTATTAACATAAAGTATTATTTGTTTCAGGGGTACAGGTCTGTGACTCATCAGTCTTACACAATTCCCAGCACTCACAAGCTGAATATTTTAAAATAGTGAATGGGATAGCTGGCTAAGCCATTTGCTGTCTTCACTCAGTGTCCACCAGATACCACTGATGCTGTCTGCTGCAAACACTCTATCAGCAGAACCAAAGGCCAGAACACTTCACTACTGCCTTTTTACAATAAACCCAATCTAGAAAACCACATGGCAATTCTCATAACGCAACAGAAATCTGTAGTAACCTATGCATACATGAAGGAGAGCTTCAGGATGCTCTCAGCAGAACACTCCCACAGCATCTAATTACCCCTTAATCAACTCTATCATTTCCTAATCCTACCATCTAAACTGTCCATAAAGTAACAATTGCCTAAGAATCCTCTATGCCAGGGGTCAACAAACTACGGTACACGGGCCTTATCTGGCCCACCACTAGTTTTTGTACATAAATGTTTACTGGAGCACAGCCAGGACCATCATTTGTCTACATTGTATTGCCTACAGCTGCTTTCCTTCTACAAAGTGAGTTAAGTAGTTGCGACAGACACCATATGGCCCCAAATGCCTAAAATATTTACTATCTGGACGTTTATAGAAGGTTTTTTCGCCCCTGGCTTATACAACTGGGCTATGAAAATGATGTAGGAGAAAACTTAACAGCAAAGGACCAGGCATTGCTCAGCAAGGTTTTGCATTTTCATGCCACCAGCCACCCTCAAGATGAAAAAGTAGGTGGTATATGGTATTTGTGAATGTAATACTGGTGCTATATGGAATTGAGTTAAAGAGGGTCTAACTTAGCAAATGTGTTGCGAGTCATCTCTGGGGAGTCCAGGACGGATGTTATGAAACAACCTGGGCGCTCTTAACTCTAAATCATGCTGTCAACTCACAATCCTTTCCACACAGTTATCTAGGCAGCCAATAATTGATTGGGATTAGCATAAAAGATGAAGGATTTTCACCATCTCTCATCTAATTAATTCCCACGTTGATTTTTAAACCATTATCCTTTAATCTGTCCACAAAAAGTCTGACTTCCGTAGGAAAACTGACTTTCTCTGCTGGACTTATTTCAAGAGGAGGGGGTGGGGGGATGGGTGAGCGTGGTGATGGGTATTAGGGACGGCTCTTATTGCATGGAGCACTGGGTGTTATACAGAAACAATGAACCTTGGAACACTGCATCAAAAACTAATGATGTACTGTATGGTGACTACCATAACAAGAAAATAAAATAAACAAAATAATTAATACATTAATTAAATAAAAATCTGACTTCCACTAACTTCTATCTGTTGGGGCTCACTGGCCTGCAAGCAGGTGAACTCCTCTCAGAAATAACAGTTTTACCAAAATTAGGAAAGTATATGTGTGTGTGTGTGCATGTAAAAAACTGGAAAAAAGGGATTATAAGTGACTAAAAACCTTGATACAGGAGCACAGGGGAATATTGTGAAAGTGCTATTTTCATAATGTGACTTTCAGTTATGTCATTTTGTGCAGATTTTTCATTTGTTAGTTTCAGGCCAGTAAGAACACAAGGCAAGGGTTACCAGTATGACAAACACTAGAAATTCTAGAAATGTGGGATTTCCTCAGTGAAACTCTCAAGCTAGTTAGGAGTCTATATGGCTGTCTCCAGTGGAGTGTACATCTTACCTGTCTGAAACCTGCCTCTTGTGTTCCTGAAGCTCGGACAAGCTGTGGGAAGGTCCCTCCTGTCCTCCAGGGTGAACAAGCTTCCAGCACAGGCGCAGTGGATGACATAGCCAAGGGCTGCCCTCAGGTGCCTCCTGACGGCGTCTCTTAGGTTCTCTTCCCGTCCTCTCGTTCACCCTTTACTTCTTCTCCTGTCTCTTCCCCACCAGTCATCAGGTATGCTCAAGGCTCTTCCTCACTGCTTTTCATTCTGGGAAAAATGCTTAATCTCACTGAGCCATAGATGGTGACGGTGTAAGCATCAAGAGGAGGAAAAGCAGATCTGTAAAATCTGAGTCTCTCGAAGGAGGAGCCTTGGCATCTGTGCCTTTTCACCAACAAGTGATTCTAATGATGGGGCTAGTTTGGAAAACACGGCGTTGTTAATGTCACGATCTTTGGTATGTAGCTGAATCACCTGGATGCTTATTAAATAGTCTGGAGCCAAGCCCGCTGACACTGATTCTCTTCACGTTTGCATATACTGGTGTAAGTCATCTGCAGAGAGCGCTTCAAGAAAGCCTCGCCTAAAGCCTTGATACCCGCAGCGTGGTCCTTATTCACCGGGACGAGGAACACCTGGAAGCTTCTTCGAACGGCACCGACTTCCAAGCCCTGCCACCTCTTAATCAGTGTGGACGTTAGTAAGCTCTCCCAGGTGATTCTTCTGCACCTAACAGTTTGCAAAGCATTGACTTAAGTCCAACACTGAACGACAGAACCAAGCTTTTAAAAACTGTTCTGTACTCAAACGTTCATAGCTTGATTTAAAGTGTTACCTGACCCGCTTAACCCCTAATTCTAGGTGAAAAAAATTGTGCACAGGACACCTAAACAGGCCAAGAACTATCTGTCTTCAAGGCTGGCAGGGCCAGGTGATGTGACACCTGCTGTGAGCTCCCTCTTCGACAGTCCAGGAGCTCTCACTACCTGCTGGTTCACGATGTCTATGGCAGGAAGACTTACCCATTTGAAACTTGGTAAGAATAGGTCCTGGACTAGGAAAAATAGCTTCTCATCCTAGGCCTTAGCTTTTCTATTTCTAAGAGGAAATAGTACCCACTATAAGTGCCCACTTCAGGTTTGCAGAGAAGAAAAAGATGATGTCTATAAAACAGACGCTTAGGGGCGCCTGGGCGGCTCAGTGGGTTAAGCCTCTGCCTTCGGCTCAGGTCATGATCTCGGGGTCCTGGGATCGAGCCCCGTGTCGGGCTCTCCACTCAGCGGGGAGCCTGCTTCCCTTCCTCTCATCCCTACCTGTCTCTCTGCCTACTTGTGATATCTGTCAGATAAATAAATAAAATCTTAAAAAAAAACAACAACAACAAAAACAGAAGCTTAGTGCATGGCATGAGGCAGGATCCTACTGGTGAAAGGGAGTCCGTAACCTGTGGTTTGGGGAAGAGTAGGGACAGCCCCTGAACCTGTAGTTTTAGCCCTCACTGGCATGCCTGCCCTAACTTCTGTTGTCCAAGAAGGGAGAGAAATACTGGTATCACATTGATATCACATCTGTACATACGTATGGCAGGATATGCATGATCATGGCATACATGATCATGGACAGGCATGATCATGGAAAATATTGTTCCCAGAGAAGTCAGTTCTTATTTGTAACCCTATTGGCCTACCCTTTTATTGTTCTTGCTCCAGTCTCTGAAATGGCCTCACATTTCATGACAACCTGGAATAATACGACTCCAACCCAAATCTCAATGGTTAAGGATTTTTCAATCTTAAACACTTCATAAACAACAGGACTATTTTTTTTCTTGCCCTCAGGTTCCTTGCTCTTAAAAGAAAATGAACACTGAACTAGAGATCCAGCAACACGTGTTCTTCCTATATGAGCTCAAGCACGCACTGCTCAAGCGCTTATTATGTCCCGGGTACTAAGCTAAACTCCGTAGATGTTTATGTTCTCATGATTTCATTTTACCCTCACTATAACCCTACAAATTAAGAACCCATTTTACAACCTTTCTGTAGGGGAGTAAACTGAACCTCAGTTAGGTAAAAGACAAAAACCAAGCCAAACCAAACCAAAAAACCTTACAAAGGTCACTCAGCTTAAGTGATAGGGACAGCCCCTGAACCCAGTTTGACTCCAGACCCAATGCCCTTAGCCTTCAAGTACAGCAGCTGCTGTGTGCCTGGAACTGAGGCCAGGTAAACGGGTTACAGAGCTTTGCACTCAGAAGCTTGAGGCTTAACAGAAGACTGCAAATTCTGATTTAAGGGTGGCAATCCCTCTCACAAGTCACCAGCATTTTTTACTTGCCTAGAACAGATATGAGTCCGGACTTGTGTCACACAGGACTCCAGAAACCCACCAGCCATCGGTTGAAATTAGGAGCTGAGATGGCACTTTTTTCCCATTCCTGCTCCAGTGGAAATAAATCTAAAACGGTTTATCCTTATTGCATGTACATTTGACCTATAACAGAGGCATTGGAAGGTATTGATAGTATGTGCAACTAACCATATTAGGTATTAAAGATTCTTGACACACAGGCACTAGCTTAGGAAGCCTAAATATTACAACATTCAAGTAGGCAACAATATTACTTTCATTTTCTCAGTTTGTTAGGAAAGATAAGCCTACTTTACCCAAATCACACGGGCACAACCCCTCTTAGATCACTACAGTTCATGTAAGTCACTTGCTTGAATTTTATCTTCTCAGGCATTAAAAAGAACAGGTTAAAAGAAAAAACAAATATGGGACTATAACTAAGGTTGAAATAAAGACATAAGACAATAGCATTTGATATCAGAGCTGGTAGGCCAACAGGGCAGAAATCTACCTCAGTGAACATATTAGAATCCACCTTTCACCAGTTAATTGAAAATGAGTTAATGCACAGGTGGGCTGAGATAAAATTAGCATAAAAGAAAGTAATTTTTCTGTTTATATAATTTGCATGCCTTTGTAATCAGCGAAATGACAGATCAGACAAGAAGCCTACCTGCTGCGATGCAATCTTTAATCTCTGTCATATATTAATCATCCCCCCGTAATATAATAAAGCTGCTTCTGTCATGATGGCATTGCATGTAAATAGTTCCAATTACTGGTAATTCTCAACTGTTTTGCAGAAGGAACCCTGTGGTATGATCCATGGGCTTCAGAAGGAAATAAAATAATAAAAGAAGGTAACTGAATTTTGCATCCGGGTTGAAAGTTTTCTGATGTCTCCCCAGACTCGGAGTTCACTTTTCTTGGATTATTTCTAAGAGCTGGAGCAACACAGATGCAGACCTTTGGGAGGAAAACATCCTCTGGTTTACAAGGTTCAGGGTGATTTTAATAGGCTGAAAGTGAATAAGCAACTTGTGCTGCTAATTTCCTGCAGGCATTTTCCAAGTTTTTACCCATTACAGTGTGAGGCCTTTGAATAAAAAGGTTCTGTTTGAACCCAATATTGTTGCTGCTCTTGTGGCACATAAGAGAGAAATCAAATTATCTCCAGCAGTGAAAGTGAGTACAAGACATGAAACTGATGTCATACCTGCCTAGCATTGTGATACACTTTCCTCTGAGGTTTCCCCCAATTCCACCAGCATTTAAACCTTCTGACGCCCTCAGAAAATACATGATCACTGCACTTTGAATGCTTTTTGAGAAGGTCTTCAAAGGGAGATGATTTCTAGGAGTCCAGAGCAAACTTGTCCTCCAGGATGGAGGGCTCAGATGAGGGTGACACCACCATCACAATTAGCTCTTCCTTCACCAGTGCCAGACCTCCCTAACGGATCTCAATACATTTTCACATTGAGACTATGGCAGAAATCACTAATCAATTTTCATGCTTTTTTTTTTTTTTTCCCTTCCACAGGAGGCCACTTTTAACCTTTTCCCCTCAGAGCTCTGGATAAGCCATTAGCAATGAATTGAAGTAGAAGGAGGAAGTGAAAGACATTTGCTATCTTTCTCTCAGACTGAAATTGCTAACTAGAGACAATATCCCCGCTGTTCTGTTTTGAACTGCTTGTTCATTTGAAAAGATGCAACATGATCTTCTCAATTAGAAAGAGAGCAAAAGGGGCCGGGGATGAGTTTCCTTAAACCTTCCCACTTCTCAGGTTCTTACCTGCTCCTCAGTTTCTCTTTAAGAAATAATAAAACTAAAAAAATAAAAAGAAAGAAAGAAAGAAAGAAAGAAAGAAAGAATAAAACTAGTTGTAGAAATTCAAGGCAGGGAGTTTGAAATTTGCTACCAATGTCTATGACTGAAGATACTCCATAAGATTTGTAAACTTTGTTTATCTTTCCCTTATTTGTTATTTTTGTAGCCCTGTCTTAAGTAGTGAAAAGTAAATGTGGAACTAAACCTCCCATGGTTTGAAACACAAACAGTAAGTTCCAACTTCTTACTAAAAATATTTATCTTAATTTCAGGATTTGAGCAGTGAGTATTTTGGTAGCCTATTAATGGCATTACAGCAAAGGACTTAAACTCTACCTTACAAACATTACCCCTCAATAATGAGGATCCAGATGCAGACAAATGCAAAACAGAAGGCAAATCATAAACCCAAATCAGATATTATTACCTTAGTCAGTATCTGTCATTGAGTGTCTCTGATAAAGACCAAGTTGGAACCTCCAGAGAAAAACATGTTCTACTACAACATCTTCCCAAATCCAAGAATGTTCAATTATATTTGCAGGATACACATGATGAGAGATGGGCCCACCTCCTGGGACCCCCATGTCCATTTATCCACTCAAATGCATAGACTAAGAGTAAAATAAATGCGGACATTTGCCTTTTGTCACGTGGTAACCACAAAGCCAAAGGCCCACACAGTTGAGCTTAATTCTGACCAAACAGATCAGCAAATCCTATATGCTTTAGAGAGAGAGACTAGGGTACTTTTCCTCTATGATGATCCTATTTTGAAATCTATACCTGCAACCCCGGTAAACACGATCCATCATTCAACCTCTCTACTGTCCTGATTCACTGCTACTATGTACCACTCAACTCAGTACTTCGTCATTATTTCAAAGTTTCTGATTGATTAACATTGATTCGGTATTTCCATCTAGACTGTAGTGTCTTTCATGGTAGAAATGGAAGAGAAATAAAAACACATATCCACAGAAAAGGCCTGTGTACAAATGTTTACTGAAGTGATAGTCAGAAGAGCCAAAAACTAGATATTCTCAAACGGGCATCAAAAGGAGAACAGATAAACGGACGATGCTGTCCTTATAGAATGCTATGCAAAGATACACATACACACACACACAATATAGATAAACTTTTAAAACATGATATTGAGAGGAGGAGGCCAGACCCAAAAGAGCAGATACCATGTGATTCTATTCATGTAAAATTTTAGAAGTAGAACTTATCTCTGGTAACAGAAAGCAGATTAGTGATTATCTTTAGCAGAGGATGGAAAAGGTAACCACGAAGGAGGTCAGGGAACTTTTGGGGGTAATGGAAATGTCCCATATTTTATTGTGGTGGTGGTTACTTGAGTGTATACATTTGTCAAAATTCATCACACTGCATACTAAACGGTTGCACAATTTTTTATATGTGAATTATACCTTGACACTGTTGATTTAAAAAATGATGCTAACCTAAGGGAAAAGAAAAGCCTACAGTCACAAATGTTTACAGGCTTACCAAACAGGATGGAACTGCATGCTGTGACAAATGGGACTCATCTGGGAGTAGAAACCCCTGTCTCCCCTAGAATCACATTCAGAGGGTTGACTGATGGAGCCAAGAGTAATAACAATCATTTTTAATTTGTCTTGTGTCGGAGTCTATCTGCTCTCTTAAAAATAGAGAGAAGCTGATAAAAGTTTTCAAATGGGCACATAGTCTGCAATCACACTGAGGTTTACAACCCTCTGAGTTATGGTGACACACTAGCAATTTCGGGGCTTTTGACAAGTGGAAGCAAATAATCCCATTTCACTTTTCTGGGAAAGTGAGAGCTCTTCGAACACCTTGGGGAGGGGGCAGGATTGGCCTTTGTGTTTACTTTATTTTGATTGCAGTTTCATTTGGAAAAGGGGATAATGACCTCATGTGGCAAGCAAGATGTACACCAGACACTTTGGCCAAATGCATCAAAGCCCAGGGAACGCAAATTAGAGAAACACTAGATGAGTCTCTCATCCCTGTGGACCTAGAATGTAGTTTTATGTAGAAGAACTGCCCATGCTCATAAAGAGCTTTGTAGGCCTTGATAAAAATGAAACGGAAAGCCACTTAAGGATGTACTCTAGAGAGAAGCTTATTCATGTCTGCATTTTTAGAAGATTTTTATTTACTTATTTGATAGAGAGAGTGAGAGTGAGCACAAGTAGGCGGAGTAGCAGGCAGAGAGAGAGGGAGAAACAGCCTCTCCGATGAGCAAGGAACCCAATGTGGGGCTAGATCCCAGGACTCTGGGATCATGACCTGAGCCAAAGGCAGATGCTCATCCAACTGAGCCACTCAGGCTCCCCTCATGTCTGCATTTTTAAGAAAGAATCACTTTGGCTCTTGTGTGAAATATGAGACGGACAAGAAGAATGGATACTGCGGAGACCAACTGAGAGGCTATTTCAATGGTTCCAGGGAAAAGATGGTGTTTTGGAACAGGTGGTAGCAGTGAGGCGGAAAGATATTCATAAAGTAGAACTGACAGGACTTGGTAAATTAACTGATTTAGGGAGGTGAGGAAAAATGAAATGTTAAGGATAATGCCTACATTTATATCTTGTATAAATGCGTAGATGATGATGTCATTTACAAAAATGGAGGAAAGGAGAAGAAATTTTGTGATTATGTAACTTATTCTTTCCAATGAAAATTAATTAATCTGGTCTTATAAATAAGATATATTTTTAAAAGACTTAGATGATGTTACTCAATGTGATAGTCTACACTAATGATAAATATTGATTCTAATAATTATAACAGTAACACTTAATGTTATTGATTTCTGACTACCAAGTACAGTACAAGGCTTTTTACATTATTTTATATTTTTAAAGATTTTATTTATTTGAGAGACAGAGAGCATAAGCCAGGGAGGAGCACAGGTAGAAGGAGAAGCAGACTCCCTGTTGAGCACAGAGCCTAATGACACAGGGCTCCATTCCAGGACCCGGATATCCTGACCTGAGCTGAAGGAAGACGCTTCACCCACTGAGCCATTTCAGACATGCCATTGTCTGAATATACCATAGTTTATCTACTTATGCATCTACTGAAGGGCATCTTGGTTGCTTTCAAGTTTTGGCAATTTTGAAAAAGGTGCTCTAAACATCTGTGTGCAAATTTTTGTGTGGACATAAGTTTGCAACTCCTTTTGTTAAAAATTAAGGAATACAACTGCTAGATCATATAGTAAAATATGTTTAGTTTTCGGGGCTCCTGGGTGGCTCAGTGGGTTGGAGCCTCTGCCTTCGGCTCGGGTCATGATCTCAGGGTCCTGGGATCGAGCCCTGCATCGGGCTCTCTGCTCAGCAGAGAGCCTGCTTCCCTTCCTCTCTCTCTCTGCCTGCCTCTCTGCCTACTTGTGATCTCTGTCAAATAAATAAAATCTTAAAAAAAAAAAAAAGAATATGTTTAGTTTTCTAAGAAACCACCAAACTGTCTTCAAAGTGGTAAAATTTTGCGTTCCCACTGACAATGAATGAGTGTTCCTGTTGCTCTACATACTTGCCAGCATTTGGTTTTTTCAGTGTACTCATTGTAATTTTATAAAACTTAACAAAACATTCAACGATTTTAATACAAATGTTCAAATTTGGCTATTAAATATAATATTTAGAAACATATTTTATCATTTGGAACTAAAATCTCAGTGTTGATATGGGAATAGTCTTTTAATCCTAATTTATCATATGATGTATTTTTGGTTAATTTTGATTTGTTCATATGTTTTTGAATTTAAATTAAAATTTAAAATTAACTTTTAACAAATTGGCTTTCAGTAGGCTAGTCTTGATGAAGTGATATCTGGAAAGTTAATTTTCAGAAGTTGTTTACTTCCTCCATCCTGAAGGAAGCTCCAGTCTTAGAAATAAGAGCAATTCATAAATTTGTCTAATGGTGAAGAGATGAAGGGACACATGATATGGACAAAATAGATACCTTTTTATTTTTATTTTTTTTTAATTTTGTCTCTTGGCTTGCTATCCCTCTTCTCTGATAATAGAACAGTCTGTGATTTAGGTGGGAAAAACCCCTCCTACTGTTGGCTACAGGGATTATGCTAATAATTTTAGCGAATCAACCATTATACTTCTGATGCCAAATCCTGTATTCACTATTCACTTATGAATCTTAACTCAAAAACGCCTAAATAAAAGGACATTGACTGACTTGTAAACCTGGGAGCTCAAGGGAGCATCTAGGTTCACATGTGGCTGGGGCTGAACCTCAGATGCCTCTTTCTCTGCCTGTCTTCCTCCTGAAATACGAACAATGAATCTGGACGTATCAATAATAAACCTGGCTTCCAGGGACCATCTTTTCTGCTGTACGGTTCCAGCTTGCCTGACATAGACGGTAATAAGACCCACCAAGAAGAATCAGAGAGTTTAGGGAAGGAAAGCCAGCTTTATAAGTATTCTAGGCCCCACACTCTCATTTGTAAACTTGGAGGAAAACAAAACAAACATCGGTAAGTCCTTAAATATGAGATGACAGACACCTTTACAAAACAAGTCAAAAACAAAATAAAAGGCTTACTTATTGGAGAAAAAGGCAGTTCTCTTAAGGGTGGCTGTGATAAAATTTTCCCCTGCTAGATCTTCCTGATGAAATGGGTCCTGGGATCATATTTGGCAACTGATCAAATGCCTCTCTGCTTCTGATACCGTATTTTTTTACATTAATATCTGATTTTTGTTCAAATTCCTTGGGAAGGGACGGAGCTTTCCTTTATAGAATTAGTGTGCTGTCAATAGCGAGTTGGAGGGTCTTCAACAAACTTCAAGTAAGTCGAAACCAACTAAAGCTCAAGATATTTGTGGAATTCCTACTGAGTGCTAGGCAATATGCGAGGCAGTCAGGATCAAAGAGTAAACAAGGTGAACAAGATAGAAAAGTTCTATATTCTGGACAACTTATAGCAGTTCTGGTAAAGAACTCTAAATGCAATGAAAGGCTGTAAGAGGAACAAAAAGTAGTCATCGAACCTAATAGGTCCATCAAGGAAGGTTTCTCAGAGGAATTAACAGCTGGAAGGATGGCTGCCAGTTAGCAGTAGAAAAGACATATGGAAGGTGGGACTAGAGCTATCCAGAGAGAACCATGTACCAGGTTGAAAGGTAAGTTTGCTTAGCTCTGTTGAAGAATGGAACAAGTAGAGCAGCAGTTCCAAAGGCAAATGGGAGGAGTGGCAAAAATGGGGTTAGGAAAGAGTCTGAGACCAAACTCTGAAAGGTTTTCAGTGGCATCCTAAGAGCTTTAGACTCTTATGTACCAACAGTACCAACACTGTTGAGATGGTCCTGACAGCTTATTCAGGTTGTACCTGAATAAGGTACATATTCAGGGAGCAACACGTTCAGATTATACTTTCCAAAGAGCTCCCTGTTACTCTGTGGAAAGTGAATGGGAGGAGGGCCATGGATAGTCAGTTACTCGCTATGGCCGCCTTGAAGGACATTGTGAAAGCCTAGGGTGCCTTCAAATATTGTCTTAAAATTTAATGCAAATTTTGGGGCGCCTGGGTGGCTCAGTGGGTTAAAACCTCTGCCTTCAGCTCAGGTCATGATCCCAGGGTCCTGGGGTCGAGCCCCGCGTCGGGCTCTCTGCTCAGCGGGGAGCCTGCTTCCCCCTCTCTCTCTGCCTGCCTCTCTGCCTGCATGTGATTTCTGTTTGTCAAATAAATAAATAAAATCTTTAAAAAAATTAATGCAATTTTTTATTTTTAATGCACTATCTCTTATTTGTTTTACTATTACAATTATTCCAGATATTGACTATGGTTAACCTCACTAACTGAGTCATAAAAAGGCATTTTCTCCTTGTTAACAGAATCAGAATTTTGTTCAAGATAACAATGTGATAAGCCCCAAGTACAGGATCATAACTAATCTAAGCCAATTGAGGCAATTGTAAATTGTGTAACTGTCCCTGCATGTAAGGACAAAGTACTGTCCAATTCCAGCAACAGGGTAAGTGAAATCTTTAGGGAGAGAATCCTGGGAAGATTTTTCTTTGCTTCAAAAGGAGACAGAGGCAACTAGCACTGCCCAACCACACTGTAGGTAGCCTTGTCCCTTGAAGTACAGCAGCTGTATTGCAACACCACGTGTAAAAATAAAAAATAAAAAATAAAAAAAAGACAGAAACTGATATGCAAAAGATGGTGAAAGAATGGCTACTAAGTCTTAAAAATTTCATTTTTATCTCAGACAAAATGTGAGTCCCTAAAACCAGCATCTAATGCTGGAGATTTTGTTATGTAAGCAGATTATGTTATTTGTTTAAGCCACTGTTTTTGTTATTTGTAACAAATACGTATTTGTTAGTACATATTTATTCAATGTATTCCTAATTGATGTATTGTATTCCTAATTGATATACGAACCCTCAGGTAGAAAACATGCTCCACTAAAATAGATGTAACTTTAGCCTAAGATTTCATGTATTACCAGGCCACAATCTCAGGGAGCACATACACTGGAGATAAAAAAGCATAATCTTGGGAAAACACAACCATTTTCAAAGACTAAGAAGGACAAGAGAATTCTTTTATCCTTTGTGTTTGAGTTAACCTTGGCCCTCTGGTTGGGGAATGACCATGACATTCATATATGCAACGTGCTTTTTAGGTTGAAGGTAACAGGTAATGTAACAGCTCAAAGAATAGTAGGCATTCTAAGACAGTTTTTCCGTTTGTTTCCTTCTGGACTCATGTACTTTTGTTCAAGAGCCCCTGAGTTGCCTGATGTACCAGCTTTCAGTTTTTAATATGTTATGAAAGCAAAGACAAAGCAAAGGATGTTCTCTCAGTGTGGCTTTCCTTACAATGTTGACAACAGAACAATGTGCTTTCATCTAGCGGATGGACCAAAAGAGATGGGGTGGGGAAGACGGATGGGTCTGTTCCTGTACTTATGTTACCTGAACATACTTCCACCGCCCAAGAGCCCTAGTAAGTGCCAGTTGGATAGCACAGGCGTTATCCTTTGATAGCTACTTATGAGCCTTTTCCCAGACTCCAGACAATTAATCTATTTCTCTAGTATTTAAAGACAGAAGTATAGCCATTAGGAGGAAAGGGACTGTTGGTATGATAAATGCAGAAAAGCTGTGGCTTCATGTGATTTATTACAGATGAGTATGAGAGGGAATATAAAAACTATTCCATTAATTTCATTTCCATTTTAGTGGTTATGTGGGTTTAGCTGCCTTGAAAATTATCTTCTCATTCTCTCAGGAGAGAGATTTGCAAAACTATACAATGGCTGGATGTGTTTTGGCATTAGCAATGGAAACATCCTTATGAAGCAAGTTCTCTTCATTCCCTAAGCCCCAACCTCCTATAATGATTTCTGGGCAGTGAAAGATAGGTATTTGGAGCCTTCTCTAACTCTTCATATCCCTGGTCTAATTACAGTGTCATTATCCCTTCCCACTAATTATACCTAGGTTATCACTTCATTCATTCATATTTAAGCCCATCTGTTCCTTGAAGGGACTCAGTAATGTCTATACATGGAAACACTAATATCCTGGTTATGCTTTCATATCAGGAAAGCTCTTTTTAATGACTTCATTGCATTTCAAGACCCAGATTTGTAAACTGGACACTTAGAAGGAGTCATATTAAACTCATATCAATTCTACCAATTCCCAAAGATACCTTCAAGCCAGAAATTCCCAATCACATCACAAGTTCTCACTCTATTTTTACATAACTGGCAGAAAAGCATTTTGTACTAAGCAAATGAGTAATAACATTAGTTTAAATTTATTGGTGTTTTACCATGAGCTAAGCACTGTCCCAAGATTTATAAAATATTATCTAATTTTAACTTCTGTACTACTCTTTGTGATAGAGGTTATTTTTGTGTGTGTCTCTAGTATACAGATAATAAAAACCAAGAATTTAAGTTTCTTAAAATAATATATCTGGTAAATGGTGAACCATGGATCTGGATTCAAGTGTTTAGATGAGAGTCTCAGCTTTTAACTGAAATACTGTGTTGCCTCAGGTGAATATTTTCAAGAAAAACTGTGCTCTGAAATGTATCAGTTATTGGTCCTGCATTTTTCTGTGGCTATTTTAAAAAACAGACAGAATTTTTAGTGGAGTAGATATTTTTGGTGATCAGTGCAGCATCATTTTTTCTTCCCTTCTTCCTTTCAAAAATCATTATTTTTTTCAGGTCTGTACTTTGCTCCCATGACTTTAACTCCATCCACATCTCCAGAAGTCACTTTTGATTAATCTAAGCCAATTGTGGTATTTCTGTCCTCCTTGATGGTGATTAGATTTCAAGCTTGCCCCAGTCTGCTGTGGAAATTCACTCGGTAATTATCATTGGTTCAGAGGTAGGTTCAACATGTAAGGAAGTCTAATAAGATTGAGGAAGGAAATTCATCCCTTGATTAGGAAGATGAATTATCTCTCTTCCACTAGAACAAAGCAGCACCCTGCCGGAGTCACAGATGGCATCCATCTGATGACCATGAAGAGAACCAAGCCAAGAATGGAATTGATACAGAGGAGGAAAGAAGCAAGAGAAGAGCAAGGAAGAGCCAAATCCCTCATCACTGGAGCCTGGTCACCTATCTCCATCTGGGAGATAAACTTACTTTCTACTAAAAGCAATTTGAGTCACAGTATCTTTATTGCCCAAGACATCCTGATAATACAGGTAGCCACCTACTTGGTATGGTTTCAGAGGCACTGAGTGGCAGACTGCTTCTATATATCTTACCCACCATCTACTCTAACACCTGAAGTTCCTAAAACTAGAGGCATTCCTTAATGACCTTCTAATCATCCTGACAGTCAACTAGGTCAAATTAACATGTTATTTGAGGGGGATATTTAAGTGCATCAGGTTTATGGTCTAGTTCATGTTAACTTGGCTCTGCTTGGCACCCTACCTCCCTATTCTCCAACCTCATTATACCGTCTTCTCTCCCTAACTCCTCCACTTCTGCCATACAACCTACCTCAGATCTTCCCATTTACCACTTCTCCTCAACCTCAAAGCCAGTGCTGTTACCATGCCCCACTCCCCGCAACTTATTTGGTTAATCTCAGCTTTCTAAGCTCAGCTAACACTCTTCAGGGAAACCTTCCCTGGTCTTACTTGTGTAGATTACAACTCCTTCGAACAACTCTCTGGGCAATAAGATAGAGACTGTGAGTTGTTTCCCTATACCTATTTCCTCTTCCTCAGAAGTAGTACCCCAGATTTTTAGCTGAGCACACAGATGACCAAACTAAAGACTAAATCTCGTGCCTCCTTTTCATCACCAAGTGACCGCAGTTCAGACTCTATAGCTGATACTGTTGGTGTCTGGTCCACTTACACTCCATAGTCAGCAATCAAGTACACTCCAACCTCATCTTACTGCAGCCACTGGATATTCACTGCCTTGAGGGCATATGTCTGGAGCTGGCTGGAAATTCCAGGGAGTTAACAAAGCTAGGAGCTGCCTTTAGTCATTGAAAGATTGAAACAGGAGCATAAATACCTCAGCTTCTTCACTTTGCAGATGGTACAACTTGGAATCATGTTCTATACTATCTCCTGGAGTTCCCAGTGGAATTAAGCCATAGTTGTCTATAGTGGTGACCTGTGCTAGATCATGTTCTTTATTGCTTCCCTCCTCTTCTCAATTCCCCACAACTCTACCAGTGCTTTCTGGGATCACCTCCCAAATAAATTACTTATACTTGAGTCCTTACCTCAGGGTTTCTTCTAAAGAAACCTAATCCAGGACACACTACTTTCTCCCCACAAAGGTTTCCTGGACCTTAGCAAAATAAATGTGGTTACCTCGCTTTTCTGGGCCCCATTTATACTTATTTTTTATCTATCCTGTGACTTTTTAAAAAAATTTATTTGTTTATTTGAAACAGAGAGAGATCACAGGTAGACAGAGAGGCAGGCAGAGAGAAAGGGGGAAGCAGGCTCCCTGCTGAGCAGAGAGCCCGATGCGGGGCTCAATCCCATGGACCCTGAGATCATGACCTGAGCTGAAGGCAGAGGCTTAACCAACTGAGCCACTCAGGTGCCCCTATCCTGTGTGACATTTTTATTGTTCTCCATTTTGTTGGCTCATATCTCCATTTAGAATCTAAATTCCTTGAGTATCACATTAAAAGCTTAAGTTCTGGGGGGCCTGAGTGGCTCAGTCTGTTAAGCAGCTACCTTCAGTTCAGGTCCTGATACCAGGGTCCTGAGATCAAGACCCACTTTGGGCTCCTTGCTCAGGGGGAGCCTGCTTCTCTCTCTCTTTCTGTCCCTCTCCCTGCTTTCTCTCTCTTTTGATTTTTCTCTCTCTCTCAAATAAATAAATAAAATCTTTAAAAGATTTAAAAATCTTAAGTTCTGGTATCAAACAAACTTGAAATCCCAGCTTTACCTCTAACGAGCTATGTAGTGTCATACTGCATCTCTCTGGGTATTTTTCCTCATGAATATAACAAAAATAATAATGATATCTACCTTTAGTGTTCTTGTGAAGATTAAACTAGGTAATCCAGGTAAAGCATCTACAAAAATTCCTGATTCAACTTATCACTCAATAAATGTTGGCCACTATCATATTATTAGTAATAGTATTAGTATTTGTATTGTTCTTGGCATCTCTCACAATGTAAGATCCACCCAGCATACAGTAAACATTAAATTCATAATTAAATAACAAAAAGGTGAAATAGAGTAACACATTTTATTTTCATAATCACCACAGAGACTTGATTTGACCAATGAATTTTTATAACACACACAACAGAAGTACTGCTAAACCACTCAATCCTCAAGATTTCTCACAGATGTAAATATAAACCACAAGTGATCTTCCATCTGCTCCATGAGCAATATACAGTTTGTCATTTTCCTGAGAAGTTCAAAGTCACAAAAACACATGTTAGATATCTTTTTTCCTCCTTTGATATACTTGGGTTATGTTTAAAGGGATATATAAGCTACAGTTAGCATTTCTATAAAGATAGCGGGTTTGGGAGCAATGCTGAAACATGTATCTTTTGCCCAGCCATCTTCTCTATCATGCTAGAGTGAGCCTTACAAACCACACCTGACCAGTTCACTTCTCTTCTAAGACATCCTCAACAGTTTCCTATATCCTATTCTAGATATGACTTACAAGGTTGTCAGTTCATGGCAACATCTCCAGCCACATCCTTACAGCAAGGTGACTCTAGCTAAGTTAAATTTCTGGTGATTTCTCTGAAGACTACCTTCTACCTATATGGCGTTGTCTGTGCTGTTTTTCCAGGAATGCCCTTCTTCATCCTCTCTTTTTTTTGGGGGGGGGGCGGTACAGGGGCAGGAATGGGTGAGTTGGTAAATACCTGCTTACTTTCTAAGACTCAGCTTAACCTCCACCAAGAAGCCTTTCCTATCTCCAGACTGTCAATCAGCAAAACTGGCTATTTCCTTTTATACCTCTCCCCCCAAAATTCTGTTTCTGGAACTATGAGGCTAGATGATATATATATATATATACATGACTTTCATCCCACAATAAACTGGTAATATAATTATTTGTTCCAGCCAAGTTCAAATGTACTTGGCATCTAAATCAAAGGTTTTCCTACTGCTCCCATGGAATCTTTTTCAGACTAGACAGTGTCCACTTTCAATAAGTACACCTAAATCCTTCTCCCTTCACTTCCCTTCTTGAATCCACCCCATCTGCCCTCACCCAAGTTCCCAGTTTCATCAAACTACCCCCTCACTCTCTGTGTTTCAGAGCAGCAAGACCTCTGGCTTCAGGCATCTGAGGGGGGCAATGGTTGAGCCTCACCTTTATAAGATCAACTCTCTTTTGAATTATTGAACAAGTTATTTAACATTCCTGTGTCTTAGCTTCCTTAACTATATAGTGTAAAAGTATATACTTCCTAGAGTAACTGTGAGGATAATCGACGTACCATACACAAAGCATTCAGAGGAGTTCTGGCAAATAGTGCTCAATAAAAGCTCTTATTTATTTTGATAATATTATTAATTATTAATCAGATTTAAAATAGTACAAGTATTCATCACTTCTTAAATGGTAAATTCCATGGATTCTTATGCTAAAAGATACTCCCCCTCCACCAAAATTAAGGATGGAGAAGAATGGAAAGGCAGAAAGAGGATGACACTATCTTGGGCCACACGTCTCTTTGTTAATAGAGGTGCCCTATTCCTCCTCCCTTCAAACAACTTAAGAGACTGTGAGCATTGGACAGGAAGGGTTATATCTTGCTCCTAGTTATATCTCTAGCATCTAGCATGACACTGGGTCCAAAATAGGGACTCAGTAAATGATTGTTTTACTTTTCAGTGACACCTGGACAACAGCCTCTCTACCTAAAATTGGCACTAGTAAATAAATTCCATTCCAGGGCTGAAGGCCCTGGTCATGCATTGATTACGTGTCATGTTGCAGGCTCTTCCATTTCTGGCTAGTGTTTTATTCCTACTCCAGTTTTCACAGAAGCACTGAGGTTGTTTAAACAAACTGTTAAAAACTTTTTCATGGCCATCTTCACTTTTGTTTTTGGTACCTAAGAGAGTATTTATACACAGTAGATGCTCAAAATAGATATTTATTGAATGGGCCCATAGCAAATACTATCAGATCCACAAGAGTTGTAAATTACGAAGTCAAGAGAACGGAGCTGGGACTTCCAGAAAGAAACAGGTTTTTTTCAAAGTGATTATGCACACCCCCAAACAAGTGGAAGGGTTGGGAACCAGCTGGGGGATGGAACTCCAGAGCAAACAGATATATTCCCTGCCATAAGCAGATGCCAGGGGCAATTTCTGACTCTAATTCTTTTCTATTTTATATTAATTTATCTCTGTATATTTACCTTTTCTTTCTTTTAAAAAAAACTTTAAATGTACACACAGGACTTCATAACAGCAAAGATTAAAATTTATCTTCTCTATACTTGGGAAAATAATGAAATAACTGCAGAGTACCCCATCCATAAAATATCTTTATGAGCAAATGCAAACTAACATTTATTATAGAACCAGGTATGTTAAGAGAAGAAGCAGAAAAGCTTTTAAATCAAATCTTTCTTTCTTGCCTCTGATTCATCTCCTAGCAGAGCAGTGTGATCTAGTATCAATAAGGAGACAAAGCAGTGTGAAGACTCATTCAGAAGCTACTGGGAGGCTGACATCATTTCAGGGACCAGTCTGTTGATAGAGAAGAATATAATACTGAGAATGTGTAACAACCCAAAGCAGGTAAAGACAGATGGATTTATTTGCATTTGGTTGGGGGAATTTAGCTTCACTACCTGAACTAGCCACAAAAGTCCACACCAGGCTCTGCCTCTTATTTTTTTATTCTCCTTTCCCAGCTTTCTGTTATCTTTGGGTTAGGAGGTAGGAAGGAGGATTCTGGAATGGGAGGGTGGTGCGAATAGACTTGGTTCAGAAAACGACAGTGAGTCATCATAAGTTTGTTAGAAAGAAGGGACAAACACATGGCAGTGCCTTGGAAGTATTCTTGGAGCAGCAGTGTATACAAAAGATTGAAGGAAAGAAATATTGAAAGAGATGGATTTGAAAGACATCGAGAAAGAGAAATTGGCAGGACTGGCTGACTGAATGATTTGGGTCAGAGAAGGAAGAGTTATGGGTTTGTACACTTCAATGAATAGCAGCAATGACAAAGGTATAGATCATATTTATAAAGCTCGTATCTCATATCTCAGGGCTTATTGCAGGTCACTTCTGTTTTGTAAGAAGTTACTGGAACAGCAAGAAGTTAACCTGAAAGGCAGAGCATTAGATACATTTCCTTCAAGGGGAAAGTGGAGAGCTAGGAAATAAGAAAATTTAACTTATATACTGAGAGAAAATAACTTTTTTTTTTAATTAAAAGAATCAAGGAATTGGCAATAGTGTTCATATTTCAATATGGTTTTTTAAAAGCCTGCTTAATTCAAAGAAGCAACAACATATATCCATTTAAAGCCATCATACAGATTTGTTTATTTTAAACTGGATGTTTTAGTGTCAAGTAGAAATGTTTTTTCCTTTGGGGACCTTATCTTGAAGATCATGTTAAATTTCTAAAAATTAAAATTTGTGTATAACCTTCATATTTTTATAGAGAGCTTAAGGCTTCTAAGAACATTACTTTTAAACAAGGATATGATTACAGATCTATTCAACTTTTACAGTCCCATTCCATGATCAACATTCTGCTGGTGTTCCTCATCTCTACTAGATGAGGAACCCTAGGTTTTTAGGGTTTGGGGGTAATGAAGTCTTGATTTTAGCAACCTTACCTGTTAAATTTTCTGTTGTCCTGCTTCTCTGAAATCCTAGTCTTTCACTATATGTACAAATGTTCCATAGAGTTAATTAACTCTTTCCTGCCCACCGATGAGCCTTCTGTGCATTAATTAGCTTGAATTTTTCTAATAACTAGAATAATCTAATGAGCAAAGTGCAGCATAGATTGATGCTTTGCTAGGATAACCAATTAATATTTTGGTGTAAAAATAACTACTCATCTAGTCAGATTAGCAAATCAACAATGTGAAAATGACTTGCATTAATTCCTTCTATCTACTCACTTTTATGTTTAACACATCACCCCATGGATATCATTAAGCCACCCATAAAAGATGGAGCATCTTCTACTTTCATCTATTTGTACATAAACTACATCTCTCTGGCCATACCTTTAGCAATTTATAGGTCTTTGTTGAATCACAAAATCGGTTAATGATTCTGGGAGACTCTTGCCAAAAGATGTTTAATACAGCCATTCTTCTTAACCAAGCTGACAAAGTCAATCCTTAGAACAGTGTGAGGTTGCAAGTGTATATGCCTGTGATGGCATATTTTTCTTCCCATTTAAAATTCTCCAACCAGTACCATTGTCCTCCTTGACATTAGAACTAAGGGAAAAGTCCTTGAAAAAGATGCTCCCATTATTTCTGGTCTCCTGATTTTGATAGCCTTGTGGTTATATAATCTTTCTAATATTCTGAGATGCATAATGCATCAAGCTCTTTGACTGCCAAAGGAGCATTGGAGACAGATGGGATGTGTAATGAGAGAAAGGCAGTTGAGACAGATCTTGCCTAAAGCTGGCTGGTTGGGATAGTGAACTTACATCAGCATTTTTTTAGCTCTGCAAAGAATGCCATTAACTACAAATTGGGGGATCTGAAAAAGAATTCTTAAGCATGGTAGATCCAGCAGGCAAGGCTCAACAGAGCTAAGCCTGTGTTAAGTAGTTTAGAGGAAAGGCAAAGTCCTGTTGAATTACCTGCCTCTCACATTCTTGATGCCATCCCCAAATTATTAAAATAAATACTCAGATCATTTGGTTGTATCACTTTCATAACAAACCTTGTTCCAGTCTGGAGCCTGAGAAAGCAGTTTGAATACAGCAGGCGTCCTGGCTACCTGAACCAAAAGATGTGCTGTGAAAATTAAAGAAGAGAGGAAAAGAGAAAGAGGGATAGAGAGAAAAAAGAGAGAACAGATGTGAATGGGGAGAGGGGAATGATGAACACAAAGAAAGGAAGTGAGGAGGGACATGGAAGAACGGATTAAGGGAGAGCTGAGAAGGAAACTGGCAGGGGGGAATTTAACAAATGAAATTGGGAGGGAAAAGAGAAGAAGATTAAGGGTGGAATGTATGGGAGAAAGAAGAGAGAAGAAAGGAAGGCAGAGAGATAGCAAGAAGAATGGAGGAAGGTAAAGTAATTTAAAGAAAAAAGAAGGAAGGAGGGAAGAAGAATCAGGTGAGGAGAAGGGGAAAAAAGAGGCAGAAAATGAAGAGAAAGAAGAAGGAAAGGATCAATCCATGTAAGGTGTCACGTCTAGTGTTCCAGTCTCCCTGAAAGCTAACTAGAAGACTTGGGGTAGAGAGACTTATCCCAAGTCCCTCTGAACTATACCTTCAGAATGATCAAAGAGAGACTCTGGAACCCCAGCTGATGCTGATAAATGGGGGGGGGGGTAAAATGCCTGTATAATAATTAGAAAGTGAGCAAAGAAAAAAGTATCTTCAGTCCTTGTTTCCCCCTTGAGCTTGCACCCATGTTTCCAGGAAGGATATTTCCACCATCCAGGTTCTCCTACAGAATGGCCGTGGCTGATGATAGATGCCAGTGTGAGTTACCCCTCAGGGACCAGGCTTTAAATGCTCTGACTGCTTCCTAGGTGATATGTGAGGAATGCAGGAGTCAGTTTGGGTCTGCAGAAGGCTTTCATAGAGAAAGGAAGAGATACACTCACCACAGTAGTACTACCTTGTGACCAAGGATTAGTCTACTTACTATATTGTTTCCCCCACATTCTGTCATGCAAGGCATGAGCCTTCCCCTGGTAAGTTTCCCCCAAAGTGGTAACAACCAAGTTACTTCCAATGGGCATATTTTATGGTAAGAACTGATCGAAAAAAATGTGGGGTCCTTACTGGATTAACTTTTAACTTACTGCAGAAGCCTCCTTTCCTCATTTCCCAGGTGAGTGTAATGGGCCATGTCTGTGCCCTACTCAAATTCCCTTTAGTGGAAAATGTACCATCCCCCTGCTTCCTGTATGTATTGGATCTCAGTGGCCCCCTTCTCTAAATCTCCAATACAAGAACTGTTCTTGGCCAAAAGGAGCCACCTCACTTGGAGACAGTCCACTTCTCCCCAAATAGAGTTGTTCCCTGAGTAATTGAGTTGGAGGTACAAAAGCCTGGGTCCCTTGCCTCATGTTGGGCCAACTCTGTAACATGATTCACATTCCGGAGCTCCTTGGGAGATCCAGCTGAGCTAGACTTATCCTGAAATCATATTTTTGCCCACATTTTTCTTTCATTCCTCTTAAGCATCCCTCAATAAACTACTTGCACAAGATTCTCCATTTGAGGCTCTGCTTCTCAGGAATCTGAACTTAAACAGAGAGATTACCACCAACAAAATTGTACCCCTAAGGGTAGGGGATTCTGGAAATACTCAACATCATCAAGTTAACAATGTCTACCTGTCAAACCATTCCCATGTCTATGAAGTAATATTTTACGAATTGCGGCTGCCTCAAAATGATCTGAACCAAAATACTTCCAAAATACTTGGGTTGGGGGCTTCATGCAGACCCCTGTGAGAGCTAACATATCTAGAAGCTCATCTGAATACTGTTAGAAGAAAGGTATTGTCAAAGAATACTTCCATAAAGTTTTCTTCTACTCAATTCCTTATTTGCTTGGTTTAGAAAATGCTGCACTGATGTTGCAATAATATGAATGCATAACCTCTGGGTTGAGTAGGAAAGCAAAGTACCCCAAATTACTTAATATAACCCTTGTGGTGATAACTAAACACTTTCTTCAGCATTTTACCATTTATTGACTGCATTTTATTTCTGCTTCAATAAGAAGCTGTCAAGTACTCTGAGAATTTCACAAATTCACTTTACCCTACTGACTACACTTTGCCATAAATTAATTACTGCAAGTGCATAATATTTATTTCTGCCTAAGGCGGTCTGCACTGGTATGTCTTATTAACATTCATTGAGGAATATAAAAATAAAGAGTATAGTTGGCATGAAAAAAGCATTTATGCCTTCACATCTCCAGTGATGAGGCTTAAAAATAATTTTCTACTTTATTTCTTCATGGAGTTTGTGCCATGGGCAGCCCCCTCCTATCTTTAAGTCGTTTGTGTAAGAAAAATGCAACTCAGGGGTAATTCAAGCTCTGTCACCCACAAAGTAAAACATTGCTGATGTTTGATCAATTTGAAACCAGTTTCCAGTTATTTCTATAAATCAGCACTCTAGACTGTGATGCCACAGATGGTAAGAGACCTGTCTATTTTTTGGTACCTGGTTCATTTACGTCCTGAACAAAACACCCATAGTGACTTGCAAATAAATAGGTATTATTAAATGCTTGTTGAATGGTTGAATGAACTTGAAGCCAAAAGATACAGAGAAAAAAAAAAAAATCAATGGTATGTGGGCAACAGATGTGGCTACCAGCACTATGATATGGTCAAAAAGCTTTAGGCACTTACCTGGCATTTGCTTATCTTCTCTGAAGTACTAAGGATCTGAAATGTCCCTTCCAAATCTAAAGTACTGTAACTAAGTGTTTGACCATTGATAAAGTGTTTGGGGAAATTCAATGGTGGGATCAGGTATCTCTCAGGTAATTCTATTTCAAACTCTCCTATAAACCATGTTCCCATGAAAACTAACTTGAATAAGCCAGATAAAACTTCCCGTACAAAATAATTTAAAGCATCTTGCTGCACTTTGCTCGTCAAAGTGTGATTCATGAGAAGCATCGATGGGATCACCTGGGAGCTTGTTAGACATTCAGAATCTTAGATCCAGCCCCAGACTCACTGATTCTCCAAACCTCTGTATTCCTGGGTATCTATGTTAAAGATTGGGAGGGACTCCTGTAGCAGGGATGTGAGCAAGCTGAGCATGGGGCTAGGTTCCCGTTACCACTTTTGGGTGCTTTCATTCCTAACAGCCAGCACCTGTGTGTCTCTTTGTTGCAGCCCTGCCCTCAGACTGCCAGAACTTGCTTTCCCTTTGCACACAGTAACAGACAATATCTAAGAATGCATGTTCCCCAAGGGTCAGTCAGTCCTTAACCAATGCCTGATAAATGACAGTACAAATAATTCTGATCCCTAGCTCCTGAATGGACAACTTTGTTTTCAGAGATGATCTGTGGGATGAGCCAAAGTAAAACACCATGGGACTTTTCTTGATATCACATCCTTCTTTGGTCTTCTTCCCTTACTGGTCCTATTTCTTATTCCCCTTCTATCCCTTTTTCCCTGGCATAATTTCAAATGATCACTTTCTCAAAAATTCTCAATTAAGAATGTGTTTCTGGGGATCACAACCTGAAACACATATCTATCAATACTGTGCTGGGAGATTTTTAAGAACTAGTTGTCTGGGAGAAAAAAAAAAAAATCTCTGATTTTTAGTTTTTGTCAGTTGCCATGGTGTAAATACTCCCACCATTACAGATTTCAAGCTATAAATGTAAGGTCATAGAATTAAGAAGAAATGCTCACAATCTGCTCTCACAAGGCAGGATGAACTGGTTTTAGCATAGCACTGCATATATTCATAGCCCACCTCATTTAAAACCAATAATTCTTTCCCAGGCTTTCTTGAAAAGTAACTATAACAAAGTTATAGAGCACAAAGCTAATCTTTCTAAAATCCATCTATCTGTCTAAAGAATCACATAGCACAAGGGATTCTCCAGTTCACCCACTCAACAAACATTTACTGAGCAATCATTATGTGCCCATCACTGTTGTAGGGGCAGAAATAAAATCAAATAAGGCATACATGATTTCAATCTATTAGAATCTCACATTCTGAGAAACAAACAAACAAATAGTTTCAAACTGTGAAAAACACTATGCATGAAATATAAAAGGAGTGAAGGTAGAGCAAGTACTGAGTGAATTTGAGGAAACTCCCTTGAGACAGATTCACCAATAAAGGTCCTGAATTCGGAAGAGCTGCCAGTCAAGACCTAAAGCAGAAGGAACACCCGCTTTGAAGGAATGGGAGGAAACGCATCCCAGCCAGAGTTAATAACATGGGCAAATATCTGGAGACGGGAAAGAGACTGGGATGTTTGAGTAACTGACAATAAAAAAAGAAAAAAAAGGTTATTATAGGAGCAGACTGTCAGGGAGAAGGGATTAAACGAGATTAGGTGATTAATGTCATATCAAGATGAGTGTTATGGGTCATGGTTAGAAGTGTGGTTTTTATTCAAAATGCAAAGGACAGCCCTTAGAGAGTAAGAGAGGTAAGGGAGTGACTGATCTAAACTATGAAGGCGATTCTGAATGTGTGCAAAGTAGATTGACAAAGGTGGAAGTTTGAGGGACCAGATAGGAGGCAAGACATGGCCCAGGAAAATGATGATAATGCCTTTCATGTGGCAGTGGCAACATAGATTTGGAGGTGTGAATGAGCTTAGGATACTTCTTGGAGATGGAGTTGAGAAGATTTGCTAATGGACTGGATGTGGCCATTGAAGAAAAGAAAATGAGTTAAAAGTGTGACTCCAGATTGATGGCTTAAACAACTAGGGACATGCACAATTTCCTGTTTTTGTTTTTGTTTTTATTTGTTTTTTTTTGTTTTCCTAAAATAAGGATCAGTTCATTCAGCTGTCTTGGTCATACCTCCTTTTTTGCCTCACTTGTACTTCCCAGAACTTTTCAACTAAAGATGGCAACATGTCTCTTTAAAATTTTTATTACTTCATATTACTTTATTACTTCATATTACTTCTCATGGTTTTGCCCAATTTTCTCCACTCACAAATCTATTAAATCAAAAAAGTCCTATAAACAGAACTGAGCATCATTGACAAGTAAATACCCAGAGAAAGAGAGATTAAATATAAATACCTCTATATCACTATTCTTGTCCCTGTCTTACTTAAAGGAGCATGAATTTGTCCAGTAAAGGTATGTCATGCGTCTCAGACTTTAATGCATCAGCATCACCTAGAAAGTACTTAAACACAGGTTGCTGGGGCCTACCTCCAACATTTCTCATTTAGTAAATCTAGGAAGTGCTCACGAATTTGTATTTCTAGCAAGTTCTCAGACGATGGTGATGATGGTGATGTTCTGCCATCCCCACTTCGAGAAAAATATAGATACACTATCAAAATTAAATTCAGAAGTACCCAAAATATACAAACAGGGAGATGACACTATTCATTTATTATTTTTAAGATGGTTTAACTCCCAATGTCATTTCTTCCTCTAGGTCCTAGGTAATGAATTTCTCAATCAGACTATTAGCTTGTGTGCCCACATGCCACTGTGTATAAAGTGAGAACCACTAGCCTTCAGAGAACCAGAACATTCTGGGCACAGTGGTAACTTCTCATTACAAGAGACGAAAACAGATGGGTTAATCAGGAAACCCCTTCAACTCCACGGAGGCTCATCATTCCCATTTCAGGAGTTCAGACAAGCAGCTAATCTGCTGGAAACATGGAAAATGAACTGGCTGTAACAATCTATTCATGCCAGAGGGGACCTTACATTAAAAAGAGGTTGCTCATGTATTATCATTAAAGACATCTAGGTTGTTCATACAAGTATTTATATTTTAATGTTGTGTTTAGTGAGCCTGCTAGCCTTTCCCTTCTAGGTAGGGAAGAACCACAATACAATTATCATATGACAGTATACTACATTATCGTTTGTGAGCCCTTTAATGGGTAATACGTATTTTTTAACCTTAGAATAATCTGATATGATAGGAATTATGCTCTCCATTTTGCAGATATAGAAAGTAAAGCTCACAGAGATGAAAGACTTTCATAAGTTCACCTAACAAGGTGGTAGCTTAACTGAGATTTAAATTCAGGTCTTTTAACTCTGTGCAATGATCTGACTCCATGGGAAATTGCAGTCTTCGTGATTCCACAGCTCCATGAGTTGATGGATTGACTTCCAACTCATGACTCCATGAGTTGATAAAGAAAATCCCCAATCTGATGGTTAATGTCCATACAGCCATGAGACTGATCTCATCCCATGAAACACTTTACTGAAGTCTGTACTATGAGGGGCCAGTGGGTCTGAGTTTCTGGTCACCAATCTTCCAGGTACATTTGTTCTGACCATCTAAAGCCACTGAGAGTTCTAGCCCATTTGCTCTGACTACAGGGTGTTGATCTCTTTTAAACGAAAAGTCAAACCCTGTATAAAGGCCACAACAAAAGTATTATGTTGAAGCCTATGAAATTTCCAAATTTTGACCATTTTTAACTGCTATTTGATATCATGCAGCCATAAGTAGCAGCAATTGTATCAGTACTTTCCATTAAGAAATATGTTCTGGAAAGGAACATGGCCTTAGAGTCAAAAGGTTGGGGTTCAAGTCTGCATATGGCATTTAATGTCTGTGAGCCTCAGTCTCTGACCTGATGAGACAGGAATGATTACAATAATACCTGCTTCTTATCTTTGAGAGGATGGTAAGAGATTATTCTATTCAGCTATGATTTATCGAATAGCTATCTTATTCCAGGTGCTCCACTAAGTGCTGAAAATACAAAAATAAACAAGAAATAGTCTATGCCTCCAGGGAGCAAAGTTTAGTGAAAGAAGCAAATAAGTAAGTCAGCTATTGCAAAATCGCTCAGGAAGTCATAACAAAAGCACAATGAAAACACAGAGAAGATGGTAGATAGCTCTGTGATCAGTGTAGGGATTAGATGATTCAGGTGCCAAACAAACAGACTATCTAAATTAGCAGTATCTAGAAATGCCTGGGGAGCTTTAAAAAATACTGATGCCTTAGTGCCCCTATCCCTTGTGTGGAAAGGTGGAAAGAGGTGGGTTGCACCACCTTAGGACATTGTTATTTAAAATAAGTAGAAGGCAAAGGGACAAGAAATTGTGGCTTTTGTTTCTATTGAAAGTATTTACAGATGAAAGCATTGATAACTTAAGTTTAGGGTAGAAAAGGAAATAAACTTTTAACATGGGCATACTGTGTCATCCCCCTATTCATGATCAACAATGATCATTTCTCAACTAAAGCTATTAAATTAGCGAGCACTTTTTATTGTTTTGGGTTTATTTGGGGGAGAAAAGAAAGATACCAACCATATCTCCCTGGCAGGTATTGCCAAGATTTGGTCTGTTGGTATGATGCATCATCACTAGTAATTACAGCTGGATATGATGCAGCTCTGTTGGAAAATCTCTTGAGATGAGGTCACAGTGTACAATGCTCTGAGGTGGGAATACTGCCTTTGCAAATATTCATAGGAAAGTATGTAGACATCCAGAGGCCACCAAGCTTTCCTTCGTGGCCACCACCTAGACCCAGGACATCCCTGAATGCTCCCTCAGATTGTCATGCAATGACTGACAGTCACAGATCAGATCAGAATCTATCAGAAGGGATCCAGAAGGACCCAGTCCAGATCTAGATGAACCAGAATCTAAAAGAATGGGTTCTCTGCCTCTTTTATTTCTCTTGCTTCTAGCAGAAATCCCATTAGCCAGAAATAGTGGATGTTTCTTTACTATAAATTCATTCACCCTTAACCTGGGGGAAAACATTGATTTTCCTTTGGAGACATAGATCTCCCTCATAACCAGTCTTATAATTTGGGTGGAACTGACTCCTGGTCCAGCTACAGGGATAGATAGACCCATGGTCCTAAGCAAGCTAGTTATCAAATTTCATTCCCTTTGGCCATATAGTCATCTGAGAATGTCAAAAGATGGCTCTTTTACACTCAGTGCTTGCTTTTTTTTTTTTTTTTTTTTTTTTTTTGCTGGATTGACTGGCAAGGAGATGCGATTACCCTATTGGGATAATGAGTCAGCTATAAATATGGGACTCCTTGGTGCCTGAGAGAAAAGCAAGAATGAAAGATGAAGACAGGGAGATTATTTATGATGACATATTTTCCTCTCAAGATCCAACTGTACTTCAAGCCAGTTATCCCCAGACCTTGTAGCTAGAGCCAAAATTCTACTATTTCACCCTAGCTTGTTTGTTTGTTTTCACTCTAGATTGTTTGATATTGATTTCAAATATCTGTTATTGGCAGAGTTCTGACTGGAACATGCAATACTCTATATTAAAGGATCAGTCCATTTAGCAGATCCGAGAAGAAAAGCATTGTCTAGGACTGGTACCATATAGAGCAGTGATCAGCAAACTTTTTCTGTGAAGGGTTAGATAGTAAATATTTTTGGCTTTGTGGGCTATACAGTCCCTATGGCAACTACTTAACTATGCCTTTGTAGTATAAAAGCAGACACAGATGATATGTAAATGAATGGCTGTGGATGCATTCAATAAAATCTTATTTACAAAACTAGTGGCGAGCCAAATCTGCTGATTCTTGACATAGAGGGTTTAACCTAAAGAAGAACAGCTACAGCACAAGTGTCAGATTGGGTAGACCATGCAGAACAGAAAAAATCTGTGCTACAGGTCCATCCCTACTTCCTCCCATACCATAGTGGGCATCACAGATAAATCATGGGAGTGCGCTGGGGCCTGGAAATGTGCTGGGAAGCTGTATTTCATGGCAGTGCTGTCATTGTACCCTCTACACCTCATCCTTCTTGAGTTATTTCTTCTTTTACTTATGGAATTTCCAGCTCTAAGTGTCATACAGAAGCACAATTCAAGGAGCAATTACTCATGGAGGAAGAGAGAATAGGAAGAACTGAAATTCTAAAATAAAAAAAAGTCTTGAGGTAAAGGAGAGGTCTAGGCAATGCTGGAGGCTGAGGGGCTGATAATTCTTTCTCTCTGCCTCTGTCTTCCTCCCCACTTCTACCTCTACCTCTATCTCTTTCTCTACTGCTCTATATAGCTCTATTTCTTTTTCTTTAAAACATTCATAGCTAGAAGCAGGAGGGTGGGTTATATAAATGGAGATGGACATTTCAACACTTCTAATATTTTTCATATTACCTTATAGATGGAAATTTAAATTTACTTTGGGAATAAAACTCTACTTTTATTTTAGGGAAATCATTCTGACATGGCTTTTAGCTATGCAAAGGTAAAGCAATGAGTTTTAGAATGAAGAAATAGAATGCAAAGACAATCTAAGCTTCTCTGAAATAGAGTGTAAAAATTTTGATTTCATTCTAACTTTTTACAGATTATGCTTTCTCTAAGGACACATTCATTTCCTAATTCACGCTCTGTTCCTAAAATGAGTGTCTATTCTTAGAAGATAACGTGTATTCCTATTTATGCAAAAATCATAAAAAGAGAAGAATGATATAGAGAGATTTTGTCAGCAAATTAGCCAGAGGGACTCTAAAAGGAACTGGATTGATAATGCCAAAACCTACCTCAACGGCTGTACTATTGCCCTGGTGTCTTATGTTTTCTGCCTGGTAGTGGTAAACACAAAGGGGTTCCTGGAACAGAGTCAACCAAAGCTTTGCTAATTTATTTTCCTGACAAAAAAAAAAAAAAAAGGACATCCCAAGTAGCAGTCATCCTAGGATAGAGCAGATGTGAGGCTAGACAGGGAGAACCTCAGAATTTAATCTGGGACTTTAGATGGGTAAGGGCAGCTGCTGATTTAGAGAGATGAGCTGGGTTCTGCAATGATGATGATGATTATGATGATTATGATGATAATGATGATTTTGAGAGACAGAGTAGGGGTGGGAAGAGGCAGAGAGAGAAGTGTTGAGAGAGTCTTAAGTAGGCTCCAAGCTCAGTGTGGAGCCTGATGTGGGGCTTCATTTCATGACCTTGAGATCATGACCTAAGCCAAAATCAAGAGTCAGACATTTAACCAACTAAGCCACCCAGGTGTCCTGGTTCTCTAATTACAATGACAGGCTGGGAGCTAGCAAGAGGGACCTAGTATTAGTTTCCTAGAGATGCTATAACAAAGTACCATAAACTAGGTGGCTTATAAAAAGAGAAATTTATTGTCTCATAATTCCCAAGGCCAGAAGGCCAAAATCAAGCTGTCATCAAGGACCTGCTTCCTCCAGAAGTCTGTGGCAGAGAATCCTTCCTTGCCTCTCCCTAGCTTCTGGCGGTGGCCATCAGTCCTCGGTGTTCCTTGGCTTGCAGCTACATCACCTTAATTTCTGCCTCTGTCTTCACATAGCATTCTCTTCTCGGGGTGTTCTCTTTTATAAGGACACCAGTCATGGTGTACTAAAGAGCCTGTGTCACTCTGTATCACCTCCTCTGAACTGACCACATCGATAAGACCCTATTTCCTAGTAAGGTCACATTCTGAGGTAGTGGGGGTAACATTAAGACTTTGACATATCTTTTTGGGAACATAACTTAGTTCATGACATATCACACTTCCCCATATATCCAGAGGGGACTTTGGCCTGTGAACTCTGAGATTGCCTACATCGGATATCTATGTTCAGTCTTTGTGCTACACTTGTCCCCCACTATTTCAAAGGTTTCATCCACCTATATTAGCTGTCTCTATGGTGAGTTAAAGAAAAGGCTGTGCCCAGACCCAGGCCTAGTTACAGAAAGAATCCCAAGCCTGAATAGACCCACCTGAGACAGTAAGAGGCAACCAGCAGCAGAGGAGGGCAGAGATCTAGGACCAAACATTGGTGGGTATAACCAATGGGATAAATGGATGGAATACTTAAGTGTTCTCTGTGGCTGTGCAGAGACTCCTAAAGAAATCAAGTGTCCTAAAGACAGAGATTTCTGTAAACATAATGGGGATTCACTTCTTAATTCTGGTATTAGAAAAAGAAAGGAGTTTAACTTCATTTTCTAATAGAGGTTGGTGGGGTCTGTGAGGCGCTTGGGATATACTAACATTTGTCTTTACCGAACTTTGAGAGAGCAAGCAAACCAATAATCAAGTTTGGAGAACTGGGAATTCACAATCTTTCTCCTTCTTCTTCTTTGATGGACAGCATGTTTCCAAGCAGCACAAGAGTCAGTGGGAATAAAGGCCTCAAGAATCTGCAGTGTAGAAAACTAGCCTAATGCTTCTGGGAAGAAACCAAAAGGATGATGGTCATTCTCTAGGAAGGTAATGTGAGCCAAAGGTTAAGTGTTTTCTACCCAACTACTCAACAAACACAGAAGGGAGACAAAATTCAATGGCAGATAATGGCATTTTCTAAGTGCCTTAATTACTTGCATTTTTGGTTATTAGTTAATGAGCTGGAAACATGAGATAAGACAATATTAACTCATGAGTGTCTGAATAATTTGATTAATATGACTAGGCAAGATGTTGCCTGGCACCCTGTTGTGATAAATAAAAACAAAATCTCTTTGGTTAAAACTCCCAAGGAAAATTACATACATAGTCTCCCATACCTCCAGTTGCAGTAAAGTAACTCAAAATGTCTGATTTTTAATTTTGATCTTCCCTGTCCTGGCTGTAATCTATAAAATAGGAGGATGCAAAGATAGACAAATGAAATAGGCATATATTGCTATCTTTGATTAGCCAGGAGTTTCCTCACTCCTCCAGATATGCACAGAGCCCATTGGAAAGCATGGATTTAAAGAGTACATTAGAGTTTTGAGGGGTTTTTTGTTGTTGTTGTTTTGTTTTTTTAAGATTAAGTTAATTCAATATATGAAGTGACCAGACTCTGGCTTAAATGTCTGTCAGAAGAGGAGGGAGATCCAGTCCCTACCCTCAGAAAGGTCACAGTCTGCTAGAGCATATGATTTATTTACAACTAATATGATGTTTTTATACAATATGTTTTATATGATGATGTTTACACAATAATAAAAGTGTATAAATCACAGAGAAAGCATTGGTCAGAGAGATGAACCAGGGGGGACAGATAGGCAAGGGTTGGAGAGATAGTTATATTCCAGCCAGTCTGGAATTCGGATGAGTTAGCTAAATGGACAAAGCAGAGCTGAAGAAGGCTTCAACTGCAAAGGTCTGAGTAGATGAATGCAAAGACAGTAAAGCAGGGTTGCACAAAGAAAAGTAACGTTGGGTTTTTTATGCATCTGGAATGTAGTATGCAGTACGGTCTAGAATGATTGGCAAGCAGTCAATGGGGCAAATGAAAAGTTTTAAGCAGGGAAATAATCATTTTTAAAATTTTTTGCTGAGTAGACTGTTGTCTGTGGCTTGGTACTTATAGAATAGCAGGAAACATTTATAAGGATGAGGTCATAGATCAAGTCCATGCAGGTCAACAGCAAACTCAAGTCTGCGACCACAGACATATTCCTGCCTCTCCCCAGGCATTCCTGATTAAGGCAACCCCTTACATTAGGCATTTTATTGTTGGCAGGCATGTTAGGAGCAGCAGCTGGGTATCTGTAGGGACTTGTAAATGTAGGGACCACCAAGATGACCCAGGGAACTTGGAGCCAGCTTTTCATTATTATCAAAAGCCAAATTCTGTATACTGAGGTTAGAAATGCTATGGGCAAGAGACAGGAGGTGTTATCATCTGTCCTTTCTGGCCTGTACCTGTTGCTTCTTTGACATTATTCCTAGTTCCATTCAAACATATTGGAAAGGGGGAAAGAGAGTTTTGGACCTAAGATGTGCATTTCTATACATCAGAACTCTCTTTCTGAACCTAGGGAATGGGACTCTTTCCACTAATCCTCAGTATCCTTTTGATCTGTTCAGGCTGCTACCATAAACTATTAGCACTGGCATAGGAAATGAAGCCTAGTTGCCATCTCTGTTTTAGAACAATTCTGCAGAATGGTTTGTTAACATTGGCTTTATGAGGACATAATCCTAGTGCCATGTTGTTTAAGGTGGTGGCATCTATGTTTCACAATGGGCTTTCAGATGGCAAGGCTGAAAGCCAGACCGGGCAGCCTCAAAGCAAAAGTTAAAAGGTAAGGGTAGGAATAATCGAAGAATAGATGTCCAAAAATCAGAGCCCAGGGTCAAAGTCACATGCTATCTCTCCCGCTTGGAATATTCTTCCATCTTCTCTTCCTTTGGTATATCCTGAGTTATCCTTTAGGTCTCAGCTTAGAAAATGTTCTTCCTGCTCCAACTCCCATGTGTGAATTCAGTTGCACCTTCTGTTACACTGACAGCATCCTTGACTTTCTCTATCATGGCAACTTTTACCATAGGCAAGTAATATGGGCCTTGTATACACACCCTCCAGGGATGTATCACATTAGTCAAGCTCAACCTTCTAATTAGCACAGCAGATGCCCCATTTCAATTCTACAAATTGAACTGACATCAGAAGACAGAGCACAATAGGATCTGGCTCTCCAACCTGAACTAGAAATATGGAGACTTTGAAAAAATGTCTTAAGCAGAAAATATCTCCTATTTTTCTCCGATAGCAAGGTCCCGTTTTTGTTTTGTTTTGTTTTGTTTTGGTTTGGTTTTGTTTTTGTTTTTGTTTTCCTCAGGACATGATAAATCCGAAGTCTGGGCTTAAAACCCCAATTTACAATCTCTGGCAACTCCTGATGTTTGCTGAACAAATACAATCAGTAAAATAAAATGCTATAAGAACCCAGCTTGTTATTACATAAACCTATAGGTACTGCATGTCCCTGGGTCTAAAAAGAACAATCTAATCTGGAAGAAAAATCACAACTGTTAGAGTCGGAAAGATCTGGTTTGTTTGTTTGTTTTTCCTTAATTGGGAAGGAAGGCTTATATTTAATTTTTGTATAACCTTGGTCAACTTACTTAGCCTTTCTGAGTTTCTGATTCATTCATTTATAAAACACTTCACTTGTTGTGAAGATAAGATATGACATTTGTCTAAGCTGGTACCATGTTTGACCCATAAGGGACAGCGAAATAAATAAAACTATTGGTACTCATTTAATAATTATTACTTGGATAAAGACTTACATACATATGTCATCTCTTTCAACCCTTATAAAGTAAGCTCTTTTATTATCTCTAATTGGTAGATGATAAAATTAAGGCTCAAAGAAATTCCCTGATTTCCCCAAGGACATCCAAAAAGTAGGAGGTAGACCAAGCTCTAAACCCAGATTGGTCTGATTCTGTAGCCTATGTCCACCACTATGTAATACAATGGCAAGTAGAGCTGGGACCTGGTCAGCTTATGGAGATGATAAAGATATACCCCTGAAATATAAATGATTTTTGACAATTTCTAGATAAAACCTATATTTCCCATCTTCTCCTGACATAGTAGGTAAAAGTTGCAGTGTAGAGCTTCTCACAAAGCTTTTTAAAGGGAACTTACTCCAGGAGGATAAACACTTTGCTCCTCTCCTTTCCTCCATTCTGCTGCCTAGAACATTAACATGATGGCTGGAGATACAACGGCCATCTCACAACAGTAAGGCAATCTTGAGCCCAGAAGTCACACTAAGGATGGAAGAGCAGAAAGGGAGAATACACTTGGGCCATTGATTAATGTGGAGCTACCTTCCCAGCCCTGGGCTGTCAACCGCAGCTCTTTTTTTATATGAGAGGGGAAAAAATGATCTTCCTTAGTTAAGCTGCTGCTATTTGAGTTTCTTTCATATGTAGCTGAATTTAATCTTAACTAATACAGGCTTCCACTGTATTTTTCATTTTTTTTTATTTCTCAGAGTCTGAGATAAAGTAGTATGGAGCCTCCAACTGTATTTTAAAATTTATAAAGCGTAACTGAATCAGGCAAGGTGCCCACAAGAATAGCTAGGGAATACCAGAATGGCAGAAGAATCCACTATTGCTTCTGGGTCAGGAAAATTGTAAGAAATGAAAGGAAAAGCAAATATTCATTATTCTACCTTGGAGTACTCCAAATACTCATCTTTTGCTCCCAAGGGAAAGGTTCTCCAAGACCGAAACTTCTGAAATAAAATCTCATATTTATCTCCTCAGAGATCATCCTAACAGTTGGACTAATCTTTCTGGATTCTACCAGAGCACAAGAAACAAAAGTAGCCCATTCATCTTCATGTTCTTGCAAGAATATGATTCAAGAAGGTCCTGGAGGACCAAAGGCAACAGTGACAGAAGCACTTCCAGCAACACCCACCATGTGGGGAGCATAGACTGAGTTTTTACTCTTTGCCAGGGAGAGTTTAACTCCTTTACTTCCTATGACATTAAATTCTCAGAATAACCCTATGCCCACTGATCTCTCCTACAAATCAGGATATTAACATGCAGAGAGATTCTGAATTAGATATTCACATGAAAGAATGACTTAAAAAAATAATGACAAAGCAATAATTTGAAACCCATCTAATATTCGAGTTGTGCAAACAATGGTGTGAGTGCTCTCTTTGAGAAAGAAGATACGGGATTGGAAATATGAATCCCTCTTTAATAAGGAGTTAACTTTAATTAAAAGAAGTCATGAAGTAAATCTCTAGAATGTTTAAGTGCTTTGTTTCTTCTGGTTGTAAATTCCTTCCCTGTGCAGATAGAAAAGCCACGGGATCCATCAATTGTAACCTGGAAAACACAAAGAGCTTCAGCTGACTGACAAACCAGCTAACTCAGAAAGCCCCACAAAGTTTTTAATCATAAATAAAAGAGTTCCTCAGTGCTATTTTGGCCCTTTAATACAAAGAGGTAAGAAATCTCTCTCAAGTAATTCTACTATAGCATGTGTATAAATGCATCTGAAATATAAACCTCCATGTTGTTTAGTATCAGAGTCTATAAAATACATTTTAGAAAATTGTGGCAGGTTGTAAAAAATAGTTTAGAATAGAATGATAGTTTATAAGTTAACTTTGTGTTAAGTAATTCAGATATAAATGAATTTATAATAAACACACATGTAAAAACATATTATTTCTTTACCACCTAGAAGTAAGCCCCCTTTTCCTTCAATATTATGAAAAGTTCCAAACATTTTTTTTAATATTTTATTTTTTTATTTAACAGAGCGAGAGAGAGATCACAAGTAGGCAGAGAGGCAGGCAGAGAGAGGGGGAAGCAGGCTCCCTGCTGAGCAGAGAGCCGATGTGGGGCTCGATCCCAGGACCCTGGAATCATGACCCGAGCTGAAGGCAGAGGTTTAACCCACTGAGCCACCCAGGCACTCCAAAAGTCCCAAACAGTTTTTGAGGTGGATTTTAAATATTGATGTCTCCCTGTTGCTGGTCCCAGTAAGCCTGGATCAAATTTGGAAAAAGTCACTTAAGAGTTTAAACCTACTTCTTTAAACCTACTTCTTCTACACAATGAAATATGATGGTCTGGAGCATTCATTTAACGCAGAGAGTAAATATATAAGGACTAATTTTTTTAGAGATTGGAAATGCCTTTCTAAGCTTTGAACTACATTAAATGTAGACTTTTAGAAACATATGATTCTAAAATCATATGATTTGATTTTGAAGGATGATTTGATTTTGAAGGATTCTTGATTTTGAAGGATCTCCACAAAATTCTGCACATATGCTGTTTCTTTGGTTTCCAAAATTGTTCTGTAAGAAAAATGGGATGGAGGTTAGTCCCATTTCACAGATGGAAAGTCATTGAGAGTGGGAGTAATCTTTATAGTAATGGTAGATAGTATTGCCACTTAAAAGAAGACACTGTGACTTTTTGTTCTGTACCTATTTGATAATGCTAAAAATCTTCTTTTCTTTAGAAAAGGAATACAATGTCTCAAAGACAACTTTTTTCCAGCAGGCTCATTGCTCTTTGAGGTACAGCAAGGGTTATATCACAATGTGTGAAATGCTGAGAGGCACACATGCCCCCAGATCTTTCATCAACAGCCAAACCCAATGCTGACACATCTCTCCATGGAATCCACTCTGTTGAGTTTACTTTGAATCTGCAATATGTGCCCAGAAAAATATAGATGGCAGTTGTTTGAGAGACAGCGTGAATTCATAAGAATCCTTTACAATATTATCAGGGATTAATTATGAGTTCACTTTAGTCTCTGAAAGATTAAATGTAGAAAAGACCCATTAGGGGAGTCCATGTTGATAAAGTAGAAGGGAGAGCTGGAAAATCCCCCAGTTGAATTGTTTAAGGGGAAGGTCATTTCAGATTATTAAATGAAAGACAACAACATAGCCAGGCAGTAAGTGTGGAGATAAAGCAGGCAACAGCTAAAAAGAACATATAATCAGACTTCATCTCCTTTCTTGTATTGCCTAGGATTTTGCGTTGATAGTAACAGGTAACATACATGAGCAATCGCCAAGCACCAAGCGTAATATATGGATTATCAAGTTTAATCTTCATCATAACTTTACGAAGTTAGGTATTATTATCTTTAATCTTACAGAGGCCCAGGAAGATTAAGAGACTTGTCACACAGGAAGCAAAAGAATGATTCAAAACCAGGCCTGTCTGACTCCAACAGTATGCAGGCTCTCAACCAATTAAAGCCTTCATTTATGGGTTACTGCTTCATAAGCATTCCATTTGGTTCTCATTACTCTTTTTTTAAAATTAAGATTATTTATTTATTTATTTGATAGAGATCACAAGTAGGCAGAGAGGCAGGCAAGAGAGAGAAGGGGAAACAGGCTCCCTGTTGAGCAGAAAGCCCAATGCAGGGCTCGATCCCAGGACCCTGGGATCATGACCGGAGCTGAAGGCAGAGGCTTTAACCCACTGATCCATCCAGGTGCCCCTGATTCTCATTACTCTTAAGATATGGTTATTACTAGAAAGAAAAAAAACAGAACTAAAATAATTTGAAGATTGGCTTCATTCAAAAGATCTAGTAAATCAATGAAATAACTCAGCACTAGCCTTGTGATTCCAATGTCTGTTTCTTTCTACCATGATGTTCACTCAATGCTTAACCAAAAGTAGTAAGTGCCTCTCTGTTCACTGTATTAGGTACTGGGCATATAAAGACTAAGACATGGTCCCTTCCTTTTAATTCAACATCTTAGGGGAGCAACTGACAAATATTTAGAAAAATAATTAGATTGTAACAAGAATATAGAAGTCTCTAGAGAAATCTGAAAAAACTTCAATTAATAAGATCACAAAAAGGGTGTGGCTGAGTCGGTTAAGCATTGATTTTGGCTCAGGTTATGATCTCGGGGTTGTGAGATTGAGCCCGGTGTCAGTCTCCATGCTCAGCAGGAAGTCTGCTTCTCTCCCTATCTCTCTCCCTCTCCCTCTGTCCCTCCCCCTACTTGATGCTCTCTCTCTAAAATAAATGAATAAATCTTTTTAAAAAATCCTAATTAAGGTAGGTCTTTATACTAGATAACATTTTAAAGTGTCTCTCCAATTTATAATCTGTTATTTCTTTTCCAGTTATTAATGGTTCTATCACCACTATCCACCAATAAATTCCCTAGGGACAATATGGCTATTTTATATCTCTATTGATCATACCTAATTTTTTTAAAGGTTTATTTATTTTTTGGAAAGAGAGAGCAAGCATGGGAGTGGGGGGGGGTGCAGAGGGAGATAGAGAGAGAGAATCCCAAGCAAATTCTGTGTTAAGTGTGGAGCCCAACATAAACTAAATCCCAGGACCTTGACATCATCATCTGAAAATCAAGAAATTAAGAGTGGGACACAACGACAACACCCAAGTACCCACTGACCTTTAGCAGTGTACATCCAACCAGAGCTGGGCCAATCAGACTATCTCTCTAGAGAACCTCACCTGAAACACACAGAGCATAGCGACTGGAAGCTAAGTCACATTGATAATGGTTGTTCTAGAGAGAAACTGTCCCCACTCTTTGGTGTTGGAATCCCAGAAGCTGATCAGAGACCTGCCCTTCTTGGGCAATAAGGTGTCCAAAAAATTCCATTCCTTGCCTAAACTAGTATAATTTAGATTTATCCCACTTGCATCTAGTCAAGTTTCAGGTTAGTAAGTCCTGAAAGATGAATAGGAGCTACCCAGACAGTGAAAAGTTGGAACCAGGGTTTAAAGATTCTTAAATGCCACATTAAAAATGGACTTCATCCTGGAGGTAAGAGTAAGCCAAAGATAGTTTGTGCTTGTTTTTAGAGACTTTAAACAAGCAAATTAGTGAGGGGCTAATGCCAGTAAGAAACAAGATAAAGAAATGTTTACAGAAGCAGTTGAAGATCTGTAAGGAAATGTGAAAATATTACCCCCCTAAATTATTTTGGAGTGAAGCTATACACAACATAGGCTCCACTCACACAGCCTGTTATATCTGCATTCCTTCCGGGTGGTTGTACTAAGTATCTTCCACTTGCCCTTCCAGATCTTTCCTCCAATTTGCACCCTGCATCCCAAGAGGCTGGCTGGCATACGCCACTTCTTCAAGCTTCTTTGGCCTTTGGTTTTCCAGTTGGGTTTAGCTATTGGAGTGCATCAGTGAGAGAATAGTGAGAGAAGAAAGTTCAGGGCATTTATTAAGTTCAGGGCATTTATTCCCCAGGATCCCTCTCTACAGAGTCTCCATGAACTTGAACAAAAGTTACTGCTCTTTTCAGGCAATCCTCTCCACACAGCTCTCATCTCCTCTCTCGGACTTTTTTGCTTTAGATTTCGAGAGCCATTCCTTCCCATTTCCCATTCAGACGATCCTACTTCTAACCCTAGAGTAGTACCCAATGTCTCTTGATTTCGTTTTGCCCTGACCAAGCCTTTACAAATAGTCCCTTTCTAAAAATGTTATTCAACTACACAGTTTGTGGATCATCTGATTCCTGCAATAACCTGATATAACAGAGTCCTACTACCTTGCATGTGAAGACCTAGATATGAGAAGTTAGTTCCCTTTAAAGCTCCCTACCTCAGGAAACAGCCCAATGTATATTGTCCTTTTTAAGGATTATCCAGGGGATTTCTAGTGTTATTACAGTCATAACTAAACATGTTAACAGCCACAAGGAATCCAGAATTTTCCCAAGAAAAATACCCTGTGCTAACCTGAGATGAAGAATACTTCACACTAAAATGCAAGAAGTAGCAGCTGAGTAATAATAAACAGAGGAATAAGTCACAGGCAAAGTCCAACAAGCAAGGAGAATCAGGAAGACCTGCCTGCCTTGGGATGGGAAGTTGGGGCCAATTGCCACATAATCTGAACTCACTTTAAGAACCAGTCACAACTGCTTAGGCAGCCTGAAGGACAAAGAACAGAAGAATGAGGGAAGGTAACTTAATTCAAACAAGCTCTTTTACAACATTGGCTTGAAACACGGTTATCACAAAGTCTGTTCCAAAAGTATATACTAGTTATTCCATTACATTTACATATAGAGTCCTTGATAATATCTGCTCATACAGGGAGTGATTCTTCATTAAAGCCTGATTAACTCTTTTTAATTTATTCATGCATTCATTTCTTTATCCACCCATCCATTCAACAGATAATGTTAGAGATCTACAGACTATGAGACATGACATTATGCATGGGAGATACAAAGGAAAACAAGAGATGGTGCCTAATTACAATCAGGTTGGGCAGACACACAAGAAAGATAAATGAACAAGTTAGTGATTCTAGGATGATGAGTGCAAAGATAATGAAATGCATAGGGTGAGGGGAGCACAGAGGAACTAGATGTGGAGGTGGTCAGGAAAAGCTTCATGGAAGAAGGGACAATTAAGCTGTCTTACAATGTTAAATTTGATTGAAGAGGTGAAAGGCATATGGTATGGATCATAGGCATCTTTAAGTAGAAACTTCCAAAAGAGCAAAGTTTTTTTCATATCCTTCAAGGAAACTCAGTGCCTTAAGTGATACCCAGGGGCTAAAGTACCCTCATCCTCTTTCCAATATGTAGCTCAGTTGCTTGGCAACCACAACTGGGCTAAATCCAGCCTCATTCTCAATTAATTTGGGAAAGATCGTTTGTTTTTTAAATTTATACCCTTGGAGCTTCACTTTACAAAGAAAAGGGAATAGCTTTTGGCCTTTCTATCTGATTTAACTGTGAATTTCTTGACTTTTCTTCAATCATACCACCACAATAAAGATTCAAAAAAGTCACAACTATCCCTGTGAGGAAGTACTGGTATCATTATTTTGAAATAACTTTTTTCCAGATACGCTTGCTAGAAGCATTAAGCTTTCTGCACTCTCTTGGGAAAAAGAAAGGTGATTAAGATGGATTTTGAGTGTCTTCTAAAAACAAGGAGATCTTGCAAATACAGAGAAGGTGTTTTGTAATTATATATAACCAACTTCAACTGCCTCTGGCTATGTAACCAACATAGTGTCAGGTGCAAAGTGATGAAATAGCAATATATTTCAGAGGCTTCATCCCTGAGAACTTTTTTTTTTTTTTTTAATTTTTATTTATTTATTTGACAGACAGAGATCACAAACAGGCAGAGAGGCAGGCAGAGAGAGAAGAGGAAGCAGGCTTCCCGCTGAGCAGGGAGCCCGACGCGGGGCTCGATCCCAGGACCCTGGGACCACGACCCGAGCCGAAGGCAGAGGCCTTAACTCACTGAGCCACCCAGGTGCCCCCATCCCTGAGAACTTTTAATTCTATTTTTTAAAGATTTTATTTATTTACTTATTAGAGAGAGGGGGGGGGGAATGGAAGAGCACAAGCAGGGGAGTGGCAGGCAGAGGGAGAAGCAGGCTCTCCACCGAGCAGGGAGCCGAAGGACACAGGGCTCCATCTCAGGCCCCAGGATCACGACCTGAGCTGAAGGCAGATGGTCAACCATCTGAGCCATCCAGACATCCCAGAACCTTTAATTCTGATACAAATGTGCTCCAGTCCTGCACAGCAAAGGATTCTTCTGTTTTCTTTCTTTCTTTTTTTTTTTTTTTCTGGATCCCAGCAGGACATGATCTTCCATGAAAGGAGTTTTCAAATATTGCAATCAAAAATGAGATATAATAAGACAAAATCACATAACTACCACTGGCAAAGCATGGAAAGTCAGACTTGATTAAATAAATGTATGAAAAATAATTTACAAAGTTAATCACATTAGTTAATACAAATTGATAGTTAATAAAGGAATTGCTGCTATTCCAGCTCACTAGTTTACCATACGCAGCTTATCGTGCATACATAGATGTCTATAGAACACATAGTACAGAATATATGTCCAGTGCTATAGATAAGTTTTCATTACTTCTGAATTAAGAAATTTCTTCACTCTTTACAAATAGATTCCCAAACTGAATAACCCTACCTGACCACTGGAAGGCAAAATGCTGGTACACACAGAAGGATGAAAATAACATGTGTTATAGAATGGTTCATGCAGAGAGGAGGTTAAATGAAATCTAATATATGCATATTGTGAAATGCTATTGAATCATCATATGGAAACAGGCAGACTTCTATGTTCTGAATTAGAAACATCTCTAAGAAAAATACAGGTCTTAGAACAATGCATATAGTGTGAGATTGTTTTTAGGGATTAAAAAAAAAGATGTGGGGGCGCCTGGGTGGCTCAGTGGGTTGGAGCCTCTGCCTTCGGCTTGGGTCATGATCTCAGGGTCCTGGGATCGAGCCCGCATCGGGCTCTCTGCTCAGCATGGAGCCTGCTTCCTCCTCTCTCTGCCTGACTCTCTGCCTACTTGTGATCGCTGTCTGTCAAATAAATAAATAAAATCTTTAAAAAAAAAAAAAGATGTGTTCATTTGTTTGTAAATGTATAAAAGGAGACAAAAGCATATGCACTGAGCAGTCTTTACTGTTTACTAATTACTTGACTATTAAGGTTGAGGAATGGTAGTGAAATTTCACACTCTGTACTGAATCACTTAATGAGAGTATGTACTTGAGTATGTATTTGAAATATGAGCATTAAGTATGCATACACACAAACAGAACGTTTCTTAATGAGATTTTTTTCTCTGTGGGTGTGACGCCCGTTTCCCCATGTTGCTTAAGGAGGAATAAGGACTTTACCAAAGACTTTGGGAAACCTCCTAACTAAAGGTTTTCTCTAAAACTCAACAGAAGCTAAATGACTTAGCCAGTGGCTCCCTGCCTGCCCTTAATGTTTTTTCTTTTAATTGTAAATATATAAAAAACAAAGTATAGAAAATAATATGACATTCCCAAATATCCAAAGCCATATAAAACCAGTTAATATTTCACTTTATTTTCTTTAAAACTCTGTTTTGTTTTTAATTAAAAATTATGAACAAGTCTAACCCTGTCTTTTCCTATCTGCACATACACACCTATAGGGAACTACTTAAAGTTTGTAATTTTCATTCCTGTACAAATTTGTGTGCTTTAACTACATATATAGATATATAGATATATATATACACACACACACATATATATTATATATAGTGATGATTACTAGCTCTTTATCATGTACATAAATTATATCATAATGTCTATATCCTTTTTGCCTGAACTGGACTTGGTGGCCTGTTTTACCCCTGTTTTATGGATTTAAATAATGCAATTAGGGGTGCCTGAATGGCTCAGGGAGTTAAGCTTCTGACTCTTGATTTTGGCTCACATCAGGATCTCAGGGTCCTGGGATTGAGCCCTGTGTCTGGCTCCTAGCTCAGCAGGGAGTCTGCTAGATATTCTCTCTATCTCTCTCTCCCTGTGCCCCTCCCCCTCTCTACAGTAAATAAATTTGTAAATAAACAAACGAACGATGCAATTAAATCGGCCTTACCCACATCTATCTTGACAGAGTCAAGCTAAGAGGCTGCCCAGGTGGATCAACAAAAATGCAAGGACTGTGACTAGAGCCACTGCTGGGATTCCACACTGTCCACAGCAATGACCAGCAATGTATTCCTGTGGAAAGTTTCTGCTTCGCAGGCTAATATGGTCTCTGTGGAAACTACTCAACTGTGCTATTACAAAGCAAAAGCAGCCATAGATATTATGTCATTGAGTAGGTGTGGCTATGTTCCAATAAAACTTTATTTATAAAAACAGACTATATGTTGTTTTTGGCCTGAGGGCTATAGTTTGCCAACCTCTGTTCCGTGGAAGTGAGAGATGCAGAAGGGATTCAGCTGCCACATCTCTCTATAGAACTCTGGGGATAGTAGGGTTGATCTAAGAAGCCACCCTCCTCCATAATGTTCCATGTGCATCCTTGTGGAAATTGCCTACTTTATGGAGATAAAATCCCATTAGCAAGGACCACTACTTGGTCAAACTTAGCATGGAAGCTGTCTCCCTGGCTAGAACCTGGTTCCAAGTGAGTAGAGCAGTGTGTCTCAATGGAAAGAGTAAAAAGCTGGCAATCAGGGGACATGGGTTTGGGATCTGATTCCCAATTTTGCCACCATCATGTCTGTTGTCTGTGTAGTTCCATGCTAGGCACTTCCTCTTTCTGGGCATGTTTCCCTCTTGCAAAATGAGTGTGTTGGGGGCATATTATCTCTGAGGTTTCCTGCAACTCCAAGATCCCATGATATTTGGGATAGTATAAATAAATACAATCTAGTGAAATCCCCCAAATGTTCTTTCTTGCCATAACCTAGCAGAGTTCCCTAGGAATCCTCCAGAACCATTAACAAGGAAGATGAATGATTGATTTAAATTCTAGCAGCTCCTTTTTTCTACCTACTAGTCAGCAGAGAAAAAGGCTGACCTCAGAGAGTGACCAGGAAGGTGGAAGAATTTTAAGTCAAGGCAAAGGACCAGGGATTAAAGAACCAATAAGAGAGGAGATGTTCTACATCAAAAAAGAAGATTCACTATGGAAGGGAAATATGTCTTCAAATATAAAGGTAGATGGAAATCATAAATTACAGCAAATTTGTTCCATATTGTCCCAGAAGGGAGAAATGAATGGTATTATAGGATGGACTTGGGTTCAGCTCAAGCAAAAGAGATACTTTCTGGAAACTATGGATTTGTAAAAGTGTAGCAGCTGTTAGAGGGGTATCTCACCCATAGATGTGTGCAAGAGAAGAATGACTGAGCACTTGAGGTAGCGCAGAAGGATTGAATGAGGAGTTGGACAATATTCCTTCTAGCACTGAGATTTTTTAACTGTCCACAGAGGCTGAACTTTGGTACTTACTACAGGGCCTGACTTTCTCCTTTCTGTAAAAGCCTACCACGTTTTCAGAAATGCCCAGCTATTAGAAACTATTTCAGACAAAGGAATTTTCTGCAATATTTTTGCCATTCCCCAATATTCGGTACAATGATGGGAACATGGCAGGTTCTCATTATTTGTTTAAGAAATGGAATAAAGGAAGGGAAGAAGGGAGGAACAGAGGAAGGAAGGACGGGAGGGAGGGAGGAAGGAAGGAAGGAAGGCAACAACTGGCAGTTACTTTATAAAATATAAATAAAAATCCAATCTATACAATATTGTAAGGGAAAATATTCAATGGTCTATATGTTCTTATTCATACTTGAAGCTTTAGCTTCCCTGCTTTTCTCTCTCAGAGGGGGTCACCCAATCTACAATCTCAACTGGTTGGTTGTGCTACCCCAAATCAAGTTCATTCATTCCAACCCCTGTGGCAGGTTGGTGGAGGCAAATGTGAGATGACACTTGGCTGGTCACGGCTCTAGTATGCCCTGTTTTTAACTTGGCAGCATCCCTCCATGTGCTCCAGAATGAAGTGGGCACCGGGATGAACATGATCATCTTCTCTGTAGCAACAAGCAGGATCCTCTGGAGGTCATGGCAGTTATGAGGAGGACACAGGTTGAGGCTCAGATCTGCGATGCTGGGGTGGGCATATAAGGGATTCTGGGCTGTTACCAGTCTATTAACTCTGGTTTTGGAAAGGAGAGCCATAGTAGATAAAGACCAAATGGGGAAATAAAAACCCCATTCTTTTTCCACCTAGAGTATAATGAGTCAAGTCTATGTATTGGGTAAGTCAGCAAATATAAAGCAGTCAATGATCTACCTTTTTGGAAACATTTGCATATATGGTTCATTTGATTGTACCTACAAGAGAGTCCAGGCAGGTATTTTTATACAGAAACAGAACATAAGGGCACTGTATTTATTGAACGCCTTCTATGCTTGCTGCTTCTGCTGGAAAAATGAATGAATTTTCTCATTCAGTCCTTGTGGGAGTGGGAGAGATATCCCCACTCAACAGATGAGAAACACAACTCAGACTCAGGGAGAGAAACAAGGTGTCCACTGTGACAGAGCAGGTGAACCAATCAAAACCCTCAAAGCTTTAGAACTGTAATTCCAGACTCCTGATATGTCAATAATAAATCTGAGTAGTGTGTTCATTTCATTTTGTCTCATGTCTCCTCAACCAGAAGACAGTACCATCCCAGAAGCACTGAATCTGAGAGGCCATCACCCAATTTGCCCATTAGGAACCTAAACTTCAGGATTCTGCTGCATCTTTGGAAATGAAGAAACAAGTATTGTTATTATTAGTCTGTTTCTAGAGAGGAAAAAGTCTAGCAAATAAGGATCAGAATCCTGCCAAGTCTAAAGCCACTGCCTCCATGGAAACCTAATTTTTACTTAATAAGATGAAATGAAAGAACAAATGATAGTGAGGCATTTTTTTTTAAATCAGTGTTTTGTTTTATGACTCTAGCCTTGAATGAATGTGATCAAGTGGGATTCTTTGAGCTCTTTTGACCTTGAGAGAACTCTAAAATGTCCTCTTATTATATCAGCAATGCTGTTAAAGGACATAGTCTGGACATATTGATAAACTTCTCTGAGTGGTGAGATTATACTTGGCACTTGCTAGATGATTACATTAGATTTCCTGTTAATAACTGCACCCCAGGAACTAATATAATATCTCACTCCTCCCTAAAGAAGTATTTTATAAACTTACCCTTTAGTTCAAGGGAAAGTTGGTGAATCTCAGTTACCACAAATGAGATAAAGGATAATTTGTCAGATTAAATCCCTGGGTTAAAAATTAAACTCTAAGAATACTACATTAGCTCTGTATTAGTTTTAATCCTTCAGGTAATGGAGGGGTACAAATTTAGACCCTAAAATTAGAGTCATGGCTGAGGAAAGAATTGGATTTGGCTTGAAAGGGATGATCTCAGGCAAAAGCAGGTGTGTCTTCAGACTGGGTTTTGCAAAGGAAAGTAGAAATGAGGAGGAATTGTTTAAAATGAGAGAAAGCTCATTGGCCTAGATAAGATCCTGAGAAAATACAGTTTAGATCACATCCTTTGGCTGCCGAGGGCCCTTCATCTGAGAAGTAAGGAAGGTGGGGGTATGGACATGGGGCTTCTCAGGTCACATCAAGTAGAAGCCTGGAAGACATAACAATGATGACAAAGACCATTGATTGGGATGCCCCCGTGCTAACTCCTGTGGCTCCCCTCCTTGCTTACTCCATCCAACCACAGCAGGCTCCCAGCTTTTCTTGAAACTTCCAGCACACACCCGCCTTCACATAGTTGTACTTGATGTTCTATCTGCCTGGAATTCTTCCTCCACACCCTGGATAATGGCCTAGATTCAGGACTTTCCCTTGAGGTCCCCTATCGGGTGAGAATTTTCCAGAACTCCCAATTTAAAATGGCGACCACTCTGTACCCCTGTCCCTCTACCCAGTCACTCTCCTTGTATGCTCCTTTCCCCATAGCACTGATCACTTTCTAACATATCACTTATTTTACTCTTATTCCCTGCCACCCCTGCTCCCAAATACAAGTTTCATGAGAGTGGTGATTGTTATCTGTTTGGGTCACGACTGTGCCCACAAGGGTCCCTGGCACATAGTTAAATGAATGAGAGAAAGAAACAAAGTCGGGAAAAATTTTGAAAATTGTACAGAATAAAGCAAGATTATTGGCTCCTGCCATTCCCACAGTTTGACTTGTCATGGGGGCTTATTGTCTGACCTCTTGCCCTTTGAAATGAGCCGCTCATGTCTCAAAAGTTCTGTTCTGCCTGAAATAGCTACAACATCACAGCAGAGAGCACTGGGAATAAATTATTCTCTGGGCTGTGGCAGCTGTGGCTAGCTGTGTTCTCCAGCAAGGGGCTTGGCAATGGTGGGGTGAGGCTGGAGTCTGCCTGGACCCAGGGGCTCTTGGTTCACCATCCATTCCACCAGGCTTCCAAAACATCTGGTGAGAATGGAAGGAAACGCACAGCCAGAGCTTGCATCTCTTCATGCCAAGCAACAGATTTATCTAAAATTTCCAGTGAATCAAATAAGACTAGAGGAACTCGGAAGAATAAACAGATGTGTAAATCTCTGCAATCCCCTGAAATTCCTCTAAAATGAGAAAAAATGGATTTCAAAAAAGATATCAATCTATAAAGACAAACAAGATAGGAGAAGAGGTAACAGTAAATAAGAGATGTTAACTAGTCTGGGGGAGACTGAGAAACAGTAGGAGAATGACCATGTTTTATTCATTCTAAAACATGCATCTTTTTCATATTTTAACACCTCTGAAAAGAAGGTGACTCTTACAATCAGTGGTATCTTGCAATTGTAATTGGCAGTATTTTTTCACTCTTTGTTATTCCTTAGGTCATAGATGGTATATCATATAAGGGAACCCAACTTAGATGAAATCAAATGTGGGAGCCACACAGAGGAATCTGGATGCCAGAAGTTTGTAGAGGGCCATGTCATGGAGGGGAAACCAAGCTGCCTTCCAGAATCTCAAGAGGAACCGAGGACTTGGAAGCACCAGATACCAGGAGAGGTGGGGCCGAAGAGAAGGGCCGATGATGGAGGAGAGATTCAAAGTTGATTAAAACACACACACATGCACACACACCCCTATGGGGTCCCCCATATTCCTGCCATCTCACACACTGATGCAATGGGTTACTACTCCTCGCATCTAATGATGTGGATGGGGTTGCCAAATTGAAAAGGCCCAGTTAAATCTGACTTTCAGATTTGCAGGGAACGTACTTATACTAAAAAAGCATTCCTTGTTTATCTGAAATTCAGATTTTACTAAGCAATCTCTATTTTGTTGTTCTTTGGCTAAATCTGGTAGTTCTATCTAGGAAGAAATTGAATCAGGAATATTCAAAACTCTGAGATGCAAGCCCCGTGAAGACTGATGATGAAGCCCAGGACTGAAAACAAGCAGTTTAAATAAAATCATATTGAATGATGACAGTCTCAGAAACACTTGGCAATTCAGGTCCAAGAGCACTGCCAGCCACGTCCACATCCCCCACCTCCAATCACCACTGGAAGAAAGCAAAGTGAGAAAGTAGTGGGACATTCTATGGGGGCCTTGCCTATGACAGAGAAAAGACCAACTGACTTTTTGTGGTCCCCTAAAGCAGCAGCTTGTCCCCTGTCTAATCATGCTACAGAGAAGCCCATCATTCAGCCAGTTTCCCCATCCTGCTCCCCCCACATATTAGACTCACACTCTGGTTTTTCCTAACTGTTAATATGCGCTAACAACAAAAGCCTGCCATATGTTTAAGAAAAACCTGTAATGTGAAAGACAGTAACTGAAAATAACACAGAAAAAGACGCATGAGGTAAAAAGATAATATAGGGAGAGAAAAAACTTCAAAAGATAACCAATGCCTTGTTAGAGAGAAGAAAAGATATTACATTTATTAAGTAAGAATATCAGGGTATCTTTTAAAAGGAACAAGAGAAAATTCAAAATATAATAATCCATATTAGTAAAACTCCACTAGAAGGACTAAAAGATAAAGATGGTGAAACCTCTCAGAAAGTAAAATAAATAGTCATACAGATGGAAAATTGGAATTAAAAAAATGTAAAGATGGGCACTTGGTTGGCTCAGTGGGTTAAAGCCTCTGCATTCAGCTCAGGTCATGATCTCAGGGTCCTGGGATCCAGCCCTGCATTGGGCCCTCTGCTCAGCAGGGAGCCTGCTCCCCCTCTATTTCTGTCTGCCTCTCTGCCTACTTGTGATCTCTCTGTCAAATAAATAAATATTTTTTTTAAATGTAAAGAATATTGAGAGGATCCATCCAAGAAGAGCCAACAGTGGACTGATAAGAGGTCTAGAAAGAGAGAAAAAAATAAAAAGGAACTGTGATTATCAAAGAATGTAAAGATATTATTTAGAACAAAAAAACTATGAGTTTCTGGGATGACAAGGCCTATGGGATGCACAGGACCAAGAATGAGAAGAATGCCACAGACTTTTCAGAACACTGGTGTTGAAGAAGATTCTTAAACAACTGGAGGTGTCAAGTAGGCATCTAAGCTATGGTTCAACAGCAGGTAGACACTGCATTTCAGGAAAGCCAGTTTCAAGCTGGCAGAATGAGATTGCCTACTAACACAGTGATCTCAATGACTTGGGCTAGCCTTCTGGGATGCTAGAGAATGAGGTGAAGGGTATAGGGAGTGAACTGGGTTGGAGTCACTCTTGAACAAAGAGGTCCACACTGTCTTTGCTCAAGAGAACAATGTACTTCACTTGGCCCTCATGTTGGTGCAGTTAGCCTTTTACCAGAACTCAAGTTCAGAGTGCACAAGTGGAGGTTCTGGGCACAACACCTGGTTGGACATAAATGACACAGGGAATTGGGAAGATTTCATTGGCACAAGAGCATTCAGGGGATTCACGATATTTGTAAATAAACACACTATAAACAACTTTAATTAGTCAACAATAATTAAAACTAGGAAACCTCACCCCAGTATCTAGATTTCTATATTGAGTTATGTGAAGTTCTAACATCAGGCTTCTCTTCTTGGAACAATTTGCTCGAGCTTCAGAGTAGGTACCTCTTTCAGATGAGGCATGCAGTTCTAACTGGCCATGAACTCTACCATTCCCTATTATCCCCAAATCCTGAGGTCAACTGTCTGGTGCCATTTATTATCAACTGGGTACTACTTTTTACTTTAAAATTGAGTAGAAAATGACCTTGTTCCTTAACGTGGTCAGCACCATCCATTCCTCACCAGCCTAACTCTTGTGGACATCTGAGTTGCTAGACAGGTTTAGCAAGCCATAGAAAGGCTTTCCATTACCACTGAGTCTAGCTACCACTTTAATGCTTTAGCATAAAGATAATTTTGTATATTGGGAGTCCATGGCATGGGATAGGGATGAAAACTCTCTCATGAACTAACCATTCAATTATTCTGAACCTCAGTTTCCTTCTGCAAGAGGGATTTTGTGATATTTCATTGCTAAGGTGCTGCTAATGTAGTAAGACTACTATTCCATTTCTACTTGGAAAAAATATGGCTAACTGAGAACATTATTTTTTTTAAAGATTTTTTTTTTTTTATTCATTTGACAGACAGAGATCACAAGTAGGCAGAGAGGCAGGCAGAGAGAGAGGAAGGGAGGCAGGCTCCCTGCCGAGCAGAGAGCCCAATGCGGGGCTTGATCCCAGGACCCTGAGATCATGATCCAAACCAAAGGCAGAGGCTTTACCCCACTGAGCCACCCAAGCGCCCCGAGAACATAATATTTTTATTATTAAAACTAAAGTACCATTTAATGGGTTTTTCTTCATTTGTTCCAAGTCAAACAGAGAACCCTCATTTCTGTCATAGCATATCATTGTATCCCTGACTTGTCCTAGCTACTACATTTTCCCAGTTCAGAACATAGAGAAGGGAAAGAGATAGTAATTTCTGGTGCAGTATCTCAGAGAGATTTAAGACTGTAGATCCAGTCCTTCCATCTTAGCACAGAGACCTTTCAAAGTCAGTTGAGGATGTCTCTAAAAATTAAGGAGGAAAAGATCAATAATCTGGTCTTATCAGTAACAGCTGCTGACAATTTTTTAAGAACTTGAGGCAGTCAAGTTTGGGCCATGATTAGATGCGGGGAATCTGAAACTCACCTGTATTTAGGACACCCCTAATTGTGGGGTATGGGGTGGGGTATGCCTATGCCCTCCTGCTGAGTGATCCGGGTGTGCAAAGACCCAGTGGAATGAAACACAAACTCCACACCGCCCAATGTGCTGAAGAGGATGTACAGCTTGGGGAATGAGGTGGTACAGATGAAGGTCATGGCAAGGATTCTGCAGAACCATTGAGGGAGACGGTATAGAATATTACACTGAATGTGTTCATAATCTGGAAATGCACTCAAGAGATTTTGGAATGAATCCTTCCTGTCTTTGTTATATGCTTCTTCATTTATGTCAGTGACAATAACCAGCTTTTTGAATAGTAGGTGGTAGGACTACATCTCACTGCATTAGGTGCTTTGTATCCATCTTCTCTGATCTTTTCAACTACCCTGCAAAGGGCGTATTCACCCACCATCACCCAATTATCGATCCATCCTACACGTGTTCTGAGTTCAGATGTCATGCCAGGGCCATTGTGCCGAGCACAGGGATGCAGTTGTGAACAAAACGGTCAAGATCCTGACATTCATGACACTTATAACTTATATTCTGGAGAAAGGTAGACAATAATAAATGGAACGATAAAATGTAAGAAATTAATTAGCACTCTAAAGGAATTAAGATAGGAGATAGGTAAGATAAAGAGTGCTGGGCAACACAAAACACACTTTTGTGTGTGAACTGTAATTAATGGCATGACAACATGACAACACAATACAAGGAGTTATGAGGGAATATATAATGAGAGTAAACATGATTGTGATGGGGTTGGGGGAAGTGTCAAAACAGACCTTTGTACATATGTGGCATTCAAGCTGAGACCTGAAGGGTATGCAGGTGAATAGGTAGAGTGCAGGTGGGAGGGGATGTGGCAGGTGAGTTGTAAGCAAGAGGAAGTGCACAGGCATGTGCCATGAGGTAGGAAAGACCTTGGCCTGTTGGAGGCACTAAAGTAAAGCCATAGCAGGGACCGTGAGTCAGGCACAAGGGCGAGGTGAGGTGAAGAGAAAACTTCACATGCCAAATCCCCGTGAAGACCCAGGCCATGCCTAAGGAAACAGAGGTTCACAGAGATTAAGTAGCAGGTCCAAGGAACCCAAAGGCAATGATCAAGATTAAATTAGATTACGGGATACCTGGTGGCTCAGTGGGTTAAGCCTCTGCCTTCGGCTCGGGTCATGATCTCAGGGTCCTGGGATCGAGCCCCGAGTCGGGCTCTCTGCACAGCAGGGAGCCTGCTTCCCCCCCTCTCTCTGCCTGCCTCTCTGCCTACCTGTGATCTCTCGCTCTCTTTCTGTCAAATAAATACATAAAATCTTTTAAAAAAAGATTAAATTAGTTTAGAATCAAACTATACAGTTTAGCGTGTTCTTTCTACTATACATACTATCCCTCTCTGTACTAAGGGACAATTAAGGGACATACGTAAATATCCTCCTGACCCAGGGCTACCAGTTCAGGAGCGGATCCTTACGGTGTGTGTTTTTTTAATAAGGATGACCTGACAGTGGTTGGTCCATTTTTTCCAGCACCAGAGGTCATACCAACAGCTGTGTGTCTCAGTAAGGAGACAAGACCAACTGTACAAGTCAAAACTGGGCTGGAAGTGCTTAATAACTAAACTTCCAGAGCCACTGGCAAGTCAGATGATAGAGGAATAAACAGAGTCATTATATTCCACTCTTGGTCTGTAAATCATCTGAGAGCCTCCATCATTTTTGTTGAGGTATTTTAATTGCTCTCATTTGCAGGAACAAATTAGGTGTAGCATTGTTTTCTGGATGCTGTTCAGATTGGTGCCAGGAAGGAACAAAATGAGCAAAAAATGAAAATCCGTTTCCAAACAAAAGCCCAAATTCTGCAAGAGTAATTGATTTGTAAGCTGTGTCAAGGTAGTTTCTAAGGCAAATCTATTCAGTGCATCGTGGGGTTCTTAATCAAGGTCAAGATAAATTGTTCAGTTAAACATGCATTTGACACCAGGAAAGGCCCCCTTGCACAGGACTCAGAGCAGGGCTTCACTGCTGCACAGTCTGTATCTAAAAACTCAGGACAAAGTGAGGAGTGTTTTCTACAGCCAGGCTATTGGAACTTTGTGGAACTAAGGCTTTTCTAACACATGCTAGGTAAAATGGTGATTAGGGAAGTAATTTGGGGAATGAAAACAACCCACACACCTCTCTCCATTTATCTGGGTAATGTGTTTCTGTTTTCTCCTCACCAATTCGGGTTGTTCTGACTAATTTCTTGCTTAATGACATAACCACAGGAAGTTGAATAGGGAAGGGGAGATTTGATTCAATTTGACAAATTTTTAATGAGTGCTTACTCTGTGCCAGCTACCGAGCAAGGCTCTAGAGATATAGTACGAAATTGGTGGTGCAAAGACAGACAGACTGATGAGACTGTCTGGCTGCCCTGTAAACTTGCTGAGACCCCCCAGTACCATTTTCAAGGACTCACACAGCATATGAGGTAGCTCTGGGAAGCACACATGCAGGATTTCCTTCAGCAGTTCCAATTTTAGGCATTTTATACTGTCATCCAAAGATTGTCAAACAATTTCCCAAATTCCAACATTTGAAGAGCCAATTGAGACTCTTTCTTACCTGGAAATACTGAGGAACATCATAGTCTTTTGCATGACAGTGTGACTTGAGTTTAGATTTTTAAACTACTTTTATAAACTATTTTTTGTAAATTTTGTATACATTTTGCATATTTTGTAAATTATCACCTATATGTGCCATTCCACAGAGACTGTCAATTTCCTATAAATTAAGTGCACCTACAATGGAGTATTGAGATTTTACCCAGAGGTCTCAAGCACAGAGAATGGAATTTCTCTGGTAAAGCAGATCAATAGAGGTGTGAGACTGGAATTAAATCAATCTGATAATTATCAGGCAGTTCTACTTGTTCATGAGAGGCCCACCATGGAGGGTACACAGAGACACTCTGGCAAGTAGAATTGTACGAACGATTCCATCCTTCAGTGGTGAAGGGTGAGAGTTAGGCAAGACTGTGAACCAGGAACAAAAATACAGTACAAATTCCTAAACAGCTCTCATAACTAAGCTTTAAGGTGGTGTCCCCAATTTATAAACTCTTTAAGTAGAGCTATATAAAGTTGTCATTTTAGTAAGACAAAAGAGGTTAAATATTGACAATTTTATGTGGTTCAAATTAATATATTTAGGCTAACTCCAGATTTATGAAATGCTCTTGAATAGATGAAGACGGAAGTGGGGTGAAGCTTTGAGCAAATATTTTAGGCAATTCTTGTAGATTAAACATTGATTAGTCTATTTACGTCCCCGAGAAGCTCTGGAATAAATAAACCTATTAACCATAGTGCCCAATGGTCTTTGATTTTGGAACAACTTTTTCCCCATAAGAAAACCTGGAGACACTTTAGTATTCAGACATGTCACTAAGAACATTTGTAGGTGACATAATGTCATTAGGGGTGATAGAGGGTTTGTGTGCTGAAAAACATGGCCTTGGGGTCGCCAGTTGTTTCAGTACAACATCTACACACATATTTACCAAGATAATCAGAGGAATTATGCCTGGATTATAAATGAGTGATCTTCATGAACAAGATATCTTGAAAAACATAAAATCCACACTCATAGATGTAAGATGACAATCTGAGAGCAATAAATCCTCTCATTTTTCAGCTGAAATATCCTTCAGTTCTTATCCACACATATTCCCAAGCAATAGGAATGACAGTTTTCTTTCCTCATAGTCACAAGATTTACTTCCTGAATTATTACCTTCGGAGAGCACAGAAATGATCTGCAAATGATTTGGTTCAGGAAAATGTTAAATAGTGTTCGACAAAGTAGAAACCTGAACAAACTAGCAAGTTTGTGCATGAAGCACTCAGATCAAGGGAAATAAAACACATTCTGGTATCATTAAAACAATAGCTACTGTTTTGGAGAGACTGCACTAACATCCATTTAGAGCACACCCAGGTAACACAAAACTTGAGTCTAAAAGGATTCGGTCACTATAGTTAGATATGTTAATGATCTATTTCTTGACTTGATTTTCCTCATCTGTGAGATAAGGAGGGAAGTCCTAAACACTCCTGGGTATTTCATTGAATTCTCATTGGTCTTTTTCCTTCTATCATTCCAGTTTCTGTCTTCTATCAGGTTTATTTACATGCTTATCCCTCCTCCTGGGCCTCCAGGACATAAAGAAGCAAGAACTAACTGGTTTGTCTTTGCATTCCACATACCACCTATTAATGGTTAAAGGTGTAGTTCTAGACTCAGATAGCCTGGGATGGAGTTTTGATTCTATCTGCTACTGGTTGTGTGACCTTGGGCATTTGCCTAACCTGGGCACCGCAATTAGCTCAAACATCATATTGGGATTATAATCATATCTATGATATGATTTATTCAGTCCATGCACTAAGAACAGTGAGTGATACATGGTCAATCCTCAAGCAGTATTAACTCGTTCATACTTTCATTAGTTAATTGATAAGTATTTGTTGATTCAGTAAGCATGCAAGTGATTGTAACAGATGAATATTGCTTCTGTATCATGAAAATAATTTTTCTACTCTGAAAAACTTTTAATTTCTCCCTGTCTCCCTCAGAACAGTATGCAAAATATTGTTTTAAACCTGGTATTTTCAGTAAGGTATCTTGAAATGTCAGCATATCTTCTTATATCCAAGCTCCCTTTTACATTCCTTAATTCCCTCCCCATCTCTTGAGAATAAGTCTTCTTCACATTTTGTTGTAAATAAGATCTTTGATGAAGAATGCAATTTTATATGAATAACACTGAATTGTGTTTCTGCTAAAGCTGGGGAAGTGATTACTCTGAATTAATGGTCTTTATGATCACCAACTATCTGCTTGGTAGAATGGCTGGGAGCTTCTGCAGATACCACATTAAGAGTATTTCTGAGAGAAGGTGAGCACTGCCAAGGTATTCCCTCCTGCTGACTTCATACCAGTCTGGCCCTTTCTAGACTTCGTATACCGGCTTAGCCCCTGTAATTCTCTCTTTCATTGAAGAATCATAGTGGATTAGAGATAAAACTCAAGATTTATTCTATACCATGCTGTTAATACAACAGGCCCTAGCCGTATGTGTTTATGGAACATTTGAAGTGTGGCTTGTCCAAATTGCAATGAGTTCCAAATGTAAGATATATACCAGTTTTAGAAGACCTCATACCCTCCCAATATAAAATAACTCATTCATAATTTGTATATTTATTACATGTTAAAATGATTAAATGTTAGATATGTTGGGTGAAATAAAATATATTATAAAAATTAATTTCTGCTGTGTTTTACTTTTCTGTATGTAGCCACTAGAAAATTTAAAATTTTGTGGTTTATTTCATATTTTTACTGAATAGCACTGATCTAGCGCATAATCTAGATCTAGAATACGTGACAATCCCTGTTCTAATTTCTTTATATGGGTTCTTTCACTGTATAAAGAAGTCCAGTGAGAAATTATTATTCTTACTTTAGATTTAATACATTGGGAATTTCTGGAGGCTAAAAAACTCATAAGAAACAATGAGAACATTGGATTTCAGGTTTGTCTGACTCCAAATTCAGGTTCACTTAGTTACTCTACACTACATTTAGTGCAAACTGACCCAATGTTAAATAACGTTAAATCCTTGAGTCTGGTTGGGTTCTCCAGAAGCCGACGCTACAATGGAATTTGGGGTGCAGGATTAGAGATCAATACATGTGGAAGAAAGAGGGAAATTAAGACTGAGAAAACCATAATGAAGCTCAAGAAAGCCCCAGGCAACCTGTCAGGAAGTTCTACTGCAAATTCTGCCTGCCAGAATGTCCTCTCCTTAGGCCAAAATAGACAGACCTTATACTCCTAACTCACTCAATCACTGTGTGTGCTGCTCTGGCAAGGATATGGACTAGGGTAGAATGGCTCTCTGCAGGGGCGACAGACCCTGTAGGAGCCAATAGCTGAAAGTCATTTGGGACTCTACTCCCTTTAAGTGTTCGTCCTATAAATCCTTGGAGAGTCTAGGTGATGTATTCTTTATTGAGAAAGGTATATTTTTAAATTTTGCTTATTTGTTTTAATTCCTCTTTTAATCTACTAAATACCTTCAGGAGAATTACCTCTCTCCTTGCCCCAGCACAAACACAAAGAAATAGTGGACTTCAGTCTCAAGAGATTTGGCAGGCAACAGAATCTAGCTATAATTTAATACTATTAATTTGTTTTTAATTGCATATAATTTTATAGTTGTATTCCACTTGTAAAAATATATATTTGTTTTCTGTGCATGATTATATAAAGTTTTCTTTATAAAAACTTACTTTTAAGAAGAAGCAACTAATTCAAATATGCAAAGTAGGCTTGTTTAATGCAAATTAGACACCTCAGCAGCCTGGGACTCAACAAGACAAAATCTGAAGAGGCAGACTTTTTATAGAGGAAACTGAGAGTCTGGGCAGTCATTCCAGGACAGGAGATGAAGACCACCAGTGAATGGAAGTCAGTAAACAGTATAAACCAAAACACGGATGTCACAATTTGTTCTGGAATTGGACCACATCAAAATCAGCTTGGTCAGTAAAAACCTAGCCACTACAACTTTGCCATTATACATTCTTGTCAGTTTCTTATCTTGAAAGTCTTGGGTTTCTTACCAAAGTCTGTTATTTCACATTGCACTGCTGTTCTGTGGAATTGTTTTAGTACAGTTTGCTCTTCTACCCTGATGCCCTACTGAGGTACCCAAAACACTGACGCAGTTGAAACCAAAGCTTAGCAAAACCTGTGTCCTCATATGGAAAAGATTGATTAGATATTTTAATATTGTAGGATTGGGTACAGGGACTCTACCTCTTACTCTTACATAGATGGAAAAATACAAAAGAAACTGTTAAAAGTAATTCCCTCTAGGGAGTAGATTGAAAACACAAGAAATTGGGGTAAAGGGCATAAAAGAAAAAAACACATGAATTTTTCAATATTATTATTTTAACGTTTCCCTAATGTTATGCATGACTGTTATAATTGTTCCAACTAAGATAAATTAAAGCATAAATGAATACTCAAAACCAAACCTGGTTATCCAAGGATAAATAGCCAAAGGGTGCCACTCTCTAAGCCCATGGGAAGATGGTCTCTCTCTGGGGTGTTTAAAGATAAAGAATTGTCTAGCAGCAGAGTATCAGAAGAATAGCTCTGTAGATGAGAGAGCCTGAGGAGACACAGCATGGTCTTTGTGAGTTCCTGGGACCTACCAGCTGCTGACCATGAGAACCAACATGGGAGAATAACAGAGGAGACAGCATGAATGAAAGAAGCTTCTGCTGAGAACAAGTGCTCATCCACACATGTTATTCACAGGGAATTCCCACTGGCTTAGTCTTCACTGACACAGCAGACAGGCTGTGAGACCCAGGGACACTGGTTCTTAAATGCAAGGCTTTCTGTCATCTCTATTCCTTATTCTGCTTTAGTTTTTCAAAGCAGTTATTAGTATGTGACATTTGATTGATCATTCCTCTCTCCTGCCATATCCAAACATAACCCTATGAGAGTACAGACGTTTGAGAGAACTGCTTTGTTTCCAGAGTCTAAAGCTATTCTTAGAGTCTCAATAAATATTTGCTGAATGAATTAATACATGAGAGATGAGACATTACCTAACCAGCATCCCTATCCAACCATGAAATTCATATAAACGCAACTCAACAAACATGTCTGACTCAATGCCAAGAGGCCTCCAGTAAAACTGAGACAAGTGTTCTCTCTGGTTTCAACCCAAGCTTAATTATAAAATATAGTATAGGAACTATTAATTAAGAAGTTTTTGTTATTAAAACACATCATCTTCATAAGTGTGATAATGAGGTTCTCTCGTTATATGAAGATCAAAGAAAAAGTCTCCTTTACTCTTAGGTAGCGATGTGGGTTTTTCCATCCTCTTTTACCAATATGCTTCCACATTCTTCTGAAATAATTACTAGCTTCACCATAGTTAGGTTTCACTATCTCCTATTAACATAAAATAGAAATTCAACTAAAATTCGAAACTATTAATACAAATTGGCAAAACCAAAAAGTTAATAAATTGTATTCATTGTAATAACCAACTCATGTTTTTCTTCACTGAGATGTTTGTTAATGTAGTTGTAGGACACAGCATTTCCCTGGGTTTCCCTCCGAGTTGCCCTCTGACCTTTCTGACCATTTTCTTCCAGTCTCCTTTACTGCCTTCTCCTCTGCTCCTCCCTGTAGATTTCGGTATTCACGATGCTTTCATCCTCAGATTTCTTCTCACCTCCCTATGATTCCTCATCCCCATAATTTTACCAACTATCAGAACACCCATCTTTCAAACCCCTAACTTCCTCCCTGACCCCATACCTCCAATTCTTCTAGCCTCAGTAGGGAAGTGTTTTCACACTCAACATGTTCTTTCTCCAAGCTCCTTATTCCCATCGTTACCCCTGTTATTCCTCCACGTTCTCCATGGCAGGGAATGACGCCAATAATGGTCCTGCCTCTCTGTCCCACAACGGCTCTTACATGGACTGTTATGGAAGCCCTAGCTTCAAAGACTTAAATATTTCTACTCTACCATGCTTTCACCGTGTACTTCCGGAGAATGCACTATAAACACTGAAGCATACGGATGACTCTATTTCTCTAAAACCTGCCGGAGCAACAGGACACAGGACTAAAAACAACACTTCTCAGCAGGCTACTATTTCCTTGTTTATCACAATTTCAGTTCCCACTGTATCAACTCATACACCACTATTTTTCAAGCAAATAGTTGCTCTTACCCAGACAGAGTTTTTCTCTCTTCCCAAACTGCTCTGTCTACCCTCCCCATCGGGTGAACAATAAAAGGTTCATCATTCAAGATCAATATCAAAAATCTCTTTGTAATGACACTTTCTTCCACCCCCTTATCATTCACCTAACATACTTTCAGATTTATGTTCGGATAATTCCATGAACTTTTACCACAGAAGCTATCACACTGTCTCTTAATAACTATTAGGCTGATACCTGTTTTTCACCTACATAGAATACAACCACTCCAAAAGCAAGATTCATATTTTAGCCTTTTTTACCTTTTTGCATTCCTAATGTGGCAAGTGTCTGCATATAGTAAGACTGTTTTGGATGCATGCATAAATACATGAATGAGAAAAATTAATGGACAAATCAAACGATGTGTATCCTCAAGGCAATGGTGTAACTACTCAGGAGCTATCTACAGTATAAAGAGATCACTCTAGTCTGAATGCAGTGCTTTGCCTACTTTCTTTTTCCCCCTAAAGCCAAGCCACCCCATCACTCTCCAGATCATAATTCTATACAAATTTAGTACTGCAGCAGTCAGAGAGAGTGAGTCTAATTCATAAAATGGAGATTCTATACATCAGTAGTCCTCTGTACAAAATTAAAAATTGGGGGCTTATTAAGTTTCTCCTGCACCTTATGAAGCTTGCCTGGACATCAAGTTTCTGATACTTTCACAGCTCAAGTATTAATGCTTAACACTCCTCCCCTGGGCTGGGTAATGACTGCAGCATAGCAATCTCTCTTTGTTACCTCCTGATATTACCGAATTACCCAACAACAAATATCTGGCATTCATTCTGTGGCTGACATTTGAATCTGTATTCTTTGTAACGATTATCATTTGTCAACGATCAGCTATTGATCACTCCCATCTGGGTTTGCAACTTGGATGAAGGTAAGGTGAATACAAACACTTTTTATGTAGGCTTGGTGCCCAGAAACTCAGCCTAAGCTGGGTAAATGAGGTGTCCGGACACAAAATGAATAGTACCAATCCAAATTATATTAACTTTTAATGAGCCAAGATTAAAAGAGCTCCAGGGACTCAGAGTTCTTGGGAGGAATAAAAATCTAGGCTGATTAAATACCATTTTGACTAGCTTTTGCAGAGGTTGAGTTTCTGTTTTCTCAGAATTCTGCACATCCCCCATGCATTTGAAATACCTATTAAAATACATACTTCACAGTGATTGTTTATGTCTTAGCACCTCTTTAATGGAGGGCGCAGAGACTTGAGATTCGAATCAGAGGGGAAGAGATGTCTCAGGAAACTTTCCATATATTTAGGTTCAATATGGAGACTAGCACAGTGGCACCACAATGACATGAAAATTTGGGGAGGTTTGAGAATTGATGGCAGGGTTTAAAAACTTGGCCAACTATCATGTATTTAAAAGGAATTCTGGGCAATTTGAATTTGGACCCCCAAACTGCTATTCCTAAAAAATAGCAAGAGAAATAAAAGTCATGGCTGAGAGCACAAATTTATGTCATAACAAAACATAAACCACTGCTTAGCATCTTAAAAGTCATTGGGTAAATTATTTAATCTTCCTACTAATTTAGAGAGTAGAAATAATAGTGACCTTCTCTGAGGAGTTGGGGATGGAACTGGTTGACATGTCTATATGCATTGTGTTAACATGTTGTCTAAGACCTAAATATAATTCAATGAGAAGTTAATACTATTATCATTTATTCATTTACCAAATGTTTGTTGAATGCCTACAGTATGCCGTGCTCTGTGCCAGGTAACAATAATGACAGGAAAAGCAAATAGGTAAGATTCTTACCATCATGTTAACATTACTCCCATCTGGGTCTGGAACTTGAATGAAGTTAAGGTGGATACGTCCATTTTTTATGTAGCCTGAACTGGGTGAAGAAACAAAGTAATCTCAATTTACAGTAATTATCATAGAGATGTCAAGCCAGGTATTAGGTGAGATGAAAATAGAGGTGAGCTTATTTTAGGTCATTAGGTCTGGAAACACAGCTCCAAAGTGGTGGCATCTGAGCTGAAAACTAAGGAAAAGAAATGAAAATCACGACAGAAGTAGGGGAAAGAGCATGTTTAAAGGTCCTGAGGTAGGCTATCTGAGGGACCAAAAAGAACAAGTACAGCTAGAACATTGTGAAAATGGAAGTTTGCAGAGATATGCATGGGGCAGATCATGAATAGCCTTTCTGACCACGATGAGGAGTTTAGACTTTATACAAAGGATAACTGGGAGCCACTGATGAATTTTTAGGCCAGAAGAGGATGTTCAAATGTGCATGCCAGTTCAGTATTCTCCCCCAGATATTTGCTTCCATTGCCAGATCTAAGCCAATAAATAGAAGGGAGTCTGTCATTCTCATCTCAGTGCTTATCACCTACCCACTATTCGCCACAACGCATTCTTATTCCCCAGATCTTTCTACTCCTAAGAGGAGTGAGAGAGACAAAATGCTACCTTAGAGCAAAACACAACCAGTATATACAGTGGCAGATCAATCAACAATTTGTTCAGTTTATTCTCAAAGTGGTGGTTTAATCACTATAGGCTTTGAGTTCATTATAGCCTAAGAGAGCAAATTTTAGTTTCTAAAATGATCATGTATTATAGTTTATATGAAAAAATGGACCTTCTAATAACCATTTTTTAAAAGTTTTGTGAATAGTAGCCTTGTAGTAAAACATTATTCTCCTTGTCATTACGCAAAAACATTTCGATAGTCAATTTTAAAGATAAAAGCACAGCATGTATAGATATAAATTTCATTAAGACTTTCACCCCCTCCTGGAGAGTCAGGTTAAAGTACTTCTCTTCCCTCTCTTGCCAAAAAGGACAAATTCAGCAACACTTGGGCATTTTGTTAGTAACATTCTCAAGTCTTCCTATCAAATATAGTTATATTTCTTTAATAAGAGTCAAAGAATTTAAACTCTATAACCCTCAGCTTCCACAAGTTATCTGATGAACTCATTCACACTAAGGCATGAAGATATAACTTCACCCAGGCATATCTGACTTTGAAGAGCAAGTAGATAATGACTAACCTCCTGTTGGAACTTACTACAGGAGGAATTTCTGAGATCAGCTATAAAACATTCATGAGTAAATTAGGGTGACTGGAACCTTCCAAGTTACTTTGATAAATTCTTTCTTTGACCATGCTTAAGATACCTAATGGAACATTTTCTTGCATACATTTCTGGATATTCTTTTAATGTGGGTAAGAAGTAAAGAGGAAAAATAAAGATATGGTCTCTCCAGAGCTACTAGAAATCAAATTGTAAGATTATTGGATGTGGGGATTTTTTCATTCTCAAAGAAACTCTTTGTCAACCTAAAAAACTCTAGTCATTCCGGTTGCCATCATAGGAGCTATCCAGTGAATAAACACTGTCACCTCCACTGGCATAGAATGTTCTGGAATACTATTATTTAGTATCAGTTGCTTTGCTCACTTACTTATATCCACTACTGATGGAAAGATAGACACAGATCGTATGATCATAACCTGACAGAGTGATGGGAAGATGACAAAGGACACATTCTCACATTTCCATTCCCTAGTGCCTGAGTATGCTAGCCTCTCAGCCCCTCCCAGCACTTCTTCCTTCCCTGCCAATCTGGTCCCACCTAACATCTATATCAATAATAATCCTTTGGAGATCTCCTATTCCTTTACCCAATTGCGCTTCCATCGTCTACTTCCTGCCAATCCCAACCCTGAATCCATCCTACATATAGGTTTTCTCTGTTCCTGCTTCCAGGATTCCCCACAGACTTAGAGAAAATTACAACTATGCCCTCGTTTCTATATCATGTTTTCCGATCTGAGTGATACTTTCACATCTTTTTGGCCTTTCTTCACATTCTTTCTCATTGTCCATGGGGCCTGCTCCACAGATTACCAATCCAGTCAAGCATCCAGGCTGTACCTCCACCTTCTATTCACAAGACAACTGTTCCACACGGAAAATGCAGGCCAATGTGCCACCACCTCCAGTTTTAGCCATCCTCCTACACATGCTTCCTTTACTCCCTCCTGACATAGAGGAAGAGGTTTTCCTCTTCAATCAATTGCTCAATGTGCAGTTTTTGATCTACTCTTTTCAAGGCTCTGCAGGGATCTCTTCTCTCTGTGTTGCTTCAATTTCTTTTTCTCAACCAAACCCATCCCCTTCAACAGTGATGGTGCATCCCAATATTTCTAAGTTATTTAACTTCCATGTTCCCCTTCCCCAAACCTTAGGTTATTACCTTTATGTATTAATCCCTTACCTCCCAATTAATTGAAAAGCTGTACACACTCACCTCTCCATTTCCTCACCACTTCTCTTCTCAGCTGCAACCTAGGAATTTATGCAAACCATTCTAATTAGGCCATCAATGAACCACTAATTGCTTCAACTCTTGGCTCTTTTCAAGTCCCAACCTTCTTGGCATCTCAGTGGGGTTTGACATTGCTAAACTACCTTATCCTCCCAGAGATGTCCTTTTCCACATCTTCATGCAGCCAACCCCTCTTTCGTCCCTAGCTCTGCCAGCTTTCCTACAGTCTCTTTCCTTAGTGTCAGTACTTGTTCCTCTGACATCCCTGCAGTGTGGGATTCCCTAAGCCTTCACCATTGTCCTCCTCATTCTACATATATCTGTGGGAGTCCTTCCCCAACCCCCATGGTGTCAACTATATGTGTCTCAAGACAAAAGCCCCCTAGTAGGTTATCCTGTTTCAAAATTCTTTCCCTTTCCAATCCATTGTATCACCTGAACAAACCCTATATACAGATTTGACTACTGCCTTAAAAATTCCATTGGGCCCATTGGGTGAGGTCACCTTCTTTACAAGGACTATCAGTTCTTTCCAAGCTTGTTCCAGTATTCTTTTTCTTTTTCTTTTTTTTTTAAGATTTTTATTTATTTATTTGACAGAGAGAGATCACAAGTAGGCAGAGAGGCAGGCGGAGTGAGGGGGGGGGGGGAAGCAGTCTCGCCACTGAGCAGAGAGCCTGATGTGGGGCTCGATCCCAGGACCCTGGGATCATGACCCGAGCTGAAGGCAGAGGCTTTAATCAACTGAGCCACCCAGGTGCCCCCCAGTATTCTTTTTCAAACTCCATCCCTTCCCACCCTTCAAAATTTCTTGGATTAATTTGGTCTAGTAAATGCTACCCAAACACAGTGTGGTCTTTCTCCCCTTCATGTCTTTGTCACTCTGCCTGCAATGCTTTTCCCTGATTCCACTCATACCCATAAACACTCTCATTAATCTCACACAAAATATTACTTCCAAAGAAAAGAACTCATCGTAGCTCATATTTATTGAGTGTTCACTACATGTCAGGGACTATGGTGAGTTGTTCACATGCATCATCTCAACAATCTACAAAACAACTTAATAGAAGGCATGATGATTCTTATCCCTTTTTATATATAGGAAAACCGAAGCTTATAGAGTTAGGTAACTTTTTTAAGTTCACATGACTAGTAAATATTTTTTATCTGACTGCAGAGCCTTCTTTCCCCAGCACATGACCCAAAGTCTCATGTTTCTTCTACATATTTCTGTTTCTATTCATATTATACTCCTCCTTAACTACCAATCCACACTTCTGTCCTCTGATATTATCATATTAAAAGTCCCTGTTTTCTTTATTTGTTCCCTCTCCCCAAACCTCCAGCATGCCTGACAAATACTGGTGGTTCAACAAATGCTTTCTACATCTGAGTTTGAAATGACTGCCCTGTACATATTGACTAATGGGTTAGAGGAACTTCAAGGCGAAAGGTCTAATTAGCCTGACTCTGTGGGTGACTATCAGCATTGTGAATGATCTATTTGCCATTGAGTCCCAGAAGAAGACAAACATGTACAGCTCATTCTCTGTCCCTAAATCTCTAAACCTCTTGACACAGGCTTTCTACACAGAACTATCCAAATTATAGTGACTTTACGTGCAAGAATTTTCTTTTCATAAAAATCTATGGTTTTTAATTTTCTATAAGATGAACACTCAGAATAGTGGCTTAGGAGCCCCGTGAAACTGAGATGTTAAGGCCAAGTGACCATTCATTGAAAATATTACAGAGGCAGAAATACAGCTATCACATATTATAATCACAATAACAGTTTCCTATTCTCCCTAGGATATTCTGTGACGTCTTACATTTATGCTGGATGGACAGCTTGGATACTGTAGAGTAAATAGTGAAAAAAGGAAGGAGATGGTCAAGTAAGCAGAAGAGCATAAAATAGAGATATCACCATGCTCTCATTGCATCCATTTGTCTCTCCCAAATATAGAAACTGTAGGTCTCTCTACACCTCTCCAGCACATTGTAACAGGGTGGTTTATCTTCAGCTATATCCTGATGCTAAGTACTAGCTTTCCAAAATCCACTGATGCTTGACTTTTGAAATTAGTGAGATGTAGCTGAATTTTACCTGGGAAGCAAATGGATTGATTCCTTCAACTAGATATAAAAAGTGCCCTGTTTTGAAAGTGCTGGGAGATATTTCTAAGGGAAAAAAAAAGGAAAACATGAAGCCAATGTGCTATAACTGTCTACTGGTTTGAGCCCTCACTTTATCTTCTTGGGGTTTAGTCATCCATCTTTTCTCCCCCAATCTCCATCACCTCAGTAGGAGGGAAAAATAATGAAAGGCATCCTATGTAGACTCAGAGACTGTCAGAGCTGATAGAGAGAATGTGGAAACACTAGCCCAGACTCCTCATTCTGCGGATAGGGAGAATGAAAATCAGGGAAGGCAGGGACTCTCTCTGGACTCCAAAAAATTTGAGAAAGTCCTGAGGAATCTGACAAGAGCTGATACTGTGCATCTCTTCCCAACTCTGTGTTCAGTGAAATCATGTTAACTTGACACTGGTCATGGTGGGAGTATGTACACTTGTAAAACACTACAAGTCAAGGTGCTTTCTCCCCCTGCAGAGAACTGGTTTACCAGCACACCTCTGTTACATATTTTTATTTATGAAACTTAATGATCTGTCCCTATTCTCATGAGTCATGTCTTCTTTCCTTCATCCTCTTTTTCTTGCTTGTTTGTCTGTTTTCATTAATTCATAAACAAGGAATTGTTGACTACTTTTTATATATCAAGCATAGCGCAAATAGTTGCAAATAAAGTGGTGAAGAAAACAACAAAGTCCTACCTTCATTGCACTTAGAGGACATAAGCATTTAGCATATGACAGTTATGGATATTTTTAAAAAATGGCTTAATAATGCCACAAGAACATATACAAGGGAACTGACATATTTCAAGGAGATATTCCTATCATGCTGTCACAAAATGGTCTATGTGATTCCAGAAAGCACTTTGTAGCCAGAAAGAACTGAGTTTGAATTCTAGCATTTAAGCGTTCTTGCTGGGTGACCTCGAACAACCTCTCAAAGCCCTAGTTTTCACGCAACTAAAATGAAGATAATTTTAGCACCTACTCAAGAGGGATGATATGAGGACTTAATTAATAACCATATGAAATGTTTAGCCTCAAGCCTAGTACATCATTGATGGTCAATAAATAGCACCTATGTTTATGATTAGGATTATTAGTATATTTTTTCTTCCTACTACATGTCTAGAATGTTCACTCTGTCCATGCCTCTATAGGACATCAGCTTTGCCTCCATGTGTAATTTCTCAGAGAATGTGGGGGACTAACAGAGGCCATCTGGCAATTGTGGACACTAGCCAAATCATCACTAATTGCCTAAACGCTCTGGCTCTCCTTGGTAATGGCTATGGCGGGTCTAATTAGTGCAGACCACATGACATCTTTGAGTTGCTGCTGTTGGGAGCTTGAGCCCAAGCCAGCAGCTCCAGGTTCCTCCTGAGTTTGGAGAGGAGCCTTTGGAGAATCATATTTAACAAAGAGCTGGCAGAGGTGGGTTCTGTCTGCTCCCACGCCCTCCATGTGGGAACTTGCTGTGACTATAAGAAGCACAGAGGCTGTGATTAGAGGGACAGATGGAAAGTGGGAACATTCACTTAGCAGCTTTTAGCGACCTCTGAGGAGCGGTCTTTAAGCAGCTCCAAGCTCTTGGCCTGGGTTTTGATTTGCAAAGCTAAGGCCAGAGCCCCCCAGCCTAGGGTAGGAAGCATATGTTAGTTCCAGGATTTACCTACCACTTAGCCTCACAGCTGCCTCTTTTTTCATTGCCATATGTGGTCATGCCTCAGTCGCAATAACAAACAACAAGATACATGTTTACCCAGCATACTATCTGGCACATAGTAGGAGCTCTGCAAACGTAAGCTGAATAAACAAGTGCAGAGAAATTCTATGGCATCCTTCACTATGGTCTGCTTCCTGATTATTCCACATTCTATCAACTCCCTGATTTGTTTGTGCTGATAGTCAGACATAATGCATGAGGCATGTATGGAAAACAGTTGTGTGGAATATGGCAAGTTACCATACAACTTTACTATCATGTGCTATTTCCCAAAGACAACCAACAAGATGATGTTTCTCCAAGTTTAGCTGTGGATAGCATCAACAAATTCAGATCCCATCAGCCTATGCCCCTGCATTGTGGCCTTGGCTGAGTTATAATACGTATTCACACCCTTGGCTTTTCTCATATTGAAGGTCAGAGAGAAAAATGTTAGCATCTGCTGAATCTTGGGTAGCGCGGCACTTAATAGTTTACAAGGCACTTTCCAATCCAATTGTCTCATGCTGCCCTCCCTGAGCCCTTTTGAGTGAGGTGGGGATTATCAACTCTGTTTAGCTATTGTAATCAGTACAGATGCTGTCTCAGCCACCTGTTCAAGGTCACAGAGCTCATCTAACATATGAGAAAAACACAAAATATCACGAAATTCTGCAAACTCTTCGTGCCACAACACTCCAGGGTGGCACTTTTCTTTTTTCAGACAAATTCTACAGTCGCTATTATTTACTTATACCAAAGCCGAGGAGAGGTGCTCACAAGCTTTGCTTGATTTCCCATTGTCAAAGTAACGTGGCTGAGAGAAGCCACATGAGGATTTTCCATGCAGGGATGAAAAGGATTTTTAGACACAGAAATATGGCCAGAAAAAAAAGGGAAGTCACAAGCAAAGTAACATATGTATATATAATCTGTCTGAAAGGTACATGACAGAAATAAATAATCAGGCTTAAATGTGTCCCCTGTCCCAGCCTGTGAGTCCCCAGAGAACTGTGATTAAGTATCCAATGGTCTTCTAAGCAACCATGCTCTCCATCCCAGCTCCAGCGCACACAAACGACACACAAACTAATAATTTGTACAGCTGGTGACCATGTTGCTTTCACATTTCCTCTACACCAAGACTTACAAGCTCCCAGAGTGATTCTGTGGAAGGCAATTTTTCCACTTTTCCAAAGGACTCCATACTCACTTCTATAACTCATTCTGGCTTTAAAGAAGTGAGGAAAAAATATTACAAAGCTGTTTCTGTAAAGGCCAAGTGTGTGTGCGGGAGGGGAGGAAGACGGATGGGGAAGACTCAGGGTTCTGAGATTAGGCAACACTAATGACATTAAACAAATTCTTAATTTCTTGTCCAGACCAAGCCACAGGTGTGCTCTTGGGGATTTTTATTCTTTCAGACAAATCCAGAGCCTGGTACCTCAACTCTCTCCTAAGCAATGGTTCAAGTTTACATGTGGTTTTCAGTAAAAAGCAACCTAGACTATAGGAGTAGGAAGGGTGGCTACGGAGACAGTCTGTGTGAATTTTGAAACCAGAGTCTCCTACTGAATGAGCTGTGTGACCCTGGACAACTATGTTCACCCCTCCGAGCCTCAGTTTTCCTATGAAAAGTACACAAATGCAAATCCTCTGTTTTAGCCACAGCTGAGGCAAACTGGTCCATGTGGGCTGGGGTCAGCTTTGCAAAAACGCAGCCTGTTGCTCGAACATATCCTTGTGGATTCCTGGGCATTATTGCCACAGTGGTGTGAGATGCCTGTGGCAACGTGACTGGTACTCACACGTGTGCAACCTGGACTCGTGGGGTCATCCTTGACTGATTGAGGGGGGACAGCTCTGAGCATTTCCATAGGGCCCTGTAGGGGAAAATGTGTGTATGTGTGTGTTTTCATTCAGTTGTTTTTTGGTGGTTTTTTGTTTGTTTGTTTGTTTGTTTGTTTTTTGGAACTAGCCTGTGCATTGTCTAGACTCTAGAAGATTTCTATAGAAGTTATTTTATACACACACACACACACACACACACACACAAGTGATTCATTTGTAATGATATCTGAAAACCATGCTATTCAGATGTTTCTCTCAATCATCTAGCTGAACTTTCTAGATTGAGTCCCTAGGTATTTCTCTTTTGAAGACTTGGGCTATATAGGGTTATGCCTTTCCCTTTCTGAGTTCTATGCAATGAACTTCCTCAACAACATGGACAGATATTGTTATGTTAAAGAATTTAAACTCCTATAATTTTACAAAGTCTGAGATCTCTTTCCTAACTCTTACTGCTGATATGCCTCTTGTGGGTATCAGAAAACCCCCTTCCACATTGACTAGGTAGGACCCATTTCTTCCTAAGTGCTGGCTATTAATGAATAAAAATAATCACATGGTGTGATCCAGAGTCAGTGTGATCTGTAACTATATAACAAGAGACACAATTAACACCAGACTTGGGAACTGTTATTGTAATGAGTGTTTGATGTGAAAGGATCATTATTTTTAAAAAAGGTATAAGAAGAAAAGACTTAATATGCCAGTTGGTGTCTGTAGACAAGCTAAATGGCTTAATTATCACCATTAGGAATCAAGTATTGAAACTATGGTACAAATTGCTGAGGACTGAACTTTGTGTGGAGAGAGGTGTCATCAGAGAAAGGAAGGTGGAGAAGGGGGTGTTCACAGACATCCTGTCAGGTCCTTTTCCTATTTCATTTCATTGAACCACATAGGAACTCCCTTTGAGGCCGATGAAAGCAAGGAGTCACAAGTATCCAGAGGCATTGAGGAAACGGTCATGGGGTTCTAGGAAGTGGGAGTTCTCAGGGCTCCTGCAGCTGTCCTCGGGGGTGGGCAGGGGGAGAAGGGCACTCTGAGAACTTTCACACACTTCCTCCATGCCCTGCTGCCCCCTTTAACGTGGTCTTCTCCCCCTCACCCTCCACTGCCTACTTTATACTCTCTGCCACCTTCTTGTAATTCCTCAGGCCATCTTGTATCTTCAACTTTCTACCTCATCCCTTTTGCTACTTGAAGTACTACCTACTCCTCTTGAATCCATTCAAGCCACTTCTTAACCAGGACAGTTTCTAGCAGAGGTCTAGCCCACTGTGGAACTCTATTGGTTCAGTCAGTCAGATCTATGGCAGCCAGCACTTAATCCCTCATGGGTGACCTCCTCATGTTGGCTCTACCTCTTCCATTCAGATACACAAGCCTATTGGTATCAAGGGCTGCTTGAGGGGAGAAGGGAATGAATCAGGATGAGGCTCAGTCCTGAGATACAGAAAACTCAACATGCATGTGTCATGGCTTACTTCACAAGACAGATGTTTGATTCTCTCTCATGTAAACACAGTCTAGGGCTCATAGGATGGTGCTATGATTGCTGGAGACCCAAGCTCCTTTTTATTTTGTTGCTCTGCCATCTCCAATATATGGCTTACATTGTTTTGTTTTGTTTCCAAGATTTATTTATTTGTTTGTTTGAGAGAGAGAGTGAGCAGTGGGGCAGGCCAGGAGGAGAGGAAAAGAGAGTCTTAAGCAGACTGCACAGACAGTATGGAGCTCAATGCGAGACTTGATCTCACAACCCTGAGATCAGGACCTGAGCTGAAACCAAGGGTTGAACACTTAATCGACTATGCTCCTATGGCTTACGTTTTTATTCCAAGATTCCAATTTACTTTATCAATTTATCCAAATAATAACTAATATTTACAGAATAGCTTCCATGTCTTTGTTCCCTGACCAACCCATTCCTTAGCCCCCAAAGCAGAAACAAAAACAAAAGCTTACAGAATGTAGTTTACTTGGGAATGTGAAGGTAAAGAGCCAGGAGTGAGGGGCAAGAGGCAGTGTAACAGGGTAGGAGGGGGAACAATGATACAAATTTGTGTTATACTCATAAGCTTCTAGTTTTAATCCCTTGGGATATTCCAAGAAACTGTTAAAAGATAATTCTTCAAGAAGGGTAAAGCACGATTCCCATACAGATATGAAAATGAACATGTTAAATATTTAGCTCATAATCCATGAGAGAACTAGACAGATATTTTACTCACTTTAAAAGAATCCAAAGAACGGATGTACTCATAGATGAGGAATTTTAAAATGAATGTGCAAATGGAGGCAAACGTGTTTTTGCCACAGTGGGAAAGAAAGTCTTATCAACAGGACAGATTTACTTGTCCATAGACAAGAATTATTTTGTGTTGCTGTCAGTCACTTATAATTTAGAGTATTATAAGGTACTTCACATAAAATCAGATAACCTGGAGGGGTATCCTCTAGGATTTAGACAGTGCAGGGTCTAGAAAAGCACATATTTTCCCCAATAGAGTCCTAAGGAAATGCTCAGAGCTGTCCCCCCTCAATCAGAAAGTGATAAACCCACGAATCCAGGTTGCACACATGTGAGTACCAGTCACTTTCCCACAGATGTCTCATACCACTGTGACTGTGAGGCCTGGGAAATGGGCAGGCATTCCCCTCACTATCCCCTGCCCCCAACAGACACAAAGCTTTCATTTGTTTGTTTCCAGGATGGCCCCCTTTGAGAAACGTGAACAACAAGGAGAAAGGAAGACAGCTCCCATGTTTTCAGCATTCAGGAGAAATTCCTGACCCCATGACCCAACTACAATCATGTGTGAAATACAATGATGCAAGACTCAAGCTCAAGTCAGAAAAGCTGAATCTCTCCCTCATTCCTGAAAAACCTGAAAAGAAACAGAACATGCCTAGAAATTCTACTTTTCTCCAATTTTGCCCTGGTTTTTCTTCTGAAGAGTTATTGGAGTTTAGATTTGTTTTCCCTTTAATCTTTTACAAAATTCCTCTTTCCAAAGGGACATCCTAACATATTTATGACAACCAAGGAAATAATACAAACCTTCATAAGAAAAACCTATAGCCAATGAACTATGTTCTCTTTCTCTTTTCTTCCATTCTTTACCTCCCAATCTAGTCAATACTAATAGGCTGATCAGTATCTTTCCTATTCCTGTGTGTAACAAAACCATGAATACACACACACACACACACACACACACACGCACATACACGCATACACACGGATCTTCTGGCATGTGATCCTCTGATGCATCTTACTATACCATGCATCTTTGCTGTACTTTATTTCTTAGGCAAATACTGCATTGTGGATACTCTTCCAAGTGATAGAAGATATGATCCCAATATTTAGCATCTACATAATGGCCTGTGATATGATTATATGGAAATCTAATAGCTAATCCCACCCATGCCTCTATTCTTAGGGTGTTTTTCCCTCCATGGTTCTCATTTTCCCTGCCTGTCTCGTGGCATGCAGGCAGAGCCAAAGCAACTTCCTGTGAATAAGGGCACTTCTGAAGGTTTCAGGTCAAGAGCACTGCCTCGAGTCACACAAGTTCTCCTGGATTTTCAACACCTATTGCTAAAGCAAATATCAAATTTGAATAGAATGGTGAAGAGGACAAAGAAGTCTCTGCTCCCAATAATTTCTAATTATGACTAAGTCATACAATGAGGGGAAAGGCTCACAATACAAGAGAATTCAGTGTGTACCCAAAAACAAAAGTAGAATTAGTGATACAGGTTTGGGTCATTGCATACAGAATCCACCCACCCCATGGCATAGCATTCATAATTGAGTTTGAGTTCCCTTTTTAAGTCGTTCACACACCAGAGAAAGGAGGGTTTAAAAATGATAGATGATGGAGGAGCACCTGGGTGGCTGGTTTCAGCTCAGGTCATGATCTCAAGGTCCTGAGATTGAGCTCTGTGGTAGGGTCTATGCTCAGCATGGAGTATACTTAAGATTCTCTCCCTCTGAAGTGGAGATGCAACATGGGGAGTTTGGGGGGTAGGAAAAGAAAAAATGAAAGAAGATGGGATTGGGAGGGAGACAAACCATAAAAGACCCAATCTCAAAAAATAAACTGAGGGTTGCTGGGGAGAGGGGAGGTCAGCAGAGGGGGGGTGGAGATATGGACATTGGGGAGTGTATATGCTATGGTGAATGCTGTGAAATGTGTAAACCTGGCGATTCACAGACCTGTACCCCTGGGGATAAAAATACATTATATGTTTATTAAAAAAATTTTAAAATTAATTAAAAAAAAAAAGATTCTCCTCCTCTGCCCCTCCCCTAGCTCATGCTCTCTCTTTCTCTCTCTCTCTCAAATAAAAACATATTAAAATAAATAAATAAATAAAAATAGTAGATAACGGACAAAAAAAAAAGAATTGCTCAATTTCTATTTTGCTTCTGCCTTTTCTGTCAGGCAAGAATGATTGGAAGATAATGACTAGAGAAAGTAGATATGGACAGATATTGATCAGTTTCTAGCACTATCTATCACATACCAATAGCTATAGATACAAGAGACATGAAACTCAAACTGGGTCAGGAGTCTTTAAAACACTTTTCGTGGGTACACGTGAGTGTCTCAGTTGGTAAATATCCAGCTCCTGGTTTCGGCTCAGGTCATGATCTCAGGATGAGAAAGAGCCCTGCCTATGACTCCACGGTCAGCCCGGAGTCTGCTTGTCCCTCTCCCTCCCCTTTTGCCCCTCTCCCTCTCACTCTCCCTCTCAATCTCTCTCTGAAATAAATAAAGCCTTAAAAAGTAAATAAATAAAATATTTTCTACATTTAGGTTTCTAATAAACAGCGTTTGAGGATACCAGGAGAACTCATCAATGAAATACATGAATGGCTATGAGGCATCTATGAGGAATGCTGGAGAAAAGACAGCTTATTCATTCAATCGGTCAGTCAACACATGTGTTACACATCTACTAATTGCCACACACCTATGATAAAAAGATGGACAAAAAGACAAGAACCATGTCTCCGCATTGTAATAAAGACTTAAAGCAATGAATAAGGAAATAAAATAGGTAGGATTACAAATTATATGAAGAATATAGTATCTTATGTGCCGCTAAGCTACACATGAAGTCTATCACTAAGATCTGGCAGCCACACTGTCAGCTGAAGGCTGACAAACTAGAATATAACTAAGGAGACAGGTATCAGTGATAAATCATCTGGGAGCCTTGACATTCAAGAAAGCAAAGGAAGAAATAATGTGTGGAATAAAAAATTCATAGGTAATGTGACTTTTGTCTTTAAATCCATCAATAACTATCATATATATATATATATATGCATATATATAACAAGGTTCTGACTATTAGAACGATCTGCAAATGGACCTCTTTGCTTGGGAAGATAGCACTCTATCATTGGAGGAAATAAAACTGAAGTAATAAGACGGCTCTGGAATGTTGTGGAGGGGATGTGTATGTAACCAATAAAAATAAAACCACACCTACCTTTTACTTCCTTCTCCTTCTAAATGGAGTCTAGGAGAAAGAATCTTAGTCCAAGAACATACAGTCAAGGCCCTGGAGAAGTGGCATCACCCTGAGCATAGATGGGAAAAGCTTGAGATGAGTATATTTCTCCGCACAAGAAAGGGAAAAGAATTTGTTTTGATTCTGATTGGGAAAAGATCTAGAAGAGAGGACAAAAGGAAATAAAATTAAAGACAGAGATAAAAGGTGTTGGTGACATGGAGAAAAAGGAAGGCTTATTTCAGGCATACCTCAGATATATTGTACGTTTGGTTCTGACTACCACAATAAAGCAAATATCACACTAACATAAGTCAAATGAATTTTTGGTTTCCCAGTACATGTAGAAGTTATGTTTTACTATACTATTAAGTGTGCAATAGCATTATGTGTGAAAAAAAATGTATCTTAATTTAAAATTATTGATAAAAAGTGCCAAGTATCATTTGAACTTTCTATGAGTCATAATCACTGATCAAAAATCACCATAACAAATAAAATAATAATGAAATAGTTTGAAATGTTGTGAGAATTACCAAAATTTGACAGGAAACATGTAGTGATCAAACGCTATTAGAAAAATGGCACCTATAGACTTGCTTGATGCCAGGTTGCCACAAAACTTCAATGTGTAAGAAAATACAATGCAAAAAACACAATAAAGTGAAACACAATAAGATGAGGTATGCTTGTATACTGTTAGCAGAAACGTGAACTGCTTCAGCCACTTGGACAAATAATACGGAAATTCCTCAAAAAATTCAAAATGGATCTACCATATGATTCCAGCAATCCCACTTCTCAGTATATACCCAAAAGAAATGAAAACAGGACATCAAAGAGATATTTACATTCTTATGTTAATTGCAACATTATTCACAAAAGCCAAGACAGGAGTGGATAAAGAAGATGTCACACACACAAACACAACTGGAATTCAGCCATGAGAATAAAGGAAATCCTTCCTTTTGTTAAAAGATGGATAGATCTTGAGGACACTAGCTAAGACAGAGATAAGTCAGAGAGAAAAACAAGTAATGCATGATATCACTTCTGTGTAAAATATAAAAAGGCAAACTTGTAAAAAGAGAGTTAAATATTGGTTGCCAGGGGTTTGGAAATGGAGGAATATGAGACATTATAGTTAAGGGTAGAAACTTGCAGCCAGTAGTAAATAAGTCCTAGAGATACAATGCACAGTGTAGTGAATATACATAATAGTACTGTATTATAACAATCAAACTTGTAAAGAAACGAGATCTCAAGTAGTCCCACCACAAAAAAAGAAATAGTAATTATGTCATGTGATTAAGGTGCTGTCACTACAGTGTCAATCACCTTACAATATATAAAAGTACCAAACCCATGCACTGCACAATTTAAACTCATACAATGTTATATGCCAATCATATCTTAAGGAGAAAAGAGGGAAAAGGAGAAAGACGAACATCTGGAACTTGAATTGATGAAATGGTCCATGGACTGTCTGAAGAAGAGCTAAGTCTAACATACAATCTTAATTTGTTAGAAGAGCTGATTTCAGAAAATTCTCTGTGTGTGCACACCTGCATGCACATTGCTTATGTATTATGTATTTGTGTGTGAATGTGTGTCTAAATTAGGAAACAGGATTGAGACCCATATTTCTATTAGGGAATAGAAATTGTTGTCCCTGGAAAAACAGGAACAACAAAGTTTTGTTCATTCATTTATTCAATTATTCATTCATTAAACAAATACAAATGAGGCACCTATAATGTTTCATGGAACTCAAGTCTGCAGGTTTTTAGAGCTCATATGTATTGATCTAAGATGATACGAATTCTAAAATGCACCATTATTTTATGTAATATTGAAAGAAAAAAAATGCTTCCATTTAGACTAAACTTTAAGTTTGGTCTCACTTTCAGACATGTTAAAATGTTTTAAAAAATGTGCATATTAGAATCCATGAAATATAATAGCCCTATTTCTTCCAGGCTCTGCTTGGAATAATACATGTTAGATATAGCCATTACATTTTAAAAGGAGCTGATGAAAAGGGAGTTTTCTGGAGAACACTGATACTAGGATAGAATCAAAAACAGAAAAGTAGAAGTAGAAGAATGCACATACACACACAAATACAACCAAAGCAAGAATGTAGAGCTGGAGATCCTCCTAAGTATTCTCAGAAATCTTCTCAAGGGCCTGGTCCTTTCTTTAACCAGTAGAGTAGGGATTTCAACCAAGAGCCAAGATAACTTTAGGAAATATAGGGAAAAGATATCCCAAAAGAGTACCACATAGAATCGTGCTCTGCAGAATGTTTAAAAAGATAATATTTGTGTATCAAAGAAGTTTGGAAAAGACTGAATTACAACAAAGCTGAGATAGGATTATTTATTGCAGGAGTTTTCAGAACACTTTATATGCAAATGTATATTGTAACCAATACACAAAGAAGTAGTAGTCCCAGTTTTAAAAAAACATTCCATGATCATACACTAAATATTAACATATTTAGAATCGTTATTCTGGAAAACAGCAAATTATTACCCATTGACATAAAGTATAAGTAGCTTTGTTCAAGTGGTATTTTACCCAGCTACCCAATGCATATATTAAAGTGGAGCTGCTCTAATTTAAGGCATATAGAAGGGCTAAAGGGAAAGAGAGGCAGTGGCTTGGAAGTTTAGGCCATATCACTGGCCCCACGGGAGCCCCTGAGTCCTCCCCAGGGATGGTTAAATTCTACACATCAAAGTTTGGAATAATGCAACTTCTAAGGTTCCTTACAATAATGTGCTGAAGTTGCCTCCAACTGATTCTTGAGAGCCAACTCTGCTTCTATATTCCCAACTCCTTGGTCAGTGATGACAAGTATAGCAAGAAATCAGCCATCCTGGGAGTATTTACACCACAGAAATGGGCAAACACCACAAATCAGAGTGTTTCTCCAGACAGTCAGTTTTCCAGCACACTGCTGTTTGAGATTATGAGTCCAACCTACCATGAATTTTGAGATAAGAGAAAGGGCAGAGGTTGGGGAAATGGCCATGGCTGGGACTATTTTTATAGAGAGATTCTTTCCCATTCTTCTTCTTCCAGAACGCTTTTCTTATTCTGAATTCTGTCTATTTAAACATAAAGAGCTTTCCTTACATGTTTTTGCTGCCAGGTTTTCTTCTTGCTTTCACCTTCTATTTTAACTGTTCTAAGACCTGAGGCTAAGAACTCATCAGGCATTTCAGAGTTACAGAAAAAATTTCCAAATTACACATATATAAATATTTCCTTAATCAAAAATTTTTAAAAGTATAAATCAGGGGATGCCTGGGTGGCTCAGTGGGTTAAAGCCTCTGCCTTCAGCTCAGGTCATGATCTCAGAGTCCTGGGATCAAGCCCCGCATCAGGCCCTCTGCTCAGCGGGGAGCCTGCTTCCCTTCCTCTCTCTCTGCCTGCCTCTCTGCCTGCTTGTGATTTCTGTCTGTCAAATGAATAAATAACATCTTTTTTTAAAAAAGTATAAATCAGATAATGTATAAAGGAATTATATGAGATAGAAATTATCATTTTCAAAACAGCTAGGAACCATGACTTGGGTTTTAGCACAACTATACTCTATCTTGTAGGGTTTGGTGTGCTATTTTGATTGTCTTCTTAGACTCAGTCTGCTCAGACTATTAAAAAAAAATACCACAGACTGTGGCTTAAACAACAGAAAATTGTTTCTCTCAGTGCTAGAGGTTGGAAGCCCAAGATCAAGTTTCCAGCAGAGTTTGGTTTTGATGAGAGTTTGCTTCCTGGCTTGCATGTTGCTACTCCTCATACAAAGAGAGGGGGAAATCTCTTTCTTCCTCTTCTTATAAAGCCACAGGTCCTATTGGATTAGGGCCCCACCCTGAAGACTCATTGAACCTTAATCACCTCTTAAAGATTCTACTGCCAAAATCAGTCCCACTGAGAATTAGGACTTCAACATTTGAATCTGGGGGGAGGAGGGGGACACGACTCAGTCCATAGCAAACTTCAAGATCCTTGAGGAGAGAGCACAGCTTAGCTATCTTTGAATTTCAACAAATCCCTATAGCATGGGATATGCTACAGGTGGTTAGATACATGGTGATTGAGAAAGGACTTTCTTCCCCCAAGTTTCTTCTCTTCATGCCCATGTCTCTTTTCTAGGATTAGATAGACTTTGAGGGTAAAAGGAATGAAGACTTAGAGTCCTAGAGAAGGGAAGAGATTTGATCTAGAAAAGTGATTTTACCTACTTCCTGGCCCAGAGTAGGAACTGAATAGTATCACTAACTGGTGAACTGAATGTCCCAGGTCATCCAGTGAGTAGAGACAGTAGTTCTTAGGGATAATAATTATGTCTTATTTATTTCTGTTCCCATAGTGTTTAACACAGTACCAGGTTTGGGTTCTCAATATATTCTAATCCATTAATTGTTTGTAACAATAAGGAAGTCACTTTTACCTTCTTTGGTATAGTTAGGTCATCTTTACATTGGGAATAATAATGCCTTAAGGGTAGGAGATTGTATTAACTGATATTTTGGTCCAATTTAGCACAGAGGAGAAGATGATGCAGTGTAGGGAGGAAGTTAAAGGAAGAGGCATGTTCCTTTCCTTTTCCTGGATATCACAAAACTGTCCTATACTAGGTCTTTATTCCCTGCCCCTGTTCACTGCACTCTCAGAAGGTATTTATGTGGTTATAAACTGACCAAAGAATGGTACAACTTAAGGTTAAAATGCTTTTATGTGACACAGGAAATAAAAGATAGAAATCAAAGTATACATCTTCCTTGGATGATAGGGTTCTCAGCTATGATCTTGCCCACAGTCTCTATGGCTGTGCATCAACCCATCGAGATGAAAAAATTAAGTGCCCTTGAATCACTGCAGTCTTTTGTTATGGCTCAGCTGGATGGTGGAGAATTACAATTGTGCTTACTGCTTACACAGTATTGTGACACTCAGCAGACCAACCTGACCTAATTTGTAATCTCCATAACCACTCACCTGCAATTACATTAGAAATGTTTCTTTCTTTCTTTCTTTCTTTCTTTCTTTCTTTCTTTCTTTCTTTTCTCTCTCTCTCTCTCTCTATCTTTTCTCCCAAGAGCAAAACCTTTGGATCTCATTTGTCTTAAAATGTACTGATTGCTTCCTGGGGTCCTTCAAGAAAGAATAAAACCCAACACAGCCCAGCAAGGGTTGTTTAGAAGAGGGTGCCATTTCCTCTCACTCCAGGTTGGGAGTCCTGGACAACTGGGAATCAAGAAAGCCTGTCAACTTTATTTAATTAAAATGAAAAGAAAGAAAACCCACTTTAACATTTCTAATCAACAGGAGTCTAATGAGTCATGTTGGTTCCTGGAGTTGAGACACAGTAGGGCATATTTGGAGCTAATTTGCTTCATTAATATTCAAAGGACATAGATCACCCAACATTTTCTAGGCAGCACGAGCCAAAAACATCAGAGGTAAAGTTTTATTCTGGATGTGATGTTTAACAGATGTTCCACAATGAACCAACTATAGCATCTAATATAAAATACCTGTTAGAATAATTTTCTTATTTCCTGCCTCTATCCCACTTTCAAAATGGATCTGTAACTCTTACCTCTAAGATTTCTCTTCCTCTCAAATTTTTTGGCTTGACACTGATGCTACTAAGACAATGGTGACTGGCTTTCTCATAGTGGAAATCATTTGGCCTTTGGAGCCCATCAGCCTGGGTTCAAATTCAGGTATATTTAACTTCCAGGTGATTTTTTTTTTTTAAAGATTCATTTATTTGAGAAACAGAGAGAACATGTGAGTGGGGGAAGGGACAGAGGGAGAGAGAATTTCCAGCAGACTGCCAGCTAAGCTCAGAGCCCAATGGCAGGGGCTAAATCTCAGGACCTTGAGATCATGATCTGAGCCAAAATCAAGAGTGGAACAGTCAACCAACTGAGCCACCCAGACACCCCATTCCATGTGATATTTTCAAAAACAATTTAGTTAACTTGTCTTTTGTTCAGTATTTTACAAATATTTATAAAACACCATTGAAGTAGGCACTAGAGCATGGGAGAATTGAAGCATTATGAACCTCAGTTTCCTCATCTGTAAACTGGAGGCCATATGCTCTGCCTCACAGGATGTGGTGCTAATGAAACGAGACAGGATATAGGAGACACAGGGAGAAGAATAGACACCCAATGAATGGTCGTTTTATCTCCCCCAGTCCAGGAGCATCCGTACAGCTAACTACATTCAGGCATTTCATTGCAAAGTTGTGATTTTGGGTATGGAATTGCAAGGTTAACAGATAGGGTTTAAAAAGCCAATCTGTGGAGTATAGATAAGTAAAATTCTCTATGAGGGGGTAACCTACACCTTGTTGTCATTTGATCTAACACACAAATTATAAGCCAAGTATGATGAATCCATGTTAATTCTATAAACAACCAGTCCTTAGCACAGGATCTTAGATATAGCATGCACTCAGTAAATGGCTTCATAAATAAGAATGACTCAACTAGAGAAAGAGAGTGAATTATATCTCTTCCCAATAATAATAATACTCTGTACAATTTACAAAGACTTCCACATTCATTCATTTAATTCCTGCATGTTTATGTATATGTATGTCTATATACACACAGATCTACTATGTTTAAATATAGTTCTAGACACTAAAAATATTTAGTAAATAAGACAATATCCCTGCCCTCACAGAACCTATTTCTAGTGAGAAAAACAGGCAGTAACCAAAAAGAACTAGAATATCAGGTAGTGAATGATAAGGAAAGAAAATGAAATACTTCAGGTATCTCATACATTCTTGTCCCAGAGTCTTTTTGAAGGAAACTAAAATAATATAAGCAAAACTAAAGAAAACTAAAATAATATGATAGCAGAGTAAGGTATGTGTTATTTTTTGACAAGATAGTCAGCAAAGACGGCCTCTGAGAAACTGGAAATGAAATCCACAGGCTAGGCTAAAAACTAAGGTAAGAACATTCCAGGAGAAAGGAACAGCAGGGCTGGGACCCCAAAGTGCAAACAAGATTTACATATTTGAAGAAGAGCAAGGCGATCTGTGTGGTAAGAGGGGAGGGAAAGCAGAAGAGAGAGCAGAAGTGGTGGGAGATGAGGACCAACCCTAGTAAGTCATGGTAAGGATTTTAGATTTGATCCTTTATGTGATGAGGTGATAGTTTGCAGGTGTAGCTCCAACAACTGCCCCCCTCCTTGTTGACACATGTCATTCTTAGAGAGGTGAAGCCAGTACCATGCCCTTGTATCTTCCCTGGCCATGTGAGAGCTCTGGCCAGGAGAAAAGATAAAGTGAGATTCTGGGACTTCAGTCCAGGCCACAGAAGGACTAGCAGCTTTTCTTCCTTCCTCTTTGAGTACTGGGAACATTTTCTCTCAGAACCCAGCTGCCATGTCACATGGAGAGGCCACATGAAGAACTCAGTTGGTATGCTCACTAGCCCAATAGAGCCTCCAGCTGACAGCAACGTCAACTTCCAGGCATATGAAGGAGCTATCTTTAATGTTCCACACCAACAGAGCCTTCAGAGGACTCCTGTCAACACAGAAGGTGGTAGAGGAAAGGCCCAGTCAACCCACAGAATCAGGGAAGATACAAACATGGTATTGTCTTAATTTATGAAGTTGTGAGGATAATTTGTTATATAATAATAGATAACCAAAATAGATGAGAAGCCATTAGATATAAGCTTCATTACAATATTTAATTAATTTTCACACTATGCCTAAAAGGAAGGTTTCATTATAACAGGTGTATCTTGGAGATATCATATATTTGGTTCTAGACCACTGCAATAAAGCAAGTCAAAGAAATTTTTGGTTTCCCAGTGCATATAAAAGTATGTTTACACTGTATTGTAGGCTAGTAAGTGTGCAATAGCATTATGTCTAAAAATGTACATATTTTACTTTTAAAATACCTTATTGCTAAAAAATTGCTAGCCATCACCTAAGCTTTCAGTGAATCATAATCACTGATCACAGATCACCACAACAAATATAATAAATGAAAAAGTTTGAAAAACTGCAAGCACTACCAAAATGTGACACAGAGATAGATATAAAATGAGCAAATGCTGTTGGAAAAATGAGTCAATAGACTTACTCAGTGCAGGATTGCCACAAACCTTCGGTTTGTAAAAAACACTGTATCTTTGAATCACAATAAATCAATAAAACAAAGTAAACCCATAACCCCTATTTTATAGATAAAGACACAGAAGTTAAATATGACTTGCCAAAAGTCACAGAGTAAATGAAAGACAGAGTCTGGCCTCAAATATAGGCCTTCTGCAGAGTTCCTTCCCTTGGGTATAGCTGAACATCTATCCAACAAAACAGAGCCACCTAAATTCCATGGACATAATGGATAATTCCAGATGCTCCATTAATCATATTACTATATACCTGAAATGTGCCTATTAAGGTATCTAAAATTTAAATTTAAAGCCAAAATTCTTCTACCATCTGTATCAGACTGTTTAATATCCAGACTAAAATCACTCTGAGGATGTCACTATGTGAGATAATTGAAGACAATGACTACCAAATGCTTTGTAGCTGAGGAAGAAAATGAACAAATTCATGAATTAGCCTCCTGATTCTGAAATTCCAAAGAGTATTAGTCATCTACATAAGGGACCTCCATCTTGAACAGAGACAACTTCTTTGAAAGTGTAAGTGAAGCTATTTCTGAGGGGGGGAATCAAAACGTGTGAAAATTAAAAGGTGTGAAGAATAACTATAGTTAGAAAGTTAGGTTAAGAAATCAACATGCAATTTGTTTGCTGAAAGGGTAACTGAAAATAAATGCATGAGTGTGTTTTTCCTTCCTTCTAGTATACCAGAAAACATAGAGAAATATAAATGCAATTTCCACCACAGGCTCTGTGTTAATAGACTTTAAAACAGTGCTCCTTTCTCTCAATACAATATCTAGGTGCAGGGGATGCTCATATTACATGGAAAATTGCCTAGTGCAGAGTAGCCCTCAAAAAATGCTCATCTGTTGAAAATGTCCCTCTCCTAAGACTCAGTTTCTTCATCTGTAGAATGAGGACGTGGCCCAGGAAGGTAAGCATTTGCCTTTAACACCTTTACTTGTAGTGGACACTTTCCACCATGACACTTTCCCTTGGACCTCAGACTCTACCTTAGACCCCATTTGGAAACAGTACCTTGGATCTTCTACCAGTTACTTACAGTTGGCCCTTGAGCAGGAACCATTTATCCTTTGCTAGGCAAGTATATCCTGCTCTTTAACCTCTGAAATTTATGATTCCATGATCCCAAAACCATGCAAATCTTTAACCTAAATTCTTCTTAAAATTTTGGCACTTTAACAAAAGAAAAATGATTTTAACAGCAACTGTACCTAACTACCCACATGGACTGAGCTGGGTGATTAATTACTTAAGTGCTAATTATCACTTCATTCTTCACTGCAGTGTTTATAGCATCTTCATATATTTAGCATGTAGAAAGCACTTTAGCTCTTTTGAATGACAAGGTAAGCAGAAGTGCCTCTCTATTAAAATTGTCTGTATAATTTGTGAGTCATAACAAGTCATGTTTTTATCTACACTTGAGTCATCAAACTAGAAAGTCTAGATGTAAGAAATGGTGTCACTAGATATAAAGGGGTTGGTGGCAGAGGGCAGGGGAGAATACTAGTAAATAAAAGCATAACCTTTGAACAGCACCAACTGTGTGCAAGACATTGTGTTAGGCCTTTAGGGAGCTCTAACCAGAGTATGACAGTGCCTGCTCTTCGGGAACCCAATGTCTAGATGGATAAATACTAGTATCAGTACTCATGCTAAATATCAGGTATGTAGCAGTATATGTTACAGAGATTTGGAGGAGAGAAAGGTTAATGTGGGCCTGGACTTGGACAAAGTAATTAAAGACAACCCCTGGAGGTCCCATTTATGTAACCTGTAGCATCTAGCTAAGTGCCTGGTATATAGCTGATACTAAAGAAATATCCAGAGAACTCAACAAACATAGGATTCTCTTAGCCAAGTGAAGAAGAGGACATCAGAGTTGGGTGAGTAGCAAAAGCAATGCAGGGATGGTTCCTCCTGGGGAATTCTGGGACACAAAAGTCAGGCCTGGAGCAGGAGGGCCAAAAGATAAGAAGAAAATAATTCTCCCTCCAAACTCTCTCTCCTTTTAGAAATCTTACCTATGCCTCAAAAACTCCTTCTGTACCACAGACTCTCATTTGTTACTTAAATTCCACTCCAACAAACTTTTGCACTCTCCTCCGAGATAGCCACAGGACACCTCCCTTGGAATATCCCACTGGGTCCTCAAAGTCGATGACTCTAATGCTCTTCTCTTAAACTCCCTCTTGATTTTCCTTTCTTTGATATTGAGAGAAGCTTCACACCAGTCTAGAAACTGTACTGGTATCTTTAATGTCCTCCTTCCCAGACATATTCCTGCTGATTCTCCGTAGGTTCCTTTTGTGGTTACCCACATCTTATTCTCACTGACAGTCTCCAGTGGCACCCAAGGTTCATATTTCCCTGTGTCTCCTTTGATCGATTATATTTGACTTCATAATCTCCAGCCTGACTCAATGCAATCCCTTCTACCATATTAACCTTCCAACAGAACAACTTTCATCATAACATCTTTTGTACCCTGAGTAAGCACTTACTATACGTCCAGCTCTGAGTTTTCTGATCATCATTACCCCATACATATACACACAGAATCAGAAATAATTTCTCCTTCTTCTTCCTTTGGATCATGTTTATCTGACCTCCCCTTTAAAATTTGTGAGCTATGTGGAACCATATTCATGTTTGTCACTATATCACTTGAAGCACCCCAACACACAGCCTTCATACAGCTGGTGCTCAATCAATGTTTGTGGAAAAAAAGAAGGAAAGAAAGAAAGAAATGCAGGATGCCAGGATGATACAGCTAGAGAATCCTTAATGCCAGGCTAAGGACTTTGGCCTTCATTCTACAGGAAATTGGGAGGCCTCGCAGGCCTTAGGCTTATTAAGAGCCACCTGCAAGCCTGTGAATTAGGAAGATTGTTCTGGTTCAATAGATAGAATGATCTGAAGGGAGGAATCCTCTGACTAGAAAGACCCTTGATTTGCTGAAGAACTGTGATACTTAATGATAATTGGTAAAGGGAAAATAATAAGTAGAAACATCAAAATGAAAATTGAGAAAAAAAAATAAGTCTATCGCATAAAGAGTGTCCCAGTAATTCTAAGGGATCACATGAAATATTTTTCAGTTGTCTGTGGTAATCAGGCAGAGTGGACAGTGTTAATATAAAACCATCTAAAATCTTTTCTGGGATAAAGAATAGTAAAAGTAAACTATATAACCATGTGATAAAAGAAATAAATATGTCAGGATCTCTCTCTTTCCCATACACACATCATCATCATCATCTAAGGCTAGAAAAAGTAAATTTAAAAAATGGTTTAGCTTAATTTATTTGCCCTCACCATCAAGTGACAGAGGTTTATGTAATTATGGAAAGGGTTACAGAAAATTCAAAAAAGAAAAAAGGTAAACTAAGATCTGCAGATGTGCTATAGAATGTATCACCAGACTCCAGGTGAATTAGAAAAATGTAACATTCCCACAGTCACATGACATGTTCTCTGGGCCAAAAGCTTCTCTCACTGATTCATCACTTAGGCCACAAAACTTGGCCCTATTCTCTAGGGAACCAGATGGTTATAAGAGCGAATGAAGATTCTCTCCAATGTCCTGAATTGAGTGATGAAAGAAAAGATATGCTGACCATCTGGGTTTGGAAATGGACTCTCTTTTACCTCAAAACAGGTTTATCAAGCTCAGGAATGCACATTTCCCAGCAACTGATTTCTAAGCCACCAGTCTGTGGTGGTGGTGGTGGTGGTGGTGGTGGTGGTGGTGTCATTGTTATTCAGAGACGTGCTACAACCATTTAGTTATATATAGCTATATATCACTATGGTTAAGGGGATCCAGTAGTGAACCAGAGAAACTTGATCCCAGTCCTTATGATACTACAGTCTAGCCAAGAGGACAGATATTCGGCAATAAGTACCATAAGTTGCAATGACTGTGGTGACTGGGGAGGTACCACAGGACCTCTCGAGGTAATCAGTGGTGGGGTCAGGAGGGAGGGCAGAGAGTAACCAAAATTAGCCAAGCACATCAGAAAATATCTCCTTCTGGAAATGATGTTTATTTAAGTTGAGACGAGAGGGTAAAGGGGAGGTAGCAAGTAAAGTGGTGAAAAAACATCCAGCCAAGGAAATGACGTGTGCAAAGGTCAGGTGTTCTGAGAAAACGGAAGAAGCTCCGGGTGGCTGGAATATTGAAAAGAGGGCACAGAATGATGAGAATTGAGAGCTGAGAATATTAAGGGAGCATATGATCTTCTGAGCGCATGAAGAAATCCTTGACGTGCTTAAAGCTGAAGATTGACAGTGTCATATTTATCACTGATAAAAAGTTATCTGGCAGGAAAATGAGCTAGAGAGAGAAGAGAAGCCAAAATATGAGGATGTCACCATCTTCTTCTGCCATCTTGAAATAATTCATTCAATGATGTGTACATGGTCTCCCTGGTTTGACTTGAAACTAAACTTTTGGCCTCAAAATATCTGAACATCTCATTGGCTTTACAGATGATGTCTGAACTAGTAACTACTAGTTATTTTGGGTGATTACTATGAAAAAGCCAGTAGAACCTGGGGAATTCCCCTATTCAGTTACTCACTTATCCAGATATGTACAAGTAAATAAGACCAAGACACAACTGAACTAACAATTACAATACAATTAGATGACAGCTGAAACAGAGAAAGAGGCTTTGAGTCATTAGACAAGTCACACAGGGAAAACTAATCCTTTTTGAGGATGTCAGAAAATGCTTTCAAAAAGAGCAATGCTTGAGGGTGCCTGGGTGGCTCAGTGGGTTAAAGCCTCTGCCTTTGGCTTGGTCATGATCTCAGGGTCCTGAGATCGAGCCCTGAATCGGGCTTTCTGCTCAGCAGGGAGCTTGCTTCCCCCCCCCCCTGCCTGCCTCTCTGCCTACTTGTCAAATTTCTCTCTCTCTCCGTCTCTCTGTCTCTCTGTCAAATAAATAAATAAAATCTTAAAAAAAGAGCGATGCCTCAGTAGTGTATTTAATAAAAATCATGGTAGTGTCAGTATAATGAATAACAGAACTATGAATAATAAGAACAATTATTGATGAAGTGCTGACTGCTAGGTCACAAGTAATTTTACATTATCTTATTAATAGCCATGAGAGCCGTACAAGGTAGGTATTTGTAAGTTGCTTTGCAGATGAAAGAACAAGAGACACATAATATTAAGTATCAAGGTAAATAGTTCAGCTTTTGTATCTAAACCCACAGTCTGATCTCTTTCTCCTGCACTATGCTCCTAGGATTTAGCCAGGTGAACAGAGATAGAAAAGTATTCCAGGTAGATGGAACAGTGTGAGTGAAGGCATGGAGCGAAAAGGAGCCTGGAACATTTGAGGAATGAATGTGATTTCTCTGGACAAATAGAAGGCACATGTGCAGATGTCATGTGCAACTACCTAGAATAGGCAGATCCTGACCAGCCAGTGGGATGGCACTTAACTCTGAAAACATCAGTGAGTCTTTGCAGATTAATGAGCCAGAGGATGGCAGGAGTAGACTGGCATTGTATGATGGTCACTCCATTGTCAATCTCACTGGAGGGAAAGCAGAACTGCCATCAGGGAGAATGGCTGCAGGAATCCAGGGGAGAGGGATGGGTCCTACACTAGGACACAGCAATGGTAATAAAGAAGGTTGCTAAACAAGAAAAGTGGATAGAGAAGTAAGCAAGCAAAGCAGAAGGCAATTCTTAGTTTCTAATGGAAGAAAAATAATTAAAATTTTGAATATTACTCTTAGAAAGGAAAGCTTTCATTTTTAAGATCATGGTAAAATCAAGTAAACAAATATATTGAGAAATATCCATTATGTAACTGTGCCTATACCTGAGAAAAAGCACACATTAAAGGCTTGGGGTGTGTGTGTGTGTGTGTGTGTGTGTACGCACGCATGCTATTGTGTTTGTCCTCAAAATATGTATCTACATCAATTATCACATAATAGGAAGCACTTCGGCCAAAAACATCAGTAAAGTTCAACACAGCCCTTCTCTGTTCATGTACAACTGTCAAAGGCCTAAATATCTAGCATATCCAAAAAGCAGATATTATTTTGACAATTTATTACAAATGAATTTCATTTTCACATAATAATATCTCTAAACTCCATCTACAATGTTTTCCGTATCCAAAAGTCAAAAGAAGGGATTCTGAATAGTTTCAAAACCCCTGGAAAATCAATCTTGCTAGAACTCAAGGAAGCTTGTCACTGCTTCCGTTTAAAAGGAAACAATAAGAAAGGGGAGATAGATATAATGAGTTGCTTTGGGATGGGATCTGTTATTTCACTGAACGTCTCTGCTTCTTTCTTTTTATGACCTTGATTTTCTATTTACATTTTATCATGCTCTTGTGGAAGGAGGCAGAGGCTAAAATAAATCAACAAAAATGTTCTAAGTATTGACAATGGCTAGATAAAGAGAAGTATGCTTGGTCCAGAGGCAAAGTGGGTAAGAGAACACTATAATGAGTTAGCAGGTGCTTGTCTCTATCCCACAAAAAAGTATTCATTTCTGTTTTCCTTCGCAATCTCAAAAGCCCTTGAAACCAAGGACTAGGCTTAATTACAACCTTCTCTCTCCTTAGCACCTATCATGGGTTTTGATCCAGACTTGGATCTTTGACTAGTTGGTCATTGTTTCTCACCTCAATACAAGGGCAGGAGTTAATTGTCTGGGTTCATCAAGAGTCATTGTGCATGTCACAGTCTCCTCTCACAGCATTTGAGAAAGTTCTACAGTTAGACTTTGAGACATAATTTGTCTATGTACTAGAAAGACAACATTGTACATTTTGTAACATTACATTGTATTTATCTCTAGGTTTACTGGAATTTTATAAGCAACTATAATCTGTGGCATTGGTTCTAGTTTAGAATATTATAATGTAAATAGAATAGTGTTTGACTGGCTGTCTAAGAGTTTATGTTTATGATTATTTAGGTAAACCTCTGCAAGTAGCTTTTTTTAAAATTGTGGTAAAATATACATATCATAAAATTTACCACTTCACTGTTTTTAAGTGCATTAGGTATGTTCACATTGCTGTGTAATCATCACTACCATTTATTTCCAGAACTTTTTCATTATCCCAAACTGAAACTCTGCATGCATTAAACACTAACTTCCCATTTATCCTTACCCAAACTCCTGGTAAACACCATTCTGCTCTGGGTCTACGACTTTGACCACTTTAGGCATCTCATATAAGTGGAATCCCACAATATTTCTCTTTTTGTGTCTGGTGTATTTCACTTACAATACTCTTCGAGGTTTATCTATGTGGTAACAGAATTTCATTCATTTTTAAGGCTGAATACTATTCCTGTGTGTGTGTGTGTGTGTGTGTGTGTGTACCAGGTTTTGTTTATCCATTCATCTATTAATGGTCATTTAGGCTGTGGCCACCTTTAGGATTTTGCGAATAATGCTGCTGTGAAAATCGCTGTACAAATATCTATTCTGGTCATCGCTTTAAACTCATTTTGGATAAATACCTAAAAGTGGAATTTCTGAATCATATGGTAATTCTGTTTAATTTTTTTTGAGGAACCACTATATCTTTTTTCCATAGTGGTTGCCCCATTTTACATTCCTACCAGCAATGCACTAGAGTTCTAATTTATTCACATTCTTGACAACAATTATTATCACTGTTTGGTTTGTTTGGGGTTTTTTGCTAAGAGTTAAAATGATGGGTATGAAGTGGGATCTCATTGTGGTTCTGATTTGTACTTCCCTAATTGTTAATGATGTTGAGCATCTTTTCATGTCTTCATTAGTTATTTGTAGATCTTCTTTGCAGAAGCATCTATTCGAGTCTTTTGCCCATGTTTTAACTGGGTTGTTTATTTTTTGTTGTTGAGTTCCAAGCAGTTTTTCATAACAAGGAAAAAATTTCTTAAAACAGAGGTCAGCAAATTATGGCAATGAGCTCTCTGTCTATTGTAAATAAAGTCTTATCAGATCACAGCCCACGATCATTGGTCAACGCACTGTCTACAGCTACTTTCACACTCTGAAGGCAGAGCTGAATGACAGCTATAGACACATATGGACCTCAAAACCTAAAATATTTACTACCTGGCCTTTTACATAAAAAATTTGTCAACTCTTCTAAAGATGCTCTATGGTTGAGCTATTTTTGAAAAAATACCTGGGGCTAAGAATCATATTTTGTTCTTTTATGATATTTTGTCTGCATAAGGTAGTCTATGATCAGCTCTCTGGTTTAGGGTTGCCAGATAAAATAAAACATGCCCAGTTATATTTGAATTTCTGATACACAACAAATAATGTTTTCATATAAGAATATCCCAAATAGTCCACAGGTCATTCTTACCCTAAAACACCATTTGTTATTTATGTGAATATCAAATTTAACTGGGTGCCCTGTATTTTTATTTACCTGCCATGGCAACCTTACTATGGTTTCATAAAATTGGGGTCAGTAATGAGCCCCAAAGTTTGGGGGAAGCAGTAATAGTTTTGAGAAGTTTTATATCTTTTCCACAACTACAAGCATTTTTTCCTGCTGTTCTCTCTGCTTGAAAGGCCTTGTTCCATATTGCCTGGTCAACTCTTTAGACTCCGAACCATCTGAAGTCTTTACTGATACACCCCAGGTGGAGATGGATGTTCTTTCTCTATGATTTCACTACATAGCGTTAATAATATCATAATTATTAATAGCAACAAGGACTAAGATGGAGTTACTTAGTTCTATGTGTGAAGTGCTTGAGAACATGTAGTAAGTCATCAACATACACTTGATGAAAAAATATAAGTCAAACAGGATGGTGCATGAATTAAATCCCTGATGGGCACTCCTTTTCCCTTCCTTTAATTATCCTATACAGCCTAGAGTTGTTTCCAGCTGATTAAGAAATTGCATGATATTTGCTTCTGGACCACCTCTCCACCACTATACCCCAGGACCATCTCCCTCAGCCTCAGACATGCAGTGTTCTTCCTTCAGTATCTAGGACTACGGCATCCCCATGTACCTACCTAACCCTCACCATCATACTAATCCATCCAGCAGCCCAAATCTTTTGAGGTCCCAGCTTTTGCTTCTCAGTGAAAACAGGTGCTAGAAGATTTGCTGCAAGTATGTTAATTAGCCAGGGTACCTTTGCTGGTAGGTAGCAAAGGTAGGGGTCTCACAAGAGGCATTGCCTTGGGGAAGAATTTTCTGATCGACTTTTTAAAAACAGACTCAGAGCCAAAAACTGGGACTACAAATAAAGGAGAAAACTCCCCCACTTGGCTCTCCTCCTGTCTTTGCCTATTTACCTTCTAATTCATTCCTTCCCTCACCCTGCTCTTCTGTCTGCTATTCAGGGGCTGACTCTACAAACCGCATTTCCCAAGCTTCCCTGGCAAGTGGCTTCCCATTAGGTTCAGGCAGTGGGACGTTCTGGTGGAAGAAGCCAAGGCATTTGTCCTCCTCCCTCTCTGTCACAGGCAGTAGCTCTGGAGAGGCTTTGTCTCCACCATGACTGCGATAGGCACTGGGCAGTGCTGGCTCCTAGGCTCTGGTGACACTACCTCCACTGTTTGTTCTTCGACCTTCAAAGGGACAGTGGCTTCCTGGAACTGTTAAACTCTGAGATGCCTCATCCCATTTGGCTTTTGAGCCCTCCCAGCCACCTTCTAAGAAATTGCTTCTATTTTATTTTTGCTACCAAATTGCTGGCACTTTCTGTTTCCTGGACTGACCCCAGTCCGATAAAGTGGGCCTTCAGGAAGGGGACTGCGTCAGGTTTGCCAGGACAGAGCCAGAGCCAGGGGAAAAGGGACTGTTCTGTGTTCCAGGAAATTCTAATCATGCTTGTGCTCATTCTAGATTTCAGTGGGATAGGGTAGGAGGAGGAGGATTAGGGAAGAAGGATAGGGATAAAAGTCGCTAACATCTGTTTACCATTTGAATGCTAGGATTTTTAATTAATCCTTAAATCAGTCCTTCTAGGTAAGTATTATTATCCTCAAGGACTGAAGACCAACCTTCAAGGTAAGCAATGAGAAGCTATTGCTTTGAAAGACTGAGCTGCATTTCCAAGGGTACAAAGCTAAAGAAGCCAGTGCTATGATTAAAGCCTGAAAGGGTCTTTTTCACTCTGCCCTACTCACAAAATAATTTTTATAAATGCAAAAACTGGAATTCACACAAACCAAATCAGATTTTTTAAAAAAGCAGTTTGCTCAACTTTATCGTGGTTGTGAAATAATTCCTTATGCCTGGATTTTTTTAACCCTAACATATAATTAAGAGTTGATGTATTTTCTGCAAAACAAATCAGGTTCCTCTAGAGAGACAACTTCAGACAATACTTCGATGCTCTAAAAGGTAATGTCCTATCCAAAAAACTTATTATCTCATAGTATATTGCATAGTATTTTTTGATGCCATTCAGGGGCATGGTGGGCTTCTGGGTCTGTCCACGAAGCACTGGCTGACCTAGCTCCATCTGACCATGAAATGAGGTACATTTCTAGCTGACCACTGGGGGCAGGTCAGTGATGGGCATAAAGAGTCACTTAAACTCCATGGGACATTTGAACGCAGAGGGTCAACTTTTCTACTTTAGGTATCGAGTAATGTTCTATCAGTTTAGTTTAGTTCAGGTAGCTAATTCTTCTAGAGAACTCGGAGACAAAAAATAGAAACTTTATGTTTTAAAGTTCAAGGTAATTCTATAATTATTCTAACACATCACAGCCACTGAAAAAGCAAAGACACCGTATTTTAACATGAAAAATAATGGAAAAAATCATAGGCCAAACACGCAAATGAATACTATTTTAACCATCGAAGTCATAGTGTATATACACACAGTATATATACTGAAAATAACCAGAGCTAAATGGAGCATTAAAAACACGTAGTATCAGGGCACCTAGATTAAGCGGCTGCCTTTGGCTCCAGTTATGATCCCAGGGTACTAGGATAGAGCCCCGCATCAGGCTTCCTGCTCAGTGGAGAGCCTGCTTTTCCCTCTCCCTCTGCCTGCTGCTCTGCCTGCTTATGCTCTCTCTCTCTCTGTCAAATAAAAAAATAAAATCTTTAAAAAATATATGTAGTATATATCCCTATCTTTAGGGAAGAAGACATTTTGACTGGAGGAAGTCAAGGGACATACACAGGAGATATAGATAGATTAGATATAGATATAGATAGACATAGATATGGATGTAGGTGGGGTGTGTGTGTACACACAACACACATAGTGCATATATACACACACGCAGAGACAATAGATAAATGTGCATCTGTACATCACTTAAAGTAATGTCAGTGAAGTGGTAGAAATGACCACAAAAATAACAAGTATAAGAATTTTGGTTGGAAGAGAGACTGTCTTTAGGCTGCTGAGCCTTTTGGAAAGGGGAGGCCTGGACAAAATGGAATGAAAAAGGACAAACTGCTCTGAAGAGGAAATAAATAGGATGTGGGGGTAGAACAGAAGCGAGTGAAGACTGGAGAAGAAAGTGACATTAATGAGCAACATGTGACAGTCAAGAATTTTAAAAGCAGACATTTTAGGTATTTAACTTAATCAACGTACTTAGCGTATATGTGGTTGCTCTAATAAAAGGACCTTCCAGAGTCTCTAACCTGCAGCCAAGTCTGCAATGCACACAAGTCTTGCCTATGGGTGTCAGGTAAAATCAAGGTGAAGAGACTGAGTTCCAGGAGTGGGTGACAAGGAGAACAGGCAACCGGAGGTGAGATTCAGAGAGGGTCAAGTGCTCAGAAGGAGTAGAATCTCACCGCTAACAGGGAGCATGAGTCTGCAAGGTCTACCAAAGATCTGGAGAATTCGGGACACACATGCGGTCCAGGCCGTGAGCTGATTGCTGGAGCGCACACAGGCTTTGTGGACATCCCGCTCTGGCTGCGCTAGGGATTTTGGCAGGATTTGGTCTTTTCATTTCTGGGTTGCCGGCAGCAGAGTCGGAAGAGGTAGTGGTGCTACCTGAGATCCAAGGCTCTTCTGGGGTGGTCAGCTAAGAGGAGAGCCACAATGCCACATGCCCAGAGGACTAACCAGGAAAACAAAGACTTGACAGCCAGGAGAGAATGCCTACTGGGGGCAGGAGGGAAGCTCTATCCCGAAACCACAGTAGGTGCTGAGGACAGTAAAACTATGGAATTACTGCCCAGCCACCTGCCAGACCTCAAACCCCAACTATTATCTCAGGAAATCAGCAAGATTTGTGTCCTAAAACCCAAGGTAAGAGGTCAAGAGCTAAAAGCTAGGCACTACAGAAGGGAAAGGAAGGGAGAGAGAGACAAATGTATTTAAACTGAGCCAGAGTGTCTGCTCCAGAGGACTGTGAGTGAGGGATCACATCTGGACACCTGAGCTCACACTAACATCATGGGGGAAGAAATGTGTTCATCGGTTGCCCTCTCTGTTTGCATGCACCTTTAGGCTCTGTTCTTCCTCCTTCAACACCGGCAGGCTCTGGATGGTGGATGTGATGGGAATTAAAAGAACATCCAAGTCATCTTTTAAACACAGGTTAATTCAAAATAGCTTGAATGAAAAGGATGTGTACTGGGTCAGGCAACAGGGAAGAGCAGACATGGTGTCACTTCTGGGCAAGAATGAGATTCAGGGGCGCCTGGGAGGCTCAGTGGGTTAAAGCCTCTGCTTTCGGCTCAGGTCATGATCTCAGGGTCCTGGGATCGAGCCCCACATCGGGCTCTCTGCTCAGCGGGGAGGCTGCTTCCCCCTCTCTCTCTGCCTGCCTATCTGCCTACTTGTGATCTCTCTCTGTGTGTCAAATGAATAAATAAAATCTTTAAAAAAGAAAAGGAAGTGTATTGGGTCAGGCAACAGGGAAGATCAGATGTGGTGCCACTTCTGGGCAAGAAAAAGATTCAGGTGCTATGACAGCATAGGACTTGGTCTCTCCCTCCTGCCTTGCCTCTGTCTCACTCCATGTTTTCTGCTGTCTTTCCCAAGAGGGGAAAATGGTTTTCAACACTCCCAACTGTATCTCCCACTTAGCAACTCCTCGGGAATGAGGACCCTTCTCTCTCCCAACGTCCTTACACAAATTCACAAACAGTCTTTTGGCTAATATTTGAAACTCTTATCCATTCTGCAAGTACTTATTAAACTCGTATCTTTGAAGCACTGTTCCACAACTAATAAGAGGTAGCCCTTCTTCTTATGAAGCAACTATTTATGTGCCTGTGCTATTCCCAGGGAGAAGGGTAACTATGCCTGGAATGATCTGGACCAGATACTCATTGCCATGGGGCCATGGTGAGGAGTTCAAACTGTAATTGACATCATGGAATGAGGAAGGCACAGAGTTTTCAAAAGGATACAGATGTTTCAAGCACACAGAACAATCGATATACCATACACCATCTCTCTTCCTGTTTTCTCTCTTAATAAATTCCAGAACTGTCACACTGTCACTTCAAGTCCACCAGCTGCATTTAAGCATTCAGATGGGAAAGGATGCCAATGGAGTCTTTTTTTTCTTTTTTTCTGGGACAGCTCTCATAATCCCTGACAAAGCGGCAAACACACAGGTGTTGAGCAGGTATGAGGAATATTGCTACAATCTCCAAGTCTGCAAACTTAGTAACTGTGTTGGCATCTTGGCAGCCGATCTTGTTTGCATTTATAAATTAAGTTTTCAATACTCACATTTGTAGAGGTGGGTGTTGGGTTTTTTTTTTTTTTTTTTTTTGGCATTTGACTTTTGTCTTGGAAGCAAAATGTCATGGTATTTTTTAAAGTGCATAGATTTGAAACAAATGCAAAACAAGAGACTTTTGGCTTGGAAAATAACTACACTCATCCTGAAATGGGACGTAATGAGAGACCCAAAATGACCCACATTATTTCTTCCAAAAGGGGCCATACCTTGGCTTGTCCTTTATTTTGAAATTCCAAATACTTTTAACAGTGCTTATGTCTGGAAGAACATCATACATATAATTCATAATGCCTGGGAGATTTGGGAAATGAGATTATATACATAAAGGGATAAGAAGGCCTTACAGGGGCACCTGGGTGGCTCAGTGGGTGAAAGCCTCTGCCTTCAGCTCAGGTCATGATCCCAGGATCTTGGGATCGAGCCCCGCATCCGGCTCCCTGCTCAGCGGGGAGTCTGCTCCTCTCTCTCGGCCTGCCGCTCTGCCTACGTGCGCGCGCGCGCGCTCTCTCTCTCTCTCTAAAAAAAAAAAAAAGAAGAAGAAGAAGGCCTTACAAGTGTCACAAGCACTTGGGAGGTTGCTAAAAAATAGCTTCTTTGTTTTACTGGATGTCAGAGAAAGTCACGTGGCCATGAACCTCAAGTAGGAGGATGATAGGAATATTCAGTGCATGACCAAAAGGATGACACGCTTTAGCAAGCCTGGGTGTTGCCCTTCACAAACACTTATCTTCCTGTTTTATATCTGCTTGATCACTTCTTTCTCTTATATTAGATCCTAAGTTCTGCAAGGACAGAGACCAAATGTTTCTTACTTACCTTTGAAATCACAAGGCCCTGCCAAATGCTTGGTACATGATGAGGTTGAAGATGATGGTGATGAAGAGAGCCAGCATTAACTGAGTACTCCTTATTTCCCAGGCACTATTACAATCACTTTAAATGAGTTCTTTTAATCATCCTAACACACATGAGAGTATTAATACCACCACTTTTTCCCCATGTTATAAAGGCTCCTATAAGTAGAGTGATTTTCCCAGAGGTATACAGCTCTGAAATGAAACAGGTAGGATTGAAGTCCAGGTAATTTGACTTAAGAGCCTGAGCTCTTGAATATCTGTTGAGTGGATGGTGAAAGGCTTCTTACAATCCAATTACTTTACTTTTTGTCTCATGGGGGAGAGGAAAAGAATGAAGCGTCTGGATACTGTCTGTGAGTAGAGACCAGGAAACTAAAACACCTTTGGGAATCTCATTTCATTAAAACCATTGCAGCAGATCAATTAGTGACTTGCCTAGGTGAAGATTTTCTTTTTTTAATTAAAAAGTTTTAAAATCAAAGTAATACATTCCTTGGAAGTAACGTTCCTGGCCCACCCTTCACAACCCCAGTCCTATTTGACAAAGACACCCATTTCCAACTCTTAGTTGTTTCCTTTTTTAGGAGTTCATCTTCATATGACTTGAACTTGATAATCAAGGTCAAATTTCATTATTATGTATTGCCTGCCATATGACAGGGCAGGATTTAGCTAACTTATACCACTCTCACCTCCCATTCATTATTTAGATATTCCATCATTTTTTTAGATTTTCCATCACTTTTTTTTTTTTTAAGATTTTATTTACTTATTTGACAGAGAGAGAGATCACAAGCAGGCAGAGAGAGAGAGAGGAGGAAGCAGGCCCTCCGACGAGCAGAGAGCCCGATGCGGGGCTCGATCCCAAGACCTGAGATCATGACCTGAGCTGAAGGCAGAGGCTTAACCCACTGAGCCACCCAGGTGCCCCTTTCCATCACTTTTTAATTTGAAATCATATCCTAGCAGTATTGACAAGCAACAGTCTCGCAAGGATACATGAAGGTATACACATCTCTCCTCCTCCCTTCAGCTCTCCTCCTGGTTTTTTGGGTTGTTGGTTTTTTGTTTTTTGTTTTTTTTTTTAAGATTTTCTTTATTTATTTGACAGAGAGAGAGAGAGAGTGAAAGAGGGAATACAAGCAGGGGAGTAGGAGAGGGAGAGGGAGAAGCAGGCTTCCCGCAGAGCAGGGAGTCCGATGCGGGGCTCGATCCCAGGGTCCTGGGATCATGATCTGAGTCGAAGGCAGGTGCTTAACAACTGAGCCACCCAGGTGCCCCTCTCCTCCTATTTTTCACCAAATTTTGTCCACTGTATTTTCACTTTCATGCAACTAAGTCAGATAACTTTTATATTTTGTCCTTTCTTGCTGTATCTAGAGGTTGATTGTAAAATTATGTATCAATAATCTATTTTTTTTATACTTTAGAAAAAATATTCCCCATGGAGATCATTTGTCTACTACTATTGCTTTTAAAATAATTTTTCCCTAGAGTTTCTCCTTATATTAACTCATTTCTTTCTTATTTTTGACATCTATCTGTTTTCTCCCCAGATCCTCTTTACATCAATACCTTCTGTCGACTTCCCAGGCCCTCCAACTGCTGCCCTGAGTTGAAATGGTTACTGCACAGCTATCATCTCAGGACTTGGATTTAAATGTTTTAAACAATGCTAGACTTGCGCTGTCCTGGATCTTCCCCTTTCTTGGTACTTTCTCTGTATCCCTCAGGACAGACTTCTTTATGCTGAAGTCCCAATAACCCCAAACTCCATGGCTCAGAACTGCAAGTTTCATTGCCCACCCCAGGCTGGTGGGCGCTCTGCCCGACATCACCCTCATTCCAAGACCCGAGAGGACAGAGGGGAAAGAACCTGGTTAACCGCGCACTGGTTATAAAACAACTCCACGTGGAACTGACACTAGTCATTCCCACTGGCCGAAGCAGACCATATGTTGAAATCTATCTTTACAAGGGGGCAGGCAGATCAGTGCAATCCTTCCACATGCAAGAAAAGAGGAGAAAGGGGATATTTGTGAACAGCCCTAACGATTATTATATTCTTTCACTTTGTTGAAATATACCTTCAAGTAGCTTTCTGAGAAATGCAACAGATAAATGTTTATGTTTGAAACTTCAGGTCCTCAAATTCTCTCAAAATTTTCACTCTTCAAGGGGAATAAAAGTAGGGCACCTGAGTGGTTCAGTCATTAAGTGTCTGCCTTCAGCTCAGGTCATGATCCCAGGTCCTGGGATCGAGGCCTTTATCAGGCTCCCTGCTTGGCGGGAAGCCTGCTTCTCCCTCTCCCACTCCCCCTGCCTGTGTTCTCTCTCTCTCACTGTATCTCTCGCTCTCTCTCTGTCAATTAAATAAATAAATAAAATCTTTTTAAAAAGGGGGGAAGGAAATAAAAGTAAAAATGGCCCTGCTACCCTACATTATGTTATAACTATAAGGAAGAGGTGACCAGAGAAAGTCGAATGCACTTTGGAAGACTCATGTCATTTATTGCCCCCAAATAACTTGAAAAGAAGGTAAATAGGTTGAAATTTCTTTCATTTGGCTATAGAAAAGAAGATTTAAACTTTCTTAAAGCAAAGACTAGTGGATAGGAAGGTTTTAGAGAAGCACTCTCTAATAGTAACTTTCTGTGATGAAGGAAATATTCTGTAATATGTGCCAGCCATTACTGTAACCACTAGTTCAATGTGGGTATTAAACACTTGAAATATGGCAGGCCTGACCTGAGAGGTGTGCAAGTGGGCCAGTGGCCATAATGTGGCACCCAGCAGTTCTAGAGATCCTCCTTGAAATGTCAGTTCAATAGGATGGTCTCAGAAATGACAGTCTTCTAGCGTAGTCATAAAAATCTGAATGAGCAAAAGAAGGAAAACCATTAAAAGACACCCATGGGCCCAAAGGTAGTATTCTGTAGAGCTTACAAATTAAGAAGGGTACATGCGATGACGGAAAGAGAACCTATGATATCAAAGAATGATGACACAATGAGTGAATAGGGTCAAATATTGCATACCAAGTTTCTTGGTTAAGCTTCCAACACTAATAGAACGCTTTTTGTCTTTTGATAATGCAGAAGAAGGACATGCAGTCTACAGTCTCATTAACCACCCAGGAGAGAGCTGTGTCCCAATGTGCGCTCACCTTTCTGTTTTCTGCCGAACAGAATCCATGCAGTTGAAGGGTACGGGGCAAAGTTCGCTGGCAAGTGCCTAAATCTCCTAATGGAGTTCAATTCTCTGGCCCAGAACAAGCATAATGATTCTCAAACATGGGGGTACAAAAGAATTACCTAGTCTTTGTAAACCATGCAAGTTACCCAGAAACAACTCCAAGAGGTTCTAATGTAGAGGATCCGGGATGGGTCTCAGGTACTGTCACATGAGTGGAGCATTCAGATATTGGAAAATCACCAATACGACTGTTGAAGGAGTCTCTAAGGTGGGGTGTGAACACAGGACTGCAGGAAGACAACGTTGGCCCTGCTACTGGGGAAATACACTTTACTGAAGTTCAATACATGAATCGTCAAGAGTACTTCTATATAATTTTAAAAACATACAAGTTAAAGCTACATGATTGAAAGAAAAAAATTTTAGGGACACCTGGGTGGCTCAGTCAGTTGGGCATTTGACTCTTGATTTCGGCTCAGGTCAGGATCTCAGGGTCATGGTACTGAGTCCTGTGTCAGGCTCCATGCCGGTGGGGAGTCTGCTCTCCCTCTCTCCTCCCCCTGTCCCACATGCTCTCTGTCTAAATAAATAAATATATCTTTAAAAGAAAGAAAAAAAATGTTTTAAGTAAACGAAAAACTTTCAAACCACTACAAATGAGCATGCAGCAAAATATGTGTCTCCTTTCCACTTCTGACCCCCGTTCCTCAAACTCCCTCTCCAAGCTGACCCATTAGCCCTGATGCATTCTCTTTCCTTCTTGAGAGTCTATGTATACCAAATATCTTAATCTTTTTTCTCTGGACACAGATGATAGCTATTAAAGACGCTGGCCAGTATCCTGCTTTTCCTTTTTTCACTAAAAAATATAAGTTGTTGGCTCTTTCTTATCAGCACAGGCTAATGTGTCTCATTCTTTCCAGGTAGAGAGAAGCAACATAATGAAGCGATTTTGAGCACTGACTCCGGGGCTAGAGTGTCTGGGTTGAAATCTCATCTTTGCCACTAACTAGGGATGTAATCTTGAGCAAGGGACTTAAGCACTCTGAACATTTGTTTCCTCACCTGAAAAATGAGAATAATAATAATAATAACACCTATCTCATAGGACTGAGTGAAGATTAAGTGAGTTAATTTATGAAAAGTAATTAGAACAGTGTCTTGTGCATAGTAGGTGTTTATTAGTATAGAAAAGGATCAGGTGATTCTAGTGGGAATGTGCCAAGGAACATCCTTTGAAAATCCTTGCCCTCAATTAGGATGGTCTCATACATTCATTCATTCATTCATTCATGTATTGAACACTTAGCATGTGTCAAATAGCAAATGTATCTATATGAACAATAAGAACCCACTATTGCCTTCACAGAGAATCCAAAGAGATGAATATCTAAGAGTAGAATTTTAGAATGTATACCCCTCACCAAGGATTTTTTTTTAAGATTTTTAAAAATTTATTTATTTGACAGAGAGAGGATGCACACAAGTAGGCAGAGCAGCAGGCAGAGGGAGAGGGAGAATCAGGCTCCCCGCTGAGCAGAGAGCCCAGCACCCTGGGATTATGACCTGAGCAGAAGGCAGACACTTAACTGACTGAACCCCCATGTGCCCCAAGGATTTTTTAAAAACACACAAATTAATGTAGTCAGCCTTGATAATAACATGTACCCCATATGGTTGCTAGTCTTTTAAAATCAACAAAATCCTTGTACTTTATCAAAACTTGTCCATGGGCTGAGTCCACTATTCCTGCTTTACAGAGTAGACAACAGGGAAACCTTGTGTTTAAAGAACTTGTTTAAATTCAGGGAGCTAAAAAGGGCCAGAGCCAGAATTCAAATGTTGAGCTTCAGCTTTGATCTCTGGCCATCTCCCCATCTCATTGTGTCCGGCTCTTACAGGGGGACAGAGACTGGGGAAAGAAGACATATTACTAATATAGCCTGCCTATTGTCTCTGAAAATCATACTCCCAATCTTGTGGTGATCGGTTATGAATCCAGTCATCTGTTCCAGCACCCTGCACAAGGCCATGATGGATGTAATTCACCCCAAAGTACAGGAGGGTTGTCTGTGATCTCAACTGGAAATATAATCTCCGTGCTGCAAGTTTCCTAATTCAATAGTTTCAGGCCAAAAAAACACCTCCTCTCTTGTTTCTGTAGCTGCAATGCCCTCTAGTGGGAAAAGCTGGCACAGCGCCCGCAGAAGCTCTGAGTGAGAGCCTGTCACTCGCAGCCCTTCCTGATAGGGTGTGACAGCCACATATAAACTGATCTGCCGGGGCATAACTCAGCATTACTGAAACATTGGGTCACGTTCCCAGATTAAGGTGTAAGAGCCTCCTTAAGGCCTTAGGATGTTGAATTATATTACAGATAGCATTTCCCCCTTTATTTTCAATTATGTATCCTTCCTTCATTTCAGGGGTGTACCTCCTTCCACAACACACAGACATGAATCATAGAAAGTAACAGCTGAACTAGAAAGTATTTGGCCCAGAGACCGCACACACAGGGGAGATTGGACCATGGAAGAATTTTGTATGGCCCACACAGTGCTTTTTGCTTATTTACTTTTTATTTTTCTAAAATGAATTTAAACATTTAAAAACTTTTAGGTGAATTTGTACTCTATGGTTATCCACAGATTTTTGTTGTTATTATTTTTTTTGTTTGTTTTTATCACTTCCTATTGTTTTAGCTTGGTTCCCCCAAAACAGACCCAAGACAAGGACTTGGATACTGGTGTTGCGTCTGGGAGAGGATCTGGAAGCCTGTGAGACAGGGGAGAGACTGAGACAGTGGGTAGAGAAATGCCCATAAAGTGTGTTACGGGATGAACTGTGTCCCCTCCAAAACCGTAAGTTGGAGTGCTAACCCCCAGTACCTCAGAAAGTGACTGCATTTGAAAGACTACAGGGTTTTTCAAGAGGTACTCTATGACCCTGCAATTGCACTACTGGATATTTATCCCAAAGATACAGATGTAGTGAACAGAAGGGCCATATGCACCCCAATGTGCATAGCAGCAATGTCCACAATAGCCAAACTGTGGAAAGAGCCAAGATGTCCTTCAACAGATGAATGGATAAAGATGTGGTCCATATTCACAATGGGATATGACTCAGCCATCGGAAAGGGCGAATACCCAACTTTTATATCAACATGGATGGGACTGGAGGAGATTATGCTGAGTGAAATAAGTCAAACAAAGAAAGTCAACTATCATATGATTTCACTTATTTGTGCAACATAAGGAATAGTGTGGTGGACATTAGAAGAATGAAGGGAAAATGGGGAGGGGGGTCAGAGGGGGAGACAAACCATGAGAGACTATGGAATCTGGGAAACAGAGGGTTTTAGAAGAGAGGGGGTGGGGGGATGGGTTAGCCCGGTGATGGGTATTAAGGAGGGCACAGATTGCATGGAACATCGGGTGTTACACACAAACAATGAATCATGGCACACTACATCAAAAACTAATGATGTAATGTATGGTGACTAACATAACACAATAAAAAAAAGAGCTAATTATTATAAAACAAGGTCATATGGGCAGGCCCTGATCAAATAATGACTGGTAACCTTACAAGCAGAGGAGATCAGAATACAGACACAACACAGAGTAAAGACCGTGTGATGACACAGGGAGAAGGTGACCGTCAGCAAGCCAGGCAGAGAAGCCTCAGAAGAAACCAACCCTGCTGACACTTTGATCTTGGACTTCCAGCCTCCGGAACTGTGAGGCACATTCCTGCTGTTTAAGCCATTCAGGCACATGGTACCTTTTATATGAAGATTTATTTCATTATGTCATGCTTCTGAATCTTAATAAGAGGTCCTTTTTTATGGCAGCCCCAGGAAACAAACACTGCATGTGTGAATGAATGACGGGGTCAACACTGTGGGCAACCGGGGCTCAGTCCTGCTGAGGACATGGTGAGAAACCAGTAGGGAACATATCTCAGAATTGTGCCACCAGAGAATGGAAAGGCTGGGGCGTTTGCGCTGGCGTGATACCTCCTTGGCTGAGGGCTATTCCCAGGAGCATTGCTGATTGGCCTGTGAAAGATGGAGCAGGTTTTCCTGCTGATGCAGAGCAACAGACAGATGCGGGCAGCTGAGGTGAAAAGCTTTCAGATTGTTAGGGACAACTGTCCACCTTCCCTGCAGGTAACTCAGAAGGAGGCCGAGTGTCAGTACTAATCTCTATTAATATGTTATGCTGCTATCTCACAATAAACTGCTTTGCACATTTACATCAATGCAAATGGTCCTAAGCTGACGTGTGCATTTTTGCACTAACTGTCCCTCTGCCTTGAGCACCCATCCCCCAGGCTCCAACACATCTTCTCACCACTCAAGTCTCACTCAGTTTATATCTTTTTCAGAGAGCTTTCCTCTGACCACACCAGCTCATGCTGCCCACCCCAGGCATTCTGGCCAGGCCTGTCCAACTTAGAATCCCTACCACTCTTCCCATCCATGCAATTGTGCTCATGGCCCCAAACACTCCCGAGCCTTTGCACGTGGTGCCTTTTATATGAAGATTTATTTCTTATGTGATGTTTCTGAATCTTAATAAGAGGACAGTCCTTGCCCCTGCTGTACAAAGCAAGTATATGACAGTTATCACTTTGTTTTTCTCCATTTGTCAACTTATCACATCCCCCCTTCCAAAGACAAAGACTGTTCCTTTAGCCTTTGGGCAAAGTCAATTATGATGCCCATGCACTGAGTGCTGCTTCTCAGTTATAAGACACTTTCAGATGCATCATCTCAGGAGGCCCTCAGACACACTGGTGAAACACAGCGGAGGAGCAACATCACCCCCATATTCTATAGACTTGAAGATCAGAGACCAGAGCAACTGTGACGTGTCCCAAGGTCACACCGCAGAGTTGAACAGAGCCACACTAAGAAACCTGTTCTCTAACTGCCCAGGATGGAGTCCTTCAATTTCCAGATGCTGGTAGGAAACAAACTCTCATTTCACACAGAACAACGTAGGATAGCTCTGAAAAAAAAAGGCTGAGCCGCAAGTCTGGCTTCCAAGGAAATTCCCCGTGAGAACATGACCTTTCTTTGGCAAGGGATTCCTCTCTCTCTCTCTCCATTGGAATTGTTTTGTTGTTTGGCTAACAATGGTCTTCCGCTGCCTCTGTGCAGTTAAGCTCCTTTCCAATTGAGAAAGGAATTATATGATAGTATCCTTAAATAGCTTAACCCTACCTCCACTGCCCAAAGAATCCACCAGCTTCTTTTTTTTTAAAAGTTTGTTTCCCTTCTAAATGATGTCACACACTAAAAACCAACCATCACACATGTAGTTATGCCAAAGGTATCTCAGCTTCTCTCTTTTCTTTGCCCTTTTTCTCCACCCTCCACAGCTGATGGAATGATCTTTTGAAACCATATGACAGATCGTGTCACTGCTCTGCTCAAAACCTTTTCCCCTCACAATGAGAGTAAAAATCAAAATCATTACTAGGCCCTACACGACCTGCTCCCTGACCCCTCCTCACCTCTCAGGCCCCATCTGCTATCCCTCTCCTCATTCATCCTGATCTTATCTCACTGTCCTCCTTTCTGAACACATTGACTCTGTGTGTGTGTGTGTGTGTGTGTGTGTGTGTCTAGGGCCTTTGCACTTGCTGTTTCCTTTGCTGGAACTTTCTCCCAGATTTGTGCCTGCCTATCCTATGCCTCCTTTTTGCTTGGTTTAAGCATCATCTTTTTAGTGTGCCCCCCACGCAGGAAAGGATTTGTTTGTTTCATCTGCCGTCAAATCCCCAGTTCCTACAACACTCAATAAATATTTGTTGAACCATCAGAGTAAAAAAGACATATGTATAGTTTGGGGGTCTTTGTCATATACCTCATTTAAAATAATTCCAAGAAGGAATACAAACATATGCTATATAGATTACACCCAACTCTACTATAAAAACCCTACACTCTGACCTCTTCTGTGGCAGGAAAGTGAGGGCAAGTCTCTGACCCTGGCAGAGAGAACTGACTGACAGTCACTCAGATTTCAATCTCACATGTCAGTTGTGAATTACCACTGTCAATAAGGCATGTAAGAAAGAGAAGAAAACAGGTCTAAGTGTATATGCAACCCTTAAAATCTTTTTCATAATCTGAGATTGCATAATCTTCTAAATATCTGACCTAAATCTCCCATGTTGACTATTCATCGAGTACCTACTATGTGATTTCAAGAAAAAAGAAGAAAGCTCTTAGGAGGGACATCATTTTTGAGTTTTCTCAGAGCAGATCCTGAAAAAAAAAAAGTTTGGAAGGCATGTAATTCCTTTGGGAGGTGGTGCCAGGAATCAATATTAGAGGAAAGAGAGGTAAGACAGGAAAGGGAAGGAAAGAAAAAAGGGGGGGGGGGGGGAAAGGCTTAACAAGCAAACCAGCAAATTATCCTCAGAGACGAAAGGACTCAGCCCTATTGGGAACTCTAGGAGAGAGAGGCTTTGAGAAAGGAAAACGTGTGGTGGTCTGAGTGGCAGAGGTGGGCAAGAGCCACCAGCCAAGAAGAGGGTGAACCAAGTCTGTGAGAGCTTTGGGAGAGGTCTTGAGGAAGTGATGGTCAGGAGGAGCCTTGTCAAGCAGAGATGATGGAGAATGCCATTTCAGGCCCTGGACCCAGCTTGGGCAAAGCACAGAGGATCAGTTGAGACAGATGTCAATTCACATACCTGGGTGTTCTAGACATGAAACTATTTCCCCAACAGTTGAATTTAATGTTTCCTTTAAACCCCATCTACTGGGTCATAGATAATCAATCTAGGTCTTCCCTCCCTCCCACTCCAAGGATTTGCAGAAGCTCCAAAGACAATAGGTAAAGTGAAAGTATCTGGTTCTGTAGCTTGGGGTCCTGATGGGTAATTTTATGTCCCAACTTTGTAGGATGTGGTACCTGGATATTTAATCAAACACCAATCTAGATGTCACAGTGAAGGTAATTTTTAGATGAAATTAACATTTAAATCAATAGACTTTGGGCAAAATGGATTACTCTCTATAGGACGGAGGCAATAAGAGGAAAAAAGACTGACTTCCTGTAAGGAAGAGGAAATTCTACCTCCAGACTGCCTTTGGACTCCACTGCAACATCAGCTCTTCCTGGATCTCCAGCCTGCCAGTGTGCGCTGCAGAATTTGGACTTGCCAATTTCTACAGTCTCATGAGCCAATTCCTTAAAATCAATCAGTACATCTCTTATCCCATTTCTCTCCATCCTAGTTGTTCTATTTCTCTGAAAAACCCTGACTAACGTTGACTATCACCTATTTGCTTTGAAATTCTTGTAAACATCACTGGTCCCTCTGGCCTCTAATCATACCCAAATTAGACAATAACATGAAAAGGTCTGTCTGTTGTGCTTCTGTACCCTGATAGAAGGGAATGGAACACCTAGCAGTTCTCTTGTGTATCTCTGGAACCGGAAGGGTCTCTAGGAGGTGTGTGTGACCTTCTTTGCTTGAGCATGCCTTTTGCATGTATAGGACATCTCACTCATCATTCCTAGTAGAGGGGAACCTCACCAGTCTTTGCCCAGGATGCTCTGGCTTGGAGGCTTCAAACTCCTATTTTCCCATTCCCAGCCCCTTGCCAGAACTCGATGGGCAGGGGCCTTACAGAGGATGTGGAAGGAAGAAGAGAGACAGGCTCATTCTCAGGAGCCATGCTAGCAAATGACCCTGGCTTCCTCTCTCTACAACATTTGACTGTCATTTGCTCCTGTGTTCTTCCTCCTATTTTCTCCCTCATAGGATCTTTTTACAGTTGTCTGCTGGTCCTTCTTCATTACTCATCCTTGAAGGAGATAAGTTTTTCTTGAACTGTCTATATAGAAGGGATCAAGGGTGTGTTTCAGATGAGCAGTGATTTTTCTTCTACCCAAGTGTTTATATGTGAGTTTGCTTAGCCTTTCCATCTCTCCAGGCAATGAAAAAAAGGTGGGGGGAGGGCTATGAGACTGTTCATGTCGTGAGTTCTCTCTTTCCTTCCACTACCTCAATGACAAACTGCTGTCCACAAACATGGCTTCTCTGTGTGATTCTTTGCTTAGACCCGCCTCCTTAATTTCTCAGACTGAGATTAAATCCAGAATAACCCCATCTGTCAGCTGAGGGCCTTGTTTGCCAAACCTACTCCCAGGGAATTTTTTTGGTTCACATAAAACTCTGTCTGCTCAGCTTCAAGAACCATCTTTTCCAGGCTTTTCCTGAGACCTTCAGTTTCTTACCTGCACCCCTGATACACCTCTCTTGCATGGTCTGCCTTTCCACCAAATTCATGGTGTGGCGTTTCAGCCATCTCCTTCCTTCCCTTGAAGGTGAAATTTTTATTTGTCTCTTTGAGTAACTTTCTGCTGCTGTGTTCAAACCAGGTATCTCTTATGGGCTCGTTATCTAATCCGTGAGCTCAGGAAAACCGTCTCTGCCCAGTCATTCCTTCTTCTGTGCTTAATTGTTTATGTTTGAAAATGCATGCCCTGAGTTCTCTGGGTTTAGTTTTAAAGGTCAGGTTCTTGCAACTGAAAAGCCTTTCTTCTCTGAACTTCTCTATCTGCAATGTACTTGAAAAGTCTGTTTTAAAACTCAAAGCCAAGGCTTCACTTTTGTGTTACCTGAGAGGTACCTAAACTGCCATGTCCTGAACCAGTGGATGCTTCAACATTTCTGGCAGGGCAATGGATTTAAAAAACTATTTACCAAGAATAAAAACACACCAGCTAACATATCAAATTATTATTCTGCCACACAGTGTAACAGATAACATTCCAGAACCTATCCACTACAGCAGGAGCTAATTATCTTTTATTATGGTATGGCAAATCATTACAGACAAAATAACAACTGAAAATAAAAAAGTACCACATAAGTGCAAGGACAGCATTTTGGCAAAGAATCTTTTAACCGTCTTTCCTAGATCAGTCAATCTCTTTCCCTTTGCACTTGCTTGCTTGCTCTCTAAGGTTGTTATGATTTAAAACATATTCCTAGATAGTTTATCTCCATCTTGCAATAATTTGACCACATGTCATAACTGTTACATAAAAGATATGATACAATTTACTATGATTTTGTCAGAGGCAGTATTATCTAGAAATCATTAATAGTATAAATAAAATTATTTTTATAGGCATCTACTCTACATATATATGTATATATATACATATATACTTTAAATGTATATATACACACACACATATACATATATACTCTCTCTGTATATACTGTATATATTACATTATTATATATACATAGTACATTATTTTTTATATATACATATTCTCTCTCTCTCTCTCTCTATATATATATATATATATATATGACATTTCTCTTTCTCTCTCAGGAAACTATTATTTCCAAAGCCTGCGAACTATACATTTAGTGTATATTTAGAGACAAACTAAAAATTTCTTGGCGATAATATTAAATAACACTGACAAGTATTTCCAAATATTAGCTACTCTTTCTCTGACACAGAATGGAGGTAACTTTGCATGTTTCTCTTGGCACAGTCTTGTCTGAAAAATAAACTCTGAGAAGTTGTTTATTTGTATATGCAGACTTTGTTTTATTCAGTTTTGTATGAAATATCATAACCTTTATTGCAGAACACATTGCAACTTTTTGTCTTTGGTCTGGAAGTTTTGTAATAGCCTGTGCCCAAAGCAATACAATTCTGACATTTAGATGGAGTCAAATATCTCAAATGGGTTGTTTCGTACTTGGTTGGGTTTTTTTGTTTGGTTTTTTTTTGGTTTTTGGGGGGGTTTTTTTGGTCTAGAGGAATCCAAGGTGATCCAGAAGCTTCAGTGGTTAAAAGTGACTTGCAAAGCAATGTCAATGATTCTGCATCCACAAAACAAGGAATCCAATTGAAAAAGTACATCAGGAGAGAAAGTCCGACTGAGAGGTTGACAAGGTTGAAGAAGTACAAAGCAAGGGGCCCCCGAGGTCCTAGGTTCATGAGCTCATTCAAGCTTGTTAACCCACCTGGCCTTATTTTTCTCATTGTAAAATGGGAAACAAATAACAACTCCCTAGCAGAACTATTTTGAGGGGAAGTTGGCATGTGGAAAACATTACACTCGCTGTGAAGTATGTACATCAGCTGCCATTATTAACAGAATGTCGCATTTCACTTAACACCACACATAAGGCACTGTATCTCTTTGTTCTGTCTTCAGGTTATCTCTGAATTAGGTTGGCATCCCTAGAAGAAGAGTCTGAAGTCAGGATGCTCCTTGAGAAGCAAAACAAAATACAGCAAGGAGAAGGCCAAGAGAGGTGAGGTTTCAGCTACAGTCCAGACCCAGCCCGATCCTCTGGACGGCGCTGAGGTGTTAATGACATCACAGGGTCATCTTCACTTGAGCAAAAGGGTCTTTTGTATCCCTACATCTGTCGCTGGCTGGGCAGAGGTGGAAGGGATGTGATGTCCCAGGCATTTCCATGTGAAGCAGTTCTGTCTGTCAAGGGCCATTCTCCGGCAAAGGATATAGCTGTGGACTGTCAGGAGCCAAACCTCCCTGCAGAGAGGAAAGGATGTACCACCAGGACAAAGGGGATCTGGACAGGGGCACCACCAGCATCTTTGATCATCACCTTTTTTGACCCCAAAACATCCAACCTTATCCAGGTGTTTCTCACACTGACTTCCTGCATAGAATCAAATTCCCTGCTAGTCCAATTCTCTGCTGCTACGGAACCAGCAGCAGCTTAAGATAGAGAAACTGAAAATGAGTTTCAAAGTCACTGGCTTTGTATTGTTGAATCATGTGATTCACAGGTAGAAGCTAGACATGAAAATAAGACTTGTTAAATAAAATCTTTAAAAAAAAAAAAAAAAAAAAAAAAAAGAAAATAAGACTTGCTCATGTTTGTAGATTCAGCTGTCATCTGTTGAACTCCCACCATGTGCAGAGCCCTCTGCTAATCATTTCCACGTGGTAACTTATGCCACCTGTACAACTGTCTTATGAAGTTGTAAGATATTATCTTCCTCTGTCCACCTTGTAATTTTATGGTTCAGGAAAACTGAGGCTCACTTGAAGAGTATTCGTTTGAGAGACAGAATTGAAAATGCTAATAGCCTGGGGTGCCTGGGTGGCTCAGTGGGTTAAGCCTCTGCCTTCTGCTCAGGTCACGGTCTCAGTGTCCTGAGATAGAGCCCCACATCAGGCTCTCTGCTCAGCAGGGAGTCTGCTTCCCCCCTCTCTCTCTGCCTGCTGCTCTGCCTACTTGTGATCTCTCCCTCTCTCTGTCAAATAAATAAAATCTTTTAAAAAATGCTAATAGCCTAAATGATCAAGATTACCTTCTAATTCTTAGGGAATGTCAGAGAATGTTGAAAGTTATCCTTGACATTTCAATTCCACAATTTTTATCCTCTATGTGTGTCAAGTTGCACAAAGGAGCCTTGATGCACAGAGCAAGCAGACATGGCCCCTGCCTTCCAAGAGTTTATAGAAGGGTAGGGGTTGTTGGTGTACAAATGATTCTTCATTAATTGTGGTTTCCCCAAAGATAGACAAGGAATTAACTCAAAATGCCTTTACTGAACACCTACTAATGTGCCAGGCCTTGAACCCAGAGTGGGGTAAGGTATATTAAGGAATAAGCCACAGTCCCTGCTGCAAAAGGGTGTATGGTCTCTTGATCTGATGTGTCCTTAATTTTCAACTTTCTGGCTCTTAAGTCCTTATCATAAAATCTAATCTTATCTTTACCTTAATGTTGTGTTTAATTTATTCCAGAATGGACACATTAGCAGAGTCCCATGGGCTATATTGTTCTACTGACTCATTCACATGCAATGCATGAAGTCTTTGCTAGAGAATAAATACTGGTATTTGTCCTACAGGGACTACATTAGGCAAAAGTAAGAACTAAATTAGATATTTTCACTTCTGTAAAACAGAAAAGTCATATTCCTTGAGATAGGGTTTAAAAAAAAGATTTTATTTATTTATTTCACAGACAGAGAGATCACAAGTAGACAGAGAGGCAGGCAGAGAGAGAGAGGGAGAAGCAGGCTCCCCACTGAGCAGAGAGCCCGACGCGGGGTTCGATCTCAGGACCCCAAGATCATGACCTGAGCCGAATGCAGAGGCTTAACCCACTGAGCCACCCAGGCATCCCGTGATAGGGTTAAACATTTACCATAATTTGGAATAATCTGAATTCCAAGAGTTGCCATTTTAAATGGATATGCTGAACTTACTGGAATATGAATGTTTATCATGTCAAGTATTTCAAGTATTCCAAAATGCAAACAATAACTTAATTTTAAATATTCCCCCTCTTTCATTGACCATCTTGATTCAGGAAATGGGTCAATTCTTTCTTTGAACCGAGTGAGGATTTTTTTATTTATGACTAATGACAGTGATCAATTTCTGGCTCACATTACAGATATTTTTATACATTTTTGTGTCTTATTTCACTTAACATATCCCCTTCTGGAATTCCAGTTCCTTGACGTTAAAATTTTTGTTCTGATCAGTTTTAGCTTCCTTCACGGCACAAATGAAGGCTTCCAATCAATGATGATTGACTGGCTAGCTGGACCGATGAAAGGATGGATGAGTACAGAAATGAAAAATGTTGCATTATTTGCCAGTGTCCCCTTGGGGTTGATAAAGACTGCAGAGCACAACATGATTCACCCAGAGCAGAGAATGAAGGAAGAGAAACTTAGGGATAGAGCTCTTGCTAGTGGAAAAAGATTGGCAGAGGGCAGAAGCCTTGCACATAGTATGTGCTCAGGGAATTCTCTCTGAATCGTGTCTGAATTGCAGAGGTGCAGACTAAGTAAGAGATTTCCTGAACATATATATTAGGTCATAGACTGGCTGGGAAAACCCAGAAACACAAGCAGGAGCAGGGTTCACCACCCTGTGAGTTATCTTAGTGAAAATTATCCATTACACCCCCGTCCCACTTGTGCTGCTTGACATCTAAAACTCTTTCCGGAAATGGCACTTAGAGATAAATATTGACATCTAATTCTCCTAGATGATTGCACTGAATATTTATTCTCTGGCTTCTCTGCATCCATTATCCCTTCTGCAGGGTACAGCCTTAACTTCCATTTGGGAATACACTTCCCTACAGCTTGAGCCCATAGAATCTGGACTTGCAGTGTGACATAAGATGTAGATCTAAGACGACTGCTGTGTCACATACCCTGGGCTATAAGGATTGGTTCAAGAGTGGGCATGTAATGTACAGCAGTTCCCAAAGAATGACGTTTATAATTTTTTCCAGGCCTTCTAAATAAAATGTTCATTCTTCCTGGGTTTGAATCTAGAATAGAGAACCAGGTGCTGCTGGCAGTCACTTTTGACTATGAGGAAAGAGCCTATTTGAAAAGAGAGCAACTGTACAGAGGAAATGAAGGCAACTGGACGCATGAACCCCTACGTCATTTAGCACCTGAAACAGACCTTCGTCTGGACTTTCCTCTTACAAGATCCAACAAATTCCTTTTGTGGATAAAGCAAATTTGGCGTCTGCCTTTGGCTCAGGTCATGATCCTAAGGTCCTGGGATTGAGCCCTGAGTCGGGCTCCAGGCTCAGCAGGAAATCTGCTTCTTTCCCCTTGCCCCTCTGCCTCCTCCTGCTAATGCTCTGTCTTGTGTTCTCTCTCTCCAATAAATAAATAAATAAAATCTTTAAAAAGCATATCTAATAGAATATCACAGTAGTAACTCCCTCACTGGAACAGCCATTACTGATTTTCCTTCCTTTCCTGTCTTGCCTCCTCATTTCCTCCCTGTGTTACCTAGGAATCATCTGTCAAATAAACAACTTGCACCCAAATCTTCTGCTGGGGTCTGTTTGGGGTGGGGGGGGGCGCTCAAACATAGAAAACAATTGATAAAAAAAATTGCTTCTAGAGGGCAGCAGGAGGAGGGTAAGAAAGACTAGCCAGTGTTCTCATGAAAAAATACATGCATGGTACAGAGAGAAGGGATAATGAGAGCCACTATCTCTGAGCAACAGCCCATAGCACACCTGTTAGTGTGCAGAGGTCATCTTTGTCACCCAAAGTCTTCCCTTCTCTATCAGAATGAACAGATCATGAAATTTAGAACCCAAGATCTTACAGCTTTACCACTTCCTGTTCGTGTTAATTTGTAGCAAAGTGAGCTAATACCTTTAAATCTTGTTTTCCTCATCAAGGGCTAATAATACCTATTGCAAAGAGTGGTTTGGGGTCAAAGAACAAAAGGCAGGAAAATGATTTAAAAACTATAAAGCACTAGGCAAAAGCAATTATTTCAGATTCTCAAGTACAGAAAAGGTAATGTTCCGAGACTAAAACCAGATCTGAACACAGAAAAGACAATCAAACTGAAAGTGCAAAGTGAAAATATTCTGCCCCAGGAGATTACCCAGACTTGAGAAAGGGTAACCATACGGGACAAACACGTGTTCATATTAGATGGTGCCTCCTCAGTAGTCACCAGCTTATGTTGATCCTTCAAGGAAGAAGAACTAGAGTATTAATACAAGCTCTTACTCTACAAATACTATAAAAATAAGATTGGTTTAAAAGAAGATGGTAGACATTATTCTTTGAAGGTCCCAGATGGATATTTTAGAAAAGGAAGTCAGCAGTAAAAGTGTTTTATAGCCTTAGAAACTTAACTAATTTAGAATCAGAAGTTTACTGCTTCACCAATATTTATGGGATTACATATTTATCTAAAAATTTGTTTTTATCCCACACACCCAAGGTTATTAATGAGCCAGCTGCTGGTTATTAATCTTCATTTCCTAAAACAAAACTGGCCCTATGTTTCTTGCAGACTGTACATCACATACAGAAACCATATCTTGGAAGCCAAATTAAGCTTGAGTCAATAACCCGTTGTAGCCAAGAGGCGTGGACAAAAGCCACAGGGAACTGCATGTCTAGTGTTGCAGTGATGGAACCACATTTAGATGGATAAAGGTTCTGTAAACATTCTATTTTTTCACTTAGCAAATAACTTAGGGCTTTACAACTTTTCTTTTTCTTTTTTATTCCACCCTATTTTTGTGCAAATGATTCCTCTCCTAAAAATTGGGTTTCAAAGACAAAGTCAAAGGAAGGACTGAACCAACATCCATCCACTAACAGGTAAGAGACAAAAGACAAAAGTTCATATGAAGAAGAATACTAATAGTATAAATATTGCTTATGAATTTAGTATGCTACGTGTTTTAGATACCATTTTATCTCCATTTCACAGATGTAGAAAGTGAGATTCAGAAAACTTTAATGATATGCCCAAGGCTATATAGATCATTCATGGTACATCTCAGATTTGAATGTAGTTTATTCCAGGGTTCTGATCTTAATAACTATAATATCTGTATTGTGCACGAAATAAACCAATTGACTTTCATAACCCTTATTGACTGGGAGGAGTAACAGAATGCACTAGGAAGTTGCACAAACTCTCACCAGTCTTCTCCAGAGTAGATAGGATTCTACATAAACTTTCATACTGAATTTAAAACAGACACATTGCAGCCCATCATGTACCACCAGGTAGTAGATCTTATACTGTCTGTCACTGATGATCTACCAGATGCCCAGTGTTTGTATTGCTTGGAATGAAGCTGGACAAGATTGAGTGAAGGAATCTTCAGAAGTAAGTCCAACTTCCATCTTTTGTCATGCCAAATAGGAGTTATTCTGTATGTAGGACATGGGAAGAAGGTAGAAATATCTAAGATGGGCACAGAGTAACTTCAATCCTGAGCCTACCTCCAGACCCCCCCTACTCACTGATTCACCAAATTCTGGCCAACATTTTATTCTACTGACATTTTAGTATCTTTTTAACCCTTTCAACATAGCTATTGCTTATTTGGCTATAGGAAGAGTCCTCTCCTTTGGGACTCAGTGTCACAAATAGTATTTCATTCATTCAAGAAATATATCAAGGCCGACAGCCAAGAATGACATGACCTCTATCCCTATATAACTAATATTTGGTTCTGTTTCTATATTCCCCTTACCTATTTACTTCTGGATTGATATTTGCTACTCTAAGATAGTGAAATGAAATATTCTCTGTAACAAGAATTTTCACATTAAAGATACTTTCAAAAAATCTAAACCCAATTTGAAACACCACTTGCTAAGGTTGACAAGATACCCAGTAATGATAATCAGAGGGGCTCCCTGCACCTCCTAAGTGATACAGAAATCCCAAAGAGATTAATTTAGTGTAAGAAATTTGGGGAAGGGGGGCGCCTGGGTGGCTCAGTGGGTTAAAGCCTCTGCCTTCGGCTCAGGTCATGGTCCCAGGGTCCTGGGATCGAGTCCCGCGTCGGGCTCTCTGCTCTGCAGGGAGCCTGCTTCCTCCTCTCTCTCTGCCTGCCTCTCTGCCTACTTGTGATCTCTGTCTGTCAAATAAATAAATAAAATCTTTAAAAAAAAAAAAAAAGAAATTTGGGTAAGGGCCTTTGGCCTTCAGTCAAGTGTTTGCTGATTGATGCCATTTGGTTCATTCAAAGTTGTAGGTCTCAAATTCCCCCAACCATCAAACCTTTTATGTTTAAATTAACTACTGAACTTTTAATGCTACAGAGTTTATGGTCAGCCCCTACCTCTGAGGACCTGTATTGTCCTTGGATGTCACATGAGGGTGGAACACCAGGTCACATCAGTCCCAGGATTGGCCCCCTTATTTTCCTGCCCTAGCCTTAGAAACTCGAATATCTCCTCAAAATGAGGCTGAACTTCTTTTAGTCCTCCCTTTCTCAGGGAACCAAATACTTAATTTAACGTTCTCCTGGCATGCCCTTAGAAGGAAGGAAGGAAACATGACTTTCACCCTTTCATGACAAGACTACAAAAAGGAAAGCATAGCTAGTTTTTCAATTCTATTCACTTGCCATGTCTATTTGTATCAGGCTTCATGGACTGTTTTTTTCTGCTTATAGTAGGGATGCAGCTACAGTGAATAAATATTCTCTACTCAACTCTCCTTACCTCTGATGCCCACTCCCTAGACAAAACTATTAGCAACTTCCAAGATTTACCTCCACATTTCTATATGACATGTTTATCTGTTAATTTTACAGTTTTTTCTATTATTTTTTGGCTTAATATTTTTTAAAAAATGAAGCTCTCTTACATGACCCCCACAAAGCACATACCACATGCACATACCACACACACACACACACACACACACACAAACTGATAGTTATTCTCCCCCTATTATTCTGAAATATTTATGTTTTACTTCTTAGATATTAAACCAATATTCAGTGGCATAGCTATGTAAATAATATTCATAGTTAAACCTTGTAGCATTTTATGTTTTCACCCATCTTCTTGATATAACTTTTTGCTTTCTCTGGAATTAATTATTGCTTTGCTTTTTTTTTCTTTTTGTTGCCCATCTAGCTTCCAAGCTTCCTATTAGTTAAGTCATTGCTTCATCTTCTAACATACATCTCCTCTCAATATACTTTAATCAAATCAGGTAGCCTGTCTATTTTAAATTTTTTCTGGAAAAATTTTGAGACTTCCTCCTGTCATCCTTAAACTAGGACTGGTCACTCTCTGGGACTGCCACATACCTGTCATTCTAACGTTTCGCCTTACCATTACCTTGGGAATTCCCTTTTCCTTCTTTCTGCTGAAACATGGAGATAAGAATGGAGATGGAACAACTGTCCTACAACCTGAAGCAACAAGCATGAGCACAAAGGCCTACATTTCAAATAGGGACAAATGAAAAGAGCAAGTTTCATTCCCCAAAAATAGTCCAACTTTATCAACTCCAGTTTGTCTTCCCAGATGTCTTGTTTTTTAAGATAATCTTTTCTCTTTTTTTGAGCTACTATAGTTTTTGTTACTTGTAGCAAAATGCATTCTAAACCAAAACAGACACAATGAGATAAAGGGACTTGTCCTAGTTCATACAATTACCAAGTCAATGGCAAAAAAGGCAAAAACAAAATTTTATCTACATAAGTCACACAAAATACTCTGACTATGGGCGCCTGGGTGGCTCAGTGGGTTAAGCCGCTGCCTTCGGCTCAGGTCATGATCTCAGGGTCCTGGGATCGAGTCCCGCATCGGGCTCTCTGCTCAGCAAGGAGCCTGCTTCCCTCTCTCTCTCTCTGCCTGCCTCTCTGTCTACTGTGATCTCTCTCTGTCAAATAAATAAATAGAATCTTTAAAAAAAAAATACTCTGACTAGTACTAATACTATTTACTATATAGTAAGCAACATACTGAAAAATTTATACTGTCCTACCCTGTAAGTTAGGAATTATCTCCACTTTATAGACAGAGATTGTAGATCTTGCCCAAATTCTTACAATTAGGGCATTGCAGAGTCAGAATTTGAACTGCAGTGTGTTATCTAGGTCTGTGTCTTAAAACACTGCAATGTATGGTCTTTCACTATATGGTTCAGTGTTATTGCTTTGTGTCTAGAGACTAATTGTAGATTCGTAATCATTTTAGAATTTTGTCCTTGGCACTTGTGGTGGGCAATTTCCATGATGGCCATCAGTGAGCTCTGGAACCTGGTGTTCATGCCCTTGGGAAACCCTTCCCCTTTGTATGTAGATGGACTCGGTTACTTGCCTCTAACAAATAGAATATAGCAAAAGTGATGGATGTCACTTACAAGATCAGTTAACAAAAGACTATATCCTCCATCTTGCTTATACGCCCTGTCTTCCATCTTGCTTGTTCTCTCTCATGATACAAGCCACCATGTTGCAAGCTACCTGGTGGAGAGGCCCATGTGGCAGAAAATCAAGAGAGTCTTCTGCCCAATGGCCAGTGAGGAGCTAAGCCTTTAGTCCAGCAGTCCTTGCAGAATGGAATCCTGGTGACAATCACTTCAGTGAGCTTGGAAACAGATCCACCCAGAGTCAAGAGGTAAGATAAGACATCAATTTCATCCAGTACCTTGATTAAAGTCTTATTAGGAACCCAGAGGACTCTGCGAAGTCATGCCCAGGTTCTGACCCGTAGGAATTATGAGATAATAAATGTACATTGCCTTGGGGCGCCTGGGTGGCTCAGTGGGTTAAAGCCTCTGCCTTCGGCTCGGATCATGATCCCAGGGTCCTGGGATCGAGCCCCACATCGGGCTCTCTGCTCAGTGGGGAGCCTGCTTCCTCCTCTCTCTCTGCCTGCCTCTCTGCCTATTTGTGATCTCTGCCTGTCAAATAAATAAATAAAATCTTTTAAAAATAAATAAATAAATAAATAAATGTACATTGCCTTAAGTCACTGATTTTGGGGGTTAATTTAATACCCACAGATAACTAATATAACGATGTTTTTACATGTGTATATCTGTACGGTTTAGGAAATCCACAAGAAAATAACCAACATAATTGTGAAAGTTAGGATTTTTGAGAAGGCCTTTCTACCAAGATTACCTCTAAACAGAATGAAATATTTGTAATAATCCATCTTTAAACACAAAATTTAAACACTTCTTTGTAAGATGATGCATTTGGTTGAAGTTCTTGCCACAAACAAGGTTTTCCATCATTCTAGGGAATTTCTTTAAGCCATTAAAGGGAGAAAGGGACTTTCACATTTAATGATGACTTAGGATGATCCTACATATTTAATCATAAAGCTTTTCATCCATAATAAAGTAATTAGCATGCACCAGTGATATTCTCAATGAAGTTGTGTTTCCAGAATGTGTATTATTTATTTACTAGTGATACAGTGCATCGTTGTCTCTTTCTAATTTCTTTTCATGGGATGTTTGGAAAGACATCACTTCATAACCAAGGAATTAGAGAGAGGCCAATGACAGGTAAATGGCTTTACTAAATACTCACAAGTTCTTCCAAAGATTTTAGCTTGCATGGAAGATGAGTCATTGTTGGTTCCTAAGCAATAGCTTACTTAACGTCACTGGTTTATATTCAAACTTAATGAATCTAGAGAGATGCACTAAGCAATAACCACTTACTGTCCTCCACAAATCCTAATGATTATGTCTGGGCATTTTATTATTTTGTTTTCCCATACTTGCTTTTATTTTCTGAGAGGGCTTTTTTTTTTAAGATTTTATTTATTTATTTGACAGATAGAGATCACAAGTAGGCAGAGAGGCAGGCAGAGAGAGAGAGGAAGAGAAGCAGGTTCCCTGCTGAGCAGAGAGCCCAACACGGGGCTCCATCCCAGAAGCCTGGGATCATGACTTGAGTGGAAGACGGAGGCTTTAACCCACTGAGCCACCCAGGCGCCCCCTGAGAGGGCTTTCTAATTTATATCCAGGTCTTGCTAGAAAAGCAAGTGGTGAGAAATTCATTTTGAACTGTGTGAGGGCTGAAATGTGAGTGATGACAGTTGATATCAGAAAGGCAAGGACCTAGAGCTATTGAATACCTGGTTTTACTTACATCAAGACCAGAAGGTGGGAGGGTCTGGGACATAGGATTCGCTAGCACATCTCTAAAGGAGCAAGTGAAGTCCATTTCCTGGGTGAGTATGTCTCCATATTCAGTTCTAGAAAAGCCTGCTACTAGGTCTTAAAATGTCTTATCTTCTTTGTGGTCTGCTTGCTAAGAAAATAGACCCCTGCTTACCATTTGACCTTGTCCATTAGGTTTGAATAGATTATTTTTCCCTGTATGGGTTTTTAGAAAGTTAATATTATTATCTAATCAGAAAATTTCTCCACATATATCACCAGAGATGGGGTTTGTGCTATGAGGCATCAGCCATCTGTGATGGTGATGGGCCAGCATCTGACACCCCCCTTCTCCCCAGGGAGACTGTGTAAGAGAATTCTGCTTTGATGAGGCAACATGTAGAGCTATAGCTCTAAGTCCTACAATCCAGTTGCTTCTTTGTTTGGGTCGCATTCACAATTTCTGAAGAATTGCAAGGCTGTCACTCAAAATGATGCATGATCATTAATTCACTGGTCAGTCCAAGCATGGGAGCTTGTCTGACAAGGCTGAGGTGTCAGGAGGGTGAAAATTCATGGAACAGAAAAGATGCCAGGACTTGAAGACAAGCCAAATCGAAAGTGTAGCCGACTGTCAAAATGTCCAACTATTAGGGTACAGTTTACTGTTGTGCCAGACTCTTTTGATGTATTATCTCATGTAATTGTCCCAGTGACCCTCTGAAACGATGATACTTGCTGTTTCTCTCTACAGTATCTATTCATAGTTAAGAAAGCTCTGGCTCCGAGAGGAAAGGTGACTTGGTCAAGGCCTGAGTTCACAACTGGAAGATGCTAGATTTAAACCTGGATTTGCCACCATGTAAAGCCACATTGACTGTCTTCTGAAATTGTTGTCTCAGGGGGTTAGAGAGAGAGACTCACAGCAGGACATCATCTAGGAAAGGAGAGGAAGGGAGGAGAGCAAAGCCTACTGAGGACCCCTGAGCTAGCAATATGGTAGCTGTGTTTTTATCAGGAGTATCAGGGGCTAGGGAGGGGGCCTCAAACACTACTCAGGAAACAAGGATTCTGGGGAGACCCACTGTGTCTCCAAAGAACAGACAAGGGCACTAGTTCATTCATTCTGTCATTCATTCATTCAGCACATATTTAAGAACCCACTATGTGCCAGGCACTATACTAGGCACTAGGTATACAGTGATGAATAAGAAGAACAGACAAAAGGTTGATATCCAGGATCTATAAAGAACTTCTCAAACTCAACACACACAAAATAGATAATCATATCAAAAAATGGGCAGAAGATATGAACAGACATTTCTCCAATGAAGACATACAAATGGCTATCAGACACATGAAAAAATGTTCATCATCACTAGCCATTAGGGAGATTCAAATTAAAACCACATTGAGATACCACCTTACACCAGTTAGAATGGCCAAAATTAGCAAGACAGGAAACAACGTGTGTTGGAGAGGATGTGGAGAAAGGGGAACCCTCTTACACTGTTGGTGGGAATGCAAGTTGGTGCAGCCACTTTGGAGAACAGTGTGGAGATTCCTCAAGAAATTAAAAATAGAGCTTCCCTATGACCCTGCAATTGTACTACGGGTATTTACCCCAAAGATACAGATGTAGTGAAAAGAAGGGCCATCTGTACCCCAATGTTTATAGCAGCAATGGCCACGGTCGCCAAACTGTGGAAAGAACCAAGATGCCCTTCACGGATGAATGGATAAGGAAGATGTGGTCCATATACACCATGGAATATTATGCCTCCATCAGAAAGGATGAATACCCAACTTTTGTAGCAACATGGACAGGACTGGAAGAGATTATACTGAGTGAAGTCAAACAGAGAGAATCAATTATCACATGGTTTCACTTATTTGTGGAGCATAAGAAATAACATGGAGGACATGGGGAGATGGAGAGGAGAAGGGAGTTGAAGGAAATTGGAAGGGGAGGTGAACCATGAGAGACTATGGACTCTGAAAAACAACCTGAGGGTTTTGAAGGGGTGGGGGGTGGGGAGTTCAGGGAGCCAGGTGGTGGGTATTAAGGCGGGCACGTACTGCATGGAGCACTGGATGTAGTGCAAAAACAATGAATACTGTTACGCTGAAAAAAAAAAAAAAAAAAGAACAGTAAAGTTTCCTGCCCTAACAAGTATATATTCTGGTACAAGAGATAGGTAGGAAGGTTTGTAGGTTTGCCAATGATTTCAAATACTGGTAAGAGCTATAAAGAAAATAAAACAGGTAACAACATTGGTTAATACACCTATCTCAGAGTACCATGTAACACGAGGGGTAAGGGAAGGTTCCACTGAGCTAAAAAATAAGAGCCCACTAGGGTCTGAGGTCAGGGATGGGCATTGAGGGCAGGAGAAGCAACAGTAAAGGCCTGTGGTGGAGACAGGCATGGAAGGTTTGAGAAACAAAAGATCACTCTGGTTGGAGCACAATGATGGAGAGGGAGACGGAAAGACACAGACAATAAGAAGACCTTGTCGTGTTAAGATAAGAGTGATGAGAAGCCACTGGAGGGTTTGAAGTGGGAGACCAACAGGATTTCAACAAAGCCTGGAAGCTGGGAGGAATTGAGAATAGTAGCCACAACGTGTGGCCAGTGCTAGAGGTGGGATGCTGGCTTGAGAGCGTGAGGTCAGAGTGGGGCAGGCACAATACACAGGAACCCTGTGAAAGCAACTTCCGGCCAAGGTCAGACCTTGGAATCTGCAACCCAATGTTATGCTTTAATGTTCATTGATTCTACATGTGTACTGACACTCAACCCTGGGTGCAGGGGTCAGCACACTCATAGAGTTGGTGGTCTGGTAGAAGAGAGAAATCAAACAACCATGTTAGATGATTACGCTCGATAATGACTGCTGCAGGATAGAGTGGCTCAGGACTGAGCTTCTTTAGATCAAGGAAATCTCCATGGAAGAGCTGGCTCCTGGAAGAGGCAACTCAAAGAGGCAAATGTGAAAGCATTCTAGTCAGAGAAAACAGTGGGGATAAGGGCCCTGAAACATGAAAAATTCTGCTATATTTGAGGAAAAGGAAAGTAGCCAGGGACACTAGAAAGCACAGAGATGATAAGCAGTAGATGAAGGCAAGGGGCTGGTAGAGGCAGCTCAAGTCACCAGAGTCAGAACTGAGAACTTGTCCTAAAGCACAGAAAGGCTTTACTTTAGAGGAAATGCACAATTCACTTAAAAAAAAAAAAAAAGTACCGATAATGAGAAATTAACTGAGAACTTGCTATTGAGTGAACCTTGTGCCTGTTATTATTACTACATGCCAGTTACTGGTGTAAGTACTTTACTTACATTAAAATTTTTACTCCTCAAAACAACTCTTAGAGCTAGGTATTCTTTTCATCATTTTGCAAATGAGAAAACTGAAGAACAGAGAGGTCTAGCAAGGTGCCAAAGGTCACACAGCTTAGCAATAGCTTAGCCAGGACCTGAACCAAGGCATTTAACTCCAGAGTCCCTGCTCTGATAGAGCAAGCTAGGCTGATTTTTTAAAAATATTCAAATATATTTGAGCACAGGATGTGAAGACCTAGGATGCGGGTAAAGTCAGTATCTGGGTTCACCCTAAACACAGAACAAGCAGAATTATTCCTCGCTTTTACCCCTCTCCTATGTATTCACTCAAAAGTGTTTATTCAGCATTTACTATGTACCAGATACCAGGTTAGATGTTAAAGATCCCTGGAGAACAAAAGCAGACAAAGATCTTCCTTGGTACACTCTTGGTCTGTTGTGGGGGGACACAGATATTAAATAAGCACAAAAATATTATGAAATTAAAACAGCAGTAAGTGTCATAGAGGAGAGAGGGGGGCTGCTCCAAGAGTAGATGACAGAGCCACTTTGAAATAGTAAAACTCAAGGAAGGATTATGCACCTGGAGGGCCTTCTGTTTAGAAGGCACTCTTGGCTCTAGATTTCTGAATGGGGCTGGGAGAGCTCACTGGGAAGGGGTGGGAAGATGATTAGCATGGGGACATACAGGCTCCTCAAGGTGACTCCAAGGTCTGGAATTACAGGTGAGAAATAAATTATATCTTTAATCATGCCTCTTTGTTTTCCAGGCCAGCTCAGTCCAGCAGTTAAGACAGCCAGACTCAAGATACATGTTTGGACCAGGAATAAATGTGATATTTGGCTACAGTGTCCTAGTGAAGTTGGTTCTTCCCCAAGGGCATGGATTAGGAACCTCAGTGGGAGAAGGAAGACAGCTCTCCTAGAGCTGTCACCCTCACTGAGGTCTTGGCATTTTAGCATGACCCAGAAATATAAAGGCAAAAAAAAGAGCTCTGGGAAGCAGAGTAGTAGGTGGAAAAAGCAAGCAGAGCTCCAGAGTCTGACTGACCAAGCACCTATTTTAGTTTGGATTTCTCCCAAAAGCAGAGCCTGAGGCAGGGATTCCAGGGCAAGTCGTATATCTGGGAGTAGAAAGATGAGAGAAAGGGAAGGCAGTCAAAAAGGATATGTTTTCAAGTTAGTCACTAATGAGGGGAACTAAACCTATGCATTTAATCCTGCTGGAGAATCCACTATGAAACCTGCATTTCAAGGTTATGCCATTCAAAGGGTGAGGAAGATGGAGTATTCATCTGCTAATTCCCATCAATCACTGGATGAAGGCAGCTCCCAGGGCATGTTCATTCCCCAGACTCCTCTACCTGCCCTGTTTACAGGCAGAGAAAGCTTAAGTGGGCTGCATATAGAGTCATGGGTATGAGCAGATATAAATTGAGTTGCATGTATGGATAAAGTAAATGCCAAAGGGATAAGGGCATGTTATCAATAGACGTTTCTATGTTAAGAAGCCTCTATATACACCTAACTTCTTGGGGCCTCAGTTTACACACTCATAAAAGGAAGATAATACTACCTCAATCTCTCAAGATTCAAGTCCAGTAGAAAGGCTGTTTTACAGGAAAGGATGCTATTTTCAGAACATTTATAGCATATCAATAGTCCCCACAAATATCTGTTCAATGAATGAATACAGACAGGTGTATGCTGGAGCCAGCTTGTCCTGGCTCACAAGAGCACATTGTTAAATATTCAGGAATTTTGCAAGCCAGTTGTTAAACTGTTGGTGGCTCAAAACCAGTTATAATGGTTGTCTTTACACACTACTAGCAAATACTGCACATCGGATTTTCGGTTTTTCTTTTTTTTCCTTGGAAAGCCAGCTCACCAACACACCATTGAATGTATGTGAAAGTATTTGGCCTAGTATCAAACATATAGGAGGTACTCTAAAATGTATACTTTCTTCCCTCCATTGAAACTGAATTTGCTGATGAAAAAGCTACCCTTTTCTCTGTGTTTTGCTTCTCATTTCTGATTGCCAGCAAATGCCCATCAAAGTGGGCAATTATCTGTAATTTTTTTGTTCACTTAAAGTATGAAAAGGGGGGAGTAAAGTAAACAGAATGAAATATTAAATCTGGGTAGTGAATACATAGAAGTTTGTTATTCATGCAATTTTTTGAACATTTAAAATATTCCATAATAAAACAAAAAGGCGGGGGGGGGGGTGGCGGGGACTAAAGATGCTCTTCAGCTTCCGTTCTGATGGCATGGTGCCCTGGGAGTGGTCAGAATGAGGATTTCACCATCCACACACACTGAGAAACACCTGAACAGGCAGAAGGGCCATCATCAAATGCGGGACCAAAGCAGGACTGCAATTAAGCCTTCATGTGTCCATGAAGCTGAGCACAACGAATTGAAACAGGTCCTCAGATTCAGATGGGACCTTTATATAACCCATAATCAGAGGTAAAGGTTCTCCCTTCAGAAAAAAATAATTAACACATATCACATATACCTTGAAATGTCAATGAAAAGCTATATCTGAAAAATTCAAAATTTGATGCTTCCCTCATAGATTACTTTTCTCACTCCACAGTAATTAATCATTAGAAATTGGCTAAACTGATGAAATCTTGACATCTTTTGTTTGGTTCCTCTTGTTTCTAGAATTATCTGTAAACCTGATGCACACAGAGAATTGCAAAAGGTATTTCTTTTCCTCTCATGGGCCAGATTCCATCAAACTTTTCAAAACAATAAATTCTTAATACCAAAATTTTGCTAAGTGTCTTTGGACTCACTTCCCCCATTTCTCCACCAAAGAATTGCAAAGAAGACTTCAGACTTTGTTAAATTCAACCCTCACCACAGTGCATGCATCTCTGTTTTGAGTCCCTGTCAGTGGGGTGCATCCAAACTCTGCTTGAATCCTTTTAACTTGAATGCCCTGATCGTGCTCAACTGCCTGGACAGATCACTTACATTCAAATATGAATGTGTCCCCTTAGTCTGATGTCTTCAAAATTTTCAAGTGAGACATTTTTTTCCATACTTTACTCTTCTGGCCTCTCCCCTTCGAATGTTCTCCATTTGAAACATGCCTATGTTTAGGCATGGGATTAAATTCTTGGGAATTAAATTCTTGGGGATTAAATTAAATTCTTGGGGATTAAATTCTTTCTGGCTTCATGTTTTTTCTCCTGGATGTAAATTGATTTCTTTTTTACTATGGCTGCTTTAATATAGTCTCTCTGTTCTACACATAATAATTTTGTTTGACTTAAAATGTGTTTAGATAGCGTGGGCTGGGCAACGAGGTGGGTTTTTCAGAATTTGCTGTGGGCAGACCTGTTTCTTGAATCTGCCTCCATCTTGGTTTTCTGTTTCACCTTGCGTAAGTAACTTAATCATTTCTCTGGGTCAAGTTTCTTCATTTGCAATGTGTACTAGATCCCAAAATTGTTCATGTTTTCTGAAAGTTCATTATTTCTGTATTTTACCTTTGATCTAATGAATGAAAAATTCTGGGGTTAGGGAATCGGCAAACTATATTTTCCAAAACCTCTCCTGGTATTTCTGAACAAACTGATCCAAGGATATGTAGTCAGGAAAAAAACAAAAAACAAAAAACAAAAAACTTAACAACAATGGCTAACATGTATGGAGCAGTTGCTGAGCACTTTATGCCATGACTCTTTAACTCAGATATTATGTTATCTGGCTTTCATAGCTAAGGAAATCAAGGCCCAAAAAATGTTAAAAAACAAAACAAAACAAACAAACAACAACAACAAAAAAAAAACTTGCCTGAGGACATACAGCCGTGAAGTGGGAAGCTGGAGCCAGTCCATTTTCAGAGCCCATGCTCCACATTGCTGCACTGGACTATTCCTGGTAACCATTGAGTGAGATGATGTAAATGATCCTTTCAAATGTATTAGTAAATTTGATTTTCCCCAGCAACTTTTTTACAACTTGTGAACTGCTTTCTGAAGGCTCTATCCTGTTTGTGATGTCTTAAATATGTTGTTAAATAACTTCTAGGGACATAGGGAAAATTCTTTTATTTAAGAAAATGGTCCTTTGCAAATGTTCCTCTGCCTGGAATGCCTCTTTCCCCATTTTTAGCCACATTTGCTCTTGTCTTCTAAGGCCCCACATAGATGCCATTTCATCCAGGAAGTCTTACTGATCCTATATCCCTACTAATTAGTATACATTAGTGATTAACATGGGTATGTTATCATTACCAATCAATGATGATGCATATGTCCGTGACCTTTTAGTGCTTGGACTAAAATCATGGACCCTGACCAGCCTCCCATTTGGTTTCTTGCCTAGGAAATACAGCCAAAGGAACCAAGGAGTGATAAAGATAACCAGGGTTCCAGTCCAATCCTCACATCTATGTACTTTGCTCCTTATCTTCAAAGTTTAATTTTCAACTTCCACCAGCTCCTCTCCGATGGTTTTTTCACCATCTGAATTTTGGGTCTATACTACACTATCTTCTGCCCACAACATATGGGTTTAGGGCTTATCATCTACAATAAGATACACACACACACACACACACACACACACACACACAAGCAAGCATCAGCTAATCAGGTAACAGTCTTTTCATTTTCCTTAAAGAATACTATACAGTATCTTCAAAATCAAAACTCAAATTTCAAACTCCAGATTCATGACCACCATCTTTCCAGTAGAGTTGGTTCTGGCCCTACTGTTTACCCTGATGTCCTAGTTATACCTAGGTATCAGTTTCACTCTTCCCTCACATCCTATGTATTCTTATTTCAACACAGACCACCATTATCTCTCTTTTTTTTAAAAGATTTTATTTATTTATTTGACAGAGAGAAATCACAAGTAGACAGAGAGGCACGCAGAGGGAGAGGGGGAAGCAGGCTCCCCGCTGAGCAGAGAGCCTGATGTGGGGCTCAATCCCAGGACCCTGAGACCATGACCCAAGCCAAAGGCAGTGGCTTAACCCACTGAGCCACCCAGGTGCCCCCATTATCTCTTATTTCCAACAGTCTCCCTGCCTCTCATTCTGCTCCCCTACAATTCATTCTAAACAGAGTTATCTTCCTAAGATACAACTTTGATGATGCCACCCTAAACCTTATCAGAAGTTTCCCCTTGCCCCAAGAATACAGTTCAAATTCTTTAACAAGGGAAATAAAGTCATCAAGATGTGGCCCCTTACTACCTCTCCTGTTTTCCTCAAGGCAACTGGCCCTCCAATTTTGCTGAGACACTGTGTTTTTCTGTAGATTTTCTATCAGGTTGTCCTTTGCCTGAAGCTTCTCCATATTTCATTCTTTTGTTAACTACTTCCTATTTGCTTTTCACTATCCATCTTGGTTGTCGTTTTATCCAGGAAGTTTGCTGACGCTTTCGTCCCAACTCTTACCAAAAATGTATGATACCTCTTCTCTACAGCCCGTGTGCTTTCCATTTGTCATTCATCACACTTTGTTTTCACCATCGGCTAATGTTATTCTACACTCCATGCTCTTTAAGGAAAGGAACTGTGCCCTCTTTGATCCTGCTTATAGAGTTCAGCAATTAGTAGATATTTGGCAATCAGTACGTTTATTGAATAAATTAAGATTTATTTGCCTTTAATCTGCCAATGGTCTTGGTACATTTAATATCCAAGAGAGCCACCAGGCTAGAAAATTACATGAAATATATAGAAATGATAGATACAATTTAGTCTCATTCTTCCAGGAAAGGTATGAAGCTCTGAAAAAACTAAGCCATCCCCTTAGATAAATATTATAAGATGTGAATTGTGTTCTATTTTTAAAATAGAGAACATCTTTCTTTCCCTTGGATAAGGCAGAATGAAATCCATTTCTGTTCTGAAAATAAGAAAAAGAACAAACTTCTTTCTAAGTTAATATCCAAGAACTTTCTGCGGAGGTAGTTTCAGCAGCCATAACTCGACCTGGAGTATATCTGAATCCTTGTGATAACATATAACATTACGGCAGGTTTGTACTTTTAGAGCAATGTGAAATTCAGCTAAATTTATGACACTGCAATAAAATGATATAGATTCCAAAGACTATTTCCTGGGTATGGATTTCAAAGATCACAAACAAAATATGGGGTTTTTTTTCCCTCTATTTCTGTTTACCTTCCCAAATAACTTATGAAGAATTGCTCTATGATATAATCATCTCTACCATCTCAGGGACTATTAAGAGACTGTGTACCTTGACACAATGCAAAATGGAGGCCCAGATTTAAGGACACTGTAAGTTACGTAGGACTAATTCCAGTTCCTTCCAAAGATACATTTCTTCAGGGTCTCAGTCAGATAGCTTCGCTGTACAATTCTCTTCCCAATCATATGAATGGCCAGCATTTGAATCTCGGTTCATTTAGCCGCAGGGGGACCTCATTAAATGCTGAGTACTCAAAAGGTCAACAATTCCCCACACTGAAAAAAAGGAAAAAAGAGAAACCCCTCCAGCAAAACAACTGAATAACACTGTAAATGTTAGTAAATGAGAAAACACAGGAAAGTCCCCGCTGGAAGCAGATACTAGACAAAACAACAAAGCATGAAGGGAAATTCTCTATCATCCATCATGGTCCAAACTTAGGTCTTCTGGTTAAGCAAAGTTTTGATTAACCAGAGATTTATCAACTGTTCAAACATCCAATTTTCAAATAAATATAATAAAATTAAATAACTCTCAAGGTAATTTACTTTCTCTTGTGATTCAGAGAGCTTCAGGATATGGCAGGAACTCAGAGAAATCCAACAAGCCAAATTATTCCTTTATTCTTATTTCTCCCCCTGAAATCATGTTTCTGCAAAATCTCTGTCACCAGGAACCTTACAGTCAGCTACAATGGACCTCCATGTTGCCATTTAAAATATGAGGGCAAAGGAGGTCTGAGTCCCTCCCAGTTTTAACTTAGTAATAATATATTCCTTTGGCTACAAAGCTATATTGGCAAAGGGAAAACCCAGTTATTGGTTTCTGTAATGACAATTATTTTTATTTCTCATGTAGACTTCGAAGATTATACCACTGCTGAATTTCTTTTTAATTAATCAGTTAATTTGAGAGAGAGACAGAGAGTGAAAGAGACATCACAAGCGGGGTGAGGGGCAGAGGGAGAACAAAATGCTTAACCAACTGAGCCACCCAAGCACCTCCAACTGCTGAATTTCTTAATGGTATTTTTAGAAAATCAGAGGTGGAAGACAATTTGTTCTGCTGTTGGATCAATTAATTCAGAGGAAATCATTTGATACTTTTAAGTATGTAGAATTTTTCAGTTATTTTCTCAAATAGAGCTTCTCTATCATATCTTTGTGGTTGTCATTAAAATTAATATTCTGATGCTAAAAAATCCAGAGTGGACACAAAGGGCAAAAGATATTTGACAAAGTGAATGAATACAGTGTGTAAGGAGTATTTAAATGCTGTGTTTTTCTTTTAATTTTTCTTCCAAGAGAAGGTTGTAACATCCATCAAACACCATTTCAAGAAGGCAGTGCATTTATTATTAGCCACTGAAACCCAATCTTCTAAAATTTTCCATATTAACGACAGCTCCTGGGGATTATTCCCATTTAGGAGGTTAGGAGTCATTACACTTTATTATCTTCCATGTCAACAAACATTATTAGGAACAAGTGAATTAAATATTCAAGACATTTAATGCATTTATTTACAAATCCCAAGAATGAATTTATTCATGTTGTTCCATTTGGATTCATGCTTCATCAAGCATTAAAAAGCTTTATACCACATGCCTTTCATAGTTTGATAAGTCTGTCAGCCTGGCTCTACCCATGTGCATGAATAGGTAAATCTGTAAAGACACAGGTGACATTAAAAAAAATATATCTTCGTTGTTTTCAAATGACTGCACTAATCATTCTAATTGTGCTTTTGCTGAAACACCTCCTTAAAGAAATCCAGAATTTCATATCCACTCTGGCCAGGATAGGAACAAATTCTCCTTCCACATTATGTCAAGCCCCAATTACCCATAAATTTGACATTCAGTTTGTGTCTTGTTGTCAAATCTGTAGGTGATTTCTTTACAATAAGCCACCAAAAAGAGAGACAAAAAAATAAAGGTGGTAGTCTTTTAAAACAGGTATCTAAATCACTGAAATTTTTTGTGTTGTGGGAAGGTTGATGTGTGCAGTGTCATTTCATTTGATACTTCTAAATTTGATTTTTTGAGTGGGTTGGAATCCTGCAAGGCAAAAATTCTCTTAAGTACCTGAGATGTTTTTATATCAACATATTAGGGCCAGATCGCATCAAATATAAAAGAACACTGAATGATCACTGCTTCTAACTGAATTTCTGGGGAATCCTTGGAACAATCTAGGCCACTTGACTGCCCCAGTAAGAAGAGACTAAAGATGACAGTTTAAAAATAGCTAATGTGTTTGGGCAATGTATTAGTAGAGTAGATAAGATAAATATGTGATTATCTAGTAAAGGTGACCTCATAAGCACTGAAGTTTAAAAAATAAATAAATAAAAATAAAAAAATAAAAACAGCTAATGTTTTGTTAATTGTGGTCATTATAGAAAACGGCAAGGACAATCTGAATTCTATTAAAAAAAAAAAACAACTACCCCATTGAAAAGGAAAAAATTAAAATGAAGCCAGTTTGCCTGTCAATGGAGATAAGAACATTTGGCAAATATTTATGAGGTTCACTAAGATTCATTAGATAAAAGTTGACCATGAAGGTTATGAGAAAACACTGAAAATATTCAGGCAAAAAAAGGAAGCAAAGTATAGACAACCAATGGGAGAATTCAGGAAGATGTATTTTTCAATATTTTCTTTCTAAAAATACCATCAGGAATGCGAGTGATTATTCTCTGAAACTAAGCTTATGAATGGCCCACTTTTATGTCCTAATGTGTTATTTCCTCATGACACCTAGTAGATGAATTTCTGAAAAACTCCTTTACAGATCAAACTATAGGGAACATGTGACACCAAAAGACAGATCTACAGGGAAATTAGACCCGTAACCATGGCAACCAGAGTAATCAAGCAGCACATTTTCTAAGTTGGGAATAAGAAAAATTCAAAACATTACTAAGGGGGGCAAATTCTTTCCTAGTTCACCATGGGGTGAGTGATGATGGAAAAGAATAGGTTTTGATGGATTTGTGTTGGGTGAGAGTCAAAAGTAGTGTAACAAAGCTAATGCAGAATTTTAACACATTAGGCAGCCCATATTCACCCACCTATGGAAGGCCCAGAATCATATTTAACATGTTTCTTCAGGCAAGAGAAGTTTCAGTTTGTAAACCTCAATAAAATGGAGAAAAAAGTAATTCTTGGTAAACAGGATGCTCTTTTGACACCAGAGAGAAGATGAGTGCTAGTATTCTTGTACCCAGTCCTTCATGCCCCCTATATGTATGTGTGTGTGTGTCCACACATACACACACACACACACACACACATACTTTAGGCACCTGCAGCCCTGGGACAATCCATCCAGTCATATGATGGCAGCCTAAACAGTGAAGTGACCAGAAGGTGAGTAGCAAACCAAAGAGACCTTTCTAAAAAGAAGAGAAGTCCTCTGTATAAGGATATAGAAGCACAGAACTCTCCTTGGGCATCCTCTTCTGGCCACTCAGAGGATCTTCTCCTCTACCCCATGATCAGCTTCCTCTGTAACATGAGGCTCAATCAAAGCCAGTCTCTGGTTTTCAAACATTAGTATGTATAAGAATTACCTGGGAAGTTTGTTATATATTTAGGTCCTTGAGTCTCACCCCAGTGGTTCTAATTTAGTTGGTAGAATCCAAAAATCTGCATTTTTAACTGCAGGGAATCTTTGGACCTCATCTTAACAAACACTGCCCTAAGGAGACCTTTCTCCCTTTTACGAAAGATGCCAGATAATATCAAAGACTCCAGATAATATCAAAGACTCCAGATAATATCAGATAGAACATACTTCTTCCAAACTTGGAGCGGGGAAAACAAAAGGAGAAAGACAAACATTTGTTTTCATTAATAAAACATAATATATGTAATAAGAATTAAATTTTAAGTCCTGATATTTAGATCACCTCAAGCTTATTCTGGGAAAGTTGGACATCTCTTAAACTTAGTTATGGTGACTGTCCATGATAAAATGGTGGTGTAAATGAAATCAAAACCACAGTGAGATACCACCTCACACCAGTCAGAATGGCTAAAATTAACCAGTCCAGAAACAACAGGTGTTGGCGAGGATATGGAGAAAGGAGAACCCTTCTACACTCTTGGTGGGAATACAAGCTGGTGCAGCCACTCTGGGAAACAGTATGGAGGTTCCTCAAAAAGTTGAAAATAGAGCTACCCTATGACCCAGCAATCACACTACTGGGTACTTACCCTAAAGATACAAATGTAGTGATCCGAAGGGGCATGTGCCCCCGAATGTTTATAGCAGCAATGTCCACAATAGCCAAACTATGGAAAGAACCTAGATGTCCATCAACAGATGAATGGATAAAGAAATGTGGTATATATATTCAATGGAATACTATGCAGCCATCAAAAAAACCATAAAATCTTGCCATTTTCAATGATGTAGATGGAACTAGAGGGTATTATGCTGAGCGAAATAAGTCAATCAGAGAAAGACAATTATCATATGATCTCTCTGATAAGAGGAATTTGAAAGGCAGGGCAGGGGCTCGTGGGGGGAAGGGAGGGAAAATGAAACAAGGTGGGATTGGGAGGGAGACAAACCATAAGAGACTCAATCTCTGGAAACAAACTGAGAGCTGCTGGGCATGGGGTTTGGGGTAGGGTGGCTGGATTATGGACATCAGAGAGGGTATGTGCTATGATGAGTGCTAAATTGTGTACCGGAAAGACAAAAGATACAATGATAAGTGTTTTCAATCTATTACAATTACAGGGAATTGTCTTGGACTAATGTTCACATTATAATTACCTAACTTCTACTTTAATTGATTTAAGGAACACTGTGACTATCTGACCAGTTTCAAGTGGGAAAAAATTTAATGGATTATTTTTTGTGAGACTTTTACACCATTACAACAGAGACAGTTAGGTATATGACTGTTAAAGAAAGTCAGTAAGATTTTAATTCATTGGTTCATATTTTTAAACACTCTAAGATAGTTGGTTATTTGGCTGAATTTTATGGTAAAATATGAATATTCATCCCTCAACTAATTGTTCTATTATGTCTGGCCTTCCAAACAAAATATTTTGACTCTCTGACTTCTGAAGCACTTAAAAGATAGAGAGAAATGCTTAAGGACACTTTTTAAACATGAGAGCTTTTTAAATACAAGGGATTATCACTCTCTTTCTTTGGTGGGTTCACTATTGCTGCCCTTTGCTCCTGGCAGTGTTGTTATAAGAGTCTTAGGTTCTGAACTTCTAGAAAATTGAAATTGTGCCTTAGCCTATCATTGTATCTTGAAAGTCTTATAAGAGATATGCCTTAATGATCAAAATAGCACTCATTTCCACTGCACAGCCCTGACCTAGACAAGCAAGTTCATACAACAGGGGAGGTGAAGAGAAAGAAATAACAGCCATCTGCTTCAGCCATCAGTAGAATATCTCATTTAGCCATTTCCAGTGCTTCTGGGGTCTTCCCTCAAAGACAGTCTGAACTTATTAGTTCATCCACAAGAGGAGTTTACAAGCTATAGAGGAGACTAGTTGGCATTTTCTAAAGTGCATGTATACCTCTTTTCCCACTTACTCAACATTACCACTTTGAGAGAGCTAGAAGATAAAATATTATTTGCCATGAAAATAGAGAAAACTCAGAGTACAGGAAATGGCATGCTTTGCATAAGCTATAAATGATAGAACTAGGGCTAGGACTCATATTGCCTGACCTGAGGTACAACCCTATGGGCTCTGGCCAAGCCTCTTATTTTCCTACCAGTTGGCATTCCTCATCTCTAAGACTTATCATCAAGCATTTATTGAGCATCTACTATGTGGCAAATACTTAGCTCAGCTGCATAGTCAAGATCTCATCATGTTTTCAACTTCTATTATCTGAGGAGCTACAGTATCTTCATCTGTGCAAAGGGGATCAACTAGATTGCCTCTAAGGTTTCTTCTTTCCGGGACCAACCTTGCAGTTTGTTTTCAATATAAAACAAGGAGGAGGAAGATACAAGTTACTCAGGCATAATTTTAAAAGTTTGCCTAATTAATCCCCACTTAAATTTCCGGGGAAGTTGGAAGACCCAGCATCTTGACTTGTTTCTGGTGGGTTAATAACTCCTACATTATATAAAACACTAGGTTGCTTAATGATAGATCATAATAAAGTGTTGTAATAACCAGAGGGTGCATGCTTGTTCGGACCATTTGTCATGCTGCAGGCTTAAAACCATGTATTTCTCTTAGTCACCATGTTATGGCCCAGGTTTGTACTTGTCCTGTTCCATAAATCAGTAGTTTAATTGGGAAAGAGATCAGATCCCTATTAATTGCAATTATCCTTTGGGACAACATCCCCACACACAAATCCAACAAAAAACAGATGAACAGATGTAGTCTAGTCTCTATCCAGGCCTCATCTTCCAGATCATTTCAGAAGAAATTGCTCTGACATACCACAATTCTGATGTCATGTCCACTTGTATGTCATAAGGACAGTTAAAGTATTTTTCCAATAAATGCCCGGGAATGAAACCCTTTCTCTTATAGTTTACTTCAGTGGAGGATTTGGAATCAGAAGGTCTAGTGTGTACTTCTGAGGTTTATCACCTATGCTGTCAAGCATTCTTTATTCCTCAAAGTGTTTTCATGGTTTCCCTCTCAATACATCCTCACTACAACCCAAAGAGGGAAAGGGGACAAGTTGCAAATGAGGAAGGTGCAGTATTTACATAGGACTACAGTGAGTGGTCTGAGGTCTCAAGGCAGACAAAGATAGAAATCAGACCGAACACCTCTAACTCCTGGTCTGGGGGTCTTTACCTTCACCAGTGCAATGATTTTACCAAAACTAACATGGGTGTTACATAAGGACTCACAGCAGCTTAGCCTCTGGGCTCTAACTCAGTTTCTCCATCAGTGGATCACTCCTATCTTTCTTCCTCTGTGGTGTCACTCCATCACCCAACCAGGTTCCCACTATGGAGCGGGGTCATTGGCAAGATCTGAGTAAGGCGTTTAGGGTCTCAAGCCCTGTTAAGATTTACTGTACACACTTCAGCCCAATTAAGTGACCATTCAAATACCAAACCAGAAAAGAAGCATGAGAACATCCAGGAGAGTACTTGGTTTTCTTAAATGGCTACTTGGATGCTTTCTTTCTCACACTAAAATTTTTCCAAAAAATATTTTGGAGGGATCCTCTGCTTTGTAGATATTCCAAGCATGTATACATTGTGCTATCAAAATCAGCCACTTGGAAATGAATAGTAAAGAACAGACACACACAACACAGAGTCCTCATCCTACACATAACCAATGCCTACAGCAGGGGCCTCTGCCAAACCACCTCAGGCCCAGCTCCCTGCAGGGGTCTGTTGTCAGATCTCTGAGGAAAGCTTCCATGAAGAAAGGCACAACCAATAATGTGCTTCCCTGAGGTGCCATCCTGTCAACTCTGTTTCCTTCCACCAGGGCTGGAAGCCTGGGTGCTCTTCTAACTGAGTCAGAATCATTTAGCTCATGAATAATCCTGTCACAACTAGTGATACGCTCCACTAGAATCATTCAAAGTTAATACAAGTATAAGTTTAAGAGCTTGATAAAATCCAAACACAGCTTCCTTGCTGGGGATGGCAGTGGTAGCAAGAAGAGAAGTCGTGGGCCCAATAACTTGATAATAAATATGCCCCTCAAATTGCCAGTGGGAGGCTACAATTCCCATAGTGTCCATTAACTCAGGAATTGTTCTTCCCATCTGCAAGTGAGTTTTGAAAGGAACGATTTGCATTTCTAACCACGGTATCTCAAGCCTGAGACAAGATTTAAATTCCACGTCAAACTTCACTTTGGCAACTGTATATTATCCTGCCCTAACTCTTCGATCGCACGTTTTGTTATGAATCGATATCCCTGGCAGTAGTTAATTCTGGACAGTGGAGGGGAGGCAGAGTAATGTATTTCTATGTAGCCCTCATTGTTTGCTGCTCTGATTTGCTCATATAGACATGCCCATCATACATATGTGCATGGTAGCAGCCGACCATAATGGCCCAGTTACATTTAAATTCAAAATACAAACTTTAGCAAAAAATTATTCACGGTTTACTATGGAAGGAAGCCAGGGTGACAGCTAGCCACTTTCTCTGTAAATAAGCAAGATAATAACCAGGCGGCGCATGTAAATGATAGCCGCTGTGTATTTTAAGCAGTGATGGTATCACTGCTAAAACAATACTTTATTCTAAATTATGTTTCATCTGAGACCAATAATATGGGGAATGAGTCATTAGCCTTTGTTCCCCTTTGAAAAGAACTGATTGTGTGATATCGATTTCAAAGACCTACCTGTAGTTAAAGCTCAAAGCTGCTCTCGGAAGCTATCAAGGATGCTTGCCTTGCCAGAAGGAACTTACCCCACCTACTGTTAGCTGCCTCCATGGACAGGGTACCTGTTTACTACAAGGGTTTTACTTTTGCAAACCAGGAATGAGCCCATTATCACCTAAGCGCATCATGGCCGAAGCAGTATCTTGCAGATCTGGGAAAGAAGGAAGATGGGTTTTGACAGTGCCTGACCCTCATTGTCCCCATCTGTGCTCATGCGTGGAGCAATCACAGCCCCTCTGCCGCGTTCTCACTCAGCCCTTCTCCCCCACATGCACATTTCTACAGGCTAGATTTGGGATTAATCCTAAACTGAGGATCAAAGGAGGAAAAAGTTGGCTCCAACATCACCCACTGAAAGGCAGCAGCTTCTTCTGTCGCTCTAGTTCCCTTCTGCAACTAGAACCATGAACTGTTAGCATCATAAGGTGGAAAGAGCTTAGACCCCTGAAAAACCAAATGGAAAAGAATTTCCATTTAGTTGCACTGCAATTCACCTGAACAAACATCAAACTGTCTTATGATAATTCACTGAGATGGTGGATTTATTGGTCACTAACAAACTAGAAAGTAAAGCATACCTCTTTCCCTGGACCACCCGCCCCCCCAAGCACCATCATTTAGCCATCATGACATATGTGCTATCATTTCAAATGCCAATCCTATCCTTTAAAGTATTCCTCAATCATTAGTCTTCCTTTGGCTTCTGGCAGCTCTCCACCGCCCATTGAAATGTTGGCTGTCCCTCCATTGTGTGACGGGGTCAGTAAGAAATGAAATGAATCAAAGCTCCTGGCTGTGCCCCAGCAAGTCGGCGGCAAGTACAGCCAGTTTTAATTGATGGAGCAACTTACTGAGTCTCTAAATTAAAATATTCGATTTGAGCCACATGATATCCTAGGATCTGCCTGACCTCTCTCTGGAGCTCAGAGGTGGTGACATCAGAATAGAGCAGGCAGCAGTAAGTGCACCTGTTCTGTAATTAAGGTCCTTCCTCACCCTCCAGGGAATGGTGCCAAAGCTTTAACTTGAGACACAGGGCAGATAAAATGTTAATTGCAATCATGTAGGAGGAGGCATAAGGTATGAGCTGTACTGCTCACCTTGCTCAGTCAGATTTCAAGAAGGCGGTGTCTGAGAGATGATGGCTCTATTAGCATTCTTACTGTGCTTTTCAAGGCTGTAATATTTGCAGTACTCTCTCCACCAAACACATGGTTAAGGAGAAAAGAAAAAGTGCCTGGTAGGTAAGAGCAATGGGGCTCACAAGTGGAAAAAACTTAGAGGCCTAGGGGGATGTTAGACATGCAGAATCACTATTATTATGCTTTGTGCATTAAGTCTGTCTGGGCTGAAAGCTGATCCAATTCTGTCAAACACAGAACACCAAATGGCCTATGTTCTCAAAGGATGTTCCCTTAGAAAACGTCCATATGAAGATACTCCCTGGGAAATCTGCAAGCATTTTGTCCTTTAGTAAGTATATCAATAGGTGTTAAGGAATTGGCACATGCAACTTTGAAAGGCAAAGGAGAAATCGTTGGTGTAGCTCTGCTAGCCCCTTCACTTTTAGGTGAAAAATTGACCCCTGTCTTCTGACTGCAATCCAGTGGCATTCCATTCTGCCACTCCCTGGTATCACAGTGACCCCACCCTTTCTATCAAGAAACTTAGGATATCAAATACATGACATCTGAGTAGACACTATCTAACTCCACATGTCATGTGTTGCTGCTCAACCCCCTCCTCCAGATGGCCACTACTAACTAACCAAGGTTAATAGAAAGATGAAACCAATTGTTCATTCACATACTAGATGCTATATTTATTTTTCTACAAATTACTGCTTGAGGTTATCCCCACATGTCCCACCCCCAGATTCTCTCCACAGTCTGCTCAGGAATTCAGACTGACCTGGGCTCAATCCACCTTCATTAGTCTTTGGCTATGGACCTGGGAAAACTCACCTGACCTTCCTGATCCTCTGTTGCATTATTAAAACTGTGCCCCATAGGGTTAATGGTTGAAATGAGCAGAAAAGTTAAAGCTTGTTTTTCAGAGAACTATTTCTCCCTAATCAGCTCTTGTTCCTTTCCAGACCCCACTAACAAATCTACTAGCTGTCTCTGCAGAAGCCAGGACTCAAGGTCAACTGGAATGGTTCCAGCCTAGGAACAAGCAAGGCCCTGTGTTCCTTACCTGAGATAACAAGCCCAAGACCCCATCTAGTTTATGACAGCCCTGACAGTAGGCCCATAACCCCTTCTCCGTGTCCTAAGATAACCTCCTGATGGCAGGGCCTGAATCTTGCCTCGTTCTGATGTTCTCTCCCCTGCAAGGTGAACATGGGATGTATGTATATTACGTATATGTTTGCTCATTGCACATGCTCCATCATTCCTCATGAATAGTCATAAGTCCGCCCCTTTTTATCAATATGTATGTCATCTCAGCTGCTACGATTACAAAATATTTGTTCTCTCCCCTTTCGGGGAGGCAGATTTGAAACTTGCCCTCCTGCCTCCTCATTTGGCTGCCTCTTGAATAAAACCTTTCCTTGTTGTATACCTGATGTGTCAGTGACTGGCTTTGTTGTAACTCATGCAACTGGATTTGGCTTCAGTTACATTATGTATAAAAATGAGAAATAATGAAATCTTTCTTACAGTGTGAGTGGAAGGACTGTTTCAGATAATGTATATGTGACTATTAACTACCTAGCATAATGCCTGGCACACCAAATGTGGTCAAGAGACATGCGTTCGTTTCATTTTTCAGCATGGAAAGCATTGAGATGCCATTCAAAAACAACAGAATTTGCTCTCAGGTTTGATTTTTCTTTTACTCCCCCATCATGTTATAACTATTAAGAAACATAAACTTCATGACATACTTCACACTTAGAAACAGGATTAACATTAGTGGTGAAAATATGAAGGCATGCATGCAAACTGATTTTTCATATATTGATGTTTGTTCCCAATAACATTGGCAGAGAAAGTTGGTATAAGCTGGAGGGTTTCATGCATTACTAAAGTGATGTTAAAACTTCCTAGGTCTTCTTGGAGCACCTGGGTGGCTCAGTGGGTTAAGGCCTCGGCCTTCAGCTCGGGTCATTGTCCCAGAGTCCTGGGATCAAGCCCCGCATCGGGCTCTCTGCTCAGCGGGGAGCCTGCTTCCCCAGCTCTCTCTGCCTGCCTCTCTGCCTACTTGTGATCTCTCTCTGTCAAATAAATAAATAAAATCTTTAAAAAAAAAAAAAACTTCCTAGGTCTTCTTATAGAAGAAGATGGAGATGCAGATGAAGTCTGGAATCTTTGGCATGTCTTAATTAACATAAACAATGCTGGGAAAAACGTCAGAGATGAGGAAGAGGAGTCTCATGTTTTCCTAGAAAAATAGCTAAAACTTAGAGCCTGTAGAACTCTGCCTACAGTCCTATAGGAGCTACATAGGTCAAGCAGATTATCAAAGTATGGCTTTGAAATGAGAAGAGAAGCAGCAAGCCCACAAGCCTGCTGTCTAAGGACTGCAACAGAGCAAGACTGAAATCCTTGAGTGACAGATAATTTCAGGCCCCTCAACCAATGAAAAATCCCCAGCACCACAGAGGAGACCACTGAGGTTGGAGTGAGTCAGGTGGGTTAAGACAAAAGAATACTGTGGCGACTGGGTGGTTAAGCATCTGCCTTTGGCTCAGGTCATGATCCCAGGGTCCTGGGATCGAGGCCTGCATTGGGCTTCCTGCTGTCTCAAAAGAAAGAAAGAAAGAAAGAGTGAGGGAGAAAGAGAGAGAGAAAGGCAGGCAGGTAGGCAGGCAGGCAGACAGACAAAAGAATACCTGCTATCATCGGATAGGCATGTCAAGGAAAGAGGGTTAAGGGCCATTTCGGGGCTCCACATAGCCTTTAAGACAAATCCATACTTCTAAGCATAACCCACAAGGACCTCCATGACCTAAGCCCTTCATTTTCTCTAGTCTCATCTCTTATCCACTCTCTGCCTCATAACACAACTCCATGCTGCTTGTGATTCCATGCATACCAAGATGTTCCTCTCCCCTGGGCCTCTACTCATGCTGTGCCCTCCACTGGAAGACACTGCCTCCCCTCTTCACTCCCTCCCACCAATTTCCTCCAATTCTCCTACTTGACTCCTCATCTTTTAAAACTCCGCAACCGCAGGGAACCTCCCGCAAGCTGTGTCACATACTTTCTCCATGCATCCCATAATTCACTGAGCATAAGCTCTGTCACTGCACTTACCATCCTGCTTTATGACTAACCACTTCTGAATCTTCCGGTCTAGACTATAAGCAACAGGAGGACAGGGACCACCCTGTGTCTCTCAGTTGCTGTAATGCCAGTGCGTAGTAGCACTGCGCTTGGTGCAGGGCAGAGCAGAAATGGTTACTGGATGAATGAATTCCTGAATGAGGGATGAATGACTAATGTACACCTCAGGCACGGAGAGGGGGAAAGAGAGGGAAACCAACCGCATCCTACAGACCACCTCCTGTCCACTCCAATCAGCCCCACCCAGAGGTACGGAAGTGCCCTGGTGACTATATGTGGGAGATGCTTAAGACTGGGGTTTCTAGGGTTGCCACACTCCCTCTCCCACCACAGAGAGGCCACCAACCTATCTAGCCCTGAATATATCCAGTTTATTTCCCCACAGATGGCTTTAAAGTTACATTTATTTTTTTAATTCCTTCTGATATGGAAGAATCCCCAGTGCTCAGTCAAACATTAATCACATTAGACTGTTTGTCACTTTAGTCAACACCAGAGATGAAGCTATGCCCACGCCAGCCACAGCTTGCCATCAAACCTGATGACGTTGCGATGATAAAAAGTGACACAAGACCTGGCTAGCATACACACACCACCCACTCCTGGCGATGCAGGAGATTCAGCTGACAAGCATTTTAGGAGCAGGAGGAAAGGAAGGCTGTTTCTCAGAACATGTGGTTGGAATAAAAGGGATAGGTAAAGTACTCTCCAAACAGCATCGTGATACAAACAGTATTAAGTGATGTAGTATTTTTCTTGAGCCATTGAACCCACTACTCCCTGACATAATAATAAATATGTTACAAATATCCAGTTAGATTACAACCTGTCTTTCCAATGGACCAGCTGATCAGTTCCTTATATCGCACAGGAGTCAGTATGGGAGCTACAGGGGATAGAACAATGTCTATTTTATGGTTTCCTCAAAAGGTTATCCATTCAGCCTATTTGCTACAATGCACACTTTGTTCCATTAATATACTTAACAAATATTTGCTCAGTGTCCGCCCTGTGCACACCACTGCACTAAGTACTAGAGGCTCAGATGGGTCAACAGGGAGAGGGGAAGACAAGACTGGGAGGGTGAGCTGGCCTCTGAAATACAAGTCGATGAGATCCTAAAATAAATCCTTCTTCAGCAATTTTTTAGTGGTGTTTCCTTCAACTTTGTGCTTCCAAACTGAGTTTTCAACATCTGTGATAGTGTGTGCCAGTTTAACGTTCTTTCTGTCCTAAAACGTAAGGTACCTCTTGGATACAGGCAGAAATCTTAGCCCACGATGCAACAAGAATTGGTTTATTCATTAATGGAAGATACAGCATCCACAGTAACCCTGATCTAGAATAGTCTGGTAAGAAAACTAGGAGAAATGAATAGGTAATGAGGACCCTCCAGGAACTTCAGAGAATTCAGAGAACAAGGAAAGGTGTTAAAAAGTTAAATGAATAATTAACGTGTAAAAAAAATTCATAGTATTTAACACCAAAGCGGCATTTTATCTTAACACCTGGTACCAGATGTCCTCATGGAGAGAGAATTAAAATTGTGGAGAAATGACTTATCAGGACTTGAGTAGGTGATACAAGCCTAAGGATTTGGGACCAGGATATCTGAGAAAGGGCAAAGGAATAGGGAAAGTGTTGATTTTTCTCACAAGGCCTGGAGAGATGAACAAGAAAAAGAGGAAACAGGGAAGGTAGTGCTGAGACCGGGCATAAAGAATGTGCCAAGAGAGCCACTGGCACAAATTTGATTCTACAGAGTTTCAGGAAGGAGAAATTCCGATATCCAAGATTAAAGCTGTTTCGCATGCAAGCATGGAATGTCGACCTCTCCACTATCTGTCTAAAACTTATGAAAGTTCTCAAAAGAATTTAGGGTGCTAGAGTTTTCCTGGAATCCAAGGAGTTTTATATTGATTTACACAGAGAAGCATAGGAAAATATATGTGTGGGAATGGAATCCCCGAGGCAAACAAGGGCAAGGGAATAAAACCCCATGAAGAAGTCACTGAACTCTTGAAAACTCCCACAGATGCAGAACAATCTCCCAGTCAGCCTGCTGACTTCCAGGTTACTTTGTTTTATTTCGTGTGAGAACTCTTGCATCCAGTGGTAACTGAAAGAAAAGTTGAGACAATGTCTCAAATCTCTGCAGCCACTGGGAGTTGGTACCAGGGCACAGTTTTTGGGAATTGACCTGCAGGTCTGTGATTGTGCCAACTGGCTTTCAAACAATCAAAATCTACAATGTCATCTTCTTCCCTTGGAAGAGAAAAATAAGATTTCCAATCAAAAACAAGACTTTGCAATTAAAAGCATAGCTGAATCTTAATCAGTTGGGATGGTCAAGTAAATGCTACATTTTCTTTCCTAATCTGCCGCTGAATGCAAACAGGCAATAAAGACAAATGATTTATATGAAAATTCATATAATATGATCACAACTTTCAAGGGAAACTTGAAACCAGCAATTGAAATAAGCCTCATCTTTCTCATCTATAAAATATATTATTAATGGTGAGATTTGAATAAGATCTGTGGTCTAATTAATAACATTGCACCAATGTCAGTTTCCTGGTTTTGGTAATATATAGAGTTGTGTCAGATGTCATTGTAAGTTGGGTTAAGGGTACACGGGACCTCTCTGTACTATTATTACAACTTCTCATAAGTCTATAATTACTTAAAAATAAAGAGTTTGAAAGAAATGGTATTAATATCTTTCTCACAGGTTAATAATAATTAAATGGAATAAAATATGAAAATATATTGTTGAATTGCCAAAAGAGCATGATTCTTGGTGGTTTAATAATCACTCCTATTCTCCAGCTCTCAAAAATCAATGCTCTAATAACTTTCCTCAGGGTAATAATAGCTAATTCATATGTACCTCTTACACGTGTCAGTTACCACGTTTAGTTTTTTATGTCTATTACCTCATCTAAGTTTCTCAACAATGCCAGAGAGGGACTAATAATGGTTTTCCTTTTACAGGAGAGGAAAATGAGGCTCAGAGAGATGAGACATTTGGGAAAGACACATAGCTTATAATTGGATAGAAATGGGACACAAAGCTAGGTCGAAGATTCCAGTGCCGGAGCTCTTAACTGCCATATGTTGCCTTCTCCTTCTGCTGCCTCACCTCCCCCAGGTGCCAGGATCAAAGAGATTATGATTTGTATCCATTTTCTATTGCTGTATAACAAATCACAGCAAACTCAGAGGCTTCATAGCAACACTCATTTATTATCTCATTGTTCTGCAAGTCGGATAGTTTGGGGCATGGAGTGAAGGGTTCTCAGCTCACATTCTGATGGACTGAAATCAAGGTGTTGAGTAGCTATATTTTCATCTGGAGCTCAAGGTCCTCTCCACACTCAGATGGTTGTGGCAGAACCCAGTTCTTCACAGTTGTAGGACTAAGGTCTCCATTTCCTTGTTGGCTGCCACCCGGAGGACACTCACACCTCCTCTAGGGTGCCCTCAGATCATGCCATGTGGTCCCCTTTATCTACAAAGCCAGGAATGAAGACTCTCCTTCCATTAAATCATTTTATATTTCAAATTTCTGTCTCCAGGAAGAGCCCCTAACTAGATAAAATCATCCCAAGAAAATGTTCCTTTCTTAAAACCACCTATGCCACATAAATAGCCTAAAGATGGTATGACATATATCAGAGTGATAGCTTGAGAAGTACCCACGGGTGGGGATCTTTGAAATCATTTTAGAATCTGCCTATCCCAAGACTTTCTCTGTTTCCAACACTGTCAACCTTCTCCCTTGACCTTGAAGGACTGGGGTATGAAAAGATAAAAGACCATCTCAAGTTAAACTCAAATGCAATTAACTGATGAACCCATCCCTTTAGCATGTATCACACAGCTGAGCAAGGTGGTGTGCTGTTTCCAGCTTTCAAAGTTGCTTGATTCATGGAGATTTCAATGTACACCAAGAGTCAAAAATCAATGTTTTGTTTTTGTTTATTTGCTGTCACATTTTGACTAGGCAGAAATCCATGTGAAAAGAATACATCATCTTGACATTTGCAACAACGTGGATGGAACTAGAGGGTATTATGCTGAATGAAATAAATTAATCAGAGAAAAGACAGTTATCATATGATCTCCCTGATAAGAGGAATTTGAGAGGTAGAGTTGAGAAGGTAGGGAAGGAAAAAATGAAACAAGATGGTATTGGGAGAGAGACAAACCATAAAAGACTCTTAATCTCACAAAACAAACTGAGGGTTGCTGGTGGGAGTGGGATATGGAGAGGGGGGGTGGAGTTATGGACATTGGGGAGGGTATGTGCTATAGTGAGTGCTGTGAGGTGTGTAAGCATGATGATTCACAGACCTGTACCCTCAGGGCAAATAATACATTATATGTTAATAAAAAATTTTTAAAAATTAAAAAAAAGAATACATCAAAGAACACATGGAATAACAATTTATCAGGATAACCCGGAGAATCCAGATTATGTTGAGTCATGTGATTCGGTTCCTCTTCAGGGGACTCATTGAGGCTGGACTCTCTAAACAGAGTGTTTTGAATATTTCTCTGGCAGATGAACTGCTACTAAATGTAAGTGTAAAGAGGTCAAAAATAATAAAGCGTCAAAGGCCTCCCCCTTCACCAGAGGAAAAAGAGAATGCTATACTCACCCTTGGCTCTTCCTCTTCCCCTGCAGCTTCAGAACCCCCCACTCTCCATGAAAGAATATTAGCACCAGACTGGTTGGTTGACTTGTCAGTGCATTATTAGAGAAGGGGCAGGAAGACTTCCAGATAAAGGAGAGATAAGAGAGAGAAGTGTGTGCAATCTGGAAGCAAAAAGTATTGGGGGCTAATAGAGTTAGAAAATGAGATACTAGAGAGAATATGGGATAGGAAGGACTAGGAAACTTTTTTTTTTTTAAGATTTTATTTATTTATTTGCCAGAGAGAGAGAGAGAGAGAGAGAGTGAGCACAGGCAGACAGAGTGGCAGAGGGAGAAGCAGGCTCCCTGCGGAGCAAGGAGCCCGATGTGGGACTCGATCCCAGGACGCTGAGATCATGACCTGAGCCAAAGGCAGCCGCTTAACCAACTGAGCCACCCAGGTGTCCCGACTAGGAAACTTTTAATCTTTTCTGGAAAAAATAAAAATCTTAACTTGCTCTAAGTAAGTATTGATTTGCTTGAGGGTGGAGAGTGTTCCCAAATCCACTAAAATGATAAGTAAAATTGTGTGTGAATATACTTTTTTGAAAATTCTAAAACTCCCATAGGAAAAGTTATTTGACCCTAAAAATATTGTGACAAAGACACCATTACTATCGGAACAGCACCAGAAAAGGTCTGGATTCTTCTGGAGAAGATAGAGGGTTGTTACGAAAAGGTCTCAGACAATTACAGGCGTACAGAGGCCCTGAAAATCTAAGTCACTGGCTTCTTGGTTATGAATGGGATGGGACATAACTAGCACATATATCATAAAAATGCACCCAATATTTGATGATCGAGAAAGCTGGCCTAATAGATATTCTATTGTCACTTGATAACAGTTTGTGATGGCCGGCCTCCAAGACAGCAGCCAATGATCCCTGCTGTCTGACTTCCACACCCTTTTGTACTTTCCCCACACACTGAACCAGGGATGGCCTGTGTTGCAAATAGAATACAGATCTGGTAATATGGGGCTATGGAGGTTAAGAAATGGAGGTCAGGTATTGTGGCCTCTGCCTTGGTCTCTTGGATTGCTTACGCTGGTAAAGCTATATCCTAAGGCCACTCAAGTTGCCCTGTAGAAAGTACCATGTGGAGAGGAACAGAGGCCTTTCACCAAGAGCCAGTATCAACTTATCAGTCACATGAATGAGCCAAACTGGAAGTGGATCCTCCAGTTCCCATCAAACCAAATGACCATAGTCTTGGCTGATGTCTGAATGCAATCTCATAAGCCAGAACTGTGTACTCGTACTGCTACAGGACACCTGACTCATCTATATTGTAAGACTTAATCTATTATTATTCTATAAGCCACTGAATTTTTGGAATAATTTGTTATCCAGTATTTAGCTTAGTTAATACATAGGCCAATATGTAGAGGTGGTGCTCAATTATCAATTACTAACATTGATATCCAATCTAATATAAGCAAAGATAACATCTAATCTAGTAAAAACATAAATAAATAAAGGTTTCTGTTAAGTATGGATGATAATGGTGCCATAACTTATAAATACACAGTAGCACATTTTTACCACTGGCTGATGTTTCTTCCCTCCTGGTTACAATGAGAAAATGTAATGCTTATATTTTCTCTTGACATATTGATTTCACAAGTATACTATAGATCCTTCTAACTCTGGAATAAAACCACTACCTATCTAACAATAACAACAACAACAACAAAAAAATCCACATCCTTTTTACATTGCTTTCCTTTACAATAACAAAGGGAAAAGCTTATACTAATCCTCAGCTGGATTTAGAAACCAAAGAAAGTGAAATTTGGCAGTATCTTAGTGACATAATAATGAAAATCATCAAATCAGTATTAATACTCTTGATGGAATTTGTTTAAGTAATAAATGTAAATGTATTCACTGCACACCTTGCATAATAAGATATTCTCTACAATCAAAAATTAATAAGGATGAAAGTCTACAATGTATTTATTTCTGAAAAGAACAAATATTATGGCCTCATAAGAACAATTGAGTGATCTCAATATTTTCTCTCTCAAATCTAAGGCAATTAAAGATGAACCAACCACAAAGAAATATAAATAATTACAAAATGAAAACCATTGAGGAGAAACTCACAAACAAATGATGGATTGTGTAAACTAGTTCATTAAAGCTTAGTAATTTCCAAGGTTTGCTAAGCAGAAAAAGTATTATTTGCAACATGAGGAATTATAGTCCCTCACTTTTGCAGTACTCTGGTAATGACAAATAGTGTCATCTGGGGGTAATTCTAGAAGGCAAACTGTGTATTTCTGGAAGTAAACTGTATTTATGTTTCAATGAGAAGTCCAAGAAAGACATTTAGGATATTGCTGAGCTATTATCAATAATCTTTTCAAACATCTAACAGCAGGGATGAGCATGTCTGCAGCAAGTGACAAGAAGTTAAACTAGTAGAGGCAATAATAATAATAATAATAAGTAATAAGTAAAATAATAATAGCAACATATCGTGAGATTTGTGAAACACTTATTGTCAATTAGAAAAGTAGCCATAGGGGCACCTGGGTGGCTCAGTGGGTTAAGCCTCTGCCTTCGGCTCAGGTCATGATCCCAGCATCCTGGGATCGAGCCCCGCATCGGGCTCTCTGGTCAGCAGGGAGCCTGCTTCCTCCTCTCTCTCTCTGCCTGCTTCTCTGCCTACTTGTGATCTCTTGTCTGTCAAATAAATAAATAAAATCTTTAAAAAAAAATAAACATCTAACAGCAGGGATGAGCATGTCTGCAGCAAGTGATAAGAAGTTAAACTAGTAGAGGCAATAATAATAAGTAATAAGTAAAATAATAGCAACATATCATGAGATTTGTGAAACACTTACTGTCAATTTAAAAAGTAGCCATAGGTCGCCTGGGTGACTCAGTGGGTTAAGCCTTTGCCTTCAGCTCAGGTCATGATCTCAAGGTCCTGGGATGGAGCCCCGAATCAGGCTCTCTGCTCAGCGGGGAGCCTGCTTCCCCCTCTCTCTCTGCCTGCCTCTCTGTCTACTTGTGATCTCTCTCTGTCTTTTTAAAAGAAAAAAAAAAAAAGATAAAGTAGCCATAATCATTCCTAGCTCTCCCTCTTTGCAATGTGACAGCAGATTTTCCCATGAAGAGGTAGTCTACTTCTCCACTTCACAGACGTGGGCTGGCCTTATGACTTGCTTGGTCTAAGCCCCATGGAAGAAAAGGTGTGGGCAAGCTGCTGGAGGATATGGGACCATGTAGGGGAAAACTGAGCCATCTCTGAAACTGACCACAGGTATATGAATGAACAGAGCTGAGATCAGAATAACCACCCAGTAGAACCCAGCCCAAATGGCCAACCCACAGAATCATAAGCTCAACTGATGGTTGCTTTAAGTCATTAACTTTGGGGTAGTTTGTTATGCAGCAATAGTTAACTGGTATGTGCCAGGCACTACATGAAGTGGTTTACACCCATTATTTAATAGAATCCTTGCTACATGCCATGAAGCAGGTAGTATTATTATCCCCATTTTAGAGGTGAGAACATGAGGCACAGAACAAGGGAATTCGTTGTTTAATTTAACTGGAATATCCCAAGGACATGATCCTACTGGATTCAGGTACAACTGGTCCAGAACTTCAGGGAATGCCACCACAACTCCACTTTAATTATTCTCCATTTTTGGATCCATTTGTCTCATCTCTGTATAGATTTATCCTCAAACAGCCTCTCTCCCTGTGGCTGGCCATCTGCTCATAATCCAAAGGAAAATAGCTCAGGTGGCAGTCTGGGGAGGCTCTGACTGCCTAGACCTAATCATGTTCCCAATTCGAGGACCAAAGGGCAGATGAAGCTTTGTGATTGATAGTCCCATGAGAATCACCTGGTAGAGATGGGATGGGAGAGGAATAATTCTATGATGGAGAAATGAGTATTAGGCAGACAGTAGCACTATGTCCTCCGCAATGGCTCCCAGATTCACTAGATAGATTCTAGGACCCCTGAGGGCTGAAGTGATCGGGAACCTTTGAACTTTAACATCAAGCCAATACATAAAACCAAGGATTCCACTCTTCTAGTGCCCAGGCACCTTTCTCTTCCCACATCTCTCCATGCCACCTTGCCACAACTCCTCTCCCTGGATAATAAGAACACTCTCCGGCACTTTTTAGTTTTATAGATTTAGCTGATGTTTGAAGAACAGCATTTTCTCCACAGCTAAATTGGAAAGTGGATTATTTGCTTTACAAAAGGATTCTCAACTTTACAAAGGATTTCCCAGAAGAGGACTTTAAATAGCAACCTTCCCCTAGTGCATTTAAACTATGATTTCATTTGCAAGCTATTGCTTCTGAATACCTCAGATTTAGTTTACTTGAGGGGCTGGGCTAGGCAGTTTCTAAGAGGACTTCCTGTGACCAACAGCTTATATGCAAAAAGACCAGGATAGGGTACTGAGCAGCCAGCATTCTAAGCCTGGCTTTGTCATTGATTTACTATCTGTGTGATGACTTTGGGCAAGTTACTGAACCACTATGAGCTGTGGTGCCCTCACCTGTAAAAGGTGTGTGAGAATGTCACCTACCTCACTGGTATGTTGTGAGGATTAAATGAGTTGAGATATATGAAATGCCTAGCACATTGGTAATATGAATCAAGCAGTCTGCCTGCAACTACTTTGACATTTTGTCTTCTGTAGCCAGAGGGATCCCCTCAAAAAGTAATTTCTACCTTGTCATAACATTCTACTCAAAATCTCAATGGTTTCTCAATGCTATAATTAAAAACTCAACTCTTTGGAATATTCAACTAGGGCCAAAGGCTTGGCCTCTCCCTGGCTGCTCTGTGTCATGACTCACCACGCTCATTCTTATCTTTTTTCAAAACCTACTATTTTTTCCAAATTAAAAAAAAAAAAAAAGAACCCTGCAAAATTTCTTCTCCTCTTATTCTAGCTTCTCCTGTGAGCCCCAGCCCCATTTCTGTGCTCTCCTTTGTAATGAAACTTCTTGAAGGATTTGCCCATGTTCATGATGCTCAGGTGTTCTTTCCCAACTTCCCACCTTGACGTCTCCACTTGGATATAAAATGTAAATCTTATCTCAGCATGCCCAGCAATGAACTAGTTCCCTCCTTCCCTAGCTTGCTCTCCTGGGACTTTTTCTCACATCAGTTGATGGCAACTCCAACCTTCTGGTTGCTCAGACTGAAAGTCTTACAGAAATGTCCGACTATGCTTACCTGACATCCATATCCATCAGCTAAGCCTACTGCCTCACCTTCAGAGTACAAGTGAAGGACGACCCCTTCTCGCTACCTACACTACCTTCAACTGGCCCATGTCATGACCATCTTTTGTTGAAATCACTTCAATAGTCTTCTCATGACCTGGCTTCCACCATTGGCCCCTACACCTTTATTTCCAGGACAGTAGTATGAGAAATTCTTTTTTTTTTTTTTTTTTTTTTTTTTTTTTTTAAAGATTTTATTTGTTTATTTGACAGACAGAGATCACAAGTAGGCAGAGAGGCAGGCAGAGAGACAGAGGGGGAAGCAGGCTTCCTGCTGAGCAGAGAGCCCGACATGGGGCTCGATCCCAAGACCCTGGAATCATGACCTGAGCTGAAGGCAGAGGCTTATAAACCACTGAGCCACCCAGGTGCCCCGAGAAATTCTTTTTAAACAGAAGTCAGGTCATGTCCTGACTGCTCAAAACCCTCCAGTAGCTGCTCCACTCAGAACAGAAGCTGAAGTGTAACAATGACCTGAAGGCTCTATAATCGAAACACCACCCAGAGCCTTTGGCTTATTTCCCACTAACTTTCCACCTCATCCACTCTGCTCCAACCATGCTGGCCTCCTGAATTTACCACGCACACTCCTACCTTTCAAACTGGGTATTCTCTCTACCTGCAACACTTTTCCACTGGGTATCTACAGAGCTCACCTCCTCATCTTTCAGACTGTCACCTTCATAATGAGGCTTTCCTTGATCGGTCCCTTCAAAAGTATAAGTTGCCCCAAGCTGGAGCTCCTCATGATTCTCCTCACCCACCTCTATCCTTTTCCCTTATTACCTTCTAATGTACTATATAACTTAATTATTATGTTCATTCTTCATTGGCTCTCCCTTTTCCAAACATATAAGCTCTTCAAGGACTGGGAACTTAGTGTCTTCTTCATGTGTCCTACACAACCAGAAAAAATGTCCAGTGTATAATAGATGTTCAATCAGTAATTGTTAACCAAGTATATGCTCTTGCCATGCTGGTCTTCTTCTGTCCTCTCAAAACTTGAGGCTGTAACCCATACATCACTTCCTCAGAAAAATTTTCAATGACCACCTTTTCATTCTTCAATGACAGACCTAATGCCCCTCTCTTTCACAGAACTTTTGAGAGATCTAATTTCTATTTGCTTTGTGACAACCCAAGCTCTGTCAGGATGGGAAAAATTGCTTTTATCATCTTTTCACTAATCCCTAAAAGTTTCTGCATATAGTAGGTATTTAATAAATATTTATCAAATAAATATTTATTGAATAAATATTTATAGTGGATGGCAATTCATATTATTACAAAAAGTTAATATTCCTTTACTCATCAATGGTCCCCAAGCACATACACAATTAGCATGATTAAAATCCACCTCCTTTATTTGTTACTTGAAAAATTTCTGCCTGTACCCCAAATAGGCCAGTGGTAACCTGCAGGCTCTTACAGATACTTTGCTTTCTACCCTATGTGGCAAAGGAATGTGCACAAGTGACCTGCTTGTCTTCCGTTAGAATTTTACGTCAGTATTATTTGTTTTCAACCAAAGCAGACCCTTTCATTTCCATCTTAAAAGCATGTAAATATTTTTGTTTTATGTGAATAACAAACTAAAATTTGCAGATTACACTCCAAAAAAAATATCCACTTTTAACCTTTCCAATTTGAGGTGTTTTCTTTCTAAATCTACTTTACCCAGAGTAATTCAAAATTCATCATTGTAAGAAAGATGAGCAAAATTATCTGATACAAAGAGGATGGTACATCTCTGATCTTCCAGTAACTGCATAATTCCCGTAATTCCACATGCATGGAATTATGACTACCTGAATTAGGGCTAACATCGTATACCCTGGCTTTGTTGGGTTGTGTCAGCAATTTAAGACAGAAAACCACCGATACAACACTCTGCTTAGTAAAATTAAATAGAGCTTCTTTCTGGATACACTGCAGCCATTTTTAGCCTGGGCCTTCAAGAAGGCTCAGAATGAGGAGATACAGGTTAACTACTTATGTATTCTAAGCTTTCTTCTCGGAACATTTACATAGTGTGTCCCTGTTGGGATGTTCAAGATTGACTGCTGAGCACTAAATAGTCTGGGCCGAGCCATAGGAATAGATTAGTACTCAGAGGCCTGATGGAATTTTCCTCTGAAGAAGGGCTCTACCTCTCCTTCCCACCCCACTCTGAACAGACACTATAACTCTTGTGTCTGTCTGAGGCCTTGGTAAAGAAAGCTGTGGTATAGAGGGTGGGTTAGGCCTCTTACATTTGCCAGGGACCCCTGAGAGAAAAAGGCGACACTTTAATAATTTTACTACCAAATATTTCAGGCATATAAAAATGTATAAAAATAATAGAACGAACACTTTTGTACCTACTACCAAACTTTGTCAACTCTTATATTTTGCCTTCTATCAGATCTACAGAAACAAAAAGGAAATATCCGAGATGTGGTTGAAGATCCTTGAGAAACCCACCTATACCATTCATTCACCGACCTTCTTTCTGAGATGTATTTACTCTCTGGAGTAAAAAGTTTACATGGATATATGTGTTTTTATCTATAAAAATTTGTTATCTATAAAATTGTTATATATACAATTTACTCTGTGTGTGTGTGTTTTAAAACTTTGTACAAACATTATCATATTCTGTGTCTCTCTGCAAGCTACAGAGACAAACACAAACACACACACACACACCCCTTGGCTCACTCTTCTATTTTTGAAAATGTATCCATATTAAAATATAAATAAATAACATTCTATTTCATCCACTTTAAACTACTGAATTGCATTACAGCATTTAGACTCACCACTGATATACTCATTCTCATGGTGGTATATGTTCATGATATTTCTTTTCTTCAGCTTAGGGGGAGGGCAGGAGTACTGGTAGTAGGAGAGAAGAATAAAAAGCAGCTTTTTCTTCCTGGTGATTCCAATCTGTACTCTTCAAGAGAGCCCATGTGGTTAAAAGATGTCTGTGATGGTTAATTTTTTGTGTCAACTTGGCTAAACCATGGTAACCGGATTTTTGGTCAAATGTTATTCCAGATATTTCTGTGAGGGTGTTTATTGGTGAGATTAACATTTAAGTTGATGGAATGTGAGTAAAGCAGATTGTCCTCCACAATGTAGATGGACCTCATTCTATCAGTTGAAGGCATTAAGACTGAGGTCCTCTGAGCAAGAAGGAATTCTCCCAGCAGACTGCCCTGTCCACATCTAATGAACTGTAACTCTTCTCTGACTCTCCAGCCTCCCAGGCTACCTGGCAGACTTTGGACTCACTGAACCTTCACAATCACATGAGCCAATTCCTGAAAATCAATCAATCTATCTATCTATTTCTCTCTCTCTCCCTCTCTTTCTATATAGATAGATAGATACACGTACACACAAACACACACATACATGCAAATATGAATGTACAAATACATACACACCCATCCTGTTCCTCTTGTTTCTCTCCCTTACTAATATAATGACAAAATACAAGAGCACTTGCTTTCATTTGTGGCCCTTTGCTCTTTGGATATCAAAAACTTCGTGAAATGTACAAGAACATCACATAGGCATGGAGCAAAAATGATGGAAGACATTTGTTTAGTATATTCTCTTCTAGTTCACCAAAGCTTACACTTTCTACCCTGAGCCATGACTTACCTTCTCTACCTACTGTCTGTGCTTTATTAGAAAATGTAAGATTAATCTCGGTACCCCTAATAGGCACTCAACTCATGTTTATTGAATTGTTAGATGAATAAATGGGTGGTAATTTCAGAGAGACAAACAGGAATAATGGTAATAAAGGAGCCAGTTAACCAATAAATCCATCAATAAAAATACATTTGTGGGGCATGGACATATATTTAGCACTATGTTGGGAATTGTTGGGCAATAGGTCCAAAGAGACTTGGAAAAATAATCACAATGGTGACATTTAAGATAAATAAAAAATAAAAGCAACCAAGAAATGCTGGTGTAAAAGGAGCACATGATACAGGAAAATACAGAAAGAATCATAAGAAAGTAGTGATAAAAATAAATATGAGAGTGAGTGTAAGAAGAATGAGTGGTAGCATGACAAAATAAAAAGAATGCTGGATTTTGGAACTGAAGGTCTACATTCAAATCATTAACACTGCCTTTCTCTGTCCCATATAACTCTTGGCCAGACAATTAACTCTCTAGTTTTGGATGCCTCTTCTACAAGAGGGATTTCAATTGTCTCTCACTGTGTTCACCTCTAGATTGTCCATGTGTTGTCTAGTGAGTAAGTTAGTTATTATACTAATAACAAGTACTAATTTATTAATTTCCCTCTACCCTCTGTCCCTCAGTCACAAAAGCTAGAGTGTTATCCAAGCATAGCGGCATTCAGTACCGAATTATACCATCTTCAAAAGAAACTATTGATCTCTGTCAATACCCAGTGACATGACCAAGTGTAGGGTGAACCACCCCCTTACTCTTGGATGATTTCACATTTCACATCCTGTTCTGGAAACTTTAGAATCTTGTGACATATCACATAATGAAACACGGGTCATATAAGTGCCTTCAAGCTGCTCAAATCAGCAATCTTGTAACATGATAGGAAGTCACATGAAAAATTATCAGAAGCACAGAAAGCACTCAATTGCGTTTGTTGCAGGAGAATTCCTTCTCAACCATGCAGGGGTTGAGCTCTCCTTTGTGCTACCCCTTTGTGGAAATGTTTTATGTTTAATCAACCTCTCTTTGCCCACATGCCTGAGAAATGCAATTCCCTTTTCAATAGGGAAAATTGGCCCCTGACTGATTTCCATTATATTTATATATCCTTAGCCTTGCTGGGCATGCATCAGCTCGGTCTCTGCAATGACTAACTGATGGATGAGGCTCTCTGGAGTGGAAAGGAGATGCATCTCCATAGGACTGAGTTCCTCCTTTCCATCTATCTGCTCTGAAGGTATACCATCTCTCAGCTGGAAGCCACAGAAACACAACACAAAGATCCTGAGACACAACAAAGTGTTTTGAAAAAAAAAACAAAACTGAGAAATATAAAGCATAGTCAAAGGGGTCAGAGTATTCTGTTATAGTCTTGACTCTGCTGCTAGCTAAATAGGTGACTTTGGATAAATCACATAAACTCATTAATAAAATGAGATTCCATCTCACTTATCTCAGGAAACAATAAAAAAATGACAAACATATTAGCAATGCAAGTTTTTTGATAAATATTATCCTGTACAGGATAAAATCTCAAGGTGCCTCCTCTCATGCTCTTATTTGGCCCACAGCAGTAGAGCTGTGTGGTTACATGTAAGGAAGGATGTTGGGAGTGATCTGCAGGGTTTAAATTCCACCTCCAACTCTGGCTGTATGTGTGAGCCCAGGCAAGTTACTTAAACTGAATTATCAATCTTCTTTTCCTGATCTACGAAATAATTAGCTCATAGAGTTATTCTCATGTTAGTTCCACAGATGACAAAATTAACACAACTGAGGTGATTCCAGTTCTGGACATTAATTCTAGACATGGTGTCAGTTGGTACAGTGTTTGTTTAAAAAACTGAGAAATCAACTTACAGAAGGCTAGCACAACAAATCATGGAGAAGGTAAAACTCCTTTCTATGCCCAGTGCCAGAATTCATCCCCAGACCTGAGATCAAGTTCAATGGGACTTTGAAGCAGACCTTCCTTCATACCACCCATTGGAAGAATGAATTGTAGCTATAAGACACTGCCCTCCAGAATGTGCATCTTGTGAAACGAAGCACAGGACACAAGAAAATCTGGAAGAAAAATTCTAAAGGGTACACACAAATACTCAAGACAAAGGAAGTTAGAAACGAAGAAACAAGGAAATTATCCTAGTGGGATATTGGTCACTGTGGCTATACTAGACGTAATCACAGTTATGTTCTTGAATGGCTTCTGTGAAAACATTGTCCAACATATTTTATTATCTATAATCTCATTCAGAGTAAATATTGTCTTTCCTTCTTTACAGAGGAGGAAAAGACTCAAGGTGATGTGTCCTGGCTGAAGTCACACAGAAGTTAAGTTATGAAAAGAGAGGGATTCTGTGATAGGCTTTTACAGCCATACCTTATACCCCACACACTCGGGTTTTTAAAAGTTCGTTTGTCTGGTCACATAAAATAACTCACCCCTAAATGATCAAGATAGTCTTCTGGACCTTGGACTATTATCTTCCGGCCTTTGTTGACCCACTAAAAGTTTCAGTTCCCCAAATCTCTAGATAAAGAGTGGTTCCAAAGGCTCCCTGAACCTAAAAGAAAGAAGAGAATAATAAATGGGCAAAATCCTAATTACACAAGTAAAAAATACTGGCGGAATAAACCACTAAAAATAGGAACTACCGTTTCCCAGAAAATGAGGGGAACAAAGTTTAGGCCTTCATCTTGAAAAACATAAAGCTAAAATATATTAAAAGGAGTTAATTTAATGTTTAATAAAAACATGAGTTATATTGCAATTATTTGATGATCATTAACAAAGAATATCTGAAATTATTTTCCAAGGAAATTACATAATTGCATGCTCATGATACCCTTCAATGTAAAGGGAATCATTTTTACATTAAAAAAATGAAATTTCATCAATTTTCCCAAAGGCCTCCCTGCATCCTTTGATATTCAAATCACCAAATTATTCTCTTTTGAAGCCTATCATGTCATGATCCTCCTTGTCGATTTTTCTCTTCTTCAATTATTAACTGGTCTAACTCTGTCAGATCCTCATTTGTCAATTATTTTGCATGCGATTAGAGAAATTCTCCATCATCCCTTGATCTTTGCAAAAATCCTGCAACTTTTTTCCAAGATGTGCAGTTTCCTTCTGAAATCAAATTGGAATATATATGTGCTATGTTATCAGACGCCTGAGAGCACCCAGTGAAGGTACCAATGCTGTGGATGTAGAGAGGTGTGTTAAGTGAAGAGAGATACTCACATGGACAATAACCATAACAAGTGGACTGTTTAGTGCATGCTGTCATGCGCTGATGCTTTTCATTCCACTCTCCTATATAGCTGTAAACTTAGGGGTGATGGTAAGTAACATTGGGATAAAAGGATTCTCTGTAGTAGAAAGAATAGTAACTCCTAACTGGTACAGATCTCTTCACAGACAGCAAGTTAATTTCACAACCATCACCTGCTGTCATTCTAACACCATCCTTCCAAGAGAAGTGGAGCAAGTATTTTTATACACAATTTACAGATGAGGAAACAGACTCAGCAAGATGGCCATTTTTTAAAGAATTTCTTCCTAGCTTACTCTCTATCTTCATAGTAGTAACTTTCATTTACTGTTCTCTTGTTTGGTATTGAGTACTGTACTAAGCATTTTACACGTATCACCCTATTTATTCCTGATAATCATCCTACCAAATGATTACAATTAGGCATTATTACCTTAAATTTTAAAAGACAAAATTAAGGATAATTGAAGTTAAGGAACTTGCTGTGTTAAGTCACATATTGCTACAATAATGCTGCATAACAAATGACCCCGAAATCTCAAATGCTTCCAACAATCATCATACATTTCCTACTCAAAGGATCAGTTGAAGGACTGAGTTGACTCTGGTTCAGGTTGTGGGTTGGGTTCAGAAGTGACCCAAGCTAAAGTTGCAGTAGGTATCTGGGGCAAGACCTCCTCATGACATGTCAGCAGTGCATGAGGCTATGTTCATGTTATATCCCCTAACTTATCACTCTCCTAAATGAGTCACTGGGTAAATACAAAGTTAATGGAATAAGGATGTAAAATTTGTCTACTCGACTGGGAGGTGCTGCAAACTCACAGGATTAAGAATACGGGTGGACAATTCTATTACAGGTATGGAGGAGCATACAGGGTAACAGTTAAGCATCTTCAACAATAGACCTATTTTACCACTGGCCCAACTTCCCCTAATAAGTTCTAGCTCCAGAGCCCATGCTGTTAACTACCTCAGGGTACTTCTTTGAATCTGCACCTAATGCACAAAGGTGAGTCTTCATGGTCATGTTGATATTATATCACTATTTCCTCCTGACCAAAATTGTTTAGCACCTGTTGGCTGAACCCTCTTGATCCTCCTTTGTATATCTGGCCCCATATAGCTCAAAAACTGACCCAGATCTGGGTGATTATATATCTTTCATACAGCAGCTAAGTAAGAAGCAAAGATTTCTTCCCGGCCTGGACTGACCTGTGTTGAAATAGCAATTCTCAGTTTACAAAGCATTTTCATAGGTCTTATTTCAGTGGGTTCCTCTCCCCTAAATTTTAGGGGGTAGACATTATTATACAGATTTGCAGATTTAGAAGGCGAGGCTTAGCAAGACAAAATGACCCTCCAAATGCATAGCTCATGAGCTCCACGGTCCTGATGTGACCTGCAACTTTCTGTTTAATGTACTTCTATCATTTGGGCAAAAAACTTAACTGAAACTACTACAGATGACCTCATTTAATCTTTATAGCAGTGAAATGGACAAGATGTTCTTAACCCTTTCTGTACATGAGAAGTTAGAACAATTGTTTCAGGTCATATGTTAGGAAGTGGCAAAGCCAGAGTCCAGCCCAGCTGTGTCACTCCACTGTCTATGCCTTTAAACTCTACACTATTTTGTTTCTTCTTTCATTCTTGTCCTATCTCTCTGCTTAGTAATCAGCTGCCAAGAGCTAGATGGCCTCTTGTCTTGAACCCTTGTGATACAGGCAAACCACGGTCTGGTTCCTTGTCTCCAGGCTCCAGGTCCCTCATCTTCTTGACTCCGTGCCTTAATCTCTCTTTTCTTTCTTTTCTAAGACACCTGTTTGCTCCCATGTCTTTTCTAAGACACCTGTTTGCTCCCATGTCTTTTAGTTCCATCTGGATCAGTTGCTTTCTGACCCTCAAGCCCACTGGCTAGATTCTGATGCCTGTTGCCTTCATCCTGCCACAGAAAACTCTCCCTGCTTGATGTCTTATTTTAAGGCATTTCTGCATTTACAATTCTATCAATTTGGGTTGGAATGGCTTAGGATTCAACTCTGAGACAAACAGGTTGACAAATATGTTTATAGGAATAAATCTATCATTGCTGCTTTTGTCCACAATATATCTCACATATTTAAATTGTCCTGTTTAAATTTACATATAATAAAATTAAATCTTTTTAATGTACAGGTCGATGGATTTTAACACACAAATTACTTTGTGTAACTACTATCACAATCAATATACAGAACCATTCTATCACCCCCCCCAAATTTTCCCCCTGCTTTCCCTTTATAGTTATACTCTTCTTCACTCCTAACAATTGATAACCACTGAGCAGTTTCTCATTATAATAGTTTTGTGTTTTCAAGAATGTCATATAACTAGGATCATATAATACATAACCTTTTGAGACTGGCTTCTTTCTCTCAGTTTAATACCTTTGAGATACATCCAGGATGTTGTATGTATCCATAGGTCCTACATTCTTAGTGTTGAATAATATTCCATTGTATGGATGTACCACAGTTTGTTTACCCATTCACCTGTTGGAGGACATCTGGCCAGTTTCCAGTTTGGGGTGATTATGAGTAGAGCTGGCATGAACATTCACATGTAGGTGTTTGTATGAACAGAAGTTTTCATTGCTTCAGGATAAGTCTTTAGGAGCAGATTGCTGGGTCATATGGTAGCTATGTTCTTAACTGTATTAAGAAAGTGCCACAAACAGTTTTCCAAAGTTAGAGGTAGTTTTCATATCTACCGGTATGCGGTTTTATTACAGGCAGATGCTATTACAGTGATTATGTCTGCTCTTTGTTCCTCCAGATCCATTCTTGGCTCTTCTTCATTTTTCTCCATGCTCAGAAGACTGGTGTCCATGGCTGCACCAACTTCCTCCCTTGTCTTATTGCTTCCATTGGATTTAGCTTGTGGAAAACGCTGTCAAGATTGCAGAGGGCAGAAGAAGGATGTCGGGATTTATTTGCCTGATGCTTCCCTTTCGGTTGCCAGAATTGCTACCTCTCTCTAACATAGCTGCTGCTTCTTCCAGGCCACACATTTTCTTTCATTCCCTCACCTACATCAACCTACTCCTGTTCACCAGGAGTCAATGTGCTGTCCCTGGTCATTTTATATTCAGTATCTTAATCTTTCCAAAATAGTGATTTCCTTCCTTCCTATAAAATAGGAAGATTGTTGAGAAAACAGAGGCTCAAAGATAACTTGTCTATGGTCACATGGCTGGTAAGCCCCAAAGCCAAGATGAAAATCCAAGTCTTTTGACTCTTATGCCCATGCTTTTCCCAATAAACTGACTGCACCCCATTTGTGTCAATGCTATTATTACATATATCTACTGCATATGCTGGAAGCATTAAAATAAATTAGCAAAGTCTTGAATACATGATTCATATCTTCTGAGCAGATTGACTGTATCAACATAGTTTTCTTATTATTTATTTGATTTTGTTTCTTAATTCCTAATACTCGTGGTACTTTCACATCAAATCTAAGCTTAATAAAAATGATCAGAATTCCTGAATAAAACATGGGAAGACTAAATAAAATATTTTCCTTTTAAGTGAATATTGTGTAATGCTAATGTACCCCATACTCATTATTTCAATGAATTGAACGGATTAATAATTTCATTTAGACTTTACATATTTTAAATAAACATCTACTCACATAATTACAAATGGTGAAACTGAAAGCAACTAATCTTGTTTAACCAAACAACCGGTGCTTACTGTTGGTCTGGTCTTACCACCTTTAGGGAGAAACATAAATACAGGTCCAATGGAAAGCTCTATATTCACATTCATCTATTCATTCTTTGCAAATAACTATTGACTTCATTTAAGCCCCTTACCCAAGGTCTCTCTGCTAGTAAAAAGAAGAGCAACTTCTCTTGATTTTCACATCAGGAATCTATTTGCTATGTGAGTGTTATTTTAACTGGTGTCAGCTGAACACCAGGGCTCCTGAGATGCACTCTTAAGGGATCTTCTTAGGTGCTCTTTAGGGAGTCTGACAATCCCAATTTGTCCAAGAGTGGGGAGTTTTCCCAAGATGTGGGACTTTCAGCACTAAAACTGGAAAAATCCTAGACAAACTGGAATGAAAGGGTCACCCTAACTAGACAGCATATGTTTGAATTCAATTATAAGAAGGTCACCTAGATGATTCAGTATATATATACACACACACACACACACACACATATATTTACACACATACACAAGCATACACACACACACACACACACACACACACATTCAGAGTCTACTGGAATTATGCAAACAAAATTATTTGTAGCTTCAATTCTCTTCCCTACCACATTTCTTTCCCTTTATCCCCAACTGCAGAGGAGCCAGAAGCAGCAGGCTGAGTTGGGGAAAATGTGGAGAAAGGAGAGCAAATTCCTGCCTGCCTTTCCTTCCCCATGGCTGGTCAGTGGAATGCAAGGCAAGTGTAAACCCTAGTGAGCAAATCAGCTGCGAACTGATGACAGACTGGACTCTTGAGTTTTCTATCTCTGAAAATGATATCTGAGAATCTGAAACCAACCAGAAAACTAACGGAATCTGTTTAACACAGTATCTTGGAACAAAGAAAGGAATTCAACAGAAGATATCTGAAGGCAGAGCTGGGCATAAAACAAAGCCATTGCTTGGCTGTTCCCTATCAAGACCAGCCCACTTTCAAAAGTAGTTTGGCATGAATTCCCAGAAGTGGAACTGCTGGATTAGATGGTAGTTCTCGTTTTAATTATTTGCAAAGCCTCCATATTGTTTTCTACAGCAACTGCAGCATGCCCACCAAAAGTACATGTGTTCCAGTTTCTCCACATCCTCACCAACACTTATCTTTTTGAAAGTTTTTATTTAAACTAAATTAAATTTAATGAACATATATTGTTAGTTTCAGAGGAAGAATTTAGTGATTCATCAGTTGCATACAACACCCAGTGCTCATTATTTCAAGTACCCTAATGTCCATTGCCCAGTCACCTCATCCCCTCACCCACCTCCCCTCCAGCTACCTTCAGTTTGTTTCCTATAGTTAAGAGTCTCTTATGGTTTGCCTCCCTGCCTGTTTTTGTCTTATTTTTCCTTCACTTCCCCTATGTTTATGTTTTGTTTCTTAATTTACATGTGAGTGAAATCATATGGTATCTGTCTTTCATTGACTGACTTATTTCACTCAGCACAATAATCTCTAGTTCCATTCATGTCATTGCAAATGGCAAGATTTCATCCATTTTGATGGCTGAGTAATATTCCATTTTATATATATACCACTTCTTCTCTATCCATTCATCTGTCAATGAACATCTGGGTTCTTTCCATAGTTTGGCTAACATGGACATTGTTGCTATAAACATTGGGGTGCATGTGCCCATTTGGATCACTATGTAGTCCAATTGCTGGGGCGTAGGATAGCTCTATTGTTAACTTTCTAAGAACCTCCATGCTGGTTTCCAGAGTGGCTGCACCAGTTTGCATTCCCACCAACAGTGTAAGTTCCCTTTTTTCTGCATCCTTGTCAACATCTGTCATTTCCTGACTTGTTAATTTTAGCTATTCTGACTGGTGTGAGGTATCTCACAATGAGGTATCTCATTGTGGTTTTCAATTAGCAATAATCACGCCTCAGATAAACCTCATTAGCTACAATACTGCCACTGTGCAAAGCTTCATTGTGGTTTTGATTTGTATTTCCTTGAAGCCAAGTGATGTCAAGCATTTCTTCATGTGTCTGTTAGCCATTTGTATGTCTTTGGAGAAGTGTCAGTTCATGTCTTCTGCCCATTATTTCTTGACTGGATTTTTTATTTGTTTTGTTTTCTGGGTGTTGGGTTCGATTAGTTCTTTATAGATTTTGGATACTAGCCCTTTATCTGATGAGACATTTGTAAATATCTTTTCCCATTACAAGGTTATTTTAGTTTGTTGACTATTTCCTTAGCTATGCAAAAGCTTTTTATTTTGATGAATATCATAGCTATCTTAACAGGTGTGAGGGGATATCTCATTATGGATTTGATTTGCATTTCCCTGATGATAAATGATACTGAGCACCTTTTCATGTACCTGTTGGCCCTTTGTATGTCCCCTTTTGCAGAAATGTCTATTCGAGTTTTTTCATTAATCAGATTATTTGGATGTTTTTGCTATTGAGTTATAGGAGTTCCTTACATATTTTCCATATTAACCCCTTATCCAGTATATGGTTTGCAGCATTGTTCATAATATCCAATATACAGAAACAACAAAAATGTTCATCAGTGAGTGGAAGAAAAAAGAAAACCCAGTATACACATACAATGGAATACTATCCAGTTGAAAAATAATAATCATGCCACCTACCATCTATCCTTGAATTCTGAAACCTTATTATATCTGGTCTTTTATTAGATTTCCAGTTAATGCTGTGCCTTTCCAGATTGACTCTCTGCTCCTTAAAGATAGATGTTGATCTGTCTCTATTTTGTTCACCCCACAATGTCAGGATATGGATAAACACATACAAGGTACTCAGTAAGTGCACAGTGGCTCTTAGTTCATGAATCTGACTGCGGTAGGGAGTTGCCACTTTCTCCATCATCTTCGCCAATGGCACCCAGGGGAGCACTTAATTCTGAACTTGATGCCAGCTGAATCTCTAATTAAAATAAATTACTCAGATTCTGACAAGGCCTCCACATACACATGGAGCCATAGAGTCCTTAATGCAATGGGTCTCAGACTGTGTCCCCCAGAGTCCCAGGGTTCACTGCCGAATCTCACAAATTAAGGAGACAGAGAAGCTTGGTGGGGAGCCAAAGGGGAGATTTTAAGTTTCCTCATCTTTTCTTTAAGCCAGGCAGCTTTTCTCTCTGTTCTATACATTAAGGTTTCAGGTTAAGATTTTAGAGGTATTTTCCACTTTACATAAAAGGGAATTACCCAGATAACAGAGGGAATCAGCGGCTAAAAACTGACATGAGAATGCTACCCATGAGAAAACTATAATGATAATCTCCTTCAAGCGGAATATTTTCTAAGTTTCTATGTGATCTGAGCCTCACTTTCTATGAAAACAACAGTCCCCAGAGCCCTCTCTGTATCATGTATTCTACAATTTGGCTGATTTGGCAGCATTATTACCATTTAGAAAGAATAATTTAATAGTCATCAGTAGTGACTTGCTGAGTATCTCAGTGTGTGGGCCCATGAGTGTGAATTTCCTCATGGGTGTGGGCTTAGATGTCTCTTCCATACAAGTAATCAACCTGTCATCAAGTCTGTGTACTGCCACGCTTGTCTGCAGTAATCACGGCAACATCAGTAATAAGCAGAACACAGAATAGATACTTTGGGGGAAATGGACACATCCAAGACTTTATAAAAATAGAATGATCTCTAGCATTTGCATTTGTTTTTCTGTGTATGTGGTTTCTACTTTCATTGACAATGCCTTTTTTTTTCCTTATTTATTATTTCTGGGTTTTCGTCACATGTAAGTTTATAATACCATTTTTCCATTTCACAGTCTTACGTGCTAAATCACTGAAAACATAAGATTAAACCAGCGAAAGAGAAGAAACCTATTTTAGGAGCTGTAAAACAGGGAATATAGAAAATCTTCTAGGACAAGAGACACTGGTTTTTCCCAAGAAGCATTGTTATTAATCTAACCATGAAAAGATATTTTCCAGACCTAAATGTTCATAATGGAAAGAAACAGAAAGAGAGACACACACACAGAGCAACAGATCACTGAGAAAGAAGTTCAGAAATCATGAGGGAAAGTTGGTGAGAAAAAAGCATGAGTCTTAGAGCTTTTTTAAAGGAAAACATTATTTAAAGGAAAAATACTTGGGGCACCTAGGTGGCTCAGAGGGTTAAGCCTCTGCCTTCAGCTCAGCTCATGATCTCAGAGTCCTGGGATCGAGCTGGGATCGAGCCCCGAATCAGGCTCTCTGCTCAGCAGGGAGCCTGCTTCCCCCTCACCCTCTGCCTGCCTCTCTGCCTACTTGTGATCTCTCTCTCTGTCAAATAAATAAATAAAATCTTGAAAAAAAAAAAAGGAAAAAAACTTGCCCTCACAAACCATTTTCAACCTCTTTTGGTCCCTATATTTTAGGTACTTAAAATCTATTGAAGACCCACAAAGCATTTGTTTATGAGAGCTGTATCTTTTAATATTGACCATATTTGAAATTAAACCTGAAAATTTTAATTTATTTTAAATAACAATAAACTTATTACATTCATAATGCATTTCTATGAAAATAAAAAAATAAAAAAGGCATTAAATATTCAAGCTCAGGTTGGCAAATATAAATTTTTCAAAATTCTAAAAATGGTTGCCTGGAGCTTCAAACGTGCCATTGGCAACTAATACCCTCAGTTGGGTTTTTTTTTTTTTTTGAAATGACAATCTCATTTCATTCATTTTAGAGAAAATGTCTGCCAACTGCCCAAGACCAAATGCCAACAGTGGTCAGTTGGTCTTTCAAGTAAAAATGGTGTTCAGTGAAAAAAGCAGGTAATTCTGCTCACAGCTCAAAGAACTGCCTAAGTATGTTGTCTTGAGATAACCATTATACTATACCTAGTTTGCAATGGAACTGTGCCCTGTGTATTTCTTATTTCTTTACACAGAATAGTTAAAATAATTTTATTTCCTCATCAAGGACAGTCCTAAATGAAACTGGCATTTTTTAAATAGTGTAAATGTATGGTTTGAAGAACATGACTCCTTGTATGACTTGAACCCACAGCCTTGATTTGTACTGAAGCAGCATTATTCTTGCAATAGCAGTGCAAGTGTCAGTAGAAAAAAAAAACATGGTATCTCAGTATTACCGTGAAAATATTTTTGACCTCTAGGACTCCCTGAAAGGGTCTGAGGGAACTCCAGGGCACTACTGTGATGACTACTGTCTTTAATTCTTTCCTTCTTCACTTTCCTCCCTATGCTTGTGAACAAAGCAGGTAGAGGCTTGGAGCCAAATACTAATGGACAACCACAGATAAATATAACCTGTCTCCTGTCCCCACAGATCCTAGTCTCCTTGAAAGCTCCGTCTGCTAGTGATACACTCCCTTTCTTCCCCTACTGCCCCCGTCACATGCAACAAAAAATCCCTAATCAAGCAGAGCATCTAAAAGACCCAAACCAGATCCTTCAGATTTGATTTCATTCCATGGATTTTCCATAGCCTATTTAATCTATTATTAATATCTATAACCTATTAGCATTGATTAATTGATCAGTATCCTCATTCCTTTTCTTACATTCTGCAACATGAGTATGTTTATTAGTTTGAATTATATCAAATGTCCATTTTTGAGTGTGTCAAAAATGGTTGAATAACATCAATTGCACGTAGTTCAACCAAATAGCCGAAGCATTATTTTCTATTAATGGAGGGGAAAAAACAAAATACATCAGCTGAAAGAAAATGGACTGTTTCCAAGTGATAGGATGGACATTTACTCCAGTAAGAACAATTTCAGTGAGGTAAAGATCACACGACTGAAAATGTGCCTTTGTTGAAACAAAAAAGGCCATTTTGGACCATGCTGCTTTTGTTCAAATACTGAGCTCACTTGTTTGTTTTTATGACCTTATACTGTTGAGGAAGATAGATCTCCCATTGCTGGTATCCTTCCAGGTGGACATCTAGCCTCTCACACACACCCAAAGCACTTTCTGACTTCTCAATGTCTAGCTCTAAATTTGGCAGGAAAAGAAAGATTAATTTTTCCTCTTTAGAGATCAACATGGTGCTACTCATATTTATTTGCCTGATCCATAACAGAATGCCTGGCACACAGCAGCCACTCAACAAATATTTATTGAGTGAGTGAATGCTTGCAAATATGTATCTTCTTAAGAATGAGACTCTATGGCTTTATCCATGCGTGACGGCCAAGGGAAGAAGTTTATATTTTATACTAAGGATGTTAAGGGAGTAGGAAATTATTGAAGGTTTTAAGAAGGAGGATACATGATCAAACTCACGTTTAAAGTGTTAATTAAATAATCATGAAGACAAATGGGAAATTGTTTCTGGTGGAGATCCAGACAGGGCAGGTGGTGGTTAGTGGGGGAGGAGGATGTCATATGGGTCTGTTTCCACCTCATTACTTTCATGGTCTTCTTTCCAGAGATGAAATGGGGAGACTTGCATCCTGCTTGATCTCTGTAGGTGGTTGGTGTTACTTTTGTGACCTGCTTCACAATATCTGGTTGTTTGTCCTTGATACAATGAGGCTTCTCTGGGGCTTATGACAATGATGTCAATTATTTTTCCCAGAGGGAAAATAAAATTGACTGTAGAATCTTATTGATGAGTTTTGGCTATCTGCTTCTCAGAGATAAAAAGCTTTCCACACATTATATGACTGGCAATTTAGACACTTTTTCATAGTCATTGTGGTCTAGTGATCATGGATGTCATCTGGGGACAAACCATTTATTTGTCTTTGCCTTCTGCCTCAGAACAGCTCTATAAACAGACTGATGGAATATTCCAGATTTGGCAAGGGGTCTTGAGGACCTACTGCAAGGTTTTAAAAGTAACTACTTCTTGCCACCCTTAACTGCAGAATAGGTCTATTGTCTCTTAAAAGTCACCATTTTTAGTAAAGGCCACATCATCTACAACATGGAAGGAAGAAGTGAGTATCCCAGCTGGACTTTAGGTTAACCCAGCTGGGTTAATCTTGACTGTAGGGTGACAGAGGTTGGCAAAATCCCATCTTTGCATCCAAATTGTAAGAAAAACTTGAAGTTGGGATTAAAGCCAATAGTGACCACGAGTAAATGAAAACAGGCTTGACATCGTCACAAACTGATGGAGCTATGTGTTATCATACAAAAAGGTGAAGAGGAAGCATAACAGCTATTGATACTGTTTTCCCCCACAGTCCCCAAGACTTCAAACTTGTATTCCTGATGAAAATTGGTAGGGTTTAGATCACGCTGCCAGTAAACACAACACAAGTGAAACCACACCATCTTTCCAATTTCCAGCATAACAGAACTAAGTATTCTCTTTTACCAGGGCCATATTCATCACAGAAATGTTTGCTTACAACCCCAGTTGTGCAATTTTTTGCATGGATAAGCCACAGAATCTAATTCTTAAGAAACTAAACATTTGCAAACACTATTCATTCAACAAATATTTATTGAACGGATCTTATGTGCCAGGCATTATGCTATAGATTAAGTAGATAAATATTCACAAAGCACATACAGTCTGTGACCTCAGAATTACATATAATTCAAGCATGTGCAGAAAATAGCCTCTATAGAATATAGATGCCACAAGAGCAATTTAACCTATCCAATTACACAGATGAGAAAACTGAGACCTAGGGAGTTATTTTCCTAGCATCACACAGTAATAAACAAGAACACTGGAGGTGATAATAAGCACTATTAATCTTTACTGAGTACTAACTATGTGCCAAGTACCTGGTAAGCAAGTTCTTCACTTGGGCTATTTTCATGAATTTTTATACAATTTTTCTCAAATAAGAAGACTGAGGTATAAGTTCATAGAGTAAGGTTTATCTAGGCATGGTGACTTGAAAGAAAGTGTTCCTAGTTACTGTCACACTGCAAAAGTGTGTCATCTCAGTGACACATGCACTTATCACCACCTAAAGTCCAACACCTGATAATATCCACAAAACTAAGGGAATTTAGCCAATGTATAAAGAAATGGTGATATAGAAGCCATCTACTTGCTTGCATTAAAGCCAGGAATGACCATGAAAAATAAAAATTTTTGGTTTAAGGTTTCCAAAAAATGTCTGAAATTTTGGTCATTGGTATATCAAGTTTTCCTGTAGGAATTATACATGATGCCAGAAAATGATTATTTTTAACAACAGAGGTTGAAACCAAAAGCTACCTTTCTGTAAAGGTGAATGTCCTTCATTTTACCAGACAGTTCCCCAAGAGGGCCCTTGAAATGTTATGACTTTCAGGTCCCTCAAAACTTATATTTATTACTACTTTAGCCAATATAGAAATGTGCCCTAAGAGAGTTAATTCTGGCTTTGAATTTCTAACTACAAGGCTTTGGGTAATTTATTTATTAGAACACTTTTTTCATATCTACTAAATGGAAATGAACATTCTTGACATCATAGGGTTATTGGGAGAACAAGATTGGGCATGGTCATATAGCAAGAAAGACCAATGGTACATGTTGCGTCTTATACCTGTTTCCCCGAGGATGGATTTTATCTATAATAACAACACCTCAAGGTACGGTGACTAAAATGAACAAGGATCCATCTTTCGCATCTGATAAGAAATCTCGAAAGAGTCTCAGAGATGTCATTGGGATCCAGACTCATTGAATCTTTCTCTTTAGCCTTCCTTGGTGTGGACCCCATCTTGACAGCTTCAGCACGGCTCTCTATCCCAGACATTATGTTTGCATTCCAAGAAGAAAAAAGAAGGGAACATGAGGTATGCCTACTGAATTCATCTCCTTGTAACAGGAAAATACTATTTCCAGGAAGTCCACTGTGTAGGGAGAGAGTTAATTTATAGTTTGTCTGTGATAATTCCATTCCTATCTCATGGATGGCTAGAACCATGCCAGGAACCATGGTACTGACCCTTGGACAAGGAAGGGATGAAACATACTAACTAGTGCTTTACAATATTATGCTTAAAGTCCAAAATCCCCAGGAGGCATGGTATACCAGCTTCTCTACACTGTTCATTGAAAATGTGTAGACTAATAGGCTGAAGCTAGTTTACCTGGTTTTATAGCCTAGTTTTTGTTACTTGATGAGTATTGTATAAAAAAATCTCCTCAGTAAACTTGTGCCCCAGGTTCCCTAAGAACGGGCTATCTCGAAAGCATAAGGGTAGTTTATGATCTGGTGAGGAGGTACTCCTCTGAGACTGAGAAGCTGTGCCAAGATATTCCAAACCTTCTTGATATTTACCTAGGCTTTCTTTATCTTTCTATATTGTATCTTAAGTCTTCATTTAAAAAAATATATATATATATATGTATCTTTACATAGAGAAACAGATGTATCTTTAAACATATAATCTATTTTATATATAGAATATATATAGATAGATCTATGTAACAAGAAAATATATATGTGTATATGATTTGTATTTACACATAGGATCTATATGTATGGTATACACACATGCCTACACACATACACACTCACACACTTGTGAGTTGTTTTAATTATCCAACCCCGTGTAAATATTGCAACCACCCAGTTATATCTCACTGATAAGAAGCAAATCTCAATGGACATTGGGGAGGGTATGTGCTATGATGAGTGCTGTGAAATGTGTAAACCTGGCGATTCACAGACCTGTACCCCTGGGGATAAAAATACATTATATGTTTATTAAAATAAAAAAATTTAAAAAAAAAGAAGCAAATCTCATAGCAATCTCAGTTCTAGGGGATCTGGGGTGGAGACAATTTTTAACTAGCAGCATCTCTTAAACAAAACTAGAGTTCTGTACACATAAAAGAGAAAGGCATTTATCTAGTACAGGGTTCTCAAACTTCAGCTAACATCAGAATTATAGATTGTCAGGCCCCAACCGCAGAGTTTGATTCAGTAGGTCTGGGATGGGACCTAAGAATTTACATTCTTAACAGCTTCCCAGGTGATGCTGTTTCTGCTGGTCCAGGGATTATACTTTGAAAACCATTTGCCTAGCAGAACGAAAAAGGGTAGGATTAGCTTTGCTTCATCTTTGACAGCTTCTACTATGTTGATTTTATGGTCCAAGCAAAGCCGAAAATAAATGAAGAAACCAATATCAAGCCTGGACGGGGCTTATTTCTATCTTCCTAGGGAAAATGCCACATAAATATCAATCCATTTCATTGGCTTTATTTGGTCTGGGGACCAGAAGGGTACTAATGAAGAGAGTGGCTATTTGGCCAAGGATTTCTAAACCCATCTCAGCAGTGAAGAGTGAGCCATTTGTGCCAACTACCATAGAAGAAACACTGAGGAAATATGACAGATGAATCCTAGGGACAGCCAGTTCTGAAAATGCTATTTTCCACTGCAAAAATATGACCAAAGAGACCATGCATTCCAGAAGCTGCCAAGCAGAAGCAAGAGGAAAGAGAGGAGAAAAGCTGAGAACCGATGCTCACAGCTTTGTATTTCAGGTCTTCATTTACTTCAGCATAATGTTTGTGTTCTGGCTGTCATGGGAAGGAAATCCGGGGCTTTCTGACAAGCCAGTGGAACAGGACACTAGACCTACCCTGACTTCACGGGAGAAATGCCAGACCTATCTCTTTCCTCCTAAATTCTAAGGACCCATGTCCTTAAATCTTGCTTGATAAAGGTCTATGATTCCTTATCCACAATTCTAGAATCCAAGCTCTCCGAAAACCAAGAGTTTGTAATCCATTTGTGCTAAAACCTGACCTGATTACATTTGGCAGCAAAGCCTGAGGTGAACTCACATGAAACTATTCATAGTCTTTAAATTTTCTTACTTGGTGTGAACAGCTCTACATTTCACTGCAGAAAAATGAACACACTTGATTATAAAGCTCTGCCCAGACATGCTGGGGAGATTTTACGTAATCAGTGAAATATACATCATGTTACCTTTCAAAAGAAGAAAAATTCCGAACTCCAAAATGCCCCAGGAGCTTTTAATATGGTATTGTGGACCTGACCTTTACTTTGCCTATTCATCCTAGTTCCCATTTTTTGATGAATCTTTCTGTCACAGCCTTGCCCAGATCTCTTTCTCCTGGGGCAATTTTCCAATACATCCAGATGTTCGTGAGTTCCCTAGCAACTGGAGACGTGATGCCACTAGTCCGTGGCTGAATCCTATTTTGAACTCAGCAGGGAGCTTTGCTCAAAAAGTCCCTTCTCAGTGGTCTGAAACTCAGGAGAGGAAGTCTGAATCTCCTGACTTGACTGCTTACTTTGGGAAAATCAACTTAATCGTTTAAGTTTTCCATTCCTTTCCTTAGGCCACGTTGCTGGCAGTGTTTTCATATACAAAGGGAAGAAACCACAGCTCAGAAAAATTAATCAACTTCCTATAACACTGTCCCAACATGATTCTAAGACACAATACCGTAAGCAGCTTGAGGGAAAAACAGACTGTACATCTTCTGTACAGAATAGGCTGCATAATTTGCAGAGCCCTGGGAAAACAAAAGTGTGGGATCCCTTATCCAAAATACACTAAGAATTTCCAGATGGTAATGTTAGAGCTTTAAATCAAACACCAGGTGCTTTAAGTGAGAGGTTGTGCACAGGTGCACAAGTCGCATGCCCTTGAAGCCAGCACTGCTTCTATATTCTCCACAGCACCTAATATAGGATGACTTAATGAAATAATGTTTTAATTGAATGCCATCAATGACAATCAATGGGAGGTAATGCCAAGAAATGACATTCACAAAGTATTACAAAGCTGACTTCACAATATTCCTCCCTACTTTAATACTATCCATTAGACGGTCTGCTTAACTTGCAAACTGCTTTTTTATGCGTTGAAACAACACTTCTGTAGCAGGCATATTGCCCAGGAGATGGCAACACTGCTTAAAACCTATTGGTACTCAAAGTAATTTATTATCCTTAAAGCTTTTCCTTCTTTTTATACACCAAGTTATAACCTCTTCCAGAAACCATTACCCAACACTTTCTCAAAACACTTCCTTTTGGTTGCATTGTGGATGTGATGGCATGTCCATTTGTCATGGTGAGTTTATAAACATCCAACTTTTCTTCACTGAATATTCAACTTATTCAAATACTGCCAGCTCATGACATAAAAAGCAAACTAACGCCAGGAAGGCCAGAGTCTACACAATCATGCCTAATTGGTAGAAAAGGTTGGTTTCATTATGAATAAGCCAGTAATGTTTAATTATCTGTACAAAGGAAAGGGAGCAGAAGTATTTAAAATCTAAAATAATGCATAATTCAAAAACCTCTTTTGTGACTGTAGAGTTGTCTTTTTTCCTATATTCTCATCAACTATGCTTTGTGTATGGTGCGTGAAGGGCTCTGTGTACACAAATATACAGGCGGTTGAGTTGGATAAGCCAAAGCCTTGTTTAGTGTCCCCTTTTTGTGACCTTGTGCAACTCTAAGGACAGAAAGATGCTCAAGCTCTGGGAAATCTTAAATATGACTAGTCCCTGCTTCCTCACATCATGGAGGGAGGATCTGAAGCTCAAAGAGACTTCTTCCTGCACTGCTATCCATACTGGAAACTGGAATCAGATTCTTGTCTCCCCTGTTCTCCTCAAACTCACAAGCTTGCCATCTACTGTGCTGGCCTAGGTACCCTGTCGAATACAGAGCTGAGCTGTCGAGGAAACTGCTGAAAGTGGATCAGGCATCATGGTATTTTGCCTTTTGAAGTGTCCAGAAAAGAAGCTTCTAGGAGTGGCAGGCATTAACTGTAACAAGGTCAAGTTATTTGCTGAATCGTTAAATAGCAGCACTCCCTGGCTAAACAGCACTCTGTCAGGCACTGAAGGAGTTAACAACAACAGACCTAGGTGATAATTTAGTCTGCTTCCCCATGAAAGGAGTCAACAACCAATTTGGGAGACAAAAGTGGTTTCTCACTAGGCCCTAAGCTACTCTGGAGCAAGTTCTGCCTGTGCACCTGTTTTTTGTTCTGTTTCGTTTTGTTTGCTTTCTTTTTTTTTTTTTTTTTTTAATTTTTTATTTATTTTCAGCGTAACAGTATTCATTGTTTTTTCACCACACCCAGTGCTCCATGCAATCTGTGCCCTCCCTAATACCCACCACCTAGTTCCCCCACCCTCCCACCCCGCCCCTTCAAAACCCTCAGGTTGTTTTTCAGAGTCCATAGTCTCTCATGGTTCACCTCCCCTTCCAATTTCCCTCAACTTCCTTCTCCTCTCCATCTACCCTTGTCCTCTATATTATTTGTTATGCTCCACCAATAAGTGAAACCATATGATACTTGACTTTCTCTGTTTGACTTATTTCACTCAGCATAATCTCTTCCAGTCCTGTCCATGTTGCTACAAAAGTTGGGTATTCGTCCTTTCTGATGGAGGCATAATACTCCATAGTGTATATGGACCACATCTTCCTTATCCATTCATCCGTTGAAGGGCATCTTGGTTCTTTCCACAGTTTGGCGACCGTGGCCATTGCTGCTATAAACATTGGGGTACAGATGCTTTCTTACATGCGACAAAGATCACTGGGCCAGTTGTGCGATGGGAAAGAGACCCAGCCCACCGACCACATCATCCCACCACTATGCCTCCACCTTGTTGAGGGAAAAAAGACAAAAAAGGGATCCTAAGTCAGGACCACAGTGCCAAAACCCTCAATAAGTGAACTGGTACCCCAAGGTGTGGACCTTGTGACTATCAGGCAGTTGTTGGGGGACACATCACAATGTAGGATGGAAGAGGTCTCAGGTACCTGGAACAGCACGGTCCAACAGGTACGCCATAGCAGTTGACCAGGTCATCCATCCTAATGCTCTGCTCGAGAGGGGAGAACTTGAAACCCAAGATGGTTCCATCCTTACACCCCACCATGTGCTTCTGCCCCCTCAGGTGGGCTGCAGCCACTGTTGGCCATTGGTTGTACCCACCAGCATCCAGTCCTCTGGGGGACTAGGGGATAGGCTCATTATCTGGACTCTAGTGGTCCTCAGGTCCCAGCCCTACAGGCAGGTGCCCAGACCCCTGCTCCACACCCTGTTCAGATGTTCTGGCCTTTAACAGCAATGCTTTTGGCTCCATTCAGGTGGCTCAGCAGGTCCCTGACAAATCTATTGTCCCACAGGTCCCAGATCCTGACTGTGCCATCAGTGAAGCCAAAGAAGGTCAAGTTGTCTTCAGGGTAGAAGGCCACAGCCTGGCAGGTGAGAACTGCACAGGGTAGTTCATCAGTCCCATGCAGGGAGGGCACTGTCAGGTCCCACATACTTAACCAGGCAGGTTGTGGCCACCCATCAGCAGGGTTAGGCTGTTTGAGGACGCAGGTGTGCAAGTAGGACAAATAGGTCTGTACACACAGGTTGTTCTTAGGATACTTGTCCTATACCACCTGGCTAACCAGACTCCACACTTTGACACCACCCTTGTCAGAGGTGAATGTATATCATGTGAAGCTGCTGACAGCCATGGCCAGCACCAGCTCTCTGTGCTTTAGCATCTACATCTTCTCCATTCCATATGGGACGGCCAACTTCTTTGATTGTCAGGGCAAGACATCTGGTCTTTTCCACATATCCCCAAAGTCCTCAGGGTCCCAGCATATGGGCTTCAGAAATGGATAGGTTCTCACAGCAAGCTTCTAGGCCACATAGGAGAGCATCTTCTCTGCTTTGGTACCTGGCTCTGTTCCCCCTTCTTAGGAACCCTTGAGCTGGGGGTGGGGGGAAGCACAGGTGGGATTAGAACCCAAGTGTTTTTGGTACATGGCTCCAGTCCCAAGTAATGTGGTCCTGAGTCCTGGCTCTCCAGGCTTGGTGCCTGTTCTGTCATCTTGTGCTATGGTTGGTCCACCTTCTTGAGGGTCCCAGCAAAGATCTGCCGGAGTTGTTCAATTAGAATATCCTGCCAGTAATGGGGCTCAGAGTCCCAAGGAGGCTGCATGTCCAACTGGTATACTGGGGCAGTGTCTGCTCCAGAGGGTTGCTTGTTCCTGTCTGATGACCTGTGGCCATGACATCTTTGAAGTGTGGTCCCTGAAGACTGGAGGGCTGTGGGGTTTTGAACCCTGGGTGTGGAGAAGCCTCAGGTCTGGCTGATCCCCAGGAATCCTGGTGAGTAGTCTCAACCAGAGGAGACTTGGCTCTCCTGGTACTCCCTGGGCTGGAAGCCCAAAGGTCAGCTCCAGGTCTCCATTGTCCACAGGAAGCTTTCTGCCTGCTTGTGATGTTCCTGGAGACTCTGCTGGATCTTCTGGAGTATGTAGTACATGCTCTCCATCTGCACCATCAGATGAAGGAAGAACCTGGGAACTGCTGTCAAAGCTGATCCAGGACACTGCAATAGTTCAGTTCAGGATGAGCCAAAGTTCCTGGGGCCTCATCCTTTGAGGGCACTCCTAGGGGCTGAGATAGCCCCAACAGGTCATCTTTAGGCAGTAGTCACAAGAGCTTTCTACAAGGACTCTCCTTTAGGATGGAGGCCCAGGACAGCAAGGTGGGAACTGTGGAGGGTCAGCCAAGTTCAGGCTAAGAATGAACACTCCTATGCTGTCTATGTGCCTTTCATCACTGTGCAGCCAAAGCAATCCTTCTAAAAAGGAAGTCTTCATAGGCTTCCTCTGCTCTTAGAATAAGTGCCAAATTTTTAATGCTGTCTTTGAGGTATGGCACAGTATGAACTAGGGGGTCAGAAAACTTCTGTGTAAAGGGCCAGAGAATAAACATTTTCAGTGTTGCCAGCCAACCAATCTCTGTGGCAACCTCTCCATTCCATCACTGCAGAAAGAAAACAGCCATAGACACTTAGTAAATGGACAGGCAAAATAGAGGTCCAGTAAAACTCTCTATATAAACACAGGCCATGGGAGGATCCAGCCCGCTTTCCACAGTTTGTGGACTCTTGGTATAGACTATGCATCTGAACTTCATGCCTATTAATCACCTGAGGATCTTGTTAAATACAGATTTTAATACATTCGCTTGGGGTAGAGACTTAGATTTTATATTTTTAACAAGTTTGCAGGTGATGCTGGTGCTGCAGATATAGAGAATAGGGTACCTTTTTAGCCTCAGCTCACACCTTCCCTTCACTTTCTGTGATGGTACACATTGGACCTGACAGCTCCTCCTTCCTATCATGTTTTCTCTGCTCCAGGGCCTTTGTGCACACTGTCTTTGGGCTGACTTGTTCTCTTTTTCCTTAATCTATTCACTTAATTTCCATCTCAGATGCCCCCTTCCATAGGAAAGATGTTCCACAGTAGATCAAACATACCCCCATATGCTCTCATTGGTCCAGATACTCTCCACCAGAGTGATTATCACATTTGTCCTTTTACATTTGTTTGTGTCATTGCTGATTAAGGGCCATCTCCTCCACTGGAATGTAAACTGCTTGAGAAGGGACAATATGCCAGTTTGGTTATTTTATACCATGTCCCTAGCACAGCTTTCTGTATTCATTGCTACTCCATATTGAAAAAAAAATCAACGAAATAATTAATCAATCCCTATTGTCTAGAATGACCCATAATAGACAGGGGCTCAGTTAATACTGTTGGGTAACTTTTAGAAAGTTTTGGAATTCACAAGATTTTTACATTTTGGAAGGTTTGTTTTGTTTTGTTTTAGACCCCTTTACTGTTCCCCTTCCCTTCCTTCTGTTCTCTACTCATCTCTCTCAAAATCAATCATGCCCAACAGAACTTTCCACAATGATGAGACTGTTCTATATTGTCCAAAATGGCAACCAGCTGTGCTACTGGGTATCTGAAATGTGCTGGTACAACTGAACTGTAATTGTATTTTAATTTAAATTTGAATGTGAATGGACACATATGACTTATGATTACTATACTAGACAGCACAACTCTAGATTTTTCTGGAGTGATTATATCTATTATAAAACCAATGGCCATCACTATGATGACAATTACTAAATCATTTAGAATGAATCACCAAGAGTGCAAGAAGTACCTTGTTTTGGAATCCATTGTATTATTCCGAGTCTGGCATCAATTCTAGCATGCTCTCAGCTTGTCATAGATCTGAGTGGCACATCTCTAGGACTTTCCAGTCCCCACATACATTCTTTTGTGAAAATCTGAGAATGCTCTTCCTCCTCTTACTTATTTACACAATCACATCTATTCTTTTTTGGTGGGGGGAATAACTTGAATGTGGGTTTTATCATACTTTTTGAGATACAATTCACATCACAAAATTCACACCTTCAAAGTATATAATTCATTTAGTACCCTGATAACATTGTACAATCATCACCACTAATTCCAGAACCTTGTGATCACCAAAAAGAAATTCCATACCTACTAGCAGTCTCCTCCCTTCCTTCCTCCCTCCCTTTATTCCTTCCTTCCTTCCTTTCTTTCCTTTCCTCCTTTCCTTTCATTCCCTTTCTTCTTTTCCTTCCTTCCCTCCTTCCTTCCTGCCTTCTCCTGAAGCCCTGTCATCCACTATTGAACTGACTAGTTCCTCAGATTTGTCCATTCTGGACACTTCATATAAATGGGATCATATAATATGTGGCCTTTTTGGGTTAGCTACTTTCACTTAGCATGAGGTTTTAAAGTTCATGGAGGCGATAGCTTGGATCAGTACTTCCTTATTTTTATAGCTTTTAAAGGCACACCACAATTTCATCATCCATTAATTATTAGGCACTGGGGTCAATTCCATGTTTAGACTATTATGAATAATATTACTATTAACTTCCATGTTTGGGTTTCATGTGTACCTATTTTCATTTATCTTAGAGATATACCAATGAGTAGAATTTCTGGGTCAAATGATAGCTCATTGGAATTGTCAAATTGATTTCTAAAGTGGCTGCACCGCTTTCCATCTCTAACAGCAAATAGGATGGTTCCCATTTCTCCACATCCTCACTAACATTTGCTATTATTGTCTCATTTTTTAAAGAGACGTCATTTATTTTTGAGAGAGAGAGAGAAGGAGTTGGAGGAGAGGCAGAGCAAGAAGTAGACGCCCTGCTGAGCAGGAAGCCAGATTGCAGGCGGGACTCCATCCCAGTACCCTAGGATCATGACCTGAGCCAAAGGCACACGAACTACTGAGCCACTGAGGTACTCCCTGTCTTTATCATAGCGATCTCAGTGCATGTGAAGTGGTACCCAATTGAAAACTTCAATTTGGAATACACCAAAAACTAATGATGCCAAACATTTTTCATGTGCTTATTGACTACTCTGGAGAAATAGCTATTCAAATATTTCCACCAATTTTTAATTAGGCTTTTGTCTTTCAAATTGTGAGAGTTCTTTATATATTCTGGATATAGTCCATTAAAAGATATATAACTTGCAAATACCTTCTCCCTTTCTGCAGGATGCCTTTATATGCTCTTCACAGTATCCTTCTAATTTTAATGAAATCTGACTTATTTTTCCCTTTTGTTGCTTTTGCTTTGGAGGTCATATTTGCCAAACCATTGCCTAATCAGTGGTCACAAGTATTCATTTATACTTGCTTCCTTTTAAGAGGTTTTTTTTTTGTTTTTGTTTTTGTTTTTTCATTTTAGCTCTTACCTTTAGGTCTTTGATCCACTTTGAGCTCATTTTTTTTCCTTTTTTTATTATGTTGATTTTTATTAATGGCATGAGGTAGGGATCCATCTTCTTTCTTTTACATGTGGACATTCATTTGTCCCGCACCGTTTGTTGAAAAGACTACACTTTTGCCCCGTAAATCATATGGTATCCCTCTATTTCTTTTTCTTTTACTTGTCTAATTGCCCTGGCTAGAACCTCCAGTGCAGTGCTGAAAAAAGATTGATGACAGTGGACTTCCTTGCTGTTTTCTTGATCTTGGAGGGACATTTCAGTTTTTTACACTTAAGTAGGATGTTAACTATGGTGGATTACCTTTATCATGTTGAGGAAGTTCCCTTCTATTCATGGTTTGTTGAAAGTGTTTTGCATCACAAAAAGGTTTTGTAAAATGCTTTTTCTGCATCTATTTGTATAATCAAATGAGTTTTTTCTCTTCATTCTATTAATGTTGTATATTACACTGATTGATTTTTTTACATTAACCAAGACTTGCATAGCTGTGGGATAAATCCCACTTGATCCTGGCATATAATCCTCTTTGTATGTTGTTGGATGTGGTTCACTGGTATTTTGTAAAGGATTTTCATTTCTATATTAATAAAGTGTACTTTTTTCTTTTTCATTCATTTCAAAGTATTTTCTAATTTCATTTGTGATTTCTTCTTTGACTCACTGGTTATTTAGGACGGTGATGTTTAATTTCCACATATTTGGGAATTTCCCAAATATCCTCCTGTTGCTTATTTTCTATTTCATTCCATTGTTGTCAGGGAACAACATATTTTGTATGATTTCAACTCTTTTAAATGTATTGAGACTTGTTTTATGGCCTAATAGTTGGTCTACTTTGGAGAATGTTCCCAATGCCCTTGAGAATACATATTGTGCAGTTACTGAGGGAAGAGCACTGGAGATGCAGGTTAGGTATAGTTTGTTTAGTGTCGGTAAAGGCTTCTCTTTCCTTGTTCATCCTATACCCAGGTGTTTCAGTTGTTATATAAAATAGAGCATTGATATTTCCAACTATTAAAGTTGCATTGGTTGATTTCCCTTCAATTCTATCAGATTTGCTTCATGCATTCAGGACTGTATTGTTTGGTTTAAAGGTGTTTATAATTATTATATCATCTTGGTAAAATTAATATTTTATTATTACAAAATGTCCCTCTTTGTGTCATAAAGTACCTTTAGTCTGTTATTACTAGAGCCACTCCAGATTGTGGGGTTACTTTTTTATGGTATAACTTTTTTCTATTCTTTTACTTTCAACCTATTTGTGTCTTTGAATAAAAACTGTATCTTTTTAGACAGCATTTAGTTGAATTGTTTTTTCCAGTTTTACTGATAATAATTGACATACATTACTATGTAAGTTTAACACACACAGTGTTATAGTTTGATTACCATAGATTATAAAATGATTACCACCAAAGGTTTATTTAACATCCATCATATAGACACAATTTTTTAAAAAGAAAAAAAAATGAAGCAGCCCACATGTCCATTGATAGATGAATGCATAAAAAAAGATTGTGTGTGTGTGTGTGTGTGTGTGTGTGCACGTGTGTGAGTGAGTGATGGAATATTATTTGGCCATCAAAAGGAATGAAACCTTGCCATTTACAATGATGCAGGTGGAGCTAGAAAGTATAATGCTAAGCAAAATAAGCCAGTCAGAGAACTACCATATGATTTAACTCATATGTGGGATTAAAGAAACAAAACAAACAAGCAAAGGAAAGAAGACAGAGACATAAACCAAAAATCACACTCAATTATAGAGAACAAACTGATGGTTACTAGAGGGAGATGGGGGAAGATGGGTAATACAGGTGACAGGATTAAGGAGTACACTTGTAATGAGCACTGGATAATGTATGTGGTAGTTGAATCACTATATTATACACCTAAAACTAATATAACACTGTATATTAACTATACTGGAATTAAAATAAAATTTAAGAAATACAAAAACAAGTTCTTCTTGGATGAGAACTCAGGAGTTACTTTCTTAACAACTTTCCTATGTATCCTACAGCACTGTGAGCTACAGTCATCATGTCGTGCATTACATCCTAACACTTATTTATCTTATAATAGCAAGTTTGTATCTTTTGACCACCTTCATCCAATGCCCCCACCCCTCCACTTCCTGACTCTGGTAATCACAAATCTGACTTCTGCTATAAATTTATTAGTATTTTTTTATTAGATTCCACATATAAGTGAGATTATATAATAGTCATCTCTCTCTGACTTATTTTACTTAACATAATACCATCAAGTTCCAGCCATGTTGTTGCAAACAGGATTTCTACATCTTTACAGCTGAATAATATTTTATTGTACATACATAGCATACCTTCCTTATTTATTAATCCACTAATGGACACTCAGTTGTTTCCATGTCTTGGTATTATAAACAATGATGCTCTGAACACGAGAGTGTGGCTATCTTTTCAAGTTAGTGTTTTTGTTTCTGTAGGATATGTACCCAGAATTCAAATTACTAGATTATATGGCAATATTATTTTTAATTTTTTGAGGAATCTCCATATTGTTTTCCATAGTAGCTGCCCCGATTTATAATCCCACCAACAGTGCATAAGTGTTCCCCATTTTCTCCACATCCATGACAGTATCTTTTATCTTTTGGTTTCTAACAGGTATGAGGTGATCTATCACTGTGGTTTTAATTTTAACTTCCCTAATAACTAGGAATGTTGAGCATCTTTTCATGTACCAGGTAACTATTCATTACCTCTTTGGAAAAGACACATTTTTAAAATTTTATTTAAATTCAATTAACCAACATATAGTACACCATTAGTTCTAGATGTAGTGTTCAATAATTTATCAGTTGTGTATAATACCCAGTGTTCAACACATCATGTGCCCTCCTTAATGCCCATCACTCAATTACCCCATCACCTACCCACCTCCCATCTAGCAACCCTCAGTTTGTTTCCTATAGTTAAGAGTCTCTCCTGATTTTTCTCCCTTCACTCTCTTTCCCTACGATCCTCTGCACTGTTTCTTATATTCCACATATAAGTGAAACTACATGGTAATTGTATTTCTCTGGTTTACATACTTCACTCAGCATAATACCCTCCAGTTCCATCCACGTTGACGTAAATGGTTAAGTATTAATCCTTTCTTATGGCTGAGTAATATTCCATTCTACATATATATATGTAGAATGGAATATATATATATATATATATATATATGTAGAATGGAATATTACTCAGCCATAAGAAAGGATGAATACATACATATATATGTATATATATATAATACTTATATATATACATATTCCATATATATATAATGGAATATATATATATATAAATGGTATATATGTATATATATGGTGTATACACACACACACACACACACACACACATATATGGTATATATATGTGTATGGTATATATACACATACCAGATCTTTTTTTTTTAAGATTTTATTTATTTATTTGACAGACAGAGTTCACAAGTAGACAGAGAGGCAGGTGGAGAGAGAGAGGAGGAAGCAGGCTCCCTGCTAAGCAGAGAGCCCAATGCAGGGCTCAATCCCAGGACCCTGAGATCATGACCCAAGCCGAAGGCAGAGGCTTTAACCCACTGAGCCACCCAGGCACCCCTATAGCAGATCTTCTTTAGCCATTCATCTATCAATGGACATGTTGGCTCTTTCCATGGTTTAGCTATTGTGGACATCACGGCTTTGAACACTGGGGGTCATGTGCCCCTTCAGATCACTACATTTGTATCTTTGGGGTAAATACCCAGTAGTGCAATTGTTGGGTCATAGGTAGCTCTATTTTTAACTTCTTGAGGAACCTCCATACTGTTTTCCAGAGTGGCTGTACCAGCTTATATTCCCACCAACAGTTTAAAATGCTTCCCCTTTCTCCACAACTTCACCACCACTTGTTTTTTCTTGTATTGTTAGTTTAAACCATTCTGACTGGTGTGAGGTAGTTTATGTGTGGTATTGATTTGTATTTCCCTGATGCTAAGTGATGTGGAACATTTTATCCATGTGTCTGTTGGCCATTTTATATGTCTTCTTCGTACAAATGTCTACTCAACCTTGGACATAGCAACTTCTTGCTAGATAGGTATCCAATGGTAAAGGAAACAAAAGCAAAAATGAACTATTGGGACTTCATCAAGATAAAAAGCAAAATTAACACAGCAAAATTAACAGTCAACAAAACTACACTTGATCTTAGCAAAAAGGCTGAGAAGCGATGACAGTCAACAAAACTAAAAGGCAACCTACACAATGGGAGAAGATATTTGCGAATGACATATCAGATAAAGGGTTCATATCCAAGATCTATAAAGAACTTATCAAACTCAACACCCAAAAAACAAATAATCCAGTCAAGAAATGTGCAGAAGACATGAACAGACATTTTTCCAAAGAAGACATACAAATGGAAAAACTCATTTTTGATTGGATTATTTGGGGTTTTTCTATTTGCTATTCAGTTATAGGAATTCTTTATATATTTTGGATATTAACCCCTTATCCAATATATGGTTTAAAAATATTTTTCCTATCTTATAGGTTGTCTTTACACTTTATTGATGGTTTTCTTTGCTGCCTGGAAAGCTTTTTAGTTTGATGCAGTCCCACTTATTTTATTTTATTGCTTGTGCTTTAGGTTTGATTTACAAAACTATTATTACCAAGTCCCACGCCAAGGAGATTTTATGTTTTCCAAGATTTTGTCAATTTTATCTTTTCAAATAACCAGTTTTTAGTTCAGTTAATCTTTTCTACTGTTTTTATGTTCTCTATTTCATTTACTCACACTCTAATCTTTATTATGTCCTTCCTTCTGCTAATTTTAGGTCCAGTTTGTTTTTCTTTGCCTAATTTCTTTTATTTTATTTTATTTTTTCAGTGTTCCAAGATTCATTGTTTATGCACCTCACCCAGTGCTCCATGCAATATGTGCCCTCCTTAATACCCACCACCAGGCTCTCCCAACCACTCATCCCTTCTCCTCCAAAACCCTCAGTTTGTTTCTCAGAGTCTACAGTCTCTCATGGTTTGTCTTCCCCTCCAATTTCCCCCAACTCACTTCTCCTCTTCTTCACCCAATCTCCTCTGTGTTATTCCTTATTCTCCACAAGTAAGTGAAATCATATGATAATTGACTCTCTCCGCTTGACTTATTTCACTCAGCATAATCTCCTCCAGTCCCCTCCATGTTGATACAAAAGTTGGGTATTCATCCTTTCTGATGGAGGCATAATACTCTATTATATATATGGACCACATCTTCTTTATCCATTTGTCTGTTGAAGAGCATCTTGGCTCTTTCCACAGTTAGATGACTGTGGTCATTGCTGCTATGAACATTGGGGTACAGATGGTCTTTCTTTTCACTACGTCTGTATCTTTGAGGTAAATACCCAATAGTGCAATTGCAAGGTCATAGGATAGCTCTATTTTTAACTTCGTAAGGAGTTTTGTTTTCTTAACTCCATAAGCCACTTTGTTTTCCAAAGTGGCTGCACCAACTTGCACTCCCACCAACAGTGTAAGAGGGTTCCCCTTTCTCCACATCCTCTCTAGCACTTGTTGTTTCCTGTCTTGTTAATTTTGGCCATTCTAACTGGTGTAAGGTGGTATCTCAATGTGGTTTTGATTTGAATCTCCCTGATGGCTAATGATGATGAACCTTTTTTCATGTGTCTGATAGCCATTTTTATGTCTTCTTTGGAGAAGAGTCTGTTCATGTCTTCTGTCCATTTTTTTATGTGATTATCTGTTTTTTGAGTGTTCCATTTGAGGAGTTCCTTATAGATCTCAGATATCAACCCTTTGTCTGTAGTGTCATTTGGGAATTGAGAGGACCATGTGGTTCTTCCCTCTTCTCTTACTGATTTGTTCAATAAGAGAAGAGAGAAGAACAATACGGCCCTCTCAATTGATGCAGAAAAAGCATTTGACAAAATACAGCATCCGTTCCTGATTAAAATGATTCAAAGTATAGGGATAGAGGGAACATTCCTCAACTTCATAAGATCTATCTATGAAAAACCCACAGTGAATGTCATTCTCAATGGGGAAAAGATGACAGCCTTCCCTTTGAGATCAGGAACATGACAAGGATATCCACTCTCACCACTGTTGTTCAATATAGTACTAGAAGTCCTACCAACAGCAATCAGACAACAAAAAGAAGTAAAATGTATTCAAATTGGCAAAGAAGAAATCAAACTCTCTCTCTCCTTCCAGATGACATGATACTTTATATGGAAAACCCAAAAGACTCCACCCCCAAACTACTAGAACTCATACAGAAATTCAGTAATGTGGGAGGATACAAAATCAATCCACAGAAATCAGTTGCTTTCTTATACACTAACAATGAAATTATAGAAAGGGAAATTAGAGAATCAATTTCATTTACTATAGCACCAAGAACCATAATATACCTTGGAATAAACCTAACCAAAGAGGTAAAAGATCTGTACTTGAGGAACTACAGAACACTCATGAAAGAAATTGAAGAAGACACAAAAAAATGGAAAAGCATTCCATGCTCATGGATTGGAAGAATAAACACTGTTAAAATGTCTACACTGCCTAGAGCCATCTATACTTTCAATGCCATCCTGATCAAAATTCCACCAGCATTTTTCAAAGTGCTGGAACAAACAGTCCTAAAATTTGTATGAAACCAGAAGAGACCCTGAATTGCTAAGGAAATGTTGAAAAAGAAAAACAAAACTGGGAGTATCACGTTGCCTGATTTCAAGCTTTACTACAAAGCTGTGATCACCAAGACAGCATGGTACTGTCACAAAAACAGACACATAGTCCAGTGGAACAGAGTAGAGAGCCCAGATATGGACCCACAACTTTATGGTCAACTAATCTTTGACAAAGCAGGAAAAAATATAGATTGGGAAAAAAAGACAGTCTCTTCAATAAATGGTGCCTAATTTCTTAAAGTATAGAATTACTTTGTTGATTTGGATCTTTCTTGAGTGTTTTTCCTTCTTTCTTTCTTGATTCTTAATGTCAGTGCTTATTGCTATGAAATTTCCTCTTACAACTGCTATTCCTGCATCATAGAAATTCTGGTATGCTACAGTTCCATTTTTGCTTGTTTTAAGAAAGGTTTTTTATTTCTCTTTTAATTTCTTCTTCAATCCATTGATCATTCAAGAGAGTTTTGTTTAATTTCCACATATTCATGAATTCTCCAGTTTTATTTTATTTTTTCAGTGTTCCAAGATTCATTGTGTATGCACCACACCCAGTGCTCCATGTAATACACTCCCTCCTTAATACCCACCATCAAGCTCAGCCATCTCCCCATACCCCTCCCTTCCAAAACCCTGAGTTTGTTTCTCAGAGTCCACAGTCTCTCATTGTTCATCTCCCCCTCCAATTTCCCCCAATTCACTTTTCCTTTCCTTTTCCAAATGTTCTCCAAGTTATTCCTTATCCACAAGTAAGTGATACCATATGATTCCTCTTGCTATTGATTTCTACTTTTATGCCATTGTGGTCAAAGAAGATATTCAGTATAATCTCAATCTATTTGAATTTGATAAGAATTGCTTTGTGGCTGAACATATGGTCTATATCCTAGAAAATGTTCCATGTGTATTTGAGAAGAATGTGAATCTACTATTGTTGGATAGAATGTTCTGTGTATGTCTGTTAGGTCCATTTGGTCTATAGTCTTATTCAAACCCACTATTTCCTTATTTTGACTCTGTCTGATTTATTCATTGGTGAGACTAGGGTATTTAAATTCCTAACTACTATTGTATTTCTGTTTACTTCTCCTTTTAGCTCTGTTAGTTTTCTTTTATATATTAGGTATGTCAGTGTTGGGCACATATTTATAATTGCCTGTGAGGTGAGTGTGGGATAGAAGTTCCCACAGAGCAACTCACAATGCTAAGGGTACTGGTTCTTCCTTGGACTCTCTTTTCCCATTGGATAAAAAGGAATTCCCTCTGCACTGTGCTGCAGTGACCTAGAGAAAGAGCCATGTGGTCAGCATACATCTGTTCCTCTTCCCCTACTAATGCAGTCCATCTTGGTATCTAGGGTGCAGGGAAATATTTCAGCTTCACCCCCATGTCCTAGAAGTCTCTCAGTGGTGTCTTGTTTGTAAATAGTTGCCATTTGTTTTTTTTTGGGGGGGGGGGAGTGAAGTCAGATGACCTATGGGGCCATCTTGGTGATGACACCCTTGGATAATTTTTTTTTAAAATTCATTCAGCCAATTTCTGCCATTTGATTGGAGAATGTAATCCATTTATTATTAATGTTATTACTGATAAAGTACAATTTGCACCTGCCATTTTGCTACTTATTTTCTGTATATATCTTATGGTTTCTTATTCCTCTGTTCCTTCACTTTTGCTTTCTTTTATGTTAACAGATATTTTCTAGTGTATAATTTAAATTATTTTGCTATTTCTTTTATTATTCTTTATTAATGGTTGACTTACAGATTAACATTTTAGCTGATAACATTATAGTTCAGATTAATACCAACTGAATTTCAATAGAATACAAAAACCTTATTCCTGTGTATCTGCATATATTCCCCTCTTCTTGTGCTGTTGTTGTCATATAAATCATCTTTATAAACTGTATGTAACTCAACACAAATTAATAACTATCACTTTATGTAGGTGTCTGTAAGTCAAATAACAGAAAAAGGGTGTTACAAACCAAGCATACACTTATACTGCCTTTATATTTACTTACAAATAAAAGAGGACCTACTGGTCCCCTTTATTCCTTCCTATGGATTAGATTACTCATTTCATTTTATTTTATAGTTCTTTTTTTTTTAAGATTTTATTTATTTATTTGACAGACAGAGATCACAAGCAGGCAGAGAGGCAGGCAGAGAGGGAGGAAGGGAAGCAGGCTCCCCGCCGAGCAGAGAGCCCAATGTGGAGCTCGATCCCAGGACCCTGAGATCATGACCCAAGCCGAAGGCAGAGGCTTAACCCACTGAGCCACCCAGGCACCCCTCACTTTATTTTATTTACTTTTAACTTTTTAAATTTTCTACTCTTCCAAGTTTTTTTTAAAGGTTGTTTTTATTTGTTTTAAAGAGAGAATGAAAGAGTATATGAGTGGGGTGAGGAGCAGAGAGGGAGGGAGAAGGAGGGGCAAAGCATCTCAAGCGAAGTCCACACTGAGCATGGGGCCCCACATAGAGCTTGATCTCACAACCCTGAGATCATGACCTAAGCTAAAACCAAGAGTCAGATGATTAACTGGCCAAACCACACAGTACCATTTCATTTTAGCCTGAAGGACTTTATTGTTTTTTCCACGGCAGGTCTGTCAACAACAAACTGTCTCAGTTTCTGCTTACTGACAATGTCTTCACTTCTCCACTGTTGAAAAGTAGTTTCACTGAATACAGAATTCTCAGCTTACAATCTTTTTCTTTTAACATGTTGAATATGCTGAATACTTTTGATCAGAAATCAGCTCCCATTTTATGCAGGACCCTGTGTACATGATAATTTTCTTGTTTCTTGTGGCTTTAAGGTTGTCTCTGCTTTTGGCTGACAGCTCGGCTGTAACGTGTCCAGGTATTACCTCATAGAGTTTACCTTGTTTGGAATCACTGAGTTTACCTGATGGATAGATAAATGTTTTGCACCAAAGTTCAGCCATCATTTATTCAAATAGGCTTTCACTTTCTCTCCTCTCTTTCTAGAACTCCCATTAAGAGTGTGTTGATGTCCTTTATAGTCTCCCACAATTCTCTAAGGTTCTATTTTTCTTTATTCTTTTATCTGTATTTCAGACAGAATCATCTCAATTAATCCATCTTTAAGTTTATTGCTTCTTTCTTCTTCCTGATCAAATCTGCTGTTGAATCCCTCTGGTAAATTTTTCATTTCAGTTATTATACTGTTCAACTGCAAATTTCTATTTTTTCTTTATTTTAAAATAATTTCTATTCCTTTATTGATATTCTCTATTAGGTGAAACATTGTCTTTATCAGCTTGGGCTGCCATAATAAAATGCCATAGACTAGGTGAATTCAACAATAGAAATTATTTTCTTATAGTTTTGGACACTGGAACTCTGAAATCAGGGTGCCAGTATGGTCAGGTTCTGGTGGGGTATCCTCTTTGGTGTCTTGCTGCCTTCTCATTGTGTCCTCATGAGGTAGAGACAAAGGGCGAGCAAACTCTTTGCTCTCTCTTCTTTAAGAGCACTAATACTATCATAAGGACCTCACTCTTATGAAATCATCTAATTGAAATTAACACCCAAAGGCCCTATTTTCAGATAAAAATGCATGGAGGGATAGGGCTTCAACATAAGGGGACTAAATCCTAACCTGTCTCTGACCTATTTCTATCTTTGATATTTAAGTTTTAAACATCTGATTTTAGAACATTCCAAATGAAAATTAGAAGATTTTAAAAATAAAAAATAAAAAACAATTTGTTACTGAATTCAACCCAAGCCAATAAAGTTGTTGATGAAACATTTCTACAGGTCTCCCTGCTCTTCTCTGTAATCTTTTCTTCTGTCTTGCTGAGCTAACTTTTTTCCCACTCCCATTTCTCCAATTCCTTCTACATCTTTTAAACTAACCAAGGATTTTCCTTTCCAACAGAAAATGCCCTGTAACGTGTTCAGTGTAAAGTGATAAGTGATGGATGATGCAGTGAAAAGGAACACTGAGACTTAGTTTCCACAGATTACTTTTATATCCAGACTCAGTCCATAATTTGTCCATAATTTTTTCTCCTCTCTATGTACATCTCTTCTCCCCTCCATGCCTCACTCTCCTCATCTATCACATGAAAATATCGATGTCTACAGTTATACTTTTAGTGTTGCATAAGTCTGTTACTATTAAATCAACACCCCTAGGCACTATATATATTTTAATAATATATGCATTTAAAGGAAAATTTAAAAAGATGACAATGTTGTATCTTAAGTCAGGACTTGCCAGTAGTAAGATTTCAGGTACTACATATTTATTATAGAAACACTTACTGAGGTTCCATACTAAAGACCCCCTCTATGTGTTGGTAATACAGATAGTGTACTTACACAGTGGTCACAAGTGATCAATGCCCTATGAAAGCACACAGTCACACAAAAAGTCAATTCTTGAAGAAGACTTAGTCCAACTAGAGTTGGTAAATGATATCTTAACTCCCTTGCTAATTTCATTCTATTAGTAATCCCCAACTTAATGGTCATTTTGGCTCTTCAAGATAGACTGCTGAGAGTAGATATGACATATTTCTTAGGCATCTTGGTGATACAACTGTACCACAGTTTTCCTATCCCTACTCTTAGACTAAATCATGTAATGGCTTCCCCTTTGGTTAGTTTTCCATCTCTTCTCATTAGTTTCCTTTCTGGTTCACTATGCTTTATTTCCTTGAATCTTATCTCTCAACTATATAATGGGAAATAATGATAGCACTTACTTTATGGGACTGTGTGAAGACTGAGTTAGAAGACATATGTGATACAAAAAGCAGAGTCTGACACACATAGGGAAACATTATCCTCTAAATCAGTGGTTCTCTATTGGTTAACAAGAGATGTGGTATAGCTATCCCTCCACCCCCACCCCAGGGGACGTATGGCAATATTTGGAGACATTTTTGGTTGTTACAACTTGGGGCGGCACATTTCTGGCCTGTACTGGGTATAACCCAAAGATGCCTCTAAACAGCCCATAATGCACCAGACAGCCTCCCACAAAAAAGAATTATTCACCCTAAAATGTCAATAGTATCGAAGTTGCTCTAAATTAGAAAAAAATGCTAAAACAAGTTTTGGCTATAAGACATTAATTTTTATTAACTATCAAACTAAATATCTACTTACTTTTCTTAAAATCTTAATACATGAAACTCAAGAAAAGTGATTGCATGCTCAGTGGTGAGTATCAGGCAACACAGAAAATAAAGCCCAGCTTCCCTCCCTCCTTACATCCTTTTATTCATCTCTTCCTTTCTCTCTTTTTCCATCTGTCTCTATCTCTTTCCCCTCTCTTTCCTTTTGCCCAAAGTTCTGCAAAACGTCTGCCAGGTGCAAGCAAAGATTTGCAAAGAACATCAAAGCACATAATTTGCATTTCAAGTTCACCATGAAAATTTATGTTCCTGCAACAGGCGGGAAGCCCAGGAAGCTGATTTTCTCTGGTGACATATGCACTCCATAAGGCAGAAATTGTTGTTGTCAGAATAACTGAGCTAAAATATCAGGATATTTGCCTAAACTGAGAGAGCTTGTCATATAAATTGCCACTGAGCTGGGACTGCATATGGGATTAGAACCTGCTTTTTGGAGGGGCTATTTGTCAGCCCAGGCAGCAGAACCAGCACAGTAAATAACAGTAAAATGAAATGAGCTACATTCTCAGAAATGCTGTACTTTATGTTGCAATGGGCAGTTAGGGAAATAGAGATAAGTAATGACTGCCCACTTCATGCTCACATTTCTATCCAACCATGGCCTCCTTACTCACAGGTACTGTGTACCAGTGTGAAGACTGACCGTGGGTATGACATCCTTGATGAGGAGGAACATATGCATAGAGTTAATAACATGTTAGAGGAAAAAAAATATATGGATCTTTGAAAAAAACATAGTGCTATGAGTGGATAAAGGAGGCAGGTTCATTACAACTGGTTGGGATTAAGAAGGACTTTGAGAAAACATGTTTGAACTCTGCTTTCAAATATATGTAGGATCTAGATAAAGACTTCTTGAACTCCATGGACCTTTGGATAGAGTCCATGAACTTGAATGGGACAAAAAAATCACGTCTTGATTTTCACCAGTCTCTGATACTTAGCACTTCCTTCATTTACTAATGTAAACCACACATGTAATAGTTTTGGTAGAACCTGTGATTTTGTCACCAGTAGAAATCACAGGTATTCTCATGGCATATTACCACATTACAGATAACTGAAATACTATTTATGTTCATTGCTCCTTTGAAATTATAATAATTATTAGACCAACTGTTACATCTTATTTATGAGTCCATTAGAAAAGCACATACATTACTCTAGCACAAATTAAGTTTTTGAACTTTTGTTGATTATTTTTAAAAATAATTGGTTTTCTGTATATTTATGGATTTTATATTACACATTTTAAAATGTTTTTCTGACAAGAAGTGAACAGACTTTACCAGATGCCACATGGGCCCATGTCACAGAGGAATCTAAGAACCTATAATAGAAAACAAAGACAAGAGGACATCTTTTCACATAACAGTATAGACAAAGGTACAGAAGTATGACTCCATGACTTAGAGAAATGACTTCATGGTTTGAGAACAAGAATAAGATCTGACATTTTTACAATGCTTTCCTATAGGTCAGACACCACTCTCTATTAGCCAATTTAACATCCTAAAACTTTAGAAGTTTATAATTATTTTCCCCCATTTCACAGATAAGAAAACAGGTGAAGAGAAGTTGACCACAGTCATACAGCTCTTAAGAGGTAAAGGTGGCCAAGCTGACAACAATCATGTTATACTGGTATACAATGAAAACAGCAATCCTAATAATAGCAATGATCATTTGCTGAGAGCTGCAAAGTCATCAGGCACTGTGCTACTGCATTACAAGCATCATATAGTTTGATTGTTTTTTTTTTTAAGATTCTATTTATTTATTTGACAGAGAGAGATCACAAGTAGGCAGAGAGGCAGGCAGAGAGAGGGAGAGAGGAGCAGGCCCCCTGCTGAGCAGAGAGTCCGACGTGGGACTCGATCCCAGGACCCTGAGATCACGACCTGAGCCGAAGGCAGCGGCTTAACCCACTGAGCCACCCAGGTGCCCCCATATAGTTTGATTCTTATGACCATTCTGGAAGGTGATTACTATCCCTACAGTACAGAAAGTGAGGTATAGAGAAACTATGAGATTTTTCCAAGTCAGGCAATTAGTAAGTGGCTTAAGGAGAATCTGAACTCAGATCAGTATGATGTCAAGTCTGGGTTCTTAATGCCTGCAGCCATGCCAAGAAGTTTGACTTTAGTCTATGGCAACGGGGAATTACTAATGGCTTTTGAGTAGAGAACCTATACTATATTATCTATATTATAGAGAGATCAGCATGGCAAAAATATGGAAGATAGGGAGGAGCAAAAAGAGGCAATGGGACCAGTTAGCAGCCATTGGGGAACCTATCCCAAGAGAAGATAAAAGAACAGATAGGAAAGACATTTGAGGAAAAGAATGCAATCTGTACATATCAGACACCAATCTGGTACGGATCAGACACACAGGGGGCAGCATAAAAAGTGGAGAGGTCAAAGATATCACCCAGTTGTCTAGCTAGTGATTAGGTTGAAGATGGGGCCACAAAGTGGAAGAAGGAACATAGGAAGACAAACAAACAAGCAAAAACTTATCTCTGAAGGGAAAGAAGAGTAGAAACTCCACAAGGTCTTCATTGCGCATACTGGATTTGAGGTACCCATGAAATACCCTAGTGGGTATATTCAACTGAAAGCTGGAAGTTTGGGTGTGGTCCTCTACAACCAAGATGTAGTGCATGTCCTGGGAATGTTCCTGCATTTCAAAACCAGGTCAAAGAAGTGGAACCAATGGAACTGAGAAAGACAGGTACAGGATGTAGACATCAAGAGAGGAGATTGCGCTTAATAATGGAGGTTAGTAGGGGCACCTGGGTGGCTCAGTGGGTCAAAGCCTCTGCCTTCGGCTCAGGTCATGATCCCAGGGTCCTGGGATCGAGCCCCGAATCGGGCTCTCTGCTCGGCAGGGAGCCTGCCTCCCCCCCTCTTTCTGCCTGCCTCTCTGCCTACTTGTAATCTCTTTCTGTCAAATGGATAAATTAAATATTAAAAAAAATAATAATGGAGGTTAGTAGAGACAACAGAACAATGAAAATAATGAAATAGATACTCAAAAAAGATTTTGAATTTCCTTTTTTGAAGGCTCTCTAAAGCAGGTAAGAACAGGCTTCTTGGATTATTCAAGTCCTTACTTGCATGGAGGCAAAGGGATGGGAAAAAATGACATTACTAGGTCCTACCTGATCCAGTCACAGATTGGAAGTTCTAAGATAAATAATGGAAGAACCATTTGGGATCCCACATAAGAGAGAGGTTAAGGCAGTGATTAGATGTCTAAGGAACTCTCTTCTCAGTTGGAAAACTGGACTGATGGAGGCATGTGTACATGTGTGTGTCACATGCACATACATGTATGTTGGGGGTAGCCTTAAATTGTTTACATTTGTAAGCCAATGTTACAACATTGTTCAAATTCTGAAAACAACCTGCAGAGAATTTAAACCATGACAATATAAAAGGAGCACGAATATTAATGTGGTAATTTCTATAAAAAGCCATGATTCTTTGGAGGGGTTGGCAAGATACAGAGTGGTATATAATAAACTACTCAAGCAGGTGAATCATTTTAAATACCTGGGAAATCTCAATAGCCCAGGAGAGGAAAGAATCCCGAAGCTAAGAGATTAAAATTTATTACAATAAAGAAGAACATTAAAGGAGATTTATAATTTAGTCACAAAGCCGATTATTAAATTTGGCAGGGCAACTTGGATATGGAAAGAAGATAAAAAGACAAAATGGTAGAAAACTGTCAAAATGAAATCTCCCCCCTTACTTTAGGCTTGAATAAGATTTAAAAAGTGGAAATATGCAGGATGCAGAATATTGGTAATCAGTGACCAGAATTTACTTTTACAAAAATAGAAAAAGATCAACTAGAAAACACACTGAGACTTTGAAATGCCAGGTATTCTGAACCAAACAAGACATGCCAGATAATGCCTGCCCATTCAAATATAGATCCCATCAACTCTGAGAGTGAGCATTAATCCTCTTTGTGTCTGACTCAATTAGAAGTCTTCTGATTTGCCAGTAACAGAAAATCAAACACTCCAGGAGGAAAAGAAAAAATTTTTGACTTCTGATCCAGGAAGTTCTAGGGCTAGCATTATTTTTAAAGTCAGATTAAGACAGACACTCAAATACTTTCCCAAGAACTCTGTTCTTTTTGTCTCTGGATCACCTCTGTTCCCCTACTCCTATAATTTCTTTCTTACTCAGGATCTCTCCTCCTGGTCTCAAGGCGGCTGCCAAACTCTAGACCTTACCCCTTCTCAGTTTTCCAGCTGGTGGGAGGAGAACTGCTCTCCCCACAACGGTCACTCATAAATCTGGGATATGATGCTCTCTGACCAGACGTGGGCCTTCTGCACATCCCAAGTCAATCACTATGCTCAGGGAATAGGGATATGATAATTGACTTAAACCAATCCAAACCCAGCCTGGAGTGGACTGGTGGAAATTAAATCATAGGAGTTAAAGGTGAGTGAGTGGTGGTTTCCCCAGCAAAAAGTAGGGGAAATTTTTCACAGAATGGGACAAGAAATGCAAAAATAATAAATGTTCACTATAGTTAACAACCTTTAGCTCTAAGAGTGTCATCTTTTGTATCACTTAAGCTTCTTATGCTAAAGTTTGAATTCAGTCCACTTGGATCAATGGTGGTACCAAGTACACATCAATAAGCAAAAATCCTCATTTCTGCAATGCAGAAAAGTCTTTTGACATTTCACATAGGTGGCCTGCCAAATTGGAGTAATTCTGGTTATTGTATTTGAGCTATTCTCATATTTTTTTAGAACAACTTAAGGAAGACAATAGTGGAATATATATTTAGGAGGGTAAAATTGCCCATCCACACAAATTATCATATTGCTTATTATGTAAAGAGCTTTTGATCCTTTATTTGAGTTCCTCTGGTGATCACCTGTGCCTCTGTGCTGTGAGATGTCCACCATTCACTGGCTCCAGCTTTACAAAGCAAGGTCTGAACATATTAATTACAACCGATTAGACCTCAGTGCAATTAATGCTGTTGAGAGCATCAAATGTCTTAGAAAACAACTAAGGAAGAATGGTGGCTAAGCACTGCAGAGGTTCTGCACTGCACATGACAAAGCAGCACACACTCATTTATTAAAGAAAATGTGATTTTTAAACAGAATGTGATTATCATGCAGAATAAAGAAGTCAAATGGCACTGGATCTCTTGCTCCACAGGTGAGGGTATTTGAACACATTAACACATTAAACTTATTTAAAACCTGGGAGAAGAGTTAAACTCTCTCTCCATGTTATATTTTCACAGTGTATAATTACAAATGCCAATCCAGACACAGCAAAGGCTGCCCTTGAATATATTAAAGGCAAAACCATGCATCTCTGGATGGAAAGAAAATAAGAGAGGCAAATTGTATTGCATCATGCCATCCATCCATCCATCATCTCTGCATTGAGAGTGCAGGAGAAGAAACTACATACATAGGGAAAGGTCCCTAAGCAAGAAGATCAGGGATCTTGATCTCTCTGTTCAGTCTCACCTCTTTCAACACCCCCACTTGTCTCTTGCCTAAGAAAACCTTGACACAAAACAGCAAAGATAGAGGAATCATTAGAAAAATATACTTCTTCATAGAAACCAAGCTCTGATTTCTTAGAAGCTTACTTAAAATATGAATTTTTTAAAATGCTCTTTCTGGCCATCCCCACACTGTGCTGTCAGCTTTCAAATGCAAACTGAATTACAATTCTTTTGTGTCACAAAAAGCAAAGCAGATAGGAAATCTTCCAAGAGAATGTATCTAAGAAACTCAGCAAATCGTGTAATATAAATAGACAAGCAAGATACTGCCCCAGAAATACACAACCCAGTGCTTTGTCAGTTTCTACAAGCAAGAGAAGGACGTTCAGAATCACAGTCTTCCTTAAATACTGCAAGTAGCTGTGAAGGACATTCATGCACTTACCGAATGAACAAACATTGGTTAGTGCTTATTATATGCCAGACACTGTGCTATTTACAACCACATATTGTTTCAGTCAATCCTCACTTTATTCTCATTTTCGTGCTGAAAAAACTGGGGGCTCAGAGAAGTTAAATAACTGATCAAAATTGAGAAATCCAGACAGTATAGAGCTGGGTTTTGAACCAGCATCTGCCTGATTCCAAAGCTTCTAAAGCTCCTATATTTCCAGTACACCATGCTGGGCCTCCGGTGAAAGGCACCTAAGAAAAAGTTCCCAGCAAACTGTGGTGTTAAGGACTCATGAAGATGACGTTACCTGGATGTCAGGGCCCTATGTGAAGAAGACTCAACTAAGACGAAGGGACTATTCCAGGGCCTCCAGCCACCCTGCATTCAGCACTCTCTCCATCTAGGACCTCGGGAAGAAGAGAGGACTCTTCCTTTAGGAAGCAACATCATGGCCCAGGCAAGAGTGGGTCCAAAGGGAACACCAAAGCTCCCCACTCCCCTGGCTTACCCTCAGGAATGAAATCAGAGCCCAAAGCTGAGGAGCTATTCATTTAAGAAAGTCACAGATTGCAGACATTAGTCAGTGAAATGGCTTTAGGAATGCTTGGAAATCCATGGAAATTGCCCCTTTCCTTTGCATCTTATTCATTTTAAATCTTTATATCATTTTCTAAAATATTTTATTTATTTATTAAAGAGAGAGAGCATAAGCAATGGGAGGAGCAGGCAGAGGGTGGGGGAGAAGCAGGCTCCCCACTGAGCAGGGAGGCCAATGTGGGACTCGATCCCAGGTCATAACCCAAGCCGAAAGCAGACACTTAACCAACTGAGCCACCCAGGCACAAAAATTTTTTTTTATTTTTTTTAATTTAATTTCTTTTCAGTGTAACAGAATTCATTGTTTATGCACCACACCCAGTGCTCCATGCAATACGTGCCCTCCTTAATACCCACCACCAGTCTCCCCCAACCTCCCACCCACTGCCCCTTCAAAACCCTCAGATTGTTTTTCCGAGTCCATAGTCTCTCATGGTTCATCTCCCCCTCCAATTTTCCTCAACTCCCTTCTCCTCTCCATCTCCCCATGTCCTGCATGTTATTTCTTATGCTCCACAAATAAGTAAAACCATGTGATAATTGACTCTCTCTGCTTGACTTATTTCGCTCAGCATAATCTCTTCCAGTCCCATCCGTGTTGATACAAAAGTTGGGTATTCATCCTTTCTGATGGAGGCATAATACTCTATAGTGTATATGGACCACATCTTCCTTATGCATTCGTCCGTTGAAGGGCATCTTGGTTCTTTCCACAGCTTGGTGACTGTGGCCATTGCTGCTATGAACATTGGAGTACAGATGGCCCTTCTTTTCACTACATCTGTTCTTTGGGGTAAATACCCAGTTGTACAATTGCAGGGTCATAGGGAAGCTCTATTTATTTCTTAAGGAATCTGCACATTGTTCTCCAAATTGGCTGCACCAACTTGCATTCCCACCAACAGTGTAAGAGCGTTCCCCTTTCTCCATATCCTCTCCAACACACATTGTTTCCTGTCACAAAAAGATAGAAGACCATTCCATGCTCTTGGATTGGAAGAATAAACATTGTTAAAATGTTTTTACTGCTTAGACCAATCTATACTTTTAATGCCATTCCGATCAAAATTCCACCAATATTTTTCAAAGAGCTGGAGCAAATAATCCTAAAATTTGTATGGAATCCACCATTCTCTTACACTATACACAAAGATAAACTAGAAATGGATAAAAGACCTCAACGTGAGACAGGAATCCATCAGAATCATAGAGGAGAACATAGGAAGTAACCTCTTTGATATCAGCCTCAGCAACTTCTTTCAAGATATGTCTCCAAAGGCAAAGGAAACAAAAGTGAAAATGAACTTTTGGGACTCCATCAAGATCAAAAGCTTCTGCACAGCAAAGGAAACTGTCAACAAAACAAAAAGGCAACCCATGGAATGGGAAAAGATATTTGCAAATGACGGTTCAGACAAAAGGCTGATATCCAGGATCTATAAAGAACTTCTCAAACTCAACACACACAAAACAGGTAATCATGTCAAAAAATGGGCAGAAGACATGAACAGACACTTCTCCAACGAAGACATACAAATGGCTATGAGACACATGAAAAACTGTTCATCATTACTAGCCATCAAGGAGATTCAAATTAAAACCACATTGAGATACCACCTTACACCAGTTAGAATTTCCCAAATCTTTATCATTTTAAGGCTTAGATAACAACACTCTAAAGCCAGGGAAGGGGGGGAAAAAGGCACAGGAGACTTATTTGCCTGAGTGGCCACGGAAGTAGGACCATAAAAATTGGCATTCACCTCCACTGCCCGTCCGGGGGCATGGAGGTGCAGTGATTTAAAAAATATGTCCACAAATTGATACTCCTCCCCCGAAGAGGTGGAGCCTATAGTCCCTCTCTTTGAGGGTGGGCTAAGCTTAGTGACTCATCTCTAATGGGAAGTAAAATAAAGCAGAAGTCACAACATGTGACTTTAGAGATGAGGTCATAAAAACGGTACTATGGCTTCCACTTAGTGGCTCTTTCCCTTGAATCACTTACACTGGGGGAAGCCAGTTTTCTTGTTCTAAGTATCCTATGTAAAGGCCTACATGGCCACAAGCTGAGATTTCCTAACAACAGTCACAGGAATGAGGTTGAAGTGAATCCTCCAACCACAGTCAAGTTGATACCTTGACTACAACCTCATGACAGAACCCAAGCCAAAACCACCCATGCAAGTCCCTCCTAGATTCCTGATCTCAGAAACTGTGTAAAGCAATGTGTACTGTCTTAAAGGGCTACATTTGAGGATAATTTGTAACACAGCAAATAAGACAGAGAGATACATCAATGTTCAGAGAAGAACAGTGTTGAAGAGTAAAGGAAAGCTGGATGATTCTTGAGTCTTTGCTGATTCCTGAAGTATGGTGCCAAGACTCAATTTGGAAGGAACAAAACTTCTTACATTCCTTACCTGGAAAAAGACTGGAGGGAGAAGTAGCAGGCTGAGATGACATCGGGTAGCAGGAGATCAGCTGGATAGCTTATCTAACCATTGTGAACACCTACAAATCCAACGGAAAATCGAAGAGAAGAAGAGCAACAATTCCAGAAACAGAAAATCCATCACTTTCTGAAAGGTAGGACCTGCGGAGAAGTGAATCCAAAGCTACAGGAAGACAGACCGCGGTGGGAGGGGCTGGCTCCCGACAAGTGGTGGAGCAATGGAGCACAAAATCAGGACTTTTAAAAGTCTGCTCCACGGAGGGACATCGCTCCAGAGGCTAAACAGGGGGGAAGCCCAGGCAGGGTCAGTGTAACCCCAGGTCCCACGGGGTCACAGAAGGACCAGGGGTGTCTGAGTGCCACAGAGCTCGTAGGTATTAGAGTGGAGAAGCTGGCTACAGCGACAAAGCCAAGGAGTGAGCTCTCAGCCCAGGGTTACCTTGTGCCGGTCGCAGGCTGGGTGGGCTCCGAGCGCAGGCGGAGGCCACAGAGATGGAAGCGACCGGGCGCTTTTCTTCAAGTGCCAGCAATTGACTGCTTTCCTCCAGGGGCGACTGCAGGCCAGGGAGGCGGGGCGGTTGGGTGCTTTTCTCTGAGGGCGCACTGAGGAGCGGAACCCCAAGCTCTCGGCTCCACCGGGACGGAGATTGGGAGGCCGCCATCTTCATTCCCGTCCTCTGGAACTCTATGGAAAGCGCTCAGGGAACAAAAGCTCCTGAAAGCAAACCCGAGCGGATTACTTAGCCTGGCCCCTGGCAAGGGTGGTACAATTCCACCTGCCGCAAAGACACTTGAGAATCACTACAACAGGACCCTCCCCCAGAAGATCAACAAGAAACCCAGCCAAGACCAACTTCACTCACCAAGAACAGCGGAATTGTAAAGGAGGAGAAAGCAAATCTTATCTGGACAAAATGACAAGGCGGAAAAACTCACCACAGAAAAAAGAACAAGAGGCAGTACTGAAAGCTGGGGGCCTAATCAATACAGACATTGTTAATATGACAGATCTAGAGTTCAGAATGACGATTCTCAAGGTTCTAGCCAGGCTCGAAAAAGGCATAGAAGATCTTAGAGAAACCCTCTCCAGAGAGATAAAAGCCCTTTCTGGAGAAATAAAAGAACTAAAATCTAACCAAGTTGAAATCAAAAAAGCTATTAATGAGGTGCAATCAAAAATGGAAGCTCTTACTGCTAGGATAAATGAGGCAGAAGAAAGAATTAGTGACATAGAAGAACAAATGACAGAGAATAAAGAAGCTGAGCAAAAGAGAGACAAACAAATAGTGGACCACAAGGAGAGAATTCAAGAGATTAGTGACACCATAAGACGACACAACATTAGAATAATTGGGATTCCAGAAGAAGAAGAAAGAGAGAGGGGAGCAGAAGGTATATTGGAGACAATTATTGAAGAGAATTTCCCTAATATGGCAAAGGGAACAAACATCAAAATCCAGGAGATGCTAAGAACGCCCCTCAAAACCAATAAAAATAGGTCCACACCTCGTCACCTGATCGTAAAATTTACAAGTCTGAGCAACAAAGAGAAAATCCTGAAAGCAGCCCTGGAAAAGAAGTCTGTAACATACAAGGGTAAAAACATTAGATTGGCAGCGGACCTATCCACAGAGACCTGGCAGGCCAGAAAGAACTGGCATGATATATTCAGAGCACTAAACGAGAAAAACATGCAGCCAAGAATACTATACCCAGCAAGGCTATCATTGAAAATAGAAGGAGAGATAAAGAGCTTCCAGGACAAACAGAAGCTGAAAGAATTTGCAAACACCAAACCAGCTCTACAGGAAATATTGAAAGGGGTCCTCTAAGCAAAGAGACACCCTAAAAGTAGTAGATCAGAAAGAAACAGAGACAATATACAGTAACAGTCACCTTACAGGCAATACAATGGCGCTAAATTCATATCTCTCAATAGTCACCCTGAATGTTAATGGGCTAAATGTCCCAATCAAAAGACACAGGGTATCAGAATGGATAAAAAAACAAAACCCATCTATATGCTGCCTACAAGAAACTCATTTTAGACCCGAAGACACCTCCAGATTTAAAGTGAGGGGGTGGAAAACAATGTACCATGCTAATGGACATCAGAAGAAAGCTGGGGTGGCAATCCTTATATCAGATCAATTAGATTTTAAGCCAAAGACTATAATAAGAGATGAGGAAGGACACTATATCATACTCAAAGGGTCTGTCCAACAAGAAGACCTAACAATCTTAAATATCTATGCCCCTAACATGGGAGCAGCCAACTATATGAACCAATTAATAACAAAATCAAAGAAATACATCAACAGTAATACAATAATAGCAGGGAACTTTAACACTCCCCTCACTGAAATGGACAGATCATATAAGCAAAAGATCAACAAGGAAATAAAGACCTTAAATGACACACTGGACCAGATGGACATCACAGATATATTCAGAACATTCCATCCCAAAGCAACAGAATATACATTCTTCTCTAGTGCACATGGAACATTCTCCAGAATAGAACACATCCTGGGTCATAAATCAGGTCTCAACTGGTATCAAAAGATTGAGATCATTCCCTGCATATTTTCAGACCACAATGCTCTGAAGCTAGAACTCAATCACAAGAGGAAATTTGGAAAGAACGCAAATACATGGAGACTAAACAGCATCCTTCTAAAAAATGAATGGGTCAACCAGGAAATTAAAGAAGAGTTGAAAAAATTCATGGAAACAAATGATAATGAAAACACAATGGTTCAAAATCTGTGGGACACAACAAAGGCAGTCCTGAGAGGAAAATATATAGTGGTACAAGCCTTTCTCTAGAAACAAAAAAGGTCTCAAATACACAACCTAACCCTACACCTAAAGGAGCTGGAGAAAGAACAACAAAGAAAGCCTAAACCCAGCAGGAGAAGAGAAATCATAAAGATCAGAGCAGAAATCAATGAAATAGAAACTAAAAAAACAATAGAACAAATCAATGAAACTAGGAGCTGGTTCTTTGAAAGAATTAATAAGATTGACAAACCCCTGGCCAGACTTATCAAAAAGAAAAGAGAAAGGACCCAAATAAATAAAATCATGAATGAAAGCGGAGAAATCACAACCAACACCAAAGAAATACAAACAATTATAAGAACATACTACGAGCAACTCTACGCCAACAAATTTGACAACCTGGAAGAAATGGATACATTTCTAGAGACATATAAACTACCACAACTGAACCAGGAAGAAATAGAAAACCTGAACAGACCCATAACCAGTAAGGAGATTGAAACAGTCATCAAAAATCTCCAAACAAACAAATGTCCAGGACCAGACGGCTTCCCAGGGGAATTCTACCAAACATTTAAAGAAGAATTAATTCCTATTCTCCTGAAACTGTTCCAAAAAATAGAAATGGAAGGAAAACTTCCAAACTCATTCTATGAGGCCAGCATCACCTTGATCCCAAAACCAGACAAGGATCCCACCAAAAAGGAGAATTACAGACCAATATCCTTGATGAACACAGATGCGAAAATTCTCACCAAAATACTGGCCAATAGGATCCAACAGTACATTAAAAGGATTATTCACCACGACCAAGTGGGATTTATTCCAGGGCTGCAAGATTGGTTCAACATCCGCAAATCCATCAATGTGATACAATACATTAATAAAAGAAAGAGTAAGAACCATATGATACTCTCAATAGATGCTGAAAAGCATTTGACAAAGTGCAGCATCCCTTCCTGATTAAAACTCTTCAAAGTGTAGGGATAAAAGGCACATACCTCAATATTATCAAAGCCATCTATGAAAAACCCACCGCAAATATCATTCTCAATGGAGAAAAACTGAAAGCTTTTCCGCTAAGGTGAGGAACACGGTAAGGACGTCCGTTATCACCACTGCTCTTCAACATAGTACTAGAAGTCCTAGCCTCAGCAATCAGACAACAAAAAGAAATTAAAGGCATCCAAATTGGCAAAGAAAAAGTCAAACTATCATTCTTTGCAGATGATAGGATACTATATGTGGAAAACCCAAAAGGCTCCACTCCAAAACTGCTAGAACTTGTACAGGAATTCAGTAAAGTGTCAGGATATAAAGTCAATGCACAGAAATCAGTTGCATTTCTTTACACTAACAACAAGACAGAAGAAAGAGAAATTGAGGAGTCAATCCCACTTACAACCGCACCCAAAACCATAAGATACCTAGGAATAAATCTAACCAAAGAGGCAAAGAATCTATACTCAGAAAACTATAAAGTACTCATGAAGGAAATTGAGGAAGACACAAAGAAATGGAAAAATGTTCCATGCTCATGGATTAGAAGAACAAATATTGTGAAAATGTCTATTCTACCTAAAGCAATCTACACATTTAATGCAATCCCTATCAAAATCCCATCCATTTTTTTAAAGAAATAGAACAAATAATCCTAAAATTTATATGGAACCAGAAAAGACCTCGAATAGCCAAAGGAATATTGAAAAAGAAAGCCAAAGTCGGTGACATCACAATTCCAGACTTCAAGCTCCATTACAAAGCTGTCATCATCAAGACAGTATGGTACTGGCACAAAAACAGACATATAGATCAATGGAACAGAATAGAGAGCCCAGAAATAGACCCTTAACTCTATGGTCAACTAATCTTCAACAAAGCAGGAAGGAATGTCCAATGGAAAAAAGACAGCCTCTTCAACAAATGGTGCTGGGAAAATTGGACAGCCACGTGCAGAAAAATGAAATTGGACTATTTCCTTATACCACACACAAAAATAGACTCAAAATGGATGAAGGACCTCAATGTGAGAAAGGAATCCATCAAAATCCTTGAGGAGAATGCAGGCAGCAACCTCTTTGACCTCAACCACAGCAACTTCCTCCTAGGAACATCACCAAAGGCAACAGAAGCAAGGGCAAAAATGAACTATTGGGATTTCATCAAGATCAAAAGCTTTTGCACAGCAAAGGAAACAGTTAACAAAACCAAAAGACAACTGACAGAATGGGAGAAGATATTTGCAAACGGCATATCAGATAAAGGGCTAGTATCCAAAATCTGTAAAGAGCTTTGCAAACTCAACACCCAAAGAACAAATAATCCAATCAAGAAATGGGCAGAGGGAAAAAAAAAAAAAGAAAGAAAGAAATGGGCAGAGGACATGAACAGACATTTCTGCAAAGAAGACATCCAGATGGCCAACAGACACATGAAAAAATGCTCCACATCACTCGGCATCAGGGAAATACAAATCAAAACCACAATGAGATACCACCTCACACCAGTCAGAATGGCTAAAATTAACAAGTCAGGAAATGACAGATGATGGCGAGGATGCAGAGAAAGGGGAACCCTCCTACACTTCTGGTGGGAATGCAAGCTGGTGCAACCACTCTGGAAAACAGTGTGGAGGTTCCTCAAAAAACTGAAAATAGAGCTACCCTATGACCCAGCAATTGCACTACTGGGTATATATCCTAAAGATACAAACGTGGTGCTCCAAAGGGGCACGTGCACCCGAATGTTTATAGCAGCAATGTCCACAATAGCCAAACTGTGGAAAGAACCTAGATGTCCATCAACAGACGAATGGATAAAGAAGTGGTATATATATACAATGGAATACTATGCAGCCATCAAAAGAAATGAAATCTTGCCATTTGCGATGACATGGATGGAACTAGAGGGTATTATGCTTAGCGAAATAAGTCAATCGGAGAAAGACAACTATCATATGATCTCTTTAATATGAGGAAGTGGAGATGCAATGTGGGGGGGTGGGGGGAGGTAGGAAAAGAAAAAATGAAAAGATGGGATTGGGAGGGAGACAAACCATAAAAGACTCAATCTCAAAAAACAGTCTGAGGGTTACTGGGGAGAGGGGGGACGGGAGAGGGTGGTGGGGATATGGACATTGGGGAGGGTATGTGCTATGATGAGTGCTGTGAAATGTGTAAACCTGGCGATTCACAGACCTGTACCCCTGGGGATAAAAATATATTACATGTTTATCAAAAAAAAAAAAAAAAAAGACTGGAGAGGTTCCCACAAAGCTAACAAAGAGAATTTTTTTATCCCTTGTTATGTGAAAAGAAAACCTGGTTAAACATCTTCATGTGCACAATATAGAATGGTAGGAAAAGTATTTAAATATATGCTATAGAAATGTCTACTAAGCCATGACAAAATGTGCCACAATTGTATCATAGTTGTCTCTTCTCTGGAAGATGTTGACTAGATATCTTGGGAAGTGAAAGGTGGTTCTTGCCATCAAAGAGCATGGAGTTTTCTTAGAAAGCAGAGATGCAAAGAGTCATCACCTATTCAACAGATACTTCTGCACCAGTTACTATGTGTCAGGTCCCACAGTGGCCTCTGGACAGATGACATGAAGTCAGATATAGTTTCTCCCCTCAGGATCTTGAAGTTCATATGGAAACAGACAGGATAACAAGATGCCTTAATACTACATGCGGTAAGGGATAAGCATTGGATGTTCATAAAAGCATAGAACAGGGTGGTAACATAACCAGATATATGCTTCCAGATAATTAACAATACCCAAGTTTGAGGTATGAGATAAGAGATGTGGACACTAAGGAGTCTGAAGAAGGGAGACTTCCCAGTGGATTGTGGTTATCACCGAAAAATTGGCTGGAAAGGAAAAATACTGGCCCCTGAAGGACAAGTAGAGGAAAACAGTAAGGAAAATAGTCCAAAAAGTGAAGGAAACATGTTATGGTGAAGGAGACTATTTTACCAGCCTTAAGTCTTTCCAAAAGAGGTTATTTAAAAGATGTGAAAGAGCATTTTAGAAAGTGAGTGTATTAGTTTACTATTACTACAATAGTTCTATGTAACACCCCCCCTCCGCCCCCATTCATAGGAGCTTTGTGACAAATTCATTTTTTTCTCACTATGGAGTCTTTGGGACAGACAGGGCAGCTGTACCTCAGATTATGGGTTGGGCCCCAGTTCATTCATATATCTGTATTCTGGGGCCTAGCTTACAGGGATAGGGGCTGCCTGGGGTGTGCTTTTCTCATGGTAGCTCACAAAGAGGGAAATCCATGCAAGCAAAATTCTGTTTGCATCATACTTACCCACATTCCCTCAGCCAAAGCAAGTCACACAGTCAACTTCAACATTAATGGAGAGGCAACGTACACTCTATCTACATGAAGAGGTACTGCAAAATTACGCGGAAAAGACTGGGATTTACAATCCTATTGTAAAACATTGGAAGCAGTAGTCTAATTTATCACAGTCAGTCAGAAAGTTTTTAATTTATGGTCCAGGCAATAGAGACCTATTGAAGTTTTTGAGCATCAGAGTGGCAGGCCATAGAAACGTCTCGGTAGGGCATAGATTAGAGATTGGAAGACTGGGGAAGTTAGTGCCACAGTTCAGGTGTACAGTAATAGGAGTGTAACTATAATGTAACAATGGTGATAAGATAAATGAGAATGAAGACCTGAGGAAACTGCTTGAAGGGTGGACTGAGAGGACTTTAATGACTGGAAAGTGATGACGACAGGCAGAAATGATGACAGCCAGAAAAAGTTAGAAGACAAGTCCAACAGGATTCTAATGTCTTAGATTTGGATGAGCAGAAGTTCTGTGTGTCACTTAAAGAAGTGGAGTTGATTTGGAGGACGAGAAAAGAACAGAGCTGTATATAATGGAATCCTATGGTACACTTTATGTAAATATGGTATAGCCAAGCTGGGGTAGCCAAGAAATGTCTAGAAGTTGGAAAGTTCCCATTAACATCTGGGACAAAGGCCAGAATTGAATATGTAGAATTAAGGTTCATCCATGTGAAGGAGTAGCTGAGATTACCAAGAAGTGGGCATAAATAGAAAGGACCAAAATTTACAGAAAGGAGATATGGTGGTAAGGATGATAAACAAAGAGGGTAAGACAAGGACAGTGACACTCTGCATTAAAAGCAATAACTCTATATACAATAATACATAAGAAGCAAACTTCTCAATGTAATTATCTTAGATATGTCTTTGTCCATATTAAAATCACTTCGGAATTTTCAAACAGATTGCATTTCTGTGCCTTTGTAGAACATTATCTGTATAATAAGAACATGTAAAGATGTGAATTTATGGATGTTAAAAAGCTAGAAGAGAAATGCAGCAGCTGGAGTGTTAATGAAAGCATAATCTGTTATGTGTGGAAATAAGCAACATACATTTGCTGTGATGGGGCAACCCTTATGAAACTTCATTGCAGCAAAGTGAAAAATCTGAGCAGAGAAACTTTGCCAGCCAAAAGGGAGATATGTGATGAATTCTTTTAATTTTCTTTAAACTCAAATGTTCTCTTGCATATGCCAGTATCACAAGAGAAGAACAAAACTGGCTGTGTATTGGTGTTGCACACTTCTTCAGAAATTAAATGAATCCACTTAATGTATTAGATAATCATCATTTATTCATGACCATAATATATATGGTGTCCAGTATGACATATATAATAGAATCTTAATTTACCATGGAAACATGTACAAATGAGACAACATTCAACCATTATTTGGGAAATGCAAACTACGGTTCACAAAATACTTCTGTACACATGATAGCCTTTGATCATCACACAATGCCTATAAAATAGTATGAAGATATGTTCTTGCCCAATTTACAAATGAGGCACAAAAATAGAAAAGCACAAAATAGATTAAATTATTTGCTTAATATCATGTAGCTGGAAGGTCAAAGTAGCTTTGAAATCCACATTTGGTGTCCCTCCTACACTGTCAAGATATTGACCTACACAAGTAAGTCTTCCTAAATCCCTTTACCTCCTCCTCTCCACTGAGACCTCTAGTGGCTATTTACGGTCTACCAAATAAAATTCTACATTCTTCATAGAGCATACAAGCATCTTTGCAATCAGTCCTTCTTCTACCATTCTGATCTCAACCTCTGCCACCATCTTTCCACCCACCTCATTATCCTGGTTTCTCCACCGTGATCATGTGGTGACCATGGGGCTTCCTTTGGTCCTTTGTGGTAATGTCTGAAGGAGGAAAAAATAAGTTCTCCATCTCGGTCACCAAGTGTTTCTTGACAGGAGAGAGTGTGGTATAGTGTGACTCCCTTACCAATGTCCCCAAGCCTCCCAGTGTCTCTGAGAAAAAGGGTGAGTCCTTTATGGTGAGGTCTTTATGGACAAAATGGCTGCCTAGCCTAAGCCACATGCTGTAACCAGGTCTCTTTTTCTGGTTCTGCTGGTCCATCTGGAATTTGGGGGGTCAGGGAAGAAAGAACCTGCAGTTACAAAGAGGTTTACTGGACAGGGAAACTTGCTGTACCTGGGTTTATCTTGCTAGTTATGCCACCTTTCCTCTGTATCTCCTGGTAAAAAGGGGGAGTTCCAATCTTGGTGCAGAAGAAATAGCCCCTTGTTTCTGGCAGAGCTCCCAATGAATCCTTCTTCCCAGGGGTATCAGACTTACCTGATATTGTGAATAGGACTTCTGTTCAATTCAGGGGAAGGAAAGCATCCCGGACTGTCTTTTTTTTTTTTTTAATTCATTTATTTGACAGAGATCACAAGTAGACAGAGAGGCAGGCAGAGAGAGAGGAAGGAAAGCAGGCTCCCCGCTGAGCAGAGAGCCCGATGTGGGGCTCGATCCCAGGACCCTGGGATCATGACCTGAGCCAAAGGCAGAGGCTTTAACCCACTGAGCCACCCAGGCGCCCCCCGGACTGTCTTTTGTTGCTACATCAGGAGTCAGAAAATTACCGGTCTGTGACCTTCCTCTGTTGGGTGAGATACAAAACCTCCTGCCACTATGTTGTTCTTCCAGACCTAGGATCCCAAACCAGCTCATCTTCTTCTTACCACCTAGCAGAGTCACCCTCTGGCTCTCTCTTATACTATTTTTAGGGTTTGTGGCTGTGCTTAGCAGAGAAGAACAGAAATAATGGATCTATGACACTTCCTTCAACCAAAAGTCAACCCATGTTATTTTAACATATCAATGCCAGGATTTTTGTTAGTATAATATCATTATTTCAGATATGATTCAGTCATGTCTTTCCATTTCTCATTCCTCTCTTCAGTCCATAACTCCTGCCCTCTCCCTCCCATCCCCAATACCCTCAACACAACTTTCCTAGCCCTTTTATTTCATTGAGCTCATGCAACTCTCCTGTCCCCTTCCATCCTCTCTTCACCTCCTACCTAATAATAACTAAACCAATCATCATCATCATCAAGATTAAAAATGAAGCTTGTGGGAGGTACCTAGAAAAGCATGCAGATAGATATGGACTAAGGGCAGATATGGGAAAGATATGGACTAAGGGCAGAGATGACCCATAAGGTCAACCAAGAAAGAGAAATCAAAACTGCTGAGGACTGAAGATGAGGATGCTGAGTACCAGTATGGCTAAAATTTAATATTAGAAATATGTATGCTTGTGCAACATTTGTATTTTCAAAAATTTATATTTTACATGTGTTTTGAAGTGTTTATAAATTCCTAGTTTGAAATACATTCAATATCTAGTTTCATTTATTAAATTTATGAATTCTGAACCATTTAAAATAAAATACTAGTATTAGCATTACTATTTTAGTAATTTGTGAATAAATAGTAAAATGCAGGTAGTGATACCTTCTTCAGTATTCCAATTGCTGATCACACATCACACTGCTCTTTGAACATGTCAACATTGGAGCACCTTAATCTTCATTCATCTCCAATCTTTAAACAAAGTAAATTCTTCTACTGCACATTAAGCAAGACAAGAATAGCCAGGATCATTTAGATACTACAGAAATTTGGACAATACAGAAAACACCAGCTCATATCAAAGTCTGGCACACCCCTCAGCCACTGTTCGATGTGGCAGTCAACAAATCGTCTTTGCACATTGTGAATGTATTACAGTATAACCCTACACATACACAACAAAATTAAAGATACAAGTTAATGAAAGCCCAGAGGCTTTGGGAATTCTGAGTGGATAAGCAATAGGTATCATAGTGCCATGTTGCACAATGGGAAACAGCTCAGACTACTGCATAGAACAAAGATATTACACCAGTTCCAAATTCACCTGCTAAAAATACAGATACTATAATTTCAGTAAGTGGATTTGATAACTATGGCCTGTGACTTTTCTCCATGAAATACTCATTAAATCTACCATTCTATTTTTGTGTTTGATAATAATTACTTCAGAAAAGATAAAAGGTGAATGCTGAAACTGTTCTACCATTTCCATTTACCACATCTGGTGACAATGACTAATTCATAGAGATAATAACAAAAAGTAATTCCTTTAACACATACATATACAATTTTTTTACTCCTCATTCTCATTCCAGCTATACTTGTTTCCAAAGAAAACAAATTGATAGGAGAGAAACAGCTGCTCTTATCATACTCCTTCCAAGTGGATCACGATAATCTCATCCTCTTTCTCTGTTTTTCCAAGAATTCTCTTTAGAACCCGCTTGATAGAATACTGCACCTCTAGAATATTAACACCCACACCTTTGCTCATGATGTTCTCTGATGTAGAAGAGATGCTTCATCTTTTCCACTTCCTCAAAGCCTTACCCACCAAGAAGTGTTTTGTCTCCAACTCCTCAAGAATGACTGTCATAAAATCAAAGAATCTCTAAAAGAGACCGGATACTGTTTTAACCTCCCTTCTACATTTAAGTTCATCAATTTATCTATTTATCCATTCAACAAGTTAAGACATACTTCATTGTGAGGCACAGCTCTAGACATAAAGATGTAACTGTGAGGAGACGCACACGTTCCATATCCCCGGAGAGCACACCTGCTCACCTTCTCTAGAGCTGAAATCTGTCTGCTAATTAGGGTTACACTCTTTCCGTCCTTAAAGAGTTCATGAAGGTAACTTTGTCCCTGCTCTCTCTTTATTATTTTTTTAAGATTTTGTTTATTTATTTGACAGAGAGAGATCACAAGTAGGCAGAGAGGCAGGCAGAGGAGGAGGAGGAAGCAGGCTCCTGCTGAGCAGAGAGCCTGATTCGGGGCTCGGTCCCAGGACCCTGAGATCATGCCCTGAGCCAAAAGCAGAGGCTTAACCCACTGAGCCAGCCAGGCGCCCCCCCACCCCCACTCTCTCTTTAGTCTGAAAGTCTCCAACTCTATTGAACCACTGCATTTTGTTTTTAGTATCTGTCTACATGTCTGCCTCCCCAACTAAACTGTGAGCTTCTAAGAGCCAAGTTTCACTTATTACCTCTATTCATCTAGCACAGGCTTTTACAACCTCAACATTATGGACTGGGTAATTCTTTTTCTGTGTAGTTTTTCTGTGCATTGGAGGATGCATAGCAGCATCCCCAGCTCCTACTCACTAAATGCCAATAGGAAACCCCCTTCCAACTGTGGCAACTCAAAAGGTTTCCAGACTTAGTCAAATTTTTCTGGGGGGAAAAAATCACACCCAGTGACCACTGCTCTAGCACTGCATCTGGCAATGGACCACATACTGATAAACAATTCACATTTATAGAGTAATTCACCATTTGCAAAAATTTTCAAACAGAGGTCTCAGTGCTGTTCTTATTTTTTTAATGTCTTTGTGCTCATTTTGTATTTAAGATTCAAACTTGGATAGTTTGAACCCAGAGTCAGCACTTTGAACCTTAGCTGTGTAATCTTAGGAAAGTTACCCAACATCCCTGAACTTCTGTTTTCCTCACCTCTGACGTGGAAGAAAATGGACAAACCTATTTCAGAGTGTTGTAGTTACAATTACATGAGACAAACCTAGCACATAAGGGCTCCAAAAGAACTGGTTCACATTATTACTCCAATAAATACAGATTTGGGTGGGTATCGCCAGGAGGAGTGTTCCATTAAGTCCTCCAGAGGAAAAAAAAAAAAAGTTATCAGGAAAGACTCTCTCTTTTTGGAGTCTCAAAAGGTGTTATAACTTAAGTTTGATTTCACATTACATTTATCTTTCCCACCACATGAAAACATCCCATATGTGATAGTGGAGAAGTAGAACATATCCAAAGATAAACAGAGACAAGTAAGGAGAAGAGAGAGAAAGAGACAGAGAATGAGAAAGACAAAGAGAAAATTATTGACATTAAATGAACCTCTGGTTCCAGCTATCCCTGCAACTAGTTATGCCCTTTGACTCCCTGGTACTTGAACTGATACATTCCCTTTTATGCTTAGGCTAAGTAAAGATGAGTTTCTATTGTCTGAAAGAAGCGTGACTAATATAAATATTCAGGATGACTACTTACACTCACCCAAAGAAAACTGTTCTCTTATAATCACAAAACCATGAGATCATAAATTGTTTAATCTAGTTCAAAATCAACAAATTTTTATCAATGGGTAATAATATACCCTGGTTTGCCATAGGGTTTGTTTAATTCTGTTTTTCTGTAATTTATAATGGACAAAGGTATTCCAGTATGAATGGCCTCACTATTTAATTAGTACTTACTACTACAGAACAATTTTGTAGGTCTGATGGTATACTGAGAAAATGAGGTCTTCTCTAAATTTACATGTAACTTTCTAGAAGGAAACAGGTAAGCTTCAAAGATAACATATTGAGGCATAAACAGAGTTCTTTGGAGCCAGATTGAGGGATTTACAAAAGGAATTTCAATACATGACTGATGCTAGTTTTGTCTCCCAATGTAAATATTCATGCATATTGTGCACGCACACACACACACACACATACACACACACACCTCTTAATTTTAATACTCTCCTGATCAAAAGGAAGAACAGACAGAAATACACAAATAGTAACATGAATCTATGAAAATTATTACCAAAGAGAACAGTCATCTCAAGCTGGGAGGAAGTTTCATCCTATCACTGGCTCCTCAAATGTAGTCTTTGACTTAAGGCCACCATTCTCATGTACTGTTTGCATGCTAGAAATTTTAATGTTGACCAGAAAGAAGCTGGGTTGAAGATTAAAATCAGAGAGTTACTTAAAAATAGCAGAGAAAATTAATTTTCATACTACAAATCCATTCAGCCAGAAGGTAAATTTCTGACTAGCAAGTCCTCTGAAAACATACAAATATGTTTTCTTCTCAAACTATCATTTCCTTGCTTTCCAATATGCTAGTTTTCGCTACACCTCTATGGTACCCCTGTTAATTTCATATTTCCTCTACTGACTAGTGTTTTAAGTCTGTAATCCCACAGCTTTCTAATTTATCATTTCTCAGTTTGCAAGAAAAGAAACTCTTGTTAGGCAAATATCTCAAGTAAGACACAGATTAACAAACTAAGCTACTGATCAAATTTAAATGCTTATTTATATATTTGTTGAATGTAGGAATGAGCACATTTGAACATGGAGAGAAAAAATCTGTTATCAAAACTGAATATGTCTTTTGCTCTGGCCCACCAAGTCCAGGGGAACAAAATGTGATGCCATAATAAAAATGAAAAATTTTACACAACTTGAGAGTTGAAAAAGTGCTTTTTTAAAATAACCACAATTTGATTTATTCCTCTCAAAGGGTTGGGATTTTTTTCAGATGAGGAAACAGAGGCTCAAAAATGTTAAGGAACTAAAAAGTGAAGTTATAAGCTAGAAATTGGTCCAAGATCCAAGATCCAAGTCCACTGACCCTACATTTCGTGATATTTACATCACACTTATAGACACCTTGAGCTTTAATCTTGAGAGAGCAGGTAATGTTTTCCCCAGGGTGAATTTCAGAGGTCAAGATGGATAATGATGGGGGAAAGGAGTTTGAAGTGTTAACACATTAACCATTACCATGCACCTGTGTAACTAGGAGAATCATGATCCAGTCCTTAACCATTCCCTGTCCTACCTACATTCTGTCCCTCAGATTAATTATTAGATGAAAATGCATTCTTCCTACCAATATGGTCTCTATATAAAGCTGCCAAAGTCACATATGCAAGTCCTCATCTCATTCTTGGGCATTCAAGAACTGATTTTGCATGAAAATAAAATTTTATAGAAGAGTTGATACCTCTTCAGTGCTTAGCAGGTGATTTTTTTTTTTTCAGTCATTAGAAGACACAGATACCTTGATTCTAGATTTCTGATACCTTGCTCACTCTACTCTGTATCATTTCTCTTTCTCAGGGGGAAGTGCCACACCATGCACTGAATGGCCTATGGGCCCGTCCTTCTTTGTTGGTTGTGTGTGAGTCTCTACAAGGACTCACACACAGGACTTGTCCTCATGAAGCCTAATCTATTAATAGTTAAGAAATCCTTCCAAAGAACTGGCCCAAAAAAGTGATGAGTCTGGAAGACACTTCAGGTAAAAATATTATATGGAAACACTACTTTGATAAACTATTAATTCAATATAAAGAAATGAGCATGAAAATAAAAAGCAAGATATAGGGGCAGCTGGGTGGCTCAGTCGATTAAGCATACAACTCTTCTTGGTTTCAGCTCAGGTCAAGATCTTGGCATCTTGAGATCAAGCCCCAAGTTGGGAAGTGGGCATGGAGTCTGCTTAAGATTCTCTCTCCCTCTTCCCCTGCCCCTCCCCCAACTCTGCATAGACAGGCACTCACTCTTCAGAAAAGAAAAGAAAAAAAAAAAGACATTGTATACCTTCACACTTTTGTCTCCATCTTAGGGGTAAAATCCAGGCCAATAAGTAAGCAAAGAGAACTAGGCCTCTCCCAGAAGAAATAGAACACATTGGGTAGAAGAGGCAGCCACCATTCAAGTAGGTAATAAGTCAGCTAAAATTTTAATTCATTCATTAAAGGCTAATTGTAGACTATTATGTCCTATAATGTCATTCTGTGATACCTCCAGACACAAGGAGAACTTACATTTCCCACAGCTCTTAGTTGAGGACTCATCAGAAATCCTGGGGACAAAAACATATCCTGGAGAAAATCTCCCTTGGGACAGAATTTCAGTGCAAGTGTGATCAGTAGATGCTGGCAGATAGGAACAAAGCCGTTCCCACCTCTCTTTCCTACAAAAGCAAAAGCCTTAATCTGCTAGGAGTAGGAAGATAAACTTTGTCACAGCCAAGGCACAGCAAGGAACCATTGCAAATGAGGGATGGATAGACAAAGCCTTTACCCCTAGGTAAGAACCAGAAACTATACTGGGTCAAAAATCCTATACCAAGCAGAGGTTGCTATGACTGAAGATGAGGTAGGAAACTACCAGCTAAGACTAACTACAGATCCAAGTCAGAGTTGGGTTCTCGGGAGGAGGAAGGAAGGAAAGCCAAGAAAGCATCAGATGTGAAGGGTCCTATAAATCTGAGGCTGGGCCAGAAAAACAGAACACCCTTCTTACCCCCATTCTCCTATGATGCTAAAACTAAGGAGGGAGCAACAGCAGCCCTACTTTAGAGGGGCAAGAACCTGGAGATGCCATCTATGCCACAGTGTGTAGGAACTGCTAAAAGCTGAGGGTGGGTGTGCAAAATGTTAACCCATGAGTTCCCACTCATAGAAATCAATGGTTGAATACACAAGTAATAAATGGGTGAGAAGAGACAAATCTCTGTGCAGAACTCTAAGTCACTTATAGATATCTTACCCTCAAAAGTGTGAAACATAACTCTCCACACCTTAAGTGTGGGGTACACATGATGACTTTTTTAAAAAGAGTGCAGTACGGAAATGGGGAAAATAGGAGAAACTTTTTAGCATTGAAATCTGAAAAAAAAAAAAAATCAGCCATGACAAGGTCAGTATCAACAGTGATAAGTGGTACTAATAGCATGTATTCTTAGAGTGATATGATGAGAATGGCAATTTACCTCTGTGCTGTTCCTCCAAAAAAAATCCACAATCCCATTCTAACCATAAGGAAAAAAAAAAAGAATCAGAGAAATCTCAATTGTGGAACATTCTACAAAGTAACTGGCCAGTACTTCCTTAACCATCCAGGTCTTAAAAATTATAAGAAGTCTGAGACTTCTTATCACTTGTGACTTCTGTCACAAACAAGATGAGATGAACCTAAGGAGACATGTCAACCAAATACAAGGATTCTGCCCAGGATTCTAGAAAAGGGACATTAAGTAAAAACTAAGAAAATTAGTCCATAATAATGATGTAATTAATATTAGACCATTAATTTTAATAAATGTATCATGGAGATATGGAAATGCCATTTTTATACTTTCATATTTTATAAATTATATGTAACATACGCAAATAATGATAATAAGTTATCAATATTTTACCCAAATATACCATACTAATGTAAAATTTTAATAATAAAGGAAAGTAGTTATAGAGTGTATGGGAACTTTTTGTACTGTATTCACATTTTGTCTATCTAAAATTATCCCTAAATTAAAATTTCATTAAAAGATAAGGTCAAAATAAAGGACTTCTCAGAATAACAAATGAACAGATATTTTTTATTGTCAGCAAACATGAGCTAAGAAATTGCAGAGGATGTTCTTGGGGAAAAGAAGTAAGATCCCAGACAGAAACATGCATTTATATAAAGAAATGAAAAGATCTGGAAATGCTCCAAATAAAGGTAAACATATTTCTTTTTTTTGTTGTCGTTTTACTTTAAATGGTTCTTAAATTCACTGCCTAAAGCAAACTTCATTACATTGTTTCATGGCATTTATAACACTTGTGGAAGTTAAGTATATCAAGACAACAGCAGGAGGGCTGGTTGGAAGAGGCTGGAAAGCTGTTGTCTTAAGAGTCCTGCATGGTGTGTGGCACCACAAAAATCACCTGAAGGCTGACTGTGAGAAGTTTAAAATAGCAATAACATAAAAGACTAAGTAAACTGCAAAATTACAGTTGGTGCCACAATATTAACTCATGATTCAAGGATTGAGACCTGAAAAAGTTCAGAAAAGTACATGAGGAAAAACCCAAAGAAAGGAAATAAACAAAGCAGTATTCACATTACTTGGTTTTGGAGGGTTTAGGTTTTTGTGTTTTTCCCCCTCAATGGGTTTTCTCTTCTGACTAGAGAGATAATAACACTTAGAATCAAAAACCCCCCAAAGATAAGCAATATAATGATTTTACCCATAAAGCTTTTGGCCTGTAAATTTACTTAATGCCTTTTTGGCATATGCCTTGCCTGAAGCAGCAATGAATTAAAGGTTTTAAGCAGAGGTGCATATTTTCACAGGAATTCATAACTCCGGGCTCTCCTGAGAGTAGGGAAAGATGCAGGAGGTGATTATTAACAGAGGGGAGTAAAGAGAGCACAAACTGAACAGGATGGTTTCAGCTCCCAACTTAGCCTCTTCAAGGTGTGACCTTGGGCAACATTTGACTTTACAGAACCCTCAACTGCTCCTGCAAATTCTGAGGCTAACACTCCCTACTTTACAGGCAAGCTTTAAAGAAGAAATTAAGGCACACAGTAGGTTATCAATAAACGTTAGCTGCCCTCTCTAACAGAAAGATGCCAATGAAGTATATTTTACCCAAAACCAGGGATGAGACTGAAAACATGTGGTAGATATCACCCAATCCAACAGATCTCACAACCAATCAGAATGGATGCTACCCTGAAAAACTTCACAGACTTTGGCAAGTCAGACCAGATGATTACCAGCTCCACTTGAAATACAAGTTATTTTTATTTTTACTGTCAGACTGTTCATCCAGTCATAATTACTTCCAACAGAATTTTTGTTTTTTGTTTCTGTGATAAGCAAAGCAAACACCATTAAAAAACCTGTCTGGAAAAAGGCTCAATTTTAAGTGTTTGGCAATAAATGAACTGCGTTTTCATACCACATTGTGCAAATATTTTTGCTTTCTCTTCTAATTGGAAGCCAAGGGTATCATGTGAGCCTTTTTCTAAATTTTACTACTAGTCTTCTCTTAAAGTTTCTCCTCCTTCATCTTCTTACTCTTCTATCCCCCCTCCTCTTTCTCCTCCTTTTTCCTTTTTTTCTCTTTTTTTTTTTTTTAAACTACTCAGGACATTAACATTTTGACTTATATGGTAGGTTTATAACCACCAACTATTCAGTCTGATTTGTCTGATTTTTTTCTTTGCTTGATTTTAATTCATTTAGTCCAATTAATAATCACTAAAGATCCACAAGATACAAAGTTCCGAACTACAAGATTAAACATGCAAATACATTTGTGAAGTCGAAGGCAAATTTCTGGTAGGTAGACCGATTAGGCAAACAAATAGAATGCTTGCCATCAGAGTTAGACATTGAAATAAATTTACCTGTAGAAGAGAGTTGGCAGCATGGCTCGCAAAAAGACATGCCCAAATGAGAAGTCAGGAGATCTAGGTGGAGGAAAAGTCAACAAGGAGTGCAGAGGGATTTTCTGAAGATACACAGAAAGCTCTTTTCTAAGAGGCTTCCCTGAATGGATGGACCATAATCCAAGAGCCTAGGTCTCAGCCTGGCCAAAGCCCAGAGTTGCCGGACATGGAAAAGTTGACACACGCCAATCAAACCTAAGAGCCTGAAGCACATGGACCACAAGTCAGTTTTCTAGTTTCCAGGGGGAGTATCTTGTTCTAATTCCTAGAAATCTTAGTTCCCCATACATGTCCCTTTCCTTCTCAATTCAGAAGCCTGAGACATCAAAAGGTTGCTATGTTACAGACTGAAAGCTTTATTTCCAATGCTAAGTGCCTAGAAAACTTGGTAATTCTAAATGCCTGGGATGGCATGCTGAACCTGCCCAGCAATCATGACAATCACTGTGGCCCAATCCAAGGAGACACTGGAGATGTGGTAAAAATAGAAAATAGTAATGTGTTGTTGCCCTTTAAAATACACATAAATTTTATTTTCCTTCATTCACCTTAATTTCTTACCTTCTACAGGATCTGAGATGTCTAGTAATGCTCAAAACATCTGAGTTTTTCTGCTGCTTAAAGACTTATCAGTGACTGATTTCATCACCATCCCACCCACTCATTCATGAGCAATTGGAGGTATACCTCTATTTACATAAACGGACTGGCCAACGTGTAAATACCTGGTCATTTTAAAGACTTCCAGAAACTATAATTCTGGATTAAACAAAGCATCTATTGACTTCATGAAGGTCAAAGATGATAAATTCTCATGTCCCTTCATCATCAGAGCACGAACCTACAACCCACCTTTCTGGAGATTATATAATGAATCAAATGACAAAAATATACCAAATAAAGCCAATATTAGGCTGGACCCCGGCCTCTGAAACAACTAAAATCTAGGCCCCATTTCTGCTGACCGAGAGAGTATTCCTTCAAAGATAAGGATCACTTTGGTTCAATAATTCATGTCTTCTTGTTTAAGAGTTTGATATAGTCACATTTGCTGTTGGCAGCACCATAAATGGAAAATAGGAACTAATGTTGGTCCAGAGCCCTCAGCAATAGAGCCACAGATGGAGAAATTAGGGAGTATGAATTCAGAACAAAAGGCAGGACATTTTTAGGGCAATTTCTTTAAGGCCATAATAAGAACTCATGGACCTGAGCTGCAGTTTAAGAGTTGATTTTTGCCACTAGAAGGCGCTGAAAACACACTGCTAACATATAGCTCCTCACAACTGACCTCAGGAATAACCATATATAGTATTTTTTACTTAAACTAATTATTTGTATGACTTCGTACAAATAATTTAATCTGTCTCACTTTGGTTTCCTTATCAGTACAGCAAGACGACTAAACTCTATGATCTGGAAGTTTTTCCAGTCCTGTCATTCTGTGGTTATACAATGGTCCCTCTTCGCCCATCATGAGCACTACACAATAAGGAGATGGGGTAGGTAAACAAGATATAATGGCCTTACATTTATTACTAAGAGGTAAAAATTCTACAGTTGCATTAAAAAAACAAGGCAAATATTAAAATATTCATAACCAAAAGAAGTGAAATCTTTCCACAAACTTATAAAATCACTGCCTTACCACAAATCCAATGTAATGCAAGACACAATAATATCAAAGATATATTACTCCATATGTTCCCTTTAAATACTGCCATTAAAACTGTTTATATCCTTGAACATAATTTTTATTGCTCTAGGAGCCACTGTTTTCCTGTGGGAACATATCTCTGAAATTTTGTCAATAGGAAAGAAAGGTTCGATTTATAGAAGTTTGATTTACAAACAACTCTTGAACTCTTATAGTGCTCTTGGATGTCTCCTGGTGGCGACCTAAAGTCAATGCAAGTTTCATAAGGTAGTTTAATACATGTACCACCAGCTCTTCTGCTTTCTCCTCTGCACCAAAACTGCAGCCTGTATTAGGATCTATTATCACACACTGCTACTGAAGATAAATCAGATACCATCTGCCTCCACTTACTCGTTCTAGATAAGAGGAATAATGCCAAAAGTCACAAGAATTTTGCCCAAGATTGTAAAACCTATCATAGACCAGGATGGAACTGGATTCCAAATGATGTATGTGACCACCAGAGGTCCACAAAGCTTTTTATGAGTTCCCATCTCTCAGCATACCAAGAAGTTATGCCTTTTTGTTTTCTTCTTCTATTGTGAATATATGCAAAACAGTAAAATTGTAATTGCAAAAATTGTATACCCTCATTGAGCTCATTTGGTTTAAATGAAGAGTGCTGTGATTCTTATTGTTTATTATCCAGAACTAAAACTCCTTCATGTGTTTTGAAAAAAGTAAATGAAACAGCAGAATTAGGATGCATAAGTCCATTTAATTATTGTTTACAAGTCTCAGTGAAGCAGTATGCCAAGAGTTTCCTTTGCCACCCAGCCTATATTCTAGATGAAGAGCCCCATTCTCAACTGCCAGGGAGTCTGAACAGTCCTGCCATATTTTAAGCAAGTCAATCCATCAAAGCAGAACTAAATGAAAATGTGTTGAACACTAGAATCTCTCCAAATATGAAAGGAAGGATGATACTTAAGTTACGTGAAATAATTATCTGAATACTGGACATCTCATGGGAGATGGTTCAAATCCTGGTACTGCTTGAGTTTTGAGTCAGGATTATATGCTCCCAGATTATATCTCCTGATCATCATAACATACAGTCAAGTGACCCCCAGAAGACAACTAAGAACACAAATGCCATGGAACATGAAAGTAGTAAAGCCTGGGAAATGAAGGTGTTGGGATCCCAAAAGATTGTTCTAAATCTTACCTACCTTAGATCCATAATCTTTTAACCTTTGGATCCACAATCTAAATTTCAGCACATATTCTTCCTTTCAGATCATCAGATTTCAAAGATATTCTTTCTACTCATTCGTGCCAATTAAGTGATTAACACTCTTGAACATCTCCAAGAATTTGGGGTTTGCCAGCAATAAAATTACCCACAGGCATAGTAACAAGCAAAGTCGATTTACAGAGCCTGAAAAATTGATCAGGTAATTGAGAGATCTTTTTTTTTTTTTAATTGCAGGAGATTTTTTTTTTTAAAGATTTTATTTATTTATTTGAGAGAGAGAGTGAGTGATCAAAGAGAGAGAGCATGAGGCGGGGAGGAGCAGAGAGAGGGGAGAAGCAGACTCTCCACTGAGCAGGGAGCCTGATGTGGGGCTCAATCTAGGATTCGGGATCATGACCTGAGCCCAAGGCAGATGTTTAGCCGACTGAGCTACCCAGGTGCCCCAATTGAGAGATCTTAATACACACCTCACCAAAGAAGATCTGCAATGGCAAGTGAGCATATGAAAATAAACTCAGTATCATCTGTCATTAGGAAACTGTGAGTTGAACAATAAGGAGTTACCACTACACACCTATTAAAATATCTAATTTTTTAAAAAATGGACAAAACCATTACTGACAAGGATATAGAGAAACAGGAACTCTCATTCATTTGCATTGCCAGTAGGAATGCAGAATAGTACAGCCACTTTGGAGGACAGTTTGTCAGTTTCTTATGAAGCTAAACATAGTTTTACCATACAATCTGGAGATCACTCTCCTAGGTTATTTACCCAACTGATTTGAAAACTTACCTCTACATAAAAAGTTGCCTATGAATCTTCATAGTATCAATATCCATAATTGTTAACTGAAAAATGTCTTTTAATAGGTGAGTGAGTAAACAAACTACGGTATATCCATGTAACAGAGAATGAGTCAACAATAAAAATAAATGAGCCATGGAAGCATGGAAAGACATATATGAATCTTAAGACAATTTGGAAAGTGAAAGAAGCTACTTTAAAAATGCAATGAAGGGGCGCCTGGGTGGCTCAGTGGGTTAAGCCTCTGCCTTCAGCTCAGATCATGATCTCAGGGTCCTGGGATTGAGCCCCACATCGGGCTCTCAGCTCAGCAGTGAGTTTGCTTCCCCCCCTCTCTCTGCTTGCCTCTCTGCCTACTTGTGACCTCTGTCTGTCAAATAAATAAATAAAATCTTTTTTAAAAATAAATAAATAAAAAATAAAAATGCTATGTAGCATATGATTACAATTATATGAAATTTTGGAGAGGGCAAAACCTAGCAACAATAAAAAAGATCACTGGTTGCCAGAAGTCCTGAATGTGGGGAGGTAAGCTAAATTAGGTAAAGCACAGGCGATTTCAGGTGGTCAAACTGTTCTATAGGATACCATAATAGTGGGTTCATGACACTATTCATTTGTCAAGACCATAGAATTAGAGAGTCCAAACCATACAGCATAGAACTATAGTGAACCTTAATGTACATAAATTTTTTTAAAAATCACCGAAGAGGTTGGATATTCCAGGATGGAGTCCAGAATATGACAAACAATCTAACTGCATTACAAATGTACAAAACAACCTAGGGGGAAAGGAGAAAGCTGCTCACCTTAGGAATTTTAGAAATGAGTAGTCTGTAAGACGAAAGGCAGAATAAATTGTACATAAGCCCTGTACTCCCACTGATAAAATTTTGTCCCATGAGTACAGGTTAACAATTCTGATACTCCTATACATGTAAACTAGAGTTAAATTATTGAGTGACAGAACGGCAGATAGTAGAGGCACATTTCCCACTACTGCAGGAGGAGTTTGTAGATAAAAGTGGGGAGAAGGCCAGAATGATCCATGTAGTAATGAATTAAGAGTCAGAGACATCAATATGAACTTTTTTAGTCTAACATAGATGAAGTTACATATAAAAATATTTATGGATATATGTGTATACACAGGTTGGCATACAGACATGTAAGTCCTTCCTCTGAGAGCTGAGAAGGGCTAAGTGCGAGACTCCTTATAAGAGGTGCATTTCTAGCACTCAGGTCCTGGTTTCTTATATCATTCTTCAATGAAGGGAACCACAGCTCACTGGTTCATTCTAGGACTGACAGAAGATAAGTAGAGCTTGGAGCAACATCTTCTAGGGGGGGAAAATTAAGGATGTGCCTAATAAAATACCCACGCTGATGCTGGAAAATCAAAGGGATCCAGAAACCAAATGACAGAGCTCAGAGTAGAGCAATTTGACTCATAGAATTATGTGGCATTGGATTATAACCTGAGGTAGGAAATAAATATCCATGAGTCTATACTGATTGAAATCAATGGCTGAATACATAAATAAGTAATGGGGGAGAAGAAACAAATCTTCACGTAGAACACTACATCATTTCCTCTCAAAAGAGTGGAGCATAGTGCCTCACATCCTAAGTGTGAGGTGCACTAGGACCACATTAAAGAGAGTACAGTACGGAAACAGGGAAAACAGGAGCCACTTTATAGGGCTGGACTCTGACAAACCACTACATCAGCCATGATCAAAGTCAGTAACAAGTGACAAATATTTCTAGATTAAAAGACAGAATACGAAGGAAGTGGCACTTTACCTCTGTGGTCTTCTTGCCCCAAAACCGAAAAGCTCTGTCCCATATCATGAGAAAAGCAACAGAAAAATCCCAGTGGAAGGATATTCTTCAAAACACTTGACCAGTATATGTCTCCAAATTGTTAAGGCCTTCAAAAATAAGGAAAGTCTGAGAAAACTGTCACAGCCAAGAGAAGCCAAAGGAGACATGACAATTAAATGTAAGGTGGTATACCAGATGGGATTCTGGAAGAGAAAATGGACATTAGGTAAAGGAAATCCGCGTAAAGTATGGACTTTGGTTAACTATAATGTGTGAAATTTGGTCCATTAACCATAACCTATTATGACAAATGACTTTATTAACCAGGTGAATTATCCTCTTTTATGCTTTCATTACACCTACATTTGCTCTGGTAGCACATAACACATTTAGTGGTAATCATCTGGCCAACGGTCTGCCTCTTCGATTAGACTCGAACTTCCGTGAGGGCAGAAACCATGCCTACCTTGTCTGTCACTACAGCCACAAGGCCTGGTGTATGGGCATTGAGTAAATACTACACAGACAATCATGGAAATGAAAGATTTACTAGTTCCTCCATCAAACTATTAGCTACTGTGAACATATACAGTTGCCTTTTTATTTGGTCTCTCCAGCATCTGTCACAGCGTCTGGAATATATTAGCTGAAAATGATATAGCTAAGTTTAAAATCGATGAGATGACATCAAGGAGAAGTCAGGGAGGAATAACTTCCCCCTAAAGATGGTTTTTTAGAGGTTTTCTCCAATTCATTTCACTCAATAATCACATGCTCAGGTTACCCTGTGTGATGTGCAATTTCATATGAGTGTGAATTATCTATTACAAAAAAGTAAAGAGTCTACTGAGGTACTGAACAGACCTAAAAATCCTTAAGGATGACTATTTATGCTCCTATTTTTGTAAATGTATCAAAGACATAATGTATGTGGCCCAGCTTAGAGTAATATCAAGGTTTCAAAAATGTTCAACAGCCAAAGCATAATTTCAAAATAACTTCGAGGTCTTTACCTCCATTTCTCAAATACCATAAGAAATACTTTTTAGCACTGTTTCTTTTCATTACTTTCCCGCACACACACCATTACCAGCCCCATGCTTTTCTCTCCAAAATGTTATTAAAAAAAAAAAAATCCCATCTCACAGTTAAAATGATAAACTATTCCTCCTCTTTTCCTTTTTTTTTTTTTTTTTTTAAGAGTGAGAGAGCACACTGGAGTGGGACCAGGGTCGGGGTCGGGGGAGGGGTGCAGCACAGAGTGGGGCAGAGGGAGGGGGAGAGAGAATTCCCCAAGCAGACTACTCATTAAGTGTGGAGCCTGAGGCAGGGCTCAATCCCACAACCCTAAGATCATGACCTGAGACAAAATCAAGAGTCAGATGCTTAACCAAGTGAGCCACTGAGGCATTCCAACTATTATTTTTCTGCTTTCTTCCTACTTTGTCAAAATGATGGCCAAGTCATCATATCCCCAGGCCAAAGAGTCACCCAACTCCTGTTACCACAATTTAGTTACATAAAAATGATGGAAAGTATACTCAATTGGACTATTCATTTTTCTGCTTTAATATGCTTTGGGGGGAAAAATGAATTATTACCATATAAGTGTCTCCAATTATCTTTTCCTCTCCCTTTCCCATTAAAGAAGGTAAGGTCTTTCTCATTTGTTTGGTGTCTTCTCCTGCCCTTTTTATTACTCCCGTATTTATGCAGATATGGTCCCAGAAACTACCCCTTCAGGCCTAGCCTTAAATCTGATCCGAAGGGCCTTCCAGTGAGGCCGTAAATATCTGATACCCTGAATTTCTGCCAAATAAATCAAGAATAATTTATATTTCCCAAAACTAAAGCTAACTTACTCCATCCTAACCACATATTTTTTTAATGCATACTAAATGTCAGCATCATAACACTAGACTCAAGAAATAAAAGAAAAATCTACATGCACGTGGGCAGGCCCTTTAAAGAACTATCTAATCCCTATCAGTAAATGAGGATAGAAGGAGAATTTTTAAGCATCCCTGGTACTAGCAGGTTTATTTCACGTTGTTTACTAGCAACTTGCAAATACTAATAGAATCGTCTGTGCTCATGAACAATGAACCAGCTAGTAGAGCCACAGCTGAATATTAGGTAGATTTAAATCAATTAGATTAGAAGCATAGATGAGTACTTCTGTTGGGTCTTTTCAAAGTACCTAGTGCAGTACTTTGCTACCCAGTGAACTCCTCTTAAAATAAACTACTCAACAGAAAAATTCAAAAGTCTCCCAACGGAACAGAACCAAACCTAATTATATCTATATAAAAATGCTTTTATGCCCCCTTAGCCCCCTCCCTATACAGCTAAGACTTTTGAAATCAAAACGTGAAGTATCCTACTTTTTTCCAAGCTTTAAGTTTTAAAGTCTTTTAAAATCTTATTCCAACTATAGTTACATTTCAAGTAAACAACAACAAAAAAAATTTTCCAGTTTCAAACTCTGAAAAGAAAACAAGCCCAACAGACACACATCAGAGATACTGCATGCTATATTAGGGGGAAAAAAAATAGTGGCACATAAAATAGTAAAGTTTTTCTTTCCCATAAGTGAGAAAGCTCCATTGATTTTCTTAAGTCAAAACCATCAAGTTAATTAAAGGTTTAATGATGTAATCTAGCTCTCTTTAGATGAACTCACTTCTTTCTTTAAGCCTTTTGTTTTTTACATTATATACGTAAAATCTGCTTCAACAAGTCTGGGAACAACTTTGTTATTGATCTTCCAAAACCTATTACTTGGGAGTTGGCCTTTCAGATCCATGGTAGAATATGTAATATCTACCTGAGAGTTGCTGAGAGCCTCATCCACCATTTGAAATTAAAATCAAGGTATACGGGGCACCTGGGTGGCTCAGTGTGTTAAAGCCTCTACCTTCGGCTCAGGTCGTGATCCCAGGGTCCTGGGATGGAGCCCTGCATCCGGCTCCCTGCTCAGCGGCAAGCCTGCTTCCCTTCCTCTCTCTCTGCCTGCCTCTCTGCTTACTTGTGATCTCTGTCAAATAAACAAAATCTTAAAAAAAAAAAAAATCAAGGTATACAATACAAGTGTACAGGGAAAGGAGTTGTGAATGAGAAAAAGGAGAATGGGAAAAGAATAAATGGCCTTTGAACATTCTTTCATATCCTGCCTACGCAAAGTGGAAATTAGCCATCTTTGCTCCCATTCAGGACAAGGCTCATTCTTTCTTATCTTGGAGAAAGGAAGAAAAAGAGCAAAAGAGTTGGATGTTGCTTCTCCTACATTGGTTCTATAGATTGTGAGCTCCTCGGTCAGAGGAAAGAAACAGACCTTGACCTAGACATTAGCATACAGAAAGAGTATGGAAGAGTACTCTTGAGAGCACCTGAAGAAGACATGGAGAGAAAGCAGAACTGGGCAAAGAAAGAGGACTGCAATGGAGTCTCAACCAAGAACTCAGCCAACCCTATGAGGAACTCGGTCACTGGGATGGCCCTTCATGGTTAGACACTCAATTCTGTCATTACACATGGGCTGTCACAGGAAGGGGATGTGAGCTTGGGTGAGACAACTCTCTAGCTGAGTCAATTCTTTAAAAGTGTGGACTGTTGAAGACTGTCAGTCAGGAGCATTCACACCAGCTGGGAGTTAAGTTCTTCAGTCTTGAAAGGGGAAATCACAGCATCCATTGTGATATTTTATTTACTGCTTATACTCCAAATTACCTAGTAATGGGTGTACAATATTAAGTTCCAGTGAAATTTGTTCAAATGAACTCTTCTGAATATGGAGATCATGGCCAGAGACAGTCCGTGGTATACTACAGCTTCAGTCACACCTACTCCTTACAACTTGCACTTTCTCACGTACTTCAGTGCAAGGGTTGTGAATGATCTGGGGTAACGCAATTTCAAAAATTGAGAGGCAGCAGAGTGCTCCAAGAATTTCAGTTACCACGAAGAGACACAGATCTTATGTTGATGGCACTCCCCTACCAATTAAATCTCTTAGAATAAAGCATGTTCACAAGAGAAGAGACTTGGCCGGCTGTAAGGAGACATTCCCTTCTGTGGGTCTAGCCAAGCAGAGTATGATAACTCTCCCTTTTGCAACCCATTTGCCAGGGGTGTGGGTGGGGGATGGGGGGCTTTTCATGCAAAGGGCTTTGCCTGGTTGTGTCCAGTCCTCACTTACCCATGCAAATCCCAGGACGTGTTTGGCTCTGAGCCAGCCGCCTGTCAAGAGACCTACCGCACAATAAATCTGCCTCCAGATAAAAGAGAAGCATGGTGAGAGCTCTTGTGATTTTTTATGGGCATTTTAAAATTAAAAGCCTTATGCATCCATGTGGAATAGTCATTAATTGTCCACACATGTTGTATTCATAATACAGGTTTTTTCCCCCTAAATTTTAATATAGAGAGATTTGCAGAATTGTGGTATAATGTTGGGTGATGATATTCCCTGTATGACCCAAAGTCTCCCAGAGTATACAGAGCCCAAAAAGCACAGAGAACATATTAAATACAAAATCATTAAAAATGTGCCTCCCACCAAGAAATGCAGCTCCTCTGTATTAGGATAATTAAGATTCTAATGGGAGCTTGTAAGAGGATATCTTGAATTAAATGGTCCATTTTCTAGAGAAGTTCTAGGTGCAAAAGTGATCTGGGGGCCCCCAACAAATCTTTGTCTGTGGGATGTCTTCACAAGGAGATAAGACCCTGACTAGGAAGAAAGCAGGGTGACCTAGACAAGTGATCTCCAAAGGGCAAAGCAGAGATGGGATTTGAGGAGGAAATACGTTCTGCAGACTCAGGGACATACACACATGACTTGACTGCTGCCTGTCTCTTACCTATAGCCAAGTTGTTCACCAGACTCACACTCACTTTCCATAGTGTGGTTATTGCTGGGAAATAAATGCCCAGCCTGGGATTACACTTCTCAGCACCCCTTGTATCCAGGAATAACCAAGGAATGCCAACTGGCATCTGGGTGGAAGTGATATATGTTACTCCAAGCCTGGCCCATAAAAATCTCCTACACAATCCTTTCCCCATTATTATAACAATGGATACCATAATGAACAAAAAATAAAATTTTATTGTGTTAAGCCACTGAGATTTTGTGATTATTTCTTATAGCAGTAACTCAATCCTGACTAATAAACACACCAAGAGAGCAGTGAATCAATGAGGAAGGGGTGGTCAGTGCCCAGTCCTTCTGAGGTCAAGTAACATGAGAACAGACTACTTGATCTGTAAATATGGACACTCTCAGTTTCTTTGTCAAAGAAAGTTTGAGAAGGGTAACCAAATTGGAGTGGATAGAAAAAAAAAAGAGGAGGTAAGAAATGGGAAACAACACTTGTGGACAATTCTTTTACTAAGTTTTCCTGTGAAAGGGAGCAGAAAGAAACATGGCAGAAGTTGAGGAAAGGCAAGAGGGTAAGGGTAAAGAATGAGATAAAGATGTCAAATGGCAGAAAATGCAAAGATAGAGATTGAGCTAGAGATACCAAGCTAAAGACACAGAGAAAGAGATTCAAACTGAGATAAAGAAATAGATCTGGAGAAAGAGATAGGGATTGAGAGAAATAGAGATTGAGAGAGAGAGAGAGAGAGAGGAGGTGGGACATCCTAGACACACTGGCGTGCTGATGACTCTACTCCAGAATGGTCAGGAAACTGAAATGACTACCTGCAACCTAAGAGGGCAATCAACACACTTCAGGAATGCTAACTTGCCAAATATACAACTACTTCATCACCCAAATATGTAACATCTCAGATGCTTATTACCCACCTCTATGAACAGAACCTCCTCTCTTCCACCAAAACCATCAAGATTAACTGTTAAATGATGGTCAGACATCTCTGAATGGAAACGTATTAGAACATTAGTCCACCATGACTGAAGACAGAAAGGCTGGGTTTTGTTGTCGTCGTCGTCGTCTTCCTGGCTATGCTGGTTTAGTACAACTCATGATCTTGGACAAATCACTCATCATGGGACGCCTGGGTGGCTCAGTTGGTTAAGCAGCTGCCTTCGGCTCAGGTCATGATCCCAGCGTCCTGGGATTGAGTCCCACATCGGGCTCCTTGCTTGGCAGGGAGCCTGCTTCTCCCTCTGCCTATGCTTGCTCACTCTCCCTCTCTCTCTCTCTGACAAATAAATAAATAAAATCTTTAAAAAAAAAAAAAAAATCACTCATCATGTTTGACTTCACAAAAAAATGGCAAAGTATTACCTACCTAAAGACCTCTAACAAGGTCAGATAAAAGCTAATTAAAAGTAGGTATGGGGGGCGCCTGGGTGGCTCAGTGGGTTAAAGCCTCTGCCTTCAGCTCAGGCCATGATCTCAGGGTTCTGGGATCGAGCCCCGCATCGGGCTCTCTGCTCAGTGGGGAGCCTGCTCCCCCCTGCCGCCTGCCTCTCTGCCTAGCTCTGATTTCTCTCTGTCAAATAAATAAAATCTTTAAAAAAAAAAAGTAGGTATGAGACAAGAATTTGAAAACCCTTAGAATGCCCTCACTTCTTCATCATTCACTCAGGAAATAAATACTGTGTATTTCCACTGTAACAAGCAATGCGCACTGGGGGCATGACACTGTGAGACACGGCCTCGTGGAGTTTTCAGACTGGTCAGGAGATACACAAAAACCAAACCAATAAAAGCGTAATTACAATGAGAGGTCATTAAACAAACAGAAGGGTAACAGAGAGAAGGGGGAGTTATTTAGATCAGATAGTTAAAGAAAACCTCTTTGCAAAGACAATATTTAAACGGAGAACGAAAAGTTAAGAAGAAATCCAGGATGGGAAGAGTAAAGGTGGCATAGAGAATTCTCTGATGCCTGCTCAGCTTCCAGATTTTCCTGCTTGGCTCACAGTTTCCTTTTTCACAGTTCGCTGGATCAGAACAGCATCCACACAGGTCCAATCACTGGGCTCATGCATTTCTTAATTCTTTTAGAATCCATACCTTCCTCCTCCTACTTTTCTTTTCCTGAAGGCAATAAATGAGTTGTCTTGAAGAGTCTTTGCTATTTACACCCCTGTTGCAACACTATTTAACTAGTTTCTCTATCCCATGTATGTCCTGTAAACTGATAGTTAGATCTGGATTGACTGATTAAGGATGAGTATTTTGACATTTCTTATTGGTGTTTTTTTGTGCTTCCATCAAGATACACATAGTGGGGACGCCTGGGTGGCTCAGTTGGTTGGGCCGCTGCCTTCGGCTCAGGTCATGATCCCAGGGTCATGATCCCAGGTCATGATTGAGGCCCACATCAGGCTCCTTGCTCAGCAGGGAGCCTGCTTCTCTCGCTGCCTCTGCCTGCCTCTCTGCCTGCTTGTGTGTACTCTCTCTCTGACAAATAAATAAATAAATAAATAAAGATACACATAGTGTTCAATTAACTGTCTCTTTCTTTGTGTGACATTAAAATCACTGATAATCACTTCCTACATATGTTATTTCATTAAGGTTTGCAAAATAGGGATGCTCTAATCAAGTGGTTCTCCAAATGTGGTCCTGGACCAGTAGCCACAGCATCACCTGGCAATTTGTTAAAAATGCAGATAATCCAGGGTTACCTGGGTGTCTCAGTGGGTTAAGTGTTAACTCTTGGTTTTAGCTCAGGTCATGATCTCAGGGTCCTGGGATCAAGCCTTAATTCAGGCTCCATGCTCAGTGGGGGATCTACTTGAGGATTTCTCTCCCTCTGCCCCCATCTACCCCACTCACACCCTAAGTAAATATATATATTATATATATGTATAAAATATATATATTTATTATAAATATATATTTATATATTCTATTAGTATTTATATATTAATATTAATATTTATATATAATATATATTTACTTTACTCACATTCTAAGTAAATATATATATATTTACTTAGAGTGTGAGTATAAATGTGTATGTGTGTATGTGTGTGTATATATATATAATATATATATACATACACATTTTTTTAAAGATTTTATTTATTTATTTACAGACAGAGATCACAAGTAGGCAGAGAGGCAGGCAGAGAGGCAGGCAGAGATAGAGAGGAGGAAGCAGGCTCCCCGCCGAGCAGAGAGCCCAATATGGGGCTCGATCCCAGGACCCTGAGATCATGACCTGAGCCGAAGGCAGAGGCTTTAACCCACTGAGCCACCCAGGCACCCGACATTTTTTTTTTTAATGCAGACATCTGAATCAGGAGCTCTGGGGTGGGGGCGAGCATCTGTGTTTTAATGAACCCTCCAAGTCATTCTGATGCATGCTAATTTTTGAGAACCACTGCTCTAATTCTCCCTTTTCTTTTTCATTGATTAGCTATACGGTTTATATAAAAGATTTCCCCTCACAAACTCTGTGGTTACCATGACACAGTTGTACAGCTCTCAGAATAGTGAGATGGCTCCCTAGCTATCTTCTCTCTCTCTCTCTTTCCCTTCCTCTCTATTTATTTAGGTGCTACCTGCAGAAAGATGAATTAAGATGGTAGCTACTCAGTTTGCTTTGTATCTGTGGAATTCTGTGGCTCCAGCAAAAGCAAAAATGCTCAGACTATCGAGAATCTGAGCATAAGCCCCTGCAAAGAAAGCACTCAAGAATGTTAGCAGGTTGGACACCCCAGGAAATGAGGTGCTCAACATTTCTCAGCACTTCTGATCTGCCTTTTCCTGCAAGCATGTGTTACACGATACATGCCAGGCCTTATTAATCCAATTTCCTTGTCCCTATCCAAAGGAAAGGAGGGCTCTAGTAATGATCAATATCCTTACTGTGATGATAAACAAAGACAGATGAGCCTGTGAGGACTGGCTGGTATTTGTAATTACTGCCTCTGTAGGCATTCAATTATTGCTAATGAAAGGGTGACAGGGCTCCCCCCTTGCCGACAGAGGAACATTTATGCAGGCTCCCTGGCACGGCCTGTAGCTGACAACTGTCTCCTCTTTCCTCTCCTGATTGCAGTTCACTCTACCAGGGCAGTTTCCCCAGTATATGGAACTCTAAATGCCATGACACTTTCCCTAATGGAATTTTTAAGGAAGAAGTCCATTTTGTTCATCATAATTCTACCTCATCAAGCTACTCCCAGGCTTTCACATGGACTGCCAGCATGACTCACTGGCACTGTGTGACTTGACTCAGGCAGTTTGGGTGAAGACAAGGAGGTGAGCACAGGTGAGCATCACTGCTTGTTGACTCTCTGCTCAAAGCTTTTACTTAATAGACAGGCAGAAAGAAGGCAGCTGGAGTATCTGCTTCTGCTTTTCCATATTCTAGATCGGATATATGAAAGTGCATGTTACAACTTTTTCTCATTGAAAGAGATGTTATTAACCAACTATCAATTCCATTTCCTTTGCTAAAGAGTTAATTACAAAGGACATCTGCTAAATGCCAGAGTGGCATCCATTTCCCTGTCTGATAATTTCATCTTTCAAGACCACGCCTTTTACTAGAGACTGATGGGGCCCTGGCCAGACCTGTTCACTGGTACACATGGCCATCTCTAGCTGCTCTATGTGTTGGCTGACAACAATGTACAGCTGCCTCATTCTCTAAAGAACTGTCCTCAATCCAATAGAGCTGCCTCCCTCCACCACTGCTAGGCCTCAGCCAATGAATGACCAGCACGGGGCTATAAAAGGTGGGCTTCTGGTCTCAATGAGTGGGATCATGCTGAACCTGTTCTTCACCTGAAACTACATTCTTCTTTATCAACTTCCCATTTCCTCACCCCCTTCTCCTGATGTAACCCCCAATGAAACCAATTGAGTAAGAACCCCCATTTCAGACCCCACTTCTGGGAAGCCTTCTCTCACACTCTTAGAAGTTGGAAAGGGACTGATCCCACCCACCTTCAGAGCCCAATAAAAGCATTGCCTTCCTCTTATATATCAATGATTCGTTCAGGGATGGCATGGGACCCATGCCAGGCCAATGACAACCCTCTCCGGTGGAACTATTGTTAAACCAACTATTTTGGAACTGGTGGGAGTCTTTCATTAGGGCTAGAAATAAGGTGAGGTGAGAGAGGCATTTACCTGAGGTACAAAATCTAAGACTTACCAAAAAATTCAATAAACTTGGAATGTAAATTAGTGCGGCTACTATGAAACACCAAAATATTAACAATGGAACTACCCAATCCCACTTCCAAACATACATCCAAAGGAAATGAAAACAATATTGAAGAGATATTTGCACCTCCATGTTCACTGCAGCATTGTTCACGGTTGCCAAGATAGGGAAAAATCTCAGTGTCCATCAAACGATAAATAGATAAAGAAGATGTGGTATATATTTACAATGGAATAGTATTCAGCCATGAGAAAGAAGCAATTCTGCCAACTGTAACAACCTGGATGGACCCTAAGGGCAGTATGCTAAGTGAGGAAAGTCAGACAGAAAAAGACAAATACTGTATAGTATCGCTTACATGTGGAACACTCCCCTCCCCCCAAAAAGAGTGAAATTCATAAGGAACAGAGTATAAAAGTAGTTGCCAAGTGCTGGGGAATGGGGGAAACAGGAAGAAGCAAAAGGTAAAATAAAAGGCAAAATCTTTCAGGTATAACAGGAACAAGGTCTGAAAATCTAATGTAAAACATGTGACTATATTTGGTAACTGTATTACATAAGTGAAATTTGCAAAGAGTAAAACTTAAGGTCTCCCCTCCCCAAAAGATAAATATATGAGAAGACATATGTGTTAATTAACTAAATAGGGAGAATTTTTTGGATGGTTTTAGAAGGAAGCGGGTGGGGTGAGCCTGATGATGGGTATCAAGGAGGACACAGATTGCACGGAGCACTGGGTGTTATACACAAACAATGAATCATGGAATGCTACATCAAAAAACTAATGATGTACTGTATGGTGACTAACAAAACACAATAAAAAATTTTAATTTAATTTAAAAAACAATTAAAAAACAGAGATCACAGTAATATTTTAATTATTTTTAAGGGTAAAAAATATATTCAGCCAGGTTCAAGATGGTGGTATAGGATGATGCAGAGCTCACTCCCCCCATCCCGTGGATACAATAAATAAACAGCTACATATGGAAAAATTACCTCTAGAAAAACAAACAAAAGAAAACAAAAAACAAAACTGCACGAACAGAGCCTTTACAACAAAGACCAAAAAGAAAAGCAAGATTGGTAGGTGAAGCATAGACATTATCTCACCCAAAAACCCCACCCCACGTGTAGAGATCCATAGTCAGGAGTGATGTCAAAAATATAGAACTCCTCCCTGAGAAGTGAGGAATTTGTGCTCCATATTAAGCACCTCAATCCTTAGATCTTGAACAAGACAGATGAGTCTCCTAAACAGTGGGCTTTGAAAACTAACAGGGATTATATCCAGGAAAACTAATTGTAGCAAGTGGAGGACCTACTCTTAAGGGGCTAGCCTCGGACACTTGCCCCTGGACACAGTGCAAAAACACCAATTTGAAAACAACCAGACTGTATATTAAGGAGGCCCACTTATTAATCTTAAAGCATCTACCAGGAAGGTACAAAACCACTGGGACTTTCTCCAGGGACAGAGTTACTGAGAGGTGCCATATCTGCAACCTCATCCCACCTTGCTAAGGTTGGTGTTCATGGATGCCATTTTGGAACTATTCCTCTAACCTGCTAGAGCCAGGGGGTAAACCCAGCTGATAATACTACCCAACCATGCAGCAAAGCCACACAATGCAGCCAGGCCAGGCATCAGCTCAGGTTAACCACCACCCCAATACTGTTGCATAACACAGCTAGGCTAGGTGAGAGTTGAACCCACCCCCACATCACAAATACATCCCTGCACAGCAGACAAGCAAGTGCATCCCATATACGGGACAACTCTTGAGCTATGATAGTCAGAGGGGATTGTGTTTTAGGACTCCATGTGAAATCTCTTACACAAGTGGATCCTTTAAATCTCTAAGATGTGAAAAACAACAATAACCAAAAAACAAACAAACAAACAAACAAAACTAAGATGCAGCTGATTTGCCTAATACATACAAACACAGAGGCAGGCAAAAGGAAGAGACAGAGGAATATGTTCCAAATGAAAAAACAAGACAAAATACTAGAAAAAGACATTAATGAAATGAAGGTAAGTAATCTATCTCATAGAGAATACATAGTAATGGTCATAAAGATGCTCACCAGGCCCAGAAGAAGAATCAGTGAGCATCATGAGATCCTCAACAAGGAGACAGAAAATATAAGAAATTTCTAAACACAAGTTATAGAGCTGAAAAACACAATATAATAACTGAACCAAAAAACACACTGCAGGGATTTAACATCAAATTGGATGAGCCTGAAAACAAGATCAGCAAGCTGGAAGATGAAGCAACAGAATTCACCCAGCAAAACAAGAATGAATTTTAAAAAGTAAAGATAATGAAAGGACATTTGGGACATAATCAACTAATGTAACATTTATATTATAGAAGTCCCAGAAATAAAAGAAAGAGAGAAAGAAGCATAAAACTTATTTGAAGAAATAATAGCTGAATAGTTCACTAACCTAGGGAAGGAAACATAGACCTACAGATCTATGAAGCCCAGAGTTCCAAAAAAGATAAACCCAAGGAGAACCACAGCAAGACACATTATATTTAAAATGGTAGAAATTAGGGGCACCTGGGTGGCTCAGTGGGTTGAGGCCTCTGCCTTTGGCTTGGGTCATGATCTCAGGGTCCTGGGATTGAGTCCCACATCGGGCTTTCTGCTCAGTGGGGAGCCTGCTTCCCCCTCTCTCTGCCTGCCTCTCTGCCTACTTGTGATCTCTCTCTCTCTCTCTGTCAAATAAATAAATAAAATCTTTAAAAAAATAATAAAATGGTAGAAATTAAAGATGAAGAAAGACTCTTAAAAGTAGCAAGAGAAAAACAACTTATTACATACAAGTTGTAAGGCAATCAGGAGATTTTTCTATAGAAAGTTTCCAAGCCAGAAGAGAGGTCACACTACATTGAAAGTCCTGAAAGGAAAAAACCTCCAACCATGAATTCTTTACCCACTAAAGTTATTAAAGAATGGAAGGAAAGGTTAAGGGTTTTCCATATAAGCAAAAACTAAACGAATTTATCAGCACTAAACAGGCCTTACAAGAAATGTTAAAGGAACATCCCTAAAGAAAAAAAAAAATGGTTCTAATTAATAAAAAGAAAACATATAGAAATAAAACTCTCATTGAAAAAAAAAGTAAATATATAGTAAAAGTAGATTGATCACTTATAAAACAAGTACAAAGTTAAAAGATAAAAATAATAAAATTAATTGAAACTGAAATAATTAGTTAAGAGATACATAGAATAAAAATGTGTAAAATGTCATCAAGAACATAAAATGTGGGGGCACCTGTGTGGCTCAGTTGGTTAAGTGGCTGCCTGTGGCTCAGGTCATATTCCTGGGATCCTGGGATTGAGCACCACAGAGGGCTCCCTGCTCAGTGGGGAATCTATTTCTCCCTCTGCCCCTCTCCCATTGCTCACGCTCTGTCTCACTCTCACACACACACACTCTCTCTCTATCAAATAAATAAATAAAAATGTTTAAAATTTTTAAAAACAGAGCATAAATGTGGCAGAGGGAGAAAAAAAGTAAAGTTTCAGAAAGTGTTCCAATTAAGTTGTGGGATGCCTGGGTGGTTCAGTTGGTTAAGTGTCTGCCTTCGGCTCAGGTCATGATCCCAGGGTCCCAGGATTGACTCCCACATCAGGCTCCTTGCTCAATGGCGAGACTGCTTCTTCCTCTGCCTGCAGTTCTCCCTGTTTGTCCTATCTCTCTCTGACAAATAAACAATAACATTTTCAAAAAATTAAGTTGCCATCAACTGAGAAGAGACCACTATATACATAGGAAGTCACAGAAGAACTTGACAGTAACCCCAAAGCAAAAACCTATAGTAGATTTGCAATAGAAAATGAGAAAGAAATCTAACACTAAAGGAAGCCATTGAACTACACAGGAAGTAAGAAATAGAATGAAAAAACTACAAAGAAACTACAAAGAAACTGTAGAAGAAACTACAAAAACAACCAGAAAACAATGAACAAAATGCCATTAAGTACAGAGATATCAGCATTTACTTTAAGTATATATGGACTAAGCTTTCCAGTCAGAAGACACAGAGTGCCAGAATGGACTTTAAAAAATAAAAATTAAAAAAAGACCCATTTATATGCTGCTTAAAAGAGACTCACTTCAGAAGTGAGAATGAAAGTGAGGAGGTGGAGAAAGATGTTCTATGCAAATGGAAACAAAAAGAAAACTGGTATAGCTATACTCGTAGCAGACAAAATAGACTTTAAGATCGACAGAGACAGTAATAATAGACAAAAAGGAACATTACATAATGATAAACGGGTCAAACCAAAAAGACGACATATATTTATAAGCATATGTTCACCCAACATAGGAGTACCAAGATATGTAAAAGCAAATTGTAACAAACCCAAAGGGAGAAATTAACAGCAATACAATAACAGTTGGAAAAATTTAACACTCTAATTAAATCAATGACAGATCATCCTAACAGAAAATTAGTAAATAAATATCCTACAACATATTAGACCAGATGGACTTAATAGATACTCCATCTAAAGCAATAGAATACACATTCTTCTCAAGCATAGTTGGAACATTCTCCAGGATAGATCAGATGGTAGGCCATAAAACAATTCTCAAAAAATTCAAGAACATTGAAATCATATCAAGCTTTTTCTCCAACCACAATGGTATAAAACTAAAAATCAGTTAAAAGGAGAAAACTAGAAAAACCACAAAAATCTAGAGATTAAACATACTATTCAATAACCATGGATCATCAAAGAAAGTGAAGGAGAAATTAAAAAAAAAAAAGCCTTGAGACAAATGAGAACAGAAATGTGACATATCAAAATCTTTGCTACAGAGAAAGTGGTTCTAAGAGGTAAGAACATTGTGATACAGGCCTACCCCAAGAAACAAGAAAAATCTCAAATAATCTAACTTTACATGTAAAGGAGCTAGAAAAATAAATAAATAAATAAAAGAAGCCCCAAATCTGTAAAGGGCAGGAAATAATAAAAATCAAAGTGGAAATAAATAAAGACTAAAAAAAAAAAAATCAATGCAATTAAGAACTGGTTCTTTGAAAAGATAAACAAAATTGACAAACCTTTAGCTAGACTTAGCAAAAAAAGAGAGGGTTCTAATAAAACCAGAAATGAAAGAACAGGAGTTACAACTGACAACAACAGAAATAAAAAGGATCATAAGAGACTACTATTAATAATTATAAGCCAACACATTGGATAACCTAGAAGAAATAAATGTTCCAAGAAACATATAATCTGCCGAGACTGAATGATGAAGAAATATGAAATCCGTATAGATCAAATATTAGCAAAGAGATTGAATCAGTATTCAAAAACCTCCCAACAAAGGTTCAGTCTTCACTGGTGAACTCTATTAAATATTCAAAGATTTAATACCTATCATTCTCAACCTCTTCCAAAATATTGAAAAAAAGAGAACACTTCCAAACTCATTTTATGAGGTCAGCATTACCTGAATACCAAAGCCAAACAAGAATACAATACAGGTATACAAGAAGGGAAGGGAAGGAAAGGGCAGGGCAGAGAAGGGAATTACAGGCCAATATCAATGATGAATATTTATGTAAAAATTCACAAAAAATATTAAGTACATTAAAATGATTATACACCATGATCCAGTGAGATTTATTCCAGGCATGCAAGGATAGTTCAACATTCACAAATATATTAATATGATGCACCAAATTAACAAAATGAAGAATAAAAATCATATTATCATTTCAATACATGCAGAAAAAATTGGGAAAATTCAATATCCATTTATAATAAAACTCTCAAAAAATGGTATGGAGAGACTACATATAAACCTAAAAAAGCCATATATGACAAACCCACAGCTAACGTCATACTCAATGGTATCATCAAGAACAAGACAGGGATGTCCACTCTCACCACTTTTATTCAATATCATACTGCAACTCCTAGTCACAGTAATTCTGCAATTAAAAAAAAAAAAAGCATTCAAACTGCAAAGGAAGGAAGTAAAACTATCACTACTTGCAGATGACAAGGTACTATAAATATAAAACCTTAAAAAACAAACAAACAAACAAACAAAAAAACCCGACAATTTTTTGGAATTAATGAATGAATTCCAGAAAGTAATGAGATATAAAATCAATGTACAGAAATCTGTGGCATTTATATCCATTAACAATCATCAGAAAGAGAAATTAAGGAAATAATTCTATTTGCAATTGCATCAAAAATGAAGAAATACCTAGGAATAAACTTAACCAAGGAGGTCAGAGACCTACACACTGAAAACTATAAGATATTGGTGAAAGAAATTGAAGACACAAATATATGGAAAGATATTCCAGGCTCATACATAAAATGCCCATACTACCCAAAGAAATCTACATATTGAATGTAATTCCTATCAAAATTCCAATGGCATTTTTTATAGAAATAGAACAAAAAATTCTAGAATTTGTATAGATACTGAGTAGCTTAATATCTTGAAAAACAACAAAGCTGCAGATATCAGACTCCTTGACTTCAAACAATGTTCCAAAGCTATAGTTATTAAAACAGTATGATATTGACATAAAAACAGACACATAAAAACACAGCAGAACTGATTAACAAAATTTTAGTTAAATTAGTTGTTACTAGCTTAGTGGTTACTAATTTAACAAAATTAAACCCTCACATATATGGACAACTAGTTTATGACAAAATATCCAAGAACATACAATGGAGAAAGGACAATCTCTTCAATAAATGGTGTAGGGAAAATGGACAGCCACATGCAAAATTAAGACACTAGACCACTGTCTTACCCCATATGCAAAAATTAACTCAACATGGGTTAAAGACTTAAATGTAAGATCTACAAACATAAGATTCCTAAAAGAAAAAACAAGCAATAAGCTCCTCAAATATCAATCTGAGCAATATTTCTTTAGATCTGACTCTAAAAGCAAAGGAAATAAAAGCAAAAATAAACCAATGGGACTACATCAAATTAAAGAGCTTCTGCACAGCAAAAGAAACCATCATCACAATGAAAAAGCAATCTATTGAATGGAAGATATGTTAAAAATATTCGTATTACTATCTCTCCTGCCAGAATCAATCTTTTTCAAATCATGTATCTGACAAGGAATTAATATCCAAAATATATAAAGGACTCAACCAACTCAACAACAAATGCACGGCCCAATTAAAAAATTGGCAAAGGATCTGAATATTTTTCTAAAGAAGACTTAGAGACGGCCAACAAATACATGAAAAGATATTCAACATTACTAACTATTTAGAAAATTAAAATCAAAATCACAATGAGCTATCACCTCACACCAGTAAGGATGGCTATTATCAAAAAGGCAAAACATAACAAATGTTGGAGAGGATGTGAAGAAAAAAGGAACCCTTATATATTGCGCAGAATATAACTTGGTGCAGCCAACTATGGAAAACAGTATGGAGGTTGCTCCAAAAACTAAAATTAGAAATACCATATGATGCAATTATTCCACTTCTGGGTATTTGTCCAAAGAATACAAAAACACTAATTCAAAAATATAAATGCACTCCTATGATCACTGCAGCATTGTTTACAATAGCCAAAGAAATGGAAACACACTAAAAGTCCTTCAATGAATAGATGAAGATGTGGCATACACATACAATGAAACACTACCCAGTATTAAAAAAGAATGAAATCTTGGGGTGCCTGGGTGGCTCAGTGGATTAAGCTGCTGCCTTTGGCTCAGGTCATAATCTCAGGGTCCTGGGATCAAGCCCCGCATCGGGCTCTCTGCTTGGTGGGGAGCCTGCTTCCCCCCTCTCTCTCTGCCTGACTCTCTGCCTACTTGTGATCTCTCTCTCTGTCAAATAAAATAAATAAAATCTTTTAAAAAATGAAATATTGCCATTTGTGACAACATAGATGGAATTTCAAGATTTTATGGTAAGTGAAATTAGTCAGATGGAAAGAAACAGATACGTATGATTTCACTCATACAGAATTTTTAAAAAACTAACAAACAAAACAAAAATAAACCCAAATACAAAAACTAGATTGGTGGTTTTCAATAGGGCAGGGAAGTAGGGGCTGAGCAAAATGTGTTAAGGGGGTCAGCTGTATGGTATTGGATTGTAACTGGTTATACCTTAGCAGTGATCACTTGGTAATGTGTACAAATGTCAAATTATAATGTAGTACACCTGAAACTTACATAACTTTAAGTACCAAGTTTACCTCAATAAAAAATTAAGAAAAATTTTAAATAATGCAAAAAATGATAAAATTTATCAAATTTTTAAATAAAAAAAGGATCAGTATTATACTGATTTTTTCTTTTGCTTCAGGCTCCAATCAGGCTGTGTACCACACTGCAAATCTTCTCCCATATTGGAGGTTACACTGATAATCAAGCCAAGACACAGAAAAATAGATCCAAGAGATGTGGAGATAGAGATTCCCGTCGACAGAAATTACCACATGGGACAGTACTGAGGATTAAATAAATTAATGGATATAAAGCTCTTAAATATGGCCTAGCTCATGGTAAGCCTAATTTAAATGTTGGTTGTGGTAGCTATTATTGTCCCTCCTGCCAGAATTAATTTCTGCCCTCCTTGAAAACCTATGGCATTCTTTCTTCATCTCTCATGTTCCCATCTTTTACTCATTTTATGTTAATGGGTGGATAATCTATTGATAGTTTCTTACCTGCTTCATGTAGGGAATAACTTATTTTTATTTTATGTCCTTTTCCAAGAACATAAGATTTAGTCTAACGCCTCACATACAAAAGATATGTGTTTGCAGAAAGAGAGAAGAGAGAATCGGAGTAGGAGACAGAGAAATTGTTTTAGTAATCCTTGTGCACTTTGCAGAATAATAATAATAATAATACCAACAACAGCAATAAAACTGCCAAGAATAAAATCTTTTTCAAAGATCACCTGCTAATCAGGGTGAATCCAAGGGAAGAGGCAAAGCAAAAGATTTCTGATGTTCTCTGTTTCAGTGACCCAAGGTGCTGCCAACCTAAAGGAATCTGGCATGATTGAAACATGCTCCCTAGTCAATTTGTAGAAAGCTTTTCTAAGGGCAATACCAAACATCAAATTATGAAAACTTTAGATTCAATTTATCTTTGAAATACAATATGTAAGATGACATAATGGGATAAGAATTCAATTCTATAATCAGTGTCAGGACTCAAGATTCTAAATTTAACCACTTAGCAGCTATAGAAGTTGAAAATTACTTTCTCCTTTGTGCAAAAAAAGAAAAAAGAAATACTTAAATTTATTTCACTTGAGGATTTAAGGAAGAAAAAGGATCAAACTGTCCACCATTTAGTACATAGTTAAGACTGAGTCTATGTATGTTACTATTATATTTAATAGTATTATTATTCCCCTGTAGCATTTTCTTTCTCATACCTCTTTTGTAGAGATTAGAGATTTTAGAGAATGCAAATGAAGAGACCTCAAGGTGATAGTTTGTGCAGTTAAAAGGATCCTTGTGGGGGACACAAAGATTGAATGTGTACCTATAGATAACCTTCATTCATCAAATATTCATTGTGTCTTAGCCTACACTAAGGACTGGGGTGCAAAAATGAACAGGAGAGCTCTGCTGCCAAGGAACGCACAGTTTTGGCATAGTCTGTTACTCATACACTGTTTTTGATGAACAATGTGTCTACTAAGGAGAGAATGGGAAAAATGAATAAAGTTTTATTTTTTTGATATTCTTTAAAGTATTAGTCACCTTCTGCCAAATCACAAAGCTCCTGATGTCTCAGTGGTACAACAATACATATTTATTTCTTGCTCATGTTACATAATGGCTGCAAATGGTTGTGGTTCTGCTAGGCTCAGCTCCACAAATCTTTTCATACCACACTCGAGACTGAAGGAAAAGCTATATTCTGGAACATGCTGATCTCATAATAGAGAGTAAGAACAAGAGTTGCAAAGCCAGGTGGGGGAGGATCAAGATGGCAGAGGAGTAGGAGACCTAAGTATCATCAGGTCCCTGGAGTTCAGCTAGATAGTTATCAAACCATTCTGAACATCTACAAACTCAACAGGAGATCAAAGAGAGAAGGGCAGCAACTCTGGAAACAGAAAAGCTACAACCTTCTGGAAGGACATGGAGAAAAGTGAATCTGAGGCGATATACAGGAAGATAGACCTCAGGGGGAGGGGGTGGCTCCCTGCAAGCAGTAGAGCAGCTAAGTGGAAAATCAGAACTTTTAGAAGTCAACTCCACTGAGGGACGTCCCTCCAGAGGTTAAGCAGGGGGTGGAGCCCTCACGGGGACAGTGTGGTCTCAGGACCCCAGGATCAAAAACACCAGGGGTGTCAGGGGTATCTGAGTGTAGCAGAGTTCCCAGGTATTGAAGCAGGGAAACCAGATACAAAGACAAAGGTGAGGAATGGGCACTCAGCTTGGGGTTACCTTAAATCATGATCTGAGGCACAATTGGGCGATTGCTCTTCAAGCCAGGACCCCACAAGTGGCAGATCTGGAGAGACTCCCTCCTTCCTCCTCCAGGAGGAATGTGGCATGGGAGCATGCCGCAGGAATCTTCTAGGTTTGGAGACTCTGAACAGGGCCATGCACCAGGGATAGAAACGCTCAGTCACAAGCTGGGTGAGCACAGAGTGCAGCCGGAGACCAGGGAGACAGGAATAGTTGACTGCTTTTCTCTGAGGGTGCATTGAGGAGTGAGACCCCGAGCTCTCAGCTCCTGTGGGGCTGGAGATTGGGAGGCTGCCATTTTCATTCTCATCCTCCAAAGCTGAAAGGAAAGATTTCAAGGAACAAAAGCTACTGAGAGCAAACCTGAGCAGATCGCATAGCCTGGCCCTTGGCAAGGGTGGTGCAATTCCACCTAGGTCAAAGACATTTGAGAATCAATAAAACAGCCCCTCCCCCAGAAGATCAGCAAGGACATCCAGCCAAGACCAAGTACACAGATCAAGAAAAACTGCAGAACTCCAGAGCTAGGGGAATGCAACACAATGAATTCATGTTCTTTCCCAATGATTCTTTAGTCTTTCAAAGTTAAATTTTTTTAACTTTTTTTTATTCTGTTTTCTAAATTTTTAAATTTAAATTTTTAAAATTTTTTTCTTTCCTATTTAAACCTTTTTAAAACTATTTTATCTTATCAATAACTTTTTAAAAAATATTTTTTAATTTTCATTGTTACAGTCATATTCTATCCCCTCATTGTATTTAACCTTAGTTTTTATATGCATATAGTTTTCACTTTCTTTAAAATTTTGGGATACATTTTCTTCTAACAGATCAAAATATACCCTAAATCTAGTGCATGGTTTTATTCTAGTTTCCAGCCTGATCACATTCTTTTCTTTTTTTTTTTTCTTTTTTCAACCAACATCTTTTCTTATCAATTCCCTTTTTAGAATCTCTTCATTTTCATCTTTACAGTCATCTTCCATCCCTTCATCATGTTTACCCTTATTTTTGTATATGTATAAGTTATTCTCTCTTTAAAATTTTGGGAGGCAGATTCTTCTAACAGAAAAAAATACACTCAAAAATCAAGTGTGTGGCTCTGTTCTATTCACCAGTCTAATATAGATATAAATATAGATGTAGATATAGATATAGATATATGTAGTTATATAAATACATATATCTATATATAGATAGATATAGATATAGATAAGATTTTTTTTCCTCCTTTCTTCTTCCCCCAGTTTTAGATCTCTTTTCATTTGGTTAGTGTGTATTTTTCTGGGGTCATTGCTACTCTTTTGGTATTTTGTTCTCTCATTCACCTACTCTTATCTGGATAAAATGAAAAGGCAGAAAACTCAACAAAAACAAAACAAAACAAAAAAAAAAACAAAAAACAAATAAAAAACAAGAGGCAGTACCAATGGCTAGGGACCCATTCAATATGGACTTTAGTAAGATGTCAAAACTAGAGTTCAGAATGACGATTATCAAGGTGCTAGCTGGGCTTGAAAAAAGCATGGAAGATACTAGAGAATCCTTTTCTGGAGAGATAAAATCCCCTTCTGGAGAAATAAAAGAACTAAGATCTAACTAGGTTGAAATCAAAAAAGTTATTAATGAAGTGCAATAAAAAATGGAAGCTCTTACTGCTAGGATAAATGAGGCAAGAGAGAATTAGTGATATAAAAAACCAAATGATGGAGAATAAAGTAGCTGAGAAAAAGAGATAAACAACTAGTGGACCATTAGGGGAGAATTTGAGAGGTAAGTTATACCATAAGACAAAACAATATTAGAATAATTGGGGTCCTAGAAAAAGAAGGAAGAAAGGGAGGGACAAAAGGTATATTAGACCAAATTATAGCTTAGAATTTCCCTAATTTGGCAAAGGGAACAAGCATCAAAATCCAGGAGGCACAAAGAATGCCCTTCAAAATCAATAAAAATTTGTCCAAACCCCATCATCTAATAGTAAAACTTACAAGTCTCAGTGACAAAGAGAAAATCTTGAAAGCAGCTTGGGACAAGAGGTCTGTAACATACGATGATAGAATAGATTGGCAACAGACCTTTCCACAGAGACCTGGCAGGCCAAAAAGGACTGGCATGGTATATTCAGAGCACTAAATGAGAAAAATATGTAGCTAAGAACACTATATCCAGCTAGGTTGTCTTTGAAAATAGAAGGAGAGATAAAAAGTTTTCAGGACAAACAAAAACTAAAAGAATTTGTAAACACCAAACCAGCCCTACAGGAAATATTGAAAGGGGTCTTCTAAACAAGGAGAGAGTCTAGAAGTAACACACCAGAAAGAAAAAGAGACAATATACAGGAACAGTCACCTTACAGGCAATATAATGGCATTAAATTCACATCTTTCAATAGTTAACCCTGAATTTAAATGGGCTAAATGCCCCAATCAAAAGACACAGGGTATCAAAATGGATAAAAAAAAACAAGACCCATTGATATGCTGTCTGCAAGACAGTGAGGGGGGGTGGAAAACAATTTACCATGCTAATGGACATCAAAAAAAAGCTGGAGTGGCAATCCTTATATCAGATAAATTAGATTTTAAGCCAAAGACTATAATAAGAGATGAGGAAGGGCATTATATCATACTTAAAATATCTGTCCCACAAGAAGATCTAACAATTTTAAATATCTATGTCCCTAACATGGGAGCAGCCAATTATATAAAACAATTAATAACAAAATCAAAGAAACACATTGGCAATAATATAATAATAGTATGGGACTTTAACAGCCCTCCTCAATGAAATGGACATATCAACTAAGCAAAAGATCAACAAGGAAATAAAGGCTTTAAATGACATACTGGACCAGATGGACAACACAGATATATTCAAAACATTCCATCCCAAAGCAACAGAAAACACATTCTTCTCTAGTACACATGGAACATTCTCCAGAATAGATCACATTCTAGGTCACAAATCAGGTTTGAACCAGTACCAAAAGACTGGGATCATTCCCTGCATATTTTCAAACCACAGTGCTTTGAAACGAGAACTCAACAACAAGAGGAAGTTGGAAAGAACTCAAATACATGGCAGCTAAAGAGCATCCTACTAAAGAATCAGGAAATTAAAGAAGAATTGAAAAAATTCATGGAAACAAATAAAAATGAGAAAACAACTGTTGAAAATCTTTGGGACACAGCAAAGTTGGTCCTGGGAGGAAAGTATATAGCAATCCAAACCTTTCTCAAAAAAACAAGAAAGGTCTCAAGTACACAACCTAACCCTACACCTAAAGGAGCTGGAGAAAGAGCAGCAAAGAAAGCCTAAACACAGCAGGAGAAGAGAAATTATAAAGACCAGAGCAGAAATCAATGAAATAGAAACCAAAAGAACAATAGAACAAATCAATGAAACCAGGAGCTTGTTCTTTGCAAGACTTAATAAGATTGATATACTCTTGGCCATATTTATCAAAAAGAAAGGAGAAAGGACCCAAATAAGTAAAAATGAATGAAAGAGGAGAGGTCACAACCAACACCAAAGAAATACAAACAATTATAAGAACATATTATGAGCAACTATACACCAGCAAATTTGACAACCTAGAAGAAGTGGATGCATTCTTAGAGATGTATAAACTACCAAAACTGAATCAGAAAGAAATAGAAAACCTGAACCGACCCATAATCAGTGAGGAGATTGAGGAAGTTATCAAAAATCTCCCAAAAACAAGAGCTCAAGGCCAGACGGCTTCCCCTGGGAATTCTACCAAACATTTAAAGAAGAATTAATACCCATTTTCCTGAAACTGTTCCAAAAAAATAGAAATGGGAAAAAAAAAAAACCTTCCAAATTCATTTTATGAGGCCAGCGCTACCTTGATCCCATAACCAAAGACCCCATCAAAAAGAAGAATTACAGACCAATAACCTTGATGAACATGGATGCAAAAATTCTCACCAAAATATTTGCCAATAGGATCCAACGTTACATTAAAAGGATTATTCACCATGATCAAGTGGGTTTTATTCCTGGGTTGCAAGGGTGGTTCAACATCCACAAATCAATGTGATACAATACATTAATAAAAGAAAGAACAAGAGCCATATTATACTCTCAATAGATGCTGAAAATGCATTTGACAAAGTACAGCATCCTTTCTTGATCAAAACTCTTCACAGTGTAGGGATAGAGGGGACATATCTCAATGTCATAAAAGCCATCTATGAAAAACCCACAGTGACTATCATTCTCAATGGGGAAAAAATGAAAACTTTTCCCCTAAGGGTCAGGAACATGGCAGGGCTGTCCACTATCACCACCACTATTCAACATAGTACTAGAACTCGTAGCCTCAGCAATCAGACAACAAAAAGAAATAAAAGACATCTGAATTGGCAAAGAAGTCAAACTCTCACTCTCTCTGCAGGTGATAGGATACTTTATGGGGAAAATCCAAAATCCAAAATTTCTAGAACTCATACAGTAAAGTGTCAGGATATAAAATCAATGCACAGAAATCAGTTACATTTCTATACACCAATAGCAAGACAGAAAAAAGAGAAATTAAGGAGTCGATCCCATTTACAATTGCACCCAAAACCATAAGATACTGAGGAATAAACCTAGCCAAAGAGGCAAAGAATCTGTACTCAGAAAACTATAAAGTACTCATGAAAGAAATGGAAGAAGACACAAAGAAATGGAGAAACGTTCCATGCTCATGGATTGGAAGAACAAATACTGTGAAAGTGGCTATCCTACCTAAAGTAATTTACACATTTCATGCAATCTCTATAAAAATAGCATCTTTTTTTTTCAAAGAAATGGAACAAATTATACTAAAATTTATATGGAACCAGAAGAGACCCCAAATAGCCAGCAGAATGGTGAAAAAGAAAACCAAAGTTGGTGTCATCACATTTCCAGACTTTAAGCTCTATTACAAAGCTATAATCATCAAGAGACTATGGTATTGGCACAAAAACAGACACATAGATCAGTGGAACAGAATAGAGAGCCCAGAAATGGGTCCTCATGGTCAACTAATCTTTGACAAAACAGGAAAGAATTTCCAGTGGAAAAAAGAGTCTCTTCAACAAACGGTGTTTTGAAAATTGGATAACCACAAGCAGAAGAATGAAACTGGACCATTTCTTTACACCACACACAAAAATAGACTCCAAATGGATGAAAGACCTCAATGGGAGACAGGAATCCATCAAAATCCTTGAAGAGAATCCAGGCAGCAACCTCTTCGACTTCAGCCACAGCAACTTCTTCCTAGAAACATCATCAAGGGCAAGGGAAGCAAGGGCAAAAATGAACTGTTGGGACTTCATCAAGCTCAAAAGCTTTTGCACAGCAAAGGAAACAGTCAACAAAACCAAAAGACAACTGACAGAATGGGAGAAGATATTTGCAAATGACATATCAGATAAAGGGCTAGTATCCAAAATCTATAAAGAACTTCTCAAACTCATCACCCAAACAACAAATAATCCAATCAAGAAATGGGCAGAAGACATGAACAGACAATTCTGCAAAGAAGACATCCAGATGGCCAACAGACACATGAAAAAGTGCTCAACAGCACTTGGCATCAGGGAAATATAAATCAAAACCACAGTGAGATACCCCCTCATGCCAGTCAGAATGGCTAAAATTAACAAGTTAGGAAATGACAGATGCTGGCAAGGATGCAGAGAAAGGGGAACCCTCCTACACTGTTGGTGGGAATGTAAGCTGGGGCAGCCATTCTGGAAAACAATAGGAAGGTTCCTCAAAAAGTTGAAAATAGAGCTACCCTATGACCTAGCAATCACACTACTGGGTATTTACCCTAAAGATACAAATGTAGTGATCCCAAGGCGCATGTACACCCAAATGTTTATAGCAGCAATGTCTACAATAGCTATTGAAAGAACCTAGATGTCCATCAACAGATGAATGGATAAAGAAGATGTGAGATACACACACACACATACACACACAATGGAATACTATGCAGCCATCAAAAAACAACGATTTTTGCCATTTGCAATGACATGGATGGAACTAGAGGGTATTATGCTAAGCAAAATAAGTCAATCAGAGAAAGACAATTATCATATGATCTCTCTGATATGAGGAATTTGAGAGGCACAGTGGGGTTTTATGGGGGGAAGAGTGGGAAAAATGAAATAAGATGGGACCAGGGAGAGAGACAAAACATAAGAGACTCTTAATCTCGGGAAACAAACTGAGGGTTGTTAGGGGATGGGAGGGAGGGATAGGGTGACTGTGTGATGGACATTGGGGAGTGCTATGAATTGTGTAAGACTGATGATTCACAGACCTGTACCTCTGAAGCAAATAACACATTATATGTTAATCAAAAAAAAAAAAAAGTTGCAAAGGCAAACCAATTAAAACTTCTGTTCAGATAGATTCCTTTGACTAAAGAAGGTCATATGCCCAAGTTTATTATCAATGGGGTGATATTAGGCTATAGGGAAATGTATTACACTAGAGGGAAGTGAGTTAAAAATGGAACACAATAAATAATTGAGAATAATACAGTTTGCCACACCAGTAATGAGAGACTGTAATAATCAATTAATATTAATAAAAGGAAATAAAAGAAAATAAAGACATTAGTGGTATTATTAAGTCACTAGGGGCTCTCTCATACAGAATTACATTCTGCTATAAACAATTATCAGAAAACTATGTGACTCTTGATATCAAGTTTAGGGAGCAAGTCAGAAAACCAGGTTTTTAGCATATTAATGTGTTTGTTGCTTTTCCCACTTCAATCCAGATTGTAAGAAACATACTCTTAAAATAAATTCCTTTGTATCACTACATATCTTTTAAGTTTAAAAGGAATAACCATACATCACTAACTGAGCACAACAAATTTTCCTTAGAGATAACTATGAATTAATATAGATCACCAACTACAACCTAATCATCCAGGAAATATACCTAGCTATGTAGTCATTGTCTTAAGTCTGATACTCATTTGTCAAATAATAAGATCAGCAACCAGATCTAATTACTTTTTAACTTTAGACATCATCATGTATGAAGTGAATAATAATTTTTAAAGGGTGGAGTTCCAATTGACATATCTTTCAGCTTTTTGAACAAAAGAAATCAAATGAACAAATTACTAGTTTATGGAATACAATATATGAAAGGATCAGATTTTCCTCTTTTTTTTTTTTTTTTTTTTTTTTTGGCCTGAAGAGAAAGTTAACCACCTTTTTATTCATTTAGAGATTTCATGCCTGGGAGTAATTTCAATCTACTATAGAATTCAATAGTGCTTATTTTTAAAGTATTATTCTTGCTTTGATAACTGCAGCTCTACATTTTATTGCTCAATATTTTTTGTCACCAGCCAGAAATTAACATATAGCTTCTGGTCAGAAAATAAAAGAACAAAATTAGCATTTGTGCAACCTTTTGAGGAGTAATGCAGACTAAATATTCGACCTCACGATCACAAATACAGATTGTGCCAATGAAAAATTTTTATGACCAAACACCTGGTAAAAAAAATTTGTCGTTACCTGAGCAGTAAGGGAGTCATAGACACTAAGATATTCTTCAGCCTCAAATTCCATTTTTCCTTTAAGCAAAACATATTAGTATCAAGAACACCTAAAGGCAAGATTTATGACATACACAGTAATCTCAGTAAACCACACTGGTTTTTGTCAACCCTGAAAGCCCAGATAGGAAAACTGAAAATGCTCTCTGACAATATCTCACTTTAATTTTCAACCTCAAGCAACCTAAAATAAAAGATGTGAAAGGGTGAAAGAGAGAGTCACAAGATTGTTGATTGCAGCAGAGAAGAGAGCTATCATTTCTATACCTCTCCACATACAGTTCTGTAACATTCTTATGATACCTCTTACTTAGACTCATATGAGAGATTATTTAATTTTTCATCATCTTAACCTCATTATCAAGTTGTCTTGAGGTATAGTTTTCTGACTGGCCATCTGGCTTTGACACTACCTTTTAAATTATTAACATATTTTTTATTAAGATATTGGGCATGGTTATAAAAGCTACTTTAAATTCCTTTTCTGTATTTCCAATATCTTGGAGTTAGTCTCCATTTATTTTATGCTTTTTTCCTTTTTATTGTGGCAAAATACACATAAAAATTTACCAGTATAATCATTTCATGGTATACAATTCAGTGACATTAGTATATTCATAATGCACAACCATCATCACTATGTGCTTCCAGAATGTCTCATCACCCCAAATGGAAATCCTATACCACTTAAGCAGCCATTCCCCATTATTCCTTACCCACAGCCCATTACACTCACAAGTCACTTTACCATCTATGGATTTGACTAGATTTCATGCAAAAAGAATCATACAATACATAGCCTTCTGTGTCTGGCTTCTTTTACTCAGGATAATGTGTTCAAGAGTCATCCACTGTATGCCAGTGCCTCATTCCTACACATAGCTGAATAATATTTCACCTATAGACTCTTTGCATAGAATATATTTTTCTGTCCTTTTAATTTTTTTCCTTTCCTTTGGTTTTAAAGTGATTCTGTTGTAGACAACATATAGGTGAATCATGTTTTTTAATCTGTTCTGCCAATTTCTACCTTTTAGTTGAAGAGTCTAATCCATTTACATTTAAAGTAATTATGGAACAACTTCTACAATTTTGCTTTTTGTTTGCTGTGTCATTAATACACTTGTTTCTTAATCACTCCATTATCCCCTTTTGTGTGTGTTTGATTTTTGTGTACCATTTTGAGCCTCTCATTTTCTTTTTTGTATTTTTTAGATGTTTTCTTAGTAGTTACCCTAGGACTTGCAATTGACATCTTAAATTTTTACAACTTTTTTGACTTAACACCAAGTTAGGTTCAATAACATACAAAAATTCTGCTCCAGTTTAACTTTGTCCCTCCCCCTTTATATTGTTGTCATATATTATTTATATATTAGAAGCACAGAAAGATAAATTTATAATTTTTGTTTTAAGCATTTCTTCTCAAGAATATGGGGGGGAGAAGAAATGCAAGCTAAAAATACTTTTTTATTGATCTACGCAGTTACTTTTACCAATATTTTTTATTTCTTCATATAGCTTAAATTTACTCATAGTGTTCATTTACTTCAGCCTAAAGGTTTTCCTTTAGCATTTATTGTAGGGCAGGTCTACTATCAATGAACTCCATCTTTTGCTTATCTGGAAATATCTTAATTTTTCCCTCATTCTTTTTTCTTAAAGATTTTATTTATTTATTTGACAGAGAGAGATCACAAGTAGGCAGAGCAGCGGGCAAAGAGAGAGGGGGAAGCAGGCTCCCTGCTGAGCAGAGTGCCTGATGCGGGGCTCGATCCCAGGACCCTGAGATCGTAACTGACCCAAAGGCAGAGGCTTAACCCACTGAGCCACCCAGGTGCCCCGTGTTTCCCTCATTCTTGCAAGACATTTTTGCCATATATGTAATTCTTGGTTAGCAGTTCTTACCTTCCAGCAATTTAAATATGTCACCCCAACTGTTTTCTGTCTTCCATGATTTCTGCTAAGGAACTGCTATTATAATGTATCTCAGTGGGGATCTCTTGACTTATCCTACCAGAATTCATTGAGCTTCTCATATGTGTAAGTTCACATTTTAAAATCAGATTTATTAAGTTTCAGACCGTTATTTCCCCAATATTCTTTTTTTCCCTTTCTTCTCCTTCTGGGATTCCACCATGTATATGCTGTTAAGTTTTACAGTGTCTTCCAATTCCTTTTTTTTTTTTTTTTAAGATTTTATTTGTTTATTTGACAGAGAGAAAGAGGGAGAGAATATGCAAGCAGGGGGAGGGGCAAAGGGAGAGGGAGAAGGAGAAGCAGCCTCCCCTTACCAGGGAGCCTGATGAGGGGCTTATCCCAGGACCCTGGGAACATGACCTGAGCCAAAGGCAAATGCTTAACTGACTGAGCCACCCAGGTGCCTCAGTCCTATAGTCCCTTAAGTTCCATTTTTTCCATTATTTTTCTTCTTGCTCCTGACACTGGATAATTTAATTTGACATACTTTCAAGTTCATGGATTCCAGTTAATTCTACACTTCAGTTATCGTACTTTTTAGCTTCAAAATTTCTACTTAAAAAAAATATATTTCTAGCCCTTCATAGATATTCTCTATTTATTGAGAAATTATTATCCTTGTTTTATTTCTTTGCCCACTGTGTCCTTTACCTCTGTGAGAATATCTGTGACAGTTAATCTATAATCTTGCTATAGGAAGTAAAATGCCTGGGCTTTCCCAAAGACAGTTCCTGTTAATTTCTTTTCCTTTTTCTTTTTTTTTTAATATCATACTTTCTTGTTTTTTTGCATGCTTCATAATTTTCCATTGAAAAGTGAATATTCTGAATATTTTGATGTGCAAAAAGAAAAAAAACAGGAAAATAAATAAGGAAAAACTAGTAAAGAAAAAAGAGAAAAAGCATATACTCAGGTCTTTGTATTTTGGCTTTGTGTTGAGGCATTCTTCCAATGTTTAATCAGACTACTCACATTCCATCTTAGTCTTCATGTACTTTGAGCCAAGGATGAGAATTTAAGGTTTTCTCAGGTCTTTCCTGAGCATATGTCCTGCCCTGAGAATGTATCTTTCCAGATTCTCCATATACATGGCAGCAAAACTTTGAAAAAGTTTAAAAACAAAGTTTCTATTCTCCCCCCCCCCAAAATTATTCCCTGGTCAATGAAGTGTGAAGGTTTATGAGGTAATCCAGAGAGAATATGGGGAGTGGAAGAGGGCTAAAGTAGTGGCCCTAGGACAGAACCCTAAAGAAACCTAAGGAAGAGATGAGACTCCAGGGGATTCCTTGGAGCATGACTACCTAAAGAAGTGAGAAGATATGGTGTGACCTCAGAATTTACTGGTGTAGTCAGAGAGAAGTTTCAGTAGCATGAAAGGCCACATAGATTTAGGGAAAGGACTGAATGGGAGGCAAAACACCAGGCTCTGATTGTCCAGGACTCTGAAAAATTTTGTTAAGGGAATGGAAAGAGAAAAATGGGTCTGTAACCAGAAGTGACTTAAAGCAACATATCCTCCCTTATACTTATTTTTATTTTTTAAGATTGAAGAGAAACTAAACCTCAAAAAAATTTTTTTAAAAAGCCAGATGGGAAACTGATGTGTTTAAAAGTGGAAGCAAAAAAACTTATTGAATAAAAGAAGTTGAAGATAGAGGGAATGGGGCTGGGGGGGGACAACTTTTAACTTCCCCTAAATAAATAAAAATAACACATACTCATATAAGCAATATGGAAGTAAATAAAGTAGAAAATGAAAGCCCAGGACCTACCACACTAAAGTCTCAAAAGGTATTTCTATCCAGTCTTTATTTTCCCTTAGGGCTTATTATCTTTCACTATACAAGGTAGTTCTATTTATTATGTTTATTATTCATTTCCCTGGATGACAATGTAAGTTCTACAAGGCAAATTTATTTCCAGTTCACTACTTGGCACATAGTATACACTTGATAAGTATTTTTTTAGTAAATGAGTGTTGCATATTCTTCTCGACTTTTCCCTATATATAAAGAGATCTTACAATACACATTTTTCTATAATTTTCTTTTCAACAAAATACCACTATATCCTTGCATGGAGATCTACCTTATTCATTTGAACAGTTACATAAAATGCTATGGCAAGATTTATTCAAACAATCTTTTACTGATAAGCATTGCAGATATTTCTGATTTCTATTATTACACATAAGCCTATTCACACATTCTATTTTTTATATTCTTGTGGGAGAATTTCTAAAAGAGAGATTCCTAAAAGTGGAATAACTGAGTCAAAGACTATGCACATCAAGATGTTGACAGTGCATCGCAAAATTGACCTTGAAACTATGTTGGATCCATTTGAGTATACAGGAATGGGGAGGGGCCATGGACAGAGCCAAGTTCCATGGAATATGGAGGACTTTAGATCAGGAAAGAATTTGAACTAGACATAAGGGGAGGTTCTAAATAAAAATCTGGGCATGTGATGTGATGAGCACTTGGGTGTTACATGCAAGTGTTGAATTACTGAACTCTATATCTGAAACTAATGATGTACTGTATGTTGGCTAATTGAATTTAAATTGAAAAAAAATGAAAATAAGCAAAATAAAATAAAAAGATACTTGGGCAAGGAGTGTACCTGTGGAGTCATCATCAGAACAAAGTAATGAAATCTCTGTCTCAGACAAATAAACATCCTGAATCCTCTCCCTTCCCAGAGCTCTATAGAAATCTGGCAACACAGACTGCAGAAACTATTTAGCATTCCTTCCCTGGGCCATCCCTCTCCCCACTGCTTTGTGCCAAAAGCAACCAGGGCTCCCTGTCTCCCTTTAAAAACATAATTAACATTCTCAGTGGGGTGAGTTGCGCACATTACTTGCAGATGGATGCTTCCTGTCTTGTTAGCTAGCATGCTGGCTTTGGAGTAATATGCCAAACAATGCTCTTAGTTCCCTTTTTCTTTAATTAAGGGAACCTTTTTACTCTGCTGCTACGTTCTGACTCTCCTCACCAATTCAACAAATTTGTACTGAGTGCCTACTATGTGCCAGATACCCATGCTCACCCAGATAAATCAGACATGCTCTGCTTTAAAGAGCTTAAATTCTTTCAGGAATACAGACCCATATATAATCACAAGGCAATGCAGTATTAGAAAAACACTATATACAGAGTGCTTCGAAGGAGCTTTAGAAGCAGAAGAGGAGATAACAGGAATTGATTCTGCCTTCGTAGTAGAATTAGGATACTTTTTGCAAAGGACAGTTTAAACTGGGATAATGAGAAAAGGATTTGGTGCCAGAAAAAAAATCCAGTTCCTAGTCCTAGGTCCCCACTTACTAGCTGAGGGCCTCTGGGTCTGTTTCCTCGTTCACAAATTAGAAAACAAAGTCCTCTCTAACCTTTGAAATGGTTGGGGGCATCCCTTATTAACCACAAGAGGCCACACAAATTTGAAGTAGCATAAACGTACCCACCATTTGGTTAGCATCTACTAATACCAGGCATTATTTATACTTTATATTTCTACTTTAGCAACACCAAGGCTCTCTCAAGGTGGAGGTCATGATCTTCACCTCATAGCTGAGTTAGTTGTTAAATAAATTCAGGCAGCGTTAGGATGTGAACATAAAGCTGCTAAAATAAAACATGTCTTCTTTCCAAGTTACCATGCTGCTTTCTGTTTTTCCAGTTAGGCACTGGGATGGCCAAGATGCTGTTGGCTCAAGGTGGATTGTGGCAATAGAGGTGAACTATAGGAGAAATTATAAAGCTGCAGATTCTGAATATCCTCATTAGTTCCTCCCTTCCATGCTTATAAACTACTTGCTATCACCACCACTATTTAATACATAACTACTTATACATAACAATTAACACTGTTATGTATAAACTATACTCCAACTCTTGTAAGAGAAGGACCACTAAGGAATGCTGTCCTCAGAAATATTTACTATTGCTGTGGAAGTAGAACTAATGTCTGTATCATAGGAAGCCATCTATTTAATTTGGTCTACCAAATCCTGAGTCAGAGACCTTCAGATAAAGATGTCCAGTAAGCAGAGAGAAATATGTATCTAGAGATTTGGAATTTTGGAACTGTCGGCATGCAAGCAACATTTGAAATCAGTTGTGTAAGTATTGATCCAGTCACCAGTCTCACTGTGAATTCTAAAGCCCACAGCAACCCAGGAAAGCACAAAGGAAGAGAGAAATTCATTCTCAAGTAATTGTTTATATTCAGTTACCAGAAAAAAAATATATAAGGTTTGTCTTCTTTTTCTCGAAGTTTTCAAAACAAGTATCTCACCATCATTCTCAAAGAAAAAAATCTACCCTGAGAATGTAAATGAAAGAAGACCTATCTCCACTTTGGCTTTAAAATTATAAATAAATAAATAGGAGCATAATGTATCTAAAAGGTAGTGTATGGAATCCACAAAGCCATGAAAGCTGCAGTATTAAGAACGATGTGGCATACATTTAGTCTTACACAGCCAGAAGTAGCATACAAATCAAGCCTCAAAGTATTTATTCGTGCTCCAAATGCAGTTGGTCAAATCCCGGAAGGCATTTCCATAATGACAGTTTTCTATATGCCTGCTCTCTACCAGAAATTATGGGTTCCATAAAAAGTAATAGCAGTATGATTTTAGTTAAAACCCAATTTACATTCTGCATTTCTGTTCAATAGTCTAGTTGATTGAGGCCCTTTGGGAACAACTCTCATCCTGTGGTACTGAAGCTCATTAAATAAAACCATGAATTGTGCAAAATGGTTACACACTTGGTTTATAAATTCCTTAAACATTATTTACCCTTCTCCTTGGCTTAAAATATCAAGCAGGAAAAAAGATAGATACATTGTTACTAAATTTGCCACATTCCAGGAAGGAACCACCTTAGTTTATTGGAAATAACCACCTCATCTATGTTTGGGAATATAACTTGACATAATTGCCTCAGAAATTGGAAATAGCACATTTCTACAAGTAGCCACTAAATCAACTACAGATGAATCCAGTAAGCCTTTAGATAACAATCCAATGAGGTGCTGCCTAACTAAGCAGAAGGAAGAAACGAGTGGGAGGATTACATGGTTTTAAAGTTAGAAGCATGTGCAGAACTCTCACTGTTATTCACCAACATTCATTGCTCAAAAATCCTGTCCCCTGTGTAACCTTTCCCATATTGTGCAACCATTGCTAGTCTCTTGAAGCCTCCTCTGAATTTCGGAAGAGAAGCTGAGAACTTCATTTCCCGTAGCCTCCTTACCCCTATGGTTCCTGATTAGACAGTAGCGGGCCGTGGTGTGTGATTTGGCAGGCAGAAGCGTTTGCATGCAGATACAGGGGTGTACACTAGATTTTTATTTATTTATTTATTTACTTATTTATTTATTTAGTGCACTAGATTTGAAGTGGCTCTTGAGTGAGCTTCTTGGGGACTTCCTGTACTTACACTACACACCTGTGGTTCTCCAATCTTACTCAGCATCAGAATCCTCTGAAAGGTTTGTTAGAACATGGATTGCTGGGCCCATCCCCAAGGTTTCTGACTCAGGAGGTCTGGGGCGGGACTTGAGAACATGAATCTCTAACAATTTCCCAAATGATATGGATACTGAAGGTTGGAAGACCACATATCTAGAACAACTTCTATAGACTGACATACCTGGAGGAGATTTCCGGAGGCTTAAGGAATTCACAATAGCTTTCAGAACAACTTGAATCAGAGTTGTAAGCTGAGATCATCAGGTCTCCACCCAGAACTTTATCCCTGTCCCTTTCTTCCATTTGTCACAGAAGCCTCTAATACCCTTGAATAAAAACCATCACATACTCAACACAAAGACTAATGATATTGATCTCCTCAAATCCAGCGACACCACCCTACTTACTGTCCTTTTCCTACCTGGTCTCTTCCTAAACCTGCCATTCTCCAAACAATAAAATATCTCAGTGCTCCCCTTAAAAACCTTTGATGCCCCAAACTGAACTAAAATGTCTATCAATGGTGACTAAACACACAGATTGTGGTACAATGGAGTACTAGTCAACAATAAAAAACTACTCGTACATGCAATAATATGGATGAATCTCAAGGATAATTTGCCAAATGAGAGAGCCAGACCCAAAAGGCTATATATCCTCTGTGGTTCCACTTTTATGACACTCTGGAAAAAACAGAACTGTAGGAACAGAAATCACACCATTGATGTCAGAAAAATACAATGGGAGATGGAGATTGATTTGAGGAGGTATTCTACAACTTACTTGTGAGAATTACACATCTGCATGTATTTGTCAAGATGTGTAGAAATGTACACTTCAAAGGTGAACATTTTATTGTATGCAAATTATACCTCAATATACCTGACTTAAGGGGAAAAAAAAAAAAAAGGTGCTCTCTCTTACCAAGACCATTAATTCTAAATTCCTTAGAATAAAAATGGAATGGAAAAGAGGTACAAAGAGAGAGTTTGTGCTTATGAGTGGTACAGAAAACAGAGGGCTGAAGTCCACACCCACATCTAGAGTCTTCTGTATACTCAGAGACCACTCAGGACTGCTAATATTGGCCCTAAAAACCTCTAAAAATTGTAACAGTGCTGGAAAGGGACAAAGAATAATCTAATCTTGCCATTACATTTTACATGACAAGGAAAAAAAAGAAAAGTATCTTGAATGAAGTCAAAAGCTAGAACACTTTTTTTCTAATTACCCCAAAGAACATGACAGTTGATAGAAGCTTGATATAGAGGTAAAAACTGAGGTTCATAAAAGCATACAATTCAACTCTTACTTTATTATAAACTGGTAAAATATTCTGGAATTGTGGGAATCTGATCCCATTACCAGCATTCCAACATTATTCCAGAAAACATCAGCCATTGGCTCTTTGAAAACCTACACATTTAATGATTTTGTTTAAAAATGCACTTCCTGGGGCCACCTGGGTGGCTCAGAGGGTTAAGCCTCTACCTTCAGCTCAGGTCATAGTCTCAGGGACCTGGGATTAAGCCCCGCATTGGGCTCCCTGCTCATCAGGGAGCCTGTTTCCCCCTCTCTCTCTGCCTCTCTGCCTACTTGTGATATCTTTTTCTCTCTTTCTCTCTCTCTGTTGAATACATAAATAAAATCTCTTTTAAAAAAATGCACTCCCTGCACGGTGGTAGAGGCTTCTAATGTTCACTCATCTGTAGTTATCCACTCTTTGTGGGTGCATGGAAGGATTTTATTTCCATGACTCCCACCCTGCATGGGAGAAGGGCCATATGACTAATGCCAGGGGGTTCAAAGAACTTGAATGTGGGATGTTCTAGTATTCTCTTATTCTTTTCTTGCTGTATGATCAGGGATGAGACTTCATGTTGAAATGGAAGGCAGTCTAGACTATTGAAAATGGACAGTAACTCTTCAAGATAGTAATCAGAACCCCCAAGGAACTACATAAATTTGAAATGGGGTTTTGTCCCAGGCACTGAGACCTTTAGGCTGTGTGTTATAGCAGCATCATTTAGGATACCCTGACCAATACACCCATATTTAATCCTGAAGTTTAATGTTAACTAAGAAGAGTTACTACTATTCATTTTTGTCTTGGGAAAAGATTATTCAATCCACAGGCCTTAAAAACTTTGATATGAAAAGAGTACAACACTTGTCTGATATGAAAGGTCATTTGTTACATAAAAATTGTCCACTCTCACCTTTAATTCACTACAGCTCAAATTGCCTCTTTACTTCCCTGGGAGCTCTGCTTGGTAAAAAGACAATAAATATCAATTCCTTGGCTCAAACACTACCCATAATAATTACTATACTATTACTATTATACTATTATACACTTATATACTTTGCAGCCTTGGATGTATTAAGTACAGTTCTTCTGGAAAGCCTAGGGAAATTTTCCCTTCCTTTCCATTTTCAAATGTTCAACTGAAAGATGAGATGCAGACACAGTGGTAAATTTCTATGGAGGAGGGCTTCAGGGGTAACAATCTCATTAGAAGTGATACTTTAATTACATAGAACTTTACATATGATTGACAGAATTTCAGGCATCTGTATCAGCAATGCCTACCAGAACTTTCTGCAATGATAGAAATGTTCTATACATGTGCTAGCTACATGAGACTACTGAGCTCTTGTAATGTGACTTGTATGACTAAGAAACTGAATGCTTAGTTTTACTTAAGTGTAAAAGTCATTTGAGATAAGTGGCTACTCTATTGGACCATGTAAATCTATATCCATGAATGAAATTGAGAAAATATGAGGAGCCAAATCTTCCCCAAGTCCCAACTTTGACATGGTCATTGGTGAAATGGAAACATTTTCCAAACAGCTATAGCGTTTAACTAATCCGTAGTAAATAGTTAACAGTTCCTCAAACTTTCTAAAGTATTTGTGAGGTGGAATCTAGCACAATTACTCTTCTAACACTATTTTATAAGGTTCTTGCTATTGAATCAAGTCCATGAACCTTACCAAATGCTTTGTTGGTTTATCAGTCAGGATAAACTAAGTTATGCTGTGGTAAACCCAAAATGTGACTTTACACCACAAGTTTGTTCCTCACCCATGATGTATGTCCAGTGCTGGCCAATAGTGGACTCTTTTCATTGCTGTTACTCTAGGTATTTGCTACCACAAGCACCGAAAAAAGTCAAATTAGAGAAAATATCAAATTACACATTGGTTCTTCAATCTTCCTTCACATGACTTTTCACATTTAATTGGCCAAATAAAGTGACATGATTACATCTAACTTAAAATGATACAGCAAAATAAAATCCTACCCTGTGCCTGGAAAAAGAACACCCTAAAGTGTTTGATTACAGTCAAATGACCATCAGTTGGTTTTACCTTTCCTGGCATTATCTACTTTATAATATCTTACAGGAAGAATCATCTACTTAATATTTACTCATGTGTAACAGTTTATTCCCTGAAAATACCAAGTGATTAAAAAAAGGACAATGAAATTTACTGAGCAGTAGCTCTAGTTTAGAAACCACAATTAGTATATTTCCATATGTTTTCTTGGATTCTTTTATGAAGTACTCTTATTCATATTTTATAAGAGAGAAAGCAGACAAAACATTTTCTTAAGGTTTTCCCTAAGGTTACACAAATACTAAAAGAAAAAATGGTTGGATTTGAAACCGGGTCCACAGTCAGGTCTCTTTCCACTGAGCCACATTATCTACAAACAGAGCAGAACACTTACAAAAATAAAAGTACTTGTTATAGTTATCCCCATGCATACTCAATTTATCAATATAATATATTTATGTAACAAGTAACTGTTTTGTGCCTAAAGTTTTAACTGTCATGGAGTATCACACACACACACACTGACCAACTTTAAAATAAAACCATCTTAAGGCTTCCGGGTTATAAGATCTGGTCCATATTCCTAGTAGATAGGATGCTGTAACCAGGATGAACAGGATTTGTACACAGAAACTCTGATTCAGACTGTGATTTTGCTGCAGGTGGTACAAAAGCACGTGAGAAAAATTCAACACTTCTAGACACAAATCGCCAATCTCATGCCTACCAAAATATTCCCATTACCCCCTCAGTCTTCATCAGCCTGCTCATTGAAGTCATCAGTATTCCTGTCAGGCATGACATCAAATGACTCAACAGCAACATTTCTCCCATTCTCTGGTGTAAAATTTTATTTAGAGAGTGACATACATTTTGACATTTAAGATTTTTTACTGAAATTTGAAACACAAAGGCAGGGAATTGCTGCCAGCTACTGAAGTACAAGCATTTACCTCAGATTCAATAATAAGATCTCATCAAGAAATGTGGACAGCCAGTGTCCTAATGGAAAATTTTTGCCTGCATTTTTAATATTTCTGTCAAAAAATTTGATGGCTGAAGCCGGTACATTTTCCACAAATAATTTTTTATTTCAGCAAAATCTCTGCCGGCCTAGGTAATAGGGGAATGATTAATTGAACACACACTCCTGATTCGATTGAGAACTTAAATGGATATTCTCACCAAGAGAATGGTGGAGGGCATCACCTGCTGAGGGGATGAGTGGGAGTAGAGACCCAGGCCAGGCTTGTCTCAATAGGCCAGCCATAAGAGGAGAGGGCTACATATTCTCACTTACCCTAGGCTGGCAGGATCCTGATGGGAGCCCTTTCAGAGAACAACCCTGCTCTTTGCTCTGCAGTTCAGCCTTCTAGTACTCCTCCCTCTCCTCTTATTTTCTCTTCCTCATTTACTCCTATATCTTCTGCCCTCAGCCAGCTGTTACTTTTCATCTCATTCCCTTACAGTCCAGGATTTTTTGGTAGCAGGCTGGTGTGTGACAAGAGAACATATGAAGAAAAATTCTCAGAGTTTTTCCTAGGTTCCATTGGATCCCTTAATCTCAACCCCACTAGTTTCTTTGATCCATTTGGGCTCCCTGGCCCTAGGAACCCCTTGCCTTGGAGCCCCTTCTTCCATCCTAGTCCCCACAAAAGTTATTGGAGAATCTAACAAACCATATACTCACACTACAGTCCTCTGTGGCCCATTAACAACTTACAGGAGACTCTCAGAAGGCTCTATGTGAATAAAGAGAGAAGTTACAAAAGCATATTTGCTATCTCTCCGCCTGACACTTTTTCCCCTCTCATCAGGAATATAAAACACTAAGGAAACTGCATAAGAATAGTGTGGGAGAACTTTGGGGGTGGTGTTCTGACCTTGATTCTGGTGATGGTTACATGACTACACACTTGTCCCAATTCACAAAACTATGTACCAGAAGCAATGAATCTTACCATATGTGAACTTAAAAATTTATACTTTGGAATAAAATCATTTCTGGAAAACTTGCATGAGTCTGGAGCTTGCATGAGGAGTGGGGGGGGAGGGGCGTGAAATTGCCTTTCTTGGGGCTCCAGGCAGAATCATCCCCACAGAGGGGTTGAGAGCAAAGCACTCGGTCTTGGGACTGGTGAAGAAGAAAACCAGGAGCTGAGAGGCCACCAGTGATATTTACTACCCGGTCAGGTCATCTTTAACTTCTGCACCTTGAAGTTCTGACCCCTGTTCTTTTTGTTCCTCCCGCCCCCAGCTTGACTCCCCTGGGACACTTCCTTCAGATGGTATAAGCAACCATGAAACAATGAGACCTGGAGAAACTCTAGTTCCAGAGAAACACAGTGCAGGAAGCTGTGTTCCTGCAATTCAAGGCTGAAATTCTCCTTATACATTTTCTACAAAAATGTTTAAATGTTCGGTTCAGGGGTGCCTGGATGGCTCAGTTGGTTGAGCATCTGCCTTCGGCTCATTTCATGGTGTCAGGGTCCTGGGATTGGGCTCTCTGCTCGGCAAGGAGTCCATTTCTCCCTCTTTCTCTTCCTCTTTGTGCTCTCTCTCTCTCTCTCTCGGATAAAGGAATAAAATTTTTTTAAAAAATGTTCAGTTCAGGGGCGCCTGGGTGGCTCAGTGGGTTAAAGCCTCTGCCTTCGGCTCAGGTCATGATCCCAAGCTCCTGGGATCAAGTCCCGCATGGGGCTCTCTGCTCAGCGGGGAGCCTGCTTCCCTTCCTCTCTCTCTGTCTGCCTCTCTGCCTACTTGTCATCTCTGTCTGTCAAAAAAAAATCTTTAAAAATGTTCAGTTCAAATAAGAATGACAACAATAAAAGAGGACTAAGCTCAACAGGAACTGTGGGCCAGATAGCACTTCATCTGCTCAACATGAAGAAGACATTTTCATTTTGATTTTACAGAAGAGGAAAGGCTTCAAGAAGCTAAGATCTCAAAGCTAGTAGGTGACAGAGCTAGAATTAAACACATGTATCCTGAAAATTATTTAAGTCCAGTGCAGTTACAATTTTTACTCTATATTCCAAGGGGCTTATGTGCTGAATGGCCATTTGTGAGCTCTTCTGGGTGGCTGCCTAACTACGCCTCCATGGGGGAAAGAATTCCATTATCCAGCAGCGACCTGAAACAGACTATGGAGATCCATCCCGAGCTAGAAATGATCCTATAATCTGAATAAAATTACCAGATCTGTCTACACAGACTTACCAATGCTCAAAGCCTTAAAGTACAACACATCAGACAGGACACGAGCTAGATAGAATCTAATTTCTTCAGTGAAGGTTCGGAAGGCCCTTGAGAAATTTGCTGGACCTCAGGGACTCTCACTGCAAAGCAAAAGCCATACTGAACAGTGGGTTCCTAAGCACCAATTCGAAGAGACCCAGGATTGCCAGTGACCAGCTAGTATTCCATTCTACTGCTGAGGAAACAGGAAGTTTGGTGAGGTCAAGTAACTACTAGTTCCACGGACACGGGATAGAGCCAGGATTCAAATCCAACTCTGGCACCAAAACCAGGGCTGTTTCCAGAATCCCACATTGCTTTGTAAAGGCAAGGCATACTGACAATGATCTCAGTATCTAAAAATGGGAAAACTAGACGAGCTAAAATTTTTAAATGTGTTTTTTTATGACTAAATTCAGTCAATATTATGGTAAAGAGAGAAAAAAATTGAAGCTTTTAATGTCATCTTCCAGGCCTTACACCAAAATACTTTGATTCTGTTACATATGATCTTCCTTGGTTTCAGCCTTCTTGATGGAGAAGTCCCTGTCCTGGGGTTTCCATGCCCTGGAAATGGCAGCATGAAATCAGCAGTGCTGACATAAAAGTAAAATTATTTTCTCCTTCTGATTGAAAAGGGAGCTACGTGGACAACTTTGGAGATCAAAGAGTAGCCTCCACAGAGTGCTGGCTGATGCCAAACAGTGGGTGCATGGTAAACAATAACACAATTTTAGGATTAGAGCAGGTCAAGCATCTCAATTTAGTTATGTACTAGGCTTTACACAGATCTAGACCTCCGAGAACTCTCACAGCAACCTGAGGCAGATCCTTTCATTACCTCACTTAACATTTGGAAGAAATGGAGTCACAAGGAATGTGAATAAGCTGTCAAAGTTAATATGGTTTAAAAGTAGAGTTCATCTCAGGTTTAACTGAATTCATCTTAAGGATAAGGATTTGGAAGTAGGTTAAAGGGAATGGACAATATTACTCATATTATTCTTCTTTTGGGATTCATATACAAGTTGTATAATTTGGCATGCATTTATATATGTAACTATATATACATATTTATATAAAATAACATGTGATATATAATATATAGTATAATGAATGTATTAATATCTTTAAGTTATATAAATTTTATATAAAATTTTATATATTTTACATATAATTACATACATGATTATATATAAACACATTAAAAATCACAATAAAATCCAATATATAATATAGTAATATAGAAAAGTAGCAGGGAGTTTTCACTAATAGAAGATATGAAATCTCTGGAAAAAAACATAGAACTCTAGTCCTAGCTGGTCAACATATGTCATAAACTCCTGTCCAACATTCATAACAGATATTATATACAATCTCTGTACTCTTTTTCACTGAGGCCAAAAAGGAGCTCAGAATCTTTTTTTTTTAGAGATTTTATTCATTTATTTGACAGAGATACAGAAATCACAAGCAGGCAGAAAGCCAGGCAGAGAAAGAGGGGGAAGCAGGCTCCCTGCCAAACAGAGAGCCTGATGTGGGGCTCGATCCCAGGACCCTGAGATCATGACCTCTCAGAATCTTTTTTAACACAGTTTTTCAGACAGCAACAATCAAGCAAGCAGAGGTACTTTGGCAAGTTCAAGTCTATATGGCAGACTTCATCTAGATAGCTGAGACTGAGAACTGTAGCCAAGGGTGGTCCAGCAAAGCCATCAATCCTCAAGATAGCACATGTTTTCCTTGTTACCATACCTCACCTTGGCAGCAGAGCAATGGACCCTATCAACTGTGAGGGGTCATGCGAGCTGGATCTAGGGTGGAGGTGACCTCAGCGAAGAAGAGAGCCCTTCTTCCCTGGATCACCAAGATTACCAGTGTAAAACAGTTAAAGAGCAGGGAAATTTACATTCTTAAATATCAGGCACTTCTACTTGAGTGGCATGGGTAAAGGAGCCAAAATTTCATCTCAAATTAATTTAATTAGTTCATGAGGTGCTTTCTAAGGAGAAGCTAATCAGGACACTCAATATACACAAACTCAAAAGAATACTCAGAATGTTTCATTTAGAGATTACCACTTCTCACACTTGAAAAATAAATAAATAAATAAATAAATAAATAAATAAATAAAAATAAAAGGGGGTAGTGCCTTAAAAATCCTTACCAGCAATCTATTTATGGCCAGTTCTGATGACTCAAGCTGAAACAGGTCGAGTGTGTAGATACAGGAAGTTTCAGGTCCCATTATAGAGAATTCAGAGGTCGTACGTTTTATTTTTTTTTAATTTTTTATTTATTTTCAGCATAACAGTATTCATTGTTTTTTCACCACACCCAGTGCTCCATGCAATCTGTGCCCTCCCTAATACCCACCACCTGGTTCCCCCAACCTCCCACCCCCGCCCCTTCAAAACCCTCAGGTTGTTTTTCAGAGTCCATAGTCTCTCACAGTTCACCTCCCCTTCCAATTTCCCTCAACTCCCTTCTCCTCTCCATCTACCCTTGTCCTCTATATTATTTGTTATGCTCCACAAATAAGTGAAACCATATGATACTTGACTCTCTCTGCTTGACTTATTTCACTCAGCATAATCTCTTCCAGTCCTGTCCATGTTGCTACAAAAGTTGGGTATTCGTCCTTTCTGATGGAGGCATAATACTCCATAGTGTATATGGACCACATCTTCATTATCCATTCATCCATTGAAGGGCATCTTGGTTCTTTCCACAGTTTGGCGACCGTGGCCATTACTGCTATAAACATTGGGGTACAGATGGCCCTTCTTTTCACTACATCTGTATCTTTGGGGTAAATACCCAGTAGTGCAATTGCAGGGTCATAGGGAAGCTCTATTTTTAACTTCTTGAGGAATCTCCACACTGTTCTCCAAAGTGGCTGCACCAGCTTGCATTCCCACCAACAGTGTAAGAGGGTTCCCCTTTCTCCACATCCTCTCCAACACACGTTGTTTCCTGTCTTGCTAATTTTGGCCATTCTAACTGGTGTAAGGTGGTATCTCAATGTGGTTTTGATTTGAATCTCCCTGATGGCTAGTGATGATGAACATTGTTAAAATGTCTATACTGCCCAGAGCAATCTATACTTTTAATGCCATTCCGATCAAAATTCCACCAGTATTTTTCAAAGAGCTGGAGCAAATAATCCTAAAATTTGTATGGAATCAGAAGAGACCCCGAATTGCTAAGGAAATGTTGAAAAACAAAAATAAAACTGGCGGCATCATGTTACCTGATTTCAAGCATTACTACAAAGCTGTGATCACCAAGACAGCATGGTATTGGCATAAAAACAGACACATAGACCAGTGGAACAGAGTAGAGAGCCCAGATATGGACCCTCAACTCTATGGTCAAATAATCTTCGATAAAACAGGAAAAAATATCCAGTGGAAAAAAGACAGTCTCTTCAATAAATGGTGCTGGGAAAACTGGAAGGTATATGTAGAAGAATGAAACTCGACCATTCTCTTACACCGTACACAAAGATAAACTCGAAATGGATAAAAGACCTCAACGTCAGACAGGAATCCATCAGAATCCTAGAGAAAAACATAGGCAGTAACCTCTTTGATATCAGCCACAGCAACTTCTTTCAAGATATGTCTCCAAAGGCAAAGGAAACAAAAGTGAAAATGAACTTTTGGGACTTCATCAAGATCAAAAGCTTCTGCACAGCAAAAGAAACAGTCAACAAAACAAAGAGGCAACCCACGGAATGGGAGAAGGTATTTGCAAATGACAGTACAGACAAAAGGTTGATATCCAGGATCTATAAAGAACTCCTCAAACTCAACACACACAAAACAGACAATCATATTAAAAAATGGGCAGAAGATATGAACAGACACTTCTCCAATGAAGAGATCATACTTTTTAGTTGGAATCTGAGGGATCCCATTCTCTCTAACACCAGATGTTACTCTTTCACTAATTTCTTTATTCAGTACTTTTTTGGGCAAGGTGGTTGCTCACAGCTTCCATAACAACCCCATAAATCTGCTGTTGTTAACCTCATTTTGCAGATTAGGAAACTGAGGCTCAGAGAAGTTAAGTAACATACCCATGCATGACAAAGCCAGTTGTCTGATTGATTTCCTCAGGACACTTCGCAGATTTGACAATTCAGGGAGAGTGATTTATTATGAAGCATTTCCAGGGAAAAATCAGTAACTACCTGAGTGGGGAAGTGAGATATCAGGGCAAATATCCTTCCCATGAAGGGCATTCTGGAAGTAACATGGGTCAGACTTCAGAAAGGTCACTGTAGGGGGATGGAAGCTGGGTGTTCCTATTAGTCATTGGTTAAGGGCTGCCCCTAGGGTATGTAAATTCCCTGACACTCCTAGGCTTTCTGAAGAAACAGGCAAAGGGGGTACAGCAACCTGAGGATCTCCTTGCCTCTGCTGAGAAAATGCAAGTACTGGCTCCTGCTTATTGTAGGGAGTGCTCTGCTGTCCTGTCAAGACTCCAACCCCCTTTCAGGATCAAAATTCTCATTGTCCTGCTGCAATCCTGCCCAGGAATTGCCCTTGACCAGAGTAGCCTTGCCCAAAGTTCCACACCCTGCTAGAAGTAGCTACATCTAATGACTGGTCAGTGTCGGGGGCACAAAGCCTGGGCCCTTGGCCTCCTATGGTCCACTCAGAAGAGCTGCTCTTGCTCCAGAGCTCCCTAGAACAACAGAGGGGGTTGTCAGTCTTCTTCTGCCCAATCCTGCCTCCCTAACTCTCTTACGGATATGGTTCCAAAGCTCTCCTCAGTGACCTTCTTGTTTGCAATCCCTGCCTCAGAGTCTGTTTGCTGAGAAAGCAAACTTGGGTCAGGAGAAAGCATCCCAAAAGCCAGTGTGGTCAAAAACAACAAAGGGACCTGAAGGGACATTGGAGTGGGTGCACTCCCAGCCTTGGCCACATTGGTGCCATGATGGAAGCAGCAAAAAGTTACCTTAAGATGCTAAAAAGGCAAGACCTGGCATATTGCCTCATTTTGCTGAGTCAAATTTAATTAAGCTCTGCACTTACCCAAGTGGTGGGACCCATGTTCAAACGTAGGCACTTATTGAGAATCTGTCCCTAACATTGCATAAAGTATCTGGGAAAGCACAGAGAAGTACCACTGACATTCCTAGCCTCATGAGCATGAAAGTGCTGAAGAGTGAGAAGTGGAAGGATACATTATCTGCAAGGTGATGGTTCCAGTAAAGAAGGACAGAAGGACAAGGGTTAATGGGGCACAGATTGAATAAGTCTTCTTAAAAGTTATAGCCTGTCAAGGACCAAGCCCTGCACAAATCAAGCTTTGTAACTGGCCTGTGGCGCCGACCACTCACCTGTCAGAGATGAACAAGCCCTCCTCACTGGTAAATAGCAAGTGGGCCATTCTGCATAGTTGTTGAAATTTCTCACTTTGCCTTCCAAAGATACTATGTCTTCTGACCCCTCTTCCCTTCTTTTTCCTGTCCTCCCACCCCACTACTACTTCCCCCAACCATAGGTTCTACCACAAGTGGGTGGGTTTCCCTTCACCATCCGTGGACTCTGGCTGTGGCTCTATTCACTCATCCTCAATGACTCTGTTCAGACTTTTCCCTTGGCCAGAAATGGCCTGCAATTCCTTCTCCATTTGTTGAGATCCTATCCCACCTCTCCAGCTTCAAGGCAAACTCCCTATCTTCCAAGAAGCGTTTCCTGACTGCTTTAATACTGATAGACCACTCCCTTCTCTGACCACCAACCACACTCACAGTCGTGGCATGACTTCTGGTGAAAATAATCTACCTGTTGTCATTTTCATACTGATGCTTCACCTCCCAAATGGTCTGTCAGCCAAGATATGAATAAAAAACCTTTGGAATCTTCACAGGGAAGAACATGGGGAGACAGAGGATGCCCCCCCCCAAAATTATAAATTCACTGACAGTTTATTATACTAAAGTTAAGAGCCAAGAATGATTCCTAGTTCTAGCACTCCTTTAAAATACCAAATACAAGCTATGGGCTGAACGTGTCCACTGTTTTCCTCCATGTTTACTCTTCAATACTGATTGAGCTACCTTACATTCTGAGAAAGATTAACAGGCTCTTTTTCCCACACTCTTCCTCTGTATCTACCCCCAAATCCTGTTCCAAGATGAGATACACTCCCTTGCATCAAATCCCCCCATTCCAATGTCTCTATTTATTCTGAGAGGTAGATCCAAGCAAGTGGACGCTATGGTCCTCCAGGCATAAGTCACAGGAATATGCACATGGGCTTGGATGCAGCAGACCCAGAGGAATTAAAGAGAAAAGACACAGGTCTGGCCACAAAAAGGGATAATGGGTCCTGCCATGTTGAGAGACAACAGAGATATCTGGAAAGAATGAGAGGTTTGGAGAGAGAAGGATGAACGAGCAGGCTCAATAGGGAAGGCTGACAGGAGAACCATTTCTTGCCATCTGGGAAGCACAGCAGAAAGAGCAACTAAGGGAAATGATGCTTCTTTAGGTGTCAATGCCAAGGTGGTTTTTGAAAGTCAGAAAGACCTGGGTTCAGATCCTGGTTCTGTACCTTCTGGGGGGGTGGGGTACCTTAAGATCACTTCATCTCTCTGAGTTCCTTACCTATAAGAAGATAAAAATGGACCTAACTCAGAGTTAATGATAGAACATAAATTGTTAGCTGTCCACCAAGGCTCATGCTTCCCGCACAGAATACGCAGCTATACTGTAAGTACTGCTCAGCCAGGGACCATGTTTCCCAGACTTCTCTACACCTAGATAGGATCATGTGATCAAGTTCTGGTCCACAGGAACCTCCTTATAGTCCTCCACCCTCATACACACAAGCCTCCTGATGTACAGGATCTAGTAAATGGCTTTAAACTGTACCAGCTCCCAGACCAGAAAACAAAAGACACCCAGTTTCTCACTCATTTTTAGGAGGAGATCTGTCTATCAAATTCCCATATTGGACTCACGAATATGTAAGAAATAAATTACCATATTAAGCCACCAAGATTTCAGCCTTTGCCTATTAGAGAAGCTAATCTTAAGTTAGCCAAAACAAGGATTACATGTTATATCTCAAGCAGTGAGCCCCATGCTTGACAGAGTAAGCACACAAAATATATGGTTGCTCCTCTTTTTATTACCCTTAACTCTGTACAACACTTTATACCTTCTAGGAAGTTGCTATATTGGACAAACTAATTCAATTTGTGTTGCCGAGCACCGAAGAGAATAAAAAGTTAACAAATAAAATGCATAGACTCCATTCTTCAGGGATTCATCTGCTAGTAGGTGTAATTAGATCTGTAATGCAAGTAATAATATTGCAAGGCAAATTTTATTAAATGCTTTAAGAGAGGCTCAAGGTACAATGAGAAAGAGGAGATTAATTTTACCTGAAGAGGTTGAAATGTTCCTGAAGGAAAGAAGATATGAATGGGGCCTTGAGGCACAATTTATACTTTGACAGGTGGACACTGGCCAAGGGGCTCCTGACAGGAAGGAAATTATAGATAATGGGCAGCAATAAAAGGTCCCAGTGTACATTTCCCAACCACTTCCTCTGTTCTCTTGTGTAAGGAAAGGGTGGCAGGAGAGAATAAGCTTTGTCAAGGCCTGATGCAAGTGAAGCAGGTGGTACTATGGGGCAGAGTAGGAATTAGGAACATTGGCCATTTAGGACAAGACTGAGAGGAGCCTCAAATGCCATACTCAGGAGTCCTAGCTTTACTTTTTTAGTAATAAAGTACATTACTCACGATTCTGACTGGAAATCACAGAGACCCAAGGGGCACAAACTTAAGCTAACAGGGATTTACAGGCCCTGCTCATAATCTGGTTATTAGAAGGGTTAGAGCTGGTCCTTAGGGACAAATGGAACCAGGGACCTGAGCACTAGCAATCACAGATAATACCCCTATACCCCACCCCTATTCACTCTCCTAATCCTGTTTTGTATTACTTTTACTGTTTCCCTCTATCTGAAATTACCTCACTTACTGACTTGCCCCACCTCCTAGGATATAAGCTTCCCAATGACATAGATCACTTGCTTTTCTTTACCAAACATCCAAGCTTCTAGCATGCTCCCTTATATATCTGGCATGCAGCAGGCACTCAGTGATTATTTGCTGAAAGAATGATTAAATGGATCAGAGATTTTAAGATGTTCTGGTTACACAAGTATGACTATTTAATCTCCCTGACAGCTCCAGTTCACTATATACATTCATACATTTGCAATAAAATTTGAATGGCTCAGTATCTCTGTGATTAATGTCCTTAAGACTCACCAACAGTTGTGAACGTTTGGTTCTGCAAAGCTGAAGGTCAGAAGCTAGACTCTAGTGAATGAACCACCTTGTGGTACCACAAGGAGGTAGACCAGGTGACCTGTGCTGGAATGTTCTAACAATTCTAGGAGACTTCTTTGAGATGCCTGCAATTTCTGTCTCAGAAACTCATATACCTTGGACCTAACTCTATCCTTTAAGACTGAGGAGCATACACGGGCTCTATGTCACATAAAGGGTCACAGTGACATTTTTTAGACTTCATCCTGTTCTACAAATAGAGGTCACTCTGAACCTTGTATAAGAAGTCGATAACCAGGCATAAGTGAGAAACAATCCCCTCATAGGCCTTCACCAGATTCTGAAAATATTCCATCCTCTCTCTTTTCTGAGGTCCTGCCAGGTCCTTTGGTTTTGCCAGAGCAGAGATGGTTTGAACATACTGGAGAGCTCCACATTTGTTCTCCCTGTTATCACATAATGAGATGATCACAGCCCTATTTTGAGTCTTTTTGTCTGAAATAGCCTTCCCTATTTTTACTACCATTTGACAAAAAAGAAGAAAGAAAGAAAAACAGCCAAAGTTATTTCAGGATCAAGACAAAGAATCATCACGCAATGCTCTGGGTAAGTTGATTTTTTTTTTTTTTTTTTTTTTTTTTTTTTTGCCACTCCACCTCCCCCAACCTGTCTTTGCCCTATATTTTCACCTTGATCTGGTGAATACTTTATTTGTATATTACTCTGAAAATAAACAAAGTATCACAGTATTCTTTTGTGTTTTTTCTATTTTTTCATAATTTGATACACATTTTTGTTAAATTATATCCCACCAGAAGTCATAAAACAACACAGGCATAGTGGTATATGACATACCAATACATCACACTTTGGCCATCTTAAGGACTTCTATTTGATGAAAACCAACAAAGGAAAAGAGGTAAATAGCAGAAACAGGAACATTCACCAATTTTCTTGGCAGCTAGAATGGTTTTCTTGGGAAGGCAGAGACTCTTATCTGCAAATTATTTCCATTTAATGCAGTCACTTACTTTAGTCACAAATCTTTCACATCAATCCAAAAATGCCTTTCACTGTGTGCCAACATGAAATAATGGTGAGACACTAGTGGTAAAGCAAATTATTGTGGTTCACCTCACTACTTTTGCAGTCAGTCCTAAGCTCAGTCAATATTACAGAGATGAGTTTGTGCCAGTTTATATTTAAATCTCATCTGATCTCACCTGGGACCAGTGACATTTATTTACCAGGAGGCAATTAAGACATAATTTTAATCTGTAGCTATCCCCAACATAAGGTTCAAATCTACCATTTATCCAAAATCTTCACTGATCAGCAACGAGTTACAAAGATTTGTGCTCGGGACTGGAGGACATGGGAGAAATTAATTTTCTGTCTCTAGGAAATGACAGACAAGTAGGAGGAAGAGACAAGGGGCATTAATATGCTAAGATGAAAGTAAGTGCCCTTAAGCGGTTAGATGGTAGAGAGGGTTGTGGTCAGTATAGCAAAGAGCAAGAGCTGTGGACAGAGAGGGGTTTGACTTTCTCCCTCAATGTATCATTCAGCTTCTACTGCAATAATGTATCCTTTTAACAAAAGCTTACAACAGCCAACGTTTTTCTCATTCTGTAGGACACCTGGGCTTTTGCTGATCTAGAATGTGCTCTTCCTGAAATCCTGAAATTGTCTCTAGACTGCACATTGGATTCAGCTCTTCCCTACTTCTCTCTCACCTCCTTGAACCAGCGACTTGCTGAAACATGTTCCTATTACACAATGTAGGCACAGGACCCTTGATTTTGGCCGTAGGAGCCTTACACATTTTACTCATAATGGAGTCAAGTTTTCTTTATAAAAGACACCATTTACACAGGCTGTAATTTCCACATGTCAAGAACGATATGCATGTGAAAGCAAAACCCTCCCCAGCCCACTCCCCTCTCCCTTCTACTACAACCACTGTGACAACACATCTTCAAGTCCTTTGTTAGTATTCTAAGGTTGATGACCTTGAAGTGATGCATTTTGTTTCTCAAAGCGCCTTAAGTTTGGGGGACATAAATTGCTCTGGATCTTAAGACAGGGTAGGTAAGGTAAAACCATTCTAAGCAAAGTATTACAAACTCTGGGATGTTGGAGTATGGTGGCTAATGAGAGGGAAAGCCTTAGGGGGAAGAATAGACCAAGAACACTGTATTGAGCTGGGATGTTAGGGAGGTACATGGTTAGAAAAGAAATTCACTATGATGAATAATGGTTAAGTCTTCTTGGGAGTGAGGATGGATGTTTAGCTTTAAGTTGCCTCTATTGTACTGTGCAGTTATTTTTCCCTTCAAATCCTGTGTGCTGCAAGTAAAGTCTGCATCACACAACAGCCTTCTATAATTGACCTTGGAGGAAATGAAAGAATAAAGATTCTGGGCAGCACAGAGCAAAGTAGTCATAGAACACAGGAACTGTAAGATCCAAGTCAGGTTGAAGAGGTGAAAAATTTAGCAGCTGGAAGAAATCACAGTGAGAGGTAAAATAGTAGAAACACAAGCCTCCCAAAGAATTCTTAGATTCCGAGCTGTCTCCAAACTTCTGTCATTCTTACTTCCCCCTAGGGAACTCCTCCTCTCCCAACTGGTAGGCCCTTCTTTTCCCATTCAGTGGAGGAGGGGTCTGCAATACAAAATGCTCAGTAAAGAGCCCTCTACCCTCCTGAACACAAAACAGGCACAGGTTGGGCACCCAGTTCAATCAGAGTCCTATGGAATAGGGAAGGAGTTACAATAGATGCTGGGAGTAAGAGGGTCCCTTTTCTGTAGCAAGTACTTCAGTAAAAACTAAGGACCATACACAAAAACAGACACATAGATCAGTGAAACAGAATAGAGAGCCCAGAAATAGACCCTCAGTTCTATGGTCAACTGATCTTTGACAAAGCAGGAAAGAATGTCCAATGGAAAAAAGACAGTCTCTTCAACAAATGGTGTTGGGAAAATTGGACAGCCACATGCAGAAAAATGAAACTGGACCATTTCCCTACATCACACACAAAAATAGACTCCAAATGGATGAAAGACCTCAATGGGAGACAGGAATCCATCAAAATCCTTGAGGATAACACAGGCAGCAACCTCTTCGACCTCAGCCACAGCAACTTCTTCCCAGAAACATCACCAAAGGCAAGAGAAGCAAGGACAAAAATGAACTACTGGGACGCCATCAAGATCAAAAGCTTTTGCACAGCAAAGAAAAAAGTCAACAAAACCAAAAGACAACTGACAGAATGGGAGAAAATATTTGCGGACGACATACCAGTTAAAGGGCTAGTATCCAAAATCTATAAAGAAATTCTCAAACTCAACACCCAAACAACAAATAATCCAATCAAGAAATGGGCAGAGGACATGAACAGACATTTCTGCAAAGAAGACATCCAGATGGCCAACAGACACATGAAAAAGTGCTCCATATCACTCAGCATCAGGGAAATACAAGTCAAAACCACAATGAGATACCCCCTCATGCCAGTCAGAATGGCTAAAATTAACCAGTCAGGAAACAACAGATGCTGGCAAGGATGCAGAGAAAGGGGAATCCTCCTACACTGTTGGTGGGAATGCAAGCTGGTGCAGCCACTCTGGAAAACAGCTTGGAGGTTCCTCAAAAAGTTGAAAACAGAGCTCCCCTATGACCCAGCAATTGCATTACTGGATATTTACCCTAAAGATACAAATGTAGTGATCCGAAGGGGCACGTGCACCCGAATGTTTACAGCAGCAATGTCCACAATAGCCAAACTATGGAAAGAACCTAGATGTCCATCAACAGATGAATGGATAAAGAAGAGGTGATATATATATACAATGGAATACTATGCAGCCATCAAAAGACATGAAATTTTGCCATTTGCAATGACATGGATGGAACTAGAGGGTATTATGCTTAGCAAAATAAGTCAATCAGAGAAAGACAATTATCATATGATCTCCCTGATATGAGGAAGTTGAGAAGCAAAGTGGGGGGCTTGGAGGTAGGGAAGGAAAAAATGAAACAAGATGGGCTTGGGAGGGAGACAAACCATAAGAGACTCTTAATCTCACAAAACAAAATGAGGGTTTCCAGAGGGTGGGGAGTAAGGAGAGGGTGGTTGGGTTATGGACATTGGGGAAGGTGTGTGCTATGGTGAGTGCTGTGAAGTGTGTAAACCTGGCAATTCACACACCTGTACCCCTGGGGCTAATAATATATTATATGTCAATAAAAAATTAAAAATTAAAAAAAAAAAACAAAACTAAGGGCCACATAAGCCCAAATATGCTGTTAGCCATCTTTTCTATTACGTAAAAACAGCATGCCTGAGAATGAAGCCAGTTCAAGAAAAACAAGTATAAAGAGTAGAGAATGAGAGTCTTGGTGCCATCCTTTATGCCCATAGATCCAGTCATAACTGAAGTCCCATCCATACCTGGGGTCTGTAAACCCAGACTCCAGAAAGAGTCCTGTCACAATCAGAAGAGTGCCTCCTCACATCCTGAGTTTATGTCCATACCAATTTACCCAGTCTACTCTCTACAGCAAGAGTCAACAAAGTCAAATAGTTGATATTTTAGGCTTTGTGGGCCAGAAGGTCTCTGTTGCAACTACTCAACTCCATTGTTGTGGTATAGAAATATCCACGGATGTATGTAAATAAATGAGCAGAACTATGTTCCAATAAAATTCTATTTACAAAAACAAGTTGGCAGCTCAGATTTCCTGCTTATGTTGGAGTTTACTGGCCCCTGCTCTACAGAAACCTTAGATAGTAAATTTCAGAACTGGCACTGAATTTGTGCTTCAAAAAATTCTCTAAGGAAGAAATTTTATAGGGGTGGCTCTAAAGTCATCGACATGGTTAAAAAGGGATTTGCGGGGAGGAGTCAAGATGGCGGAGAAGTAGCAGGCTGAGACGACATCGGGTAGCAGGAGATCAGCTAGATAGCTTATCTAACCATTGTGAATACCTACAAATCGAACAGGAAATCGAAGAGAAGAAGAACAACAATTCTAGAAACAGAAAATCGATCACTTTCTGAAAGGGAGGACCTGCGGAGAAGTGAATCCAAAGCTACAGGAAGACAGATGGCGGGGGGAGGGGCCGGCTCTCAGCAAGCAGCAGAGCAACGGAGCACTAAATCAGGACTTTTAAAAGTCTGCTCCATGGAGGGACATAGCTCTGGAGGTTAAACCGGGGGGAAGACCATGTGGGGTCAGTGTAACCTCAGGTCCCACGGGGTCACAGAAGGACTGGGGGTATCTGAGTGCCACAGAGCTCGCAGGTATTAGAGCAGGGAAGCCGGCTACAGCGACAAAGCTGAGGAGTGAGCTCTCAGCCCGGGGTTACCTTGAGCCGGACGCAGCCTGGGTGGGCTTGGAGTGCGGCCAGAAGCCACGGAGATGGAAGCATCCGGGCGCTTTTCTCCAAGTGCCAGCAATTGACTGCTTTCCTCCAGGTGCGACTGGAGGCCAGGGAGGCAGGAGTGGTTGGGCGCTTTTTTCTGAGGGCGCACTGAGGAGCGGGACCCCAAGCTCTTGGCTCCTCCGGGCCAGAGATTGGGAGGCCGCCATCTTCATTCCTGTCCTCCGGAACTCTACGGAAAGTGCTCAGGGAACAAAAGCTCCTGAAAGCAAACCCAAGCAGATTACTTAGCCTGGCCCCGGGCAAGGGTGGTGCAATTCCACCTGCGGCAAAGATACTTGAGAATCACTACAACAGGACCCTCCCCCAGAAGATCAACAAGAAACCCAGCCAAGACCAACTTCACTCACTAAGAACAGCAGAATTCTAGAGGAGGAGAAAGCAAATCTTATCTGGACAAAATGACAAGGCGGAAAAACTCACCACAGAAAAAAAAGAACAAGAGGCAGTACCGAAGGCTGGGGGCCTAATCAATACGGACATTGTTAATATGACAGATCTAGAGTTCAGAATGACGATTCTCAAGGTTCTAGCCGGGCTTGAAAAAGGCATAGAAGATCTTAGAGAAACCCTTTCCGGAGAGATAAAAGCCCTTTCTGGAGAAATAAAAGAACTAAAATCTAACCAAGTTGAAATCAAAAAAGCTATTAATGAGGTATAATCAAAAATGGAAGCTCTTACTGCTAGGATAAATGCGGCAGAAGAAAGAATTAGTGATGTAGAAGACCAAATGACAGAGAATAAAGAAGCTGAGCAAAAGAGAGACAAACAAATACTGGACCACGAGGAGAGAATTCGAGAGATAAGTGACACCATAAGATGACACAACATTAGAATAATTGGGATTCCAGAAGAAGAAAGAGAGGGAGCAGAAGGTATATTGGAGACAATTATTGGAGAGAATTTCCCTAATATGGCAAAGGGAACAAACATCAAAATCCAGGAGATGCTAAGAAAGCCCCTCAAAATCAATAAAAATAGGTCCACACCTCGTCACCTTTATAGTAAAATTTACAAGTCTTAGCGACAAAGAGAAGATCCTGAAAGCAGCCCTGGAAAAGAAGTCTGTAACATACAAGGGTAAAAACATTAGATTGGCAGCGGACCTATCCACAGAGAACTGGCAGGCCAGAAAGAACTGGCATGATATATTCAGAGCACTAAACAAGAAAAACATGCAGCCAAGAATACTATACCCAGCAAGGCTATCATTGAAAATAGAAGGAGAGCTAAAGAGCTTCCAGGACAAACAGAAGCTGAAAGAATTTGCAAACACCAAACCAGCTCTACAGGAAATATTGAAAGGGGTCCTCTAAGCAAAGAGACACCCTAAAAGTAGTAGATCAGAAAGAAACAGAGACAATATACAGTAACAGTCACCTTACAGGCAATACAATGGCGCTAAATTCATATCTCTCAATAGTCACCCTGAATGTTAATGGGCTAAATGCCCCAATCAAAAGACACAGGGAATCAGAATGGATAAAAAAACAAAACCCATCCATATGCTGCCTACAAGAAACTCATTTTAGACCCGAAGACACCTCCAGATTTAAAGTGAGGGGGTGGAAAACAATGTACCATGCTAATGGACATCAGAAGAAAGCTGGGGTGGCAATCCTTATATCAGATCAATTAGATTTTAAGCCAAAGACCATAATAAGAGATGAGGAAGGACACTATATCATACTCAAAGGGTCTGTCCAACAAGAAGACCTAACAATCTTAAATATCTATGCCCCTAACATGGGAGCAGCCAACTATATGAACCAATTAATAACAAAATCAAAGAAATACATCAACAGTAATACAATAATAGCAGGGAACTTTAACACTCCCCTCACTGAAATGGACAGATCATCTAAGCAAAAGATCAACAAGGAAATAAAGACCTTAAATGACACACTGGACCAGATGGACATCACAGATATATTCAGAACATTCCATCCCAAAGCAACAGAATATACATTCTTCTCTAGTGCACATGGAACATTCTCCAGAATAGAACACATCCTGGGTCATAAATCAGGTCTCAACTGGTATCAAAAGATTGAGATCATTCCCTGCATATTTTCAGACCACAATGCTCTGAAGCTAGAACTCAATCACAAGAGGAAATTTGGAAAGAACGCAAATACATGGAGACTAAACAGCATCCTTCCAAAAAATGAATGGGTCAACCAGGAAATTAAAGAAGAATTGAAAAAATTCATGGAAACAAATGATAATGAAAACACAACGGTTCAAAATCTGTGGGACACAACAAAGGCAGTCCTGAGAGGAAAATATATAGCGATACAAGCCTTTCTCAAGAAGCAAGAAAGGTCTCAAATACACAACCTAACCCTACACCTAAAGGAGCTGGAGAAAGAACAACAAAGAAAGCCTAAACCCAGCAGGAGAAGGGAAATCATAAAGATCAGAGCAGAAATCAATGAAATAGAAACTAAAAAAAAACAATAGAACAAATCAATGAAACTAGGAGCTGGTTCTTTGAAAGAATTAATAAGATTGATAAATCCCTGGCCAGACTTATCAAAAACAAAAGAGAAAGGATGCAAATAAATAAAATCATGAATGAAAGAGGAGAGATCACAACCAACACCAAAGAAATACAAACAATTATAAGAACATACTACGAGCAACTCTATGGCAACAAATTTGACAATCTGGAAGAAATGGATACATTTCTAGAGATGTATAAACTACCACAACTGAACCAGGAAGAAATAGATAACCTGAACAGACCCATAACCAGTAAGGAGATTGAAACAGTCATCAAAAATCTCCAAACAAACAAAAGTCCAGGACCAGACGGCTTCCCAGGGGAATTCTACCAAACATTTAAAGAAGAATTAATTCCTATTCTCCTGAAACTGTTCCAAAAAATAGAAATGGAAGGAAAACTTCCTAACTCATTCTATGAGGCCAGCATCACCTTGATCCCAAAACCAGACAAGGATCCCACCAAAAAAGAGAATTACAGACCAATATCCTTGATGAACACAGATGCGAAAATTCTCACCAAAATACTGGCCAATAGGATCCAACAGTACATTAAAAGGATTATTCACCACGACCAAGTGGGATTTATTCCAGGGCTGCAAGGTTGGTTCAACATCCGCAAATCCATCAATGTGATACAATACATTAATAAAAGAAAGAATAAGAACCATATGATACTCTCAATAGATGCTGAAAAAGCATTTGACAAAATGCAGCATCCCTTCGTGATTAAAACTCTTCAAAGTGTAGGAATAGAGGGCACATACCTCAATATTATCAAAACCATCTATGAAAACCCCACCGCAAATATCATTCTCAATGGAGAAAAACTGAAAGCTTTTCCACTAAGGTCAGGAACACGGCAAGGATGTCTGTTATCACCACTGCTCTTCAACATAGTACTAGAAGTCCTAGCCTCAGCAATCAGACAACAAAAAGAAATTAAAGGCATCCAAATTGGCAAAGAAGAAGTCAAACTATCACTCTTTGCAGATGATAGGATACTATACGTGGAAAACCAAAAAGGCTCCACTCCAAAACTGTTAGAACTTGTACAGGAATTTAGTAAAGTGTCAGGATATAAAGTCAATGCACAGAAATCAGTTGCATTTCTTTACACTAACAACAAGACAGAAGAAAGAGAAATTGAGGAGTCAATCCCACTTACAACCGCACCCAAAACCATAAGATACCTAGGAATAAATCTAAACAAAGAGGCAAAGAATCTATACTCAGAAAACTATAAAGTACACTCATGAAGGAAATTGAGGAAGACACAAAGAAATGGAAAAATGTTCCATGCTCATGGATTGGAAGAACAAATATTGTGAAAATGTTTATTCTACCTAAAGCAATCTACACATTTAATGCAATCCCTATCAAAATCCCACCCATTTTTTGCAAAGAAATAGAACAAATAATCCTAAAATTTATATGGAACCAGAAAAGACCTCGAATAGCCAAAGGAATATTGAAAAAGAAAGCCAAAGTCGGTGGCATCACAATTCCAGACTTCAAGCTCTATTACAAAGCTGTCATCATCAAGACAGTATGGTACTGGCACAAAAACAGACATATAGATCAATGGAACAGAATAGAGAGCCCAGAAATCGACCTTCAACTCTATGGTCAACTAATCTTCAACAAAGCAGGAAGGAATATCCAATGGAAAAAAGACAGCCTCTTCAACAAATGGTGCTGGGAAAATTGGACAGCCACATGCAGAAAAATGAAATTGGACTATTTCCTTATACTACACACGAAAATAGACTCAAAATGGATGAAGGACCTCAATATGAAAAAGGAATCTATCAAAATCCTTGAGGAGAATGCAGGCAGCAACCTCTTTGACCTCAACCACAGCAACTTCTTCCTAGGATCATCGCCAAAGGCAACAGAAGCAAGGGCAAAAATGAACTATTGGGATTTCATCAAGATCAAAAGCTTTTGCACAGCAAAGGAAACAGTTAACAAAACCAAAAGACAACTGACAGAATGGGAGAAGATATTTACAAAGGACATATCAGATAAAGGGCTAGTATCCAAAATCTGTAAAGAGCTTAGCAAACTCAACACCGAAAGAACAAATAATCCAACCAAAAAATGGGCAGAGGACATGAACAGACATTTCTGCAAAGAAGACATCCAGATGGCCAACAGACACATGAAAAAATGCTCCACATCACTCGGCATCAGGGAAATACAAATCAAAACCAAAATGAGATACCACCTCACACCAGTCAGAATGGCTAAAATTAACAAGTCAAGAAATGACAGATGCTGGCGAGGATGTGGAGAGAGGGGAACCCTCCTACACTTCTGGTGGGAATGCAAGCTGGTGCAACCACTCTGGAAAACAGTGTGGAGGTTACTCAAAAAACTGAAAATAGAGCTACCCTATGACCCAGCAATTGCACTACTGGGTATATATCCTAAAGATACAAACGTGGTGCTCCGAAGGGGCACGTGCACCCGAATGTTTATAGCAGCAATGTCCACAATAGCCAAACTATGGAAAGAACCTAGATGTCCATCAACAGATGAATGGATAAAGAACAGTGGTATATATAGACAATGGAATACTATGCAGCCATCAAAAGAAATGAAATCTTGCCACTTGCGACGATGTGGATGGAACTAGAGGGTATCATGCTTAGCAAAATAAGTCAATCAGAGAAAGACAACTATCATATGATCTCTTTCATATGAGGAAGTGGAGATGCAATGTTGGGGGTTTGGGGGGAGGTAGGAAAAGAAAAAAAGGAAAGAAGATGGGATTGGGAGGGAGACAAACCATAAAAGACTCAATCTCAAAAAACAGACTGAGGGTTGCTGGGGGGAGGGGGGACAGGAGAGGGTGGTGGGGATATGGACATTGGGGAGGGTATGTGCTATGATGAGTGCTGTGAAATGTGTAAACCTGGCGATTCACAGACCTGTACCACTGGGGATAAAAATACATTATATGTTTATTAAAATAAATTAATTAATTTTTAAAAAAAGGGATTGGGGGTGTTGTTGTTTTATTTTTTTAATTCAATGGCTGACTAATAGTATAGATGACCTAACAGATTCTGTTTCCTCTCATCCACTCTATCTGTGAAGTCCAATATAGGAAACACCCAGAGTTGATGAAACTTAGCAGGTAACACTGGACGTTTTAGGCCTAAAAACAGTGCAACTTTGAGAATTAGTTGAGTAAGCAAAGCAATACTGATCACATCAATAAAAAGAAATGCTGCTTCCACCCTATTTGTATATTATATTTTTGATGATGACTATTGCCATCCTGCGACCCACCAAGTGTTACTTATCCTTTTGCTGAGGGACAATGAAAGCTTCCTTTCTAGCCTATTAGTCATTTCACTTCCCATTGTCATTATTCTCTAGAAGAGATCTCTCTTTCAAATAGTTGTTAGAACTTTGTGCTCCACTGATGTAAGTGAACAAAACATTCACCAAGGTAGCTTTATGACTTTCTTGTAAAATGCAATCACAAATGGCCACCAGCAGCATGTATATGAATCAATTCAACAACACCTTTCAGCCCTAGTCATGACCAGAGAAAAATAAGGTTTACATGATCAGCCAGCAACAACTACAAAAAACCCAGACACAAGGCTTAGCTCTGCCATCACCCAGCCATGATGTCTTCTGGTTTTCCATGAGTTCTGAAAGTTTCTATTTGGGTTACTTAGGGTTGAATCTGACAAGTCCTAGAACTCTTGAGATGGCAGCCGTCTTTCTGGGGGCCTCAAAATCTGGGTGACAGATGCCTGGACTTGATGAGGCCCTGGTTCTAGAAATCATTATCCAGTGCAGTGAGTTTCCTTTACTTACTGATGTTGAGTCTTTTCCGAACTCAGGATCAAAACATACACATTCCCTCTAGACCAAGAAAATATCACCTGATACCTCAAAGAAAGAGTTTAATCACTAGGAATGTGAAATGTTAACTGAATTCACTACCCCAGGATATAGGACCTCCAAAACCTTAAATCTACTGCCTTCCTAAAACCCAGGATCAAATCTCTTCATCTCCATCCCATCAGATCGGGCCCTAACTGGATTTTCTAGCAGGATCCTAGGAACCATGTGCTCTAAATTTCTTCTAGGACTTGATTAATATAAGCACAGTGCTTATTATAGTATCTGGCACATAGTAGGAACTTAAATATTACTCATTGCATAAGCAAATTAATGAATGTATTGAGAACTTGCACATACCCCTCAAATGATAGATGGTAATAGAATACTGTTTGCTGAGATTAATCGCCTATTCCCTTCTCACACAAGAAATAGTCTTACTTGATTGGCCATAGTATTGTGTTGTTGTTCTAATGATGGCAGATTATGCTTCCCCATACCTTGAATTCGGGTTGAGTCATATAATTTGCTTCATCCAATGGGATGTAGGCAGACTTGACACAACAGAGATTGTGCAATGTGATTTACCTTATAATACTTCTGTCATCATCATAAAACTCCCACTCTTGGGGCACTTGGGTGGCTCAATCAGTTAACTGTCCAACTCTTGATTTCAGCTCAGGTCATGATCTCAGGGTCATGAGTCTGAGCCCCACATTGCACTCCACGTGGGGCGTGGAGCCTGGTTAAGAATCTCTCTCTTCCTCTGCACTCCTCCCAACTCCATGTACTCTCTCTCTCTCTCAAAAAAAAAAAAAAAGAAAGAAAGAAAGAAAGAGAGGAAAAATAGAATTTCCACTCTCCCCAAAGTAGCCATAGCTTCTTTGGCCTGGAATTTGGAACGAACACAGCTGGAACCACCTGAGCCCAAACTGCAGTAAGGAGCCAAGCCCAGCTGGATCTGCAAGTTGACACACAGCCACACAGTTAGGCCAGCCTAGAACAGTCAACTTCCAGGCAAACCACTGACAGGTAAGCAGGAAAGAATGATTGCCATACAGTGATGTCAATTGTTTCCTCAAAGAAGTGGAAAAAATTGAAATTAAATTATTTTTTTTTTTTATTTGACAGAGATCACAAGTAGGCAGAGAGGCAGGCAGAGGGGGGAGGGGAAGCAGGCTCCCTGCTGAGCAGAGAGCCCGATGTGGGGCTCGATCCCAGGACCCTGGGATCATGACCTGAGCCGAAGGCAGAGGCCTTAACCCACTGAGCCACCCAGGTGCCCCTGAAATTAAATTTTTAAAAATTTAAAGAATAAATGACTATTATATTAACCCAATGAGTTTGCAGTATTTTGTTACACAGCATTGTAGTAGTACTAAATAAAGATACATCTATTACCACCAGTACTATTACCAGCACAGTCACTACTCCATCACTGCTATCATGACACAGACCCCAAGCAGATGATAGCTATGCTTCTGCTGGAAAAAGAGAAGACACCGTAACAGCCCTAATGTCTAAGTGGGCAACACGAAAGGAGATGCTGGAGAAAGAGAAGACCCAAAGTCATTGCTTGCCTAGCCCACAAAAGTGTGGAGGACCTGCCTTGAAGATAATAGCTATCACATCCAGAAAATCCTCCCCACAAAGTAAAGAAATCCATTAATTTCCTTTTTTTAAAATAACCATTTCAAAAGGTCCTCACAGGTTTGAGTGGGCACAACCATTGTAACAATAGCTGCTGATAGCATTAAGATGCAAATGTAGTCATTTATCAGGGTCCTGGACATCCAGCATAGGTGACTCATATGCAAACCCAGGCCCCCCATCCTTCCAATCAGCATTGGTTTTGAGGCTAATACCAGTTGATGTATACATTTGTTGACTTTTCCCTGAGAAGTTTCTTAAAAAAAAAAAAACAAAGCAATGAAAAGAAAATGGCTTTTTGTTTGAATTTCCTTAAAGAGTCATTCAGTGAAGCAAGCATCATCGGCTCTGGAAAACATGCAAAATTCATTTAAGTGATCTCTGACTGTTCTGAGAAATTGGAATCTGAAGCCTTGTAGCAAATTGTCTCAAACGGATCATGGAATGTGAAATGCATGCAATATAGGCAGCATTGCCTTTATGACGATTCAGTGAAGAAAACAGTTGCTGGTGCTTTTAATACTCTAAGTTAAGGCTCTGCTGTCAGCCATCTTGATAAGAGAATCACCCCAAAGCTTGTGATAGATGCTGCAGGTAGGGTTCAGGAAGGTGAGGATGGCTGAAGGGCACAGGAGCCTAGGAAGTAACCCAAGCATTACACAAACTCATCAAGACTATAAAAACATACTCTGATCATCTCACTCTTTGCCTCTTCCACTTATCTGCCTCTTCCTCCAGCTTCCAAAGAGGTGTCCAGGGATGTCAAGGAGACCAAACTGTACACCCGAGAATACCGACTAGTACATGCTAGCTTACCCTGGATGCATCCCATAAAAGTGCATACCTCTTGTCATCTTTCCACCAACTTCTCCCCTTTCATTTGGTTCCTTCTCCCTTGGAAATCTCATCTACTCTATAGCTGATGCCTATTGAAACTCTAGTTCCCACCTGACCTCTCTGTTGAGCAAAATCCCTATGTCTAACACCTAAAGTTGGTTATTTCACAAGCACCAAGAACTGACACTCAACATGATCCAAGTAGAACTCATCAATATCTCCCAGATATATTTCTTCTCCTGCCTTCCATCATTAGGTAAAGGCATCAGCCCAAGCTAAGGGACCCAGAATCATTCTTCATTCTTTTCTTCTTTCCACCCTCTGAGCCAGTAGGATGCCAAAAGCTGTGTTTTTACTCCACTAACCTACATCTGCCATTCTTTCCAGCTACCTTCCCGTTCATTCATTCACCCAATATTTACTAGTCCCTATTCTGTTCCAGGCTCTTTTCTAGGTGTTTTTCAGATTCAGTAGTGAACAAGCAGACAAAGAACCCTAGTCTTGCAGAGTTACTTTTTGGTGTGGCAAGCGAGACAATAAACAATAAATAAATCAGAAAATTAGGTGGCATACTATGTAACTGTGGTGGTGTTAGGGAAAACAAAGTGGAGTAAATGGATGGTAATGGTCAAGTGGATGGGCTGTGCGGAGGAACAGCAGGGTGCAGTGTTAGATATGGTGGGCAGGATAGACCTCTCTGCGAAGATGAAGTCTGAGCAAGGATTTGAAGGAGCAAAAACTTAATGAAGCAGGGAAACATTATTGTAATAATGTGATGGGGGCTTAGACTACTGGTAGCAGTAAAGATAGTGAGGATGGTATAGAGGCAGTGGGATTTTAGGATTGGTCCAAAATGAAGAATGAAGAGCCAAGTGAAGAGCAACTCTAAAGTTGTGCTGGCCAACAGAAAGGATGGAGTTACCACCAACTGAGAGGAGGAAAGCTGGGAATGAAGCAGGTTTAGAAAAGGAAAAAAAATCACTAGTTTAGTCTTGGGCATGCAGAGTTCGCGATATTTATTAGATGTCTGAGCAGAGACACCAAGTAGGCAGTTGCATAAAAGAGGCAGGAATTCAGGAGGGGGTTTTAAACTGGAGATGGAACCCAGGTCCACATCATCGCTTGCCTACATTATTGCAATGATCTCATAATTGGGCTCCCTCCCTCCAATTTTCTATCTTCTGCAATTGCCCTCCACATTTCTACCAGACATGTATTTCTAAAGCCAGAATCAATTCCATTTTTCACCTGCTTAAAAACGTCTAATTTCCCATTCAGTACCAAATTAAATACTGTTCCATAGTATGGCATTCAAGTCCATATTTCAAGCTCTCTCTTATTAGCCCCAAACAAATGGAGATGATACACTGGCCCCTAAACTAATCGATAGTCTAAATGTGTCAGGCAGCTTTGAGCATTTGTACATGTTCTCTGGATGTGGAGTATCACTCCTCCCTTTTATTCTGGTAAATTCACTCTTCTGTGAAGTCCTAACTCAAATGTTGCCTCTTTGCTAGTCCTTGCTGTGCACCTCCCAGCAGAATTAATTGCTCTTCTTTCTGTCTCCCCATTGCACTTTGTACATTCCTCTAGTGGTAATACTTACCATGTGGCAACACAGCTATTCATCTTTGACTAATCCACGACTAGATGTTACTTTATTCACCTAAATCAGTGGCTAGCACAGTGTCCAGCAAAAGTGCACAGAATTTCAATGAACCCAAAGAAACACAGCTGCCTTGTCACTTGCATCTGACATGGTAGCAAACTCTAGGAGCCTGAGGATGTGGGAAAGGGAGTGGATAGTGATGTTCCCCATCACATGGGCAAACCAAAAGCTGTCAGTCAGGGTGAGGAGGTCCCCTCCAACTAGGTGACCATCCCTGGAGCCCACAGCAGATAAAACCTCCCCTTTCACTTGGTCCTACTGCCAGCCTGGCAGAGAAGACTGTGGGGGTAACAGGCTTGAGTTCTAACAGTAGGGGTTTTGTTTAGGCATAAAGAATGTCCTCATTAAACCAAGAAATGAGATGGAACTTGCAGAGAAACATTAAGGGAAATAGAAAAATGTTCTCTAAATACATCAGATGTGGAGACCTCAGCAGGCATCTCCGTTCATCACACTTTGCTTCCCTCATATTTACAAAGCATCCACGGGCCTACTTCCCCACTTTATTAATAGATACACCTGCACCTCTAGATCCCCACACACACCCTTTCTCCTGCCTTCTCTCTGACAGTGTCACTGATCATTTAGAACATTTGGAATAACTGCCTCCCAGTGCCAGTTGAACCCCTCTTTCAAGGGTCTTTTGAAAACTTAGCACTTTTTAGATTAAAACAAATCTCTTCTCTAGTTGAGAAGAGATAAGAGAAACCTCTTCTAATCCCAACTGCAGAATAACTCCCACCTCCTCCTAGAGAAATAATCAGCCACAAAGGTCACTTTGTGCTCCTCTCTGGGAATTAGGGCTAATTCCTAATTATTATGAACATCAGAGGCCACAGGGAGGCTCAGAGTCCTCACTATCCTAAATAAGGCTCTTTGAGAGAAAACCAAAACACGAGTGACGTAGGGATGTGTTTCTTCTCCAGTATGTTTTAGGTCTCAATTGCTTCTAAGAAAAATAGAGCAATTTTCAGAGATGCTCAAACATGACTTTGATGCAAAAATAAATTTAAGTTCTAAGATTCAGAAGGTCCAAAGAGAGGCTACCCCATGAAACCAGGACATTTGTTTTGTTCACAGTAATATTCCCAGCCTCCAGAACAGTGCCTGGCTAAGTAAGCATACCATAACCATTTGTTTAATAAACGATGAATCACAGGACTTAAAAATTAGGAGTGAATAGAAGGATGAGAAGTCAAAGATCAGATGTTATGGTAAGGAGCCAGGCAGTTATTGTACATTTTAACCTGACTGAGCAAATGATAAGGTGTCCTCTTAACATCTAACAGTTTTTGTGTCTAATCACGTACAAGTAGAGAAGCAAGACGAGTGGAATAATTCAGCCAACTATTTACCCAAGGTAGGAATCTCAAATACTCTAGCCTTCTCTTTTTCCCTCCCTCCCCCACTCCCCATAGCCCTGTCCCCCATCCCCTCACCCCACTCATGGTCCTCAGGGAACCTGCCCCTAAGTATGGTTTGCATTTCTGGGCTGAGTCCTCTTCATTAAGACCTTTTTGTCTCTTCTGCAATTGTCTCCCACTACTCTCCTGCCTCCAGTTGCTCTTGAGTTCATCCTCTCTCCACCCTGCTGCCCGAATGACCCTTCTAAATCACCTGACCATATCTTTTGCTTCCTGAGAGATTATAATATCTCCTCCTTGTCAATAGCACAATGATTAGTCATGCTTGGGTGGCATTCAAGTCTTCACCAGCTTCACCTACAGCTAACATTGAGTACAACTTATCCTGTATGTGAAGTGTCATATGTCCCTCTCTCCACTGCCTGCTTGGCAAGCCCCTACTCATATTTCAAGGCCCAAATGTCTTAAGGATTTAGTTTTAAGTAAAAAGATTTAAAAAACTAAACCCTTTAATTCCATCCAGCATGCCTAGAAGGAGAAAGCCATTGTATGCATTTTCCTAAAAGCCTGAAGGGATTCCTGGTGAAAATGTACAAGAACAAAAGTATACATATACTTTCCGACCCTAGCAGGAGTGAATCCCACATTTTTGTAGTTAGCTGACATGTATGTTGCCGGAGTATCTTAGTAACAAAGAGCTAAGCAGTAGCACTCTGGAAGTCATTGCTGCTTAATCTATTTAGGCATCTTATTTGTCTTTGATTTTGTAATTTCTTAATTGTTTCATTTCCTGCAAGGACTGAGGCTCCCAATTACTGCCATCTTTGTGGATTAAAATAATATATTCTCTCTCTCCAGCAGTGAGGGTTAGAATAATTTGGGACCATGTAATATTAGAGCAATTTGGAATTCATTTCACTGAATGTTTACTTTTGTGAAATTAAAGACAGGAACTTTTAACAAGATAATAAACTCAACATTTAGTGATACATCTCTTTCTATCCTAAAGGCCACATGCCAAGGATGATGGCCAAGTTTGGAGATAGTCCAATTACAAGTTCTTTTCTCAGCGGTGGGAGAGATTGTCCTCAATCATGGACAACGTGAAAAGTCAATAAAAGAACTTCCAAAGGATATGAAAAGGCCACAGTAGGGTTCAGTAAAAATAAGTGGAAAGAAGTAAAACTTACTGTAAAAGCCTTTCTTAAAAATATAGTCAAAATACAGTTTCAGCAGGGTAAAAAACATACACCCTTTTTTAGTCTGAATTCTAACCCCTCTAAGGTAATTAGTAATATTAAATATGTAATGCAAAAACAAAACAAAAAACACTTTTTATTTACTTCTAAGTTTCAAAGAACTTGCAACAGAAGGGCAAGTTGAAGGTAAAGATGGAGGGGGCAAATCTCATTATTAGAAAAATATTTTGATAGGGAAAGATAAAATAATAACTTTAATACATTCAGCTTATAGGAGGAAGATGCAGAAAATAATTCTCTCACGTGAATAAAATGCAAGTATGTGTGGGAATCTGAGCTCTTTCTAGAGATAAGCAGATGAAAACCCCACAGAAGGTTCTTAGAAATTGGGGGACACTCTTGACCCTAGTGAAAGCCACAGAGAAACCTCGAGACCTCTTTCCTTTTCAAGTACAGAACAAAAATCAGAGAAAGTTCATATAGGCCTAATACAAACCTTGCTAAATTATGCAGTGATGGTGACCAGCTGAATCACGGTAAGAGCAGAAGCTGTTTGGATATAATGTTTTCAACCTTTGAGATCATGTTCAAATCAAGAGGCTGGAAAAAAAAATAGGCCTCATCTGGCATTTTGAAAGCCATTAAAATAAAGCCGTAGAGAGGAACAGAGCCACAGAATAAACCAACAGTAACTTCTTCAAAAGTTTCACATGTGAGATTTAATGTGCCACATGCAAGACAGAACCTCCCTAAGGTTGGGTCAACACCATATTCCAGTTACCAGTCAGGTTTCATGTAGCATGTTCACTATCACAGTCTGCATGTTCTTGTATTACTATCCTTAGGATCATAAATGTTCAAAACCTGAAGACTCAAGAACAAAAAAAAGAAAACAAAACAAAACAAAAAACCCTTCAGACCTAATAAATGAAGTCAGTAAAAGTTCAAGATATAAAGATTAGTCACATTTCTATATACAAGCAGTGGACTTTGTGAAAAGGAAATGAAGATAACAATCCTGATAGCTTCCATAATAGCAACAAAAGAAAAAAAATACTTAGAAATAAATTTAACCAAAGAGGTAAAAGATTTATATGTTGGAAATTAGAAAATACTGATGATGGAAATGAAAGAAGACACACATAAATGAAAAGACAGTTCACGTTCATGGGTTTGAAGATTATTGATAAAATGCCTAAATTAACCTAAACAATCTACAGATTCAGCATGATCCCTATGAAAATCCCAATGGCAACTTTATAAAAAATAGGGGGGAAAAAGTCCTTAAATAAGTAAATAAAAGAAAAGCAATCTTGAACAAGGTGTCAAAGCTCAAGACCATCATATTTTCTGGTTTTAAAATGCATTATAGAGTGGGGTACCTGGGTGGCTCATTTGTTTAAGCGGCTGCCATCGGCTCAGGTCATGATTCCAGGGTCCTGGGATCGAGCCCTGAATCAGGCTCCCTGCTTAGCAGAGAGCCTGCTTCTCTCTCTCCCTCTGCCTGCCGCTCTGCTTACTTGCGCTCTTTTTCTATCTCCCTGTCAAATAAATAAATAAAATCTTTAAAAAAGAAATGCATTATAGACATCCAAATTGGAAAAGCAAAATTAGAACTATTGGCAGATGGAACAGTACTAAGGAAGCCCTAAAGATTCCATCAAAAAACTACTAAAACTAATAGATGAAATTCAGTAAAGTTACAAGATACAAAATTAATACACATAAGTCGGCTGGAGATTTGTACAATAATGAGCCATTGAAAGAGAAATTAAGATAATAATCTCATTTACAGTTGAATCAAAAAAGAATAAAATACCTATGAATAAATTTAACCAAAGAGGTCAAAGATCTATACTTTAAGATACTGCTGAAAGAAATTGAAGATACACAAAAAGTAGAAAGAGGCACCATGCTTATACATGTAAGAATTTATATTGTTAATTTGTCCATATCACCCAAAACAATGTACAGATTCAAGGAAATCCATATCAATGTACAAATAGCATTTTTCACTGAACTAGAAGAAATAATCCTAAAATTTGTATGAAAGCACAGAAGACCCCAACTATTGAAAGGAATCTTGATAAAGAAGAGCAGAGCTTCAGTTAATCACATTCCCTGACTTCAAACCATACTACAAAGCTACAGCAATCAAAACAGCATGGTACTGGCACAAAAACAGACATACAGATTAGTACAACAGAATAGAGAATACAGAAATAAACCCACAATTATCCAATCAATCTTCAACAAAGGAGGCAAGAATAAGGAAAAGACAGTGGGAAAAGTGGTAAGTCATGCAGAAGAGTAAAATTGGATCACTTTCTTACACCATATACAAAAATAAACTTGAGTTAGATTAAAGACTCAAATCTACTGGAAACCATAAATGTCCTTGAAGAAAACAGGCAGTAAGCTCTTGGACACTGATCTGAACAATAATTTTATTGGATCTGTCTCCTCAGACAAGCGCAACAAAAGCAAAAATAAACAAATGCAACTTCATCAAACTAAAAAGCTTTTGCATAATGAAGGAAACCATCGACAAAGCCAAAAGGTAACCTACTGAATGTGAGAAGATACCTGCAAGATATATACATATATTTGATAAGGAATTAACATCAAAAATACATAAAGAATTCACACAACTCCGTGTCAAAAAAAATCCAAATAAAAAATTGGACACAAGACCAGAAGAGACACTTCTCTAAAGACAGATGGCCAACAGACACATGAAAAGATGCTCAACATCACTAACAGGGAAATGCAAATCAAAATCAGAGTGAGCTATCCCCTCACATCTGTAAGATTGGCTATTATTAAAAAGACATAGGATTGAGCTCCACTCTGCTTTTCCCTTTCCCTCTGCTCCTCCCTTACCCCCTTCCCCTGTTCATGTGCTTGTGCATGCTTTGTCAAATAAATAAATCTTTAAAAAAAAATAATAAGTGTTGGTGAGCATATGGGAAAAAAAACAAAAAAGGAACCCTGTTCATTATTAGTATGAATGCAAAATGGTATATCCACCAGTCAGTGGTATGGAGGTTCCTCAAAAAATTAAAAACAGAACTACCATACCCTCCAGAAATTCTATTCTGGGTATTTAGTTGAAGAAACAGAAAACCCTAATTTGAAGAGATATAGGCATGCCTATATTCATTGCAGTATAATTTAAAATAGCTAAGATATGGAAGCAACCTAAGTATCTATCAACAGATGAATAAATAAAGAAGATGTGGCATATACATATAATGCAGTATTACTCAGCCATAAAGAAGAATGAAATATCTTGCCATTTACAACAACATGGATGGACCTAAAGGGCATTACACTAAGTAAGATGTCAGAAAGAAAAATACCCTATAATTTCATTCATTTAACCTAAAAATCAAAACAAACAAAACATAAATAGATTCATAGACACAGAGAACAATCTGGTGGTTTCCAGAGGAGAGGGGATTGGGAAGATGGGGAAGGGGATTACAAAGCAGAAACTCTAATTATATAATAAGTAAGACACAGGGAGGCAATGCACAGCATAGGGAATATAGTTAATATTTTAACAACTTTGTATATTGACAAGAAGGTAGCTAGATTTATTTTGATCACTTCATAATGCATATAAATGTTGAATCACAATGTTGTACACCTGAAACTAACAAAATATTGTCAACTACACTTCAACATACACATGTGTGCTACAGTATAGAAATAGCATAAAACTCAACACATAGGCCAATGAATGGACTAGAAAACCCAGAAATACATTCATGCATCCACAGTCAAACAATTTTCAACCAGCATATCAAGGATACACAATGAAAAAAAAGGATCATTTCTTTAATAAATGGTGTTGGAGAAACTAGATATTCACATGCAGAATGAGATTGGACCCTTACCTCACACCATATACAAAAATCAGCTCAAAACAGACTAATAAGGAGATCTGAAACCATAAAACTACTGGAAGAAAATGTAGGAGAAAATCCTCTCCATATTATTCTTTATTCAACAGTTATTTACTGAGATTCTGGCTAGATCCTGGAAATATTAAAGAAAAACAAAAACAAAAAAAGATCCTAGTCACCGTCTTCACTGAAATCAGGGTCTAGCTATAGTAAGACTGAAGTAAGAAAAGGTAGCAAATGCTACAACTCTTCTGGTGAGAAAAGCTGATCACTTGAAAGAGTCTATTCCCATATCATAAAATAACTTTACATTTGCAAGATACTAAAATCCCTTATTTCTAGTACTCAAACTGAAGGAAATTAAGCATGAGGTACACAGATGGCTGTGCTAATCATCTGGCTGGGAACAGCAGGAAAAGCTACTTTAGGGAGAGTAGTCAGAGAAGGCTTCTTGGAGGACAGGACATTTAAGGTGACAGAGATCAAGAAGGATCAGTTTTGGGATTGTGATGAGACTTAACTACAACATTACTGCAGAATTTCCAAACTACTTAGAAAGACTGAATTTTGTATTAGACATCCCTTCCCTTTACTTTCAGCCTCCTTTTGTCCCCTCACACCTCTTTAGATTGAGGTGTCCCTCTTGTCAGGGAAGTAAAGTTTCCATTAAATGTTAGAGACTTGCTGTGTTCATCGACCAGGAGTTCCTGCACTTAACATTACCAGCAAGACACAAAAAAGTGAACGTAAGTAGTATTCACACATGTGTGTAAAATTTAAAAAGTGAGGGTTGATACATACATATATGCTTATATATGCATGTAATATATGAAAAAATACACAAAGACATTGACAACTCTAGTTGATTCTGGGGAAGAAACTGAAAAGCTTAGGATCCACAGTGAAAGAGGAGACTTCCTTTTCACTGGCTACCCACTTGTGATGTGTTGTTGTTGTTGCTGTCTGTTACTGACCATGTCCATGACTACTTCTCAATTTTATTAATTTTAAACTAAAAAAAAAAAAAAAAGGCCAACCCAAAGCAAGACAATTGCCATAATACCAATGCAAAGAATGACAAAGGATGAACTCACAACATTGAGGCAGAGGGTGGGAAAGTTCTCTGAGGACCTGGAAGGCCTTCAGTGAAAGCTGTGTAGTCCTTCTGTCTGCTGGGAGTAGCCTGACCCAATGCTGGGAAGGTGATTTTATTATGCCATGTTTAAGTCCATTTATACATAAGATGCTATTGTACTCAGCTTGGATAGCCTGACAAAATAACAAAGACCACGTGACTTAACCACCCAAACTTATTTTCTCGCAGTTCTGGAGGATGGGAGTGCAAGATCCAAGAGGCAGCATTAGGAGTTCCTGGTAAGAGCCCTCTTCCTGGCTTGCTGACCATCACTTCTCACTGTGTCCTCACAGGATGAGCAGAGACACAGCAAATTTTCTGGTGTGTCTTCCTGAAAGGACATGAATCTTATCAGATCGGGGTGACCTCATGACCTCCTCTAACCCTAATTACTTAAGGCCCCACCTCCAAATACCATCGCATTTCAGGTGAGAGCTTCCACATGTGAATTTTAGGGGTGGCACCATTCAGTCCTTAGCAAATGCGTCTGTGTTAAGATGTATCTTAAGATAAATATTTGATCCCATCAGGCAAGTTTGTCGATGTGGGTCTAGAATAGAGAACTCTCCCTTAAAGGACACTCCGGTTGGTTTTATGCCAAACCTTTTATCAGAAATGAGTATAGATGGAGGGTTGAGTATGGAACCTGGCAGGAGAAAATGTTTTGCCCTTCGTACCCAGAAAGACACAGAGTGGAAGCCAAGTAGGCTCATTAAGAAAGTACAAAGAGGGTAACAAGGAAAGCCTTTGTGCCACCTGCTCCCATTTCTCCTTATATCACAGGGTTGAAAACTACCCCATAAAACTAAGTAAAACACCATCTGTGCTGTTGCTTCTGGAAATTGCTTAATTGATAGTACACCAGGAAACAGTGAAGTGAGCTTCTAATTCACTCAGCTCAGTCCCACCTCAGGAGTCTCAAAGACACGGGGAACGTGTATTATGCTTAATTTGGAAGTTTAGACTCTTCTTCCTGCATCAGATTTGATTACCTAACATTTGAAATATCTCACTGCAGTTACGAACCCATCTCCCGAACATGCAGCCTTGGTTACAATGTGGCTTTCGAAATCATCACTGCCCTGAAGCCTTTCTATTTCTTGCAGTGCTAGAAGATAGAACACTGGAGGAATTATTATTTCCCTTAACACTTTTTCCTGTAGTTCCATAAAGGTCCATTTTGCAAGAAGGGCAACACGTGTTCCCTGAGAATGGAAGGCAAAGTTACACACAAAGAGAAATTAACAGGATGACAACTATCTAGAAAACCAAATACAAGCTTGTTTTATTGCAACTCACTCCTGAATTCCATTGAAACCTACAGGCCTGAGATCAATACTCAATCAGCCAAGGCGGTCTCAACGCCTTGAGAATCAACTGGCAATGTGCCACCTTCCTACATACAATAGGGAGCTATTGACCCAGGCGGTGCCTGCAGCAGATATGGCCATGTGCCCCTCAGGTAATCTGGACCTTCCCGATAACCCACGCTTGGCAGCCCGAAAGATCTCTTATCAGTTCATTATCTGCCCAGGAGAGAATTCTTTAACAGCACAATTGGTGCTTCAGAATATACACCAAGTCATTCAAACTAAGTTTTGAGACCCTTAGAATTGTAAGGTTCTTCGATTGATTCTATTTTGCAAAGTACTTCCTTCAATCTACGGCTGTGCAGCCAAGAAATTGAATATTTTGATTCCTGATTTAGAAAATTCATCTCAAGGGCATTAAATCTTCAGCTTCAGGAAGAGGGGATGTCTTTTTCTTTCCCAACGGCCTGTTTCTATTTCCAGCTATTCCGGCTTTCCATGAGGCATACCATGGCACCATTTTTTTTTAAATTAGAAAATTAGGCAAACAAAACAAAAAATCACAGTATTAAATACTGTACACAAGTTTGCAGGACAATCACCACTATCTTGTAGGTTGCTTACTAAAATCTAAATGCTTTATGTATACCCACTCATTTCATCCTCACAGCCACATAGTGTTATGGAACCTGGACCGGATCCTGGCGGAAGAACCAAGCAGCAGTTGGAGACCTTGGAGGATTGGAGGTTTAGTTAACACCCGCAGGCTCAAATGAGAATGATCTCCAAAAAGGTCTGAGCCCCGAGCACATGCAGGGAGGGGGATTTATACCCTTCTACTTCCACACACTTAGTACTTTCAGCATGCATGGGAAACAGGGTAGGGAAGAAGAACCCGGAAGGGCTTTTAGACAGAGACTAGAATTCCCTTGCTGGTTTGGTCAGTCATCTTAGAGTACAGTTTTCCCTTATCATTCCCCGCTTTGATGCCCCTTTAAACACCTAGTTTATAGGGCATCATTGTTATCTACTAGGGGCCGATAGCCCTACAAGGCTAATATCTGGGTCGTGGCTCGCCTAGTGCCAGCATTTTCTATGAATTAGCAATCCACCCTAAGTTTCCTAAGGTTGCCCAATACCCAATAACGATAACAAGTTTCTGGGAGAAAGTCCAGTCAGACGGGGCAGTAGCATAAAGTCCGACTCCTGAGGTGAGGGTTAGCACACTGATGACAGTCAGGGACCATGGTGAACAGAAGTCAGTGGGGCCTTACCGAAGGTAGAGCCAGAGCGGGTCGTAGGGTCTGGTTGGGCTTTCCACTGGCGTGATTCATCTGACTGGTGAGCCTTCTTTATTCTAAAGTGGTGGACCCCTGGGGTGACGCCTGAGACCCTGAGGGCAATAAAGGTGGTTAGAAAAACAGTGTGGGGCCCTGTCCACTGTGGTTTGAGGGGGTCCTTTCTAAAGCTTCTCGGAGATGTGCCTTAGAGTTTTTCCCAGGGCTTGGAGGGGTTTGGACTCTACTAAGTCTCCAATCTGTTTGAGGTCTCCTCTAAGCCTGCTTATTGCGGGCAGTGGCCTGCCATAGAGCCTTTGAGGTGAATTATAGCTAGGTAGGTATACAGCCTTAAGAAGAGTAATAATTTCCAAACAGCTCCATGAGCATGTTGGACTAGGGAAGTATATTTGGAGTCAGTATAAATATTAATTTTTAAGACTTTGGCAATTGCCAAGCATGAGTGAACACTATAGCATACCCAGCTACTTATGTCCTTTTTCATAAAACTATTACCATCAGTAAACCGACTGTCATCTGTATTTTTGATAGGGGAATCTTTTAAATCTGGTTGACTAGAATAAACAAGATCAGTGACCTCCAACAGTTATGCTCTATAGAAGTACGACGTTAGGTGCAGGCATAAGGGTAGCTGCCTTTAAAGTTTGACAGGTTTTAGGTATTATTTTAAGCATTGCCTGGCATGTAATAAGTCTGCCTCCCATCATCTCTTGGGGGCCTTTGGTCTCTTGTCTAGCTTAGGTATATGTTATTCAGAGACAACCAGAACTAGAATTTAACATCCACAAAGGTATGTTATTGAAACATAATTTTTCTCTATAAATTTTTCTTTATAAATTTCTTTATAAATTTTCCAGAGATAGCCAAAGAAGACTAATTTGTTCAAAAAACAAGCCCAGTTTTAACAAACAGCATAATTATTTACATAAGCTCAGCAAGATTGATCTTTTAGAATCTTCTTTATTGTTACTTGCATAAGGAATCTTTAGGTCGAACTTTCAGTAGCCTCTCCAGGCCAGAAGCCAAGCCAAGTACTTGCCATCAGATATGCCTGCATTAACTGTAGATTTGGGTGGCTTCCTCTTCATGAGGTCCCCAATATATCCTGAGGTTCCTTCACCTGCCAGGAAGTGACATTCTTTACTCACCTGGTGAGGCTGCTGAAAACTCTGTAAGCGAGGTAGAAGGCCAAAACTTCCAAGGGGTTTAATGGCTTCATGTTTCATAGTCAACCGTAGTTCCTTAAAGCTGTTTGGTCACATCGGAGTCTATGCATGTCTCTCAAATAAGACATTCCAGTCAAAGCCTTGGTAAAATAACCCAGGTTTTCATTGTGTCCTGTTACAAGGAGAACAAATTCTTATTGAACTTATGCAAATAACTATGCTTGCCATGGAAGAAGAATACTTATTGAGACCTTTTGAATTTCAGAAGGTTCAGGTAGAGAGAAAAGTTAAATGCTTCCATTTGTTCACAAATGAATACTTTATCGCATTTTTTGTTAAGTCATAGATATCTTAAGATAAAGTTTCTCTTAATCTGAAAGAGTAAACATTAGAGACCAGCAATGTTTCCAACAGCAGTCACAACACTCTCATCATCCTTTTAGTTCATTTTGTCCAGTTACTAATCCTCGTTTAGTTTGACTACAACTTTTAGTTAGTTCTGGAAATTCTTACTCATTTCAGTTTTGATCTTAAATGTATTGAATACCTGTTTTTGTCCTAAAAGTCCTTATATGTGAACTTCCTTGAAGATGAAATTCATTTTGCAAGACAATAACAATCGTGAAAGACAAAAACTCAGAAACAGACATTGCCAATGATCCAGTATAAGCGTTCACCATGATATGACTGACAAGGAAGCTTAGTTATTCTGTGACACACTGATGAAGTTCTAGAATATAGGTGAGGTTTAGTGGGGTGAGGTCCAGAGCCGATGACCAAGAAAGAATTCTTAAGACATCTTTGGTGCAAAATGGTGGTTTATTAAAGCACGGGGACAGGACCCGTGGGCAGGAAGAGCTGCTGCCCCTGGGTTGTGAGGGGTGGCAGGTTATGTACCCTGGAGTTGGGGGGAGGTAAGGAAAAGGGAGGTTTCAATAGAACTTTCATATGCTAAAGAGGATACCAGAGGCCTTGCCATTGCCAAGGTCATTTTGCCCTCTAATAAGGTATTAACATTAAGATGGGTGGGAGATTCCTAAAGAATGTCACATATGTCCCACCCAGGAGTGGGGATGGGGGAAAGTTGGAGGGTGTCAGCTTTTGCTTTGTCCTCAGCCAGCCTTTTGTTCCCTCATCAACACAGCACTTCAATAGTCAGAACATGGAGTCATGATCTTGTATTAGTACCTTAAAACTTCAGGAACTGCACATTACCTCCAGAATAGTTACAGCACCCACCCAAATGTAACCCAAGGCTTATCATTAGTTTAGCATACCAGATAAAAGGCCTGTTAAGAAGACTTCACTTATAATTTAAATCTTGGGAAGTTTGATGAAACCTTAGAAAGTTTTTTATAATATTTTTTTAAGATTTTATTTTTATTTGACAGAGAACACAAGTAGGCAGAGAGACAGGCAGAGAGAGAGAGGAAGGGAAGCAGGCTCCCTGCTGAGCAGAGAGCCTGATGCAGGGCTCGATTCCAGAACCCTGGCATCATGACCTGAGCCGAAAGCAGAGGCTTTAACCCACTGAGCCACCCAGGCACCCCTAAACCTTAGAAAGTTTTAAAGCACAGGCCTAAATAGGATTAAGGATGTTAAAGACCTGATAAAAGCAAAACATAGAAACTGGTTTTTCTGCACAGACAAAGAGAAAACAACTATTTACATTTTCTTTTCAAGAGCAGGTCAACAGTTGGAGAAGACTTTGTCTTTTTGAACAGAGAGAAATCAGACTTTCAATCTTCTAACCAAAGTACTTTAAAATCCATTTATTTCAATCTTAGTCCCTCTTGACCACATCTAAAATTCTGTTCCAAAGTTTTTCCTCCATAAGGCTTCTACAACTTCCCTTTGCTTTCAGATTTTGTCCCAAGCCATTTCTTATTTCTTACATGTCTCCTACTTTCCCGCATACAGTTGTTTCCCGTATTTCCAGTCTTACAGTCAGATTTTTTTACTCTTAGAAACCTTAGGTTCCAGTGAAGACTGAGGAATAACCAATTGTGAATTGTTACACCAGAATTCTTTAGATAGCAAATTTATGAATCAGTTAAGCACAAAACATGTTTACCAAAAGATTTAAATATCCTTAGTTTCTCTGCAATAAGAAGCCAAAAGCACAAACCATGTACAGTTATCAATGACTTAGCACTTTATCTCATTTGGAAAAGACCGAGATGTCCAACAAATTTAATTCCATTTATCATCCAAGCAAAACTTTAAAGTCTCAGGTTACCAAAGACTTTGAAAGCTATCTTAATAATTAGCCATGAAAACATGGCTAATTAACCGTCATTTTTGTCATCTTTTTGCTGACAAATTGCCACAAAGATAATAATACAAGGTTATTTCACCATTAGTAAACCTTGATAGAATGAAAGTTTCACGGTTACTGCTGATAACTTAAAAAACATGTTTATCTTAATTAAACCAGCAAACTTAACTTAGTTTAAATACTGAATGGTGTTCCACCTGGATCCTCTCCATGGTCAGTTTTCACCTGAGACACGTGGGGAAATCTGGAGTGGGTGGTTAGGTCCAGGGGGTGCTCTTCTTGCTCCTTGACAGTGAAGGGAAAAGGAGTCATGGTGCTTGAGACACAGAGGATGGTCTAGAAGCCAGTTATGCAGGCCACACCCAAGGTGGTGCAGAAATGGGAATGGGGGAGGCAGAAGAGACAAAGTGCTGCAGGGGGCAGAGAAAGGGTTCCCACTTCAGAAGCTCATCAGCTCCAACGGAGGAGCAGACACCATGTTTTCCTGACAACAAGAGGGGAGGGATTAGGCAGACCATGTCTGCCAGAGAAGACAGGGAATTTCCTGGAAACAAAGGGAATTTGAGCAGCTGCTTGGGAATATTCCTTGAAGTCCCTATCCTGAAGGATGCCTGTGATCATGACCTGAGCAGAAATCAGATGCTTAACCAGCTAAGCCACCCAGGTGCCCGCCCCCCCCCACATTAAACATAAGGATGAGAGCTCCTATTATTTTACATCCTGTTTCTGTCCAGATCAAGTTTCCTGTGGGCTATCAGAGCTGCTAAATCAGTTATCTCCCCACACATGTCACTTAGAAGAAGCAGGAGCACTGTCTTCCTACAGCTCAGCTTTAGGCTCCAGGTCAGAGGAGGACTGCGGTCCCCGTGATTCCTGACTAGCTCATCTTTATCCAGAGCTCATCCCTGTTGCTACCCCCTGAGGACCCCAGTCAGGGCCTCCCTGATAAGCTTTGCTTCCTTACAGCCTTTGGGCTCCTTTACTTGGGTTACAAATAACCTACTTTGGTCCTTCCTATGAGCATACAATTGGACCCCAGGGGCAGAGTTTGGGCTATCTGAAGCCAAGAATCAATATATGGCAATTGGTCAGGGTGTCGGGGAGTCCCCAATCATAATTTTGTAAATGACCTGGACAGTAGGTGGGTCTTAGGGCCCCTCGGAGAGCCAGTCGAGCCAAAAGGTGGTGCATTCCAGTTCACATAATGTGCCTGATTTTCCAGAGATGTCTTGATCCCATAGTCTCCTGAGAATCCCTTCTTAAAATTTTTGAGCATACAGTCTAAGACCATGGGTTTTCTTGTCCTGATCCCATGGTGATGTTTCCCGTGTGCGGTGGCGTGGAGACAGACAAAGGGTGGGTGCCCCTCCAAAGGAGAGACCAGTCTGTTGCCTGCCTGTCCGCCCTCCTGGAGACTTGGCTGCCTCTTGACCGCTGTGAGTCCATATAATCCCTGGACTGGCACCTCCAAAGGGGCTCGCCTTAGACCTTATGAGGTCACCATGGAAATAGGTTAGGGCCAGCTTGGACTCCATAGGCTTCTGGGGACCCTAAGGGTACCTGTCCATAGAGCCACAGAATCAGTCCCCCTGACAAGCCAGGTCAAACCGCACATTCACTCCAGAAGTTATTACAGTTCCTCCCCTCCGGGGGGCCTTGACCTGTGGAATTCCTTTCCTTTTGGAAATTCCTTCCTGTCCCCCCCTCCAGGGGGTTCCTGACCTGAGGGACACCCCCCTACCCCGGGAGGCCTGCCTGTGAGACCTCTAAGAGGTCTCTGGGAGGTGATCAGTCTACCGTTCCACCCAGACTGACTGGGTCCTGGGGCCCTAGGCCTTACCAGAATCCGAAGTCTGGACCAGGTCTTCACCTTCCAAGTCTCCCTTGAGTCCGGAGGGAAAAGCTGGGTGGGCCTGGTCTGAGGCCGCCTGGCGGGAGACTGCCGAAAATTAGGCAGGATGCCTTCTCCATTATGATCCCTCATTCCGTCACCGCCCCGCCATTGCCCCAAATCAGTGGCAACAACGGGCCAGCACGGTCAGGTTTCCCAGTTAGGGAACCAAATGTTACAGAACCAGGACTGGATCCTGGCAGAAGAACCAAAGAGCACTGAGAGACCTTGGAGGATCCGAGGTTTATTTAACACTGGCAGGGTCAGAGGAGAGTGATCTCGAAAGTCTGAGCCCCAAACACAAGCAGGGGTGGTGGTGGTAGTAATTTGTAGCCATCTACTTCCACATACTTGGTACTTCTGGTATGTGGGTAGACAGGAAATGGGGTAGGGAAAAAGAAGGGCTTTGAGACAGGGACTGGAATTCCCTTGCTGGTTTGGTGGGTCATCTTAGAGTACAGTGTTTCCCTTATCAGTAGGAGATAGCCACTATTTTTACAGATGAGGGAACTGAGGCACAGATGTTCAAAGTAGAAAGGGCAGGGGCATTTCAAAAAAGGCTTCTGATTAGTTCTTGATGAGTTTTGGAATTCCTTTCCTTTTGGAAACCCAAACACTTGATGAGTTTTGGGGGGAATAAAAAGAAATAAAAAGAAAACCACTCCCTCAAAAAACAAAATGTAACTGAACATGGTATCCCTAAAATTCTTAATGCTCTTATGTAAGTACAGTGAAGACACCCTTCCATCACCTATCCTACGTAGATGTGCCCCGGAATCTGGTGTTCTTACACAAATAAGATATTCAGTGAATACTAGCTGAAGGGGGGAAGACATACAGAGGGAGGAAGTTTTTTTTCTAAATTACTACAGTCCCTGCAAAGCTCCTCCCACAGACATGGCTTCTGATGACAAAGAAACAAAAATGGTGTCTTCTCACATCTTTAAACATTGCTATCGAGCCATTCCCCCCAAATTAATGCCTGACTGATTCAGTCACTCCTTATCTGTAAGCAGTTTCACCCAGTGTTTATTGATCTACTCACCTCCCTACCCTGTGAGCTGGTACCCCTGCCTGTCCCCAGGGTCCAGGCAGTCAGAACAGCAGACACACACACAATTCAAGCAGGACAAGCTGACCTCACACAATTATTACACCAACTCTTGGAAGGCATTCTCTGCCCACTGCTTCTGCTTCCCCCAGTAAGAGAAATCTTTAACTTGCTGGTAAGCACAGAAAGTGTGCAATGTGCTCTAAGCATGTGAACTGAGTCATGACCCTTGGATATATCAGGCTACTCCTTGCTGCTAACATGCTGTATGACTTTAAGTCTCTTCCCTCCTAGAAAAGCAGAGACCACTGGACTAGCTGGGGACAGCAAACACATGCCACCATTCTCCAGCCCCGGTCCCAAGGCAGGCGTCACTCATCAGTCATTTTCCGTTGATCCAAAATTAAATGTCAAATTCACCATAGAAAGCATTCTTGACAGGCCAGAACTGGCACACTGGCTTAAGCCTCTTTGCCACCTCCCAGATTTGTTAGTACTTAACATCTTTTCCATTAACTAAGTTGTGCCATACTGTGTTGAAATCAAGGGCAACTGGTCAATGGTTTTTGATTTTGTTTTGTGTTTTTTTAATCACTACTTATTTGCTCATCTTCTCTCTGGCAGCTTTTTCATTCTCCCTCCCTCCTTGGAAACTATCAAATATTTGTATAAATGTAGTCTGAGAACCTACAAATGTTGTTTATGGGTAAGAAAATTTGGATTATGTTTCTTCATTCATTCAAATTCACTCGACAAGGTTGTTTTTGGCTTTTGTTGTTTTGTTTTGTTTTGTTTTGTTTTGTTTTGTTTTGTTTTGTTTTGGAGTAGCTGCCACATCCAGGCCCAGCCAGATGCACTCTTGACAAGTGCTCTCCTGTTTGGGCAGGGATTCCCTATTTTAGTTCAATAATCCTCTCCAGCAAAGGACATTCTCCCTAACAGAAAGCACTAAAATACCTAGGTATAGTGGGTTATTTCCTATGGTTACTTTTTCAACTGCAAATTTCCCAGGGAAATGTCCCTCAGTTTGTCCCTAAAACTCCCTAGTTAATAGCTGTAGTAGATGGCATTTGGTTTTGGTCAACCCCAACAAGGTAACACAAAACCTCTGATCTCCTAAAGGCAGAAATTTTAGAAAAGGGGAAACAACTCTGGAGTGTTACAAGGGGGACTAATGTCTAATTTGGCTTTTACATTTTGTCTGTATCAAGGAACATAACCTGCCCATTCCTTGCCCACTTCATTCACTAAAAGGAGTGCTCATATTCTGAAACCAGGTTCAAATAATGATGAGAAATAAAGAAATGAGTGCAAGGGGCCCAATTACTTTTTCTAGCCTCTGGAGGGACATCAGAGGCCAAAAGGCCCAAATGGCTCCACGCCTGTCACATGCAAGGTACAATGCTAATACACAAAGGGAACTCAAGGGAAGAATGTACCAGGGAATAGTTTCTGACTCGAGGCCAAAAACATATGCACAGTCAGAGCTGCCCATAGAGAGAGGAGACTCCTCAAGGAGCAAGGAGCTTCCTGGCTTAGAGAGGTAATCAAGCAAGGCCGTGGTAGAAAAAGGAAAAGGCATATGCTTGTCTTACTTAGCTCTGTAACCTCAGTACCTGGCCCACAGGTGCTCGATAAATACTTCTGAAAGAGAAGAGGACGGGGACATAAAGAATCAAGCTAACAATCCTGGTTCTTGAGGGAATTCTTACTCAGAGAGTGGCTTAAATTGAAAAACTTACCCAAGGTTCTTCAACAGGGATCAATAGGACTTCTGAATGAGGGAGCTCCCCCTACTGGAATTCATGAGCTTTGCTGTTTAGTCAGTTCTTGGAACTGGAAGGTAGGAGCATGTCTTCTCATACTGTATCTTTCTAGATCCTAAGGAAGTCACTACTCAGTATGGCACGCCCTAGTCTGAAGAACCATCTCTGAGCAAGTGACGGAGCCATAAGCAGTGATAACACTATTGATCAGAATCCCTAAGTCTAGTCTTTATTGCTACCAATGTCCTTCTCTCAAGAATTCCATTTCATCACCTATGATAAAGCAAACCCCATTCTATCATATGCAGCCAGTCAATTAACCAGTCTGTACTCAACACCTCCTATGAGCCAAGCTATCTGGCACTAAGGATGCAATGGTGAGTAGTAAACATAGACCAGCAATAAAAAGAACTACAAGATCCTTTAAGCGTGTGTGTGTGTGTGTGCACGTGTGTGCGCACATGTGTAGGGGGACATGGGGAAGTTGGCCCATGAAGACTTCCAGCAAGAACTGTTCTGGACCGATGTCTGAAAGATGAACCGAAGAAATTCGCCAGGCAGAGTAGCTGCTCACTGTTTACAAAAACTGAAAGACTAAGCCACGCAGCCCAACCTTTCCATTTCAGTTTATTTAAGGTTTTTTTACATGCCTAATGCTAAATAGACTGCAGATGCTTTGAGGGCAGGTGCCTTAGCTTGTACACCTGCTAGTCCTTAACCTCAATTATTTCAATAGAGGATACCGGGAGATTTCAGGTCTCTGCACCGAACCAAGGAATTAAACCAGAAACCTGAGTTGACTGCATTTTCAGCAGTGTCACCTTTGACTTGGAAGTAATTGGAATGTTAATAATATTTGAAATTCAATCTCCAAATACTGTTTACGGGTTTCACATCTAAAAGAGTTTTGATAATGCAGACTCCTCCTCCCCATTTTGAGAGATTAATGCATGGAATCATAAATAACTGTTGCTGTAAGCAGGAGTCAAGAAGAGTGAATGTTAACCCATGCAGCAAAGGTATAAACAATATCTGCTTTTGTTGAGAAGGAATTGAAAACTGACATTTATCGAGTACCCACTATAATTCAGATACAGGTCTGTGCTTACTGCATTTTGTCTTTGTAAAAACCACGTGAAATGGATATGCCAACTTCAATTGATTGGTAAAATGACATAATATAGGCCCTGGGTCACAATGGCTGCATAATAGTAACAATAACATTTCCACCAGTCTTCTCCAAACTGCAAAACAATAAAAACATATATTGAGCCTCTACCATGTGCCAGGCTTTATGCCTGGTGTTTTATAGAAGTGCAGCACTGACTTCGTCCTGGGCACCACTATTCTCCTTTATGAATGAGTGCACTGTTCTCTAAGAGATGCCACAATTTGCCTGGAGCCACACAGCTGCTGAGTGGAGGAGGCAAGATTCTTCATCAGAGGCTGACTCCAAAGGCCCACTTTCCGGACATATGTTACACCGTGTCCCTGTGTACCCAGACACACAGAACTAGAGGACTCAGGAGGCTTGGATCATACAGGAAGTTATCCAGAGGGAAACCCTGTTTTCAGCCTACCGTAACTCCACCCTATAGACCATGCTGAACACCAAGAACAGAAGAGTCACCCTTCTGCTCAGGCAAGGAGGAAAGGAATGAATTTTATTCTCCTAGCATACACCTCGGCCAAGAAAAACTCTAAGAGGAGACTCAAACATTTTGACCAAGACCAAGAGTGAACCTTGAACAATGGACGGGGGAGAGGTCTTAATCCTCTTCCCCTGTGACCATATGCTGCCCCACCCCCACCGGATTCACCCGTATCAATTTTACCCAACTCTTCTCTGTAGCTCGCTGCCCTTGCTCTGCACTCTGGGATGTGAACACATACGTGTACTCACCAACTTGGATGTCTGGTGTATTTGCCAGGGTCAAGGACCATTGCTTATTTGTCTCTATGACGCCCAGTGTCCAGCTCCGTTGGTTCACCGAGAATGCTCTCTCAGAATAAGTTAGCTGTTTCACTTCTTTTCTAGTCAGCTTGAATGCCACGACAGAATGCCACAGGCTGGGTGGCTTAAAAAGCAGACTATTTTTTTCACAGTTCTAGAGACTAGAAGTCCAAGATCAAGGTACCAGCAGTTGGTTTCTGGTGAAAACGATCTTCCTGATTTGCAGACACCACCTTTCACCATGTCTTCATACGGTCTTTCTTCTGTGTGTGGCAGGGGGAGGGTGTGTGGAAAGAGAACTCTCTGGTAGCTAGCTCTTCCTCTTGTTATGAGGACACCAGTCCTATTGGATTAGGGTCCACCTATATGACTTCACTTAAGCTTAATTACCTTCTTAAAGGCCCATCTCCAAATATAGTCACACTGAGTTTAGGGCTTCAATACATGAATGCAGGTGGAACACAGTTCAGACCATAACATGATTTTCACCATCATCTTACTCGTCCTTGTATTTCCAGTGTCGGTGTGGCCCCAAAACACAAAGTAGAAGCTCCAGTGAGTATTCACTAAATTGAATTCCATTCCTCGGCAGTCAGTGTGATCAGGTATGTGCTATACAGAAGCAAAAACAGCCACAGAGCTGTAAAAATGTAAGTTCCCTAAGTCTGGAACGAGGTAATTAATCATCTACTCATTCAAGCTAAAGATATTTATGGAAGATGCAAAAAGTGAAAATGAGATCTGTCAAAAGAGAGAGAAAAAAATGAATGTGCATGAATGAATCAATCAATTAATCAATCAAGGTGTGCTTCGTATGGGATTCAAAGACAGCTTCTGCTGGGATTTCTGCTGGCCTTGTACCTTACAAGCTGAAACACTTAGTTTCTAGTTTTGTTTTTTGATTGGCTCATCAGATATACCATTTGGGGATTATAAATCATGAAAACTGGCTCTTACTGTAGGAATCACAAAGGCTTTTCATGTAGATGAGGGTGTTTGCAAAATAATCAGGACAATAGACATTAATTATAATTAAACATTGATTGTAATGACAATGTTATGTACATACATTATAACACAAATATCATTTTTCACATGTAACTTATAATTCATCCAGTTATTGAAGGCAGAATGATAAATTCCTACTCCTGGAATTAACTGGAGTCATTGACTCTTACTAGTTTAAAAAATTATTATCTTGTGAGAAGGAACTGTGTGGTCTGGAAAACGGTTATTTCAAGACATGTTCTTTGGGATCGGATTAAATGGATTCAAATTCCCACACTGCCACCCATAGCCTTGGAGAACATCTTTGCCGTGCCTCAGTTTCTCATCTGAAAACCAGAGGCAGAATAATGCCAGTGGTTAGATGTAACACCATATGTGAAAGGGGCCTCAGTTCTTCTTGCATTTGAGAGCTGTATTATGCTTCATCACGTACAAAACCTTCACCCTCCCCGAAGAGCACTCACAGTACCCCTACAGTCTTAAAAGAAAATAAAAATCACCAGAAATCCTTTTCACTCTGACTTTGGCAGTCTATGGTGAAAATTAAATTTAAATGTGAATTTATATTGTGAACCAAACATGTCTCAAAACATGGGATCATGGCTCCAAACATCACAGCTCACTTGCAGTGACCAGTACCTGATTCTGGCTTCACCTAGAAGAACACGGCACATGATATTAAGGTCACTGACGGTTGGTAAGTGAAGTCCCAGCAGTAGCGCTGGGAGGGAAATGGGACTGAGAGAGATTAGGCAAATGAACCCATGTCACACAGGTGTAAGGTGGCGGAGCCAAGGATTGAACCTATATCGTTGTGAAGGCAAAGCCTGAGTAATTACCTGTTATGCTGTAACATTTGCCTATGGAGTAAACATCACCATGCCCTCAGGACCTTTGCTTTTTCCAAGAAAAACTTTTAAAGATGCTCTAAACAATCTCAGGACAGAACGACAGGCTACTACATCACTAGGAATGCATGTATCAAGAAGCTGAAGACTAGGCAATTCAGCCAGTCTGTAGGTTTGCTGTCTCCCAAGATGTCAAACAGCCTATCTGGGCTGACATTTTCACTGGCAGGCCTCTCAGTTTTGAATCACATCGACCCAGTGCTGGGTGCACCTGCTCTGCAAATGTAATAGCCAAGAGCTGGAGCAAAATAAGATAAATTAGCTCCTCATCCAGATGTTCTGATGTTCATTAATGTGACAACATCTTATTAAGAATGTGTTATGTACTAGGTATCTGGTAGGGGACTGGCTCATTTTTCTTATTTTCCAGATGTGTTTTACAGTAGGAACGGAGATGTGGTCTCCATCCTCATAGAAACGAAATGAGCGGGAAAAAATGACAGATTATAAAACAAACGTCTCTGACTAATTTGCATTGAATTAGCAGGATTTATTATTAATAACAACATAATGGGTTAGCATACATTCATGGAGAACTAATAGCATGTCAAGCAATATAACAAATGTTTTATGTATATTATTGTCACATTTAATCCCTGCACCTACTGTCATTTGAGACACAAGGATTTGGAGACTGGGAGAGGCTGTCAAATGAAAGTAGTCAAGTTAGATTCAAACTGTGACTGACTCCAGAGCCCTAACTCAGCCATCACATTAGTGACTTTTCTGCCCTTGATACTCAGAGTGCGGTTCATAGACCAGCAGCAATTGACTTCTGGAAGCTTGTTACAAACACAGGATGTCAGCCTCCCTCCCCAAATCTAATGAAAGCAAGCCCACACTTTACCAGGATCCTCAGGAGACTGTGTGCTCACTCTTCAAGGTGCAGTTCATGGACCACTTGGCTCCTATGACCCGCGCATTTACAGAAAACAAGGCACTTACCTGGGCTCCACTCCACATTAACGGAATAAGATTCTCTGAGGGTGTGGACCAGGAATCTGTATTTTTACCAGTTCTTCAGATTGCCTCGATGGCACAGTGACATCTGATAACCAATGCTGTGTTATATTCCTTCATTTCAAGGTCTAGATATGGGGTTCTATGCTTCTTTCTGGAAATGGAAGACATATCCCAAGATGGGAAAACTGCAAAAGAGGAAATGGGTCCAACTGAGAGATCTTAGGAAGACATTCACTGATTGCTGATTTGTAATCCTGGGGAAGCTTTAACCATCTTATCAAAGCCAACTCATGAAGTCCATCTAATTCAGCAAACATTTGCTGAGTCCATGTGCTCAGCGTTCACAGCAGGGATTAAAAGGGTGAGTTTTCAACTACCAAGCAAACACAACCCAAAGACGCAAGCAAACAACCCAAAGCACAGGAGCTTTGTGACATAAGAGATGCACACAATCCAATTTAGCACTCCCTAACTGGAAACCCCAATGCCCTCCTTCACCCAACTGGCTCCATCTGGCACCGAAGCCACCATTCTGATCAGGGAAATGGATTGGCCATGACCTCATCCACTCTTGTGTTACCTGAAGTCAAACTTCTCTAAGCCCTCAGCATCCATTTGTACACCAACCATGTTGCCTTAATGTGTTCACTTGGTTTTAGTTTTGCTTTTCCTGTTTAGCTCTCAAATAATCTATTAAGATTAAAGCCTCTGCTCTGTCAGGGCACACACCCCATGCTGATATTCAGCAACCTCCCTGTTAGTTCCCTGAAGTGGACTACCGTCTGGATTTTGAGCATTTATTCATTTCACAAATAGATGTCCAGGACTGAGATATCATAGAGATACCAGACTGAGTCTGTATTCCACACCTGGAAATCAGACTTAGATTCTAACAGTGAAGGACCTTAACCATTAATGAGAGACATTAAACAGAGATCAACGCAATGGAGGTGAGGTTCAAAGTCCTATGAAAGTGACTACAAGAGCCAACTCAATCAGGGATGTGACATTCAGTGGAAACATGAAGATCCAGAAATGGGACGATTACCTGGACCCCCACCAGCCCTTTACAGATCAGGAAAACTTGCACTTGAACGTCCACTGCTCTGCAGTGCTCATGGCCACTCAATCTGCATAAAACATTTACTAGTGTGAACAAAGGAGATTTTGTGCTTTGTTACGAATTGAACTTGTGTCCCCCACAAAATTCATATGTTGAAACTATCATCTCCCATGTGGCTGTATTTGGAGATGGGTCCTCTGAAGAAATAAGTAAGGTCAAATCAGGTTATGCAGGTGAGGCCCTAATCCAACAGATTGGTGCCCTTTTAAAAAACACCTGAATGCTCCCTCTCACTCTTGGCTATATAAGGACATAGCAAGAAAGGTGTTGTCTGCAAGACAGGAAGAAGGTTCTCCCCAGAAATCAAGCCCTGTTGAAAACCCGATCTTAGGGGCACCTGGAGTGGCTCAGTCAGTTAAGGCGCTGCCTCTGGCTCAGGCCATGATCCCGGGGTCCTGGAATCAAGTCCCCCACCTGGCTCCTTGCTCAGCAGAGAGACTTCTTCTCCCTCTGCCTGCTGCTCCTCCTGCTTATGCTCTCTCACTCTCTCTCTCTCCTCCAGAACTATGAGAAAATAAACATCTGCTGTTTAAGCCACCCAGTCCATGGTGTCTTGTTATGGCAGCCAAAGCAGACTAATACATGCTCTATTACAATATGAATATGCTAAAGGCACTTCTTAATTAATTTATCATTACTTATCATTACACAACAAAAATTGGGCCTAGTGGCTTGAGGATTTATCTTCTTTCCCTTTTTTTCTGATCAGCAACAATATCCATGTGATATCTGTATCAGTAGGCTAAATTAAAATAAGACCAGTAAGTTCATTTTATAGCTTCAGTGAACATCAACTTCCTACCATAAATATATTTTATAATTTTAAGTAGGCAAAGTTTCCAAGCAATTTACACATTTAAATGGTGAAACTGATACTTTAGGGTTTGCTTTATCTCATGAACTTATTAAAATTCCGGAGAAAATATTATGATTAATATAAGAAAATGAGTATTGTTCAAAGGTTTTGCCCCACATTCTTTCTTAATCTTGAGAGTCCTAGATTTGGGAACTATTATTTCACAGTACTAGAGAATATTCAGGTTACACGTGACATTCCACTACTTGGTCTCAGGAAATTGGTTTGTGCTGTTTTTTTGTTTTTGTTTTTAAGTGTGTCGATATTATTACTACATTCCGTCCGTCCGCCCAAAAAATTCTGATCATATCCAAAAGCTAAAGAGTCCTGCAACTCAACAGTATTCCCAATGAGACAGCACCCTCTTAACCTATCATCACTTCCCACCTTTCAAGAAGCTGAGCTCGGATGAAGTGAGCTCTGCCTAAGGCCAGTGGACTCAGATATTCCTCAGGAGAGGGAAGAAGAAACAAAAGCGTCCAATGATAATGCCCCATTTTAGGTCATTCTGGACTTCATTTTCCTTCAGGATTTGATGCTCAGAAATGAGGGCAGAGAGTCATGGATATCACTGACTTCCTCCACATGTAAACACATGGGATTATCTATCAAAATGAATCTGTCAATTCACACAGTTTAGAAGGTCACCCATTCCAGCATCCAATTCCACATCCTCTGTACAGGGACTGCATTTGCCCACAATCTTACTTTGTTCTCCTATTTCTGTCCTCCCTGCTTCTCAGCAAATATGCAGGGTACAGTGAGAGGGTACAAGTCTGGATGCATATGTTTGTGCACATTAGGAAGAGTCATTTTAACTCTTTAGTCATATCTAATGATGTCATCAAGGATTAGAAAATCTGAAGACTTTACCCACATACAGAACTTTATTATTTGCTAAAACCTTTCACATGTATTATTCCATCAATTAAAAGGCAGAGTTTCTCAACCTCAGCACAGCTGACATTTGGGTCTGGGTACTTCTTTGTGGTAGAAGACTGTCCTGTGAACTGTAGGATGTTTAGCAGCATCCTTGGTCTCTAACCACTATCTAACAGTAGCCCCAGCCTGGTTGTGGCAATCATAAGGGTCTCCAGACATTTTGAGGGGCAAAATTACTCCTGGTAAGAATGGCTGCTGTAAGGTATTTCCTCATTTCTTCTCAATGTCCCTTACTCCATCCTCCATATCTGCCTCACTGGCAAACTCCTACTCATCCTTTCATGGTTGGCTGATACATTGCCTCCTCCTGAAAGTCTTCCCTGGGCTCCCAGAGGGAAGGACCCTTCTCTGGCTCTCTTTGATCCTCCCACTCACCTGGATTATGCAACTGTCATACTTTGTGACAGTTGCCTGACATTACCTGTTCCCCCATAGATTGTGAGTCCCTAGGAACAGGGGTCACTGATGGTTCATGTCTTACACCATCCAAAATGCACAGCAGGGCAAATTATATCTGGTAGATATCAAAAGACTCTTTGGGAACAAAGAAAGCAGGTCAGGCAATATTAGCCCACTTTGCTCATCAGGAGTCTGAGGTCAAGGTAGTTAATTGACTTCCTTATGCAAGGTCATAAAGCTTGTGAATAGTTCGGCTTCTTTTATTTCCTGAATGTCTCTGGATTCCAAATATTTGCCTCCATCCTCATGGAAATCACCCGAGTCATATCTCATATCATATCTCACCTGGGCTTCTTACAGCTCAGGTCATGTCTCCTCCAACATCTACCATCTGTTCTTCACATGCCAGGCTGGTGGCCTTATAAATGCTAACCTCCCAGGTCAAAGCTCAAACCTTTTAGCCCACCTCTGTACCCATCTCCATCTCCCCCTACCATACCCTCTGTTCCAAATGTGAGGCAACTCCCTCCCACAGCAGAGTCCTGGTTTTCCCTCTGTTCCAAATGTGAGGCAACTCCCTCCCACAGCAGGGTCCTGGCACATACTTTTCCCTTTTCTGGAATGTTCTACCCCTTTTCACCCAATAAACTTTTCTACTCCTGATGCTCTCAGTTCTAAGACTTCTCCTTCTTCAGCACTCTACAGCATGAACTAGATCAAGTCTTCCTACTATAGGCTCTCCTGCCCCTATTACCCTTCTTTCATAGCACTTATTATTTATGACTATTTGTGTTGAATGTCTGTCTTTGCCACTCCTCTCCTAAAATAGAAGCTCTATGATAATGGGTCTATGTTTATGCTGTTTACTGTTGTTACACCATTACATTGCACAGCAACCTGGCACACAGTAGGCACTCAATGCACATTTACAGAGGAAGGAAGGAGGAAGAAAGAAAGAGAAGAAAGAGGGTAGCAAAAGCAAAAGCAAGAAAGGGGAAGGGGAGCTGTTCAGAGGGAGGGAAGGAGGCAGACAGGAATATGCAAAACCATGACTGGTGGGCAATACATAATACACAGAATTATCATGGATAGCTTATGCAGTGTGGCATTAATGCTTAAGGAAAATTCCCCTTTCCTCTCCATTTTGACAAGAACGTCAGACCGTCTTAAACCATCCACTCATCTAATCTATCATGTAAGCAATTGTTTGAAATCTGCTACACAAAAAGAGAATCAGAAATCGATAGAGCTTGTGACCTTTAAAGGAAGTGACATTTTGCAGAATACATTGGTGACACATGGAGTACATGACACTTTTCAGGTAGGGTGCTGCACCTCTAAATATACATTTCAGATTTTCTCTCTGCGTAACTGCCTTTTACCTAAGCTGTGGTTGGATTTTCTCCACGTGGGAACACTGAGGTCATCAGCCTGTCTTCCTCCTGCAGAGAGAGTCTTTGAAAATGGTACAGTCCTTTGGCAAGGTGGTTTTGGTGGGGTAGAGGGTGGAGGCCATGGGTAAAGGGAACCTGAACTGGTAAAGGATGGAAGCTAATGGAGAAGAACAGAGGCAGCAAGAGGCCGCCATCTCTTTCTCCCCTCCCCTCTTCTCCTCTTGTCTTCTCTCTCTCCTTTATGTTTTCTCTGATCAAAGGTGCAGAAAAGTGAGAACTCTGGCTTCTCTCAAAGCTGTAAGACAAGTCTGGTTCTCAGAAAATGGGTGCTTTAGGGCAGGCCTGATATTCTGCACCCGAGTCCCCCTGCACTTCTACACTACCTTCCATTCAGGGAGGCCCAACCTCCATCCCCCAAATGCTCCAGATTTTATAAATCCCTACCACTTGTGTTGGTTGATTTCATGTGTCCGCTTGGCTGGTCCTTTGGCACTCAGTTTTAGGTCAAACACCAGTCTAGATGTTACTGTGAAGAAGTTTTTTAATGTAATAACATTGAAATCAGTAGACTCTAAGTAAAAATAGTTACCTTCCATAATTTAAGTGGGTCTCATCCAGTCAGCTAAAGGCCTGAAGAGAAAAGACAGATTCCACACTGATAAAGGAATTCTGCCTTATAGACTGCCTTTGGACTCAAGCTTTGGTATCAACTCTTTCCTGGGCTGGCCTGGCCTGCCAATTTGGGACTGAGCCCCCAAAATCACGTAAGCCCCCAAAATCACATAAGCCAATTCCTTAAAATAAAGCTATCCCTATCTCAGCATCTCCCTCCCTATCTCTCAGAGGACACACACACGTGTGTGCACGTGCCCATGAATCCTATTGGTTCTGTTTTCTCGGAGAACCCTAATACACCACTCCTCCTCCTTCTAATCACAATGCACAACTCTGCTTCTGGCCCCCTGGGCTTGCTGGGACAATTTGATTAACTATTCCTGGCTGCAACATTATTAGATATGAATAGAGTAAGAGATCACCCCTCCGGGAAAACACTCATTGTAGCTAGGGCCCGCAACTGTGTCCATGCACTGATTTTCATCTCATATCCTCCCAGATGAGCAAGGAGAGTAAGCATTCATATATCCCTTTTTAAAAATGAGGAAGTAAGGCCTTGGGAGGTCAAATGGGATACCAAAATTCACATGTCTACTGTCAGTCAGAACTCAAACCTGTATTTGTTTGTCCTCAGTTATGGCCACTTTCTGGAGCCGTACTGGTCTGCCTAGAGCCAAGCTCTTGATATTACACACTCTAAAGGTGGGACCCCGAGACACAGTGCCAGGCATGGGGGAGAAGCTGGAAAATGTGGCAAGGGAACTTGGATTTGGATTAAGTCAGACCTGCGTTCCAACTGTCCTGCTAACTCCCTGTGGAATCTTGCACATTTCATCCCTCTTGGCCTTAGTTTCCCCAACTATAAAATGAGAAGGTTGGACTAACTAGGTGGTTAATTTCTAGGAAATGTATCTCTCTTTGTGCAGCTTCCAAAATGTCATGATTGGAAAGAAATGGCTGAGTGCCAGGAATAAACTAACCCAAGGAAGGAACAAAGGTTTCTGGCATGTATGTGTGCATGCATGCGTATGCGTGTGTGTGTGTGTGTGTGTGTGTATTTTGTTTTTATCACTTCTTCCCACCGCCAGGGTCTGTTTTGAGTTTTTCCATCCTTGACACCCGTGTCTGACACATCTCTCCAGCTCATAATGAGCTTTCATTCAAGTCACTGATCAATAGCACGAACCAGCAGGTCTGTCTCTCCTGCTTGTTTTCTCTATCTTCAATCTGCCAAGACAGATTAGGCTATTTCCAAGGTCACTCAATATTCAGGGAGAGAATGGAAAGATATCTGTTGGGCTGTTCATAGAACAAGGCTGCCAAGAGACAAGATGAGAGCTCAACTGTGTGTTCCATGACAGATTCGATTTACATCAAGGTCAAAGAGGGTATGTTTTCTTGCTGAACTCTCGCCTATCAGAGTTGCTGGCTAGTCCATCAGCTACTAACTCAGGATTCCCCTTAATGGAACACTGACTTATAAACACAGAGCCAGCCTCACCAGTCAAGAGGTGCTGTGTAATCTTGTGATCCGAGGTGTCCCTTGCTATGCAGTCTGCTTTATCATGAGACATTCATCACCAGACGTTAATGCAGGACACAACACAGAGCCCCTTTCCTTACCAGTCCCAGCATTTTTGTTGCAATAGCTAAGTCTAATCTCTTGACAGGTACTTATATTTACCCAATCATCTCTACTCAGTGCTTGTAGGGAAAGCATCTGTTTAGCCTCCACCTTTGAATGCAGGCACAGAAGTTTCCTGGTTCAGGAAAACAACATAAGTATGGTGTTACTGGGTGCCTGGGTGGCTCAATCAGTTAAGTGCCTCCCTTTGATTCAGGTCATGATCCCAAGGTCCTGCATAAGGCTCCCTGCTCTGCCTGAAATCTGCTTTTCTCTCTCCCTCTTCCCCTCCCCCTGCTTGTGCTCTCTCTCTCAAATAAATTAAATCTTAAAAACAAAAAAGTAAGGTGCTACCATATTCCCCCAATTGTTTGTGAGAAAACTAGGAAAATAAAACACAGAAGATCTCAAGTTAAAAAGGCTTTCAGTTTTAAACCTATAAGCATCTGTTCAAAAACTATAAAGATGAAACCCAGGTTGCAAAACACAGACTTGGAGAGCCTGACTTGACTCTCTTTCTGGGTTGAATTGTGTCTCCACAAAAAGTCATATGTTGAAGTTCTAATCCCCAGAACCTCAAAATGTAACTCCATTTGAAGTTAAAGTATACCTTTCAAGAGGTAATCAAAGTAAAATGAGGTCATTAGGGTAAGCTCCAATCTGATTGGTGATCTTAAATGAAGAGAAAATTCAGACACAGTCGCATATGGAAGGAAGATGGTGTGAAGACACAGGAAGAGGATGGCCATCTACAAACCAGAGACAGAGGCCTGAAACATACACCATTCTCAAGGCTCTCAGAAGGAATGACCCTGCTGACACCTCGACCTCATATTTCTAGCTTCCAGAACTGTAAGAAAATTAGTTTCCATTGTTTAAGCCACCCAACCCATGGTACTTTGTTACAGCAGCCCTAGCAAACTCATGAAACTCTCTCTGAACACACTGTAACATTTGCCGAACACCTGAAGGCACACTTTTGGATGTAGGGACCCTTCTCTGAAGAGGTTTACAATGCCAGTAAAAATCATCAGTTTTTCAAAGTATATGCTTTCTAGAGGGAAAAGGTGTAAATATAATATGAATATATCAGAGAGAGAGAGAGAGAGAGAGAGAGAGAGAGAAAGTCACTGTCCCCTAATCCTTTGTTTCTATGATACCTGGCTCTGAACCACAGTACTTTTCAGTACTTTTACAGTCCTTGGTGTTTTTAAGGGATTCATTAAACTATTCTACAAATATTTATTTGATGTTCTGTATATTCCACTAGGAACTGCGGTTACAAGCATGAACAAAATTCCTACTGTCATTGAGTTTACATTCTAGGAAGGGAGATAGTTGAAAAAGAAGTGAATATATAAGGAGTATGTTAGGTAGTGATACAAGCTATGGAGAAAATTAAATCAGGAAAACAGATGAATTGTTGAGAGCTGTCATCTTAAACAGAGTAGCTAGGTCATGCTGATTACTGACCCACTGTCTCTCTGCTCTATTCTAGTCCTTCCAGGATCAGCTCTGTAAAGCAGGGGGCTGGAAGCTTGCAAACTACATCTCCAAGACCCCCTTGCAACTGGCACTAGCTCGGTTCTGCCAACGCTCCCTCTGCCAATGGGAGGCACTGATGCGAGACTGGAAGGTGGAAGGAAGGAAGAAGCAATGTTCTTTCTGCTTCTAGTGGTGCTTTAAGCAACTGTAGCTGCCAAGGTAGAGTTGGGGGGTTGGAGGGCTTTTGAGTCCCTGATCAGACAGAGTGATACCAAGAGCAGTAGCATTGCAGCAGTTAATGGCTCTGGCTCTGGCAGTAGTAACACCAGGACTTGGGTCTCTTCTAGCTCCTAAGCACCAATGGAAGTGAAGACTCTGGTCTTGCTGCAAGGAAATGGTAGTAGTACAGCCAGCAGCATCCAACTCTGTGGCCAAGCAAGAACAGGCTCTGGGTTACACCATTTCCGCTTTTCTCCTCTAGCCCCTCTGCTGTCATGAATCTCTGTGTAGGTCCACTGATCCCTTCTACATCTCCAGGCTTTTGATTTGCAACTAATCTCCTCTACTACATTTTCTGTTTGAAAAACCTAGTTGTTCCTGTGTTTCTAACTAGACAATGACCAGGACAATAGGTCTCACTGAGAAGGTGACCTTTGAGTTAGGGATGTGAAGAAAACAGAATGAGACTTCAGACTATCTGGGAGAGAAGCACTCCAGGCAGAGGGAAGAGTGAGTGCCAAGGTCCCAAGTGGGAGCATATCTGGTATTTTCAGGGAACAGCAAGCAGGTCAGGGGAGATGAAGCAGAGTAATGAAGGGAGAGAGGAGCAGAAAATTAGATTAGAAAGAACCAGGTCATGAAGCTACTGAGATGATGCTATTACCCTAAAAAAAAAAAAAAGCAAGATTCCCCTATTGAACATGTGGAAAGGGAGAGAATAACAAAGTTGGGAATCATTGCAATTCTGAGTGGATACTGGAGTCCACTGTGTGTCTTTCCAACATCATAAAAATGGAGAAACCATGGGAACTGCGATTTAAAACAGACTCCTTATAGACTATATATAGCCCACAGGCCAAATCCAGCCCACCACCAAATCCAGTTTTTGTAAATAAAGTTTTACTGGCACATAGCCACCCATTCACTTCCATATTGCATATGGTGGTATTTGCAAAACAATGGTATAGCTAAGTACTCAAAAGGGAGACTTCATGGACCACAAAGCCTAAAATATTTACTCTTTCCTTTATAGAAGAAGTTTTCCAGCCTTGACATGGAGAGTTAGTCATCTCAGTGATAAAGGAGAAGTGATTTCAGAATAGGAAAACAACCATATATGGTTAGTAAAAAATTTTGACCTACATAATGTAGAGTTGGTATAAAGTAAGCAAAAGGATCAGCAAATAGAAACCTCCAAGTATCACATCATAAAACTGTTCACCTAGAGCGCCTGGGTGGTTCAGATGGTTAAGCATCTGCCTTTGGCTCAGGTCATGATCCCGGGGTCCTGGGATTGAGCCCCACATCGGGCTCCCTGCTCAGTGGGAAGCCTCCTTCTCCCTCTCCCTCTCCTGATGCTTGTGTTCCCTCTGTCTGTCATATAAATAAATAAAATCTTTTAAAAAAATTGTTCACCTACTTTTTCTTTCACCTACTTTTTTAAAAAGTAGATTCAGACCTATAAATACAAAGAATAAAGTGATGGTTGCCAGAGGATAGGGGGGTGGGGGGATGGGCAAAATGGCTGAAAGGGGATAAGAGATACAAAATTCAAGTTATTGAATGAATAAGTAACACTCACAAAAGGCACAACATGGGGAGTATAATCAGTGGTATTGTAATTGCATTGTACAGTGACAGATGGTAGTTACACTTTTGATGAGCATAGCAAAATATGCAGAGTTGTCGAATAACTATGTTGTACACCTGAAACTAATGTAACATAGTGTGTCAACTATACTAATATAAAAAAAAATTTTTTTTTCACCTAAAAGCAGTCTGGATACTGTCAGAAAACTATCAACAAGTAGTAAGCGGTGACTGAGGTGATGAAGATAGGCGTGAAAATCAGTCATGGGTATGATCTCTTGAGCAAGATGACACCTGCTTAATCAGATCAAAACAAAACAAAAGCCAATAGATATCGAATAGAGTGTTGGAAATTCAACAATGCTGGATAAAAGAAAGTTTCACATGGTTGGAAATCCCATCCTAATCCTAAATCCTAGGACAGGGAAAGGGAGAAATGCATCTGTAGTTCTTGCTCTATGTCCCCATCCCACATCTTCCCAAAATGAGCACCCGCCATCCTCTTCGTCTTTCCTTCCTTTTGCCCAGGTCATACCCCACTCTGAACACTGAGGTAGAATGGCAAAATCTGTCTTTGAATATGTAAATTTAGCTCCTAATTTTCTTGAAATGTACAGAACCAGAAACTAACATTTGCATTTCAGTCTCCGGATTCCCACAGACCTTGATGAGCCAAGAGGCAGTTAACACAAGCATTCCTGGGTAAACTCAGTTTCTATTGGCAAATAAATCTTTTTATATTAAGGTGAAACAATAATAATCATTTTAAACAATCATGTGGAGTGTGATTACAAAATAGCTCATTTGGAAAGAACATTATCAGCTTATGAGATCCTTGGAGATTCTAAGATGGAAGGTGCTATGGATAAAACCAACTGTTATGGGGCTTTGTTATTTCCACAGCACATGGAGGCAAAATTCACATTTTAATACTGTAATGAGAAAACAATGCAAATTCTGATTAAGTAAAAAGTGAGAGCACTTGTTACAGCCAAACCCAATGTCTCTCATATCCTTGCCGGCATTGAGGAGGAATCATAAGAGATGTTTGTAAACTCCCCGGGCTCCTCAGGTACCATTCCATTCTGTGCACTCACATTCTGAGCACGCTCCCTTTGATGGCTGGGTAATAGCAAAGGTTTGCTAGCGAATGCAAACAATTACATTTTGCAGTACTCCATTCACTTGCTATTTACCCAAGGTTTCCGGAAAGCAGAATTCCATCTGGCCCAGTCTAAGTCGTGCTGAGCTCATTTCAATGGCGAGTTTTCTAGAACACTATATCCTCCCTGAATTGGGCTCATTGGTAAAATGTCAAGACCGAGTTACTCAACCTTCAGAAGAGTCAGGAGCATTGAGTACTGTTGCCAAGGTATGGCTGTATTCCTTCTGAGTACATAGAAACTCCTAGAATAATAAGGGAAGAACAAGCATTCATTCATTCGACAAATAGTAAATAAACCCTTTCCTTGTACCAGATGCTGTTCTAGATGCCAGAGATACAACTATGAGGTAACAGTTGGGATTCTTCCCACATGGAATTTCATATCCAAGAGAAATGGGAAAGATAGGTCATCATCAGATCAATGGTTTTATGAAAAGATGTACCCAAAACTGTTTCCTTCTGAATATGGTAACCATCCCCATTAACCTTATTTACATAAGGACAAATATTATTTATCCTTCTTTCATAATAAAATTATAGGTAATTCTGAGCAAAGCCATTATCTAAATCATGAATTTTTGACATGTGAACCAATGCAACTTAACTCTTTGTTGCACTAAGAAAGGTAATATCTACTTTCTTGGGGCGCCTGGGTGGCTCAGTGGGTTAAAGCCGGTGCCTTCGGCTCAGGTCATGATCCCAGAGTCCTGGGATCAAGCCCAGCATCGGGCTCTCTGCTCAGCAGGGAGCCTGCTTCCTCCCTTCTCTGCCTGCCTCTCTGCCTACTTGTGATCTGTCTGTCAAATAAATAAATAAAATCTTTAATTAAAAAAAAAGAAAGAAAAGAAAGGTAATATCTACTTTCTGAACTGTCCATGAACATTTTTTCAGCCCATGTAGTTTTTTTCCTGCTGCCACGCACATCAGACTTGCTTCTGCACAAAACAGAAATTGTGGATGCTTGGAGAATATATCCTCTTCCTCATCAGCCTTTCCCATCTTTATGCTCTTACTTTCTCGTCCTGCATAAGCCCACTAAAACCTGGCTTCTGCCCCAGTCTTGCCAGTTGACTACTGCCAAATTTATTAATAACTTCTCTTCTGCTTAAATGCTAAATGCAATAGTCCGGTGTCATTCCTCAGTTTCCTGATCTTTTCAGCTGCATTCAATAGAGCTAGCCACTCTGCCCTAGCCTTGCTTTCCATGGTACTACATTTGTGTAGTCCTCCTCTCACCTTCTTGGTATCCTTTGCTCACTAATTCCCCTTTATTTTTTTTTAAAGATTTTATTTCGTTATTTGACACAGAGAGAGAGATCACAAGCAGGGAGGCAGAGAGTGAGGGGGAAGCAGGCTCCCCGTTGAGCAGAGAGCCCAATGCAGGGCTCAATCCCAGGACCCTGAGATCATGACCCGAGCTGAAGGCAGAGGCTTAACCCTCTGAGCCACCAAGATGCCCCTAATTCCCCTTTAAATATTGATATTCCCCCAAGGAAGTCTCTACAACCTTTCCTCCTGGCTTCATACTTTGTCTCCTAGTTCCATTACCATCTATGTACTAATGGCTTGAAAATTCATGTGTCCAGCCCATGCCTTTCCTCTGAGCCAAAAAAACAAAAACAAAAACACCAAAAAACACCTCAATTGTTATTTAACATTTCCTTATATACCACAAATACCTCAAAATTACTTATCTAAAACTGAACTTGTCATCCAATTCCCTAACTCATTTTTCTCCAAAGTCCTCTATCTCCATCATTGGCTAAAGCCAGTCACACAGCCAAGCCCAGAATCAAGGAGCAGGACCAACTAGATAGAAATCTCAGGTCTTGACCTGAGCCTTTTTCTACAGGGAAAAAGGCATGGATATATAAATGACTGAAAAACCGAGGCCAAGGATGCAATCTACTCCCCCACACTGACCTGACATCCACTTGAACACAGTCCTAGTAGCCCATAAACAGCACAGCTTGCAAATACTCCCTCTCCCTTTATTCTCTTTGGTCTTTTAACCAGTTCAGCTTCCTGTCTGGTCTCATCTTCACAAAGAGCTTCACACAACATGGGTCATGATGACTATTTCATGACAAAGACTAAAAAAAATGGTCAGGGTTTTGATCTTTTCTAAGGTACATGGCTATCTTTAGGCAAAGAGGAATTTGTTTTAAAAGCAAACAAATAACAGGAAGGTTGTGTACCATTTTGGTGTTATCTGTGCCCTTGTGCCAAGTGTGTTCCTTGGACCAGCAGCGTGGGCATCACCCACAGGCTTGTTAGAAATGCAGAATCTCAGGCTCTGCCCCAGATATACTGCATGAAAACCTGTCTTTTAATAAGATTCACCAGGTGATTTGTCTGTATTAAAGTCTGAGAAACACTAAACCATGCCGTGATTCCTTAAAATTCAGGGGGAGATCAAGAGGTTATTTTGGAAATGATGATGACCAAAACTGGATATAATCAGTTTCCATTCTTTACAGGCACAGAAATGGACAGCAAGCAGCAATGTAGCTGTTGCTATTAGATTATTAGACCCAAAGCTTTAGTTTTCATAATCTCCCATGGGAAAGGGGATGATGTGTTCTTTGGTGAACAGTCTATTTCTTTTGAAATTCCAAAGCTTCAAACAAATTACAAGAAAGGTCAGACTGAAAATTAAAGTTATAATTTTATTGGGTGACTCCTCTCAGGCAGACAAAGCTGTTTTCTTCTCTGCATCACTGTTATTGAATTTCTGGGTTATTTAAAAAGAAAAAAAAAAAAAAGGTATGCCCAGAGTGAATGAGCATACAGTCTGTTGAGTGAGGAAAAAGTATAAAAGATTCTCATTAACTGTGAAATACTAGTTTATGATGAATGACAAAAATAACTCACGAACCATGTAAAAAAGACAAGCACCCAAGAAACTTTCTTTTGTAGGAATTATACAGACAGGAAATATGAAAAAGAAAGTACATTTTCAAATATAATCTACTCATCCAGAGTGTAGGGAGAAACGTGTTACATGTAATTTGGACAAAATATATATTATATATTTTTATATAATATATAAAAAAATTATATATATTTACAAACTTGTATAACTTGATAATAAAAGGCAAAATAACTCCATGAAGTACTCCATGTATTTATATATTTATAATATATAAAAACTTATTTTATATATATATTATATGTAATACATATTTATTATTATATATACATATATAATTTACATATATATTATATATATATTTGTGTATGTGTTATGGTATTATTTACATATATATGTAAAAGTTTGCTGTGCCCTCCGTAATTCATTCCTCTCTCCATTCCTGTCCCCAGGCAACCACTGCTCTGCCTTCTGTCATTATAGATTGGCTTGCTTGGATTTTTAGAATTTTATATAAATGAAATCATACATTATATATTCTTTTTTTGCTCTGGCCTCTTTCATTCAGTGAATGATTTTGAGACTCATCTATGTTGTTGTGAGCATCTGTAGTTGATTCCTTTTATTGCTGAGCAGCTTTCCATTGTATATGAGTATACCATCATCCGTTAGTGGATACCTGGGTCATTTCCAACCAGGGTATTAGAAAGTTGCCATAGAAATGTGGGGTTTAGTCTATGTATGGACATACGTGTTGGTCTTTCTTGGTCAAGTACCTAAGAGTGGAATGGCTGGGTCACATGGTAAGCATATGTTTTACTCTTTAAAAGAGCACTGTCAGGGGCGCCTGGGTGGCTCAGTGGGTTAAAGCCTCTTGGGTCATGATTCCAGGGTCCTGGGATCGAGCCCCGCATCGGGCTCTCTGCTCAGTGGGGAGCCTGCTTCCCTTCCTCTCTCTCTGTCTGCCTCTCTGCCTACTTGTGATCCCTGTCTGTCAAATAAATAAATAAAATTAAAAAAAAAAAAAAAGAGCACTGTCAAACATCTCGACATGGTTGTACCATTTCGTATCCCCACCAGCAAGGTAGGAGAATTCCAATTCCTCACATCCACATGAACACTTGGTAAGGTCAGTCTTCTTCATCTTAGCCATTTTAATGGGTGTGTAGTGTTACCATTCCATGGATTTAATGTGCATTTCCCTAATGATTATCCTGACCATCTTTTCACATTGTTATTGTCCATCACTATAGTCTATTTTTAAAATATCTATTCAAATATGGGGCGCCTGGGTGGCTCAGTGGGTTAAGCCTCTGCCTTCGGCTCGGGTCATGATCCCAGGGTCCTGGGATCAAGCCCCACATCGGGCTCTCTGCTCAGCGGGGAGCCTGCTTCCTCCCCTCTCTCTCTCTGCCTGCGTCTCTGCCTGCTTGTGATCTCTGTCTGTCAAATAAATAAATAAAAAATCTTTTAAAAAAATATCTGTTTAAATATTTAGCTTGGGTTCATGGAGTTATTTTGCTTTTTATTATCAACTTATATAAGTTTCTTACATATTCTGGATACAAGTCATTTGTCCGTTATATGGTATAAAACAAGTTTTAAGGTTCTTTCTGACTCTCAAATTTTAATATGCCATGGTTTGGAAGTATTCCTGAATATTCAGATACTTTTATTTACAGAATCGAATGGTGCAATAAGTATTTTACTTTTCACTTAGCTGTTTGCATTTTCTACAGATGTAATCCACTCAGCATGATTAAATTTCGAAGGACTCCAAAGCCTTGTTTATTTATTTTGCTTTCTAGGAGGACAGCAGTTTAAAATTTAGATTGTGACTTTATTAAGAGCAACTATTTTGTCCACTGTCCAGCAGCTATGGGAGAAATGAGACCTATTTTGGGGGAAAAAAAAAGAAGAAGAAGAGGAAAAACAATAATATTGTTCCTTCGGGGTCCAAACAAGCATGTGCCCCAAAAGTCCAAAAGAGCTTCCTCGATACCCTAACAAGCCTTAGCGAAAGGAGTCATGAAAGCTACTTATAAGACATCACAGACATAACACCAGAAGATAAAGCTAAGTCTCACTTAGAGAACAAATGAATAGGTTTGGTTACTGGTCATTGAGGCCAAGAGAACAAGCAACACCAGAGAGACAGTGAGGCAATATCAGCATCTCTGGTGTGTGCAGCCCCAATATTTTGGGGGGCCCCTCAGGGCACAAGGCCTCTGAAGCCTTCTTAAGTACTACCAGGTATGTATCCAGTACGGTTCTCAAGCTTGCAACTAAGAAGGGACCAAAGCAGGATTCCTGCCTTCAAGTTGTTTACATTCCAGAAAGGGCAGATAACTAAAAAAAGAAGAGGAGAGGAGAGGAAAGAAAAGAAAAGGAGAAAAGAGAAAGACAAAGACAAAAAGAAAGGAAAGGAAAGAAAAGAAAGCCTAGGATGAGACTCCAAGAGCAGCTCAGATTAGAATGTCGCACCACAGAAAACAACACGTTATTAGGACCCAGCACAACCAAGCAGTACAATACAAAGGATTGGTGATTGGCTGTGGTTTTTCTGACACCTCAGAGCAGATGTCCTTCTTAAACAGGGAACTCAAAATGGCAAAGTTGGAGCAAGACCCAATGGTAGAACCAAAAAACACAGCTGCAGCCACATTGATGGTATCAGGGGCAGAAAGCCTTATACTTCAGAAAATGAAATGAAACTACAGAGAGACATAACCCCCAAGACCATTTTCCTATAATTAGCCTGTTTCTAGACATAAATGGCCAGCAGCAAGTGAAAGCTTGGCACACTGCTGGAAGAACATAAGAAAAGAATGACCCCAAAAAGCCTAGAGTCAGAGATGATACTATGTCTTTCTTTTTATCTCTTGGCTAGAACACTGTGTGGGTCCCAAGTAAGAACCTTATGTTACAGTGTTATAATTAATTAGACACATGTCCAAGTTAACTGCTCAGTTAAACTCTGCGCAGCAGACTATTTCGCTGCTTCTCATACTGGTTCCTTTCTGTGTTTTTCCCATAAAAGAGACATTTTTAAAAAAAGGAAATCTTGCTGTTTGTGACATGAATGAACCTAAAAGACATTATGCTAAGTGAAATAAGGCAGTCAAAGAAAGACAAATACTTTACGAGCTCACTTAGATGTGGAATCTGAAAAAGTTAAACTCATAACCAGAGAGTAGAATAGTGGTTGCAAGGGGGTTGGGAGTAGAGGAAATGCGGAGACCTTGGTTTAAGGGTATATAAACCTACAGTTGTAAGACAAGTAAGTCCGAAGGATCTAATGTACAGCATGGTGATTAATGGTGTACTGTATACCTGATATTTGCTAAGAAAGTAGATGTTAAGTGTTCTCACCACGCACCGAGGAAGTAACTATGCGAGGTGGTAATCATTTCATAATGGACACATATATGAAATCATCACATTACACACCTTAAAAATACAATCCCATTATACAACTTAAAAATAAAATAAACAAATAAATAAATTATTCAAAAATAATAAGATTTTAAAGTTATATCCAAGAGGTAGCAAACAAGATTATGTAGCAAGAAGTAACTCCGAACCCCACTTCAGAACCGCCCCAGTTAAGGCCCCACTGCCTCTAGGACAAAGATGCTAAGCTTGGTCCACTGATGGGTACAGAACACCAGGACGCTCACACATACAACTATCCCCAAAGCCATATACCTCCACCACGAAGCTCCCCAGAAAAAAAGGACTCCACACCCCATCTGCTCCCTCCTCCTGGCACTTGACTCAAACCTACCCTGTGTTTGCATTTTATTGGCTGCGCCTAAGTCATGTGCCTGCATCCACAGCGAAGGAGTGTGGGAAAATGAGTATTCAGCTCTTACGTGGTATAGAAAGGAGTCATATTGAAAAAGACTTTTCAGAAGATTCTGTGTGGTCACAAAACAATAAACGTCCGCAACACACATGGGCAGTTCTATCCAACCAGTCCCACAGTTAGCCATGCTGGGCACAGGAATAGTGAGAAGGAAACTGGAACTATCTATGACAGGTATGACAATGCATCTAGTTTTACTAAATTTCATACTCATTCCAACCCAGTCAAATAGTCCTCACTGATATTCATTTCCTTTTTTTTCATCCCTTATCAGAGGTTCAAGTCAAGCTTCAGCCTCTGTCACTGCCATAGAATGATAGATAAAACTGGGTTTCTGAATTATTGTTGCTGGAGAACAAACCTACGCTCATTTTAAAGAGCTTTTGTCTGCCCCACATACAATAATGATTAGCTAACAATCACTATTGTATTTTGGCAAGTACATTGAAACTTGCAAAAAAAAAAAATACTTTTATGTGAGCAAAGCTAAGTGTCTGAACAATGATAAAAACATCGGAGGCCACAAAGAGTGGAAAAGTTCCAAAGAATAACAAAGGCTATTTTTCAGATAACAGCAAGCTGAAAAGAAGGTCATGTTGGCAAGATAAAGAGACTCTCCTAAAAGAGAGGTTCAAGCAACCTATTAAAATGGATCTATACTATTAATATCAGAGATGTCATTAAATTCTCCTGCTTAATTTTATGAAACAAAGATTAATGATTATAAACCAGAAGAGAAGGGTCAAATGATTCAGGTAAATGGATATCTGTACTACCAGATAAGTTCTGATATTATAATAAAGGCAGTCCAAAAATGCTCAAGTTGGTGTGTCTACCTTTACCAAAAATGTAACACACTTTTCAAAGTAAGGGTACCTGGGTGGCTCAGTAGGTCAAGCGTGCAACTCTTGATTTCATCTCAGGTCATGATCTCAGGGTCTTGGGATCAAGCTCCACATCCGGCTCCGCGTTCAGTGGGGAGTCAGCTTCAGGTTCTCTCCCTCTCCCTTTGCCCCTCCCCTTGCTCTCCCTCTCTCTAAAATAAATAGATAAATCTTTAAAAGTGCACACACACACACTGACACACAGCAGTGAAGTGCTTGTTTGTGGACTACTGTATCAATAAAAACAATGGGAAATTATTGAGCAAAGTTAGTTATAATTTTTCTTCTCTTTTTTTAAAGATCTTATTTATTTATTTATTTGACAGAGAGAGAGAGAGCAGGAGAGCATAAGCAGGGGGAGGAGCAGAGGCAGAGAAGCAGGTTCCCCACTGAGCAGGAAGCCAGACAAGAGGCTGGATCTCAGGACTTTGGGATCATGACCTGAGCTGAAGGCAGATGCTTAACCAACCACCCAAGTGCCCCTACCTGTAAGTTTTCAAATAACATTTTCTAGTATAAAAATTCTCAGAAATGTTTTAAGAATACAAGCTTTTAATATCCTGACTGACTTGTGATTCTAGGTAGATATACTCTTTATAAATGCCAAGGCTATTTTAATGAGTACTATCCACAAATATAATATTCTGTGTTAGATGAAACTTTGTTTTTAAAAATATCAATGAGTATAGAACAGAAATTGGGCACTTAATACATGAAATAGCAATCAAATTTTTTATTTTATAATTAAATTTGTAAGGTCTCTAAGAGGGATAACGTGTACAAATTCAAATAATGATTTCTCTTCAGTGAATTTAACATGTGAATAAAAATACTAAAATCAAAATAAATATCTTAAGCCTGACAGCTTTAAAAATATGCCCAGAATTATTTTTAAAACTGTCAGAGAGCTTGGGAAATTTAAGTATTCAGTCTGCAGAGTTTCTTCAAGAGCCACTTTATTAAAAGATAGTAACCTTTAAATAAATGCATGGCAGTCAGCCTGGGTAAATTCCTAACCAAAATCCAGCAAGTACTTTGCCTTCCAAGTCAGCACTGCCTTGCCTGTAAGCAGCATTAGGACCCCATATACCTAAATCTATAGTTTTTCAACCCATTCTCTTGAAAGGAATGGAATTTCACATTTTCCAAGTTTTTAAAAGAACTTTTCAAGTAAACTTCATATATTGCACCACAGAAAGTCACACAGCCACTTCTTTCCCATTTCAGCTGATCTGGAGGCTCCCCTGGACCCATACAGGCTACTTTCATTATGACCACAAATGTTCTCTAACCTCCAGCTGCCATTCTCATCACCTGCAGAGACAGAGATGAATGAGAAAGGTGGAAGCACACCAGGGAGGAGATTTCCCTGATACATGTGCTAATCATGTTAGTGACATTAAGCCTGGACAGAGAAGAATTACCCTCACAGCTAGATGGAGAGAATGCCCTTTATTTGCAAGTTCCTTGGACGGAGAGCTGGTCCTGACAAAGCAGTGAAGTTAGGAAACTTGACCCCAACTTGGCACACTCTCTTCCCACCTCCAAGTATCCTGGATTCTCACACTATTCCCTAAAGAGAGAACATCCCTATATGTCCCTCAGCTGCTCTGAGACTTGGGTTCCCCATCTATAATATGGGGATAACAATGTTATAATTTTTGTGTTTGTTAAAGGAGCTACCATAGGTAGCTAAATCCAAGTATGTGCTAGACTAGTTTAAGATATTTTCCATTTATATCAGCACAGGTGATATCAATCACATACTACTGATCATATCTTCCCGTTATTGTTTAAAGCTAAATGTAAAAAGCCTAGTTAAAATTACTATTAAGAACATCATCTTTGACTCTTATGAGCTTTGAAGCCATGCTTAAATGAATTAGAACAGCAGCTTTATGTATTTTTTGAAATACTATCCATTTAGCTTTTACTATGCAGCAAGCGCTGTGGGTAAGGATTAAAAACACACAAACACATACACACACATGCACAACTCAACTTTTGCCACGGTCTGAGAAGTGAGGTACCAGCATCCGTGGTGGGGTGGGGAGGGCAGAGATGGAGTAAGAGAACCTTAGAATGCTCCTCCACACCATGCAGGACTTCGTCTACTCCATCACCATGAAGGACTCTTTTGGAAAGCAGAATTCCCCCAAATGTGATCATTATCTTTAATAAGAGGCACAGTGTGTGTTCACGTATGCACATCCTAAAGATGGACGTGTAGTTCTCTCTACATCCCACCAACCTATTTTCTCAGGTTAAGCAGGTAATTTCCTTTTCCTCAGACTGTTTTCTCAACTGGAAACCAAAGGCATGATGTCTACACATCTTTGAATCTCTAACACTGCAGTTACTTAAACCATTCTGTGGCAAAAAAACAAAAACAAAAACAAAACAAACAGAGGTGCACTGGAGCTGGTGCATAAGGAAGGAGCTTTTGCATAGTATGGTCATGGCTTGAACTGGGAAGCGGTCTAGCCCTAAGGAAGCTCTGAGGCCAGCCATTCTGTCAGGGAGTCTCTGCTTTAATCTGGGCTTCAACTGTGTTGTCCTCTTTTTTTCTTTCTATCTGGGATCTCCACCTTTAGTCTGTTTCTTTCTCTCTCTCTTTTTTTTTTCATGACCCTAATAATGTCAGTTTGCACATTTTATTCTTCAGAGCCTTTCGTACCCACCATTAGGTGAATCAGTCTCTTAGTTTTCCAGTTTCTGGAAGAACTATCTGATTGGTTCAAGCAAAACACCTGGGCAGGCCATGGCCGTGGGTCACTGTCCAGCCTATGGACTGGCCACTTATGGTCAGGCCTCAGCCCTGATGCATTCAGCTTTGATCAGTGAGGGGAAAGCACCACCCCAATGGGACAAAACAGTCTCACCCCTCTGCAGGGTGAGACATGTTCATGTCTCTATTAAAAGATATGCTTTTACCCGAGAATGGTGGCCGTGCTTACTGCTGTGGCTTGAACAAACATGCACTACCCACAGATACCATACAAATGCACACACCCATGCACACACACATACATGAAGAAGCATTAACTCTGTATCTGTACACTTGCAAATGTAAAACATTCCACTTTTTAATAATGCTTGAAAAAGATAAAAGCAGCCCCTGACATCCTGCTAGCCCGTGATGTTTTCCTGCTGAACACAGACGATGTCACAGAACCTCAACATCACACAGGACCATGCTATGTGATGGGTCAAGACAAAAACAAGACCATTCCATAATCCTGTCTGAATATAGACAAACATGAACATTGTCCAAGACACCACAAAAATCACCCAATAGCTCTTGACTAATTACAGCATCAGCCTCCATTTCATCTTCCCTCTCCCTAGATAAAATGAATGAAGTTCTCTAAATCACAATTACAGCTGCATCCTGACAGCATCTGACCAAGAGCACCTGACCCCAGGCCAAACCTCATCCAAGTCTTTTCTAACACCCTCTAAGATGTCCCATAGTTCCCTGTGGGATCATTCTCCCTCACTGCAGTGAGTAATGGACCCAACCTATACAACCACAGGTGTGTTCTTGGAGGGCACTGACATGCTTTATAGTGTAGAAAGCAATTTTGCTTCCGTGAAGTTCATTCACTTAACCTCATACTTGCCCTATGAATAGAAGTTCTCACTAGTCAGTCAGTGAAGCAACTAAGGTTTAGCAAAGATTACCCGGAGTCCACAACAGGTCATCATCAAAGGGCGAGTTTAAGTATGGGGCTGACTGATTCTAAACCCAGTGCTCCTTATTGCAGAAGGAGGTAATCTCCTCAGCGAGGCTATTTTCCTTGGAATAAATACAGAAGCCAAAGACAGTCATAAGTATAGCTGTGTGCCTCTGTTACCTTCTTCCTCTTTCTCTCTTTCATACAACCTTCTTCCTGACTTAAAAACCAAAGTGAACAACACTTTTCCTTTAACTTAGAAGTTGTGATCAATGAGAATCTGAGGCTTGGCTGGAGACAAGGGCCAGTGCCATGATTTAGGAGACAATGCCAGTGGTACATGGAGATAAGCTGCCCCAGATGCCAGGTAGCCCCTGGGGATGTCTCTACCTCAACACCAGCCAGCCTGGGCCAGGCCAACCAAGTACCATTCTTCTTCCCTCCTCATTCTTCTCTGCAAACTGGCAAAGATCCAGTTCCCATCGCTATTCAAGCACATGGATAGCAACCAATTCCTCCTCTCAAACTTTTCATTTTAAATGGAGGTGAAAAGCCATCCTAATGTGTACTTACTATGAAGAGTTGCTCCTATAAATGGAGTACTGAATGACAGAGTTAATAAAACATTGAAAAAGAGGCATTTTCTCACCTGAGAACTTAATTGCTACAGCAAATTTAACAAGGAGCTCTTGACATTCTACTTCATAAAAAGTGTTTTATTCTCAAATTGTACCTTTGATTTATAAACCGCAGGGTGAGGGCCCATCAATGGCCACGGGGAATATCTCTTTTCCGAAATACCAAGGTATAATTTACACACGTCAAGACTAAAACTAATTGATTTGGCTTACAATATAACTCAAAGTGCCTTTGATTTATGTCATTATAATTTTGAAAAATTAACTCTGAAAATAAATTAAGGCATTGCCCATCTTCCCAAATACACATATCCCTTGGGATTTTGTATTGGCCAAGAGCTCAAGCAATCACTATAAATGGGAGTTAGAGAAGATCCCTCTTACTCTTTTGCAATAACTTAAACCAAGAATATGAATACTAGAGTATCTGTCCAAATTCCTTACAAATATTTTAGGACTTATTTTTCTTAGCAAGGATAAATGAAGGTTTAAATTTTCCATCTTAAAAGAACTTAACCAAAGGATTTAATATGATAGAGTGTATGTGTATACCTTGTTTTCAACAGAAAAAAAATTTTTGAAAATGTTCCAATTTCATTAACAAATACTTATTAGGTGTTGATTCTCTCAATCAAGTCTCAGCTGAAAATAGGTACACACTCAAAGAACCCTAGATGTTTTATTTACAAAGAGGCAAATACAAAGGCATGGGCATATGGTAATTACAAGGGAGTAGTAAGTCATATGGCCCCTAGACCAGAGGGGCCAAAGTGGGGAATGGGTTTGAAACCCTGGAAAGAGAGAGTCCAATAGTGGAAGCTACCTTTAGAGGAACAAGGTCTTATATGGGGCTGGGAGATGCATACCTGGTATGAAGAACACTCACAGGGAAAGCATACAAATCCTTATCTCACTTTTCCCTCTCCCTCCATTTTTGGGGATGGCTAGAACTGTCCACTGGCCAAAGCCAAATGAGATAAAGAGAACACCAGAGCCCACTGATATGATGTACAGAGGTCAGTCTCTGGGGAGAGAGAGCAGAAAATGATGGGAAGTGGATGGGAAGGAGCACCTAGAAGAGGTCAAGCACACCTACCACCCTGTGCTAAGAGGACGCACAGCCAAATAGCAGCCCTCTCTGCCCTCAAGAACTGTGTAGTCTGTGGGAGAAAGAATATAGGAGTATAAATTAAATAAACCATAAATGGAGCATTATCAAATTTTAGTGGAAGGAAAATTTTAAATGTATGGAAACCCTTCTCTATTTGGTACAAGCATGTTTATTTTCCTTAGGGTAGCGGTTCTTAAACTTTAGTTCACTAGACATGTGAATCACCAGAAGCCTTGATAAAACATAGATTGCTAGGCCTAACAAGTTCTGGGGTGAGTCTTAAGAATTTGCATTTCTAATTTTTTTTAAATTTATTTATTTATTTGAGGGAGAGAGATGATAAGTAGGCAGAGAGGCAGGCAGAGAGAGAGGGGGAAGCAGGCTCCCCACTGAGAAGAGAGCCCAATGTGGGGCTTGATCCCAGGACCCTGAGATCATGACCTGGGCCGAAGGCAGAAGCTTAACCCACTGAGCCACCCAGATGTCCCAAGAATTTGCATTTCTAATATGTTCCCAGGTGATGCTAATGCTGCTGATGTCCAGGCGGCAGTCTGAGAACCACAGCTTTCGGGAAACTACTGTCCCCCACACTCCAAACTTTTGTCCTTAAGGCTCATATAGGGTTATCAACTTGACACCTATCCATGGTCCATGACCCAGACCAGTCAGCATCGCCCATCACTTTGAACCCCATCCCACTAGAACTGCTCTGCAACAGTTGCCTCTGTGTGAGGCAACACAGACCTCAGACCCCCCATCCACCCCTTTGTCTTCTTTGCTGGAAACTGGCCCAGCTCTCATGTGCTCATGACACTGTTTACTCAGGGGGTACATCTTCAAGAAATGATTCAAAGCCTGTGCCAAGATTTAGTAACCAGGGTATTCATCACAATATTATTAACCACCTAAATAGACAGTTATAGAAATGTGGTCAAATAAAGTATGACATGTCCACATAATGCTATATCAGAAAGCCATTAAAAACTTGAATGAGAAAAGACATTCTTTGATACAGAATAATGTTCACAATACATTAGGGTAAAAAGAAGCAAGTCACAAAACTATTTGTAAGACATTATCCCCTTTTAAATATATATATGAAAGTTAATACACCATGTATTAAGTGATTGTTTCCAGGTGGGTGGAATGACAGGCTTATCTTAATTTTCTTTTTTGTTTGCCTGTCTGTTCTTTTTAAAATGAGCATGGGTTGCTTTTGTAATAAAAACAAACAATAAAAGAAATTTCATTTTGAAACACATACACAGTTCTCATACTGACTATATATAATTTAAGGGCTCAAAAAATAAACACCTATTTTTTTTCTATTTTCTCATACCTCTGTGGCTCTATGAAGTCCAGATGTGTTAGTTATAATCACGTTTTGCTGCATGTGACCTAAAACCCAAATTAAGAAAGGCTTAGAACCGAGAAGGCTTATTATATCCCATGAAATTTAGAATAAACTTGACAGCTTACAAATCCTAAGGGACTCTGTCACTTTCCAGACCTCCCTTCCATTGTTGCTGGAATGTGGCCTCCTTGTTAAGGCCCAAGATGGCTACTCTAGTCCCAGTCATTTTAACGCTATTCTACCAGGAGGTAGGAGAAAAGGCAAAAGAAGAAATATCCTCCCCCTTCAAGACACTTGTTTGCACTTTGCATATCATATATCGTATCCTTTGGTTAGACCTTACCACGTGGCCACATCTAGCTGCAAGAGAGGCTAGTAAATGCCTTTACCATGCATGGCCATATTTTCAAATAAATTTGGGAGTTCAGGGCGCCTGGGTGGCTCAGTGGGTTAAAGCCTCTGCCTTCAGCTCAAGTCATGGTCTCAGGGTCCTGGGATTGAGCCCCACGTCAGGCTCTCTGCTCAGTGGGGAGACTGCTTCCCCCCACCCCCGCCTGCCTCTCTGCCTACTTGTGATCTCTGTCAAATAAATAAATAAAATATAAAAAAAAAAATTGGGGAGTTCAATTATTGTAGGAGAAATGAAAATGGATATGGGAAACTAACTGGCAGTCCATGCTATACTATGTCAAGTAAAAGGCATGAACTCCTTTAAATGTACATAGGAACTCCTCCAGATAAAGCACTCAAAATTAGAGATTGTTCTATAGTATCTCCTTGCAAATCTGGGCCTCAAAACTCCCTAACCTCATACTGTTGAACTAATATACTTTGGTGACTTTATTTCAGAGGTAGTTAGTACAAGGAGAGAATTTCTAACCTTGGAAAGGTTTATAAAATCTCAACTTTTCCTTCATTGTCATGATTGAAGAGACTCTTGCTTCTGAAAAGCTAGTCACCAGCTGTGTAGAGGTTCATTACCCAGAGGATTTCCTAAATCCACACTATCTGCATCTTATTTTAGACATCACATCTGATATAGAGCTGATTTCCACAACAGATGGAGTCTACTCACTACTCCACTGCAGCCACACTGGTTTCCTCACTGACCAGGAATGTGCCAGACAGCTTAGTGCCTGTGACCTTGCCTGTTCTCTGTTTGAGACGCTCAGATGTTAGCTTGGCTCAGTGACTCACTCCTCTGCCTCCTTCTGATCTCTGCTCAAAAGTCACCTTATTGATAAAATCCTTGTTATCCAATCTATTTAAAATTGCAAGTGCCTCCCTCCCACCCAGCATCTCTACCTCCCATTTTCTACTTTATTTTGTCTTTTGCAATGATTTATGTCAAATACAGTATGTTTTGAGCATTTAATTTCTGCCCTACCCCTGCCCCCAACCAGAGGGTATACTCCATGAAGGCAGGATTCTTTCTCTGTTTCACCTAATCATTTTGTCCCCTGACCTACAGTAGAGCCTGGAACATAACAGGTGCTCAATAAACACTGAATCGATGAATTAACGAACAAACAAACCAATCTTACATCCCGGTATTTCTGAAAGAATACTGAGTCAGTTGAATGGGTGTTTTATGAAAGAATAAATCAAATAGTTCTAGGTTTGACTCATTAAATCCAGAGCTCAAGTGTGTGTTTTCCGAAACCTTGTCTCTCCTAGGCTCCATGCTAGACAGTAACTAGTGTTCAGCAGTAACACTAGCGTTACTAGTGTTCAGCAGTAACTAGTGTTCAGAGAGGATCTAGGTCATAAAAGTTTCAACCTGATCAAGTAACACAATATAAGCCATACAGTCCCACAAACAAAGGTGAAACTAGGACTATGCCAATCACTCCAAAGGAGAGAGACCCCTTCCCGAATGATTGGTCATTTCACCCTGTATTTTCATATTCTCTTCCACTAGACCTTACTTTCCTATTTGTTTACCTCTTTATTATATACCTTCCTCAGTAGAATAAAGGTCCCCTGATAATAGGGATTTATCTGCATTTTCTCCATAATCTTGGTACCTGGAACAATGCCTAACACTTAGAAGGTGCATGGTGAGTATCGTTGGATGGATGAATAATGCCATGAATGCGTGAGAGAAGGTAAGAAAGGCAAGGGATGGTATGAGTGATGTGAGATGTGAAAGCTAAGAACAAGTTAACTGGGCAAATAAGGAAAGAAGGCAATTCTAATCAAAGGAAAACGACAGCCTGTGCAAAAGCTCTATGGTCAGAAGGAGCACTGTCTGTACCAAACTACAGCTTGTGATTTGATATACACAAACTACCCAACTCATCATCTGTTTTTTGTAAATAAAGCTTTAGTGGAATACGACCATGCTCGTTTCATATTGTCTAGGACTGCTTTCACACCAAAGAGCTGAATAGGCAGAGATAAGTAAATGCGAGGGAGGCCCAAGGAACTGCAAAGCCCAAAATATTTACCATCCTTTACAGAAAAAGGTTACTGACCGCTATACAAAGTCTCAATGTTAGACAAAAATATGGTAGGCAGTGCTACTCAAAGTGTGGGCCTCAGACCAGCGGCATCTGCATCCCCTGGAAAAGTATCAGAAATACACTCTTCAGGCCCCATCCTAGACCTAAGGATTCAGAATCTCTGGGGCATGCAGCCATCTGCGTTCTGAAAGCTCTCCAGATAATTCTGATGCACACTAACCACTGTGGTAGAAAATGAGAGGGAAAGAAGGGTGTAGTGAGAAATGAGGCTGGAGAAATCAGCAAAGGCTAGACCAATGCAGGCCTAAGGACACATTATAGAGTTTAGTCTTTATCTTAAGGACAAAAGGAAGCCACTGACCAGTTTAAGCAGGCAGGTAATATGAGCAAATTTGTAATTTGCTATCACTCTGGCTGCAGTGTAAAGAATAAGTTGTAGGAGGCGCTAGAGTGCAGGTGACAAGACTAGTTGGGAAGTTGCAGTCCCCATCAGACAGATGATGGGGAGGGGTGACTCTAGTCTGAGCACAGCCAATGACTGTGAAAAATATAGGAAATGAATGTAAGAATCCCACTGAAACATTCAACCACTATGCTCTTGTTGCCCTTTTAGCTCTTATTAAACCTGAACTTCAGTTTCCTTATCAGTGAAATGGGGATAGTAACCCACAAATTTGCAATGAGGATTAAAGGATACATTTTACATGAAGCGCCCAGCACAGGTAATGCAAAATGGGAATTCAAGTAACAGGAGTTCTATTCTTGAGATCCCTTTCCTTGTTCTCCGGCTTCACCTTCATTCCTTTGTCCTGAATAATTCCACTTTAGCCAGTCTACAACACGATGAGTTGGAAGTAGGGAATATGTTCCTACTCCCTTTTCATCTCTAGCAAGATTGGGACCCCTTTTTATGGTGAACTTTAAAATGCTATCAAAAGCAATGGACACTTATTCACCAGTACAGATACCGTCATCAGGAGGGAATTCCTTTTTTTAAGAAAATAATTTCTCTTCACTTATACCCCACCCTACTCTAAACAGGATTTAAGATGGTTTCCAAAAATGTGCACACCATAGAAAAATAAATTGAAAGGAAGAAAAATTGAGACAAAAAGAAAATAAGGGAAAGAAAAGAATTCAAAGCCGTGAATAAAGTCAGTAAACTCCCCAGGACTATGCCACTAATATGGCTGAGTTTTTCCGAAGTCAATATGTCAAGGAAGCCAGAGTGGGTTATAGGATTCACAGCATCCTCCTGAAGAAAAGCCCTTAACACAGAGGCCAGAGAAAGATGCCTCCCCTGGGTCCTCAGAGTGAAGACACAGAATAATGTAATAAACAACATCCTTGACAGCCCTAACAACAGCCCTGAAGAACTACTTCCCGACTGCTATGCTTTGTAAGGCCAGGATTCAAATTTCTGGGGGAGAATATGCCACCCCAAAATGTGCCACTTTAGTAGGTGGATTATTTTGAGCTGAAGGCAATGAAGACCCAGCAAACTTAAAAAAAAAAAAAAAAATATATATATATATATATATATATATATATATATATATATATATTTATTTATTTATTTCCCTTAACTGCCTAAAACAATTTAGTTACGAGTCCTGGCCCAGAAAGAGAGCTATTACCGAGATAACTTTTTATCTGAAGGACTTACCTGCATGGCAGGGGAAACATCTGATTGCCAAACATTTGCCCTTCTTCTCTTCCTATAAATTCCCCTCCTCCCCTTTGAAGCCCCAGCCCCCTATCCTATTCCTTAGCTCTGGTGGCACAGAAGCCTAAGTTGCCTGATTGCCTTTGGGTCTCATATTTTTATGGGACTCCTGTACATATGAAATTAAATTTGTTTTTTCCTATTAATCTGTCTTACGTCAATTTAATTATTAGGCCAGCCAAACAACCTAGAAAGGGAGAAGGAAGATTTTTCTGCCCTGATATTAACATTACCTATCATTTAGGTGGTCCCCTTGAGAGCTGAGAAATTAATGTTGTTATTTTATGCTGCTGTGTTAGAAGAACATGAAGAACATGGAACTGAAAAGTCAAGAAGGGGGGCCATCTTCCACCCCAGAGGTTCCGAGGCTATTTTGTCAATTCCCTTGATTTCAGAGATGTGTCAGAAAAAGTGGGGGCTCAGAGAAATATGCCAGAGGCCCATGAAGCAGGGTTTGCACTTCACATCCTTGATCCCATCCAGAGTAAAGTTTGAAAGCCACCATGACCTCAGTAAGATACAGATTTAGTGAGTCCACTTCAGAGTTATTTGGAGGTCAGGGAGACTGAATTAAAATGCAAACTCAGATACTCACTAGCTGTGGGACTTTGGACAAATTCACCTTTCTATGCCTCAGTTTCTCCATCTGCCCAGTGGGAATATTAATATTATCTTCTACATCAGGCCACTGGGAAGATTAAGTTTCTTGATGAAAATATAATCTTGTGATGTACAAGTTTGGTTAACCCTTGTTCTTGGCTCACAGTTCCCAAAACCTTTGGAATTTCCTGAGCAATAAAAGCAATGGGAATATCTTTTATCAAAATATTTAGCCTCTTGTCCTCAGGTCCTAAAATTGTTTCAGAGCCATGAGGGTGAAATGGGTGTCTTATTCATAACAAGCCCCTTTCCACTACAATCGGGTGTCAATGAGGTGACTTTTGGAAAGCATGTAAGGACGGGGCTGCTTGCTAGGGGAACCAACCATGAATAGAAGGTTGGAACTTTCAGTCCTCCCCTGATTTCTGGAGGGGAAAGAGGCTAAAGGTTGAGCCAGTTACCAATGGCCAGTGACTTAATCAATCATGCCTATGTAATGAAGCCTCCATAAAAACCCACAAGGAAGGGGTTCAGAGAGCTTCTATGTCAGTGAACGAGAACACTTCCCTATACCACCATGCTGGGCTCCAAACTATGCAAGGACAGAAGCTTCTTTTTTCAGGACCTCACTCTATGTATTCCTTCATCAGGTTGTTGATTCATCTCCTTTAATATCCTTTGTAATAAGTAATCTAGTGAGTAAACAGGTTTCTAAGAGTTCTGTGAGCTGCTCCACCAAATTAACTGAACCCAAAAAAGAGGTCATGCAAGCCTCTGGTTTATAGCCCATCAGTGAGAAGTACAGCTAACAATCTGGTCTTGTAACTGACATCTTAAGTAGGTGCAGTCTAGTGGGACTGAGCCCTTAACCTATGGAATCTGTTGCTATCCCCAGGTAGACAGTGTCCTGAAATGTAGGACACCCACTCCTTTAGCAGAATGCCTGGCACAGAAAGTTTAGTAGCACAAGTGAGGGTAAGAAAAATATTAGCCCCAGAATCTAGTTCAACCTCCTACATATGAAGAAACTGCTGCTATAAAAATACTCTGTCCACATAAGGGTTATCTAAAAGAAGAGTATTCGGAAGTTAAAGAGACTTGCCCCAGATCACATTTCCACTAGCAGAACAGGCACTGAGCCCAGCCCTCCTACCTCCTTTTCCAGTGCCGGATCCACATGAAAGGGAGAAAAAGTTCCCATTTTCCATGGCTGTGCTCCATTTCACTCTCATTGCCTCCCTGTACCCATTTCCTCAAACCCAACATATGGAATGGCAATGAGTTCTCATCTCATGTGCGACCTCCAACTGTTAGCAGCTTCCAAGAGAAGGATTTTAGATCACATTCAGGATAAGCAATACAGAGTTTTACAATCAATTACTACTGCCCACCACTGGAAAAAGTAGGGAGATATTTGCAGATGTCCTTCACTGTAGCAAATACCACACTACATAACAATTTCTTGAAGACAGAAATGAGGTATTAATGTTTTGGACTCCCCACAGCACATCTCCCTATTGTGAACACATAGACCATTTGTCAATGTTTACTTAGTGACCAACTAATTATTTTTATAAAATCTTTAATGAGAATTAAAAAAAATAGTGACTCATTACTTTGACCTTTTATAAAACATAAGGTAGGTGATACTACTTGAGGCTAAGAATTTAATGTGCATTAAATTATTTACTTTCTCAAGATCCTCTGAACACATAACAATGCCTAACTGCTTTTAGAAGGTCCATTGGCTGAACAATGGGCAGGAACATTGCTCTGATTTCTATTACGAAGATGTCCATTTGTGAAGGCCCTTAAATCAATTCAGGACTCTTACACAATGGCTGCCTTCAATATGCATTGCCTTTGAAAATTGCTTATTTTCAAATAATTCTGATGCTGCAAAGTTACTGGGTCCCTGCTTTACCTAGATGCTGTACTGCTAGCTACAAACCACAGAAAAATGAACCAGAGTTGTTGGCTTCCAGCATAGATATAAATGCCATTTAATCTTAAACTTAAGAAGGCAGATTGTTACTAATAGGAGAGCAAGGAAAGTGTTAATAGAACATGTGCCTGGGGGAGATATGAGTGGGACCACTGCTTAGAGAAGGCTCCTCTGAGCAAGGTAGATTCCTGTTATGGAGGGAAGGTGATTCCAGGTGGATGAGCAGGATTTAGCACAGGTATAGAGGTAAAGAATAACAAAGAATGTTGCAGAAGGTAGCTGTCCAAAGTGGAGGAGAGGGCATGTGATAGGATAAACTGGAGTGGAAGGTTAAAAAGGTCGTTAAGGGGCAGATAGTAGAAAACACTAAACAGGGGAGCCTGGGTGGCTCAGTGGGTTAAAGCCTCTGCCTTCGGCTCAGGTCATGGTCTCAGGGTCCTGGGATCGAGCCCCGCATTGGGCTCTCTGCTCGGCGGGGAGCCTGCTTCCTCCTCTCTCTCTGTCTGCCTGCCTCTCTGACTACTTGTAATCTCTCTCTCTGTCAAATAAATAAATAAAATCTTTAAAAAAGAAAAAAAAAAAGAAAACACTAAACACCAGGCAAGAAACACTGGAGTTTTCCAATAGATAATGGAGTGTGGAAATGTTTTTGAGCAGGAGAGCTTTGGCTTCAAGTTACTGTATAGAAACAAGAGAGAGACAAACAGAGTGAGACACAGAGACAGAGAAAGAGAAGCATAGACAACTAAGAGGTAAAACTGTACCTAAGAACATACACTGTAAAGAGAAATGTCCAATTTTTAAATAAATCAAAACTGCTTTTGAACTATAACTTTTCAAAATTCCTGGTGTATTGGTAAAAACAAGCTGTATCCTTTGGCAATACATGTGTAAAGAATTTCTAACCAATCAAACTACATCACATCAGTTATCTCAAATTTGTGCACAGTCATATGCAGGGTAAGAAGGGTGGCATTAGCATCCCAAGCTTACAGATGAGCAGGCCAAGGGGAAAAAGGTCCCATAGCAAGCTGGTAATGTTTAATACTAGAAACTATGCTTCTCTCCCTCTGACCCCCTGACCAGTGACTTCCTCAACATATTGCAAAATTCATTTCACAATTATTTGTCGAGCACTTATATATACTGACATCACGGCAGGAAGTCATCCCTAAAAGCCAGCACAATGCCTGGCACAGTGTAGGTGATCAACTGGTACTAGTTCTAGTTTTCCTCTCCATTTATTGCACTCAAAAAGCAAGTACCTCATGTGGCAATGAGAATATGCCTATAACTCCTCATTTCTGAATATTTTTTATTCTTATCCAGGAACCCATATAACTTGATTTTGATTTTATAAGTCCTACTCTTATTCAAGCCAGTCCCCACTATAACCTCTCTGAGCAACAATTTACCCAAGAGTTGTTCATTCAATCATTCAGTGGACATTTACTAAGTTTCCATGGTGCAGGCATTGTTTTTTTTTAATTTATTTAAATTCAATTAGCCAACATATAGGTCATTATTAGTTTCCGATGTAGAGTTCAGTAATCCATCAGTTGCATACAACACCCAACACTCATCTCGTCACATGCCCTCCTTAATACCCATCACACAATTACCTCATTCTCCCCACCCACCTCCCCTCCAGCAAGCCTCAGTTTGTCTCCTATCATTAAGAGTCTCTTGTGGTTTGTCTCCCTCCTGATATTTTCCCATTTAGTTTTCCTTCCCTTCTCCTATGATCCTCTTCACTGTTTCTTACAGTTAGCATATGAAACCACATGAAAATTGTATTTCTGAGGCTTATTTTGCTCAGCATAGTACTCTCCAGTTCCATTCACATCAATATAAATAGTAAGAATTCACCCTTTCTGATGACTGAGTAACATTTCATCATAGGTATGTGTGTGTGTGTGTGTGTGTGTGTGTGTGTGTGTGTTATGTATGTGTGTGGATAGATAGATAGATAGATATATGCCACATCTTCTATATCCATTCCTCTGACAATAGACAATCTTGGCTCCTTCAGCTATTGTGGACATTGTTGCTATAAACATTAGGGAGCACGTGCCCCTTCATATCACCATCTTTGTATCTTTGGGGTAAATACCTCATAATGCAATTGCTGGATCATAAGGTAGCTCTATTTTTAACATCTTGAGGAACCTCCATACTGTTTTCCAGAGTGGATGCACTATCTTGTATTCCTACCAATAGTGTAGGAGGGTTCCCCATTCTCCACATCCTCACCAACATCTGTCATTTCCTGACTTATTAATTTTAGCCATTCTGACTGGTATAAAGTGGTATCTCATTGTGGTTTTGATTTGTAGTTTCCTGATACCAAGGGATGTTGAGCATTTTTACATGTGTCTGTTGGCCATGGTATATCTTCTTCAGAGATACAGAGAAATGACTATCCATGTCTTCTGCCCATTTCTTAACTGGATTATTTGTTTTTGGGTGTTGAGTTTGATAAATTCTTTATAGATCTTGGATATCATCCCTTTATCTGATATGCATTTGCAAATATCTTCTCCCATTACAAGGTTGCTTTTTTGTTTTATTGATTGTTTCCTTTGCTGTGCAAAAGCTTTTTGTCTTGATGAAGTCCCAGTAGTTCATGTTTTCTTTTGTTTCCTTTGCCATTGGAGATGTATTTAACAAGAAATTGCTGTGGCCAAGGTTAAAGATGTTGCTGCCTGTGTTCTCCTCTAAGATTTTGAAGGATTCCTGTCTCACATTTTGGTCTTTCATTCATTTTGAGTTTGTCTTTCTGTATGGTATAAGATAATGGTCCAGTTTCATTCTTCTACATGTGCCTGTCCAATTTTCCCAACATCATTTGTTGAAGAGACTATCTTTTTTCCATTGGATCTTCTTTCCTGCTTTGTCGAAGATCAGTTGACCATAGAGTTGAGGGTCCATTTCTGGGTTCTCTATTCTATTCCACTGATCTATGTGTCTGTTTTTGTGCCAGTACATATTGTCTTGATGATTACAGCTTTGTAATAGAGCTTAAAGTCCAGCATTGTGATGTCCCAGCTTCAGTTTTCTTTTTCAACATTCCTCTGGCTATTCGGGATCTTTTCTTGTTCCATACAAATTTTAGGATTATTTGTTCCAGCTCTGTAAAAAATGTCAATGGTATTTTGATAGGGATTCCACTGAATGTGTAGATTGCTCTGGGTAGCAGACACTTTCACACTATTTATTCTTCCAACACATGAACATGGAATGTTTTTCCATTTCTTTGTGTCTTCCTCAATACCTCTCATAAGTGTTCTGTAGTCTTTAGAATACAGATCCTTTACCTCTAAGGCTAGATTTATCCTTAGGTATCTTATGCATTTTGGTGAAATTGTAAATGGGTTGATTCCTTAATTTCTCTTTCTTCTGTCTCATTGTTAGTGTACAGAAATGCAACTGATTTCTGTACTTTGATTTTATATCCTTCGATGTTGCTGAATTGCTGTATGAGTTCTAGAAACTATGGAATTGAGTCTTTTAGGTTTTTCACATAAAGTGTCATGTCATCTACGAAGAGAGAAAGTTTGACTCCTTCTTTGCCAACTTGAATGTCTTTTATTTCTTTTTTGTTTTCGGATTGCTGAGGCTAGGACTTCCTACTATGTTGAACAACAGGGTGAGAGTGGACATCCCTGCCATGATCCTGCCTCACCTTAGAGGGAAAGCTCTCAGTTTTTCCCCATTGAGAATGATATTCACTGTTGGCTCTCCATATATGGCTTTTATGATATTGAGGTATATTCCCTCTGTCCCTACACTGTGAAAAGTTTCAATTAAGAAAGGATGCTGTATTTTATCAAATACTTTTTCTGCAATAATTGAGAGGATCATGTGGATATCATCCTTTCTTTTATTAATGTAGTGTATCACATTGATTTGCATATGTTGAACCACCCTTGCAGTCTAGGAATAAATCCCACTTGGTCATGGTGAATAATCCTTTTAATGTACTGTTAGATCCTACTGGCTAATATCTTGGTGAGTATTTTTGCATCCATGTTCATCAGGGATATTGGTCTATAATTCTCCTTTTTGTTGGGGTTTTTGTCTGGTTTTGGGATCAAGGTAATGCTGGCCTCATAGAACAGGTTTGGAAGTTTTCCTTCCATTTCTATTTTTTTGAAACAGCTTCAGAAGAACAGGTACTAGTTCTCCCTTAAAAGTTTGGTAGAATTCCCCTGGGAAGTCATCCATCCCTGGAGTATTGTTTTTTGAGAGATTTTTGATTTCTGCTTCAATTTCCTTGCTGGTTATGGGTCTGTTAGGTTTTTTATTTCTTCCTGTTCCAGTTTTGGTTGTTTATACTTACCTAGGAAAGCATCCATTTCTTCCAGATTGCTTAATTTGTTGGCATATAGTTGCTCATAATATGTTCTTAAAATTGTTTTGTATTTTCTTGATGGCAATCATAATTTTTCCTCTTTCATTCATGATTTTATTAATTTGGGTCCTTTCTCTCTTCCTTCTGATAAGTCTGACTAGGGGGTTATCAATCTTATTACTTCTTTTGAAGAACAAGCTTCTAGTTTCATTGATGTGTTCTATTGTTCTTTTGGTTTCTATTTCATTGATTTCTGCTCTAATTATTATTATTTCTCATCTCCTGTTTGGCTTAGGCTCTGTTTGCTGTTCTTTCTCCAGCTCCTTTAGGTGTAAGGCTAGTTTATGTATTTGACACTTCTCTAGTCTCTTGAGAAAGGCTTGCATTGATATGTACTTCCCTCTTAGGATCACCTTCTCGGCATCCCAAAGGTTTTGAACAGTTGTATTTTCATTTTCGTTTCCATGAATTCTTTTAATTCTTCTTTAATTTCCTGGTTGACCCATTCATTCTCTAGTAGGGTGCTCTTCAACCTCTTAGCATTTGAGTTCCTTCCAAATTTTCTTCTGTGATTGAGTTCCAGTTTCAAAGTATTGTGGTCTGAAAATATGCAGGGAATGATCCCAATCTTTTGGTACCACTTGAGACCTGATTTGTGACCTACTGTGTGATCTATTCTGGAGAATGTTTCATATGCACTCAAGAAGAAAGAATATTCTGTTTCTTTAGGATGGAATGTTTTGAATATACCTGTGAAGTCCATCTGGTCCAGTGAGACATTTAATGCCCTTGTTTTCTTGATCATCTTCTGCTTAGATGATCTCACCATTGTTGTGAGTGTTGAAGTCCCTACTATTATTGTATTATTATCAATGTAATATTTAATTGTTATTAATTGATTTATATAATCAGCTGCTCCCAATTTAGAGGCATAAATATTTACAACTGTTAGATCTTGTTGGATAGACCCTTTAAGTATGCTATATTGTCCCTCTTCATCTCTTACTACAGTCTTTGGTTTAAACTCTAGTTTGTCTTCTTCTTCTTTTTTTTTTTTTTAAGATTTTATTTATTTATTTGACAGACAGAGAGCACAAGTAGGCAGAGAGGCAGGCAGAGAGAGAGGAGGTAGCAGGCTCCCTGCGGAGCAGAGAGCCCGATGTGGGGCTCGATCCCAGGACCCTGAGATCATGACCTGAGCCGAAGGCAGAGGCTTTAACCCACTGAGCCACCCAGGCGCCCCTCTAGTTTGTCTTCTATAAGGATTGCTACCCCAGTTTTCTTTTGATGTCCATTAGCATGATACATTGTTCTCCACCCCCTCACTTTCAGTCTGGAGGTGTCTTTGGATCTAAAATGAGTCTCTTGGGCACCTGGGTGGCTCAGTGGGTTAAGCCACTGCCTTCGGCTCAGGTCATGATCTCAGGGTCCTGGGATCAAGTCCCGCGTTGGGCTCTCTGCTCAGCAGGGAGCCTGCTTCCCTCTCTCTCTCTCTGCCTGCCTCTCTGTCTACTGTGATCTTTCTCTGTCAAATAAATAAATAAAATCTTTAAAAAAATAAAATAAAATAAAATGAGTCTCTTGTAGACAGCATATGGATGGGTCTTGCTTTTTTTCCCCCCAATCTGATACCCTGCATCTTTTGAGGAGCGCATTTAGCCTATTTACATTCAGAGTAACTACAGAGAGATATCAATGTAGTGCCATTGTATTACCTGTAAAGTCATCATTTCTGTAGATTGTCCCCTCTCCTTTCTGATCTATGTTATTTCTGGGTCTCTCTTCACTTACAGGATCCCCTTTAATATTTTTTTTATTTTTTTTAAGTTTTTATCTATTTATTTGACAGAGATCATAAGTAGGCAGAGAGGCAGGCAGAGAGAGAGATCTCAGGCACCCCCCTTTAATATTTCTTGCAGGGCTGGTTTAGTGATCACAAATTCCTTAAGTTTCTGATTGTCCTGGAAGTTCTTTATCTCGCCTTCAATTCTGAATGAAGTCTTGCTAGATAAAGTATTCTTGGCTGTATGTTTTTCTCACTTAGTACCCTGAATATATCATGCCAGCACTTTCTGGCCTGCCAGGTCTCTGTGGATAGGTCTGCTTCCAGTCTAATGTTTCTACCCTCGGATGTTAAGGACTTCTTGTCTGGAGATGTTTTCAGGATTTTTTGTCTTTGAAATTTGCAATCTTCACTATTGTAAATTGGTGTGTTGATCCATTTTTGTTGATTTTGAGCAGGGTTCTCTGCCTTCTGGACTTGAATGCCTGTTTCCTTCCACAGGTTAGGGAAGTTCTCCACTATAACTTGCTCAAAAATACCTTCTCTCTCTTTCCTCTTCCTTTGGGACCCCAATGACTAATACTGTTTCACTTTATGGTATTGCTGATTTCTCAAAGCCTCCCCTCATGATCCCTTAGTTATTTTTCTTTCTTTTCCTCAGCTACCTTACTTTTCCAACATTTTGTCTTGTAGGTCACTGACTCGCTCTTCTGCTTTGTTTACCCTAGCTGTTAGAGCATCCATTTTAGACTGCATCTTAGTTAAAGCACTTTTAATTTTGGCCTGATTAGATTTTAGTTCTTTTATTTCTGCACTAAGGGATTCTCTAGTGTCTTTTGTGCCTTTTTCAAGCCCAGACAGTATCTTTATAATCATTATTCTCAATTGCAGTTCTGACATTTTATCTATATACATATTGATTAAATCTATGGCAGAGAGTATTACCTCTGGTTCTTTCCTTTGTGGTGAATTTCTCCTTTTAGTCATTTTGCCCAGATAAGAATAGATAAACGAGAGAACAAAAAATAAATTAAGAATAAAAATATCAACCACAATCCCAGCGAAATACACACTAGACAAATCAGAAGAGATCAGAAACTAAAAAAGAAAAAAAAGTGGGGGGAAATGAGAGAATATAATCAAACAGATAGAACAGGGTGACACATTTGGTCCTGGGTATATTTTGGTCTGCTTGTTAGAAGACACTTAATCCCACAATTGTAAAGAAAGAAAAACTTATATACATACAAAAGTAAAATTAAATATAATGAAAGGAAACCAAAAATGAATATATCTATAAAATGTAAATGTGAAAATGAAAATTTAAAAAAGACTTAAAAACAAAGAGTCAATATAATAAGAAACTAGTTGAAAAGGAAAAACAAAAAAAGAAAAGGAAAATTTTAAACTGAGAGATTAAAGAATCATGAGGAAAAACCCTTTGAATTCTATGTACTATTTCCCCTAATACTGGAGTTTTGCAGTTCTGTGTGCTCCATAAACTTGGTATTAGCCTGATGTTCCAGCTGGTCCCCTGGGAGAGGGGCCCACTCTGCTGATTCTCAGGTGTCTTTGCCCCTACAGAGTTGCTCCACCCCTTGCCTGGGGGCAGGGCTCATGGTAAGCTGTTCCAGATTGCTCTATGTGGCTTTTGTTCCCTGAAGGCTTTCTGTGCCACATTAGGGGATGAAAATAAAAATGGCAGCATCCCGATCTCCAACCCCAGAGCTGAAAGATCATGGCTCCTCCTCTTCAGTAAATTCTCAAGGAAAAGCAGGCTTCACTTTTGTGTGTACCAAACTCTGCAGACTCCTGCAGTGTGCACCCACACCAATCCACCCAGGGGAAGGATTGCCCACTTGCAGCAACCCCACACACACACACACACAGAGAATGGTCACCTGATCACACCAAGATTCGTGGTTTATGGCAACTCTGAGCTGAGAGCCCACTCCTGGGCTCACTGCAGCTGGCTTCACCACTCCAATGTCTGGGAACTCTGCTATATTTAGGCACCCTGGACCCTGGAGATCCTGAGACCACACTGTCCCATCTAGGATTCTGCCCCACTTTACCATATGAACACCTTTCAGGCAGGGCATCTGTCACTGGAGCAGATTTCTAAGAGTTCCGATTTTGTACTCTGGGGCTATGTCACTTTCCAGTGCTGGCTATGGAGGCTCTCTCCCTGTACTTTGTCTTACGATATATCCCTTCCATTTCACTTTTCCACACTCCTACCTTGCAAAACGTGGTCACTTTTCTATTTTTAAAATTCCAGCAATTCTTTTCTTACATCTAAGGTTGAATTCTTAGGTGTTCAGAATGATTTGATAGATATCTAGCTGAATTCAAGGGACCAGATGAAACAAGGTTCCCTACTCTTCCACCATTTTGCCTCCCTCACAGCAGGATTGTTTTAAACACTTATAGGTACAGCAGTGGATAAGACCTACAGTCTCTGCCCCCATGAAGCTCATAGATGTGTGAGGAGGTCTAAGTTTGAAGGGTGATTGCCAAGTGGGAACAATAAAAATATCTATAAACCTGCCCTGAGACATTTTTTGAGTTTCAAGTAAATGATATATGTAGAAATACCTTGCAAAATATTAAATATTGAACAAACAAAAGCATGGTTAAAATGGTAATAATGGTAACTAAGATGTGTGGAATTTATGTTATTGGAGCAAGAGAACAGCCCAGTTTAAGTTGGTCAAACACCACCAGTGTCATAAGAATAAATATTTCAAATAATAATTCAACCATGGAGTTAGAGATTTCATCTGTGTTGTGATATCTGGAAATGATTATAAACTTTATGAATATACGGATAAAGTCACCTGAAGAAGCAAATAGGATACTTTTCTACCCTCCAAAATTGCTAAATCTCTAAAATTCAAATTATTATATAACTGCTCCAAAATCATTTTCAAAAATTGTAAACTAAAACTGGATTAAAATAAATCACGTATTTGTATTAAAAATGTGTTGGCTATATATCTTGTAGCAGGCTGTAAAGTCGAATAAGATACAGGGCCTGCCCTCCAAAGGCTCCCAGTCTAATGGAGAAGGCAAACATGTGAACTGATCCTTGTATTATAATGTGGGGTGTGCAATAATGGAGCTCACCCTGAAGAGACTAGGAACCCAGAGCAGTGGTATCCAGTATGACCTTGAGGGGTGAGGTTGGGGGGAAGGATTGAAATGACGGTAGAAAAAAAGTCTTTCTAGAAGAACCAATACCCAAATAAATACTTAATGAGAAGTTAGTGAGGTAATTGTGTTCTTCCTCTTTTCTGCCCCTTGCAGTACTTGGCTCACTTGGTTGACAGAGCACAATATCCTTACCTGGTTTTCCTCCTACATCTCTGGAACTAGACCTCAGTCTCCCTTTCTGATTTCTCCTCATCTTCCCGAATTCAAAATATTGGAGAATCCAGTCCTTAGATCTCTTTTCTTTTGTATTAACATGACCACCTGGTAATCTCATCCAGTATCATTGCTTTCAATAGTTATCTGTATGCTGATGTCTCTCTGATTAAGTCTCCAGCCATGGCCTTGCCTCTGGACTCCAGAGTTGTACATCCAACAGCATACCTAACAGCTCCGCTTAGATGCCTAAACGGTATCTCAAACATAGAATGTCTCAAACGAATCTCTGATAATCCCCGTCCAAACCACTCTTCTTCCAGTCCTCCATCCCATTCCAATTTACTACATGGCAAATTCATCCACTAGGTGGCTCTGGCCACAACTTTAACTTCTCTCTTGCTGATAACATCTAACAAATCTATCAGTAAATCCTCTCTACTATCCTCTCATTTTACCCAAAGTTAACCCCTTCCCACCACCCCTGCTCTAGCACCATCATTTTTCATATGAATTACTACCCTGCCTCTTAACTGATCCCCAATGCTTCCCTTAGCCACCTGCACCTCTCAATGTAGCAGCCATTGTGATTCTGTCAAAATATAAGACAGATAATTCAGGTCAAGTCCAATCCTTCCAACATCCTCACCTTTCTCTTAGAGAACAAGCCTAAGTCCTTATGTATTAGGTCCTACGTGTGTGATTTGCTCTACTCACATTATCTCTCTGACCTCATTCCCATTACTCTTATCCTCATTCACTCTATCTCAGCCACCTGAGCTTCTGGCTGTGCCTCAAACACTCCAGGCACTTTGCTACTTTAGGACCTTTGCACTTGCTGTTCTTCAACCTGGGATGCTCTCTCCCCAGATATCCACATGGCTCACATCCTCACTTCCTCCAGGCCTTCTAGTCGATCAAAAATTATGTTCCGCAAGCCATTTCCTGGCCACCCTATCTAAAAGTGCAAGCCATACTCTCAATACTTGCTATGCTTCTTCCTTGCCTTATATTTTTGCTTAAAACTTACCACTCTCTTGTATATTTTACTTAAGTTTTGTATTTTTGGATGTCTTCCACTAGAATGCAAGCTCCATGAGTGTGGACATTTTTGTCTCTTATTTACTTTTGTGTCCTGAGCACCTGGAACACTGGCTAACACACAGAATGCATTCAGTAAATATTTGTTAAGTGAATGAAGGAAAGGGAATTCCATTCCAGACAGGAGAAAAGCAGAGAGAATGTATGATGATATGAAAAGTTCATACTCTTTTAATGAAAAACTAACATATTTTAAATGTATTTTCTAAACTTAGAAGACAAAATTAGAAGAAAAAATGTTTGCAATGGCAAAGCCATATAATGAACACTCTGTGCTTTTTCTGTGATTTCTAATGACTTTTATTTTAAATGTTTTATAAATATTTTTAAAAGCTCAATGAATTTTCAAATGCTTCAAAACATCAGGAAGTTATTTTGGAACATCAAATTGTTTCTAAATCATTTTCAAAAAATTTCAACTCATCAGCAAGCTTACAAAATAAACTAGTTTAATATCTAAAATGTTTTTAAATTGTGCTTTAAGATGTTTGGATTTAAAATGGAAGAAAAGTTGTTTGGAAACAGTTGTGAATGCCAACTGTTTTCAAGCTGATCATGTTTAAAATTTGACGTTTTCGTTATCCTGGTGAGGACAAAGAATAAATCAAACATTTCAAAGTCACTTACAAAGCAACATTTCTAAATTTGAGGCAAAGCAAATTGAAAATGTTCACAGATACTTTTTGCTGCCTTGTATTTAATAATAAAAAATCTGAAAATGTGTCTGCCAATGGGAAAACTAGCAAATAAATAAGGCATTTTAAAATGAAATATTTAAAAATACCAAACATATTCAGCAAAGAAAGTAAATTGTGGAATAACATGTAAATCATAATACCATTTACATTTTTTCTAGGCAGTTTAATGTATTTGTCCATAAAACATACCTATGTATATGACTGTCTGGAGGGATATTTCTCCCCAGATGTTAATGGTGGTTGCCCCTAGAGTGGGAGACTGGGTAGGAGGAATAGGGGAACTTTTACTTTATCCCCTTTTGTGCTGTCTTAAAATTCTCTGCAATGTGATGAATTATCCATGAGGGTTTTTTTCCTTTAAAAATAAAAACTATGAAACAGTCTCAAATGTTTTAAGCATAAGAGGGCTAGAGATACTGAGATGAATTAAAGCTGTTTTCAGCTTTTGAAGGACTTAAAAATATAATAAAATAGCCAGAAATGTTAAGGAATAATTTTTCCATACTATTTATAAGCTCTATAGCAACAGCACAAAGTTTAGGAGATGTACAGATAAAGGAACTTCTCAATCTGTTTGAAAGTCTTCCCAGAAGATAATTGGGGTAGTTCTTGAGGGGCAGATAGAGCTGAGTCAAGATATTTCAGGCAGATAGATTAACAGAGCCAAGGCATGCAAAAGGCCTATCGGAGGAAACAAGTGGCAGTTTAGAATGACTGGGAGATGGGTTCAAGATTTCCCCGTGGTTACCGCTAGGAAGACTGAGTCCAAATTAGGATAAGCTATGGAATAAATGAGGATGTAAATAAGTGAAAACATTAGACACAGATACCATTTTGGTCCAATTCCCAAGCCTGTGGGCCTTCTCATAAACCCCAGGGCTTTCCTCTGATAAAAAGCCCCTGAGTCCAGCATTCTCATATAAGGCATCCTTTCTAAAGGTGAAAGGGCACTTATAATTAACTTATCAAAGGAAGAGACTCTTAACTAATAACCTTTTTTGATTCAGCTTTTAGACTTTTCCTCCTAATGCAACATCCATGATTGTTTTTGACCTACCCAGTGACCCACAAGAACAGATGAGCTGGGATATTTTTGTCTTCATTTTATAGGGAACATCGTGGAGCCCAAGAAACTTAACACTCTGTAAATTAGCGACTTGGCTAGAACTTAAGTTCACATTTCTGGTACTTCCAGTCCAGTGAACCTACCATTGGGATCACATCATAAAGTGATAATGGGTCTTTAAAATCAGAAGTGAGTATCTGAGGGCATGTGGCACCATTCACCCTTGTAGTCTCCTACCACTGGCTGTTGGCAACACCTCAGAGAAGATACTGAAAAGAGATATGCATTTCTTCATGAAATTTCTTCCAGAACAGTAGTCCTTTTTTATCCCTCATTAATGAATGAATACTTAATTTGTTGATGGTTAATCCCCAGAGAAGTCAAAATCTGTAAAACCTGTTTTAGGTGGAATTTAATTGTTCAAAAAGCAATAAAGGAGAGAAGCTGATGCTCCAAAAGGGTAAGAAAGGTTCAAGCCACCATGCTCTGATCAGGAATTAACTTAGTTATCTTTGAAGACAGAAGGACAAGAAACAGGCCACCACAATGGGTTCTTCTTTGTAAATTCACTTTCCTGATACTTGCATTCACCCTCAAGAAAAAACTCAGTATCTAAAACTACTTTTGCCTTTATATGACTTAATGTCTCTGAACTTCTATTTCCCCATCTAAAGATGGGGATAACAATTATAACACTGAGTGATAATAACGAAAACTATCCAGAAGGCTGGCCTATAATTCTGCTTCCAACCACCCTGGAGGAAAAGTAATCAGATCTACCCTCCCTCCTAAAACAAGGGAAAAATGGACAGAAAATATGAAATGACAGCTTTCAAAACACTGAAAAACAGGCAATGAAGGACACTGATACTTGAGAGATGGGGTGAAACCTAGGTTTGCCCCAGATGACTGCTTTGAGACAGTTTCCTGAGCGAAAAAATCATAAGACATAAAAGGATTTAATTCTAAGTAACAAAACCACATACCAGAACAAAGCTTAAAATTATTTATAAGAATACAAAAATATTCAGTGACAAATAAGATAAAATTCACAATGTTTGGCATCCAATAAAAAATTACCAGATATACAGAAAGTGTGTGTGTTTGTGTGTGTATACGTGTGTGTGTGTATATATATATATATATATACATACACACACACACATATACATATATACGTATATATGTATATATATAAAATGAGAAAAACTTATCATTCAAAACCAACCCAGAAATGACACAGATATTAGAATGATCAGATAAAGATGCTAAGAGCTATTATAACTCTATGCTATGTGTTCAAATCTTAATTAGAAACATATTTTTTAAACATTTTTTTTAAGATTTTATTTATTTGACAGAGAACACAAGTAGGCAGAGAGGCAGAGAGAGAGGAGGAACCAGGCTCCCTGCCAAACACAGAGCCTGATGCGGGGCTCGATCCCAGGACCCTGGGATCATGACCTGAGCCAAACGCAGAGGCTTTAACCCACTGAGCCACCCAGATGCCCCTAGAAACATATTTTCAAAAAGACAAAAAAAAAAAAAAAGAAAGAATTTACAGATATAAAAACTAAAACATGGAAATGCAAAATACACCAACCAGGATTAACAGAATATTGGACTTTATAAAATAAAATCAGTGAACTTGAAAACATAGCAATAAGCAATGATTTGAAAGACAGTGGCCAAAACTTTTCCAGATTTTTAAAAAATTATATACCTACAGTCTCAAGAAATTCATTGAAGCACAGAACAAAAGAAAATGTAGGCGCGCCTGGGTGGCTCAGTTGGTTAAGCATCTGCCTTTAGCTCAGGTCACAAGCCCAGTGTCCTGGGATGGAGCCCTGTGTTGGGCTTCCCTGCTTAGCAGGGAGTCTGCTTCTCCTTCTGCTCCTTCCCCTATTCATGCTCTCTCCCACTGTCAAATAAATAAACAAAATATTTAAATAGATAGATAGATAGATAGAAAGATAGATAAATTCAAGGCACATCATAATTAAACTGCTCACAATCACAGAAAAGGAAAGAATCTCAAAATCAGTCAAAAAAAGGCTTTCACGGACAGAAAAACAAAGATAAGGAAAATATAATGGCTTTCTTTTGGAAAAAAAAAAAAAAACAAGCAAGAAAAGAGTAGAACATCTTTAAAGCGCAGAAAGAAAAACCATAAACATAGAATTAATTGTACACCAAGTGAAAATATATTTCCAAAAATAAAATGAAATAAAGATGTGTTCAGAAATACTAAAACAGAAAGAATTCATCACGAGCAGACAGGCACTGTAAGAAATGTTATAGAAAGTCCTGCAGGCAGAAGAAAAATAGAATTGGGTAGAAATATGAATCTGCACAAAGAAGGAAGAATCCCAGAAACAATAACTACATGGGTAAACAGTGTAAGATTTTCTCTTAAGACTTACATCTCTTAAGAAATTAATCACTTTAACAAAAATAGTGAGGTTTTTAAAACATGTAAAAAAATACATGACAATAATAGCACAAAGTTCAGGCAGGAAGAAATGGAAGTACATTACTACAAGATTCTACTACACTTGAATTAGAATAACATCACCTGAAGGGAGAACATGATAAGTTCAAGATGTGTGCTATGAACACTAATACACATAATGAAAAAATAAAGAGTTATAAGAAGCCAACAAAGGAGATAAAATGGATATAAAAAAATGCTTAATCCCCAAGAAGAAAAAAAGGAGAACAAAGACAAAACAGGGTAAACAGAACACAAATGGCAAGGTAATAATTTAAACCTAATCACATTAAATGTAAATATCCCAATTAAAAGGCAGAGATTGTCAGATTGGACAAAAATGCAAGATACAATCATTTGCTACCTATAAGCAACACAGTTTAAATATAAAGACACAAAAAGGTTAAAAGTATGGAAAAAGATACACCACGCTAACACTAATATAGCTGGCATGGTTATTTTAATATCAGACAAAGTACATTTCAGAACAAACAAAATTATCAGAGATGACATGTCATTTTTATCATGATAAAGGGGTCATTCATCAGGAAAACACAACAATTCTGAATGTTTATGTATTTTGTAAATATTAGCTTCCAAATATAAAGAGCAGAAATTGATAAAGCTGTAAGAAAAGATAAATTCACAAACATAGGCAGATAGTTCAGTATCCCTCTCTTGATAATCAATAGAACAATTGACAGAAGATCCGTAACAGAATACAGAAGATTTGAACAACACTCTCAACTAATAATTGGCATTTATAGTTACAAAACACTCAACTCAGCATCTCTTACAGTACATAGAATTGCATCTCTAAAAAAGAAATACTAAAGTCCTATAACATGGATGTGACTTTATTTGAGGAGGGGTTCCTTGCAGATGTCATTAGTTAAGATGTGGTCATCCTGAATTAGTGTGGACTTTAATCCAATCACTGGTGTCCTTATAGGGAAAGCATGTGAAAACACAGAGACGTAAAAGGAGGATGCCATCTGATGATGAAAGCAGATGCAACCATAAGCTAAAAGACATCAAGTATTACTGGCAACCACTAGAATCTAAAGCAGCATGAAATCGATTCCCACTCAGAGCTTCCAGAAGGAACCACCCTGACAAAACCTTGATTTCAGACCTCTAGATTCCAGAACTGTGAGAGAAGTTTATATTGTTACAAGCCACCTAGTTATGGTAATTTGATACAGCAAATCTAAGAAACTAATCCAGGTAAAGATCAATGTTTTGTGGGGTATTTGCACATGAATATCTAATTGCTCCAAGACCATTTGTTGAAAAGATTATCCTTTATCCACTGAATTGCATTTGCAACTTGCATGATATGCAACAATAACTCCAGATAGACCATAGAACTAAATGTGAATTCTAAAACTATAAAACTTCTAGAATATGACACATACAAAAAATGCTTTTGTGACTTTAGATTAAACAAAGTTTTTTTTAGATATGACACCAAAAGCATGTCTCATGAGAGAATAAAAAGATAAATCAAACTTTATCAAAATTAAACATTTCTGGGGGCGCCTGGGTGGGTCAGTGGGTTAAAGCCTCTGCCTTCAGCTCAGGACATGGTCTCAGGGTCCTGGGATCGAGCCCCGCATCAGGCTCTCTGCTCAGCAGGGAGCTTGCTTCCTCCCTCTGTCTCTGCCTGCCTCTCTGCCTACTTGTGATCTGTCTGTCAAATAAATAAATAAAATAAAATAAATAAAATAAATAAATAAATAAAATCTTTAAAAAAAAAAGTTTAAAAAAAAATTAAACATTTCTGTTCTTTGAATGAAAAGAGAATGAAAGACACACCACAGACCGGGAGAAAATAGTTGCACATTACATATCTAGTTAAAAACATGTCTCCAGCATATACAAAGAACTCTCCAAACTTAATAAAAAATGAAAAACTAATTAAAAAAATGAACCATGAGAGACTATGGACTCTGAAAAACAACGTGATGGTTTTGAAGGGGCGGGGGGTGGGAGGTTGGGGGAACCAGGTGGTGGGTATTAGGGAGGGCACGGATTGCATGGAGCACTGGGTGTGGTGAAAAAACAATGAATACTGTTACGCTGAAAAGAAATAAAAAATTTTTAAAAAATGAACAAAGGATTTGACCAAAAGAAATATGCAAATAGAAAATAACTACATGAAAAGATGCTCAACATTATCTGACATTGGGGTAATGCAAATTTAAATCATAATGAGACACCACTACACACCTGGTATATAGGTAAAATTTAAGACTGGCCATATCAAGTGCTGACAAGAATGTGGAAGAAATGAAGCTTTCATACTGCTGGTTAAGATATAAAGTGGTACAACCAGTTTGGAAAACAGGCTGAGTTTATTGAAAGTTAAGCATAATTGAAAAAAAAAAAAAAAAGAAAGTTAAGCATCCATTTATCTTATTATCTACCTGTTCTACTCCTTCTATTTGCCCAAAAGAAATGAAAGTTTAAATCTTTTTTTTTTTAAGGTTTTATTTATTTGTCAGAGAGAGAGAGGGAGAGAGAGAGAGCGAGCACAGGCAGAGGCAGAGGGAGAAGCAGGCTCCCCGGCAAGCAAGGAGCCCAATGTGGGACTCGATCCCAGGACGCTGGGATCATGACCTGAGCTGAAGGCAGCTGCTTAACCAATGAGCCATCCAGGTGTCCCAAGAAATGAAAGTTTATATGTTTATCCTCATACACAGACTTGTCCATGAATGTTTATTATGACTTTATTTGTTGTAATGAAAAACTAGAAACAACCCCAGGGTCCCTGGAGTGGCTCAGTTGGTTAAGTGACTACCTTTGGCTCAGGTCATGACCCCAGGATCCCAGGATCAAGCCCCGCATGGCATGGGGCTCCTTGCTCACCAGGGAATCTGCTTTTCTCTCTGCCCTTCACCCTGCTGGTGCGTGCTCTCTCTCTCTCTCTCTCTCTCAAGTAAGTAAATAAAATCTTAAAAAAAAAAAAAAAACTGAAACAACTCATGGGAACGGATACACAAATTGTAGTATATCTATGCAATGGAATACCCCTTAGCAATAAAAAATAACAAGCTACTGACATACACTACATAGTGGATAAACTTCATTGATTATTTTTAAGTAAGACAAAATGAGTATTCTGAAAGAATACAGACCAAAAAGTGTACACAAAAAGTGACTCAGTTTATAAAAAATTCTAGGAAATGCAAACTAGTTGGTACTGACAGGAGACCACTTTGTTTTGGAGGATCACAAAGGAACATGAAAAAACTTGGGGGTGACATATATGTTTGTTGTCTTGATGGTGATAATTTCCTAGGTGTATAAGATCGTACTCTTTACATGTGCACAGTTTACTGCACATCAACCACACCTATGATGGCTAAAAAATGAAAACAACAGGGGCTCCTGGGTGGCTCAGTTGGTTAAGCAACTGCCTTCAGCTCAGGCCATGATCCTGGAGTCCCGGAACTAAGTCCCGCATCCGGCTCCCTGCTCAGCGGGGAGTCTGCTTCTCCCTCTGACCTCCCCAATCTTCACACACACTCTCTCTCTCTCATATAAATAAAACCTTTTTTAAAAATGAAAACAACAACAAAAAAAAATATCCAAGAGAAAAATGGACTGGGAAATGTTTAAAAAAAAAAAAAGTCAAGTTACAGCATAGGGTGTGCGGATAAGAAAAGTCAGGTTAAACACGAATTCAGGAGAGAATATAATGCTGTCTATTTTCTCAGTTTCATGATTTGAAATGAGTTAAAAGTTTTTTAAATGATTTCAAAACAATTTGAGATATTTCAGAGTAGCATTCAACAAGCTTGGGCTCAAATGTTGACACCTGCCAGACCTGCTGGCATCAGGCACATCAAAACTCCACTGTAGTAAAAATTACAGAAGAGCCACCTCAGGATGCCTGGAGGCTCAGTCTGTTAAGCGTCTGCCTTCAGCTAAGGTCATGATCCCAGGGTCCTGGCTCCCTGCTCAGTGGGGAGTCTGCTTCTCCTTCAGCCTGACACTCCCCTTACTTGTGCTCTCTCTCTCTCTGACAAGTAAATAAAAGCTTTAAAAATAAGAAGAAGACCCACCTCAATGAATGGAATGTTCTGACTCAAATGGATGATAGGCCAGATAGCTCTGGCCCAAAAGAAGCTAGGTTCAGATTGCAATTGGTGTGATCAGGCCTCTTGTTTTTCTCCCTCTTGGATCTGCCTTCTGCTACTCTGGCTCTATACCAGCCTTCACATTTTCCCCTAGAAATGCCAGGACGGCAGCCTCCATCTCAACCTCCTTTCCTAAATCCAATAGGAAAGATAGAAACTACAGTCCCGTTGAGTCATAGTAAGTCGTCTAATTCCTTTTGATTAGCCTGGCTTAGATCACATGATCATCCTGACCCAATCTATGTGGATAAGGAAATGTGATACTCTGATTGGTTGAAAATCTGTATCCCATCCTCCGTTCATGGAGCTCAGGTGAAATTCCACCCAGAGGGTGTGGGGGAGTTTTTCTCCAATCTAACACTGGGCCCAAAGAAGAAAAGAGTTTGGCCTCTGGGAAGGCAAACACCAAATCCCTACTATGAGCACCAAATCCAGTTTTCAACACATGAGAGATGTTCAGGAAACAGTATCTTTGACTTTAATTCTGGATCAAAAAGGAACAAGTGATGTTATATCATGCAAACTGAGGACATATCATCAATAAAGCAGAAAGAGTTTTATCCAGCTTCCTCAATTTTTTCCTCAGGAAATTAGGTGAGACCAGATAAACACTTTCAAACAGGATATATCAGGCTATAATCTATAAAAGTAATGTTAAGGAAACTGAGGCTGGGAATATTAAAGTGGCCATCTACTATTTGAGAGATGTTTATCCTCCCTTTTTCTGGTCATAAGGCCCATCGCTTCATCTCCAAGGACAACCATGTAATTCAGACGTAGCCGATGAGACATCCCCAGCCTACACTGCTTCTGGACAGGTTTACCACCCAACCTATGCCAAGAAGAGAAAACTGAGAATCTTGACTAGATTTTTTGAAAATAAGATACTCTTCCTGACAGAGTTACTATGCTGGTAGTTTATAAGCCTAGAGCTGTTGATGATTACCTTTGTCACCATTATGGAGGGCTTGACTGAAAAGAGAACAAGACAGGGAAAAACAAAGCTCAAAGAGTAGAAGACATTTCCTGATGACCATATTAGAACTCCTGGATCCAGCCATATCTGAACGCAGTGGTACCCCTAGACCTTCCAGTTATGTGATCCAATAAATTCCCATTTTTGCTTAAGTCAGGTATAGTTGGTCAGTAGAAACTCAAAGTCTGCCTACTCACAGAATTCCTCAGCTCCCACATAGCCAGTTTGGCCCTAGACCTTGACAAGGTTTTAGGTCACAGTGGAGAGTAGACAACAAATACATTTTCTAAGGATCAAGCTTCAGATTTCTTACTGTTAGATTTTCTACTCCTTGCATGTCTGACTTCAGGAACTTGAATTGTCTTGACTGTCAGATTATTTGGATTTTGTTACCGTTCAATTTACAGCTATGTCAATGTAGAATTTGGAATGAGTAAGCATAATAAATTGATCCTATTTGCTGTGATGCCAAGGCTTAGCTAGATTCAATCATCCTCCAAGTGATACATCTACAACTGGGGCCAGCACGGGGGAGAAGCATAGATGGTGGGGAGAAGGAGTTCAGGAGGTGAGAGTTAACAGAAGACAAGTACAAGAAAGTAAGGAGAGTGACCTAAATGCTGTGGAAACTACACTAGACCAGACATACCCAGATCGAATTCCACTCTGGGCAAGTCAACTTGCCCTTTTGGTGACTTCACTTCCCCCTCTGTGAAATGGGCATAATACTGTGTGCTGGCACCACTTTCCCAGGATGATTGGGAAAAGCAAATGAAATAATATATAAGCAATATATGGATAGTCCTATTACTGCATCTATCACTTTCATGGGGAGGATCTAAGGGACATAACCAGGCATCTCAGAATTCAAGTGCCCCTTTCGGCACCTCCCACAAATGACCAATCTGCCCAGTCGAATCTGTCCTCCTCCACCCGCCTTTTCTTCATAAAATAGGCAGATGTAATTGGATAGGAAGAGCAGGAGAGATGGGTCCAACCAAATCCGAATTTGAGGCTGGCTGCTCTCCTTTCTAACTGCATGATTTTGAGCAGGTGAGCCGGGAACTCACCTCTGGGCACACTGAGGTAGTGGGGGAAGGAGGAAGGAAAGGAAGGGAACAGACAGGTAATGAGGATTTACTAAGTGTCAAACAAGCCAAGCACTTTTTGAATGTTAATTGGCTTAATCCTCAAATGACTCTGTAAGGCAGGTATCATTTTTCTTGTTACACAGGTAAGAAAATGGGCTCAGGTGACAAAGTCACTGTCCTACAATCACACAGCTAGTGAACAGAAGCATAGGAAGGATTTCAGTCCTGGTTTGAATGAGTCTAGAGTGCTTCCTTGTTTTACCATTGCTGCTGGGAATAAATTTAATAATAATAATGATAATAATATTAAATAATGGGAGGAGTGAACACTACGGAATACTGTGCTCGGGACGTCAGAACAGTAACTCATTTAATCCTTTGACACCCATTTGACATCCTTATGAGACAGATCCTAATTTCCAGATGAGGAAACAGAGGCCCTGAAAGTTGAAGAGACTTGCTCAAGGTCACAGATCTGGCAAGTGGCCAAGGCAGGATTTGAAACCGCAGTGGTGAGGACACAGCTTGTGACCTGTTAACCACTGGGCAGTATTGCCTCCTACAGAACAACATTTGGGAAAATGTGAAGTGAAAGCCACAGTTCACACGGAGGTGCTCCTGGGCCTGGAGATTGATGGGTGCCTCCTCCAAGACTCCTCCCAACTGTGAGTTCTGGAGCACTTTCCTAAACACCTCCAGAAACCTTTCTGCTGCACTCAGCTACCACATTGCTGCATGCTCTGTGCTCTGTTGCTCTGTCCTGCAGTGGGCTGGAAGGGGGTGTCCATTCACCCAGAGTCTATGCACCACAGGTCTGTTGGGACTTCTCCCCTCTGCCTCTAAGGTCTTCAACATGCTGTCAAGTCCACCAGAGCCACCACCTGACAGAAACTCAACTGGTCACCCTGGGGTTCCCACCTCCTCCATGAAGCTTGTCCGCCACTACTCTTCTCCCTCTCTTCCTCCCTATTCTCCCCCACAAATATTTATGTAACATCATAAGTCTGGGGAAGGCAGAACTAAGCCAGGGCATTCCCTCCCTGCAATTTCCAGAGCATTTGTTTGAGACCCTGAAGCCCATCTTGAGAGGCCCTCTCCAGCCCCCTCCACTTCCAGATGTCCATCAGGACAGGCTGTTCCAGGTGACTCCAGAACCCTGGTTCTCAATTCATATGCCATGTGCTCAAATATCTACTGTTAGCTGATTATCAGATATCTTTTGTTGCATGTCAGTATCCCAACAACCCTGTGAGAAAGATCTGATTACCTCTCAGCTATATTAATGAGAAGTCACAGAAGAAAATGTTACAGAAAATGGTGGTGGTGATAAGACCCAAAGATAAATCTGGGCTCTTTCCTGCTGCATCCTCACGGGTTCCATACTGGCTCCTTGGCAGTGTTGGCATGGCAGTGAGAAAGAGACTATTCTCTGGGGAGCAGGGTACCCGGAAACTAGCTAGAGTCACCTGCCCTCTCAAGGGGAACCTTGCCAACTCCAACCCTTCCCTCCAGGCTCTGAGTCACTTGCCACCTGTAAGTAAGGGCTTTGCGCTGGATACTATTAATAACAATACTATTAGATACAATTAAACCAGATCCTTTCCCTGAGTCCTTATGCAGTGCTAGGCACTCTGCCAGGTGGACTACACAAGTTGGGAACGTGGACCCAATTCAAATCCTGGCTCTACCACTTACTGATGTGTGGCCACAGGCAAGTTACTTTTCTCAGTTTCCTTAAGTGTAAAATGGGGATAATGAGAATATCTACTTCAGAGTTGCCCTGAGGATTTAGTTAGTATAGATTCAAAGGTACCTACTGTTGCACTTGGATTGAGATTGTGTTGCTGCTGTCTTTACAACCTATGCCTTAAATATCTCGTTTAATACTCAACAGCCCTTCAGGTTGTGATCTCAGGGTCATGAGATTGAGCCCCACTTCACACTTTGTGCTCACTGCAGAGTCTGCTTGAATTTCTCTGTCCTTCTGCCCTTCACCCTCCCCCATGTTGTACTCATGCTCTTTCTCTCTAATAAATGAATGAATCTTTTTTAAAACATACTACTGGTAGTCCTCTAAAGTACAGATTATGATCCCCATTTTATATAAAAGGAAACACAGACTTAGCAAAACTAAATAACTTACCCAAGTCCACACAGTCTCTTATGTATAAGACTGGATTTGAACCCAGATTTGCCTGACTCCAGTGTCCAGACTCTCATGCTATACATGGTCCCACTCCATTAGGGATTCTCAATCTTGGCACTCTAACACTTGGGACCAGGTAATTGCTTTCTGTGGGGATCTGTCTTGTGGGTTAGGATGTTTAGCAGCATCCCTGGCCTCTACTCATTAGCTATCAGTAACATCCCACACTGGTAATGGCAACCGAAAACATCTCCAGATATTAGCAAATGTCCCATGGAGGGCAAAAATGCCCCCAATTGAGAATCGAGTTGCTCCGCAAGGTCAATCTCACTCTAACATTCTACATCTCTACTTCCATTAGAACTCTGACCAACTGACATCCTCCAGGAAAGCACGGAGGTTGGTGAAGCTGTTTATCACAGGAAATACACAAAACCCAGTGGAAACCTTCCCAGGACACGCATAACTCATCCTTATAGGGTGACAGCCAGTTCAGCCGGCACCTTTGTGCTCAAGAAAGGTGCACCCATTGAACAAATTACTGCATTGCATCTTTTTTACTTCTTAACGTCCTTAAAGTTGACATGTCTTATAATCAATGGCCTATCAAGATTTGATTGGCAGCATCTTATCTTTCTCAGTTGTACATAAAATAGTGGTGCATCTTATAAACAATGGCATCCCAAATGTTTTGACACAGAATTTGCAAATCTCCCATACTCTTCCACTCCTGATGAACACAAATTAGGAAAAATCACCATTCCTGAGCAAAGATGGCCCCAATGGCCATGGCCCAGTCAATGACGGTATTCTGTTGTGAAGAAAAAGATGCCACTTGCTCCAGGCAGACACAGAGCACAGAGCTGGGGGGAGAGAGCACAGGGTATTTCAGCCCCAGGCGCATTTGTGTAATACACAACCTTACAACACATGGTGGTTCCGCTGTTCCTGAGGACTCACTATCCAACTCTGCCCAACCCCAGTGGCTAGGAATTAAAGTAACATCAAATGTTACTGGATATTAGCAGGCTTCTCAGAGCCTGAAATAATTTCATATTACAATTTGTTGAAATGGTTTTCAATTTTTTTTCAAACCCCAACAAAGCCCGTTGTTTTAGAGACTGAGCGTGCCAACCAATTACCTGGAATTCAAAGGCGAGTGAATAAACATCCACGATATGATATTCTTTTAAAAAAAAAAGAAGAGGGGGAAATGCTCCCTCAACAGGAGACAAATGTAGCAAAACATCTATTAATATTGTTCCCTGAAGAAGAATGAGTTAGTATAAAACTGGGAAGGACAACAGCCATGCATCTTTCTCTGTCTTCATAAAATACAGCCGTCCTTAAAATTGATGTGATTACTTGTGAAGCCGAAGTTTCTCTCCTTTTTCTTCTTTGATAGCTGTGTGTGCCTTAATGTGCTTTAAATGTGTAATAAAAATCTAATGAAAAACATACATTTATTCAATGTGGCTGCTACAACATATGCCATAAAGCCCAAATCCTATAAAGTTGAGTTTTATAGCATTTCTTAAACTTGTTCCTTCTACTTATAGCTGCCCTACAATATTGGTCAGAATTTAGTGCTTCTCTCTCCCACCTCCATCTCCCAGGAATTACTGAGTTTGGACATTCAGTTCCTAACCCTGCCCCTTCGTTACCCTTCCAACCTAGCTCCTACACTATACCCCCCATCTTCCCAGCCTGTCCCCCCACCCCATGATATTCCATGACAAAGACATTTATGTAAGGCATGGCTTGTCACAAAACCCATGCCAAAAAAGCACATGACCAGACTCCTCTGGCCAAAACCAATATTTTATATTAAAATGTTAAGCAGTGGAGTTAGATCAGCACCAGCAAACCACAGCCAACTCTGGCCCACCTCTGTTTTCACAAATTAACTTTTATACAAACACAGCCTTGCTCCTTTGCTTAGGTATTATCTATACCTAATGCTTTCATGCTACAAAGGCGGAGTTAAGTACCTGCAACAGAGACTGTATAGACCACAAAGCCTGAAACACTTACTATTTGGCCCTTTATAGGAAAAATAAGCTAACCCGTGGGTCAGAGCCAGGTCTCCAGGGCTAGAGAGCCTGGGTTCACATCCCAGCTCTATGCTTTACAGCTCTGAGCTCTCGGGCATGCTAAGTACCCTACCTGCACTTCAATTTCCTTGTAACAAAATTGGGGTAATAAAAAGAACTTACATCATGGGGTTGTGAAAATGCATAGCCCATAGAACAGCACCTGACAGGTGATGCAGTAAGAATTTAAGAGTTAGGTGTTGTTACCATGCCAACCCACATCCTCTCCTTGATGGCACTCCCCAAATAATACAATGAAAGAGTTAGTGTACCCTTCCTTATCTTCCCTCCCTATTCTTTCTCTGTCTTCTCAATCCACTGTCTTGTCCCACACCTTGGCCATTCCAATAAGACCTCTCAGATTTGCATCCAAGACCCTCCAAATAACCACATCCTACCACTTGTGAAATCTTTATTCCATTCTACTTTCCAGTGGATTCAGATAGGGTGGGACCAAAATCCTCTTGGGGTTGGACTTCCTCCCTAGGAATATCCATCCAAGGACATAGATTGACTGTTGCAGTTGCCCTAGGTTCTCATGCTTTAGAGAAAATCAGCTCTTTCCCTGGGCTCACTACCCAGTAAACCACATTAAGGCAGCATGTTCTCAGAGCAGCCACATTCTACCCACACAGAGCAAGGGCCCCAGTCTTCACTCGGACATCTGCCTAATGACATGAGGATCTTTAATTACTCCCCTTTGAGGAATGAAAATGACTTTTCTTCCTTGACAACAATCATCATAGTTTAGGTTCCCCAAAAAGCAGCCCCAAGACAAGACTACAATGTAAGTAGTTTATTTGGGAAGTAATCTTAGAAATATTGGAAGAGGAGGAAATAAAGCAGAGAAAGGAAGAAAACAAATAAATAGTGTCTAATCAGACAACTTATAAGGATATTGGTAACAGGCACTAGTTAGTTCTGATATGTATCCTTGAGATACAGCTCAGAACTTATGTCTCCGAGTCATCTCAAAGGGGCAAGGAAGTGCTTTTCCAGGGCTCTGTCCACTGATTCTGATCTGTCATGGGTTGAGGGATGCTCCCTGAGGTGTTAATTATCTGGCCCTCCCAGCCTCCCAGGCATGCAGGAATAGCAACTGGAAGTCAGACCCGAGTGCACTGAAATGGTAAAGAGGCAAGGGGATAGGGGCATCTACAGCATTAGAAACAACACTGTGTCAAATAAATTACCCCCAGTGGAAGGAGGGCATGGGACTGGTGTTATGGAAGATTGCAACTTTATGCAGAAATTGAAACATGCTTGTTAAATAGAACTGCCATGTGGCTGTTAGACACAATTGCCTTAACCAAAGGCAACTGAAAGTGTTTGAATTTGGAACAGAGAGTATTTATTCTTCTGATAGAATTGCTCTGGGATGTTTAAAATAAGAGCAGCTCTCTACCTTCAAGGTATTATTAATGTTACTAGACTGTCAGTCAAGCTCTGTTTTCATTTGTCCTAGAAGAAATTGTCCCCTTTTCTCTGTACTTAAATTGTATTATTTCTCCTCACTGGAACTACTGAGCAAAACTATCCCTGTAATGACATATCAAGCTTTTCAAGACTTTTATTTTCCTTTATATAAACACAAATAACACAAGTTAGCTTGGTCTATATTTTACAATGCAATAAGTGAGGAACAAAGATATTCCTAACATTAAGCAAGCCATATCAAATTCTCTTGTTTTGCAGCCCTTGGTTCAGGCACTCATTCAATCAACAACTAGTTTTTTGAATATTTATTGTGTAATTTGTTAAAGGCTAGAGGAGGGTGCTAAAACACTAACAAGCCATAATCTCTGCCTTCAGAGAATTTAAAGTATAACAGTATTGCTGAGAGCATTTGCTATTTTGGGTCTGCCCAGCATCCTTCCCTCCCTTTTAGTGACGGCCCCCATCTCAGTACATAGAGTACCCATCTAGGGTCACGCGGAGGGCCTTAGATGCAAATCTCAGGGTTCTGGCTGGAGTGGCAAAGTGTAGGACAAAGCAGTACATATAGTCCCCATATAGCCCTGTACCTGTACCAGGTCATGGGTCTCAGGCCAGTCAGTCAGCTCACTGAATACTCTAAGACATATTGATTTGCTCAGAGGTAACTACATGATAAAGTTTGTCCCATCAGAGTAAACTCCAGGGCTTCTGTGGGACTTGCCAGGAAGAGGTGCTTTCTCCTTTTTCTGTTGAACTTGAACTGCAACTGATTTAGGCTAGAGCTCCTGCAGTCATTTTCCTCCCACGAAAGGATAGGTTATCTGAAAATGCAGCTACAGTGGAGGAAGAGGAGCTGAAAGATGAAGAGAAGGAAATGGAGCCCTGATGATGCTACCGGTAGCCTGGACATTTTGGGGTGGTAGCCAATGGTGTCCCTTTCATGGCTACACCAGCTCAAAACAGATTTTCTAACAGACACAAAGAAGCTTAACCAACCCAAAGTGAAATAACCCTGATGATATTTTCTGATGAGCAATTTCAGATGTCTATCAGTTTCATAAGGCAACAATGTAATGTGGCCACTGAGAGATTAAATGTGCCTTTGTATGTAATGACAGAGATACACAGTAGAGAACCACAGAGATGGGGTTCTTGATCGTGGCTAGTCAGACCCCATCTAGAATATTCATAAACTCTGGATATATCACCAGATAAATGGAAGATTATTTGGAGAACGGAAAGCAAGATGAGGTAGCATCTCAAAATCATGTCATGGGAGTGACCGATATAGGGGCACCTGGGTGGCTCAGTCGTTAAGCATCTGCCTTCCGCTCAGGTCATGATCCCAGGTTACTGGGATTGAGTCCTGCATCAGGCTCCCTGTTCAGCGGGAAACCTGCTTCTCCCTCTCCCTCTCCCATTCCCATTCCCCCTGCTTGTGTTCCCTCTCTCGCTGTATCTCTCTCTGCCAAATAAAGAAACAAAAATCTTTGGAAAAAAAATGACTGATATAACTGAGATGTTTGTCTAAGGGAAGGAAAAACAGAAGTTATAATTTTATAGTTTTTTATACAATTATTTAATTGTCTGAATGACTGGGGCATTTTAAGGACTGCAAAATCAATCATGCCTGCCTTTTGAATGTGTCTCAAGATAACCTTTGCCTTTTGACTTCAGCTGAGGGACTGAAAATCTGACAACATGCTTTGCTGGGGGGAGAAAGTAAGCCTAAAAGTAGAATTCATCAGGGCTACTTGAAAGTTAATTCTGTTACAGGCAATACTGGAATACTGGATATTGTCCACTTATCCAGGATTGTGTGCTCTCGTTCATCACCAAAGGGAACTGCGCGGAAACAGCTTTCGTGTTGGCACAGTCAGATTTCTTAACAAACTGAAACACCTAATGTAACACACCACCCAATCAATATATTCACAGCCCTGCCCACAGCTCTTCAATCTTCTGTATCTAAACAGCATATTCCAGCATTAGGGGATTTATTTAACAAACATCTTTGAAGTGTCTAATGACAATAGGACACTGTGAAAGTAAGCTCTGATTGTCACATATGTAATTCAGCGGGATATTATATATGCCCTTAAAGGACCTACCAGTTAGCATTAGTGATGTTGGGTAAGTAAGAGAACAGTGGTACATCAGAGAAGGCATCTAAGAAACTCTTGTCTCAATTCTACTTCCTCTTGCTCGAGACAGAGACTGCTAATGATCATGACAATCTTCTCCCCTAGATACAACTTCAGAATCTTTCTCAACACAACTTCCTGTCAACTATTACTAATCAACCAGATTTTCTTCCTGCGATGAAACATACTTGCCATTTCTGACTTGGGTAAAAGAGACTGGCTCCTACTGCAGAGATAGCTGGTACCAAAGGAGTAGCAAGAATGTCTCCACATCGAGATCTGAGTAACAATTCTCACCATATGGAAGAAACTACATGACCCATGACAGAGATGGGAAAGTAATGCCATTTGGCTGAAGCCTCTAAAAGTGAAAATGAGGCTGTAAACAGATGACTAGGCATTAGCTCCTGCACTGGCAACTACAAGTTATTTGGAGGGTAAAAAGAACTTTCAAAAATATGGTATCAGAGAAGTATTATGTTTTAGAGATGTCACTGGCTGAACTCTAGGGAAGATAACAGGAGGAATCAAAAATAAAATATAGACAGAGGAGTTAAACAATCAAAGCATATGGGGGAGAGAGAGTGAAGGTCTCAAAATGAAAGTAAAAAATGACATTTGGAAAAAGCATCATGGAGAAGAGAATGATAGCCTACTGGCCTGTGAGTGGGAAGGGGAGGGAAGGGGAAAAGTAGGTCTTGACCCTGGGATTTTGAGTCTGAGTGAGAACATACAGTATCATTGACCATGAGAGGTTAATTTTTTTGGAGCTTGCTGAGCTTGAAGTGTGTAAGACATCCTGTTGAGACTTTCAGGTAGAAATTGAGAATGCAGGCCTGGAACGTGAGGGGAAACAGAGGATGGAGACATGGAGGGGAAAGAACCAGTCCTGAGAAAGTAGGAGCTTGGTTCGTACCAGAGGAAGGATGGTCAAGGAGCTACTTGAAAGAAAACCTGCATTTAGGAAGCAGCCTGAAGTAAGAGAGTCACATGAAGAAACGAGAAGTGGAGCACACTTTTCTGAGATAATAATTCCTCTCTTTAAATCAAATAGGATCTTTTTTTTTTTTCCCCTAGCAAAGCAAGCCCCCACAGCAGTCTTGGCACTGACCACTGGTATGGTCATCTAGAGGCCACCATCAGAATCACTCACTTCTTAGATGCACAGACTTCAGGGCACAGAAAGCTATGCACAAAGCTAAGCAGTGATTTTTTTAGCTACAAACTCAGGTCCAAGCCAAAGTGGCCCCCCAGGGCCAGGTGGAGAGAAGCATCCACTCATGTACCTCACAACATTGAATGCAGCACTTGTTCACCCCTGAAAATGTTTAAAAAATATATATGTTGGGGGAAAAAGAAAAAACTATCTATCCAAGGAGAAAGGTAATCAGAAAAGCCTAACCAGGCCTAAGAGATTCTTCTTTGACTTTCAAGGGCCCTATAATGGGACTGGAACCACTAAATATGGAAGGATGATGAATGGATGGAGGAGTGGGTGGATGGATGGGTGGATGGATGACTGGGCAGATGGATGGGGTAGGTGGATGGATAGATGGTGGAAGGAGCATACATTTGTTGATAGTGATATGGAATAACTGTTACCATATTGGAGTTAGTATCTTTCCCCTCTTCCTGAGAGCAAAAGAAGATACTGATTTAGTTCTTTTCCTTTCTACACCCTGTACAAAGGATACTTGTCACAGATCTTCTTTCAGTCTTTGAAAAAAAGGACAAAACAAAAACAATAAAAAAAAAAACACCTACACATTGATTCCTGTGAAGAAAAGACTGAGAGTTAATGATGCACTACACACTCCTCTTCCCACCCCTGTTCTATACCAGTGGTGTGTGGTGGGGACAGAATATCTAAAATGAGGAAGAGAACCCTGTCTGTGCATAAGTTAGTAGTTGCCAAATCTTGCTGGACTCAGAAGTTATGAAATGACACAGGAGTAGGGTGCCCTCCATGTTCTAGACAAGGTGCACATTGAAATCAGAATCCTTGCTTGGATTGTGTTCCCCTGAATGTAATATGTAGCAAAGACAACCTCACCAAATACGTCATGGGTTTCCTTGCATTTCCCAGACTTCTTGAACTAAGGGCTCTGACCATGTAACTAGCTCTCGTCAATGAATTATAAATGAAAATAGTATATATCCCTTCTGGACTAATGCAATTAAGAGGTGATGTATCTTCTCCAACTCCCTCTTCCTTCTCCGGTAAACCACATATTCTAGATATCACAGTTAACAAGATGGAAGAGGCTGCCAGAGTGAGAAATGATGAAATATTTGGACCTTTAAAATGTTAGATCATTGAGATGTCAAGGTTTATTTGTCATTGCAGCATAGCCTATCATTATTCTGACCAACACCTAATACCCCTCTGGCCATGAACTACATGCTCACGGGCTCATTACAGTTATGATAGTGACACTGAATAAATCTTTTTAAAGGTCCCCAGACACATTCTCATATCACCTCATTTTCTAATTTATTGCCTCTAAAATATACAAATACTAATACAGTGCTGTATGGTTGGATGCATATACCAAAAATAGACATTTATATATTTTAGGCCATACTTTTGGTACAAATGGAAATACAACAAAAAAATTTAGCATCCATATCTATCCAAATCAACCACTGCTTGTTTGTTTTCCCTTACACTCACTGTATTGGAAACAATATGTTTGAAGCATGCTTTTCAGAGCAACAAAACACTTACAAAAGCAATAACAGGAGACACAATTGATATTACATCTATGTATGAATAGGAAACTGGCATAAAGTTTAGTATCCTGTTTTCAAGACAGTCCATTTAATTTCAAGGAACACTTATAGAAGTGCTTGAAAGATAGATCATTTTTATTTTGGTAGCTTCAGGGGTAAATTTTAACTACCCTCTCATTTTTTCTATTAAAAAAGGATACAGGAAAAAAAATGAGAAAATTTAATTTTTTTCAACCCTCTAGCATAAGTATTAGGGACAGTCAGAAATACAAAGAAGGAAGAAGGAGGGGAAAAAATGAAAAAGGCTTTTGGCTATTATATTGTTATAATTTATCAATACTGTAAAATTTTTATGTGACATTTTAAGATGTGATTTAAAAGAAGTCATAAGTTTAAAATAAAACTGTCCCTCTAGTTCTCTTCTAATCAGTCTATATGTGAAGCTGTAGCAAATATTATGCCTGAATTCTGAAAGAAAAGCAAAGGTAGATCATAGGGAAAAGATATAGAATAAAGCAAAAGACACAATTTTTATTTTAAAAAATTAAGTTTAGGGGTACCTGGGGGGCTTAGTTGGTTAAATGGCTGACTTTGGCTCAGGTCATGATCTCCAGGTCCTAGGATCAAGCTCCGCCCCTTGGGCTCTACAGTCAATGGGGAGTGTGCTTCTCCCTCTCCCACTCCCCCTGCTCATGCTCATTCTCTCTCTCTCAAATAAATAAATAAAACCTCCATAAAAATTAAATTAAAAAAATAAAAATTAAATTTATTTTACATAAATAAAATACAAAGTATTACATTTATTTTATTTTTTAAATACGATTACACATTAAACCATTCTCAAGGTCTATAAAAAGATGGCAAAGTCTCTAACAGTCTGTCAAATATTATAGAAGTCACAATTATTTTTCAATTTCTTCCAATGAAGAAATTCTCCCATCCAACCTCCCATCCATCCATCCATCCATCCTCCCATCCACCCTCCCATCCATCCATCTATCCATCCATCCTCCCATCCATCCATCCATCCATCCTCCCATCCAACCTCCCATCCATCCATCTATCCATCCATCCTCCCATCCATCCATCCATCCATCCATCCTCCCATCCAACCTCCCATCCATCCATCCATCCATCCTCCCATCCAACCTCCCATCCATCCATTATTGATCCCTCTCTCCAACCATGCATCCATTCATTTCCTTCACCAAATTTTCAATTAGCCTACAAAATACAAAGTGCTAATCTGGAAGAACTTTGTAAACTATTAACAAATAATTTTAGACCAAAGCTGGCAGGGATAGGACATAGGAGAGTACCAAAAAGGTCCTGAGAGTTAAGAAGACAGGAGCAATCACACAGTCTAGATCAAGAAGCATTCGAGGAGAAGGTTGAAGTTGGAACGAAAGACACAGTAGCATCTTATTCAGTGTCTTTTAGATGAGGCTGAGTTGTGAAGCAATATTATTAACAAACAGCTAGCTGTCCCAAAGTAAGTTTATTAGCTGCCACTGAAACACTTCGTGATTTCTGCAAACAACCCCTGGAAAGTTTTGCCATTTACTTAAAAAAAAAAAAAAAAAAGAAAGAAAGAAAAGAAAAAAAAGAATGCAGATAGAGGTGGCAGGGGTTTTTTCAACTTGGTTAAGCAGAAAGTTCCACAATGCCTTTCCAAGCAGGGCCTGCAATCAAAATGTCATCGGTGTGCCTCCTCCTGTTTTTCCAATCTCTCAGGAAAACTGCTGTTAAAAAAAAAGAAGAAGAAGAAAAAAAAAAACACTACAGCAGAACATTTTGACATTATTTCTATGCTGCTGTCCAAAAGGTGGCATTTGGTTAATGTCAGAATTCAGGTATTACTCACATCAGATGCTCTGATTATTTTTTTTAACTTAGGGTCTTACTTTTCTAGCTAAGATTTTCTAGCTAGACAGCTAAGGTTACCCCCACATACATACTCCACCTGCCAATAAAAAGAGAGAGAGAAAGCCACACTTGGGTGTATAAGAAGGGAACTGAGCAGTATCTCTGGAGCCCACTCAGGGGACTGAGGTTTTGGAGAGTACCAAGTTACTGCTGAAGCAGCCCTAGTTTCGCCTTCTATTTGCCACTTCTCTTTTCTTAACTCCATGGGGACTCAGAGCTGGGAATTCTCTTCACAAGAGCTCAGGCTCCTCTCCTGTTTTTCCATCAGCTTCATCACTATTTAATCAAGGGAATTAATCAACTGTGGAGTTCATAATGGATGTCAGTAACATTTCCTGTGTTATGATTGATGAATCTAACTTTGGACTTAATGCCTTTGTTCCAAATTAGATGACAACAGAATTGAGGTTAATACCATATTTTTTTTAAAGCTGCATTATGTCAGCTAATAAAAGTAGTTATCTCACAGAGATTGTACCACACTGGTGGGACCAGAGATGATTTTAGGCAGAGCCCAGACTATTTTCATTCTGATAACATGTTATATTTTAACATGCATTAATGTAAATCTTCCACTTATAATGATTGATACTGGGTGGTTGTTGTTGTTGTTGTTTTTCATGAAAGGTGGTGATACAAATCTCCCTTTTTGTAAAAATTTAAATAAAAAATTAATCCTCTGCACATGTTGAATAAATAAATCTCGATCCTTCAAAACCAGATCACTTACTAAGTCACACTTTCCCCGTATCTATCTCCTTCTGCCTCTCCAGTGCATTCTTTTCCTTAAAATTAAAGTTAAGAAAATGCAGAGCAGCCATAGACAACTCTCTCAGCCAAGTGTGCCGTCTAGGCACCCAGTATCAAACAAGCGATGGGGTCTTTCCCCACTGAAGCCGCTCTCCTAGCACTGGCCGACCCTGACCACTGAATCCTTAACCCACCAGGCACTTGCTTCATTTACAGTGTCTTCTTTGTTCCCTCCTATTTTCTTCTATTTTTTGATTACTCAACAATGCTTCTTAGTAATAATCTCAAAAGAACCTCTTGAGAGATTACAACCATTAAAGGACTTTCTCCACAGAGAAATGCACTTGAAATGTTCATCAGGTTGAGGGTAAAGGCGGGGGAAGGAGCTGTGGAGGAGTCCTTCAGCAGTTATAATAGGAAAACCTAATAAGACTAAAAACATTCATTTCAACCTAATGGGGAAAGGGTTTTTTTAAAAAAAACTATTAAGTTCTTAAGACAACAAAATCACATTTTTGTACTATAAAACTGAACAAAATATAGAAGAATCTTCTGCATAATAAGCAACCATATTGATTTTTAAAAATCTCCACTTAGCCCCATGAAATAGTTCTCTCCTGAGAATACAGAAATCTCAATAATTATCGATTTCTATAAATCCCTTTCCATTTGCTTTTCTTAAATTTCTTAGTATGCACTACAACATATTTAGGAAGGGGTCTCCATTCATTGGTGTATAAACATGAACTAGTTTTACTTTTTTCAGGAATTGCCACCAACTATCCTCTGTAGACTACTTGTTGCTGCATGACTAGAAGTCTGATTGTATAACTTACTGGTCACCTAATAAAACAGTCTCAGGTTGGTCCTTTAGGCTCAGTCATGTTGGTTTCATAGTATCAATTTCCTATTTGCTCCCACGCTAGCTTCTTTCCCTTTCCTCCTCACTGCACACTAAAATGGCAACTCAAGATCCTGAAAAGGAAGGAGGTAGGCAGTACTGGAAGTTTCTTCCACATTCCCACTTTCTTTGTGAACGGTGGTCAAGCGGTGGAAGGAGAAGTAAAGAGATTCCGTCTCTTATGACTTCCCCATAGCTGCAGTGAGACTTCTCCTTGACTGGTCGTAACCAGTGATCTGTTCCTTTGTTCCCTGGACTTAAGGAGTTTAAGGAGGGACTCCAACAGGCCGTTCTGATGTCCGCTTCACTCCACACCTGCCTAAAAGGAAAAACCTCCACTTCTCAGCAGAACATTTAAGGCCACTTATAACCTGATTCAAAACTCTTTCTAGCCTCGCTCCTGCCACTCCACTCCACTCCACTCCACTCCACTCCAGGGACCCTAAGTTCCAGCTCTATGAAACTTCTGTTTGCCAAATCTGCCATGCTCTATCCTCTGCCCAGGCTTGCCCACTTACTTCCCTAGCCCCCAGATTTAGATTGCCCTTTCCCCTCCTCTCATCTATCTGAATTCTTATTTATCCACCAGTCTTGAGATGCATCAGACTCTGAGGCAGGTAGGAGGCTACGAATAGCCTAGAACTTGGTTCACCAAGTTCTCTGGAATTCTGAAACAGACGTCTCTCTATAAAATTTAGAACTAGGAGAAAACTGAAAATATACAAATTTATCTTTTCTAAGACATATAAGTGGTATTTTCCCTTTGCTTTCAGTACTTTCTAAAATGCTGTTATAATTCTTCCAGAACTAAAAGTCAATTTAAAAATAACAATAAGCCATATATTTAAAAAAGCCATCAGGAAAACATTTAAAATTTCTCTCACAAGTGCCATCATTACTCCCACATAAATGATGCTGTTTTCATAAAACAAATAAATTATTAAAATGACCCAGGAAAATAAAAACCCTGATTGTTTCACTGACTGTTACTTCCTTGAGAAAATACACACACATATACACACACAGTGAAATTCCATCAAGATGGCTTTTAGGGGCACCTGGGCAGCTCAGTGCGTTAAAGCCTTTGCCTTCAGCTCAGGTCATGATCCCAGGGTCCTGGGATCCAGCCATGCATCTCTGCTCAGCAGGGAGCCTGCTTCCCCACCTCTCTCTCTGCCTACCTCTCTGCCTACTTATGATCTCTGTCAAATAAATAAATAAAATCTTTAAAAAAATGGCTTATATATGTTGTCTCACATATAGTCCTCAAAGTGATGGTTCCCACCAAAAACAACAAAATACAATAATGATGTTGATTAAAACACAACATCCTATGTGCCAAAGATAAAGCAGTAGAAAACATCCTAAATTTATATCTATAAATCAATGATCTTTTTATAGGAGGGAGATTTATCATTGGTTATCTGGAATAGAAGTTTTTATCCGGTTATTTATTTCCTCTCCTCTCTCCAAAATAAACCATATATACAGAAATGACCTAAAAATTTAGGAGGAACGTTTGATTTAACTGAGTAAAATCCTTCTATTTATTTTCTGAAATGAACTTTGTTTAACGTTCCATTACACTGTATCCAAAAAAAGAGATACAAATTGGAAATTTGTAGGGAGGGAAAACTGAATGTGAAGAAATCAGAGAGGGAGACAAACCATGAGATATTCTTGACTCTGGGACAAACTGAGCACTGCAGAAAGGGAGATGGGTGGAGGCATGGGATAACTGTGTGATGGGTATTAAGGAGAGCATATGATATGATGAGCACTGGGTGTTATATGCAACTAATGAATCACTGAACACTACATCAAAAACTAACGATGTACTATATGTTGGCAAATTGAATTTAAATTTTAAAAATAAATATTTTTAAATTTTTAAAAATTTTTAAAAAAGAAAGTGAAAAACTCATTCAAAAAGATAAAGAAAGAAAGAAAATTAAATTAAATTAGTTTGGGCTTTCTCCTTCCTTGGAAAATTTGACAAAATTTCCATAATGCACTCCAGGGTGGCAGCGGGGCTGGAGTCCTGTGAGAGTCAGTGTATGGAGCGGGTAACTGATTGTCTCCCCACCCCCCATTAGACTTCCACCAGTGTGAGAATCCAGGTCCCAAGCAGGGCAGATCTGGGCATATAAAACTGGACAACTCCCTGCACTCTGGCCCATAGGTTTTCCCTTCTGTGGGACTGGGAAACACAGTACAGTTTCTTCCATCGAGGCCAAAAGCACCATAGGTTTGTTTTTTCTTTTTTTGTTTTTGTTTTTTTGGTTTTTTTAATTCAGTTTAAAATTCAATTTTGCAACTTGAAGCAAAGAGAGTCTGTATGGAAACATGATAGCTGGGTGGATCTATATGAAGCAGGCAAAGGATGTAAAATAAACACTGCTATCGCCAGCCTCCAGAAGATGATGTTACAGACTTTTTTATCACCATCTGAGGTGTGGATGGGCCTGCACATGGACAAGGTCACAGAGTAGGAGTTCAAAATCTGTTGTGAGACACTGTACCCAGAATTGTTGGGGTTCTCCTCCACTCTAGAGAAATGTTATATATAATCTCTTGAAACTAAATCTGTTCACAAGTTGCTTACGCTGGTAAGTGGCTGTTACAAAAAAAAAAAAAAAAAAAAAAAAAACACAAAATAACAGACAAAGTCATTCCTTGGAAGGTAACATTGATGGCATGAAGGCAGCATGATTAGTCTGAGAGCCTCTGGTGCAGAGAAGTCCCAGCTCTGATAATGAAATGCATTAGTAGGGGGAAAGCACAGCTTCCATCAACCTCCATGCCTCAATTGTAAGGTGGGATGAGAATTGGGGGGCGGGGGTTGAAACTTTTAAAACTAGTTATGAAATCTTTGCTCCAGTGTAATCTTATGTAAGATCCCACAATACAGATGGATAAAAGACTGCACTAGTCCAGTTGAAGAGAAGAGGTGGGGCAGAGCCCCATCCATCATGGGGAAACCCTGGAGATCTAAGGGTCATGGTCTGAAATTACATGGGATGACTTCCCATGACATTTCTAGTCCCAACACTCAAAATCAGGGCTCTGCAAACTACAGCCCACAAGCTAAATGTAGCTCCCTGCCTGCTTTGATTTAAAAAACAAAAACACCTTTTATTGGAACATAGTAATGGCATTTGTTTCAGTATTGTCTATAGGTATTTTCATGCTGCAAGGACAGAATTGAGTACTTGTGACAAAACCTAAAATATTCACTCTCTCTCCCTCAACAGAAAAAGTTTGACAATCCCTACTCTAAATACTTTTAGCTTGGTACTTGGCACACAGTCAGTAATCAAACAATCAATCCTTCCTATCACCCCATTCTATACTGTAAGAAAAGAGGTGTGAAGTTGCTGACTGGAACATTTCCCCAGTAAGAAGCCAATCAAAATGTAATATATGGACAAAGAGAATAGAATATGGCAGATTGAGTTTCAAATAATGTCAATCAGTCATCATTCTGACCATTAAACTGATAAATGAAGTAATGGTGTCACTTCCTTTCTCACTGAATACTGTTCCAATCCAGGGACCCTCAGGAAAAGAAATAGGAATCTCACATGACTCCCTTCCCAAACTGCTCACTGAACAAGAAATGGGAACATCTACAAAGAAAAAACAGTGACATTAGATCATTTAGTCAATAAAAACAAACAATATATTAATAATCCAGTTATTTGAAAGCAAAACTGGGAAGACACCAAGAAGGTACAAAACCAAATTAAATATTAGTGGTACCAGCAGCCCAGATCAGAGAACTCTTAATAAAGTGAATAGTATTTACATTTCAACTTGGACTTCAGTACTATATATGGGATATTCTAATCCATCACTCAAACATGAAAAACACAGGCTTTGGCCGCTGGTTAATTATTGGATTATCATAACCCATTTCATGCCCGCCCATCTTTTTTTTCAATAACCTGATTTTGTCAGTGCTTTTATTTTGTAATTATAGTCTCCTGACAAGTGCCTCTCCCATACCTGTCACTTTACAATGGAATTTACTGAGGGGGGGGGGACCCTATGTATTCAGATTTCAAATGTCTTACCATCTAGTCTCACACGTAGTTTTAAAACATCAAGGGGAGGGATGTTGAACTGCCACTCTAATGCCATATAAGGTTACTGAGAGCCCTAAGGGAATATATAACTTCTTTTTTATATATAACTTCCTTTAAACATGTATGCAGAATTAACAACCCTATCTTAGATGCATGTCAATGAATCCTGAGATTAGCTCTCTATTCAGGCTGATTAGTAGTTATTTTTGAACTCCTATAATTATCAGAATGACTAATATAATGAATACCATGACCAGTGTTCGCACCCCTCATAGCAGGTGTGTGGTGGGGCTTGCTCAGAATAACGAAGGCGTGACTTCACAGCCTCTTTACAAACAACATTAAAACCATTTTTTTTGTCCAAATCTGTCTTGTTCATATTTCATGAGCCAAAAATGATCTGTTGCTCACTCCTCTGGGTCCACACAGCCACACCTGTGAGCACCTACTAGATGATCATGTCATCAAGTGTGAGCTCATCATGGTATCAGCTGCTTACTATGGCCACCCTACTAGACTATAAACCCCACTGGGGGTTGGGAGAAAGTCCTATTTATCTATGAGTTTGTTATCCCTAACATAACATGTGGTACCTTTTAAGATCTCTTCAGTAAATGTTTGTTAACTTACACATGGCTCTGCTGGTAGGACAAAGCCCAACCAAGATAGGCAAAATGCCACCAAGCTGTGAAGTGCAAAAAAGGCAGAAATCATATTTCTGTTCTACATATCATCGATGCCTATCATCAATAAGAAAGACCTCACACAAGGCAGCCACCAAATGAAATGTTTGTGGAGAGAAAAAAGGATTTTCACTGGGAGGTGAAAAACCCATTTGGTGATATGAAAACACAACTTCTACCAAATATGTTGTGGATCTAAATCAGAAGCTGACAGTTTTTTTTTTCTGCAAAGACCAGTGGTAATATTTTAGGCTTACAGGTTTTACTGTCTCTGTTGCAGTGACTCAATTCTGCTATAGTCTCATGAAAGCAGCCAGAAACAGTATGTAAACAAATGACTGTGACTGTGTTCCAACAAAACTTTATTCATAAAATCAGGCGGTGGGTCCAATTTTCTTGCCAGCCATAGTTTGTTGACTCCAGAGATGAGAAAGACAAAACAATACGGCTTCTATAATATAATACGGCAAAGTATCTATAAGACCTCAGCATATGGAAAGAGTCTTTTTAAAAAATAACAAAAAAAAAAAAAGCAGATACCATTATGGAAAAAATTATAGTTTCAACCTATTAGAGTTCAGAACAATGGAATACTATGCAAACATAAAGCTAACAAACCATTGCTACCAACACAACATGAAAACCTTCCCAACACAATGTTGAACAAAAGAAACAGAATACAAATGTCCACATAAAAATATCATTAATGAAGGAAAAAGGTAAGTTACAGGGTGAGCAGGAAATTTGTCACTTTTATAACTAACAAAGGCCCTAACAGTGTTGGGGAACCAATTCCAGTGTTTGTTTTGTTTTGTTTTGTTTTTCCCTTTTTTTGCCCACCCCAACAAGCAATTCCCCAACACCAGCTAGGTTCAGTTCAACTCAATTCTGGTACAATCTACCCAGAGAAAGTATCAGACTTCAGAGCTTAAGGGTTCAGTCCTCCAAGACTTCTCCTGCCCCTCCCCCACACTTTTTGTTATCAGGCACAGCTGCAAGTCCGGGTTATCAACTATGCTTCTTTTTCTTTTCTTTCTTTTTTTTAAGATTTTATTTTACTTATTTGAGAGAGATAAGGAGAAAGAGCACAAGTGGGGGGTCAGGGAGAATGGAGAGAGAGAGAAGCAGGCTCCCCGCTGAGCAGGGAGCCCGACGTGGGACTCCATCCCAGAACCCTAGGATCAGGACCTGAGGTGAAGGCAGACTTTTAACTGACTAAGCCACCATCAGCTGTGCTTCTGACCAACTGGTTAAAGCAGAGGTCTCCACCACCTCCTCCTCAGGTTCAATTAATTTGCTAGAGCCCCTCAGAGAACTCAGAGGGACATAATACTTCCTACATCACCAGTTTGTTACAAAGGGCCAGATGAAAGAGCTGCGTAGGGCAAAGTGAGACAAGATGGTGCAGAGAGCACGTCCATGCCCTCTCCAGGCGCACCACTCTCCTCAAATCTCCACCTATTCACCAGCCTGGGAACTCTCTGAAACATGCCCTTTCAGGTTTTTATGGAGGCTTCATTACACAGCTGATTGATTGAATCAGGGGCAAGTGGCATTTGATTCAACTTCCAGCCCCTCTCCCCCGCCAAGAGGTCAAGAGGTGGACTAAAAGTTCAAGCCTTCTAATCATAAGATTGGGTCCTCCACCAAGTAGCCCCCATCCATCCAAAGAGTGGTCCATTAACATAAAAAAAGAAATTCCACAAATGGAAGGAGCTCTGTGCCAGAAACAGGGACAAAGACCCAGTATATATTTCTTATTACAAATCATAATGTCACAACCCATGATACATACAGAACCCCTACACATCAATAAGGGAAAGACCAGTGAAACAGAAAAGTAGAAGAGGGCAAGAATAAGCATTTCACAGAAAAACTATGTCCCAATGGCCAATAAACATGAAAATAAAACCAACTTCATTAGGAAATCCAGAAAACAAGTCAAAACCGCAGTGATATACCACTCCATGCCACCTACAGTGGCGAAAATTTAAAAGGTTGGAAGCAGTACAAAATGGTAGCTGACCTCATCCCCTCCCACAGACACTTAATCTACAGCCACATATGGAACAATTTCCTCTCAGAAGGACCCCTAAAACCAACCAGACAGCTCCTTTCTATCAGGAAAAAAAGGAGAAGTTCCACATGGAAGCAGGAAAAAAGGCTAGGACACAATCTCACCATAAAGCACCCCTACCCCCCAGTTTGCAGCCACCCACAGTCAGGAGGGAGCTCACACACCTGGAACTTCCTCCAGAGGAGCATAGAGTTTGTACCCTTCTTTGAGCACCTCCAACTTTTAGGACTTGCACCTGAGAGATAAGGCCTCCAAACAACTGACCGAAAAGTAAAAGGGTACACGTCCGCACAATGATGTCCGAGGGCCGGAGCAAGGGAGAAACTGCTCCTATAGGGGCTGGAGCACTGGGTATTATACGTAACGAATGAATCTTTGAACACTACATCAAAAACTAATGATGTACTATACAGTGGCTAACTGAACATAATAAAAAATAAAATAAAATAAAGGCCTGGAGCAGACTCACCTGCCCCCAGGGCCCAGCGCAGAAGCATTCATTTGAAAAGTACACAGACTGCATTGGAAGAGATTCATTTGCTCATCTGAAAGCAAAGCCTGAGGGGCAGTGTAGGGCCCAGGCTGGCGCCACTTTTACACCCTCTCTCTACCTGACTAAAGTCGGCAGGCCATGTGGTTTCCTCCCACCCCTCCTCTGGACTTTTTTTTTTCCTCCTGGCAAGGATCATCTTTACCCTCCAGTCAGTGGGTGCCACCCTCATGCTCTCCCTCAACTACAGCCTAGAGCTCATCTCCAGGAGGTGAGCTTTACACATACCTGGTGCCTGGTTTTTCCGCTGTGGTCCAGGGAAGGTCCCTTCACAGCCTGGCCCCGTGTTCCTGGTCTCATGGGACCACAGGATTAGAGAGGCAGTTCCTGGCAGGCTCCTACCCCAGTGCACTGCACAGACGTCAGACTGAAATACTCTCCCAGGCTTTCTGGGAAGGCCTATTTGCTGGTGCACCGGCTTTGGCCTGAGGGGTGGGCTTCGGGTGGGACACACATGTCGAGGCCTACAGGGGTGTTCCCACGGAAGGGAGGCAGGTGGACACAATCTTTGTGCTCTCTCTCTGCCCTGCTCCAGCTCCCAGGTATCTCCCAGTAAAGAGCTTATGCCCTTGAGAAGGGCCCTGATTTTTGCAGCTGCTGCCTGGACACTTCTATGTCCGAGGGCTCCGCTGGCGTGTGAGGCTTAAACACCGGTGCTTGCAGGTCCCACAGGACCATAATCAATGGAGTAAGAGTTCTAAAACAGCTACCCCCAGGGCACAGCAAGAGGCAACAGACCCAGGAGCTAGGAGTTTCTGGGAAAGAGGCCTAGGGCTGATTTTCACAGCTGCAGCCTGAGGGGCAGGCTTCTGATTAAACACACATCTAAGGGCCAGTTGTAAGCCTTTCCAGAACCCTCAGAAGGCAGGCACTCCTCAAGCTCTTCCTCTGCCGTTCTCCAGAGTGCCACTATCCATCTCTTAGAGGAAAGCTCTGACACGTGTCCGGTGCCCCAGTACTTACAGCTGCCGTCCAGGGGACACCCCTTGTGTACCTGGCTCTGGTGGTGGGGAGTCTTGCGTTCCTGGGTCCCCTGATGCTTGTTACCCTTAAAAATAAAAACTGCCCGTTATTTTACCAACAAAAGATAGGTTTATTCAGGAGTAAAAGAGAATTACAATCTGAGGCAGGCTTCAGGTTTGGCACACATCCAGGTGACTATAGACAGGCCCCTAAGGGACGCAGGCTGGGGGGGGGGGGGGTGGCAGTGGGGGAGGGGGGGCACCATCTTGGCGTGTTCCCTCTGCGTTGCTCCAGTTCACCAGTAACTGCCAGGAAGGAGCTTATATATTCACCTGGAGCCCTGATTTTTGTGACTATTGCCAAAGGGACACCTCTAGATCACCTGGCTCTGGGAGCCACCAGGGATTCTGCATGTGGTCTCATAGGACTGTATATATGTTCATAGTTTAAAAGCTGATGCCTGAGGGGCTGGCTGCCAATAAGCCTGAATCTAGATGCTGAAATGCCCCAGCGCTGCAGCACTGAAAGGTCTTGGCACACCCTCAAAAAACGAGTGCTATTAAACACAAAATAGGCTGCGTGGACAATCATAAAGGTTTAAGAGACCAAAAAGACCTAGGGCAGGGTTGGATGATAAGACTCATCTCCCACGTGATGTCTTATCTTGGATGATAACACCGTGTCTCCAAGACTGAGAGAGAAGTGGCTGTTACATCTAATACAGAGAAACAAACACAAAGGGTTGAACAAAATAAGGAAACAGAAAAATATGTTTCAAATGAAAGAACAAGATAAAACCTCAGGAAAGAATAAAATAAAACCTCAGGAATAAAACCTTAATGAAAAGGCAAAGTGTTGGTGAAATTCAAACAATAGAGCTCTCTTGTACTGTTCTGGGAGCATGAATTGGTACAATCACTTTGGAAAACTGTCTGCCACCCATTCACGTTGAATGAGTACTCCTAGGTGATACCTGAGAGAAATGTGTATGCAGGTGTAATAAAACAGATGTTTAAGAATGTGCCTGGATGCATTATTTGCTGGAAATAACTGGAAACAATCCCTGTGTCCACCAACAGTGGAATGGATAAATATTCACACATGGAATGTTCTATAGCAGTGATATAAACAAGCTAAAGCTACAAATACAACATGGACCAAGTGCATAAACTCATGTTGAGATGGAAAAAAAAGAAAACAAGACCCAAATGAGCACATACAATTACCCCATTTATATAAAGTTTGCAAACAGCAAAACACAACCAGTGATTACCACAGAAGTTGGTCCTGTAGTCATCTTCATGGGCCAGAAATAGGTTATCATCAAGATGAGCACCCTAAGGGTTCTGAGTCCTGGCTATTGTTTTTTGTCCTATGTAATTACATAGGGATTTGCTTAATAAAAAATTATTAATCTACATATTTAGGTGTATGTGCTTTTCTGTATATGGTAATAATTCATAATTTTTTTAAAGATTTTTATTTATTTGATAGAGAAAGACACAGCGAGAGAGAGAACACAAGCAGAGGGAGTGGGAGAGAGAGAAGCAGGCTTCCTGCTGAGCAGGAGCCCAATGCGGGGCTCGGTCTCAGGACCCTGGAATCATGACCTGAGCTGAAGGCAGACACTCAACAACTGAGCCACCCAGGTGCCCCTAATTCATAATTTTTTAAAAAGGCTTTAAACTATTTAAGGCCTGTCATCTGTGACAGTAGAGATTTTTTAAATAAAAATATCACCTTCAGCAACTCTCCTTTGTCTTTTCAACATTGCTACTACTACATCTTAGTGGATATGCCATATTCCTTCAAGCAAAACTGAAATTACATGACTTCTGAGCCTAGGTCATGAAAGTCACTGCAGCTTTTGCCTGGTTCCTTTGACATATTGGTTCTCAGTATGTCCCAGTCTTCTGGGAACACAGCTGCCATGCTCTGACAGGTTCAAGCCATGTGGAGAGGTCGTTTGTGTCCTCCAGTTGAGAGCCATAGCCAAGCCCAACTTTGGAGCTATCCCAGCTAGGCACCACACATGTGAGTGAAGAAACTGCCAGGAGATCCCTACCCCCAGCCAGCGGAGTCTTTCAGCTAAGGCTCTAGACATTCCAGAGCAAAGACAAGCCACCAGTTCTACCCTGCTAAAGTCCCTGACCCCCAGAAACCATGAGCACAAGAAAATGGTTATTAATTTATGCCACAAGTTTACAGTGTCTATTACACAGCCATAACTACTGGAGTGACCACCTTAATGCCATTATTTCTAATTTTTGTAAGAACTTATTGAAGATAGATGCTTCACGAGCATTTTCAGGAGGATGTGGGTGAGGATTAGAGCAACATGGTGAACTGTCCAATGTTATGTGGCAGGTCTTCATTTGAATCCCAATCTGTGTGTCCCTCAAGTGCATACAATGTCTATAGATCATGCTGTCTCTCTTTCAGGAAGGGGTCAATCACTGCAACTAAATACCTCAGAAATGTGTAATAGAAATAAGAGTTCCCTTGATGTAACATTTGAAGCCAAGCCTGATTACCAGACTTTCCATAAGACTAAGAGGGTTTGGGGGCGCCTGGGTGGCTCAGTGGGTTAAGCCTCTACCTTCGGCTCAGGTCATGATCCCAGGGTCCTAGGATCGAGCCCTGCATCGGGCTGTCTGCTCGGTGGGGAACCTGCTTCCTCCTCTCTCTCTCTGCCTGCCTCTCTGCCTACTTGTCATCTCTGTCTGTCAAATAAGTAAATAAATAAAATCTTAAAAAAAAAAAAAAAGACTAAGAAACTCTGACACATGAGTGCTCCATGCCATGGGCAATTCACCCAGGACCCCATTTTCTCACCTGGGAACTATCGCCCAAACACTGGGACACATGATGGGATAATGACTGCTTGGGGCTACCTTTGGGGGTCTTTATGAGGCTAAGAATGGGAAAATAATGAAAATTTAAAGTAATAAGGATGCCATCAGACATGTTGCTTCTTGGCCAACTGTTGAGTTGAAATTCTTTCACATCTGCAAAGCACTCACAGTTTTCAAACATTTCTACCAACATACTTTGGGCGAAAGCACTCAGGAAAGTGTAAGGCATGGTGACCGATAGCACTATTGTCGACAAACAGAAAGACAATAAGAGCTGAGGGCAACATTTTGCTACGGCCATGGAACCAAAATGAAAGAGCAGAATGAAGAAGGATGGGGATGGGCCAAGAGAGTGTGGTTGTCCTTCTCGGTAGCCTCTGCGTAATAACAGAGCCAGATACACACTGGAGTGTCACATTTCCAGAACAGTATCGCGTATTTCCTTTCGAGCCAGCCATTGAAATTTTGTAAATCTCAGAATAATTGTCATGGGACAAATTTTGCTCCCAGTTCTGCTCCCTCGTGTAAGAGCTCAGCAAAACCATTCACATGGCAATGAGGAGAAAAACAATGAAAGCCTGTCAGTATATTTATGGTGGCCAAAATGACATTCCTCTTTATGAAATAAACCTCTGTGAAAGGACACAAGTCTGGAGCCCTCTGAAGAGTCCATCCTCCCACAAAAGGGTGGTTAAGGCTCCACTCAATGATCTCAATTCAAAGACTCCCTGCTTAAAGTTAAAATGTGCTGGGTGCCTCAGTCTGATTTTTTTTTTTTTTTTCTAAATCCACTGCAACACACACAATGGAACAGAACATGAGGTCAAGAAAAAAGTAGAATAGAAATTCACTTTGTGTCTCGGAAGAAATGGGAAGATGGAAGATCATGTTCTGAAGTGACTTTTACTGCTCTCCAAGGAGCAAAATACAATGAGAGACCCAAAGAGCAGGGTTAGAGGCCATTTCCTTGCACAGCTCTTGAGCTGATGTATTTTGTTCTCAGAGTCTTTTATTGTATTCTGTTCCTTCTAGGGCACAGAAAGTCACTTCAGAACTTGTTCTGCTACCTTCCGTGTTTCATGGAGTCAGAGGTTGGTCTGTCTTCAAAGGACAAAAGATTCTCTGTTGATTTCAAGTCTTTACGGAGTTCTTACTATGTGCTCACACTATGTTAAATTCTGGTCTGGCCCGGTGTGCAAATACGGCTGGTGACCAAGAGAATCTTGGTTATTCATTCAAATATTGACTGTGTTAGGCTCTCAGATGAAGATGGTGTTCATTATGTCCTAAACAAACCAAGAAAAGTAGCAAAAATGATATGCACCACTTTTAGGGCCAGACCATAGAAATTTCCTGCACAATCCTCTATGCGCTCTCTCTCTCTCTCTCTCTCTCTCTCTCTCTCTGTTAGCCCTCTATTAGCTAGATGTCAATGTCTGTGAGAGCCACACAGTATAGGTAGGACAAGCTATGTCAGCCTGGATCCCAAAATGACTCTATGGAGCAGAGATTCTGCTTAAAAATTCTGCAGAGATTCTGTTTTCAAGCCAGCCCAGCATCACTGATTGGACTTAACATTAGTGAAAAAATAAACTTCTATTAAGCCACTATATTGAAAGTTTATTACTACTGCTATATTTCTATTAAACACACATCCAACATCTTTCAGTTCATTCATTTATTTTTTATTTATTCAACACACTATTGAGAACCTACTATTAGTTAAGCATAGTGCCAGGCATGTGGAACACCAAAGGTAGGGAGGGAAAGAAAATAAACAAAAAGATAAATACACAAGAAAATTGAAATTGGAGTAATGGTATGAAGGTGTCTTAGTCCATTCCAGCTTCCATAATGAAATACCACAAACTAGGTAGCTTACAAACAACAGATATTTATTTCTTATAGTTCTGGAGGCTCGGAAGTCCAAGATCAAGACATCAGCCTGGCCAGATTCTGGTAAAGGTCCCCTTCCTATTTCATAGTTGGCACCTTCCCTCTGTGTCCTTACATGGTGGAAGGAACAAGGGAGCTCTGTAGGGCCTCTTGATAAAAGCACCATTCCCATTGAAGAGGACCCTACCATCATCACCCAATCATCTCCCAAAGGCCCACCTACTAATACCATCACCTTTGGGGGTTAAGATTTCAACATATGGGGGCCAGCACACAAACACTCAGACCATAGCAAACAGAACAACAAACATTACTGTGAGAGAGAGTAATTAAGAAGCATCTCTAAAGAGCTAACAATTTGACATAAGACCTGAAAGATAAAAAGGAACCAGCCATGCCCCATATTTAGAAGAGTACTCCAGCTAAAGGAATAGCAAATACAACAACTTCACTAGGCATATTCCAGGAAACAACCAAAGTTACATGGGTTGTAACTTTGTAACTTTGTAACTTTATAACTTTGAATCAGGATAAAGCATAAACTGAGATAGCTCCTAGTCAACCAGGAGGTGTGTTTCCCTACTCATGATCTTCCCAATCACAGTTCCAAGGTCAATCACTGCTCCCTGTAGTCCCAAAGTTGTCCCTTTCCCCAAAGTGCTTCACAAACTGACTGGCCCTGGTGAGAACTGACTGACGTCTGAAAGAATGTTTTTTAGCAGCTGTAACAGCAAGCATAATTTTAGAACACCGCTTGAAATAATCTCCTGAACACTGAAATGAAAACATTTCAATGAATGAAGCATTTTAAATATATGACTTTTTTTTAACTGGCAAAAGGATTATTGGCTTGGATCTCCCCAAGAATCTTGACCTCAGGTTTCAAGAAACCAACACCATGTAAATTGCTAAATATTTCTTTATAAAATAAATAAATAAAAGACAGGGCAATTACAATAACCTCACCATAGAGTGTTTCCTCTAGTAGGGAAGAAGAAATTGTTATAGTTGCAATTTGGGACTTGGGTACCACATTTGATATGAACTCTCTTGCCCTTACATGAAATATTGAATTAATTTTCTGTTTTCAGTTGGAATATGTTGCTGTCTTATTCACTGTGAACTACCCTGGCTGAAAATATTTACTATTTTTTCCCCTTTAGATTTGCCTGTGTCAATAGCCCGAGGGGATCAACTGTCTGATTTAGTTATAGCGAAAATCACTGTTTTTATTTGATGCCTTTTTTTTTTTTTCCGAGGGGACAAGAAAAACATTCGCACTGCTATCAACTTGTTTCTAAGAAAAGAAGAAGGGGCCATTTCACTAAAAATCTATCATACAGTCTGAATGAGATTGCTCTGAGCTAGGATGGGGGCAACTTCCCGAGATGATTTAAGAAGAAAGTAGCAAGGGAGGATGGAGTAAAAGAGAAGTACTGAGTAATTCCTGGTGTGACCTCAACCCTGGGGGTGAAGGGAAGCAGAACCTTTGGTGTTCAATGGTCTCCACAGGGAAAGAAGAGATGGAACAAGTGGGATGGAGAGAGGTGAGTAGAGTCAGAAAGCTGGATTGTGGTCCTGACTCCATCTCCAAGTGATGGTATTGTAACTATTACTCTGGGCCTCGGCTTCTTCATCAGTAGAATGATTTTGGTTTAATCTGTGCCAATCCCAATGGTCTATGGTTTTTCAACAATGTTCATTGAACACTGGGATGGTTATTCTTATGTGTTACCTTGGCTGAGCCACAGTACCCAGATATTTGGTCAAACACCAAATTTTATAAATGGGATTAACCTTTAAACCAGTAAATTTGAGTAAATTGCCTTGTATAATGTGAGTGGGCAATGTCCAATCAGCTGGAGGCTTTACAAAAAAGACTACCCTCTCCCAAGAAAGGGAGTTCTGCCAGCAGATGTCCTTCAGGTTTGAACTACAACTCTTCGCTGCGTTTCCAGCCTGCTGGCCTACCCTGCAGATGTGCGACTTGTTTAGTCCACTTTCACAATCACATGAGCCAACTGCTTAACACAAATACTGGTTTTCTTAATGTTCTGTTTCTCTGGAGACCCCCAATACAACCAGCTACCATGGTCTAATATCATCCCAACCACTTAGGATTTCTAAAGATGCAAAAAGAGGCAAAGACTCTTGCCCTCTCAGAACTTATGATCTTGGCTATATGTTTGAGGACTGTGTGTGGTCATTTTCTCAACACAGTCCTCAGAAGTTGGTATTAACCAAGAGTAAAATAAGAACCAAAGATGTGTTGAACTGGTCAAAAATAAATAACTGAAACAAAATAAAATCCAGTATGATGGTGTGCTACAGTAGAGGAAGATAGCTTGTTTCGCCCTGTTCCTCAGACCATTCCTGGAATATGCCCAACTGTAGTAAGTTCTACACCATTAGCAAACCACTGGAAAATAGAACTTAACTAGGAAAGGGTGCCCAGATTGAGGAAGCTGGCCAAAACCTTCAAATGCTCTATAGGAAACAGTGTGGTGGTGGGTGGGGAGGAATACAATTTTTTTTTTTTAAATTCAAGTAGTGGCTCTCAACTGGCAATGATTTTGCCCTCCAGAGGACATCTGTCAATGTCTGGAGACATTTTGATGGCCACAGCTGGGTGTGCTACTAGCATCCTAGTACACAGAAGTCCGTTTACAATGCGCCAGACGCCCTCTCCCAATAAAGAATGATCTAGACCAAAATGGCAATAGTGCTGAGGTTGAGAAATCCTAAATCAGAGCCAAAGAAGGCAGATATCTACTTAATAAAATGAATACTATTCCTTGAGAAGTATGCAAACATGGAGTCAGGTGCTTCATAAGAAATGAGCTTGTGTTGCAGGACTCTCCCAGACAGAAGCTATAATGTCATCATGGATATTCCAGAGGAGACCCAAAGCCTGAACTATAAGTGATTCTCAAACATGTACGGGAGGCTGCATGGAGTGGTCTATGAGTCTTTATCCAGTTTAAGGATGAAGAAACAGAAGAAGTCAAGTGATTTAGGTGCAATCCTGTGGTACTCTGCAAGCAGAGTTAAAATTCATAGCCATGGAATCTTCTATGGAACAGAAAAAATACATCTTTGATCTCTCTCTTTTGGCAAATACAATAATTTAACTGAAAAAGAAGTAAAAATAATGTGATCATTATTTATAATTATTGCATCTACCATTTTTGAGCACTTCCTCCTAACCTCTCTCTCTGTACGTCTTAGATAAGCCCCTCAAACAAGAGTAGAGAGCACAAACAAGAATGAACTCATGACAACCTCTGAGGCAGCTACTATTATGACACCCATTCCTCGGATGAGGACATTGAGGCTTACGGAGAGTAATTAATTGGCTCAGGGTCATTCAACCTCGACTTGGCAGAGTTGGGATGTGAGCCCAGCCCACTGGACAAGTCCATGCTCTCTCCTGTGTGTTCTAGCTACATGAACGAAAGCAGCACCAGAAGATCCTATAAATGAAGACCGAGTAAAGCATTGATGGTGCTGTTTGGACACTGCATCATAGTTAAATGCGAGAAATTACCTTTCCTGAAAAAATCCCTGCTAATGAAAATTCACCACACTTCATCCTTCTGTCAGCACAACCAGAAGACTCAATTGAAGTCAGACTCTTGGTCTCCCTGGCCCTACACTTCATGGTTTATAAAACAGGGAGATGACCTGACAGTAGGTACTAAGATCATGTTTATCAGGCAGGGTCCCAACAGGAAACAGATGCAACACTCAAGAACATGTCAAAGAGGGCTTTACAAAGGGATTCATCCCAAAACTCAAGGGACAGTGCAGGAATCTGGGCTAATAGCAGTGGAGCGGTCTCGATGCTTGAGAACTGAAGAACGAAAGGAAAAATTGGGTCCCAGAGCATGGAAGCAAACATAGTCAGGCAGAACCTAGGGCACACGGGGGACTGACTCTGTGTCACAGCTGACTACATAAGCCTGGAGGAAGTCAAGAGGATAAACACTGACTTTGCTCTTCTCCCTTCCCACCCCATCTCTTGCTGGGGCTCCCCATTGGCCAAACCCCATAGAAGGGACAAGTAGGGGAGCCTATTGGTGACCTTTCCAGAGATCACCACCCATGGGCAGAGAGAAGAGGAGAGAGGGGACATGCAGGGACAAAGGGACACTCTCAGAGAGATACAATGGAGCCCTAAAACACATGAAGAATGTGTGGCCTCAGGATCAGAATAGAAAAAAAAAACAATTTTAAGTATTTTTCAAATTTGTAAAAAATATTTTAAGATAATATCAAGTGTAAGTGGCTTTGATGAAACGGGCATACTTATTACAGCTGATTGTGGTAAAGATGTTCCTTGTATCTATAAGGCAGTTTGGAAAAAGTAGCAAGAAGTATTAAAATATCTTTGCCCTTTGACTCATTATTTCCATCAATACAGATATTCTACACTATGTCTACAGATATTCTAGACTATTCATTGTAGCATTATTTATAACAGTGAAAACCGTAAGACTAAATGTCTAACAATAGGGCCTTAGTTAAATAAATTATAGTATATTCCTATGATAGAAAACTCCAAGACTGTATATTGGTGGAGACTATCTAATGATAAAACAAAATGTTCAAGATAAAACATTAATGACAAAAAATCAAGTTATAAAACATCTGCCATGAAACCAAATCCTTTTAACATATTCTGCAGGTATATCTGGGATTACATCTGAATTCAGTCAGGAAGGAAGTACATCAAAATATTAGCTACAACAAACTACTTCTGAGTCATGGGATTTGGGGTGATTCTTATCCCCTGTTAGCTGAGACAGCAGGGAAAGGCAAAGGAAAAGCAGCACCAGGCGCTGGTACGCCTCAAATCAGCAAGAAAATCAAGGTTTTGAATTTCAGATGAAAACACTGTACCATTCCCTAATGTCCTTAAATCATATCAGAGAACTCAAACAGGGAAGGGAATGGGGATGCTCCAGAGTCCCCTTTCCTAATCAAGAAAGACAAGATTCTAAAAAGGAATAAAACTTACAGGTCAAGTATCTATTATTTCTTAACATAGCGATTGAAAGTCAAGCTTTAGTTACTTTAAACAATAACCCCTAAAGTGAATGACTCTATCAAAATGCACACCTACCCGCTCCCAGGAAGTGACACGATTTACCATTTGCTGGTCCCAAAAGCTATGACAGCAGTTTCTTAGAGACAAGAAAACCCAGTTTACTAAACTCTTCCCACATGAGCACGTCCTGGGCACATCCCATATTCGTCTCCACGTTTACGGGGAAGGAGCAATGTGCAAAACCACCAGCCCAGACTCCTGGCTGGCAGGAGATAGATCACCACTGAGCTCTGCTACAACCTGGAGGCCCCATGGCATTGTTCTAATTTTGCAGGTGAGTTAAGTGAGACCCAGAGTGGTGAATTCTCTCACCAAAGGTCACACAGGAGATGATGACTTGAGCCCAAGAATGGTGATGCTTTTTCTCTCCAGCAGCTTCTTTAGAGATGGCTAAATGTGCCTGAGGCAAATGCAAGGCCAAGAAGCCCCTGAGAAATGGAGACCCTGACATAGGGCTTCCTGCAAAAGCACCTACACGTAAAAGCCTTCAACTGGGCTCGCTCTTGGTCCTGCATTTCATTTCTCGAAATTCATCCCAAGGGAATCCTCAAAGAGGCATACAACTGTTCACGTAGAGACACTGATAACAGTTGTTTCTGAGAGCAAAAGAGCAGGAAACAACACAAATGCCCAACAACAAGGGAATGGTTAACGAAAGAATGGTTTAACCATGGAACAGAATACTATGTAGCCATTTTAAATGCTTTCAAAGAATACCCAGCAGCGTAGGAAAATGCTCACATTCTAATGCTGAACAAAAAAGAAAACAGTTTGACAAAGATGACGAATTGTAATCCACAAGGACAAACACAAAATGATGATTTCAAAGAAAAATGACTGCTTCTTGAAGCCTCTAAATAAATACTGGGAGGACTTCTTTCTTTTTCAAAATAAAACAGCTGACACTCTTGAAGTCTTTTCTACTGACCTCTATCTTCAAAGCAGTTCAACAAAACTACATTTATTTTAGTTATAGCCTGGCTGCTGATCACAACTGTAATACATGCACAAGGCAGAAAACTTAAGAAAACAGAAAAACAAAAAGTAAACCAAAGCACAAATGACTTTCACATATAACCTACCCAACCTGTGCCCCTAAGATAGCGAGTTAATAGTTTTGTCCAAAACTCTCCCCTTTTTCTCCTAAGCTACCGTCACTCTTTTTTTTTCTTTAGATTTATTTATTTGAGAGCAAGAGAGAGAGACTGTGTGAGAGACAGAGAGAGTGTATGAGCGGTGGGGAGGTGAAGAGGGAAGGGGAGTAGCACACTCCCTGCAGAATGGGGAGCCCAACGTGGGGCTCCATCCCAGGACCCTGAGATCATGACCCAAGCTGAAGGCAGACACTTAACCAAGTGAGCCACCAGGAGCCCCTCCCAAGCTACAGTCTCTCTTAACCAAGGCTTTAAGTTCTGTAATTAGTATATATATATGACTGTATTAACAGAAAATCAAAATATTCCTTAATTCTACAAGCATATTTTGTGTTGTCTTCTTTCTTTTGTTGATCAAAAATGACAGCAACCTTCTCTTGACAATAGCCAGACCTCTAAGGTCCTGTAAACCTCATATTCAGCATACAGAAATTACTTGGAAACTTACATGATCTCTACCCACCTCCCTTCACAAACTCAAAAGTATAGAATCTGCCACTCCTCACAACCCCAGTGCAGCTCTTTCTGCCCCCAGGTTCTGTCCCCATGCAATAATAAAAGCATCTCTTTGAACCAAAACAAACAAAAACAAAAACAAAAAATCAAAAAACAAAACAAAACAAACTAAATTTAAAAAGTAAGTAAACCCTATCAACCACCAAAACTATTGACCATCCTTTCCTTCCCCAAGCATCATGGGGAATTCTCCTTGCCCAAGAATGAGTAAATGAATAAATAAAAGAATTAAATCTGAATTAATGAATGCATGCCAGGTAAATGTTCCCTGGCCTGGAAAAGAGAGCATGAAACTGTCTGCTAAGCTACCTTCTGGCCTATAAACAATTAATAGCAACACAACATAAGGCAGACTTGCCATCAGCTCTTACCTGTCTTGCTATCAGAATATCTGAACTCCTTTTTGCAACCTTCAGTTTGGTAGATACAATTAATTCACTCCTTGTAGCCCTTTATTTATTTTTTTCTTTTCTTTTTACCTAACGGTATTTAAACTATTCAGCCTCTAAGTGTTCATATTGAATGAGGCAGCAGGGAAGAGGAAAAATATTTGGCAACAAGGCCTAATTGTCTTCAACCCACTGGAGGTGCTTTCTGCCTTTGGTACCACCCATGGTGTCCTTGGGTCCTCTGAGCTGGCCAGGGTTTTCTCCATTACATCTCACTACTTCTGTGGAGACAAGGACAGGACACCTACAGACCTGGTTACCACTCCATTCCACAGACACTACTCATTCTTCTCTTGCTCATAAAGATCAAAGTATTAGAACAAAGAGTTCTGGTATCATTTTGCTCATGGTCTTCTCTGATGATAAATGGCAGAAAGACTGAGCAAAGACATGATCCCTCTTTTGCAAGCACAATGTTACACTAAGAGACAGATACTCTTTGATAACTCTGAGTATCATTAAGCATTCATTACTCATTCATTCATTCACTTAATAAATTCATATTAGCCTACTGTTCTAAGCCCAATACAAGGAGATGAATTACAGGTAAGAAAGCAAATATGAGCTCTGTCTTTTTTTTTTTTTTTAAGATTTTCTTTATTTGTTCATGAGAGGCATAGAGAGAGGTGGAGGCAGAGGGAGAAGCAGGTCCCGCGCAGAGTAGGGAGCCCAATGTGGGACTCGATCCCAGGACCCTGGGGTCGTGACCTGAGCCCAAGGCAGATGCTTAACTCACTGAGCCACCCAGGCACCCAGAGCTCTGTCTACATGAAAATTCCAGCCCAGTGGAAGAAACAATGAGGAAACAAGGGAATAATCAGACTCTCAGATACAAAACAAAACAAGATCGGATGCTGGGTGTGCAAGAAAGTCTGTATGGCCGATCATGATGCTCAGATCCTCCTTCAAAGCAGGACTTCATGCCTGGGAGTAATGTCAGCTCTTGGCCTTCAGCTGTCAACCCTCTCAGGGATGGCCTCAACTGCAGAGAGTGGACTCCCAATATCACATTCTTCCCAGTGGGAAGGGAAACCCCCCCTTAAGGCTGATTCATGAGAGAGAATAAAGGCCTGGCCATGACTACAAGCTGGAAGAAGCACTGTAAGACCATTCTAGATCCAGAGCTCCCTGTGCGGTCAGCCTGAGGCTGTGCCTGGCCTGCGCTGCTCCATGTCTCCCTCTGCCCACACTGGCTTCATTCCCCACCCTCCCTTAGTAAGTGTTGCTAAGACCCCCCCTCCCCCAATAAGAAACACCATTCATGCTAAATTCCATCTCGGTGTCTTCCTGGAAAAGACAAAAGGGGATGCTTAAAGGATGAGCAGGGGTCAGTCATTCGAAGAGGCAAAGGACGTGATCCAGACTGGGGGAACATCAAGTCCCAAGTGCCTGAGGCATGAGCTCATTGGCACGGCGAAGGACCAGAGAGGAGGCACAAGTGTTAGGGACATGGTCAGCAATCCAGCTGGTTAGAAGATGGAACCAGAGAAGCAGGCATGAGCCAGACCATGAAAGAGATCTGTAGAACATTGACAAGGGGCTTGGATTTCATTCCGTATGTAGGGAAAGAAAAATGAAGGGTTGTATGCCAAGAAGCAACAAGATCTATGTTTATTTTTAAGAGATGACTCCAGTGGCTTGCTCTTTGCAAGCCTGTGGTAAGCAGCAGGAATATCCAGAGGCATAAATCTCTAGAGCTGTCCCAACACATGACTTTGGACAGATAGCAACTCTTTAAGACTTGTTCAAAAGATAACTTTATAGGGTAAGAAAAGGGAAACGGCTAGCAACTATTGAACACCTACTGTGTGCTAGCCCTAACAAAGCATTCAATATAGGCATAATTACCCTCATGTAGCAGAGACACCAATGGGGATAAAGAGAAAGCAGGAAGTGGCCTAAATTCACACAAATAGTTAAAGTGTGAGGGCCTATTTAGCCAGAGCGATTCTATCCAGTTAAACAGTGATTTTGTAGTTTATGCAGTAAAACTTAAACTAACCGTCACCGCCCCCCCCCCCCCAGCCCCACTCCGGCTAAGGAACTTACTTAAAAGCAAGTCCGGGAAACCAGGAAAATATGGTCGACCAGTCCCTGATAACAGAGCCCAAATACAAGGACGGGTCAGGTCAGGTGGAGATAACAGAGCCCAAATGCAGGGATGAGTCCGGCCAGGTGGAGACATCCAATCACTATCTCCCTAAAGAATGTGGCCCTGCCTTTTGGGTACCTTTTGGGCGCCAATTCTGACCAAGGTGATAGGCTAGTTCAAACAGCTACTATGGGATGAATTGTAATTCAATTGGCCACCCATGTGTGACCTAGCATGACTGGACAGCTTTCTCTGTGTGTTGCAATCTCATTGGCCACCTGTGTATGGCCAGGCTCAACCACATGGCCTTTGCTCTTTAAAAGTTAGTCAGCAAGGCAGGGAGGGGTCGCCCTCTCTGTAAGAGGCGGCCCTGACCCATTGGTTTGATTCTCGATGCTTGGGGCGAAATAAAGCTTTGCTTGACCTTCGCTTTGTATTAGTCTCGCTCCTTTGATCACGGACCTATCAAAAGAAAGACTAGGGGTGTGAATCCAGTTCTCCTGGCTCAAGAGCAAATTACTTCCTCGTTATAAGAATTATAATATTGTAACTATATATTATATATATTCTTATTTTGTATCATTATGGAGGTATATGCATATAATACAATAAGTATTGTAAGATGTTTTATCTATTATAAAGCCAATGATAATCACAGGCATTTAAATGACCAGTTGCTACTGTTCTATGTAATCCCCCAACCTACCGAACATCTGTCCCCAAATAATCTTCTTAGAGGGTTTTAGAGAGAAAAGGAAGAGACCAAATGCAGTTTGATAGCATCCAAAGTCTGTTTTATATCCTGAAGAATTTTTGGCACCTTCCCCCCCAAGCAGAACCTCCCCCGCTCCCCGCCAGAATGTTTCATGAGAAGGGCTTTCCCTTAGAGGTTGCTGACTACAGGCACAAACCCATGCATATCAATCCAATTACCAGTCAGCTTTGGCTGTTTCCTGTCTCCTTCAATCCCACCCATTATAATTCAGGGTAAGTGGCTGAACTTTCAAGAGTGTCTCCCTCTGCTATCCCTTGATCTGTAACAAGATAGCAAGGCAAAAGCCTGCAATTGAAGGGCTTTTATAGTGTGGTGATGTGAAGGTCAGGAGAATGTAACTTGCTTCCTCTCCCCTCCTTCCAAGGCTTGCACAATGAAGATTTCCAACACAAATAATATAAAAGGGCAAAGGCAAGATGAATGCCCTCTCTTCTTAAAGAATTCTGAGAGAAACCAAGGTCATCGGTGCATTATATTATCTCAGGGAGTAAGATTCCTGCAACAATGTAAAAGGGCATAATAGGAGAATTCCAGCCCCCCCCCCCCCGCTCCGCCCCCGGAGGAAACCCAGTCAAGGCATGCTCTTTTCTTTACTAGACTATTACTTTTCCTGTGTTCTGCCTTTGTTTTCTTTTTACCAGAACTCTGCCTAAAAGCATGAGCAGGCCCATTTCAATGTTTCAAATAATTTCTTTTGTTTCATTTCTTCTGTTTGTTTCTTTTTTCTTTTTCTTTTTCTTTTTTTTTCCTTTTTGAGAGAGAGCAAGCATATTTGTGAATGAAGATGGAGGAACAGAGGGAGAGACAAAATCTCAAGCCGGCTCTATTCCCAGCGCAGAGCCCAATGCGGGGCTTCATTTCGAGACCCTGAGGTTATGACCTGAGCCAAAATCAAGAGTTGGTTGTTTAAGGGACTGAGCCACCCAGCTGCCCCTCAAAGAGTTTCAAAGTCATCATTAATTATGCCAAAAATAAAAATCAAAAAAACCCACAAAACACGAAAACCTTGAGGTTGCTTCAAGTAGAATATCCACAGAGAAGACAAAGAAAAAAAAAATCCTTAAATCAAAGGAAAAAATCAAGAACCAAGAAGTAACCATATTCAGCTTGCTGAGATTTTCTAAGTGTAGTTTCACATGTACTCTCTTCCTTGCAGGACCCTACAATATCCACGGTAGGATCACACTTTGTTCTTTCCTGCCCCAGCTACCATGAATAGTACTGCCATGGACATGCTTGTAGAGCTTTTAGCACACAACCTCACAACCGTACACATCTCTGTTGGGACTGACCTGCTAGATCATACAGTATGTGTATAGTCAGCTTCGGTAAATACTACTGAACAGTTTTCCAAGCTGATTACACTAATTTACATTCCCAATGACAGGGTATGAGAGTTCCTGTTGATCTAAGCATTTTTTCCAGGGTTTGGCTGGTTTTGAATTTTTATCAAGTAATGCATGTTCATGGTTTTAAAAAAAAAAAAAATGAATGAATAGTCCCATAAGTCTTGTAATGCAAAAGAACAGTCCCCTACCCTACCCTTAAGTCCTGCTCCTCAGAGCAAAGCATTTTTGATCCTTTCAGCTTTTTCCAACATTTACCTTTGTGTTTCTATACATGTATATTTTTATTCCTTAATTATTTTAAGGATTATCCATTGATTTTCTTCTATAGAAAAATAAAGTTTTAGGACTTTTCCACCCTCTGCCCCCACCCTCCCCACATAGATTTCATCTCTACCTTCTTCGTAATACAGCTTTATTATAATGGTGGTTGTATCAGTAGTTACTACTTAAATTAGTATTATGTAATTATTCATATATGAAGCCAATAGTGTAGTACATCTGCATTTCCTTTCTTATACAAAATTATGTTTTCCCTAACATTAGTAATTGCTTTTAATTTTCATCTACTCAGTTTTCTAGTTATCACCTGTTTTTCTCAGACTCTCTGACGAATTCCAAACCCCCTTTCAAAAAAGTCCAATTCCTTAGGAAATCTATCAGTACTGCATTTTCCCTTTGAAGTTTGGGGAGTTTTTTTGGTTTTGTGGGCTTTGGAGGAGTTTTTGGCAAAAGGCTTTTGCCTTCCTGCTCACTGAGACTCCCGAACAGATGACATACCAGGAAATCCCTTCCTCATCATCCTAGGAATTCCTTTACTCTATCCCAGAGTTGGATCCCCCATCTCCAGATTTTCATCTCCTTTTCTGATGTTTTCTTTTGCTTGTTGGAGCAAACCGTCCAGTAGTTATACTGGATATAAATGTTTTGAGACTTCAACATCTGCCTTCTACCTACACATTTGATTAACAATTTAGCAGTATATGGACGTCTAGTTGAGAAGCATTTGCTCAGCCTTGAAGACACTGCTCCCTTGACTTCTTGACTTCCAAGTTTGCTGCTGAGAATTAGGATCTCATTGTGATTCTTGAACCTTTGATATGTAACCCGTCTGCTCTTCTCTGGCAACTTTTAGCATCTTCTTTTTTTATCCCTGATGCTCTGAAATTCCATGGTAATGTGCCTTGATGTAAACTCATATGCTGAGCACAGTGAGTCTTCAATCTGGAGATTCAAGTTCTTTGGTTCTCAATATATACAGGGTTTTTAGAAATTCTTCACATTTTGTGTCTCTCTTGGTTGTTCTTGGACCTATGGGGTTGATTCCCTGATTTTCTCATTCCTCTCCTGCTACCCATGCCTTTGTTCTTTTGCTCTACTTTCCAGGAGATTGCCTCAAATTAGTTTTCAAACATCTGTTTTTTTCATTTCTGCTATAATATTTTTCATTTCCAGGAGCTCTTTGTTCTCTAGTCTTTTTAAAAAATAGATTATATTTTGTTTTATCAATGAAATATCTTCTCTTTTCTTTCTGAATATATTAATTGTAGCTTTTTAAATTAAGTTGCCTCCTGTTCACTTCACTATCACTGTTTTCATCAAGTTCATTTCCTCCCAGTATTTGCTTTGGTCTTTTTCATTTGAGAATAGAAGCTTTTCTCAAAATCTGGTGATTCCTGCACATCCACTGATATTTAAGAGAAAGGCAATAAAGTCCTGATTGGCAGTTTGTGGTGACTAGGCTGGGCTTTACTGGAGCGTGATTGGGTAGATATTTAGCTAACTCATTGGAGGCCTTTTTTCTTGGAGGGCCCAACTACTCACAAGGAAAATCTTCCTATCTCTGCCTGAGGAGTATATACCCTATTGCCTACCCTCTGGGAATTGAGGAGAGGAAAGGGATTGAACTGAGAAGTCTCTCTCCTTATTTTATTTCAATGTCTGAGGCCAGCTAGACACTGCTCCTGATGTCCTCAATCTGAACCCCCTCTGGGTTTCTCCAGATGCTATGGGGGAAATCCTACCTGGTTCTTTGGAGTGGGAAATGGCATCTCAGATAAAACAATATACTACACACGCAGGGTAATATAGGTTATGGGGAGGGGGGGTGGGTATTTTCTGCTTTTTTAAAAAACTCCAATCCAGGGCACCTGGGTGGTTCAGTCAGTGAAGCATCTGCCTTTGGCTCAGGTCATGATCTCAGGGTCCTGGGATTAAGCCCTGCATCAGGCTCTCTGCTCAGCGGGGAGTCAGCTTCTCCCTCTGTGCTCTTCCTCTGCACTCCCCCTACCAAATAAATAAATAAAATCTTAAAAAAAAAAAAAAAAAAAAACCTGCTATACCGAGAAATGAACTTGAGCAATTTAAATGGGAAAGGAGTTTATCAACTGGTAGGTACTTTACTGAATGCTTGAGAAAGCTAAAAAGTCAGGCTGCAAGATAATCTTTTAGAACTAAGCCTAAAATCACCCAACAGAACAGGCCTGATGAGAAAATGTTCACAGACTCTGCTACCCACTGAGCACTAAAATAGATGATCACTGCTCCCACCACTACCCCAACAAAGCCAGTTTTATAAAGAAACATAACCTTACAACCAATGGTTGACTGCTTCCACTAAAAGCTTGAGTCCTCTGCCTGAAGAATGAAAACACAAACTCTCTTTCCTCAGCTCATTTCTAAATTAAAACATCATGTGTGTCTGATTGGCACAGCCAGGTCCCATGAGTGTAGGGGAAGCTGGATATTAGAGTTTAGATTGGGGAGGCAAGACTACAGATTTCCCTAACTATAGACATACTACTCAAAAGATGATGGACAGCCCCAAATACAAGAGCTATCCTCTACTGCACTGATTCTACACATCTGTCTTTAGAGGTACCTGTGGGCTCTGATTTTCAAGTCTCTCTAGAATTCCATGGCAAAAGTTGGCTTGTTTCTTGGAATCCCACTCTCTGGGCACGTTGTTCCAGCTTTCTTGCTCTCACCATCCAGTTGCTATTCATCCGTCTGATTTCCGTCTTCCACACTTGTTGACATCTTTAATTTGCTATTGGTGCCTCTTCTATGCCCTCTATCTGTGTAGATTTATAGCTTTTTAATTCTATTTTTAATTTTCTTAGTGGGATACAGGAGGAAGCAGAAATCAATGAGTGCTATGTTTAAACAGACTTTGAGGTATCTTTTGTGTAGCTTTTAAGGTACCAAGGTGATTTATTGATTATTTAATGTACCAGCGTAACCTTTTGAAGAACTGAAAAATTTTAGTGGGCTCACACGCATCAAGATTGCCATGTCTCACCTGCCAACCGACTTCCTTACACCTAGGTGGGAAGTCAAAGGCCTATTTAACTTTGAGGAATAGACTTCCTTGCTGAGAATTTTATGTATTTCAGGGGAGAAAAAGGAGAAATTGCCAAGGTGAGTCCTTTGTTTTCAGCACACGGTGAAGAAAGGCAGCACCAGCCTCCTATCCCGAGAGCATTTCCCTCTCTACATTCAATTTTAAAATCTCAGGGAAGAATTCTGATTGGCTGCATTGGGTCAGGTACCCACCACAGTGCTCAGGCCCCTGAGGACCTATGACTGCTACAGTCTGGCTTGCTCCATGACTAGAGCATGGGTCTTTCACAAGAGGTTGGGGGAATGGAACAAGACGTTCTGAGGCAAGCAGCAACCTAATGTGTGTACACTACCTGGCTCTGCAATGGGTATTCCTAGATCTCATGCAACCACGGCAAGACACGGACGTGGAAAACAAGCTTGCAGCAGGCTGAATAGTGTCCTCAAGACACATCCTCAATCCCTAGAACCTGGGAACGCTACCTCATACAGAAAAACAAACAAACAAATAACTAGCATGCATATGTAATTAAGTTAGGGATCCTGAGATGGATGATTATCCTGGCTCATCCCACTAGACCCTAAATACAATCAATCAAATATGATCATTACATGCAATCAAATGTATCCTTATTTAAAAAAAAAAAAAAAAAAGAAGCAGAGAGAAATTTGACACAGCCACAGAAAAGGGAAATGCAAGGCAGTGATAGAGACAGAGATTATATCAGTGGGTACAAGCCAAGAAATGCTGATAAGCTACTAGAAGCAGGAAGCAGCCAGGAATGAATTCTCCCTTTGAGCTTCCAGAGGCAGTACAGCTCTTGGTTTGGGCCCAGTGAAACTTAATGAAGACTAGTACCTTCCAGAACTATGAGAAAATAAATTTCTCCTGTTTTAAGCCTCCAAGAGAGTGGTAAATTTATTACAGTAGCGACTGGAAACAATGACAGACTTTTGGTATCTGCTGTAACAGATTCCTACAAATGGCTTTAGAACTGGGTAATGAGTAGAGGCTGGATTTTGAGATCCATGGGAGAAAAAGATTGCTTTAGACAACACGTTAATAGAAATGTGAACATAAAATGCACTGTTGGTGAGGTCTCAGGAGGAAGTGAGGAACATGTTACTGGTAACTGAAGGAAACGTAGCCCTCGCTAATACAGTGGCAAAATGCTAACTGAAATGCGTCCTATGACTGCATGGAGAGCAGAACTTGTAAGTCACGAACGTGGACATTAAGCTGTAGAGATCTCCACGTAAAGTAGTGAAGGTGTAGCATGATTTCCTCTTGCCATTTAAAGTAAAATATTAAAGGAAAGACATAATATGAAGGAAGAAACATTAAGCAAAAAAGAATCAGAACTTGATGACTTGGGGAATTAACATCCTATCCAGATGGCAAAAGATGCCAGTATTAGGAGAAGGAGATAAGGTAATCACTGTCTGGAAATCATGCTCTGAAGAAGAGGTCAAGAGTGTGGCTGGATAACCTTTGGGGAGAGCCAACAAAACTGGGCGTATGACTTATGGATCCCCTCAATCATCTCAGCAGAAGCTGGGAATACAGATAAGAGCGTCCAAATATCTGTGGAGAACACTTTGATTAATGACATGAACCCCTATGACATACACTGGAGAACCATCAGATTTTTGTGAGTGTTCTATTTGTAGAAACACCGCCAGTTTCAATGGAAAGAGACAGAGAGAAAACAAAATGAAGAGAAAGCAAGAAACAGGCCCATAAATCATTCAGCTGCAAATATACGTTACTTAAAAAAAAGGGGGTGGGGGGAGGGAGGATGATTCCCAGAGTGGGACCCTGGGCTGAGAGGTCAGAGCCATGAGCCACAGAGGACTATTTCCAGGCCTTGAGACTTAATGGAATTTGTCCTGCTGGATTTTAAAATTGCTTAGGATCAATGTCTCCTTCCTTTCACTTCCTCTTTTTTGGAATGGGAATTTGCATGCCTGTGATCCTCTGCCTATCTCACCACTGTATTTTGGAAGTAGAGAACACGTTCTCTTGCTCTGTAGGTCTACAGATGGAAAGAAAATTTTCCTCGTGATGAATCATGCCAAGAGTTTCACCTATACCTGATTTATATGATTTAGATGATGAGATTTGAGATTTAAGCTGATGGCAGTTACATGAGATTTTGGACAAGGTTGATATTTTAATGGGTTGAGACTTAGGGCAATGCTAAGGTGGGGTGAGTGTGTTTTCCACATGGGATAGATATGAATCTTTGAAGGCCAAAAGGTGGACTGTGATAGGCTAAATAATAGCATATTCTCCTCCAAAAGAATATCTCCTCACTCTAATACTTAGAACCTATGACTCTTACCTTTTATCGAATGAATTAATGAATGAACAAATGGATGAGTGGTTGGATAGACAGACAGATAGACTTTGCAGGTGTGACAAACTAAGGACCTGGAAATGGTGAGCTTGTCCTGGATTAACAGTGTGGGCTCTAAATGCAATGAAATGTATCCTTATAAAAGGGAATGAGAAGAAGATTTAGCCACAGAGGAGAATACAATATGATGACAGAACAGAGAAAGAGAAATTTAAAGATGCTATCCTGCCCTTGAAGATGGAGGAAAGAGCCATGAGCGAAGGAAACCAACGAATGCAGCTCTGGAAACTAGAGAAGGCAAGAAAATGGATTTTTTTCTCTATAGCCTTGAGAGAGTGTTTGGGTCTACAGACACTTAGATAAAACTTACTTCAAATTTCTGGCTTCCAAAACTGTACAAGAATAAATGTCTATTGCTTTAAGCCGCCAAGTTTACTGTAATCTGTTATAGCCACCACAGAAAACTAAAAGACACTTGAAAGCGTCAGTGATCTCTGAGAACAGAAAAATCAAGAAAGAGAATATATTCCAGTGGAGAGGGAAGTAATGAGTATCTGGGTGCAAAATGCACCCTAAACTCCAGACACTGCCACTTAGACTTAAACGTGACTATGGGCAAAACACAATGTCTAGAGCCTCCCTTTCTTTCCCTCTATTGTGCATGACTATACCTGACTCACTCTATTCCCTTGGTTGTTTTGAATTTAAAGAAGAAAAAAGAAGTAGCCTTGGCATTGCTTTATAAATTTAAAAGTGCAATTAAAAATGTATAATGATTACTTTTAATAGATGAATCCATCCAAAACCTTATCAGATGTTGAAAGAAAGGTATTAAGTTCTGCAAACATAGGTATCAGGACTTTAATTTTTAAAATGTAAGACAATGACACACACTGGAATTCACTTGGTGGAACATGAAGGCTTGGGAATGACAAAGAGAAACATGAGTTCTGGGGAAAGAAGTGATTTACTTCCTTTATCTAAGGTCAGGAATTCCAAAAACCTAGGCAAGCTCATCCACTCATTCCAAGCTAAATGCACTTAGCTACTAGGAAAGACTGGATACAATATGTCATATTTATCAGGCATGATAAAATGAGACTTTAAAAAAATAATTTGGGAAATTAAACCCATTCAAATGACACTGTCCGCTGTTCAAAACATCTGCAGAATGACTCTTGGAGAATTATTTTCAAAGCCAGTTTCACCAGCCAAACAAGCAAACAAATAAGTCACAAACTAAGCCTTTGATTTGGCTCTAAAATGGTGTTCCCCAGAATAATTTCGCACTTTTTAAAGAAGATTTTATTCATTTATTTCAGAGAGAGAGAGAGAGCAACGGGAGGGGAAGAGGGAGAGGGGGAAGAACCCTCAGGCAGACTCCCTGCTGGAGAGGGGCTCAGTCTCAGCACCCTGAGATCATGACCTGAGCTGAAACCAACAGTTAGATGCTCAACCACCTGTGCCACCTAAGGGCCCCTGATAAGTTCCCACCTTATTCACAACTCACCTAAGAAAGTGTTGAGGGTTATTTCCAAAAATGAACTCTACCCCGAAAGGACCAAGATTTGCTAACATCGACAATCTTCTTAAAAAGTAGAACAAGGGCACCTGGGTGGCTCAGTGGGTTAAGCCACTGCCTTCGGCTCAGGTCGTGATCCCAGGATCCTGGGATCGAGTCCCGCATCAGGCTCTCTGCTCGGGCAGGGAGCCTGCTTCCCCCTCTCTCTCTGCCTGCCTCTCTGCCTACCTGTGCTCTCTGTCTGTCAAATAAATAAATAAAATCTTTAAAAAAAAAAAAAAAAAGTAGAACAAATTACCCTGAAGGTCATTCCTAAAGAGGAATCCCAACAGTGTTGCAAACAGTAGTTAAATCACTCCAGTGAGTTTCTAGTGCCTCCTGAGGGATGCGCTGTCAGGCGGATGTGCTCAGGTCTCTGTAGGGCAGGCAGAGGACTCTGGCAGAAAGCACTACGGCTGGAGACAGACTGAGCTGAGTCAGAATCCATTTCCATCCCCCACCTGCTACATGGCCTTGAGTGACTCATTTACTTTCTCTGTGCCTGTTTCCTCTTCCATAAAATGAACACAAAATCTGGGGTGACCATACAATTTATCGTCCAACCTGGGGCACTTTGGAAAGTGGAAAGGGCTTGTTTAATAGTCGCTTGAGGACAGCAGGCAAACTAGGATGCTTAGTCATTCTAATACCCCACTCCCTCTGGGGTTTTGTGGGGATTAAGTAGTATAATGGGCTCATCAAGTGTGCTTACATGGTAGCCCTATAAAGGTGATAGCAGATTTTAAAAAGGGGGGGGGCATTCATTTTGGGGATGCCTGTTTGCTCCAATGGGTTTTGCTTTCACTTACCTTTTATTTACAGATCTGTGCAAGTCAGACATGTTGCTGGGTCTGCTGTGATAAGTGGATGCATGTTTTCCAGCAACCACTTGGCAGAGCAGATGTGGCCTTTCCTCCCTCTCTCTGCGGGATCCCACTACCAAGAGGCAGGTTTCTTCTGAGCCTCGCCTGGGAGAAGGCAGCACTAGGCCCATTGATCATCTGCCCCATGTGCACAGAGCTGACCACACAGTGGAGTTTGCAGAGTTATAACAGGCACAACACTGGTTGAATTTTCTCAAGAGAAGTCAAGTAAACTCAAGCATATCTGCATATGCCAAGGTATACAGACATTCATGCTTCCACATGTCACCCTGGGATCATAGAAATTTCCAAGTTATTAATAATCCAAGTCCTGTAGAACTTATTATACCCTCTAAGTCTAGAACCTACTTTGGGAACAAACATATCTATCTTTTTTTTTTAAGATTTTATTTATTTATTTGACAGATCACAAGTAGGCAGAGAGGCAGGCAGAGAAAGAGAGGGAAGCAGGCTCCCTGCCGAGCAGAGAGCCCGATGCGGGGCTCGATCCCAGGACCCTGGGATCATGACCTGAGCCGAAGGCAGATGCCTCAACCCACTGAGCCACCCAGGCGCCCCTATCTGACTATCTTAATTTGAAATCAGTTTTCTCTGATGAACTCCCATGCCTGATTAATCGTCCTTTGGCTATTTAGGCCTCCCTGAACAAACTGTAGTAATAATAATAAGATTAATTACAAAAACATACATAAAGATGAGGAGCGTGGACTCAGGTGGCAGTCTGCCTGGATTCAAATCCTGCCACGTGTCAGCTATGTGATGAGCCTGGGCAAGTACCTGAACTTCTCTGTGCCTCAGCTTCCTCCTCTATTAAATGGGAATAATAGTACTTAAGTTTTAGACTTGTTATAAGGAGCAAACAAGTTAAATGAGCCACTGGCACTTAGCACTACAAAAGTTTTTGTTAATTTTCTTTTTATTTTAGTAAATAGCATTACAATAATGTGAGCTCCCAGTTCCTAGGTCCTTGCTGTGAAGCAAGTACTTCACTAGGCTCTGTTTTTTCTTGACACAAAATACATCATCCCAACACTGATTCTCCAATTCTCTGACACAAACTAGGTGTCCGACTAATTCAATTCAGTCCTGATGCTAACCACCTGGCGTTAGGGCAGACCTCCCAGTCTCAGTACTCAGTCCCATAGGAAAGCCCCCTCCTCCCCCTTCCCCCCGCCGGCCCCCACCTCATTCAAAGTCCCCGGACTACCCTCACTTCTATCCAGCTGACTATAGCTTCAGGGGTTCTCAGGACACCTGCTTAGGTTCAATTATTTGTTAGAATAACTCACAGAATGTTACAACAGAGCTATGTTTACTCTTACAGTTTATCATAAAGGATACACATGAACAGGCAGATGGAGAGGAACACAGGGCAAGGTCTGGAAGGGTCCTGAGCAAAGAACCTCTGTCCCTTGGAGCTGGCCTATACCACACTCTCCCAGCATGCACGTCTTCACCAACTCGGAAGCTCCTTCAATCCTTATCATTCCAAAACTGTCTATTTGTTTTATCAAGGTTTCATTACACAGGCATGATGAGCTAATCACTGGCCTTTAGTAGCTGAACTCCGTTTTCAACCCCTCTACCCTGCCTGGAGGTGAGGGGTAGGGCAAAAGTTCCCACCGTAATCCTATAGTTGGTTTTCTGGCCACCAGCACCCATCCTTACCAGGAATCACCTCATTAGCATACAAAAGACACTCCTTTCACTAAGGAAATTCCAAGGGTTCCAGGAGGTCTGTGCCAGGAATGGGTCCAGTCCATAACATGAGCTCTTTGCGTGTGTTTTCCCATAGTTACTCCCTTTCAGGAGGCGGAAACTATTGAGGCTGACAGAATGAGTTACTTGCCTCAGGTCACAGCTGGTAGGTGAGGGACCTGGGAACTGTCCCTCTACTACCCGCCCCCCCACCCACGCAATGTTTATCTCACCTATGGCTGCTGTATTTTTGTTGTTTTTATTTTTGTTTTTGTTTTAGGAAGGATGTGGAGAAGTTGGAGACGAACAGAGGGAGAGAAAGAATCTTTTTTTTTTTTTTTAATTTACTTATTTCACAGACAGAGATCACAAGTAGGCAGAGAGGCAGACAGAGAGAGAGGGGGGGAGGCAGGCTCCCCGCTGAGCAGAGAGACCAATGCGGGGCTCCATCCCAGGACCCTGGGATCATGACCTGAGCCGAAGGCAGAGGCTTAACCCACTGAGCCACCCAGGCGCCCCGGGAGAGAAAGAATCTTAAGAAGTTTCCACGCCTGGCATGGAGCCTGACACAGGGCTCTATCTCATGACCCTGAAATCACGACCTGAACTGAAATCAAGAGTCAGACACTTAACTGACTGAGCCATCCAGAACCTCCCTTTTGTTCTTTCCTCTACATCAGACACATGGGTTTGACCCAGGCCCAAAGTCTAGCAGAGAACAAAGATGTGTCCACATGAAGCAGACCGTCTCTCACTCTGATTTGCCCTGAATTCCGCCCCAGGAACTCACACCTTACCACTATCAAAAGGGAGAGCTCTAACTAAAATGGAAAGAGCTGGTTCTAAATCTGGGAACCCTTTGGGGCACGAGCAACACTGCAGGAGTGCCGTCTTAAGTACCAAGTTTGATACATAAAGAGGAAAGCAGCTTTCCCCTGCTTTCACCGAAGCACAGGGCACCCAGTCTAGGAAAGGAGGAAGCCCCCCGACCTGGCTGCAGAGGAGACAGACAGCCACAGAAACAGCACGGCTGGGGCTGGCAAAAGACCACCGACCCTTGTAGATTTATCAGCAACCACAGTGGAAGACAAAAGAAACAGAAATTCCAGGAAGACTCTGACCACACAAGTGGCAGGATTCATTCTGGAGTACCTGAAAATTCCTTTCCAAGACCCTGCAAAATGCTTGGGGGTTTCTTTTAAGGAACAGACAGTAGCGTGAGCAAGAAGAGACAAGAGCCACTGCAAGTGACAGTTACGACTCCATTTGGCCCCATAAGCACATAGATATCGGGTTAAGATAAAATCCAACCCTGGATTCAATTTTAGAAGAGCAATCTCTGATGCATTCTCCCTTTATTTATGTAAAACTTGAGAGCCAAGAGAGATGTGATTAACTCAATTGCTTTTTGCATTCAAGTCAAGCCCTCCAAAAACCTGTCTCATTAAACCCAGACAATTGTTCTGTCCATAGAGACAACATCTGAGTGTGGGATTTGCACAACCCTTGAGTGTGGGATTTGTACAACCAAGCCCTATTTTAATTACGACATGACAAGTGGACTTTCCCAGTTAACTGTTAGGGCTGCCATGAAAATCTTCATCCAGATAAATCTACCCATTTTAATATGATAAATCATAATCAAGAATAATAAAATACTGCTTGAGATGAAACAATAGAACAAGGAGAGGTTTATTAGTGTCCTCCCTGACATCCAAGAACAAAGAGGAAACTGGGAACTTCGCCCATGCTGACGTATCACTTAGGAACAAAAAGAGGTGTTTACGTAACTGGATCGTTTTTGGAGTCTCAGCACATCAAAAGAGTGCAAAAAGAAAGAAGTAGTTACCTGGGGAAAATATGTGAGGACTATGACTGTAAATTCTGTTGACGTTTTCTCAGGTTCAATTTTCTCTTGACTTAAGAGCCACCACGATTAAACAAACATTTTTGGGTTCCACTGCATCTTGAGTGAAGCCAGCTGCCATCATTAGGCAAACATGAGATTTGGGACACGTGTCAATACAAAAATGATTTGCTCTTGATTGCCACTCTGCCACAGAGCAGACTCAAGACCAGCCAGGTCCATCAGTTGGCTAGTTTAAGCCTCACCTTCCCCTCCCCCCAAATCTCCTGTCCACTAGAGAAAATTCTCAGTCCCCACTGCTCTTTCTCCTTCTCCATAAGGGCTAGTATGGCAGAAATGCTGCATCTCACTCCCTGCTTTCTCTTCTTTCCTCTTACAACTTAGTCAGGAGAGGACTCCAACTCCAACTGGCTCGATTATCTTTCTTAAGGGGACAAACCTAATTAATCACTCTCCTGGCTAGATCATGGTGACCAGTGTCTAGTTATGGTTGGTTTGTAGGTTATTTCAATGCCAAAAACTCTCAGTATCTGAATAATAATTATGTGTTTCCCTTTGCTCGTATTTCTCTAAGGTTATCCCAGAACTATTCTGCATAGGAAAATGCAGACACAGAAGCTGGCATCTTTCTCTGCTTTCCATTCCAAACCCTAAGCCATAGATTCACAATCAGGACTTAAACCTCCTATGCATTTAAGTCCGTGCTGACGACAATGCTCATGGTGGGCAATGGACAGAGTGGATTTTGTTCAGTGCAGACTTTCCTAGTTATGGATCTGGATTCCAAAGAAAACTCTCCAATGCTGTTGCCCAACATCCATGCTACAGACAGACCAGAGCTGTGGTGTTGGGCTGTGGAAGTCTGGTCCCCAGCCATTCACAGGGAATTTCTGTTAGCTTTTCCAGGATCTGTTACATTTGAAGATGGCCACAAATTCTTTCACACTCTTTTTCTCAAAAGGTGAAGTCCATTACCTTGAGGGCACAATGCTCAGTCAGACAGAAGAAGACAAATACAATAGTCTATGAGCTCACTTATATGTGGAATCACAAACAAACAAACAATAAACAAAAACAAAAAAACAAATAGAAACAGAGAACAAATCCGTGATAGTTTGAGGTGGGAGATGGCGGTGGACAAAAAGGGTGAAGATAGTCAAAGGTGGAAACTTTCAGTTATAAAACAAACAAATCCTCGGGAAGTAATATACAACATGGTAACTACAGTAAATAACATAGTATTATATATTTGCAAGTTGCTAAGAGAGTAGATCTTAAAAGTTTTCATCTCACCCCACGGGGGAAAAAAAATTGTAACTATGCGTGGTAATGGACGCTGGCAAAAGTTCTTGTGGTGTTTCACAATATAAAGAATATATCTTATTCTCCCCCTTGAAGAAAGAGGACTGGCCTCTTTGATCAGTAGAATTGGGCAGAAATGATGCTATGTCACAAGTAATTTCTGGGCCTCATCTTTAAGAAGACAGGCAGCTTCTACCTGGTCTCTTGGAAGCCAGCAGAAAAGTAAGAAGTACAAATACTCTCAGAGTATCACTGCTGTGAGAAGCCCCAGCCTGATGGAGAGGCTGTAGGATAAAACCCCAATGTAGAAAAGAGAGATTCCAGGAGGCATCAGGGCACCAGTATGTCCATGAGGAACCATCTTGAAGGTGGTCCTCCCACTTGAACTGCCCTTGCCAGTGACACCAGGTGTATCAAAATAAATCAGCCAGCTGGACCGCTCTCAATTTCTAACACCTACAAAACTGTCAGCAAAATAAAGAGGTCATTTAAAACAACTGTGTTTGGGACAGTTTGTTTTGCAGCACTAGATCACTGGAATAGTATTAATTTACCAAAAATGCTTATCTTGAATTTGGCATGCTTGCTCCCACACCAGAGCCTTTGACCAGCTTTTTCTACCGTCTGACACTTGCCTGGCCAGATCCTTCCAGTTATTGAGGTTGGAAAACAAACAGCTCCACCTTGGAAAGTCCTTCCCTAACCAATGTGTCCCAAGCATGCACACCTAAGTCACCCTTTTACCTACTGCCCTACTAAACTGCCCTTTTTGTTCATTTTTTTCCTAGTCATTAATGGGTCTCCTCCCCGCTTCAGGATATGGAGCTTTGACTTCTCTGCACGTCTTATTTCAATCACCCAGAGCAGTGCATTTTATGTTAGATACCCAAGAAGTATTTGTCTACCAAACTAAACCTTTCTTTCTAAAAGATGAAGGAAAAATAAGCATAAGTTACCAGAATATTTGAGAAAACAAAATGGATCTCCAAGAGAAAAAGTTGTAAGTTATGATAACATTATGTTATCATAAAGCAAATAAAAGCTTTTTCTCTCACTCATCTGGTTCTTATGGTTCTTATGTTCCCAAATTAAGAATGTAAAAGAATGTTTTTAAAATTTTCCTTCCTGATTCTCCAAAGTAAGACCCTGGACATTAAAATATCATTTACAAAAGACATTACTCCATTATCGAGCAATGCTTCTCTCTTAAATGTAACCCATTTTTCTTACCTCAAGACTTCAATTTGAACGGCACACTAAGGTGCTCTTTTGTTACACTGAAACCCTGAAATCAAAGATACTACCACAGTGCCGCCTGGTGGCAGATGCTGTCTGAACATATTTTTCTTTTGATGCAGAGTGGGAAGAAAGGAAATCTTGCACCTCAGGTTACAAAATGCGGTACATAATCTTATTGGAGATACAATGACTCTGAAGCCGGTGATATTATTCTCATGTTAAGGAGGATAAAGGAGGGGAAAGGACTGTAACCAATGTTTACTGATACCTAATATGTGCTGTATTAGGCAAGGTTTTTTCAATAGTTTTTCTCATTTGATACTGGAAATAATCCTGTGACATTGATACTACCCTCGTTTTTGTAAATAAGCAGACTTGCACACAGTAGTGTTAAATGTCTTGTCCAGCATCTAGTAGATGGGGTTTAGACCCAGTAATGCTGGGCTCCGAGCCTGTTTTCACTGTACTGGATGGGGGGGTTAAACATCCTCACCAAGGGTGATAAGCCTATGAATTTTAGAGGGAAGGATCAAGCCCCAGACTTCTAGATCCAAAGTTAACCCACTCAACAAACATTAATTGAGTTCCTACTGTATGCCAGAGTTTAGGCTGGATGCTGAGGACATTCTGGTGAACTGTGTGTCTAGTCCCTGTGTTCTTTCTACAGCCCCAGAGAGCTAAGCATCACCATTTCTTTCAAAATGTGACTGACATGTCAAAACCCAGTAGGCGACACTCAGCTCTGGGTAATATGTTTGTGCACTCATTCACTCATTCATTTATCCAACAATTATTAATTAAACATCTACCGAAAATGTCACTGTGGGCAAAAGCAAAAGTGGTCCCTCCCATCATGGAGTTTACAGCCTAGTTGGGGAGATAGACATTAATCAAATAATCACTAAAATGTAAAAATACCCATGGTGCTATGTACTCTATGGGAAAGATGTGGTATGTAAGAACAAATAAAGGAGAAAGTCAGACAGCTCAGGAAGTCAGGAAGTAATGATGTGGCTAATAGGATAATTAGGAATTATAGAGGCAGAGTAGAGGGAAGAATCCAGGCAGAGGGAACAGCATGTGCAAAGGCCCTGATATACTTGAGGGAGACACCATGTGTAACACCCGAAATTCAAAAACCCTTTCCACTGGGCTTCTGCCTTACACTAGAAAATAGAAATATATTCTCAGCACTCCAGATACACTTGGAATCTTCTAGAAACCCAAGAAGATTAAAACAACTGTGAACTAATAAAAGCCGCAAATGTGTGTAGTACCTTTTTTTTTCCTAAAGATTTTATTTATTTTTTGAGAAAGAGAGAGAGAGAGAGCACAAGGGGTGGGGAGGAGCAGAGGGAGAGAGAGAAGCAGACTTCCCACTGAGCAGGGAGCCCAATGCAGGGCTTGATCCCAGGACCCTGAGATTATGACCCCAGTTGAAGGCAGACACTTAACCAACTGAGCCACCCAGACGCTCTTGTGTAGTAAGTACTTTCAATTTCCAAAATACTTTTACATTCATATTACATTTACTCTTCCCCCAAATGAAGTGTGTGGTTGTTCTTGCATTCCAGAAGAGAGAGAGGCCCCCAAAACTCAAATGAGTTGTCCACCTAACATTACTGTCCCCACATTAGCAGGTAGTCCACACCGAACTTTTACTCAATTCCAATCCAATTCTCTTTTCATTATGTTTCTTCATTTTAAATGAGAGTGTAACTTAAACCTGCTTACTGCTAACTTACCACATTGCAGTCAGCAAGGAATCATTTGACACCTAAATCAAAATTAATTCTAATTTTCATATTATTAATGTTCTTAGTCTTCTGGGCAACAATTTTGTTGGACTTAGTTCACTGGCCAGCAATACTCTGGTTAACATCCGGTCTTAAAAACAGATACTTGTCTAGTGTTTTCTTGGCTCAACTGGGGGAATTTAATCAATGAATCAATTCAAACTAGTTTAATTAATTTGTTTCCACTGAATTGTTCAATTCTTTAATTGATTTTTATCAAATTGACCCGTTATATGAGTTGAGAAGATGTAACACAGTAATAGAATTAGTTTTAAATTTAGTAGTAAAGTGGGATTGGGGGAAGTAAACTCTACCATTTGCTATTCTGAAGAAAAAAAATAAACCAGTGATAAATTCTCCAAAACAGTTACCAAAAAACAAAAACAAAAACAAAAACAAAGCAAATCCTGCCATCCGTTCGTCATTCATTCATTCTTTCAATCACTCAGTTATCATTAATTTTGTATAAACTAAGTGCCAGACCTATGCCAAGTAGAGGGTACAGAGATGGGTAAGAGAAGGGTACAATACAAGGATACACCAGCTATCAATTTATTTCCTTTTTCAGATCTAGATCATTTTTCATTGCCAGCTCAATGACAGTATTCCTTATGAAGATGGCATGATGCTCAATTTTGTCAGCAGAGGGCGCTGCAGAGACCCTGCAGGAAGAAGGGGCTTCTCTTTTTGTTCCTAAGATTTACAGGGCTTCTGGTTCCTACCAAGAGCTGTTGCCAGCAGGGTGCTAGGGGGGTAGCCAGCGGCACTCATTCTCATCAGCTCCAGCAACATCCCCTGGATGGGCTTCCTGTGAATCACAGGAACCCTGCGGTCACTCCACCTGCAACCAGAAGGGGTGTTTCCTGCTGGCTGGTCTCTGCTTCCCCTCCAGTTGCTTCCTGCTTGCCTAGCCCAGAGCCAGAGAGAACGCCCCCACAGAATGGACTGCAGCCACACCTCCTTAAACACAATCTGAATCCCAGCTTGGGGAGGGGGTCCCCCTTCTCAGCATGTCCCTTCCTTCATACTCTTCCTCAGCCTTAGGTGATTCTGTAGAGTTCACTTTGCTCCTTTCCAGATAATCTAGGAGGGAAGTAATAATTATTTCAGCAGTGGTTCTCAAGCAGGGGCCATTCTGCCCACCAAAGAGGGCATTGGCAACATCTGGATACATTTTCAGCTGTCACAGCTGGAGGAAGAGAGAATGCTACTAGTATCTAAAGCACAAAGGCCAAGGATGCTGCTAAAAATCCTATAGTAGGGCTCCTGGGTGGCACGGTTGGTTAAGCCTCCAATTTTGGGTTTCTACTCAGGTCGTGATCTCCAGGTGGTAAGATCCAGCCCTGCATCAGGCTCTGCACTCAGCGTGGAGTCTGCTTTCTCTCCCTCTGCTCCTCCCATTCATGCTCCCCTTCTCTAAAATAAATAATAAATCTTTAAAAAATATATATGTATCCTACAGTGCATAGGACATTCCCTCAAAATTCAGAATTATCTAACCCAAAATATCAAGTGCTGAAACCGAGAAAGCCTGCTTCACGGCAAACTTCCCTTGCTGAAATTCCTGTGTGGTTTCTTTCTTCTCATTGTACCCTGACTAATAAAGAGGGTGAGAAAGAAATGAAGACAGAAAAATTAAATTAGACCTTGGTAGCTTTCATCACCGGGCTTTTGTCTTAGCAGCTCTATGTTGTTGTCTAAGGAACCCTGCTGTTTACTATTATTTGATATTGCCAATGAAGTCAGGAAAAACACAAATGCTGGAGACTGGAAAGAGAAATCTGTGGAAATTTTTAAAATTTAGCTTGGCATGGAATTCCTTATTGATGAATAGGTAACACAAACTTCACATACTCCTTCATACACTACTTCACATACACACATGCTACATCCTGCCAAAGACAGGGAACAGTGGGTATGGACATCATGAGACAGCAACTCATGTACTCATTAACAAAGAGAATTTAACATGAAATACTAGAAAATTATAAATTCAAGAAATCTAAAAGATAATTCAAAATCACCTCCTATTAGAGTGGGAGATGCCTTAAAAGACCACAAATTCAATGGTACCCAAACTAGGAGGAAAATCTGAGTCATCTGGGGATTTTCTGAAGAATATAGCATCAGGGGACCCATCACAAAATGACAAAATTAGAGATTCTGGGAAGCCATAGAGTCTAACTCCTTCATGTTAGGCCCACTGCTGGCCTTTATGAAAGGCACCCTCTGCACCAGGCATATGACTTGGCAGGCAAAAAATCTGGGTTTTAGTCCTCCTATCACCTCAGCCAAATTCACTTGTGCAGTGCACAACCTGTATAACTATACATGGGTGACGTAATGAAAATGAAAAAATTGAGACCCACTCAATTTCATTCTTGTGCTAATTTATCCTCTGACCCATTCATTCACTAAACCATCATTTACTGAGCATTTGATATGCCAAGCTCTGTGGAAATAAGATGAATAAGACATGGCCCCTGCCTTAGGGAATGTGCAGTGCATCTGGAAGATAACTTTAACACAATGCTTTTGTTTATATTATTGCATTTGATCATCCAACAACATGGAGAGGTAGGTAATAGCAGTAGTACCCTTGTTATACTGGTTGAGAATCAGAGGGTGAGAGAAATGTTAATCACTAGATGACTCTAATGCCTAACTGTGGGTTTGATTTTATCACAGTAAACTGTCAGCTCTTTGAGGGTTGCGATTTGCCTATCTTGTTTAGTTCTCTACTCCCAGAAGGAGGACAGTATCTGGCTCATAGCAGACAATGGCTGAATAAATGAAGGAATGAAGGAATGAACACATTTTATAGAACCTATGCAGTCAAGCCAACCAAACCATTTTCTGACTTAGGAGAAGAACCAAAAGCAATGTAGTTTTGTAAATTTCAACAAAAAGCCCATAAAACCCACTAGCTTTAATAATGCAAACTTATTTGTCAGGAAATGTGAGCATTTCCTTTCCAAACCTGTACTTTTATAGTTAAGACATATTTTTTTGCTTCACTGTCAGTAAAGGAATTTTCTTACCGTGGCACAAGCCAGTTTATGGTCTGTTTCTTTTTATGTGGATGGTTTAAAAAAAAAAACTCATCATTTTGTGCCATTCTAGTGGTCCAGAGTAAACTGTCCAAATCAAATGTGGACAGTATGAACATCACACTAGTGATGTCTCACAGAGTCACAAATACTAGAGCTGGCAGAAATCACAAAGTACGTGTGCCAGTCTCCTATTCTTACATATGCAAGGAACTGCCAGCCAGGTTGGTTAAGGAAATCACTGAAAACCACGTGGCAAGTTGGTGTCAGGGCTGGACTGGATCACATCTCTCAGGGAAGGTTCATTTCCTCTATTGAGGTGTTCACAAATACAATTTCAGTGTTGGGTATCAGTGGCACAAACCCACAGCAGTGTGCTTCCATGGAACACGGGAGAAGGAGAAATATGGCTCTAATTCATCTGCCCTATCTAGAGCCCCTAGTCTTACCACCTAGCTCCGGGAGGAATGCATGGGACTGAAGCTGTGTGTATCATGGAGATTTGGGTGCAGAACCAACTGCCTCAAAAGTTAGTGGCTTAAAACAAGAAACATGAATTTAGCACATGGTTCTAGGAGTTGGCAACTTGGACTGGATTATGCTGGGAGGTTCTTCTGGTCTCAATTCACGAGGGCATCAGCAGTCAGCTGCTAGCTAAGAGGAAGCTCCATTTCTGAAGCTGGCTGGGATTCCGGCTAGAGTAATGGGAAGGATTGGGCCACATGCCTATTATCCTCTGGCAAGCTCGCTGGGCTTGTAAACATGGCAGTGGCAACATTACGACAAAGAGAAGAAGCACACGTCTGGGCTGAAACTGGCATACCACCCCTTCCACAGCATCCCATCAGTACGGCAGACCACAAGGCTAGCCTACATTTAAGGAGCAAAAGAACAGACTCTAGGTCAGTGGGAGGAGCTTAAAGTCACACTGCAAAGGCATGGAAACGGGGCTGGAAAGAAAGTGTGACCATTTGGGGGTGCCTGGGTGGTTCAGTTGGTTAAGCATTTGCCTTTGGCTCGGGTCATGATCCCAGGGTCCTGGGATCAAGCCCCTTGTCAGGCTCCCTACTCAGCAGGGAACCTGCTTCTCCCTCTCCCTTTGATGCTTCCCCTGCTTGTGTGGATCCCTGCACTCTCTTTCTTTTTGTCAAATAAATAAAATCTTTTTAAAAATTAAAAAAAAAAAAAAGAATGTGCGACAGTTTTTGTAATCGCTTACGTACCCCTCCCCCACGGCCCTAGAGTCTAGCATGCTCTCTCCTGCAGGACTCTCAGCCAATCTGTGAGGACACTCATTTACACCTTTGTTAGGAATAAGCTTATGTCCAAATTAGGAACTAATTTGTCCAAATTAGGAACTATTCAGAGGACAGGTTATTTAGAATGGAGAGGGTCCTCAATCCAATAGGGGAAGTGGGGCGTGCAGAATCATCTTATATAGCTATGTTGTCAACATGAAGTCCATACAGTAGTTAAGTGGGTGGGTCCTGGAGTCAGCCTGCCTGGGTTTGAATCTCAGAGTGAGATGCACCAGCTACACGACCCCACACAAATTACTTAATCCCTCCAGACCTCAATTTCCCTGTTTGCAAAATGCAATGACCACAGCGGTATCATTAAATAATGCATAGGCTTCACATATAGAAGGAGGTAAATAAACATCAGTGACTATTGGCTTAGTACGATTATAACAAAACAATGAGAGAAGTACTTTCCCTCCATGATCCCAGCATTTTTAAAAAGATTTTATTTATTTATTTGAGAGAGAGAGAGTGCATGAACTGGAGAAAGGGCAGAGGGAGAGGGAGAAAAAGATACCCTGGTGAGTACAGAGCCCAACGTGGGGCTCAATCCCAGCACCCTGAGATCATGGCCTGAGCCAAAGTCAGATGCTTATCGAACTGAGCCACCCAGGTGTCCCAGCACCCCCAGCACTCACTTTTGTTTGTTCTGGTTTTTGTGAGTCCAGGTTCAGGAAAATCTGTTGTTAGCCATATATATATATATATCTCTATCCAGGCTTGTGGCTATGTTGTCCACAAATGGAAGAGCCCCAGGGAGAGGAGAGGAGAAGTCAGTGGCCCAGCCCGGGGAACAGTCAGATATCCCAACAGGAGAGGATGGAAGAGAAGGTAGCTTCCCACCTCCCTCCCTTGCAGCAACCCCAGAGGTGGCAGGACCACCTAAGAAGATCTAAGTGGAAACAGGGGGCCTCGACCCTAACCTCTGTGGCTTCCAAACTCTCAGGAAAGGGCCTGGGGATATCCACTATCCCAGAGGCTCAGGGGGATCATGACAGCCAGAAGCAATCCCCAAGGGGGGGCTTCCCACAGCTTCCAGACCTTGTGAACTCCATGGGCTTCTCACACAGCCCCAGGGATGGGGAAGGGCTGCCCCAAAACATAAACCAGACTGAATTTCCTGCCCTTCCTAACAAGAGGGGAAAGGGTAAAGCAAGATTTATTTGACTTAGAAGCACAGAGAAATGTGGATTGTTTCTTGTCCTGCTACTTTACAATAGTGGCCTATGGGTTCAACTCACTGTCCCACACAGCACAAGCTCAGCTAACAAACCCTCCGGCCAGAGCATGGGCTGAGGCCTGTGGTGAGGCTCCAAGGCATCTGGGTGACCATGGCTGTGCCATGTCCAACACAAGATGAGAAAGTCACAGCCTGTACATCCAACAGCCCTGCTTCCGGGGCAGCCTTCTCAGGCCAGCCCAGAGACAGCGGAGCTAGGGAGCAACTGAGGGGTCCCATAGAAGATGCGGGTTTAGGGATGAGTAAGTGTAAACCTTAGCTCTATCACTTGCCCACATCTGCCTCCTCTCTGTGCCTCAGTTTCCTCTTCTGTTCAGTCAAGACTGTATCTACCTTGCAGGACGATCATGAGAACTAAATAAGATCATGTATATAGAGAACTCAGCGCATACGGGCCTGTGATAAATATTACCAACCTCGCCAATAGTTTATAGGATCTAAGTAGAAGTGGTGTTTCAGTGCTGATCTCAGCAGACAGAGATCTCTGTCCTCTGTACTCTCCCCACAGAGAATGAGAGTCATCCCTGTCATGACTTTTCCTCCTTGGCTTCTGGACCCATCTTCCTGATCAATTGAGTTCTTTAGCACGCGTGTTCTCAGGCCTGGTTGTTCTAGGTGCTCAGTAACTGGGCACCCAGTTTATTTACCCATTTATTCAAAAAGGGAATAAATGCTGACTTTTCTGTCCAGGATTTAAAGTTCACTGTCCCACAACCAGATAGAAAACTTTTATTTGGGGACGACTGCCACCAACTTCACAGGGTCATTGTGACAGTCAAAAGAGATGATGTCCAGGATAAGTTTGGCGTTACTGTCCTTGGTAGATGAGAATTTCCCAATAAATAGGAGCTACTGTTATCAATTATTAATGATTAATATATAATATAATCAATATTATGTCATTATTCATATCCATTGCTCCCTCCATCCCCTCCCTTTTGCACCTCACCCCCATTATTAACTTCATGTCCTGGTGTCCAGTACATATAGAGGCATCCTAGGCACAGAGAGGTCAAGGGAGATTGACCCACAGCCCCTTGGACCTCAGTTTCCTTACCTAGAAAATAGAGATAATAAATTGTTGGAAACATTCGTCATGGGAGTGCTTAGCACAGCACTTAGAACACGTTCCTCACCAGCTTCTTAATAATCTTTTAAAAATAATTTTGACTCCTCCACCAGGTAATGCATGTCATGACCCTCTTGTTCACTCATAAGCAAGCCCTCCTCTGTGGGCCATGCTTCTGTGACTCCCTCTTGCCCTTTTATTTGCCCTCGCATTATAAAAACAAGTCATGCTTGGTTGCCAGATAAAACCCAAGCATCACACTAGATCTACTGCAAGCCTGGCAGAATCCAGGCCAGCCATGGAGCAAGATGGGAGGTGCTGAGATACTCGGGAACAGCTCTTGGAGACAGCAGCTAGGGACCCATTCCAGGTGTCCCTGGGAGGCACCCTGAGTCAGGCCAGGAGCCACCACCTGGGAGGTACATACCCAAGAAAAGGAAAACAGATGCACTAACTTGGAAATAATCATTTCTGGAAAAGTCTCAGGCTCATGTCACTTCTTTTTTTTGCCTGAAGCATCTTTCTGGCCTGGGGCAGTTTTCTAAGCCCTTGAAGTCATGTCTAAGTTCCTCTTTGCTTACTGGCTTCTAACAGCATCTCATTCGATTCTCCAAAAATCACCAGTGTGATTTTTCTTTAACTCTAGCTCTGATTTTTGTTTCCCAGGCTTGAGTATGAGTTATGCTCCCTTCCACAACTGGACCAATCAGTTCCTTGACTCCCCTCCCTCAAGTAGCAGGCTCTTCTGCTGATAAGCAGGTCTGGGGCCCTCTGCCAAGGGAGGAGAAGCTTTTCACAAGAACTAAATCAAGGCACAACATTCTTTTTCAAAATGAGAAAATCCTCATTAACAAAATGCACAACCTACGTTTTAATTTACACTCTTAGTTGTGAATTTGTTTGTGTTAATTGCTCAATAAAATGAAGTACAGTGGGTCACAGGATGTAGAATCTCTTCCTTCCCAGTCTTGCGACACCTAATTATTCCATTTGGTATTAAAACCACAGCCTCTGCACTCAAGATTCTGAGACCACAAAAACCCACCAGACTAAGCTAATATAAGACACTGGCATCCCCTAGATTCAGTTCCTGAAATTGCATGTTTATTTATGAAGGATAATTAAATATTTTAACAATTACATTGTGTTTTTTCCATACACTTTAAATGCTTTACAAGCACTAATTCTTGTAATCCTTGTAATAACCCTATGAGAGAGATAGTATTATGATTCCCCATATTTTACAGATGAAGAAAGCAAAGCACAAAGAAATGGAGTCACTTGTCCAAGGTCACAACACTACTCAGTGGTAGAACAGGTTGTAAATGCAGGCAGCCTGATGGGCTAGTGTCTATCTGCATAGCCATGACACTACATTGGTACTAGAACTTTCCACGACACTTGGGAAAATGTGAAGGCCACCAGGACACATGGTGAAATCCACCATCTCAAAACATCGAGTTTCAGTCCCCTGCTGGCCACTCTAAGACGGCGAGTCCGGTTTGTCTTTGAACTTTGCGGGTAGGTCCCACTTTTTCTTCATCTTGCCTGAGTCTCTTTACCTCTCTAAATCTCAGCCTGCTGCCATGAGGATTAAAAGGATAACACTCACAAAGCCTTAAATGAAGTGCTTGGCACACTCTAAGAGTTCAATAAATATTAGCCCCTCTTACTGCTACTATTTTGCAGACGAGAACACCAAGAGAAGCCAAGGGCTCCCCCAAAGCAAAGCCACCTTGCTAGCTGCCTCAGGAGAATTCTCCTAGAGCAGGTGTGCATTCATTTTGCCACGTGCCCTTCCTGCCCTGCCTGCTGGGGTATCTGCGCACTCTAAGGGCACATCAGGGCTCCGCCCGCTCCCCAGGAAACCCTGAAACCCACCAGAAACGAAGGGCTCTGGAATTCCAGCGGTGCCCCACAAGCGTGTTGCCAGGCAGCTCCTCATGAAAGCACTGGGTTTCCCATCACCCGTCAGGCCGGGGTGTGGAATCCGTGATTGTTTATTTGGAGGCAGCTCCCACATGGTGATGGCTGGAGAAAGTAAATGGGAACCAACAAGGGAGAGACAGCCACAAAGGCAAACGAACAGCCAGCAATCGATATGATTAATCTGTCGGAAAGCCAGGCACCAAACTCAAGTGGGTTTGCTGCCAGTTTAAAGCATTTATCTTAAAGGCTGAGATGCATTGGGTCTGGGGAGAGAACAAGTTTGCATTTCAAAGATGCCTTGAGGAGAAGTGGTACCCCAGCCTGCAAACAAGGTCTTTGAAGGTTTGTAATTCCTCAGCATCTAGTGAAACAGTCACTCCATAAAGGCAGCTTAACTCTGTCAGGGGGTTTGCTGTGTGAGACAGGGCATCTTTTCATGTTTCCCACCAGACACCCCGGGAGTTTCTCCACCCACACGTTTGAGGCAGGCATGCGGATCATCCCACCAGGAAATCAGGATGTAAGGGCAAGACAGAGCAGTCACCTTTCCCTCCCGTTTCTCCAGGGCTAACTTAGCCTTAGACACGAGGCAGTGCCTAGGGCCCACAGCGATACTTTCAGAGAAACTTGAACATGTTTTAATTCCTTTTAAAAGAAAAAGATAAAAATGAACTTTTAGGTTGTTGAAATGTTTTACTACAAGATATATATATATATATATATATATATATATATATATATATCTTTATACTGACATAGTTGGAATAAGTGTGTATATTTGTTTTTTGTCGTTTTTTTTTTTTTAATGGAAGAAGGGGCTAGTGAAGGCCAAATGGACATATAAGAATGATGGTTATAAAGGAGAATGCTTTCAGTTTTAGAATGTTAAAGTGGGGGTGTCTGGGTGGCTCTGTCAGTTATGTGTCTGCCTTCAGCTCAGGTCATGATTCCAGGGTCTTGGGATGGAGTCCCATGTGCGGCTCCCAGCTCAGCAGGGAGCCTGCTTGGCCCTCTCCCTCTGCCACTCCCCGTTTGTGCACTCCCCCTCGCCCCGCCGTCAAATAAATAAATAAAATCTTTTTAAAAGAAACAAATAAAAAATAAAATGTTAAAGTGAACAGAAAGCAGTGGCTACTCAGGACCAAGGCACCTGCACTGTTTGATGCCCATGGCCACCCCAGAGACTCTGGTCCCCCAAGGTGTACATCGCTAAATGATGAGAATTCAGAGAACTCATAGCTGTGTTTGACCCTCCCTTCTTTGGGGGGTCTCCTGAAGCACACACTGATACCATCCATATCCTCAGACCTCCCTATGGGCTCCTGCTGGCCTCTAACCACACTGCAGGAGTTTCTTTTTCTAGAACTGTGGACCATCAAGCTGCCAGTGTACTCAGCAGGCCAGAGGTGCTGAAGAAGTAACATTCCTGGGGCAGCCTTCCTACAGGAACCCTCAGGCGTTAGTGTATAAACGCCCCAAATCTCTTGCCCCTCAGATGGGATCATTGTGAAGTTTGTGTTTGGCACTAGTTCCCAACTGAGCTTCAATCATGCATGGCCATTGCTGGTTTTAGTAGTGCACCCAAGGGATTAATATTCAAACTATATGAAGAACTCATACAACTCAATAGCAAAAAACCAAACCAATTAAAAAATGGGCAGAGGATCTGAATACATATCCCCCCCCCCCAAAAAAAAGCACACAGTTGGCTAACAGGAGCATGAAAACACGCTCAATATCACCATTCAGCGGGGAAATGCCAATCGAAACCACAATGAGGTTATCACCTCACACTTGTCAAAATGGCTATTATCCAAAAGACAAGAAATAATAGTGTTGGCAAGGATTTGGAGAAAAGAGAACCCTCATGCACTATCAGTGGGAATGTAAATTAGAGCAGCCACTGTGGAAAACACTGTGGAAAACAGTTCCTTAAAATATTAAAAATAGAACCACCATATGATTTAGCAATTTCACTTCTGGATATTTATCCAAAAAAAATGAAGACACTAACTCAAAAAGATATCTGCACCCCCACATTCGTTGCATTATTTACAATAGCCAAGAGATGGAAGCAACTGAAGTGTCCATTGATGAATGACTGGATAAAGAAAATGTGGCACACACACAGTACTATTCAGTCATTAAAAAAACTGGGCACCTAGGTGGCTCAATCAGTCAAGTGTCTCTCTTCGGCTCACTGTCCTGGGATTGACCACATTGGGTTCCCTGCTCAGCAGGGAGTCTGCTTCTCCCTCTGCCCCTCCCTCTGCTCATGCACTCTCTCCCTCTCTTTCTCTCTCCCTCAAAAATAAATAAATAATAGAATAATAAATAGAGTGCCTTTACACTCCGGAGGGGAGCAGAGTGTGGGGTCTTATGGAGCACAATGGCATCATCCAAGGCCTGGGATCTTAGAATTGTGAGCATGTTAGTGGATCTGTCACTCTCATCTCATGTCAAAGATGCCTTAGCAGGGCACCTGGCTGGCTCAGTCGGAAGAACATGCTGCTCTTGATCTTGTGTTGTAAGTTCGAGCCCCATGTTGGGTGTAGAGATTCAAAAAAAAAGTTCTAATTTAAAAAAAAAAGATGACTTAACACTCCTAAGATAAACATCTTGTTCTTTGCAAACACAAAAGCTTCCCAAGTACTCAACATCTAAACAAGAGGGCATTCAAATATCTTCCTGAGAAAAAGTCACCACCTCACTTATGAGAAAATCCACTTTCCTTCCTCCCTTATGACTGTGGTGGGCAGCTGACCCCTTGAGTGTTGCACTTCTAAATTGATTATATTTTCTTATGTTCTATATTCTTGATGCTCTGGCATGTGAAGCCTTTATCGTGATGAGGATACATCTCCCAGGGCTCACTATTTGCTGGAGCAGCAAACAACTTCCCATAAGTGTAAGTGCCTTAAACGTGCCTGTAAACTTAAAGCCAAGCCTATACTCCCAACCATCTCCTTTATCAAATTCTCACACATCACGTCAATATTCCCCCTGCCACAAATCACCCAGAGCCAGGTACTCCATAACAAGGGACCACCGCTATACTATCTAGTCCTCAACTTATTCAGAGTACCTATCTTGTGTCTCCCTATTTCTTCCAGTGAAAACCCGAGTAATCTGAATCTTTCCCTCCTCCTGGCTCCTGACAGACCTGAGTGTCCTCCCATGTGATGCCACATGGCTTGCTGAGCCTCCTGTTTCTAAACATCTGTGAGTATACATCTCCTTCTTGACACCATGCCCACATCTGTACCACACCTGACCCCTAGCACAATTTTTAGAACGACCCCATCCAGGGTCAACCTTTATAACTGAGAACTGGCCCAAGTACCTGACAACACTGAGCCAAGCTAGGAAAACCCCCACACTCAAGTGGATTTTTCCTTTTTAAAGCTTATTTTCCAAAAGCTTTCCTTCCCTTAAAGACTAATTTACTGAGATGGTATTTTTTTCCCTTCATTCATTTTTCTCCTGTCCACCCACTTCCCACATGTATTTCCTTGACTTAGAGAATTTTGGAAGAAAACACGCCCTGCTTAAAGTCAAGAGCTTTTCCCTTACTTTGTAAAAATTTAATTAATGGTCATGATTATGCTAGATGTCTCTAAGGTGGGAAGGAAGGAGCAGGCATTCTGTCTTGAGAGTAGCAAGGAAGATGAAAGAGAAGCTCTCAGATGCTCCCAAGAGTTGCAACATGCCAGAGGTGACAGGACATCAGTAGGATCCAACCTCTAGACCAACTTACTTAAGGACCCAACCAATAGACCTAACCTCAAGCCCCAAGCTTGGCAGCAGAGTCCCTAGACTCCATTGGACCAGTGAGTTGGGACTTTGGACTTTACTGAAGAGTAACCAGCATGGACCAGTGCTTGGGAGCTACCCAAGACCCTTCTGCCACTCAGGACCTTAGAAAGACCCCAGGGTAGAAGCCACAATAATCACCAGATAAAACATACCTATACCTAGTGCAGTGGAAGTTTGGAGGGTAATTTAGGTTAACTAAATAAAAGAGAAACTTGATGGGGCATGCCAGAGGGACAGAAGAGCTGTGGCAGGCAAGATAAAGGCCCTCACAAACACATCCATGCTGTAATGCCCAGAACCTGTGAGTATGCTATGTTAAGTGGCAAAAGGGACTTGGCAGATGTGATTAAATTGAAGCTCTTGAGAGAGGGAGTATGATGGACCTAATGGTGCCCCTCCTCAAAATTCTTATATTGAACCCTTTACCCTCAATGTGTGTGTATTTAGACAAAGAACCTACAAGGAGGAATTAAGGTTAAATCAGGCAGGGCCCTGATGTGATAGGATTAGTGCCTGTACGAAAACAGCGGGAGGGAGTTTCCATCCTCTCTGCCATGTGAGGACATAGCGAGAAAGGGGCCATCGGCAAGCCAAGAAGAGCACTCTCATCAGGAACCTGATGGGCCAGCACCTTGATCTGATTTCCAGCTTCCAGAACTGTTAGAAAATAAACGTCCATTGCTTATACCACCAGTCTGTGATATTTTGTGATAGCAGCTGGAACAGACTAAAGCAAGGAGAGTGTCCTCTATTATCCAGATGGGCCCAGTGTAATATAAGGGTCCTTCCACATGGTAGAGGAAGTAAGAGGGTCAGAACTGGAGAAGGAAGCCACAGTCAGAGAGATGGGATTGTTGGCTTTGAGGATGGGAGGAAGCTGTGAGCAAAGGGACGTGGCAGTCCCTAGATGCCGCAAAAGGCAAGGCTAGAGATTCCCTCCCACAGCTTCCAGAAAGGACTCCGGGCAGCCAACTTCTTGATTTTAGTCCAATGAGGCCCATTTTGGACTTCTGACCTCCAGAACTGTAAGATAATAATCCTGTGTCATTTTAAGCCATCAAGGCTATAAGTAATTTGTTACAAAAGCCATAGGAAATTGACAGAGGATCCAAACTGAAAGAGCTCTTAGTGGCCAGACATGAAGCAATTTGAACAAAAAAAATATACGGCACGATCATGGATTACAATGCAAAGTATAAAATAAATATATGAATTGTAGGAATCCATACTGATATAAACCGAATAGATAAATAAATAAATGGGAAGGGGAAAAATCTTCCTTTACAGAATGATTCCACATAATGGAAGTCAATAATTCTCCCTCCAGGAGGTGGGCCTTAACCAGCTCCTTCTGGTAATGAGGGCTCCATTCACTGACCGGCTTCCAAAGAACACCCTATGGAAAGGGAAAAAAGAGAGGCCTGGTAATGTTACCCTCACGGGATGTTCAAGCCTGACTTCACACTAAGTGGTCATTCTTGCAACTGTGTCATGAGAAATGGTAAACAAAACCAAACTGAGGGGAATCCTAACAAAATATCTGACCAGTACTCTTCAAAACTGTCAATGTCATGAGAAACAAGGAAAGGCAGAGAAACTCCAAGCAGAGGAGACTGAGGAGGCACCATGGCTGAATGCAGTGTGGTAATCTAGGTAATCCTAGAACACAAGTAGGCCTTCTTGAAAAATTGGCAACATCTGTGAAGAAAGTATGCCGCTTTGTAAATAGAGGGAAGGGGAGGGGCGGGGAGGGAGGAGGGAAATGTTTTATCAAACCTGAGTCTGTTGTGGTTTCAAACCTCTACCAGCTACATAAACAATAAGAATGAGAATGAATTCTAGTTTACTTTAAAGTACCACTTACAAGCTAACACAGAGAGAAAGCTATAGACACAGATATGTAAGTATGCAAGTTGTTTTTCTCTACCTGAGGGGCAGTTCATGAACATTTAAAATTACCTAATCAGGAATCCACACCTCAGGGTGGGTGGGGCAGTCAGCCTCTGATGGATTCCAATCGGGGGTCCAAACTCCAGAAGCGGCTCGCTCAAGCACTTCCAACACTTCTATTTAAATCTGCTCTAGAGGATCATTAATTAGCAGATGAGATGTTAGAAAAACACCTTCACTGATTAAATGAGCGGAGCACGGGGTATGTGGAAGGCTAGAAAACACCAGGATGCAGCTCCTCTGTCCTTGGTAAACACAGGAGAAGCGTCGGTGGAGCCAGGCAGCTCAATGGTGTCTTGTGTCTGCAGTCCCATCGGTTCTGCCTGTCTCCCGCCTTTGTCTTCTGGTCATTCTTGTCTGTTGCTGGATCTGATTAGAAAATTTAGCTCCCCAGTGATCCTTTCATGTGGGGACGTGTCAAAGCGCAAAGAAACACAGTAGGCTGCTAGGAGCTCCCAGGACAGTGGAGGGCTGTTTTCATGGCCTCTGGCTCTGGAACAAGTGTGGCAGAGTTGAGAGAGGACATAATAAACCACCCGGAAGTGAGGCAGGGAGAGGGAGACCTAGAGCCTCCTCTTGCCTCCAGTAACTGAATACTCCAGACAGTCACCGAGAGCAGGAAATTGAATGGTCAGATCAGTAGGGATGGAAGGGAGAAAGCAAGGGAAAGGGGGAGAGAGAAGAGAAAGGGAGTAAAGCTGGAGATGGAGAAAGAAGAAAGAGAGAGTAAGAAGACAGGGGAGGAGAAGAGGGGAGGAATGAAGAGGGGAGGAATGAAGGAATGAAGGAAAGAAGGAAGGACGAAGAGGGGATGCAGAGGACGAGCCTGGGTTTGGAATGGGAGGGGACCAGGGAGAGGAGCAAGCTGAAAAGGGGAATTGATATGCCCACAGACTGGCCCGAATTCTTGGCCAGCAGGGGAGCATGTGTCATGTCTGCTGAGCAGCTCTCCTACCCTCTGCTCCCTGCTGCTGCCGCCAGCTTTGTTTCCCAGGTACTACTGGCTGCAGGAGGGAACATTCAGGCCCATGGTAAGTCACTCTAGGCAGGAGCGCTAAGACTGACCAATGTTAATAGAGAGGAGCTTAATGGGGTAAAAAGTGCACAGCCCTGTCCTTATCAAGCCCTAGAGTAGGGAGGGAGATGGAGCCCCCAGCAAAGGCACAAGGGAGTCCTCAATCTCAGGGCCTGAGATATCCAGGCCCCTGGCTCCTTTAGGAGCATAATAAAGTCTTAGACCTACCAGGGCCCTTCCTGCCTAGGCCACTGAGCACCTGACAGCTAAACAGCAGAGAGGAGACTAGCCACCTCCTCCTAGCACCTGGATTCTCTCCTCCCCTAGGAAGCCTTCCTAGAATGCCTTTCCTTAGAAAATTTCCTCCAGGGGTTTCATGCAATGTGTCTTCTATGCTGTTTACATAAAACACTTTCAGGCACTGAAAAAAGCACAGGGGTTTAGAAATAATAGCCAACTACTACTACTACTAACAACAACAGTAGGTGATATGCTGTATATTAAGCACTTGCCACACTTCACAACAAGCCCTGTTCACACACTGTCTGTCAATTTTCTCAACCCTAGGAACCTAAGAATTATAAAAAATCTCCCTATTAGTACTGAGGAAAACTAAGGAAACTGAGGCACCCACATGTCAAGGATCTTTCCCAAGGTCACAACTAATGGGTAACGCAACCATGATTCAACTCTGAATCAGATTCAAGCTCAACCGCTCACTCTCCCGGTCACCTGGGACAAGGGACTTCGGCTCTCTACACCTGGGTTTCCTCCCTGGTCATGTGTGGGTACTCCATCCACCCAACAGGACTGTCAGGAATGACAAAAGCTAACATGCATGTTGGGTTGACAGCCTGGGATGGAATCGCCGCTTAATAAAAAGTTGTTGAATAAATAAATAAACATGTCATGGCTATCAGCTACCAGAATTTCCTTGTGACGTCTCTGAAGTCTTGTCACCCGTATTCATTTTTCCAGTCCTCATCACTGTGGGCGGCACTGGTCGGGGTGCTGTTCAGCACACATTTCCCCAGTGGCCATCGTCATGCTATGTCTTTGGGGGAAGTGAGTCTTAACCTCCAAGTCCATGTGCTCGGGGCTGCAGGGGAGAGAAGCATCCATCTAGTCCCCAGGCCAACCAGAGTCCTCTCTTGAGATTTTTCCAGCAAAATCTAGAGAGGACAAGCCTTCTGCTCTGACTAGGGAGTTCTCAGGATGAGAGCAAGGGTCTGCTGGCAGCTATCTACCCATGGTGCAGAAGGAACCTGCACTCAGAAAGAGAAGATGAAGCCCTCGTGCAGAGAGAGGCCCAGATGAACCCCGCCAGCCTGTGTGAGTGTTCTGTCCCGGCCGTCACCGAAGCCAGCCCCATCCCTACTCTTGTAGTTTGGTTTCTTGAGCCAACACAGTCCCCTCTTTGAGCTAGTGTAAGTTGCATTCCTGTTATTTCCAAACAAAAGAGAGTCAGTTAATGCAATCGCTGAGCTCACCACTCATTCACTTCTTCACTCATCCAACAGGTTCACTGGGTGCTAAAATTAAGCCACACACTGTGGACACCGCACAGTCACCAGAAGAGACACAGTGAAAGAAGTAAGTAAAGGACACGGGCAGGGTTTCTGCTAAGTGCAAGAGCACACGCTGGGCGCATGCATATGTAATGCCTCACTTAAGTATGACGAGAATTCTGCCAAGTAGGTATTCTCGTTCCAATTTCATAGGTAATAAAACTGAAGTACAAAGAATGTGTTCACTATTGGGATAACAATTTTTTATCATGAGTTGAGTGTTCACTACACAGCAGGTGTTATGCTAAATGCTATTTATTGATTCACTCTATTTCAACTGATTCTAAGGTGCCATCACTTATAAGAGACATTTACCAAAATTTTTTTTAAAAAGTTAGACACATGTTATGGATGAATTGTGTGTTCCCCAACTTCATGTACCAAAGCTCTAACTTCAAAAGGTGACATTATTTGGAAATAGGGTGACTACAGATGTAATCAGTGAAGTTTACATGAGGTCACACTGGAGTGTGATGGGGCTCTGATCCCATATCACTGGTCTCCAAAAAAGAAGAATGCAGACAGACACACACAGGGAGAATCCAATGTGACGGTCTAAGGTAGGACGCTACAAGCCTAGGAACTCCCAGAAGCTAGGAGAGACTCCCAGAACAGATCCTTCCCTACAGCTTTCAGGGGGAGTATGGCCTTGCCAGTACCTTGATCTTGGATCTTGAGCCTCCAGAACGATGACAGAATAAATTTCCATTGTTTCAGTCTCTCAAGTTTTGGGACTTTCTTACAACAGCCCTAAAACTAATACCACATTGTTGCTGGAAAGATGCTCTTGAATTGCAAGGTATTAAAATGTCAGTTGTCCAATCATGAAATAAGATAGTTTGGTTTTTGCAACAAATTTATAAACTATCCCCATTTTACAGATGGAGAAAATGAAGTACTAGATATCTTATCCAAGATTCATGCTACATATTGGTGGAGCCAGGACTGAATGCAATGCTGAGTTTTTAACAGTGTCCTGTGCTACCTAGCAGAGGCCCCCATAGCCACACACACACACACACACACACACACACACACACACACACACCTCTATATTTATACTTGGGCCCTCCACTCATAGACCATTTAGAACTAATGACAAAGTTACACCTCCAAAGAGGGATGGCCATTTTCCCAAGAGGGCTGTTCCCTAACTACTCCTTTTCTAACTTCAGTAGCCAAAACCAATTTACACTTTGCTCTTTGCTCAGACCAGAGTTGTGTCTGGCAGTTTACATGCTTCCTCAAATGGTGAAGATTTCCAGGCCATTCCTTGGTAGAATTCTAGCCATGATGTATCAGATCAGCATGGAGGGCTCCTCAAGGGACCCAGCAGGAACGCTGACAGAGGCCACAGCTTGCCCCCTCTGCACAGTGAGTGGGACACAAAGTCCCCAAAAGGTTTCTGAAGGCTCCCAGAGGGCTTAGGGTCCATTTGTGTCATGGTCTGGCAACCCTGTTAAATTCTGGCATGCCTTCTACCCCCTTCATCACATTTCCCGTGTTCTTGTAGTTCTCAAATGTATGTTGAGGAAAGGGCATCTGTAACAGTCCTCAGAGATACTCTACTGAGGAATAGGGAAAATGTAAGGACAAATGATGCCAGAATTTTTGTTTAAGAGTTTATCATAAAGTGCCGTGGCTCCAACCATACGAGGCAGGTCAGAAACTGTCTGTCACCGGAGGGAAGGTGAGCTTGACTTGCTACGTTCCCCTCCATATCCCTGGAGCATGGCCTAGAGCTTTGCACACAGCAAGCACTCAATAAACCTCACAGAATCGACAAAGAAAGAGGGATCGAGTCTATAAGAAAATAGAAGTCCAAACAGAGAAGCAGAAGACAGAAACAAGCATTCATGAAGCACCTGCTACACCATAGGGACTTTCCAGGCAGCTTCCCTACTTCTAGGGTGATCAACCATTCCAGCTGCACTTGACTGATTGGAGTCCCAGGATGCAGGATGTTCAGAGCCAAAATCAGGAAAACCCCAGGTGAACCGGGGCAAGTTGGTCATTCTACTTATATTATCTCATTTAAACCTCGCAACAATCCTATGACATAAGGGGTTCCAATTTACAGATGAAGAAACTGAGACTCAGAAAAGTAAACTCTTGCTTAAAACTATATGGAAGGCTGGCCATTTTGGCACGATTTAAATCAAGATAGGTTTGATTCTAGAGACCAAGCTTACCCAACCAGATGATGATATGAAATCCAACTGACTTCATGATTTCTTCAAGTATCATCTCAGCTTCCAACTACTACAAGGGACATTTCCCTAAGGTTTTCTGAAATGGAAAGATCTGGATCCAGCCTTCAAATGTGGTTGGCTCTGGGCAAGGACAAAAGAGTTCCAAAAAGATAGAATGTCAGAAACTAAGGCAGGAAGAAGAGACAGCCGGAGCATGTTCAGGAGGTGTGAGTAAAAAAGAGAATCTGTATCAGAGCAATGGGCACAAATGGCAGAAGATTCTAGATGTCAGGGGGATGGACAAGATTCCCTGAGGCACAGGAAGAGAGTATTAGACCCCTACTTGTTTACTTTTTCTCATTATTTAAATTTTTTTCTTTTTGTCACTTTTTAATGAAAATAGCATTACTGAAGCAGGACACATACAATTTGTAAGTAACCTAAAAATACTGGAAGTTCTCAGGGCTTTTACAGCTGAAGCACAGTTAAAAACAAACAAACAAACAAACAAACAACCTGGGAATCACTGCATTTTTCTAAGGGGAGTTTAATATTTTTTAAAAGCAAGGAAAATTAAATGGCCAAAGTTTGTACAAGCACTTCCTATTTTTTGAGCTTTGCACTCCCCAAAAATCCATTGTACTTTTTTTCCAACTACCCAGTTACTTACTTTGCTACAGCGTCTTAAGTCGAACTAGCCACAGATTTGTGTTGGGGTTTAATTTGAAGGGTACTAGGCTAGCTTCAACTGGCCCAAAATATTACCTAACCCGAGTGCCAAGGGGACTGAAATTTTCAGCATTTATGATTCTTTTGTGTACAAACCTGGAAAAAGATATTAAAATAAATTGTTATTTAGAACATGCTGTGTGCCAGTTGTGTGTTAGCCCCTGGAATATAAAAGAGAAAGAGAGAATGAAGAGAAAGTAGGGAGACAGATTTCACTGTTTATGGGGGACACAGGCATGTGAATAATATTACAACAATCCAATGCAATAAGTCCCTGATACGTAGTGGGTTTTCAGAAAATAGTATTGACTGAGTGAGTAGATGAAAAATGAGTTAGAATAAAGGGAAATAAGAAATGTCCTGAACGCCCAGAGGAGTGGTGCCTGGCGTAGCCTGGGCAGAGCAGGAGCGATTCATGAAGCTGACGGCTGCAGGTGATCCATGAAGAATGACTCTACAATGCAGAGGTGATGTGGGACTTCAGGCAGGGGGAACTGTCAATCATCCAGCCAAAACCTTCATTCCTGTCATTGTAGCAGGCCGAGAGGCTGGGACAGGACCAGTTAGGATTGACTGCTGGGACATGTTGGAGGACAGATGTTGTTGCCTGACTCTAGAGAGATGGAGGAACAGAGACACCAAAGTGGCAAACCTGGGGTGGGGTAGGGGACAGCTTTTTGGGACTCTCCTGAGAGGGAAGGATGGGGAAAGAAGATCCAGGAAGGTAGAACAAATCTGAGGCTTTGCATTCAGCTTTGACAACTACCATACGAACCACTAGATGTCACCAAATGCAAAACCCAATAGAGACTCTAGAGAACAAAGCCAGGAATTTTAATCTTTAAGAAATCCTCAGCTCAGCCCTCAGAAAGACTTTTTTTTTTTTTTAAGATTATTTATTTATTTATTTGACAGAGAGAGATCACAAGTAGGCAGAGAGGCAGGCTCCCCGCTGAGCAGACAGCCCGATGTAGGGCTCAATCCCAGGACCCCCGAATCAGGACCTGAGCCGAAGGTAAATGCTTAACCCACTGAGCCATCCAGGAGCCCCTAGCCCTGTGAAAGTCTTAAAGCTAAGGAATGCTACACCCAGACCACTGTAGGTCAAGGAGGACTGATTTTCATAAATTTGGCCAAAGGAAAAGCCACAACCTGTGTCCTAGCATCTCCCTCTCAGACACACAGCATCTCAGTGAGCCCTCAGGACAGCCCAGAGGGGAAGCACCACCATTCACCCCAATTTACAGGTGAGAACACCACGGAGAGCCTGCCAGGCTCCAACCTACTCGAGTTCACATAGCTAGGAAGTGGCTGAAGTAGGATTGAACCCAAGTCTCTCTGACCTTGCATCTGAGCTTATTCACCTATACCATGACATACTGCCTGGGACACGACAGGCTGTCATCAGACCTGAGTCTCAAAAGGCACAGGGGAGCAATTCTTTGATTCATTGACTCCACGATTCTAATACAATTCTCTTTCCTTGATTTTACAACAGCTAATTGCAACAACTAAGAGAGTGGAATGGTAGCCTGATTTACCCCAGATAGAACTGTTTTTAAACTTTTGACAAATATTATAATGTTGTACTTCGTTTGGGAGGATGAGGGAGGTGGTATGTGTTTTTGAGCAGCCTATTTAGTGTCTCAGTGCTGTTTGGTGTGGGATAGCACTCATGTGAGGGTATTTGTCTGACTCAGGAAATGCATGAAAATGTAGACTGACAGAGCGAGTGGCATATTAAGAAGCCGAGGGACAACAATAATTTGCCATTGAGTGTGGTCCTGCCTCTACTGGAAGAGAAACTGAAAGATCCCAGCATCAAGGAGCCTTTGTTGTGCTCATTTCTTCCCTGCAACATTTTGTGGGAGCCACAGAACTAGCCAGCGCATGCCCTTGCCTTTACGACCAGCTGCCACAGTGGAGAAGAACTTTAAGTGAATAATCATGGTACAACGCATCCAGGGCTATATTGGAGACACAAAGTGCTAGTGGAGGGGAAAAGAGGACAGAGAGGAGAGAAAAGGCGTAAAGGAAAATGACTTCACAAACCACTGGATCTGGGTTTAAAAGATGCAGAAAAATTCAGGTACAGAAGGGAATGCCAATCAACAGGAAGGGCAGGTGCAAAGGCACAGGGGCACAAGGGCATGAAGAGTTCACAGGAGGGCAAAGGTTCTGTGTGCCTAGTGGACTGGCAGACTTGGGGAGAGTGGGAAGCTGGAACAGAAGGAGACTAGAGGAGGAGGCAAGGGCTAGATTTGGTACACTAGTCACTAAGCACTTGAGGTGGGGCTGGTCCAAACTGAGATGTACAACAAGTATAAAAAACAAAGCGGATTTTGAAGATTCGGTCAGAACAAAGAAAGTAAAATAATTTAATATTTTTATGCTGTTTATTTGTGGAAATGATACTTGGGATATACTGAGCTAAATAAAATGTATTAACAGTAATGTCACCTGCTCATTTTTACTATTTTAATGTGGCTGCTAGAAAATTAAGATGATAAGTCTACTGGACATTATAAGTCTACTGGACAGTGCTGGCCCATTCAAGCATGAGAACATTGAGTGGCATCCTAAGGCGCATCGGGCTCATGTTCTAGCAGGAGACAGTCATCAGACGTTTCCAGCAGAGAAGCAATTCAGTACAATGGATGAGGGTTTAGAAACACCCCGGGTGGGTGTAGATGGGCCTGGTAAAGCTCTGTGTTGTGCAGGCACTCAGGGCCATTACAATTTTCTAAATCAGAAATCTTTAGGTCTGAATGAAACAGAGAAAGGAAACTTGGGAGAGCTATTTACGAGGAAGAAAAATACCTGGCAGGTCCAATTCAGATTACTACGCTGCAAAAAGACAGTCCTTTGGGGAGGAAATTCCAACGCCTCACCAAATCACAAAATCAAACTCCCTAGCTGATGTAGAACACAAAGCTGAAAAGATCGCTTTCAGGACACAAGAAAATACAGTGGGAATGCTTAAGAGAAAGACTTACTCCTCTTTCCTTGTTAAGGATCCAAGAGAAAAATCCAACCTCATTAGGCTCCAGACAGCAATACTCAACAGTGTGCTCTTTTATGCATCCCTTCAAGGCTGCGGACAGGAAAGACTGTTGCCATGGAAACAGGCCCCGCCGGGAAGCAGAGCGGGGGCAAACACAGACAGTCTGACAGCCTGCTGTGTCCACAAAGCTGACCAGTTGGTAAATATTACACCAGGCACATACCAGAGACACAAAGCAAACAGTAAGTCATCCCAACGCTGTACTGCAATCGTTCCACGAGGAAATGTTGAACTTGGAAACTGTGTGGTTTTGTTCCCATGTAACAAAGGACCATCTCCCGATAAGCACAGGGCTGACAATGGGACATCTCAACATTTTGCCATAGTCATCATGAGAATCGCACAGCATGTAGCCTTCCCAGACTACAGGTACCAGGGGCAAGAGAGATAACAAGTTATTTTGGAGAGAAGTAGAAAATTAGTGGGCAAGTTACCTCTCCCTTTCTAGCAGTCTCAATCATCTTTTTTTTTTTTTTTTAAGATTTTATTTATTTATTTGACAGAGAGAGAGATCACAAGTAGGCAGAGAGGCAGACAGAGAGAGAGGGAGAAGCAGGCTCCCTGCTGAGCAGAGAGCCCGACACGGGGCTCAATCCCAGGACCCTGAGATCATGACCTGAGCTGAAGGCAGAGGCTTAACCCACTGAGCCACCCAGGCACCCCAATCATCTTTACCTTTAAAATGGGTCTTATCTACATGTCACAGGGTCATTGTGAACATTCAATGATGAGGTCAAATAGGCTAATAATTGTGTAGTTGATGTATAGTAAATGCTTAATAAAAGTTAGTTTCACTTCCCACTAAGGCATATCCATGTAATGTGTGGCCTCTAGAACTAAAAATATTCTAGGCATAATGAGAACACCAGATATAACCATAGGACTATCACCTTCCTCTTTTTAGGCACAATACTTCTGTCAAGTAAGCCTAAAGCTGCTTTGACTTTCTCAGTACCTATCACTGAATAAAACTACACTGACTTTTCTTCCTTTTTATTTTTTACATTGACTAGAGCTAAACCACATCTCCTACATTTTTTACCAATGTACTGACAAACTGGATTCAAGTTCTGGACTTGTCAACCACCCCAGTTAATCCCACTTTATCATATTGAAGCTGTAGCGCTAGTCTAGCAAGATGATTTAAAAGCTGTCATCTGTCCTCAGAGACCTTCCTGTCTGGAGCCGCATTGTCCAAAATGTGATCTCTTAACCCCCTGAATTAGAATTAGCTGAGGTGATTGTTTAAAATGCAGGTTCTAAGTGGTAAATGAATTTTATCTATACTAACAAAATTGGATAGTATCTTTGAAAAGAGTAAAATAAAATAGTTTCCTAGGCCCCATCCTAGACTTACCCATTATAAACATCTGGAAGTAGGGCCCAGAAAACCACATTCTAGCACACTTCCCAGGTGATATTCATGACCAATAAAGTTTGAAAATCAATTCTCCTTCCATTCTTTTTGCATTTCATAAATGGGTTCTTGGACCATCTATCTTGGAATCTCCTGGATGCTTGTTAAAACTGTGGTTTGTGAACATCACCTACATGTAAGGAATCTTAAATCTCGGGACCCAGAAACCAGCAGATATAACAAGATATAACAAGATCTCCAGGTGATTCTTCCCAACACCAACGGTTGAGAACCACTGGCCTGACGAATTATCAAGCAGTATGCATAAGAACTGTCTGGAGAGCTTGTTAAAACCCAGATAGATATCTGAGCCCACTTCTGGAGAATCCCAATTCAACAGGTCTGAAGAGGGACCCAAGAATTTATATTTCTAACCATCTTCCAAGTGCTACTGATGCTGCCAATACACACACCACACCTTGATTAACACTGTGTAAAACAGGTATTATTCTGTATCTTTAAAAATATACCTATCTATAGGGACACCCAAGAGGCTCAATCAGTTAAGCATCTGACTTTGGCTCAGGTCATGATCTCAGGGTCCCGAGATCGAGCCCCATATCAGTCTCCCCACTCAGTGGGGAGTCTGCTTGCTCCTCTCCCTCTATGCCTCCCCCTGCTCATGCTCTGTCTCAAATAAATAAATGAAATTAAATAAATACATACACATATATATGTGTGGATACATATATATATATATGTGTGTGTGTGTCTGTGTATTATATATAGAGAGAGACAGAGTCTATACAAATTCTATTGAAACAAAATTGCCATGCCTTTGTTTTCAGTTGTTAATGCCTTTTAAATCTCTTTTAATCTAGAAAAACGGCCACCATGGATGTTTGGGGTTGTGTGTTAAATATACATCATACACATCACTTGATCATTTTAATCATGTTAAAGTACACAATTCAGTGGGTGTTTAGTACATTCACAGTGTTGTGTACTAGTTACCACTATCCAGTTCCAGAACCATTTTTTAAAGATTTTATTTATTTATTTATTTCGCAGACAGAGAGAATGCAAGCAGAGGGAGTGGCAGAGGGAAAGGGAGAAGCAGACTCCCTACTGAGCATTGCGCCCCGATTCAGGGCTCAATCCCAGGACCCTGGGACCACAACCTGAGCCGAAGGCAGATATTTAACTGACTGAGCCACCTGGGCACCCCAAGAACTGTTTTATCTCTACAAAAGAAAACCCCATATTCATCAAATAATCACTTCCCAACCCCACGTCCCTTGAGTCCCTGATGGCGACTAATCTACTTGTTGTCTCTACAGATTTGTCTATTATGGACATTTCATATAAATGGAATCACACAATATGTGACATTTTGTGCGGGCTTCTTTGATTTAGCAGAACATTTTCAAGGTTCATCCATGTTATAGCATGTATAGTAATATTGCATTGTATGGATATACCACATTTTTATCCATTCATCAGAGGGTGGATATTTCTATTGTTTCTATCTTTTGACTAGTATGCATAGTGCTGCTATAAATGCATATGTACAAGTTTTTGTTTGAACATCTGTTATCAACTCTTTTGAGTATATATGTATAAGTAAAACTGCTGGATCATATGATAATTCTATGTTTAACTTACTGAGGAACTGCCAAATTGTTTTCCATAGAGTGTACCATTTTCCATTCCACCCAGCAAGTATAAAAGTTCTGATTTCTCCACATCCTCACCAACATTTATTTTTCTCTTTTTTGGTTTTGTTTTGTTTTGTTTTGTTATGGCCACCCTACTGAGTACAAATTGCTATCTCACTATTGTTTTGATTTAGCATTTCCCAAACAACTAATGACATTGAGCATCTTCTCATGTGCTTACAACCTTTTATGTATCTTCTTTGGAAAAATGCCTATTCAATCCTTTGCCTGTATTTTAATTGGGCTATCTTTTTACTGTTGAGTTATAAAAGTTATTTATATTCCTGATACAAGACCCTAACCAGATACATGATTTTTTTTTTTTTAGAGAGGGAGGGCAGGTTCCACACCCAGTGCAGAGCCTGATGCAAGAATGGATCGCACAACCCTGAGGTCATGACTTGAGCAGAGATCAAAAGTCAGATGCTTAACCAAATAAGCCACCCAGGTACCCCCAGCTACATGATTATTAAATATTTTATCCCATTGTGTTGGCTGACTTTTTACTCTCTTGATAGACCATACCATTTTGAAGATTAATTAAATTAATTAAATTAAATAGCAGCACTACAGAAGTTAATAACAGACAAGGGTTTGGAATGTATTCAGTCAAAAGCTCTCCAAAGAAACAGAAGACCAGAGAGCTACAGTGGCTGTTCCAAGGTCTTGTGTAAACTTACCAGTATTGGAAGGTACTTAGGGAATATTCAGTTCACTCCCCCAAACCCAAAATGCACATGCAAACACATGCACACACATGAGATACCATTTTATGTCTGAGATATTAACATCCAATATGCATACGCAAACACACAGACACACATATAGAGTGATTTTCTGTCTGAGATATTAGGGGCACTACAATATACCCACAAAATATTGCCTCTTCTCAGAAGTCAAGATGTAATACATTTACAGTGTTTAATGCGTTCAGTGTTAAATGTTCACACTGGACAATTTTCCATGAAAATTCTGGGGTCAGAGCTGGTAAAGAAAAGGTAAAATAAGTACTCAGTCAGTGGGAATCTGGGATGACTTTATATTGAACACTTCTTATAATCAAGAACTATTTTTGTTTTTATAAATTTGTTACCTACTGGGGAAATGGGTTAATACCCATAAAGCAGACATACCAAACGCAAATAACCACAAGGGCCCAACAGGTAGCATAAAATGTTGAACCCGAAGGAGTGAAAGGCAAAAGAGCTGAGCTGCTTATTGCACAGCCAAAGGAAACTCCTGCTTTGTTGTGTTGCCTCTTAAAACACTAGGCATACCAAATAAAACAGCAGGATGAAACATTTGCATTGACTATGACAGCCCTCACCCAAGCCACCAGTTTATGATTCCTATGTAAAACGTTTCTTTCCTCATTTTGAAACAGACTAAGTATCTTGGCACCTGATCCTCTTGAATCCAAAGACCCAAAGATGAAGAAAACAAAGGAAAAATGATCAAATACTGAGTGAATGTCTATTGGTGTCTGGGGTTGGTCTATTTACTAATCTCAAAGGTGCAGAGGCAGGGAAAGGGTAGAATCAGAGAGTACAATGCTAAAATGCTTAGCACAGTATCATCAACCTCAGAGGAGCAACAACTGCTAAAATTATGTGTTTGTTCATTCTCTATTTCTTTCTCAAAAGGACTGTGAGGAAGCCTCCAACAATGAGTATAACCAAGTTAGTAAAATAAGTACAGGAATATTAAATCTAGACAAAGGAAAAGAGGGAAAAGGAAATATGAAACACAGTAGTTCGGACAACATAAAATCTATGAGTAGCATTGAATTCAGCTGTGAGCTTCCTGGCAGGCAGGGGGTGGGTGAAGGAAACACTTCATAATTTTTAGCATCAGGACTAGTGATTCTTCATGAATCTTTAAGAAAGAAAAGGTCTTTCTTACTGGCAAATTCCCAAGAACATACTTAAATAGTTAAAATGTTTCCTAATGGTTTAAACATAAGGATTTGATAAATGCTGCGAAAAACTGCCAGTCTACCATCAATGCTTTCCCCTAATATTTTGCAGTAGTGAAGTCGATGCAAAACAGACAAACACAACAGAAAACTGCATGTTGCAGCTAAGAAAAGATCACATGCTGGGAGTCTCATGGGAGGATTTGCAGGGCTCACATGTTCAGCCATACATACCCATCCCCAGTAGGGCCATCCTCAAACATCAAGAGCAGTCATCTTGACTCTGGGAGCGAAATAATTCCAGAGTCTTAGGTAGCTTTCCAGGAAAGGAAAATAAAATGGATAGTCTCCAAGTCAAAAAAGAAGAGAAGGGAGAAGCGAAGAAGGGAAGAAAGGAAGGAAGAAAGAAAGATAGAAGAAAAGAAAAGAGGAAGGAAGGAAGGAAGGGAAGGAGGGAGGGAGGGAAAGAAAGAGAGGAAAAAAAAAAAAAGAACAACTCTTTTTTTTTAGAGAGGAAGAACTATGGCTGAGACATAGAAAAAATAAATCCCTGGAAATGATCCAGTTATATGTTTCCTAGTGAGATGATGTCCCCTGAAGCAATAGGTTTTTCTGTAGCCAAAGCTTGGTGAACTAGCAAAGGAAGAGGCTTTCTCCAGGGGGAACTGCTGACTCTTAGTTAATAAATCCAACCAACCCTAGAAGGTTGTCACACAAATGTACGTGGAAGTGGAAAAGAGCAAGAGGGAAGGTTTAGCAGCAAGAAGCGACCGTAGGCAAGCAGAGTTCTCCATTCTGTGTCTGCTTTCTAACTCCGGGCTTAGAGTTGGCAGGTCATAAAGTTTAAGGGATTAACCATTGCATTCATCAAGGGTCCTTTATCAGAGGCAACAGAAAAGATTCAATTAGCTTAAGCAGACAAGGAATTTCCTGATGGATAGAAATCAGAGGAAAACTGGGAGAAACAAAAAGGCCCCAGGAAGCCAGAAACCAGGGCACCTATGAGCATCCAGGTGCAAGCAGTCAGGCCCTGTCTTCTTAGGACACAGCATTCGTGCTCAACCCAATGATGTATGCCCTTGCATCGTCACTCAGCTAGAGTGAAAGTGCTGGGTGGGAGAGTCTGGGTCAAACATCCATCCTCTGGCCAGGGAAGGCGGATCACCTTGACCCAGGGTTCTCTATGGGTGATGGTAGGGGGCATTTTCCCCTCAGTAGACAGTTGGTACAGTCTGGAGATATTTTGGGGCATCAGTAGGTTGTCACAACTAGGGATGCTGTTAAATGTCCTACAAGGCACAGGAAAGCCCCTTATGACAAAGAATCCTCCTGTCCAAACGTCAATAGTGTCAAAGTTGAAAAGCCCTGATCTTGACTGCTGGCCCCAACAGGAATATAAAAGGGGTATTTTCTTAACAGAATGTTGAGGTGTGTAGAGGACATGACCACTGACTCCTCCATCCAAATTCCCCTGAATCCTTTTGGCCAATTCTCTTCCCCCACCCCTCAAGCTTTGCTTCTTCTAGCTCCTACCTGCATCTTCCTTCAAAGAACAGTCCTTGGGCTGCTGGAACCACTTGTAAGCTAGACACCTGGGAGTGCCTGGAAATTTATATCTCTCACGGGTGACTTTTAAAGGGGGCTGGTGGGAAGGAAACCCCAGCTCTCTTGCCTCAATCAGATGCCATCTACAGTCCAGAACTGCCCCAGGATCAGGCTAAGGGTGGGACTTTGTTGAGAGGGCACATTTGTTTGGCATGTCCTCCTGCCCCAGGCACTTCCCACTCCCTTAATGGGTTCTCCTTGGAGCACTTTCTTAATAACTCACTTATCCTCAGATCCCCTCTCAGGGTCTGCTAAAAGGGGAACCTGCCCTAAGGTTAGGTGCTATTACCAAAAGAAATGAGGGTGGGGGAGATTGCTAGACAGCCCAAAACAACATAGATTCACTATAGTGATGCAAACTTTTCCTGGGCTTCCAGCACTCCCCTCACTACAAGACAGATTACTGAGTGGCCCAGGGGTTAAGTGCATGGGCTTTGCAGTCAAGTCTGCGTCGAACTCTGGTTCTACTACTGTCACTTTGGGTGAATCATTTCCTCAGTTTTCTCTCTTTTCATCTATAAAATGGGCATTACATTAAGACCCACCTCACAGGGTGGTCTTGAAGATTAATAGGAAAGAACAAGAAGTGTTTATTCTGGTATGGAGCCCTTTATGAATACTCACCAAATGCAGATTCTATGAACCCTAATAACTGAAGAATCTTTTATTCACTGAAAATGATTCCTATCAATTAATTACAGCAGAACAAATTCAACTTTCAGTGTGAATATAGAAAGTGCGGATCTGTAGAAAGGTGAATAAAACAAAACTTGTAAAGCAGTGAGTAGCTTCAGCTCACTGTTTTTATTTTAAAAGCACATGGTAGCCTTTTGCAAATCAATACTAATGGGAGAGACAGAGAGAAAGACAAAGTACCCCAAACTAGATGGCGTTTCATCTAGGGTGGTTTGCAGACCATCTGTGATTAGAATTATGCCTTCACAAGCAAAAGCAGAGATTTAAGACTCCAATGTACTTTCTAATTATTAACAGGCTGATGTGTTGTAATCATTACTCGTATGTACAGCAAAATCACCGCTGTGGCAGAACATCAGACCTAATCCACATGGATGGCTGGAGAGGCAGCCAACCCACTCAGGTAGGGAGAGAAGATTATTTAGAGAGAGAATTATGATGCTTCATCACAAAAATGAGACGGGGGAAGGCACAGGAGAAACCAAAACATGGAACCCTGGGGAGCTGAATTGTTAGTTCCTTGTGTAAATTACAAGCAGCTGAAAGTGCAAGGTTTAGACAAATGCCTTATGAATGAAATATAAGAGATTACTAGTCTGTAGATAACCAAATTAGATATTTGCAAGCGCACAGAAGAGCAAAGGAGAGTAAGCAATCTTCATGGATCTGCAAGCAAAGTCTTTCCAGTGGATTGAAACCAAACAAAGGGTATTAATAGCACCCTAGAGTGGGGACAGAAAACTGGTCTCAGGGTGGGCTGGGAAGAAGAGCTCAAACAACTCTTGTTTCTCTGCCTTCTTTGCTGCCTGTCTGGAAGTGACACGAGGGCCTCTCAGTGAAGTTAAGGAGATACATTCTTCTGAGGCCAAGGAACTGCCTGGTACCTAGCCACTAGCCACATGAGGCTATTTAAATTTAAATAATCCAAAATCAAATAAAATTTAAAAATCAGCTCTTCTGTTCTATTGGCTTCTCTTTTTAAAGTTTTAAGTAATCTCTACACACAACAAGGGGCTCAAACTCACAAACCAGAGATCCAGAGTCTATACTCTACAGACTGAGCCAGCCAGGCCTTCCCCATCCCCATCCCCCTACTCCATTCACTGGCTTCTAATCCCAGCTCCTGGGGACTTATTGAGATAAGTCACATCCCACCCACACCCCGGCCTCAGAATCTCCTTAGGTAACTAAGAGGAGCTGACAGGGCTTGTGAGATCTCTTGTAGCTCATCTGCTGTCTTTTCTGAAGTCTGTCTTGGAAGAACTCAGGAGGAACCATCTTTTAGGGGATGGATAGAGCTTGTATACCTCACCATTCGAAAGCCATATCTATCTTCAGAGTAGAATTTGTTGCCCTTCTCGTCTCTTAGGGCTCCACCTCAGCTGCAGAGAGCAGTCCAATCCAAAGCCATGGCCTCCTGGGCAGTCCGTATCCAGTGACTGAGTGAGGTGGGACAGGAAAACCCGGCCATTTCTATACTACGTGGGACACTCCAATAGGCAGGGCTCGCCCCTGAGTCACCCTGGGTTGAGGGGACTTTGTGGAGCCTGCAGGGCAGTTCAGCTTCTCCCTCTGCCCAACCCCACTTGCTCCCTATCCTTTGCTGTTGACTCCTAACAAACATCATGTACACCAATAAACATCTCAGGGGTCACTCCCAGAAAACCCACTTTGTATCAACATGGTGTATCAAGGGGTTGGGCCAGTCTGGACAAGTAGAATGAACAGATTATATAGAAGTTTGATGATACAATGATAGCAATTAATACCAATTGTAATAGCTGCTCCACAACCCCCCCACCTCCAAACCCACTTAGGTTTCCAGGTCTCTTCTCCCAGCATCAAAAGTGTAAAAAGATATAGAGACAGGGTGTGATAGGCTCTGTTTGTCTGTCTCTCTTACACACACACACACACACACACACACACACACGCACACCCACACAAGGTAAAGTACGACTTTCTCTGACTTAGCACTTAAAATGTACTAAGAGCTTTACATCTATTCAATGTTTAAGCTTCACAACAAATGTGGAAAGCAAGGCTCATATAGTTGAAGTCACCTTCCCAAGGTCACAAAGCAAGTAAGTGTCAGAGTAAGGATTTACACACAGGTAAGCTCCCATTTCTGTGCTCTTGGTCTCTTGGACTCAGAGGCACCAAGGATCCTCACCAGAGCTTAGTCAAAGTAAACATGCTAACCCCAACCAGCACCCCCACTCCCAGCCATACTGCAAAGAAGCAGAAGATGAAGGGTGTTATTGGAGAAGACAGAGGGAGAGAAAGAGGGGGAGGGGAAAAGGAAAGAGACAAGGAGGGACAGACAGACAGAGATGGCTGGAGTCGCCAGGCAGTAGTCCCTACAAGTAAGGGAAGAGCAACATCTGGTTTCCCAAGCTGACACCTGCTCAGGAAATGGCTGTCTCTCCTTATGGCAGGGAGAACAGAGAATGGGAGAGAGAGATAGTGAATGGGATTCCTGCTGGTTAGGAGCACACCAGTCCCTGCTAGAAGCACTTTTGACCTGAGTTGACTCATTTGATGCCCACAATCATCCTAGGAAATATGTACTTTCTAATCCCCATTTTGCAGGTGAGAAAAGTAAGGTACAGAAGGGTTAAATTATTTGCCCACAGTCACACAATCAGCCAGTGTTCCCTGGAGTTTACTCGTGAACCAGTTAATTACCTTAAGTTTCTGTGATTGGTAATGACCATCATAGCACACAGTCCAGCCATGTTAGTGCATGGAGGAATGAAAGGAGTGTTGTATTAGTACTTAGATGACCTGGTTTCTGGTTTCATCTCTGCTCCTAGCAAATTCTGGTCTTGGACAGATCATTCCTATCTCTCATCCTACATTTCCCATTTATAAAATGAAATGATTGTTATAAATGATGAGTTCATGTAGTACTAGTAGCAGTAGTAGTAGTAGTAGAAGAAACAGCAGAAATATTAAAGTAGTAGTAGAAACAGTAGCTGTAATAACAAAAAATAATAATAGAAGCAGTGGTAATAGAAGCAGTATTGTATTATTGTATTGTTGTGTATTATTGGTGGCAATGAAAGTAGTAATAGAAGTAGCGGTAATAGAAAGAGTAGTAGAAGTCATAGCAGTAATAGAAGGAGGAGGAAAAAAGGAGGAGGAAGAGGGGGAAAAAGAAATAGTAGTAGTAGTAATAAAAGAAACACTACTACTAAAAGAAACCAATGTGTAGAATAGTAGTAATAGAGACTAGTGTAGTAATAGAAACTAGGGTAGAATAGTAGTAATAGAGAAGTAAGAGTTAGTAGTAAAAGAAATATAACAGAAGAAGTCATAATAACAGAAGTAGCAATAGTAATGAAAGAAGTAATAATAGTTATAGAAATAGTAGGTCGTAGTATTAGGATAGTCCCTGAGGAAGAAGAGGAAAGGTGGAGGAGGAGGGATAGATCTTCACTGGTGATCTCCCATGTGCCAAGTGTGCCACGCACACTCACTTCTCACATCTCTCTCATTAGATGGCTACCTTTGTGATGCTCATTTACAGATGGGAAACTGAGATTTGGAGATGTCAACCAGGGCAAGGGGGAGGTAGATTCTGGACAGTAGTAAGTGCCCCCACCTGGCCAGGCTGCCTCTAGAGCCCTCCCCTCCGTGCACTCTTCCAGAGCTTTTCAGCTTTTACAGTCCTCATTCCCAAAGTCTTGTTACATCTAATGATCTGAACCCCCTGTCCTCTGAATTAGAAGGAAACTTAAGGCTAATTTCCTTCAGATAAGGTTCTTTATAAATATTTTCCATGGAATGCCCTCTTTGCTTTGTTTGAAAGATCAGCGTGAGACTGGTTGTCACCCAATATTCTGTTGACATTTCCTTTTTAAAGAACATAACATACATTCTTGGGCTAGATTCAAACATTCTTACATTTTGGGATTTTTTTATACTATTTATGGAAAAACACAATCATTGGTAATGCTAGGTGGAAGCCCTGAGCTCTTTCTTCCTCTATAATGAAGGGGATAAAATGTCAGCCTTCTATAATTCTAGAGTTCCTCGTGTCTCCAACCCCAGCCCTCAGGGCTGGCACAAAGCTTCAAAGCAATCATAATTGAGAATATAATTGAGCACCTAGTATGTTATGGGTGCTGAGTAAAGCATTTTATCTATTTGTTTCTATTGTCACCATAACTTCATGAGATAGGGTGTTGCCATCAGCCCCATTTTACAGATGGTAAAACCAAAGCTCCCAAGAATTAAGAAAATCTCCCAAGGTCACAAGTAAATGACAGAGAAGAGATCTTAAACACAGATCTGTTTGAATCCAAATTAGGACTCCCAGACTAACTAGGAGTAAAGAAATAACCAGCTAAGGGGATTTAAGTAACTGCAGAAGGACTGAACATTTATTCAGCAAGTGACCCACAAAAAACACCATCCTGAAATCCCACTGGCAGTACTCACCTAAGTAAGATGGAGCCAAAAGGCCCTGTGAATATCTTCACAGTCATTCATTCATTCATTGTTTATTCAATAAATATATACTGATCATCTGGAACACAGAGCAAAGCCCTAGGAACTGGGGATACAATGGGAATCAAGATGGACAGAGTTCCTGCCCTCCTAGGAGCTCAGTTGAGGAGCAGGCAGCAAGTCAATAGGTAATTACAATGGAAGAAATGAAATGCTTAGGTTAACTCAAGGGAAACCTAGTAATCTGCAAGGGTACCCTAATATAGCCTAGGGGGAGAGAGAGTATAGTCAAGGAAGGTTTTCTGAAGGGGGTGACATTAAACTGCTGTTAGAAGGACAAGCATTGGGGCACCTGGGTGGCTCAGTGGGTTAAAGCCTCTGCCTTCGGCTCGGGTCATGGTCCCAGGGTCCTGGGATCGAGCCCTGAGTCAGGCTCTCTGCTTGGCAGGAAGCCTGCTTTCCCCTCTCTCTCTCTCTGCCTGCCTCTCTGCCTACTTGTGATCTCTGTCTGTCAAATAAATAAATAAATAAAATCTTAAAAAAAAAAAAAAAAAAAGAAGGACAAACATGGGTTCAGTTGATTCAGGTGGCTAAGCATCTGACTCTTGATTTCGACTCAGGTCATCTCAGGGTAATAAGATCGAGCCCCATGTCAGGTTCCATGCTGAGCCTGGAGCCTGCTAGAGATTCTCTCTCTCCCTCTACCCCTCCCCCACCCCATCCCACCCCGCTGCCCCTGCTTGCATATATACTCTCTCTCTCTCTAAAAGAAGAAGAAGAACAGCAACAACAACAATAATAACAAACAGTAGTCAGGTGACTGAAGTTGGCTATGGAAACAGTAGAAAGAATAGGCAGAGAGAATATATCAGTATTTACTGAGCAACTGCATCTGTTAGAATTCTTTTGATTATGAACAACAGAAAACCCAATCCAAAGTCTTAATAAGGGAATTAATTATTTCACATATGGGGAAGTTCAGAGGATACAGACTGAGTTAATTCAGTAGCTCAATGATGTCAGCAAGTACCAGATTTTTTCCCCCACATTTTTGCTCTGCCATTGTCTTGCTACAGTTCCTGGTGTCTCACACAGAAGTAATATCCATCAGAAGAAAAGGGGCCTTTCTAGCCTTGTTTTTTGTTTTTTGTTTTTTGGGTTTTTTTTAAAGATTTTATTTATTTATTTGACAGACAGAGATCACAAGCAGGCAGAGAGAGAGGAGGAAGCAGGCTTGCTGCTGAGCAGAGAGCCCAATGTGGGGCTCAATCCCAGGACCCTGGGATCATGACCTGAGCTGAAGGCAGAGTCTAGCCTTGTTTTTATTCCTAAAAGAGCCCCCTCCCCCAGAAGATTTCTCTTCACACATCATTGAATAGAAATTTGTGACATGCCCCTTATAATTAGGCCAAAATTTTATTTAAAAAAGAGAAGAGAAAGAGAATTGCTTGGACTAAATCCACCATGGGGAATGGAAAAAGTGTCACCACGCCTGACCCATAGCTCTATGGAAAGGGCAAATGCAAACTATTAGAGGTTCTGCCTGCCAGGAAAAGTGGGGGTGGGTGAGAAATGGATATGGGTCATTGCTGCCATGGCAATGTGTCTGGCATACAGTAGGGGCTCCATAAATGTCTTCTGAATGAGGAAAAGGAAAAAACCAAGTTGGGATGGTTACAAGAGGTGGAACTATATAGTGGCTATGGATACATATTCAACACAACTCCTTGAGTTGCAAGAAATAGACATCCAGTTCAACCTAGTTTCAGAGAAGAATAAATTATATTTATTGGTTCACATAATTGACAAGTCTGAGATTATACTGGCTTCAGGATACGGATGGATCTAAGTATTCAAGTAATATTTTCAGGAGTCTATCTCAATTTCTCCCTCGACTAAGCTTTTTGCAAGATGGACAACAGGAGCTGCAAGCCCAAATGCTCCCAGCTCAATAGTCTTATGAGAAAAGGGGCTTTTTTCCCCATCTTTCAACACCAGTCCCTGATCTGACGTTCAGTGTGACCTGGCTCAGATCACATATCCGTACCTGTCCCAATTCCTGTGGTTGTAAGGGTCTGATTGGTTGGCTCTGGGTCACATGGACATCAGGTATGAGTCACATGACCACCCCATGGGCAGGGGAAGGAAGAAGAGGGCACTTACTCAGAATTTTAAAGACCAGAAGGAGACATGGAAGCAGAGAAGGCACAGGACAAGGAAAGGAATGGAGGCTTGTGACTTGGATCCCTTTCCATGGTTACCTCACAGCTTCTACCTGCTTTCTCTTGGGTAAATAGGAAATGAACAGTCTATACATTTCAATACTCTCCTCTTCCTGCTAAACAACAAAAATTACTTCCAAGAAACATTCCAAACCAAGAGCAGGGTGGGTAGATGGGAAAAGAAGTTCATGTTTAATTAATGGAAACGGACAGTCTTCAAATGATCTCAGTGGTAAAACCTCATTTAACATAGGTTTAGAAAGGGAACACTCTGGAGATTATCAATGGAGTTTTGTTTTTCATGGCTATAGTGAAAATAAAGAGGGAAGCATAACTGGTGTCATTTGGTTAAAATTTGGCAATTTACTCACTGGCAGAATAGTTCAGATGGGAAAGGGTGGGGCCAGGGTCAGGGCAGAACAAACAGGGCAAGCAGATCTTAACAATGCACAGCCTAAGTAACATTCCAGGCTGCCTATCCATTTGGGAAAGGAGTTAGGTTGAGCATGTGAGTGGTTTCTATGTAATCTAGAACCCACAATAATTTTAAAATTAGTGCAAAAATTAGATTTCCAAAATGGGGCCCTTCTGCGTGAGCCTGTTGGAAGCAAACATCACAGCCCTCTAAAGTGATCACATGACAAACATGAGCACACACTGCAGTGTAGGTTTGGTTGCGATGTATTCTTTTGCCCAATTTTCCCACCATAGGCCTTTGCCCTTGCTTTTCTCCCCACCTGGAATGCCCTTCCCCTTGGCTCATGTTTGGTCTTCAGATATCAATGTAAAGGTCACCTCATCAGAGGGCCCTGACCCATGACCTACTTCTCATGGTACTATTTAAATTCTCAACATCTGATTATATGTACATGTCTCATGATATGTATGTGGTTTGTTGGCATATTCACAGATTCATTTATGTTCTGACTCAAGGATAGCCCGATATAGACAGGGCCCCTAACTATTTGGGTTGTCAGTATATGGCCCATGCCTCCACCAGACACTAGCACAACACTGGCACTCAAATATTTTTTTAAAGATTTTATTTATTTATTTGACAGAGAGAGACACAGCAAGAGAGGGAACACAAGCAGGGGGAGTGAGGGAGGGAGAAGTAGGCTTTCCGCTGAGCAAGGAGCCTGGCACGGGACTCAATCCCAGGACTCTAGGATCATGACACGAGCTGAAGGCAGACGCTTAACAACTGAGCCACCCAAGTGGCCTGGCACTCAAATATTTGTTAAGAGGATGAAATAGTTATCTCTGGCCCCTTCCCCCAAAACTTAGCCCAGATAAGGGCCATAACAGACTCCCTCCTACTCTGTCCTTGCATGCCTCCAAACCCTTGCAGAGTTTTCTTCTAGTGAAATCCTGCCTTTCCCCATTATTATACCCACAGATAACCTAATGAATCCCATTCATTCTTCAGGGTCTCAGCTAGTGTCAACTTTCTTTCTGTAGCTTGCCTCAACCCCCACCTTAGCCCATGACAGAGTCATTTCTGTTCCTACCCCACCCCGCCATGAGTGTTCCTGCTCCTCTCTGATCTCACTGCAGAAGATGAGGTTATAAAAAGAGTACCAACTCAGACTCAGACTGTTTGAATCCTGGCTCCAATAATAGCTGGCTATGGTGTTCAGGAAATATTTAGCTTTCCTGAGCCTCAGTATCCTCATCTGAAAAATAGAGATCCTAATAGCATCAATTAACACAATTCCTGGAAAAGCTAAATGAGATCACATACATAAACAATGTCCAGCCCCAGCATCTCATATCACTGTTTTAAAGTTCTAGCAATAATCACATCTATTTGTGGATCTGTGTATACCATAGGTTGTGAAATCTTCAGGGGAGAGATGACACACAGCTATTCTTTGTATTCTTTTGTCCTGCATGTTGCCTTGAACATAGTAGGTGCTCAATTAATATTTGTCCAATTAAATCGGATACTATTCCAACATGACCCAGGCCTTCAGGTGGCTTCTATACCCCTTTCTCCTTGACCTGCAGCTATCTAGAGAAAGCAAACCCATATGCCTCATGTGTTAAGCAAAACTTTGAGAAAAAACATCACCAGCCTTGAGAAAATCGTCATTCCCCACATTCCCACAACAAACAGAATTGTTTTCAATCAACTCTCTAGTCTGCACTCTGCCCTTCTAACCCATGTTTATTAGTGTGAGCAATCAAGAGGTACTAAGAGTAATTGCATGGAACAAGCAGGAAGTAACATTTGGTTGGTATCTGAGTGTCTGGTCTCTGAAATGGGTGCCTCTTCACACTCACTTCTCAAATGGAGGTCTGTTTCCCCCAAAAGTTGTTCAGAAAACACAAGACTTACTATCCTAAACTTCTGCTGCCTAAAATTGCCAACACTTCCCTTATTCAACCTCAGAGACGGTGCCAACTTCAAGATCCCGCCCACAGGGCCACAGAGGAGCCAGACATGCCAACAAAATATTATTTGCTTCCCTGGTTTCTGGTGCATTCGACAGGAGCCTTTAGCTCCCAAAGTCCCAAGACTGCAAATTCCTGTCCCAACACATAACTTCACTACTTACCCTGGCACCAATCATTTTCTCAGACACATAAGGTGGCTCCAGCACCTCATTCCAAGTTCTGACTGTGCTTTCTTTTTTCCAACATTGTGAATGTGCTTCTTTTTTAAAACATATTTTTCTTGGAAAGATCTGTATGTCCTATTACCATCTTTCATACTTTGCCGGAGCATAATATGCCCCTTGAAAAGTCAACCACAACAGATTAAACGGTTTTAATGCATACATTTAACACGAAGGCAATGAAATACGCTATATTATTCAAAGATGGTACTGGTATTGAGAGGGGAAGGCAGTCATGGGCGTGAGGTCACAGATACGCCATCTGGGACCATTCTTCATTCAGCAAGTTGTCATTTACTTGGAATATTTCCTCCATGCCATAAATTTTAGGCATGCTTTCTTGTTCAATGGGAAAATGGAAGGAATAGGTCATTGAGACCTTTCATTTTTCTCATTCTTGTCATATAAATATGAAGAAACTGCCCTCTCTAAAAATGCTGCTAAGTTAGGGCAGCCCAGGGATATTTCAAGCCTGCATTCTGGCCTTTCTCTGTTTTATGTGGCTTCCTGCTCTCACATCTGATGAAAATAGTTCTTTCCATGGCAACACCACATAGAGAGATATGGTAGGTTTTTTTTTTTTTAAGCAAATATTGTTTATCTTGAAACTGAACAGAATTCTCCTTTTTCTCTCACTCTTCAATCACACCAGTGTTAGCAGGCTCTCTTTAGGGCATATGAGGACACCTTAGCCATCTTTACCAAGGGATTGCAGTTCTTTCCCTAGTCCCCCACAGGACATTAATCCTTTACACCTATACATGGTTTTTAACTTTCAGTGCTAAAGTCCAAGTTCTTAGTTTGATGTTCAAGGCCATTTTCACAACTGGCCCTGCCTGTTTCTACATTTTCATATCCTAACACTGCCTACATTTTATTTTACATGCTAACAATATGGAGGTGATAATCTGGAATCCAAATGCCCCTGAACTTTCACGGCCACCCTGCCATTATATCACAGCCAAGTTCACATAGCACTTCCTCCCAAAACACACATACTTACACGCACATAAACATAAATACATAGACACTCCAATCTGTTCCCTACAGCATTTAAACAATAAAGCTGAATTATACTGAAAGTCTGTACAGAAAGATTGAAAAAAGGATTACTATGCATTATTTGGCCCTTAAAATTCCTTTCAAAATAACTCCCTCTCATAAATCCTTTCCTCATTATAACTGTCAACAATATCTCTACTTTAGGCAAAAACTGTTCTCCAATTAAGGTTAATTCTTTCTCCTTACCCCAAACTCAGCTCAAATATCTACCGCACAAAATAAGAGCCAGGCAGCTAGCTGAGAGGTTTCAGTGAAGCCAGATCTTAAGCAAACCCTGATAACCCAGCAGGCTTGATGAGTCCCAGAATGGAAGAGTTGGGTGCTTGCTGATGCCGAATTCACTCACTATATAGAGAGTCTTACAAATGATCCACACAGCTCTGAATCCCTGAGTGCACATGCTGCTACCCTTTCCTGGAATGCCCTTCCCACACTGCCTATCTGATAAACCCCTTAAGGCTTTAAGGACCCAAGTCAAGAATCCCCACTAATGAGAAATCTTGGTTATTCTGGACATGTTTCCTTTCATTTGGAAAAATGAAAGTCCAAAACTGACCACTCTGACTTACCACTGTTACATGATCCCTGGGTTCTATACTTGCTGGCACATCCCTTTGCCCTATTATACCATAAATTCCTTAAAGGGGAAGTCTTCCTATCTGAATCTCAGCTCAGCATAGTGCCTGGCACATAGTATGAAAGTCAATAAATGTTTGCCAGATGCAATTTTATTTTTACCACACACTTGAGAGTTAGGTAGAGAAGATGTACATATTAACAGGTATCACCAGGGCAACTTCCTCTCTGAACCACAGGGTGTGTTGTATGTATGTTCTAACAGATTTCTGTGCATTAACTCATTCAATCATCATGGGAATCCTATGAATTAAATTTACTATCATCATCTGCATTTTTCAGATATTGAAATTTAAATTTCCCTTCGGTAGATTTTATTGTTCAAAATAGTTGTTTTCTGTGCTCGCTTCAGCAGCACATATACAAAATAGTTGTTTTCTACCCTGAGGTGTTCTCCCTGTAGATGAATTGTATGCTCAGGCATGGCTGTGTGACTTGCTTTGTCCTGTGAAAAGTAAGAAGTGATGTGTGTCATTTCCAACGCTTTAAGAACCAGCACATAGTTTGCCTCATCTCTTTTCCCTGTGCCCTATGAGCAGCTTTTGCTCCATCACCCTGGGTCCTAGAGTAAAGATGATATGGAACAGAAGTGCAGCTGGCCTGTATAGCCATACAGCACAGCAATAAATAAAACTTTGTTCTTACAACCCACTGAGATTTGAGGGTCATTTGATTACCTCAGAATAACCTAGCTTAAGCTGATTAATGAAGTCTGCAAACCTGGTCTTTTTTTCAATGTTCTCATGGTAGTGAATGAGATTAACATCCATCTATCCACACAAGCCATGAATCTGGAATTCATCTCTGGCACCTCTTCTCCAAAAGAATAAAATTAAAATCTTTTAAAATTTCTAAGTCCTGCCAATGAAACTTCCTAAATCTCCCTGGAATGGAGTTGCCTCCAGTGCTCTCTTTATCTGCAATATCACCATCTTAGGCCAAGCCACCATCATCTCTCCCCTTGACAGCTTAAATGATATATCTGAATTCCCCAACCCCACACTCGACGTGCTTTTTCCTCCTTCCATTCTTTCCTCCGCAGATGCTCTGTTACAGTGACATTGATCACATTACCATAGTGCTTAAAATCTTCAGTGCTTTCCCATTGTTCTCAGGAGACTAAGCAATATCTTTAACTTGGCATCAAGTCCCTCCATGATCTGGTTCTTGCTCAGCTCTCCAGTATCATCTTATCCTACCCTTACTAAAACTCAGTGATCCAACTACTCTGATCTTCTTTCCACTCTTAAACAAGCCCTGTTATTTTTCAACCTTCAGGCCTTGCATATGCTGTGCCTTCTACCTTGAGTTCTCTCTTCACTAACCACCGTCATTCTCCATCTCACTACTCAAATGCCACTTCCCTGGAGAAGCCTGCCATGAACCCCATAGTTGAGTCGAGCCCCATAATTAAATTGTTTCATTGGCCCACATATTTCTCCTCCATAATAAAATACATTGGCTTGCTATCTCCTTCAGTAAGAATTAAAGACAACCCTCTCCATTCAATTTGTTGGGTCAGAAAACTCAAGATAACAGAATAGTAATATTTTTGTCACTGTTTACAAAGGTAATTTCACATGTAATCTCATCCACTTGGACACCCTGGCCATGCAGATAAAAAGTTAAATTCAGGATTGCTCTGGACTCAGGCCCTGGACCTAAAGCAAATAAGACGAATGTGAGTACTGACAAATAGGGTTTGGACACTGGGCTCTCAAAGTTAAGTTGTCAGCTAAAATGGACCATTTGTTTTTTGGAATGTGTACAGATGGTGACCAGAATGGAGCACTGGCTGACATTTTCCCTTAACAACTGGCCAGGGCTTTGGGCATCCCAGGGGCAATGGTCTGAGCAATTTCATATAAACAGTACCAGAGGCCCATAGTGAGGCCCCTGTGTTTTTCTAGGCCACTGATCATGACACTGGCTCTGCCACTGCTCTCACTGATGGTGGTCAGAGGGAAAAGGGCTGGGCCAGCTGACAAGAGATGCTCTGTGACTGGCAAGACTCTGTTTGTTATTTCACAGAGTTCTAACCTGCATTCTAGAAAACAGCCTCATTGACATTCACAGGACAAGGGAGTCCAAGTATGAGCAGCATGGTACAATGAAAAGAAACCAAGTCTGGCTCATTCTCTTGGGTTCAAATCCCAGCATAGCCTCTTACTAGTGATGTAAAATTGGGCAAGTCACTGCATTGCTCTTCATTTGTCAAATGGGGAGCAGAGGAGGTATAATTCTTTCTGCCTCTGGAGGATTAAATGATACAATGCTTATGAAGCACCTAGCATATAGTAAGTACTCAACAAACATCCACGTGTTCTCTCAATCATTGATCCTTCCTTCAAGTATGTTCAGAGTCAAATCCTCAGCTTTTATCTTAATAAACTAAGAGTGATTCTCAACCTCATATTCTCATCCTCGCTTTAATGGAAAGGACAAAATATTTTACTGCCTTTGGAAGTATGACAATTGGGGGTAAACTGTGAAAACCAATGGAACATTATTATATTATTATATGACATTATATATAAATACTAAGAAATCTCTCTCCTTCTGTTGCAGAAGCAGCACTATCAATGTCTGCCTCTTCGTGGGTGCCTTTCAGAAGCCAGGCACTGAAGTGAGGGATCTGCATCCCTGTTAGCCATGTGAGCTTGGGGAAATCATCTAGCCATGCCTCTACTGTGTTTACTGTAGGATAAAGATAATATTAACACCTCCATCATAGGGTGGTTTTGAAGATTAAGTAAAATACTCTGTTTCACTTTGAATAACTTGGGACTGTATGCATATTAAGTGTTCAGTAAATGATAGATATTGCTTTCATTCATGAGCCTGCTGGAGACAATCATGCTGTCTCCCAAGGGCAGACTATGTGCATTTCTTCCCAACTCTGTGCTTAGGGATATCACATAGATAGCTTGAAATCAGCTATAGTGGACATATTTAAAACAGAAAACACCACAAATAACACCAGAAAACACTACAAATAATGGCTGCTTATTTTCTGATTTAGTTATTATCTATTTACCAGCATGCCACTCCAATCATTCTTTATATTTTACTCATGAAGGACATGATGCTTCTTAAGGGTTAAGTGACTTACCCAAGACCACACAGTCATTAAATAGCAGAGCTGAGGGTTAAATCAGCTCCATCTGAAACCAATTCCCATGTTTTTGGTTTGGTTTTTTTTTTTTCCCCCCATAATAAATGTGCTGACATTTAAAGTAAAGGAAGAAGAAACAATACTGATTTTTAACAGGTTCCTTATACATCATGAGGGCCTTAAAATCAAAATACCTATCATTTTTAAATTATCAAACATCTTTTATGGCATTTACTTTTATTTTCTCTCACAGCACTTCACAAGTATTAATTCATTAAATCCTAATAACAGCTTATTAGATCACTTTTATTGTCATCCCCACTTTACAAATGAGGTAACTGAGGCAGTGGTAAGCTAAGTAACTTGTTCCAGGTTATGCAGCAAAATTGCAGCATGATTCAAACGCAGCAGATTCAAATGCAAATACACTGTTATCTGTGTTCTTAGCATCAATGCTAAGCTGTACGTCTATGTTAACAAGAAGCCTCTGTTTTGTGCTTCAGCACAAAATCTGCTCCAGTCCCTTGCCTTTGCTCTGGGAACTTAGTAACTTTTTTTTTTTTTTAACTCCTTGAATCACAGAGAAAATATTTATGGATGTCCTACAATCGCACCATGGGGGCAGAAGTCATTTTGCACAAAGGCCTACCATGTGGAATTCTTCAGCCTGAGAAATTACAATTATTTCATGAGGTTCCACTTTGGAGCAATTACTTGTGCTGCTTAGAGTTGGTGACTGGAGGCCCTGAGAGGGCAGCCTGAGGTGGTACATCAGAAAGATCTTTATTACCTTTTTAACTTTTTATTATAGAAATTTTCAAACATTTGCAAAACAAAAGAAATGGATCATTTTTTATTCAAGGACTGATTTTTTTCCCTAGTGAACAAGTAAAGGGTGTTGGACTCCCACTTTTAGGACGTAAATGAGGCAAGTCCATATATGTTTCAATTCCAATCACTTCTCTACAATCCCACTGCTGTGACCTTAGCCCAAACTCATGGTATCACTTCCTGGAAAACTGTGGCAGACTCCTGATGGGTCTCCTTGCTTCCACCCATGCCATTCTAAACATTATTCTCTATAAAGCAACCACAGTGAACCTCATAAAGTATAAATTACATTAGGTAACATCCCTAGTGAAGCACTCCAGTGGCTTCCCATCACATAAAAACCAAACCCAAACTTGCCATGACCAAGAAGACCCTGAAAGATCAGTGCGCAAACTACATCCTCAACCTCTTCCTACCATCTCCAGCCAATGGGCTTTCCTGCGGTTGCTCAAATAGGCCAAATTATATTTAACCTCTCGGCCTTTGCTCATGCTGTTCCCCTACCTTGAATTTTTTCTTCCCAAATGGTAATATGGCTGCCCCTTTGCCATCACTCCAGGCTCAACTCAATATCACTTCCTCAGAAAGCCTCCCTTGATTGCCCTGTTTAAAGCACTATTCTGGCATGTTCTGTTCACATTTTATTTCCTTCATAACACCTGTCCCTAGCCTATGCATTTCTTTATTTAGTTGTTATTGTCTCTTTCTCTTAGCTAAAATGTAAATTGGATGAGAACAGGGACTCTGTCAAGTGCCTGAAACAGTGCCTGAAACAGTGCCTAGTACCTTTCAGGTGTTGAGACAGTAATTTGTTGAGTAAACTAAAAATAAGTGATGAAAATGAATTATGCAATGATGATGACAGCCACTCAGAGTCGGACAGTCTTGGAGTTCTTTCTTGAATGGGAGGGTTGTTGGGAAAATGTCCTGAGATGACAGAAATGAATAGAGGAAGAGATTTCCAGAAGTGAATGACATCCCATCAAAGGTCCTCAGAAAAACAAAGTGATTTCGAAGACCAAGAGTTACCTATCATTCTGCCTGTACTCTATCTTCAGATTGGCAAGAGGTTATGAAAGACAGATACTCCTCCTAGTCAGGCCTTTGTGTAATTGTGGTGAGACATGGAACTTGCTTCTAACCAACTGAATATGTCAAAGGCAGTGGGGCCTCACTCCTCTAATTGCACTGCATTATATAAGACTCCATCTCAGCATACCCGAGTGGGAAATGTTCTCTCTCTACCGCTGGTTGCCACGTTGTGAGAACGCCTATGGAGAGGACCAACTGGCAAGCAACTTCAGGTGGTTTCTGGAGCTCAGTGGCCCCAGTTGAAAACCAGTGAGAAAAATGGAACCCCAGAGATACAATCACAGCAGCTGAGTTCTGCCAACAACCTATAGGAAGTCATAAGTGGTTATTTCCACAGTTGAGCCTCTGATAAGGCCACATCCCTAGCTAATACCTGGATTTCTGGCTGATAAGACTCTGAGCAGAGGATCCAGCTAAGCTGTGCCCAAACTCCAAACCACAGAAACAATGAAATGATTAACATTTATGTTGTTTAGGTCACTAAGTTTGTGATAAATTATTACACAGCAACAGAAAACTAATAAAGAGGAGATTAAAGTCATTCATTCATTTACAGAAAGACCCCTTCGCTAAAGATATCTATACTAAGGCCAGGTCAGAAGCAATCAGAATTTATAGAGCCTTTTAAATTTAAAGAACCTGATATTTTTATTTGCCACTTCAGAGGCAGTTAAGTTTTGTTAACCAATGGTCAATACGGTTGTGATGTCAGCATTAAGTTCAGCGAAATGTCCCTTTGGACTTGTCTTCTGGAGAGGCAGGAGAAAAGAGTCAGGAATACATGCAATACTCCAGAGCTAGGCCTGGGGGAGAAAGTCTCAAGGGATGGAGTATATAGGACTGAGAAGAGAACATTAACAGGCTAAGCCCCTGGGACCTATACAACATGGACCCCCAGATGTAAAGAGGGTTTAGCAATAAAGGAGCCACCAATGGCCCCAGTGCAGCAGCTCCCTTCTCATTCATTTCTCTCTGTCTCTCTCTGGGGCCCAGCTATAAACATCTTTGAACCATTAATTTACTCAGGCAGGACCTAAAGGGCATGCTGGAACACCCATAATCTTGATCTCCTGGCACTCTAGTCCACTAATTGAGCTGGGCCTACAGGGAGTTTATGATGATGCTGGACAGCACTAGCCCTGGGTTGAATTCTGAGAGTGAGCTGGGTTTTAGGTCCAACCACTTCCCAAACTCTTGGGTAAGTTGCATGACAGATCAGTTATGGTCCCAAAGGGAACATTTTCATCCCTCACAAGTTGTTAAAGTCAGTGCCTTGTGATGGCTGCAGACACAAAACACACCTTTATATTAAGGAGAGCACATGTTGGGATGATCCCTGGGTGTTATATACAACTAATGAATCACTAAACACTGCAACGAAAACATATGATGTACTACATGTTGGCTAACTGAACATAATGAAAAATTTTTTTAAAAAATGAAGCATAAGTACAAGGTGTTGAACATATGTTAAATAAATAAATAAATAAATAAACCACCAAAGAATATTGTTAAGGGATCCATATACTTCCTAGAATATCTTTTCATATCAACTAGTGATCTTCATCTAAAACACAGAGTGCTTTTCTCCTGGAGATTATGACCCAGCGACTAGGCCCTGACTGCTGTGTCTGGTTTGCATACTCCAGCCCCTCACACCCTGGCTTTTCTCATCTAGGAGCAAGGAAACAGGAAACATGGGTGAAGTTGCAACAGAGCAAGAGAAGGATTGAGGAGCTGTCTGCGAAGAAAAATGGAGTGTAAAGTCAAGAGGGAAATAAATGGGAATAAAGGAACAAAGGTGATGGAATGTGATTGGCATGGAATCAAGAGAGAGCAGGCTAGGCCAAGCTTGGGCAAGATTGTCACTAATGAATATTGGCTTGCCTTCGGTAAAATCGATGTCCTTTGGGTAGTGGGTCACAAAGTATGGTTCCTATAGGAACAGCATCAGCATTGTCTAGAATTTGTTGAAAGTACAAATTCTTGGGCCCTGCCCCAGACCTACTGCATTAGAAATTCTGGGAGTAGAGCCTAGCAATCTGTATTAACAAGCTTCCCAGGTAATTATGATAAGCTAAATCTTGAGAACCACTGCTATTGGGCATCCAGTGCCCTCACATTGTCTCCAGGTTTCAAATCACTCATCTAGACAATAATTGGTCTTTGTCTATATTCTTCTCACCTCCCATCATGGAATTGTATAAGCCCTATCTTCTAGACCTTCCCATTACAGCTCTCCCAGCACTAAGCCACCTAATTCACATTCAGGTGTTAAGTGTTGTCATAGATTGAACTATCGGTCCCAATAGTTCTTCACCTTTCCTTCTATTGGGTACCCTCCGCCATGAAACCATGCAGTCCCTACACACACACACACACACACACACACACACACACAGGACAGTATAACCCTATCCCTTTTCTTTAGGCTTGGTCACAGATTTGCTCTGGCCAACAGGATGTTAGCAGACACGATGCATGTAGGGGCTTGAAATGGATTTGTGCAGTTGAGCTTACCCTCTGACAACTCTGCCATCGCCATGAAATGAGCTTTCTCAGGAACACACCACCCCCTCAGCCTGTTCTCAGAAGGAACCCATGAGGAGCAGAGCCAAACCAGATGCACAGATCTATGAGCAAAATAAATACTCATTGTTGTATACCACAAGATTCTGGGTTTATTTGTTACCCAGTTATAGCTAACCTGTACATTGGGCATCCATGGATTTGGGTGCTAGTCTCCTGGGTGATCTATTTTCCTGGCAACTCAAGCCTCCTGAAATCCCAGTGTCTTATGGCAGACAGGCCTTGTAAGGAGACAGCAAGAAATACAGTCATCCTCTCTTGTCCACAGTTTGAGTTACTCATGGTAAACTGTGGTACGGAAGCAGATGATCCTCTTTCTGATGTATCATCAGAAAGTCAATAGCAGCCTAATGCGACATCACAATGTCTACATCATTCACTTCATTTCAACATGTAGGCATCTTACCATCTCACATCATCACAAGAAGAAGAGTAAGTACAGTAAAAGATAATAAGAGAAAAAGAGACCACAATCACATAACTTTTATTACAGTATGTTGTTTTAATGGTTCTCCTGTATTATGAATTCTTTTTTGTTTGTTTGTTTGTTTTTTGTTTTTTTTTAAGATTTTATTTATTTATTTGACACAGAGAGAGATCACAAGCAGGCAGAGAGGCAGGCAGAGATAGAGGGGGAAGCAGGCTCCCCGCCGAGCAGAGAGCCCCACGAGGGGCTTGATCCCAGGACCCTGGGATCATGACCTGAGCCAAAGGCAGAGGCCTCAACCCACTGGGCCACCCAGGCGCCCCTGTATTATGAATTCTTATTGTAAATCTCTTACTGTGCCTAATTCATAAATTAAATTTACCACAAGTATGTATGTATAGGAAAAAACATAGTATTGAACCCTACATCTGCTATCTCCAGTTTCAGGAATCCACTGGGGGTCTTGGAACATATGCCCAGCAGATAAGGGGAGACTGCTGTATATTTTAAGGGGCATCATTTTGGGGGTGGGAAGCTCTCTGCTTCTCCAATGCTGACTGTGAATAGGGCTATGACACTACTGGGTCAGATAATTAGAGAGACACAGAGGACAGTGTGTTCCGAAACAAGATAGAAAGGACCGACAAGAACAAGTTTGAATGGACAAGAGACATCAGATTAGAAGAGAAGGAAGTAGCCAGCATTAAGTATCATGTTGTCTCCTCACTGTCTCCCACTCCTGAGGCCTCCAGAGGGAATCTGCAAGTCTCAGCTCCAGGCAAACCTATCCTCACTCATTCTTGCTTCTGATTCTGCTGTCCCGCCATCTGCCTCTCACTCAGCAAGCTGGAGAGGCAGCAGCGCCAGAAGGAGAAGCAGCATCCTCTCGGTGGGAGGCAGCTGAGGACTGTTTGTGTTGAGTGAATTATTCACTCTGGAAGCCAAGTACTCCCACCCAGACTCTCACACTGCAATTAATTATCCCCAGAGTGCTCTCCTAGGTGGGGTCATGGCAGCGAAATGCCACCCAGGCTTTGCCCTCGGAGCTGCCTGGGAACTGAGACAGTGAGAGAGGCAGCTGTGTACGGGGCTAGCTACCATAGGCAGCTCCGGCTGTGCAGGGAAAGCCAGGGTTACCCTGGTCGTGGGCACACAGCTTCCCTCCGTGGTGGATGACACTTGCTACAGGCATGACAGAAGCATTTGTTCTACGTGTCAAATCCTGTCACAAGGGGAAATAATTTAATGAGCACTTTCTGGGTACCCAGCAGTGGGGATCTGGCAGTTTTCAGCACTGAATGACAGCTTCTGTTATGAAGTACCCTCTCTTCTCAACCCCAGTGAATTCGGGTGGGTGGCACCATACCTGTATCATGCATCCCTCTCCCACACAGGGATGTGGTCTGGGCCCAGCTGCTCACACAGAAAGGGGGGGAGAAGCTAGTGCCCCAACCTGAGCACTTGGTTTACTTACGCCAGACGTTATGCCAAATGGTTTACATAAATCACCTTAATTCACCTAGAGGTGGTCTCCTCATCCCCATTTTGCAGATAAGAATAATAAAACTCAGGGAGTCAAGTCACCACAGTTGTTGAGTGGACAGCCAGGGCTGGAATCCAGCCTTAGAAGCCAGCATTTGCTTTCTTGCTGTAACACACTATAGGGTCTTATTCATTTTTATTAACTGTCACTTCATTATTACCTTCCTGAGGATAAAGACTCAGTCTGTTCTCTCCCTGGGCTATGTTTCCTGCCATTGTGTCATCCAGTCTTCTCCATGCTAAGGTTATCCTCATTTACAGATGAAAAAGTAAAGCTCAGAGAGATTAAGGAACTTGCCTGAGATCACACAACTAACAAGTGGTAGAGCCAAGATTTGAGCACACATCGGATTGCAGAGTCTGAATCCTTCATCAGGGGCCGAAATGCTTAGGTTGTGTCTGTCTATACATTACAGCCCAATCATGCCAGGTGAGAAGCAGTTACCGGTCAGGAAAAGAGCTCTCTGAAGAACATAGACTTCTCAGAGTCACAGGAGACACCCAAGACCTCTTTGAGACATATGACCTTGCTAACATCTGCATCCATGGCAACACCGAAGCTTTAAAAATACTTTGGTAACCAACTCTTCCCCCTCACACAACTGCCCTGACCCAGCCTTTGGAGCTCACCTTTGGAAACACCAAGAATGAAAACAATGACAACAGTGGATCTGAATGAGCATTTATAAAAGTAAGTCACTTCTTGGATGAGAAACAATATTAAAAATGTATTCCAAAGGGTCACATTTCCCCAGTCTGAAAATATCCAAAAATGGAGATTAGAGAGATAAGTTGGAAGAAACAGAAAGAACATGTTCTATGATAGTTTCCCCTCATTAATTCTAATTCTTCATGAGCTTGGAGAGACACAGGAGGAGTTTCCATGTGGATGTATCAGGGGCTCCCTACCCTAGCTCATATCCTAATAAACCATGTTTTTTGTTTTTTGTTTTTTTTTTAAACCTGTTTCTTCTGTTTGGTTTGGGTTGGTTTTACCTGCTAGCATCTGTCCTCTCTTCTGGAAACATCATCCTAATGTTCCTGGAGGGGAACTATCATCACCCACTTGTGTTCCAAGGTTCAGGAGAGGAGAACTCTAGTCTAAGTCCCAAGGACATCTGATGTACGTAACCCGGATCTCACCAGTAGGCATGTTTTGTTGCCCTGACCACAGGGATTGGTTCAGGACCTGCTCACAGCTCAGTCTGGGCCACTCAGAGAGTCAGAGGCTTCTTGGGCAACTACTAAGAAGGGAATCCCTCCCCTCCCCCCAGGTCTGCAGCTGCAGGGGGGCGTAGGAGGAGGCTGTGACAAGGACCCTGCCTGAGAAGGAAGCTAGGTGGGGTGTGGGGACACTGACTCCTGACCTCTTTTGTGAGAGGAACAGGTATAACCTCGGTTTTCCCTGTGTGGCCAGATTGGTGCTGTAACACAGTCTGGTTCTTTGAAAATGGCTACCAAGAAATCACAATACTAACTAATATAACATTAATGAGTAGAATCCAGGAGAGAGGTCCAAATGGCCACTCCCTATATCCTAAGGCACTGGACTGGGAGTATAATATTAACCATGAACCTCCTAGGTCCCACACTCTGGGCCAACACTTTTCTTATTTTGAGGGCAACGATACTTGCTTCTATCCAAGTGGTCCTTCTTCCTGGAATACATCTCTCTGCTCGTTTCTATTGCGTGCACTCCTACCCACCTTGCAAAGCCCAGCTCCTCCAAAGTTAGGAGTTGTCTCCTCAGGGCTCCAACAGCACCAGCCCACATCTCTGTGGGCACCTCTACCATACTTCCTTGTTTTGTGTCTGCCCATATGGTGATTTTTTTTTAATTACCAAATTGAGAGATATCTAATGTTTAAAAAAAAATCCTAATACTACATGGAATGAGATAAAAACGAGATTTTAAAAATGAGATAAATTCTAGGGTCTCTCCTGGAAGTCAACCTCATGAACACTTGTGAATCCATTCAGACACTTTCGATTGCACTACAATGAAAGGTCCATCGCGGGACACATGAACTCTCCTCGGATAGGGATTCCACTTCACTCGCTCTGCTAGTGGTACTGTGGGGCCATTTGGCCTGCCTTCCAACCCTGTCTCAAATATCTACTAGTCTGTGACTTGGGACAAGTTAGTTCAACTCTCTGTATGTCGCTTTCTTCATCTGTAAAGTGGGACTTACAGCTGTCATCTATCTCACTGGATTCTTGTGAGCATTGAGTTAATAAACTTAAAGCACTTAGAATAGGGCCTGGCACATGATGAGTGCTGTGTAAATGTGAGCCAGTTCTACAGCTGATCTCTATCTCCAGTGCCTAGCCCTAAACAAAAAGTTCTGAGTAAAGATGCATTTCTCTGCAGTATGGACACAGTTAGATGGACTCCAGTCATTCAGCACACTGTCCCTCAGCGAGGCTTCTGGCACTTTCTCACTGACATTTCCTCCCCTTCCTAGGATCCATCCTCATCACCACCACTATTTATTGAGTTTGGATTATGGGTCAGGGCATATCTTATCTCATCTCACCCTCCGAATATTCCTATTTTAAAAAGTACTCATCAGCGTTTGAAATAGCATTATTCACTAGGGCCAAAACATGGAAGCAACCCAAAATGTGGAAAAACTTTGGGGAAGTTCCCACAACTTGTTAAAGGCATTGAACTCAAGCCTGTCTGACACCTAAGGACGATGTCTACCTAGTGTGTCTGGTGCACTGTAAGTGTTTAATAACTATTTGTTGGATGGACAAGATAATAGAAAGCTATCATGATGATATCCTTAATTTTCCCATCTGCTATGTTTAATCATGGCTTCCTGGAGACAGAGATGACCAATGATAATCAAGGAAAAGCAAGAAAGATGTTAGTGCTATCCTTGTTCACTCCAGGGACCCGCAAACCCCAAAGCAAGTGAAATCCTTGGACCTGCCAGTCCCACACAATTTCCTGAGACCACTCACACCACACTATGGACAGTACAAAGTGGAGTGAGGGCAGTAGGGGATAGTCCCTCCCCAGTACATTGGCCACATGGTTTCTTAAAAGCAGTGAGGATCAAAAAAGATGGAGAGGTACCTGGATGGCTCAGTCCCTTGGGCATCCAACTCTTGGTTTCAGCTCAGATCATGATCTTGGGGTCATGGGATCGAGCCCTGTGATGGGTTCCACCAGGAAGTCTGCTTGAGATTCTCTCTCCCTCTCCCTCTACTCCTTCCCGCACCCCTCTCTCAAATAAATAAATAAATCTTAAAAAAAAAAAAAAAGACGGAGATAGTCCATAGAGTTTTGCTGAAAGAAATGTTGTCATTGTACAGATGAAGAAAGTAAGGCCTAAGACATAGGGACTAATTCAATGCCCACTGGTGGTATAGCAGGGACCAGAACCAGACCTCACATTCCACATCCGCAGACTCAGCAACAGGAAGACAGTGGAGGCCTGGAACCCTCAATATATACCATGTCAAACCGGTCCGCCGTGAATAGTTATGTGGTCTTGAGTTTCTAGGACTCAGTTTCTCCACTGATAAAATGCAGGTATTAATTCTTTTATTTGGATCAGTAATAAGACCATAAGGGGAAAAAAAAAACAAAATTAAGTAAGCAAAATAGAGCCAATGCAATAGAAAAAGTAGGCATAAGAAACAAATAATTCACAAAAGAGGAAACAGAGCCAAGAAAAAAAAAGATATATGAATTGATGTTCAATATTGTTAGTGATCAAGGAAACACAAATCAAAGCCATAATGGGAGACAAATTTTTTTATGCCTGTTAGCCTGGAAAAAAAATCTTAAATCTGGCCATTCCAAACACTGCATGGGACAGACTCTAAGGCTGTCTCATACATTGCCAGTAAGTGTGCAAATTGGTGCAACCGTTCGGAAAAACTGAGACACATAAGATTGTTCAAAGGCCACACTGTTAACAAGAGCAGAATGTTGGCAACCACCCAAAAACTCATGAGTAGAAGAGTGAATGAATAAACTGTGGGATCTTCCCAGGGTGTGATCTTCCAGAGCCGTCACTACGGATAAACTGCACAGAAGTGCACAATGTGACTGGGTCTCAGCAAGGTATCACACTGAAACTGTGCCAAGTATGATAAGTAGCCTTTTATATAAAGTGAAAACTACTAAAATGAAGTAGACACATATATCTTTATAATACACACAGATATAATACAATTATATAGAGAAAAGCCAGAGAGTGGTAGAAATGGGGTTCAGGACGATGGTTGAAACAGGAGGGGAGGGATGAAACAGGAGAGGGAGCTATACGCCTAGATGTGAGTCTGTGTCAATGTCTGAGCTTTCGTGCTAAGTCCAGGGTCACGAGTGTTCATGGCATTATTAAAATATGTAATTCTGAGCGTGTGTCATGAACCCAGAGTTACTGTCTGTCCATTTAATTCTGTGAACCTCGAAAGCAAGGGTGACGACAAGGATTCCTTCTTGACGGAGTTGCTGTGAGGATTCCGAATGTGCGGCCCAGCTGCTGGGCACCCGCGCAGTCACGTTCAGCTCCTGGGACGTGCTGGTTCTCGGTGCATGTGGCACAAAAACAGCTTGGAGGGAGCTAAAGAAAACCAAATTCCTTTCCCTCGGACTCCCTCTGCCTCACCCCACTCCACTGGTTTTGTGAATCAATGCAATCTCTCCACCCTCTGGGCATCTCAGATCACGGTGGATAACAAGATCCCGTCACTTCCCAATCTTCAGCCAAAGTTTTTGGAGGAGCAACCTCCTCAGAGTGCTGGCACGTGCTTGCCCTACCTTCCATTCAGAAGAACTCTCAGACTCAGGTCTCTGGCCCTATCCTCCTGAAGGATTTCACGTGGCCCCGGGTTTGGTTTAAAAGAAAAACTGGCTTTCAGTAGAGGGAGGTGGGGGTACCTTGTTGACACTGTTCTCTCCCCTGGCTGTAGGTGAGAGTTTTCTTTTTCCTCCCACACAACACAAGGAACAGAGAAGTCATTTAAGCCTTATAAATACTGGCAGGCTCAAAAAGCAAGTCGCCAGTCTTAAAAACAAGTCTCTGTTTCCTTTGGCTAATCTGCAAATCCAGTCATATTTTCAGATAAGAAGGTAAACAGAGGGTGGAGGAGATTAAGGAGGCCTGTCTTAGGCTAGTATCTTTATAGAGAGACTGCGAGAAGAAACCTTACTGGAGTCTTTCCCTTTCAGGGAAAAGGACAGTAGCCAAAGCCATAATAGCCCCCAAACCTAGGAGGGTAGGAGAAGTAGGCACTTCTCTCTGCACTTTCAAGAAAAAACCAGAACACCAGTGAATAGGGTGCCACACATTCTGGCACCAGATCCCAGTCTCTGGGTTTAGAGGCAAGGAACAGGGTGGAAAAGGAAGTCGGTAGAGTCCGTGGTCTGTAGAGCTGCCTCTGTTTACTACTGAGGTGGAATGGCTGCCTGGAGAAGTAACAAGTTGGCCACCTCTTAAAAAAAAAAAAAAAAAAAACCATACCCAGCATCCACACTAAGCCTCTTAGCAAAGGCTGAGGAACATTCTCCAGTTGGTAGAACCAGATCAGAAGGTTGAAGCTGGGAAGGGAAGGAAGACGGGACAGAAACCTTAGAAACGAAAGGCAGAAGTCAGCATAACTGAAGAGGTAAGAAGTTCCCAGGTTCATAGCTTCCATAAGAATTCTCAAAGAAACATGTGACCCTAAGAAAGATAATGAACCAATAGATTAGATGATCTTTAAGGGATCTAGGGTCCCTTACATCTCTGAATCCAGACTAGGGCACATATTCTGTAAGACTTGAAGTTGTTCCCTAAGTAGCACGTGGGTTGCATGCAGGCAAGGAGGTCTGTGTGTTTCCGTCATTGCATTGCACCGCCAGCATCTACAGCAGTGGCTGGTACATACTTGGGAAATATCTGTTGATAAATGTGTGTGAATGAACCCTCGTCGAAGCCTCTACTTCTTTTCCTTAGTGACTCCTGCGCAAATGAGATCTCATCTGGCTGGCAGTGGGAATGGCTAGGCCTCAGCAAATGCTCATCCTTGGACCTTATCTGTACAGAGTCTGCCCCATAATTCTAGTGATAATCTCATCTGGAATCTAATGTCGGCTCCTGATTGCTCCGTCTGATGGGGCAACCCTGAAATGCTCTCCCACCCTGTTGCTAGCCTAGAGAGAAAGGTGTTCACTGTGGCCTTGGACACCAGCTTCATAAAAACCTTCTGCTGCCCTTGACTTCAAGCCTTTCTGTGTTGCTGATACCTCGACCTCATTGTGTTGACTTCGGTCTCTAAGGTAAACAGAGCTTTAGAGGGGAAATGTTTGGATCTAGAGATTCCTGTTTGCTCCAAGTTTGGACTAATGGCCGGAATAATGAGCATTTCCATTCATTTCCTTTTAAAGTGCCGCTGATAATGTAGATAAGTGGACAGTCCCAAACCAATCCTATTGGTCAATTACCGAAAACCGTTTCTGAAATACAATTGATACTTCCCACCCCTGTGGAATTTCACCTAGAGGAAATGCCAAGAATTGTACCTCTGTGGAGGTCCCAAGATCTCGATGGGAAAAACAAGGGGAGAAGGGGAAAAAATGGTAAGGTTAGAAAGAAAGACAGTGTGACAAACAGCAGTGGCTAATCTGAATTGTCAATCTCCATCCTTATTACCACCTGTCACAAAATTCAGCCTTTTAAAAAATTTTATTTACTTATTTGACACAGAGAGAGAGATCACAGTAGGCAGAGAGGCAGGCAGAGAGAGAGGGGGAAGCAGGCTCCCTGCTGAGCAGAGAGCCCAATGCAGGGCTCGATCCCAGGACCCTGAGATCATGACCTGAGTGGAAGGCAGAGGCTTAACCCACTGAGCCACCCAGGTGCCCCAAAATTCAGCCTTTTAAGTGCATTAGCTCATTAAGCCTTTTGATAGCCCTGTGAGATTTTATTTATACCATTTTATTTTTTTAAGGATTTATTTATTTAGTTATTTGAGAGAGAGAGAGCGAGCGTGAGCGCCTGGGTATGTGAGTGCAGGGTGGAGTGGTGGGGAGGGATAAGGGGAAAGGGAGAGAGAATCTCAAGCAGACTCAGTGCAATGACTGCAAGCCAGATGTGGGGCTCGATCTCATGACCCTGACATCACGACCTGAGCTGAAATCAAGAGTCGGACGCTTAACTGACTGAGCCACCCAGGTGTCCCTATTTGTCCCATTTTAAAGAGGAGAAAACTGAGGCGCAGAGACTTGTCCAAGATCACACAGCTGAGGTGTGACTGAGCTGGGATTTATACTAAAACCTGTGCTTAACGACTGGTTTGCACTGCCTCTCTTTATGTCACAACTCTGTTCCTCTTTCTCTTTACCGTGTATTATCCTTCACCACCAATGTGGGGAAGGTTTGAGTTAAACTGTGACTCGGGCCTGGGAGGAAGAGAAATCAAGCCTGTGAAACAAAGAATTCATAGTGGTTCTATCTGGGTGGGTTGTAGATTGTAAAAGCTAGAGATGGAGGAGGAACTTTGTAGGCAGGCCAGTGAACTTGACCAAGGCCAGGGCAGGGTTTGAAGTGGAGGAAGAACGTGGCCAGGACTATGTGCTGGAAACAGCACAACGATTGTGGCGTGCCAACCCTCAAGCGCCCCAAGCAAGACAGTGCTGCGTTAAGGAAGCCGTCTGGCCCACGGCATTCCCGGAAGGGGCGAACCTGGCAAACCTCAACCTCGTAACCCAGTCTGGGAAGCTGGCCCCTGCTGGGTTTGGCAAGGAGGCATTTATGAGCTCAGCAGGAGACAATGCAGAGTGTCACTGATTTCGAGAGGAAAAGAATCTGCTGCACCAAGATGACAGCCGGGCCATTGCACAGAAGGGCTTGGCAGTGTGTCTCGGCTACCTTTGTTTCTGACACGTGTGGTATCACATCCAAACTAGAGTCAGGCTCATCCTTGGCACATGGGGGCTTAAAGCTCTGAAAATGATCTCTGTGGATCTTGTTACCCCAAGTGTGGTCCAGAGACTGGCCATGACAGCATCACCTGGGTGCGCATCAGAAACGCGGAATCTCAGGCTCCACCCTAGCCAGCCGAGTCAGAATCTTTAAAGTCTGAGAAGCTCTGTCCTAGATTCTGCCACGACCTAGGTTCAGAATCTCTGAAGCCACATTTCTCAAATCTGCCTGACACAGAGGCTCCCCCGGGCCAATCAGATACAGGCTGAAGTCTGAGAACCAATAGAGAAAACCTTTGAAATGTCAATAAGGACATCAATGGGACATTTAAGCCACATCTTTGAGGTGCCTTCCCCAACCCAGAAAATCCCCTCTGAGGCAGCATGAAAAATATCATCCGTTGATTTGCAGTCCATCTACTTCTAAAAAAGGATTCGTGACAGATTATGAACAGAGCAGATGGTCAGCAAAGCAACATAACAGAATGGACTGCAGGGAAACTCCACAAACCCATAACCCACTAAGCCCCTTTCCCCACATTTGGTGTATTACAAAGCCTTCAATCCCACTGCTGGGTTATTCCCCTGCTTCCTTTTAAAATTACAAGTTCCCTTGGAAGAAAAGACCTACTTACATTCAGACTAAATTGTTGATGACCTTTCAAAACCTGCTTTCCTGACAGCAATCTGTCAGCAAGTCCTAGCATTCTACCTCCAAAGAAAATCTCCAATGTTCTACTTCTCTCTACCTTGGGGGTGGGGGAGGCGGGGGCGGGGGCATTATGTCTCGTTTGCGTGGCTGCCAAGAACTTCCCAGCCGGTCTCTCTGTTCCTACTTCTATCCCCTCTGATCTCTGTTCCACCCAGCTCTCAAAGCAGTCACTGAATGGTGGAAATCTCATCAGGTCATATCCCAGCCTAAAACCGAAAACTGCCTCTATCCGTTTCCTTTGGCTTCTGTAACAAATTACCACAAACATGGTGGCTTAAAACAACAAACATTTATTATCTCACAGCTCTGGAGACCAGAAGTCCAGAATCTGGATCACTGGGTTAAAATCAGCACATCAGAAGGGCCATACTATCCCTGGAGGTTCTAGAGGACAATCGGTTCTTTGCCTCTTCCAGCTCAGCCCTGAGGCTGCAAGGCTTCAGCTTCCAGCCACATCGCTCCATCCTCTGCCTCCATGGTCATACTGCCTTGTCCTCCTGTCTGTCTACTCTTCCACTGCCTCCCTCTTTATAGGCATACATGAGATGGTACCTAGGACCCACCTGGATGGTCCAGGATAATCTCCCCATCTCAAGATTCTGAATTTAATCTCATCTATAAAATTTGTTTGGACAGTTCCTGGATGAAAATGCGTCTATCTCTGGGGATCTTCAATCCACTGCACTTGATAAAATCTGAAGTCTGTATGGTAGCCCCTAAGGTCCCATGTGACCTGGCCTCTACCCCACTTTTGGGCCCTATTCTACTCCCCTTTCTTCCTTTTCCAGCCTGCCCCTCCAGTCTGCTTTCAGATCTTCAAGTATGTTCCTGCCACAGAGCCTTTGCTCCTGCTATTTCTTCTGCATGCGGTGCTACTGCTCTTGGCCTCTCTGGCTGAATGAATGGATGGATGAAAAAAATGAAGGAATGTCTAATTCCTAAAAACTTCGGAAACAAGATAGTGGGAAAGTAAAAACAGAAGCCTGGGTAGAAATTAACTGCACTTACCTTTCAATTTGGCCCACAAAGTTATTTGGCTAAATATGCTTCCACCTCACCTTTTCCCAGTTGCCAAACACCTCAAAATAGCCCTAGTTCCTAGGCACCTGGAGGGTCCCCAGAAAGGAGTTGTTTTAGGCGGTTGTAGTCAAGTTGGAAAGTTGGAACTGGGTATCGATAGCACTAATGCCACATGGAAACACATCCTGTCTCTCCTTGTTCTTGAAGAAATAGGACAGTCCAAGGTATACAAAGCAATTTTGACTTCCAGCAACAATTTTGATGGTGTTTCTTCTTCTAGTGGTCAGTGAATGCTCATTGTTGATTTTAGTGGCAAGTTTACGAAGGCCCCTGCTAATGGCTGCATCCTGCCCTGGAGACAGTATGCCTGCCAGGGGTTAAATGACCTTTAATTATCTCCTGACTCTGAGAGAAGATCTATCATTAAATGGAATTTTTTGCACGCTATTATGATGAACATGTAAATAGAAGTTCTCTCTGCCCCAGGGAGAAGGAGCCTGAGTTCTATACAGTTATATAAATCAACAACGGTCATTACTTTACAGGGAGTGGGTGGTCTAGAGTGATCAACACATGTCCTTCCAGTTTTCCCATGTCTTTTTCCACAAGCACTTTATATCCTGAATCCCAGGAAACCCCTTAGTCTCAGATACACTGGGAATGCTGGTTGCCCTAGTGGTTGATAGCAGGACTATCCCTAACACTTGAGGGAGCCAGGGCAAAAGGGTCGAAGTGGAGGCCCGCGAGATATGTGTCTAAATATACAAAGTTATAAATCAAGCTAACACACTGCCTAATAAAAATATATTCTTCTCCCTTACCATGACAAAGGTCTTCAAAACAACCTGGAAGCCTGGTTTGAGTTCCAAGCTTTTGGACTCCCCTCTGGCTTCTGGTCTGTCTCCGCCTTCTCTTCCCACTCTTAGCTCTGCCCCACATCCTAAGGGGTCTTACCCAAATAAGTGCAGATATTCAAACTCCATCCACACCCCATTAGCAACCACCTCCTGGGGCCTAGGGGTGAACCGTCACAAAGTCCATTCCTGGAGGAGAATGGCCCTAGGGCAGAGTTCCACTCCGTTCTAGAAATGGGATTGGAGTCCTTCAAGAAGAAAATTCTGCAGTCCGTGGAGCCTAAGCCTAGCCTGGAAGGGATGGGTGGCCAGGGGACGAGGACCAGAGTGGAATCCACAGGGTAGGAGCCACTCTTGCCTGAGTCTAAAGGCAGCACCAGGAGTCACCAATCTCTAGAGTCCCCATGAAATTAGAAACAATAGGATAATTGCCAATTTCCAATTATACCACCAGGTCCTTGTGGGCAAAGGTTAGAGTTGTTCAACCCAACAGATAAAAGTCTGAACAAAATGTTAAAGATACCCTGAGACTGTTCCTAGAAAGAACTGAGGTCCTCACTAGAGAAAACAAAATTATAGTACAGCAGAGTAAAGAAGTCATGTAGCAAAGAGCATTCTCTCTTACCTAGAAATTGATAAGAAAATCGTCTGCCAGGGGCATCTGGGTGGCTCAGTGGGTTAAGCCTCTGCCTTCTGCTCAGGTCATGATCTCAGGGTCCTGGAATTGAACCCTGCATTGGGCTCTCTGCTCAGCGGGGAGCCTGCTTCCCCCTCTCTCTCTACCTGCCTCTCTGCCTACTTGTGATCTCTCTCTCTGTCAAATAAACAAATAAAATCCTTTAAAAAAAAAAAAGAAAGAAAGAAAAAAAATTGTCTGCCAGAGAGAGGAGACTGGGAGCTTGAATGTCATCCTCCAGAGTCCATGCTAATGCAGGATTTCTGCTTTCCTTCAGGGGATTTACTTTGATAGATGGTGCAGATTATGGTCCCAGTCTCAGTAGTACTGCAGTACTGCAGGCTGCAAAAGACTCGTCTGCTCTTGCAGCCTAGGTCACCTGAGTGTAGTGAGTACCCGGCAGCCAGTGTTACCTAATGAACAGCACAGAGGTGATATGATGATATGAGATGGAGAAAAAGATCAGGATGTCTTGGTTAGAAGCATCATGTCAGATCAGGGGTTTAGGTAATACCTCTGCGATTTACTAACAGCGACACCATAGGTGAGTTACTTCGCATATTTAAGCCTTGGCTTTAATTCCTAAGTAAAACTGGGATCTAAATATTATACGTGGGGGTGCCTGGGTGGCACAGTTGGTTAAACATATGCCTTCGGCTCAGGTCACGATCCTAGGGTCCTGGGATCCAGCCCCACATCGGGCTCCCTGCTCAGCGGGGAACCTGCTTCTCCCTCTCCCTCTGCCCCTCACTGTCTGCTCTTACCCCTGCTTGTCCTTTCTCTCCTGTTCATGCTCTCAAATAAATAAATAAATTTTTAAAAAATAAATAAATGATATAGAAAATAAATACTACATGTGACTGGTATGCAGAATAATTGAGATAAAGCATATAAAGAATTCAACCAGTGTTTGTAACATTTTAAGTATTCCAAAATCCTGCTTCTTCGTGGGAAGAGAAATGCTGGTCATGGTGGTGCTGATGGTAGTTGCAGAACTGCATTAGCAGGGTAGTAGTACTAGTTGGTGTCAAGAAGAAGTAATACCATCGTATACCAATATGGGATATAGGCAGATTTGCTGGATTCTGAGGCTCGTGGTTCTCGAGTCTAGAAAACAGAGTCTTTGATGATAATGAAGACATCAGGTAAAAGAATTCCTTTGAATAAGGAGATGATGCCCACGCAGACCCGTGGTAACTGCAGAACACCAACCAGAACTGACAGCGAGACACATGGAAACATGACTCACTCACGCCTTCGTTGAGAATACAGGGCACAAACTCAGCAAGTGCCAGTGAGCACGGAGTCATCCCCAGCCATGTGGGGGACACCCAGGGAAGCTGCTGAGGGAGCTCACCGCTGCACTCACACTTGCACAGACTCAAGCTGAGTCATCACAGCAACTGAGTAATATCTCAACTGATAGAAGACGGATCACTCACGGGCAAGCCTGAATCATCACCACGAGCAACTATCCTCATCCCCGGCCAAACTTAGGTACTACTCAATGCGTACATGAATCATGTCTAAATTAAGCACAAAGATTTCCAAATTATCTCAACATGATCTAACATCTGGGCAGGAGATATTTATTACAGAGCTGGAGGAGGAGCCAGAAAGAGAGAAAAAATAGAGAGAAGGCTATGTTCTCTAAGAAAACTATTTTCTTTTGAAATATAGAACTATTTTTGCAAAAATGACTGACTCACTTTATTTTTTTAATCACCGAAAAGGAAAGAGAGTGTGTGTAATGGATTACTTTACACTAAATAAAGACATCATGTGGACATTAGGCTTTCTAATTCGGTTTTATAGGATTCTAACTGCATTTAAAACGTACGTGCGAGCATAAGATTGATTTGTTTCTCGGCTGGATTGCCTAAGCTCATTCTACAGTTAGAAATAACTTCCCGCAAAGCTTTCTCATGCCTTCTGGGATGCAGGAACATAGTGTGCCCCATGATGCTCTCTGACCTGATCACCCCAAGTTCTTGCTCTTTTTCCCATGGGCTGTGGGGCTCACTGCAGAGCTCTTGATTCTTTGGGAGTATACTAGGAAGGTCCAAAGGCTCCCTTTGGCCTGACTTCTCAATGTCTTTTGTTACAGGTTTTCCACTTCCTAGACACATGGGGGGAAATATTCACGATTATTACCGCGAGCTATAGAATCAGACCAGGGTTCAACTCCTGGCTCTGCCACTTCACTCTATGTGACTACAGACAAGCTGTGTATCCTTTTTGAGCCTCAACTTCCTCGTCTGTGAAATGGGGATACTTAGGAATCCCTAACTCAGGAAAGATTAAGTGTGACTGTCTTTGTAAAGGATTTGGCTCAGTGGCTGGTACATGGCAAGAGCTCCACAGATGTTAGCTCTTATTCTTCCTAATGGATGAGTGTTTGGGGTTCTGTATTTAGACCCCCAGGAAGTGAAGCCACTGGGATCTGATGTTTTAGGTAATAGAAAACTGTGCTCTCCAGCCAAACTGAACTTCTTCTGCCTCGGGGCCGGTACTTTTCCTATCATAATGCTTCCCATTCATCGCCTTTTGTTGTAATTGCTTATTTAACACCTGTTTTTCCTAGGAGAGTAGATTCTGTGAATCTTTTTTTTCACTGCTGTATGTCTCACACCCAGCAGAGCCCTTGGTACAGAAAAAGACGTTCAATAGGTATTCGTTGAATGACTGAAAGACCGAACAGCAAATGGACCAAGGAAGTGACAGACTGAATAACTGCTAGAACCACAGACCAGAGGACTGAATGACCAACTGAGGGATTCAATGAATGAAGGAACGAACGCATGAACGAGGGATTCAGATTGGTCATCTACGTTCGACTGGATATGAAAATATTACCCTAGCATGACAATAGATGAGACTACTAAATACAAGATTTTAACTTGGAAAAGTAGGGTCTTCAGGGAGATATATAATACTTGTTTTTTTAATATCTTAGAGTTCAGTTCTTCTCCCATCCCCATCAATGATAGGATGGGTGATAATATCCTATTGGAAAACATTACTCATTCCACACTCACATGGCCCTCAAATTACACATCCCTCCCACCCTCCATCATGATCTGGAATCTGCTTGACAGTTTCAGGCCTCAGTGTGTCTATCTATGTCAGATGACATCATGGCCCAACCATGTGTCTTGGGCTGTGAGAACAACTTGGGAAATCAACAGGAAGCCCCAGATCTTTCAATGCCTAATTTCTGATAACTAAGAATCTTCCCTGAAATCTCCCACCCACCCCTGTCTTCTTGGTGAGCTCATCTAGTCTTTCCAGAAAGGCCGATCAGTGACAAGGCATTGCTGGACTTTGTCAGGAGGATTTGGTGTCTTCATACCTTGTTCATCGGCCACAGGACACACTCATCTTTCAAGCGTTCTGGAATTCTGCCCACGAATGTCTGAACATTCTGCTGCAATCCCAAAGGACCTCTTAGAATGTACATGTTTAGCCACAGAATATCCAAACTGTTTTTAAATTAAAACCTGCCTCAAATGAACATACTTAAAATGACCGTGGAGCAGTATTTTGACTATCCTATCCTCCTCTTAAGAAACCTGTGGCTGTAACAAAATAAATGGAACACTCAGTTAATGCCATTATCCTTGTGTAAGTGACGGGGGGAAAAACTCCCATTTCCAGGCTGATGAAATCCTTAAAGGTCACCAGGAAGATTTTCTAAGAGAACCAAGCATGGTGGCTACTTGCCTGGAAATTAGTAAATAATAATTACACAGCTACTGCCTCTTTTCTACTCCAGACAAGAAACTGCATACTTTCTATACATGAGCATGTTTAATCTCCCTGTGGGTACTAGGATATTGGTATTACTGCCTCCATTTTATGGATAGGTAAGTTGAGGTTCCCAGTAGGTGCCCATGGAGGGATTGGAACCAAATGTGCCTTCCTTCAAAGCTGATGCTCCCACCCCTCCACAAGTTGCAACACAGCTCCGGACCAAGCAGAATGGAATAATGGAATAACTTAGGCAGAATAAAATAGTACCTAAAGTCTAGAGGAGAGAAGACCTTGTGAACACATGACCAACAGTTTGCTATTAGATCAACTGTCATCATGTGAGAAAGGGAGAGCCCTTTAAATAGATTGCAGAAGCTGGAAAGAACAGGTAGGTGACAGCCCTAGGAAGGCAGATGTCAGCCAAAGTAACACAAAAACTTCTAATAATGAGAAATGTCCCAAACTGCTAGATCGGTCTGGTGAGAATGAGTTCTTAAACACAGAAAGTGTCTAAGCAGGGGGTAGATGCCACAGCAGTGGGTGGTATACCTTTGAGGTCCTGGCCCTCTGTCTGCTTTGGGTAGATGCCCACTAATTATCAGAGAAGTTTACCCCCGCCTGCACCTAATCACCATCTGCCACAAGCATGTAAGTGAAACAATGTCTGCAGAAACAGTCTCATGCAAGTTTCATTTCCCTGAGGCTAGAGAAGGAATGGTGGGGAGCTGTTACTCTGAATCTCTTTGTGACAAACAAGGAAGAATTGGGGCGACATTGGAAGGGAGAGAAATCTTCTAAGACGAAGGAAACCAGGGTATTCCTTTGTGCCAAGTAATGGGTCACGGGCTTCAGACATGCTCTCTCTTTAAGTGTGGGGCCACCCTCTGCAAGTAGGGCTGATCATTTGCATCTTACGGCTAAAATAGTCTAAGAGAAAAGTTAATTTGCCCATGGCCACATAGCTAACAAATAGTATAACCAGGGCTCAAACTCAGATATGCCTAACTTCAAAACCCTCACTCTTTGGTCAACAGTTTGCTGCCAAACCCAGTGAGGGAGGGTGGGCAGGGTGCTGAGAGGAGGTGCTTTGGACAGGTGGATTTTGATGGGTAGAAGAGGAGTAAGAAGGCAGCAGCATGAAGTAAACAAAACACAGGAGTGTAGATCAGAATGCACTGCTCAGACGGGCAATTTAATCACTGAGCAAAGGCAGGTAACAGAAAGGAAATGGATCAAGCCAGACATCACCTCCTTCACAATGCATTCTACTTTTAGACTTGAACCCAAGCCACAGAACTGGTTCCAAACTACAAGAGATACAAGTTCATAAATAGGACCTCAGACTTTGAATCCGAACAAAACCCACATATGTCAGTTTTGCCCCTGAAGGTAATATACAGAAGCCACTTTCCTGTGATTTCAATACCCTATAGGGAGATGTTACCAGGTAAAGCAAGTTCATAAGGCTTTGGAAAATTAAAATGCCAAGATGGCAAAAAGAATGGAAAATGTGATAATGAAAGAAGATGATGATGACGCCTTTAACTGTATTAATTTTTATCTTCAGTCTCCTGGGAAACAGGGGTGCTACAATGCTCCCCTCAATCCCTGGCTAGTCAACCCTAATGAGTTGAACAGGCCTGATTTTCCCCCATTTTATTCCAAAGTAGAATTTTATTCTAAATGGTCCCCATAATTAGGTTGTTGAGGGACACCTACAATTAGACCACAAGTGTTAAGTGTCTGTGTATGTGTAGTGAGGAGGGCAGAGGTTTATTTCTATTATAGTGATCCAGATCCTATGCTGTAAGAATTAAATGTGATCAATGTGGCCTGGTACATGATGCCAAGGTAATGATTGCTGGGGCTTCAGTTGGTTCTCTATACTTCTCATCACTACCATCTCTGCTGTCTAACACATATGGGTCCAAATTCCTGCTCCGTAACCAGCTATGTGACCTTGGGACCATTATTTAACATCTCTAGGGGTCAGTCTGCTGTTCTGTAAAATGAGAATAAAACCACTTGCCTCAGGAAGATGCTGGGAGGATGCAATAAAACTGCCACTGGAAAGAGCCAGGCAATCGTGTTGGTGGTAGATCAGAAGTGGCACTTGGTACAAATTATCCTGAGCATGTCCCTTGAAACTGGCCTATCCCCTTGGATAGGCCACTGTCGACCCACCACTCAACCTGTCCAAGCTAGTCCACCCCTCCCCCACCCCCTTCCACACCCCCTCCCCCAAAGATCAAGACCATTCTTACAGTAGGAACTTAGAGCTGCAATATTACCCCTTTATCCTATTTAAGATATTTTCTCTTTAGTGAGCCATAGGAACACCTCACTCCCAGTGGGCCATGTAGAACACATGTATTTTCGTACATCTTGGCTGCAAAGTACATACAGGTCAGCAAATTACAATGATTCAAGAGGGTCTACCTCAGCAAATTGCTTCAAGTTCCCCAGTGTCCCACATTCAAGCCTCATCCCCAAAGATGCAATACTAGATTCATGACAGCTGGAATCCTGGCATGGGAACAGAACATTTGGAAGGGCCATCAAGCTTAGGCCAAACTTGGCACATAACCCCATATTCACTCCTCACAGTGATCCCCACTTTGACACAGAATAAGACCAAGGCAAGGGGAGTTGAATACCTAAAGTCACTTACAATGTCTGAAGAAATCCATGGTCGTCAGCAGACCTACCCTAGGGAAGGTCCCTAAATTTCTGTCTTGTTTCTCCAAGTACCTCTAATTGGTTTTCTTATTCTAATTAATTGGCCAAATCCCAAATCATTTCAACTACTTCACATGCAAAAAGCAGAAAAAACTACATGAGAAACACACAGGGCCCTCTATCTCACAAATCCAGCAAAGACCACACTGAGATCATCTCTAAAACCCACTTTGCTTCTGTATGGGTCAGGGTCCTGGCTAGAAACACTTGAAGGGGTAATCAAGGGAAGTTTAATAAAGGCACTATCAATGAAGGCCAGTAACAGCAAGAAGCAGAGACCATCCCTAGGCCTCCAGGGGCCATGGGAGAGAGCTGTTCCCAGGATCACAGGAGCTGAAGCTAGAGGTAGAAGAGTATGACTACCACCTCCAAGATTCAGGCCAACAGGGAAGAAGAGGAAAGATTAAATATACTCACCCCGCTCTCCTACCAGTGTCTCCTGCTCCCAGGAAGACAGTGAAGTGTCACAAGCAGGGAGTCCATGTGTCAGCCTACCAGGCACAGAGCTGGAGGAGGAGAGCAAAGAGTGGATCAGGAGGGAAACACATAACAATCCCAAAAGGTAAGAAGCCCTGTCTTCCCTTCTGGTCCAAACTAAGTCCTTACTGTAAAGCCAGGCATCTCATGAGTGATCCCAGTTGGGTTTGGATCCTAACTAAGGAGCAACTCTTTATACTCTTGTTCACCTGGCAAAGAAGGGAATGGGGTCCATTGCACCATCAAGTGGGATATATATCTGATACTCAGTAAAAATTGATCACTTGATCCTAGTAAATAATACATTTGTGTTGTAGGTGGCCTTAGACATGATAGCCAGCTGCAACATTTTGACATAGCTAGAATTAAAATATGGGGCTCTGGACTCCTGAGCCAATGCTCCTTCACAATGGATAGATTCTCCTTATGTCCTTCATAGTCCCTCTCAGAGCCAGCCTATAAGGCCGGAGAATGCTTGGGTCCAACAACCATATTTTGTTTTTATCCAGATGTTTTCGCCTTATAGGCAAAGCCTTTTGTGATCTAGGAAGCCATCCAAAAATCTGGAGAAAATTAGATAGTTATTCTAAAATTAAAGTTACTGTAAGAATGACAGGAAAGAAACCAAAAAATGTAAGTTGTGAACAATTCACATATACATGGTATGAATGATGGCCCCAGTTGATACAAATTAAAACATATAAGTACTTTGGGACATATTTGTGTCAATTAATATACATTAAAATATACTATTTGGCTCAGGGATTATTTGTATCAATCAATATACATCAAAATATATTAGGTGACTCATGGGTTATTGACATATACCCACTCTTTTTTTTTAATTTTTTTAAAGTTTATTTATTTATTTATTTTTAATCTTTTTTTTATTATTATTTATTTTCAGCATAACAGTATTCATTGTTTTTGCACCACACCCAGTGCTCCATGCAATATGTGCCCTCCTTAATACCCACCACCTGGCCCCCCCAACCTCCCACCCCCCTCCCCTTCAAAACCCTCAGATTGTTTTTCAAAGTCCATAGTCTCTCATGGTTCACCTCCCCTTCCAATTTCCCTCAACTCCTTCTCCTCGCCATATCCCTATGTCCTCCATCACATATACCTACTCTTAAATGTCGAGTATTTTCATGAATAAAAAGTCATAACCAAATAGAAGCCATCACTCATATTTGCATACTAAAACAACCATGCTACACTTATTGCAATGTAACACAAAAGCATCATCATCGGGAGCCATGATTATTGGAGATTTCCCAAAGTGCGTGACATGAAGCCAAAAGATCTGGGTTCAAGGTTTGCTTGGCTTCTTTCTAGCTTTGTGACTTTGGGCAAATAGCTTATCCTTCCAGTGCAGTGCCTCAAACAGTAGACCAGACATGTAGTTATTGGTTCTCAGGTCCTCAGTCTTTCCACCTGATGATGAGAGGTTGTTGGTTACCAGGCAATTATCTATTAAGACCTTTTGGGTGTCCTGGCTGTGAATTAAATAGTAAATCAGGTACTGTCATCCCCCTCTGCTTAGAACTCTATAACTGCTCTGTCTAATATGGTAGCCACTGGCCACAAGTAACTACTAAGCATTTGCAATGTGGTTGATCTCAACAGAGGTGTACTGCAAGTGTAAAGCACACACCAGATTTCAAAGAGATAACATACAAAAAAAAGGGGGGGGGAATGTAAAACATCTCAGTAATGGTGTATATCAACCACAGGTAGAAATGACCACATTTGAGATACACTGAATAACAAAAATGTATTATAAATAGTTCACCTGTTTCCTTTTACTTTTTTTAACGTGGCTATTAGAAATTTTTAAATGACATATTTGGCACACATTATGTCTCAGCTGGGAAGTACTCATCTATAATTCCCCAATGCTCTCAGGAAAGAATTTAGCCTCCGAAGCAGGGTCCAATGTGATCTAGTCACTGCCTATTTCTCGGATCACCTTATGCATTCTCCCTGTCCTTCGTTACCCTCAGACATAGAAAGCCTGTACCCACCTTAATGTCTTTGCTCTCATGACTCCATCCTTCTGAAATTTCTTTCCATGGCGACTCTACTCATAGCTGACTCATTCTCCTCCTTCAGGTCTCAGCTCACATGATCCCTTCAAGTCAGGCCTTTACTGGACCACCTGATGTGAATGGACCACATAACCAGTGAATCTCTCCTCCGTTACTTCCTCCAAGGCACTCACTGCCATCCTCGATTACCTTATCTAATTATCTGTTCACCTATTTAATGTCTGTGTCCCTCCACTAGGATAGAAGTTGTGTGAGGACAGGAACCTTCTCTGTCTCATTCATGGTCTGTCATAGCCTCAGCTCAGGGCCTCCTGACTCACTGCAGTTCTCAGTTCGGTGTTTGTTGAATGAATGAATAAATGAATGAACAATGAAAAGAGCATGAATACAGAGTCAAAAATCCCAGTTAGGACAAACCCACTGATAATGACAATGACAACAATACTATCTTCCTTCAAGTGCTTACATTTTTCCCTGCAGTCAGTCCTTAAGACTCATAGGGAGGTAGTGTGGAATAGTTGAAAGGACACAGTTTCGAGTTAAAAGTCCTAAGTTCGAATTTTAGCTCTGCCACTTACTGGCTGTGTGAGCTTGGATAGAGCCCTAGACCATCCCAAATCTCCACTCTCTCCCAGAAAAATAATTAGAATTATTATGGAATAATTAGAATTATTCTGTGATTATCCTGAAGTTTAAGTAAGAGAAGAGATTTGCCAACTGGAGAACCCCAGTGACATTTATTAAACCAAGACATTCTTGAAGGGAAAGGATTCTTTTATTTACCTGGGGCATCCCCAGCACCCAGCTTTCTTGGCTAAGGCAGGTGCCCCAAAATTACTTGGTGTTGAATGAAGCTTCTAATAAGCCCTACCACCACAAAGCAATGAGCCTTGGGGAAATCAGATCTCTCACTGTTCCAACCTAGAAAAGATAGCCAATTTTCTTCCAAAGAGAAGCAAAAGTGAAATGAGGCTTTGGTATGATGGCCATATTGCCTCCATTGTCCAGAACGTCCCAAATTATAATAGTCCAACGAGCTATCCAGCCAAGACTCTGACTATAGTTCCCCTTAAACATCTGGCTCAAGAGTAGGGTTCAAAGAGTCAGAGTGAATATCTTTAGCCAGGAAAAGAGTAAGTAGTAGAAGGGACTGGGGAGCACCTTTCTGCCTACAACAGGTTATTCTCCAGAAAAAAAGAGACTGAATCACCCCAAGCAGTAGCTCCTGATTCTCACATTCTAAGAGAGTCACAGTATCTGCCTTCTTAGCTGACACAGGGCCCAAGGGCAAAAATAAGGAGGGGAAAGGGGTCATGAGTTTGGAACTATACAGTGTCAAAGTTAGTAAAATTAGAATTATTCCATGGAACAATAATTTCTCAAGATGGGGCAAGAAGGGTGGCTGGGAAGCAAGTGAGAAATGACTTCACTGGGAAGGTTTCTGCCCAGTTTGCAAGGGATAAAGCATGTCTTTGTTACTCCTCTGGCTTCTGTTCCTCTAACTCTGAAATATAAAGGCTCCTGGCATTAACATCCCAGTTCAGCACCATTGTTCCTAGGATTTCCGCTACTGAATGGGCTGTTCACATGGAAACCTCCTCCAGGCCAGGCTTCTGGTGGCCACCGTTTATTTACACACCGGTTTAACGTGCAGCCCACCTTGGAAGTTTGGACATACTAGACTAAGATGTAGCATTGCACCATCTCTTCCTAGTCCTGCCTGCCAGATCACTGCTGATTAAAAACCAGAACCCAGCCTGTATTCATTTAACACACGTTTCGAGTGTCTATCATATGCTAGGTGTTGGGGTACAGCTGGGAGCAAGCAAAACAAACATCAATTATAGCAGATCCACAAAAGAAGGATCACAAACAGAAAGGCTTTTCTAGGAATGTGAAAAAGGAATCATAATTTGGGATTATCGGTCAAGATATGGGATGGCTGGAGATGATGATGTGTTAAGAACAAAGATGGAGGAGGCTTTAAGAGAGAAAGTACCTCCAATAAGAGAGGAAGCCCTAGAATATGACCTGCAGTTCCCCCACCCCCTCCAATTAGTCACATGAAGTACTTTGAGACCCCTCCCCCTTCAGTCTCCTCTGCAACCTAGTTTTACCGTAACCCACTTAAGCCCTGGTGTCTGGCAGGAGGTACTGCCACTGTGAGTTACAGGACTGAAAACGTCATAACAGAGCGACATTCTCCCCAGGGGAAAAAGGGGCTGGGGTTTAGTCCTTTATCCTGGCAGAGAAGAAAATGCCTCTCGGATCCCAGGTCTGTGGAATTGGCTCAGTAGGGATGTGAATTTACAGGCCCACAACATGGCATAGTGAGGGAAGACCTTGCTCATATTGTCTTATGAGGCTTGTTACGTTAGACGTTGCCAGGCAAGTCACCGCAGGAATGTGAGACATCCACAGATAGAATCTTGCTTGTCCAGATAGCCGTTGCCCAATTTATGGAGTTTAACTAGAGTTTCCTAGTTTATGGCTTCTTGTCATTGTGTGTCCCTTCTCCCCTGGTGAGTTCTCACTCTCACTAACTCAGATGTAAAGCCTTGACCAAGAGTTCAACAGTGGACCGGTTATCCTGAGTGTGTCCTCATCTACCAAATGCAAGTGATAATCACCACCATCATCATCACGGTGATAACAACACCTGATGTAATTCCAAAACTAGAAAGAAGATGAACATCTCAGCGCTTATAAAATCAGGACCGTATCCTCCTCGCTGAAATGGGAGGCTTTACACAAAGCAAGTTAGAAAAAGCAGATTAATAATTTACAAATATTAATTAAAAAAACAAAAAACACCTAACTCACTGGGCTCTCACCTCCTGTCTGGTGATTGGAGGATTTGCCCCGGTTTGGGAAAGTTAGCAGGCCGAGTCAGTGCGGCTGCACACCACCTGCCTCCCCCGTCGCCCCGCACCCCCCTAGGACAAGGCAGAAAGGGTGGGAAGGGGAACACGGCTCAGCATTTATTTTTGGACCCAGCTCACTAAAAATACCTCAGCCTTCCTGTTTGATCACTCTCCCTTTTGACCTGAATGGATCGCGGGGGCCCAGCGGCCCTCCCCACCCTCCGCTCGTTGTCCTTTAAAGGAGAAGGGCGTGGGGACGGATTCCTGCCGCCTGCTCGAGGGACAGATGTGAGCCGCCCGGGCAGGCAGGGGCCGCGGCCGCACTGACGTCAGGGCAACGCTCGCGCCGCCGCAGCCGCCGGGCCGGCCCGGGCCGCCTGGAGGGGTGGGGGGAGCCGCGCGCTGCCATTGGCCAGCCGAGCGCGAGCGCCCGCGAGGATTGGCTGGCGCGGTTTTAGAGGGAGTCCCGCTCTCCAATTAAAGGACCCCGCGGCGCCGGGCTGCGCACAGAGCTCCCCCCCCCCGGGCCCGCGAACTTGGCCATTCAGCCAGCGCTGTCCCCGCTGCGCGCCCTCGCGCCTCTGCCTGAGAAGCCAGGCGCTGTTCCTGCACCAGAGAAGATGGCAAAGGTGGCTAAGGACCTCAAGAAAGGAGTTCAAAAGGTGAGCTGCGATCTGTACTTACCTACATCCTTCCTTTTCCCCGTGTCCCTCCCCCAGGTTTCGCGGAGGCTTACCTAGACGTAAGAAGGGAGCTCATTAAATTCCAAGACTTCCCAGAAAACAGAACAGTTGGGAGTACATATTTGAGCTAACAGGCACACACCCCAAAACTTATTCTTAAAAGCCACTGTATAAAGTATTTGCAAAGAATCTTAGTTCTTCAATGATGCTAATTAAAATTTAAGTAAAGTGGAACTTTAAAAAAAAATAGTAATCCTATTGTCTGTAGGAAGAAAAATAACCCCTCCCTTACCCCTCCCGGGATTGAGGTGAAAGTTGGGGGGAGGGTAATATTTACTCATAAGGAAATCTCCCCTCTTGCTGTCATCCTAGTGTTTTGTTTTTCTCACACACACACACACACACACACACACACACCAGTTTCTTTAGTTGGTGATGTTGGCGATGGCAGCAGTTCCAGCACATGGGAACTAATTTCTGTCCCCAGGGTCTGCACGTTTCCCTTTCAGGAAGAGCTGGCCTGGAGCCCAGAAGGTCACGGGTGATTCACTGCAGGAGGGGCCTGCAGCTGTGCCTGTAGCTCCAACACCCACCCACTACTTACCTGGATGCAGTTGGGAGAGGGCACAGGCCAGAGGCTTAGAGGACAAGTGAGCTGGAATGGAGCAGAGACACAGACAGTCTAAGCCAATGGAGAACTGAAGCCCAGGGTTTAGAGTGTTGCTTCCAGGAAGCAGTGGGGCATAAGGAATGCCTAAGGCACTGAAACCCTGGCCCTGCCACTTTTTAGGGGTACTGCTTTGACCAATTCACTTTTCTGTACCTCCGTTTCCTTGTCTCCAGTTTTGGGGATGGTAGACCCTCCTTCTCTCCCAGCAGCAACAATAGCAGCAGTACACTGTGGGTTAATCTCCCAAAGCAGTCATTTTAAATTCTTGCAGGGCAAAGCCCTCCTCAGACCTCTGCCATTACCTGTGGAATAGAATGAGAGACATGAAAAACAAAAACAAAAAAACAAAGGAAAGGACAGGAAAGAGGAAGAAAAGACAAAACCCCGAACATATGTCAGAATCAAAATAAAAATGCAAGCCACATAACTTAGAAGCACAGAGTTCATGCATCTGATTTATAGCTGCACCATTACATAGCTGACCTTCCCCAGATTCCCACACAGAGTCCAGCGGACGCTTCTGAATGTGGACACCAAGTCAAACTTAATCAGGGCATCTCTCTGGAAGGTACCATGTCCCATCACATTTACTAGACTCTTTGGAAAATCAGGTCCTCTTTCCGTCTATGGAATTCTCCTAACACTTTAGACCTCGGTAAGGTACCTGTTAATTTCTACCTACTAACAAGTCATGCATGCACTGCTTTTATTTCTTTACACATGTTTCTAAACTCCTTGAAGACAGACCTTTCCGGTTCATCTCCGTTCCAACGCAGCATACCATACACAGCAGGACTCAATAAACGACCAGTGAACCACTGAATAACCATCCAGCTAAGACCATAGTTTTCGCGGATAGTACATTTTGTACGTGAATGTTTTTTAACTTGTGGTACACCAGGATATTTGTGTGTCTGAATGGCCTCCCCAAATTCAGCTGAGGTAAAAGAGTTTAGAGCTAAAGGGGCCAAGCCCCACGGTCCTCTAGAAAGTGAGGTGATTTGGGGTGGTTTTACTACAACCAGATTGATAGATGATGTGTGAAGACCCAGTACATGGAAACCCTCCTCTTTGCTGAGGGCCGAAGCCACCCCTTGGAGGAAGCCTTGTTTTTATTTTTCCTTTGCATCGGTGAGTGTGATTATCCAGATTAGAGGTGGAACATGTTCCCCTTCTTGTCACCCTCTAGTGCCAACTTCCTTGGCCTGCAAAGGGTTTATTTTCCATTTAGATCCAATTACAGGCTTAGAGAAAGAATGTGGTGGGTAGAGATGAAAGGGTGTTTTGTTTTTTTTTTTTAACTTCTTGGGACTATGGCAATGAGGAGGACAGTCAACACTAGGTAGATGAACCAATGTCTTCAACTCAAAAAGTCAAGAGAAGGGAGCTGGGGAGAAACTCTCCTTGCTGAATGTTATAATAGTGATTAAACACCATGTCATACCAACGCATGCTGAAAAACTTTTATTGCATATTTACTCTTTAAATCTGCAGCAGTGGGGGGGGGGGGGTTATAACATTTGGCTTCAGGATGTTTAATCACACTTAGGCATTTTGAAACGATTTCATAGACTCTCAGAGCTGCAAGGGACCTATTTACAAAATGAGAACTGGTTTAAAATGGCATACAAACTGTCTCTACTGCCCCAGCCCCAAGGGGAAGTAGGTTATGAGGAATCCCTAGCATCTGGAAAGTCATAAAAAGGTCTTCAAGAGAACATAAAATCCAAAACCTGGAGTTGCTTTAGAGATCGTCTAACCAATCCCAGACGAACTGAGAGACTCACCATGGATCACATACCTAGTTACTGGCAGAACTTAGAAACAGCTACCTGCCTCCTCTCATCTGTGCTATGTTAAATGCCACTCTTGAGCCATCATTTGTTTCTCTACTGGGAGAGAGAAGGTCTCCTAGTACAGAGAGTTCCCTCAGAATAGTCAACATTCCCTGGTAATAAAGGGCCTGGAAGGCCAAATGCCATTTCTTTTGGTGGAATCAACCACTACAGTGGATTTGTTCTTCTTTTGTTTATTAAGCATATTTAAGAATACTGCTACTACTATTCTTGGATCCAGAGCGAGGCTCATACCCCAGCTCTACCACTTAGTAGCTGTGTGCTCTTGTGTACTCCATAATTAACGTCTGAGTCTGTGTCCTTATCTGAGAATTGGAGAGGCAGTAGCCGCATCTACCCCCCAAGGGGTCTGTGATCATTAAATGAGATAATGCATAAAAAGGGCTCAGCCCAGAAGCTGGCAAATAGAGTTAGTTGTTATTGTTGTTATTGGCATATTTTGATGGGTGTGTGAATGCTGAAAGGAGTCTTTTGGTGAATGAAGGACACACTTTTCTTTATGAATATCCATCTGAAGAGCAGCTAACTTTCATTCATCTGAACCAAAGCAAGTTGCTCAGTTTCAATAAGCCAGACATTGATCTCGTCTTCATTCTACCCCAACAGATACAAAATCTGCTTACATGGAACAGAGATTACCAATCATTTCACTATGGAGTTATAGAATTTTAGGCTTGGAAGGGGACAGGGAGCTCTCTTCACTTTTTAGGCAAGGAAACTGAAGCCCAGAGGGGTCAAGCTCCATATTTGAGATTGCTGAGAAGACGTGCTGAAGCCGATTTAGGCTCTGCAACAATTTGGGCCCGTTGGCTGCCAAGAAGCCACTTGCAGGAATTTAGAAAGGATGAGAACAAAGGGATCTAAGAGCATGTCCACTGTGGACTATGCATGTACTAGTGGACCTGCTCCAAAGGGTTCTCTTTTCACCCCTCAACGCAATGTCAGAGGAGCATTAAATGATGATTTTAAGTGCATTGCCAGGCTCAGCTGGGCGTCTCCCCACACCCTTCTCTGCATCCCCTCCCTCTTGGCTTTCCTGTCCTCCAGCTTCATCCTCCCCTCTGTCCTCAGCCCTTCCTGCTTTCACCTCCAGTTCCTGCAGCGTGTAACACTGCTGGCACGTTGCCTGAGCGAGCCGATCCAATGTAAACACGGCTCCTCGAGAATGGTCGTTGGCTCCCTCTATCTTAAAAATATATTAAGCTGTGGGGCACCTGGGTGGCTCAGTGGGTTAAAGCCTCTGCCTTCAGCTCAGGTCATGATCTCAGCGTCCTGGGATCGAGCCCCGCATCGGGCTCTCTGCTCAACAGGGAGCCTGCTTCCTCCTCTCTCTCTGCCTGCCTCTCTGCCTACTTGTGATCTCTTTCTGTCAAATAAATAAATAAAATCTTTAAAAATATATATATATTAAGCTGTCACTTAAAGACCGTAATAGCCAAGGCATTGGAGACATGCCCATAGGTGTATAAGCAACCTGGTCCAAAAGACAGGTTTGTTTTAAAAAAAAGAAAGAAATTATCCAAGTCCTTCTTAAAGGGTCCCTGAAAACAAATGCTGAAGCCATTACTTTGTACATTGGAGATGCTTGTCATATTGTGCAGACATGTGTGAATATGGGGGGTTGGGGGCTGAGGATTGACTTTCACCAGTGCATCCACCACCTGGGGTGATAGGAGGCAGGGAAAGACTTAATCATAGACCATCTCTAGGCTTACTCTCAGCCCTCTAGGCTCCAAGACCTTCTCCTAGCCAGGACCTACGCACCATTCCATAACCAGGACAGTGGGAAAAGGTATTCCCTTTGGAAGGGCCTGTAGTTTGATCTTCTCTCCATATTAATTAGCCAAAGTTAACAAAGGATAAAAAGAATGGGCTGAGTCCAGCAAAAGCTGGGGATCAAGAAGGAGGGGCATTGATACAGGCTCACAGGTGCATCATTCTTTCTCACCCCCATGCCCGCCACTTCTGGTGAGAAGAAGGTAAGGAGCAGAGCACTGAGGGGACAATTCCTCCTGCAGCCCGCTGGAGTCAACAGGACTCCAGAAGAGGTATTCAATTTGACTTTGACTTTGGAAAGAATCTTTTTTTTTTTTTTCCAACTTGCACATTCAAAATAGTATGTGAATAATAAAGTGGAAATCTGGCATGATGAGTATAGACCTTGGGAGTTCTTATATCCCCAGTGTTCATCCAATACCATTTAAACATAGATGATGAAAAAAGTTTGCTGGCAGGGGTTGAGTCAGCCTAATAACTGTAGGCATTTATTTATCAGTTGACTTTGGACGGGTCACTTTTCCTAGGAAGTAGCAGACCTGGGATGAGAACCATTCTTCCTTTTCCCTCCAGCCCAGTGACCTTTCCTATACACCAGGCCATCTCCCGAATAACAAATGATTCCAGAAAAACAAGCTAAAACTCTGTTCCACTAAAAGTAGAATTGTGGAACAGCTTTTTAGGACATCCAGAAGGAAGAGACAACTGTTGTTCTGTTGTTCTTTTTTTTTTTTTTTTTTTTTAGATTTTATTCATTTGACAGACAGAGATCACAAGTAGGCAGAGAGGCAGGCAGAGAGAGGAGGAAGTAGGCTCCCTGCTGAGCACAGAGCCCCATGCGGGGCTCGATCCCAAGACCCTGGGATCATGACCCGAGCCAAAGGCAGAGGCTTTAACCCACTGAGCCACCCAGGTGCCCCGACAACTGTTGTTCTTTTAAGTGCCTTTGTTTGGAAGTTACCCACCCCCCCAACACAAACACACACACACCCTTTCTGTTGCTATCAGAAAGAGGATTTGGCTGGCAGCTGCCATGATCTTGGTAGGTCCAGGGCCACCAACCACTTCTACAAGAGTCTCTCAAGATTATGTTATTTCCATAACTTCACATGGGACATTCAAGATGTCCTAAACCCATTCTTGGAGCTTTGTACATATCAGTGGTCTGGATCTGCAGAAGCTCTAGAAATGTTTTCTATATAGCATTTAAAGAAAACATCAAACAAGAAGTTGGGTCTCCTATGTGCACCGAAACTCTTTTCAGTGGCCAAATCCTGAACTTGGTGCCTAGGCCTAAATATCTGGTGTGGAAACTTGATGGTGGTTTCACAAGAACAGAAACAGAACTAAAACAATTACAAAGCTTTGTCAGACTTCCAGATCAATTCTTCACTCATTGTCTGCTCCTTTACATGAGAAGAAAACCCCTTTCCTTTTTTCTCAGGAGGGACATGTTTGGTCTTCCTTTCACCATTTGTTTGGATTCTTGTCCCCCTAAGAACTCTGCAGGAAGACTCACCCATTCTCGGCTAGCATAGACAAATTCAAGGAAAGACCAAAGAGAGGAAAGACCTCTCTTGAGTGCATGGAGGGTGCTTGACGTTTCTCAAATCCCATTTCACCTCAAAGACTACCATGCAAAAATGTGAGTGTTCTTTCTCCATGTGAGTAGATTAAGACTAAGTTTACATGATCATATGATGGCAGGTTAGGAACTCAAACCCAGCCTTCTCTGATCCCAAACCTTAATCTCTTTCCACTCTAAGAAAAAATAAGAAGGCTTTCCTCAGAAGTAGCCATCTGGTAGAGAGGAGCTCTGATTATCACTGTGCACTTCACTCAGAGATCAAGGTCTCTCTACACATTAATAATCTGATTCAGAAATTGCCCAGCACTTGTTACCAGGCATTTGTACCTCTCTGGTATCTCTTGGTCACTAGTAGGTATCTGCTGTCACCTGCAATAAGTCAAAGCCATTTCCAGGTATAGAACAAGGGCTTTCTAGATTTTGCCTGGTTCCTGGTTTTCTAGAAGTCTAATTGAATTCTGAAGGGAGGAGGCTGGTAGACAGATAACCTAAGGAAGCATACAACAGTATCCTAAAATTACTGAAGAAGCAGTGACCCTTGGCCAAAAAAAAAATAAAAATAAAAATAAAAAAAATCCTAGAGATCCCAGTCCCAGAGCTTCCAGGAAATTTTAGCCTGAGGATAAGCTTGGCCTCTGGAATGTGTATCTCTACATGCCTGGTCAGCCTGACTCATGGTCTACCCAATAACACGTGAATCAGGACCAAGCAAAACACAGCCAAGCCCCCACCAGGACATGCTTTAAAAGGAAATAAGATCGCTGAGGGGGAAAAAAGCAAAGGCTCCATTTGGCAAGTCACTCTTTGGAAGGACAAAGAAGTACCAGGGTCCAGCCCATGGCGGCTGTTTCAAATCCACATGATCTGTTTATGGGATTTTTTTTTTTCCTCCTTCTGTTTTAAAACATTACATTCTTTATAAAATTAATCTTTGGACAAAAATGCAAGTGAATCTGTATTTAAAAGAGCTGAGCAGAATCTAGGGATTGGCTTTGTCAGTCCCTTTGTGCTGCAGTTGGGACATGGGAGAGAAATAGCATATCCAGAATTTACATGAGACATAACTGAGAGATGCACTGATTCACAGCATCTTTTATGAATGTGGGAGGAAAGGGTATATGTTCTATATTCTGTCACTTCCATGCCCAGGATACTCTGATTTCATGTCAACTTCATATCTTCAAACTTCAAACTTCAAACGTCAAGTGAACATTTTGGCTATGAACTTAGCTTTGGCCACAAGACTTAGAGGCCAGTTGAGAAGTAGTTAAACACATGGCCTTTGCAAGCATGGAGATCTAGATGTGACTTATGGTTCTGCCATTTACTGGGTCTGCAACCTCTGCCAAGTTGCTTTTCCTCTATGGACCTCTGGTTCCCTGTTTGAGAAAGAGAGTTAACAATGGTTCTACATCTAAACAATAGTTGAAGAGATAAGGCACGCCAAGTGCCTGGATGCCTAGTACATGCTCAAAAAATATTTCCTCTTGCTTCCTGGTATCCTCTCTCTTCGGTACAGCACGGAAGTTCCATAGGTAGTTAAGTGCTGGAGCATGGAAAACCAAGTTCAGCTTACCTACGTCATGTCACATGTGGCTTCTAAGAGATCAGATTGCAAGACCTCTTTGTAGCTAAACTTAGACTTAGCCATAAATATACTCAAGCTGCATCATATGCAAAATCGTGACAATGGCAACAATTTGCTTTGGGTGGCTTGTGGCTACACTTCTAAAAAGCAGTCCTTCCCTTGCCCGAGACCAGACGTTGGCCCCAACCGTGTGATCTTAGATAGGCACTTACCCTCACCAAGCCTCAGATGTCTTGCTTATAAATCAAGGTAATAGTCACTCATTTCTTCATTTAGCAAGTATTTATTCAGCATCTATCATGTGCCAGCCATTGTGCTGAGTGCTAGACAATGGATAAGAAAATTTTGGTCCCTTCCATGTAAACTTGAGTCAGATGAAATTCATTCCTCATAAAGGTAAGATAAAGGCCAAATCCTGTCAGCGTTCTGATTCTGTGTATTCCTTGACCATCTGTATTGTGTGTGCATGCACACACAATTCTTACACAGTTAATTCTTCTCCTTTGCTACCCACCCTCATATTTTCTGAGCACTGCACACCTCTAAGCCACACCGAACTCCAGTCATTTTTATAGTGTAACAAAGGAATGAGTGTGATAATTCTCCCAGTATTTGCATTTTTAAAAGATTTGTATATTTATTTATTTGAGAGAGAGAGAGTGAACAAGTAAGGAGAGGGGCAAAGCAGGGAGCCTGATGTGGGCTTAGCTGAAGGCAGACACTTAACCAACAGAGCCACCCAGGTACCCCCCCACCCCAGTTACTGCATTTTAAACAGGGTATTTAGTGATGAGCAGTCTGAGGCAGAGGGGAACTCCTGGCAGCTCTCAGGTGCTTCTGGTAACCAGCAGCCCCTTCAGCTGCCTTGCAGACATGGTGGTGGACACACTGTCTGTGCCCAGCCTATGTCCTCAGAGGCAGCCTAACACCCCAGGCCCTGTCCTTAGTGGTGTTGATGGCAGGGGCACCAAAGGACAGGAGCACGGAGAAAGGACTCTTGGCTGACTAACATCCCCATAACTCGCCCTTAAGACGACAGAATCTATTTGGGCCGTATGACTAAGTGGCATGTCCAGGTACTGATTCATGAGGCTGACTACCAAGGTGACTGGCCTAGCTGATCCATTGGCTGGAAGAAGTGGAGGGAAAGTGGAGCCCAGCCCTGCCCTCACCCTGGAGGAGAGCCGTCCACCTGCCGAGGCATTCCTGTGCTCTGCGCCCAGCCCTGGCACTGTGGCCAGCCAGTGTCCTTGTTAAGGGGATCTGGCCAAAACCGGGGGGGGGTGCAGGGGGGCAGTATTCGGAGGCTTATTTTAGAGGAAGCCAAGGGGATTTTTTTAAATCTTGTAAGCAGAGAGAGGAGACATTTTTAACCAGGGATCTGGGGACAGAATTAAGGGTATCAAGGAATGTAAATGAAGAAAAACTGCACCCTTATATACGCAGCCTCTGATTCAGCATTTCCTTCAATTATGAATGAAGACAAAAGCCCTGACAGCTTAGCAACCCCTTGACTTTTTTTTTTTAAACCAAAAAGTTATTGTACAAAACATTTACATTAGAAAAAGATAGCTGGATATAGGCCCTGTGCCCTTGATCCCAATGGAAATCTGATACTTTCCTATACTGAGATCGATACTTTCCAGCTGAGATTGATGTCTAATGTACCACTTATACTTGCCCATGTTCTGAAATAACAATAAATCCACTGCTAAGTCTTGTTAATTAATTGAATAAAGGCATGTATATTACTAAATCATAGATCTGTTTTTACATATTGGTACTATTTCAGTAATAGTGGTTTTTTCTATCATCCTACATATTTCATGCATTTAAAACATTATTCTGAGAAGGGATGCTTTTGTGTCAGACAACCAAAAGAGCCCAAATATATTAAGACCTCTGTCAAAATAAAGCCTTAACAGTATTCTATGCACATACACATAAATAGGTACAGCTGTAGTGGACTGAGATCTGAGGCTCTTGGAGCAGACAAACTGGGTTTAAATCCCAGCCCAGCCACTCATTTTCTATTATCTTGGACAAGCCACATTACCTCTGAGCCTCAGTCTCTTCATCATTAAAATGGGCCTGAGAGTTGTTGTCCTCAACAATGATCTGTTAAGTTCTTAGCACAGTCCTTGAGAAATAATGTTGCTTGTTAAACAGGAATTACCTCATGAGAGCTCATGAGAGCAAAATGGTAGAGAAAATAAAAACATTACTTTGATGAAACTTACCACTTCTAATTTGGCACACTTTAAGAAGTTAGTCTGTGCAAACATATATGCAATTATTACATGCCAGGGACTAAGGGACTAAGCTGATCAGTGGAAAAGTAGAAGGAAAGAATCTCGGAAGCTGATGATTTCAGAAAAGGAACAGCCAGCGCGGCCGTCAGAGAGCGAACAGTGCCTACAGGCCTTGATCAGAGGTACGTGTGGAACTGAGGGAGATCAGAAGAGGCAGTACTTACCCCATCTGGGAGGTCAGAGAAGGCTTACCCAAGAGATGACATCTGAGCTGAGTGTTGAGAGACAAGGATAAATGAGCTGTTAGGAGCAGGTCATGGTCCAGCTTTATGCTTTCCAAGTCTGACACGTATATTCTCCATCCTACCTGACTTCTAACTTGGGGAATATCCTCCATCTTGAACTGTGGAGAAATACATTTCCGTGTATCCATCCATCCCCACATACATATCTTTTCTTGTCTCATCTGAGGACTTGCTCCTCTTGCCTCTCAACCAGAACACTTGAGAGTGATTAGGGTAGCAGGCCCTGCCAAAGTGGCACACGGTAAACTTTATGACAGTAGCTTGAGACCCTCCCCGTTCCAGCAAAGGAGATCCAGCCAACTCAAGCCCCCTTGAGTTTGAACTTCTGCAAGAAAATTTAGGTTCAGATAACTGAGAGTATGCAATGGGAAGAAAGAATATCAATGGGAAGAAAGGAACACACACACACACACACACACACACCCCCTATGAAATTCAGCACACTGCATGTATGAGCAGAACATGAAAACAGTCCAGAATCTCCCAGGCATGTTTGTGCACCCCAAGTTTTATTCACCCTTAGACTCTGACACCATAAATGATACTTAGAGAAAAAATCCCGACTAAGACTCTTGGATGAAATAAGTGAAATGAAGTCAACCCTTTGAAATATGGAACTTGTTTAACGAGATCCAGAATCTTACATCAAAACAATTCCTCTTGTACAGTGCTTCAGCGTTCTCTCTTGGCCTGACAATGTGGGCTCCTCGCTGCCATGGGTTAGAGCAGGTGAGGCATAGAAACGAAAAACACATGGTTTGGATGTCAAAATGCCACTGGGGTGATTGTTCTTGGTTTTTACTAGCTGTATATGGTAGCATATATGTATATGGTAAGTTAAAAAAAAATCCCAGATGATTCCCTCTCAGTTATCTGGAAAATGAAGTTATAAGGATCATGCCTGTGTTTGCAAGGACCTAAAAAGAGGCGAACTTTGATGGAAAAGCTGTGTTTCCTTGAGTCTGTCCTCCTACACAGCCAACAGGCCCCAACAGCCCATGGGGAGAGCCATAAGTGTCACACTGTCTAGAATGGTTGTTGTCACCAGCCATCCCAGGGTGGGCCATGACAAGGGAAATCATCATACGCTTATTTGAATAATGCTTGTACTGTATCTTACAGCAATTACAATTAATTTTTAGGAGATAGAAAGGGCTCAGAGTTTCCCTAGTTCATTCTCCTTATTTAACAAACAAGGAAACAGGTCTAGCAAGTCAGGTGACTTGCTCAAGGTCACAGAGCTAGTTAGTGGAAGAGCTGGGGTAAAAATTTGAGGTATTTCAGGTTCAGAAAGACTTTGAAAACTTTATTCTGTTCAACCGTCCCATCCTTAGCCTTAAACATGAGGTGAATTGGACAGGACAGCCAGATGCTCTGAGAATACTACTGACCAGCATGCATACCTCCTGAAGAGACCTATTTTTTGAACCCCTCTAAATATTAGAAGTTCATCCTTACCATGAGCAAAAAATCTCTCTCTCTCTCTCCAACTTTTTCCCATTGCTTCTGTTTCCCCAGCTCCTCAATTCAAGGATGCAATGACCACTTTTTTCTAATGTCCCAGTTCTGGTAACTGACTAAGTCCTACATATTGTTCAGGATTAAGGTCAATGCGTCGTTTCCTGGGTTAGTTCCTGCCTTCTGGGAGACCTAGTGTCAGCTTTTAGCTGAGTGAGATGGCCAACAGACAGCTCCCAGTTTTTGTTGTGATGTGAATTTGGGGACTTGCCCAAGGGGACTTGAGTTGGCCACCTTCTCCATCTGAACAACATATTTACCTCTCCTAATCTCACCCATTTGGGAAGGTCACTTCTATGCCACCAAACTATCCTGTTAGGAGGAGAGCTTTTACAGTACAAAAACGTGGCAAAAGAGAAGGGGATAGGCAACGCTAAAGCACTAAGAACTCTAAACCCACATCATAAATACTCATGAAAAATCAGCACTTGTCTACATGTAAAGCACCTGATTTATAAAGGGCAAGAGGCAGGAGGAGGTGATAAGAAATCAGAGAAGACTAAGAAGAAAAAGAAGAAAACCAGGACAAACAGAGGTAATATGTCTTTAGAAAGCTTTAAAAAATATTCGCAAAGTTATCATAGTTTATTACTATGTGGAATGCGAGAGCAGTAAGAGAGTAATGTAAACTTTATATCCTGGTGACTTTTCCATCTGGAAGGAATTCTCAAAAAAATAAATATGAAGGCTGGTCACCAAAACCAACTTACTTTCATTAAAAGATGCCACTAAGAAAGTAAAAGACAATCCACAAAAATAGTCACAGTACATATATGTGACAAAGGATTATATCCTGAATATATAACTAACTCCTTTAAATAAATTTTTAAAAAGCAGTCCCATTTAAAAAGAAAATAGCTGGAGATTTGAACAGCCATGTCACAGAAAATGTCTAAGTGGCCACTAAGTGTAGGGAAAGTTATTCAACCTTATTACTCATCAGAAAAACACAAAAGCACAATAAGATAGCATTGCACACCCAGAAGACTAATAAAATTAAATACAATAGCAAGTGTTGATAAGGACGTGGGGAAGAATGTCAAGTGATACAGCCACTTTGCTGGGGCATGTGGGTGGCTCTGTTGGTTAAGCATCTGATTCTTGGTTTGGCTTGATGCATGATCTCCTGCATGGCAAGACTGAGCCCTGTGTGGGGCTCAATGCAGAGTGGAGACTCTGCTTGAGGATTCTGTCCCTCTGCCCTTTCTCCCATGTGGATGCGTGAGTGTGCGTGCTCTCTCTGTTTCTCTCAAATAAAAAAATCTTTTTAAAAGATGTTTTAAAAAGATACAATCACTTTGGGCAACTGGTAGAGACAAAGAACTCAGAGTGGGTAGAAAGGGGTAGAGAGAACATGAGGGCAAAGGACACAAGACAGACCTGGAATAGAGGAAGTGAGACCAACACCCCTCAGTGGTATCCTTACCCATGTGATTTAATCTAAACCCTTGGACCTATGGACCAAGATCAGAACTGGCATAGTAGGAGTGGGGCCAGAGGCATGGGAGGGAAACTCTTTGGCAGATACAGGAAGCATGGGGAGATGAAAAGGAAATGAAAGTGAGAGGGTTGGGGAAGGCACCATTCCAAACCAGACTCTGAATTTTTAATGTCTGGTTCCAAGTTTTATTATCCTCCTGCAGACTCGCCTACAAAAGGATTGGCCTTAAGATAGTGGATGCGCCAAGGCTTGATTTGTTTCCTTCCTTCAAACGACTGACTTGAACCTTCATCTGACCCTTGAGGCCCCCCTCTTTCTGGCTGGAAGTCTCTTGAGAACAAACTCCAGTGATTTCCATGGTCTGGGGAGGTAGTTGGCTCAGGTCTCTAGACGACAGCAGCTGCATCTCAGGAGAGTTGGCCCTCCTGAGAGACAAGAGCCAGCAGGACGACTGAAAATTGGCTCAAGTTTAGTCCAAACCACTTATAGCTCAGACCCATATCGACTTTAAGTTTCTAGTCCTTAATGAATATTTATACCAAAATAGGGCCAGTGGAAAAGTTCCATCTGTGTGGATTTTAAGAGTTTTGCCTTCCCTCAGCCACGTTGACCAAACTCAGGAAAGCAAGGGAGTCACTGCCAAGTATATGCTCTTTGAAGTACAAGAAATTCTGAGAAGGCCCTGGACCCATCATATTTCTTCTCATCCCGAAAACTTAGATTTGGCACTCCTTTTTTTAAAAAGTACTTAATATCACCACCTCTCATAGGCTTTATAATTTTAGCCTAGCCCTGGACACCATGAACACTCTTTTGAAAGAGTGGGTCTCTTCAGAGTTTTACTGGGTGAAATTGCTTTGCTGTTTGGTATTTTTCCCACCTTTCTAAAATCTGGGTGGTCCCATTAATCACTTTTTTTTTTTTTTAGATTTTATTTATTTATTTGACAGACAGAGATCACAAGTAGGCAGAGAGGCAGGCAGAGAGAGAGGGGGAAGCAGGCTCCCCACCGAGCCGAGAGCCCAATGCGGGGCTCAATCCCAGGACCCCGGGATCATGACCCGAGCCAAAGGCAGAGGCTTTAACCCACTGAGCCACCCAGGCACCCCTCCCCTTAATCATTTTAACTCACCTCCTTACTTTGCTAGCTGACAAATGGCCCCAAATTTTCTCTTCATTTTTATTAGTCACTCCATACTCCTCAGAAGCAACAACACAAAAAATTTCATTAAGTTCTGCCCTTAATATGAGGGATAAAATAGAAGCTCTGCTCTTACACATGGCATATTAACTGCACTTACCAAGCACAGGCCATGGGCCAAGCACCGTGCTACATAGTTTTCCTAATGTTTACAGAAATCTCATTTTACAGATGAGTAAGATTCAGAGAGATTGTGTAAATTGCCGTGGTGACATAGCTAGATGATGAACATGAATTAAATGGAGGAAGTTCGATCCATAGCTCTCCTTCTTCCCTCTATGCCATTTCTTATGTATATGTAATATGTTTACAGGGTTCCAGAAAGATGGGCCACATGAGAGAGTAGCCCTCAGGCTCAGGCCTTTTAAAAGACAATGGTATTAGTTAGAATTTAATGATGTTGTTTCATATTTGTTGTATTTTTTATGGTTACCTTCGGTTTTAATACATTTTAGGGGTAAAGGATTTTTTTTTCAAGAAATAATTTATTTAGTAATTTGTTTAAAGAAAAATAAATAATCACACAGATGGCATATTGAGGATAGAATTCATGAAGGAGCAACATAGGGTTTCATAAACATCTAGTATTCAATTACCCCTGATCTCTATAGCACATTACAGTTTTCTCAAGATCTTATATGCAGTGTCCTATTTGATTCTCACAATACCCCCATGAAGCTGGTAGGAATTATGATCCATTTTAAAGGTGAAAAAAAATCAAGGTTCAGAGAGCAGAAACTGCTCACCAGGGTCACACGGGTAATGGTAAAGCAGCCAGGGCTTGGGTTCAATTCCTCCAGCTCCAACATGAACAGTGCTCCCCCAGTGCCCCGCCAACAAATCCTTTCAAGGGCAAGAGTGGATAAAGGGATATTCCAAAGCAATGAGCCAAGACTAAAAACGCCATGGAAAGTCTACAGAGCTTAGCGACTCTCAGGCGGGCCTGAGTTTTCGGTTTCCCCATGCTTATATATATTCTGTCTCATGGAGAAGCCTGCGATTGTTACATTCTGAGTTGTTCTAGAGAAGTCTGATTTTTTCTCTCTCTGGTGAGTCGCCTTCCAGAAGGCTCAGAAAATGGCTGTCCCATCCTGGGAGCATCTCCTACCTTCGGGGGTACACCGCAGATGGGGTGGCACAAACTAGAAATGGGCCCCTCAAAGAGGAAAAGCTGGCTTCTGCCCAGAGAGGAGAGCATTTCTTTCCATGTCTACTTGCCTTGAACGACTGACCAGAATTCAGACCACAGGTCTGGGTGACTGGACGGGCAGGAATACCATGAACAGGGGAGAACCAGCGGGTTTGGTGGCAAAGAAGGTGAGACGGCAGTACAATCAGTCTGCCCAGGAAGAGATGCCAAGAGCTGAAAACACTTGTGCAGATAACACTGAGAGCCACAGAGAACTGCTGAGGCCATCAGAGTAGATGGTAAGAGAGAAGCGTGTTGACAATCAGGAGGAGGTCAGAACCAGTGCTGGAACCTTCAAGAGGAGGAAGGAGCCACTGAGGAGGGCCAAGAAGGGTGGGGCAACCAGGGGAGACTAAAAATCCCGGAAACTATAGGAAATCAGCACCATTCTTGTTTTCCAACTCTTCCTGTAGGCATCGGCCTCAGATGAAGGATACCTATTTTGCAGTAGCTTTTCCCGTAACACGGACAAAGCATTGACCGAAGGCAAAAATGAAAGTGTTATAAAAGAAGCTAGTCAAACACATACATGTTCACTGAGGCGCTACTATGTGCAAGGCAGTGTCTGAGGCACTGGTGGTAAAGGAATAAACACGATACACGAGTCGGACCCTGCCCCCCTAGAGCTTACAGTCTAGCAGGAAAGGAAGTCATTAAAGAGTTATATTCAGGATTGGATAATTACAACCGTGGTGAGTACTACAAAACAGTACAAAATACAGGGTTTTCTAAGACCACGTGAGAGGGGTACCTGGAAGACAAATAGAAGTCAGGTGAAGGGAGAAGGAAATGTTGGAAGCAGAAAGCACTGCGTATGGGCAGGCCCAGAGGAATATGGCATCTTTCCTGGGCCATGTGGTTAAATGAATATCCTAAAATTATTCAAGAGATAATTTTCGGGAAAGTGACTTGGCTTCTGGAGTTGTGATTTTACATTTTAATTGTGTTAGATGAGCTGCAAAAGGTGAGTCCTTGAAAATGAATTATTTGCCAAGTGAATGACCATCTGCTAATTTCTGTTTCATAAAACTAGGCATAGAAAAATGTGACCTAAATACTCTTTAAGGCATTTTTCACTTCTGAGAATCTGTGATTTCCTTGTGTCAGATTTTCTTAAACATAGAATTGCACTATATAAAGTTATGTACAACTAGTTCATGAGGGGGAAAATCAAGGAAAAGATGAAATATTTGAAAAACATATGTTGGTAGGGACACCTGGGTGACTCAGTTAGTTAAGCATCTGCCTTCCGCTCAGGTCATGATTCCAGGGTCCTAGGATCGAGTCCTTCATCAGGCTCAGTGGGGATTCCATAGCTTATCCCTGTGCCTGTCCCTCCCCCTGCTTCTGTAGTCTTTCCCTCTCTCTCTCTCTGACAAATAAGTAAATAAATAAAATCTTAAAAAAAGAAAGAAAGAAAAACATGATAGTGAAGAAAAAGAAGAGGGAAGTCATTTATAAGAAAGGTACTTTTTTAAACTGAGAAACCGTCTTGCTAGAGGCACACAAAACACAAGTGGTTTCTTAATATCCAGGCACCAAAGTTGGCTGAAGGAAATGTGTGTGTCTCAAGGCTTCCACTGTCATAAGCTAATCTAAGAATTTACGTGTGAGATTCCCACCAGGAATCATTTGCATAAGCAAAGGCTCCAGACTTTTAATAACAGTGCTATATTTTTACATGGCACACATGCTATTATGATATTAAGATTCAGATAAGCAAGATTAAAAATTCTTCAAGTTGGTTTGCTAAGTCTCTCCATTTCTAAAATTAACTCCAATAAAAGTGTGTTATCCTTAGATCAGTAATGCTGCAAGAATTCAGACACACGTATACACACACACACACACACACACCCCCCCCAAATTAACATCCTTATAGGAAGACATTCTTAAGACATTAGGCCACTAAAATCAAGGGTCATATAAAACTGAGGAGCTTTATAAGTTCATTATCGCCTGCCTCAAACTGACAGTCTTATCAAAGAGGAGGTGTCTGCTAAAAACTGAAACCTAAGAACCAAGAAGCCAATTAGATTTTAATTTCCAAGTATGGCCTGAAGGTATTAGGCCTGGGGACACCAACAGCCTGTTCTCATTTAGGAAATGGGGGGAGGGGAGAGTCAAGAAACCCTACAAGGACTTTATTTTCTTTTATCTCAGCTTCCCTCAAACCACTTGGTAAATCTCTGATAAAATTCCCGAGGGGGTTGGATAACTTCTGGCTCATAGCGAGACTAGTGGCTTTACTTACATCTTCCCAAGAACTGGCAGGGCCTATCCATGAAAGAAAAAAGACAAGTTTAAAAGAGATAGCACTGGAGCCTCTGGAAACAGTTTGGCAAGAAATGCCGTGTCCCACTCTTGCGCTATGGGAATCCCTTGCGCGGTCAATGAAAACAAGGCCCACGCTTTGGGAACCTAGTGGTCTCAGAAGATCCCTAAAAAATCTGGACGTGGGAGGAGGTAGAAGGACCCTCCTCCTATTCCTATTTCAAATAAGCAGGGTGCCCCTCAAACAATGGGCTGACTTGTCTAAAAGCAGGTAATTCTCAAGAACAGGAAAGAACGGTTTTGTCTTTTGCTTTTGTGCAGTTCACTATTCATGGTAGCCTGGGAAGCACCTGTGAGTAGTTCAAAGGGAGCTGCTGTCAAAGGAAAATATTAGTTCAGTCCTAAAAATCCTATCACTTCAGTCCAGCGGAGTCCCTTATACGTAAAATTTGTGGACCTGCTTTGGATTCAACCATGCGTACCCATCAGCTGTCAGCAAGGAGCTGGTGGCACAGAGGCTGGTTTCCTCTTTCCTTTGGTCACCATCATTTTTGCTCTGCCAAAGGAGTGTTAAACAAAGGAGCCAGAGTCCTGAGCAGAGCCAGGCGATGTCCTGCATTTTCCATGCACAGCCATCACAAGGATGCCATCAGCCAGCCATCAATTGCTCGATTTAGGATTTGGAACTTTCCGCCTTGTTCTGTACTCTTCTTTCTCAAAGTGACTCCAGCCTCCTTACCTTTGAAAGATAAGAGATATTCTTTTTTTTTTCTTTTTTAAAGATTTTTTTTTTAATTTTTTTTATTTGACAGAGATCACAAGTAGGCAGAGAGGCAGGCAGAGAGAGAGGGGGAAGCAGGCTCCCCACCGAGCAGAGAGCCCGATGTAGGGCTCCATCCCAGGGCCCTGGGATCACGACCCGAGCCGAAGGCAGAGGCTTTAACCCACTGAGCCACTCATAAGATATATTCTATGAATATTTCAAGGCTGCCCACCTTCAAGGGCTCTGGCTGATGCCAAGTGGGAAAGGAGCCCAGCCATGTGAATTGTCTCATAAGCTCCTCTGTCCAAAGGTCCCTCACATCAGGCCTTTCCAAGAGCCACAAACCCTTGGAAAATGTACTGATTTGAGTCTTATTGCTTCTTTGCCTATTTTTGAAGAAAGTGCTAAAAATACAAGAGTAAACTTACAAAAAGGCAGCCGGAAGGAAAGAAAAAGGGGTAGATAATCCCCTATCTCGGCTAGCGGAGCACTCACAGTGTCTGCTCCATTATGCCAAGTATTGATGTGGTAGGAGGCAGACATTACTAACAGTCTCAGCCAGCCAGGCCTGCCAACAGGGAAAGTAGATTGCAATAGCTCGTTCTAATCAGGAGGAGATAGGATGCAGCGGGTTAAGGATGGGACCAGCCCTTGCCCAAAGGCAGACTTCTGTTGCCTACTCTGTTCAGGGCCCTGGGTCTGGGCATTCCTGCTTTTCCGGAACCAGCCTCAGGTCAGTGAAGGCTGGCTGGAAGAGGAGGAGGGAGGGGGAGGGAGGGAGGGAGGCTAGAGCAGGCTCTGAAACAGAGAAACCTTTCATTTCATAGTTCCCTTTCCACATGTGGATTTCCTTTTCTACTTGGTTTCCATAGCTGTATTAACCCTTTTTGCGAATCTTGGGAACCTCCAATGATTTCCTTCCCTGGAGGGAAAGACAGAACCAAACAAATGATGACAAGTACAGAATTGTTCCATAGAGGACTGTGTGGGCCCGTGCTGCATGCATGTGTGTGGATGTGTGCACATGTGTGTTTGCATGCATGTGGATGGGTGTGCAACACGTCCTACATGGTGGTTAGGAGCTTATAGGGGAGGGTAGAGGGGAGAGTTTCCCAAAGAAGTGGTAGGAGGAACTGACCAGTGGTTTCCAGAACTTCCCCACAGGCATTGTCCATCAAGGAGCCGGAACAGAGGGATTGGGACGCATTCGGGGACAGCTGGGGGGAGGTCCAAGAATAACAGGCCTTTTCACCACCCAACAGAGGCAGGGACCACCAGGCATTCTGCTAACTTCTCATACACTATAGAACAGCATGTGCTGGGATTTTGTGAATTTTTACTCCTTGCTGGCCACCCTGATTTTAACTTAATTTCACCTGTGAGACATGATGTGTTGAGAGGAAGAATAGTAAGGAGAACATAGTGTATTTTGCCCCAAACACAAGTTCTCCTAGAGTCAAGTGTGACAAACTATCTTGACAGAGAGAAGATGGGGGGGGTGGGGGACAACCAAAAAAACAAAACAAAACAAAAACTCAACACTTCTTTTTTTTTTTTTTTTAAAGATTTTATTTAATTTGACAGACAGAGATCACAGGTAGGCAGAGACGCAGGCAGAGAGAGAGGAAGGGAAGCAGGCTCGTTGCTGAGCAGAAAGCCCGATGTGGGACTCGATCCCAGGACCCTGGGATCATGACCTGAGCTGAAGGCAGAGGCTTTAACCCACTGAGCCACCCAGGCGCCCCTCAACACTTCTTATAGAGAGTAAAAAGTACTCTTTTGTTGGACATTTGTTCAAGACTTTGTTTGGGACACCAGAGACTCCTAACATCATGGGCTAACTCTGTCAACCACAGCTGGCCCGTGGAAATCAATTTAATACGCATAAACCATTTAATAGGAAAGATAATCGAATCTGTACCCTGAAATACTGACAACTCAAGCATTTCTGCCATCAGCTCATCACCCACCAAATGTTTTCATTTTCTGTGGCCTTAAATAGGGTTGGTCTTTAAAAACAAAAAGGGAAAAGAACAAGTTTTCCATCCATAGAATTCTGAGTACGAGATCAGTTGGGCTAATCTCAATTTGTTTAGTCTGTGCATTTTTATCCTTATTACACAATTCAGGAAAAGGGTATCTAAGTTGAAGTGATTTCCTTACATCTGTGCTTGCCCAGACAGAAGACTAGAAATGCTCAAGGAGTAGCCCTGGGATAGGAACAGTAGATTTGGACACGTACCACACCTCTTTGCACCTACATCTGCACACACATCTGTGTCTGTGCACAGTCCCCTGGAGAATATCCGAGCCCCCAGACAGAACCTCTGATGTAGACCCTGTCTTTGTTGCTGCCTTTGCGAGACTTACTGTGGTTTTAGGAGGCACTTTATGGTAAGTTGTTTCCATGGCTAATTTGCATGGCATCAGAGAGAGCACAGGTCAGTCAGTGCAGAATGGAAATCCAAACAAGTAAGACAGCCAGTGACCTGATCTGCTCACTCCTCTGACCGGCGTACCATATTCCAAGCCAGCCATCTTAAGGCCAGGTGGGATAAAAGATAGAACCCTCCAAGATTGGGGCTACAAACCCCACTTTTCGTCTCCTATTTGGGGAAGCAGGGTTTTTCTTGGCCACAAACTGAAGCCCTGGCTTGAGGTTTCCCTGGCAAGAGTACAAGCATCAGTAGGGAGGGGAGTGAGCCAGAAGCCAGAAGATGAACACAGAGCAATAGTTGTGCCTGAGATTGGAGGGAGCAAGATAGGGAACACCTATATTACATGAAAATAAAATAAATATTCATTATGGAATAGGGATGCCCAAAGTCACCTGAGTGGAAGAGCAGACAGATTGGAAAGAGTCTGTGTTGTTCACCAGCATCCCTGGGCTCCTGGGCCCCAGTCTCCACCTCTGGTAGCATACAGGACTTGTCACATGGAGGGTTTGTGTTCAGGAAGGGCAGCCCATGTCATTTTGATGTCAAGGATGGATAGTTACTGTATTGGTTAGTGTACTGATTTCATTACTCTGTTAAGGTTTTGTAAGGCTATTTGACAACTCATTCTTTCAATCATCGGGGAGCTTCAAAAAATAGAAGTCCAGACCTTGTCAAGACCATAGGGTTTTTGTATGGGAAAGGGAATGTAAGACTCTCATTATACTTCCCAGCTGGGTCACTTTCCAAATGCATCAATCACATTTCTTAAGGTGAAGGAGGGGGGTGGGCAGTGGCAGGGGGAGACAACTTCCCATGGTGCTGTATGTGACCATCTGGGCCTTAGGTGTCCTAGGTTGGGCACCTCTGTCTGACAGGACCTCTCAGTTCCTACTTGGGCTGGGGAGGACCACCGCTGACCTCAGGCCTGGCAAAGGGTCTCAGCATCAGTGTGAGTCCCTCAGGGAGCCAGCCAGTGAAATTTAGAAGCAGAGGAAGGGCTGTGGTCTCCCTTCTGTCTGGCTGTTAAGAGAGTTTCTGCATTTGGCATGAAAGCCTGTGAAGAGGGCTTGTACCAGAGAAGAAGTGACCAAAATGAAATAAACCAAGTCAGGCATGCTGTTAAAAACCCCCCTTGTAGGGAATGGTGGTCTGGAAGTAGAATGTGGGAGGAGAGGTCGAACCAATGAGCTGAGAGCCTCAGGGTCCACATTGTAGTGGCTGAGGGTACAATGGGAGACCCATTTTTTCCCCAAACTTGTCTGTGCATTAGCAGAGAGAACTTCAGAGAACTTCCAAAATGACTGTAGCCCATGGCCCATCCCCAGAGAGTGTGGCTAAATTGCTCCAGCATGCAGTCTGGACTTTGGAAGTGGTAAAACTCCCCAGGTAATTCTAATGTGCAGACAAGTTTGGGAACCACTGATGTAGCCTCTTGTTCCTTCAAGTGTGGTCCCCAGACTGGCAGCAGCAGCTTTTGCTGGGAGGTCGATAGAACTATCGAATATCAGGCTTACCCCAGCCTGCGAGACCAGAATCTTCATATTAGCTAGAGCCTGGCTGGTCTTTATGCTAATCACTGTGTCTGCTTAATTTGAGAAATGCTGCCTCCAAACAGACGCAGACCAGGCCAAATCCCCCTACTAAAGTACAAACTCATGGCACACTCTTTTTCTAATTCCTGGCGCCAATTGTATTTGTAATTCTCCAGCTATAAGAGTTCTTTGAGAAGTGTAAGCTCCACTGACATGTCTGAGAAAGGCTTCTTGGCATCACCTATAGTGCACTGGTTTAATTAAAATGGAGAATCAGGATTCAGAGAGAACTGGCTTCAAATCTAAGCACCAGCACCTTAATTTGACCTCTTTGAATAGTCTTAATTAGGGAGACCAGCTTATCGTGGTTGGTCCAGAGCTTTCCTGGTTCATACTAAAGTCCTGCATTCAGGGTCTGACTCAGTCTCAGGCCAACCAAGACAATCAGTTTCCCTTTGGTTACTTCCTACACAGCCTGGGAATGCCAACAAAGATCAGTGGTTCTCAGACTTCAGGTGTGCATCCAAATCACTGGGGGGGCTTGAACAGCAATGGCTGGGCCCTATAGAGAGTATCTGTGTCAGAGGGCTGGGGTGAAAACTCAGCATTTTGCACTACAAACAAGTTGTTAAGGTGCTGGTCAGGGACCACAGCTTGAGAACCACCACAAGACCTCGATCTCAAAGAGGAGGTATAAGATTGCCTGAGCTCAGGCACAGTACAGTGACTAGAAAACTGTAAAGCCTAGTACTCATTACAGCTGCTATTAATTATTTCTATTATGGAAAAGATGGGACTTGAGCTGGTCCTTAAGGAGAGGGTGGGGGTGATACTCTCTGAGGCTTAGAGGAGCACGTGCAAAAACCCCAGTGTATATTTAGGAGAAGTCTAAGGGGCTCAGATGATTGGAAAGAGAATCTGGGTAGAAGTAGTAGATGATAAGGAAGTAGAAATAGATACATTTGGCCCAGTACAGTGGATCACATCATGGGAGCCCTGTGACATCTAACACTCAGCAATATTTATCCCTTTAAAGGCAACTCAATACAACTTCAAAATGAGATGGGTGCTAGTATCCTTAATATAAACATTTAAGAGTTGGGAATAAATCCAGAAATGACTTGCTTCTTTGTTATTAGGGTTTTCTTCTTTTTTTTTAAGTGGTAGCGTTTCTAGAAGACAGTTCTCAGCATGCTGATCCCAAGCCACTGTCTATCCAGTCATCTGCAGGCCTGGGGTTGGAGCATGAGCTCCAGCTCCCTGGTCTGGTACCAAACGCACATGACCTCTTATCCTTCACTTAGGCTTGTCCTTCACTGGAGGGAAGCCAGTGCCTTGGTGCTTTTCTTCCATAGGCATTGACTGTGGTTCTGATTCACTTTCTCCTCTGGCCACTGCCTCTCCAGCTGCCCCTGAGGCCTGTCCATTGCCTTGAACATCTGTACTATAGTTTATTTAGCAGAACTGGGTTGGATGGTAGAAATCTTGGGACCAAGGTGATCATGGCCTTGTCCTGCTGCCCTCAACCCTAACCTGGGACCTCCCACTCCTACAGACATGCTGTCCCATCTGTTTGGATCCAAATGGCCTGATGCCCAGAGTCAAGGCTAGACTCGTGGGAGGCTGTCTGAGGTCTGGAGACTCCCAGTGTGGTAGGAATCATAGGATCTGGATTCCAAAGACATGAGTGTGAATTATGTCCTGAGCCGTAGCAAATCCCATCAGTTCTATGAGCATGTTTCTTTTTTTTTTTTTCATGAGCCAAATGCAAAGTGTCTACATGCTAAGGTTGTTGGAAAAACCAAGTGAGATAAGGAATGTAAATACACTTTGTAAACTGTCAAGTGCTGTACCCTTAGTGGAAAATACCATGGCAGATTAGATGAGAGCACAGCTCTGAAGTAAGACTCGCCTGGTTTCACTTCCTGGCTTCACCATTCACTAGCTATTGGATCCTGCAAAAGAGGCTTAACCTCTCTGGGCCTGCTTCCTTGTCTGAACATGAAGTCACTAAAGGTACCTCTCATCAAGCATATATATTATGAAATCCTTGGCATATGCCCAGCCAATAAGGTGTACTCAGTAAATGTTAGCTACAGTCAGAATCATTAAGAAAGCTATTACATTTTTGCTTCAAGCCCAGTACAGATGAAGGTAGAGTGAGGAGACCTCCCACATTCCTTATAGGAGCTCCAGTCTAGACCATTCTGAATGGACAAGTTGCTTCTCCTCTCTCAGACTGTCATGCATCCTCTGTTGATTAGGAATAATGATTATACTTCACAGGGTTGTCAAGTATCCAGGAAGGGAATGCTTAAGTAAATAAAATCACTCCATGGATTGTTAAGCTGTTCACATTTTGGAGTTTCTGGGACCATTATTTTTTGTTCATGAAGGCAGTTCTTTTCCCAACCTTCTCATAAGTTCACTGCACCCCACCCTTCACTGCCTTCACTCTGCCTTCTCTCCTTGGTGGGGGGAAAGGGTTTCTTTTCAAGTAGCAAAGCATGTTGGCTAAAAATCTTTAATGGCACATATGCCTATAGAGTTTACTTGTAGAAGATGAGTCAGAGTGATTGACCTGGAAATAGAATTTATTGACAATATTGAGAACACCCTAGCTCAGAAAGCAAACCCAAGGATGGTCAGGAGGACATGCGATGGGGTGAAGATAGAATTTCCAGAAACATAAAATCATGACTCTTGTGCAAATGCAAAATAAAACTTAGTAAAGATTTTATTCAACTCATTAGTTAATGAAGTAATCAGCAAAATATTTAGACCAGTTCAAAAAAGCATTTGAGGGGTTTGGGTATGTATAGGCAATTTAATGTTAGGACAAGATTGATGGGTTAGGTACATAACTAGCTGACGTCCAATAGGACAATAAACCATAACCTTCCAGGTTATCTGCTTCAAAAAGACAAAAACTCCTCGTATTTGTGTCTTTGCCAGACAAAAATCTCCAAGTTAACATGTAGCTTCACAAAGTCTAGGAGTACAGCAAAATAAATAGGTCTAGATAATCCTTGAGGGGATTAATGCTGCCATATGACACTCAAAGGACCTGCCACCACTTTTCTGCCTTATGTTTGGATAATTCTGGATAGTTTTGGATAATTTTTTTAACAACGGTAAATATTTTACTTTACAAACAACCTTTTAATCTGACTTGATGCTCACAACAGCCCTGTGGAGGCAAAAAGGAGCAGAGAAAACCCCTTTTGCAGAGGAGGAAACCTAGTTACATATGGGAGAACTCCCGTTGTCTAACACCGAGTCCCGCATTCATTCCTAAACTCCATATTGCATTTCTTCTCTTCCCTTCTTCGTTCCTGTCCTACCTTGTTCTTGGTGACATCTTCCTCCTGTAAGACTTCTCCTGGGGGGGGGTCACCTGACGGAGATGCTCAGAGTGGGGAGGAGGCCCTGTTGTCCCCCAGCCCTTGTGTCCCCAGGGCTCCTGGCCTGACTGAGCTAATAAGTCCTTGTAAGCCCCTGACGCGATTCAGTTCCACAACATCCCACTCTCACAAGCCAAAGAAAATTGTCAAAACATGTTATCTCCCCTCAGGAAAAATGATAGAATAGATGCTACATTCCAGGAACCCATTTTTTTAAGTGATGGCTCCTTTTAAGCTCTTCTGTTTTTAGCTACTGTGAGCCACTGTGAGCCACCACTGTGCCATCTTTCATCTGAGACAAAGTCCACATCAGAGAAACCTACTGTTTATAAACCAGAATCTCCTGTTTGAAACACTGTTTCTGGTTGATGTTTTCCTCTTCTCAATAAACAGGACCATCACTTTCTGAGTCCCACACAGCCGGGTCTGTCTGGCTCCTGGATGAATGACACGCAGGGGACAAATGGCTATTTATTGTGTTAAGCAGTCGGCCAGGAAACTGGCTGCAAGTGTGGCCTGATGGCCCGAATCTGCTTCTTCCCTGCAAGGCCATTTATTTTTCTCTCCCAGGACTCCTGTCACCATGGAAACTGTCCCACTAGCAGGATGGAGACAAAGGCCAACTTTCTGCTTCCTGCACTTAGTCAGAGAGGCAACGCTTACACACACGAAGCAAAGGGGACAGTAGAAAAGTGTATGAGGTGTGGAGTTAGAAAGTAGTTCCTCTGAAGTTCCCTAGAATTCTGAAGCTGGAAAAGGAATTTTTTTTTTTTAGAACGTCTGATTCAAGGTCTGTCAGACCACTTACACGAGGCATACTGACAAGGAGAACAAACACCCCAGGCATAAAATGTGCCTGTCAAGCCCCTTTCCACGCAGCAACCCATTTAACCCTCCCAGTAGCTCCACGAGGCGGGTTGGTTCTTATTATCTCCACGACCCAGAGGGAGACATAGAGACTCTCCAACTCCACTCACTTGCCCAAGTCCAGTAGGAGAAAGGAACAAATTTAGGACTAAAATCCAGACCTTGTGACTGCAAAGCCGGGACCTCTTCACTTACGAGAGCTGCCTGTTCTCCACCCCCCGTCCTGCTCTTCACACAGGCTGGCGCCTCGGGGGCTCTGAAAGCCGTTTCGCATCCAGTGTCCACCATTTTTATTTGATCATGAAATCCTTCCTGCTCCCAGCCATCAATGACCCCTTTGCGACATCTCACAGAACGAGGATTCTGGGGAACAGGATCCAGCAATCTCGATCCAGGCCACTTCTCTCATCTTACGGAGGAGCAGCTTAGGCCAGGGGAGGAAATGAGTTGCGTCTAGCTGCACAGCTAATAAATGTCAGAGCTGGTACCACGGAGCCAGCCCCGTGCCCCGCAGGCCCGTGCTATGCTCTGCCGTGCGGCCTCCCATCACTGTTTCTAAGCAAACCCTGAGCCAGCAGCTCAGCGCTCTGGCCGAGCATCAGGACTAAATCCCCTTATAGGATGACTGTTCAATCAGCCACTCGTTAGAACAGCAATGCTCGCACGCAGGGTGCTTTGCCACTTATGAAATGCTTCCACATAGCTCTTCTGTTTCCAGGCTTTGCTGCCTCTGGGTCTTTCTGAAATGATCCAACAATGAAGCCTTATTCATAAGTTGTATACCTTCCAAAATAACCACTGAATCACTCAAACATGAAGTGTGAAAGGATCACTGTGTTTCAACTGGTAGAATCCAAGGTGACAAGAGGCAGAAGCAGTAAGAGGTGGAGGTTTGCAAGGCGTTCGATGCCAGGGTTTTCGAGAACAAAGTCCTCCCTGTGAAGGAAAGCCCCCCAGCTTCGGAGGATGAGTGGAGGGTGAACATCCTCTTGCTTTCCTGTGTTAACAAGTATCCAGCTCTGACCAGGCACAGATGTGAACATGCTGTCTTCCAAATCCATGCCACGTGGCGTTTACTCCGCAGAGTCGTGTCAGAATCGCACAGGTTGTGAGTGTGTGTCAGGACGGCGGAGTCCGCGAGGGCATGCTGTAAACAGCAGCTGGCAAGTGAGAGCTGGGGAGCTAGGTGTCCTTGTGGGAAGCTCTGAGGTACAGAAGAAAAACCTTGTGAAGAATGAACGTGTCTTCTCACGTACTTCTTCGGATCCTAACCGTAGCCATGAGGACAGTCTCCCAAGTTCTACTGCTTGTTTTGTCCCCACTTAAGAGCAAAGAGAGTAAAGGAGTGATGCTCAGAGTGCAACATCCCATGCATCATGCCCTTTCATGTCTTTTGCCCTCGCACATTTTCTCCCTCCTCCCTTTCTGCCTGCTCGTTTTGCGGAACCCCCATCCAGAGTCACCTCCTCTAAGAAGCCTCCCTGAACTTCCTGTATAGGTTTACTCACACCCTCCTCTGTGCGCCTAAAGTCTGTGTGCAAAATAACACCAGCTATCAGTTTTTAGAACCCAGTGTGAACAGGAACTCTACAAACATTATCTTTGTAGCCATTTGACAAGTAAGAAGAATGAAACCCCATTGGTCCAAGGCCAATGTGGCTGTTAAGTCTCGAAGCTAGGTTTGGAATCAGGCCTCCCAGGCTCCAAGTCCATGCCTTTCTGCTGCGCAACAGGCAGCTTCCTCTGCCTCAAACTTACCCCTTCCAGAAGCAGGTGAGAAGTATGTGTTTCTCCATCTCCCTCTTGTCTGTGAGTATCTCTAGGGCACACCCAAGTCCTGCCATGAATCCCAGTGCCCTACCTATGATAACTACATGTTTAGATGAATCAATGGTCCCTTGAATGAGGAGCTTATCCCTTTATTTTACAAGTTGCTGAGGTCTTCTTCTTGATAAAACGGTAAAACATTCATGTAACTGTAGCAAGTCATCCCCACCCCAGTGGAGAGTTAGGTAAGTTTCTCAGCCAGTAGATTCGTACATGAACCCCCTGCTTTTCCAATTTTAATGTAATACAAATCTCCTGGAATTTCGTGGAAGTGCAGATTCTGAAGCAGAAGGGCTGGGGTAGGACCTGGGGGGCTGCATTTCTGGCGAGCTTCCCGTGAAGCTGCTGATTTGAAGACCCCATTGGAGAGCCAGTTGGGTCTCAACACAGCAGCAGCCGCAGCCACTAGTGACAAAGAATAAAGCCTGTTTCTATGCATTGTCTTCCTTCCACAGGACCACCAGACTTCAAATGCCCCCGATTTTCTGTGTTTTAGCAAAATATTTGAGTTATGCTTTGAGCCATAAACATTTGGCAGCATGAGCATTTGTTTGTGCATGTAGCTTTGGTTTAATCACACCCTATCAATAAATCACAAATAAAGGAGGGAGAGGAGGCACTCACTAGAAGATTCCATTCCAGTGACAAGTGGAACAGGGGAGCTGGTGCATATGGAGGAAAGAGGAGATGATCCCTCGCTAGCAGGGAGTTTCCAACAGGGCGCTGGTGGCTGGCTGGCAACAGCACCCAAAGCCCCCGCCTCGTTCCATTTTTACTGGGAAGGGCCCCATCCTTCCACACTTGCCTGCCCTATGGCCCCTTTCCTGTCTGGTCTTCTCCACTCTTGGTAAACAGTAACTGATGGCTTATTCATCTCAAGCCCTTTGAACCCCACACAATTCCTTTGCTGACATGCCAAGTCTTTTAGAGGTCAAGCGATCCCCGGCCCAAGACTTTTGGAAGGAAAACACCCTCTTTTCTGTCTCCTTTTCCAGATGTCCTTGGGCCAGCAGCAGTCAGCGAGAGGTGTGCCTTGTTTGAAATGCAAGGGGACGTGTTCAGGCTTCGAGCCACATCCATGGAGGTAACAGAGTTTGTCAGGAGAGGCTCCGCCTGCCTTCATTTCTTGGCTGTCCTTTCTGGGAACCCCTGGTCATTCTTCTCTGCTGGGACTGCTTAAGATGCATGTGTTTCAGGGAGGGCTGGCTCCAGAGTGAATGCTCTCCTGCTTCGCCTAATTCAGAAATGACAGAGAAGCCCTGGGGAGCCAAGATGAGAGAGGAGTTTAGTGCTTCACACACCATTTTGAGGTGGAGGCCACCAAGTTCAAACCCACCAAGGACCACACTGGGAAGATGTGGGCAGTTGTTAGTCGGTGCCTGGTCCTCTCTGGATTGCTCTATCCTGGGGCTTGATGCATGTGGTTGATCTCCCCAGACTATGCCATGGCCCCTGTTTTGATCTCAGAGTGCCATGGGCCAGAAATAAGTCACTGTGCCCATGAGACTTAAATACCAGGCTGTGGTGCATTCATGCCCACGAGGGAGGGCCACAGGATCCAGCTGGACTGGGATCTGCCGAGTTTTTCTTGTTTTTCATTGAGGACTCTGAAAACCAGAGGTAAGGCTGCCCCACTGCTCAGCTCCCAGGCACTACTACCATCAGCATCTACATGGATGGTGCCCACTGGGGGTGTGCAGGGCACAGCCTGTGCGACTGTCCTGGCAGCCCTGGGAGAGAGAGGCTAAACTCTGCAGGGCATAAGAGCAAAGAGGGAGGTTTTTTCCTCCTCTGCCAGAAGGTTTCCTTGGCCACTCAATGAGGGAGCAAAATTTGGGAGCTATTGGTCTCAGAGTTGTTGACTTCCATCATGAGATGGCCATTGCAAAAACGTTTGTTGAGCTGAACCAAGTCTTTTACATTTAAATGTTGAAGTAACCCTGAGCAAGGTGATAGTTTCTCCAATTTTCAGGTCAGGAAACTGAGAGTGGGGAGCGGGGAGACGCCCATACATGGCAGAACTCAAGCCTGGGTCTTTGTGAACCCCAACCCCACGCTCTCAAACATTTGGCAGTACAATGGGTCATGAAAGCCTTTGAAGCACAGGGCTGTTCCCTGACAGTCCTCAACCTCACGGGAGCTCATGTGGTCTTCTGGATGCGAGGGACCTTCAAAGTCATCCAAACTCCACTCCATCCCCCACACAAATTCCTCCCACAGCGAACACACTCCCCATTGGGGGAATGCCCCACATATCTATTTTAGCCACTCAAGCTCTTTTTGGTCTTGAGGAGAGTCAGCTTCCCTATCCTTTCGCCCTCTGGTCCTGAATCTGCCATCAGGGTGTCACAGAACAATGCTAACTCCTCGTTAGCTCTCCAGAGATAGCCTGGATACCTCCTTTAGGATCCTCAGGGTTAGGAGCTAATGTTCCCTGAACGCACCCACTGACTCAGTTCAATAATGTTTTCCCTGCTCAAGGATCAGTCCCTTACTGCCTGCTGTCTGACATCTGAAAAGCTTCATTCAACATATTTTGTCTAGTTTTCTAGCTGTTTATGGCACAAGGGCGATGCCCTGTTCTTCAGGGCTATAAGCAGGAGTGTCAGTTTTGTTTCAATCCCTACATTCCCCCACAATTCTACAAAGGATTTGAACATCAAGTAAATTGATCCTTGAGAAATGCATATTGTAGCTTCAGATCCCAAGTAACAGGTGTTGTCTTTGGTTGGAATAACTTTAGTGGGGACCTAAATTCAAGCCATACTGGAGCAAGGAGGTCCCAGAACCTTAGGGGGAAACCACGAGAAACCATATTTATGCTCCAGTTCTCATACTTTCAGTAGTTTGAGAGATATTTGAATGACCAAGTAACAGCCATCCTGCTTCAATGAGCAAGTTCCTCAACTAATAATCATGGAACAAATTCATGTGCTGACTCAGCTTGAATGAACACTTCCCTCCTGTAAGTCTCACCTTTCCCATCTGAAAATGGGAACGATGGAACCCATGTGCTCTGGGCTCCACTTTTGGCTTAGCAATCCATAGTTTCAGGAAAGCTGTCTGTAATCAAATGAGTGATCGACATGGTTAGCAGAATTAGCATGATAATTAGTATTAGTGGCACAGATGGTTGAATTACTTGGAGAGAAGGGTACAGAGTGAAGGGGCAAGAGTAGACTTTCATGAAAACAGAAGGAAAGGCTCCCCTCACAGCCTGCAGCCTCCTGCTTCCCTGACGGACATGAGTCATCCTCAAGAGGCTGACTTGCCCTTCAGGGCAGGGGGACACACATGTCCAAGACTCCAGGCTTTTCACAGAGAGCCCAATAAAAGTCTCTTCCTTGCAAGCAGAGTTCTTTTTTTTTTTTTAATAGTACCATAATCCTAATCGCTTTATTATTTTTTGTAAATGCACACTGACTTCAGTGAGTAGAAAAAACCCCAGTTTGAGGGAAGCAGGGGACATGGTATGAAAAATGGGAGACAGATCACTGGCTCTTCAGATCACCCACTTTTACATCCTTCAAGGGTCGTTCTTTGGATTCTCCCGTGCCCTCATTGCAGCACCCTCTCTGAGGAGGTCCTCTGTGTATACCGGCATAGGCGGCTGCCCCAGGAATTACAGTGTTAGCTCTGCCTCTTCTCCCCAGGGCAGTGGATCTTCACAGATGACTCTGCCCAAAATGCTGGGCTTCCTGTACTTTGTGAGAGTCAATCTAGAGAAAGTCCACCAGAGCTCCTTAAATTCCTGAAAGGCACGGATTAGGGACTCTGGCACTTTGATGGGCATCCAGATCACCGCTGAACAGGATTACAAATACCCCTGCCCAGTCCCACTCCTGACCCGTGGAATCTGACTAGCTCGGGCCAGGGTGGGCCATCTCCAAGTTTACCAAGCTCCCCAGGTGACTGAGATGCGCAGCAAAGTTTGAAAACTCATCAAATAGACCAAGGGTCCACTACCTTTCTGTCAAGAGCCTGTTCGAAACATTTTCAGTTTGGCAGGCCATATGGCCTCTGGCACAACTAGTCAACTTGGCCCTCATTGCATGAAAACATCCATAGGCAGTATGTAAATGAATGGATGTGATTATATTCCCGTAAGCCTTTATTTCAGGACGCTGAATTTCAAATTTCATTTCATTTTCCTGTGTCAGAAGATCGTAATCTTCTTTTGAATTTTTTTCCACCATGTCACAGTGTAAAAACTGTTCTTACTTCCCAGGCTGTACAAAAGTCGGGTATGGGCCAGATTCGGCCAATGGAATGTAGTTAGCTGATTCCTGATGTAGACCAGCTCTTTCACGGTCAGATAAGAAACTCGACCATGGACCTGTGTTGCGCTGCTGTTCAGGCTGGGATCAGAGTCCAAGGCTTTGCCTTTTCTGCCACTGCGGGTAGCCCAGGACAGCCATTTTAATACCATTGAGGATCTTTCTGGGTGTGTCTGTGTCCCCTTCAGTCTGGATGCCTGAAAGAGGGGAGTGGGGCTAAGAGGTATCTTCCTCATGTGTAGAATCCCAGTGACAGTGCCTGGCAATGTGATAGTATGAATAAAGGGAGAAAGAAGAATATCTCATACCCATCAGCACTTTCCATTTCAAACTGTTTTGCATTTGCTATATCTCTAATAGCATCCTGAGAGTCTCATTAATCAAAAAAGCAAATGGTAGGGGCGCCTGGGTGGCTCAGTGGGTTAAAGCCTCTGCCTTCGGCTCAGGTCATGATCCCAGCGTCCTGGGATCGAGCCCCGCATCAGGCTCTCTGCTCAGCGGGGAGCCTGCTTCCTCCTCTCTCTCTGCCTGCCTCTCTGCCTACTTGTGATATCTGTCAGATAAATAAATACAATCTTAAAAAAAAAAAAAAAAAAGCAAATGGTAGCTTCCCCACCCAGCTCCATTCATAGAAGGCATTGGGGCTCAGAGGATCTCATGGGACACCAGGCTTTCCCTCACTTCTTTCCTCTTCCTCCTTCCACTTCCTCCTCTGCTGCTGTCACTCCCCACATGTAAACCAGTGGTGCCCCTACCTTAGAGAAAGCCTCCCTCATGCCTGGCTCGTAAAAGGGAGAGACAAGAGAATATTTATTATGAATAAAATGCCCCAATTCTGTAAAATGAGCAACCCCTTCTTATGAAAACAAAAGAAAAGACTTTGGTTTTGCCCTGCATCATCTTCAGGGTCATGTTCTGTTTTAGAGTCCTGGAATTACCCTTGTGATCATGGATTTTACCATTTCTCAAATTGTAGCCCACTGAATGTGAACTTGGACTTCAAGCTTCTCTTCAAATAACATTGGAAGGGCTGCATTCTCCCTGCCTTGAAGTCATGCTGTACATCAGTGCATTAAAAACAAGACATGTGTTTAATCTTCTGTAACCCACTGTCTCCCACACTTATCACCCTGAGCCTTTTTCCACGTGCCCCATACTTCCACGCTGGGGAAACTGGTCCAGACCCGCAGGACCACCCCAACGCCTATGCAACCCTCACAGGGGGCAAACTTACCCCGTGTTACAGTGTCCATCTGATTTTCTCTCCCTCTCCCACCCCAGCTATAGGCTCCTGGAAGATTGCACTGGGGCCGCCCTCATTTTATATTAGAGAAGGCTTTCTCAACCTCAGCACTACTGACATTTTGGACAGGATAATGCTTTGTTGTGGAGGGGGCTGTCCTCTGTATTACAGGATGTTTAGCCACACCCCAGGCCTCTACCCTATAGAAGCCAGTAGCACCCCCTGGTGGCAATGACAATCAAAAGTGTCTTCAGACATTGCTACATGGCTCCTGGGGGTGTGACCTTAGTTTAGAACTGCTGGTAGAAGGGGCACCTGGGTGGCTCAGTCGGTTAAGTGGGTTAAGTGTCGGCCACTCAGGTCATGATCCCAGTGTCCTGAGATCGAGACCTGCATGGGGCTCCCTGCTAAGTGGGGAGCCTGCTTCTCCCTCTGCCTCTGCCCGCTGCTTCCCCTACTTATGTTCTCTCTCTCTCTGTCAAATGTAGAAATAAAAAAAAAAAAATCTTTTAAAAAATAAAATAAAATAAAGAACTACTGATGGAAAAAAAAAAAAGGAGGATTCCTACAGGCATGCCTGTCTGTGAGGGGCTCATGCTACTGCAGCGACCTCTCTCTTGGGCCTGCCTCATCCCTGTTGCAGGTCTTGCCGTTGTTCACTTTGCTTAACAAGCTCTTAAATCTCATGTGTGAGAGCAACTGAGATACAGCGCACCTCAGGTGTCAGGCCTGAAAGGGAGGGAAGCGGTTTTCCACTATACCAGGAACAGTCCGGATTTTGAAACCTTAACAGCATGGCACAAAGCAGCCAGATGTTTTAGTTTTTAATTGTCAGATAGAATCATGAGGCTTCCAAGGGAATTTGACGCTTCCCCAGGATGCATTTCTTTTTCTCAGTCTCACCACAAAGCCTGGCCAGTGAGCATCAATCTCTAGCCCAGGCAGTTTTCTGAGCTCATTCCCTTCCCCCTGGGTCCTATCACCTGTTCCTTCAAGAAAATTTCTAGTTGTATTCTAACTTCAGTATGAATGCTAAATTGCTGAAAATTGCTGAAGCTCCAAACTCATGAATCTTGGGAGACAATTTCAATAATTCCTTAGAGCAGAGGTCAGCAAATTTTTTTTATAAAGGACCAGATTGTGGATATTTTAGGCTCTGTGGGCCACACAGTCTCTGTTGCAATTATTCAAGTCTGCCATTATAGCCCAACTGCTTCCACAGATAATATGTAAATGAATGATCATGGCTGTGTTCCAATAAAACTTTATTTACACAAGCAAGTGGTGGGCCGGGTTCAGCCCACCAGTCATAAAGACTCCTGCTTTCTAGCATCTCTAATGAACGAACCAGCCTTTGCTGTCACACCCAAAGTGAGTAAAAATGTGCTGTACTTTTTAACCAGCAAAAGTCACATCCCACATTCCCCACAGATAGACTAATAGTCTCCCAAATGCAGTTCTCAATCCCAGAGGCCTTTTGGTCTCAGGTTTCCATTTGTCTGCTGCCACCCCTTCCAAGTTACTAAAGTTGAACCCTGAAACTGCTTTCAAAAAGGCAGATGCTATCAGCAGGAGACTCTGTTCTTCTTCTCTGGAGGTAGATCTCATGTGTCCCAATTAACCTCTCACCCCAGGAAAATATGCAAATCGTGCAAATGCAGCCACGAGGACCACTGCTTCAACTCTGAGCTGGAAGACGATCGGAAAATTGGCCGCTTGCTGATGGACTCCAAGTATTCCACCCTCACGGCCCGGGTGAAGGGTGGAGATGGCATCCGGATTTACAAGAGGAATCGGATGATCATGACCAATCCCATTGCCACTGGGAAAGATCCCACCTTTGACACCATCACCTATGAGTGGGCCCCCCCTGGAGTCACCCAGAAACTGGTAAGGCAGCCTCCTCCAACCAAGAGGTTGTTTTCCTATCCTTGTGAATGTTAGTCATGCGTGAATGTCAAAGATAAGGTAAGAAGAGGGCAAGATTATAGAAATGATAGGAATAGCTCTGGTTCTAAACCTGTTCCGGTCTTGTTATGTGATCTTGAGCTGAAAACTGCCTGGGCCTCGGTTTTCCTCATCCATGAAATGGATAGAAGTGTCTATGAATTCTAAGAGTCCTTCAAGCTCTAGTCCAGGGTCATTCATGGTTCTGTTTGGGCTCCCCACTTCTGAACAAAGGATGGTTTATCATTCCAAACTCTCAGAGTTCTTGTCTTCATGTGTGAGATGTTCATTTTCCCTCAGCGTGGCCTGGGATGTATCCATTGCAGGCCTGTGGGGGAGCACAGAAACAGTCCTCTCCCCTCTCCAACAGCAGAGGCCTCTTGGGCTTTACACAACCCTGGGGCAGAGGCACTCAGAGAAGGACAAGGTCACGCCCTGGCTGCCCACTACAAAAACCCCTAACAAGTCCCCATGCACAAGCCTCAGTGCAGACCATTAAATCAGAAGCTCTAGATCACTGGCACAGAATCACCAGACCTAGGCATTTAACTCCCCAGGTAATCCCAGATACAGCCACCTTCAGGACCCTGCAGACCAGAGCAGTGCCCCTTAAATTTCAGCAGGCATATACCTCACCTGGACAGCTTGCAGAAACACATCTAGTAAGCTTGGGGCTGGTGATGAGATGGCGCTCCTCACACACTCCCAGGTGATGCCGATCCTACGGGCCCCCAGACCACACCTGGAATAGCAGGGGCCTCAGTGATTTCCGCAGGTTAAAAATGTCCTATAGTTTAGAGATGCATTTTAATTCAATCTCTTCTGGGGAAGAAAGGAGAGGCTTCAGAGTCCTACATGGTCATACCCCACAGGCTCCTCCTACAGCTCCAGCTGTGACCTCCCACTCATTACCTTACAATGCCCTGACCTTCCTCTTTCCTGCTCTGGATCTCTCTAGGCTTTTGCCCTCCTCAGGGACTTTGCACTTGCTCTTCCCTCTACTTGAAATGTCCTTTCCCTGCTCTTTGCATGGCTGGGTCTTCCTGACAGTCATGTCCCAGAGAGGCCTTCCCTAACCACCCAATCTATAGCAGATGCCACTTACCCTCCAGCTACATTCTGTTCCTTCCAGTTCTCCAATGTTTCTTTAGAAGCTTTGATTATAAGCGGTAGTTGTCTAATGTGCATCTTTGCTTAGTTACCATCTCTCTCACTAGAGTGAAGCAAGGCCCACAAGGGCAGACACCATGTCCGTCCCATGTACCAGGCTATCCAGCACCTTGCACCATGCACGACACATAGTAGGTCTGATGAGTATTTGTGCTTTGTCACCCTCCTGGCCACATCCACTCTGTGGACCAAAACTGCCACAAAATCCTGTGATTGGCCCACAGCGAGAGGTACAGAAATTGAGAAGAAATGTTGGGGAAATTTAGTAGCAGTTGACATCCAAGCATGTGATCAGAGACCTCCTCTCACTGAACAGAATTCCACTGTGGTCAGACTCACGTGGAAATCTCATGTGGCATGAGCTACATTCTCATCTCATGTGCTGAGCCCACAAATCATTCTGCAGTAGGTGGAAAAATCAAACAGAAAAACCTGATCCTTCACCATAGACAGTCCGAGCAGTGCAGTTCTAAGCTGTGGCTTAAGTGGGGGAAAGGAGGGAGGAACCCCTTCTAGATCAAGTGAAGACTGGCAAGATGCTTTTCTGAAAGCTCTACTTTCTGAAGACGTATTTAAAAGAGTATGTCAGCATTTGTGAGCTCAGTCTCGCTGTGAAGTAGGAATTACTTTACGTGTAAGGAAACACAGCATGGTTAACTGGCCTTCGCCAGTTGGAGGGGCTAGGCAGGGGCACATCCGGGCCACGGAGGATGGCGTCCAACAACAGCAGTGCTGGGACATGCCGGGCGGCTCCGAACGCGGGTCTGCCTCCAGCGCCCAGGCCTGGGTAAGCCATCAAGCAGGCCTCCAAGATGTCAGTGGAAACTAAAGCAAGCAGCTCATAAAAGAGCTGGCTGTGGGCGTCAGGAACTGGCTGGTGAAAACCCCGAACGCTTTGGCCCCAGACTAATCAGAGGAAGGCATCGTCAGGCTGTGATTAATGCTGGCTCATAAAACCACATGGTATAAAGGGCCCTCTGTCTGCCCCGCATCTGGCCTGCCTGAGCAAGCTGCCTTTCTGAGACTGGACAGTTCTCCCTTCCCATTCACCCTCCGGATGGTTTTTTGTTGTTGTTGTTGTTGTTGTTTTTTTAATTACCAAGTGATTGGGACTGATTGTATTTTGGAAATGGGACTGGATCTTGCTGTCATCCCTCCCAACCAGAATAAAAAAATGGAGAAACTTGTAAGTCTTTAAAGACTAGTCACAATAAACCTAATGGCTAATATTTACTGAGTACTTACGTGTGCCAGGCACTATGCTAAGAGCTGTACATGCACGGTCTCACCTAATTTTCCAACACTGTTAGGCATGTACTGTGACTACACTTATCCACAGAAGGGGAAGCCGAGGCTTGGAGAAGTGACACAACTAGCCAGCTGTCCCATAGCTGGCTTAAATGGCAGAGCCAGGCCTTGGACTCGGGCCTCCCTGACTCCAAAGCTTAGGCTCTTCCCTCCCAAGCCAGGCCAGGAGAACAAGATAGGTAGCAGAGGCAGAAGGACGCAGGTATTTTGGACTAGCACTTTGAAGAGAAGGCTTCTTCGAATGGGGAGAGACTCTGAAGGCCAGCCAGGATGTGGGAGGAGGCAGGGAGGAAAAGGTGAAGGGGACCGGCATCCGTTGAGCATTCTAGATGGATGGATGGATATGGATATGGGTATAGACAAACAGATATATCATCAATACCTCACCACTCCCTCTGTGTATAATAACCCCATTTTACAGGAGAGCAAACAGAGGCTTTTGAGGAGGCTCTGCAGGTGTGGCACTCATACTTCCTCCCTACTCCCATAACGGCAAATGTTGCTGGTCCGTCAGGGCACTGTCTCCCACGGAGCCCTCATTGGACCTCAGAATCCTCCTCGACACAGCACTCCCAGGAGCTACTACTGAGTAGGATTGACATGTCCCATGAAGCCCATTGACTGTCCCCGCCTGACAGCTGGAGAAGCAGAAAGAACAGGCAGGATCAGGTCTTCCAGTTCCAGAGTCCATGTGCCTTCCACTGCCCAACCCTGGGAATAAAGCACCTTTCTTTTCCACTTTTCTCTCTGCCCTTTGATTCCTCTCCTGATAAAGCCCAGTTCTGGGAATCTCTTCACCCAGGAGGTCCCAGCCAGACAGCAAAGCACCAAGTGACTCAGAAAGGCCCTCGTGAAAAACTTGAAACCTAAACCAACCTTTCCAGCTGCTCTGAGAAAAGGCCTCTTGCTAAAGGTTTTGGGAACATGACCTTAATCAGCTTCCTGGAGAGATTCCGGAGAGATTCTCTTACAAGCTCTGAGCAGCAGAGGCAGCTGACTCTGACCCAGTCGTCTGTCCCCATCATCCCCTCCCCAAGGCCATGCCAACCAATGTGGTTGTCTGAATGGCGTGTCATGGCAGACTCTAATGCCCTCCCTAGGGTCAGCGAGCAGAGCCTGCCTCAGGTGTGTGATCGGCTGCTCGGGCCAGCCAGGCAAGGCCAGCCATCATGGAACACACGGCGCTGGCAGCCGGATGCTGCGGTGCCCAGCTGGGGCTTTGAGCTGGGACGGGAACCCTGGATTCCTGGGGAAGGAACACTCCCTGTCTCCAGGATCCTGGCCAGGAATCCTCTAGTTCTGCAGGCCACAAACACCTGAAGCCAGGACAGAGCCAGGAAAGGACACAGAACATGGGGATGGACAAGCAGGTGGCCTGCACCTACAGAAGGCCCCCGCCGCAGGATTTCTATGCCGTGTTTATTGTAAGGCTAAGCAGGGAGGGACACCAGCTGTGAAGGAGGAGTCACAGACCTATCCAGGGACAGGGGATCGTGGCCCTAGGAGGGGCTTACACAGCCTCCCCACCCTCAGTGAAGACCACAGGAAACTCCCCTTGAGACTGGGGGAAATGGTTTTCTCTTGGCAAATTGTTCGTCTTGTAGAGAAGTTGTAGACACTGGTGGAGACCCAGGCTGCTGAGTGCCAAGCTGTCTCTACTGCAGAGGAGTCGTGGGAATGTCGGGAGGTCCCTTCTCTGGGCCTCAGGGTTTCAAGAGGTAGTATTAGTTCCTTCCTCCTAGGGGTTCTGTGAGAACTAAATGGGTAAGCATGGGCCAGGCACCTGGAAGGGTTCCCAGATCACAGGAAGCAGGAGTAGGTAGCTACTCCCACCATGCCTTCAGCCACTCAACCTGGGGGGTCGGCAGCCTTCATGGGAGAAGAGGTTATGCCCCCATGAGCTCCATCAGACATGCACTGGAACTGCTTCAACACTTGGAATGAAGGAGATGTTAGCCGAGTCTGGGTGCCCATTCTGGCACAGTGAGCAATGCTCTTGTTTCTACATCTCCAAAATCCTGCCATAGAGCCTGGGCCCCAGGCAAGATCAGAAGGACTGGGATAGGTACCTGCCCCCCCACGGCAGTCCCTAACCTGTCTCCCCAGGACCCTGTGCCCTGCCCCAGCCTGTAACCTGCTACTCTACTGCTCTCCCTGTTCTCTGATGGACACATCCTTTCCCGCCACCTACTGTCCCCAGAGAGGCCCCCAATCTTCAGAGGACCTGTTTCACACTCACCCAGGAGGACCTGGAAAAGTGCTCACGTCTCAACCACTCACAGACTCCTGAGTCAGAGTCACAAGGCCATCCAGGGATTCTTGTGCACCCCAAAGTGTGAGATTAGATTCTTCACATCCACCTGCTTGTCATGTTCATGCTGGAAGCCCCTACAATTTCATACTGACCCAGAGAAAAACCTCATCCCCCCTATCTTCCCCAGAGTCGGGAGTCAGCCCTTCCCAGACACACAGTCAGCTGTGTGGCCCCCGATGCTTCTTGTGGGGGTTCAGGGTATTTACCTCTTGGGCCAACCAGAATCCATGGGCTCCTTGAGCCACTTTCCTGACCTGTAGACTGAGGTCGGTGTTACCACTCCTTTCTCCTAGTAGAGGTAAGGACTGAGTGAGGTCACCACAGACTTCTCACGGGGGTTAGGACCCTGAAGATCATGCAGTCTACCCCAAACTTTGCAGATGATGAAACTGAGGCCGGGGAAGCTGAGTGCTTGCTTAGTCTTTCACAGAGAACAGCAGCTGGCCAGGAGCTAGAGCCTTTGGTAGACTTTGTCTACAACCCAGGCCAGGTCCTATATCCAGCAGAGCACCTGGGAAAGTGCTGGGGACTATACAGATGAAGGGATGGTATCAGGGTGTGCCGTGAGCCCACAGAGCCAGAAGAAGACTCAGCCAGATGTTCCAGGATCTAGGACGGAGCCCCCTAGGGGGCATCCACAGCCACTCACATCGTGAGTCCCACAGGAACATGGGTCACCTGCCTCTCCCTTCTCCAAAACTGCTCTCATCTGAAATTCATTGATTATGAAACTCACCAAACCAGGCTCTGGACTAGTACGCCCCTCCCTCAACTTCCTCATCCCTACTCCCTAACATCGGACCACAACATGGGTTGTCGTTATGAACTGCTGCATGATTTTCCATGTTGATTAACACAATTCAGTTCCAAAATGAGTCCAGCCCCAAGTGATGTGACATGGGGGAAGGCAGGTTCCAAGAGGGTAAATATGGCAACGGCCACCTGGGCAGCAGGAATCAGGCAACCTGGTGGGTGTGTTAGGGGCAAGCCCAGAGGCCGAGAACAGTTGTCAAGGATAAACAGTTTGCCTTTCACACTTTCTCATGCTGTCTGGCCTTGACCTTTATCTCCCCCAAATCTTCCCATCCCTGGCACCCACCCAAGTACAAAATTACTGTTCATTTAAGAAAAAAAAAAAGCCAAATTGGACAGTTATCTATGAACATATTAATATTCAGATGGGTTACCCATCATATTGATGTGGAAATATTACTCTCTTGAGACCTTATCAGTTCATTCTATTAGAAGGTGCCATTGCCTGTTTTTAAATTAATAAACTATGAAATACCTTATGCTTCTAATGATTTAATTATACTTTTCTAAGAAAAGCAATTTTAAACTAGATTGACTTTTTTTTTAATTAGGAGCATTGCCATGAGGTAAATGAAGTAAAAATGTTCAGTGTTGAAGGAAACCAAACCTGTATTGCCACGCCAAAAAAATCTAAAATGAATACTGACTTAAAGTACACCATTCTCACCCAGAATGTGAAGGTGTGACAATGTAGGCAGAGTGGAACTTATTCACGCCTCTCTTGGGTGTTGCCAGATTCCCAGCATTTCTGCCTGGACCGCCCTCCAGTTCTGCAGAAAACCCAAAGAAGCTGGAAACTTCGCCAGTTCCAGATCTCTGCATGGGCGCGTGCCAATCACTGTTGCTTTATCTCCTCCCCACTAGGGCCTGCAGTACATGGAGCTCATCCCGAAGGAGAAGCAGCCGGTGACGGGCACCGAGGGTGCCTACTACCGCCGCCGCCAACTCATGCACCAGCTTCCCATCTACGACCAGGACCCCTCTCGCTGCCGTGGACTTCTGGAGAACGAGGTGAAAGTGATGGAAGAGTTTGTCAAGCAATACAAGAGCGAGGCACTGGGCGTGGGAGAGGTGACCCTCCCTGGGCAAGGGGGCTTGCCCAAGGAGGAGGGGAAGCAGCAGGAAAAGCCAGAGGGCACGGAGACCACCGCCCCAACCACCAACGGCAGCATCGGTGACCCGTCCAAAGAATACGTAAGTCTCTCCCCTGCCTCCCGGTGTGGCTGAAACTACCAGTCCCCAGGGCTGGCGCAGTCATGGCCCCAGCTCTAGGCTTTTCCCCTCGTTCATGCCGTCGTTCATGTGTTCATCCTGCCAGCATCTTGTGGGGTGCTCATTTACTCAGACCAGGCACTGTCCTGCGGAAAACAACACAATCACCATGCTTGAGAGGCTCAGCGTCCAGGGAAGGTCACAGACAACCAAACTGTCACAGAAAGGGCATCTAACCTTGGTTGGGGTGAGGGTCGGCTTGGAGGAGGAGCTGAGGCCCTGCCTGGCTTGGGAAGAATAACCAGGATGCATCCAAGTCTTCAGGCCTGGCAGGGAAGGCCTGTGCCGCCTTCAAGAGGTGAGCATGTACAAAAGGCCTGAGTTCCAGAGAGCGTGGTGGAGCCAGAGGGCTGAACTGAGTCCCGTGTGTCTGAAAGCATGGTGCGCTGAGGGTGTGGGGACACGAAGCTGGCACAGTCAGCAGGGCCATGCTTCCCGAAGCAGAAGCCATCCATTCATCACTCATGTATTGACTAGCCTGTCCTGTCACCAAGCCCCAGGAAATCAAACAGGCAGAGGACACTGTCCTCCCGTTGGAGAATAGCAGGGATGTCTGACATCCCTCTGAGGGCTACGGGGAGCCATGGCAGGCTGTCGGTGGGAGGCGTCACAGGGTCTGAGCTGTGCTTTGGAAAGCATCCTTGAGGAGTGTGTGGAAGATACGCTGTAAGGGAGTGAGCTCCTGGGGGCTGTTTGAGAAAAAATGAAGAAGCCAGAGAGTCTGGGAGGCGAAAGCCTCATGCATTGGTTTGTCTGATCTGTCCCACAAGGACTAGCTTGAGGCAGGTGCCACTAAGGACTGATGTCTGCTCTTTCCTGGTCTCTGACCCCCTTCTACCTTTTGTCCTCTGCCCCCACCAGCCAACTGGCCTCAACTGCCTCTGTTTGGGATTTGCAGATCAATGTCCCAATACAGGGAGCCCTCAAGCCAATTATCTGCCCTGCTGGTAACAGCGGGCAGTCACCTGTGTGAGCCAGACATCCCAGGGAAATGGCAGCCCCGATGATGCTGTCTCTACATTCAGAGAGGGCCAGGCTCCTTCTTCCCTGCAGTGACTCAGACTTGTCATACAAAACCTGCATCCTGCATGTCCAACCCCCATGTGTTGGCACATTCATTTGGGATTGCCATCCAGTGAACTGTGGCTTCACACTGTTAATCTGAGAAGTTTTTTCTTTTTGCGAAAGACTTTTTTTATTTATTTGAGAGAGAGACAGAGCACAAGCAGGAGGGCAGGGCAGAGGGAGAGACAGAAGCAGACTCCCCACGGAGCAGGGAGCCCAATGTGGGACTCAATCCTGGGATCCCAAGATCATAATCTCAGATAGACGCTTAACTGACTGAGCCACCCAGGTGCCCCTAATCTGAGAACTTTAAGACAAAAGAAAAAAACCATTTTCCCTACCACAAATTTGGAAAGGGTGTCGAAAAAACCTATTGCTCAGGAAGGATACATGTCCCAGCAACTTAAAAAAAAAAAATTTAGATCCAGTTACCATGTTTCATAAACTGTTCTCCTCTGCACCCAGCCCTCTATCCAAATAGTCATCTGTCCTTAAAGCATAAATACTGCCTAATTCCAACTTGGAAGGTGATCTCTTTAAGTCATTGTGACATTTCCCAATTGCCATTCCCAGGAGAGATATGCTGATCTGAGAACATATTTTACCCCTGACTCAGCCCCACATATTTGCACAGCATGGAAGTGGGGCAAAGGTGGCCTGAGATCCCGGGTCTCTGCCTACCGTCAACTTTAGGAAGTAATTGTGACAGTTTGAAAGTATATAAACAACAAGATCAGACAATGAACAGGGAATTTGAAGGAAGTCCATATTATTTGGGCTGGGCTGCCTGGGGAAGACGGCCTTCTCTCCTTCCTTACCCTAACCCCAATCTTGCTTAGATAACTAGTTATGTACTTAGTGGATTCAGGCCTGTGTTACATGCATTAATGTCCCTTCTAGGTGCTGCTGGCTTGTCTTTTTCATCTCCGTATCTTCAGCAGATGCCATCAGTATAGAGAGTAGGTGCTCAATAAATATGTGAACCATGAATGAATGAACAAATGGATGAATAAGCGAGCATTCTAACTAAACAGAGCCTGGAATGATGGGGACGATCTAGATGGCCATGTTGCCCAGGGATTCAAGTTCACGTTTATTAAGCACCTGCTCTGTGCCAGATACCCTGCCCTCTCTGTCAGGGTCTTCGTTTAATTCATACAACCGCCTAGTGGGGTGAATTTTACCAACCCCATTTTACAGGTATGGAATCAAATATTCAGAGAGGGTAGGTAATTTTTCCAAGGTCCCATAGTTTCTAAGGAATAGGACCTGGATCCTATACTTTTCCTACTACATGATGCAGAGTTATAAAACCCTGCTTATGATGTCTTCCAGGAAGAAAGGAGGCTGGGAGCCTCCTTTATAAGTCCCTGTTTATCTCCTTGAATCCCGGGAGCAAATCCTACAAAGGTAGCTAGATAGACATAGACCATAGAGAGTGTGTCCCCAGCAGCCCCAAACTTAGTTGCGGATTTGTGCTCCCTGGACTGCTCTGCCTTACCCCAGTGAGTAGCCAAGTCAAGTGGACATGGGTGCTGGCCATCCATGTGCTGGGCCTTCTGTCTCCCATAAATGGGCAGTGGAGGACAGTTTACCAGAGCCAAGCATCAGGCAGGAATCCTGATTTTTGCTCCCCTGATGAGGAAATTGTAGAACTCAGACGGACAGCCCAAATCCACATGGTGATTTGTGGGGGCAGGCGGGAATGGAGGCAAAAGGAAGGCACACACAACCTATTTTGGTGACATAGTATGGTTTCTTATCCAAAGAATGATCATTACTACTATCGTTAGCTGCTACGATGTGGCATGCTTTCCCTGAACCAAGGGTAGTGTTAAGCACTAGAGTATCTGATTTAAAACTCCCAGCCACCCAAGGACTTGAAGAAAAGCTGTGGGATTTGAACCAACTTCTGTCAGACCCCAGGCCCATCTTTCCTGTTGCCCAAAGAGTGTTCCTTGGAAAGCTAATGGATATTAGGTCATAAATGGGTTACACAGCCATGTGAATTTAGGAGACAATAGAGTGACCAACACTACATGCATTTCTTTGTGGTGGGACTTCTGAAAGCCTCTGGTAGGCTATGGCAGTGGTTCTCAAAGTAAAATTACAGGGAAGGCTGGTTAAAACTCAGAGGTCTGGGCCTTACCCCAGAGCTCCCTGCTTAATAGAGGCAGGTAGGCCCAGAGACTCAGCTTTTCTACTGAGCACCCAGGTTGATGCTGATGCTGGTCTGGGGGTCACTCTTTGAGACCCACTGCTAAGGAGTATAAAAATAATTTTACATATAAGCTTAGGAAAAATGATATCACCAAAGAGGCCTATGGTGAGGATTGAAGAAATGACAACACTGGCATTTTCTAGATGTTTTTGGCCTGTTGGCTTAGGCAGTCCAGCTTTGAGGACACGGCATAGCACTCTCCCATTCCTTGAATAGTCTGCAGGGAGTTCTGGAAACACAGAATGGCTTTAGACATTGCCATATAGCCCCATGCAACCACACTACTCAGCAGCCTGAGGCCACAGGCTCCCTTCCCTCCATGCTGCAGTCAGCCCACACCACAGGGCACTTCTCCAGTGAGCTTGCCTGGCTCCCTCAAGCTACTGTCAGTCTGTCAACCATAATGTTCTTCCTCAGAGAGCCGGAGAGGGGCCAGATGCCAGCTGAGTCAGACAGTGGTGTCCTCCTCACCAAGCCCCTCCACCAAAATGTGCTCAGAGGAAAGTGTTATCCAGACCAGAGGAACACTATTGCCAGAAGCCTTTTTCAAATCACCCATGTGGAAATGCCCCCATGGGCTGAGTTAGGGGTGAGGCCCTAGAACAGTGGGTGGGCCAGTCCGCTTGTGGGAAGAGCACCCTCTGAGCACAACTCCCTCATGTGTCCAGGCCTGCGGAGTTACTCAGATCTGAGTACGGTTCACAGATGGACATCCCATCTTTCCTGCTCCGGGCCTGCACACAACCACCACCCCCCGCCCACAACAGGATGGGGCAACCTCACATCAGCTGAGGCACATCTGAAGAGTGAACCCAAGAGCTGTGGCTACCCTTGGGTACCTCAGAGCAGCCCTTTGAAAGCGTCATTATTACACTGAGGTCAGGAGAGGCAGGACACCTGAGAAATGCTGTCAGAGGTATCTGTGCTCATGAGGAGACACGACAGCAGAAAATCCCAGGGGCTAACCCAGTCGCTGTCACTCCCGAAGTGTGCTCTTTGAATCAGTGAGGCCAATTAAAACCCCAGAGTATTTCACCTCCCTCTTTCCTCTACTTGCCCCACATGTGTGTGCCTGCAAGAACGGGGGGGGGGGGGGCAGGTGGAAGAATGTCCGTTACTGCCCAGCAGGCTCATTCGTGTCTTCTGGAACCACCCTAACAACTAGCGGGAGAGGTTGGGGTTGTCACACCCATTTCACAGATGTGGAACCTGACACAGTGAGAGGTTAAGAGGCTTGCTGATAATAGGTGAGGCTGGGACTCTATCCCACCTCCCGGTGCGTTACCAGTCCTGACAAGTCTGAGTAGCCCTGGGGTGGGGCCTGGGTAGGTGGGGACACCACCAACAAAGGCGTCTGTACTTGGGTTTGCTGGGTGAGTGGCAGTGTTGGGAGTCACCCACAGCCCAGTCCAGTGAAGAATCTGGGGGCCTCTTTTCTGCATGCCAAGAACAATGGAAGGACTTGCCCATGGCACGCCAATCCCTCCCACCATGAGTTCTCCTGGGTTTGGAGGGCTTCAGAGGGCTCCATGGCCAAGGAACGGCCAACTCCAGCAACTTGGAACATTCACTCCAGAATGGCAAAGCTCTGTATCCACTTTCCAGGCCCTCTGCTCCCCACCTCTCCCACCTGGATGGAACCTATGAGTGCCTGGGCCGCAAGGGCAACGACCTCAATGCTCTGATTGTTAACAGCCCCACCAAACCGTTTCCCTGCCTTGAGAATGCTTACTTGGTATTTTCTCAGAAATGAAATATACGGATTTCCTGGGCGTGGAATTTCCGCCTCTCCCTACACCCCAAACTTGTAACTGAAGAAAGGAGAAAGAAAGCCAGAACATAGCAGTCGATGTAATCTCCACCCTTTAGTATTTATCATCCCTGCCGGGTGCCCCCCACCCAGCCCCTTCCCCGCAGCACCCCTCCCACCGAGCTCTGCCTCTCTGATGGAAACTGACAGCAGCTGGCAGCTCAGCCTGACTCCAGCCCCAACAAGGGACATATTTGTGGGCAAGGGACTTCCAAACCTTTGTGCAGCAGATGTTTGGCTTGTGGGCTCGGCAGGCTGGCTTTCCTGCCAGCCCCTCTCCGGGAATTTGAAACCAGCGCCCCACCCCCACATCCTGAGCCCTGAGCTGGAGGACCCAGGCCAAAAGGCCCAGAAAATCACCATGGTTACCAAGCTTCTCCACATCTGCCTCCCTCCTCCTTTACAATGGAGATATTTTAATGACATTAAAGGGATTTTTTTTTTCCCACAGAAAATACTTTTCCATGTTGCCACATGGGCTTGACAAGCATCTTTTTTTTTTTTTTTCCTGGACTGGGCTGCATGATATTCCATTGACTAAAACAGAAGCTGGCAAATTTTTCCTGTAAAAGGCAGATGGTGAATATTTTAGGCTTTGCAAGCCATACGGTCTCTATCACAACTACTTACTCTGGCCTAACACAGCCATTGACAGGATCTAAACAGAAGACTATAGTCATGTGCCAATAAAACTTTATTTGCAAAAACAAGTGGTGGGCTGGATTTGGCCCACAGATGTAGTTTGCTAACCCCAGAACTAGAACCACTGTAAAAGATGGTTACTAGCTTTTTATGAATTACTTTGGTTTTATTCATTTTGATTTTGCTGTTATAAGTTAATAGGATGATGATGCTGGTGATGTCAGCTGCCATCCCTTAACTGTCTAGATTGTGCCCGGGACTATGCCAAAGGCTTCACATCGTTGTTTTTTTTTTTTACTGAATTCTAAGAATTCTCCTACGAAATATAATTTCCCCCTTTTTCTAGTCATCTAGCTGGTGAGTGGTTAAGCCAGAACTAGAACAAAGGCCTGCCTTACCCCAAACCCCACCAGGATTCCAGCAAGTGGAAGCTTCTATCTCCCCAGCTCCCGTGCAGCTGCAGGAACCACGCACGGCCATGGCAACAGAGACGACCCCATGTAAGGCTTTTTCCTTTGGTGGGAAGCCAGTCCTTGCCTACACGCTTGTCAAAGCTGGATTTGAGAACGCTCCAGGCTAACGGCCTCTCTTCAGAGGGTAGCATTTATGAAGCCTTCCTGGCTCCATATCCCCCTTTATCAGAAAAAAACCAGTGAAGGAGAGTCAGTTAGAAATGCCTAACATGGTACCTTGCTGGCAGAGAGCCCCATATTCCATTATCTGCCCCAGGGAGAAGCGTGAGGTGAAACGGCTGGCCATCAATGGTGACCACCCTATGTAAAGCCTCTCCCGTGAGCTAGGGCCTGCCGTATGTTACTGATGAGGAAACTGAGGCTCAGAGAGGTGGGTGACTTATCTAAGTGCCACCAGTGATGAAGCAATGACATGGATCTCATTCCAAAGCCCTCAGCCCGACCACAGCATCCAGCCTGCCCAGTCTGTACTATGAGGAGTCTCAGGAAGATGACTGTGGGGGAACAGAACACAAGAGTTTAAGGATGCCAGAAATGACACTGGGCCAAAAAAGGAAAGAAACTAAGGAAAAAAAAAAAAAAAAACTCTGGGATACACGAGGCTCCAAAGCAAAGATGGTGAATAATCACCATAAGAGGAAATGGGGAGATGCTGTTTATAAATAAATTGTTGAGTATTTGTGTTGGAAAGAACCCAGCGCCTGAATTCAAGGCCCTTGTGTTAATATTTACTGTATTGTAGTAGTAAGATTTTCACAAGGCACTCTGGGTTTAGACTGAGTAGTCCTTTGGAGAACAGCCTTCCAGAAAAGAACAGAATGATTGGGACAGAACTTCTGGCAACCTCGAGAGAGATTATTGCTGGTTCGGAGGGTTCTCCGTATCTGTTGATCATTCTCTGAAGGCCAACACAGCTCCGTCCTGAGAGAGAGTTCTTTGGCCACGTAACCCTTGGCCACTGTCCCTGATCTACTGTTGCCTTAAACACTTGGTGTCTCGGTGACTCCCGTTTCAGAAGACTTAATAATTCTGTGTGCCCACACTGAATGTTCTTGTCACCTACTGCTGCATATCAAAACACCCTAAGGTATAGAGGCATAAAAAAAGTGACATGTGTCCTGCTCACAAATCAGCAATTTGGGCAGGGTTCGGTGGGGCTATCTTATCTCTGCCAGTGTGGCATCGTTTGGAGCAGCTGACAGGCTGGGAGCCAGAGGCTTGTGAAGCTCGTTGTCTCACAGGTCTGTGGCTTCAATGCTAGGAGGACAAGCAGCTGGGATGGAGCAGCCAGGAGGGGCTCCCTGGGCCTCTTCCCCTCTCCCTGTGTGGTTTCTCCACAGGGCTTCCCTGGCAAAGAGGTCTCGGGGTTCCTTTCCTGCCTGCCCAGGACTGCCAAGGTGTGTGTAGAGAGAAAGACTCCAGTGGAAGAGACGGAGTTGTCTTTTATGACCTACCTCAGGAATCTGTAACATCCTTCCCACTACATTCTGTTCAACAGAGCAAGTCATTAAGGAGGGGCCACAACCAAAGGAAGGGACTTAGACACCCCATTGGTTGGAGGCGTGTCCAAGAACTGGCCAACATCATTTCCACAGACCATGACCAAGGGAACCTCAACCCTCCCGCGTCTTAGCTCCCAAGGCAGTGCCATCTAAAGTGTTCCCTCAGTTTTCTCCAAGCAGTTGGTTTTACACATGACAAAGCCCCAAAGTACAGAATTTTCAAACCTTTTCATTTAGACCTTTTTCATTCAGAATCTTTCACCATTTGAACAGAGACAGAGCCAAACTTCAGTGGCACAAGGAGAAACTTCACCTTTGTTCCACCAATGAAAGATTTATGCCACACCTCCTCCCCCCAGGGGGAAATAGTCTGCAAACTAAGCTATATGGCAGATGTTAGATTCTCGGGGGCAAGCTCTGATTGTAGATGGTTGACAGTATGAAGAAGGACCAGCTGATATGCTAGTGATGAGTGTTCTTCTCTATGCCTTTTAACATAGTCCCAAGGGACTTTTACTTGGCCACAGTATCTCCTTCGTAGGGAAAGTAGCCTGAGAATGACCACACTGGGCTTTCTTAAAAATTGTCTAGAACTTAAGCATCCCAGGAATCCGAATTAGCTTTTGCTGTGACCGAACTGAATTGGTGATATCATTTTTGCCGAGCTCATTTTTAAGGTCATTTTTAGACACTCTATGATAGTGGTTCTCAAACTGAGTCCCCTGGCCACACCAGCATCCCCAGGAGCTTGCAGATTCCTGTGCTTCATCCCAGACCTGTCTGAATCAGACACTCTGGGTATGGGACCCAACAGTCTGTCTCAACGAGCCTTCTAGGGGGAGCTGGGGCAGACGCAGGCCTGAGAACCACTGTCTTACAGGGGTTGGTTTGGGAGAAGGGACTGACTATAGCGGAGTCTGGAGTAGCTACTGACAATGCAATTCATAGAACTCTGTCCTCTGGCCGTGCACAGATGGAAAAACTGGAGATAGGAAAAAACAAAGCTCATCAATGGTAGGAAAAACCTCCTCTCAATCTGCGTGATCATGGTGTTATGGAAAGAAACCCCAGGCCTTCAAACCAAAAGCACATCCTGCCTTCAACATGTCCTTGTCATCTTGGGAAAGTGATTTAACCCTCTGAGCTACAGGCCCCTCCTCTATAAAGAAGGCTGGGGTAGAAACAACAGGAGATTTTAGCCAGCTGTTATTGAGCCCTTATAAAGTCCATTAATTCTATTATCTCATTTAATCCCAAGAACAACTATATGGTGTTAATATTATTAGTGTCCTCACCTGATGGGTGAAAAAAAACTAAGGCACAGAGAGGTTGGGTAACTTGCCTAAGGTCACACAGCTAGCTCCACTCTCAACCATCCATTGTAATTCAGAAATTGTCAACTTCAGGACCAAGGTTGTAGGAGAATAAGTTTGTGCAGAGAAAGGCAGGGTCTGGATCATAGGAGCCAAGCAGGCTAAACCTTCCAACTCTTGGTTGCCAGCCTGCCCCTCATCTCTGAGGGGCCACCAGGCTTACATAACTGGGACACTGTCAGATCTTCTATCCTTTGAGATGATGGGGAAGAGCGTACAGAAAATAACTGAGAGGCCAGAGAAGGAAATTGGTTTCTGACACATGCTGACAGGGCTCATTACCCGGACATCTTGTTTTCATAAAATGGCAGTGACACTGTTTGCTTTGAAAAGGGCAGGCTACTGTTAGTAACAGGCCATGAGCCAGGGATGCTGGGGGAGCAGTGAGGGAAGGGATACTCCTCACTGAGGGAGGACCTTGAGACAGAGCTCTCAGACGTGGCAGGGCCAAAGCTCTGTGGGCACAGATTATTCTCTCTTCCTTCCCCCTCCATGCTGCTGCCGCTGCTAGAATTATCTCACTACGGCATGGTACGAACCAAACACAGTGCTCCCAGCCTCAAGAACCAGTAATGGCTCCCCATTACCTCCAGAAGTTGCAACCATAACCTGGGCTCACAGCCCCCAAACTTTCTGACCTCCCGTCCCTTTGTTTCCTTCTGTGGGTTGTGGGTGCTTTCCGATGTTCCCCAGACACAACTAGGTGCATTTTTATCCCACCCCCTGCTTCCACATTAAGCAACATCTAGGAAACCTGGAATCAGGAGCCCAACTAGTATATCACAGTGATACCCAGCTGGGTGGTGGATGGACACTAAGTCCCTTCTGCTAGGGAGGAAAAGGTCTGGAAATTTTGTCCTGTGAAATACAGAAAGCCAGCCAGACAGAAAATTCACCTGGTACTCATACAGTGCTTGCCAAAGACTTTACACCTCCCAGCTGTGCCAACGGGATGGTGAAAATAAGTGAATGATGATTCATCACTTGTTTTTGGTTGAGACCCTCCGATGAGCTCCATGGGAGCTGGGACTCAACCATGTGCAGGGGAACAAGGTTTTCATTGTGGTGAAGGATTCACACACTTTTTTTTTTTATCTAGCCATTCATTCGACAACTGCTGTGCTTAGGGACCCCTATCAGTACATGGGGCATTCCTTGTCGTTTGGTTTTCTTTCCCTGCTTTGCATCATCATAACTTTTATTTCCTCTTTGTATATAAGAATATATATTAAGTATGTAATTCAAGTCTATAACTTAAGAATGCCAATTGTTTAGACTCTTAAAAATGTGCCTACTCACCTTTGCATGGCAAAACAATATCTGTGTTGGGGCCGACCTATAATTAATTGGTGCTTAGTCAGATCAAGTTCTCCTCTAAAGCCAGGCTCTGCAAACATTTTCTGTGGAGGGCCAGGTGGTAAATATTTCAGGTGCTGTAGGCCAAGAGCCAAAACTGATGATCTTATGTAGGTACTTTATGTAACAAGAGAGAAAACAAATTTCCACCAACCAAGTGTTCTATTTCTGAAATTCAAAACCTAACAATATCATTAAGTATGGGCTTTTGTAATACAGGTTATATTGGTCACCTCGGGCTGTCATAACAGAATGCCATAGACTGGATGGCTTAAATAACAGAAATCTATTTTCTCATCTTTCTGGAGGCTACGAGTCCAAGATCAAAGTGCCAGTGCAGTAGGTTTCTGACGAAGCCTCTCCTCCTGGCATGTACACAGCTGCCTTCCCAGTGTGTCTTCACACAACCTTTCCTCTGTGCGTGCACAGAATGGGAGAGAAGGTGATTGGTCTCTCTTCTTCTTATAAGAATACCGGTCCTATCTGAGTAGGGCCCCACCCTTATGACCTCATTTAACCTTAATAACCTGCTGAAAGGCCCTATGCCAAATGCAGTCACATTAGGAGAACATAGAAATTGGGGGGGGTGCATAATTCAGTCCATAATACAGGTCCGCCAATGAGAAAAACGGAATTCTTTTTTGGGAGAAAACATTTCACTGAATTGGAGTGTGAACGTAAAATCTAGTCTTAGCTGGTGGGCGTTAAAAGGACAGACAGCAGCTGGGTTTGGCGGTGGCTGCCGTTTGCCGACGCCTACACACCATGTAGTAGAAAGACCTTTGGCTTCCGGGTCAGGCTTGGCCCATGTTCAAATCCCAGCTTTGCCTCCTATCAGCTGTACATTACTGAGCAACCACTGAATCTCTCTGAACATCAGTTTTGCCATGTCTGGAGGGAAATAATGGTTTTCTTAAAAGGGAGCTAAATTAGAAGGGGAAATAACTCTCTAGGGTTTCTATAAGGGGTACATTTCTGTAAGGAGTGCCCAGTCCTGAGCATAGTGCTGGATGGAGAGCTGTCTTAAGGAAATGATAGAGCTGCCATCAGCATCAGCATCACCAGAGTTTTGAGGGGTAGGAAGTAACTCCAAAATGACTCAAAAGATCTGATGGATGAAGTATGTACTCTGGATAGTATGTCATGAGAATGGCAATTAACCTCTGTGGTTTTCCTCCTGATGTAATCATGAAAGTAACATTCTACAAAACAACTGACCAGTACTTCTCCAATCTGTCAACGTCATCAAAAACAAGGGAAGTCTAGGGGCGCCTGGGTAGCTCAGTTTGTTGACTGTCTGACTCTCAGCTCAGGTCATGATCTCCGGGTTATGAGAACAAGTCCCGCATCCTCACCAAGCCTCCTTAGGCTTCTCTCTCTCCCTCTCCCTCGGCCCCCAACCCCCTCACGCATGTGCACGTCCTCTCTCACTCTCTCTCAAAAAACAAACAAAACAAAACAAAACAAAAATAAAAAAACAAGGGAAGTCTGAGAAGTCACTCAAGAGGAGCCTAAAGGAAATATGAGGACTAAAGGTAACATATCCTGGAAATAGAAAAAGGATATTAGGTAAAATCTAAAAGCATCTAAATAAAGTTGGGACTTTAGTTAATAATAACATACCAATATTGGTTAATTGTGACAAGTATATCATATTACTCTAAAATGTTAAGAACAGAGGAAATTGCGTGTGGGGTATATGAGAACTCTCTCTACTATCTTCACAATTTTTCTGTAAATCTAGAACTCTTCTAAAACTAAAAGTTCACTAAAGAACAATTATATGTGAGTAAAAGATCCATTCAAAGTGCAAGGTGTCTAGTGGGTTTTAATGTAACCAGGATGGAAGGTTGATTGATATGGTTCAGAGACCACATTGACTTTTGAGAAACTACCACTTGTCCAGTTTGGATATATTATCAAGGAAGAATCTCCATAGTTATCTGGAAAGGCTGTTAAAATACTCCTCCCTTCCTTTAACCAACTTCATACCAGTGAGGGGTCAGATATTCTTCCTATATTGCAAAGAAAACAACATAATGCAAAAGATGAAATGCTACAGCAATTATGAGCACAGTCCTCTACTGAGCTAGTCAGTGAAGAGATTTGCAAAAATATAAAGCGGTGCCTCTCTTCTCACTAAGTTTTTTGTTTGGGAAAACAGTTATTTTTAATGGTGCATACATCTATTAATATGTTGGTTTATTATTTTTAAATGAATTAATAAATAATTACTTAATTTTTTATTCAGCTTTAATTTTTCTTATGGTAAATCTCAACAGCTATTACCCATATGAGCAAAACCACTCTGGGGTTCTTAATAATTTGTAAGAACATAAAGGGTCCTGGAGGGTAAAAATTTGAGGTTCCCTGAGCTTAACAACTACTGTATTTAGTCCTCACAACAACCTACTAGGTAGGCAATGTCGTTATCCCACACCGAAGATGAGAAAACTGAGGAACGGAAAGGTACAGTAACTTGCTGGAGAGCCCTCAGGAAGTAGAGAGACGAGTGGAAACTTGAACCCGTGTCACAGTGTTCTCCTGACCACCTCGTATCCCTGGTGTCCTCCTCCCCTTCTAGGTCTGTGAGTTCTGCAAGGAAGTGGCCCCCGCCGACAGCCCTGTGGTCTACGCAGACAGGGCAGGGTACAGTAAGCAGTGGCACCCCACCTGCTTTCTGTGTGTCAAGTGCTCTGAGCCGCTGGTGGACCTCATCTACTTCTGGAAGGATGGTGCGCCCTGGTGTGGCCGCCATTACTGCGAGAGCCTGCGGCCCCGGTGCTCTGGCTGCGATGAGGTGAGAGGCCCCAGGGGCAAGGGGCAGGGGGCTAGGGAGTGGGGAGTGTCTTCCCACGACTACGGGAGAGGACCCGGAGACCAAGGTGAATGTGGCTTCATTGAGGATATGATCCGCAGATAGAAAGACTGAGGTTCAGAGTTCGCATCCTGCGCTCAGCTTCTGTGTCCTCATTTGCAAAGTGGGGCAGAAATCAGTTCACACTCAAGGGGTTGTTCAGGATGGGTTGGACACATCATTCTTGTCAGGTCTTATCCCTGGCACAATGCCTGGCACTTAGTAAGTGCTTGGAAGAACACTATGGGGGTACGGGGGGAGGAGGTGTGTGCTGGAAAGCAGATTGCCCACATTCAAACCTGGCTCTACACGATTAGTGGTGTGGTTACGTCATTCCTGTGCCGCAATTTACCACTCATAAAATGGGAGGAAGATAGGCCCATCCCAAGGGGTTACTATGAGGATAAAATGAGATAATGCATGAAAATGCTTGGCACAGGGCCTGACCAAATAATTAACAAATAGGAGCTACTAGTAGTCTTACAATATAATACAGTATGATATGGTACAATACTAAAACATTAACTTAACACAGTAGAGATGCCATGAAAGGGCTTTGACTCTCCAATATGAGTTCAGGCTGGAGGAACTCTAAGGTATATTAACAATGACAATGATAATTATGATAATGGTAATGACTGTCTGCATGCCTATGACAACAGGAAACTCACTACCTTCATTATTGGCACATATGAGGGTTAGAAATGTCTTCTTCATTGTGAGCCAGTATCTGCCTCCTCCCTCCTCCCACCTTCCATGTATTGCTCTCCATATGAAGTTGAAGTTCCACAAGGGTCTTACCTAATAACTGTGATCGAGAGAGGTTAAGAGGGAAAAGGATTGTCAGCAGGCCTGCCCCACAACCTCATGCTTTTTTAAGATTTTTAAATTTTATTTGAGAGAAAGAGAGCGTGAGCAGGGGGAGGGGCAGAGAGAGAGGGAGAGGCAGACTCCCTGCCGAACATGAAGCCCTATGACACGGGCTCCATCCCAGGACCCTGAGATCATGACCTGAGCTCAAGTCAGACGCTTAACTGACTGAGCCACCCAGGCGCCCACCCACAATCTCATTTTTGTGAGGACAATAGTATACTTAGAGTCACAACACTCCATCCATTATTAAGGGCTTGCAGTGGGTCAGTCATTTGCTCCATACTTTATATGTGATGTGCCATTTACATCTCACAGTGGTCCCTTTGGGAGAGACCATCACTGTCTACATTTTATGTTTGAGAAGAGAACAGCTAGGAGAGGTCATAAAACAGTCACTATGCCAAATACTTCTTAATGTAGTAACACATGTAGCACTCATAAAACCCTGTGGTTGGGTAGTTTTTATGTCCCCATTCCACAGATGTGGAAACTGAGGCACAGAAAGATGAAGTAATTTGCCCAATGTCATGCAGCTGGTTCCCTGATTCGTGTTTGACCCCAAGTCATAAAATGTATTTAAGATGTACACTGTTTGGCTCTCCTCAGGGATTCCTCAGGATATATATACATATTCCAAAGTGTTACTTTATTCCAAGCCCAAGTGACCCTATGTGACCCTGTGTGACCACTGGTCCTTAGTTGGGCCGTGTTCACTGGGGTATGTAATCACATCTCTGAACACAGCTGGGCTCTGAATTTGGGCCAAGGAGTATAACGGATGCTAGATAAGTAAAACCTGCGTGCGGCAGAGAATATTTTTTTTTCCTTCATCTAAGAAGCTAAAATGCAATCATGATCTGTGCCAAATATTGTACTTACTGCCTGAGATTTAGGTCAGAATCCTCCACTGATGCATTTAAAGGTCAAGATGAGAATGGGGGAGGAGGAACCACCATCTACAACTTGTCCTCCACGCACTGTCTCTACTAGGCACAGAACCTGAGTCGTGCATTTCCTCTGCTCCCCTCCCCTAGATCATATTCTCAGAGGACTACCAGCGTGTGGAGGACCTGGCCTGGCACCGAAAGCACTTTGTCTGTGAGGGCTGTGAGCAGCAGCTGAGTGGCCGGGCGTACATCGTCACCAAGGGGCAGCTTCTGTGCCCGACTTGCAGCAAGTCCAAGCGCTCCTGAAGGGCTGCCCATCCATAGCCAGAACCCACAGGATCCCACCAAGAAGAAAGGCCAGGTGTGCTGAAGCCATCCTAAGGGTCTGATGTGCCAACAGCAAGGAACAAGAACAGTGATTTTTTTCAGTGGGAATATATATAGATATGCATACATATATTCTAGGTTGGGTGGTGGTAGATCCTTGAGGTCAATATTTTCAAAGCCAACAATGTTCTGAGGAGTCTTAGAATGGAATTATTTTGTTGTTGTTTCCCAGCTACCAACTAAAGACAAAGCTGGCATCCTGCAAAGGATCTCTAGGAGTTTCCCAGAATGCAGTTCTGGGTGATCAGATCACGTAGCTGTAGAATGTGCGTGCTTTCTCACGAACGTGGGGGCTCCTCCTGGAACAGGCTGGGACCCCAACAATCATTTGTGGCCTCCTTTTCAAATGGAATTGGAATTTTAAATAAAAACCTTTTTTGGCATGATAAACGTATCAATAAAAGTTTTATGAAGTCCACATATGCCCCAGTGTAGTTATTCACACCGTGGCGTGATTTCACTGCGTCCAGTGAGCCCTGTGACCCTGAGTGCTCGTAGTGGCAGGAAGTGCCCTAAGGGCTGGCGTGTCTCTTTGTCACCTGTGTCTCATCAGATTTCTTTGAGGGTGTAGGTCTTCCAGGCCGAATCCCTGTGTCCCCCCATTCTAGGAAGCCCCAGATCCATGAGGGAATGTGTCATGTTTCCTGCTACCCCAGAGAGCATCGTCTGGGAGCCAGTCAGCTACCCTCACAGGTAATAAGGGAACTCCTCCGGGAGTAAGACCAGGTGGAGTTTGGGGAGCAGGCACATGGAGCCACTGGAGCTCAGCCAATGGGTGCCCTGGGGGACACGGTGACCAGTGTGGGCAGTCTTGAAGAAATACGGGATGTTTATGAGAAATCTCTGTGCTTTTAATTGTTTCCAACTGGACACTGAATTAGCCAAACAGAATGGGTCTTTGGGCCAGATTTCCTCTCTTTTTATGGCCTCTCTGAGCATATGCAGCCCCCAGATTAGTTTCCTTTCCACGACTTCTAAGAAAAGTTATCTTTTTTCTACGGAGGGATCCAAAGACAAAAAAGACATGAGTCTTCTAAGCTCACAGCCCAGTCACCTGTGGCTTGTGTTCATTCTTCAACTTCCCATCCGTTGCCAAGGTTCTTTCATTTCCCCATCCGAATCTCACTCTACTCATCTTTTACCTACAACACCCCGACTTTGCACGTTTGACTAAAGGTATTATTACAATGGCCTGCTGGTTTTCTGTTTCCAGTTCCTGTCTCCAGCTACCTGCTTCCCTGTCATGTCCGTCTCCCCACAGAGAAGCTTTGGGGGTGTTCCTTTCCTCCCCCACCCTCCATGGCTCCCCAGGACTCAAGTTAAGAATCAATACCTCCCCGACATTTGGATCTTTCCAAAATTTGGCTTGTCTTTCTGGCCTTGGAACTCTTTGTTTCTCTTGATTTCCATCTCCTTATTTCACCTAGACATTCACCAACTGCCTTTGATCAAGCCCTCTTCCTCTAGTGCTTTTACTAGTTTTGTGCTGGTTTCTTGAAGACCAACACCACCTGTTGAAATTCTATCTGTCCTGAAGCATAACCTACTTCTCAATCCCTTCCCAGAGGCACCAATGGAATATTCACTCATTCATTCACTCACTCACTAATTCACTCTGCAAATACCACTGGGCATTAGAGAGTTCCATTACCCATGCTGAGTATAGTAGATAGAGTGTTTACAGAAAGAACAGTATCCCCTACCCGCTGGATTTTATAGTCTATGCGGGAATGGGCCTTAGGCAAATACTCCTACAAGTCAATGAAAAGTTATAGAAAGGGGAGATACATGTATTTATAAAGCATGTAACAGAAACCAGACTAAGTTAGGGAGGTCAGGGGAGGTGCTCCTGGAAAAGTGACACTTGGACTGAGATCTAAAAGGTGAGTGAACTCTGAGCAAGCAGAGGGAAAGGAAATGGTTAAGGATGGATGCATGGATGTCATGTGCAAAGGCCCTGTGGTTGAATATCAGTTTATTCAATACCTATTGACTAGTGTTGGAAATACAGAGGTGACTGTGGCCCATGAGTGGGATTGAAAGAAGGCTAGTGTGGTGCATAGAGGGAAGGAGGATGGGTGTGAGACACAAGAGGTGCACTGATTTTATGGGCAACAGAAAAGAATAGTCGCTGTCCAAAGAGCAATGGGGAGCCTTCAGAGAGTTTTAAGCAGTGGTGGTAATGACTTGACAGAGAGATTACTGGATACATGCTCTCTCCTCTGCTGAAACCCCAGCATGATACTCAACTGATTTTATCCTGGTTTTTTTGTCCACACCACTGTGGGTAGGAGTGATGTCCCTCTTCAGACCCCACCAGATACCACCCAGAGCATGCTCGTGCCATCCCCATGTCTACTAATGACACCCGTGCTCCCACATGGAACACCTAAATCCTGACACTCCCCTCCTGTCAGCAGTGTCACTCAGCATAGTCTTTTCTCTCGTCATTGCTTTCCCTCTATCCCCAGGGCCATGTTTCACCTTGAACATTTTCTACCCAGACTGACAATAGTCACCTAGTGAGTGTCCCTACCATGAACTTACCCCCTCCACACACTGCCCAGTTGAAATGCTCAGAAACACAGGCCTCTTCTAAAACAGTCAGGGGCTCCCTGTTGCACACCCAGAAGAAAGGCAAAACTTTTTAACCTTACAATCAAGCTTCTTAATTTACTGGCCCCAAACCACCTTGCTTCCTGCTCCCTGCTCAGAAGCCAGGTGAACAGCTTGTCAGGCCCTAGACATGTTCCAGGATTTCCCTACCTCTGCACCATTGCTCAGGCTGTTGCCTCTCCCCGGAGTTCCCCACACTGTGCTCCACTACTGCCTCATCTGTGGAACCACCATGGCTGAGTGGCATTCTATAGCAGAACCGCAAGGTGGTATGCTTTCAATGCCTACAGTGCTGAGGTGCCTGGGAGGCTCAGTGGGTTAAGCCTCTGCCTTTGGCTCAGGTCATGATCCCAGGGTCCTGGGATTGAGCCCTGCATCGGGCCCCCTACTTCTTTCTCCCTCTCCCACTCTCCCTGCTCTTGTTCCCTCTCTAGCTGTCTCTGTCAAATAAATAAAATCTTTAAATATAAATAAATAAAAGCCTACAGTGTTACTTTGAGCTGATTTTACCCCCCATTCAGCAAAAACAGGAGCTGCCATTCCCATTAACTCCCATTCTCTAGAAGACTTCCCTGGCCTCACCCTGCCCTCTGGGGAGTTCCAGGTTCCTCTGTGCTCTCAGAGTATCCCAGGCGCTCTGTGATCATTGACTGGTGCTACTGAGCTATCATTACTCGTTGGGGAAAGGCTCCCCCTGTGAACTTCTTGAGAGGATAGTCTCACTATCTTTGGTTCTCCAATCCTCAGGATAGCCCTGGCAACTAAATGCAAGGACAAAGAGCTGAGGGCCCTTGGGGGACTCCCCGTTGCCAGTGGCCCTGGGCTCCAAAAAGAAACAGTATGTAATTCAGGTCTGGCCAATGGGCTCCTCCACTGGGGAGCTGCTTAGAAAACTGTTCTTCCTTAATGGAAAGACAGGCTCTGGAATAAAGGGCCCTACTTTTTTTTTTTTTCTCATAATTTCAAACTTAACAAAAAAAAGTTTCAAGACAAAAACAAAGAGCTTTTCTTCTTGAACCTTGTGAGGGGGTGGCTGACACAATGCCCCATCACTCCTGAGTATTTTAGTGTATAATTCCCATGAACAAAAACATTCTCCTGCATAACCACAAAACCACCATCAAAATCAGAAATTAACACTCTACCATCGAATCCTCAGACACACCAATTGTACCAATAACATCTTTTACTATGAAAAGGTCCAGTCGGGGATGACGCATTCCATTTAGGTATCTTGTCTCTTCAGTGTTCTGTAATTTGGAAGTGTTTCTCGTTCCTTCCTTGACATTTATGACCTCAACATCTAAGGAGGCCACTGATTGAGTAGAATGTCCATCAAATCAGGTTTGTCTGATAGTCTCTCATAGTTAGATTCAGGTTATGCATTTGGGGGGGGGGGGGCAATATCATGAAAGTAAGCTTGTTTACTTTTCATTATGCCCCAGCAGATGATACAAGATTTGCATTTGTGCTGCTAGGTTTTGATATTAATTTTCAACACTTGAAGCTAGTGAAGCTAGCTTGTGAGGTTACTCTGTTCCCCTTTGTATTAAATGAGTAATTTGTGGGAAGTCTTGGAGATACTGCCGGTTCAGTTCCACATCACTGCAATACAGTGAATATTGCCCATAAAGTGAGGAAAACGAGTTTTTTGGTTTCCCAGTGCATGTAAAAATTATGTTTACACTATACCGTAATCTATTAAGTCTATTAAGCGTGGAATAGCATTATGTCTAAAAAACAATGTACATGCCTTCATTAAAAAATACTTTATTGCTAAAAAATGAGAACCATCATCTGAGCTTACAGCAAGTCATAACCAATGATCACAGATCACAGTAACAAACATAATAATAATGAAAAAATTTGAAATATTACAGAAATTACCAAAAGGTGACACCGAGACATGAGCAAACGTTGTCAGAAAAAATGGCACCGATGGATTTGCTCAGTAGAGTTGCCACAAATCTTCAATTTGTAAAAAACAGACAAAAAACAAACAAGGGGCGCCTGGGTGGCTCAGTGGGCTAAGCCTCTGCCTTCGGCTCAGGTCATGATCTCAGGGTCCTGAGATTGAGCCCTGCATCAGGCTCTCTGCTCAGCGGGGAGCCTGCTTCCTCTTCTCTCTCTCTCTGCCTGCCTCTCTGCCTACCTATGATCTCTCTCTCTGTCAAATAAATAAAAAAAATAAACAAAAAACAAAACAAAAAAATCCATAATATCTGTGAAACACAATAAAGCAAAGTGTAATAAGATATGCTTGTATTGGATACGATGTTAATATCCTGTTGCTCATCAACATGCCACCTGCTGTTTCTAAGTATCCTTTGATGTTTCCTGACTGAATTAATTACTGTGAGAGCTGCCAAATGTTGATTTTTCTAATTGAGTCATCCCTTCTATGTTTATTAGGTAGTATTCACTACAAGGAAAAGCTCTCTCTTCTATTTGTTTATTCCCTTACTTATATCAGTTTGGAGATACAGATTTCTATTTTATGAAATCACATTTAAGCTAACACTATCATTCTTGATTTTGATGCTCAATCACTAATAATCTAATACTATCATTATTTATTTGGATGTTCAAATTGTCCCAAATTTGGCCAAAGCAAGCTCTTTCAATCTGGCTATATCCTTTTGACGTGTCACCATCATTCTTTACACAGAGTTTTAATGTTCTGGCACAATCAGGAGTTCACACCTCATCCGGTATTTTCTTTACCCCAGCTTTGGAGTCAGCCATTTCTCAAGGAGGTCCCTGTTCTTGAGCGGAGTGTATTTGGGTTGGAATTGCTGATGCCATCTTAGAACCTTGAGGAGACAAGCTGACCAAGCCAGTAAGCTGAGGATGATGGACGTGCTAGTCAGAGAGCCTAGATACTTGGTTACGTCACCCAGCCGGTGAACACACCCCTGGGCTTCTTGTTCCATGAGACAATACATTTCATTATTCTTTATGCAGGGTGAGATACTTCCTCCTTGTGGGACATATTCCCTCATCATACAGTCTCTCATTAGTGGGGTCTTGCTGATTCTTGCCAAAAACAACGTGACTCATACCCAAAACATTTGGGGGCATTATATACTTCTGAAGCCATGACACTCCTTAGTTCATTGGGATTTTTAATCAAGTCTGTTCCATGGGGACGCAAGAAATAGTGACACAAGTGCTTGACTCACTGGGTTATCAGAGTTTGGCTTCAAATGTCTGCAATCAAATACAAGAAAATTACATAAAAAACAAGACTGTACAATGGCCAATACTGGAGGTGTTGTGTTGAAGGAAGAAGTGCGTTGGCTCTTTTTCTCAACTGCTATTGACATTCTGTCAGATTCCACTAATTTGAAGCAAAATGATCTCTCCATTTGATTCCCTCTGTTCTATAACAGAAACTCAGCATAAGGTGGTTCTTTGGTCTGAGTTTGGGACAACACTGCTTCTTGAATAACAGAAAGGATTTGAACAGAATAAATATTACCTGTGACGATGTTGGAGCGAGTGAGGGCACTCCAATTCAAACCAATTTAAACAAATAACGAGAATGACAGGGAATCCACATTCTAGAATCCACTTTCTTCTCAGAAAGTTCAAGAGGAGGGTCAGCTTCAGGAACAACTGGATCTAGTAACTCTAATTACATAGTTAAGAATCCGATTCCTCTCTCCACGTCTCACCTCTGTTTCTCTCCATGTTGGCTTCGTCAGCAGGTAAGCTCCGCTAGATGGTAGCAGCCATCAACCAGAGGGTCACTTTTGCCCTTGGAGCTAGTGAGTCCGAAGGAAAAGGACCATCTCTTTCTGGGGCTTTCTGGGAATGACTCTGATTGGCCCAATGTGGGTCACGTGCCTATCCCTCAACCAATCAGTGTGCTAGAGGACTGGGGTACTATGATTCACAGTGTCTCAGTCAAATGCCAACCAGAACTGCAGGCAGAGGAAAGGGGATTCACAAAAGGGGCCATAAGCAAATCACCCGAAACAGGCTTCTCCTGCAGGATGGGGGTGGGGGAGGGGGCGGGGGGAATAAGTGAGAGAGAAGCCCTGTTAGAACTGGAGGTAGGAGGGGAAAGAGCCTGCTGGGCAAAGTAGAGCTGGCTTGGTTCTCTACAGAGAGGGAGGGTGGGTGGAACAACAGGAGAAAAGCACAGAAAAGGAACGATCTGAGAAGTTGGAAGAGAATCAACCCCCGGAACCGAAGGGACTAAGATTGTCCCAGGACTGGGGAATGCAGGTTCCTGAGAGGCCTAGGAGGACCTGCCCCGAAGAGCCAGGATAGAAGCCAAGTCACAAAGCTCATCTTGAACTAATTATCAAGCCACTAAAAATCTCATTTGTCTTGATATTTTTTTTAAATTACTGGCAAGAAAAGACAAATGTTTGTAAAGGCCTAAATAAAATGGTATTCCCTAAAGGAAATGTCTAAAGGGTTTTATTGTGGCCTTTTTTTATTTAACTCTATGAAAGATGATGGAGTCTTACTAAACTGTTTTTATGGGAAAAGTTTAATAAATGTGAAGGATGTATTTCCATGAGTTCAAATATGGAAAGTTTTAAAATAGAAGAGTGACACAAGCAGCTAATGATCCCAATATGTTAGATTACGCAGGCTGCTGGCAAAGGTTCCAGTTTTTAATCAAATGTATAAATTATGAAATATTGTTGCAAAGAATCACAAGCCTTTGCCCTACAAGGGAATAGTTTGTGCTTCGGTTGACAGGCCAGCTCTCCGGAGTTCATCTTCAGCTGATAAGCAGAGGAGGGAGAAGGAGCAGACAGGCGGGCATCCTTGGCCAATGCAAGGGGACCGTCCGGTGCCAAAGCTGGACAGAAGAACATGCTCCAGCCAAAGCCTCAAGCCAAGCAGGAAGGTGTCTGTTCAATAGTTCAATACATTGTCTGTGTGATCCACCTCAGCGGGAGAGGTGTTTGTGACATCTCGGACCAGAGCTTGCAAAAGCAGTGCTTTCAATACTTGTTCCCACTTGAAAGACCAGTCTTCTGCCACTCTGCTTCCAGGCTCAGCACAAGCACTCCTTCTTTCAGGAAGCCCTCGGTGGTTTCTTCGGAGGTTCAGAATCTCAGCCAATTGTGTGAGTGATTCAGCCCTTGACCAGACTGCATCTATGTCAAACTTGGTGATTTGTCCTCCAAGCAAGAGGCCACTCACTCACTAGTTCAGCCTTCATTCATTCACCAGGCATTTACTCAGCGCTTATTATGGCCCAAGCCTGGTCGGAAGGTATTAGAATACAACGGCAGACAAAGGAGGCATAGGTCCCGCTGTGAAGGAGTTGAATTTATCAGAGGGGAGTAACAAATAACAGGACAATTATCTATTCAGACAAGCAGAATCCAGCCTATGTCCCTTCCCAAAATATCCCCAGGGCTCCTTGCAAATAGGCCACTGGCAGCCTGGTCCTTCCCAGTCACCCAGCAAATAGCTTCAGCGTGCCTTGCAGCGTAACATTGCCACTGAGGCGTGGAGCGAGATGCCTCTATTCTAATCCCCGCTCTGCTGGGTCGCCTTAGATAAAGCATTTCACTTCATTCCCAAATTTCTCCATTATAAAATGGGATAGTAATCGCATTTACTTTATTGGGCTGCTCTGAGGATAAAAGGGGTTTATGCACGTTAAAAGACTGAGAACAGCTCCTGGCATGGAGTAAGCGCTCAGTAAGGATTGGCTGCTACCATTACGTCGTCTTTTGTGTTAGCAGAAGAAGAGGACTCAAATGCAATCTCCTCTACTCTTGGAAGCAGAGATTTTTTTTAAAAATCAGTGTATATTTCTTAAAGTCCATCAGCAAACATGCTCATCCATTTCCTCGTTTCTGATTTCTTGAGACCTTCTGGCAAATGCCCAAACAGGACCTCCCCACTGAGAGGTGGTTTCAGCATTTTGCTACACACACACACACACACACACACACACACAGAGTTGTGAATATAGTAAATTTCTTATTTCTTTACTGGTGAAGTCAAGCTGCCATTTCAAAGCCAGGTGGCATCTGTCCTGCATTTGTGCCATGTGTACTTTAAGAATGGTGAGCACTTCTGTTGACCCTCAGACTCACAATGGGCCCCACAATGTCTTAAGCAAGTGTCCAGGGAAATGTTGCATCCATAAGACCACACATTTTATGTCTCACCTAACTCGCCCTAGGATGGCAGGCAACTCAAGAATGGAAATCCCCTGTCACCTCTAATTTACTTTGCTGCTACATCACATCAGGAAGGTGACATTCTAGAGACGAGCTTCTCTCGCCTAGTGTTTATGAGAATCACCTGAGGGCTTGATAAAATGTGAGTTCCGGTTCCGCAGGTCTGGGCTGAGGCCTGAGACCGAGCGTTTCCAACAAGCACTGGGTGATGTCACTGCTGCTGGCCTGAGGACCACACTTGGAGCAGCAAGGCTGGAGCATGTTAGAGTTGAAAGGGCCGGTTAGAAGCCAGGTAAGACATGGGGAAACTGAGGCTAGGGAGTAGAAATAGCTTTAGGAGGATCACAGGGTAAGCTCAAAGTGGAGCAAGACAGCACACCGGGTCTCCAGACTTCCAAGTCAAGCCCCTTCCTGAGTCCGCTATCCAGAGGTGGCCTCTAAGGGCCTACTGGTGTCAGGCAGTGAGCAAAACAGAGGAAGGAGGCCCAGTGCCAACAGCAGGGGCCATGGCGCTGTTTGTTGCTTCACTTTTTAAAACCCCATCAAAACATACCTGTGGGCTATGGCTGCTCTGTGGGTGGGCAATTTGCATAACCTTAGACCAGGGTCAGCTAACTTTTTCTGTAAAGAGCCAGATAGCAAATAGTTTAGACTTTGCAAGCCATATGGCCTCTGTTACAACTACTCAGTTCTGCTCTTGTGGTGGGAAAGGAGCCACAGACAGTGCGTAAACAAATTAGCATGCCTGGGTTTCAGTGAAAGTTTATTTACAAAATCAGGAGATAGGCCTGATTTGCCCAGTGCCTCTGCACCACCACCCCCAAGCTGATTAGACAATGGAGGGGGCGGCTAGTCTTTATTTATATAATCTGTGATTTATATAACAGTTTAAAATGCAACTTGGGTCTTTCAAAATCAGTCAAGTGCTGTCCTCTGTGAGTTTCTAGAAATGGAGGACAATTTTGTATCCTTACTTCCAAGGTATGCATTAAATGAAAGCCCTAGATTCCTACAATCAGGATTCACCTTAGAGTGTCTGTTCAATTTGATAAGCGTTTCTCCCTCTCTCCACCTCCAGCCCCGTATGAAGTCGTTACCTAACTGGGTGGTATGAACGGTAATATGCATGTAATAAGAGGCCTCAGATCAACTGCAAACAACTCATACAAAGAAATCCACCTCCCAGACGGAGAAGACACAGTGTTCTTGGCTTCTCATTTTACCATGTGAGAGGGTAGGCAAGTTGAATTTCTAAATCAGGGCAACCCATGCCTTCCCACCTAGGAAAAACTTCATGGCTTGCTTCCCTGAATGGTACGGATTCACTTAGAGCCAGAGCTTAAAAACTATCATTTCCTTTCCCAAGTTAAATTCTCACCCCCGCCCCCTACCTCACACCCCCACAGGTGGTTTTCACACCACATACAACCAGTGTAACTTCACTAAAAGGAATCAGTTTGGAAAATTATCCTGAGTTCTAAATTAGCTCATGGACTGAGAGAATGAGCCGAGACTGCACCTAAATGTTCACGTATTTTAAGGGAAGCATTTTTTTTTTTTAAATGAAAGGGTATCAAAATAGGGACCTGGAAGAAAATGCCAAATATTCTAAATGAAATGCCCACAATTGCAAAGGAAAACACCTCATTCTGGAACAACTAAAGAGCAGTTCACATGGTTCCAGAGATACTTACGAGCTAATGAGAAGCCACATTCCCAAGTCACAAAGTGTCTGGCAGCCCACAGCTGGCTTCTGACTTTGGTTTTTTCTTCTGTTTTCCGAGTCAAAAGTGACTTCTAATGGGTAAACGTACTTCTTTTGGTCAGGCTGTTGTTAGGTTGTCAGCCTGCCAGTCAGAGGGAGAGTCTCCAGGTTTTGCCCAAACCATGACTGCTCTCTATCGTCTTGCTAAGGGGTCCCCTGCACGGGGACGCACCCTCGGCTCTATTTATCACTCATCCGTTTCATATCAAGAGTGGCCTGGGGACCAATTTCACTTTGGAGTCGGGACATTGTTCCCTCTCTGAAACCTCTTTCCACCCCAAAGTTGAAAGGCAATCCCAGTTCCAGACAAAGGTTTTATGAAAAAGGTGGCATCCTCCATGCTAGGAAACTCTCCGAAAGGAAAGGTAAATAAGAAACAGAGCTCATCTGGATCTTGGCTGTTCCATTTATAATGCATATCAGAGCTATTTTCTCTAATTCTTTAGAATTAGATGGCTTCTTTCCAAAAGGCGAAGTCATCTGCAGGCAAGTGGACAGCAAGGAATCCAGATGGTTTTTCTAACAAATACACTAGAGACTCGTGCCAAATTGGGCTTCCTTTCTATGGAGGATGAAGAGGGGTTACCATGGCTGCCTTAACTCGCGGTCAGACACCTGGGTTCTCCCCTTCTGTGAACACTACCCGCAGTGGTGCAGGGAAAGTTTAAGGAAGAGGAAAAAGGTAGACACTCAGCATCAAAGGAGTCAGCCCCAGTCCTCACTTAGAGAGAGGATCTTTCCAATGACGAGGACACCATTCTGACACTCTGCTCACTCTACCCCTGCCAGTGCTGCCCTGATATCTGGGCCCCACTGGCAGACTAGTGCAGGGGAGGAAATTCTTTCTCCGCTATACATCTTAGGTTCATTGGCTGGGGCCAACGAATCAAACTGAAAAAAAAAAAAAAAAAAGGAATAAGAAGAGGGAGGGATAAAACCAGTTTCAATTACATACCTATGAATAGCAGTTTTCAAAGAAAAATGTGGCTCAAGGAGGTGGCCAAGATGAATGAGGCTTCTAGATCATCTTAGTCTAAACAAAGGAAAAGGGGTTGGGGACTTCTGGGAGGGAGAGGCAAGTTATGGAAAATCAGAAAAAGTACAGTAAATAAGGATTGTTTAGCAAGGTTTGTTATGCAGAATTAAGTCCACACTTTCTCCCCTGATAAGAGTTACTAAGCCCTTCTCTTCCTGTTACAGGAAAGGAAGATACCTTTGCAAATACAAATTTACTTTATAAAAGTGGATTTCCTTCCGTGGCCTGTTTTAACACCTTGTCAGGCCTCCACTTGCCCTCACTGGCTGATAGCTCATTTGAGTGGCGCCCCCGCTGGTACACGTCACTAGCCAAAGGTTTTTTCCTCACCAGGGTTCCCTTTCAGCACTGGGGCTCCCAGTGCTTCTTGGGGGTTCTAGATACGAAACAAAGGATGCACTGGCCAACAAGGCAGAAAGCCGGAGCTCGGGTCTGAGCTTTCTGGCTCCCTGGCAAGTCATGAGGTCCATCTAAACCTCAAGGCTCACCTGTAAAATAGAGGTGATGGCATCCATCCTGCCCACCTCCTGGGATTGTTGTGAATCGAATGGGACAACAGATAGGAAAGAACTTGTGAAAAATGATTAAGAGCCCGATTCATGTATGGCCTGCAGAGTTGATAGTCCCAGAAAAAATATCAGCTTTCTCCTAATGCAGTTTGAGATGAACACTCTTTCAGAAACACCCAAAGGGCTAGCTCAGGCATGTTCAAACATTTTTGAACTATTAATATTGATGAAATTTTATACAACCCTCTTGCATATGAAATAAATGAAAGCAGGAGTGCAAGGATTAGCAGGGGAAGGGGAGATGGAGACACCCCATTCCCCATTTAGCTTAGACCTCAAACTGATGGCCACATCTGAGGTCTCCTCACAGACCCCAGGCTTCCCAGGAACCAGGGGGAAAGCTATGGACTAGGCCTCACCATCAGGCTCCTCCCTGGCTAGTGACCACTTCACAAATAGGCAGGAGCTAAAGTCCCCTGTGTCCTGGGTTGCTGCTTGTTGCAGCTCCTTCTGGAAGCTTCTTGGGGAGGGGGAAGGCACAGAAGACAATTTGACCAAGCAATCCACAGGGTGATGAATAGCAGAACTAAAGGAACTAAAGGAAATTTCTCCACCTTTGTTTCTCTTAACCAACTAACCAGTTGGAGCCACATTTTGGCTCTGGAGCTGCTGGCTGCCAGACCAGTTTTGGAGTCTTTCAGGTAGTGGGTTGGGGCCACTATCCCACCCAAGATGGCAGCGTCGATAAGGAAACCAGCTTTGAAAATGGCGTAGCCCAGAGCTAACCTGGGAGTGACAAACCTCCACCCCAGAACAGTAGATAACAGAGCCTACGCATGAAACACAATTGAACATTATAATAATTTTAAAAAATGAATCACTTAAAAAATTTTAATTAACGAATGAAAGAAAGAATCAATCCCAGCTCCCGGCCTCATGTAACTGGTGAGGACTTGCTCAGTCCTATTCTTCCCCAAAACTGACAGACCCTCTGGCACCCAGAAAAACAAGCTCAAAACATTTGTGTTCGTTTTTCCATGACTGTGTCTTTATAGATCATAGGATATTAAGTGTGGAGCAAAGGAACGTTTTAACAGGGAAAATGTCAGACAGTTCAATAAGAAGACATTACGTCGGTCATAGAGCCTAGAAATCATGTGTCCAGGGACCCTAGCATGGGCCTTGGGTTTTGCCTACACTGGAATAGGTGTCACTAATTCTTCTGTGCCAACGGGGAAACTCTGGCTCAGGAAGATTAGGGAACAAGCCCAGGGTCACTTGGCAGATGGCTGGCAAAGCAGGATAGGGTCACTGCATTTCATAGATGAGAAAATGTATCATAGGGACTTTACACACGAGGAGGCTGAGGCCCTGAGAGAAATGTGACTTGATCAAAACCGTGTGGCTAGAATGTAGCAGAAGTGGGACTCGAACCTATTTTCCTCGTTCCTGCTCTTGAGATCTTTCTACCCTCTTTAAGAATGGTGGTAGCAACTCAGGCAACAAGAAGCAATTGTTAAGGATATTGTTGTCACTATTTTTGTTATTGTTTATCTCATTTATTTTTACTTTTTGAGTAGACTCCATGCCCAGCATGGAGCTTGAACTCACAGCTCTGAGATCAACACCTGAGCAGAGATCAAGAGTCCCGCCCAACCGCCTGAGCCACCCAGGTGCTCCCTCATGATTTTTTTGACCAAAGTTCAGAGAATTTGAGGTAGGTTGACAAAGGAAGGATTAACCCTAAAACAAAAAACAAAAAAAAACAAAAACAAAAAATATCACTCGTTTTTCTTGTTCTATTGCCATTCTTCACTAGACTCTCCCTGTAACATAGCTTGGGCCTCCCTTCTCAATTTAAAAGCAAACAAAAATCAAGCCACCCCAATTAGTTTAATCCACACGGAGCCTAGTCCCTGCCAGTGGATAGACTCCCTGTGTTAGCCAGTGTGAGTGCAGTGCAATGAACCGTGACAGATAAACATGACCTCCACTCTCATAGCATTCATTCTAAATCCATACTAAAATACTGACTGGCCTGGGGACATACTTCTAAATCATATGCTTCAAGAAGAACATGTAACAAAAGGCAGAAAAAACAGCCAGTGACCCCAGCAGGCCCACCCTCATGCAAAGCACTCGCCGAAGACCACAGCGGAGAGGAAACTTAGGGGCCTAGAACATACTGTTATGTGCTTTTCCAGGGAGTGGCTACTTTACAAGAGGTTCTGCTGGTTTCACTCAGCAGGAGTGCAATGCGGGAGAGAAAGCTGGACACTCTGACAACCCTATGGCCCAGTGAGGAAGACAAGGCTCACAAAACAGGCATTTGGGGGAGACTTGAGCAGCTCGTCTTTGTCCCAGATATGTAAGTGTCTATTCCCTGGTGGTCTGCTCTCTACACTGTGAGCCCCTGAAGCCTGTGGCCCCTTCTTTGCCCAGCATAGTGACGGATGCTCTGTCCTCGCTCACCTGGTGGACTTCAGTTCTGTCCCAACTGATCTCTACTCCTGCCCCCACCGTGACGCATGTCCCCCCAAGCATCAACATGCATCAGCTCAAGTCATTCCCTACTTGCAGCCTTATGATGTCTCTCTATAGCATAAAACCCAGTCTGTAAGATCTGGGATGTGTCAGCCTCTCTGACTTCCTCTCTTACCACTCCCTCCCTTGCTCACCATGCTCCAGCCATCCAGGCCATTCCACATTCGTCTGAGATGTAACACACAAAGCCCATTCCAACCTCAGGAACTCTGCACTTGTTGTGCCAAAGGATGCTCCTTCCTTCCCTAGATGCTTCCTTCCTTCCCTTCACACGGCTGGCTTTGGCATCCAATCACCTTTCACCTCTTCATGGAGGCCACCTGTGGTCGCCACCTTATCTGAAAGGCCCATCCCCAGTTATTCTGCATTATAGCCCTGTAAGAGAAAAACTCCTCTATACCAACTAAAGGAAAACTCTATTTCTCCAGCTCAGTATGCTCACTACTCACACAATGCTTCTGGGACCAGATGGATGGCTTCTACCCCACAATGACCAACTCTCTGACACCAGCTGGGTGTCCTACAATTTAGCTCAGTTCTGACACTAACCAGAGTTAGTACAGACCTCACAAGATAAGGGCTCAGTCCCACCAGACTGCCCCCAACCCAGACATCATCACCCATCCAAGGCTGTCACCTGTACTTCCAACCAACTGGATATAAATCAGTTTATACAATCCCCAACTTGGGTTTCAAATGCTTCACAGAACCTAAATGGCTTGGGTTTCAAAATGGCTCAAAGAACTCAGGGAAACGTTGACGTTTACAGGTCGTTAGGAACGATATGATGAAGAGACATATAGGGCAAGGTCTGGGAGGGTCCCAAGTGCTGAAGAGGAGTTCCATCCTCGTGGAGTGGGGGGTACACTCATCTCCCACCATGTATATATGGGCCCACCCACCTGGAAGCTCTCTGAAACCTGTACATTAGGAATGTGTGTGGAGGCTTCATCATGTAAATATGATCCATTAAAGACTCAAATTTCCAGCCCCTCTCCCCTCTATAGAGTGGTGGGTACCATTCTATATGGTAGGTATTGAAAGTACAAAATACATATACCAAAGCCTCAGAGAGTTGCTGTTCATGTTAAGGGAATTCATTTAGGCAAAGGGTGCAGAACTGGGGGTGGTGCATGGTTATCACCACACGAGTGATCACATGATCTCACTTTCTCCACCAACCCAACTCTGAGAGGTACAGAGCAGTTCCCACTTTGAAGAGGAAGAAACTAAAAAGAAAGATGGCGGAGTTGGTCCATGAGCACTCATCAGGTATTGGAATCTTCCCAGTGATGGCAGAGAACTGGGCCTCCTTCCACCTGTGGGTCTCATCATGTTCCCTTGCTCTGTGCCCTCCACCTTCTGACCTTGTCTCCTAGGTGCTGCATCATGGGTTACCCATGCAGGCCATTCAGAGAAATGACCTGGATTCCAGGCATTCAAATTAAAACTATACCCATGCAATTCTAATTATGATACCTGCCAGAGAGGCTAACAGTGGGTCTCAGGCCACACCCCACCATCCAACATAGCTTCAACATGTTTATTTTTTGCCAGCAATCAAATATGTTGAGATTCCATGTAGAACATCTAAATACCTGTACTCTGTTGAAAAATCAGAAGGCCTGGCCATATCCACCTTTAGGGACCTTCCTCCCCATCCCCACTGACCCTTTGCCCAGGCCATTCACTCTCACTTGGACTGACATAGCCACCTCCAGATGGATCACACTCTGCTCCTGTTCTCACCCCTTCCCATTCTCCCTTCACCCTACCTTGCAAGGAATTCTACTGTGGTGCCCTGGCCACAGAAGTCTTGGTAGAAAATATCCATTTGATCAGGTTACACCCTTGCTCTAAACTCCTGACCCTTTGTACAACTTAATGACCAAACTCCCTACTGGAACACTGCAGCCCCAGCCTGGCCTCTGGCTACCCTTCCAGCCTCAATTCTTTCCACCTACTTCAAAGCCATCTTAAACTATAATCATATCCTAATGGGGAAGACAGACCAATGAACAAATGAAGAAACAAGATTGTTGAAGAGCTATGACAAAGCTGCACAGAACAGTGTGATAAATGGTCATGGGTGGGTCACCTTGAGGTCAAGCCATCTGTGCAGGCCTCTCAGAGGAGGTGTCCTTTGAGCTGAAACCTAGGCAGACAGAGTTGTCTGATGAATGGTCCTAAAGGCTCATTCAGGTTGCTTAGAGAGGTAGATTCCAAAATGAACCCAGTCCTCCCTGGCTCCCTCTCTCCACAGCCCTTGCCATGTGACTTTGCCTCCCATTCCATCAAGAGGTAGAGTTTATTTCCCTGTTCCTTGATTCTGGACTAGCTTTGGGAATAGCTTTGGCCCAAAGAACACAAAGACTATTCTTTCCCCTTCCAATTGCTTCAGCACCTTTGTTGAAAATCAATTGATCATGTATGTGTAAGTCTATTTTGGACTCTCTTCTGTTCCACTGATCTATATGTCTGTCCTTCACCAATACTACCCTCTCTTGATTGCTATGATTTTACAGTAAGTCCTGAAATGGCAGTTACACTATATAAGATAGTGTACATCTTCCAAATTTATTCTTTTCCGATATTGTTTTGGTTGACTCTAGTTCCTTTGCTTTTCCACATAAACATTAGAATCAGCTCACCAATTTCTATCAAACTGTCTGCTGGGATTTTGACTAGGATTGTGTTGAATCTGTACATCAATTTGGGGAAAATTGTCATCTCAACAATATTGAGTTATCCAATCCATGAATATGGTATATAATTTCATTTATGTAAATCTTATTTCTCTTACTGCAAATGTCTCCATTGAAAAGTCTCGGATATCCTTAAGTGTATTCCTAAATTGTTGATGATATTGTAATGTCTAAAAATTTTATTTTCCAATTTGTTACTTCTAACATATAAAAACACATATGATTTTATTTAACCTTCCAGCTACTTACATCTGCCCTGCACATGTGTTTTCTATGCTCAGCCAGAGGCATTTTAGAGAATAAGAAGAATTGGGGGGTGTCCCCCTTCTCCAGCTCTCTCCTGTCCAGGACTCTACCATTGTTCTTCAGTGGTCACAATAGCTCCACAGAACTAAGTTCCAGTTCCTAGGCCAGAAATATGGCAGGATTTCCCCTGGAGTTTTAGCTACTGTTCATTTTGCCATGACTGCACTGCACCTTCAAGTTGAAGCCACAAAAACTGAAAACGACTCAATACTGGTCCCTTCTTTCAGGTTTTGACCCTCTTCAAAATCTGCTCGCTTTAGTGTACTGTCCAGAGGCTCCAGGTACTGATTCTTGTATTTTATCCAACATTCACTGTTGGATAGTGAGTATAGCCTATTAGGTAGTATAGCCTATTAGGAGCCTACTGTGCCATCCTGGAAGTGTAACTCCTTGTTGTTGATTTTGATGCCTCTGGTTGAACAAATATTAAAAAACAAACATTCCCCCCAGAAAGTAAAATAACAAGTGTTGGCAATGATGTGAAGAAATTAGAACACTTGTGCTTTGCTGGTAGGAATTAAAATGGTGCAGCCACTTTGGAAAATGGTTTGGCAACTCCTCAAAATGTTAAACAGAATTACCATAAGATCCAACAATTCTCCTTCTGGGCATATACCCAAGAGAACTGAAAGAAGACACTCAAGCAAATACTTATACACCACTTTTCAAAGCAGCATTATTCACAACAAGCAATAGATGGAAATAACCCAAGTGTCCATTGACAGATGCATAAAAAAATGTAGTCTATACATCCAGTGGAATGTTTTTCAGCCATAAAAAGGAAGGAATTTCTGGTACATGCTGTTTTCTAGGACTATCATAACACAGTACCATAGACTGGGTGGCTTACACAACAGAAACTTATTTTCTTCAATCCTGGAGGCTAGAAGTCCAAGATCAAGATGTTGGTAGGGTTGGTTCTTTCAGAGGGCCACGAGGGATGGATCCATTCGCCTCTCTCCTTGGCTTTCAGATGGTCATATTCTCCCTGTGTCTTTATATGGTCTTCCCTCTGTATGTGTCTCTGTGCAAATGTTCTCTTCTTATAAGGACACAAGTCGTATTGGATTAGGGCCCACTCCAACAACCTCATTTCAACTTAATCACCTCTGTAAAGACCCTGTCTCCAAATACAGTTATACTTTGAGGTCCTGGGGGGTTAGAACTTCAACATATGAATTCTAGCTGGGCAGGGGACACAATTCAGCTCATAATATGCTATAACATGGATGAACCTGGAAAACATTAAGCTAAGTGAAAAAGTCAGACACGAAAAGACAAATATTATGTGATTCCACTCAGATGAGGTACTCAGAGTAGCCAAATTCATAGAGACAGAAGGTGGGATAGAGGCTAACAGGCCAGGGAAGAGGAAATGGGGATTTAGTGCTGATTCGTTATAGAGTTTCTGTTTGGGGTGAGGAAAAAGTACTGGAAATTGATGGTGGTGATGGCTGTACAACACTGTACTTAATGTCATTGAGTTATACCCTTAAAATGGTTAAAACAGTACATTTTGTTATATATTTTTAGCACAATAAGAAGGTATACTTTTGCAAAAAGAAAAAAACTACAAAAAGAAATTATTAGCTTAAGTTTCTTTGCCACATCTAAAAATTGGTGGAGTAGCACAGCGTATTTCTAGTTTTTTGCTTACTGATAAAAGGAGTTTCAATTTTCTGGGTTTTTTCCCCCCTTTGAATTATGCACCTCAATACAGTGACACCATCCATTATTTTAAGACAAGAGGCAGGTTATTAAAGGAAAAATGAGAACTAGGAAACACCTTCTGGACAAGTCCGTTAAAAAATGAGATTAGGGGGTGCCTGGGTGGCTCAGTGGGTTAAGGCCTCTGCCTTTGGCTAGGGTCATGATCCCAGGGTCCTGGGATCGAGCCCCGTGTCGGGCTCTCTGCTCAGCGATGAGCCTGCTTCTTCCTCTCTCTCTCTGCCTGCCTCTCTGCCTGCTTGTGATCTCTGTCTGTCAAATAAATAAATAAAATCTTTAAAAAAAAATGAGATTGGGGTGCCTGGTTGGCTGAGTTGGTTAAACATCTGACTCTTGATTTCAGCTTAGGTCATGATCTCAGGTGGAGACTGAGCCCCACATCGGGCTCCATGCTGGGTGTGGAGCATGCTTATAAGGATGCAATTCCCTCTCCCTCTGCCCCTGCCCCTCCGCCTCTACTTATCCTTGTGCATGCACTCTCCCTTTCTTTACAAAAAAAGACATTAAAGTCAGATTTTAAGTTGAAACAGCAGGTCATTAATAATCCAGGCACTTAATTTAAATAGTTTACTTGCAATTTCCAAGAGTCAGCTGGGTGTCCTTTGTCCCAATAATATACCATCCTCTGGGCTGGAGACTTAGAAAAATGATTTATCTCTGTATCAAATAGCATCATTACGCAGAGCACATAATGCCATGGATCTATGAGTTCCACACAGGAGGACAGTCCATTCTTATTGAGGGCAGCACTTCAAGGGCAACGCATTTCAGACTCTTCATTCAGTATTCACAATAAGCTGGAGAGAATTACCACCATCCTCATCAGTAGGGTGACACCAGTGAGGCCCCAGTCTTCCTTCGGGAGTCTACACCTAACTCTGGAAAGTCCAGGTATAAGCTATGTGGGAGAAGCTGTTCAGCCTCTCCTCTGTGGGGTCCAAAATAATTGCTTTTTGTCTCCACTAGTAAAAGGAAAGGGATATAGTTCCCAGAGTCATAATGGAATATGTGCCTGTACTGTAGCCCTGAGTACTTCCCTTATCACTGTCAGCAGTAAGTTGGGTAACTCCAAGCAAATCACCTCCCTTCGGCACGCTTAGGTTTTCTCGAGTGCAAAATGGAGACAGTAATAGAACTTGCCGGAAACATCGTCAGCACTCAATAAAGATTAGCTGGTATTAATGCTGTCATGGTGATTGGTCTCATGCTCTGGGTAGAATGCCAAGTGCTTTAAACATCTTATTATCTATTTGATCTATTTCTACAGACAGATGTCTACCTATTAATATCCATCTACGTCATCACACTCAACCACCTCAGCAAGTCTGCAGAGTAGATGTCCTTAGCCCCACCTTAAAGGAGGGGAAACTGAGGCTCTGAAACAGGAAGTAACTTGCCCAAAGTTTGCCAAGTGTGTTGGTTTGGAAGTGCAGGCGGCGGGTAGAAAAAGCTGTGATCAGGAAGCCATGGTTCCAACACTGGTTTGCAACGGTCACCAGTCACTTTCCCTTCTCCAGTCACTTTTCCCTTCTCCAACCTGGGTTTCGTCACCTGGAAGGTGGGAATGACAAATCCCTGCCTCGTCTGTGTACTTGCGGTGGGTACGAGCTGAGGCTGGGGGTGAAAACACTGGGTCACGACCACACAGTATTTGAGCTTCCCAGGGGGTCTGTGTTTGTTCTCCTCCTGGCTATGCCCTCGGTTCCTCGCACTTTGGAAGGGTCACACTAGGGTTCAATCAAAAGTAGCTGGACGAATGGGCAAATGAATTGCTTTTTGCTTCCACCAAACAAAGGCTTCTCAGAGTAGAAGGTTCCCGAGTAATTCCCCAAATCCTAGCAATCCTGTGGTCCTCAGAGCCTGAGAGGATCCACAGGTTCCAGGAGGGGTGGGGACACCTTTATGCCAGGGTGGCTGGACCAGAGGGAGGAAGAACTGGTATCTTTGCAGAGGCCAGTGGGGAAAGGGGGGGAGGTTTGGCCCTCTCCACAGGGACGGCCAAGTGCTGGGAGTGTCTCATAACCTGAAGCTCACATAGAAAATAAATACCAGTTTCATTCATGACCGTATTTTGGTGGTTCGGAGCTCAGCCACCCTTTTGAAGGCCCCACTAGGACAGCCAGAGCATTCCAAGTTACTCACCGCCTGCCCTATGGCCATCCCTGCGCTCGACTTGCATTTTTCCTCCTCTGCTCAGCAGAGATTAAACTCTCATTAGTTTTCTGCTGTATCTTGGAGGAAGCGTATCTGGCAATGAATCATACCTGGAAAAATGAAGAAACCCCTCCAGAGGCAGCCATTTATTTGTTTGCAGATAAAACTGCAAAAGAAACTAATTAAGGCTTTTATTTTTAATTTAGGTTCGATTTTGAAATGCTCTATTACCAAGAGCCCGAAGGAATGTGCTTTCAGGGTCCCGCGGACTCCAGCAGCTAGCCCAGAAGAGAAAGGAATTAGGAATCCGAGAAGACTCAGACACCCTCCGGGGACAGGGGGTGAGGTCCTGGGGTTGGAGCAAAAGCTCTCTGTCTGCAGGAGCCCATCCCTTCTGGTGACCACCACTTGCAGTACTGCTATTATGCCCACTCACTGAAGCATGCAGCTTCACCCCAGTCTGCCCCTTATTAGATGTTCACACTGGATAAGGCACCGAGCCCCTCTGAGCCTCAGTTTTCTCATCCACAAATGGGAATGATGATGCCTGCCTATGTCAGAGTCGTTCTGAAAACTCCAATGCCACGTTGGTCGACAGAGTAACTTTACAAACGGGGACGTGCTTCTAGGAGTTGGAGCTTTCTTTCATTGTGTCATGGCTGGTCTTTCCCACCTCTGTAACAGCTTGTCCAGAGAAACCTGAGGTGCCCCAGGCCAAGGTCAGGTCTTGTGCAGCAGCGCTGTGGAAAATAGCACATCTGGCCTTCAGGTCAGCCCCAGCACATCCTTTCAGGGTCAAGGTGGGCAAGTTCCTGAACCTGAGACTCAGTTTTCTCTTCTGGAAAAGGGGGTCCTAATATTTCCCTTGTAGGGGTACAGTGCAGGTAAAATGATAGAACAGATTCACAGTGTGACCCAATGGTTGCTCATTCTCTTCTTTCTCTTTCCCTGAAAGTCCGTTTGCTTGATAATGCCACAGTTTTCAGGGCAGGGCTTCTGTACATAGTGTGTGCAAATTAATGTTTACCTCGATAAATAATCGGTACCCAATAAACACTTGTTCTAAATCCGCTGGCTAATTTATCTGACCTTATAGTGCAGCAAAGAGTCATTTCCCATAAAGTACTCCAGACCCCAACCTACGGTTCTCTCTGTGGGATACCCAAAGAGAACTTACAGAAATGATAACCTTTAATCAGCTATTAAGACTTCAGTGGTCTGGTGTGGAAATCACCATCATCATCCTCATCACTTAGGTAGCCCTAACTCCATGCCAGGCACTAAGAACTTTTTAAAAATATCCATTCATTTAATCCTCATAACAACCCTATAAACACAAGTAGTACTACTAACTCCATTTTATGCCCTAGGAAACTAATGCACAGAATCCTTAAAAGATGGTTTCCAAGAACATGAAAGGTGAAATAATTTAAGCCCCAGAACCATGACAAGAATTCCCAATTATGTATTTTTAAATACACACACACACACACACACACACACACACACACACACGTAAATTCACACAGTGCTGAATTTAGGCCAACTATGAAGTCAGAGGGCACTGTCCCCAAAATGACCTTCACTTCTGACCCCAAATGCAAATTCAGGGGGGCTACCCCCAAACCCTCAGGGTCAATACGTTGCTAGGAAAACTCACAGAACTCATGAAGACTCTTGGGCTCCCAGTTATGGTTTATTACAGAGAAAGGATACAGATTACAATCAGCCAAGAGAAGAGGCATGTAGGGCAGAGTCCAGGAGAGGGGTCAGATATGGAGCTCCCATTGTCCCTCTCCCCGCCCCCGCATTGAGTCACGGACATGCTAATCTCCTGACATCCATGTGTGACAACATGTACAGAGTATCACCAACAAGAGAAGCTCACCCAAGTCTCAGTGTTCACAATGTTCACTGGCACTTGTTACAGAGGCATGACTGATTACCTGGCTGGTCTCATCTAGAGGTCAACTGAGCATGACCCAAACCCCCCACCCTACGTCACACTGTTGGTCTCTCTGGCACGGTCAGCCTCACGCTAAAGCACACTGTTTCTATCTGGCTGGCCCAGCACCACCTGGCAAATGAAGGTCTCCTCCCACAAGCTGAGGGCTAAGGCCAGACATCCTTCTGAGCAAGGTTAAATTCTCTACTGCATAGACACATATGCATTTGCATTTATATTTACACAGGTACGTATTTAAATGCAGAGAAGACTGGAAAGAAACATACCAAGCTGTTAATTGTCAGAACTGAATGAAGTATAACATAAATATTTTACTCTAAACATTCTTTCTATATTTCTCTATTTTGTAAGTCTTTCTCCATGAAAATAATTATCTTTATTTTTTTTAAAGATTTTATTTATTTATTTGACAGAGAGATAGAGAGAGAACACATGTAGGCAGAGTAGCAGGCAGAGAGAGAGCGAGAAGCAATCTCTCCACTGAGCAGAGAGCCTGATGCCGGGCTCAATCCCAGGACCCTGGGATCATGACCTGAATCAAAGGCAGCCACTTAACCAACTGAGCCACCCAGGCACCCCGAGAATAATTATCTTTAAAGCTTAGAGAATAAAGAAAAAAGAGAAAAGAAAATAAAGTTTATTGTGGCCACGAGGCCAGCCTCTGAGGCGCCAGGTCTGAACCGCTGTGTCATCCTATAAATAGTATGAAATCTGCTGACTTAACTTTGTGAGGAATGGCATGGGCTGGCCATGTCACAGAATTCAGAGTTGGGAAATCCTAGTGACACTCTGCCATGTTGGGACACGGGAGGAAGGGGAAAGGGAGACACATCCAGTAGAGAAAGGATCATCGGGCAAGGTTCAGTTTGACCTGCAGGGAGCTGGCAGCTGGGCTAGGCTGAGCCCAGTGAGCAGGTAGTGAGGACAACAGGTGGGATGGAGAACAGGGAATTCAGACCTTGGCCTTGCAAATGTGGGAAGAGGAAATGAAGGTCAGCAGAGCCGGGGCTATCTTCCCCGCTTTGATGCTCCTGGACCCCATTCCCTAGCCAGGAGCCCAGGAGAAGTGAGTGGCCAAGCCTCCCGACATCCCTCTTGTACAGCGATGCTCCAGGCCACTGTCCCCTCCTGTGGCCATAGCCACGCAAGAGCCAGCGCTTCCTGTTCAGTGCCCCAGGGGGCTCCGCGGTTGACACCCCACCCCACCGCATAGATCAGGGCAGGCCCTGGGCCCGTCTGTCATTGTTCATCAGGACAGACCCTTGCTCTGTGGGACCCAGCTGTCCCAAACCAAGGCAACCCCTGCATCTTTCTTTTGAAATGCAGCTGCACTTCACCTCTCAAAAGGCTTCCTGTCTTGGTGATCACAGCTTTGTAGTAAAGCTTGAAATCAGGTAACGTGATGCCGCCACTTTTATTTTTGTTTTTCAACATTTCCTTAGCAATCAAAAGCTTCTGCACAGCAAAAGAAACAGTCAACAAAACAAAGAGGCAACCCACGGAATGGGAGAAGATATTTGCAAATGACAGTACAGACAAAAGGTTGATATCCAGGATCTATAAAGAACTCCTCAAACTCAACACACACAAAACAGACAATCATATTAAAAAATGGGCAGAAGATATGAACAGACACTTCTCCAATGAAGACATACAAATGGCTACCAGACACATGAAAAAATGTTCATCATCACTAGCCATCAGGGAGATTCAAATCAAAACCACATTGAGATACCACCTTACACCAGTTAGAATGGCTGAAATTAGCAAGACAGGAAACAACGTGTGTTGGAGAGGATGTGGAGAAAGGGGAACCCTCTTACACTGTTGGTGGGAATGCAAGTTGGTGCAGCCACTTTGGAGAACAGTGTGGAGATTCCTCAGGAAATTAAAAATAGAGCTTCCCTATGACCCTGCAATTGCACTACTGGGTATTTACCCCAAAGATACAGATGTAGTGAAAAGAAGGGCCATCTGTACCCCAATGTTTATAGCAGCAATGGCCACGGTCGCCAAACTGTGGAAAGAACCAAGATGCCCTTCAACGGATGAATGGATAAGGAAGATGTGGTCCATATACACTATGGAGTATTATGCCTCCATCAGAAAGGACGAATACCCAACTTTTGTAGCAACATGGACAGGACTGGAAGAGATTATGCTGAGTGAAATAAGTCAAACAGAGAGAGTCAAGTATCATATGGTTTCACTTATTTGTGGAGCATAACAAATAATATAGAGGACAAGGGGAGATGGAGAGGAGAAGGGAGTTGAGGGAAATTGGAAGGGGAGGTGAACCATGAGAGACTACAGACTCTGAAAAACAACCTGAGGGTTTTGAAGGGGCGGGGGGTGGGAGGTTGGGGGAACCAGGTGGTGGGTATTAGGGAGGGCACAGATTGCATGGAGCACTGGGTGTGGTGAAAAAACAATGAATACTGTTATGCTGAAAATAAAATTAAAAAAAAATATATCACAGTGGAAAAAAAAAAAAGGCTTCCTAACAAAACTTAACAGCGAAAAAAGGCAAACTTATGCCAAGTTACACGCATGAGAGACGTATATTAGAACCTATTTTGAAACCCTAATTCAAGCCCCTTATGAAAACTACATTATTCATATTCTCCATCAGTTTGTTTTCCTCTTTAGAAGAGAGACAGAATTTTTAAAAGAGCTCATAGTGATTTTAGAGACATAACAGAAATATAATGTCTGCTATTACAAGGTGTTTTACTAATTCAGTGAATCCTCACAAATGACACTGTGAAGTACTATCCCCATTTTACAGATGTAGAAAACTGAGGCTCAGAGGGGTTAAGAAGCTCAGCATCACACACACAGTGAGAGGGAGAGCTACCATACAAAGCCAAGACTGATGTGACAATCTACACTTTCCAGAAGGTCCTAAGAGCTCCCGGTTCTCCCATGTTCCCAGTCCACAGGTGGTCCTGGTTCCAGCAGATCACACTGACCTATGGTTAGGTGCTCCCTCTCAGCCTTTCCACCACCATCCCCAAATTCAGAAGGATCCTGAATCCCAAAATAACCTGGGCTAACTTTAAAGTCACCTATTATAGGGATATACTTTTCAAACCAAAAATAAGCCCAACATCTAACAGAGAAACATACCAAGTTTCCCCATGCAAGTGTGAAAACTAATCTGGGAGTTTGTCAATGTGGACCCCAAAGTGTGATGATTCCACAGGGAGTTCAAGGGCTTATGAAGAGCATGGAGTATCGGGCTCACCCAGGAACCCAGTGTGCACTGTGGGCCCGCCTCCCACCAGGAGGATGGATGCTGGTGATTGACATGTGTCTTGTCCCCTGGCCCGCGACCTGGCAGACAGAGGCACGGGGCAATGGTGAATACCAAGACAGACACTGATAGTGGGTGGAGAGGCACTGCTGAAAGAAAGGAGGAAGAGGAGAAGGCAGGGAAAGTGAGAAAGAAGGAAAGGACGGGTAAGGGGAAGAAAAATAAACTAGAGAAATGTTAAGACCTACAGTTCCTCTAGCTATAAACCCACTGAGCCTAGCCCCTAGACAAGGTTCCCCAGTGAGCAGGCCAGTACAAGGCGGGAGGCTGCCCGTTCCCTGCACCTGTCACCCAGGACCCAGTCCTTCCTGTGGTCCTCAGCCAGGAGCCTAAATCCTTCATTGACCAGCCCCCAGGACCCCACATAGGTGGCTGCCACCTCCATGCTTGCCTTCCTCTGGCTTCTAGGACAGCGTGGAGGGTTCCTCTAGGGTTCTCCAGATAGTAGAGAACAGTAGAAGCAGCGTGGGGTCGCTGTGCAGGAGACACTGCTGACCCACCTCACCACCTTCAACAGTACAAGTCACCAGGGACTGTGCCCAGAGACAGAATATCTGGGACAGAGGATTGCACCCTGGCCTCCCCAACCAGCCCTGGGAGCAGGTGAAGAAAGAAGCCATTGGACCCTACAACCTGGAACGCGTTGATGCCCATCCTGAGCAGGTGCTAAATAATGGCTTTGCAGGAGCCTGGAAGGGACACCCGTGCACACTCCCACTGGTCGTGTTCTCCAGTGACCCCGCTAGCACAGGCAGTACCCCAGTCAACTGTGTGGGCAGTCCAGAGCTGGGAGGGGCTGCCAACGGTGAGGGAGAGAATTAGGACCCAAAAATACCCAGACAGCTTGGAACAATAGTACAAATTCAACAAGGCGAAACTTTAATGGGGACAGATGGTTGGAAGCCCTGTGCTTGGGCCCTGAGACGCAGCTGCCCAAATCCCAGAGTGGGTGGCACGGCTTAACGGCGGCACGTGTGAGGACGACACGGGGGTTTTGTTGCGTGTAAAGAGTGTGGGCGTCTGCCAAGCAGAGCTGTGATAGTAGATGTGTGAGATTCAGAATAAAGGGAATGTCTGACTCCTCTCTACTAAAGGACAGTGAGACGCTGGTGCCCATCCAGTGGAAAGTGATGAGGACAGTGGCCCGGACTGAAGCCATGTCATATGAGCAATGGCTGAAAGAGCTAAGTTTAGCCTGGAGAAGAAACTCAGGGAGGACATGAGAGTTGCTTTCAAATATCTGAAGGGTTGCCACAAAGAAGAGGAATTTAAACATGTTTTTTGTGGCTCCACAGGCTGAAACCAGGGTAATGGAAGGAGTACCAAGACAGACCGGGCCATGTTGAAGCCAGGCTGGCACTGTCCAGCAGTTAGAGCTATCCAATAATCAAATGGGTGGCCTCCAAAGAGACTGAGCTCCCCATCATTGGAAGTAATCAAGCCCAGCCAGAATGACTGCCTCTTAGGGGAATTGGAAAGGGTGTTCTTGGGCCTGGAGGACCTCTGTGGGCCTTTTCATCTCTAAGAACTGAGAGGCCTCAGTGGGGAAGACCTGCCCAGAGCGAGGTGCCTCAAACGGCCTTTTTCTTAAATTCTCTGGCTGAAGGCATGAGCCAAGCACTTTCAACAGCTGCCATCCCACTGATTCCTCTTCCTAAATTAGGCTCCCTAGGGCCTCGCACCAGCTGAGCCCAGCAACAAGGCCCTTCATAGTCCCGAAAGTAATTAGTCCGTGATATCATTACTCAACTGGTCCCAAAGAACACCGAAGCCCCAGGGGCAGGGGGCCAAGTTTCCTCAAATTACCATTCTTGTCGCAGATTTTGGCCTTTTGTCCCTGAGGGCCCAGGCCTCTGTAAGGTGACACATGCCAAATGGCGACCAAAATAGAGCTAAGCCCTGGGACCCAGGCTGTCACCCAGGAGGGGGTCATTCAGTCAAGGACACTGGGGAAGTGGCCTCCAATGTCCCTGACCATTTCTCCTTCACCACTGCCTGCAACGATAGAAGATCACCCTCACTGGGGTGAGCTGGGAGACCTCTCAACGTGAGCAGGACTGGCCAGCCTGGGTGTCATGGAACACTGGGGCTTCAGAGGGGAAGGTTCTGAGAGCACACCACTCATTAGACCAGCAGATGAGTGAGTGCTCACGATGTGCTAGGTATTTTGCTACAGTGCCGAACAAGGCAGACTCAATTTTAATGGTGGGAAGAGAAAGGAATGATAACTGAACAAACACCCTCTCTTGTGGCATATGAAGAAACTGAAGCCCAGAGAGGTTGAGTGATCAGGCCAGGGTCACAGAGCAGTGGTAAGGCTTCTGTCAATTCTTAAACAGACGTGTCAACCCCACCAGGTCCAGAAGCACCAAGGAGACCCTTCTTCCATCCAAGCCACTGGCTCTCCCATCTCTGGGACTTCTTTTTTCAGGGAATCAGAATTTGTGGAGAATCAACGTTCCTAAATAGGTAGAAAATAGACAATCTCTGAGTGCCTAGAGGAGGTGGGTGCGAACCCCACAGAGCAGACAACCCCAAGAAGAGCTTAGGGGTTCCAAAAACAAATGTACCTCCCTCCCCAAACTCCCTCTAGGGATGACTATACACCTAGGGGACAGAAAAAGAATGGAGGCTGGTGGAGGGAAGAGAAGCAGCCCCACGAAGAAACTGAATAGGGTAGATTCTGTTTGAATCTTCACTCCAAAACCAACTTCAAAAAAAATATGTTTGTCTATTAGCAATGGCGTAGGGTTCAACCTAGCACACTCTGAAGCACTTGAGGATGAAATAACATAATTCTAGGACTTCCTCCCAAATGCCCTAGCAGGGTAATGGAGGAGGGGCTGGTGGTCATCGATGAAAGAAGACTAACTGTGAGTTAACATTGCTGCCCCCGGGAGCTGCGTACAAGGGGCTCGCTATATATATGATTCTCTCTATTCTCATGTATGTTTGAAATCTTCTATAATTAAAGATCTGAAAAGGAGATGTTGCCAATATTTTGAGCATCAATGCTCATGTTACAGCCCAGAAAGAGAATTTTAAAAGGATGCAAATAGTTTGCAAAGGTCAATTTTGGTGTCCGTGATTATGTTAGTGCTTATTAGTCTTTCTGAAAGTCATTTGAGCAAATTACTATTGAACAGGGCAGGGACCGAGAAAAGCACATTCATTAAAAACATGGCAGAGAGGGTGCTCATTCTCATTTTTCTTTTCTGGGAGATCAGTTTGCTGGCTTCAGCCTCCTTCCTGGGAAGGGGGTACTGCTGGGGAAGTTCCTAGAAGATTTCTGGTCCCTTCTGGTGACTCATGGTCGTGTCCAGGCTGGACAGCCGTGCCGTGGTTCCAGAGGTATCATCAGCAAGCTTGCCTTGGAGATTTGAACAACCTGTTCTGCAGAGCCTGGCCCATCCCAAACCCAGTTGCTCAGATGCCTTCTCTAAATAGAAGCCTTGTGTGATGGTGCCTTTCACTTGCCTGCTTGAGGAAGCCAGCCTCGAAGGCCAAGCTGATTGATCCAGAGCTAATTTTTACCTGTGTGCACCTGTTGATGTCAATCTCTACAGGTCCCGGATAGTGCAGCCATGTGACACGGTGATAGGACAGGCGGTCTTTGGGGCAGGACTGTCCAGGGTGTATAGAGTGGGTCCCACCCGCAGCTCAGGAATGGCTCCGGGGGTGTCCACAGCCCAGGGACTAAATAACACTGACACACACATTAAGAAATTTACCATGTTCTGCCATAATTCTCTTCAAATCTTGCCGGTGTCTATAAGGACAAGGGCTCACTTTTGAGGTCAGGGCCTTGAACACCTTTCTAACATAAGCTGATCCCCCTTTTTAACAGAGCACCAGCCTCGGGTTTGGAGCCCCTGCCGGCAGCAGCATCTAGCCAACATTGACTAATGTTGTGTTTCATCATACCGAATCCTGTAGCCACTTTCTATTTATGGCAACGGCACTGGCTTCCCATGTAGAGCCAGAAGACAAGGTTTAAAAATGTTAAGTAAATATAGCTCATGTGTTCTGCAAATTATGATCAAACAGATTTAATGAAACTTCCACAGGCTTCCTCAAGCTGCCCCCAGAACCTCCCAACATGAGAGACAACACACAGGAGGGAAGTCAGAGCGGACAGAAAAGGCGGTCAGAGCCAAGTGGGGTTAAGACAACTGACACCCAAATTTTCAAATTCTACAAAAGCATATAACCATACGAATATACTCTGGGTGGTATTTTTTTCTTTAAAAAGTGCTCTCTCTGTCACCTGGCTTAGAACTCCTGGAGTCATCCTTGATTTTTTTCTTTAAATCCCACGTGTCACCTCCATCCCTGATAGTTGTCACCATAATTATCACCACCATCATTATCTTCTCTATCACCATCATCACTACTACCACTATTATCACCTTCATGATTATCATCACCATCATCACTATCATCACCACCACCATCATCATCATGATCATCATCATCACCGTCATCACCACCACGACCATCAGCACCATCCTCCTCCTCACAGTCCCTATCATCACTATCATCCCCATCATCCTCATCACCACCATCACCATCAACACCGTCTTCACCATCAATGGTTAGCAGCCTTTACTGAATGCTCCCCATGGGCCAGGCATTGTGCAGGCTCCACTTGAGTTAATTCAGTGAATCCTCCCAACACTCCACTAGCATTAATACTCTTTTCCAGCCAATCTGGATCATTAAACAGCCTTGGAGAGGTTACATGACTAGCCCATGATCACACTTACAAGGAAGTGGAATAGTTAAGATACAAAAACCCAGATCTACCATCAAAGTCCAAGCTCTTAATCAAAGGAACTCTTCTGCCTTTGGAGCAAACACTGACATAGTTTATGCTTTTAGTATTTCCTTCCTGGTTTTCATTACTGCTTAACCAATCTTCTTGCCTCTATCTTCCCCCAGCCCCCACAAGAACCAAGCCATTCATTGTTCTGTCACCAGTTTGGTCTATATAACATTCAAACATGTCCCGGAAACTCCCTCTCTCTCAAAGCATCTCCACCACCTAGATAACAGAAACTCCTCGTACCTATTAGGGCTCATTAATGAAAAGCAACAGAAACAAATCTGAATAACTTAATGTATAAAAAAGGCAAGGGCAGAGAATTTATTTAAAGGATAAGAGGTAAGTCATTTTAGCATGGAGCTGAAGATATGATGAGCGCTCATCTCAAGTTTGTGGAATGGATAGATGAATGAGAAACTAAGTAAATGAACAGGGCAGGTTGCTTGCTTTTTAAGTAGAGCTGTAAGGAGCCATGGAATTACTCCAAAAGCCCCTGGTGGATGGGGTTCGGGGCCACACATAACCCCTCCTCACTAACTCTATCTGTTTAGGAATTGAGAGGACTTGCATCAGACTCATACTTGAAGAGTTCTACTTTGACAAAATGACAGGTGAAATAAAGGACCAGCCTGGAACCTGGTGACTGACGTTCTAATCCTGGCTCCAGGGCTCCCTGGGTGGCCATTCTTGCTACACATACCGGCTTTCTCAGCCTTGGCTTCTAAATCTGCAAGACGGTCACTCCAGCAGCTCTGTGTTACCCACACTCAGGGAGAAAGTGATGCAGCGTGACGGCAAACATGCTGGATAAGACCACACACAAGCTCTGCAGATCAGGCTTCTTAATCATTTTGTGTGTGCATGTAATAACAAAATGAACTCTACCCAGCCACAGGACATGATGGGGCCACAGTGGTAGTGATGGGAAGAGGGCCTTGTCAGGGGCAAGGCAGCCCCAGGTTTTGGTGTTTTTTTTTTTTAAAGATTGATTTATGTATTTGACAGTGAGAGGGGGAAAGAGAGAGCACAAGCAGGGGGAGCAGCAGGCAGAGGGAAAGGGGGAAGCAGGCTCCCCGCTGAGCAGGAAGCCTGATGTGGGGCTTGATCCCACGACCCTGGGATCATGACCTGAGCTGAAGGCAGCCACTTAACTGACTGAGCCACCCAGTCGCCCAACCCTACTAAATGTATTTCCACATTAGGGTAAGTTGGAGGAAGCTGAATATTAAAGATGAAGGATTTGTGATTCACCATCCAACAAGTAGAGGATGCAATAAAATGGATATTGTGTGTGTGTGTGTGTGTGTGTGTGTGTGTGTGTGTGTGTGTACATGCACAAGTGTGCATGAGCTTATGGGGAAGGCCCTAGAAATCTTTCCAACACTAACCACACGATAAAGAAACAGATCCAGAGAGGCTAAATACCTGCTCCTTGTACTGCTGCTGATTTTTTACCAATGGTCTCTCAAGGCCCATGTCTCCCGATTCCACATCTAGTGCATGCCTAGTCTTCCACCAACTCCCCATACATAAACCTTTTCTAAATACGTCCTGCCTGCTTCCCTCCAGGGGATCCAGCTGCTCAAGCAGTCTCCTAGAGGAGCCTGCAGTGGCCTCCATAGGAGGCAGAGGCAGAAGCCTTCCTCCACATGAGCCCAAAATACAGTGTTTTCCTTCTAAGTGGGTTGGCACCAACCCACCATCCACCTGCCAAAAATTGCCTGTACTCTCTGGGTTCAAGCCCAAGGTCATCATATCACCTTCCAGGGAGCTCTGGACATGGTCCCAGAGAGAAGAAACATCTGGAAAGTAGAAAGTAGAAATATATTACTCTTGGAACCACGCCACAGCCTCCCTACCAGGGGGCTCACCTTTGAGACTAACAGAGGTGGAGGTGGGACGTGGGGTGGGGCAGGGCCTTGAAATGAGGCTCTACCCAACCCCATAGAGGCAGAGCTGTGTTGACGCTTGTGCTCTCCTAGGTGACTGGTCGGAGAAATGGGACCAGTACAGCTTCCGCAATCAGCTGCATAGAACCGGAGTCTTTAAAAAGGTATGTATATATAATGTCACACACAAACTTTGTACTCACATTTTTATGTTCATCTCTGATTCTTTCCTTCATTCAGAATTTTAAAAGTGGGATCATGGCCTGAAGGGACAGAAACATACATATATATAAAATATATTGAACAATACACATTATATATGTGTGTGTATATATATACCATTATTATATACATTATATCACTTTATATAATTATATATTGTATATGTATCATTACATATATGCATTTATATATCATATATATGTATCTTTAACTACAATAGCAAAAGAAATTGGAAAAGAAAAAAATTAAATGCTCACTATCATTAAGAATAGTTACAAAAAACAAACTATGACAATCTGTATGATATAAAAAACAGAAAGTTTTTAAAATCATGTTTATCCATAATGTTCACTCGTATTACTAGGAGAAGGAAGTAGAATGCAAAGTTAGAGGAACAGAATGACTACTATATTGCAGAAAACAACTCGGAAGAAAATATGCTTGAGTAGCAACTGAGTTCTAAGTGCTAAGAAGAATCTGGGTATTTCTATTTCACGGCGTAGTTTTCAAATGCCCTATAATGAACTTGAATTACAAAGTGTAGCGACAAAACTAGGGAGCATCTTTTCAATGTCCGCACGCAGATGCGTCCTAGCTGCCCTCCCCACACCCTCATGGAAATGCTCCAGCTCTGCCCCCTCATCTGTCCGGCCAATTCCACTCTGTATCCCCTGCTTGACATTGTGAACTGATCTTCAACCAAACCCTGTTTTTGCTCCCCTACAGCTCTTTCAACACTGCCCTCTACTTGACCTTGACTTGGAACCTTGAGTGACTTACAGCCTCAGTTTTCACATCAAAGAAATGATCGCACCCAGCAATTCTCAGATTTCGCACTCCCGGGGTCTCAAGATCCTGGATGTCCCCACCCTCAGTCAAAAGAGGGCCACACCCTGATGGCCCAAGGTGCACCAGCCTGGGTAAGTTCCTAGGGCCACGCTGGTTCTTTTGGAACTCACATTTGTTACTTCTGAGCCACCAGAGCTGCCGGGAGCTCCCCGAAAGCACCTGTTTGTGACAACCGGACGTCAGGGGTCCTTTGCCTGGGTGCACTGCTGCCTCAGCCTCTCCGCCCAGGACACGGGACCCAACCCTCTCAGGCTTCCGTGAGAAACACACTCACCCCAGGTGGGTAGTCAGTGTCCTGGAGGGGAACAGCCGGCACAATCAAATCAGGACAATTTAGAGAGTGTTTAATAGAAAAAATTTCACAAAGGTGTGGGCAGGGTGTGGGTTCCCTGGAGTAGCAGTAGCCAACTGAAGGCAATATGAAAGCGGGAAGCAGGGGAACAAACAGTCCCACATGTCACTCTCTTCATTCCCTCCGGTGCCCTGACCAGATGTAGAGAGAAGCTCCTCATCCGCCAAACCCTCAGCTCTCCATTGGCCAAACCCAAAGGAAGCCAGAGGGCCAGAGCCTATCCCAGATAATTTCTACTGGCTCTGTGTATGTTCCCAGGAAAGGCCCCCACCTGTCAGCACCCTGAGTTTTTCTTGCAAAGCCCCCACCTGACACCCCAGCATTCCTCAGTTCCTTCTCAGCGCTGCTATTCTCCCCATCTGCCTGCCTGTCAGCCTTCCTCCACCCCAGTGGTCAGCCTTCCAAACGAGCCACTCCCTCCTCAACTTCAAACTTCTCCCTCCTTAATTACGCAGGGCTATTGGGGAGCTGTCCCGCTCGCCGTTGCACGAGGTCATCACAGCATTCTTTCCTGGCCACACAGGGCCCTCTCCCAGAGGCAGCCTGGCCGATCAGTTTCTCAGCTCAGCTCACGTTTTTGTCATTCCTCTTGTGCCCTCCGGCTATTAGCTGCAAAACCTTATTGGGACAGTATTGCGTGCACACACACACAAAATTGTCCTCCCTAATTCATCTGAATAAACATGTGTCTGTCCATGCAGATCTCATCCCTTTGCGGATCCAGCTCTCTGCTGGAGCGTCTCTCTCCCAGAGCATCTCCAGCTCTCTGCTCCAGCGCAAAGCGAAGGAGGCTTTTCTGCAGCTGTATGGGCAGCCTCTGAGTGACTTTTTCTATGAGAAAATTCTCTCAGAGCTGATCTGGAGGGATGAGAAAAAGGAGTCAATGTCGGGAGGATGTTCATGTCTGCATCATGGGATCTGGTCTGGTCCCCTGCAAGAGACTAAATTCCCTCCTGCTTACCAACCACCACAGACCCACGGCCACCTGCCCAGTCTGCCCATTGCTTCCCAGAGCCAGCCCACGCCAGCCCCAGGTGCCCAGCCTGTGCTCATTCACTCCATTGTTCTAAGGGAGGAGGCTGCATTCGGCACCTTCTGAAGACAGCGTAGGTCCCTTGGAAGCAACTGGATTTTTCTCTTCCTGAACCAGCTCCCAGCTATGAGATGGGGTGGTCCTTCATGGGCAGTGTGCCACGTGAAGGAGGGAGAGGTAGGAGCTCTCCCCTTGGCCACCCAGCTCCAGACTGAACTCAGGCTGCTATAGACAAAGAGTTCCAGCCCAGCCCCTGCACCTTCCAAGGAAACTGTGCAGCCAGGTTCCTATCTCATGTGGCACTGAACAGGTCCAAGCTCACCGTGTCAGGATGAAAAGGTTGGGTGGGGAGTGGCCCACATCGAGAGTGTGTACAAATGCTGCCCTGGTCATTGCTTATTTGGCTGCCCAGAGTCCCCTCCCCTTCTGGGAACAGCACCAGATTATCCTAAGGGAACCGGATTTCCCTCCCGGATCCAGAAGGGTTTCATGGGGCTGGTGCCCTCCCCAGATCAAGGCTTGGCTCGTCAGCTCATTTCATCACCAGGGCTACAGCCATCGGCACTAAGATGGACCAAACTGGGCCATTTGGCCACATTGGTCTCAGAACTGGAATGTTTTCTGGAGCAACCAGGGAAGCCATGGGTTCTTGGCTGCTAGAATTGCTGAGAGAGTCAGCCTAAGCCTGGAACGAAGGTGGGCAGCATGCCACCCAACTGGAAAAGAGATGGAGAGACACAGGTTCCCCATGGCACTGTTTGAACCTCTGGGTACACCCAGGACCCCGGCCAGAAAACCCCTGAGGCTTTCTGGTTCTGCAGGCCAACAGACTGCTTCCGCCAGGGTGAGCCAGGCTTCTGGTGCCCACAGCTAAGTGTCCCGGTCCCCACATATACACCCATGTGGTCTTTCTGCTGGACCTGAGTCACTCTGCTGGTGGTGTCAGCAACATCTCCCCTCCGCACCCTTTTCTCTTCTGTCTTTGAGTGTCCTGCCTTGGTCTGGGGGAGGCAGTAGGTGAGGGGTAAGCATCCCAGCTCAGCTACGTGGCGGACAGGTGGTAGCAAGATCTCTCAGACCTGGGAGAAGAGCCTGAAAGCTGAACCTAAGGATGGCCAGCGATCGGATGGTGGGACAGGAGGCTCGGGATGTCCAAACGTAGTCTGCACAGTGGGAAGTGGGGCAGGTTTGGGTTCTAGGACACAGCTCCACGGGAGTCTTTAGTTACAAGAGGGGACAGAGCCAGAATCAGTGGCAAGGGTGATCAGGGAAGACAGGCAAGGAAGGAAGGACCACGCCCATGTTAATATGAGCTTCCTAGGACACCCGAGCCTCTTCTGGTCTTAAAGGAATGTGCTTCAATTCTGTGCTGGAGATGGAGAAGCCGGAAGATCCTGACTCTGGTCCAACTCGCCGCATGACTTTGGTCAGGAAGTGCAACCTCTCTGAGCTTCAGTTTTCCCATCTTTGAAATGGGTCTTCCAAGAAATGGGCCTCAAAGGACTAAGTGCATCAGACTGAGACTGTAGGTAGGCGGGTGTTTCCTAAATAAGCAGGTAGGAGCTGAGCTGGTTTAAACGGTGGTTTTCAATATAACCAGAGGATAGTTTAAAGGAGTCTTTGATGCCTAAAAAGGATGTAGGGTTTTGAGTCCAAATATTTTGAATTCCAGGCATGACTTTGACCCTTACTCTTTAAGAAACCCGGAACAAGACATTTCGCTTTTTCACTCGTCTCTTTGAATATTTTTCAAATGAGAAAAGGAATTCCAGCTTTCCCCTAGATCCAGAGTGAGGACCAAATGAGTGTAAAACAACGTAGTAAAAGAAAATAACAGAACAATAAACTGCCCTTCAGTGAGAACTTACGGTGTGCCATGCATTAAGTCATTTAAGCCCCACAATGAGCTCCACACGGAAGTAACAGGAAAAACAATCATGATCACAGACATTGGATTAATAATAGAAATCATGATGGAGTGGCTGCTAGATCCCATTCTCAGCGCTTTCCAGGCATTACATACCCTTAGTGCTCAAACAGCTCCAGGAAGAGGAGCTACTACTAATATCCCATTCTGCAGATGGGCAGACTGAGTTCAGAGAAACTGATGAGCCAAGGTCTTCGGGCTAGAAAGAGTATAGTTGGGATTGATTCAAAAGTAGGGGTGATTTTACAGTTTTTCATATATATGTCATGTGTGTGTACTACATATATCATATATCGCATGATGTATGAGTAACTCTAGCCCCGTGCATTATTGGCAGAGAGAAGGACCACACAGGGCTCTGTGTCTCCCCTCCCCCCAGACCGTGACACATACAGGAAGCCAAGGGCAGGACAGCTACTTGCATTCCGAAACAAAGTTCCTGCTTTCGGGTGTGGCTAAAGAGGTGACCTGGGACCAACCCACCCCGAGAAGAGGCCAAGTCAGCTTTGGCCACAGAGAAAGTTGGGCCCCAAATTTCTATCCAAGAAGAACAATGCACTTCCTTTCAGCAGCTGCCAGGCCGGGGCCTCCCAAAAGCCACAGCTGTGCCAGCCACCCATGGGCCGGCACGCTGCTCTGCCCACCCGGCCTCGGGCCGTCAGCTGCTCGGCACACTTCACCCCTGGAGGACTGGCAGTCGCCCCCTCTTACACACACACATCAGCTCACCATCTATCCTGGCACACGGCCTTTACACCCAAGATGGATAGCCAGGCAGGAGGGCTCTGCCCTTCTCTGCTCTGTGACTTTGCACAAGCGATTTAAACTCTCTAGGCCTCAGTCCGCTTATCTGTAAAATGGGGATAAAAACCATCCTTCCTTCACAAGATCCTTAAGAAGATGTAGGGCCAAACACACTTAAAATGGTAAGAACAGCACCTGGCCCTTAGTAAAGTCTTAATAAATGTTCTCCATGGTTATTACTTGTTTCATTCAGTGAAAAGGGGAAACAGGAATCAGAAGGAATCACGATGCCTTCCCAAGACCAGGTTAGAGGAACCCCACAGAGCTTGGTAGTATACTACAGTGGGAGGAGATGAGGGCTCTATTAGCATAATCAGGTCCAGATGTAGGGCTGGGTCTCTTGGACAGAGTCTGGAGGATTGCTAATTTGGCCGTGTGTCCCTAATAGGAGATGCCTGGATTTCTACTGAGTATGGGGGGCATCCAAGAGAAACAAGCAAGCAGTAGAGCATCTCTCCTTCCGATTTCTTCCGGGAACCCAGCACATCATGAGGGAGGGCAAAGTTCAGACTGAAAGACTGTCTGGCACCCAGGGACCAGGGAGTAGATAAGCAGGTAGGAACTGAGTCACCTTCATGCACAAGATGACAGCACTGTGCTGGGAGTTCCCAGGGAAGCCCTGGAGCCCACAGCCTGTCCTCACCTTACCCCACTGAGACTCACAAGCACTTGCTGAGGGAGCATTACCATCCCTATTTTACAGATATGGAAACTGAGGCCCCAAAAGTGACCTGGGGCCCCAGATGGCTAAAGAAAGCTAAGCAGAAGCTATTGATTGGTTCACAGTGCTGATAAATCCATGGGAAGAAAATGCTTTGAGGTGATAATGCAGGGCTCAGCGGACCCTGGAATCTTGGGGGCGTGGGGGGGATCACAGCTCTAGGAGACCTCAGGGAAGCTTGTGGGTACCAAAGGTCAGGAGGAAATCAATGAGGGAGAATGCACTTTAATAATGAGATAAGTCGGGGAGATGGGATCCAGATTCCGCAGTTCAAATGTCATCTCTTCCCAGGGGCCTTTACTGCTTCCCATGGGGCCAAAGCGATGTCCCCCATGTCTCCACAGCCTCCAGGTCCCCTCCACTCGGCCCTGGCAGGTTCTGGGCTGGGGCTAGAGCTGTGAACTGGATCCAGCTCTCTGCTCCTTAAAGGAGCAAACTTCAGGGAGATAGGTGTCCCAGACAGGGCTCCCTCCAGAGCAGGTCCTGAGCCAAGGGCTGCAATGGAGATAGTTTAGTTGGAAGGCAATCCCAGCAACCAGGAGGAGTGTGGAGAAATAAGACAGAGCAGGTAGGAAGGCAGGGAGCACGCATTGTTGAGCAGATACGGCTGGGACCACTCAGAGCACAGTCCCACTGGGGAGCACCAGAGAGCGATACAGACACGCCTCAGAGCTGTCCCACCCTAGGGAGCTAGGGTATTTATCCTCCAATCCCCAAGCCCACCCCCCCCCCCCGCCAGGGGCATCCTCTCCCCAGCCACTGCCTAGCTCAGTGAGATATCATCTGCCTGCCCGGGAACATGGAGTGACTAAGGCACGAGTCTCTTACAGCTCTCACTGTTAAATCATCATCATGTCTGCCTCCCCCTGCTAAACCAGCTGGATCATGGGCTCTGGAGTCAGACTGCCCATGTTCAAATCCTTGCTCCTCCCCTCAAAGTGGGACCTTGATTTATTCTTTTAAAGATTTTACTTGTTTATTTGAGAGAGAATGAGAGAGAGAGCACAAGAGGGGGAAGAAGCAGACTCCCCGCTGAGCAGAGAGCCTGATGCCAGCTCCATCCCAGGACCCTGGGATCATGACCTGAGCCAAAGGCAGACGTTTAACTGACTGAGCCACCCAGGTGCCCCATGGGACCTTGACTGAATTTCTCCGGACTTGAGTTCCTTCCTCTGTCCAGTGGAGATAATAAGAACACCTCCCTGGCAGGACTCATATGAGTTAACACATAGGAAGAACCGAGAACAGCACTTGACACATGGGTGAGGCTCCGGTAATGTTCACCATTATCTTGAGAACAGTCCTCAAGCCTCGCTCAGTGCCTGATTCCCCTTCGTCTCCCCTGTGCCTGGCCTAGTTAGAGCCCAGCATAGCCCAGGAGTCAGTTTCTGTCTGTTGAATGAATGAACGGATGAGTCAGTGAGTGAATGAATGAATTGGATTCAAGAGCTAATGTGTTGACCTGGACCATTAGCTTCCAGTTTGGCATCTCATGCCTGGCTTCCTAGATGACTGACATCGTAGGACTGACCTACGATGTCCTTCCGGAAGGAGCTTCCGAACATTTAGTATAAATATGCTAAATGCATGTCTGAAGAACTTTCTGGAGATACCTTGATCTCCCTGAGGCCCAGGCCTTGCAAGCGTCTCCATGGCCCAGGAACTGCTGAGAACAATCTTCCTGGAGTTCGATTTCACCAGGCAAGGCCCTCACTGGCGGGAGAAACTGTTCCAAGGTTTCCTGTGTGTGCACCTGCTGCCCCCTGGTGGACAGTGTCAAAAGCAGCAGGAAACCTTGGAAAGCATCGAAGTTGTCTTTTCCACCGGTAATAAGAAAGAGAGAGATATATGTGGTGTGCTTGTTTGCAAAGTACATTCACATTCCGTGTCTCATGTGAACCTTCCAACAACTCTGGAGGTAAGTAGGGCAGGGACTGTCTCCATTTCACAGAAGAAACTGAGGTTTAGAGAAGGTAAGTCCACAGTGAGCTAACAACTGAAATTTAAGGTGGAGAATTTTGGTTCCAAAGCCCAATCATTTTGACTCCAAAGGTCAGTTTCCTGTTCTGACTATGCACAGGAATCATCCTGGGGCATTGATTAAGGCTACAGGATCTCAGCCATCAATAGCCTGAATATCTAGGGATGAGACTGGGAACCTGGATCTTCGACAAACTTTCTAGGGGACGCTGGTACAGTCAGGTCCCAACACTCGGACCAGCATTTGGAAATCGCTGCCCTGCATCACACAGCCTCAGATTCTGTACTTAGACACCCATTGCCTTAGTCTGGGAGGCTATCACAGAGCACCACACACTGGGAGGCTTAGAAACAAAAGAAATTTTAATGTCTTGTATTTCTGGAGCCTGGAAGTCCAAGATCAAGGGGCTGGAAGACCAGCATGCCTCTTAGCTCATAGACAGCGGTCTTCTCACTATATCCCACCCATGGTAAAGGAGCTCCCTGTCTCTTCTGTAAGGGCACTCTTCTGCCATTGATGAGGGCTCTACCCTTATGACCTAATTACCTCCCAAAGGCCACATCTCCAAACAGTATTACATGCCGGGGTTAGGGACCTTGTATGAATTTTGAGGGGATACAAATCTTCACTCAGTCAACAGCACCCTCCTTCTGATCTACCCCCCAAGCTAAGGGTCTGATTTCTTCCTCCCAACAGATGCCTCTTCCTGTATACACTCATACTAACTTCTCACACCATTGAGGACTTATATGCCATACAAACTATATGCACAATTCATTTTGTCTCCCATAATCCTAGTGGTTAGTGCACAGTGCACCCATCTGACAGATGGGACCTCTGGGCAAGCAAAGGTCCACAAGCCCACAGGGATGAACTGTAGCTGAGCCAGAATGGGAATCCCAGGCTGTGGCCACAGAGGCCGCACCATGTGGCTTTGTCAACGCTGTGCTATCTCCCTGACATGAGCCCCACCCTGTGTGCCAGCTCCCTGAAAGTCATGCCTGACTCTTTGACCATGGGACAAAAACTATTGTTACTAAAATGACACTGGCTTAATTTGGCCTAAAATATCAGCTCCCTATATCCAAGTCACACCTTTCTTTTAACTGAAAATCTCAGTTAGCTGAATGGGAGGGAAAGCATAGAATCCCCAGGCTTGAAGACATAAAGACAAGTAGCAACCCTTTTTTCTAGCGTGGGGACCAAGATAGAAAGAGGAGACCCCTTAAATCTGAATGTCCCGGGGCCCTTCTGCTCCAGACAAAATACAGAAGAATTATCAACTGGCTAGAGTACCAGTAGACAGAATATTTGTAGTGCTTTCTTGTCTGTCTACATTTTTTACTCCAAGAAAGCATCAGAAAACAAGCTCCCATCAAGGGTTTAATTCTCTTAAAAAAAGAAAAAGAAAAAGAAAAAAAAGACAAAGTTTCCAGGAGTGTCCTGTGATCTGTTAGAGAGGCAGACCATCTCCCAGAACATTATGAGAGACTCTGGCCTGGCCACGTTCAAGTGGGTGTCAAGGCCATGGAGGCTCAAGGGGAGGGGGGGCAGGCACCAGGGGCGGCTCTGGGTCCCGACCCACACCTCAGTCACAGCAACTCCACTTGATCTATGAGCTGAGTTTAAATATCTGGGCCCCGTGTAAGATCTTATCTGGGAGAGAAGGAAGGGGTGCCATAAAAAAGAAAAGGAAAAAGGGATCTAACTAACTCTTCATGGTACAAAAAGCAAACTGAAGCCCAAGAGAGAAAAGGACTTAGCACCACACAGCTGCTGGTGACTGGAATTAAATATTCTTTGTGTTACATCCGTATCCTAAATCTTCTCTCAGTCACTGAGTCACACTTGGTAGTATTGACTAAGGGCACTTGGGGCAACCAGTGATGAGCAAAACCCTGTCCTGCCCATGGGATCGTTTGGTGGGCCAGCGTGGGGACAGATACAAGTCAAAGCCTGGAAAAGACACACTTGTAATTTCTGCTGAGGTCCCATCTCCGAGAGGAGGGGTGGTGGGATCTGGCCTGAGCTGAGGGTGAGGAGACACCTCTGCGGAAGGGGTAGAGGAGCTGAGCTGAAGGATGAAGGAAGGGGGAGCTGCTGGGAAAGACGGCTCGCACAGTCCCTGTGGCACCTGAGGCTTGACTCATCAGCACCTGGAGAGGTCCCGTGACAAGTGGTCGAGTACTGCCCCCCCCAAGGAGTTTCCTTCAGGGAGGACACAGCCTCTCCCAGCACTGAGCAGCTACTGCCACTGAGCTCAGCACACCTCATCCCTTTCCAGACCACCCTGCAAAGCAAGCGGTGGCAGCCCCATCTCCCAGGCAAGGAAGCAGGCTCCACCAGGTTAGCAGAGTGGCGAGTCCCATGGCTGAGAAGAGGCAGGGCCAGAGTTTCAACTGGAGGTATAGGACCCCAATCCCATGCCCTGTCCACGATCCCTGAGCCCTCGGGGTGCCCAGCTGGCACCAGGAACGCTGCTGGGAGCTGGCAGGGTCCAGCCGCTGCCACCCGAAGGCTGTCTGCTGCTGAGCAACAGAACTCCCCTTGGGCTGTCTGTCCTGACTGTGAGGGACAAGGTTCTCTCTTCAGTCTCCACATCAAGGGCGGCATGGAACCTAGAAACTGAATTTGGCCATGGGTTTAACAAGCTAACCCTGTGAGGAAGGGCAGGTATTGGGAACTCCAGAGAAATGACAGGGACTTGGAGCGAAGGGAGGAAAACCAGGTCAGGGGAGGAAGTCTTTCCTGCCTTCTAAGCAGTGTCCTCCCCATCTGGCAAACACACACCTACACATCCACACAAGCATGTGCACACTCCCCCATGCACACCCCATACACACATATACACAATGTACATATACATGCACACTAACAATATACACCCCATGTACACAACACAGATACACTCACACCTACACATGCACACACATAATACACACCCACACACGCATATGCACACTCCCCCATGCACACACACAATACACACACATACATATGCACACACGCCTATACATGCATGCACACGCATGCACAGATGCACACATATACCCTCTCTTACTCCAGGACTGTATGCCTCCCCTGACACCAAGATCAGTCCAAATTCTTACTTTAATAGCCAAACTGCAGAGAAGGAACAGTCCTACAGCCCCAGCAAAAACAGGGAGAGAGGTGCAGGGCTGAGGCAGGGAAAGGACCTAGCCCCAGTCTCACCTCTCTGGCTTAAGATGTCATTTGAGGCAAAGGATATAGAAAACTCCCAAGCACCATCCCTGAACAAACTCAGCACTTTCTGTCTGTGCCTCTAGTAGACAAGGTGCCCAGCTTCCCAGGCCCCTTGTGATAGCTCCAGGCTGAGCCCAGTATGAGGGGAGGGGTACCATGTGACCTAGGCTGGCCTACTGAGTCATTGCATTTGCTGATCAGGGATTTGTTCAAGAATGGGCATGTGACCCAAATGAGGGACTGCGAACCTTCCCTGGATCTCTGCAGGAGTTTTTTTGGCCAATTAGCTTGCAGCCCCCTCTTTCCAGGGGTCACTGAATTCATATGATGAAATTCCAGGATGCTGGTAGCTGTCTTATTGTCAACGCAGAGGGTGGGAGGGCCAGGGAGTCCACGTTGGAATGAAATCCTTCAAATCCCTGGATCCAGCTGTACCTGAAGCTGATGAACTGTATTAAGGGATAAGAACTAATCAAGGACCCTTTCTCCTTAAGTCAGTTTGAGTCTCCATCACCTGTAACCACCAGCACTGATTTGGGTCTTAGGTATCCTCATCTTCTAAAGCTACCTGACTCTCACTTTCATTTCCCTCTGCATACATTCCCTCCTACTATCCTATAGTCTTGGGGCAGAGCCTGCCAATCTCCGTGAAACCCTCACAAAGCCCAGCATGGTTCTGGCCCCCTGGCAGACTGACCATCAGTGACTAGTGAGGAGCAGGGCTAGTGTTCTCCTTTGGCAGAGCAATAAAGACAAAGCAAATCACTTGGGTCCGATGTTCTTTCAAAATGAAACAGAATTGAGACCAGAGCCACAGGCTGCTGTGGCCAGTATTGGGGTCAGGGCTGTCCTCATGTTCTACTCTCTATCCCCCAGTGACTTCCACTAGGTTTATGGCTACACACTACCAGCCAAGTCAGTCCTGGGATGATAGAAAGAGACAGAAATAGAAAATTAAGTCATATCCTGGCTGCAGCGAAGGCCATAAAAATAGGTAACACTACAAGGAAAAACACATAAGAGTTATGCAATGGCTGTAGGATCCAGGATTTATCTGGAATTTCTGCCAAAACCTAAGGGACTAAGGGCCCTGGGGCCAGTGACCCCCTGGTGCTGAACGGTAACAGTGTCCCTTTGGCTTCACTTTATTCCCACTGGATTTTCCTCTCAGGGTTCACACATCAACAGCAAGTACAGGTCAGTGGGCCACAACCTTAACATACTTGAGGCTCCTTTTTTTATCCCAAAACAACCCAAAATGATCCACTTACCTACCATGTTTTTAAAAACAACAAACAAACAAACAAACACAAAAGCAATTTAATGCCCCAACTGAAAGAGAACGGAGAAATGAGAAGAAAGTAACGTTGTACTGCACCTATTTCAAGTTGTGACGGCTGAGGCGGGACCGCTTGAGGGGCTGTAACAAAGTCGGCAGGGAGTTACTAGTTTGGACCTCAGCGAAGAGAGAGGACTGGAGCAATCCCTAACCATACAGGAAAATCAAAGAGCAGAGCTGAACCGTAAGTGAGATGAGTGCAGTCAGCAGGCGGTGATGAGGTTCTGGGTAATGAAGCTCTCCGTGATTGTCAGGGGCAGATCTGCGAGTTGTGGAAGATGTTGAAACAGGCTTCGTTGCGCAGAGCGCTAGCCAGCCAGCTTTCCTGCTCTCCGTCCACCAAACGCCAGGAGTGTCCCTTCCAACCACCGCAACAACCCAAACCCATGCCTGCCATCAGTACAATGGCCCTGGACACAGCAGCAGCCTGCTGGAGCCCCACTGAGGTGGGCTGTAAGGACACCAGGCTCAGAGGTGCTGGCCTCCCGGACTTAGAGAGCTTCAGGAAGAAGAAGAGGGAGGGAGTCCCATGATACTCTCTCTCTGTTTCCCCTGCCACCACCAGGCTCCGTCCCCAGGAGCCAGAGGGACTGGGCAGGCAAGGACGGACCTCATCCTGCCCTCAGCTTCCCGCACGTGCAGAGAGTGTGGCATCAGCAAGGGTCAGCCTGCATGAGAGGCAAAGTCCGAGCCTGGAAGGCTGTCCTCCTGGTTCACGTCCCATTTCACGTCTCAATTTCCCCTTGTCTTCCATGCAGTCCCAAGAGAGCTGGACACCTGTCTAAATGCTGCTGCTCCTGTGAGCATGACCCCTCCAGAAGTTCAGCCAGACTCCGTGGGGAACAGCAGTAACTGAGAGGGATATGCAGAATCCCGGGGTGGGGCGTGGCAGGTGAGGGTGTAACTGCTCATTCGCAGAACATGGTCCACAGTGTTCTAAAGAAATGTGCCTAGCCGAATTCTTGTAGGTGAAATGCATGATGGATCCCACCAGAGAAGCTCTGGAAAGACTGGGGGCTTGACAGATGATAAGCTGAAGTGTCTAGAAGGACACCCCAGGGTTTGTATAGGACTGTCCGATGTAGCCAATGATGAGTAAACTCCCGGCTCTGGAGATGGCTGGGTCCTGTCAGATGATGGTGCAGCCACAGCAGTACCGCTCAGGGTAATCGACCACGTATACTCTGTGGTCCGTGCCGTAGATGTAGTAGACATAAGTCTGTCCTCGGTACCAGTAATGCACTTCTGTGAGCGGGATCAGCTCAATGGTCTGGCGCTGGGGAAACAATTGTCCAAGAAAAAACTTCAGTGCTCTAGTCAAGTCACTTGCCTGTTCAAGAACTTCAGTAGCTCCCTACTACCTGTGGGGTGAAGTTCATACTCTGGAGTTGGCATTCCGGCTCCCATATACCTTTCTAGGTATATCTCCTACTACACTCCTTCACGCACACTAAGCTCTTTTCAAAACGGACTTTTCAGCCTTAGCCACCATCTGATGCTACGTTTCACAAAGTGGGGAGCACAGTCATCCCCACGGGAGTCCCAGGATGTACGGTAAACCTCCAGGCAAATAGGACATTTTTCAGAAGCATTACTTTTTGGGGGCGCCTTGGTGGCTCAGTGGGTTTCTGCCTTCGGCTCAGGTCATGATCCCAGGGTCCTGGGATCGAGCCCCGCATCGGGCTCTCTGCTCAGCAGAGAGCCTGCTTCCCCCTCTTCCTCTCTGCCTGCCTCTCTGCCTACTTGTGATCTGTCAAATAAATAAATAAAATCTTTGAAAAAAAAAAAAGTGTTACTTTTTAGATGGGGAGGAAGGGCGGAGAAAGGTGGAAGATAGAGTCATTTTTAACCATCTCTATATTAATACAGCCATGGAGATATTAGGGAGTAGCTTATACAATTTGAATTAAATTTTAAAATAAAACAATGACATCAAAGAAATTCCGAAATCTGGTGGTCCACTTCAGGCTTTTTTTCTCAGGGTACTCCCTTCCTCACCATGGTCTCGCACTGACCTTCCTCTGAAGGACTCTCGTGCTCTGGCATCTTCTCGGAGCAGTTACTCTTCCAAAACTGTGGGACCCCCAATGGAATGTGGGAGACCACCTTGGGAGGAGAACACTGGCATCCTACTGAAATATCCTCCTTCCTCTGCTTTGGGTGCTGCTGTGTTAGGACAGCTACGTGCAGCGGACATAGGAAAGCTACTCCTCATCACCGAAGCTAAGCTTCCTCAGGGATGTCCCGTGGTCCAGACTCTGCATCAAAACCCTGAAGTTCTTCTACATGAGAGGCTTCTTTGTCCCAGACCCACATCTAGGGGTCCACACACCTAGAGGGAGGTGGTGTGGATGGCCCAGGGTTAGACCTTCTTACTTCGGGAAGTTCCACTCCTTGGGGACAGTTCCAAGTCCTGTCACCATAGGTGATGGTCCAGAGGCCACTGGGAAAGGGGAAACAGACCAGGCAGGGGATTTTGAGAAGCAGGCTCCCCACTGGACAGGAGGGGCAGCCGAAGGGCAGTGTGACATTGTGGCAGGAAGAGAGGACTCAGTCAAGGACTGCCTCTTCCATGAAGGTCCCTGCATGACCTAGTGTTTGCTTGTTCTAGGAAATGGTGATAGAAGCTTCTAGGCCACAGAGTTGTTGAGATCACCAAATGAGATGTGGAGACTTTCCATATGCCAGAAAGTGGTGTCTAAGTGGTAATTTTGGAAATCAAAGGCAGAAGACCCCCTTTCTGTTATGGAAGACACAAAATGGGCATCAGGAGACAAGAGAAGGTGGGAGCCCACATCACTGCTCCAAGCACCTGGGCAGTGGGGTCAGGGTCACTCTCGTTTCTAGACTTTTCTGCCAAGATCAAATGGAAAATGATACTGGTTCCAACCCCTCCTGACTCCATTTGCTTCGGATTCAAAAGGCCTCCAGGTCTGAGGCTACAGACTGATTAGGACATCAGCTGTCATCAGGTGGCTGCCTTATAATCAGCCACAGATTGTTGGCACACCTTGGTCATCCCCCAGGACGAGCAGTTTTCATGTCTGAGAGCACTGGAAGGGGGGGAGGGGGCACATTGTCATAACAGGTGTGTGCTCAGGCTGACTCCATGTGCTAAGTTCTCAGTCCTGAACAAAATATCAGCAAGCATCTTTGTCTATAGATGCAGGACCAGAAAGATTCACAAAAAAAGCCCTTTTCTCCCACAGCACTCCCTTTTAATAAAATCCATCCACCTGCCCCTGGTTTACCCTTCCCCGCTCCGGGACTGGTTCACAGGGGGCTTGTGTTGCCCAAGACAGGACTGTCCTGTAGGGGACAGTCCCCAAAGATCCAGGGCTGCCATGGACACACTGTGTGGGCTTGGGCAGCTCACTTCTCCTCTTCAAGCTCAGTTGCCCCAGCTGCCAAATCAAGGACCCAAAAAGTACTCAAATGGTCACTTTCAGAAGTAAAAGAATCTCAGAATAACTACCAGTGTCTGCAAGCTGCTAAAATCAATCCCTTATCTTCTTCCCATTCCTGTAATCAATACCCCAATTCTGGGGGCTCTTCATGTGACCCACACCATTAATACTAATGAGGCAAGAGCAAAGTCCCACAGGGATGATGGGATGATGCTCTGGGGGTTTCCACAGACTCTGTTCTTGTCTCACCCACATTCCTGCACATCTGCTTCTTCTCTGCTACTCACAGCCCATTGTTCTTCCACAGGGTCCTGTCCTTGAGATACAGAATTCCCCTCACATGCAAGGAGAACAGCATGCCTGGGAAATTGTCCCCATGATTGGATGGTGCCAAACAACACAAGGCCAGCCCCCTCATCTCCAGGCACTCAGTTGCCTGTACTCAGAGCTCCCATGGGATGGGGCAGGAACTGGACCTTTGCCACACTGCGCCCTTCTGTGACCTCTGCTCCCCCCTCTCTGGCTCTGGCCCCCCCTACTCCTTCACAATTTTCTCCTGGGAGCACTTTCTTCAGAAATGTCCTGCACACAAGCTCTCATCTTGAAGCTGCTTCTGCAGCCCCCAACCTAAGGCAACGTCCAACCCAGCTCATTTTAAAGATGAGGACATTGATGCCCTGAGAAGGGAAGAGCGCGGCTTGGAGCCACGCGCATGCGCGAACCTGGGACGCCACCGGTCCCAGCGGTGTGTCTGGCCCCAACTCCCCCTCAGCGGACGCCCCTGTAAACCCGCACTGGCTTCCAAGGAGTTGTGTATCTTGAACGCAGTGAGTAATAACATTTGGCTTGGAGCTAGGAAGTGGGTTCTTCCACTAAGCATTGGTGTGGTTTCAGGTAAGTAACTTCCACTCTTCCAGCAGGAAACAGCGTGGATTGGGGCTAGGCAGGGGTAGCTGACGACAGTCCGCACGCCGGAGCCAACCCATCAGCCCATTCAGTATTCCCAGCGTTTTTAAATTTTTGTTCTCTGTATTGAAAAATTGGAAGGTGTCATATAAAAATCTGGAGTTTCAGGGGCGCCTGGTGGCTCAGTGGGTTAAAGCCTCTGCCTTCAGTTTAGGTCATGAGCCCCGCATCGGGCTCTCTGCTCAGCAGGGAGCCTGCTTCCTCCTCTCTCTCTGCCTGCCTCTCTGCCTACTTGTGATCTGTCTGTCAAATAAATTAATTAATTAATTAATAATCTTAAAAAAAAAAAAAATCTGGAGCTTCAGAGGTCCGAAATCGCTGCCTCTGCGCCTACACCAAGATGAGTGGTGGCCCACCCCTTTGGATAAGGCGGCTCTCCCTACCATGGTAGCACCGGCTGTGGCAGGCCTTTAAGTTTGTAGTGCCCCAAATCCATGATTTCTGAGGCCCACTGCTGCTCCAAGATGGCTATCATTTCTTTTTAGTTAAACGCACCCTTCTCTCTCCTGCAGACAGGGGAGATGTGCAGAGAGAGAGAAAGAGAAATATGCATTGCTAAGGGACCAGAGGGAAAGGCACATTTTGAGCACCAGGTTCCAAGCATTTAAAGCAAATTATTGCATCTCTACCAAACCCTGAGGTGGTGCAAACATCTCTTTTTCACTGGTGAGAAATCGGACTTCAGGAAGGAGGAAGTAGCTAGTCCAGGACCACAGTGAGACACAGGAAACCGGGATATAAGCCCAGCCTACAAGACTCAGGGAGCTCCAGCGCTGGCTGTTCCCTGGCCAACCCCGGGCTCCCTGCCCCAGCCCCGTGCTCCCATGACCACTCAAAGCCGCAGCAGGCACCACCGCCATCTAGTGGCCATCCCAACACAGCACCAAAGCAACCCTTAGGCCTGAAGCCATTCCCCCGACAAGAGAATGGGCTCTGAGGGGCAGGACCCCGGGTTCCAGACTTGCCCACGACCCCGAGTCTTGAACTTTCCCTCTCCCTCTCTGAAGATTCTAACCCACGGAGTTAGAGTCAAAATCATGCTGAGCCACAGTCCTGCTTGAAACCCCACAGTAGCGTCCCGTTGCTCTCAGGATAAGAATCCTAATCTCTACCTCCAGGGGTCCCGCCTTCCCGGGCCCCACACTGCTCTGCTCTCTGCCCTCGGTCCACATGGCCTCTGGTCAGTCTCTAGTACTCCCCCATGCCCCTTTCCGAAACCGGGACTCCTTTCCTCCACCCTTCCCCTAGCTGGCGCCTTTGCTCCCTCCTCTGGAAGGGGACCCCTGCCGAGGGAACAGCGCATTCCTACATGTGACCAGAGAGTCGGCTCCCTCAGAGCCCCAGCCCCGCCCCCAGGGCCTCCCAACAGGCCCCTGTCCCCACCTCACTCACCTGCTGAAGGACTCGGGAGCGGGAGGCCAGGGCGGCGCTGTGCTCGGCAATGCCCCTCTGTGAGGCCAGAGAGATCTCCCGCAGCGGGAAATCCACAATGGGGTACACCTGCAGGAGAGATGCAGCCCACCTCGCTGGCCTGGCTCAGGGTGTCAGCACCTGGAGCCTTGAGGCTCTGATTCACGGGGGCTGGAAAACGAGCCCAGACAGGGTGGGGGGTGGGCCTGAGGCCACCTGGTGAATGGGTGGGGATTGTTTAACTTCCAGGGGGCTTTGATTATTACCCTGCCAGCCTCAGGAATTCCAACCAAGAAAGGGGGTCTGTGGACAGAGCACTCCTTCACCTGCAGCCCATTCTCACCCAGCACCCCTCTGCCGCTGTCCCACTGGGGCGGGGGATGGGGCTTCCTGGGGGCATGCCCGGGCTAAGCCTTTAGGAAGGCAGACTGGGGCAAAGAAAGGAGGCTGAAGATGATTATTCCGCCATAAAAAAGCAGGAAACCCTCTCAGTTGCAACGACAGTGATGGACACTGAGGCCCTTATGCTAAAGCAGATAAATCAGAGGAAAACAAATACTGTATGATCTCACTTACATGTGGAATCTAAAAAACAAACTCATAGATTCAGAAACAGATTGGTGGTTGTGGGGTGTGAAATGGGAGAAGGTGGTAAAAAGGTACAAACGGAGTTATAAAATAAGTCCTAGGGATGGGACTGATGTACATACAACGTGGTGACTATAATTAATATTGTGTTGTATGTTTGAAAGTTGCTAAGAGTCTAGATCCTCAAAGTTCTCATCATGAGAAAATAAAATTTGTGTGTTGTGAGGGATGTTAACTCGACATTGTGGTGATCATTTCACAGCACATACAAATACTGAATCACTGTGTTGTACACCTGAAACTAATATATGTTTATTATGCCTCAATTTTTTAAAACACAAACTATAAAGTCAAAGAAGCCAATGTGAAAAGGCTACTTATGGTTAAAAGAAAGGAAAAGAAAAGAAAAGAAAAGAAAAAAGAAAAAGGTAGCTGAGCACCTGACCCTCTTAGAGAAAACATGCCCTCTCAGACGTCCCATAAAGACTTAAGTTCCCTGCCAAGGCCTACAGCAGAGGTTGGCAAATCTATAAAGGGCCACTCAGTAACTATTCTAGGCTTTGTAGGTCATAGGGTCTCTGCCTCAACTATTTGACTCTGCCCTTGCAGCAGGAAAGCAGCCACAGACAATATGTAAACAAACAGGTATGGCTGTGTTTCAATAAAACTTTATTTATAAAAGCAGGCCAAGGGCCAGTGTTTGCAAACACCTGCCCTACAGGACCCTCCATGATCTGACCGCTGGCACCTCTCGGGTCTTAGGTCCTTGGTCTGCACAACTCACATCCCTCCTGTCCCACCCTCTGCTGTTCCTCAAGGCCTCCCTCTGCTGGACACCTTGGTTCCAGAAATTCACAGGGTCTACACCCCGAGGGCACAGTCCTGGTCTTTGCCCCATGTCACTTCCCAGCCCCCAGCCGAAACCACACCCATTCCTGTCTCTTTCCCCTGCTTGCATGTTTTCAGTGACTCTTACCACCATCTGACATTGGAGTGAAACATTATTACCTTTTCCCTCACCAGACTATGAGATCCACGAGGGCAAGCGTTTGGTTTTACCGTATCCCCACGGTCTACAATAGTGCCTAGTATGGGAGGAGAGTCTCAAGGTTTGTGTCAGGGTGTGGGGGGAGGAAGGGAGAGGTTGAGCATGCGAACTCTGAAGCCCTATTCCAGCCCAGCCTACCTCTCCAGGAGAATGCAGCCCTCCCCCTGGAGGGGAAGAGGGATGTGTAGGTGGGAGGGGAACCCAGCTTCCCTTGTGATGGTCTTTGAAGCCCTCCTTACCATGGTGTTTTCATCCTTAAAGAGGCTTTCTCCTTTGGCTTTAGCAAGGAGTTCCCCAGGGCAATTCAGGCGATGCTCAGACACAAACTCAAACAGGCTGTTCTTCCTAGAAGGGGAAAGGATGAGGAATGGAGTACACAGTATGGGGGTAAGAGCATGGGTTTGGAATCAGGCAGACCTGGACTGGAGGGCTGCATTACTACTGCTGGGACCTCGGGCAAGCTCATTAGCATCGTCACCTGTACCACGGGGAAACAGGTAAAGTACTGACAGCTCTGTTCTATTAGCTCATTTTGTCCTCACCTGTGAGCACTTCACACCGTGCCCCCCCAGAAGAAACCTGGAATGCATGGGAGCCTTTCCTGACATGGGGATTTAAGACCCAGGGACTCTTCCCAGAAGGGAAGGCCCAGGTGTTCAGTGGCTGCCTGCACTAGAAGGCGGCGATGGCAGAATTTGAACTCGGGTCTGTCTGTTGTAAAGCCAGCATCCAGCCACCCCGTCCTCCCACCCCCGAGCCTTTCCCAGGACCTCTCCCCTTCCCGAGGTGCCTGAAGCCCTTTTCTTCCTGCACAGGTCCCTGCACTGTGAAAGCCCCAGCCAAGTGGAGTTTCTCTGCAGAGAGTTGTCCTGGGCAAGTCCCCCAGCAACCCCCACTGGGCCACAGCGTAGAGACACAGCCACATACCACATGATGACCAGCTGGATAAAGTGCAACAGCTTCTTCTCCCCTTTGCAGGTGGCACAGGTCTTGCTGCCCCTCCCTGAGCACGTGCTGCACCTGAGAGGGGTACGTAGTCAGCACCACGCCCATAGTCAGGGGGCCTCTCAGCTTCTAGAAGGCTCAGGCCAAATCCTTCCTCATAGAGGTGGACTAAAGTGAGCCTCCATTGGTTCCTCCTGCCTACCATCTAGACCTCCTGCTTTTGGTGACAATGCCCCAGTTTCCCTTTAGTGACCACTCTTTTCCCACCCTGACCACAGGAACTGTGGGCTTGTCCCCACCCCTTCTATGACCAGCTTGGGACCTGGGCTTAACCCATCAGCTTATTCCATCTGTCTGGCCACAGTGGCTGACACAAAGATGAACACACGACGCTGGGGAGTGCAGTGAGATCTGCCCTTGAACTCTTTGGTGAAACTATCAGGAAAGGGATATCCTTTTTGACTGAGGTTACTAAGCTTGGAGCTGTTGGCTGTCCCCTCTATCACCACAAGAGACAGCTTGCCTGAGAATGAAGACAACACAAAGAAAAGCAGGGTAAGGGTGGAGACAGAGTCCTGGTGACATTGTTTAAGCATCTGGATCCAGCTGAACCTGAAGCCATCCCAGAAATATAATACCAGAATTTGCTGTTACAAGGGCAGAATTTTTTTTGTTAAGCTCATTTGAAATAGGATTCTTTCATTTGTGAACAAAAGAAACCTGAGCTTCTTTCCAAATCAAAGACCTTCTTTACCGCCAAAGCTTTGCTAGCTGCCTTCTTAGAAGGATGGCCTGGGCCTCAATGAACCAAAAAGTATCATTAACCAACACAACTTTGTGTAGTCTCACTCTCTGGTTTCCTGTTTCCCTTTCAAGATTTATAAATACACTATGGACATGATTTACAAAATGCAATGAGGCACTATTTACAAAGCCCTGTGAACAGAGATGGAACTTTGTTGATTGTTTAGTCAGTCAACAAACTGTTCTTGACTCCTCCATGCAGGCCCTGCAGTGAGTTATGAATAAGGGTTTGCCTAGGTCCTGATCCTCAAAGAGTTACAGATCTCACCTTCAGGTGGTTTTCTGTGTTCATGTCCCCAGCATATAAGCAGGAAGACATCTCCCCTCCTTAAAGCACCCCCTCCCTTCTTCTCCACAGTGACTCTTTCCTCACGTCTGACCCATAGATTGCCAGATGAGTTCTAGTCTCATCTCAAAATAGCAAGCCTGCAGGAAAGCTCACCCACTCTACAAATATTTCCTGAGCACCCGCTAGGCACAGCGCTCCGGGGCACAAGAGCTACACAACAGGGCACCCGATGCCCTCCAGAAGGGCAGACATTGAAAAGCAAGGAAGCTAGTAAGTGAGAGTCCTTCACCTCAGGGCTGGGGAGATCCGCTCCTACCTCCGCCTGCCAGATCCCGAGCACATCGGACACCTGCGGGACTGCTTGGCTTTGCGCTTGGCTCCGCTGCAGGACGGGCACCTCGCCTGCGGACACACCACAGCCCCCGCTGGCCTCCCAGAGAAGATGGGCAAAGGGCACCCTGAGACCCGCTTCAGGTCCCAACCTGGTGACCTCGAACAAGCCACTTCCTCCCCCTGGGCCTCAGCACATTCATTTGGAAGACAGGAGGGGTGACCCTTGTGTATCTTTGGGCCCCTCCAGCTGCAGCCTTCAGAGACACGACATGCTCACATCTGTGTTTGTCCTGGGACACCATCCTCACCGGCTCCTCTCGGATCCCCACTCTTCCCGAGACTGCGTCCTGACCAAACGGCCACGGCCAGAGGGACTGGGAAGAGAGGGGCAGGCTGGCTGAGCTGGGGATGAGGAGCTTGGTCTTGGAAAGTCTCCCAGGCTATGCTCCCACAGTTGGCTCAGAGTGGACTCTGGAGACCTTCCAGGAAAAGCCTGGGGGAGGAGGGAGGGGAGGAAGGAGAGCAGGGGTGGAGAGAGGAAGAAAAAGGCCACAGGTGGGGGTTCCAGGAAGGCCAGGAGAAGGCATATGGCAAGAGTGAGGACACAGGAGACAGAAGGGCGGGGAGCCACCAGTGGCCCCACAGGTGGCATGTGAGTAAGCGGAGGAATGCACACAGCAGGCAGAAGGTGGGCATCCAAAGTGTGGAAGGGCAGGTGCACAGAGAGAAGGTGGAGGAAGGTGTGGCTTAGCATGGCAAGGGGTCAATATGTGTCCAACAGATCAGAGCGAAGGGGGAGAGCTGAGGACATGTGAGGAGTGCGGGCTTCCTGCTGGGAGGGCCAGCAGGCCTGGAGGGTTCTGAAGAGCATGCTTCACTGGAGAACCAGAGAACCTCAGAATGTGCCTTTATTTGGAAATAGTCTTGGCAGGTGTCATTAGTTAAGATGAGGTCATGCTGGACTAGGGTGGGACCCCACAAGGAGGCCTGAGGAGACGAGGGACAGAAGCTGGCAGGGTGGCTCAGGGCCTCCAGAAAGAACCAGCCCTGCTCACACCTTGATTTTGGGCTTCCAGCCTCCAGAAACGTGAGAGAATAAATATCACTTGTTTTAAGCCCCCCAGTTTGTGGTAATTTATTACAGCAGCCCTAAGGTATTGACCCAAGACCCCTGTCTCTTCTGTCTCTCGGAGCCCCCTGAACTTCACCTTCTTAGACTCATCACCGCATACTACATGTACTGGTCACCTGTCGGTCTTCCCCAAGGACAGAGGGTCCCTGGTGGGGAGGCCCCCAGGTCTGAGTCCCCCCAGCACTCAGCGGGAACTCAGTCTCAATGAATGTTTAGAGACAGATGAGAAAAAGAAGAATTAAAATCAAGGCCAGTAGCAAACACCCAATCCAACTTTCCCATTTTACAGGTAAGCAAATGGAGGCCAGGAAGGGAGGATGACTTGCCTCAGGTCACACTGTTAGTGGAGGAGCCCCAGGCCTCCCCAACCCAGCCCTCCGTCCCCGCGGGGACCCTCCTCGCACACGATCATTAACACCAGCAGCCACCCGGGACTCACCATGCCTGCCCCGTGGCAGCCGCTGCACTTGTAACGCCCACGCCCATGGCATTTGTGGCATTCCTAAAAGTGAAATGCTCTCTTTGGCTCCAGTTTCCCAAGCACCAACGCCTCCTGATTTCACCAGCCACACACCCACCCCATGGCGTCACCAGCCCAGTGTGGGAAGACAGTCATTCTCATTTGCCTAGGATTCCCAAGGGCCTTGAATGCCAAGTCAAGGAGATCATGTTGCCATCTCCTCGGGGCCACAGCCCAGTCAGTTCTCCAAGCTCCATGTCCTAACTCATAATCCCAGGCTAAACCACAAAGGCCGGTGTCCTTGGCCCATTGGGTAGCTAGAGGTCTTTAAGAATAGATGTCCAAAAAAAAAAAAAAAAATACACAGTATTCTGTGAAAGGAAACGAGCCAGCTATTGGAATCTAGTCCCTGAATCACTCTTGAGAAAAGAACGGAACCCTCTCTGGACCTCACAAAGTTCTCATTGTATGAGGCTACAAAAACTCAGAGGGAAAAGTTACATGCTTGAATCAAGTTCTAAAGTGGCAATGAGAACACGATAGGAGATATCTCTCCTGTGCTTCTGTAATCCATTAGGTTAGCCTCACTTCGTGTCATGATTATACTTCTGTAAAATGGGACAGAAGTCAAATTCTGTCCCTTACTGACTTTGCTGAAAATCCAAATAATGCTTGAGCTTTATTTTATATCTGTTTCATTCAGCACTTTTGCTGTTTACTGTCAGGCAAAGATTAAATAAATAAAATAAATTTTAAATACTCAGCCTGTCTAGGAAAGTGAACACTCGCTGCTTAAAGCTGGTGACAGTTTGGTAATCAGAATCATCCTTTCGCTTGTGACTACTCCTTAACAAGCATGGAATTTTGTATGGGTCTGTAGTCCACACTCTGGGTTTCCTTAGAATTTGCCTTACTGATAGCCAAGGAATGAACCACCGGCCTGCATACTGGGTTCCTCTCTAAAGAGTTAAAGTTTGAGGAAATATACATTGTCTAGCAAACCAGCTCAGAGAGAAGGGCAAAGATGCCAACAATCACGTTACCTTGACCAGTGACGAATGAGGGACTTGAAACTTCCTCGTGTCTTCCTGAAACATCGGGGGGACCTGGACTTTGATGTCCCAAAGCCTGGGGGAGTTCCCTCTTTGTGGCCCATCCACTGACTGGTCTGACACAGAAAGGGATCATTGTGAGGCCGGTGAACAGCAACAAAGACAAGCTTTCATTCGTTTACCAAACAGTATGGAGGCTTCATTGACGCCAGGCATTAGGCAAGATTCTGGGCTATGGGACAGGTAGAGAAGGAGCCCCTCGGAGTCCATGCTTAAGCACCCAAGTGCTGGAGTTGAACAGACCTACCTTACCTCTCCGACCGTCATCTCTCTCATCTCCAAAATGAGGGAAATATAGGGCACCCACCAGATAAGGTGGTAGTGAAAATTAAATAGAAGGCATAAAAATGCTTAGCACCAGACTGGCCCATGCGAAGGATCAGTAACAAGAACTACCATCACTATCGTGACCATCCCCACCTCCTTCTTCCTCCTCCCCGCCCCTCCATTCAAGCAGATAGGGCACAGTGATGACCACCATACGATGACCACCATTCAATGTCACAAGCTATGCGGAGTGCTTTGGACCAGAGCTGCATAAACTCAGAAGACTGACTCCTTCTATTAGAGAAGTGGTCAGCAGGTGAAGAAATCCTGAAAGGCTTCATGAAAGAGGTGACACGGGAGATGAGTCTTGAAGGATGAACTGGAGTGGTCAGCAGAGAAGCAAGGGCATGGGGCTTCCCAGAGAGAATGCTCAGCCTCCAAGAGGGGTCCAGCAGCAGGCGGGATGGCACAGTGAACGGGGTCCTAGGGACTCTGGGAGGCACTGGGGGTGGCCTTGAAAGCTGGCAGATGTCCAAGCACACATGCTGCTTTTGTCTGTGACCAAAGGCAAACCCTGGACTTCTTTAGGTCCTTCTGCAAACCACTTCCCAGACAGGAAGGATTTGCTGAGATTAGCACTGGAAAGTCCGAGATGAAAGCCCACCCTCTCGTGTTACAGGAGATGGGGAAACCGAGGCTGCAAGCAGAAGGGTATCTTATTCAGGGTTAGTGGCTAAGACATGTCCTGATATTTTCCACCAGCATCTGTCAGATTTGCTCCCAATTAAACTGATTTCACTTACTAGTAAAGGGTTGAAATGTCCATTCACTTATTCTGGATTCGGTGAAAGTCTCTAGTCGATACTACAGAGGGGGAAAAAAAAAACCCAGCATGTTCACACTCATGCCCCCGGGAAGACAGCATTCTACAAAACGAGGAAGCTTCCCACCTGCCAAGCCTCGGAGGGGAAGTCGAAAGACCCCACTCCCAGCACCGTAGGCTGCTGAGAACAAGCTGGCAAGAATGATTTCTGCTCTAGATATCCCCGGACACCTGTAGGGAGATCAGTCAGCCCAGGAAGTCTCTCCTGACCGGCTCACAACTGTGGCAGTGTCAGCCTCTGATTTCTTTATAACCAGAATGTTCTACAAGGCCCGCTGTGGGGCAGCAATTGCCCTTTGATAGATGGAGGCTGATGGAGTCAGCTTCTCCAAATGTCTTCTTAGGAGGAATTTTTCTGCCTGACGTCAAGAGCCTCCTTCCTGATCTCATCCACAAAAATCACAAAACAAGAACAGGTCTTGGACATAAGCTGGCTCCTCCTTTGACACTGGAGGAAACAGGCTCAGAGAGGCCGGTTGACTTGCCCAAGGTCACACAGCTCCACGGGAGCCTCTTCCCCCAGCCTCCCATTCTAACCATTCCCTGCGAGGCTTGTGTGTTTTCTGTGTGACTGCACACCCACCAGAGGATGGTTGTGCCAGTAGGAAGTGTGAACTTAAAATCTGTCGCATGGCCTTGTCTATCCAGATGGCAACATAGGTATCTTTGTGGTCTCAGTACCAGTCACAGGATTTCCCTGGAGCTTCAGGCCCAAGGATAATGAAGAAATGATTCCTTGGCACAGATGGGACTTGGGGGATCAAGGAGACTAGATGGAGGCTTCTCAGCCCACCCATCCTGGAAGCGGGTTAGTCATGTGTTTAAGGACATGCACTCTGGAGCCAGCAAACCTGAGTTAGAGTTAGAGTTAGAGTTAGAGTTAGAGTTAGAGTTAGAGTTAGAGTCCTAGCTCTAAACTTCCAGTTCCTCCCCATGAACAGGTGACCGTCCTATCTACCGTGTAGGGTAGCTACTGAGGACCTCCTCAGACGAATATGTGATGTGCCTCCCACAGCGCCAGCACATGCGAGCTTTTCAGTGGACCACAGACCGGAGAAGCAGCAAAAAGGGTTTCAGGGTCACCCCCTTCATAAGCACCACCCCCCAAGACTCCTTTCTCCATTTGACATCACACAAGCCACTGCCCACCCTGGACCTAACGTCTGAGACACCCCCGGGTGCCCAGCAGGCCCAGGCCCCCTTACCCTGCAGAGAGTCTGCTGCTTGAGCTCCTGGATGATGAGGTCACCGGCGGCCGCGCTGCCATAGCAGCATTTAGAGCTCACAAAGCTGAGAAGGGCTTCCCGAGCCACTTGCTCTGTCACCATAGGCACTCTGCTGGGGACAGAGCACAGAAGCAGGGTCTCTGGAAAGGGGTCCAGCTCCTCCAGGCCGGCCAGCCCCCTCGATGCAGATGGAAACTGAAGCCGGGAGAATGGGAAGGGCCTGGCTGTGGCCCACCAGAGCGGTCAAGGACTGGGGGCTCCATCAGGGGAGGGTGCCTCTGGCGCAGGGAGCTGTGTGAACAGACGCCCCCAGCGGGGACACAGTTCTTTCTAGAGGACAGCAAAACTGCTTTAGCTGAAGTTCAGGGCTCACAGAAGGGCTGAGAGAATCTCAGAACTCAAACACACATATACACACACACACACAGATTTAAAGATGGAATATACATTTTACATTTTACATTTACATTTACATTTAAAATTGCCATTTCACAGATGAGGAAAACTGAGGTATGCAGAAGATGTCCCACAACTAGAAGGAGGCAAAGTTAGGCTAGACCACATGCCTGTCCTTGGAGACCTTGACCTCAGCCAGAGGAGCTGTGAGCAGTGTTCATAGGAAGACCCCAGCCAGGAGCTACCTGACGGTGGTCCCACAGTGACCACCGTGAGCCTGCTGGGCTACAGCGGCAGTGGGTGTGAAGGGACACAACCAGTGGCCCCTTCTTTGACCTTCTCCCTTCTCCCTTCTCCCTTCTCCCCTCCCTCCTCCGAGAACACCCTTCCCTGAGGCCCAGCTGCCGTGTCCCCTCCTAGCAAAGTCCTCTCCCGCCAATACTTCCAAAAAGCAGGAGTCCTCTCCTCCTTCTTCCTCCCTCCCGTCTTCATTTACTTCTCCACACCAGCCCGACTCCAAACAGTAAGACCCTCTCATGCAAAGGGATGTCACCAGCACCCCTGGCCTGGTGGACCGGAGGGACCTGTGTGCATGCAGGAGGTGTCAGGCCCAGAATGGCCAAGGGGGCTCCACGGAGGAAGTGGGGTCTGCCCTGGGCACAGGAGGTGGGCAACCAGGTAGGAGAAAGGGAAGCACTCCAGGCAGCAGTGGGGCCAGGAGCATCCAGAAGACTCCCTGGAGGCAGGACACAGCCACCCAGCCAAGAAGCGGGACCCAGAAAGCGGGGCTCCACTTTCTCTCTGCACAAAGCAGGCTGGAAAGCCGGAGCTCTGTCCAGAGTCCTGGGTCTCTTCTTCTTCTGTAAAGGACTAGAGAGTAAATATTTCTGGTTTCCTGGGCCATGCAGTCTCTGCCTCAGTCACTCCCTTCTGCTGGTGTAGCACAAAAACAGCCCCAGAGAGTAAGCAAACAAACGAGCGTGGCTCTGTTCTGATAAAACTTGATTTACAAAAATAGGCAGGGGGTTGGATTAGACCCAGGAGCTACAGTTTACAACCCCTGGTCCACACTCTGGTTCTCAACTCCAGCTTGATAGCCAAACAGCCTGGGGAGCTTGGTAAAATGCACATTCCCAGCCTCTGTCCCTGGAGAATCTGATCCAGCAGGTCTGGGATCCCGAGGCACCAGTAGGGTTGAGATCCGTGGACTCAAAAATCCCCAAAGAGGGCTCTCGGGGGCCAAGAGTAACATTCTATGCGATGGTACCCCTGCTCACCTGTGTTCCATGAATGAGGACCAGCACCTTTGTTCCAAGGGTCTCCCGGGAGCCTCCAGAGGTGGGAAGAATATCTGCCGTCCTGGGGGAGAGGGGAGGGGTCAGGGACTCAACAGCCTAGCTCAAAGGCACAGGTGTTTGCAGGGTGAAAGTAGGAAAGTGGCTGAATGTGAGGCTGAATGAGACAAAGGAAAAGAATCCCACACGCTAATGCATCTAATGCAAGAAGAAAGGTTCTCAAAGCAGCATGAGTCCAGTCTTAAAAGCACATGGATATGGTCATAGAATGTTTGTGGACACAGGGTTGATGCCCCCGTCCTCCCATTCCCTCCCGATGGGAACAAGAGGCTTCCCAGGACCCCCACGGGAGAGGTGAGCTATCCCAGGACTGGCCTGGTCCAGAAACGTCTCTCCAGCCAGCATGAACCCCAGGAAGGGGCTGCAGGAACCAAGACCTCACAGACTTACCACCTCCTTCAAGAAGCCAGTCATAGCTGGGCAATCTCTCCAGGAGCTCAGCAGGGGGTGCCAGCGGACTCTCAGCCTCAAAGCTGAGGTCCACCACACCTGTGGAAGGAAGGCAGTCCTGAGCCTCCAGGAGGGAGGGGGTGGGGGAGGGGCAAGAGCAGCAGTGGTGATATCACCAGAAGCTGCCGAGTAAGGGTGGGTGCGTTACTGGAAGGGCTCACAGTTTTACCAAGCCAGTCTCCCTCAGGCACCCGTGGGACACAGAACACATCTGTAGGGCAGGCAGGGATGGGGTGGGGTGTGACAGAAGCGGCATGAATAATCCTGATGAGAAAAACCTTCAGGAAGTCAGCTCCTGCTCACTGGGTCCCTACTCTGGGCTGGCCACCGCGACAGGTGCTTTAGAAATGGGATCGTATGCCATGACCCCGGGGGACAGATGCTAAATTAGCAGTGCTCTCACTTCTCGGATGTTTCTCTCATCGAGACATGTAACTGCATCTCCTCACCTTGGCCCCGGGCAGCTTGAAAATGCTCCAAGCAAGGGAACACGGTGGAAGGAAGCAATGAGGAGATCACAGCTTCTCCTTCTTGCCTCTGGGAGCATGCCCTCTTGAGCCCTGAGCTGCTGTGTAAGACATCAGGCTGCCTTGCGGGGGAGACCACATGGAGAGAGGCCCAGCAGAGCCCAGCCTTCCAGCCACTCTACCATCCCGCCGAGATACGGGGCACACAAGCAAAGCCATTGAGGCCCCACCAAGCCAGGCTAGCTGCCTGCTGAGTACCCTGGAGTGACCCTGTCACAGACTGCATGTCCATGACCCCCCACATTCATATGTTGAAGTCCTGACCTCCTCAGGGAATGGGATTACAAACTGAAGCCTTTGGGGGGCAATTAGGTTTAGATGAGGTCATGAGGACAGAGCCCCGTGGTGGGATTAGTGCCCTGGCAGGAAAAGAAAGAGACTAGGGCTCTTTCTTTCTCTGCCCTGTGAGTATACAGTGAGAAGGTGACTGGCTGCAAGCCAGAAGCAGGCTCACACCAGCCCCAGGTCTACCAGTGCCTTGATCTTGGGATTCCCAGCTTCTAGCACCGTGAGAAATAAATGTTTGCTTTTAAGCCAGGCAGCCTATGGTGTTTTGTCGCAGCAACTCACACTGGTGAAGACAGACCCTAATGGATTATACAAGGAGCAGAAGAATCACCCAGCTAAGTCCTGCCCAAATTCCCGACCCACAAAACCATGAACTATAATAAAATGGGGGCTGTCTTTAGGCACTGAGATGCTGAGTGTTTCTTTATGCAGCTTCCCCTAACAGGCAGTCTTTGCTCTGGGACTCCCCACAAACCTGAGCAAGACTTTCTTGGAGCCACACCGAAGTCTGAAGCTCCTTGTTTCCCGCTCTCCTCTCACAAGTGTCCCCTGGGCAGTGTGGTCCTGCAGGCGGTCCCTGCCCACACCTGCTCCCGCTCCTCTTTTCCTTCCCATGTGTTCCCAAGTGACCTCTGACACATCGAATGCCCTCTGGGTGTCTACTTCTCAGATGGCCCAAACTGACACTTGTCACTCCATTCTCCTAATGGGGGAATGGGGTTCAGAAAGGCTGTGGCTCACCCAAGATCACAAGGCCTGTAAGTGGTGGAGTTGGCTCCAAACCAAGGCTCATTGTTCTCCAAAGACCATGTTTTCCCCAAGTACTTCCCATGAGGCAGCCCCTGCAGAAGAACCCTCACTATGTACCTGCTGTTAAAACCTCATCTTCTACACCTGAAACTGAGAGAACACTCCATGTTAATTATACTTCACTTTTTAAATTTAAATTTAAGTTTAAAAAAGCCCTCAACGTGATCTTCCAGGCTATAACAGAGGTACCCATAGCCCTGAGACTCCAAGGAGGAAAGCGTAAGATAAGAATTGGCTCCTAGAAACCCTGGACAACTCATAAAGCATCTCCCCATCCCTGCTGCTACACCCCACCCTCCCACCTGGAGATACAGAAGGCGGACTTCTAAGTCTGCTCGACGTGAGGAGTGTAAGGCTCAGAGAGGTTACTCCAGTAGTCCTAGGGTGCAAAGCAGTGAAGTCAGAGCAGGCTAGAGGCTCCCTGTTTCAGTTCCATCCCACTGGGCCACCCCTCAAACCCATTCCCTGTAGCTCCCATGTTGCGGGACAAGAACTCCTCAGCTCTATCTTTCCAGTGGCCAATTTGATTACAGGAAGTTGACTTTAAAGGGTAAGATGATAAACGGTCGGAGGAGAGTAATTCTATCGGCATGAAGTCACTGAACACACTCTGATCAACAGCTGATCCATCTCACCCGCTAGATCCCTCCTTTTTTTAAATTTTCCCCAGCTCTTTAAAGCCTAGAGCTCTTTCCCTCTACAAAAATAAAAAGAATACGCCCTGTCCTTTCAAGGTTAATAAGAACAGAGGCCGGAAGAAGCAGCAGATCTTGTTCTAAGTTGGAGCAGCTGAGGCTATCGGGAACTGGGATGGCAGGTGGTGAGGAATGCTGAAAGCACAGTGGAGGGAGGAGAGGGTGTCATTTAGACAAATGAGCCATCTCATTCTTCCACTCCCCCCAAATTAGAAATGTCTGAGTCCTCTGACAATAAGGAATGCATACGCCTCTCTACGGTTTCTCCTTGCAGGAAATTTACAAAGGAAGCTGAAATAGAAGAATGTGTGCAGATGCAGAGAGGGCTCTTCTTAGCAGGAAAGCTTATCTTTGTCAACAAATGATTCTGTGCAGAAATAGGTGAGAGACCTGGGGTGGAGATGGGTGTGATGCAAAGGGACGTTAGCCCAAAGCTTCACGTCAGTGCCTGCCGATGTGTACTGAAATCCCAGAGGTGGTAACTCATCGGGAATTATCATTCATACCTTGGTTCTGAACACTGTTTGCTCCCCATAAGTGGATTAGCATTTTCAGCTATTTTAGCCACCAGGGATCGGCAAACCCTTCCTGCAAATAGCCAGGTGGTAAACACTGTCGATTTTGTGGGCTCTATGGTCTGTTTCAATTATCCAACTCAGCTGAAAGCAGCCACAGATAATGCACGACTGCGTAAGCATGGATTTATGCTGATAAAACTTGACAAAAACAGGCAGTGGGTCAGACTTGGCCCTTGAGCCGTGTTTTGCCCACCCTGCCCTAGACACTCATGGATAGGTTTGAGGGAGGGCCAGAAAGAGGGAAGCTGGAATTTGAACCTTTCTGGGACCAGAGCCCATGCACGTCACTGTAGTTCCCATGAGCCCGGTTATCAGAATTCAGGATAGGTTCAGGGCTGGACTGCAGCCAAGCCAATTCCGGCATCAGAATTCCTGAGGCACGGTGGTTAGGAACCTGGGTTCTGATACGTCTGAGTCATGGACTGCCTGGTACTGTGCCAGCCACACATCCTTGCAGAACTCAATACCCCTTCTCCCAGCTGTGAAACAGAATAGCGCCCATCTAATAAGACAATGTGTACACAGCCCACAGCCCTGAGCTTAGCATTCAAGAAACGTTCAGTCAATGCCTTGGACCTAAGGAGGGAGGGTCTTCCTCTTCCTTTGTGCTCCTTTAAGCCAGAGGTGAAAATGTCAAACACAGAAAGAAAGGCAAGACCTTCAGAGCCCTCTCCCCAGGGAGGGCCCCCACCCAGATGGAGGGCTTGGGTCTGCTAGGGCATCCAGACTCTCCGCTGCTAGAAGACAGAGAAATGCCATACGGCTGCGACGTCTGGCTGGAAACCGAACAAAGAGGCAGGAAGAGGGGAAGAATAAGAGGTGGGAAACTCAGAGCTCCATCCATCAACCAGGAGTTACCCTGACCTCTCGGGGCAGTCGTAATTCGTCAGAACTAAATTAATCTCACCATTATGTTATGGACAAAAAGAAAGGGCTCCAGGCTGACCTACAGGCAGATGTGTCATTTCCTGAGCCGATCTCAGCGGGCACAACAGGAACGTGGACGTCACGGGTCATTGTGTGACGCCCAGCATGGAGCACTCTGAAGGGGGTCCCCCCCACCAGCCACATCACTGTTTCTACGGGTTTGGGGCTGAGTTGCAGCTGGGCCACCCCATCTTAATACATGCCTTGTGTCCCGTGGCTCATAAAGGGATGGCACAGGTGTGATCTTTTTCTGCATTTAACGACAACCACTGTTTTTCTGTGTTCCCTGTTTGTAGAAGCACATGAGACTCAGAGGAGGGATCTGGGGCAAGGAGCTCACACATTCACAGCAGAGCCAAAAAGAGTACTTAAGACTCAGATCCTGGGGTGCCTGGGGTGGCTCCGTTGGTTAAGCGTCTGCCTTTGGCTCAGGTCATGATCCCAGAGTCCCAGGATCGAGCCCTGCATTGGGCTCCTGCTCAACAGGGAGTTTGCTTCTCCCTCTCCCATTCCCCCTGCTCATGCGCTCTCACTCTCTCTCTCTCTCCCTCTCAAATAAATAAAATCTTAAAAAAAAAAAAAAAAGTCTCAGATCCGAACTCTAAGCCAATGACCTTTCCACTTTGCTGAACACCCTATTGCTCCACAAATGGCATCAAGTGATGGCTGAGAAAGCTTTGCAAAATGTCTCTAAGGTAGTACTCACCAGCCACAAGCAACTTCTCTTTTGCGTAGAAAGGAATTTTTCTTGTGAAGCAAGGTATAATTAATAGACAACCTCTTTAACTTCCTCTTTTTAAAATGCCATTCCCTTTATTTCCAAGGATAAAAGGAGTCCATATCCTCTGCCTCTGATTCCAGCGCTAATCATCTTAAAAGCACTAAAAGCAGGACACATCTCCACTCAGATGGCTCCCCACTGCCATCTTGCTTTTGTTTGTTTCCTCCCTTGTCTCCTCCAACAGGGGTGAGAGCCCCTTTCAGACAGAGAACCCCCCCCTTCCCACATACAGTCAGCACACATAAATGCATCATGGTTCGAATGATGCCGAAGATGGTACAGGAGAGATTCGGATGGTCAGATCCACACATGCCTAAAGTAGGATGGGGTTGGCCAGGACCCAAGAGGAGAGGGAAGGGGGGAATTGTGGAATGGGGTTAGGGATGAAAGGATTCTGGAGATGGGTGGTGGTGATAGTTGCACAATAATGGGAATGTACTTAATATCGCCCAACAGCACAGGTAAAAATGGTTACGATGGCGAATTTCATGTTATGTGTATCTTACCATAATTTAAAGTAATAAAAGCAAGAAAGTCAGGTGATCACAAGAGAAAGAAAAGAGTCTTGGCTATGTTATTTAAGAGCCTCGTAACAAGACCAGAAAGGTTGACCAGGCCATCCCATCTTTTAAACACCACAGTGGCTCACTAAAGTCTAAAGCTTTCTTTTTCTTTTTCTTTTCTTCTTCTTCTTCTTCTTTTTTTTTTTTTTCTTTTTGAGAGTGAGAGAGAGAGCACAAGCAGGGGAACGTGGCAAAAGGAAAGGGAGAAAGAGACTCCCCACTGAGCAGGGAGCCCGACACAGGACTCGATCCCAGGACCCCAGGATCATGACCCGAGCAGAAGGCAGATGCCCAGCCAACTGAGCCACCCAGGCACCCACCACAGTGCCTGGCTAACATCGAGCTCCGGCGGCCCTTAGCAGAGAAGGCCCTGTATTATTAACTGACCCTGTATTTCTCGTGGAGTCTCCTCCTCTGCTGGGGGGAGAAAACCTCCCCACTTGTCCAGAACAGGGTGAGAGAAGGGAAAACAGTCCCAGTAGCTGGGGAGGGGTGGGGACCAAGAGCAGAGCAGAGAGTGGGGAGGAGAGAGAAAAGCCTGCTTGGGGCTTGAGAGGAGACAGACGTGTGGGAGCTTTCAGATGGGAGACAACAAGGACATATTTGGGAGAGCAAACACGAGGCCGACTGTGGGAGTGAGACCAGCCTCAAGAGAGAAGGCCAGGATGAAGTTGTCCTCGGAGTTCTTTAGGTCCCTCTGGCATGCCAAGAGAGAACCCGGCGAATGTTACAACAAACTTTCAGTTAGTTGGGATGTGGAAGTCTTCCTTCACAGGAAGGGTCACCTCGCCAAGACAGGGCCACGGGGGTGGGGGGTGGGATCTGCAAGGGCTGGCTTGTCACTTAGGGACCCTGATGTCGGCCTTCATCCTGGCGCGCACACTGGGCCATTTCTCCCAGGCCTTGTTGCAACTCTTCCTGCTCACGACACACCCCCTCACCTCCTTCAACCTGACTCGGCCCAGGCCTGACCTCCTACAGGGCCTGACCTCCTACAGAGCCTGCCCGGGTGTGCTTTCCTCTCCCTGCGCCCCTCCGTCCTCTGTTCTGCTCTTGGTTATTGTTTCTACCAAACAGCTTTCTAAGAATTATTTAGAAAAAGCCCAGCTGAGGTCTGCCTCCTGCACGAGGCTTTGAGCACCTGGAAGGTAGAGCAGCACGTCCGTCTCTACTTCCCCAGCCATGAGGATAGCACCACATAGCCAGCCTTGCATGTAGTCTGGGGGGAAAGTCACCTTATTCTTTAGGGCCCTGGTCTTCCGTCCCTACAACAGGGCTCAGGGAATATAGTCACTGGGAGGAGCACTCGGGAAAAAAAGAGAGAAAGGGACACTCTATCTTTCCATTAAGAGTTTCCCCCAAGAGGTCAGGGCCAAGTTGGCAAGGAGGGCCTGTGCTCCTGGTGGCCATGCCTCCCTCCCAAGGTACGTACACAAAAGCCCCATGGTCAGTTACCAAGGCTCTTGGAAGCTGGGCCCTGCCACAAAGCCTAGCATCTTTCCCAACAAGTTACCCTGATAGCTTCATCCAGTCTCTCTTCTCCAACTCAGAGCTGGGCTGGGAGGAACACTAAAGACTAAGTCTTTGGGGAGCAGAGCTGGCCAGGGTACCAAGGGAAGAGTCCCGTCTCTCAGCACTGGGTCACTGATGGTAACAGCGGCGTGGCTTCGGACCATTGCTCCCCCTCCCCAGCTATCAGCGCCCAGGAATAAGGAGTTGCCGCCTAGGTCCTATGGTCCAGAGTCACAGCAGCCCCCTCCTCAAGTTATGGGGATGAGGCTCGTCTGACTTGAAGAGGCTCTCTTGCACACCATTTCTGGGAGGGAGTTCAGTCTGTACTAAAATAAGTTGTATTATAAGAGATATGGTTTTTAGAAAAAGGGAGGGGATTTTTCTTCTTCATCTCTGGGTTAGGACCTCTTAGAGAAGAGTGACTGAAACCACATTATACCTGGGCCCATCAGAATAACAGGACCTAGTCATGCTGGAAAAGAAAAAACTCTGAAGGCTTCTTATTTTGAACGGGAAACAGACCTGTTCTGAGTAGCCTTGGGGGGGAGTGGAAGCAAGACCAAAGAGTTGAAGTGCCAGGGAAAGAGAGATCAACTGGACATAGGAAAGAATTCCTGACCGCCTCTGCTATGGAAGGGGGACCGGCCCATCACCGAAGCATCACCACCAATGGCGGGAGGTGCTGCGGGAGCCAAATGCTGTCAGAGCTAAGACTGAGCTAAGAGGCCTTTGTGCTTACTTCCACATGGACACCACATTCCAGAATGTCTCCATCCGTGCCTAATTTCAGTCCCACAGTCTGTCACTGAAGATAATCTCTCTCTGAAGCTGCCCACATTCCAGACTCGAAAACGGAAGGGACAGCATTTTTGTGCCTGAGGAGGGTAACTCAACTGGGACAAAGTGGGCAGCCATCTCTTGCCTAAGGAGGGGCATTGCAATTATGTAAGTCCCACAGCAGGCTCCCTTTCCAAAACCTGGACAAATACTGACCTGGTTTCAGAGTTCATCAGCATTGTTTCTAAATCTTTTCTGGACAATCCCGTCCCATGCAGTAGACCTGTGGTTTGATTATATTGGATACCAGCATGTAGGATGACCCTATGACAGGATTAGCATTTAGAATTTTAAGGGAACTAAAGAGTTAACCTTAGTCTCACCTGGCTTACCAAAAGGCATGATGCCAAACAGAAACACTGCAGGTGATAATACTTGTCATTAATAGCAGTTTAATTTTCAAGCTCTTGGGGACAGAATCTGGTAATTTTCTAGAATCAACATTTCTTCCATGCCTACTTGACTCTGAGTGATGCTGGAGGCATTTCACATCCAATAATCTTTTACCAATTCTTCCAGATGACATGATCTATATTTTTATTGTGAGACATGTGGCTCAGAGAGGTTAAGTGAACTGAGCAAAGTCAACCAACAATTAGGAGGCAGAGCTTGGATCTGAATCCAGATCTGACCGTAGCCCATCGCTACCAAGAAACTCCTATTGTAAACTGCAAGACTGCTAATGAGCAGTGTTTCAAAGAGGAAAAATTGTATTTCATTATTTGTAGAAGTTTATAAAATTAGACTACACAATTTCCAACAGATCAGAGATCAGATTAAGTCCAGCTCAAATACATGATATCTCTGTACAGTCTCCCAATTCAATACGAAAAAGGATTCCAACAAAATTTTAAATGTGTTGCTGAGATTCACATGGGTTTATTTCATATCCCACTTCAGCTCTGAAACTTAAAGCTTTCAGATACCTACATTAAAGACAATAGTGCTGGACTTGCACAGGACCTTCAAAGTCCCCAAGTTCAGAAGCCATGAAAATGTACTAGTGTCACAAGCCTTGCCAGGATTCAAATGGAAGCTGAGGACCACCCTTTCCCCCCCAAAAAACTACATTCATACAATATTTTGCCCTCACCTTCATGGTTTTCAAATTAGGAACTCCTGACCCATCTCCTTTTATAGATGGGGAAACTGAGGATCAGAGAGGTTAAATGACCTGCCCAAGATCACACAGCCAATTCATAGCGGAGCCAGAACCCAAACTCTAGCCTCCCAATCCCCCATCTGACACTTTACCACACCGCCCCTTCCAAATTCAGGATCAAACTTTTATTTTTTTTTAAACATGGCACATTTCTTCCTAAAATGCCATCTCTGTCTTCATCTCTTTCAATAGCCCTTAGATTCCATTATATTTCTGTCCCAGGAATGACAATGTTGGGCTCACCAGGACTGTGTTTTTCAAGCAACAATGAACACACGCCTCTTGGCAAGAAGAAGATCATGAATAAAGACCTTCCAGGAATGTCTTTCAAATTAACCTCACCTCAGAACTGAGCCCAAGTGTGGTATTCAGGCTCACATGCGGCTGGGGCGAGAGAGGGGTGGGGAACGGTCAGCCAGAGAAAAGAAGATTGAAAGATACAAGACTGGGACGGTGTTACCATGGACAGGGTGGAAAGTTCTCGTCTTGCTTGTTACCATCCTCCTCCACTGCCCAGAGGCACACAGTGGAACAACAGCCAGCAGGCGGCAAATGGGCTTTCCACACAAAAGGAAGGAAGGAAGGAAGGAAGGAAGGAAGGAAGGAAGGAAGGAAGGAAGGAAGGAAGGATGCTCTCAGTAAAACAGACCCAGAACCTAAGACAGCACAGAGGCCAGAGGGAAGATTTCAATCAGTGCTGGCCACAGATGTGGGCGCCCCAGAACCACCCCGCTGTACTTACTGTCGTCTTCACTCAGATCCCTGTCCATGGTGCAGACGTCCAGCCAAGGAGGTTTCTGACCTACCCATGGGCTCCTCTGGCTGCTGGGATCTGAGGGACCACCCTCGGCCCCTCCCAGAATGCCGGGCCCATTGTTACCCGATTTGAATACAACAGACTTCAGAAACATCTTGGGGAAGCACAGTGTCCACCAGAGCTGCTGCTCCAGACCCGATCTACAGGGGTCCTAGATGCTCCTAGTCACAAGAACTTCTACTTGTCAGGTTCTAATGGGGTGCTTCTCGTCACCTGTGTCCTCTGTCACCTTTGTCCACTTTGAGGATGCCCATTTTCCAGAGCCAGGACTCAAATTCTCATTGATCTGACTCTCAAGTCGGAGCTCCTGACCACAGTGCTGGCTCGCTCATCAGTTGGAGGCAGGCTTCTCAGTGTTGCTGGGGCAGGCAGAAGGGATACAGAGAAATGTAATAACACAGAGGTTCCCTCCCCTGGGGGAGAGATGATATGGGCGGGGTCTCTGAAGTCTTGTGCCTCAACCTCCTTCTCTCACTGGGGAAGCAATGGGGCCGGGATCATAAGGCCATGCTCCAAAGCCATGCAGCTCGTGGTGGGCAGAGCTGGCTCCCAACCTGGGGCTGCATGCTCCCTGCTCCCACCACACCAGCCTAGACCCTGTGAAGCAGCTGTGGGTTTTTCAAAGCCTCTTCCAAAGCCCTTTGCATTGGAGTTTGAAACTCCTTCAACCCAACACTTGGAGGATCACTCCTCTCTTCTGGGTGAGTCTAAACAATGAACACCTAGACCCGGGTCTCCTGGTAGTAGGAGCAGATGGCTGTGAGCTAGAACCACTTGCCCAGCATCCTTGGCAATGACCTCTCCCATCTCTGGCCAGGGCAGCCTTCCTCCACAGGGCGAAACAAGGACCCCATGCCTGGGCTTGCCTAGCTCAGCACTGGCCATGGGGCTGTCCCATGATTCTCCTGAGTGAGGACTGGCTGTCGCACTTACCCGGGGAAGTACAGTGACTGACCCGTCTGTGGCCTGTCTTGGATGGATAGATGGCCACAACACACACACAGAGGGTCTCAAGAGGCCCCACAAAGTGCCATTTGTCTCTCTGCACTGCTTTCACCCTCATTCACTGCCCACCCTCAACAGAATGCTATTAGCAATAATAAAAATGAAAAAGCAGTACCAATAATTTGCAAACACTTCTTAAATATAGGCAGATGACTCGATGCCCACGAATAGGTTTTTATGGTTGATGGGAGCACTGGATTTCTTAAATTTGAGAGTTATGTAAGTTTCATTACTGCATGTTCATGAGAAAGACCCAGATCCTGAGGAATAAATATGGTCTTCTTTTTTTTAATGGAACTGTGTGTGCCCTACTGGTTATAGTCTTTTAACGCTTTTAGACTACAAGCATTTTTTAAGCCATTGTAGAATTCTCTCCATGGTAACAGAATTACCATGAGTGTGTGTGTCTGGGTGTGTGTATATTTTACTCTAAACATAATGTGTGTGTGTGGATGTGTGTGTAGTTGAGCCTAAGCATGATAGATAGATGATGGACAGGCAGACAGATAGATAGGTAATAGATAGATAGATAGGTACTACTTGTGGCTTAACTAAAACAATATACCCTTATCATACCTCAAGTACTTTTTAAGCTGCAGTATATACTTGTCTATATGTAATATATAAATGCCTCGGCATTTGAAAGAAACAACCATTGGGAATTATTTAAATGCCAACAGAAAGAACAGAATGTTAAACAGAGCAGAGTATGAAAGAAACCAGAAATTTGGAGGCTCCTTGAAGCAGAGAATCCTGAGCGGTATCTTAAGAACCAGGAGGGGCAGATCAAAGCGGGTGAGAGTCCTTGCTGCACACGAGTTAGATCTCATGGCAGTAGGTTAATAAACGACTCTTAAAATATGTGGAAGAGGAAAAAACCAACTGCTAGACCTTTCTCATCTTGCTTAAGCATCAAGACAGGAAAGCTGTCTGTAACAGTGTGCAGAGTGACCGAGGGCCAGAAATGTACCCATCACCACCTAGGATTTGTGGTGCCAGCAGGAACAAGCATCATTCATTCAAGGACCCAGACCAGCATGAAGCTAAAGCTAATACTGGTCCCCACCTCTCATGAGTAGCAAAAGGGCTTTGGGTAGGAGAAGCGAGGCACCAAGCAGGCTTCTTCGATTCGTTCTGTATCATTGCTATTGATGTCAGGAAGTGGTTCCTTCGAGCTCTTCTTCCTGAACTGGTCCTCAGCGGTCCGTGGATATGACCCATCACCACACGCTCTCTACGTGGTAAGTACTCATGAAACATCTGCTGAGTGAACACTGCTGTCCCAGAGCGGACTCTACTCACCGGCCTCTGACTGTGAAGCTTGTTTGTTCTTGGAGATAAAGACCGTGTAACCTCACTGGTTGGTCTTGGAGCCTTGAGGGTATGTCGTGCCTGCAGGAAACACGGCAGGGTGTCGGAGGCTTTAGAAGGAAGTCAAGAAATCACATTGAATGACTGCAGTTGCATATGATGGTAAGAGAAATAAATGCCTACAGGAAGGATTCAACAAGTGCCTTCAGGTATTTCAGCAGCTCTCATGGGGCAAGAGGAGGCAGAATCGAATCTCAGGACACTCACTGGTGAGCAGGCATGCCAAGAGCTGGTCCGCCATGGGGGACCACTTTCAACTTACCAGAGAGAACATCTGTCTAGTGAACAGAGCTTCTTTCCATCTGATTGAGCCTCTCCACAGAAGACTGAGGCAGAAGCGTGGTGATCACACCAAGTGGGCGGTAAGTAGTACAGTGTAACAGTCTATGGCCTCAGAGTCAGTGTAAACTGTGTTCGAAGGCCAAAAGCGGACACAGAAGCATGGCAGTCCCTTTCCGGGGCATCTTGGGAGGACAGGTGAAGGGCAATCCTCCCAGACGCAGAACCGGGAACAGTGCACCTGGTTGTGCATTTTGCCTGCAAGAAGACACGGCCACAAGGTGAGGGTCTGTACTGATTCACAGGCTGTGGAGCACGGTTTGTCTGGAGGGTCAAGGACTTTGGGAGGAACATTACCGGAAAACTGGTGCCAAGGACGTTTGAGGAAGAGGTTTGCCAATGGATTTCTCGGAATGGAGAAAGAATGTGAAGAGATTTGTATCCCGTGTTAATGCTCACCAAAGGGTAACTTCAGCAGAGGGGGATTTTAAATAATCACGTTGACGGCATGATCCGTTGGTGGGCACCAGTCAGGCTCTTTGCTCCGCCATTGCTGCCATGGCCCGGTGCGTGGGTCCGAGTGGCAGGGAGGGATGCTAAGCCCGGGCTTCCACTCACCGACGCTGGCCTGGCTACCCCTGAATGCTCAGCTGGCCGGCAGCGAAGACCAAACCCTGAGTCCCGATGTGGCACTATTCTCTGAGGTGATCAGCCAGCCACCTGTCGACAGGTTCATCACATCTAACCACTTGCATCACAGAAGGCGTAGCAATTTGTTCTTCCGAAACAGATACTCCGATATAGATTTGCCTTCCCTGCACACCATATGTCGATCATCACTACCATCTCTGGACTAGCAAAAAGGGAGCAGATTCTGCCCCTTCTGAGACTAAAGAAATGATCAGGTTAGCCACACCTCCTGCTGGCCAGTTCCCTACTACTATACCTCAGTCCCCTGCTGGTCAGCACTGGTTTTTCTCCCACCGAAAGGGTGGCTCCCTAAGATGGCCACCGTCTGTCCCAGGCTTCCTAATGAATTCACTCGGGCTGGCCCCAGACTCTTGTTTCTCAGTCAGTCTGTAGGAATCACTAAGGGGTCTGTCAATAATACAAATTCCCAGGTTCCACCCCCAGAAATCCTGATTAAGTTTGTCTGAGGTAGAACCCTGGATTGTTTCTTTTTACAAGAGCTTGAGACAATTGCAACTCAGGTGGTCTACACTTTTTTTTTTTTTAGATTTTATTTATTTATTTGACAGAGAGAGTGAGAGAGCACATCAGGGGGAGCAACAAGCAGGGGAGAGGGAGAAGCAGGCTTCCTGCTTAGCAGGGAGCCCAATGCAAGGCTCCATCCCAGCACCCTGAGACCATGATCTGAGCTGAAGGCAGATGCTTAAATGACAGAGATACCTAGGTGCCTGGTCTACACTTTTAGAAACAACAACATAAGGAACCCATTCAGGACAATTAAGCATCCCTAGTTCTTTCTTACATGAGTTATTTCAAGATACAACCAATAGATATAATCAATTTAATGTGATTACCCTCCCATCTGTCTTGGATTTTCCTTTTATGGGGGCAAAGGGTATTTCCTTGTGCTCAAGATGAAGACATAATGGTGGGTAAGATACCATAATGAGGTCATTCTCTTGTCAACCCATGGGTTTTCATGATCCTCCTTCAAGGGCACAAATCTTATGAGAGCAACAGTAATGACCACAATGAGAATTAGGGGAGCATTTTAGAGTAACAGATGTCTCAGCTGGTGGCATCTCCACCTTGAATAAGCCTAGGACGTTCAAATACAAAGGTCAACTGTTCCATATCTCCTCTCCCCCTCTGACCCCAAAGTGCCACCATAACCATACATGGATGAGTTGATGGCACCAAGAATTCACCCAGAATTTTAAATTATTCAGGATTCAGCCATTTTTCATGTAGGCAAGTGAAAAGGCTCAAATCCAGTCAAGGCAAGTTGTTGTCACGAAGATGATAGTGGTCGCATAGCACTTTAAAAATGTAGTTGTAGAAAACTTCACACAACATAACGTTGACCATCTTTACCATTTTTAAGTATACGGTCCAGTGGCATTGAGCATATTAACACTGTACAACCACCCACCACCCTCCCTCTCCAGAACTTTTTCTTCATCCTCAGCTGAAACTCTGCCCCCTTTAAACACTAACTCCTCATTCCCCTCTCTGCCAGCCCCTGGCACCCATCATTCTACTTCCCGTCTCTAGGAATTTGAGGACCCTAGGTACCTCGTAAGTAAAATCATATAGTACTTGTCCTTTGGTGACTGGCTTTCTTCATCAAGTTTCATCTATACGCCACGTTGTAGAATTGTCTTCCTTTTTAAGGCAGAATAGGGTGGGATGCTTGGGCAGCTCAGCTGGTTAAGCGTCTGCCTTCAGCTCAGGTCATGATCTCAGGGTCCTGGGATCGAGTCTAGCATTGGACTCCCTGCTCACTGGGGAGCCTTCTTCCCCCTCTCCCTCTGCCACTCACCCTGCTTCTGCTTGCTTGCTTTCACTGTCAAATAAATAAATAAAATCTTAAAAAAAAAAAAAAAGCTGAATAACGTTCCTTTGTATGTACAGACCACGTTTTCTTTCCCCTTTCACCCATCAATAGACATCTGGTTGCTTCTAGCCCTTTGGCTACCATGAATCCTGCTACTAGGAACATGGGTTTACAAATATTTCCTCAAGACCCTACCTTCAGATCTTTTGGGTCTATGCCCAGAAGCAAAATTGCTGGATTGTATGGTAGCTCTATTTTTAATTTTTCGAAGAACCGCTCTACTATTTTCCACAGCAGCTGCACCATTTTGCATTCCCACCAACAAGGCACAAGGGTCCCAGCTGCTCCATATCCTCACCAACACTTGTTTTTTCTATTTATACAGCCCTTGACAGTTTACAAATTGGTATTCCTAGTTCCACATAACAGATGTTTTTAAAAGGCTCAAAGAGATGAAGTGAGTTGCCCAGGGTCACCCAGTCAGCAGTCAGTCTGGAGTCTCCTAACTCCTGGGACGGCCTTGTCCTCCTGCCCCCATACCCCCACACCATGCCATGCGGCGATATGTGAGTGCCGTCTTGCTCTTTTCAGGTGACATTCTCATCCACCATCTCATAGAGCTCTCCATCACTTATTCATCCAGTGAACCCGCACTGAGCATCTACTAGGAGCCAGGCCCTGTCCCAGGCTCTCTCAGCCCTTCCTCTAACCCTGGATCCACCCAGAACACCCGCAGGAGCCAAGACTGCCCAACAAAGGAATTATGCCCAGGAGAGCCTGGCAGCCACGATAACATTGTTCCTGGCTTATCTGCAGGCTGGGTGACTGGAGACCAGTGGTCTCCATGGCAGGAGTCAAGGATGGAGTGGAAGAGAATGGTCTTGACACAAATAAGAAACTTGCCCGAGTGGGCGGTTCCTGGAACACAGCACCCAAGCCCCCTCCTGGGAAACTGACACATCAGGTTCAAAGGCATGGACTCCTAACCAAAGAGACAAATAAGTGAGGCTGTGGTCTACTGATGTCTCCCAAATGCCAACAGTGAAGGGAGATGCTTTCATGGGTGCCTTCCTGCCTCACCCCTTACAAAAACTCCTATCTACCTTAGTTCCTTATGGATATAAAAGCAGGGGCTCAGAGAGGGTAAGGTGACTTAAGCAAGGCCACACAGCTCATGTGTGGCAAAGCCAGGATTTGAGCAAGCTCTGTTGGCAGTAAGGTCCTAATGCAGAAACTACAAACACTTCTGTGCATTGTTATATGTCATTGTAAGGAGCTGGGGGGAAACAGAGCCACGTGGTTTGCAAAGACTAAGCTAGAAAACAGCTTGTCCCTGTAAGTCTGGCTACCCAGTGTTTTTCCTGGCTGACCAGGGAAACAATGGAGGAGTTATGAGATTGATGGCTGTAATTCCTTGGCCTTCTAGAAGGTCAGCCAGCCACCCTTCCCTTCTCTGACTGAGTGATAATAGTCTGAACCACTGTCTCCTTGACAACAGGAGAGCCACACTTCCACCAGCATCCCTTCCAGGTCTTTCTGGAAGTTCTGAGGAATGCTCAACATGGCACTAATATTCACTGAGTGTGTTGTCCCTTGCCACTTTGGTCTGACCTCTCCCTCTCTCTTTCACTGCCTCCAGGCTTCTGCTCCTTTTTCCTCCCCCTGCCCCCTGCGGACGCTAGTGAGGTGGGCCTGTCGGGGGCCTTTAAGTCTCTAGAACCAGGCAGACTCACTTCACAGAACTCAGCTGGGGAATTATGGAACATAAAAGAAACATAACCTGGATCATGGGCCCATCATAGCTCCCAGATTCCACCAGTCTTGACTCCCCAGGGAACCCCAAACTCACCAACTTTCTGAACAGACCCTGGCCTGCTATCATCTTATAAGGGCCTGCTCACTTCGTGCAGAGGGTGCTTCAAGGGGTGGGTGCCAGGTTGCACCCCCCAGGGTTCCCCAAGGACCCAGCTCAGGTAGCACTGACCACTCAAGGCCTAAAGGTGGGACCTTCTCCAGGTCACCCCTGAAGGACCACCTGGCTCCCAAGCTGCTCCTGGCATTGGCTGAGGCCTCTGTCGGGACTGCCCTGTAGCTCGACTTTCCCTCACACAGCTTGATCCCAAGAGCACCCCACTGACCTCCCACACGCAAATCTTCCCCAGAAGCAGCCTAGACAGGCTTCCTCACCATGTCACCCTGCCAGGGCCCCACAGCTCCTGTGGGTCATGAAGACGGCAGCAATGCTGAATCCCTTCACACCACAGCCGTACCTGGGGAGACAGCCTCATACAGCATCATGAACTCCAGACCCTCTGCCCCACGAGGGTGTCTAAACGGATCCACTCAGATGTCTGACAGACGTCTCAAAGCCCGCATGTCCAACACCGAACTCCTAATGCCCATCCCCTGATTCCTCTCTTTTCCTCGCCCCCTCCCCCACAACCCTTTTGCATCAACAGGTCACATCCATTGTCTTAGCAACGTCACCCTCTGACAGCTCGCTCCCACTCGTGTCCAAGCCCCCTCTCCTCTCATCTGGGTCATGGCAGGGGCTTCCTCTGTGGTCTTCCTGCTGCCCTCTCCTCCCCTAAACCCCAGAGCCCGTGTCAACAGAGCCCTCAGACTGATGCATTGATAACAGCCAGTCACAGAACAGCTCTCCTCTTTCAACACCCTCCCTGGCTGCCATGTCACTGGTACTGAAAGCCAAGCCATTGCCATGGTCTGTGAGGGGCAACCTCTCCCTACCACCGTCGCTGCCCTGCTCCCTCATCACCCCTACTCCAGCCTCACCAGCCTCCTTTCTGCTGGGAGCACACCAAGCACACTCCCACCTCAGGGCCTTTGCACTGGCTGTTCCCGCTACCTGGAATTCCCTTCCAGGTCTCCATACAATTCACTCCCTTGCCTCTCCCGTCCTATGCTCATGTCACCTTCCCAATAAGGCCATCCCTGGCCCTCAATTTAAAATCGAACACCCCCTGACTGACACACACACACACACACACACACACACACACACACCCCGTCACCACCAGCAAATCTCTACCTCTCTATTCCCAGTTCCTGGTTTGTTTCTCTTCATAGCACTTAGGACTATCCAACACATCAACCGTCTTACTATTTACTCTGTTTAACATCTCCCTAATCACCCTAAGATCAGGGTGAGGCTCCGTGAAGACAGATTTTTGTCTGTTTTTTTTTCCCTGCTGCCTGCTTAGCACCCCAAATGGGCGCTGGCAAATACCAGGTGCTTCAGAAATACGTGATGATCGTAATTCACAGTCTATTCTCATGCAGGGACTTCATCAGCCTGATCCTGGACTTCTGCACAGACTTCTCCAAAGATGAGTTTGTTCCATCTGTGAAAAGAAAGAGGGAGGCAGAGACAGAGAGAAACAGAGAGACCATCAGTCATTTTTAAAAATCCATTTGTTTCTGTTTCTCGACTTTGACGATTTCAAGAACAGAGGAACCCAGTCTCTACGTGCCTCATTACAGGGACGGCTCTGTATGCTGAGCTCTGTATGTATGTATGTATGATGGCTCTGTATGCCGAGGCTCGCATGCTGAGCTAAGGGCGCTTCCTCAGAAGCGGGCAACAAGGGGAGCTCTGTCCCCAAAGGGTCAGAAAATTGACGGGTGACAGCTGAAGGTCCAGCCCCCGGCCACAACCCTGGAAGGCACATCTCACAGAGTTCCCAAGCAGGTCCAAGGTGATACCCAACCCCGGGTACGTCAGGTTCAACAACGAGGACCGTTTCCATGATCTGGCTGCTGGCCTCTCTGGGCTAAAACCTGGGGGAGGTTTTCTTTCCTGGCTCCTGGAGGGCAGGGAGGACAAAACAGTGTGTTTCCAGCAAGAGTCAGAGATGCTAATCTCCTAAGGAGCAAGGCTGCCCGCCAGCAAGTCCGCGCATGTCGAGCCATTCCTCCATTTCTTCCTCTCTTCCGGCTAATCCAATCCATTGGTCTCCAAACCCAATTTGGAACTTGAAAAGGCCAGTCTATCTGGGCACTGCAATTTTCAGACATAAATTCAATTTGCTTTGCAAGGCACCTTCAGCCTTCCCAGGTCTCGGGACAGCACTAACCCCTAGCCCTGGGACACAGAGGGGTGCTCGATCATTAGCCTGTGCCCCCCTCTGCCACCCAGCAAGGAAGGCAAGCAGCCAGAAGAGGGTCATCATCACTGGAGGTGCTGGCACCTCAGAAATCCCTTTGTCCTACCTCCACACCGTGAACCCGGGGAAACTGAGGCCAAACTAAGGGAAGGGACATGCCCACAGTCACATGGCAGTGAGTTGCAAGCCCCAGTCTAGGATTTCTTCCATGACAGACATGCTTCACGCTTGGCACTGAGGATCCCAGATGTGAAGTACTTAATTGGGCGTTCGTTGAGTCACACTGGCAAGCTCTGGACCGGGAACGTGTGGACTTCACCAGCTCTCCATTTCTCCACATAAAACATCCACAAGACTGGCAAACCTTTCTGTCGGCTGCCTCTCACAACATAATCCTGACGATTCACAATGTCTACGAAGACTGTCTTTTATTCCTACTGGTCGGAGGCTCCCTCTCTAGAAGGAAGGTGAGAGAGAGAAAATAAAAGCTCCCCTCCTTCAATGTGCATAAATCTCCTGCTTCAAATCATCTATGGCTCCTTATTACCATCACAATGAAGTCCAAATCTCCAGTCTGGCTCCAAACAGCTTTTCCGGCCTTAACCGTCACACTTTCCCGTGATCCACCCCTGTCATGAGTTCTCAGCTATCCTACGCTCCTACATGACCCCAACATCTAAGCCATCATGACTCCCAACCCTTGTGTGCACTTCCCTCCCTTTGGAACATTCCCTTCCTCTGCTCTCTGCCTGTCAAACTTCTACTCATCCTCCAAGGACCACCTCAGATGCCCCCTCCTGTGGGAAGTCCTCCCTGATTTCCCTGGGCAGAACCAAATGTTCTCTCCCCCATGTCTCCACACCACTCTTCCGACAGCCATTATTTATGGATATGAGCATGTGACCAGTGTCTCTCTGGGGGGTGGGGGGGGAAGCTGGGAATTGCTCCCTGAAGGGCCGTCCCAAGGCAGGTCCATTATACCTTGCTTCCAGGTCTCCATCTTGACTTGGTGAAAGCATCCACAACAAACACCTACAAAAAGAGCCACAGGAATGGACAAAGCTGAATGCCTTTGTGCATCTAAATAAAAAGCCACAAATAGAGATTCAGCGCCATACAATTCAAACCTGGCCATCAATATTGTTGGACACATGGGCATTCAATGTCAATCACAGACCCCAGAGCAGGACGAGGGGATCTTAGACATCATCTGCTCCAAACACTTCATTTCCTTTCACCCTTTTATTTCTTCCCAATGATCTTTTTTAATATTTAAAAAAGAAATACCTTAATGCTATGAAAAAAAATCAAACCCACAAAAGATAAAAGTGAAAAATTAATGCCTCCCCACCTAAAAGTCCCTAGATTTACAGAGATATGCATATTCAGGTACATACACTGAGAATTTTTAAAACCACAAATGAGATCATACAATACCACTATAAATATCACTCAACACCTTTTATTAAGCACAAAACATATCATGGATAGCTTTCTGTGTCAACATACATAGTTTTAATATGTTCACTTTTATAGATTTTGTAGCAAATTTTACTCTTAGTGTATACGTGAGAGGCTTGAGTCCAGGTATTGGTCTGGACACCAATAAGAGAAAAATGACGGAAATATTGTTCATGAGCCTTTGTTTTTTATTGATAATCATTATTTTTTATTTAAATGGGTTCTTTTCTTTCCATAAATTTTATTGAAGTATAGGACACATCATAAAAATGCACCAATCTCAAGCATGAATGATAAGTGTTCACAAAGAAAAGGCACTCCTGTGATAATAGTAAGATCAAGGATAGAAACGTGACCAGAGGGGGAGACAAGATGGCGGGGAAGTAGGAGGAGGCGCCTTTTCAACCTGCACCCTAAAGTGAGCTGATTACCTACCAAAAAACTCCGATCACCCATGAAATCAGCCTGAGATCAGAATTATACACGTCTGGATCTCTACGGGGGCCAGAAGACGCCAGTGGGCAGGTAAAGTGGAGTGGGAACGTCGGACTGATATCGGAAGATAAACAAAAGGGGGAGGGAGCCACCAGAGGCGACCGACTGGAAAATAATACCCCAATACGAGAGTGCCCGGCATCTGGGGACCAGCATTAACTTGGAGTCTTGTTGAAAGCACTCAAAAGAGCAAAGACTCGCGCGGGGAAATTGTGGGAATCGGGGCGGATAGGGATAGGGGCTTAAGTCCCCAGACCCAGGGCAGCATCCCCTGGCGCTGAGCCGGAGAGTGCGGCGGAGAAACCTGGTCTTTGTCCCGGAGCCGCCAGTGCGCCCGAGAACGGGTGGAGTCCGGCTCCCGTGAGGGACTGGGAGCCACACCCGACGGCAGAACGCGCACCTTACTGGAGATGCGTGCGTGCCTCAACCTCCCCTGAGAGAGGTGCACGAACGCCCAGCCTGGTGTTCTGGGACCCACGCGGTGATAGACCCACGCGGCGATAGAGCCGATAGAGCTGGAGGCGCCGCGCCCCAAAAAATCCCCTGGGAGAGGTGCGCGCAAGCCCTGAGCTCTCAGCCCCAGCCAGCGGGAAAATCTCAGTGTGCGATTGCTGCTTGGAACCTCTCTGGCGGTCTGGAGCTGCCCAGACAGCCACAGCTGCCTTGGTTTTGCGTACAAGCAGGAGATCCTGCGTCCCCAGGGACCGCGACTCAGAACCTGCTCTGCCAGCGGCCCAGCGGCTGCAGCACCTGCAGGGGAGCAGACTGAGGCTTCTCTCTGAGAGGGAGGTTGGGGTGCAGTTTTCTTTCCTCTAAACCTCCCAAAACCATCAAAAGCTGTCAAGGCGAGAGAAAAGAAGTGAACAAACATAAAAACCTCCAGAGAACAAAAACCTGAAAAAAACGTTTTTCTCAGAGCCCACCCCCTTGAGGGGGTCGGGAGGACTTAACTCAGGGAACATCATTGACTGAAAACCCACGTGGCAGCCCCCTCCCCCAGAAAACAAATCAGGAAAAAAAAAAAAAAAAAAACTACAAGAGAACAACCACCACTACTTCATAGATACAACTTTTATTTTTAATTCTTTCCCACTATTCTGGTTCATTTTTTTTTCTTTTTTTATATAGATAATTTTTTAACCTATTTACCATCACAGTGAGATGTCCAGTACATCAAATTCCATGATAAACTTCTAACCTGAATTTTTTTGATACATACACATGTGTTTTTCTTTTGCTTTTCTATTTTCTTAATTTTTAAAAAATTTTTTAATTTAGTTTAGTCCAGTTTATTCCTTTTTTATTTTTATTTTCTAATAGTCATATAGAGTTAAACTTCAAGGTAACCCCCTTTCTCCAAGCAATGCTACCCCTATAGGTGAACCAATTTTTAATCCCCCTTTTTCTTAGGAAAGTTGAGTCCTTTAACAAAGATATCAAGATACATCCAGGAAGAATCAAAATAACCTTCCTCGCCCACACCGAGAATCTATAACCATGCTCCCATCTTTTTCTTCAGCCAGTGTCTCTGTGTATTTATGTTTGTCTGGATAGTATATAAATCTTATACTTGGGGTTCTTCTTGACGAGGCTCCTCCTTTTTTTTGCTTATATATATATATATTTTCTCTCGTCATATACTTTTATCAGTCTTTTTGTTTGTCTGTTTTTGTTTGTATACGTCATAAACCTTACCCTGGGGCCCATTTGGGCTGAACCTTCACTTTTATCTTCCCTTTTTTTCCTGTCTCTCTCTCTCCCTCTTTTTTCTTTTTCTTTTCTTTTTTCTCTCATTTGGGTGGGGAATCCTGAGTGCTCAGAAGCGTTCCAGGGTGCACCTTGACTGCACCACGGTCAATACACCCAGCTACATCTGTCCAGTCATCTCTCACCAAAATGACTAGGAGGAGGAATCCCCAACAGAAGAAAAATACAGAGGATGGGCCTTCTGCAACAGAGCTAACGGCTATCAACATAGACAATATGTCAGAAAGAGAATTCAGGCTAACAATTATCCAGGCAATAGCTAGGTTGGAGAAAGCTATGGATGACCAAACAGAATTGATTAGGGCAGAATTGAAAGCGACCAGAGAGGAGGTTCATAATGTTAGGGCAGAGCTGAAGGCCACCAGGGATGAGGTTCACAACGCTCTCAATGAGTTCCAATCTAATCTAAATTCTCTAAAAGCTAGGGTAACTGAGACAGAAGATAGAATTAGTGATCTGGAGGACAAACAAATAGAGAGAAAGGATCAGGAGGAAGCCTGGAACAAACAGCTTAGAAGCCACGAAAACAGAATCAGGGAAATAAATGATGCCATGAAACGTTCCAACGTCAGAATTATTGGAATCCCTGAAGGGGAGGAGAAAGAAAGAAGTCTAGAAGATATAGTGGAACAAATTTTTCATGAAAATTTTCCCAACCTTGCGAATGGAACAAGTGTTCATGTACTAGAAGTAGAAAGGTCCCCCCCCAAGATTATAAATTCAAAAAAAACATCCAGGCACCTCATAGTAAAATTGAGGAATCATAATTGTAGATACAATCTCTTGAAAGCCGCTAGGACAAAGAACCTCCTTACATACAGAGGAAAGCCCATCAGAATAACGTCAGACCTGTCCACAGAGACCTGGCAAGCCAGAAAGGGCTGGCAAGATATATTCAGGGCACTAAATGAGAAGAACATGCAGCCAAGAATACTTTATCCAGCAAGACTGACATTCAAAATGGATGGAGAGATAAAGAGTTTCCAAGACCGGCAAGGCTTGAAAGACTATGCAACCACCAAGCCGACACTGCAGGAAATATTAAGGGGGGTTTTATAAAAGAGGAAAAATCCTAAGAATAGCATTGAACAGAAATATAGAGACAATCGACAGAAAGAAAGACTTCAAAGATAACACAATGTCAATAAAAACGTATCTCTCAATAATCACTCTCAATGTGAATGGCCTAAATGCACCCATAAAACGACACAGGGTTGCAGATTGGATAAAACGACAGGACCCATCCATATGTTGTCTACAAGAGACCCATTTTGAACCTAAAGATACACCTAGACTGAAAGTGAAGGGATGGAGAAGCATCTTTCACGCCAATGGGCCTCAAAAGAAGGCCGGGGTAGCGATTCTCATATCAGATAAATTAGATTTTAAACTAAAGACGGTAGTCAGGGATACAGAAGGACACTACATCATTCTTAAAGGGACTATCCACCAAGATGATCTAACAATTGTAAATATCTATGCCCCCAATATGGGAGCAGCCAATTACATAAGAAAACTATTAATCAAGATAAAGAGTCATATTGATATGAATACATTAATAGTAGGAGATCTTAACACGCCTCTCTCAGAAATAGACAGATCATCGAAGCAGAAAATCAATAAAGAAATAAGAGCATTGAATGACACATTGGACCAGATGGACCTCATAGATATATACAGAACATTCCACCCTAAAACAACAGAATACTCATTCTTCTCAAGTGCACATGGAACCTTCTCCAGAATAGACCACATACTGGGTCACAAATCAGGGCTCAACCGATACCAAAAGACTGAGATGATTCCCTGCATATTCTCAGATCACAATGCTTTGAAACTGGAGCTCAATCACAAGGAAAAGTTCAGAAGGAACTCAAATACCTGGAAGCTAAAGACCACCTTGCTTAAGAATGCTTGGATCAACCAGGAGATCAAAGAAGAACTTAAACAATTTATGGAAACCAATGAGAACGAAGACACTTCACTCCAAAACCTATGGGATACAGCAAAGGCGGTCCTAAGGGGGAAATTCATAGCCATCCAAGCCTCCCTCAAAAAAATTGAAAAATCCAGAATACACCAGCTGTCTCTACACCTTAAAGAACTGGAGAATCAACAACAAATCAAACCAACTCCACACGTAAGAAGGGAAATAATCAAGATTAGAGCAGAGATCAACGAGGTAGAAACCAGAGATACAGTAGAACGTATCAACGAAACTAGAAGCTGGTTTTTTGAAAGAATCAATAAGATCGATAAACCATTGGCCACACTAATCCAAAAGAAAAGAGAGAAAGCCCAAATTAATAAAATTATGAATGAAAAGGGAGAGATCACAACTAACACCAAGGAAGTAGAAACAATCATCAGAAGCTATTATCAACAGTTATATGCCAATAAGCTAAGCAACCTAGATGAAATGGATGCATTCCTGGAAAACTATAAACTCCCAAAATTGAACCAGGAAGAAATTGACAACCTGAATAGACCGATATCTAGTAACGAGATTGAAGCAGTGATCAAAAACCTCCCAAAAAACAAGAGCCCAGGACCTGACGGATTCCCTGGGGAATTCTATCAAACTTTCAAAGAAGAAATAATACCTATTCTCCTGAAGCTGTTTCAAAAAATTGAAGCAGAAGGAAAACTTCCAGACTCTTTTTATGAAGCCACCATCACCCTGATCCCCAAACCAGGCAAAGACCCTACCAAAAAGGAGAATTTCAGACCGATATCACTGATGAATATGGATGCTAAGATTCTCAACAAGATCCTAGCAAACAGGATCCAACAGCACATTAAAAGGATTATCCACCATGACCAGGTAGGATTCATCCCTGGGTTACAAGGATGGTTCAACATTCGCAAATCAATCAATGTGATAGAACAAATCAATAAGAGAAGAGAGAAGAACCACATGATCCTCTCCATTGATGCAGAAAAAGCTTTTGACAAAATCCAGCATCCGTTCCTGATTAAAACGCTTCAAAGTATAGGGATAGAGGGAACATTCCTGAACTTCATCAAATCTATCTATGAAAAACCCACAGCAAATATCATCCTCAATGGGAAAAAGCTTGCAGCCTTCCCATTGAGATCAGGAACACGACAAGGATGCCCACTCTCACCACTCTTGTTCAACATAGTATTAGAAGTCCTAGCAACAGCAATCAGACAACAAAGAGAAATAAAAGGTATCCAAATTGGCAAGGAAGAAGTCAAACTCTCTCTCTTCGCAGATGACATGATTCTTTATATGGAAAACCCAAAAGACTCCACCTCCAAACTACTAGAACTCATACAGCAATTCAGTAATGTAGCAGGATACAAAGTCAATGTCCAGAAATCAGTGGCTTTCTTATACACTAACAATGAAAATTCAGAAAGGCAAATTAGAGAATCGATTCCATTTACTATAGCACCAAAAACCATAAGATACCTCGGAATAAACCTAACCAAAGAGGTTAAAGATCTGTACTCGAGGAACTACAGAACACTCCTAAAAGAAATTGAAGAAGACACAAAAAGATGGAAGACCATTCCATGCTCTTGGATGGGAAGAATAAACATCGTTAAAATGTCTATACTGCCCAGAGCAATCTATACTTTTAATGCCATTCCAATCAAAATTCCACCAGTATTTTTCAAAGAGCTGGAGCAAATAATACTAAAATTTGTATGGAATCAGAAGAGACCCCGAATTGCTAAGGAAATGTTGAAAAACAAAAATAAAACTGGTGGCATCACGTTACCTGATTTCAAGCTTTACTACAAAGCTGTGATCACCAAGACAGCATGGTACTGGCATAAAAACAGACACATGGACCAGTGGAACAGAGTAGAGAGCCCAGATATGGACCCTCAACTCTATGGTCAAATAATCTTTGACAAAACAGGAAAAAATATCCAGTGGAAAAAAGACAGTCTCTTCAATAAATGGTGCTGGGAAAACTGGACAGCTATATGTAGAAGAATGAAACTTGACCATTCTCTTACACCGTACACAAAGATAAACTCGAAATGGATAAAAGACCTCAACGTGAGACAGGAATCCATCAGAATCCTCGAGGAGAACATAGGGAGTAACCTCTTTGATATCAGCCATAGCAACTTCTTTCAAGATATGTCTCCAAAGGTGAAGGAAATAAAGGCAAAGATGAACTTCTGGGACTTCATCAAGATAAAAAGCTTCTGCACAGCAAAAGAAACAGTCATCAAAACAAAGAGGCAACCCACGGAATGGGAGAAGATATTTGCAAATGACAGTACAGATAAAAGGTTGATATCCAGGATCTATAAAGAACTCCTCAAACTCAACACACACAAAACAGATAATCATATTAAAAAATGGGCAGAAGATATGAACAGACACTTCTCCAATGAAGACATACAAATGGCTACCAGACACATGAAAAAATGTTCATCATCACTAGCCATCAGGGAGATTCAAATCAAAACCACATTGAGATACCACCTTACACCAGTTAGAATGGCCAAAATTAGCAAGACAGGAAACAACGTGTGTTGGAGAGGATGTGGAGAAAGGGGAACCCTCTTACACTGTTGGTGGGAATGCAAACTGGTGCAGCCACTTTGGAGAACAGTGTGGAGATTCCTCAGGAAATTAAAAATAGAGCTTCCCTATGACCCTGCAATTGCACTGCTGGGTATTTACCCCAAAGATACAGATGTAGTGAAAAGAAGGGCCATCTGTACCCCAATGTTTATAGCAGCAATGGCCACGGTCGCCAAACTGTGGAAAGAACCAAGATGCCCTTCAACGGATGAATGGATAAGGAAGATGTGGTCCATATACACTATGGAGTATTATGCCTCCATCAGAAAGGACGAATACCCAACTTTTGTAGCAACATGGACAGGACTGGAAGAGATTATGCTGAGTGAAATAAGTCAAACAGAGAAAGTCAAGTATCATATGGTTTCACTTATTGGTGGAGCATATCAAATAATATAGAGGACAAGGGTAGATGGAGAGGAGAAGGGAGTTGAGGGAAATTGGAAGGGGAGGTGAACCATGAGAGACTATGGACTCTGAAAAACAACCTGAGGGTTTTTAAGGGGCGGGGTGGGAGGGTGGGGGAACCAGGTGGTGGGTATTAGGGAGGGCACAGATTGCATGGAGCACTGGGTGTGGTGAAAAAACAATGAATACTGTTACGCTGAACATAAATAAAAAATTTAAAAAAAAAAAAAAAAAAAAAAAAAAGAAACGTGACCAGATCCTGAAGCCCTCCTGTGCCTCTTTCCAGTACCCACCCGCTGCCCCTGCTCCCACCCTAAGAGCAACCACTCCCCTAACTGGTCCAGGGATCAGTTTTGTTTGTTGTTGAACTTGATATACTTGGAAGCTGTTGAACTTCATAGACTAGGTACTTACATTAGTCAGCTCGGGCTGGCCTAACAAGAAGCTGGTGGCTTAAACAAGAGAAAGTTCTAGAGGCTGGAAGTCCAGGATCAGGGTGCCAGTATAGTGGGCTCTGGTGAGAGGCTCTCCCTGGCATGCAGACAGCCCCCTACTTGCTGTGTCTTCACATGGGGAGAGGAGAGAAGGCTGGGATTGAGCTCCAGGGAGCTCTCTGGTTTTATAAGGGCACTAATCCAATCATGGGGGCCCCACCCTCAAGATCTCATCTAGCACAGTCACCTCCTCAAGGTAATACCTCCCAATACCATCACACCGTGGGTTAGGGCTTCAGGGGATGGATTTGGGGAGCTATAATATAATGCACAGCTGCCTTTCTTGTGTTTGGTTTCTTTCATTCAATATTACATTTATGGGAATTGTCCACTGTGTCCCAGCCCCACCCCTTCCAATATGTCACAGCATCCCATGGTAGGAAGGTGCAGTGACACATTCAACTATGCTCCTCTTGATGGACTCCCAGGTTGTTTCCTATTTTTTGTAATTACAAAAAGCATTGTGATTTTTAAAAAGAATTTCCTTGTGCATATGCCTGCAGGTGTGTGCGTGTCTCTCCAGGGTAGATTCAGAGAAACAGGACTGCCGTAACTGCTTCATTTTACAGGCAGATGCCAGGGCTCAGAGGGAGATGTGAGCACCTCACTGTTTCAGTGCGTGACTTGCCCACGTTCACAGAGGCTGACATGAATGAATCGTCTCCGCGGGGTCAGCGAACTGTCGCTCCAAGGTCACACTGACTGGTCTCTGCAAGTTACAGTGAAGGGTCTGAAAGTCACTGGGTGACCGCTTTCCAAGGTCACAGGGACTGAATGGGCTTCCCAAGGTCACACTAAGTGAATGCTCTTCCCAAGGTCACACTGAGTGTCCTCCTCAAGGTCACAGTGAGCGGGGAGCAGAAGCAGCACCAGCAACATGCTTTCCTGACTTGCCCTGCAGGCCCCATGAGTCCGCACTCCCTCTATCTACCTCGAAAATAGTCCCTTGGAATTAGTTAGGCACACAAACTCCTTGAAATCCCAAATATGCCTCAGGGCAGTTTCCTGACTGCCCACCCCCCCGCCCCAAGCTGAGTGTGCAGAGAGACAACACAGCCGGCTGGCCCCTTCTTTGTTGAGAGCAAATCAGGCGGCCTAATAATACAGCCGCAGCCCCATACAGCGTCTGACCGAGGTCACACTTGATGGTTTCTGAAGCCCAAGACTTGGATCACTGGCTCATGGTCGGGGCGGGGGAGGCAGACAGACACAGACCACGATTTTGAAAGCCCTTCTCTGTTCTGTTTCAAGTTCAAGACGCTGGGGAACGTTTCAGATTTTTCCACTTTTCTCCTTCCCCTTGCACCACTGTGGAGCAGGGGAAATTAAATTTCAAAGGAATTTTTTCCTAACTAAATATAAGCCTGTGCTGCTATGAAAGCAAGGTTTTGTTTTTGTTTTTAATAATCCGTGTCCCACTTCAACAATGACCAAGGAAATAAGAATTGAAGAGAGAGAAAGACGGGGTTAGTGTAAATCTCAAACAGAACACACAACTCAAAAGTCTTCATATTTAGGCTCAGAATTGAGAAGCCCAAATCTCTTGGCAACACACCCTCCCTCTTTTTCATCTCCTACTAAACAGCTGATTTTCCCACCAATAAGTCTGCAGGAAAGGGAACAAAAGGTCTGGCGCAGGACAGATTGTAGTATTTGTAGTCCTATAACACGTGAGGAATGAGACCTCTGGCAGTGGGGTGTGCAGGCTGTGGGAGGAGGGTCCTTTGGAAAATGGGAAGGTCGGGGAGGCAAACGGCCAGGCCCCATGCCATCTTCATCAGGAGAGCAAAAGCAATCAGTTGAACCAAGGTTTGGATCCAAACTTGAAACATGACCTGGCTGGCTCTGTTCCCCTGCTCTGGCCTTCAGTTTCTCTGCTCAAGGGATGAGGCTGGGGGCTGGTCCAGGGAAAGGAAACCCCAAGAGAGTACCCCAAGAAACATACAGAAACTGTATGCCCCCACACAGACCGGAGGCGGGAGAGAAATGGAAAAGCTCAACTGATTGGAAGTTTGATGCAGAGCCCATTTAGGACCAAAGTGGCACAAACCTGATCATTTCAGCTCCCAGGCTCTCCGCTCTCCACGACCAGCAATAGGCACCCAGGGATGTGGAAAGGGCCATTCTAGAGTCGTCCAGCCACCACCGTGCCCCTGCCCGAGTAGGAGAGCTATGACAGAAAGGGGAAAGGGGAAAGTGCCAGGTGCCTGACACACACCATCTCATCTAGTCCTCACTACGACCTTGTAGGAGGGATTATGATTGTCTCCATTTTATAGATGGGGAGGAAAGTGACTTGACCGAGCTCCCACAGCTGGGAAATGGCAGAGCCATGACTCGAATATGGGTTTCTTGGCCTCCCCAAACCTTTCTACCTCCTCTTTCCCCGGATTTACCACTCTGTAGGACTATAAGTGCTTCCCTCCTAAGCTAAGATGCCTCCATATGTGCTGAGTGTGTGGGTGGACGGACCCTGGAGCCCGTGTGCAGGGGAGTGATGTGAAGTGACATAAAGAAGCACAAGGCTCTTCCCCTGCCCTCAAGCAGCTTCCAAACCAGTTAGGTAGACTTGGCACGGACACTCGAAATGTCTTCTAACACTGACAAGCCACTTCTGCTGAGGGACCCCATATTTACAGACAGAACGAGGGAGACAGGAGGTCAGACAAGAGGCATCCCATGTAGCTCTGGGCAGCAAAGGAAGTCATGGAAAGCTGCTTGGAGGAGGAGGGGCTGGAGCTGGACACTGAAGGATGGGGAGAGTTAGATGGATGGAGAGGAGGAAGGAACACAGGCTGACTCCAAAGACCAAGCTCTTTTTGCTATATCCTACCAAGAGGTGAGTACAGAAGGAAGAGAGGGAGAGAGGAAGGAGAGAGACAGAGATGGACAGAAAGAGAGAGAGAGAGGGAGGTGGGAGGTGGGAGAGTGGGAAGGAGGGAACACAAGCTTCCTCTAAGGTAACTTCTGGAGGACTCAGCTCTGCATGATCCTGATCCCCAGCCTCCCCCTTGCTCAAGGGAGAACTGGCATGGTGACACACTCAGCCTTGAGTATGTGGACATTATGGGCTGGCATGAACTTACTGTTGGGGCTCTCCAAATCTCTTTCCATCCTCCCTGATCTCACAGGCCTGCATAGCCAAGGGCACAGGCATGATTTCTCCCCTAGGAACTCCACGGCTTGAAGGAGCCACAGATTCACTGTCCAAGTCAAAGGTAAGACCGAGACTCCCTGACTCCTCCCCATTCTTGTTCCACTGTGTGGACAGGCAAGGAGCCTGGTGGGAGGTGGGTCTACTGTACAGCCAGTAAGCTTGAGATCCAAACCACTTCCCAGATAGTTAACCCTGAGCAAGTCACTTAACCTCCCTGAGCCTCAGTTTCTACATCTGGAAAATGGGGCCACTCCTCATGGAGATACGACAAGAGCTGGTGTACGTAAAGAAATCAACACAGTGCCCAGTATCTGATAGAGTCTCAGAAAGCGGAAGTCATTCCTATTAGCCATAGTATTGTTTTCAGTCAGATTATATTAGAGGATAAAACTAAACCCTATTACCTCTCGTCTGACGACTTCAGAAACTCTGAGAGAGAATTCTAGTCTCCTACTTCCCAGCTGAGAGAAGAAGGCAGGGGCGGGGCACTCCAGGACTTTCTGGGACACCTGGCCTGCCTGCCATGGAAGCTGGTCCCCAAGGGGCCCAGCTGTTGGCTTCCCAGTGCCACCTACAGGAGACCGTCCTCTGCCTGCAACTGGCCCAGGCCGCCGCGCTGGGTGGGGCTGCATTCTTGGGCCCCCCCAAGGTAAAAATAGTTCTGCTTTGTTAGGCTGGGTGGTTACACACTCCTTGGCCTGGCAGTCTGCCCACTGGAAAGGCAAATGCCAGACTATTTCAGGCTGTAAAAACAAGCCCCGCCAGGCCCCAGCGTCAAGCCCCCAGAGAGCGGTATTAATATTCCACTATCTCGGGCTTTCAGGCCAGAAAAAAGAGAGAAGAAGAAGAAACAAAAAAAAAATCTCTGTGGCTGCATGATTCGTCCTTCTGTTACCCACAAACACAGCTGGCAAAACCACCGCAGACAATGCACATGACCCTCAAGGCCAAGTTCTCGCAAACAAAACAAAACCCAAAAGGCTGCCATAGGAATACTAATTAATAGTAACAATAATAATAGAGTGTTTACCACACACAAAGCAGTGTGATAGGCAGGTTGCTTTCATCTGATCATTCACAGCAGCCCTAGGAGCTGCCTATTACAAGCCTCATTTTCTAGAAAAAGAAACTGAGGCTCAGAGAGGTGAAGTAACTTGTCCAAGCTCACACAGCTAGCCATCAGGGAGGTGAGGATTCAACCCCAGGTCTACCTGACTCTGAAATCTATGCTCTTTCCTCCAGATACTTGTCCTAATGTGTTACTAAAAAAAAACAAAAACAAAAAAACAAGCACGACCTTTCATTGGTTTTCCTTGCTTTGTTTTAAGAAACCCCACAGGGGCCATTTCAATGGTTTTCCAGGGCCTTCAAGATAAATTATGAACTCCTGACCATGACCTTCAAAGCCCCTTGAAGTCTAGCTCCCCCTACCTTATTTTCATCCCCCGCCAAAATCCCCAGTTCAAAATCCTAACCCCCACCATGATGGTGTTAGGAGATGGGGCCTTTGGGAGGTGATTAGGTCATGGGATTCATGCTTTTATAAGAGATACCACAACTTCCTCTATTCTTTTTTTTTTTTTTTTAAGATTTTTATCTATTTACTTGACAGACAGAGATCACAAGTAGGCAGAGAGGCAGGCAGAGAGAGAGAGGAGAAAGCAGGCTCTCCATGGAGCAGAGAGCCCAATGTGGGGCTCGATCCCAGGACCCCGGGACCATGACCTGAGCCGAAGGCAGAGGCCCCAACCCACTGAGCCACCCAGGCGCCCCTCCTCTCTCTATTCTCTGCCATATGAGGACGCAGGAGGAAGACCTCACAAGACACCAGATCTGCCAGTGCCTTGAACTTGGACTTCCCACCTTCCAGAACTGTGAGAAATAAACATTGTTTAAGCCACCCAGTCTACGTTTTCAGTATAGCAGCCTGAGCAAACTGAGACAACATTTTTTGGTGCCCAGCTCTACCTTGCCTCTTTCAGGCAGCCTTCCCTGATCTCCCTGTCCAGAGCAGAATGAGCTCCCTCCTGTCTGCATATCACACCCACTGTCTGTGGGCCCAGGGTACCTCTGCAGAAATGGCCTTTTGGGATTGGAGATGTCCTCTGTCCGTGTTGTATTTTCCCACATGGGTTAGAAGCTGCTGGAAGGCAGGGGCTCCATCTGTGCTTCTGCCTGTTCTCATCGGTCCCTAGTCCCCAAATCTTCAATGGCATGGGATCACATTCATCCCTCTATCCAGGCATCACCCATCCCTATTTTTATCCACTCATTCAACAAATATTTACTGTGTGCAATGTAAGAGATACGGAAGTCACTTAGAGACCCACAGTCAGAGGGGCGAGACACAGGGAAGGAGACACATGAAATAAGGCAGTCAGTGCTGTGGAAGGGGAGGCTCAGAGGTCCTGGGAGTCTTGCCAGGTAAGGGGACACCTGAGTTGGGCCTCAAAGGAAGAACAGAACGGAGGCTCATTGGATGACATTCAACCAGTCTCACAGGCTTTAGGCACTCCCTCCACGGGCTGACCTGACATCTCGGCCCCCATCAACCACTGTATCATTTGGGTCCCAACAGGGAATGCTGGCTCACTCAAGTCAGGATTGCACACAAGAAGTGTTTCTTTTCATGGGAACAGTTACACAGAAAAGGACCACATGGGTCAGTGTGGTCACCTGGCTAGTGGTAATGGAGCTGTCACCACCCCCTAGGCCTGAGAGGGTGAGGACAGGGAGAGTCCAGAAAAAATCTAGAAGCAGAGACTTGGGTAAAGGCCCAGAAGAGGAAGAGTGACTTTCCTGAGCAGTGACAGGCAGGCCAAGGTCACCGCATAGGCAGGGAGCCAAGAGGAGCCAACCCCTGACCTCACTCTCCTCCCACCCACTGATCTCCTGCTGGTACCTCCCGATGGCCAACCCAGCCAGAACAAACAGCAGGGTGGGGAAGGGTTCAGGGGATTCCAGGGGAGGAGACAAAGCACCCAGCCCAGCCAGCCATGCATCTCTGGCTCCAGCACACTTGGAATGATTGCTATCCCCCAAACCACCCTTGACCTTCACACCTCTGTGCCTTTGCTCATTCCGTTCCCTCTGCCTGGAACTCTTAGCTCAGCTTCTGAACCCATCAAAATCCAATGCCCCCTTCAAGCCACACTCACAGGCTGTGTCCCAGACAGTGTTTTCCTTATCTACTCAGAAACGGTTCGCCTTTTAGCACCTGCACCATTCTCCCATGCATCTTTTCCCTCTACCCCTTAAAGGGCAGGGCTTGTGGCTGATTCATCTTGAAAACCCTGTATCTTTGCCTCCTCTGCATCATGAACCTGAAATCTTGCAAGAACTGTGAAGGGTACCCTATCTACAAGTTCACAAGGTAGCCCTCCAGTTTCATGGATGCTGGCAGGAGACACAAGATTCCTGAATCAGAGACAAAGGACTCTGTTACTCACAGAAATAGTGGTAACCAGACAATCAGCATTTTTGCCTCAGTTCCCAGAACCCCAATTCCCACAGAACCACTTAAAGAGAACCAGGTAACCCCTATTCATGCACTGGGTTGCATTACTGGAGAGCAATGCTGAGCTTAGGAAACCCAAACATTTTATAGTGGGCAGTATAAAATGCTTTGCCAGCAGACAGGGCCTCTGCTGGCAAAGCATGAGCAAACACTGGAGGCCCAAGGAGAATCTCCCCACAGCGGAACCTGGGGGGTGCCCACTAAATGTGACACAAGCATCACTCTGCCCTCCTGCTAACAAACATCAGGGTTGAGTATCCAGTCGGAGGCCTGACCCAGTCCTTCCTGGGGGCTCCCTTCCAGTGGGTGCCAGGACTCACAGTCATACTTTGATACTGGGTGGGGGGGGGGGGTTGGGGAGTTGATGGGTAATAAAGAATCTGACTGGTTCCCCCAAATCCAGGGGGCTCTCAGCCATGCATGAGGGTAGAGACAGGATCAAGAAAAGGCAGTAGACCGTGGAGGACCCAGAGAAGCCTGCCCTGGTCCAATCTTACCTCTTACCAGCTGGCTGCCTACAGCAAGTCATGGAATTCACTTCTGAGCCTCACTTTCCCCATCTTAAAAGGGGCACAGTAACAGTAAATAGCTCACAGGGCAGTTGGGAGAGTGAAATGAATTCATTCATGTGAGCTACTTGGGCTGACACACCGTCAGCACTCTCTTTATTAGCGAAAAAGAAAGAAGGAAAGAGGAACAGATGTGCAGAAGGAGGGCAAGGCTGAGTGGGTGGGTTGGAATGGTCTGCCCAGCTCCTGAATAGGGAGCAGAACCTTGGCGGTGAAAGGAGACAACGTCATTACCCACCGCCCCTCCTATCCCCCCAGGCTCTGACTGAGCATTCAGGCTATGTGATTTCCTACACCATTGACTCAGATCTCCAGCCCGCCTCTTTATCCGCAGATGGGGACTTCATGATATCCACATGGCGGAGGATGGCCCCAGGCTCTGGAGGGAGCTGGTTTGGGACCGATTATTACCCACTAAAAAATAGATATAAACAAATCATTTTCAAATCTTTCCAAATGCAAAATAAGTACTGGGACAACATTCACGCTATTATATTAGCAGCTCTCACTTAGAAACTGACTGGCTCCTTTCAGCAGCCATCCCATGGACCAAACCTTAGGAAGATCACAATGGTATTAATGAAGATAGCCACTGAGAGTGCAAGTTAAGTGCCAGGCCCTGAGCCAGGCCTCTGCAAAGATGCTCTTATTTGAAAATGAAACAAGATGGGATCAGGAGGGAGACAAACCATAAGAGACTCTTAATGTCACAAAACAAACTGAGGGTGTCTGGGGGGAAGGGGGTAGGGAGAGGGTGGTGGGGTTATGGACATTGGGGAGGGTATGTGCTATGATGAGTGCTGTGAAGTGTGTAAACCTGGTGATTCACAGACCTGTACCCCTGGGGCTAATAACACATTACGTGTTTATAAAAAATTTTTAAAAATTATTAAAAAAAAAAAAAGATGCTCCTATTTGAAAGTCACCTGAACTCCAGGGACTGCCATTATCATCAGCCACAATTAACAGATCAGAAGCTAAAGGTCATGGAGCCAAAGGAACTTGCCTCAAGTGTCAAGCTCTGCTGCAAACCCAGACCAGCCGGACCCCGAAGCCCAAGCTTCAGCACATGGCACCACAGTGCTACAAGGAGCCCTGGAAATCACCTTCCCCCTCACGTTTGGCAGACAGAAGAACGGAGGCCCTCAGAATAGCAATGGCACATGTAGAGTCCTAGAAAGTGCCTCCACTGAGCACTCATTCCAGGTCCAGACCCGTGTACTCCGATCCTTTGTTCTCTGCTACCATCAATGCGACTTTGTGAGAAACACACACAGAAAAGAACATAAAATCAAGAGAAAATTAATAAAATTAAGCAGAGGAGCACCAGGGAAGCTCAGTGGGTTAAAGCCTCTGCCTTCGGCTCAGGTCATGATCTCAGGGTCCTGGGATCAATCCCCCCATCGGGCTCTCTGCTCAGCAGGGAGCCTGCTTCCTCCTCTCTCTCAGCCTGCCTCTCTGCCTACTTGTGATCTCTCTCTGTCAAATAAATAAATAAAAATTTTTAAAAATTAAAAAAAAAAAGAAAGAAAATTAAGCAGAGAAAATGAAGAAGGTGGTTGTGGAGCAAGAACCATGGCCATGTGGTGGGGAAGGCTACAACTCCAATTCAAATCCAAGATATTCCTCAGTCAACTAGAGAAGCAACTTCCACGAGGGGGCGCTACGAATTTGTTAACCGGTCACCTAATCCTTGATCCAAAATTCTGCAGGAAGCCCTTACTCTAGGAGGGGTTCCCAGACAGTGGCTCCCATGGGTACCCCTGGGGACACATGAGGTAATCTATACAAGACACACAGATGAACTTATAGAAAATTTAATAATTGTGTATCTTCTGAGAAAATTCAGTTTTCTTCTAAATGTATTTGGCCAAAAAAAGGGGGAAGATTTGCTTTCTGACTAAGCTGTCAATATTTTCCTTGGTTAGAAAGTACAGGACTCTTTAACTTCTAAAATATAGCTTCTAACAGAAGGAACTGAGGAGTCAGATTATTTCATAAGCTCTTCTGGCCCGTATCAATGCAAGGTTTGTGTTCATCCAGCTGTCCTATCATGGAGCCCCATGGCTGCTGCTAATCAAGAAAGCATTCATGAGCCTGTTCCTGTAAGGCGAGAGAGATGAAGAGCCCAGGTGGGTGGTTCTGTAGCACCTAGAAAAGGAAACTAGTCAGAGGGGCATACGGGGTGGTATATTTTCTACGAGTCTCACCTTCCTGACAACTTCAGGTCACCGGAAGCTTGTCCACTGGGAGCAGGCCACCATGTTGCCCAACTACAGGGACCCGATTCCCGTCATAACCTTTATGAGCGGTGGCCCCCTTCCCTTGGAGTTGTGTATAATACAGCCATACTTGGGGTCCCTGAGTGTGAGCATTCATTCATTCAACAATATTTTCGGGGCACCTGGCAGGGTCCTGGGATCAAGCCCCGCATTGGGCTCTCTGCTCGGCAGGGAGCCTGCTTCCCCCTCTCTCTCTGCCTGCCTCTCTGCCTACCTGTGATCTCTGTCAAATAAATAAATAAAATCTTTAAAAAATAATAATAATAAATAAATAAATAAAATCTTAAAAAAACAACAACACTATTTTCAAGCAATTCCTTTTTTTCAGATCCAATGGTAGGCCCTGCTTTTGAAAAACACATAGCCAAGAGCACTAATGATGGGGAGACAGTTTTCAATTGAGGAAATGCATCCCATTTTGAGAAACCCAACCTTCCCATTTCACAGATGAGGAAACTGAGAGCTTCGGAAGCTATTTACACACTGATGATGACAAACCAAGAAAACGGCAGAGCTGGGACTAAAGCCCAAGTGTCCTGGCTCCTGCTGGCACAGTCTTCACCGTGCTGCCCTCCAAAGGGCCATTGACCTTCATAATATCTCTGACCTGAGGAAAGGAGCCAAGACCACTGTTACCATTTCACAGAACAGCTTACGGTATCCCGAAGAAAACCTGGACAAGTTGTCAGATGACCACTCATTTGACTTTTTAACATTTCTCAAGAAAGACATATCTTCTGATTCTTGCAAGTCCTCTCTAGATGGAAATCACAAAAACACTGAGCCTGTACTCTCTCTAGCATCTAGCACCTATGACCCCACCCTTACAAGCACCTTCTTTAGGAACATCCCTCACACATGGTCCCTGCCTCTACACCCACCCCACTCCCCACCACTCATCCATGGATATTCTGATTCACATCCAGCTGAGGGTGGGGCGGGGGGGTCTTTTACGTCAATGCTCTGGAACATTTCTTGTCAAAAAGGGAAGAAGCTGGCTGCAATCTCTTCAGCTTGGGTGCGTTTCAGTTGCCACAACAGAAAGGGTGGGGGGTGGGGGACAAGTAAGAAAGAAAAATAAATCATAAAGGAAAAACCACTGAAAGAGAGGGAAGAGGGAGAGAAGGGAGGATCGAGGCAGGAGTAGGGAGGAAAAAGAGGCAGGGAGAATGGGTTGCTAAGAAGGACCACACTCATCTACTTAGTTCCCCATCCGAGGGATCCAGAAGAGCCAAAGATGACAGTGTTTGTTGGTAACATCTGTTGAAACAGGAGGGTTTTCACTCTGCAGTCTCTTACCCTCCATGTTTGGGCCTGAAACCAAACTCTAACGGAACTTCCACAACATCCCATAACTGGGGAAAAGGGAATTCTGATTCAGAGACAAATCTTAGCTAAAAGAAAAGAGAATCTTATGATCAAAGGACAGCAGAGCGGGGCAAGACCACAGAGATGCCTACAAGAGCGCTCACAACCTTCAATGCTCATCTTCAAGCCATTAACCAAAACCAAACAAACCAAAAACACCAGCTTCCTCTAATGTCACCTGGAATATATAAACAGATTATACATCAGCAAAAACAAAGCAAGGCTATGGCCTTGTAGATGAAAATAATTTGGTTTTCCCCCTGCAAGGGAAACTGAAGCTTCATTTTATTCACATGGTATCAATCCACTTGCCTACCCCAGTTTTTCCCTCTTGGGTCAAGAATGGAGTCAAAACAAATCCAAGATCACTTGCAACATCAAGGCTGTCATGGTTTTTTTTAATGAAAATGGAAAGTAATTTACCAAAAATGCTTACTTGCTTTTAGGAAATGAGAGAGATAATTTGCTCCCACAAATCTTTAAAGTCCATTTGATGTAACTGATGGACTTGGCCACTAAGTCAAGCTTGACTTCCAAAAACACCTTTGGAGATCTGGCAAAGACTGAGCACTAGGGAGGAAAGTTTCAAATGTGCTTTTTAGCCACAATATCAGAAAAAAAAAATTGTGTATATCCTGAATTTACCAGCAAACACATTAGATGCAATATTGTTTTTCTTCGAAAGCAAGAATATAACTTCAAACACTAAATATCAAGTCAAACACTAAAAAGGAAAATTTAACACCAATATAATGTATCTATAGATAAATTTTGGCTATAACTTTTTTAAGGGATGGGGAGGGGCAGAGGGAGAGGGACAGAGAGTATCTTTTTTTTTCCCCCTAGGCAAAGAACTTTATTAACCTTGTTTCAAACTTTATTCCCAGGTTTCTTCAGCTTAATTAGCTGCAAAGAATGAATTGTGTATAAGCAAAAACTGAGAAGAGCTGCAGTGTCCAAGGGGCTTGGGCTTAAAAATACTAGAGATCTAGATTTTATTAGATCCATGAACAAAATTTTAAAAAGCAGTCATAATATAAAAGAGCAGCTCCCAGTAACTTCTTCAAGTTTTATCTTCTTCAGAAGTTGACTCAATTCAGTTTGCTTCATTCTTGGAAGCTTCATCAAAATTCTCCACAAGACCTGGAACTTCGTCATCATCCTCCTCCTCCTCTCCGGTAGCAAGTGGTGCTTTTCCATCTGCAGATTGTGTGGGCAGAGCTTCAGCCAGTCTTCTTCAACTAGTCAGACTGTCTGCACCAAGTTGGTTTAAGATACTGGGTAGCATTTCCATCAGCTGCTTTGTCTCAGCATGGCCTGTAATGGTGAAAGTGTTCGCTGCCAGCAATGCCTGAACTTTGGGGTTGTTAAAGTGGATCACTGTTCCTTGGTTTGTGAATGTATTCACTTCTTCAAAACCAGAGATACTGTTAACCCCTAACTTCTTTAAGGAGAACGGAAGTGTTTTATCACCTGCTGTAGCAGTTCTGTGAACCGCCTTCTTCTTCAGGCGAGCAGCTCCTTTCCCACCAATGCACACTTGTGCTTGCAGTTTGGTGAATTTCTCCTGGTTCGTGGTTGTTTCTTTCATCTTGTTGGGGCGGAAGAGGGAACATGTGGGGGACTAGGGTTGGCGTTCACGGGGTCTCAGGTGGACCAGCTGAGATTAGGTGCAAGATGGCAGCTCAGACAGAGAGAATCTTTTTTTTTTTTTTTTAAGATTTTATTTATTTATTCGACAGACAGAGATCACAAGCAGGCAGAGAGGCAGGCAGAGAGAGAGGAAGGGAAACAGGCTCCCCACTGAGCAGAGAGCCAGACAAGGCCCTATCCCAGGACTCTCGGATCATGACCCGAGCTGAAGGCAGAGGCTTTAATCCATTGAGCCACCCAGGTGCCCCGGAAAGAGAGAATCTTAAGCGGCCTCCACACCCAACACAGAGCCAGATGCAGGGCTCAATCTCAGGACCCTTGAGATCATGACCTGAGCGGAAATCAAGAGTTAAACACTTAAGAGACTGAATCACCCAGGTGCCCCTTGGCTTATAATTTCTTGACATACAAAATACTGACAAATTAAGTAGGTGCTTATTTCTTTGAGTTGCATGATCAATGTATTCAATGCTTCAAATGTCTCTGCCAAGTATGCCAGGCATCTTAGGTCAGGGTCCCAAGAAGCAGACCCTAGGAGAGGATGTGTGTTCAAGGGAGTTATTAAGGAGAAACCTGTAATGGAATGAGGCAAGCAGGATAGGCAAAGGGGCCTTTCAAGCAGTTTCCAACCATGGCCTTGTCTTCTGGGGACCTCTGAAGAATGAATCACACACCAGAATTGGCCCCCACACCAACACAAGGGAGAAAGACTTTTATACCCAGCCCTACAGTCACTGGCTACAACCACCCAAGTACTACAAACTCCCAGAGATACCTACACTCTCTGCTCCTGTGGGCAAAAGGCCACAATGGCCCAAGGGTGGCCGTGGAAGAAAGGGACAGGTACAAAGCACAAAGAAGCCGTGGCATGAGTGTTTCAAACCCAGAACAGATACCCAAGTGCTCCAGGTGAGGCACTGAGAGTGTCCGCTATAACCAAGGTATGTGGAAAGTTAACATTTTTGAAACTGAAAAAGGTTTTCTCCAGGTATTCCAAAAACACAGAAACTGAGCCCTTCATTGATCCTGGCCAGGTTAATTTCCCTACAAAGCTCAATATTCTAGGATCGGCTCTCAAATCTTCACACAATAAAGAGAAATGACCTGGTGTTTTAACATACCATTTTCCACAACTTGGCTATCCTGATATCTAGACTGAATTGCCCTCACAGAACTGTCCAATCCAATGCTTGGCAGTGATAAGAATCCTTGAAATGTTCATCTTCTCTTGGATTTTTGCCCCAAATGCTGATCTTAAACCAGGCATTGCTGAAATAGCATCAGTAGACACCCAATATATTTTTTTTCTAAGTAAGCTCATTAGCTCGAAGAATTTTGACAATGCTTCAAAGACATCATCAGCCTAAAAGGGTCCTTTTCCAGGCTCTTCAATGCAGCATGGGTAAAGAAATAATGAGCACAGTTTTCCTTTACTGATGAGGAATTAACCTTGAAATTGATTTTCCCAGCTCAGTCATCTTTTTGGCCTTTGACTGTAAGATCAGACAAAAAGTACCCTGCAATTTATTTGTAATTTTCTAAGTGAAGTTTTGGCAACACTCAGAACTCTTCAACATGAAATTCCTGTCATTTCTTTGTGATTTTTTTTTAAATCCTCTTTCAGATGTTTATAACCTAGATAGATTCTTGATTTTCTATTCTAGGACCATCTAGCCTCATATGCCAAAGAGAATGTCACCTTATGATCCAAAAGGAAGAAAAACTCCACCATCTGTTAAAGGTCTGTCTGTGTAACTCCAGGAAAGCCAAGCTGCCTCACGGCTAGTCTTTGCATCCTCTCCCATTCGAATAAATATCAGTTCAAAAGAAGAAAAAGCAGGGGAAAGCAACACTAATTATTTGTACTTCCTTGTATTGTTTAAATGATAAAAGTCACACATCATGTCAAAAGGACACAAGCGCCACCCTGAAAGAGCTCCCACTAGCCAAAGCTGGGACAATTTGGGCAATAAAATCAGTAGCTGTAATATTTTACTACAACTCCCCAAAATAAAGAAATTAAATTAAGTAAACATGAACTAACTATTTAAAGAAATATCCATAAGCCCATACTGATTTTTTTAAAGATTAAGTAAATAAATAGGGTGAAGTGAGAACCTTTCCCTACAGAAGAATTCCTAGCAAACAGAAAAAGAAGGAGGGGCAAGAGAACACCATCATCCAAGCCCTTGTACGATGATAACTGCTGTCACATCCACCAGGGAATACTCAGATTCATGGGGGTGGTAGTACTCAAGGAGAAACAAGATATTAGATAACTTCAAAGAATCCCCCCTCCCAAATATTTATTAATTGCGAAAGGGGAACTGGCAACTTTCTGGTGGAAAAAGCCAGCAGACTGACATGACGACGGTTAACATCAGCAGTAAGAGACTCAGTCTACAGAATTGTGAGAAAACATCATACAAAACCAAGTTGGGGGGAATTCTACAAAATACCTGACCGGTACTCTTCAAAACCATCAAGGTCATAAAAGACAAGTAAGACTGCGAAACTGTCCCACACTGGACAAGACAGAGGAGACAGGATGGCTGAATGTAACGTGGGGCCCTGGAACCAATAAGGACATTAGTGGGGAAATCCGAATAAAGTCTGAGTCTGGAGTCTACTTAATCGTCTTGTGCCAGTATCCATTCTTATTTAGGAAGAAATGCACCATGTTGACATTATGGGGCGCTGAGTGAAGGGTGTCCAGAAATTCTCCTTGCCACCATCTTGTAAGTCTACAATTCTTAAAGAAAAAAAAAATTTTTTTAAGTAGTATGTGTTTATTGTAACAAGCCAAAGAGAAAAGGAGATAAAAAGAAAAACTTTAAGGGCTCCTGGATGGCTTTGTCAGTTAAGTGTCCGACTTTTGGTCTCTGCTCAGGGCATGATCTCAGGGTCATGAGATCAAGCCCTGCTTCAGGCTCCACGCTCAGCACAGAAGATGTTTAAGGTTCTCTCTCTCCTTCCCTCTGTCCCTCCCCTCTACCTCTTACTCACACAGGCACTCTCCTTCTCCCTCTGAAAGAAACAAAGAAAGAAACAAAGACAGACAGACAGACAGACAGACAGACTTCCCCCTCCCCTCCCTATCCATCTCACTCCTTGAACTGACCAGTTTAGTGTTAACTTTATGGCTCTTTTCGCTCAAAAAAATACGCATGGAAAATATAAAATATATGTATTGAGGTTTTCCCTTTGTTTTTTATATGACTGTTTTTAAAAATGGGTTGTTGTAAGGAGCAAGGTAAATATTTACTGATTTAACCTTTACAGAAATCTCTTTAAAAGGCTCCAAAAGGACACTCTGTTGTAGGAAGTCCGACAAAACATATGGGGATGTTTCTTCACTCCTGATTTATTTCTGGGGCTCTCCCTGCCTAAAAACCTTTCCCCTGTCTTTCCACTGTATTCCAGCCTCTAAATCAACTCAGTTTATTCCCTCCCGTGTGGCTACTTCCCTCCCTTTCCAATGGAAACCAATTCAACCTTGCTGGCTCCTGCTAATGCCCCAGTCCATTTGGTAGCATGAGCTCCATCGCCAGAGCCCAAAGCGAGTAACAGGGGATCCTTTGAGATGGCGGGGAAGCAGCAGATATATCAGTATCCTTGTTCCTGACACACTATATCTGACTCAAAGGTTTTTCAAGCCGAGAGGGCTATATGGTGGCATTACTATTTTTAGACATAACTCATCCCGAAGAAATTTTATCCAATTCTTTGCAATGAACATGCATCCGTACTTCAGAGGAGCCATAGGCATTTAGAGGAAAGGGGTGTCTGCAGCCATAGTCAGCAAGCAGCACCCCAAGAAAAGAGGGGAGGGACCTAACAATGAGAAGGACTGGTTGCACTTTGAGGGTGACAAATAATGTTAGTGATGACCTGTGGGGGGCAGAGCAGTCCCAGGAACTCAGCTATCCTTGGGACCAGTTCTTGTTTGTCTCCCTACGCAAGGACAGTGGCCGCCTGTGATTCCATCTCACCTTTGAATGGAGCTTAAAGGCAGATCTGTGTGCCCTTACCCTGACTTATTCTGGACAAAGGTAGAGCATATTCTAATTTAAGGTACGATGTCATCCAAATAATTGTTTTTGCTACTTTATTGTGGCAAATACACAAAATCTACATTTGTCTGGCACCAGTCGGTTACTGACACATCTCAGTCTTCCCACTTAGTTGCTGTGTGACTCAGAGAAAATTACCTCCACTCTCTGAGCCTAGCTTCCTCCTGTGTAAAAAGGTAATAATATTATCCATCTTACATGGTTCTTGGTGAGGGTTACGGAGCTAACGTATAGAAGTGCCTACAGCAGACCTTTGCATTTAAAAATCCTCTATCCTAAAAAATGAATTACACAAAACATTTGTTGACATATAGAGATACAGATGTAGACATAGATACATTTGGTTATCTGACCAGATCATTTATATGGGAGTGCTAACCTGCCCAATTACACTAGAAAAACAAGTAGAAACCACATGTGTTAAAAGAAAAACCTCTCAAAGTTTCTCAGGGGCCAAGCAGTGGCTGCAGAAAGCAGCAGGTGGGACTAGATTGTTCTCAGGGTACACCTGGAGCAATTTTCCAAAGCAGCATATGGGCTGGATTTTACTTCCCATTTGCAAACCATCTCAGTGAGGAGAATGAGCTTCCTCTCCTTAAGAAACCAAGAAAGGAAAAAATTACCTATTTCGAGTAGTAAAAAGGGGGAAATTAGATATTTTGAATAAGTAATTTATTCTGTTCGTGCCATCCATTCAGTCTCCTTGAATTACTGGGAACAGGTTGAAATTAAACCTGAAACTCACCCCAGAAGTGAATGCGAAGTGCTGTTTATCAGGTTCTGTTCTCCAGGTTACTTAGATTATCTGAATTAATCCTCACAAGGACATTTTGAGAAAAAGAATATGATTCTCCCTTTTGTGAATGAGGAATTCGGCTCAAGAAGGTATAATGCCTACAAAGTGCTTCACAGAGCATTAGCGCACGGCAAGTGTGCCCTGTGTCACGGTTAGAGATAAGATCACGGTTATTTACCAGGCTGTCACCACTAGTTCATGGCCGGGCCAGTCCATTTTAAATACATTTGGCTCCTGAAGCCGTGTGCTTCCCATACTTTGCAGAGACTTCCCAACTCCTTCCTCTTTGCCTACATTCATATGAGCACCTACTTCATCTTATCCCCAGCAGCACCTAACCAGCCTCAAGCTTGGGAAGGTTCTGGGAGTGGCCCAGGATTCGTAGACACCTTTCCCTCAACACTCACCTGCTTGCATGCATGCACGCACACGCACACACGGTTAGGTTCAGCACTTTTTGTCTTGAATTATTGAAATACCATGTGCTGATTTATAAAACTGGAAAACTACCAAAGCTGTGATAAAGAAAAATGAAAATGTCCAGGAAGCATCCTCCTCAGAGACAGTTTGTGTCAACATCTTGGCATACTTTGAAGGTGATGGATGGTTGGACCAAAGCCAAGGCCAAATCACCAAAATTTGTATTTGGCCCAGACCGTGTTTTATCTTATTTATTTTTGAAGATTTATCTATTTATTTTAGAGAGGATGGGGGAGGGGGAGAGGGAGAGAGAGAATCTGGAGCAGATCCCCCCACCATGCTGCTGAGCATGGAGTCAACATGGGGCTCCAATCCGAGACCCCAAGATCGTGACCTGAGCTGAAACCAAGAGTCAGACACTTAACTGAGTCACCCAGGTGCCCCTAAAACAGTGTTTTAAAAAGTATAAGTTAGTTGTTAACATTTAAAATTTGGGGGATCGCATATAAATACCATGATTTCCAGCTTTCCTTTCAAAACTTAAAGCACTAGGGGCACCTCTGCTACTTTATTGTGGCAAACTCACAAGGTTAAGTGGCTCAGTGGGTTGAGCCTCTGTCTTCAGCTCAGGTCATGATCTCAAGGTCCTGGGATCAAGCCCCACATTGGGCTCCCTGCTCAGCACAGAGCCTGCTTCCCCCTCCCCCTCTGCCGGCCTCTGCCTACTTGTGATCTCTGTTTGTTAAATAAACAAATAAAATATTTTTTAAAAAAAATTTAAAGTGCTAGCAATACATAGCAACAGTTGGCCAAAAGCCCCTTTTTCCTCAAAGGCATGTTCTCTCCAATTTGCCTCAGGCCTCACCAGTCCCTACTATCTTACACCTGGTCTGAACCACTAGTTTCTGTCAACCACAGGTTCCAGCAGTCACCAAATTTACAATCAGGGAGTATGTTTCCTGTCCTTTGTACAAATAATTTTTTACTTTGAGATTATCTTATATTAATAATTTATTCATGTGTTTTTCAGTTGCCTCTGTATCACTAGCAGTTTCCCATATTATTAGAAATTCTTTAAATATTAACACTGTTGTTTGGCATTCCATTGCAAATATATGTGTAACTTCATTTATTTCCGACTCTTGTCATTACAAATCATTGTGATGATCTTTTAAAAAATATCGAAATGTGGATTTAAAAAATGTGTGTGAACACTGGGTGATCGGAATACTCCCTTTTACAGTCTCCAGTTCTGGGATTAATCCTGTTAATCCTTCACTGCCATCCATGACCAATGACCTTGGCTGCAATGGCTACTGCTGTTCAGTAGCTTACCACCAAGTGTCAGGACTCTGAGTTCGGGGCCTGAAGCAGTTGTCCACAGAGATAAGGGAACTATTTGTCTGTGGATGTGAAAGGAGGAATCACCTGGGCCTGGAGCTGCACGCAGGGGGGCCAACATTGGCCTCCAGCTTCCACCCACCATGTGTACTCTGAACACAGGACAACCCCACCATGACCCATCTCTTCTGCGCTGGGAGCCACACTTTCACACTTACCCACTGCAGTGAAATGTCACTTAATCTGCAAATGTCACCTTTCAGAACATGACTCAGACTATAGAAAAAAGCCAAAAGGACCTTAGCAAAGTCAAAGCTTTCTGATCATCAAGTGCAGGCACCAAAGCCCTCGTCCGTAGCCAGGATTCATATTAGAGACAGAATTTTGACCAGGTTGGCTATCTCTTATTCCAGATCACAGAGGATTAGAAATAATGAATTAAGAGCGGACAGAAATGGAAGAGGTAGCTGACAGTAACAAGTGGCAGTTGGTTATGCTAAGCAAATAAGTCAATCAGAGAAAGATAGTAATCATATGATCTCTCTGATATGAGGAATTTGAGAGGTAGGGCAGGAGGTTCAAGGGGGGTGGGGGAGGGAAAAAATGAAACAAGATGAAACCAAAGAGGGAGACAAACTTATATAAGAGACTCTTAATCCCAGGAAACAAACTGAGGGTTGCTGGGGGGTTTGGGGGGTAGGGATAGAGTGGTTTGGTTATGGACAATGGGGAGGGTATGTGCTATGGTGAGTACTGTGAAGTGTGTAAGCCTGATGATTCACAGACCTGTACCCCTGGAGCAAATAATACATTATATGTTAATTTAAAAAAATAGAAGTGGCAGTTGGCAGTGAGAAAAGAAAGGGAACAGCAAAAGACTCATAAAACAAGGCAATCTGGGGTCCAAGATAATAGAGGCATCATTCAATGCCTTGAGGAGAGGGGGCAGAGCAGAAAGCAATGTCAAAGGGGTTGAGGGACATGAATGATCCAGAGCACAATTTCATGTAGCACAAGACTGAGCCAGCTCTCCATTGCCCAAGGTGATAAGGGGCAAAACAACCTGCCTGTGGATATGCAGCAGGTAACATTGAGGTGGGGCTACGAATGGATCCATAAGTCTCCATCTGATCCTTCCCCAATACTCAGGGTGATGTTTAGGCGTGCAAATGGGCTGGGGTAGCCCCAGAGGGAGGAGCAGGGGGGAACAGGAGCTGACATTCCAACCAGAGAGCCCTGGGACCTGGGGTTCAGGGAACTTGGGCAGAGGCAGAACGTGACCCTGGCAATAGGGAAGCCAGCCAGGACCTGTAGCTCTCCATCCAGTCTGGGGACCCACCCACAGCGTGACTGGGGTGCAGGGGTGGAATTTCTTAACCCTTTAAGCCCTCCACTCAGCTGTTAAGTAAAGATTTTAGTCCCTGTCTTACCTGACTCGGGGGTAATCTCAATGATTAAGTTTGTTAACACGTAGGAGAGCTTTAGAAACTTGCTGCTGTATGGGAAGACAGCCCAACAGCGGGAAGGGCTGAACCTGCAGACTCACATAAGCGAGATATCATTCCACACTGCGCTTAGCACCCCCAGCCAGCCTGCGGGATTATCCGCAGAGTTTGCTTGGTGACAAATGCACGTTACAGAAGTTTCATTCTACAACAGCAAAAAGAAAACCACAAAAATGATACTAGCTGGTTACTCTATCAAATGGGAAACCTAGAGTTATAATTCGGGGGCAAGGGATGGTAGAGATGAGCTCCAATTAAATATCATCTCCATGACAAGGGACGGGGACCCCACCTGAAATCTGGGCACAAGGCACTCTGCAAAGGATCACCAACTCTTGGATGATTTCAACGTGGAGTGGAGAAATCAAACACATAAACCTCCACATCAGATCCCAAAGCATCCTTAACCCTCACCAGCTTCCCTGCTCAATGTGATGTCTCTTCAGTTCAGCACGTTGTCCGCGGGAGGAGTCCCCCATCCTTGATTCCAGCACAACCCTTGGGACAGGATGGTTAGACACATATCTCAGGAACCTCTTTCAAGGCTAATTTACATAAACATTACATCTGTGGGAGAAACGGGAATTTAAAAGCAGTAGCTCTGAAAATCTAGCATTATCTGCTGGGTGCTTTACTGAGCGATGGAATGGTGTCTTTGAGGAAGAGACATGGAAGCAGGACTTTAGAAATCAGAGAGTGAGTTAGGTGAAATCAGCATGTGCTGGGGAAAGCACCGGGCCCAGCATCAATAGCCTGTGCTCTCACTACTCCTCTGCCTCACCCTTACTGAGTGACCTTGGGAAAGTCGCTTTTGGGCTCAGTTTCCTCTTCTGTTAAACAGGTATGATGACATACGCTCCCCTTCTTTCAAAGCAAATTCAAAAATGAAAGTCATGGTGTAGAGTTGTAGTGGTTTTTGTTTTTTTTTTTTTTTAACAGATTTTATTTATTTATTTGAGAGAGAGAACAAGGAGAGGGCAGAGGCAGAGGAAGAGGGAGAAGCAGGCTCCCCACTGAGCAGGGAGCCCCACATGGGACTCAAGGCAAGGACCTGAGCTGAAGGCAGTGTTTAACTGACTGAGCCACCCAGGCACCCCTAGAACAGTGATATTTGAAGTAGTAACAAGCAGGCAGGCTTGAAAGAGGTGGCCACCCTACTCACCTCCAATTCAGCAGCCAGAATGGAGGAAAGAGTTGGGGAAACTCTGGGCCTTTGTTGTAAATGTCCCCCATGTGCCAAGGACAGACAGAAAGTATGAAGCGGAATGGCCATGCTCCAGGCTGAGAGTGGAACCTTTCAAGAATGACAGCTGGGGCGGGGGGGGGGGTGCGCCTGGGTGGCTCAGTGGGTTAAGCCTCTGCCTTCCGCTCAGGACATGATCCCAGGGTCCTGGGATCAAGCCCCACTTCGGGCTCTCTGCTTGGGAGGGAGCCTGCTTCCCCCTTCTCTCTACCTGCCTCTCTACCTGCTTGTGATCTCTCTCTCTGTGTCAAATAAATAAATAAATAAATAAATAAATAAAAAGAAGAAGAAGAAGAAGAAGAATGACAGCGAGGGTGGCGGCACTAGTGAGAACAGCAGGTGAGCGTGATCGGGCACCACTGTTGAATCCCATTGCACAAACTGTCTCCTTTAAGCCTCCTGAGGATCATAAGAGGTTGGTACTGTGATTACTAGTCCCATTTTCCAGATGAGGAAACTGAGGAACTTGATCAAAATCATGAAGCTAGTGTCAGAGTCAAGATCAGAGTCCAGAAAGTTTGCCTCCAGAACGCATGTTCTTAGCCATGATGCTATACTATTATTATAAGTGATAATATCACTATCATAGCTATTGATATGATTATACTATGTTAATAAAACAACAATAATTATTATGATCATCTGTTGCATTTGGTTCCTCTCAGCCCAATGAGGAAGGCATTTCATCTCCATTTTATCAATGGGGAAACTCAAGCTCAGGGAATCACTCAGAGTCCAAGGGGCAAAGACAAGATGTGACCTGAATGGACACACTTCGGGCGGTGTGATCAGGAGACACAAGCTCACAGAAGATTTTAAAATAATAATGGAAATTCCCGGCCTTGAGATGCCACTTGGCTCAGGGGAACGCACTCTCAGCTTGGACGTGTCTTACAGACTTGAAATCCAAATGTTGGAAGGCAGGTTACTTCAGCTCTCATGACGGATTTCTCGGTGACAGGAGGCACGAAGTAGGATTCTCTGACCCCCTGAATCCTGATGCAGGTAAAAGGGGAGGGATGCAACTTACAAAGCAAAGCGACTGGTGAGAATCAAAAGTTTGAGTCCAACGAGGGCAACTTAATATGATCTGAATGGTGAGAAGAAAAGGAGGAGGAAAATCTTCAGTTGTAAACACCATTTCTAATTTGGGTTTTTTTTTTTTTTTTTTTTCAATGGAAAAGGTGCAGGCCGATCATTTTCTCTAGGTACCCAGAGAGGTGAACAAATGGAAAAGATTACAATTGGAAAGGGGGAAATACGTCTTCCACGGGAGCTGATAAAAGAGTAGGAAAGCCCCAAACTAACAGCTTTCGACAGAGAACGGATACGTTGCACGCTATTTGGTGGCTCACAGAAGCTCCAGGAGGGTCCGAAAGCTGGGTGTGCCTAACCAGCATCAGTGTTTGAAATCATGTCACAGAACTGGGCCAAGGAAGGTGCTATCGCAGCCACCACCAAGCACAGAAATCCCAAATTCCCAACACGGGGATGCGGGACATTGTCCCTGGGAATCACGCCCCTGGAAACTGGGTGTGGCTGCGGCTGCCCCACCCACCCCACTCCTCCAATCACTAGCCTCCAAATCAAAGACGTGGCTGCAGCTGATTGGCTGATTCCAGGTCACATGCCCACCACTTAGCTGCAAGGGCAGCTGGGAAGGGAGTGGCTGACATTTTTAGGACAGGGTGACTGACTCATCCTTGATTTGCCTGGGACAGTTCCAGGTTTTAAACTGCAAATCTCACATTTTGAGACTCCTTGGGTCCCAGGCAAACCAGGACAATGTATCACCCACTGAGGGGGATGGGACTCTGGCCCATGAAGTAGGGAGGGCGTGATGCTCCAAAATACAGGATCTTCAGATTCTGAGTGTCCAAAAAGAGTGAGAAATGCCCAACACGTTCTCTAAAAGAGGCCAGAAAGATGCCAGTCCTGATGGATTCCGGGGACAAAGGAGATCTGCCTGAAGGCAGGGAACTAGGCTAAGTGAACTCTTATGCTTTCTCTTAGCTACAGAATTCCAAAATTCTGGAGCACCAGGATCCTGTAATACTGGAAGGCCATGATTCTTTCCCGTGATCTATCAGTTTCTGCAAGTGCTACGAAGCATTACATAGAACTGTTACACGTGAACTCCACTGCTGCCGGGGGTGAGCCAAAATGAGTTTAATAAGAACACAAAACTCAACACTATTTTTCATTCCACTGGGATAAAGAGATGATTCTGATTCAAAAGGATAAAAACTACTTCCCAGAAGTAAACCTCACTCTGCAAGTTTTTAGAGAATCCACAGTTTGCACTTCAAGAGGACAGGACACAGGCACAAGGGGCTGGATTGAGTGTGTATTGATTGTTTATCTCCCCAGTGAGTGTTCCTCATCCTTTACCCCTCCCGAGGGAGTTATGGAGTCCCACCCCACACCCGACCCCAAGACTAGGAATAAGCACTCATCAGTCCCTCTCCTGGGGTTTCCCAATTTGGAGCCAGGACAGAAGGAGCCCTGCCTCTGGGCTGTTGGAGCCAGATGAACTTGAAACTAAGGCCCAGCAGCCATCTTTCCTGTTCCATGGAGAAAGCCTATTAGCAGTGGGAAAATCGGGAGCAGTGGGAAAATACGCAGAGACCTGAGAGAGATGGGAGTGAGACAGAGAGAGTATCCTTGTGGTATCCAAACCCTGCTCTGATCCCTGAGGCCTGGTTCCTACAAGCTACCCTGTATCCCTTCCCAGCACGTGCACCCATGAGTCCCCTTGCTTCTGATAAAGTCCTCGACTAACATGCAAATTAAAGATGTGGCAGTTATCAAATTGCCCATAATTAATTATTAGGATGGTTACACTCTATGAATTGCTCTGGGAATATTGGTGTAAAAAGTAGTCACGTGTGATGTACATTGGAGCCAATGTTCAGCCAGTTTGTACAAACACCACTGTTCAGATTGCTTTTCTTCATCTCCCTGAAACTGAATCACCTCCACTGAAAAATGGATAATGAATAAAACTAATTTCACAGGGTTGTTTTGTGACTTCAGTGAAATAATGCACAGAAAATCCTTCAGCCTGAACATTTGATGACTTGATTATCCAAACGCTTGAGATGAGATGCTAAGGAAGTCTTCGGTGACCTTCTCAAGTTACACTCCTAATAAGGACAGACAGATCTCACAACCAGGCTATGGACTCAAAGTCCAGTGCTACTTCTACTCCAGCAGAACCTCAATGAAGGAAAGAGGTGCCCAGGTGACCACGCACTAGTGGAAGAGGAAATCAACAAGCTGACAAGAGGTACAAGTCAGAGAGTGATTACTGTGAAAGCCACCCACTATGGGTTGTTGTTTGCCTGACTCAACAGGCTCCTTGGCCAAACTGACAACTGAGTAGGCAGAGGCTGCCTCTCCCAGGGAACCCGGGAGGAATACCTTGGGGAATGGTGAGAATGTCCCAGTAGGTTGTGAAGGGAATCAGATCCCCAAGGTCATTTCTTTTGCAATGACTGTTGGCCACAACAAAGCTGAGTGTCCACTTGAGGGATGCCTACTCGGGTTCCCCTTCAGCTAAAGAGAGCTAAAGAACTGACAGGAAAGGGGGTAAGTGGGGTAAGAGAGGGAGAATGCCAAACTGAGCACTTGGCACCAGACTACAGACATTAGGCATTCAGAAATCCACTCCTGCCTAGACCGCAGATGGAATCTTAAGCCAATTCATTTTATTGCAAATTAAACTTCCAGTATTCCAAGGACTCAGCCTCTGGCAACACTCTGAATTTATCAAGCACTGTAAGTTAGAGGCACTAGAGTTATATGATTACAGGTTGATCTGGGGAAAAGAGATTAACTGCCAACAAGCAAACAAACATATCTGAGAGTTCATATCTATGTAAAGAGCTGCTACAAATCATTCAAATGTGAAGATGAAGGTGGAAAAGGCATAAGGAGCAAAATTCCCCAGGAGAGAACAGAAATAATAAAATAGCATTAAAAAAAAAAAGTTTGGTATCACCAATTACCAAAGAAATGTAAGCAGAAACCGTGATGTGCCACACGATACCCATTCCATTAGCACAAACAATAAATAATAACGATGTTCAATGATAGCAAGGTTGCAGGAAAACTGGTACATTCAAATATTGCTAGTGGCAGAGTATTTGGGGAAGCAATTTGGAAATGTTTCTTGAGCCATGAAATTATTGATCCTCTATGATGCAATGATCACACTCCATAGAAATCCTTCTAAAAGAATCCAGAAGCCCGATGTCCACAGGTGGCACCACAGCATAATTTAATGGTGCACCACAAAAAACAGTTTTAAAAACAATCCAAATGTCCACAGTATGGAATTGGTCCAACAAATTATAATACGTCCAGCTAATGGAGTATTTGGGAGCCATCTGAGATGACAATGATGAGGATTATGTAAGAACTTAGAAAACGTTTTTAATACAACTAGTACAAAAAGAAAAATGTATAGAGTTACAATTGTAGGAAATTTCTATTTGCAGGGCAAAAATAAAAACAATTCAGAATGATGAAAAGTAGGAGAGTGGGGAATGGGTGATTTTCAGCCTCAGCTTCCCATTTAAGGACTTTAGGCAGTGTTTTCATTCCCTCTCCCTCCCTCCCTCCCTCTCTCTCTCTTCCTCTTTCTCCCTCTCTCCCACTCTGTAAAATTGAGGGGTATCAGATCATACACGGAAAGATTCGTGCATCCCTCTTCTTCTCCCAGCAGCCTGGGGTTCTAGGAAGGTGTGAGCAGGGGTGGGTTGTTGCCTAAGGAGCCAGAGGTGAGAGCAGAAAATGCCTTATCAGAAGTCAAATATAGAGGGTACTGGCTGGCCAGCACTTCTTACTCCCCAAGCGCTTCTGTCTTCAAACCCAGTTTCCCAATAGGTCCTGCATCCCTCTCCCCATACCATTCTGGCCAATAGGAGACCTGAGCTTTCAACACACCGAGATTTGGGGCTGAGGGAAAAAGAAAGGGCACTGGAGCCCCCACCGGGGACGAAACCTGAAAATCATGATATAACCCCACACTCCCCCAGGGTTTACAGTAGATAAAGGATGTCTGAGTTTTGGATCTCCTCTGAGATTCCCAAGAACCCCGGGAGGAGATAGAACAGGGAATATCATTTAAGGAAGAAACTGAAGCTCAGAGAGGTGAACCATCCTCCCCAGGGTTGCACAGCCTGTAAATGGCAGGTGGCAGAACCCAGCCTGATGACTCCAGAACCCATGTTCTGTTGACTAGACTGGGAGGTTACAGGCAGAAGCCAAGCTGCCTCCTCAAAAGCCCAGCTCCCCCTTGAAACCTTCATAACAGGGAGACGAAATCTCCTCCCAAGGGAAAGAACACTGGTTTTCTTGACCAGAGGTTCCTAAACTTGAGCATGCATCAGAATGGGGATGGGGCATTAAAACATGGATTGCTGGGCCCCACCCCAGAGCTGGCTGGGAAGGGGTCTGGGTGGGGCCCAAGACCTTGCGGGGGTGGGGGGGGACCACAAGTCCTCCAGGTGAGGCTGGTCTCTGGACCACACCTTAGGAGCCACTAGTCTGGAAATCTTGGTAATTGCTGGATCTTAGAGATGTGCTCGGGGCAGAAGGGGAGAAAGAGTCTGTGTGAAAACCAGGAAGCAAATGCATCCTTTTGCTCCCAGAAGTAAAGTGAAATGAGCACAGGATGGAGCAGATGGGAGGAAGGCGTGGGCTTCGAGAAGTAGCCTTTCTTGCAACTGCACTAACAACTTGGTTGTAGTCATTAGAATCATGAGGGAGCAGTGTTAGGGCTTGGAGGGTGTGGACACTGAGGGGGCGAGTGATTGAGTGTCATGTGGGAGCAGGGGTGGGACATGTAGCCAACAAGAGCCAGATGGACAAGCTGGTGCTCTGGACACCAGCCACCTGGAAGTTCACGGGGAGAGCTCCGGACGGCCAAGGCTGTGGTACCGGGGGGCAGAGGATATGTCACAAAGCTCCCATGGGCAAAGCCAGCTGACATAAATCGGACGAGCTGATGATGAAGGCAGCCTTTTGTGGCTCTGTCGTGCACTGGCAGATTCCTATCACACATTTATGAATACAATCTGAATAAAATGATCTCACACAATGGCTGCAGTGCCCTCTGGGGTGGGTGAGGTGTCTGGGCCCACACCCTGAGCCCCAGTGGCCAGCATGAAGCCTGGGATCCACTGCCGGAAATTAGTTCCTTGAGGGAGGCTTTAGCATCTTCTGGAATCCTCTGTTACTCTGTCCTTGGATAGCTGATTCACCCCTTAGTTCAACAAATATTTACAGAGCATCTAGCAGGTGTTGAAGACATAAAACCTTTAGCAGCCTCGGGCTAATGCTTCAGTGGGTTTTGTCAACCAGCCCATCTCATTGTCATTTAAAATGGTCAACAGAGCTGAATTAACCACCAGCTGGACTGCAGCTTTAATTCGAGTTGTTAGCAGGCTGCTGCTGCTGTTATGAATGGGGCAGCTGTCAGAGAAGTCAGCATGGCCCACAGGTGTTTGTGGCTCTGAGACTCTGGGGAGCTAGAGTCCTCGTAACAAGTGTCAAGCCTGAGGATGGGGGCAGGTGCGTCTCAGGCTGTGGGGTTGTGGGGGGAGGTAGCAAGGGGCACAGGAAAGATGGCGACTAAGGTGGCCTGGGAGCTCCAGGCTTCTAAAAACACACACTCTGACAAAAGCCCTGGAGAAGTGCATGTGGGACAAAGCCCTCCCTGTCTGTCTTTGTACCAGGACCCCAAAAGAGCGGTGGGGAATTTGGGTTGGTTCTTTGAGAAGCCCACCCATGACATCCCAGAAGCCTCCACTGTCAAGGACAGCACGTTTGTAGTCATCTTGAGAATGGTTAATTCTGTTCTGTCTTGCTGAGCTTGGAAGTTTCTGAAATCTCAAGTGGCAGAAGGATACAAGCGATCTCCCCATGGGAAGAGCACCAGACTTGGGAATCATGAACCTCAAGGTAGAATCTAGGCTGTGAGAACTCAGCGAAGTCATTTCTTCTCTTGATCCTCATTTCCTTACTTGTGAGAGATCTCTCTCACAGACACCTCCTTCTTAGCCACTGGGAGGCAGGAGGAGCAGTGGTTACAGAGACTCTGACTCTGAGCCTACTGGTGGGATTCAGCTCCTAGCTCTGCCATATATGAGCTGTGTGACTTTCAACAAGTTAACTAACCTCTCTGTGCCTTGATTGTCTCATCCGTAAAATAAGGCTAATAATCATTTCTATCTGTCAGGATTCCTATAAGAATTCAATGCAGTACTATGAGTCAAATTCCTAGAACAACTTCTGGCTTTACCAAGTACTATGCAAGGGCTTATTTATTAAAAGGTACACCAACAGGATATTTTTCAAACTTATCACCCACCACTACTTATCTAAGGGAAAGGTGAAAATTTTAGGGGGGAATTTGCTGCAGTAGCAGGTACCAAGGCATTTCCCCATGGATAAGGAAATAGGGAGTTCTTCCTGGGCCTCTCAGTCCAAGTGTGGGGAAGCCCAGGAGAGCATTTTGGGTAGAATGGGGAAGGCTTGTAGGATGAAGACATAGGCATCCCCTATTTGGCTGGATCTCTGCTGAGCTGCAGAATCTCAAATGCCACCATAAGTATTCATGGAGTTCCTAGGAGCAACAGACAAGATGCCCAGGAGGTCCCAAGAATTGCAGGGGTGTGCAAACATGGGCCTCACGTTAGCCCCGCAGAGAAGCCTATGGTGGGTGGCTCCTAGGAGCAGCCTGGAAGAGCAGAGCAAGAACTGTCTGCATGGAGGGTGGGCCCAGGGCTTTGGACGGAGTTGCTCCTACCCAACCCCCCATTCAGATGCTGAAGCCCTCACCCCCCAGTGTGATAATGTGGGCCAAGGAAGTAGTAAAGGTTAAATGAGGTCATAAGGCATGACTCCAGACAGCTCACTCTCTGCCACGTGAGGACACGGCACGAAGTCTTCCATCCGCAAGCCAGGAAGGCAGCCCTCACCTGACACCATATCCACCTGCACCTTGATCTTGGACTTCCAGCCTCCAAGACTGTGAAAGATAAATGTCTGTTGCTTCAGCTACTCCGTATTTGGAATTTTGTTACAGCCGCCAACGGTAAGACACTCACTTGGGATGACTGCACAACCCCAGGCACCAAGGAGACTCTGGAGGGCAGCCTGCTTCGGAGCCCCGGGGGTGTGTGCCAGGGGCAGGACCCAAGATCAGGCAGAGGGGAGAGCTGGGGAGGCAAGAGCAGAGGCCCCTTCAGAGCATCCTCCAGAGAATGGGCTGCTGTGTCTGCCATCTGTCCGCCCAGAGGGGTCAGCTACAGATAGCACTAGCTTTGTACAAAGGCCTTTGGAGCTTTGCCCCAACAGCCCATCCTCACTTCCAGGGAGTTGGTGGTGGGGTGAAAGGGGAGCAGTGCACTGAAAAGCCAGACCACATCCCCTTCCCCACTCTGGTTCCCAGCCAGGGTCAACCTCGACTGAGCAGAGGAGACAAGATACGCATTAGAAATAAAATTACAATGGCATTTATCCTGGGCTTTCTTTTAGTTTTTGTTTTTTTAATTGAGGCATGACATGTTGCTGCCCACAGTGGGGTCCCCAGATGGGATATGGCATCACCTGGGAGTCTGTCAGAAATAGTCTCAACTCTCCCCCACCGGACCTGCAGAGTCTGCATGTTAACAAGAGCTGACGTCTGCTGAGGTTCATGCCCACAGAAGCTCAAGAAGCACTGGTGTCACATACATTCTGCGCGAGGAATGTTTACACGGGGACACACCCAAGGACCCACCACCCACCTATGCGTCCTTTCCCCAGCACCCCAGTAGGCAAATTCCCCTAAGAGAACCTGAGGCAGGAGTCTCTGCCCCGGATGTCAACAAGAGAGCCTGGGTGCCCAGCCAAGCCTTCTGAAGGTAGCGGTGGGAGAGAAAACAAAGCAACCCCAGAAGGCCCCCTGTTCACCCAGCTCTTGCAGAAACCAGCCCCCTGCAAGCGCTCTCCCATCCTCTCTAGCTCTGCCTCATCCCTGCACACCTGTCCGGGTTGACCTTCAGGGCCCATGGACTCCAGATTCATAGAAATGCAAATGGTGGACTCCTGGGCCGGAAGAGTCTTGGGCTGGTGGGGGTTTTACCACTGAGGTTACTTGCTTTTACCATTCCAGACAAGAACACACTGTTTCCTTTCCATAACACGTCATTTCTCCAGTTTGCCATTCTCACCTGCGCAGTGAGGCTCCCAAGACTTGGCTGGTACTGACGCTGCTTCTCTGAGGTTCCTTCCTTCAGGCTAATTCATTAACGCCTTGAAGATGCCGCCATGTTCTCAACGAGGAACAGGTCCCTGCTCCCAGTGGTCTTCCTGTGTGCTTGGGGTGGGTCTCCAGGGCTGCACCTGTTCCGGAGGGTTCATCCTGGGGGATGGAACTCTGTCCTGCCAAAGAATTGTGCCCCAGGGTGACTGACTGCCATCATCGGAAACAAGGTTTGTGAAATTAACCCCTACCGACTTTCCGGCTGGATGTTCATTCCACTCCCCACGCTCCAAGAGGAAGAGTGGAAGATGCCCAGCCCAGAGGGCTGAGCCTCAGCTTCCAGGCCACTGCCGAAGCCCCGCCTCCAATTCCTGAAGAAGCAATGCACCTGATCCGCACGCCCCAGACTGTGACCCTGCCTCAGCGCTCGCCCCTGCCCTGCGTGGATCCACACTTCCCTCTGAGTTCACAGCCCTGCTGAATGGACTTACTGTCAACTCGAAAGGGAGAGAGAACTGTGGGCTGGATTTAAATAAAGTGGGCTTTTCCACTTTCTACCAGGTTGACCTTGGGCAGGTCACTTTCTCAGAGCCTTAGTTTCCTAATCTGGGAAAGAAGACAATAATATCTTCCATGTTCGCCTGATACTGCCTGGGCTTACGGATTTCAGCACCGCCCTCTTCCATCCCCACATTTCCGGCACCCCCCAGAGGAAATCTCACCTGTGTCCAAAAAAATGTTACCATCAACCAACATATGGGCTCCGCAGGATCTGATTGTTGTTACGGTTGTTTAAAGTTCTGGTCGCCTGCTGGCCCCTGCTGCTGCTTTGCCCCTGGGCCCTCCCTGGCCTCAGGCTCGCACAAGCCATGCGCGCAGCTCGCACCTCTCGGACACAGCTTCCCGCCTCCTGTGCTGCTGACCACGTGGGCTTCAGCTGCATCCAGCAGGACCTCACCCCAGCACCTCTCCTCCCAGCTGCAGCCCCAGGAGGGACTGACTCCGAGGTGAAAGTCCAGAGAGTGCTCACACAAGAAGACCCAGGATCTCTGACCTCTCACTCCAAAAGGGTTCTCTAGCCCCCTTGCAGAAGTAGCAGCCAGAATCATATGCAACCTTTCTGCAAAGGCTGGTCCCCACTCTCTCACCAAAAGATCATCTTTCCTTTTTTTAAAGGTTTTATTTCTTTATTTGAGAGAGAGGGGATGGGGGTGGAGCAGAGGGAGAGGTAGAAGAGAGAATATCAATGCGGGGCTTGATCTCACAACCCCAAGATAGTGACCCAAGCCGAAATCAAGAGCTGGGTACTTAACCGACTGAGCCACCCAGGCACCCCAGCAAGAGACCATTTTGGTTGCAAACCACAAGTCTTCTCTTTCTCTTTCAGAACCATCCTGTGGCCCAAGGGAAATCTTTGGCATCCCTGAGATCCAATCTCAGCACCACTGCTTAGCAGCTGTTGTAACCCTGGGCGTGGTGTTTCACCTCTCTAAACCTCAGCAGCTCCCATTTTCTGAGAGTTATGCAGGAGATCCAACGAGAATGGATCCGATGCGCCTAGCACAGTGCCTGGTGTGTAATCCTCAGAGTCCACAGGTTCAACCCAGGAAACTAACACATGTTATCCCTCCCTCCATTTGAATAAACATTACTACCACCAATTACCAACAACTTCTCAAATACCAAGCCTTCACCACCGGCCGAGTGCGGTTGTACCTCCCTTGCATTAATTCCTGTGTTTACTCACTTAATCTCAGGAGTTAGGAAACATATTACCCCATTTTCCAGAGGAGGAAACTGAGACATGGTGAGATTAATTCATTAGCTCAAGGTCACACTGGGTATACAGCAGATGAATCTGAATTTATACAGCCCAATTTACATCTCATCTTCTCAAAAACATGCATCTCAAGATTTTCTGTGTTAAATAGAAGTATAATGGCCTTGAATGTCAATTCAAAAGTACAGTAGTCACCCCTTATCCGAGGTGGATACATTCCAAGACCCCCAGGGGATGCCTGAGACCTCAGATAGTAGTATGCCAGATAGAGATAGATTAGAGATACACAGATATGAGAGAGTTTAATTTATAAGTTAGGCACAGTAAGGGATTAAAAATAGTAATAAAATAGAGCAATTTTAACAATATGCTGTAATAAAGGTTGTGTGGTTGTGGTCTCTCAAAATATCTTATTACACTGTATTCACCCTTCTGGTGGTGATAGGAGGTAAGATGCTGACATGATAAGGCTCGGTGCGGTGGGTGATGTTGGGATGTACCATCAGGTACCACTGTTCTGACCGTGCCTCAAAAGGAGGACCCTCTATGTCCCACCCTGGCTGACTGCCAGTAGCCGAAACTACAGAAGGCAGACCCGTGGATAAAGGGGGACCTCCACACTCAGAATCCAGCTGAAAGCCATGTGTATTTCTTGACTTGGCTTTGACTTGACTCATGATATGTGCATAACAATAGCCACCCCGGAGAGCTTCCAGACAGCTCAAGGCAAGCAAAGCCTTGATTATCTATCAGCCGCTCCCCTCCTGTTAGAGCAGATATTCAACCTGATTGGAATTGGACCTACATTCACAATCGTGAAGCAAGCCCACAGATGCCCAGTCCTAAGCCTGTAGAGTTCACATGAACATGTGTAACAAAGCACAAACTCTTTCCATCATCCTCCGTTCATAGAATTTACTGGCTTAGCATCTCTGCTCTTACGTTCTTTCCAGACATGAGTCAGTATGGAATTACCTCCATTTATTCACTCTACAAATACCTATAGAGCCCCTACTGGGGGCCAGGCACTCTTATCCAAAAAGTTTAATTCATGGAACAACTTATTCCCAGTTCTTATTCATTTCTCATGAATCAATTTCTTCTAAAACTCCCGTTTGGTCTCGGGAGAAGCTGTTACAGTTAATTTTTCAGAACATAGGCTCAGAAACCTTGGTCTTCTTGTAGGCTCAATAACTCCTCAGGTAACCTGATTTTATTAAAGGAAAAGATTGTCCTCTTCCAACCCCTTTAGATAAGCCCACCCCACTCCACCAAGCCGGCCCTGGGGCAGCCTGGGAGGCTCCTGCTTTTCCCTCTGCATTCTCTCCTTTCTGGGTTCCATCCTCCTCTCTCACTTTGAAAGCTTTCTCCCTCCCATCCTTTGGTCCCCTTTCCCCCACTCCAAAGCCACTTTGTCCTCAGCACCTCTCCAGGGCAAGATGCCCCATACCTGCCTCCAGGGTATGCATTTTCCCCAGACCACCAAGCAATTCTCCGACACCCACTGGTGTCCTACAGTTCAACCCGCTTCTGACACTCTCTACCTGGGGTCCCGTGAGACCACTTCCACCCTCCCCACCCCCCGCACACACACATTTCAGAGGCCAATCACACGTCCAGGTTGTCACCAAGCAGCGATAGATGAGAGGTCCCCAGGATCCCCTTCTTGGGTTGGATTAATTTGCTAGAACAGCTCACAGAACTCAGAGGAACATGACCAGACCACCGGTTTATTATCAAAGTCTATAACTCAGGATCAGCCAGATAGAAGAGATGCATGGTGCAGGGGTGTGGGGAAAGGACGTGGAACTTCCAAGCCCCCTTCTAGCACGTCTGCGTGTTCACCAGCCCAGAAGCTCTCCAAATCCCAGCCTTTGGGGGTTTTATGGAGGCTTCATTACATAGGCGTGAATGATTAAATCATTGGCCATTGGTGACTGAATTCTGTGTTGGGACACAGTACTGAAAATTTCAGCCCTCCTGCAAGCAGTCCTCATCCTTGGTTTACCTAGGGGCTTTCCAAAAGTCACTTCATTGACACCACCAAGGACACTTTTATCACTTAGGAAATGCCAAGGGTTTTAGGAGCTCTGTACCAGACACAAGAAAAAAGACCAAATATTTATTGATTATTATAAATCACACCCCCACTGCCCCTTTCCTGCATTCCAGGCACTTCCTTCTTCCCCAATTTCCTTGCCTCCAGTGAACCAACCCACCAGACCACTCTTTGCCCGGTTCACTAAATGGGGATAAGATTAAGGTCTGCTGAAAGGGCGTCCTATTCCCCCTTCCCCCACGAGATTAATTCCTCCTACAGGAAGGCCCACAAAGAAACCCTGGACAGGAATATGCATGTCAGCTACAATGGAAACTTCTCTCTACAACTCCTCGCCAGCTCTCTCGCATATAAGAATGAAATAGTACACTGATATCCTCACAGAGCTGAGCCAAACAAAGACCTCGTGTATCTGAGCAAAATAAAGACCAATCACAGACCACAAAAGTTCTATTTCAATAAGAATGGCTTTTATTCACCTGGCTGTGGCTCCAGCCCAGCAGATAAAGGCAACCACAGAATCCTGGCTCCTGCTTGGGCTTGGTGATCTCACTGAAGCTCCCACAACAGTTTTTCCTGGGATGATGGAGGACCCTTTTTTTTTTTTTTTAACACCATTTAACTCCTGACAGTCATTTCCTACACATTCCAGTATCTTTGTCTCCTTTAAGTTGGGCTTGAATTATAAGCTAGAGTTTACCAAACTGGCAGTGGTTGGGACTTCGTGTTCCATTTTGGATCCTCAGCAGCTAACCCGCACCTCTAACCTGACACCAGTCACTTGCCCCGTGACCCCCAAAGGCTGGCTTCCCAATCCCCAGTCTGCAAAGCCCCTTTCTCTTTGTAAGCGGACCTTCTGTAACTCTTTTTGCCTGAGTTCTGAAAAAGGAGGTTGTGCTGTTTCCCGTAAAAGACTGACCACAACTAAGTAACAGCTCAAGAATATTGGCCTCTGGGGGCGCCTGGGTGGCTCAGTGGGTTAAAGCCTCTGCCTTCGGCTCAGGTCATGATCTCAGGGTCCTGGGATCGAGCCCTACATCGGGCTCTCTGCTCAGCAGCGAGCCTGCTTCCTCCTCTCTCTCTGCCTGGCTGTCTACCTGCTTGTGATCTCTGTCTGTCAAATAAATAAATAAAATCTTTGGAGAAAAAAAAAAAGAATATTGGCCTCTGGTCCTCAGTACATTAGCTGCACTTCTTAGCCACAGCGGTCATTTTAGGCCACGTCAAACTGCTCCTAAATTCAGCCCCTTCCTCCAAAGCCCCTGACAACAGGCACATTGAGGCATGAGAAGCATCATGAAGGGGAAGGGTCACACTGCCCCAGCAGATGGCACTCACCCCCCAGACCCCAACACCTATCCCTTCTCTTCCTCAGTCTCTCTCCCAGGCCCCAATCTCCAGGGGACCCCCTGGCCCTGACCTCCTCCCCACTGCCTCTCCTTTCACTGAGAGGAAAGGAGAAGTTTTAAAATGATCAACAACACGTTTGAACCCAGAGGTACTGCCATGATGAGTCTGGGGTATGGCCTGGGCATTGGGTTTTTTCAGAGCCCATGAGGACTAGACCCCAGATTAGGCCTGCTCAGTCCCTCCTCACACAGGCTGGGTCACTGGGCACCATCCCCAAGCTTGCCCACACCAGTCCTCTCTGAGGCAGCAGGACTCATCATCTCAGCTCTCCAAGGTCCCCAACGCTCTGTGCTGTCTCCCCACTGAGGCCACTCACCCCTTGTGTCATCATTTGTATTTGCCCTGCTGGGGTCCTACAGCGAAAAGGAAAGGGGTATGTTTCTTGTCAAAAGACAGACAGTCACCCAGGCCCTGTGCTTCTTTCCACTGGTCTGCCCTGTCCACTCACCTAGAGGACATGTCAGTTTGTGACCCCGGCCTTGTCCTCATTACAGCCTATGATTATCATCATTCCTAACTCGCATGGGAGAAAATTAAGGCTCAGGGTCATGCAGCTTGTACCTGATAGATCTTCTTGGGTCAACTTGACTCACAAACCCAAGCATGTGATCTTAAGTCTATAGGATTCTGCATTCTGCGGGTGAGCCAACTCAGTAGCCTACCCTACTCAATTGCCAGAAAGTTCTGGCTGTTGGAAAGTCCTGCCTTCTATGGAGTCCCAACCTGCTCTTCATCAGCAAGCATAACAGGCATATAAAAAGAGAGGGAAGGAAGAAGCATCTGAGGGCTAAAGGGGGTTGGGCTGACCAGAAGGTTCTGCTCAATGAGCATCTGCTGTCTGGAAAGACTGCCCTGGCGTGTAGGGTCCCAGAATTCCCACAGAGCCCAATGCTGTGGGCTCGAAAGGAATCTAGGAGCTCACATCCCGGCAGGAGAGAAGGAAAAGATCCCTGGAGATCAGAAGTATGGGGCTGGGGGTGGCCAGGGAGGGCAGGGGGAAGGCAAGAGCTGGAACACAGCCCCTGGTTTGGAACAGAGGTTGAAGGGATGCACTTTGAAGATGGAGACAGGGGCCACAAACCAAAGAATATGTGTGGCCTTCAGGAGCTAGAAAAGGAAGAAAGTAAATTATGCCCTAGAGCCTCCTTAAAAAAAAAAAAATGCTGGCCTGCTGACCCCTGATTTTAGGACCTCTGACCTCCAGAACCGTTGTAAAAGGGAAATTTTTGCCAGATTCTACAATAGGCTGTGGTCCTTTGTTACAGAGGCACAAGAAAAGGGCTGTGGTTAGACGCCGGGGTCCTTCCCACATGTGTCAGTTTGCTAGGCTTCTGTAAGGACATACCACACACCGAGTGGCTTACAGAACAGACATTTATCACCTCGCTGTCCTGGAGGCTACAAGTCTGAGCTCCAGCTGTGTGGAGAGCCACACTCCCTCCCAAGGCTGCAGGGAAGGAGCGATGATTTCCAGGTGGTTCTCCTAGCAGCTGAGGCTGCCTTGGCTGGCGGCAGTCTGCCTCCAGCCCTCACATCACGTGCTCCCTGTGTGTGCCTCTGTGTCTGGGTCCAAATTCTCCCCTTTGAGGAAGACACAGTCATACGGAATGAGCGCCTAGCCTAATAAGCTCATCTTTATTGGATCGCCACAAAGACCCTCTTTCTAAATAAGGCTGGGGGTTAGTACCTCATCTGATCTTTTAGGGGGACACAGTTCAACCTGTACACAATGTTATTACTAAATGTGGCCTTCCTTTACAAAGCCTGGGCAGGAAAGCAAGAATTCCTTCCCTGCAAAAACAAGTCATCCGAATGTGCTCCGGCTGCCCTGCTCTAGTTCCCTGCAGTCATCCTGCAAAGCTAGAAGTGATGCCCAGCACCCACAGCTAGGACTCCCCCGCCCCCCCACACTCCCTGCAATTCACCACACCGTGCGGGGCCTGCTGGAGCTAGAGTGCCTCTGCCCGGACAAGATGGGGACATCCTCCCTGGGGGAAGCCTTCTCGGTTCCTCCTTGGCCACTCTGGCCTCCCAGCTCCAGCGCCCGCGGCGTGCCACACGCCAGTTAAGTGTGGGTTGGAAGAGTGCACTGCTCATCTCTGCTTCCCATCCGCTGAACCCAGGAAAAACACCGGCACTGAGTCGGTGTGTGTGAAATGAAAGCGTGGCCCCGGGAAACCTCCCGTGGACACAGAGGAGCTGAAGTCCACCTGTTTTCAAACAAGGCACTGCTGACCCCGTGGAGACCTTCTCTGAGTCACCAGGATGCTGTGAGCAGTTCACCTCTGCAGCTCAGGCAGAAGTAAATTGGAGGCCATCCTTTTTGAAGCAGAGACCAGACCGAGACCCTCTGGGAGATTAAGGAGACACACAGGGAGGAACGGAGCCTGCGCGCGCGCTACCCCACCACCCCCCATCCCGTGAGCGCAGCAGAGGGCTTCAGACAGAAACATCACCTGCAGGGCGCCCGGTCTTGAGAACATCAACGGGGTGCCTGTTCAGCTCAAAGAGAAGCCGAGATGCCAGCCTGCTGCCTGCAGAACCCCTTCCAGCCATCAGGTCTCTGTATTAACGAAGTCGTGCTGAACACAGAGCTCATGCTGTTCTCGGAGAGCAAGGCCTCCTCTGGGTCTGGGAAAAAACCAGCAAACACGAGTCGCATCCACAGGTACACACACAGCCCCTGCACCAGAGCCTGCTCCAGTGCGGTTTCTGAACAGTGTTGCTGTGGGTCCTTGAGGCTGGCGAACATTCCACTCCTTTCTCTCTCCTGGGAGGCAAAGCGGATACCGCCTGAGCAACGCATGCCAGGGGCCAGTCTCCCCGGTTTGGGCAATGAGTCTAGCAGGGAATATGGAGACTTGGGCCCATATCCTTATTCTCATCCCCTGACGGAAAGGGAGATCAGGACTCAAGGAACCCCAGTGAGGTGTAGGACTCGAGGCAGAGGTGCAGTCTTCCTGGGGTGGAAGAGGAAGGCAGGAGAGCAACTCTGTGGGGGGTCAACGGTGGGCAGACGCTCGGGCGTGGCGCCTTCCTGCTGTGGCTCTTGTGAGCCTCTCAGTGCCCTACAGGAGAGTTAGCAAACTACAGCCTGTGGGTGAAAATCTGGTCGCCATTTGTTTTTATAAATAAAGTCTTACCAACACACAGCCATGCCCCTCGATTTGCATATGGTCTGTGGCTGCTTTTGTGCTACAAACGTACACCTGAATCGCTGTGACAGAGACGATATGGCCCGCAGGGCCCCAAACCAGGGGCAATTTCATGGGCATGCAACCCCGGCGGCCCGGTCTTAGAAGATGCCACAAGCTTAGTTTAATTCTCTGCCACCACCATCTTGGAATTCGTCATTATTTTCAGCAAGGGGTCCCGCATTTTTGTTTTTCACTGGCTCCTGGAAATTATGTAGCTGGTCCTGCCCAGAATATTTGTTATCTGGCCCCAAAGTTTGCCTACTTTTCCCTGTACTTTTCCAAACCTTGACTCCCTTTCACCCTGTGTCTGAACAATTCCAGCCTTGGGAAGCTCACTCCTTTCTGAAGCAGCCTAGTAGACTTGTGGAAAAATGAGAGTCCGTTCTTTGCCGTACTCTTGACAGGAATCCCATCAGTGACCATCAACAGGCCTACAGTGAGCCGGGCACTGGGTTGAATGAAGTTTGCGGCTTACTCACAGGTCCTCGGGACCACTCAGAATAAATCTAATCCCTTAAACTTTCATGGATTTGCATAAGGCTCTTCCGTTCTTCCCCTTCAGTCTTCTCTCCTTCAACTTGACATTGTTTTATTTCTCATGAGACGTGCTTCCAGCTCTTGTACCATCTTTTACCCTATTTAGACAGGATCTAGTTTCCCAAAACCTCTCTTGGAGCCTGGACCCCTGGTGTACCAGGCTCCCACTGCAGTCTGACCAGCACAGAGCTGAGTAGATAAGTCACCTCCATCATTCTGGATGGTATAACTTTATTAATGTATCCTGAGATCACATCACCTTTTTTGGAAAATCTCGAAAATCTCTGGTAGGAATCAGGTACCAAAATCTGGTAAGAGGGGATGGTGTCCTTATCTTCATTATATAGAGGAGTTTCTTCCTCTGTCTCCAAAACCTTAGTTTTCCCCTCCAGCAACCAACACTCTTCATTTGTAAAATGCAGAAACTGGATCACTTCCAGCTCTGGAATGCTATTATGTGTCTTCTACATGCAGACTCCAAAAGCCAAGTAGCAAACAGAAAATAAAGGCCCTCTGCCTAGATCTAAAACTCTGACAAAAAGCAGAAAGGTTTCCTTCCCTAAGCATCCTCGCCTTACCTCTCTTGGAGACTTCTGCATAAGCGATAAATCGTGCTGGTTAACGCAGCCTTCAGTCTGACAGTTAATTGAGTCTTCAGACTGTAGTGCTATGACTCTCCCGGTGAGTCGGTCTCTATCATCTTTCCTATTACTTCCCCTTTTCTCACTCCACAGATTTATGTCTTCCTGCACGTCCCATTTTCAAAGATTTTTCCCTCTCTCCCTGAACAAGCCGAACAGCAACAACAAAATGCCTTTAAAATAAGAACGCAGCGTCCTCCACAAAACCCCAGGCACAAGATGGGCTTCGGAAAGTCACTCTGCCTCCTTTACTGTGCTCCCATGTCAGGAGCATCGCCCCAGGGCTGCCTCGAAAGCTTCACCTTCCAGCATGTTCTTCATAATGTCTCTTCCATGGGTTCATGGGCCCGGAGGTGACCCTGTTAGGGCTGTTCCTGTGTGTGAGGCATGGAGTCCGGGTGAGGATGGCCATCCACAGCGGACAGGTGGGAACAGGGAAGGTCAATCACCGACTTGAGGTCACGAAACCGGCTAGTGATGGGGCCAGGGGAAAACCTCAGGCCCGAGTTCCTAACAGTTCCTGAGTTAAAGGCTCTTCCCTCTACATCGCCTTTGGAAACAGGATCGTCAGAATGAAATGAGAGACGGCTCTTTCTCCACCACTGGCACGTGGCTCTTCCCACTCTGCCTAATTCCACTCATCCTTCTGGTCCCGCTGCAACACCGCCTTCAGAAATTACTCCCTCATCACCTCAGGCCGCAGCATCTCCTTCCTCCAACACCCAAAATGTGTATTAGCTGCCCTACAGCCTCCTCAGCATCGACCACCATCTCGAGGCAGCCACCCTTTCACAGGACCAGTGGGACAGCTCAGGCACACCGAGGGTCCCTTCGCAAAACACCAGCATGTAGGGAACCTCAACAAACAAAACCAGCTATTCCTGCCGTTTGCACTCACTGGGATTGTAAGCTAGCTACCCTCAGGTCCAGGGCCATCAAAAAGGTATGTTTGAGGTCTCTGTGGTTTCGATATTGAGACAGGACACAGAGCAACGTGTCTGCCCCACAACATCTAGGGGAAGCTGTGGAGATTTAGGGGTGACTTGAAGCCCAGGGACTGGCCTCGTCCACTGCCGTCAGATAACTAGTGTCCGTTGCTAGCCAGGGGCCTTAGACCCTTTGCACATGGTCTCTCCACATGGACTCCTACGGGCTTCCTCAGTCCCCAGCTGATTTCCCAGGGCAGGAGTCCCAAGAGTGGAGAGCCGGCAAGCTGTATCCTTCCTATGGCCTGGCCCAAAAGTCCCAGAGCATCAGTTCTGCTGTGCTCTCTAGGTCAGAATAGTCTAAGCCCCTGCCCAGATGAAAAGGGAAGAGCACACACCCCACTGAATGGAAGAGAGTCAGTCCTCCTATAAGAGCATAGATGTGGCCATCTTTGAAAAAACACAATCGTCCACAGTCATCACTATCTGTTACCATGACTTCTCCTTTACCATGAGCCTCCTCCAGGCAGCTCCTCCTCCGTCCGTTGTGAATTACTACCCCCCCCCCCAACTGCCCCGGCTCTTTACCAGACATGTCTGGTCCACAGTGGACAAAACTCAAGCTCAGACTCAGACCCCTGCCATATCCCACGTGAACACAGATAACAACGCTTTCTTCATCTCGACTCTTCAAAGGAGAAGGTCGAGAGTCCCAAGACCTGGGGACCCAGGCAGGGGGTGAAGGAAAAAACCAATGGGTAAGTCCTAAGAGAGTTAGGAATGGAGTTTACTAGTTGCCTACCATTTATCCCTAGTGACACTGTGGGGCTACCAATGTGCTCTGCGACAAATCTGCATTTCCTAGCCTCATTGGCCAAGAGGGATGGGAAATGACAAACAAAACTCATCAAGAGGGACTCCAGGGAGGGGGCACCTGGGTGGCTCAGTGGGTTAAGCCTCTGCCTTCGGCTCAGGTCATGATCTCAAGGTCCTGGGATTGAGTCCCGCATCGGGCTCTCTGCTCAGTGGGGAGCCTGCTTCCCTCTCTCTCTCTCTGCCTGCCTCTCTCCCTACTTGTGATCTCTGTCTGTCAAATAAATAAATAAAATCTTTAAAAAAAAAAAAAGAGGGACTCCGGGGAGAGCTTTCTGATGGAGCTGACTTAGCTGGCAGATACCTTTTCCTGGTGCACCCTTGCCCCCTTTTCCTCTTTCATCTGATGGCTGGAAGAGCAGCAGCCCCCTTGTGCCTATGAGGTGGCTATAAGAATAGCAGAACAGAAAGATGGTGGTCTGGGAGCCTGATGGCACAATGGAGCTCCCACAGTAGTTCTGAACTATCTATTTGTATTATGTGAGACAAGAGGGAAAGCCCCTACCTTGTACCAGCCACAAGTATTTTGCATTTTACTAGATAGTAGCCAAGCAAAATTACTAACAGAGCCCAGCTTTTTGCCTTGAGCTTTTTGACTGTCTTCCTGCCTCAAATTCACTCAAGCTCTAACCACCAGGGATCTTCCCGAGAGATCCTCTGCTTCTCTGAAGTCTCCAATGGCTTCCCAATACCTCTGTAAAATCCATACTCTTTAGGGGGTGCCTGGGGGGCTCAGTCAGTTAAGCAGATGGTTAAGCATCTGCCTTCGGCTCAGGTCATGGTCTCAGGGTCCTGGGATCGAGCCCCTTTCCCTGTGCCCCTCTACCCCCTCTTCCTGTGCTTCTCCTCCCCCTCTCCCTGTGCCCCTTCTCCCTTTCTCCCTGTGTACCTCCTCCACCCACCACAGCTCGTGCTCTCTCTTGAATAAATAAAATCTTTTTTAAAAACAACAACCCATACTCTTTACTATGATATTTGGGATCCTTCCCACCCAGGCCCAAGCTGAGCCTTATGTCCTGCCTCACTCACATCAGACAACCAGGCCCCGGAGACTGCACACTTCTCAGCATCCTAGTTCACACCAGTCCTCTGACACCTATGGTCTTTCCACCTGAGATGTTCTAGGTAGTGACCTCCTGCTTGCCCTTCAACATCTAACTCTAAAGACTCCTCCCCTAGGAAGCCTTCCCTGATGGCCTCTGAGTAAGCTATTTCTTCCTATGGACCTCTTAAGGCAAGTTCTTTGTAAAATATCTCCGAGATGTAACACTTGCCACACCCTATCATAATTACTTATTTTTTAATGGGTCTGTCCCCCAGACTAGGAGCTCCTCTGGGCAGGAACAGAGCCTGATTAGTCTGCTTGTCCCCAGCTGTTAGCAAATCTTGAATGAATAAGTGGGAGGCTGGGTGAATGGTTGCACAGACCCTGGCACCTAGGGACCCAGAGTCTTGCTCGGGGACCTTGCGTGATGCCCGAGGACCCAGGGAAACCAAGCAGACATCTCGGAGAGGAACATCCCACCGACACCCATGCAGTGTCTGGGGCCCATGAGCACCCCGGAAATTGTTCCTTGGGGCAGAGCAAAGGGCAGCATAAACATGGATTTCATGTGCCCTCCACGTGGCATCAAGAAGGCAGGGGAGGGTGGGCAGCCCCATCAGTGGTCTGCTTCTCTGTCTCCTCCCACAGTCCATCAACTCCCCTCCCAGGGAAACCCCGGAAGTGGCAAAGACTCAGCCGTGCTCCCGGCCCCCAAAAGGCAGGGCCAGTTACTAACTGCTCCAGTGAGAATCCCTACTAGACAACATTTCAGTTCCTCAAGCCCCTTCCCACACGCGAGCTCAATTCCTCCTCTCCGGGAGGGCAGGCAGAGCCCCTGACTGTTCTTAGCAAGGCCCCATTCTCCAGGTGGGAGCATGGTGGGCCAGAGAGGCGAGGTGTGCCGAAGCTCCCAGCCCGCAAGCGGCAGAGCTGGGGACCAACCCCTCCTCCCCGCCCAGAGCAGGCGAATTCCAGGGCCTGCACCAACAGTCCAGCCATCCTGGGGCCCACAGACGCCAAAGCCTTTGCTCTCTCTCGGGTGAGGCCCGGCGCCCTCAGCAGCCCCTGTAAGGAGTGCTGAGCCTTCCAGCAGAGCTCCAGTCTTAATTTTAGCTTGGAGGCCTGCCACAGAGGCTTTAGCGAGAGGGAGGCTGAAGTTATGTGGGACAGCTGTCAGCTGGCATGCTGGGTGGGGCCTGGTTAGCCTGCAGGGACACAAGTCTGGGGACACTGAACTGTGTCCCTGCCCCAAGTCTTTTCAGCCCCACTGGCCACACGGCTCGGATCTCCCCCTGCAGTCCCCTAGCTCCAAGATGATGGCCGAAGAGCACACAGACCTGGAGGCCCAGATTGTCAAGGATATCCACTGCAAGGAGATCGACCTGGTGAACCGAGACCCTAAGAACATTAACGAGGACATCGTGAAGGTAGGCTCGGCGGGCCTGCCTGGGCACCGCTGCCCGGAGGGTGTCGGGTCTGCAGAGTGTCTGGGCATAGAATGGGGGAGGGCTCTGTTCCATGCACAACCACGACCAGCTACCCCAATAAGAGGCCCTGTTCCTCCGTCTTCTCCAAATCCTCCCTCAAAAGCCAGCATGTACACCCCCAAAGAAAGTTTAGCATAAACAAGAGCAAAACCTCAGCCGCACATACATGACGCAGGTGTTGCCTGGGGCGGGGAGGCAAGTCAGAGGCAAGTGCCTCCCTACTACTCCGAAGCTCTTCCCATTAGCTTCTGGCCTTCGTCCCAGGATGAAGACAAACGGGTGGCCAACTTGGGCTCTTTTCTGCGCCAGGGGTTATTTCTGCGGTCTCCGCAGTGGGTGCGGGGTTAATCCCCAGAGGGTGGCTTCCAGTCAGCATTAATTCCCCCAGAGCACTGCCCCGTGTCTACTGCCCATGGTGTGGGGGGTCATGCCCGGCGCTCATGCCAGCTCCCCGCCTGACCCCAGGTCCTGCAGCCAGACCAGGGCAGAGGCCTCTGGGAGGGCTCCTGAAAGGAAGCTCTCAGCAGACAGTTACCTAGCTTTTAGGGCGTCTCCCCCACCACCACTGCCTGAGTCAGCCTCTTTCCGCATCTGGATGCCACTAGCAGCCTGGCTGCCTCCAGGCCTACACCCCTCACTCCAACCTCCTCCCAGCAGCCGGTAGCCACAGGGATCTTTCAGCAGAATTCCCGGAAGCAGGGTGCCCCACCCTCAGCATGGGAGTCTCTGGAATGGCTGTTAAGAGGGCAGGTGCCTGGGGCCCCCTGGGTCCTACTAAACACATCAGAAGCACAGATCAGCCCTGACCAGTAGAAATACAATGCAACCCAATATACAATCACCCAAAGTCATTTCACATTTTCTAGCAGCCACAATTTCAAAGAGGAAAAACAAACAGGTAAAATGAATTTTCATGATATTTTTGATTTAACTCAATATTTCCAAAATAGTATCATTTCAGCCTGTAACTGATCTAAAACTATTATCAATGCACTAGTAGAGTCTGTTTCTATCTCTGAGATCCAGCATGTAGCTTACATGTAGGCTGTCCATCCCTTCAGCCTCCATGTGGATCAGAAATCCTCATCCGGTCTTAAGGTCTCATAAATGTACAGTTGAAATCGAGTCACAGGCCCAAATTGTTCCCAATATTTTTTAAAATTTTCCCATCTCAAATGAAGTATCGCTTTTTACACTTGAATTAAAATTAAACAAGATTGAGAATTCTTCTGTTGTCCTACTACTCATAGGTCAAGTGCTCAAAGCTCGTGGCCACCGGATTAGACAGTGTGGCTCCGCACTTGCTCAGAAGCATAGCCCTTGTATCCCACAGCTCAGTGGGATACCTCCCGGGCCCCATAAACTCTAACTCCTCGCCATGGCTTTCAAGCCCCAACACGATCTGGATCTAACCTTCTTCTTCCACCTTCCAGCTCCAACGCCAGTAGCCAGCCACATCCATCCGGACATACTCCTGTGTCTATACCAGGAGCCCACTCTCCCTCTCCTCCCTGCCGTAAATGCCCTGCTTGGATTTCAATACCCAACTCAAAGGTCACCTCCTCCAGGAAGCCTTCCTCATCTCCTCCAGGCAGTCAGCCACACCCTCCTCCAGGCCCCAACTTCCCTCAGGGCATTTCCCCATCACAGCTCATACTATTTTATTATTGTATTTATCTGTATCATTAGTGGGGCAATAGGGTACTTACGGCCCAGTGTGAGAAGTGCCACAAGGAGGAAATGACTAGATAAATGTAAAATGGCATTCATCAGTGGTTTGTGCAGCATGGTCTGGAGGAAAGAGTCCTGAACTTGGCTTCCAAAGGCCTGGTTTCAAATTTACTCTCTTCTGCATCAAAGTGATGACCCTGGGCAAGCCACCCAGTTTTTCAGGACCTGAGTTTCCCTCTGTACAAGGAGCATACCCTCGTTTTCCTCCACCTTACAGGACTCTCAGAGCAGTGCTGTGAAAACAAAAGTATAATGTGAGAAATAAAAGAAATAAGGGATTGGAAAGTGCCTAATGCAGTCGCTGGCACGCAGCAAGGGTGTGGCCTGTGTGAGCGGAGCTGGAGCTTGGAGGAGTGTGCAGGACGGGGCCACGAAGACACAGGCCAGCTCTTACAGCCAGTTGCCCCTCGGGAGGTCCCTGGCCGGCTGCTAAGGGTGGAGAAGAGGACCCCAAGGGAGAAAGTGGCTTCTAAAGAGACCCACAACAGGTAACCAGTGTAGAGGCTCTTGGGCCCCACCAAGCCCGGAGGGAGCCAGCCCCAGGCTGAGGGAGGCCCTCTAATCTGAGGGAGGGCTGGGAGCTGCCCCACAGGTGCAGTGGCTTAGGCAGCCTCCCGGGGGGCTGAGAGCTGTCTCTCCTGAACCCCAGAAACATCCCTCAACAGCTAAGCAAAACCCTTGCAGATAATCTTGTTGAGAAGAGATGATTGGTGTATTTACGGGACGTTCCCTGGTTTGGAGGGTTATTTGACTTTCTTTTGTTTTTAGTAACTGAGAAATGAAAAAGTTTTGAAATTCAGAACAAGGATCATAGAAGGTAGTCGGATAAACAGCACAAACAGGTCAAAGGAGACTTGGGGTTTGTGCATGGTTTTGTGAAAGGATATAGAAAAGGAAGAAAGAGACAGGAGAGTAGGCTGGGCAGGCGGCTTGTGAACAGGACCCTGGGGCACCTCGGCTTTTTTAGTCAGCCGTGGCAAAGACAAGACGGAGGGAGGCAGCGGGAAAAGGAAGCGAGGGGGTGAGAGAGACAGAAAGAGGAACAAGGCAGAGGCCAAGAAGAAGGCTCAGGAGGGACCTGTTAGGGTGGTTCCACCAGCGCTAGCCCTGTGGGCAAGAACACAAGACATGGGAAGAGGCAGGAAATAAGACCGAGCTACAGAGACCCACGTTCTGGTCCCAGTCCTGACACAGGCTCACTGTGTGACTCCAGGGAAATCGCTTTCCCTCTCTGGCCTGAGTCCTGGCGTCAACAGAGGCTGGGTGGCAAAGAGGGAGACCCGTCCCCTTGGCCAGCCTCTGCTGAGGTTTCACACAGAAAAGCCAAGGACGCAGAGCAGGAGAGAGACCCATGTTGTCTGTGGATTTGACCCCCAGAAGACCAGAGGGTCTCCCTTTTGACTTTCTAGTCAAAACTTCCCTAAACTTCCCCAAAGAAGGCCTGGTATGGCTCTTGAACCAGGGCTGGAAAATGAGTGCCAAAGGCAGAGCAAGAGCCCTGTGCAGCCCACCAGACTTGAACTGCGGTCCCCAAGGTTCAGGGCTGGGTCTCCGGCAACAGGGAGGCTCCTGGGGATTAGAACTGAGCACAGCCCATTTCCCCCACCCCCGGCCATCACTACCACTCCCAGAGTATGGATTCCACGAATCGTTTCTGAGTGCCTACTATGTGCCAGGTTCTGTGCTGCCTCAGAGGAGATGGTGATGAGCACAACAGGCCCACTGCACACGAGGCCCTGTGCCGGGCTCTGAGGGACACGAAGCTGCAGCAGCGGTCCCCAGGGCTCTCCAGCCTTCCCTTCAGAGCCACCTGGGAAACCTCCCAGCCCTCTTCCCTGGCATTCCTGCAGGACCACAGCCTCAGCTCAAAGGCCTCTGAGTTCTTTCTGAGAGGGCTCAGGACCGTCTCCCTAATTCACACCTAGGCACCCAGATCCTAGAGCAGGAATGCATGAACCCAAAGTGTCACAGAGGTCCCTCACCTTCAGGCTCCAACCTCCCTCTCTGTAACCACTCAAGGTCAAACAGAGCAGGAGCCCAGACATGACTCCCGCCCATCCTACAGGTTTCCATCCCACCTCCAACCTACATTTGCCACTAAACACCCTCCTCCCTCAGAAAAACACACGAACTGCACCCTTTGCCTATCAGCTCAGGCTAAGAAACAGCCAAAGGACCCGGTAGTCACTAGTTCGGCAGACTCTGCCCCCCGTTTGGGCCCACCTGGATACCCCATTGCGGAAAGATGACACTGATTCCTCTGGAGGGGGGAATCCAACCCAACAGAGAGGATGAGACTCAGATAATGAGAATATCTGGGAAAAGGTGCTAAACACCACAAATGATAATCTGGTGCAGTGTCCTGGGGTTTAAGGGAGGAAGACCTTACTCTAGTCTAGGAAAACCAGGAGCCAGATCCATGGGGAGACAGGAGCCCAGGTGCATAAAAAAATGGAGAGAAAATTAAAATGTGAATAAGGCTTTCAAAGAAGAGGGAACGAAATAAGCAAAAGCCATAATATTGAGAAGGATGTTGAGTGGCATTGACAAGCTTGAGAGACGAGTACTGCCACCACCACCACCTGCACCAACCTATGTCCGTGGCAGACATTACCAGTGGAGCCCAGCACTCTTCCAAGCCATGAACCATCGGCGAGGCAGAGTTGGCTCACAGAGGAAACCTCTTTGCTACTCTGCCTGCCAAAGAATGATAAGACTAAGCGCATCCAAAAGAGAATTTGTGGGAGAAAGAAGAAGGGGCAGGCTGAGACTGGGTTATGGAAGGTCATCCAACCTGCCGTTCGTGCCATGTTGGTGGTTTCTTCCTTTTGGACATGTCTGGTCCCCTGTCGGGTACCTCTTGGAAGGGCTACACTGGACTAACTCACACTGAGGTACTTAGAATCCAGTGTTATGGGGACTCCTAGTTCCGAAGTCATCTAGCTTTTCTTTTTTTTTTTTTAAGATTTCGATTTATTTATTTGACACAGAGAGAGAGAGAGAGAGAGAGATCACAAGTAGGCAGAGAGGCAGGCAGAGAGAGAAGGGGAAGCAGGCTCCCCACTGAGCAGAGAGCATTGCTTTGGTTCCCCCAGATTATATAGAATTCTATTATTGTGATTACCAATCATAAAACAAGAAGCAAAGCTTTGCCATTTTTTGGCTGTTTCAGAGCTATCACATCATGTTAGCTTCCTACTACATCGACCAGCATTTCTCAAATTATCTGGGTGATGGGCCAGTTTTATTATTATAATTTCAATTTGTTGAACACAGAGACTTTGGTAAAATTCAATAGAGATGAATTACTAGGGAAATGAAATGAAGAATAAACATCCACAATGTAAACCCCAATTTTTATTATTAGGAGCGTTACCAGACATACAATGACTGGCTCAAATTTCTGTGACAATTTCTAAATGCTTACTCTCAACTGCTGTCCGTACCTTGTTGGGAAGAGGGGCACCCGCTCTGAACCAACCTGTAAGTAGCAAGGTACTAAGCAAGAAAACTAAGACCAATAAAACTAAACCTCCCCCTTGGGTGTTCTGACTTCAAATCGAACTCTGAGTCACTAGGTATCTTGGCCCAATCCTCTTGGGGTAGTTTAAAAACAAACAAACGAACAAAAAACCCCAGAGGCCCAGAGAGGAAAAGCGCCATGACCCAAATCACACAGCAACTCAGTGGTCAAGTGCAGACTGGCCCCCAGATGTCTATCCCCCTGCCTAGAGCTGCTTCCCACCCACAGATACTCTATCTGAATTGTCCAGGGCCCAGGATGCCCAGGGACTGAGTCATACTGGAATCATGGGAGGTATTTTTGACGGGGGGTGACTGCTGGCCTTCCCCGAATCCTCCGGCAAAGCCCGCCCCTGTTGTCCTGCACCCTTCTTCACCCTCTTGGAGCCTGTGGGGGCTGCACTCGCTCGTTCCAAGTAATCAGCTGGCTCTCTCGCTGTTCCAAAAATAAATATGCCAGAGAAGGGGACACCGACTCAATGGGCAGCCACGTTCACCCTTCCCATCCTCTACCCCTCCTTCAATCGCACACCAAGTCCTGAGGCTCTGCTGATAGGTCCAGCACCCCCACCACCACCCTCCCAGAAAAAGCCTTCTCCCCTCCACTTTAGAGACGAATTCGGAAATGAAGTCACTCTGTGCTTCTAATACACTGGCGTGACTGGCTAAGATCTCCCTGAGCCGGGTCTTATAAATACCTCCCCAAAGCTATCCCAATGCTCACCCTGAGTGAGGGAAACAGCTGGGCCCTCCCACACAGCCCACCCCCCAGAGAGCACATTTTCTGATTCCCAGAAAACGAGCAGCCGCCCCCATGCACAGTGCCCAAAGGCAATTACGGGGAATAATTCAAACGTCAGCACCGATGTCTTCTGCAAAGAAATAATCATTAAAAGACACAACAGAGAGGTCTCAGGGAGTGAGATTATTACCATAAACAGAAAATGAGAGAAAAGAGGACTGCACCCATCTTATCCACGCAGGCAGAGGCATGTGTGCACACGCACACAATCACAACCAGTATTTAGGATCTGGGAGGTCAACAGATTTTCTGAGATATATTTTTGTAGGAACTTGAGAACAAGTGAACACATACTCACTGTCACTAAGCACCTAGCACGTGCCAGGTACATTGTCTACAGCCAAGCACAGAGTGGGTGCTGAATAAATCCATGTTTGAAGGGAGGGATGGATGGATGCATGGATGTCTACAGATGGAAGGATAGATGCGTGGATGTCTGTGGATGGAGGGATGGACGCGTGGATGTCTGTGGATGGAGGGATGGACATGTGGATCAATGAATGGAAGGATGGATAGGTGGGTGGATGGATGGATGGATGGATGGATGAGAGATGGATGGGTGGGTGAGTAGATGGTCAAGGGGACAAACGGATGATTAATTATTTCTATTCCTCATAACAAGGTAGTAAGAAATAGCAAGCCCATTTTACAGATGAGCAGGTGAAGCGCAGAGCTGTAAGACACCTGCCAAAGTCACTCATCAGAGCAGCGCGTGCACTGGTGCGCCAAGCCACCTTGGGGGCTCTACCGTCCTCTTGAAGAGAACACTCTGTAACAACCCACAACAGCAGCTAACGGTGATGAGTCCGGTATTCTGTGCTGGGTGGTGTTCTGAGTATTTATATGTCTTACTTTATTGACTCCTCCTTCAGACTTTATGAGATGAATCCTGGAAGCTGCGGCACAGAAAAACTCAGCCCGCTTGCTGACAGTTACAGCGCCAGTGCGCAGCCGCGCTGGACTCCAGCCTCCGCAGTGGGACTTCAGACGGGGCTCTTTTCCACCCGGCCGCCTCTCAGAGGCCAGACGCAAATAATCACATGTGTTGAAAGGCAGAATACATGGGACTAAGTGAACAAAGCGGGCTGGGCTACTAAGGAGCAGGGTGGCTGGAAAGAAGGGGCCAGGAGCCCTGCCTTGGGGCACGTCTCTCTGGCCGACGAGGACCGGACCTCCGACGCCGCATAGCCAGCAACCACCTCAGGTCTGATGCTGGCCGGGCAGTGTGGACAGCTTAGATTAGAATCAGGGGGCCTAGATTCGCTCCCACCTCCGGGTGGTCTGCCTCCTGTGAGGTGAGGAGGCAGGCCTGGGTCACCTGTGAGTAGGGGAGGCACCATCCTAAGAACAGCCCCAAGAAGGGCAGGGAGGCTACACGCACTGAGTGGGAGGACGAAGGAAGGAGGAAGTGCCTGCTGGGACAAAAACAGGGAGGCATATCTCTGCCGTAATATCTCCTTCTGCTGGCAAAGCTCCTGGGGCTCCGCCATGCTCCAGAAGCCAGCCTGGGTGCTCAGAGCATCAGGCTGGGGCACGGCCATGATGGAGGAGGGACAGGCTGCAGAGGTCAGAATGCCTCAGTGGACAGAACCCAGGCCCTAGGGACCTAACTGAACCTCAATAACCATTATGGATGGACCCAGGTCAGGGCTGGAATGGTCGTCCCAGGCCTCTCCTCCCCAGCTTCTTAGATTTGGAAGCTCCCCCGAGCAACAACAACTGAACTTTTGCCCCATAAAAACCAAATACAGAAGATACCAGCCCTTTCCAACCACTGTCCAAAGCCGTGAAATGCTCCTCAACCATCTTGGGCCTTCTTTTCCAAATATCCAGCACACCAGTTTTCCATCACTGCCTCCAAACCACACAGTCCACCAAATTCCCAGCCTGCCACCACCTCCCAGAAGCCCTCCAGGAATAAGTACCATCTTTCTGAGATGAGGACCATATTTATATTCTTCTATCCAGCCCCGCCTTTAAGAGGTTAAATGACCCCTGCTGAACCCCAACAGAGACAGCTGGAGGCTGAGATTTACAGGGGGTCCTGGAAGGTCCCACTGACTCTCTGAGTCAGCTTTTCACATCACCTGCAGCCTGAAATCCCAGTCTGTTCATCAACTTTGCTCTCCATGAACATAGCAGCCCCTAGGGGAGAATTCATCCTCTGCTGTCTCCAGGGGGATCTGGGGACCTGAGGCACAGCACAGGAGCTCAGAATATACTCGTGTGCCAAAAACAGGACTTGTCATTGGATGTACAACAGGATTATGTCCACTCCCTCCCTGCAAAAACGTCACCCTGGAAAGAAAAGTACCAAAGCGATGACATTGTTAGTACTAGAGAAATACAAGTTGGAGATGCTTTCGTTTTCTTTTTACTATTTCCCAAATTTTCTGCAATGTGGCTCTGTCATTTTATAATGAAAAGTAATTTGAATAGTAATTCTGGGCCCAGATGAGAGGATCCCCTGGAAGACTGATGTTTGAGCTCTGGCCCACCCAGGCCTCACAGGCGACCTCTCCACCCTGGGTCTGATGAGTCTGAGCCTTCCTTCAACCAGCTTCTATTCAAATGGCCCAGGAGCACGGAAGATGGTCATGTCCCCATTTCACAGACAGGACAGCTAAGGCTTAGGGATGCTAATGGACATTGCATATAAGAAAGCAGCTATGATGGTGTTTAACACATAACAGAGACTCAAGAAAGATTAGTTAAATGACTCAGCTGAAAGTAATCTTTTTTTTTTTTTTTCAAGTTTACTGATTTTTTTTTTTCCCACCACCCCTATGGGGCCTCAGCCACCATTTTAGTGGAATGTGTGACCCGGATTCTCTGAGCACCAGTGCTCCTTCCAGCTGCAAGGCAGGCTGGGGTGGGCAGCAGGGAGAGGAAAGTCTGAGGTCGCCACAGGACTAGGGTGAGGTGCTGCGGGCCTGCACGGCCTGACTTGGCACCAGACACATGTATGAGCCAGGATGGCATGGCCTTCACTTCACCACATGCCAGACCCTGAAATAGCCCTCTGACCCGTGCACCCCTCTCTAGCCCACCACCATCACCCCAAACCAGCCCGCAGCAGGTCCCACCCGGAATACTGCCATGGGTCCCCACGGGACCCCTCCCTGGATCCTCTCTCCCAACCCCACAGGCTCAGCCAGCTGCTCAAAATTCAGATCAGAGAGCAGAGAACAGACAGGTGGTTGCCGGAGGTAGGGGAGGGTGGTGAGCAAAGGGGGGTCAAAAGGAACAAACCTCCGTTCATAAGATAAATAATTCATGAGGACCTAAGTTCCGGCACGGTGACTGTAGTTCACAGACCGGGTGGCAGCTATGAAAGGTGCTAAGAGAGAAGATCCTGAAAGTTCTCATCACACACACAAATCTGTGTCGATCTGTGGGGACAGACGTTAACTATACTTAGTGTGGTGATCATTTCCCAAATATACGCATACTAGATCATTATGTTGAAACTAACATAATGTTATATGTTCATCATACCTCAATTAAAAAAAAAAAAAAAAAAACTCCAATCAAGTCAAGCCCGTCCCTGCGCAAAAGCCTTCAGAGACTGCTCATCACAGTGACTGTCCGGCCGGGCCCCTCCCGCTTCACTCTGGCCACACTGGGCTTGCATTTGGCCTTCCAGAAGCATGTGCATCGTCCCCAAGGGCACACACTGTCCATCTCAGGAGTCTTAGCTGTGCCCAATATGCTTCTCCAGTCCTCGCCCCGTCTTCCACCTGGCCACCTTCGGGGACCAGCCTAGCTAGATAGCTCCTCCTTAGCCCTAGGACGACGAGGACTGTCCAACTCTCCAGGATCACAAAATCACATTAATTTAGAAGGAGGCCTCTAAGCCTGCCTCTAACTTGCTTGTGGCTTTAAGCAAGTCACACAACCCCCCAGGGCCTGTTAGCCCCCCATAAGTTGGGGGGGGCAGTTCAGTGCCTCACTGCTCCCAGGCGTCACCGGCATCACCTGGGAGCTTGTCAGAAATACAGTGTCAGGTGTCCTCCCGGCTGTGCTGGTTCAGCATCCCCAGCGATGGGGCTCCGCCAGCAGGTGCAACCAGCCTTCCAGAGCGTTCTGATGCTGGCACACAGAAGGGTAGGAAGTGGGTGGGTGCTGCGACTGAAAGATTGCCCTTCCTGCCCCCGCAGGTGGATTTCGAGGACGTGATTGCAGAGCCCGTGGGCACCTACAGCTTCGACGGCGTGTGGAAGGTGAGCTACACCACCTTCACGGTCTCCAAGTACTGGTGCTACCGCCTGCTGTCCACGCTGCTGGGGGTCCCGCTGGCCCTGCTCTGGGGCTTCCTGTTCGCCTGCATCTCCTTCTGCCACATCTGGGCGGTGGTGCCGTGCATTAAGAGCTACCTGATCGAGATCCAGTGCATCAGTCACATCTACTCCCTCTGCATCCGTACCTTCTGCAACCCTCTCTTTGCTGCCCTGGGCCAGATCTGCAGCAACATCAAGGTCATGCTGCGGAAGGAAGTGTAGAGCCAGGTGGGGGCGTTGGGGGTGGCCGGGCAGGGCGAGTCAGTCCAGGCTGGCCCCCTGGTTCTGCTCTGCAGGCCTGCCGGTGAGCGCTTTCTCTTTAGGGACTGCTATTTCCCCCCAAGATGAAAAGAAAAGACAGCCCAGCCATGGAAGCAGTTTGCCTCCGACCCCACCTCGATGCCCCCGTGACCAGGCAGGAGGAAAGAGAATTTGCTAAGAGGCAGCTACCGCAAATCTTTGCATTCACCTGTACTGTAACAGCACAAACCAGCACTCAGTTCCCACCCGGGGTCAACCTGTCTATGCACGCCGCCCAGGAAAGCTACCAGTGACTCTTGGCATTAGGAGGGTGGCTCCAATAAAGGGGTTTGGCTGCATTTGGGGAACGCTGTTTTGTGTGCGTCAGTAAGGTCTGTGCATGTCCCCGTGACATGTCCAAAAATACAGTTTGCTGCCCTGAGAAACAAGCGAGGCAAGTTGGTTGGCCCTTCTCTTGGCCAAATTCAAGAACTAGAACGGAGTCTGGTTCCTCTTGGGCTTCTTATTTGCTGGGTATCTGCTCCCCCATGCTCCTTAAGAGATTACTTCCCACTGAGTTCCTTTGCTCTGGGCCAGCCAGTGGTCACCAACAGAAGAAAATGGCCCTTGGGCTGGAACCGCCAAGGGCAGAACCCGGGTTCAAAACTCTCTGAACCTCCCCTTTGGCTCAGCTGACCCCAAGCCCCTGGCACTGCTGCTTGGCACATGCACCCCTTAAACATTCAGAAATGTGATGGGGGCATAAGGTCCAATTTGTGCATCTGTGGGCTCACTATAGATGTAAAGAACAACAGCAAGGGCATGCCCCGCCCTCTCCTCACCTAACCCCAGTTGGGGAGAAAAACAGTAATCTTACATTCTTTAGAGATACTGTTCCCAAGAGTGTTATTCAGAACTTAGACCTTAGAAAAAAGGGTGGGGGTGGCTGATGTGATTAAATTTGTTTGGAAAATGCTCTATATTTCTCTCAGAGATTTTTCAATAGACATCAGGACATCAAAAACTCTGACAAGTCCTGCAATAAAGAAAACTGTTTAGGACATTGTCTCCCAATCCCACTTGACGTTTTTTTACCGCCATGTAACACCCATATAAGTCTTACAAAATGATGGTTCCACAACAGGTTTTCAGAGGCATCACCTCACTGGTACCTGGCCATGAGCCCAAGGGGCTTGGGGGACAGTGCAGTAGAGCAGATTGGGAGACAAGGCACAGGCAGCCTTGGTTCCAGTCTTGTCTCTCCTCCTAGTTGCCATCTCTGTTTCAATTTTACCACCCATAAAATGATCCCTAACGTCCATCTCAGCCCTAACATGTTACCCATTTTTGCTTTTTCTAATATCTTATTATGCCATTTTCAAACACAGAGGAAAGTCGAAAGGGTTTGCTGTGAACACCTGTGTGTACTCCATCTAGGTCTGACAATGAACGTTTTACTGCTCCTGCTTTGTCACAGCTCTATCCATCCGCCAACCTCAGCTTTCTTTACGGAAGCTTATTTTTTATGCATTTTAAAATAAGCTGCAGATATCCATATTTTTACTACTAAACACTTCAGCAGTCATCCCTTAGTTTTTTCCAGGTGGGGAAGTTACAGCCCAGAGAGGTCAGCAGACTTGCCCAAAGGCACCCAGCAGGCCAGCATTGGAAAACAGCAGCTCCTGCCCACCGCTCTTTGCCCTATGCTGGGGCTCTTTGCATTCTCAGGCAGACTCAGTAGCCCAGGCTCCTCCTACTGAAAAGGCTTAAATTCAGTATTACTTACACCCCCCTTGAAGGGGCTGCCCTTTCAAACATCTCTTGAAGGCATTAGGCCAACAGCTTCAGACTTGGAATCTTGGGTCATGCAGAGATTTTTCACCCCCTTGACATTTCCCATAACCTGATTTGACTACAGCTCCAATTTTTGAAGCTTGTTCTCTTTCTCTAGGGGCAGATGAGAGCAGGTGCTCAGTTACCCGCGCTGTTCACGGAACTGGAGAAAGGGCACACATTTAAGATGCATGTATGTCTGAGGAGTTCTGTTTCTTCCGGGAATCTCCTGGAGAAGTAGCGGGGAGAACAGCACACTGGGGGCGTATCGGGAACAGGCTGGAGGAGGGAGGTGGAGCTCTGCTCTCTCTCACATGCTACATTCGGCTCATCAGGGACACGTACTCATAATGCAGCTCCAGAGTGTGAGTCCGTGGAACCCAGGAAGGAACACGAAGCCATCTGTGGTTCTGCAGATGGGCTCCTTACCTCCCTGGAAGAAATATGTGCTAAGGTCCATTCGAGATGACTGTCTAGAATCCTATTACCTCCAGAGTTCGACGGCAGTGGGTGTGGCCATGTCATATCCAAGAGGTCGGTGCCTGGGTCTTGGAGCCTCTTTTGATGGCACTCTGACAGATCGTGACTAAAGGCAATGGGACCAGGTCCCCCCACCCCTGCCCCCACCGCACCCCAGGTGTACTTCTGTCATAATCAGGCAGAAAACTCTGCCGCCCCGCGGGGGAATCCAAGTCTGCAAACCACCAGACACAATTACTGTTTTAGGGAGGGAGAAAGAGGGCAAAACAACATACAAAAAAAAATGTATCTTCAGTATGCCTTTTATAAAGCAGGTGATGAAGCGGACATCTTGGGATTGGCCATATCACCGACATTCACCGACAGGCACAGTCCACGAGGCTACCACAAAAACCACCATGGTAGAATAAAATTGAGGAATTCACATTTTGCATTTAGTGGTGTTTCATTGCCACTAAATAGAAAAGGCTAAAGACTTCGAAACCAGGATCTTTGTAAAAGGCAGCCTCCTGCAGTTGTAACCTACAGATCCATCCCCAAAGGAGCACAAATTGTGTGACAGATTATTCTTTTCAGGGCCTAAAGAAATAAGGCTCAGAGTCTTCAAGGGTTCACATTTCACTTCCAGAAAAAAACTTACATGTTCCGATTGATTGGCACTTCCAGCCACGCGTGTGGTTTGTCAACAAGTCTGACACTGTGAGAGAAGACAGTATGCAGGCCTCAGGCATGGGGTCCAGGGAAGGAGGGCACCTGGGCTCCAGACAGTGATCAGGACCCCACACTCATGCTTCCAGTCTTGGTTGGACAAGGACTGAGATGGTGAACATACTCTCCAGCACAAGACAGGGAGGGTAGGGGTAGAGAGCCACGAGTGCTGCTGAAATCAAATGCCACCAATCTGGTGGTTCTCCATGGTGCTCAGGAAGGGTGTGCCCCAGTGAAAAAAATCTGTGACTCGCTGTCCCCTTAGACCCCAGTGGCCTCTGTTGGCCATTAGGGTAGCAGCTTCCCCAGGAAGAGCAGAGGCAAGGGCCTCTCCGGTTGGTGAGCAGGGAGGCTCAGCCAACAGACCCCACCATAGCTGCAGGTGCACCCAGAGTGCCCCAGGGGTCCCAAGCATGGCCACAGAGTCCCCCAATCAGCATCCCGTTAGCTTCCCAAAGAGCAGGGACATACTGGTGTTCACACTTTCGGGACATGTCACAGCAACACTGCCTCTGGGTCTTCAGTGTCCAGTTAGTCCTGAAGGTCTTGTACTAACTGGTAAGATTCTGAATACGGGCATTCCGGCGCATGCCTCACTTCTCTCTGAATGTCTAGACCACACCAGCTCCTTCTACTATGTGCATAAATGTGTACGTGTATGTGCATAACACAGTGTGCAGGGAGAAGAGGACAGTGTGTAGAGTGAATCTGGGCTTTGGGGAAGTGCTCTTCCTTGGATCACAGTCCAAAAAAATATGTATAGAAGTTTTTTAAAAAGTGCCCCATAGTGCCAATGAGTTGGCCAGTCCCCACTGAAAAACCTCTGATCTAGAACATCCTGTACTTAACAACCAAAGGTTGTTCTTGGGCATGGTTGTATCCTTCCTCAAGGCTAAGAGGACACCTGACAACCTGTTTACCAGGTAAGTAAAACCTTTGAGACCCTTGGTGAATTGCTCTTGTCAGTAAAACACAACAGTCTGCAATCACAAGACATCACTTGTGTAGGATGGGGGGGTTACTAGAGCAGGATGGGGGGATTATCACCGCTGGCTCCTTCGGCCAAACTGGGAACACCATCTCTTGCGGAAAATCTGAGGAGCCATTCCTCCTAAATGGTGAGTCACAGAGACAAACGGAAGCTCAGGGAGAGTCTAAGGAATTCATCCTTCCAGCTGGTAAACATTTTTTTCTGTTGTTGTTAACTTCCTTTAAATATTCAATTCAGCGGTTTTAGCATATTCTAAAAACTCACCTACCATCATCACTAATTCTAGAAAATCCTCATCACCTCCCCCCTCAAAACCCGGCATCTATTCTCATTCGCTCTCCATTCAGCCCAGCCTGCAGCCCCTGGCCTGCACGGTCCTCTAACCTTCTCTACACATTCGCCTATTCTGGACATGTCACAAAGACAGGACCAGATGGTATGTGGCTTTCTGCAATGGATTCTTCCACCTGGCATCACGTTTTCAAGGGTCACCCGTGTTGTAGTGTGTACCAGGATTTCATTCCATTTTATAGCCAGATACCATGCCACTGTACAGAGAGACCATATTTATCCACTCATCTGCTGATAGACATCTGGGTTATTTCCACTTTGGGCTATTACAAGTGATGGTGTCAAGAACATTTACATCCAAGTTCTTGTACTTGTGTATGCTTTCATTTCTCTTGAGTAAATACCCAGGAGTGGCATTTCTGGCTCATATAGTAATTCTATGTTTAACTTTTTGAGGCACAGCCAAAGTATTTTCCAAGAGGCTGGACCATTTTCTATTCCCACAAGCAATGCGGGAGAGCTCCAGTGACTGTACATCCCTGCCCGCACCTGTTAGCGCCCAGCTCTTTGAGGACGGCCATCTTAGTGGGTGTGAAGTGGCATTTCCCCGTGGCTTGAACATGCATTTTCCTAATGAATAATAATGTTGAACATCTTTTCATGGGCTTACTGGCCATTTTTATGTCTTCCTTGGTGAGAATATAAACATATATCTATTTATTTGTTTATTCAAATATATTGCCCCTTTAAAAAAACCAGCTTGTCTTTTTATTGTTAAGTGGTAAGAGTGTTTGATATATTCCAGATAGGAGTATATGATTTGCAAATATTTTCTTCCATTCTGTGAGGTGTCTTTTCACTTTTTTGACAGTGTCCTTTGAAGCACAAAGGTTGTGTACCCCGTTTCATGATGAGGTTAATTTACCTATTTTTTTTTCCTTTCCTTGTGCTTTTGGGTAGCATATCTGAGAAATCATTGCCTAATCCAAGGTCACAAAGATTTATGCCTGTGTTTTCTTCTAAGAGTTTAATAGTTTTAGCTCTTACATTTAGGGCTTGAAGCATTTTGAGTTAATTTTAAACACAGTGTGAGGTAGGATCCCAACTTCATTCTTTTTTTATTGAAGGATAGTTGACATACAATGCTTTATTAATTTCAGGTGTACAAGATAGAATTTCAACAATCCCATACATTATTCAATGCTCACACAGTAAGTGTAATCATATACAAAGTTATTACAGTATCATTGGCTATATTGCCTGTGCTGTACTTTTCATCACTGTGACTTACTTTTATAACTGGAAATTTGTTTCTCTTAATCCCCTCCACCAACTTCATCATTTTGCAGGTGGATTACCAGTTTTCCCAGTCCCATCTGTTGAGCAGATTGTCTCCCCTACTGAATTCTTTTGCCACACTTGTCAAAAATCAATTGGTCATGAATGGGAAGGTTTTTAACTGCACTCTCCATTCTATCCCATTGGTCTACTCCATCGATCCACATGTCTATCCTTATGCCAGTACCACACTCCTTTGATTACTGAAGCCTTGAAGTGAAGTTTGAAACCAGGAATTGTAAATCCATCTACTTTGTTCTTTCCAAAAGATCATTTGGCTATTCTGGGTCCCTTGTATTTCTGTGTGAATTTTAGGATCAGCTTATCAATTTGTGCAAAGAGGCCAACCAGGATTTTGATAAGAGAATTGCATTAAGCCTGTAGATCATTTTGGAAAGTACTATCATCTTCATAATATTTAAGTCTCTGATCCATGAACACAGGATGTCTCTCCATTTCTCTGAGTTTCTTCAGTTTCTTTCAATGATATTTTGTAGTTGTCAGGGTATAAGTCTTGTACTTCTTTTGTTAAATGTATCCCTATTTTTTCTTTCTTATACCAGTATAAATGCGATTATTTCTTAATTTCATTTTCATATTGTGAATTGTTAGTATAAAGAAATACCACTGGTCTTTGCATACTGACCTTGCACCCTGCAACCTTGATGAATTCGTTTATTAGTTCTAATGGGTTTGTATGTGGGCATGAACTCCTTAGAATTATCTACATACAAAATCATACCATCTGCCAAGAATTTTACTTCTTCTTTTCCAACCTGGATGCCTTCTGTTTCTTTTTCTTTCCTGACTATTTCATATAAATATTAGCTTCTTAAACATTTGTAGCCCAACTTTTCATCAGCTGCCAATGCCAAATGGTTTCATAAGGGAATCCCCTGTTCCTAGGGCCACCTTCTGACATGCTGGTGCCCAAGGATGCTGGGACGGTTCCATGCAAAAGTAAAATCACTCTAAAGTCAGAAGGATATTAGCACCACCCTCCACATCTGAGGTCCCACTCCCACTCCTTATTCTGAGCTCAGAACAGTACGCTTCCACACACCAATCCCATACTTACCAGCTTTCACAAGATCCCAGAATAAAGGAGTAAAAAGATACTGGAGAGAAATGACAGGTCCAGGAGAATAAAACCAACCCATCAACCAAGGAGAGCAGCAGTGGGGGCAGGGTGTATAAACCCCCATAGGAAGCCAGGGGAGATCCAGGGACTGTCTGATGGCTGAGTCACCCCAACATTTCCACCATGGAGACTACTTCCCCAACCCATGCCAGAATTTCCCACCCCACTCAAGCTACCCCGAGGTGTGGAAGGGTGCAAACTGAAAGGTACCTTATACATACACGCACACTGCCACCAAGGGGTGGACTGTCTATGCTGGCAGACCCCGAGCCACGGGAGGCAGTCCTGGCCCAGCACGGTCACACTGTGGATGGCTGCGAGCAGCTCCTCTGGCTGGAGCTGTGGCGGCTCAGGACAAAAGTGGATGAGTTGCTCTTTTTGCTGACGCTGGTCTCTCCTGGACGATTGCCCTTCAGGTAGCTGGAGGAGCAGCAGAGGAAGCGCTGTACCAGTTCGTGGAAGAGATGGCCCGTGAAGAGCAAGTAGATCCACGGGTTGCAGCAGCTGTTGAGGCTGGCCAGGAGCATGGCTATGATGAAAGCCGAGGCTGAAAGGAGGATGGGGGCACGGGAGAAAGGAGAACAGGCCATCACTACTAGAGGGCCACCATCATTTCCCGAGAACAGCCTTCCCCTGGCGCCAGGTGCTGAGTCACAAGACAGAGACGTAGAGGGACAAGGTCTGCCTGCCGTCCACATCATGGCTCCGGGTGTGCGCTCAGCCTGCCCCTGCCACACACACACCCCAGCCTTCCCAGGCTCAGTCAAGCCCTAGAATGCTCCCTGTCCTTTCTCTCGTCAAGAGCACCCGCCGAATGCTTCCGTCAGCAGGAGCTGCGCTCGTCACAGCCACCTGTTCATTCATAACTCACCCAGCGCGTATCCGGTGCCCACGACTCTGAGTGCCCAAGAGCACAGTGTCGAGGAGCTGCCAGACCTAGCTGGTAGTCTTGTTCTGCCAGCAACAAATTACTTTAGTTCCCCAGGAGACTGCTGTTTGCTAATCTTTACATGGGGATAACAAGAGTATGCAAAACACGCAGGAAGACTGCAAGGATTTAAAAAAATGCCTGGTATACAGTAAGGGCCCAATACATGGTAGCTGCTATTGTGACCGTGTGCCATGCACCAGGCTAGGCCCTGGGGACACAAAAATAAAATAAGTAGCACCACAGGGTGGGCACAATGCAGGCCGGTTGAGCAGACCAAGGACCGGGAGCAACTCGGAGCAAATCATAGGCCAGTCTTACAGAAAGCGCCATTTGAGTCGATACCTGAAAGATGCTTAGGAGTTTTCCAGGCAGAGAACGGAGGAAGGGTGCTCCAGGCAGAAGGAATGGCCCAGGCAAAGGCGTGGTGGCAAGAAAGCATTGCCACCTTCGCAGTTGAGAACACTGAAAGTTCTGTACCCCTAAGAGCACGCTTCGGCATGACAAATCAGACTCACACAGGAGAAAAGGTTATCCTGAAATTCTTTAAGGTACTGGGCAGAAGCCATTATACTAGGGATTTTTTGTGTTCCAGACAAAATTAAGGATCAACTTCAAGACACTGCTTTTTACAAATTCAAACTTCAAAAGGAAAGAAAAATTCTGAATCCTGAGGCACCTGGCTGGCTCAGTCACTAGAGCATGCCACTCTTGATCTTGATGTCGTGAGTTCAAACCCCAGGCTGGGTGTCGAGGAAAGAAAAAAGGAAAGGAAAGTAGGGAGGGAGGGAGGAAGAAAGAAGGAAGGAAAGGAAGGAATGGGAGGGGAGGGGAGGGGAGGGGAGTGGAGAGAAGAGAAAGGAAGGGAAGGGAGAAAGAAAAGAAAAATTCCTAATCCTATATACTTCCAAGTAGAGGAGAGGAAAAAAACCTGCGTTTCTTGCAATAGGCTTCCATCTGACAAACTACAGATCTCTCCCACCAATGGAGGAGGGTGAGCACTCCCTCCAGAAACCTGCGAGGACAGCAATACACCCAAGAATGCTGCTCATAGCCACATCCTCACCAGTGAAGGCAGCTGCAAGAGGGCTTGAAAAATCTGCTGCTCTTTGATCTTTTCTGCAGAAAGTTTTTAAAATATAGCTCCAGAATTCTGGGCGCCTGGCTAGCTCAGTCAGAGTGGCGTGTGACTCTTGATCTCAGGGTTGTAAGTTTGAGCCCCACGTCAGGCATAGAAATGACTTAAATGAACAAATAAATAAAAACAAAACAAACCTCCAGAATTCAAGAGCTGAATCCAGGAAAGGATTTCTCACAGGGACTGTGAAGCCACAAGACCTAGATGCCACCACAGAGGCAGAGCATGGAGACATCTGTCAGACATCTGTCACCTAGTCACCAAAGGAAGAAGGATGATTATCCACAAGACGATGGTTTGGTTCTCAAACTGGGATCCCTTGGTCACCTGGGAACTTGTTAGAAATGTAAATTCTCAGGCCTTACCCTAGACCTAGCAGACCAGACTCTTGGGGGTAAAGTTCTGACACACACACAAGTTGGAAAACCACTGGTCTAATACCTTGGTGCACCTGTTGGCACAAGAGCAAACTAGAGCAGATAAAACCAGAAAGTCTTGCACAAGAGAATGTTCAGGGAAACAAAGGAGGAGCATCTAAACCTTAGACTAAAATAGTAAAGAACAGGAAAGTGGAAAAGTGGAGGGGGAAAAAAGCTGGTACTGCTCATTTTCTATAAAAGAGAATGAAAAAATACGCATCTGATTTGAGTAGCTAAGAAGATGAATTTAAGTTTAGAAATTCTGGTGAGAAATCACCAAGACTAAAAACAGAATGTCCTCAAAAATTCAATGTATAACATAAAGGAGGCAAAAATCAACACACGGTTACAATTTAAAAAGGACCCTGAGAAATAAACTACCAGACACAGCGGCAAGAATGCAGGCATGTAAGGTTAGTAAACAAGGGAGAGGACAGAGCAGGAATGAACAGGCTTGCACCGGAAGGCACCACCTTTTACCTAACTGTATAGAGTTAAAATTGTATATTTTCTCTTAAGCTATTTGCCTGACTTTACATTTGGATCATTTAACTTATTTATTCTATTAAAAAAAAAAAAAAAAAAAGCAGGGCGCCTGGGTGGCTCAGTTGGTTGAACAACTGCCTTCGGCTCAGGTCATGATCCCGGACTTTCAGGATCGAGTCCCGCATCGGGCTCCCAGCTCCTTGGGGAGTCTGCTTCTCTCTCTGACCTTCTCCTCTCTCATGCTTTCTCTCACTCAAATAAATAAAATAAATAAAATAAAATAAATAAATAAATAAATAAAATAAATTCTCTCTCAAATAAATAAATAAAATCTTTAAAAAAATTTTTAAAAAAAGCATACAGAAATATCAACAACAAAAAAGGAAACAGTTGATGAATTCCTGATACACCACCCCCCACCCCCAATGGAGATTCCCTTCCTCTGCGTGGCCAGCCCCTGTAGGACTCTGGACCAAGGCAGGTGCCTCTGCCCCCCCCCACCCCCCCGGTGGTCACAGACACATAGGATGGGCCTGACTTGGCTCCCTGGGGGATGGATGACCCTCTCTAAGCTGAACCTGCTCCTGTCAGGTTGTCAAAGGCGAAGGGCACAATTGCACTTTTAAAAATCTGGCAATAGGGGCACCTGGGTGGCTCAGTGGGTTAAAGCCTCTGCCTTCAGCTCGGGTCATGATCCCAGGGTCCTGGGATCGAGCCCCACATCGGGCTCTCTGCTCAGCGGGTGGCCTGCCTCCCCCTCTCTCTCTGCCTGCCTCTCTGCCTACCTGTGATCTCTCTGTCAAATAAATAAATAAAATATTTAAAAAATAAATAAATAAAAATAAAAAAAAATAAAAATAAAAATCTGGCAATATTCTACCCATCGAGAGACAGGAGTCCCCAGTGGTGGAAATGCCAGCCCTCAGCAGGGAGGAGAGCTATCTGGGAATCGGGAACCGGCTGTGGAGGACATTTCAGAGGAAGGAAGCAATAGGAACGAAGGCACATAAGTGAGAATGTCCAAGAACATTCAGGGACTGCCAGAGTTGGGGAAAGGGAGTTTCACGGGGTAAGAAACAGGAAAGAGCCAGGCTGAGGAGGACCTTGAGTGCAGGCCGCCTGAGCTTTAGTCTACAGACAGTGGGGAGCCCTTGATGGTTTCTAAGCAGGCGACTGACTGACTGCCCCTCTCAGGCTCTCTGCACTTTCTGTTCCTTGTTTAGACCACACTGTTGCCCTTTCTGGTGGCTAGAGAAGCCAACAGGAATAGAACAAAGCATGGAAAATATTGTCCTCACGATTCACGATGTTATTTCCAAGAGAGCACAGGGCCATGTAGCGATGCTGACCATGGGAATCACTGCTCAAGTTGGCACAGGACCCTGTGGTTTTCAAAGCAGACTCATCCCCAGGGACACACAACATGTCACCCCATGTTTCTACCTGAACTTAATGAAGCTATTCCTTTTCAAACTAGACCAGCGTTCACACATGTCGGGTTGGTACCAGTTAGTGAATCCTCTCAGTCCCAAAGCAAAGACATAGGCTTGCCAGACAGTCCCTCTTAGAGTGTGATTTGAGGGCGAGTCAGAGAGCAACTACCCTTTTCCCACACAGGTAGAATTGCCCACGGAGGCGGGGTATTGCCTGTTCTCAGTGATGATCTTTTATAATCTAAGTATATCTGGGATGGGAAACACATTACCTCCTATCAGACCATCATCGTTCCTAGCAGAAATGTCTCCTGGTCTAGACCAGTGACCAACAAGCTCTATTGTTGGGCCTATGGGGGCCAAATCCCACCTGATGCTTGTTTTTCTAAATAAAGTTTTATTGGAACACAGCACACCCATTCATTCATATATTGTCTATGGCAGCTTCTGCACTACAAGGAGAAAGCTGAGTACCTGTTCCAGAGACCTTATACCCACAAGCCTAAAAGAGTTCCTGCCTGGCCCTTTACAGAAAGCTAGCCCACCCTTGATGCCTGGAGGAGGGGCAGATGTTAAAAAGTGGTGGGAAGGGCTCCTAAGGGTGTGGGGGCAGAATCCCACAAAGCAAGCCCCGCCCACTTCTCCCCACACTCTGGTGATGGCTTTGCTTTCAAGTTACCCAGACTCGGCACAAATCCTGGCTCTGCCATTTTGCACTTTGTGTGTTCTAGAGCGAGTCATCTAACCTCTTAACCTCAGTTTCTCCATCTGTGAAATGGGAGTAATAAAAAGACCTCCTTTACAGAATCATTGCCAAGTTTCACTAGTCAGGATGCCAAGTACCCATCATGATTCCTGGCACTCAATAAAAGTAAAAACTTAACGTACTCAGTTATTACCATTATCACTACCATGATGTGTACACGCCCAGTAATGCTACTTTTCTTAAGGATAACAGAGTTAACGCCAACCCGTGTGAACAATGGGGAGAGGCTGCTCCCTGGGTTGGGCTGTGTCTTGGATCTGAGATAGCCCAGGGTGGGGCACAGGACACAGGACCCACTGGCTGAGCTGCTGGAAGCTGCACTGACATATGGCAGTGTCCATCCAGTGAGTCTCTTGGGCCAGACCGCATGGCCAAGGAGGTCAGCTCATACGTAGGTTCGTTTCCTGGCTCTACAGGCCCGCACCACCAGTCCAACCAACAAGCTTATCTACCCTGTTCAGCTAGCTTGTGACTTCCGGACGGGTTTAAACAGACTGAAACAATGGGCCATCTTCAGGGAGAGCGAGGGGGCTGCCGAGGCGCCACAAAGTCAAAGGTGTGCCGAAACAATGAACCAGCGATGGAGGAGAATGTCCTTGCCTTATTCCATCTTCTTTTTTTTTTAAAGACTTTATTTATTTATTTGACAGAGAGAGCATCACAAGTAGGCAGAGAAGCAGGCAGAGAGGGGGGGGAAGCAGGCTCCCTGTTGAGTAGAGAGCCCGATGCGGGGCTTGATCCCAGGACCCTGGCATCATGACCCGAGCCAAAGGCAGATGCTTAACGCACTGAGCCACCCTTATTCCATCTTCTTTGGGGTCCTGGGAATGTCTGATCTCGCCCTGCAGATTTCAATACAAAGACCCGTTTTAACTCACATGCAAGCCTGGACGTCGCAGGGAAGAAGCATCTGTCTCGGCACCGCAAACTGCCCTCTCTCCTTTCTGCTCCAGCATTCCAGCTTGAAGTTCTGGTGCACGCCACATGCGGGGTGTTCTTCTGGACCAAAATCCTTAAATATGGACTTCTTTCTCTCTTTTTCTTTCTTTTTCTCTTTCTCTCTTTTTCATTTATTTATTTGAGAGAAAGCGTGAGCGGAGGGAGGGGCAGAGGGAGAGAGAAAATCCCAAGCAGTCTCCATGCCCAGTGCAGAGCCCCACTTGGGTCTCGATCCCACAACCCTGAGATCATGACTTGAGCCAAAATCAAGAGTCAGCCGCTTAACCAACTGACCCACCCAGGTGCGCCAAGACTGTCTTCTTCAAAACACAGCTACCCGTGGGGTAGCTGTTAGAGAGGCACCATTGAAAAGCGACTCAGTGTGGTGCCATCTCGAGCTGGGTCTAGCAGATTTGCAGCAGATGGTATGGTGCCCTGAGCCCAGATCTCGTCTTAGGACCCAGCGGCTCATTCCCCAGCTACCAGGGAGCTGGCCAGTGAGGCTCTCAGCTGAGTTCCTTTTGGGGCACTGTCTTGGCCACAACAGAAACCCCTGCCGAGGAGCAGCCTACACCCAATGACCAGTCCATGCAAATGTACAGAGGCCCACCGCTTTGCCTTAATTCTGGCTTCTCTGAAGGGCCGTTCCCTGCTGCCCAGCTCCAACCCTGGCCACATGTCAGACAAAGCAGAGCAATGATGAAGTCAGTGCGGAAAAGGAGGAGCTGGAAGTCAGAATCCACAACTCCTCCAAAGGTGTGGTCTGCAGCCTGCATCTCCTCTGGGGCCAGGGGGGTGGGCAAGTGGTCACAGAGTGGCCCCAGTGGAGCCCTGGCTCAGGGAGGAGCCAGGGACACAAGATTCAGATGCAAACCCCTGGGGTCTGAATCCTCCACCTAATCTTTCTACTCTACATCTACTGTATGAGCCTTAACATCCTTATCTATAAACTGGAGGTGACACTTGCAAGGACTTTGAAAAAACTGGTGGGGGGTGTAAAAGGGCTTTGTGAATTGCAGTGTTTATTCAGGTGATTAGTATTGTTATTAACAGATATGAGATATGACCAGCTGCATCATTTTTAAAGCCCAAAGTTTAGAGGCTCCTGATCCCAGGTCAATTAAAGAAAGTGCCCTTTGCCTGTTTTCCCATGACTTCAAAAATTGAAAAAAAAAAAAAAAAAGGGGTGCCTGGGTGGCTCAATTGGTTAAGCGACTGCCTTCAGCTCAGGTCATGATCCCAGAGTCCCGGAATTGAGCCCCACATCGGGCTCCCAGCTCCATGGGGAGTATGCTTCTCCCTCTGACCTTCTCCCCTCTCATGCTATCTCTCGTTCTCTCTCTCAAATAAATAAAGAAAATCTTAAAAAAAAAAAAAAAGAAAGAAAAGCCAGAGGCCTGGGGTTAGATGCCATGACACCAAAGGAACTCCTGATCGTCCATTTGGAAAAGCTTACCCAGGGGCACCTGGGTGGCTTAGAAGGTTGGGTGGCTGCCTTTGGTTCAGGTCATGATCCCAGGGTCCTGGGATTGAGTCCCGCATCAGGCTCCTTGCTCAGTGGTGAGATTACTTCTCCCGCTCTCTCTGCCTGCTTCTCTGCCTAGTTGAGCTCTATCTCTCTCTCTCAAATAAATAAATAAAAATCTTTAAAAAAAAAAAAAAAAAAAAGGAAAGCTTACTCAGCCAGTGAATTAAGAAAAGCCAAAAGGAAAGGTGGTTGCAACCCTGAGGGGGGCAGAGTTCAGGGTCTCCACTGGGACCCCATCTCTTCCACTTGCTCCCCATAAAAATAACATCCCTCCCCAGGACAAAGCCCTGAGTGGTACAAACTGCTCTCTCTGATCCTTGCCAAAAATGGGGGGCCACTGGGAGGCACTGGTCCAGGGACTGGTCCTCACACTTGCCTGGTCACCAGCTTAGCTTTTCTCGGAGGAAAAAGAGGAGATCAGATGTTCTAGCATCCTTTCATGCCCTGTGCTCATTGTCACAGGACCTACTCTCAAGGGAAACACAGAGAACACAGCACTCTATTCAACAGGGAGGTGCAGCACTGGGGGGAGGGGGCGGGGCTGCTGTGCGGGTGCAAGCCTGAGGACTAGGGGTGATCCTCAAGCGGGGCTCCTAGGCGCCAAGCAAAAGATGTGAACAGAAATGGCCACCCACCAAAAGCCAGATGCCCTGCTGGGCAATTTTACACCCAGGAGACAGACACAACTCTGTATTTCCACTCGGCACTGTGATTCATGGAGGGGTGGGTGGCAGAGGGCACTTGAGGACGAGGACGGTATGCCCCAAAGTGTTCCACCTGCCTACGAGCCTGGCTTTACTCAAGCCCTAAGAACTCCCATATTCGGATTTCCCGGCACCCCCTCCACCCTGTCACCGAAGGCCCAAATTAGCCCCGAACAGCTGACGGGCAGCTGGCCATGGCCTCTCTGGGCTGCACTATGCCTGAGGCAACTAATGCATTTCACATACACTTCAAAGACCTGTGGCTTAGCTGACACCTCTCCTAGGAGTCAAATCAAGCCCACCCACTTTCATAAGAGGCCCTCACTCCCGAAACCAAGTGCTTGGTTCAGGACCACACCCCTCAACAAGGGGACTGGGAATTTGGGTCTAAGTACCTTATTCCTAGAGGAGCTGTATAAGAATTTGAGAGCTGTAGTCCACAGAAGGCTTTTTCTTTTTACAATTTTTGAATGTATACTCACATAAAGATTGAGTACTAACATGTATTTTGAAGTGCCTTATTTTGAAAAAACCACAATTTTACAACATTGGAATGGTTTTAAAATTCACAGATGTGTGATCACCCCACGTATCATAAAGCCAGGATTAAAAGCCAAATTTGTGGGCTACATAGCTTTAACCGAGTTTCTATTACATCACTGCCCAAATCTGGGGGAATCTGTTACATCACTGCCCAAATTCTGGAAGCAGAAGGGCTGGGGCCTTTTGGTAAAAAACCAGCCCTTCTTTACCCTGCAGGGAACGACAGGCCGTGCAGCCAATTTCAACCGCAGGTGCAAAGGCAAACTGCACGTTTTGATAAAAGATGTAAGATATTAAAGACTTCCTATTCAATATGTAGTCAGTCTATGGGTAGGCTACACAGGCATAGCCTGGCCGCTTGGTAAAAATGCTGACTCTTGGGCTCCCTCCCAGACCTCCTTAATCAGATTCTGCATTTTAACAAGATGCCCCCCCACCCCGCCAACGTGAGCTATGTACTCACTGAAATTTTAGAAGTATCCCTCCACTAGGGAGAAAGATAATAATAAAGTAACTGCCCCATGAGGTCAACAAGGAATGTGCTTCTTTGCACAGCCAGTTCCTACTCATCCTTGGAAACCCCTTTCAAATGCTGATTCCTCTCTGAAGCCCTCCTGATTTTTTTCCTCCAGGGAGACAGAATCAACAAAAGCCTTGTGGGGCATTCACTGAGTGGGGGGTGGGGAAGAGGGAGGCAGGGATAAATAAACAATGATAGTAAAGATCTCTCTTCCTGTGGCATCCCTTCACAGTGTCATTACTTACGTTTCCAGACTTGTGGCTGGGGGGATGGGTGTCATTTGCAGAAAACAGGAAGAGTTCTAGAAGGGACTGAACTGAAGTGAAGCTTGAAATTAGCAGACCGGAAGTCCTGATAGAACTGCTGGAAAGGCAAAAAGGCTATCTCCCTGCTTGACAATAGGAGGGTGCTTTAACCCCACGACTGGATTCTCATGCAGTTCCCTCTAGGAAAATCAGATTCATACCCAGATATCCAGGTCTGGTGGAGAGAAAGAAAGAAACAGAATGAGCAAGATTGACCCTTGTCACTCTCTGAGTGAGGTGTGGGCTGGAGCATCTGGCCCGCTGTGGGGGGAAGTTCCAGCTCCCTGCAGAGCACAACAGGAGACTCTGGCCTGAGGCTTCCCCTCCGTGGGTGGCCGAGAATCAGGATCTCTGGAATCGGGCTGGGACTCCACTGCCTGGTTACACCCCTTTCCTGCTCATCCCTTGGGCAAGAGCCCCCTGCCATTTCTAAAATCCAGAACTAGAATTTCCCACCTCCCCTCCTGCTGCGTCCTCCAGGTAAGGCTTTTGTTTCTCTTCACCTCTTCACGCTGGTTTGGAACACCCAGGGGCTTGCTACCGGCCCTCACCAGAAACTGCAGCCCTCTGCGAAAACGCTGCTCCTAAGCTCGAGACAACGCCCACCCCCAACAGCACTGACCCAGCCCAGGACCTGACAGTCTTGGAATTTCTCTGCTTTGTAAAGCAGCCCTTGGGGGCGCCTCAGTGCTCAGTTGGTTAAGTTTGCCTTGGGCTCAGGTCAGGATCCCAGAGTCCTGACCTGACCTTGATCCTCTAGGGTCAAGACCTACAAGAGGGCTGCCTGCCCAGTGGGGATCCTGCTTCTCCCTCCGCCCCTCCCTACCAGCTTGTGCTTTCTCTCCCTCTCAGATAAATGAAATGTTAAAAAAAAAAAAAAAAAAAGAAGAAGAAAGAAAGAAAGAAAGAAGAGCAGACACTGATTGAGCACTTACTATATGCCAGGCACCGTAGCACTGGTAGGCAGAGCCCACCCTGCCCACAAGCTAAACTCTATTCCTAACTCCAGAAAACTGGGCTCCAGGCCAGTTTAGTCAACTGCCCAAGGTCACTGCTGCCACTCCATCGTGCTATATCTCAGGACCTAAGAGCCCAACACCAGCCAGGAGGAAAATGGGGTGTTACTCCCGGAGCTCTGTAACCCCCCTTGGCCTGACTGTCCCATTTTTATGTAAACACCAGCTGTTGGCCTCAGGAGGGCAGGTGAGGAGCTGGGGATGGCTTCCTGAAAACTCCCCTCACTGGAGGACCAAGGTATCAAAGCAGAGGCTGTGTGGACAGGACCGTTGGGAGACAGTAATGACTGTTTGTAGAGTGGATGCATTGGCCTTCAGAGGAGGATGAGGCTGCCAAGTTGTGCCCTGCAAGGCTCCTGGGAGCATCATTCTCACAGGCCACGAAGTAAAAGGCACCGCCTAGAGTTGTGCCACAAAGCGATCCACACCTGGACTTGACCTTTAAAGGACAGGTCTCTGCAGAAGGGACTGGAGTGGGCATCCCTACGGTGAGAACAGAATCAGCATGGGTGCCCAGCAGAAGGACCCTGTGGGAACTGGCATGCAGTCAGGGGTTCACAAAGCAGATTACCCGGAGCCCAGGACAGAGGGGACGAGGGTGTCCTCGTTCGCTAGATACTAGGTCAGGCCACACCTCCACAGTGGGTTTAAACCAGCACTTCTCAACCAGAGGCGACATTCAGCAATGTCTGGAGACACTGTTGGTGGTCAGGACAGATGGAAAGGTGCCAGTGGGATGCAAGGGGCAGAGGCCAGGGATGCTGCCTGAACACCCTCCCCAGCGCCACCTGGACAGCCGCCACCTGACAGGGATTATTACATGGCCCAGAATGTTAGGAGTGCTGACGTCGAGACACTCTGGTCTCCACCCAAAAGGAGACATGTGGTAGATCTAGGATGGAGGGGTCATCGGGGAGCAGGGGGAGCTGAGAAGCTCGAGCCTTGAACACACAGTACCCAGTGGGTGGTGCCAGGAGGGCACAGGCAGCCAGGTGTGTGTGTGTTGGGTGTTTCAGCAAAGAGAGCCAGGAGTGTAGAAATGTTGGAGTCACAAAGAGGGTGCAGGGCTCTGGGGCCAGGCCAGGAAGGTGGAAATGCACAGGAGGCCTGGTGTTAAGTGTTTCCCTTTCTGAAAATGAGCTTCCCAGCTCCTCCCTTTTCCTGTGGAACTGTGGTCCCTCCGGTGTGGCCTACCCACCTCACCTTTTCAAGGATGTTGTGCCCAAAGTTTGGGTGGGCCAGGCACCTCGGAGGGTCTGGTCTTCAGGTGAGCCACTGATAGGCAGAGCAGTGAGGGAGGGAGGGCCGGAGAAATTTGGACAGATCATTCTCTGCCCTGAAGAGCTCTTGAACTTGGCCCTTCTGGGGATAAATTGCAATTAGATGGACAGTTAACAACCACACTCTTGTCATTAAGCAATTGTGAGTTATGTTCTTGACTAATGCGAGTGCTTCCCCTTTGGGTTTCTGTCCCAGGTGACTTCACCTTTCCCCCCAAGAGGTTTGATCAATAGCAGAAAAAAAAATCTGTTGGGGGAGGCTTTGCTGCACATTTCTTCCATTAGATGGATATCTGCAGGGGATGCTTCTAAAAGCACCCAGAAGATCCCAAGGCCAAGAGTGGTAGACCACCTTGAAAATGCTGGCCTGGGGATGAAGGCCAGTCTGACGGGGGCAGCCTTTGGGGTGGGAGGACCTAGGTTCAAATTCCAGCTCCACCCCTCACTCAACAGTGTCCTCGAGCAGGTCTTGCCTCTCTAGGCCTCAGTTTCTTTCTCTGTAAAATGGGGACAAAGCCTCTTTACCTTGCTGTGTTCAGTTGAGGATGAGACATGGGGCTGGGTACTCAACAAGTAGGGGCCTCCTGTTTCCAACTACTCTAACTCCTCATGTCACTGAAGTGGATGGCCACAGAGGGTGTCCTATTCTAGCCTCACTGGGTCCGCTGGGGGTGATGGAGGCCCAGAGATCACAAAGACATGCCCCAAATCACAGAGAAGGCAACAAGACCAGCTCTCAGCACTGCCCAGTGCCATCTCCCAGGACTGATGCAATGGGGGCTGGCAGAGCACAGTTCAGCCCCTGCCAGCCCCTGCCCCTGGGGGTGAGCCCCATGAGGTTCCCTTCATTTCCAACAACTGTCAGTGCAAAGCACTGGGGTTGTCAGGTGGCCCAAGCCCTCAGGCAGCAAACCTGCCAGCCCAGTCTCTCCAGAGAGGACCCAGAGCCAGGGGGAGGTCTCTCCAGAGAGGACCTAGACCCACAGCCCCCCACAGCCTCCCCATCCCCCAGAGGGCACAACATCCTTGAAAAGGTGAGGTAGGTAGGCCACACCAGAGGGATCACAATTCCACAGGAAAAGGGAGGAGCTGGGAAGCTCATTTTCAGAAAGGGAAACACTTAACACCAGGCCTCCTGTGCATTTCCACCTTCCTCCTAGTACAACACTCCTGACAGAGGTTTGGTTGCCCCCAAGTGACTGGGGTGCTCACTTCTTCACCAGGCAGCCAATGCTAGTGTTGGAAGGCTGCTTAGAAGATCCTTATCTCTCTGGAATCCAAATCCACACAACCAACCCAGGCCATCTCAAGCACCTTTCTCCTCCCATATCCCTCGTGTCTATTCAACCAGCATTGGCTGAGGTCCTGATGGGTGCCCAGCACCGTGCTCGGCAGTGGACGCACACTAGTGAGCAGAACAGAAGGGGTCCCTGCTGTGACCAGGCTCACAGTCCAACCTTAACAAGTTTCTCCTCCACATCCCCACCACCCTGGACACACTGCCTATCTCTACAGGCTCTGCTTCTCCGTGCCCCAATCCCCTCCGCCTGGGCTCTTCCGAAAAAACACCCATCTCCTTCCTCAGGAATACCTGCCAAGATTCTCAGAGTCAATCCCAAGAATGCAAACAAAACCGAACAAGTAGAACGGGGGAAGAGAAGAGTGATGTTGATCACATGGCCCCCAGGTGCCAAGAGGCACACCCTGTCATTCTCCTAACAACCCCACAGGTAGGCAGGTAGGCTTTGCTTCCTTGGTTATATACAGGAGGAAGCTAAGGCCCAGAGAGGTCTAGTGGTTTGCTCAAGGACACACAGGAGAAAAGGGCAGAGCAAGCTCCAAATAGGCCAGCCGCATGCTTCTTTCCCTGCACAAACCATGCAGGATTCCACAGTGCCTGCCCACTGTGCTGGCCCACCAGACAGGTCCCTTGGTCCTTCCATGGTCTCTGTGGAGTGGAGGTCCCCACCTTCTTCTCTGGGCATTTTCTTGCTCCCATGGAAATCAACCAGTTTGAGAGAAAACGGGGACTATTCTGTATATGACTCATCTATGAAGTGTGAGTGAGATTTTTTAATTCAAAAGCTTCTCCCCTAGCTTCCAGGCACCAGATAGGAGCCATGAATAGTGTTCAGTGTGGACGAGTGGCACACCTGCCCCATCTGCCAACGTGTCCTTGCTTCTCTCTCATCTCTGCCTACAGGACCAGGCATTTCACCAAAAACTAGAGCTGGAGACTCAAAATCAGCCCCACCACATCCGACCAGCATCAGTGAACCCCTGGAAATACAGACATGCCTCCCAACTACCCCAGGTCGGAATCCTGGGGGCCAGCAGCCAAGCAAATCGCACTGAGTTCAAGGGGAAAGATCAGCGCCGAATCTTTGACAGTGGAATTTGCTTGCCAAGATACATATGGGGCTGGTCCACACGAGCCATGGGTGTCTGGTCTCACTCCTCCTGTGGTCTTACCAGCCTCACTAACGCAGGGCTCCAATAGCGGGTGGCTGCTTTGGACTTTGGGTGGGGAGGAGCGCAGTAATTACCACAGTGGTCCTCTTCCTTTTCTCTTCCCTCACTGTTTTTTCTTCTGAACAATGGAAATATTGAAATTGAGAGTTTCTGTCTTTGCTCTGGCTCACAAAGAAAGGAAGCTCCATGCACGGCTCACCTCTACACACAGAACCTTTATTATTATTATTATTGCTATGATTATATTATAATTTTCCTATCCCTTTCTCCCCTTCATCCAGGTTTCCTTGTATCTACTTTGTCTTGCCACAGTACCTGAATCTTTGTGGCCAACCTCTCATTACTTTTGGAGCAAGGCGAGCTCTGAACCCGTAAAGGCGGAGCTTGGTGTGAACACAGGCGTTGGAGGGAAAGAAGTCCATGAAAGGAGAGAGGTGTGAAAGGAGGGCCTGGGCTTGCAGAGAAGGCCAGGGAGCACAAAGCCTCACAGAGGTAGGGGGTTTTGAGGTCAGCAAAGGGTCACACGGACAGCTGAAAGGCCAGTGTGACTTCTCCAACCCCTCTGGCAGCCCACGGTTCGGAGCTTCTCCTTCCCTCAGAGGTTTTCAGGACAAAGCTGTTGGCAGGGACTGATCCCACATGTGCCCCCCTCCCTCCACCTTTATCTATACCTGCCTGCCCCTGGGCTTCGGGCAAGAACTTCTGCCTGCTCTCAGTGGGCTTCCTGAAATTCCAGCCTCTACCCCCCAGGAGATGAGCAGAGCAAGGGGCCCGGATCTAGATATTTTGCATCTCTTCTCAATTCCCTTCGTCTTGGAAAGTGAGGGCTGTGCATTCCTTCCACGGTGCTGATCATAATTCCTTGAATAGCTCAAGTGTCTCCTTGTTTTGTTCCTTAACACTCGCCGATGGCCTCCAGACAGTCATGTCTCCAAACTGACTGTAAACACCATTATTTCTGATGGCCCAGCCTGCTACTTGCAATTATCCCAATTAATGCCAGGTGGGCACAGAGCTTGCAGTCCAGCTGAGCCCAAGTCCACTCAGACCCCCACTGCTGCCCTGAGGCCGTGGCATGACTTGGCGGGGCTTGTGGCCAGAGCCCAAGTCCTCGGTGCTGGGCAGGCCCTCACACGGGGACTGGGTGCCCGCTCCTGGAAGGAGGCATCATGAATCCCATTGTCTTCATTTGTTCTCTTCTCGGAGCACCCAGGACACATAGGGCCAAGGATGAGGGGGCCCTGGGCTTTCCATATGGCACCCACCCTTTCCTCTGAACTGGGAAAGAAGCCAAGGAACAGAGGGAAGACCTGAGGTTCCTAGAGTCTGTTTCTCTTCCTGCTCCTGGAGACTGAGAGCAGGAGCCTGGCCCCACCAGGAGAGAAGGCCCCGCCATGGAAATCCTCACGGGACAGCATGCACACAAAAGGCCTCTGGCCCCCACTTTGGTCGGATGCACTCGATTTCATTCTCTCTCCTCTTGTGTTTTGTTTTTAAGACAAAGACATGTATTATTGTCTGATGTCCTTTCAAAGCACAGGAAACATCGAACCCTCACTCAGTAACTAAGATATGTGTTGACCATATATTCTCATTCTTTAGGGAGGAAAATAGGAAGAGGAGAGCAGGCGAAGGGGTGGACAAGAAGTCATATGGTGGGGGGGGGGGAGGGAGAAAAATTCACCAGGAAGAAAAATGAATGGGAGAAGCCAGGGGAAGGAAAGAGAGGGAAATGAATGAACGCTGAAATGTCCTCATTCTAAAAGCAAGATACTAACAGTCAAAGGAGAGAAGGGGACCCTTCACCCAGAGTCCCACACTAGTAAGGGCTGGAGGGAGGGCTCCCCAGTAGCCATCCCCAGAATCTGCTCAATATCGGTCTCACTTCCTCAAGGACTGGGGTTTGAGCTCCTCGAGACCCGGTCTAGTATTTCTTTGGCTCCCGCCCAGGAAACAGGTGTAGTCTGATGCCTTAATGAGAAACACCCACTGGTGCCTTTGGCTGGGCCCACTCCCTAGTCCTGTGTCCTTCGTCAGGAGGCTGGCACAGGAGGAAAGAGCTGGGGTGGAGCAGGAACCCTCCCTCCCACACCCGCCCGCTCTAGTCCTCCCCTCCCCACTGGCCCAGCCTGCAGCACCACAGGTGCCCCCTATGTGCTCAATGATAACTGCCCTGGCCACTAAGAAAAATGCTGGATTATGAGGCAGGGCTGGGTAAAGCCAGGAGTCTGTGGTTTCCGAAAGACAGCAAAGGAAAATTATCCAGCTGAACGAAGGGAGATTTCAGCTTCCACAGGATGGTTGTATTTTAGACTTCTGGGAGCAGGAGTGATCATATTTAGAAATGGGACATTGCTGCAAAAAGGGTCTAAAGCAAACCCCTTGATCTACTCTTAACATCACTAGAGTCACCTGCATCCCAGTGCAGTGCTATGTATGGCCTTACCGTCAAACAAAATGTGTCATTCACCACTACTGATCATCCCTCCTGCTCTTTGCAGATGAGCTATTGGAATTGTGTGCAATGAAGGTGAAGCTGTCTGGAGCTCCCAGCAACCCAGCGCTGGCCACAAGCCCCAGGACCCAAGGCGCTCTCTGCTCCCCCAAGCTCCCTCCCCACATATCACTCCATTCTACTCCCCACCCCACTTCCCCTTACCACCCTCAGCCCAGACCTCCACAGTCCTCCCATCTGGAGAGCTCATTCCCTCCCTACAGAAATCCCCCAGCCTACCAGGTCAAATCCGAAAATTTGCATCTTTGCATGGAGGCTCCAATCCTTTTCCCACCTCTCCCCGCCCCCCAGCACCACCAACGTCTCTGGCCCAAGGCACCGCCAGTTCCCCGCTCCCCACCCCCCAAGCCCCACCCCCAACCAGGCACTCACCTCTCTGCCTTTGGAGACTCTCCGCCTCCAACAAGCCGGGGGTTCAGAGACTGGACCTTAAGCCTTACTTCCCCACAACGCCCCGCCCTCCGACGACTACTCAAGTACTCAGCGACTACTCAAGTACTCAGCGCTAAGCTGGACAAATCAAATAGCCCACCTACCGCTGCTCTCATCCAGACCAGACCCAGGAGTTCAGGTTGATTTGAACTTAAAGGGGAAGTTCAACATAAAGTAAATTTCAAGTGGCGAGAGCTTTGGCTTGGACCAGGGTTCGAAAGTTACTTCCACCACTTGCTAACCAAGTGGCAAAGTCATTTGAACCTCAGTTTTCCCATTCATAATAAGGAACCATATGCCCCATATGTAGCCCAAGGACTGTACTAAGGACTTTGCGTGCACTTTCTCATTTCATCCCCCCATGAGAGCCAGTACTTTCATCATTATGGCCGTTTTACAGAAGAGGAAGCCAAGGCTCGGGGAAGTTAATCCCCTGGCCAATGGATAATGGAGCCATGCCTCAAACCCTGCAGGATTCCGAAACCCACATCCCCAGCACGAGATCCCCAGAAACCTGTCAGTGCGGAGGAGGCAGGACAAGGACCCCGCCCCGCCGCGCTCCCTCCGGGTTTCCAGCCAGCGCTACCTTCCTTGGGCGCGTTGGCATCCCAGACGCTCCACATCTGCACGAAGAAGAATGGCGTCCAGCACACGATGAAGGCCAGCACGATAATGAAGGTCATCTTAACCGTGCGAATCTTGGCCTTGGAGATGAGCTTGACGCTGCTGACGCGTGCCAGAGCCGCGCGACCCGCGCTGCCCGCCGCCCCGCCCTCCGGCCCTTCCGCAGCCTCCGCCGCCGCCGCCGCCGTCTTGAGTCTCAAGTTCTGCCAGATCTTGAAGCTGATGAGGCCGTAGCAGGCGGCGAGCACGATGACAGGCACGATGTAGACGGCGAGTGTGATCCACGTGATGTAGGCCTTGGGCCCCCAGGGCTGGATGAAGACGGCCCAGCAGTCGAAGACGCCGTCGGCCACCTCGCGCAGCGAGAAGATGTGCACTTGCGGCGCGCTAGCTACCAGGCAGCCCAGCCACGTGGCGAGCACCGCCAGGCGGTCCGCCCGGCGACGCAGCGCCCGCAGCGGCTGGCAGATGGCCAGGCAGCGGTCCAGAGACATGAGCAGCAGCAGGTAGGTGGAGGCGAACATGCCCACCACCTGCAGGTACTTGACCAGGCGGCACAGCAGGTCGGGCCCGTAGAAGCGGAAGGTGATGTCCCACAGCAGTTGCGGCAGCACCTGGAACACGGCCACCACCAGGTCCGCTATGCTCAGGTGCTTCATGAAGAAGAAGAGGCGCGAGTGTTTGTGGCGCGTGGTGCGCAGCGCCAGTAGCACGCACGCGTTGCCGCTCAGCGCCAGAAAGAGGATGAGGCACAGCACGGCCACCTCCACGCGCGCCAGGGCCTCGTTGCGCTGCGGGGGCCCGGCGGTGCGGTTGCCCTCGGCTTCCGGAGGCGCCTCGCTGCCGTTGACCGCCTCGGCGCTCCAGTTGGCCACCAGCGCGCCCTCCATGACTGTGGTCGCCCTGCGCCCCTGGTCTTCAAGCCCTTTAAGGAGTAGTGCGGCGGGGTGGGGCGGGACGCGTAATCCTGCGCGCCTGGGGGTGGAGGGGGTGAGGGGCGCTCCTCGGGTTCCACTCGCTGAGACGCCGAAGACCGATTTGCTGGCGGGAGCCTGAAACGAATCCAGAGGACTCTGTGAAGACCAAGCACTACTCTTCCGACGCACATCCGACTCAGTTGTACCCTTCCCAGGAGCCCCAAATTATTTGAGACTAGGGGTACAACCGCCTGCCCCGGGGGTGGTTCAGCAGCCACCCCGGAAATCCCCGTTTGAGGTACCTCCTCTGAGCCACTGGAAATGAGCGGGAATCTGCCAGACTGCCGGTTCCTTAAGATTTTAAGTCACTTACACTGAGGGAGAGGGAAGGGTCCTAATCACTTTCCTGCGGGACTGGGCCTCCTAAACAGACCACCTCTCCCAGAGATCCCCAAACTAGCCGCCCGCCCCACCCTCCAGACCCTCAGCACATCAATCTTCCGCAAGACGCCCAAAACAGCCATCACTCCTTCCTCCAGTTACTTCCTTCGGAGATTCCCCCAAAGGGCCACTTGGCTTGGGAAGCTCCAGCTCAGAACCATCCCCCTTCAACCTCCTATTTCTAAGACGTTTAGCCACCCCCTCTCACCCCCGAACTTCCACAACTGCTTCGGTGGGTCCCCAATCCAACGGCCCCTCCTGGAAGAACTCCTGTCTCAATACCTACCCCCCAGGGCTCCCAAATGCTGTTCCGGGTACCCCTCTCATAAGGATCTTCCCCAGCCCAGCAGTCCCGGGAAGCCGACGCTGTCTTAGCCCTCGACAGTTTAGGGCTATGCATCTTGAGCCTGAGCGGTCTCTTTACAGTCTCTCAGAGCACCAGTCGTGTCTCCAGCTACCAGGGGCGCGAGGCACCCCTCCACCTCCACTCGGGTTCCAATGGCTCCTCCAGCCCCAACCAACCCGTCTACCCGTGCGCAAGACCCAACTACCTGCACCCAGTCCTCGACCTGGCCTAAAGTTGGCTCCCTGGGGAAACTGCACCGCCGCGGACAGCTCCGAAGACGCGTTTGCTCCCAGGCCAGGTTGGGATGGCTGCTGGCGGCACCCAGTCTGATACTATCGTGAGGCCCCGAACTCTGAAGCCTCAGCTGGAATCCCCTCGCCCGCACGTAACTGGTCACTGGATGGGGACAGAAGGCGAGCTCGGAGCGCAGCCGAGGCTGTGCGCGCTGACAGCGTCAGGATGCGGCGCTGTCTGCTGGTGGCCCGCTTTTCTGCAGCCTGGGGCTGGGGCTGCACCACCACATGAGTCCGCTGGGAGGCGCGGAGCGCAGGCCCCGCCGACCCCGCAGAGCAGGGTTAACTCGCCCAGCGTTAGCCCCAGAACGGTAATAAACAGGGTTCTTTCACAGTGGCTTAAAACTGCAAGAGGGAGGGAGCTCATAAACAACCCGCTTGGTTTCTTCCTTTCTTGGTTTGGAAGCTCCTGACTCTCAGGCAAACGGGAAGCTTGGACAGCGGTGTTTTCCCCTGAGTAGATGGTGATGAAGTTGCAAAAGCATTTAACTGACGTTTCCCAAACATCAGGTTACTTTCAACGCTTATTTTTCCCCTCCCCTGAGCTTGATATACTGGATTTAGTAGTGAATTCAACTAAGTCCTTTTATTCCTATACCCATTCCTAAGGAATGAGAAATGCCTTCTGTTCTAATCAGCACTGGCAGAGGGCTTCATTCTTCAGGTAGTTTTAGGGGAAAGATCTCAAGAAAAGAAAAGGAAAAAATCTACCTTTCTCTTATATTGATTATGTTCCTTTGTGGCCCGAAGCCATTTCTGCCTCTTTGCCATGCTTCAAAATTAAAATCCTACATGATGCCGAAGGAAGAAGAAATGTTAAAGACATCTTCTTCTGACTCCTAACTCCTTTTCTATTCTAAAATCAGGTGGGTTTTTTTAAAGTAATTTACAGAGACCAAGAATTAAGGCAGAAGAGGTGAGGATTCAAAAATGAACAAGGCTCTTTAAAATTTAAATGCATACTTCCTCCTGACATTTCCCTTCACCCTCTTTTAATTATGTGGAGAGAATTGAGTTAGTCACGGACTGGGTTTCCTGAATCCACAATTACAGCCCTGTGCCAGGACATCCTAGGGACAGACCATTACTCCATCCTGGTCCCAAGGTTCTAGTTGAGTGAGCATTCCCGGATGGGCCTGGGAATTCCAGCAGCCCTGGGAAGAGGTGAAAGTTGTCTTTTTCTTGCCCCATAATATCATTAAAAAAACAAAAAAACAAAAAAACAAAAAAACAAAATTTAAATGAATAAAATTTAAAGATCTTACTGGCTTTTTCCAGCAATGCATGAATCAGGCAGTATCCCATCTACTAGATAAAAAGAAGCTCTGAGGAGCTTTACAAAATGAAAGATTTTTATAGGCAGAAGGGAGCCCCAGAACATGGGAGTTATATTTGGCAACAAAGTGACTGGTTATTGTCCGGTTACTTTCACTATAGGGAAGGCAGGGGTCTGTCAGACAGGTACTCACTAGTGCTGATCAGATGGTTCCGGATTGACTGGTTTGAAATTCCATCCATCCCTGGGTGAACTGAAACTGAATCTTAGTTTGGTAATGTGGGGCTAAGCATAAGCAACACCATTTGGGGTCTGTTGCCTTGTTTTTAACACATTAATTAATTACAGATCAAATTACAAACTACTCCGGTGAGAATTAAGTAGTCTTAACTTTCTCCCCTGGCCTCAGTTTCCCCATATATAAAATGAGAGGGTTGATCAAGGTCATCTCCTCTCCGAGATCTCATCCTTCTGGTTTTCTGGAATTTGATGATATATGCCATCTGAGAACCTAATTCTAGGAGGTAAAACACACCTGCCCCACTCCATGGTGGGATCAGGGAAGGGTTTTCCCTAAGCACCCCCAATGGGATACATTATATTTACCCATCACCTTACCTACTCCATACTTATCAATAAAATGTGTTGAAAAAAATGATTAATGGATTCCCCAAGAACATCCCCCAGTATATTAATCACTAGGGTCAGACCCTGGCTTCCCAGAATAAATATTTCTGTGGCAATCTGGCTATAGGAGGGCTGTGTGTAAGAAAGTATGGCATTTGTACACGTGGGTCATTCTTCCCAAGAGAAAGCAATGACAGAGTAAAGCATGACAATGAATGTGACAACATAACCCCTATTAAGAAAGTGGCATAAATACGTGTATTCTCCATCTGTAGACACTGTTGGCCTAGGTGAAGACACAACAAGACATAACTGAGACAAAAAGCATTCTTTGGGAATAACCGAGCTTGGAATAAAAGCAGGCTGTTCTTTTGCAGAAGAAAGGTTTATTGAGAATCAGGATCTTTGAAATCTGTGGCTTCTTTCAGAGAAATAGGGCCCCGAGGAGCTGAGAGTCATTTCAAGGTGGTTGTTATCCTCCATACAAGCAGAGCAATTGGGATTCTCATGTTGTCTATCTTACAGATGGGGTTTAGAGGTTCAGAGAGGGTGAGGCGCTTGCCCAAGGCACACAGCTGGTCAGGGGCCAGTGTGGCTGGCATGAAGCATGAGGCAAGCCTAGAGAGGCCCACCAGAACCAGACCACCCAGGCTGGCAGCCTTGGGAAGGGGCCTCACACTCTCTCGCTCAGTGCTGGAAACTGGGGGGCAGGGAGAGGAGGTTACCTGAAGGAGAGATGTGATAGGCAACAGCAGGAGGAAAGATTGGATGGGAGCAAGTGGCAGGAGGCAGATGGGATAAGAGCCCCCTTGAGAGCAGGTCTGGCCTGAACAGGGAGATGGCCAGGTTGATATGGCAAGGACAGGTGACTTGCCCAAGGTCCCACTGCCAGACCCAAACTCCTGTCTCTGCATAGACCCAGCCACCTCCTGTGTCCTGAAAGGCCTGAGCAGCACTGAAAAGGGACTGGAGATAAAAGCCAGAAGGGCCTTTTGGTGAAGGCGAGGGCAAGGGGGCGCGGTCTGAGAAAAGCGGAGAAGGGAGAGGACTTGAGACAGTCCCCAGGGACCATTTAAGAGGTTTGTGTAGATTCACACAGGACACCAAAGGAAACTAAGCTCTCTTCTCCCGTCTGCCACCCCTACCCTGTGCCTATCAGTCCATCTCTGCGAGCACCAAGGAACCTAAGGCAAATTCCAGCGACCTGACAGCTCAAACACAAACACTGCCCCAAGCCCCAGGCAACCCCGTCTCTCCTCCTCCACCAATTCCAACAGCCTACCCACCTTCTTTTTTATTAAAAACAACAACAAAAAGGCATTTCTTCCCAGAGGGGCACCCAACAAAACATCCTTTCCTCTTGGAATGTTGAGCACATTTTGGCAAATGAAAATGTACTATTTCCTGTGCTCTGTTATGCAGATTCATTAAGTAAATATTTTCTTAGCACCTACTGTATGCCCAGTGAGGTGACCCTGAATTGAACCCAGGAATTAAACTGGACCAACAGCAGGGCTCCTGAGGATAGGTGAGAAGATCAGGTCAGGACAAGCGGAAGGACTGGAATCCCTGCCTGAATTCAGGGTTCCGATTGCACCAGAAACGCGCTGCTCTCTATGACCCCCTAGGGGCAAACCCCCACCCCTCCCTGGCCTCCATTTCCTCTCCTTAAAATGAGGGTATGGTCAATCTCTAAGGTCCCCTCCAGCTCGGTCTGTCATTTTCTAAGTCTAGGCAGCCAAACACATGGAGTGAAACAGCGGGCACAGACCGACTGCATGGGGGAAGCCTCCTCAGGGGCAGGGATGGCTCGGGCATGTAGTTGGTCCTCAGGAAACACGGGTCAGAAAAGTGTGGACTGGGGCACCTGGGTGGCTCAGTTGGTTGGGCGACTGCCTTTGGCTCAGGTCATGATCCCAGCATCCAGGGATCGAGTCCCACATTGGGCTCCTGGCTCCATGGGGGGGTCTGCTTCTCCCTCTCAAGTTCTCCCTAGCTCTCTCTCTCTCTCTCTCTCTCAAATAAATAGATAAATAAAAATCTTAAAGAAGAAGAAGAAGAAGAAGAAGAAGAGGAGGAGGAGTGTGGACTGTCTGGGAAAGGATAATGCTCTGCCAGGAGAGGAAGTCTTCAACAACCGAAAATCGCATTTTTCCCCTCTCTAACTGGTGAGAATGAGCAAGAAAAATACCCTGGGGCAGAGGGTGGTGGGGGAAGGGGTCCTGGGGCTGTCAAACAATGCTGATGGGAATGCATTTTGGAACAGCCTCCTTAGAAGGAAATAAGAGAATTGTATCAAAAGTCTGGAAAACCTGGATACTTTTCGCCACAGCAAATGTATCCTTCTGGTGACAGAACTTAAGGACACAATCCGGCAAGAAGGCAGAGATTTATACAGATGTTAATCAAGCATTGAGAACAGTGATAAAAGATGAATGGAAAGAGCCTTGTTACGTACCTCCAGCGAAAGAGGATACAGAGGTTAAAAATGACAGAGCGTAGGTGCCTCGGTGTCTCAGTTGGCTGAGTGACTGCCTTCCGCCCAGGATCGTGGGAGCGAGCTCAGGATCGAGCTCCCTCCTTAGCGAAGAGCCTGTTTCTCCCTCTCCCTCTGCCTGCGGCTCTGCCTACTTGTGTTCGCTCTCTATCTCTCTGTCAAATAAATAAATAACATCTTAAAAAAAAATGACAGGTTGGATCTTTGCTAATTGACCTGTAATGGGTGTGTGCGTTGTGTGTGTGGCTGAGAGAGAGGAAGAAGATGATAAAGGATGGGGAGGAGGATGGGGAGGGGGAGGGGGAGGGGAGAAAGGAGGGTGAGAGTTATCTGTAAAGGATGTTACAAACAAATTAACAGCAATTATCTGTGGTTGGTAGGGTCACGGATGACTGCAATATTTTGACGGTCTGTACCTTGTGATATTCATAGTACATATAGATCATTTCTGCAATGTGAAAAGAGAGAATTCTGTTTCCCAAGAGCCATGTCACAGACTGATGGGAGTGACCCTGGACCCACCCTCTGCCTTGCCTCTGCAGGGTTCTCCCTCACCTACTGGAGAAGTCGAAGCATTCCTGCAAGTATTTTCAAGCATCCTAGGCTTTGAGTGGAGCTTGCAGCTGGTGGGGGTCCTGGTCCCACTGGAAAGGAACAGCTACTTTCTTCCATCCCCTCCCCCAGCTCTTTCGGACGCTGTCAAGCACACAGCACTTTCTCTCCACTTGTACGATGCTGACACACTCCATCCTAAAGGGCCGCGTTCCCGCAACGTGACCTCACAAGACAGATGCACCAGACCAGAGCAGGACAACCAAGGTCTTGCAGCCTGTATTCTTAGAGGCAGCCCATGTGCAGGAGCTTTTCCCTAAGAGCCACACCCCAGAGCTGAGCCAGGACACCTGAGCTGAGGGCAGGAGAGCCCAAGATTCTGGAGCACTAGGACTAGGAAGAACACAGACACACATCTCCGTTCATTTCCCACAGGGCGGATGTGAAGGGTGGAAAGGAGGAAGGGCTTCTGATGTCACCCAGTGAAACAGAGGCTGAGCTGCCATCCGAATGCCAGACTCAGGGTGCTGATTAAACTCCCCACTGACCAAACCACCTCTCCAATATGGCACAAATGCCACCCTCCTAGTCCCCAGCAGACTATCAATTCCATCCCATAGCCCCTTGCAGGTCTCTGACCTGCCCCTCTGCCTCCTCTGCGCCCACAAAACTCTGCTCCCTGCAGCAAGCCAGGCTCTGCAGGCAGGACTCCCGACACTCCCTGCCCTCAAGTAGCCTGTCCCCTACCGGAAGGGCCCTTCCTGCTCATCCCCTTGTCAAATCCCACACCTTGTCCACTTTACAGGTAGAGAAACTGAAGCTCACGACAGGAAGGGACTGCCTAAGATTGCTCCGCTCACTGGCATCAGACTAGATCTCTGACCCCTTTTCTGAGAACTGAGTTCTGGAACTTTCCACCTGGGTGCCAGAGGATGGACACTCGCTTTGCTGGCTTCAAAATGGATGATCATGATCCTAAAGCCTCAGATCTCCTGAGGTCTCCTTATTTATGCCTTCAGGGACCCTTAGAGTTCAAGGCTGGCAGAGGAGGATTCAAGGAACCAGCTCGTAGACGCACAGCCCCCGGGTCTGGTCCCAGTGTTGCATGGAGGAGCAAGGCGGCCAGCATTGAGTCTTCCTGCGACCACATGCTCACGGTGTTACCCTGAGAGGCATCCCCAACCTCTCTGTGCCTCAGTTAACTCAATTAACAAGTGATGATGGTGATAATAGCCATGTGCTCCAGTTACTATGGCTACAGAACAACTTGCCCCAAGAGGTAGGGCTTTAAAACATTTATTTCACTCACAGAATAATGGTTTGGGCAGCACTTGGACGGGATAGCCCATCTCTGCTTCATTCCACATCAGTTGGAGCAACTCAAAGGCTGGGGTTGGAATCTGCTATGGCTCCTGAAGGCTTGGTCTCCCGCAGACAGCGGTTCCGGTGGGAACCGTGGCTGGCGCTGCACTCAGAGCCCCTGCAAATGGGCTCCCACGCTGCGTCACACATGGCAGCTGGGTTCCAAAGGCAAGCTTCGTGCGTGAGAGACACAGAAAGAGAGACACACAAAGAGAGAGAGAGAGACAGCCAGAGAGAAAGATCCAGAAAAAGCCGTATTGCCTCCCTCTGCCTCATTCCTTTCAACGAGGTGGTATCAAAGTCCCACTCACAGTCAGGAGGAGGAGAACTGTGCTCTGCCTCTTTCAGGGGGAGGTACTAAAGGCAAGTGAGACCCAAAGTATTGCTGTACCATTTCTGCAAAGTACACAGTCACACCAGGTCACTGAGGGGTTCAAGGAGATTCAATGGAACAAGAGCTAGAACGGCACATGGCCTGTGGGGGATACCAGCCGCTGTCAGGTGGTCGCTACCTATAAGAATGCAAGAATGTGCAGGGGGGCTGGACCCTACAGCTGGGAAACTGACAGCCCTGCCCTGAAAATCAAGTAGGAATCTGTCCTCTCTACCCCAAGCCCAAAAGCTCAAGGCTTCTTCAGTCACCCTTATTTGAGGGAAGCAGGGCCTGCTCATGACAAGAGCTCCAGAAAACTCTGTTAGAGTTCTCCCCACATGCCCCAACCTGCACACCCATCCCACCCCAAAATTATTGCTGAAGGTCCCAGATTGGGAGCCAAAGGTGTTGGTCCTCAAGAAACCACATAGTCCTAAACAAGCCCCAGGGTACCGAGGCAAGCGGCCTGGAAATGAGAACAGAAACCTCTGCCAATCACAGGGCCGGTGGAAATATAAGGCTGCTTCCAGAAAGCCAGGGGCAGACGTCTAGTAGGCCAGTAGAAATGGTCCCCAGCACACTGTTACTCCTGGCCCACCCAGGGGGCCCAGGGAGCCCTGTGCCAGGCTAAAGTGTGATGGGGCAGGAAGGGTCTGTCCTCTCCTAACAAGTCTTCCCCTGCCCCTGCCAGTAAAGACCACACCACTCATATTTCAGCTGAAAATAGCCCCAAATATCGTGACTCCCAGAGGGCTTTTGTCATCCCTCACAGGGCATTTCTAATGGTAGAAAATTGGGCAAGTGATAGAGAAGACAGCAAGGGCCCTGCCGAGCCCCCTCCTCACAAGCTGGCCCATACACGACCCAGCAGCCCTGAGAGCCCCGCACGGCACGGACATGCCACCAGGACCAGAACAAACACAACACGTCAGGGCCGGAAAGGACTCAAGAAATCATCTTCCACATCCCCTTTGTTTCTCAGAGAATCAACGTGAGGTCCAGAATGAGAAGGGGGAAAAAAAAAACAACCCAGCCCTGGTTTCTGCTGACTCCTTGCGGGGCCAGGGCCCCTGGGGCCGAAGCTGTGATTCATGCCCAGCTGGGTGACTCTAGCCATGAGCCCCACAGGGCTGGCCTGGGCACCTCCTCAGATCAGCTGGTTCAGAGACTGCCTGCGACTGGGGGAGAGGCAGTCCCGAGATCCATGGGTCAAGCCCCAGGGAGCAGGCCCAGTTTCCTAACTTGTAGAACCTGGTGCCAAGTGAGGGGCAGAAAATGCCCCTTTCCAATGAAAAAGTGACAATGCACAGCCCCTTGGCCAAACACTACTACGAATTTTAAGACAGTAAGAGAAGAGTGAGGATGGGGCTGGCACTGAGGCACAGATGGCATCCCGTGAAGCCAGCCTTCCGGAAGCTTCCCTCACGCCATCTACCCCAACCCTCCAAAGCACCCCTTGAAGCTGTCCTCCTTCCCCTGGCCTCCATGCCACACTCCACTCCACGCTGCCACTCACACACACTCCCCGGGCAAGCCACAAGCCCTCTGCCCCTCCCACCTGCTCTCCAGACAGCAGCCAGCCTTGCCTTTGATTTTTTTTTTTTCTAAGATTTATTTATTTGAGAGACAGAGAGACAGATAGCATGGGGGAGAGGGACAGAGGAAGAGGGAGAGAGAGTCTCAAGCCAACTCCCTCCTGAGCACTGAGCCCAGTACAAGTCCAATGTCACTGCCCTGAGATGACCACCAGAGCCAAAACCCAGAGTCAGAGGCTTAACTGACCACGCCACCCAGGCGCCCCGAGTGTCGCCTTTGAAAATGCCACATGTGATGATATCATCCTCTGTTGGTAACAATTCAGTGTCTTCCCCCCAGGGATAAAGACCAATGCTTTAACACAGCCCATGGCACCCGAGGGGCCCAGCCACTGCCACCAGGCAGCCTTGTCTTGTGCCACCCTCTTTGCAATTCTCTGAGCTTCTGCCAATGCCACGTTCCCTCTTGCTCATGCGTCATATCCCAGCAAAACCCCCATGTCCTTCTAACCCCGTCAGAACCCCATGTAGTTCTGCAAATCTCTCCTTCTCAACACTTTGCACTGCTATGATTTCACATCTGTGGGTTGAGGGAGGTTGACTAATACCTGTCCCCATAGGCAGAAGCCAGATCTGGTGGCATTCCCCAGTGTCCCCCACTCCCACATCCCAGGCCTAGCACGGTGTGTGTGCACAAGTCATGTGATGAATGGCTTGACTAATAAGCCAGCAACACGTGCATGGAAATCCCAGGGCTAAGAGTGTGCCTGTAGTCCTATAGGCGCAAGAATGTTTTCTCAACTGTAACAAGGAGACAAGAATACCTTCCTTTATCGAACGGTTTAAGGATGAGAATAGGTACGAAAAGCCCCTGGCACAAGAGAGATACTCAGTAGTGTCTGTTAAGTGTTTGTGGGGGAACACGTATGGGCCTGGGGAAGGGCACATCTCTCTCACGTCCCTGCTCCCGGGTATCTGGGATTCTAGGAAAAAGCTCTTGAAATCACTTATTTCTACTGCCGAATCAGAGGTCTAATGCCATTTCCCTTCTTGAGGAATATGTGTGTAAAGAGGGACTTCTCGTAAATGAGGTTGGGTTCATTGGGTTGTAAAAGTCCTCATAGCCAGGCCAAGTATGTGGGTGCGGGAGGGAAAGTTCAAACCCAGCTGCAGTGAGTTCCAAACCTAGGCCCCATTCTACATCAGGTTGCCTTTTAGGTTAATTAATAAACCTAACTTAATTAATTTTAGCCTCAGCGAGGTTTAGCCTAAACCCCAATTGGGATCTCATTTACCTAACTTCTGGTATCAAAAAAAGCAGGATGGACACCCAACCCTACCCACAGGCACAGAGCTGCCCAGGCCACACCCAACTTTCTTGTTCCTCGAGAGCTTCCTGAAGTTCAGACTCAAGGAAGACATTATCAAGTGGCCTTGTCAACTCAAACAGAAGGCAAGCCGCCCCTGCCTGCCAGGCCACCCGCCAGGGAAAGGAGTAGCAGGAGGGCTGCTGCTGATCCCCTCACACAGCCTTACCTTGGCTCTGCCCTCCCAGGCAGGGTCTGCAACGCCCGGGGGTCACGTCCGGCCTGGCAACGGGTAGGCACTGTGTGGCCCCACCAACAGCTGTCCAGGGTGACTGGAGAGGGAATGGCCGCCACTTGCTTTGAAACGCGGCTGCAGGCAGAGGAACCTGAACCCCTGCTGCAAAGCCCATCTCCTCCGGCCCACACAGCTTGGAGTCTGCAGGGAGCCAAAGCGCCTTTATAAAGAGTCCGAATCAGAACATCCTCCCACATCTGTCCTGCTTCTCTTCTTCCTCAGAACACATTCCGGTCTCTTCGCTTGTTACAGCTTAAAAAACAACTCTATGCGGTCCTTAGGCAGGAATCCCCATTCCTCAAAGAGGAAACGGAGACTAGGGAATGATTCTCTCCAGCGGCAGCACGGCAGTCCTTACTGAGTGCTTGCTGTATGCTTCCCGAGAGCTCTGCATGAACCATCCCAATTAAATTCTGAGAAGTGATTTAATTATTACCCTTATTCTCCAGGTAAGACCTGGGAGCTGGGGAGAGCTAAACAACTTGTTCCAGGTTACACAGCTAGAAAACAACAACAACAACAAAAACGGAGCTTGGGTTTGAACCAGGATTGCCTGACTGCAAAGACCAGGCACTAGACTTAGACTAGTCTGACAGCCATTTCCCAGGAATGGCCCCTCTGCAAGGTTCCCACTCCACGTCCAGAGCAGCAAGACTCCGGGCATTTCTGGGCCCCACCTGTCAACGAGGCTGAATCTGCTGCCAAGCCTTGTTCTAACACCTCTCTCAGACACAACACTGACCCTCAAGTCTGTGAACCAACAGACCTCAAAGAAGTAGGGCCCAAAGCATGATGTCCAACCCACTTTCCTAGAAAACACTGCTGCCCCCATCGTAAATTCCCATTCCAAAAAACTCTAACCACACAGAGATGTTTACTAAAACACAACCTTAGCTCTGAGGGATTTATTGTCGGAACACCCAGGTATGTGAAATTGCAGGACACCAAAGTTCCCGCTGTGTTCCAGGCACTGTTTCAGGCCCTTAAGATTCAGTTATGAGTAAGACAGACCAAGTCCCTGCCCTCCTGGAGTATTCCTCCCTACATTCCAGTGGGAGAGATCATAAGCAAATATACACATAGAACAGTAACATAATAGCAGGAGGGAATAAGAACTCTGAAGAAGAAAAAAAAAAAATCAAGGTAAGGAGACAGAAGGAAACTTGGCTCCTATTTTAGGTGAAGCCATCAGGGAAGGCCAATCTGAGGAGGTAAACCTGGGCAAGATTCTATAAACAGGAGTTAGCTCTGGGAGATTAGCATTTTAGGCAGAGATAATTGCAAGGGCAAAGGCCCTGAGGCAGCAATAATCTGATGTAGCATGAAGTGTGTTCAAAGTACAGTGAACTGAGGGTACAGTAATAAGAAACGAAGTCATGGAGGTCAAGGTCCAATCATGGAGGGCCTCATGAGCCAGCAGGAGAATTTGGACTTCTTTCTAAATATGAGAGAAATTGGAAGGTTCAAGTGGGGTAATGATATAATCCCACAGATTTTTTTTTTTTTGGCTTGGACAACACAAATATATTTTCTCACACTTCTGGATACTCTATGTTCATGATTAAGGTATTGACAGGTTTCTTTTTTTTCCCACTTTTATTGAGAGACAATTGACATACAGCACTGTACAAGTTTAAGATATACAGCATAATGACTTAGTATATGTTGTTGGATAACCACCACAATACATCTAGGTAGCATTCATCATATCATATAGATAACAAAAGAGAAGGAAAATATTTTTCCTCATCATAAGTAATTTTAGGATTTACTCTCCTAGCAACTTTCAGATATACCATACAGTAGTGTTAACTACTGTCATTATATTGTATTTTATATCCCCAGTACTTACCTTGTAACTAGAGTTTTGTACCTTCGACCACCTCCATCCAATCCCCCTACCTTCTCTTGATAACCACAACTCTGATCTTTTTCTATGAGTGTGGTTTTATTTTTTTAGATTCCACATATAAGTGAGATCATACAATATTTGCCTTTCTCTGTCTCACTCATTTTCCTTAGCATAATGCATCCAAGATCCATCCATGTTGTTGCAAATGGAAGGATTTCCTTCCTTTTAATGGGTGAATAGTATTTTATATATATACTGGAATGATGAATATTTTCTATTACATATATACTTCTCTATTACATATTTTATATTATATGTATTATATACATATATTTTATTTATTTATTTATTTTTGGAGAAGGAGGAGGAGGGGCAGATGGAGAAGGAGAATCTTAAGCAGGCTCCACGCCCAGCACAGAGCCTGACACGGGGCTTGATCTCACAACCCCGAGATCACAACGTGATCAAGAGTCGGACACTCAACTGACTGAGTCACCCTGGAGCCCCAGAATGATGAATATTTCCAAAGACCATTGTGCTAAGTAGACACAAGACCCCCAGAGAGTATCCTGGTTAGGTACAGCTACATAACAAACAGCCACAAAAGCTCAATGGCATTTGATAATACAGTTGTTCTCAAAGTTTTTAGTTTTAGGATACCTCTATATGCTTAAAAATTACCAAGGACCTCAAACAACTTTTGCTTATATAAGTTATTTTTATCAATACTTAACAGTATTAAAAATCTTAACTGTGAGAAATTTTAAAATATTAATTCCCTTTAAAATAACAATAATAAACCAATTACATGCTAACATGCAAAACTTTTTTTTTTTAAAGATTTTATTTTTTTAAGTAATTTCTACACCCAGTGGGCTTCAAACTCACAACCCCAAGATCAAGAGTCACATACTTTATTGACGGAGCCAGCCAGGTGCCCCTCACCACCTCTTTTAAGGTTTTATTTTTTTAAGTAATCTAACTTTTTATTTTTAGTTTTGGTTTGAGAGAGAGAGAGAGAGCACGAGCGGGGAGGGGTAGAGGGAGAGGGAGAAAGAGAATCTTAAGCAGGCCCCACTGCAGTTAGACCTTACAACCCTGAGATCACGACCTGAGCCAAAATCAAGAGTGAGATACTTAACCAACTGGGCGACGCTGGTGCCCCAATAATCAAAATTTTTAATTAAAACCATAGCATTTTATTAAAATTTTATTAAATTTTATTAAATTTTATAAAATTACAAAATAAGTACGTTTTATTAAAATTTTATCAAATTTCATTTTTAAAAAATTTTTTTAATTTATTCATTTGACAGAGAGAGATCACAGTAGACAGAGAGGCAGGCAGAGAGAGAGAGAGAGGGAAGCAGGCTCCCTGCTGAGCAGAGAGCCCGATGCGGGACTCGATCCCAGGACCCTGAGATCATGACCTGAGCCGAAGGCAGCGGCTTAACCCACTGAGCCACCCAGGCGCCCCTTAAATTTCATTTTATTAAAACCACTGCACCAAAACAAAACAAAACACATATATAGCATTATTTACATTTTTGCAAATCTCTTCATAATCTGGCTCAATAGAAGGCAATTGAATTATGATTGTTTCTACATTCAGTCAGTTGCAACATGAAGTTTTGGTTGAGGACTAGGATGAAAAAGGAGCCTTACTCAGATGTAGTTGGAAAAAGGAAGTGTATTTTAAACAGCTTTTTCAGTATTGTGGATTTTCTTCTTTGGTACTACACTAAAACTCAACAAGTCATTGTTTCAAAAAGGCTAGTAGCAATGTAGAAACTGGAGCCATCTAAATGAACTTTTAACACACTGATACATCAAAACCCACTGGTTGGTTGATCTTGACCGTTAAAAGCATATTCACCCATGCATGATTTCATAACATCCTGCATGAGTTTATGCAGATCTTCCAAATGTTCATAAATTTCCTCAAACAACATTCTAAAATGCACATTCATTAATATCATCAATGACCTCATCGGGAGTGTCTTCATGTATTAAAAGCCACCAAGCTCAGAGAGTTATACAAGTTTTCTGAAGTTCTGTTTCCCTTCAAAGCTGCAATTTAGTCCTTGTCAACAAATCCTGTAAACTCTTTTTTCTTTGAAGTGACAAGTCAATTTCATTCATTTTTGTGAAAGTTTCTGACAGATACCCAAAGTTTGTTTTCCCTGGTTCTTTCCAGTAAAAATTGTGTTCCATGAATAAAGCAACTGGTCCAACTCACAACCCAAGCAACAGGCGTGTCTCCTTGTCACAACCGGCATACCTCATGTGCAGAAGTGCTTTGTGCCTTCCTCCTAACTCATCACCAGGACTATGAAAGTGCAGTGTGCTCAAAAGTTGATATTTAACAAAATTCGTATTTTTTTCTGCTTCGTCCAGAACATTTTTAACTGGAACTGGCATTTTTTTACTCTAAGTGTGTGGCAAGGAAGAATACAGTGACTATTACTAGAAAGAGTGCCAGGGCCTCAATTCATATTCAGTTCCCAGCAGTTTTACCCGCCTGTGGTAGGCAGAATAATGCCCCCCCACCAAGAGGTCCATGACCTAATCCTTAGGACCTGTGAATCTCTTCTGGTGCATGGCAAGGGGAAATCAGAGTCACTGGTCAGCGGACGTTGAAATAGGGGATATTTTACCGGGTTGTGTGAGTGGACCCAATGTAATCACAAGATTCCTTATCAATGAAAGAGAGTAGGGGGCAGAGTCAGTGTCAGTGTCACAGAGAGACTGCAGGAAACTGCACTGCTGTCTTTGAAGATGGAGGAAGCAGGCACCAGGCAAAAAGTGCAGGTGGCCTAGAAGCTGGGACAGACAAGGAAACAGAGTCTCCTGGAGAGCCTCCAGAAGAAACGCAACCCTAGGAATGAAACCTAGCTGTTAGCCCAGGGAGATCCATTCTCAACTTCTGACCTCCAGAACTGTATCGTAACAAACTTAAGGGATTTTAAGCCATTTGGGACATTTCCACCACTTCCTGATGAAACTTCATACTCATTAGCACACTCCCCATTTCTCTCCAAACGTCCAGCTCTAGGCAACCACTCATGTATTTCCCATATGTATGGATTGTCTGGGCATTTCGTATCCAGGAATCATGGACTCATGCAATACAAGGCCTTTCATGTCTGACTTTTTTTTTTTTTTAAGATTTTATTTATTTATTTGACAGACAGAGATCACAAGTATGCAGAGAGGCAGGCAGAGACAGAGAGGAGGAAGTAGGGTCCCTGCTGAGCAGAGATCCCGATGTGGGGCTCGATCCCAGGACCCTGAGATCATGACCCAAGCCAAAGGCAGAGGCTTAACCCACTGAGCCACTCAGGCGCCCCTCATGTCTGACTTTTTTGATCCTGTGTCATGGTTTCATGGTCTATCCATTGCTGCAGCATGTGTCACAGTATTACATTTCTTTTTCTTGCTAAAAAGAACTGCATATTTGGGTTGTTTCCACTTTCTAGCTCTACAGTAGCCCCCCCTTATGTGTGGGGATAAGTTCCAAGTCCACCAGGGGATGCCTGAAATCATGGAAGGTACTGACCCTAAATACACTATTTCCTCCCATGCATACATACCTATGATAGTTTAATTTATAAATTAGGTACAGGAAGAGATTAACAGTACATTAATCTCTTAATGTAAAGAGATTAACAATAACAAATAGAACAATGACAATATACTACAATAAAAGTTATTACATGAACGTCTCTCTCTCAAAATATTTTAATGTACTGTTGTCATCCTTCTTCTTATGTTGATGTGGGATGACAAAACACCTGCGTGGTGAGATGAAGTGAGGGGAATGACAGAGGCAAAGCGATGTAGCGGCAGGCTACTACTGACCTTCTGGCCATATGTCAGAAGGACGGTCATTTGCTTCTGGACCACAGTTGACCATGAGTAACGTGACATCACGGAAAGCAAAACCACAGATAAGGAAGGACTGCTGTGACAAATGTTACGGCCACAAACATTTGTATGCAAGTTCTTCTATGAACGCATATTTTCAGTTTTCTTGGGCATACAACTGGGAGTGAAAATCCTGGGACATATGATAACTCTATGTTTAACATTTTGAGGCATGTCCTCACTGTTCTCCAAAGTGGCTGCATCATTTTACATTCCCACTATCAGAGTACGAGGGTTCCACTTTCTCCATACCCTTGTCGACACTTGTTACTATCTCTCTCTTTTGATCACAGCCATCTTGCTGGATGTGAAATGATACCTCATTGTGCTTTTGGTCTGCACTGTCCTGATGGCTAGTGATGCCCAGCAGCTTCTTGTGTGTTAACTGGCTATCTGCATATTTCATCTGCATGACTGCCTATTTACCCTCTGCTGTTTTTAAAATTGGGCTATCTTTTAATTACTGGATTATAGACATTCTTTATATATTCTAGAAACACCTCCCTTTTCAGAAATATGACTTGTAAATATTTTCTTCTATTCTGTGAATTGTCTTTTTCACTTTCTTGATAGTGTTCTTCGAAGCATGAAAGTTTTCGATTTTGACAAAGTGCAATTTATCTATTTTTTTCTTTTGTCACTTGTGATTTTGGTGTTGGACCTACAAAACTACTGCTAAATCCCATAGAGACTTATGCCTATGGTTTCTTTTAAGAGTTTTATGGTGTTAGCTCTTTGATGCATTGCGAGTTAATTTTTGGACCTCGTATGAGATAGAGGTTTGAATTCATTCCTGAGCACATGGATATCCAGTTTTCTCAAGACCATTTGTTGAAAAGACTATCCTTTCTCCATTGAATGGCCTTGTGGAAAACCAACTGTCCATAATGATGATGGCTTATTTCCAGACCCTCAATGATAATACATTTACTTACGTGTCTATCCTTATACTGGTATCATACTGTCTTGATAATTGTAGCTTTGTGCTAAATTTTGAAATGGAGAAGTGTGAGTTCTCCAACTTTGTTCTTTTTGGTTTTTGGCTATCTCAGGCCCTTTACATTTCTCCATGAATTTTAGAATCAGCTTATCAATCAGCTGGAATTTTAACAGCTGACTGAATCTGTAGATCAACTTGGAGAGTGTTACCTTCTTAGCATTAATAAGTTTTCCGATCCATGAAAATGGAATGTCTTTCCATGATTTAGGTCTTCTTTAATTTCTTTTAATGATGCTACATAATTTTCAGAGTATAAATTTTACACTTTTTACTAAAAAGTATTCCTAAGTATTTTATTTTTATGCTAATGTAAATGGAATCACTTTCTTAATTTCATTTTCAGATTGTTCACTGCAGGTATGTAAATACAAATAGTTTTATATATGGATCTTGTATCCTGCAACCTTGATAAACCCTTCTGTTTTTTCTAATGATTTTTTAGTGAGGCGTTCTGACTAGAGCTTGCTGTCTGGTGTTGAATAGAAGTAGTGAGAGTAAACATCCTTGTCCTGGTCTTAGGAGGGAAGCATTCAATGTTTCACTATTAAATATGAGGTTAACAGTGGGTTTTTGTGTTTTGGAAAGGTTCCCTCTATTCCTAGTTTGTGAATATTTTTATCATGAAGAGGTGTTAATCTAATGTTTCTTTTGCATCCATGGAGATGACTGGTTTTTCCTTTTATTTTCCTCTATTCTATTGATATGGTATATTACATTATTTGATTTTTTGATGTTAAATCAATCTTGAATTCCTGGGATAAATCCCACTTGGTCATGATGTGTAAAGTTTGTTTTTTTAATATGTTTGTAAATTCAGTTTGTTAGTTTTTTTCTTCCTTGAGGATTTTTTTTTGGGGGGGGGCCCTTTTCCTAAGATGCATTGGTCTGTAGTTTTCGTCTCCTGTGACATCTTTACCTGGTCTTGGTATCAGAATATTGCTGACCCCACAGAATGAGTTGGGAAATGTGCTCTCCTCCTCTGTTCTTGGAAAAGTCTGTAAAACACTTGGCATTTAAATATATGGTAGAATTCATAAATGAAGCCTTCTGGGTCTGGCCTCTTTATGGGTAGTTTTGCTTATTTCTAGCCATTAATTCTCTAACCATTCTCTAACCATTCAATCTCTTTACTTGCTATATGGGTCTATTCAGATATCCTGTTATTTCTCTAGTCAGTTTCAGTAAATTTTGTCTTTCTAAGAATTTGTTCATTTTCTGAGTTATCTCATTTCTTGTCATACAGTTTTTCATTGTATTCTCTTATAATCCTTTTAATTCCTGTAAAGTCAAAGGTTTGTAAGGTCTTCCATTCCTTATTTTAGCAATTTCATTCTTCTCTCTTTCTTACTTGGTCAATGTAGCTAAAAGCTTATCACCTTTATTGATCTTTTCATGTAACTAACTTTTCATCCTGTTGATTTTCTCTATTTTTTTTCTATCTTCTATATCATTAATCCCTGCTCTAATCTTCTTTATTACCTTCATCCTGCTTCCTTTGAGTTTAGTTTACTCTTCTTTTTCCAGAATTTTAAGGTAGACAATCATGTTGATTTGAGATCTTCCTTCTTTTTAATATAGGCATTTACAACTATAAATTTCTCTTGAAGCTCTGTTTTAGTTGGATCCCATAAGTTTTGGTATGTTGTATGTTCATTTTCATTCATTTCAAGTAATTTTTTGTTTGTCCTTGTGATTTCTTCTTCTACCCTTGGTTATTTGAGAGTGTGTAGTATAATTTACAGACAGTCATGACTTCCAAATTTCCTTCTGTTGTTGATTTTTTTAAAAAGATTTTATTTATTCGAGAGAGAGCACAAGTAGGGGAAAAAGCAGAAGGAGAGGGAGAAGCAGGCTCCCCACTAAGCCGGGAGCCTGCTGCCAGGCTCTATCCCAGGACCCTGGGATCATGACCCATGCTGAAGGCAGACTTAACTGATTGAGCCACCCAGGCGCCCATCTGTTTTGATTTATAATCTCAGTCTATGAGACCAGAGAACACATTCTGTTTTATTTTCATCCTCTTAAATTTATTGAGATGTATTTTATGGCCTAACTTTTGGTCTGTCCTGGAGAATGTTCCATGTGCATTTGAGAGGAATGTGGATTCTGCTGCTGTTGTATAGAATGTTGTACAGATATCTGCTATGCCTAGTTCATTTATAATGTTGTTCAAGTCTTTTATTTCCTTGTTGATCTTCTGTCTAGTTTTCTATTATTGAAATTAAGATATCGAAGTCATAAACTTATTGTTGAATTGTCTATTCCTACTGTCAGGTCTCTCAGTTTTTGTTTAATGTATTTTAGAACTCTATTAGGCTTATGTATGTTTATAATTGTCATTTTCCTGATGGATTTACTCTTCCATCATTATAGAATGTCCTTTTTTGTTTTTAGTAACTTTTTTGTCTGAAAATCTATCTGCTATTAGTACAACCACTACAGCTTTCTTATGGTTGCTGTTTGCATGATAAATTTTCTATATCATTTTACTTTCAATCTATTTTACCTGTGAATCCAAAGTATGTCTCCTGTAAACAGCATACAGTTGGGTCTTGTTTTTTTAATCCAATCCACTGGATTGAACATCACTGCCTATGTCAACACTATATAAAAGATACATAAGGTCTTCACATTATTATAAAAACCATTTGACCTCACAGATCCCCTTTAGTCCACCCTTTGAGAACACTTCAATAATAAGCATTTATTTAGCTTATGCATGTGTGAGTTTCCTGGGAGTAGACTGATCTGGGCTGAGCCTGGCTGGATAACTCTCCTGGGACCAGCAGGCTATTGCAAACATACCATTCTCTTGGTGACAACAGAGGCTCAAGATGCCAAGTGAAACAAACCTTTTAAGGATCTGCCTTATTGCAATGGTCAAATCAAGTCACATGACCGAACCCAAAGTCAAGGGGCAAGAAAATACATTCCACCCCTTTAATCAGAAGAACTGCAAAATCCCCACAAAGCCAAAGAATACTAATGAGGCCAATGATGCAATCTACACAGGGGCCAGGAGTGGGAGCAGAGGGGCCAGGGAAGAGCTATGAAAGCAGCCTGTGAGAGACGATGGTGCCTCACACTAGAGTAACAGCAGAGAGAGAGGTCAAAAGCAGACAGCTCTGGGTATGATCTTAGGCAAGTCAGTTCTTCTATGCCTTCATCTAGTCCACCGTGAAAAGGTGTTATTATAACAATTCAATGAGATAATGCACACAAAGTTTTGCCCCCAGTAGGCATTTGCTCTATGAAGGCTCTTACTCTTATCTCTAATGGGGAGCGGGGATGATTGAAGACCGTCACAGATTTCTAGTCAGGACCAAAGCACCAGGAGCAAAGGCTCGCACATAAAATACACTCCAAGTGTTCATTACTTCTATTCTGTCAGCTTTCTAAAGGGATTTGAGGAGATTTACAGTAAAAGACTCAGCTATAGTAACACTATTAAAAGCATGGTGAGGGAAGAAGAAAAAGGACTTGTCTCTCTGACTTAGTCCTTGAACTGATGAAACCATATAAAGAAAAGGATTTTCGTCATTTTGCTCTATATGGAAAGCATGCTGGTATTTCTGATGGAGCCAACCACATTCCTCAGAGATCTGCTACTATTTGGCTGGGTGTGGACAGAGGAGGTAAGATGGAGTTGGTGGGGGAAGCTTCTAGGTTAATTTAGATACTGTTTCCTGGGGACTTCCTTTCTTTTATTTTCCCATCAGCATTCATCTGCAGGAAGAGATGATAATTCAGCTGGGTGATCTCAGACAAGTTCTTGATCTCTTTGTACTTGAGTTTATCTGTAAAGTGAGGATATTGCTAATAATACTTCCTTTGAGGACTAATTGAGTTAATATACTTAATATGTACTGTATTACAGCAGAAACTGACACAGATAGTGTTGCCAAGTCTTTCATATTATTGCTATCATTATTTTATAAAAACTCAGATGTTATTACCCAGAAAAGTTGGGCACAGCTTCAAAAAGTCAGTTTGAGACTGAATCTTATTGCTTAGGAAAATCAGGGTCTACATGTCTTCAAGAAACCAATGCTCTGCTTCTGCTTTTAGAGCAAGAATCTACATTTCCTCTCTGATAGCTCCTCTCAGATTTGAAGTCTACAGGTAATCAAGAAGAAAGCCAAGTCCTGCAACTTGCTAAGACCCACACAGGCATTGCCTTGCCCCCCCCAGAGCATCCAGCCCAGCCATGTTCACAGTGCTTCCAGAGCTGTCATTAGAAGATAATAAAGACTAGACATAAAGTTAGATCTACAATGCTCAAACAAGGGTTGGCCTTCAAAATCACATTTCTAAGACCTTTCTTTTAAAGGTGAGGAAATTGTGGCTCAGAAAAGAGTAGAGAGTTGCCCAAGGTAACACTGTTAGTGGCAATAATATCTCCCTGGCCCCAGGACCCATGGACTTCACAAAAATATCTTTATAGACCCTACAACAAAGCTCCCTCATTCAAGCTCCAGTCTTCAGTGTCTTGGGTCCACTCTCTGGACAGAGTCTATAGACCCTTTTCTCACCATGTCATTCTGCTCTCCCCCACAGAAAGCATAGTCTACAGATGAGACCATTTTCTAGATGATGTCTGCCCAGCCCTGAGGCTGGTGAGACAGTCCTCTCCTTTGTCCTAAATGTCACACTCCCATTAATGTGGCTCGATAACAATGCGGCTTCCTTAGAAGTTCCTGTCATGTTGACTTACATGTTGCTTACCATCTACTGAAACCCCGAGGCCCCTGCAGAGGATGCTGCTGAGCAAAGCCTCCCTCTACTCCAGCATCTCACACTGGCGGCTAGCTCAGTGGCTCACCCTGAGAGGCTCAGAGCACCCTGGCTGACCAGCTTCACTGACTTCTGCAAGGGAGGGGACTGGGACTGCAACCCAAGAAAAGGACTCCAAGGTGACCTGCTCCGCTGGTACCTACCTGGACGGCCGCCGATTCAGGGCTGGCCAACATTTTCCTGGGTGGAAAGAAACCAGTCTTGATGCTCCCGATCTTTCTTCCCTGACACTCTCTCAACCTTTTCTTGGAACCTCAAACAATCCAGCTCTGCCATCCCCTTCTGAGCCTACCTAGCCCCTAGAAATCCACAGAGATGATCATGAAAACTACCCATGCTCTGCGGTGGGGGGAAACAGATTGAAGAATGGTATGGGGAAAGTATGGCATGGCATTTTTTTTTTTTTGCAAAAATAAAGAATCTTTTGTGAATTACATTCAATCATATGATCATAGGAAAGATAACAGATTGTTTGTTTTTAAAGATTTTATGTATTGATTTGAGAGACAGCGAGTGAGAGAGAGCCTGAGACGGCAGAAGGTCAGAAGGAGAAGTGGACTCCCCATGGAGCTGGGAACTGATGCGGGACTCGATCCCAGGACTCGGGGATCATGACCTGAGCTGAAGGCAGTCGCTTAACCAACTGAGCCAGCCAGGTGCCCAAGATAACAGATTGTTAATGGTGCTTGGTTAACTCTGAAAGCTGGGCTGGTGTTAGGTGGGGGAGCTACAGCTTTCTGCTGTACACATTTCAGTATCTTCTGAACTGGTGAACATGGTTGTTAATGTTAAATGTGTTAGTTAAATGGATGAATGGAAGAGGGAAAGAAGAAACGAAGGAAGGCAGGAAGAAGAAGGAATTGAAGTCTAAGTGCTCAGCACAGTGCCGGGTACACGGTAAGAGCTCCGCTAGGCTTAGCTTTACTTAGCTCCTCAATCAGTTTGGAACAAGGGTTGGTCCCCTGCCCAGCTGCCCCCCTTTAGCTCCTTTCCCTGAGTATTGCTTCTGGTCGCCCCTGCCATCATGCCTTACCGCCATAGACAACTCGGGAACAACATCCTTCCCCCTCCACTTTCCACCTGCCAGTGACCATGGCCTCCTCTCTCAGAAATGGTCTGGCCAACTCATGCCCAGGGAGATGTTACCAGTTTAACATCTCCATACAATTTTAAGGGGGCAGGACCCACCAAAACAGTTTATTCTATGGAGAGTAGTAGTGAGGAGGGTTCTGGAGACGGAGGCTGTGGGTCGGTGGGGTTCCCTAGTGCGGGCTTCAGAACCCCACGGGAGAATCTCCAGTGCTGCTGGCCCCTGTCCTGCTCTGGGTCAGGAGCCCCGAGGAGCCTGAGCCCCACAGCACTGACCTGTGAAGGCTAGTTCCTACCCTTGACAAAGCTATCCACATCCCGTGCCTCCCACAAAGAGCAGCCTCCTTCCTGGCCTGGCGGGCCCGTGTCTCGGCTTCCCACCCAAGCCCTGACACATGGCCCTGATGTGGCAAAAGAATGTCTCCCCCAGGAGATTCGGTCTGATTCCACGCACCACAAAGTAGCAGCAGCAGCTGTGGCCGGCAGTGCAGGGATCCGGGGGGGCTACCACCCCCAGTCCTGGCTCTACCACCCACCAGCTGCGGGACCCTGGGTAAGCCACCCGCCTCTCTTGGCGGCCTGCTCTTGAGTCACTCTCAGGAGGAGCGGGGGAGATAACTGATGGGCAACTGCCCAGCACAGTCCTCCGCAGTGAGCGCTCGGAAAGGCATGTGGGGACACCGAGCCCTAGAACATGCCCTAACAAAGACTGTCTTCTCCTCGCTTCCCTTCCTGAGCCCCCTGCTGCTGAGGCCATGTGTTAGGGGCTGGCCATCCCTGCAATTCTAATGAGCGTGAATGAACTCGAAGGCCAGAGGCAGACACATGAGTACAAGTGACTGCCGCCCAAGCTGCAGGGTCCAACCCAGGTGGCAAAGGAAGGCACAGGGCCCCAGATCCACTTGACATCACTCCTTCTGCCTCAGGGGAGAGACGAGCAAATGCTGGCACAGGAGGCAGAGGCCAGACAGCAGAGCTGCTTGAGGAAACTCGATGGATGCAGACGGACCCTGAATCACCAGGAACTGGTGATTCAAAGTCTCAGAGACATGAGCTAATTGCTAAAGTGATTACAGGCGATCAGGGATTAGAGTCTCTCACGCCAGGCCGACAGGGCGCTTGGACAGCATCAGAGGTCCCTTCCCTGGGCCACAGCAACCCAGCGGCTGCGGAAAGCAGGAGGTAATTGAATTCTGAGAAACATACTTAGCTGTTAAAGACAGGGATGCCACCCACTTGAAAAACAAAAGAGAAGCAAAAGACAGCCCTGGGCATCGTAGTTATTGACTGCAAATACCTAGAAAGATGGGTGAACAAAGGGGCAGGATTATGAGTGCTCATTAGCCCCTCCTGCCAAACAAACATGTTTGTAGGATCCCGACGTGCTCCGGCAGGTGAAAATGTCCAAAGGCCTTGCTGTGCGAAGGGCGTCCCATGGACCAGCAGGACTAGCATCGCCTGGGAGCTTGTTAGCAAGGCTGACTCAGGCCTGCTCCAGAAGCCCTGGCATTGTGGAAGCAGAATCTATATTTAACAAGACCTTCAGGTGATCTGTCCGCACAATGAGGTTTAAGAAGCACCGGTCCAGACACATAATCATTTGCCTATGATCAAGTATTTAAGTTGTTTCCAATGAACATTCATCTATCAGACATTTACTAAAGATCTATGATATGGCAGCTGGTCAAGCCCCAAGGATGCAGCTGTGAATGGGAGGGACAAAATCCTGCTCTCACAGAACTTATGCACTTCTGAGGGGAGACATAATAAACAGATGCCATGAACCAGATAGTTCTAGATTGTGGCAAGTGCAAAGAAGAAAACAGAGTAACATTTCAGAGTGATGAGGGCGGTCAGAGAAAGTCTCTCTGAAGAGATGGCATCTGAGATGGGTTTTGAGGAATAGAAAGAATACAGCCATGCCAATAACTACAAAAAACTCTGAGGGAACAGCAAGTGCAAAGGCCCTGAGGCAGGCATGCCTATGGCATGTCTGAGGAATAAAGAGGAGATACATGGCTAGAGCATGGTGCCCAAGTGGAAAGTGGTAGGCAGTGAATGGATGTCAAAGGCCTATACGCCATGGCAAGGAATTTGGATTTTATTCTAAGTACAACAGATCACTCATGAGGGATAATTAGGGGAGTGCCAGTAGCTTAAGACAGCAACCATTTTGGTGCTCATAATTCTGTGGGTTGGGAATCCAAGCAAGTCCCAGTGGGACAGCATATCTCTGCTCTGTGGGACATCTACTAGGGAGGCTGGACGAGGATGAGGATCCAAAAGGGACTCACTCACACATCTGGAGTTTCAGCGTCAGCCATAAGGAGGCCTCAGTGCTGCTCCACATCACCTGCCATCATCCAGTGCTCTCACCCAAGCTGCTGTCTGTGGCAGTCCGTTTCCAAGAGCTGGTTACTTTTGACCAGATCTCTTCGGTGCTGAGTGGAGACAGAATGGCAGAGAGGGCGAGGCTGGGAGCAGGAAGCCCAGGGAGGAGGCTATAGGCCACAGTGCTGCCCTGCACGCTTGGTAACTGGACAGGACAGGTGGAAGGTGTGGCAGGAGCAGACCCTAGAGACAGCTTCAAAGCTGGACCAGTAGGACTTGCTGATGGAGTGAATGTGCCGGGAGGGTGAGGAGAGAATCAGAGATTACCTCCGAGTTTCTGGCTTCAGCAACGACATAGCTGGGGGTGCCCCATGCCACTTACTGAAACAAGGAAGAACAGGTGTGACTCCAGGCAGGAGGGTGGGAAGACACAGCTCTGTTTTAGCACATCCATGATAAGAGGTCTCATAACCTCTCGCAGCCAGTCAGGAGTGTGGCCTGGGAACAGGGGGATGGTCTGGGACAGAGCAGAGACATGACAGCTAAAGCATAAGGAGATGGTAGACACAGATGCAGCCAGGGAGGAGAGTGTGATGGCAGGATGGTATGGGAAGGGAGCATTCTCTGTGAGGACCGAGGGAGAGAGAAATCTTGTTCAGGCTCCCTCCCAAGATGGAAGGTCCTAGAGCATCCTGGAATATTCCTGGGATGCTCCAGCCTCTGGGGGTGACGGCAGGCATGCAGGCCATGAGAAGGGGACAGGACAAGAACTCGGGTGAGGACTGGCCTCTGACAGCAGCAGGGACGGCCTTCCAGAGGGGCAGGAGGGCAGGCAGAGAACACAGGCAAGGGGGCAAGTGGGTCAGCAGGGAAGATGGGGCACCGTCTGGTTGCCTCTGTTTCTCAGCAAAGTCTCACATGAGGTCACCTGATGGCCAGCAGCCAAGTGGAGGAGATGTGTTCTGGAGGTCTGAGGTGAGAGCCACAGAGAGAAAGCGACGTGAAGAAGCTCTGTGTGAGTGGAACAGCAAATTTCCTGTCTTATGGTCATTCCCCTTCTTTTATCTTAGTACAATACATTCCGACAAGTAGGATTACTGAGTTGTGTCATATCAACCCCTCATTTGTTCCACTCAACAACGCTGGGGAAGGTAAAGCAGGGACAATGCACAAACCCAAAGAGGCAGATGATTTGCTACAGGCCACAAAGGATGTGTGCAACAAACGAGCAGCACAACACGACAAACGACAAAACACCTCACCCGGGTCAGCTGAGGCTGGCTGGAACTGCTGGTCAGGGCTCACCTCCTCCGGGCGGGGAGGTCACTGCCATGTCTAATGCCTTCCTCGTCTCCTGGGCTCAGCACCACGTCTGTGTCCCCAGGGCCTCATCCCCACCAAGCTCCCCATCTTCGCCCCCGTATATATCCCTTCCTGTCAAGGCGGCTTAATGTGGTGGCTGATGCCTTTCTCCTCCGACCTGTCCTTCCCTCAGCTCACTGGCTGCCGAGTGAGCTGGTGGTTTAGGACCATGGTTAAAGGCATCTGGTTTTAGAGGTTAAAAACTAGAGTTCAAGGTCTGCATTTGCTGGCGATCCTGCGAAAGTCATTTATCCTCTTTGATCGCCAGTCTCTTCACCTTTAAAACAGTAACAGGGATAGTTGTAGTGAGAAGAGTTGCTCATAACATTTGTGGGAGGATGAAATAAAGCAATGCATATAAAGTCCTTCCCTCAGCACCTCACCCACCGAAAAGATTCACCAAACAGTAGCTGGGATGAACATGGGATTGTAGAGGAAACCAGTCTGCATTGAGGTTTGCACTTGAGACTTCGTATTTGGCCTCTAAGAACCCACAGAAGAATAATACGAAATGCATCCATATTTTCATATCAATATATACGGAGGGCCAGGTTCACTGTTGGCACTCGATTAATAAATCAAGACGTGTGTGGTTAGTCAGTGAGTCAGAATCACCTGGTGGGCTGGTTAAGCATAAAAGACACTCCAGCCCCACCACAGACCTGAGAGACCAGACCCTCTGAGGTGAGGGCGTGGGCACCTAGAGAAAACACACACGTGCGTGCACACAGACACACGTATATGAAGGTTCGCAGACATTCTGGTGCTCAGCTGGAGTGCGGAGGATATTTCAACCACAAAATAAAGGTGATAATGCATTCATAAAGCCCCAATTAAGAAACCATATCACAAACTGCAAAAGAGAGCAAAAGGTCTAAAAAAAAAAGAAAAAAAGAATGCAGATTCCCTGACATTTAAATCACAGAAATGCAATTAAAAAGCACACCCAGGTGGGGGAAATGATTTGACCTCTAATAAGGAAAGAAACGCAAAACTCAAACTGTGAGAATAGAGGCAAAAGAGACAATATTGGGTGAGAGAGTCTGTAATGGGGCTGGTGTAACGTGAGTCATCCACTTGAAAAGCAATTTCACATGTTTTAAATAGCCTAAGAGACGTAAGTGCCTTTTGCTTCAGCAATCCTGTCCTTGTGTATTTATGTTAAGGCAATAATTTAAGAGAGAAAAAGAATGAAATTATTGCAATAATATTTAAAATTAGGAATGACCTGAGAATCGGAAAAGAGGGAAGTAGTTCTATAAATCACGGTACACTACCTTGATGTGATATTATGCGGCTGCAAAAATTATTGTGAAACATATAATAACACCATAAGGAAAAAAAAGGCGTATGTTATGTCAGAAGAAAGCAATTAAACCTCAAAATGAGTTCTGCACTAAACACAACTACACAGAAAGTTAGTGTCCGGGGCAGCAACCGTAAAGGACACTGGACAAGTTGATTTGTAGGGGAGTGGGACTCTGGATACATTCTCCCCCCTTTCGATTCATTTCAGTGTTGCCCTTATGTTTGCACAACAAAGAATTCTAAAGGTAAGAAGCACGTGTCTCTTCTTACTCTTTCAGTAAGTTTGGATTGACTCATAACACTGTTACAAGCAAATTTCCACCAATAACCCCGGTGTTCAATTTATCCTGTTATGATGCACTTGGCTTTGTGGCCTCAGTCTCCTCCTGGGATTTCAGGTGGGCCAGTCCCTTTCTTTCTCCTTGGAGAAACCATATCACATACTGGGCAGCCTAGGAAGCCTCTTCTTTGAACAAAAATATCTGCCTCTCGCTCTTCATCCCCTGGGGGCCCCTTCCATGGCAGGTGTCTCCTCTCCATGTCTGTCGGTAAGGTAACCAGTCTGGACCAGTGCTGGGTCAGTCTCTCCCTCTGGCCCCGCGTCTGGCGCCATGCAAGGGGCCCGGGCTAGGGGATAGAGAGGTGTCCAACCTGGCACCGTGCTCATGCAGCGGACAGTGTCACGGAGGCCTTAAGACAAGTCCCCAGGTAATGATGATGGCAAGGCCGAATATGAAAAAGGCCATGAGTGAAGTACTAAGGAAACAATATTAACAGATCAGTTAGTGATTATTAACTAACAGGATTAATGGAGAGAGAAATCGTATAAGCAGAGGAATCTGGAAAGGCTTCAGGGAGAAAGGGATAACTAAGGAGGGCAAAAAAGGTGAAGAAAGGGAAAAAGAAGGAAGAGGAGAGGAGAAAAGAACATGGGCAGGAAGGAAGGAAGACGGGAATGGAGCGAGGTGGAGGGGGCAGGAGCTGGAGAAGGAAAGCTGCTCAGGGTCTCCGTTTCCGGGTTCCAGCTTCCGTTTCCGGTGGGTTTGCGTCTCTGAAGGAAGGAAGTAGTAGGCAGGGAACGTGTGCGGTGCGTCTAGGAGAGGGTGTGGGAAGTACACAACCATAGCAGCAGACCTCCCTGTGATCTCTTTTTCCTCGTTCCTTTAAACCACTTTGAGAGGCCATACACATTCCAAGGCAGCTGCCACTGCCCAGAGATTTTGGAAATTGTCCCCTGCGGATACCTTGGATGGTGCACAAGATGGAAAAAGAGACAGTGAATTATCAGAACCCTGGGTTCAAGTCTTTGCCATAACACTGATGAGCTGCGACACTCGTTGCAGTTATGGGTCCCCAGTGAGGGAAACCACGAGGACCGCGCGAGATAAACGAACATGAAGCACTGTGCACATGCTTTCTGGCAAGGCTTTGTCTCTGAAACCTCAGACCGCAGAGACTGGAACAGCGGTGCAGGGCTGGCGGCAGAGTAGGGGCGTTTGAGGACTTCCATCGGGGAGCGCATAATGACCAGCCGTCCTCTGGGACCACGTCAGCAGCTCTCACAGCTCAGAGCCCACAGCCCTCACATCCTTAGGGGCTGCCAAAGGGTGATATTCTCATTTGAGCATGCTTCCCTCACTTATTAGCTGGAATACTTCTGTCAAGAGAAACCTTTCCTCCCCCGCTCTTTGGCTAGCTGAAGTTCCCAGGAAAAGACAGAATAAGATGCGTGTTTCTTCTCTTTTATTTATTAGTTTTGGAAATAACAAGTTGGTTCCCTAGCATCCTCTCATGGTGACCAATTATTATTACCATTTCAGCTTCATCATGAATTTCTATATTTGATAACTTTTCGTCCACAGCAGTATTGTTCTTACTGATGGTTACCTTAGGCCAAAGGGAGCCTCCTCAAACTGGCTGGAGTCCTTTGGATGTTAACCTACTAGTCGTCTTTGCTGGCATCCTTGCTTTCTAGAATGAGCACCATTCATTTGCTCAGAGGAACTTTGTCATATTTAGTTTGGGGCAGGTTTGCAGTTTTAAGTCTTTATGACTTTAGATTCACACTAGACCCTGGAGGCTGGGGTGACATCGTTCCTGTTTAACTGGCTGCCTCATGGGTAACTCACCAAGGTCGGCTTCATAGGGCACACACTGTATTTTAAATACCGTAGTCAACTATGGGCAAGCAAATTCAAAGCAAACCTATTTTTCTTCACAGGTGCCCACATTCCCATCGGCCAGATCCTTCTTTCCCAGCAGGAGAGTTTGGGAATCCCCACAGAGTTTGGGAAGGGGCTGCCCCCCCAATCCAGGCGGGAGCACAAAGCACCCCCTGAGCTGAACCCACTTGCCTACTACAGTTCCAGTCACACTGCAGCCATATGTGGCCCTCTCTTCCCTGCTTCCTGCTATCTCTCCACCCCAAGGGGTCACATCTCGGGACTAATGGCATCCATTGGGGTGCTGGATTTCAAAGGTGTACATGTTTGGCTTCCTCGTACTGATGCAGAAGAGCAGGAGTGGAAAGGATGAAAGGCCAACCTTCTACAGAGGATGTCAGCATCTGTAAGGCGTTCCATCTGGTCTCTCTTTTAACCAACATAGCAGATTTGTAAGAAGAGGGTCTTTATCAGTATTCTGGTTCTACAGATGAGGACAGTGAAAGCCTGAGAACATGTGTGACTTGCTCAAAGTCACACAGCCAATAAGTGGCAGAGCCAGAAACAACATCAAAACATTCTGCCCTTAAATCTGATGTTCTTGGGGTGCCTAGGTGACTCAGTGGGTTAAAGCCTCTGCCTTCGGCTCAGGTCATGATCTCAGGGTCCTGGGATTGAGTCCCGCATCGGGCTCTCTGCTCGGCAGGGAGCCTGCTTCCTCCTCTCTCTCTCTCTCTCTCTCTGCCTGCCTCTCTGCCTACTTGTGATCTCTGTCAAATAAATAAATAAAATCTTTAAAAAAAAAAAACAAACCTGATGTTCTTGCTGTGCTCCTGACCCCAGCCAGCACCACCCCCTTCCTGGTGAGACTAAAGGCAGCTGGCAAGCTCGTCTTTACCCACGTGATTATTACAGCTGTGGTGGGCAGGCGCAGGGAAGCACCATCTGTGTCAGAGCACAGAAGCAGGTCTAACCTTGTCTGTGGGGATGGAAGGAGCATGCACGGAAGGCTTCCTGGGGGAAGGACACTCCTGAGACTCAAAGAACATAGTGCAGAGGGCCAAGTAAGAAGGGAGGAAAGTCCTCATGGAAGACATCATGCAGGAAGGTCTTGAGATTTGCGGGCAATTAAAGATGGCCATGGTTCCTCTGCTACCCCTCCAGAGAGGGAGAGCCTGTTTCTCCTCCCCTTGAAAGTAGGCTGATTCTGTCACTTGCTTTGACCAGCAAATGTAACAGAGGTGATGCTGTGGGACTTACAAGGCAGGTCCTTCAGAGGTCTGCAGGAAGCATGGAACACTCCCTCTTGGGGCTCAGCTACCATGTTTGGTGAAGCCCAAGCCGTGGTGATATCCATTGGTGAAATGAGGCCCTCTGCAATGGTTAATTGTATGTGTCAAATTGACTGGGTCATGGGGTACCCAGACCCACTGTTCTGCTCTCCTCTGTTCCTGCTTATTCCTTCTCCTCTAATCTTCCAGCAGTGGAGGAGTCTGAAATGGCCTCTGGTCCATCAGCTGAGTCTCCTCCCTCAGTCACCCCACCACTCCATCACTGGGGAAGCCAGGCAGTGGGTCTTTCTGCTCTGAGATAGCCCCACATCTATCTGGGTGGGAGTGAGTTCTCAGCCCCATGCTGGTGCTTAGCTTAAGAGAGGGATACTGGGAACTTAAAAATATCTAAACCCTGGGGGCGCCTGGCTGGCTCAGTGGATTAAGCCGCTGCCTTCGGCTCAGGTCATGATCTCAGGGTCCTGGGATCGAGCCCCACATCGGGCTCTCTGCTCGGCGGGAGCCTGCTTCCCCTCCTCTCTCTGCCTGCCTCTCTGCCTACTTGTGATCTCTCTCTCTGTCAAATAAATAAATTAATTAATTAAAAAATATATATCTAAACCCTGATCACCTCCCCTCTGGTACTTTCCTTCTAGCCAACAGGCCAAACTCTTGTTTTCCTTAGGAGATTCTGAAGATCAGTAACATAATACTATCCTCTGAGTCCTTTTGGTTCTTGATATTTAAAAATCAAGCTTTTGGAAAAAGCTTTTTTTTTTTTTTTTTTTTGCAAAAAAAAAAATATATATATTTCCCTTCCCCTTTCTCTCTCAGGAATTTGATTCTTACCACTGAACATCAAAGCTTTCAAGACTATCCTCTCCACTAGAGATTTATAAGAATTTGTACTTTCTCTGTTCCACAGGAAGTGTAGATGGAAGCCCTTGCTGCTGCTTGAACGGTGGTAGAAAAAACAGGCTTTAAAAGAGTGGGGAAAAAATCACCCTATCCTAGTTTTCTCTACTAGTTGAGGCGAGCACCTGAAGGGACCAGGACATTACAGAGCATAGTCTATCTTGCTGATCCCATTCCCACCGACCAACGCCGAATATACTGAAACCCAGGCAGGTGAGGGTTGGCTGTGTACCCTCCGTCTCTCAGTGTGCTTTTCATGATACTGGCACAAACTCATCTCGGATCATTTCACCCCAGTGTCTTCCAATACATTCTCAGTTTGTTTTGAACTCTATGTCCACTGATCCTCTCTGGAATGTTGTCTGGTTGTCACAACAACTCATAACCGATGGACACCCCGTGTGACAGCCCTTTTCTTGGACAGGTCCCAAATGCTCAGCTGGGGGAAAAAAACATCTTTGAGGCTAAACCCAGGAGGGCAAATACATTTAATCCCATGCACCAAATCTAATTGATCGTCTGGTACACAGTGTTGAGAAGGGTTGGAAGAAATCATCACCGTCTCTACAGGAAAGAAAGCAAGAAGACTGATTAGCAGTTTCTGTGTGGGTGTGTTGGGAGAGGGGAGAGGAGAGCAGAATCCCAGAATGCATGCCTGATATTTGCTAGATATTTGCTGAGATAAGAATGAATGGTGTTTATGGGAGATTCAGAGCCTTAAAAAAGAGAGAGAGAGAAGCTAAAATACCATAGTTTTTAAAAACTCACCAGAGACCCTGAAAACAAAAAAATATAAATGAACTAAACTCCAGAGTAGTGTGCTCTTCAAAGGAGAGAAGGAACCCACCCCTGCCCCATCCTTGGTGGGACTACAAGAGGAGAAGTCATCCTCCACAGAGATGGGTAAGGAGAAACCAGCTGAGCTGAACTTACAGCAGACATACATTTATTTATTTATTTATTTATTTATTTATTTATTTATTTATTATTTTTTTAAAGATTTTATTTATTTATTTGACAGATCACAAGTAGGCATAGAGGCAGGCAGAGAGAGAAGGGAGGAAGCAGGCTCCCTGCTGAGCAGAGAGCCCGATGCGGGGCTCGATCCCAGGATGCTGGGATCATGACCTGAGCCGAAGGCAGAGGCTTTAACCCACTGAGCCACCCAGGTGCCCCTACAGCAGACTTTTAACAATGATATTTAGGCTGCCATGACAAATTAGAATCCTGAAGACTCCTGCCCACAGAGTGAGTCTCACCATCTCTTATCCTACGAGTCTTCAACACGTATGGGATATACCCAAAGCAGGGGATAGGGGCAGAGAAGGAGACCAAAGAGATATCCCTGCTGAGGACATTGCGCTGGGACCTGTTCCCTACTGCAAGATCCCCTCCGAAGGTCAGGGCTGGGCAGGAGAGCTGCGAGAAGTCCTGTGGTGTAGTGAAGAATATATCTGGTCTTTGTCCCTGGTTCCTGGCAGAAAGCTTCAAAACCAGTTAAGACTCTACCAAACCATAGGACTCCTTGTTATGCTAACGAGGGGACTCAAGGTGGATCCCCTGGAGTCTCAGGATGGGAGCTGGTCACCAAAAAGACCAACCACAGTATGAGATGGTTTGAGCTATCCTTTCCTCCGGGGAGGAGACTGAGCTCAGTCACATAGCCAGTGATTTAATCCTGAGGAAGGGAAAATAGGGATTCTGCCTTCGAATAATCTGAAACCAATGGTGAAGTGAGTCAAGGGAAAGGATGACAAAGTCAGACATCACTCAATTTCAGATCCAATTAAGCCAGCCCTACTCCAGTAGCCTGACAGAAATAATATTTATTTTTATTTCTATGTTCTTTAATATAAAATGTTTAGCAAACAACCAAAGACAACAAGTCATATGAAAAAGCAAGAAGTGTGATCCACGGTCCACAGAGAAAATGGCCAGTAGAAGCAGACCTAAAGATGGCCCAGATGTTGGGAAGATCAAACAAGAGTATTGAGATAGCTATGATAACGATGCTAAAAGTTATAATCCAAAAGATGGACTAATGTGTGTGAATAAATGGGGAATTTAAGTGGAGACAAGGAAACAAAAAAGAATCAAATGTACCTTCCATTCCCCTTCACCTATTTTGCCCATCCCCCACCCTCCTTCTTTCTGGCAACCAACAGTTTGTTCTCTGTATTTATGGGTGTTTCTGCTTTTTGTTTGTTCGTTCATTTGTTTTGTTCTTTTGGATTCTACATATAAGTGAAATCATATGGTATTTTTCTTTCATATGATATTTATATTTCACTTAGCATAATACCCTCTTGGTTTATCCATGTTGTCACAAATGGCAAAAATCTCATTCTTTTTTTTTTTTTAAGATTTTATTTATTTATTTGACAGACAGAGATCACAAGTAGGCAGAGAAGCAGGCAGAGAGAGTGGGGGAAGCAGGCTCCCTGACAAGCAGAGAGCCCGATACGGGGCTCGATCCCAGGACCCTGGGATCATGACCTGAGCTGAAAGCAGAGGCTTTAACCCACTGAGCCACCCAGGTGCCCAATCTCATTCTTTTTTATGGCTGAGTAATATTCCTGTGTGTGTGTGTGTGTGTGTGTGTGTGTGTACCCCATCTTCTCTAGCCATTCCTTTATCCATGAACACTTAGGTTGCTTCAATATCTTGGCCATTGTAAATAATGTTACAATAAACACAGGAGCACATAAATCCTTTTGAATTAGTGTTTCTGTATTCTTTGGGTAAATACCCAGCTGCCTTACTTTATTTATTAATTTTACTTTACTTCTAGCGTAGTTAACATACAGTGTTATATTAGTTTCAGGTATACAATACAGTGATTCAGCAATTCCATAAATTACTCAGTGCTCATTAAGATACTCTTAAACCCCTTCACCTATTTCAACCATCCCCTCACCCACCTCCCTTCTGGTAACCACCTGTTTTTTCTCTGTAGTTAAGAGTCTGAATTTTTGGTTTGTCTCTTTCTCCACTCCCCCCAATCCACTTTGTTTGCTTTGTTTTTTAAGTTCCACATGTAAGTGAAATCATATGCTATTTGTTTTTCTCTGACTGCCTTAGTTCACTTAACGTTATACTCTCTATATCTACCCATGTTTTTGCAAATAGCAGGATTTCATTTTTTATGGCTGAATACTATTCCATTGTGTGAGTATGGTATATGCACACACACACATACCCCATATCTTCGTTTTCCACTCATCTATCAATGGACACTTGGGCTGCTTCCATAATTTGGCTACTGTAAATAATGCTTCTATAAACACAGAGGTACATATATCCCTTCAAATTAGTGTTCTTGTATTCTTTGGGTAAATATCCAGTTGTGCAATGACTGTTTTTAATTTTTTGAGGAACCTCCTCATGTATTCCTCAGTGGCTGCTTCAGTTTGCATTCCCACCAACAATGCACAAAGGGTTTCTTTTTCTCCACATCCTCATCAACACTGTTGTCTCTTGTGTTTTTTATTTTAGCCGTTCTGACAGGCGTGAGGTGATATCTCATGGGGGTTTTGATTTGCATTTCTCTGACAGTGAGTGACGCCGAGCATCTTTTCATGTGTCTATTGGCCATATGGATATCTTCTTTGGAGAAATATCGGCTCATATCTTCTGTTCATTTTTAGATTGGATTATTTGTGCTTTTTGGTGTTGAATTGTGTAAGTTCTTTATATATTTTGGATTATCAGTCCTTTATTAAATATGTCATTTTCAAATATCTCCCCCCCATTCAGTAAGCCATCTTTTAGTTTTGTTGGTTGTTTTCTTCACTGTGCAGGAGATTTTCATTTTGATGGAGTCCCAATACTTTATTTTTGCTTTTCCTCCCCTTGCCTCAGGAGACATATCTAGAAAAATGTTGTTATGACCTACGTCAGAAAAAATCACTGCTTGTGTTCTCTTCTAGGATTTTTATGGTTTCAGGTCTCACATTTAGATCCTTAATCTATTTTGAGTTTATGTTTGGGTGTGGTGTGAGAAAGTGGTCCAGTTTCATTCTTTTGCATGTAGCTGTCCAGTTTTCCCAGCACCATTTGTTGAAGAAAGTTTTTCCCATTGCATATTATTGCTTCCTTTGTCAAAGGTTAACTGACCATATAATCACAGGTTTCTTTCTGGGCTTCCTAGTCTGTTCCACTGCTCTATATGTGTTTTCTGTGACAGTCCCATACTGTTTCGATTACCATGGCTTTGTAATACAACTTGAGATCTGTAATTGCTACATCTCCAGATTTGTTTCTCTTTTTCAATATTTTTTAAAGCTATTCAGGGTCTTTTTTGTTTACATACAAATGTTAGGATTACTTGTTCTAATTCGGTGAAAAATGCAGTCAGTTCTCTTATTTTAAAGAGTACTCCAGCCCAAAACATTAGTAAGCATCTCAGTAGATCCAAAAATTACCTTTGACACAATTCAACATCATTCTTAATTTTTAAAAAAATTCTCAGCAAGCCAGAATAGGAAGAAACTTCCTCATTGTGATAGAAGACCTAACATCACACATAATAACATATTAAGCCCCTTTCCCCTAAGATAGGTAATAAATCAGGGATTTATGTTCTCACCAATTCTATTCAGCACTATAGAGAGGTCTCAGCTAGTGCAAAAGATCAAGAAAAAGAAATAAAAGGCATATATTGGGAAAAGAAGCAGACAACAGGATTTTCTATTTGTAAAACCCTATGGTTCTTAGACATGATATCAAAAGCACAAACAACAGAACCAAAAAATAGATAAATCGACTTCATCAAAATTAAAAAGTTTTGTGTTTCAAAGAGTATGATCAAGAAAGTGAAACAACAACAAAGAGTATGTTTTCAAATCATGTATCTGATAAAGGACTTATATCCAAAATATTTAAAAATATCCTTACAACTCAGTAATAAAAAGGCAAATACCACAACTTTTAAACAGGCAAAATACATGAATGAACTGTTTTACAAAGAAGATATCAAAATGACCAAAAAGCACATGAAAAGATGCTCAACATTATTAGTCATCAAATCTAAACCAAAATTAGGTACACTTCATACCCATTAGCATGGCTATAATCAAAAAGACAGATAATAACAAGAATGCAGACAAATCTGAACTCTCATACCTTGTTAATTAGAATTTAAAATGATGCAGCCACTTTGGAAAATAGTCTGGTAGTTTTTCAAAAGATAAAATACAAACTCGCTATATGACTTAGCAGTTCTTCAGCATATATCCAAGGGATATGAAAATATGTCCACACAAAAACTTGAACATGAATGTTCATAGCAGCATTATTCATTATAGGGAAAACGGGAAATAACCCAAATCCATTAACTGAAGAATGGATAGTGTGTTGCATCCATACAACAGAATATTATTCAGCCATAAAAATGACTGAAACATGACACCACATGTATGAATCTTAAAAATACATACACACACACACACAAACACATATACATATGTGTATATATATACACATATATTACACAAAATATACCAGCCAGTCACAAAAGACCACACATTGTATCATTCTATTTACATTCTATTGTATCATCTGAGATGTTCAGAATAGGCAAATTCATAGAGACAAAAAGTAAGGGACACCTGGATGGCTCAGTTGGTTAAGTGCCTGAATCTTGATTTTAGCTCAGGTCATGAGATTGAATCCCATGTAGGGCTTGGCACTCAACTTGGAGTCTGCTTGAGATCCTCTCCCTCTCCTCTGTCCCCCACCGTGTTCTCTCTCTCTCTCTCTCAAGTAAATTAATTAAATCTTTTTTTTAAATAGTAGATTAGTGGTTGTTCAGGGCTGGGAGGTGGGAGCAGAAGAATGATACGTGGTGACTGCTAATGAATACAGAGTTTCTTTGGGGGGTGATGAAAATGTTCTAAAAATTAACTGAGGTGATGGCTGCATAACTCTGTGAATATAAGTCTTTACATTTTAAATTGAATGGTATGTGAATTATAACTCAGTAAAGTTGTTTTTAAAAACTGTGCAGAGTCAGTTTTAAAATTACTAGAATAAGTGAAAACAAAACAAAACAGAAACAAAAAACAAAACCAGAAAATGAATTTCCAAAACAAAATTTATAATAGTATAAAAATACTAGCCAAAATCATATACCCAAGAATAAATCTAATGAAAAGTACTTGAGAACTATAAACAGAAAATTACAGTATCTTGCTCTGCAAAATTAAAGTAGTCCTAAGCAGGGGCACCTGAATAGCTCAGTCAATTAAACATCTGCCTTCGGCTCATGTCATGATATTGAAGTTCTGGGATCGAGCCCCAGTTGGGGCTTTCCCTACTCAGTGGGGAGTCTGCTTATCCCTCTCTTTCTGCCTATCACCCACTCATGATCTCTCTTTCAAATAAGTAAGTATAATCTTAAAAAAAAAATAAAGTAGTCCTAAGCAAATGAAGTGACATACACTATTCATGAAATGGAAGACTCCATAATTGTTTAAGATGTCTACCCTGCCTAAATTAATCTATAGATTTAACATAATCTATATTAAATATAAGTAGCCTCTTTTGAATAAATAGGCTGATTCAAAAACTTACATGGACGCACAAATGATCTAAGATGGCCAAAGCAATTTTGGGAATAAAAAACAAAGTTGGGGGGCACCTGGGTGTCTCAGTGGGTTAAGGTCTCTGCCTTCAGCTCAGGTCATGATCCCAGGGTCCTGGGATCGAGCCCCACATCGGGCTCTCTGCTCAGCAGGGAGCCTGCTTCCTCCTCTCTCTCTGCCTGCCTCTCTGCCTACTTGTGATCCCTGTCTGTCAAATAAATAAATACATAAAATCTTTAAAAAAAAAAAACAAAACAAAAAACAAAGTTGGAAGACTTTTGACTACCTGATTTCAGGACTCACTATAAAACTTCAGTAAGCAAGATAGTGGGATGTTGGTGTAAGAAGAGACAAATAATAGAACAGAACAGCAATACCAGAAATAGACCTTACACATATACAATTAATTGATTTTTTAACAAGATGCCAAAGAAATCCAATGGGGAAAAATAAAAGTCTTTTAAACAAAGAGCTAGATATTTATATGGGAAAAAAAAATAAATCTTAACCTCTTTCTTAGTCTTACATAAAAATTAAATTAAATGTAGCAAAATGGGGTGCCTGGCTGGCTCAGTCAGCTAAAGGTCCCATTCTTGGTATCAGCACTCAGGTCATGATCTCAAGGTCAAGGGTTTGAGCCCCACATTGGGCTCCATGCTCAGCAGGGTGTCTGCCTGAGATTCTCTCTCTTCCCCTCCTTCTGCCTCTCCCCCTCACTCATTCAAGCTCTCTTTCTCTCTAAAACAAATAAATAAAATCTTCAAATAAATAAATAAATGTAGCAAACTGTTAATCGTAAAACCTAAGTGGGGGAATAAAGGGGTCTTAACTGAAAATTCTTTCCAGTTCATTTGGAAATTTTTTAAATAAACTTTCTAAAAAATAAGATCAAATTTAAGACTAAAGGGGTGCTTAGGTGGCTCAGTCAGCTCAGTGTCTGCCTTCGGCTCGGGTCACGATCTCATAGTCCTGGGCTGGAGTCCCACACTGGACTCCCTACTCAGTGGGGAGGCTGCTTCTCCCTCTCCCTCTGCCCCTCTCCCCCAACTCGTGCACGCATGTGCACATGCACTCTTTCTCTCAAATAAATAAAATCTTTAAAATATTTTTAAAAATATTTTTAAAATTTTAATTATAAATTATAAAATTTTTTAAAAACATTAAAAAATATTTTAAAAATATAAAAATAAATTATAAAATTTATAAGTCCTTTATTTTAAAATATTTTTTAAAAAATTAAGATTAAAAAGAGCAGTTTGAAAACCTAGAACCATCATACTTCCAGAAGAAATATAGAGTATCTTTACAACCTTGAGGTAGCTAAGATTTATTTGACACAAAAAACACTGGCCATAACCATGAAAAAAATGTTACACTGGGCTCCATCAAACTTAAAATTTCCTGATTTTTAAAAGGTACTCTTAAGAAAATGAATTGACAAGTCACAGATTGGGGAAAAAAAGTATTCACTATTCACATATAGATGACAAAAGTCTTGTATCTACAACATATAAAGAAAGAAATCCACAATTAAGAGATGAACAATCCAGTTTTTAAAATGAGCAAACCATCTGAGCCATTACTTTATCAATGGAGAAATAGACAATAAGCACATAAAATGATCCTCAACGTCATGAATTATCAAGGAAAGAAGAAATTATCAAGAAAGTGAGATACCACTCCACTTTCAGGGGAATGCTAAAGTCAAAAAGATAATAAACTTAGCAAAGCTGTGAAACAGTGGGAATTCTCACACATTGCTGGTGGGGAGCTAAATGGCACAACCACTTTTAAGAATTGTTTAGAAGTTTCTGATTAAGTTAAACGAATATCTACCCTAGTATCCAGCAATTCTGCTATGTATCAACCCAAGACAAATAAAAACAAATGTTCACAGAAGAACCCCAGAAGAATGTTCAAAGCAACTTTATTAATAAAAGTAAAAAACTGGACCCCATGTCCATCAAGAGAATGGACAAAACTGTGGTACATTCAGACAATGAAATATTAACCAATTAAAGAGAATTTACTTATTCACTGTAACCAAAAGGAAGAAACAACCTAAATGTCCATCAACAGATGAATGGGTAAACAAAGTGTGGTCTACACATATGGTAGAATATTAACTCAGCCTTAAAAAAGGAATGAAATTCTGACACATGGTACATGAATGTACCTTGAAGATACAGCTAAGTACAGTAAGCTAGACACAAAAAGACAAATATATGATTCCACTTATAGGAAGTACTTAGAATAGGCAAATTCATTGAGAGACAAAGTCAAATAGAGGTTACCAGAGACAGGGTAGGGGGACAGGTGGGTAATGGGGAATTAGTGTTCAATGGGGACAGAGTTTCCATTTGGGATGATGAAAAAGGTCTGGAGATGCATAGTGTTGATGGTAGCAAAACACTATGAATATGGGGCGCCTGGGTGGCTCCTGGGTTAAGCCTCCGCCTGGGTTAAGCCTCTGCCTTCGGCTCAGATCATGATCTCAGAGTCCTGGGATCGAGCCCCACATCGGGCTCTCTGCTCAGTGGGGAGCCTGTTCCCCCTCTCTCTCTGCCTGCCTCTCTACCCACTTGTGATCTCTGTCTGTCAAATAAATAAATAAAATCTTCAAAAAACAAAAAACCCAAAACACTGTGAATGTACTTAAGCCACTGCATTTTGCACTTAAAAATTGTTTAAATGGAAATGTTTTTGTTATGAGTATTTTACAATTTAAAAATGAAACAAAAATCAATGAACAGAAAACCTGTGGTGTGTGTGTCAGGGTTTCAAACGACTGGGATCTCATTATACGTATTTGAAATCTTTATTGTTTCAGTGTTAGCTTCTGTATTTAAGAAATGGAGCCAATAAAGCTTATTGCAATGGGGAAAAATAATTAACTACTAGTAGACACAGCAATCTAGACAAATTTCAAGATTATTATGTCAAGTAAAAGAAGCCAAGTGCTGAAGAGTAAGAACTGTAGGATTCCATCCAAAGGAACTTCAAGAACAAGCAAAACTATGGTGCAGTGTTAGAGATCAGTGTTTGCTGGAACTGGGGAGACAGTTTATCAGAAGGGGTACAAGGAGCTTCTGACAGAGATTTCTGTATTTTATTTCGTGTAAGAATTACACAGGTGCATGTTGTTACAACACATTGAAATTAATACTTGAAACCTGTACGATTCATTGTTTGTTAATTATACTGTGCCATAAGACTTTCTGAGTGAGTGAGTGGAAAACTAGGTTAAAAGAGATCAGAATAGTGGTGACCTCTGGAGGGAGGGTGCTTACTGGCCCCAGACTGCTCAGGGAATTTGCTGAAAGGCTGGATCTTGCTACATCTCAGTACAGATGATGTTACACAGGTATATGAATACAGAACAGCTCATTCTAGGTGCGTCCTGTGGGGCGATCGCAAGAGCTGGCCCAAATGGCACTTCCCCTCTCGGGGTCCGATGAGAGAAGGGGGACACGTGTCTATCACCACACTGGAGCAAAACCTAAAACATTCCAGATTTGATTCCTTAATTTCCACATCAAAGAAGAAACTGAGATAATTCTATATTTCAAAGTACAACAGCAAATAAGCCGTCTTCTTAAGAATCATTTGTAAATTGGCTGGTTGAATGCAGAACCCATTTTCCCCAGGACATAATGCCCTAAATGGCTATTCGATGCCCCAGCTGGCCCACAAAAATTGGAGGGTTATCAAAATACCATATAATTGCGTTAGAACATGGTTGCAAAGTAATACTCTTAACCACAGTAGAAACTAGATCCATAAGAAACACAACGTATTGAAAATGACTTCGTTTTTTTCCTTCTTGTGAATATTGTTACCTGACAAAGAACAGTTTTATGTATAATTAAAGAAGGATGAGGAGAACAATTTTTTGCAACATTTCTGAGTGGAAAGTCTGGGAACTTTTAGGAATAATCTGATCTCACTTGGAAATCACCACATTCCTTTTGTGCATGAGTGTGTGTGCCCTGGAGATGCCTGACCAGGAGAGCGCTCTGTTTTCAGAGTGAAACAAAAAGAAAAAAGATTTTCCTGGGGAAATCAGGTGGCAGTTAGGTTATGGGAGGAGGAAAGGGGTCAGCAGTAAGAATGGTACCAAACCTTTCCATTACCTGAGGTGTGGTGCCAAGATTACTTCTACAATTACCTGGGCCCACGGCCCACTGTGGGGGTCTGGATACAAGCAATGTGAGAAAGATATGATGTCTACATGCTCCAAGCTGTGAAAGGAAACCACACCATCTTAGTCCAAATGGCCAACTAGAATTGGTTGCCAACTAGTACTGTGATATCCACTAACTCTATTTTGTCAAAAATCCATTCTTTTTTTGGTCACCCAGAGGTTATTTTGTTGCAAAGATGCCATCTTAAAGCTCTTCAGTGGGGGGAATGAAGAGCCTGGCTTCCATCTCATTTCTCTATGAGGGGAGGAATATGGCTTGTTATGAGGTATGATGACCACCTGTCAGGTGTGAGAGGTGGTAGAGGTTCAGGAAATGTGAGTGACATCATCTAAGTGGTGAGGACATCTGTCTTCTGCAGATGGGGCCAAAGGCTCCACTCATCTCCTGGCCCAAGACAGATGGGCTTCAGGGAGACTAAGTGTCCCTATATCATGGAACAGGCATCTCAGAGGTTCCAAAAGATCACCTGAATGATTCCATTTCATGCTCGTTTGTCTTACCATGTGTCAAGGACTGACTCACAGACAAGGTCACGAGGACAAAGAGAAGATCTAGTGTGACAAATACCAAATGGTCTGTGGGGAAGCAGATGATCTGTGACCCCACTTGAGCATCTTCAAATGGTATTTTGGGAACCCCAGGTCTTGCCTTCTCAGGCAAGCCAGCTTCTCCCGGGGCTTGCGCTACTCCCAGGGTCTGTATGAGGAAGCAGCAGCTACTGCACTGACTGTTCTAGGGGAAGGCCCAGCTTGGCTTTGTACTGGTTCTATGACACTGCGCCAGGGCTAAAATCACTGCACCCCCATTTTCTCACTGTTGAAATGGTAATAACAATCACACCTCACTCAATTTGTGGGCGTATGGATTAAATCAGAGAGTTGTGCCAAAAACAGTGATTAGAAGAGATAGAAAGAACCTTTGACAGGTGGTAAACTTCAGGGAACATTTCTGAAGTGTGAGACAGGTTACCTTTGACACTGAGAAAGCCCAGATGTGCAACCAGGAGAGGTGTGCACCACCTTCCTGGGATTCCAGACTACTACTAGCACAGGATCACCGTATAGGAGCTCTGGAAGGACCCTTCCCCCCAAAACCTAGCCTAGCACACGCATCTGCAGATGCACTCCATCCATGACAGAAAGAAGCTGCTCACTCCTCGGTGTCACAGCCGAGGCCAGAGACCTTGTCCCCCCTCAACCTTCTATTTTTCAGTCTTTGCCTTTCTGCTTACCCCACTCCCAGCCAGAGGTTCTACTCAATGAGCATTCACTGAATTCTGTCAACTTGTCCAAGGACACAGGACTCAAAAGAGAAAAAGGCTCAGATGACAATCCAATCTTTTTCTGACTTGCGGAGAACAGGTGTACTAAAGTAGGGGAGAGAAATACAGATCTTGGTTGAAACCTCAGCTCTGCTCCCAGCCTGCGGGATCTCAGGCACGCTCTTGAACTTCTGTCTCATTGGAAGAGCAAGGACAGGAGCCCCTCCACCTTGGCACTATGGCCAGCATGCCATGAGATCTGGCCATCAAGCCCCAGGCTCTCTCGGTCATAAAAGAGCAAGTATTAAGAATGATCCAGAGGAAAAACCAGTCAGCCAAAAATCCACACATTCTGCTGACATCACACAAACCCTTCAGATATCTGGAAAGAGCTGAGGGAACTGAGCTTCATGTCTGTGTTTCTTTGATGGTATCCTGGGTTATACCCATATTTCCCTGTCATAAGGCCATCATGTCACCCGGGCCTTCCCAGGCCTCAGCTGTCCTCCCTGGGCAGTCCATATGGTGGGAACAGTAACAGCGGCCAGGGCTCAGCAGATGGGCTTTCAACCACTGAGCCCCCCAGAGCCTCCAATTCCTCATCGCTGAGATGCGGGTAACAACACCCTGCACGCAGGGATATTGTGAAGGATGGACAGGCTGATGATTCTGGAAAGTGAACAGCACTTTAAAAGCAGGAGGTTTTCATGCGCCAGCCTAAATCAAGCTTTGGACTAACTGCAACATTGGCTAAAGGTTCTTGGGAGTTTCTGCAAATTAAAAATCTAACTTGGGACTGATGCAAAAAAAATTTTTTTTCATTACAAAAAAGACTGCAACTGTTCATTTTTTCCCCCCAATCCATTGTGGGAGCCAACGCTAATCAAGCTGACATTTTCCTGGAGAAAGATGGCTCGGGTTATTGCTGGGAATGGGCTGCCCCCTCCCAGCCAGCGGTGCTTCTCACACACCCAGCATTTCTAGACCTCCTTCATCCTCTGGGGAACTGAAATGTTTGCAAAGTCAATCACTCAGCAAGGCAGGGAGAAGACAAACCAAGGAACAATTGGAATGACATGGCTTACTGACAACAAACCTTCACTGCCTCCTGCTCTGAGCCCACGGCACCACTGAAGGTCATGTCCTCCACCGTGTCCTCCCGTGCCCGCCCAACACTGTGAGTTGCATTGGTGGGAAGCAGCGAGTTTTCTCTGACCGCCACACCTTTTTTCTCAGCCTAACAAGAACCCCTTAACCACTGAGCATTTATGACATTGCCCAGCAATGTGTGCCATCAGCACCTTTGCTCCTAGCCCCAAATCTTAAGAATGAAGGAAAGCATGCAGGGGGGAGAGATCAAAGTGGAGTGCTGTTTGGTATGTGGGATTGGGCAAGAGAGGGATCGGTGGGGTCTGGGCTGGTGCTGGATTTGGGAATGAGGTGAAGGATGGGATGGGGTCAGAAATAGGCTCAGTACTTGGGCAAGGGATGGAGTTTGTTCTCAGGCTGCAATAAGGCTCAGGAACTGGATGACAGATCTGGGCTGGGGTGAAGAAAGGGAGGTGACACAGGAAGACAAGTGAATTTCCATCTTTGGGTGGGGGTGAGGGGAGAGTTTGTGTGAGCATCAGGCTGAGACGAGGAATTTGGGTGAGGGATGTTCAAGCCCCAGGGGTAGGCTCAGAGATGGATTGTCTGGGACTCAGGGACAGATAGGGCAGACCTCAGTGTTGGGGTACGTTTGTTGTATGCATTACTTAGTTTTCTTTCTTTAAAACTGAAAGCTTGAGAGCTTATTTCTGAAGGTCAAGAAACATGTCCTCGCCTGCATCAAAGCCCTCTGCTCCATGAGATGGGCCAGAGTTGGCCCAGAGCAGAAGTGGGAAGTCAGCTGTGTTAGCGGCCCCCTCCCTGACCTCCTGGAAGGCTTGTTCTCTTTCTGAAAGGAGCCCCTGGCAAGTGCCTGTGGCTCTCAGTGGTCTGTGGCATGGGTCCCAGTCCTCCAGCAGGCCATGAGGGGTGCTGGTGCTGGGTTCTGCCACCCTGTGATGGTAGTAGGGTCAGGAGGGGGAAGAACACAGGATTAAGAATCAACGAGACCAGAGTTCTGTTCCTACATCTTCAGGAAATCCCTGATTCTCTGACCCTAATTTCTCAGCCATGAATAGGGTTATTCATATTTATCTGATGGGTTTGGGGATTGAGCAAATCATGAACGTGGAAAGGGCTCCCTGACACTGTAAAATGGCATAGTATTGTTGACAACTGTGAGGATCAGCTTAGCAGCAGAGAGTGGACCCTGGAGAAGACAGTGGTTAGCTCCAGGGAGGACATTCAAGACCCCAGAGGCCCGGCATCTGCCCCAGCTCCTCTGAGAGGAAGAACTTCTACCCTCTGGGTCTCAGATTCCTCACTTAAGTATTTGCTCTAACAATTCAAGTCTTGGAATTTCTCAGAACTTCTATGTGGAGGAGGAAAAAGGGTAGAAGGAGGAACGACCCTGAGGAGACATTTACTTTGCCAAGCCAGCAGTAACAGGACACTGAGGGGCAGAGATGGCTCCCTCTTTGCCCATTTTGCATCCCTGGTTTCTATTCAGCCCTGCTGCTGGTACATAACATGTTTTGAGAATCAACAATAAATGTAGCTGGTTTCCCGGCACTACCTGGGGCTTCCCTCGGCCCCAAACAGGCCATTAGTTATCACAGAAGCTGCCAACAGGCCGACAACCACGGCTGGGCCAGCAAAGAGGTGGAGAGGCTAATTGTTTATGTGCACGACTTGAAAGCCTCCTTACCTCGATTCTTCCTCCCACAGCATTCCCCAAACTTCACCATTAGAAAGCTATTCCTTTGGTAATCACACTATCCTTTCCCCAGCTACTTTCTTTAAAATAAGAAGACCCCAAACAAGCCAGAAGCATTAAGCCGTAAGTCCTGAGATTTCTTCTTTCTCTATCCATACTCCCTTTGCACTCCCAGTCTCCTGGGGGTGATCACATTCACAAACATTGCTTTATCTGCTACCTACATTCTGGAGCATCCCAGATCTCTCCTTATTTCCAGGCCCTTATAATCCTGATTCCTAGACAACTAAGTGACCCATAAAAACCTCAAATCAAGCCTTCACCTGTCCCCTCCTCACTCAGATGCTCCCCTCCCAGGTCCCTGTGTCAGAATGCCAGAAACCTGGGGGACTTGTTATGACTCCCCCCCAACTTGCTTTCACTCTCCCTATCCAAGCACATAGTGCTGTCAAATCCTACCTGCTGGACAGCCCCCAGATTCATCTGCTTCTCTTGATTCACTCACTTGGTTCAGGACTCATCCTGAAGACCCTCCTAAAAGGTCCTGCACCTTCAGCCATGGTCCCCCTGGAATCCCTTCTCCGGAGCACTGCCAGGATGCAACCCTGATCCTGTTGCTCATGGGCTCAAAGCCTTCAGTGGCTCCCCAGTACCCATGGGATATGGTCCACAGGTGAAGACCTTCATCGTCTGGTCCAAGCCACCTGGCTCCAGCCTCTCCCCTCACCTTGGCTCCCTCCCCCGTGCTGAGAGCCCCGGTCAGTAAAAACTGCAGTTCTCAGGGGTTTGCTGTATGCGTATGTACTGGTTGTTTTTCTGCTCGTCTTCCCTATCTGCTTCATTATGCTAACTCCTGCGTCTCTTTATGGACTCATGTCAAAGGCCTTTTTCCTCCTGACTGCTGTGGCAGGCTACAGAATAACCCCCCAAAACTTCTAGGTCCTGACCCCTGCAGCCTAGACAGGCTCCCCTCAAGGACAAAGAGAACCATGCCGCTGTGACAAAGGGACTTAAGATGGGGAGATGATTCTGGGCTATCCAGGTGGGCCCTGCATACCACTGCCTGGAGCCCTATAAAGACAGAGGCCGAGGAGAGTGGACAGAAGAGGAGAGGGCCACGGGACCGTGGAGGCAGAGACTGGAGTGATGTGGCACCAGCCAAGGAGGGCTGGCAGTCTCCAGAAGCTGCACGAGGCAAAGACTAAATTCTGCCCTGGGCCTTCGGCGGGAGCATGGTCCTGCGGACACCTCGACTTTTGGCCCAGTGAACCAGATTTTGGATGCTGGCCTCCAGGATGGTAAGAGAATCAACTTTGGTTGTCTGGGGCTGCCCGGTTTGTGCTGACTTATCAGAGCAGCCAGAGAGAACTAGTCCAGCCCCCAGCGCCGGATGGGGTATCTTCCAGGAGCACTTCCAAGAGCCCCAGTTCTCGGGATGACACTCAACACGCCACGCAGTTGCCGTCTGACTTCGCGTCTGGGTTTCCCCAGCGCGCTCTATTGCGACTCTTTGAGGCGGGGGCTTTTCATCTGTATCTTTAGGGCTTATCCCGTCAGAGGCTTTAAGAAACGTTTGCTGAAAAAAGTGCTGAACGGGGGCGCCTGGGTGGCTCAGTGGGTTAAAGCCTCTGCCTTCGGCTCAGGTCATGATCCCAGGGTCCTGGGATCGAGCCCCGCATCGGGCTCTCTGCTCAGCAGGAAGCTTGCTTCCTCCTCTCTCTCTGCCTGCCTCTCTGCCTACTTGTGATCTCTGTCTGTCAAAATCTTTAAAAAGAAAAAAAAAAGTGCTGCATGAATGCTATCAGCCACTGCCTGGTGAGACCCACAAGAACTCGGGAGAGCTTAGATTCTCTGTCACTGTCTTAGGACCAACTCCCTTGCCGGGAACACCAATGTCAACCTTCTCCTGGGTGGGGACTCCTGCCCCCGTGGACAAGGCATGCCGGTGGCCTCTCTAGAGCCGGCCTCACAGCTCGGCCATCACTCTAGTCCGCCATGCGCACGATTCCCTGCACGGCCATGGACCATGCAGTGCCCTGGACCTTGGACCCAAAGGTTCTGAGACTCAGGGCCTATGAGTCCAGACTTGTGGAGGCTCACCCAGCCCAGCCCACCTCACAGCCAGCTGATTCGACCTCAGATGAACTAAGCAAGGACGAGGTTTTGAGTAAATGGAGGTCAAGTGCCCATGCTGCCCTTACCACTCCTGTCCCAGGGCCCAGCTCACCCACTGCCTATCCTCCATCTGTGTGGGCTATGGAGAGCTGGCCCTCATGTCTTGCCCCTGAATCTTAAAACCAGTCATTCCTTCCCAACCAGAGTCAAGGTTAATTAATTAGTAAGTGTATCTGCAGGTTCGGAGAGGTCCAGGGTTGACCAGCAGCATGACACTGAGCAGTGGAGCCTTCCAGCTTCCTCCTCCACCTTCAAGAAGCGCCCCCCCCACCCCGGCCCTTTTGTTGACCTCTCCGCCCTCCCCAACACCACTCACAACCGACTCAAGAAGGGTGAGCCCTGATGAATTTAAGCCCATGAGGACACCTTATTTCTCTTCCAGTAGTAAGGTTCCAGGAAAGGTTTCTGGGGGGGATGTCCGGGGGAAAAGGCTTCTTCCCTCCCAAGAGAGAGGACTGGGAAACAACGCCTCTGTCCGTGGGGTCTAGCCCCTGCTGCGACCGCAGCCATCCTTCAGCCAAGGGCAGAACAGGCCCTGCACGGAGCGGATGTTGGCAGAACAGAGCGGAGAGATGCAAAGGTCTGGGTTTTGAGGACGCTGTTGCTCTGCTGGAAGGGCCCATCCCACAGCCTGTGCTGCCCCTCAACATCCTGGAGTGTGATTGTGTGTAACTGAAACACCCTGAGGGCCATTCACAACTGCTGGAAGGCACCAGATCTCAGGGACCTGTCCCATGACACATACATGTAGCGGACTAAGGGACGAGACACAGGGATGAGTAAAACAGTGTGGCCTGAGGGATGAGTCAGAGATGAGGCCCACAGCCCCCGCCCAGCATCCCTGCTCCAAAAGGACCTGGAGCAATCACACCAATGATGGTGGCTCCTGCTCTCAGCCTCCTTCGTGACAGCGACCATCCCTGGCAGAGCAAAGTGAGGCCTGGCCGAGGGGAAAGATTCAGTCACGCAGGGCCTTCAGGGGCGGCAGACCCCCCTTTTCCGGCACCCCCTGCTGATCTTGCACGTAGCCAACGAGGTTGTTTGTCACCACCATCTGCTCTGTTTCTCAGAGACGGGAAGGTATAAAAAAGCACAGACTGTGGCGGGTGGTCCCTGAGCCCATGGACTGAGGCCACAGTGAGCAATGACTCTGGACCAGCATCGGGGCCAGATGATAGCCGCACCGGGGGCACTGTGATATGCCAACTGTCTGGAGAATGACTAAACCTATAAAAGAAAAGATGGCCTAGAGCTGGAACCCAGTGGAGTGAGGCAGGGAAACCGTCCAGCGGGCCGAGGAGGGGAATTCTGACAGCGAGATGCTGGGCGGCCATCAGCTGGCTGCCTTTCCGGGGCTGCCTCCAGCTCCCATGCAGGTTGCTGGTCATTGCAACGAGCACTAAGTGGTCGATGGCACTGAGCGCTGCTCTTCCAGGGAGGGAGGGGACCCGCCGGAGACACTCTGGGCTTGGGGGCTATACTGGCATTAGAACCGAGTGCCCTGACACCCAAGTCCACTGTTCCAGTCCTGGAGGGAATCATGACTAATGGTATTGAGTTTCCTATGACAGATCATATTTCTCTAGATTTATTTGTTTATTTGAACTGAACTGTCCTTTCTGCAGTCACTGGGCAAAATTGTGGAGGAGGCGCAAGACTGTCCTCAGCCTCCCTTTCTAGCCTCCCCTGTCCTCCTCCCCATTCTTGCTCTCACGAGGCTCCCCAGATAGCCCAACTCAGCACCCTCACCTTGTTTCCATCATGGGGTTATTACAGTCTGGCATTATTTGGGGGGTTCTTTACTTACTTTCCATCTATCTGCTCCCACTGGATTGTACACTCCAAAAAGGGAGGGGTGATGAGTGACTTGCTCAGGGCTACAGTCCCAGCATCTAGAATGGTGCCTGGCACATAGTAGGTATTTCATAAATTCCTGTTCAAGGAACCAACCAACAAACACACTTACACTGAGGGAACAGCACTTGCCCAGGCTTCCTCCTGTAGCATAATATAAACTGTAGGAGAGAAGCCTTAGGGAGTGGACAGCAAGGAGGGCATGGAGCTTGCACAGCACTAAGGGCAGGGCACAGATATGGGTAATTAACATGTTATCCATGACAATGGCCAGACCTGGTAGATCCTAGGGCAGGCTAATGCTTAACCCAAAGCACTGAGTCTCTGCAGAAGGAATTCAGGCATGAAAGAAATTTTAAAAAGTTTTTTGAGTCTGAGAATGGAATCTTCCTGGTGTCTCTCTTATCACACTTTGTAGGCAATATTCACACTGCCTGTCCTTAGAAGGCTGCCCCATCTTGGTTGAACAGCCACTTTATTGTTTAGGCAGTAAAACCTAAACTGACCCTGACCCCCCTGCCAGGGGAACTTATTTAAAAGCAAGTCCTGGTAACCAGTCCCAGGTAACAAAGCCCAAATGCAAGGGTGGGTCAGGTCAGGTAGCGATAACAGCCCAAATGCAGGGATGAGTCGGGTCAGGTGGAGACATCCAATCAGTAAAGCGCATACTGTCTCCCTAGCTACCAAGGAGTGTGGGCCCCTCCTTTTGGGCGCCAATTCTCACCAAGGTGATAGGCTAGTTCAAATGTCTACTATGGGGTGAACTGTAATTCAATTGGCCACCCATGTGTGACTGTGTGTGACCTAGCATGACTGTGCAGCTTTCTCTGTGTATTGCAATCTCATTGGCCACCTGTGTGTGGCCACGCCCAACCACATGGCCTTTGCTCTATAAAAGTTAGTCTGTGAGGCAGGGAGGGGTCGTGCTCTCTTTAAGAGGTGTGGCCCCGCCCGGTAGGTTTGATTCTCAATGCTTGGCGTGAAATAAAGCTTTGCTTGACCTTCGCTTTGTATCAGTCTCGCTCCTTTATCACGGACCCATTATTGGGGGACCCAACATTGGGGTCCCAACACTGCTTTGGACACTATGACTAGAGGGATGGTCGTTGTCTACACGGAAAGTTTTCAAACGACTGGAAGCTTTGTGCAACTTTCCTACAAGTGTACAGCTACGGCTGAAAGACCCTCTGTTAAGACCTCTGAGAGAACTAAGGGGCACCCAGGTGGTTCAGTCGGGTAAGTGTCTGCCTTCGGCTCAGGTTATGATCTCAGGGTCCTGGAATCGAGCCCCACATCCAGCTTTGTGCTCAGCAGAGAGCCTGTTTCTTCCCTCTCTCCGTGCTCATGCTGTCTCTCTCAAATAAATAAATGAAAAAAAAAATTTTTTTTAAAAAGATCTCTAAGAGAATTCAATTGTTGCCTCCCAGCAGATCCTTTTATCTGGACACAAGGGCTCAAGGGCACTTTGAGGGCACTTTGACAGCACTGGCTGTCTGGCCAGTCCAAAATAACAGTGAATAGATCTGAGGGGGAGCCAGACCTCAAAAACAACTGTGGGTGTGACTTTTTTCAAATGGACTGGACTCCAAACATATTCACTGGAAGCCCACACAGTTTTTAAGAGAACATGTAGAAATGCTGCCAGCCTTCATTAAAAGGACCTGGAATCTGAGATGTTTCAAAATTATAAAAGTGCCCCCAGGTCCCCAACTTTCTGTAGACAGGAAGCAGATTGAGAAAGCTACATACCTGCAAAGGTAGACTGTCTCCTGGGAGTCCCAGAGGACAGACAGACAGAAGAGCCCTAGAGAAAACCAGACTAGGGAGCCACTCCCAGGGAGCAGAACCGAGACCTACTACAGGAACATCCCCTACTGTCCTGGCAGGGCCCCTGTCACTGTCAGCCCGGCTGGGTTGCAGCATTCCAACAGACCAGTGGCTTCCATCTGAATAAGTGGGTCCATGTAATGGACGAGTTGTAATGGACAAATAGCTGCATCACCAATGCATTTTAGCTGCACGTAGATCAGGTCACTTACCTTCTCGGTTCATGGGTCTCCAAACGAGAGGAGCCACATTTGAGGAGTCTCACTGGAATCTGATCTGGATCGTGGGATCCTGGACCTCAAGCTTGATGCCATAGATTAATGAGATTGTTTAGGGTGTTGGGACGGGACTGAACATATTATTTTTTATAAAGACTTTATTTATTTGACAGAGAGAGAGAGAAAGAGAGAGTGAGCGAGCACACGCACAAGCAGGGGGAGTGGCAGACAGAGGCAGAGAGAGAAGCAGGCTCCCTGAAAAGCCGGGAGCCCGATGCAGAGCTCAGTCCCAGGACCCTGGGATCATGACCTGAGCCAAAGGCAGATGCTTAAACGTTAGAATGAGCCACCCAGGTGCCCCCAGCAATGAATATATTTTGCATGTGGAACAAATGTGAATAGCATTCAGGGGATGCGCTTTGGTAGACTGAACAAATGGCCATGATCCTTCATTTCTTCCTCTGTCCATGCCCTGGGGAGTGTTACCCTGATGATCCTCCCATCGAAAGATAGCCTATTTCCACACCCCTGCCTGGCTGGCTTTGTGACGTATTTTGACCATTCACATACTGTCTCTCTCTCTCTCTCTCCTAGATCCTGATGCCACCATGCGAACAAGCAGAGGTGAGCCTACTAGACAGTACAAGACAAGGGACCCAGTTATCCCTTTGGCCCAGCTGACAGCCAGACACGTGTCAGACAAGTGAGTGAGACCATCTTCAACCAGCAAGCCCCCAGCTGACCCTCTGGCTGACCACAGATGCCTGAGCAAGCTTGGCTGACATCAGCTGAGTCTGACCCAGTCCCACAAAACTGTCCAGTTTATCTACAAACTCTAAGCAGTAACAAATGGCTTCTGTTTTAAGCCATTAAGTTTGGCAAAAACTAACAGATACATTACTCTTCAGCTTTTTCCTTTCTGTTAGTCAACCTATCTATAGAATCTCATTTATTAGGTTTTCCTTGTCTGGAATCTCCTTCCTCACTGCTTGTCCCTGCTTCCTGGTCTGACAGCCTTCCTTTCCCTTCGAGAACACATATAACACTTATTTTTGCCTTGTCCTGTCTCTTCCACCAATTCTGCTTCCTTGGATAAGATTGAACTTGGCAGGATGCAGTGGGGGTGGTGGGTAAGGCTGAGATGGTCTAAGGCAAACGCAGACACTAGTGAACAAAAGGATAGAGGCCAGGGCCTTGGCATCCTAAATTTTCAGTGCTGGAAGAGAGCTAGACCAGCTTCCTCATTTTATAAGGAAGAAAATGAAACCCAGAGAGGAGAAACAACTTGTTCAGATTCATGCAGCAAGTTGGTGGCAGAACAGAGTCTAGCATCTAGGTTTCCTCATCCCCAACAGACCTCTTCCAGGTACCCTGAGCTACATCTCCAACCCCTAAGATTTTGGAGTCTTTGATGGACCCTTTCTCACTTAGTTCTACAGACTTCGAAGCCCTAGATACCCCACCCGCTATGTACTAACTCCTTCCCAGCCTCATGACCTCCCTTGGGTGTCAGTCGGCCAGGACACTTCACTGGCTCCATGACACTCTAAACACTCCCTAATTTCTACATCAAGCTTTGGCCATTCCCTGTGTCTTTTTAATCCTTGTCCAGGTAATCCTGCCTGTGCTTCCAGCATAGTTCAACACTCCTCTTGGTGGGTCTTCCTGCTTCTAGTGTGTTCCCTGCCTCCTGCCATTCCCTCCTCTCCATTTGGAACTTTCTAGAAGAAGAATCAGAACATATTCCACCACCCAACACAGATGTTTAAGTGGCTTCTGATACCCCTGAGGATATGGCTCCCACACGTTCTCATACCTCCTCATACCTTCTTGCTGTGAACTAAGGCCCCCGGGAGCCTGGCCCCTGCCTACCTTTCTAGCCGCACATCTTGTTTTCCCCTTCTTCCTCTCTCATCCTCATCCTGTCCCTAAACTCCAGTTGTGTCTGTCATCATTCCAAAACTATCATGTTCTTCATGTCTCCTTGACTTCACATGCATCCTTCTCTCTCATCCTGGTGAAGAACTTCCCCGCCAAATTTCAGTCCGCTCTCAGTCAGCTCTGGAACACCCACACACATGAAAGCCACTGTGTCCCACATGTCCCTGGGCTCCTGAATACATATCTTGGCCACCACGCTTACCACAGCGCTGGAGCTGTTTTGCATAACAGCTTCCACATTCAACCACGAGCTGCCTGAGACAGGGATGGTCTCTCCTATCCCTGAATCCACTAGTGCTTAGTACAATGCCTGCCCCATGGCAGAGGCTATACCATACTGACTGAGTGAATGACATACACGTGTGAATGAATGAAGAGATGGCCTGGTGGTGCCACTTGTCGAATGTGAATTTTCTACTTCCGAGGTGATTAACCTCTATAGACTTAAGACTGAGGCCGATGTGTCCTGTTCACCTCAATGCCTAGCCGGGCACAAAGTGAAGATCCACCCGTGGCCAGCTCCCTGACACTTTCACCCTGCCCTTGGCTCTATTTCTGTCACAGGGAAGGAATGCTGTTTATGGCTTGCTCTCCATCCTTCAGCCCTGAACAATCAAGTCCAGACTGCTGCAAAATTACTTTTTAAAAATTAATCTGGAGAAAATTCCTTAGCCCTTAGCCATCGGGCCTGGCCTGGTTCCCTGTGGGAGGGAGTAAAGCAGACCTCTCTGCAAAGGGGGACTTTGAAGGAGGACTGGCTACTCCTGGAAGTCTGCTGAATGTTTTTATTATTTTTTTATTTTTTAAATATTTTATTTATTTATTTGACAGAGAGAGATCACAAGTAGGCAGAGAGGCAGGCAGAGAGAGAGGGGAGGAACAGGCTCCCCGCTGAGCAGAGAGCCCGATGTGGGACTCGATCCCAGGACCCTGAGATCATGACCTGAGCCGAAGGCAGAGGCTTAACCCACTGAGCCACCCAGGCGCCCCCGCTGAATGTTTTTAAAGATAGAGATTATGAAGGAGAGCAAGAACTCAGGCAATCAGTGAACAGGACTTTGACTCTGGCCAGGGTTGGATGCCAGAGGGACAAAGAATAATCATGTGTGGATCCTACATTTGAAAGCTTTCCATCCAGAAAGGGAGCAAATGTATGTAGACAAAATAAAATCAAAACTCTTAAGTGCCATGAGAAAGACTCACTCCAAAATTTAGTTAATATTTTGTTAGCATTTATGATGTGCCCGTTTGCTGGGCATTACAGATAGATAAGGGAGGAACACATGGTCCTTATCCTCAAAGAGGCTAATTACTGAGTGAAGGGAGAGGAGACCAGGATTCCTTATGATAGAGAGTAGGGAGCTGTTAGGAAGGTTTGGGAAGACCTTAAAAAATATCTAAGAATTTAGCAATTAGAAATGAAACCTCTGGGTGGCTCAGTCAGTTAAGCATCTGCCTTCAGCTCAAGTCATGATCTCAGAGTCCTGGGATCAAGCCCCACATCAGGCTCCCTACTCAGTGGGGTGTCTGCTTCTGCTTCTCCCTCTCCCTCTCTCATTTTCCCTCTCTCTCAAATAAATAAAATCTTTTTTGAAAGAAAGAAAGGGGGCACCTGAGTACCTCAGCAGGTTAAGCTTCTGCCTTCTGCTCAGGTCATGATCTCAGGGTCCATGGGATTGAGCCCCACATCGGGCTCTCTGCTCAGTGGGGAGCCTGCTTCCCCCTCTCTCTCTGCCTTGCCTCTCTGCCTACTTGTGATCTCTCTCTGTGACAAATAAATAAATAAAATCTTAAAAAAAGAAAAAAAGAAAGAAGGAAAGAAAGAAATGAAACCATTCCTTAGGATGCCTGGTGGCTTAGTCAGTTAAGTATCTGCCTTGGGCTCAGGTTATGATCCCAGGGTTGTGGGGCAGAGTCCCACATCAGGTTCCTCAGTGGGGAGCCTGCTTCTCCCTCTGCCCGCTGCCCCCCCCACCCCTCTTGTGCTCTCTCTCTCTCTGTCAAATAAATAAATAAAATGTTTAAAAAAAAAAAAAAAGAAATGAAACCATTCCAAATGCAGTAAGAAGAAAACTCCTATGATGACCTCAATTAACATAGTAAGAGCGCTTGATAAAATTCAATAGCCTTTCATGTTAAAAACAAAAACATTTTACCAAACTAGCAATAGAAGGGAACTTCCATAACCTGATACAGGGCTTCTGTAAGAACCTATAGGAGACACGACGACTAATGCTAAAACATTGAGAGCATTTCCTCTAAAATCATGAGCAAGTAATGGCATATCTGCTCATACCACTTCTATTGTATACTTTACTAGAAATCATAAGTACTGCAAGAAGATTTTAAAAAGAAAAACACATTGGGGCACCTGGGTGGCTCGGTCATTTAAGTGACTGACTCTTGATTTCAGCAGAATTCATGATCTCAGGGTTGTGAGATTGAGCCCCATGTTGGGTTCTGCACTCAGCGAGGAGGCTGCTTAAATTGTCTCCCTCTCCCTGTGTTCCTCACCCCCTCACCCAGCTTGCATTCTCTCTCTCTCTCTAAGAAAAAAAGGAAAGAAAGAAAGAAAAACAGATGGATTGTAAAGGAAGAAACAGCACTATTGTTATTTATAGACAATATGACTATCTATACAGAAAATCCCAAAGAACTCTCAGAGAAACTATCAGGATTACTAAACTAATTTTAGTGAGGCTGCTGGGTCTAAAATAGACAAGAGACATTGCATTTTCACACATGAGCAACAACCAGGCAGAAAGTGACATTTTTTAAAAAAGATATTTACTATAGCAATAAAAAGAAAAAATATCTAGAAAAAAATTAGCAAAAGAAATGGAAGCCTTGTATAAAAGTTTATAAAACCTTATTAAGGAATACATCAAACAAAACCCAAGGATATGGAGATACAAACTATATCCTTGGATGGGGAGATTAAATATTGTAAATATGTCAGCTCTCCTCCATTTGATCTGTAGGTTCAGTGCAATTCCAATCAAAATTCCAATTGAGTTTTTTATAGGTATTGGCAAGCTGACTCTAAAATATATAAGAAAGAATAAAAGGCCAAAAATAGCCAAGACATTCCTGATGAAGAAAAACAAGGCGGGGAGACTTGTCCTCCCAAGTATGAAGTCATATTTAAAGCTACAGTAACTGGGGTGCCTGGCTGGCTCAGTCATTAGAGCATGTGACTCTTGATCTCAGGGCTGTGAGTTCTAGCCCAATGCTGGCCACATGGAGCCTCCTTTAAAAAACAAAGCTACAGTAACTAAAACAGTGTGGCATTGGTGCAAATAGACCAGTGGCATGGTATGAAGAGAGAACCCATACAAATCCGGGCATTTACGGAAAACAGACTGATAAGAGAACAGGGGTATTTGATGATTTCTGTTTATCTAGATACACTGTCCAGCCTTCTCTACTCTACTCTGTGCCCCAGCGCTGACCTTTATGGACTCCATCAGTTACAAGGTCCCTAATATCAAAGACCTTTATTGTTTGCTAGGCTAATGAGGTAGTAAGATTAGAGTCTTAAGACAGGTACGCAGCACGTTATGGGAATCAAAAGAGAGTTCAGTTGGGTCTACCTGGAACACACAGAAAATCTTAAAGTTTCAGACACAAATGATCATTTAAGAGCACTTTAAAGGTGAATAACGTTTCAGTAAGATGTAAAAAAGGTATTCCCGTTCCTCTGGTTTCCAGCTGTGTTATGATTGGTTCCACACCAGCAGGAGATCTGAAGGAGGGACAAGAGTGAGGCTGAATGGTCCAGTATTTATTTCTCTGGTCCATTCTCTCTCTCAGGCCACAGTGACTGGTATGCTTTTCTACGAATAATCACCTCCCATATGATAGCCTTTTTCTTCCCCTTGATCCCTCAGGCTTAGATGTGCTACATGATCGCAGCTAGTACCTCCCCAAGAGCTTCCCATCTTCTGCAGTTTCCCTAAACCCTGCTCCCGTCTTCATAAGGAGTACCTTCATTAAACTCTTTTTTTTTTTTTTTTTGAGAGAGAGAGAGAGAGAGAGGAGGAAGGGGGAGGAGCAGAAGGAGAGGGAAAGATAGAATCCCAAACACGTTCCAAGCTCAGTGCAGGTCCTCCTGCAGGGCTCAGTCTCACGACCCCGAGACCACAACCTGAGCCAAAATCAAGAGTCGGACACTCAACAGACTGCGCCACCCAGGTGCCCCTAAACTCTTCAATTATATTGCATGAGTGTACCATCTATTTCTTGTCAATATCTTCATTAATACCACCAGTCCTGCAGATTGGTGAGGTAAGAAAGTACCCTTTAGTAAATGATGTTAGGGAAACTGGCTATCCATGAGGGAGAGAGAAAAAAATCACAATTCCTCATGAGACACGCAAAAATCAATTTCTAAGACCTCAGGATGAGAAAGGACTTTATAAATAATATATTAAACAGTAAAAAGGGAAAGACTGATGAAACAAAAAAGGAAAAGAATGATAAAATTCACTGCATTAAAATCAAGAACTTCTGTTCACTGGTGCACCCGGCTGGCTCAATCAGAAAAGAAAGCATCTGATTCTTGATCTCAGGGTCGTGGGTTCTGGCCCCACATTGGGTGTACAGATTACTTACATAAATAAATAAACTTAAAAAAAAGATCTCTGTTCATCCAAAGGCATTATAAAAGGAGTGAAAAGATAATCCACAAACTTTGAGAAGAGATTCATAAAACAAGGCCAACAAATCACCTGAAACTGTGTTGTCCAGTAAGGTGGCTATTAGATATGTGGCTATTCAAATTCAAATTAAACAATATTAAAAATGTAGTTCCTCTGTTGCACCATTACATGTGCTCAACAGCCATATGTAGCTGGTGGCTACCACACTGGACAGTGCAGAGATACAGCATTTCTACCATTATGGAAAGCTCTACTAGGCAGCTATGGCCATGAATGCAGAAAGGCTCTGAACAACCAATTAAAAAAAAATAAAACAAAACCCAAACAAAAAAAAATTTTTTTAAAAGAGCAAGACCCAAGAACAGATATTTCAGAAAAAAATAGACAGTTATGGTCCCATATGAAAAAATGTGTAATCTCAGCAGACATCAGTGGAATGCACAATAGAAGATATTACTTGGTAGTCATATTGGCAAAGGTGTAAAAAGTCAATCAATACCAAGTATTGGCAAGATTATAGAGTAAGAGCAACACTGCTGTTGGGATTATAAATTAATAAAATCATTTTGGTGGGGCACCTGGGTGGCTCAGTGGGTTAAGCCTCTGCCTTCGGCTCAGGTCATGATCTCAGGGTCCTGGGATAGAGCCCCGCATCAGCTCTCTGCTCAGCAGGGAGCGTGCTTCCCCCTCTCTCTCTGCCTGCCTCTCTGCCTGCTTGTGACCTCTCTGCAAATAAATAAATAAAATATTTTTTAAAAAAATAAAATCATTTTGGTAAAGAGTTTGGTATTATCAAGCAAAGTTGAAGATATGTATATCCTATAACTTTACCTATGGACCAAGAAGTATGTAGAAGAATATTCATCATAGTATTACTTATAATAGCTCAAAACCTATAACAATAAAATGCCCACCTACACTAGAATGAAAATACGCTGTGTATCAGTGGAAAACTGTGCAGTAGAGAAAATCACCATCTTGGATAAATTTCAAAAACATAAACTTGAGCAAAAAAAGTGAGACACCACAGGACAGATTTAATAAGATTCCATTTATATAAAAACAGGAAAAAATAAGCATTATAATTAGAAATGCATAGGTAGCTGCTAACACTGTCAAGAAAAGCAACAAAGGATTAACACAAAAATTAAGGCAGGGTTAGTTATGGCAGAGAGAGAGAAGAATGAGATTAGTCAGGGCACACAGAGGTTTCTAAGATACTCATACTGTTTTATTTTGTTTTTCAGAGAGACAGACAGAGAGAGAGAGAGAGCATGTGTGTGTGTGTGTGTGTGTGTGTGTGAGCAAACAAGGGGAAGGGCAGAGAGAAAGGGAGAGAATCCCATGCAGACTCCCCAATGAGTGTGGAGCCCAATGCAGGGTTCCATCTCATGACCCCAAGATCATGTATTTGATATGTTTTTCTCTAGTTGAGAACATACAGTTCCACCTCTAGTAATGACTGATCAGATAATTCAGACCCAACCATCCCAGTGGGAAGCTGAACAAAATAATGATGATAACAATAATATTAGTTGTTATTATTATTTGAATAAATGGTCTGAAGCCCTCAGAGAACTAAGAAGGCAGGAAAGAAAGACCAGGTCATGACTTGGAAGAAGATGTAATGTAGAAAGGGTCACGTTGGGGCTGTCTTCCCCAGGGTCAACTTGCTAATTCTGGAAGAGGGCTGAGAGGCTGAGAACCCCAATAGTCCTCCTGACGTCTTTATGAGGCCGATGGATCAAAGTTAAAGGAAAAGGAGCCCTGCTAACTGTCCCCATCCACCATGAGGCCCCAGAAACATCAACAGCTGTCTCCTGGAAGGATGAATGAACAGGAAGCAGAGCCGCCTGGAAAACACTGGCATTCAACTTTGAATCATCTCAGGGCCTAAAACTGGCTGAAGTTCATCCTGAAATGCTAATGTCCCTTCATGCCTTCCAAATGCAAAAGCAAAAACTCCCTGGAGGAAGATAACATAATCCAAGGCCTAAATTCCTGCATTTATTCTAAAAAACGCAAAGCCAGTTTCCCATTACAAAATCAATTAATGTGACATCCTTATGTAATGCCATGTTAACATAATTAAGGGGAATTTCCATGATCACCGGCATAGAGATAAAAAAAAAAAAAGCATTTCATAAACCATCAACAATCATTAATGATTGTTTCATGAAGTTTTCACTTTAATTCCAGTGTAGTTAATATACAGTGTTATATTAGTGTCAGATGTCAGTAATGAATTTTTAAAAACTCCTAATAAACGAAGAATGTAACAGAACTTTCTGAATCAGATAGCAGATATTCTCAGTAAACCTACCGTAAAAAAAATTGTACTTATGGTGAAGTACTCAGCTTCCCCTGCTATCATTATTTCTGTTCAGCATTGAACTAGATGATCATACCAGTGCAACAAAGAAAAATAGACAGAAGGTATAAAAATTGCAAACAAAGAAATATAATTAATTGAATGACATATGAGAAAATAAATGAAAATTAACCCCTAATTTGCACCATATGTTAAATCAGTGGTTCTCAAGTGAGAGTAATTTTGCCCCCTAGGGAATGTTTGGCAATTCTTGAGACATTTTTTTTTAAACATTTTATTTATTTATTTGATAGAGAAATCACAGGTAGGCAGAGAGGCAGGCAGAGAGAGGGGGGGAAGCAGGCTCCCTGCTGAGAAGAGAACCTGATGCGGGGGACTCGATCCCAGGACCCTGAGATCATGACCTGAGCTGAAGGCAGTGGCTTAAACCACTGAGACACCCAGACGCCCCTCTGGAGACATTTTTGACTGTGCTGGTTGGAGAGGGGCCATGCTATTGGCATCGAGGGAGCAGAGCCCAAGGATGTTGCTAAACATCCAACAAGACATAGAACAGCCCTTCCCAACAAAGAATTAGTGACTTTAAAATGTCCAGAGTACCAAGGCTGAAAAATCCTGTACTCCGTCAACTCTGAGTGTGTCTTAGTTCCAAACTGGGAAAGTGAAGCAAAAAAACTTGTAGAGGATAAACAGGATTACATATTCTTGACTTTGGGATAAGTGAAGATTGATTAAATAGGACATTGAAAGCATCAACCATGAAGGCAAAGATTGATAAAGTGAATACACTAACATTAAGAACTTCTGTCCAAAAGACAGCAAAAAAGGAGTAAAAAGGCAAAAGTAGAAGATATTTGCAATACATAAAAATTAGACTCTTAGCCAAAGTATAAAATGAACCTTTACAAGTCATAAAAAATAAAAAGGAGAAAAACCTAATGGGCAATAGACGTGAACTTCATTAAAGAAAATATACAAGGGCGCCTGGGTGGCTTAGTGGGTTAAGCCTCTGCCTTCAGCTCAGGTCATGATCTCAGGGTTCTGGGATAGAGCCCTACATCGGGCTCTCTGCTCAGCAGGGAACCTGCTTCCTCCTCTCTCTCTCTCTCTGCTTGCCTCTCTGCCTACTTGTGATCTCTGTCTGTCAAATAAATAAAATCCTTAAAAAAAAATACACAAATAGTCAATAAACATATGAAAATGCTCAATCTCATTACTCATTAAGAAAAAATAAATTTAAACTACAATGGGATACTACTACTCTCCCACCAGCATGGCTAAAATTAAAAAGGCTGACAATACCAAGTCTTGGCAAGGACATGGAGAAACCCAAACTCTCATATACTGCTAGCAGGAAAATGTTCTTGTGGCCACTTTGAAAAACCACGTGGCAGTATCTCCTAACACAAGCACACAAATACCCTAGGACCCCGCAGTTTTACCTCCAGTTGTGTATCCAACAGCAGTGTGGACATCTGTGCACCCAAAGAGCATATGCTACAATGGTCATTGTGCTCGACTTGGTTGTGTCGTATTCCTCCTTATTCTTAATATCATCACTGTGTTAGTTTTCTTAATATTTTTATTGTGATTTGGGCACCTTTATTATTCAAAATCATTCATACTATCTCCAAACTGTAATCAATTCAAAATTGATCTGAATATCAACATAGAAGAGATAAACCAACTATAATATATTTATACAATGGAATGCTATGCATATGCACAATTAAATATGCAAATGTTTGCTACATGCAACAGAATGGATGAATTTCACAACCATAACGTTCAGGGAAAGAAGCAAGACTCAAAGGAAAACATATATGATTATATTTATATAAACTTCAAAAACGGGTAAAACATAATCTATGGGATTAGGTGCCAGGCTAATGGTTATCTTTGGGGCTGAGAGGGAGATTGGTGACTAGAGGGGACAATGGGGGGCTTCTGGAGTGCTGTTAAATTCTATTTCTTACATAGGTGTGTTAATTTTGTAAAGATGCATTAGCTGTACAGTTAAGTTTTGTGCAATTTTCTGTATATATATGGTACTATACTTCAATATATAAGTAGTAAAAAATAAAATGCAAATAAAATAGAAGGAAGAAAGTAATAAGTAGTATGTAATGAAACGGAAAACAAATACACAACATAGAAAATTAAGAGAGACAAAGTTGATTCTTCAAAAAAACCCTAGAGAGAATAATGAAGAAAAAGAGAAAAGGAATAAAGAGTTGATTTGGGGAATATCAGAGACATAATCACTACAGACCTATCAGAGACTTGAAAAATCGTAAGATATTAGTAACTCTTGGCAATAAATTTGAAAATTTAGATAAAATGGACTCACTTCAGAAAAATATAACTTATAAAATCTGATACAAGATGAACCAGAAACTGAAGAATCCTAAGTTCATGGGTGAAATCTACCAAATGTTTAAGAAAGAAATAATGCCAAATATTGCAAAAACTCTACCAGAAAATAGAAGATGAAGAAATTCTTCCCAACTGTTTTTATGAGGTCAGCATCACTTTGATTTCAAAAGTGACAAAAATATAAAACATAAGATACAAGACGAGAAAATTATAGGCCAATCTTGCTTAGTAATATAGATGCCAAAATCACAATCAAAATATTAGCAAAGCTAATCCAGTGATAATATTAAGAATAAGGAAGAATACAACATAGTCAAATTGTGTTGGAATACAAGAATGGTTTGACGCTAGGAAACCAACCAGGTAAGATGTACTGATAGAGGGTAACCTGAAACAAACATGATAAAAGCTTTCCCTCTGAGACTGAACTGCAACTAAGAGTGTCTGCTCTGCTCTCACCACCTCTATTCAACATTTCCTGGAGATTCTTGACAACACAATACCAAGAAAAATAAATAAATAAAGAGAAGAAAGAAAGAGGATCAAAGAAATATCAATGTCCTTATGCACAAATTATATGCTTTTATGCACAGACAATCCAAAAGAATCTACAGATAAATTATTACAATTAATAAGTAAATTAAGCAAGGCTGTAGATACAATGTCAGTGTATAAAAAACAAATGTATATTTATATGCCTACCATAAACAATTAGAAAATAATTTTTTAAATATCACTTATGGGGCACCTGGGTGGCTCAGTGGGTTAAAGCCTCTGCCTTCAGCTCAGGTCATGATCTCAGGGTCCTGGGATCAAGCCCCACATGGGGATCTCTGCTCAGCAGGGAGCCTGCTTCCCCCTCTCTCTGCCTGCCTCTCTGCCTATTTGTGATCTCTCTCTCTGTGTCAAATAAATAAATAAAATCTTTTAAAAAAATCACTTATAATAGCATCAAAAAATATTTAATACCTAGGAATAAATCTACTGAAGGATGTAGAAGTCCTCTGCACTGAAAACTAAAAAACATGATTGGTAGAGGTTAAAGAAGATCTAAATAAGTGAAGAGTCATACCAGGTACTTGGTTTGGAAGACTGAATGACAGAAATATGTTAATTTTCTCCAATTTGATCTACAAATTCAATGCAGTCCCAATAAAAAATTCAAGATGAAGGATTTTATATGCAAATTGACAAGCTAATTATAAATGTATACGGAAATGCAAAGGGTAAGAAGCACTAAGATATTCTTAGAGAAGAGAAAAGGATGAGTATCAAAAAAATACTCATAAATACCAAGACATAAAAGAGTCCCAAAATCAACTCACACATACAAAGGTACCTGATATATGACAAAGACGGCACTGCTTAGCTGTGGGGGAAAAGACAGTGTTTTAAATAAATGGTCTTTGTGTAAAGTGGATAGTCACCTATCCCCTTCCTCTCACTGTACACTAAAATCATTTCCATTTCTCGGTGTAGACTGAAGCAAATGAGAAAACAATAAGGCTCCACAACTACACTGTCTACTGCAGTGGCCATTAGTCCCATGTGGCTACTTAAGTTTCAATCAATAAAAACTAAATAAAATATAAAATTCAATTTGTAAGTTGCACTGGCTATATTACAATTGCACAACAGTCACATGGGGCTTGTGGCTGCCATCATGACGTCATGAACAAAGCACACATAGAACGTTGCCGTCACCACAGTGTGTACGAGTGGCCAGTGCAACTCTGACATACGGTTCAGGAAATGACGGCCAAGGAAACAAAACTGGCTCACTACATGTCTTTGTAAATGACGTTGTATTGGAACACACACACACACACACACACACAAGCCTTCACTTACACATTGCCTTGCTTTCCCACTACAGTGGCAGAGTGGCGTAGGTATGACGTAGACCGTAGGACTGACAGTCCTCAAATATTTATTATCCAACCTATTCCAGAAAGATTTTGTGCATCCCTGCTCTAGAAAATAACAGAGAAGAATTTACTCATAACTTTCAGATAGATCTTAAACAGGCCGTGAAATATATAAACATGAAGAAAAATGGTTAAACTGAACAGAATTACGATTAAAATCTCCTATTCATCAAAAGACATCATTAATAGACTGAGAAGGCAAGTGGAAAATGAGAATTTCTAAGACAAAGGACCACTTTTCAAAATATAGAAAGAATTTATACAAATCAATAAGAAAAAGAAAAATGGACAAGAGATGAGAAAGAGTATGTCACACACAAAAATCCAAATGGCAAATAAATATATCAAAACATGCTTAAACAATGCTAATTCAATGCAATCCTAATCAAAAGCCCACCAAATCATTCTGTGACTAGCAGCAGACTGATTGTAAGGTTGATAAGGAGAGATAAAAGATCCAGAACAGCCAATACTGTCTTGAAGGAGAACAAAATTGGAGGGCTGACACCACCAACTTCGAGTCCCACTGCAAAGTTACAGTAATGAAGAGAGAGAGTGGGATTGGTGGCAGAACAGACACACAGATCAATGGAACACAACAGAGTACCCAGAAACAGACAACTGATTTTTGACAAAGAAGCAAAGGCAATTCAATGGAGAAAGGACAGTTTTTCAACAAACGGCGCCGGAACAATTGGACACCCACATGCAAAAAAAGAAAGTCAATGTAGATGCAGACCTTCTACGCTTTACAAAATCTAAGATAGCAAAATCTGAGATAGCAGTGAACACCTGCCACAGGCTTAAGTGTAAAGTGCAAAATTATAAAACTTCCAGAAGATCACATAAGAAAGGAATCTGGGTTTGGTGATAAGGTTTTCAGGATGCATGTAAGCCTGATGTATGAAAGAAAAACCGGTAAGCTGTCCTACACTGAAATTAAAAATTTCTCCTCCATGAAAGATGCTATTAAGAGAATGAAAAGACAATCCACAGGCTAGGAGAAAATAAATGCAAAACATAAAATCTGATAAAACACTTGTATCCAAAATACACAAAGAACTCTTAAAAAGAAAACAACCCAATTTAAAAATGGGCAAAGACAGGAACAGACTACTCATTAATGAAGATACACAGATGGCAGGTGAGGCCACAAAAAGAAAAGACGCTCAAATTTACATGTCATTAGAGAACTGTAAATTAAGACAAGAGATCGCTACCCACATATTAGACTGATTAGAATCCCAAAACTGACACCACCAAATGCTGAGATGTGAAGCATCAGGAAGTCTCATTCACTGCTGGTGGGAGTGAAAACGGCCACTCTGGAAGACAGGGTGGCAGTTTCTTACAAAACTACACCTGCTCTTACCACACGATCCAGCAATCACGCTCCTCGGTATTTACCCAAATGCACTGAAACTTATGTCCACAAAACACAGCGCATGCGTGTTTCTAGCAGCTTTATACACAACTGCCAAGAGGTGGAAGCAACCAAGATATTCTTCAATGTGTGAATGGAGAGACAAACTGGGTATTTTGGAGATTAATCCAAATGGTGGAATATTATTAAATGATTTTTAAAAATTAACCTAGCCATGAAAAGACACAGAGAAACCTTAAATAGATATTGCTAAGTGAAAAAAGCCAGTCTGAGAAGTCTATACACTGTATGATTTCAACTATATGACATTCCGGAAAAGGCAAAACTATAGAGATAGTAAAAAGTCAGTGGCTGTCAGGGCTTTGGGGGAAGCGGGGTGAGATGAGGAGATGGTACACAGGTCTTTAGGGCAGTGAAACTATTCTGTACGATACTCTGATGGTGGATACATGATGTTATTATGCATTTGTCAAAGCCCAAAGAATCAGACAACACCAAGAGTGAATCTTAATGTAAAGTGTGGACTTTAGTTAATAATAATGTATGAATATTAGTGCATTCATTGCAACAAATATCCCACAAGGGTGGCATGTGAGAACTCCCCGTACTATCCAACCAATACTTCTAAAAAATAAAAATTCTTTTTAAAAGGTACTCAACCTCATGCAGGTGCTGTCAATTTCAGATGAAAAACACCACATGGGAAAATATAAGAGCAAGATAATCAATGCAAGACAGCCAAGAGTCAGGAATTGTGCCGGAACCAGAGAGAAGCAGACCCGAGTCGGGAATGCAAACTAAGCTGTAATGAGATAGCAGTGAACACCTGCCACAAGGACTAATATAAAAAAGACAATATCAAATGCTGGCCAAGATCCACTCCCATATTGAAACCGGAATCACATACAAGTGCTATTGGGAGTTGAATTTCGTAAGAGCGTTCTGGAAAACATTGAACATTAGCTAATGAAGATGAACATATCTGTACTTTATGACCCCACAACTCCATTCCTAGACACATACCCGACAGAAATGCGTGCTCACGAATGCCAGGAAAACACATACGAGAAGTGTTCACAGCAGCCCTGTTCATAAGAGCCTGAGTCTAATTTGCAAAGTGAGAAAAAACAGTAATGCCCCCCAGGACTGCTGCGAGGACTCAGGACTGCCTCCACGAAGCGCCCAGTGCCCTGCCTGGTATGGCTACCCACTGGGCAATGGAAACTGTCCTTTATCATTATTTGTGGGCTGCGTCGGTCAGGTTTTCGACTACAAAAACCAAAACACAAGCATTTATTCTGACTCGATGAAGCAAAAGAAGTAATTATTGAGAAGCTACTGCACTGGTCCCTGAATCCATCCAAAAAAGGAGAAGGAAGCTCAAAAAATGGGCAGAAACCAGGAGGTCTAGGCAGCAAAGATACAACCCAAGTCTGGCCGCTGGGAGAGTTGGGTGAGAGCAGTTCACCTGTACAGCCGCTGCTCGGGGCCCCCTGTGATCTCCGCTGAGCCCTCAGCTTCTCATTTCTCATAGGACCGTTGTTTTTATGAGACTGCCTCAAGATTCAAAGTGGGAGCATCTGGCTGGCTATGCCCAGGTCAGATATGCCAGAGAGGCCAGCAGCTGAGGAAAGGGAACATCAGGTCCCTGCTTAGGGAAACAGGACTGAGTCTGTCACCAATGAAGGATTTCTCCCAAATGCAAAAGAGTTCTGGATGCTTACAGCCATAAAACAACACATGTCCACTACAAGTATCCAGCCCAGATCTATTCTGCTTGGACTCTATATCCCATCCAATGTTCTCAGTCCCCTAGGGACAAAATGACCACATCTGGAAACACAGCACCTGCCTTCAAGGGGACTATGGTCTGAACAGAGAAACTATCTAACTCCCACATCTTGGGTGGAGTGGGTGGGGGGGAACCACGGCTGCAAGGGGGGGTCCCGAGGAGTAGGCCAGGATGGCTGTCCCACCCTAAGTACAACTCAGCCCAAAGGAACTAAATCCACTGTCAGTTGTTGCTTTGGATAAGAAGCTGCATCCAAGCAGAAGCCCTTCTGGAAGCACTGAGATGCAGGAGCCAACCATTTCAGAGGAGAACCGGCACATGGCAAAGTACAAAAACAGGATAATGAGTGCAAGAGAGCCAAGAGTCAGGAAGTGTGCAGAAGCCACAGGGAAGCAGGCACAAGTCAGGAATGAGCAAGAAAGGTCTGGAGCAAGAAGATGGGTGGGTGGGTATTCGCAACGTCTATGATCTGTTGGTGGTTGGGGATTAGTGTGTCCAGCCAGGTTCAAGGAGTAGGGTCAAGACAGGCACAGAGGGGCACCTGGGTGGCTCAGTGGGTTAAAGCTTCTGCCTTCGGCTCAGGTCATGATCTCAGGGTCCTGGGATCGAGCCCCGCATCGGGCTCTCTGCTCCGCGGAGAGTCTGCTTCCTCCTCTCTTTGCCTGCCTCGCTGCCTACTTGTGATCTCTGTGTCAAATAAATAAATAACATCTTTTAAAAAAAAAAAAGACAGGCATAGAACAATATTCAGTGCCCATTACTGTGCCCCTCTGGCTGCATGGTTGGACCAGAGGTGACACCTGATCCAAATTTCCTCTCCAGATCCAGAACTGGGACACCTGTAGAAAGGATCAAGCATCTCAACTAAGACTGTAAATACTGTTATATTTTATACTAGAGTGGAGGGGGTGGGCGGTACATCTAGTCTGGCACTTAGTGGGAGCACACCAACCTACGTTTTAAGAAACGTTCCTTCTGTTCAAGCTGTGGGATAACCAAGTCATTTCTTTCTTTTTTTTTTAAGATTTTATTTATTTATTTGTCAGAGAGAGAGAGAGAGAGAGCGAGCGAGCGAGCACGGGCAGAGTGGCAGGCAGAGGCAGAGGGAGAAGCAGGCTCCCTGCCGAGCAAGGAGCCCGATGCGGGACTCGATCCCAGGACGCTGGGACCATGACCTGAGCCGAAGGCAGCCGCTTAACCAACTGAGCCACCCAGGCGCCCCCCAAGTCATTTCTTAAGATCCAAACTACCTGGATCTTTCTTAACTCAAAATGTGATGCCCAGAAATGAAATCTTGCCATTTGCAACAACATGGATGGAACTAGAGGGTATTATGTTGAGCGAAATAAGTCAATCAGAGAAAGAGAATTATCAAATGATCTCTCCGATATGAGGTATTTGAGAGGTAAAGTGGGGGGTTTGGAGTGGTAGAGAAGGAAAAAAATGAAACAAAATGGGATCGGGAGGAAACAAGCCATAAGAGACCCTTAATCTCACAAAACAAACTGAGGGTTGCTAGAGGGTGGGAGGTAGGGATGGGGTGGCTGGGTGATGGACACTGGGGAAGCTATGTGCTATGGTGAGTGCTATGAATTGTGTAAGCCTAATGATTCACAGACCTGTACCCCTGGGGCAAGTAATACATTGTATCTTAATTTAAAAAAAATTTTTTTAAATGTGATGCCCATGGTAGGAATGTAAGTGAACAACAAATCCTTCCATTTCCTTGGCACTTGACAGTTCATGGTGTGGACTCTCTGAGCAGTCCTCTAAGGGATAGGCATTTTTACTTTATTATGAATGTGTTAAAAGTGAGGTTAAGGGAAAGGAAGCCACATGCCCAAAGACACTTAAAGCAGAGCATAGGGTGGATTTCTTTTAAAAGGCAACAAATTCTTCCCATCCACGCGCACACAGGGCTTTGCAGCCTCTCTTTGCTGCTCCTTCCATCAGGAAGCGGAGTCTCTCTCTTTTGAGTCTCAGCTGGCCCTTGCAGTACATTAGCAAGTGTGCCCCAAGATGGAGTCTGAAGTGTCTACAGGGGGAAGTCTGCTCCCTCTGCCGCTGGGAACACTGAGATCCCGTGGGAAGAAGCCCTGACTAGCCGCTTTCAGGACGCTAGACTGTGCCGACAGCCATCACAGCTGCGGTCTGTTTTCAGATGTGAGGTTTATTACGATTCGGGTATGGTGAGGCTAACCGAGCAGTACATGACAGCCACCGAAAAGAAAGTTACTCACAGTTCGCAAGAGGAGGAGGCTCGCGACGGCCACAGGGGACCACATGGGGAAGCAGGCAGAGGAGCCAGAGGAAAACACGAAGGGGAGACTGTACCATGGCTTCCATGGGAAGGAGCAGGCAAGGTAGAGGAAGCTGGTTTAGGATTGGCCGGTTTGAATAATTTCAGTGGCTCTGGGACATAGGGGCTGTCCCTGGTTGTCTGGCACCTGCCCTGGGATAATTAGGGCAGCGAGACAGTGGCCCCAAGTACAAGAGCTCCACAAAGGAGATGGTGAGGAGGAGTATGGGCTCTTGGTTTCTACATGAAAGGTGAGCCCTTGTAGGAAAGTTTCTGGAAATATAGGTTAACTCTTGCAGTCCCTTGCAAGGCCCCAAGATGTCAAACCATCAAAAATACAGAAAGGGGCTCCTTGGTGGCTCAGTCAATTAAGCATCTGTCTTCAGCTCAGGTCATAGTCCCACATGGGGCTCCCTGCTCAGTGGGGAGTCTGCTTCTCCCTCTGCCCCTGTCCCTCCCTTGCACATGCTCTCTCTCTCAAAAAGATAAATAACATCTTTTAAAAAATACAGAAAATAAGAAGGCATGATTAATACACTGTTCCATCTGAGGACCCAAGGGTGTGAGTGAGGCCACTCCAGACCATCCAATCCCAGCCAAACCAGCCAAACCACAGAACTGTGAGGAAGAATAAATCCTTTTAAGCCGCTAATTTTGGGAATGTTACACAGCAAACACTAACTGAATCAGAGGATGACCCAAAACTGGACTCTGACTAGTCCCAGCATGTTCCACTCCCCCTCATGGAGAGGTAGAGGGGAGGGCAATTTGGGGTACGGAGAAGGGATTACCAAATCAGGGCCTAGGCTGCCAGGGGCAGGCATGTGGGAAAGGTCTCTGTACAAGGAAACACAGCCCTCTGAAACCTCAGGGGAAAAAGTGCTCCCACCATCTCAGAACATCAGCTCTGTGCAAAGTAGTGACAGCAGGGTCACATGGGAGAGATATCCCATGCCTCGCTCCTCAGGATGATGGCTCCCCTGAGACAAAACCACCAACATTGCCAAGAGGGTCAGAGGTCAAAAACAGGCAGCAAGTTATGTGTCTACTCAGGAGACACCTCTAGACCCAGAGGGGTTCCTCATCCCCTGCTCAAGCTGTCCCTCCTGCCAGTGGCTGTCTGATGCACAGGATCCAAGAGGTGAGAGCAGCAAGACATGTATGTGAACTTGGCAACCTGTCAGAGTGGGGCAGGAGGTAGGGGATGGATGGAGGAGGGAGCAATGGGGTGCGGTTGAGGGAGTGCCAAGTGAGGGAAGCCACCTGGGTTTGGAGTCCCAGTGGGCCCTGTGTGTGTAACCTGAGGCAGGTCAGATTTAACCTCTCTGAGCCTCAGTTTCCATATCTGCAGAATGGAGATGGTTAACCTCGCTTCATCCAGCTTCACAGGTCTGTTGCTTCCAATGAGATGACAGCAGTGATGATGGTGATGGTGACGCCGAAGAGGATAAACTGCTCCCATATACTGAAGACTTGTGTTCCGGGCACCGCTAAGCACTTCACAGAAGGCGTTTCAATGAACTGTCATAATAATCTTATAAGGGACCTTCCTGTTATTTCTATTTTGCAGATGAGGAAACCAAATCTTACACAGGTTACATAACTTTCCCAAAGTCATGGCTTGTACTCAGTGGAGCCAGGATTTGAACCAGGAGTGGCTGGTTTTACAGCTCAAGTTCAGTGGGAGCTGCTGGTTCTAGTCCTGCACAGGGTGAGCACGGAGCAGAGGAACAGCTGCTGATGGCCTGCCTCCCACCAGCTGTGCTCAGGGAACCAGGATCAGGCAACATTCACAGGCGGGTAAGAATCCCCTGACTGCTTATCACCTCTGGGAAAGCGTCTCCCTTGGTTCCAGTTCTGCCCCTCACAGCTCTCCTGAACATCAGGCAGCCCCCACGGTCTGCAGCCCCCCTCATCTCAGTGAGGGAAGCCACCGGCAGGGGCCGAAGTCTAGGCTGGGTATGGGGAACCGGGAGCAAGAAGGAGCTGAGCCTCATGTCTTTGAGGAGCTCAGCAAACATGTGACACAGATTCCAGATTACCCACATTCTTCCTTGTGGGGAAGGTATGTGAATGACCCTGAGCTAAAGGTCACTGAAGAAAAAGACCAAACAGAGAGACTGATGCTCAAGTTCTCCTCTGGAAACAGACTGTGGAGCTGGTCCCTGGACACCCGGGGATGACAGTCATCCCACTCACGCTCTACCAGCTCTGGGGCAACTAATTATCCCACTATTTTAGGCCAACCTGGGCCCATTCAGGAACTGGTCCCAAGTGTGACTCAGGAGGGCCAGGAAGACCCCCGCTGAAAGTTGTCCCTTCTGCATCTTGTCAGAGCAGTGAAATCCCTCTGGCGGACAGCCAATCTTGGGGTTTAAAAGTTCTGCAAACTTCAGAGTTCTCTTAGAAAAAGAGGAGCAACACCTTAAGGCATTTTAGTTACAAGAGAGGTTTCCAAGTGTTTTTGGTTCACGGTCCCCTTGGTATCACTGGTGCTTTTTCACAGTGCCGTTAGGCCAAAAGAAAGACCTAACAGTTCCATTTATGATGCAGTTAGATCCAAGCAACTTAATAAGTACTTGGGTTCTGGCAACAATAAATAATACAGAGAAATTAAAAGAAAGATAATCTTTTTATTTCATTCTTAAGGAACCACAATTCCTTCCCAATGGGACATGTGTGCCTTTTGGGCTCTGCACAAATTCTTAAGCCTTGCAACCTGATAGGGCACTGCCACCTTCGATTCCTGTTCTACGTGGATTTTTACTGGCTCTCACTTTTCATCACTGCAGATACTGAAAACCCAACTTTGCAAAGATATGATGTCATCTAAAGGAATGCAGAGTGGTCTGTTTATCCCTTTCCCATGGGGATGGAGAGATATCATGCACTGCTGTTTCCTCCAGTTTTCAAAATAACTGACTGAGCTCCTGTAAGTTCCCAGCCGCACCCTGGGCATCTTGCAACATGTGGGAACTGCATCTTAGTAGGTTACAAATCAGAGCAGCAAAACACAAGGGTCTTTGATTCTACAATACAGGGTAGGGGCCTGGGAGACCCAGGGAGGCAAAGAGGCGCTTGGGGGAGAGGGGGAGTGAAGGGTGATGGTGTAAAAGAGGCCAGAAGAGCCTAAATGTCATTTAATCTTGGCGATTCTTTCCCCTTCGGTAAAAAGGTTCTAACCACAGCCGTGTCTTCCCGCCTCCTTTAAGGATTATCACAAGTTCAAATGAGGCAACGGTTTTGGCGGTGTTTTACGAACTATAAAGCTTGGACCCATTTTGGGATATTACAGTCAATGCACTTCCTCCCCCACAGAAATCACTGGAAGGACCCTTTGCCACGGATGTTTCACGTACCCCCAGCACTTTGAGGGAACATGGCCGATTCTAAATGAAGCTCCAACCATATTTTGTTTCTTTTAGATAATACCTCGCTGGTTACTTAACCAGCTTTGCTGCAGGCTTCTGAGAGAGCTGGTACTGTCTCAAAGGCAAGGTGAGAGCCAATTTCAACGGCCAGCAGGGTCACCGAGGGAAGGAAAACACAACCCTGAATGCAGGCAAAGCACCCCAGCACATTCAGAAACCCTCTACACAATTCCATCAACTCTGTGCCCGGCTTCCCTCTTGATTACATGGGTTTCCTATCAAATATGAATGAAGAGGAGGTTGACTGTATTAGAAAATTAATCACGTAGGGTGGCAGCTGCCAGAGCCATTCATAACCTTAATTGCTTTTGCATGCATTCTCTGGAAAGCAATTTCGGGTTTGTCAAGAATTAGGAATGAGGACTCTCCTTGGACACTTACAGAGTCAGGCACAAGACGGGGCCTGGCGGCACACGGGAAGTGTGGTTCTCAGAGTATGTGTGCTCCAAGGTCTGTAACGATACTTTGATCAGGCCGACAAACTCGGAAGAGAATGTGTTCTTTAAGAACCCTTTGGTCCCACTTCTGAGTTGAGATTTTCATAGATGGTTGCCGAAGGTTACCCGGGTCGTGAAGAATTTCAAACTAAAGGAAACTATTATATAATCCCTACAGTCAACATATGATGTTTGCAGTGTCAAAAGTACTGAGAAAGGTAAGTGGGAGCAGTCTGAACCCAGTGGCATTATGGCACTGAAAATTCCACAAATTCTAGGGTTCTGGGAGAAAGGAGGAGGCTGCAAGTCTCCCCTCAGGAGAATAAGAGGAGCGTCTTCTGGTGAGCACAGGATGGAGTCTTGAGCACAGACTTCTGGAGCCACTTCCTTTTTTAAAATTTAATTTAATTTAATTTATTTATTTGTCAGAGAGAGAACGCGCTCACACAAACAGGGGGAGCGGCAGGTAGCTGAGCAGGGAACCCGATGCAGGACTTGATCCCAGGACCCTGGGGTCATGACCAGAGCCAAAGGCCGAGGCTTAACCAACTGAGCCACCCAGGCATCCCGGGAGCCAGTTCTAAGGAATGACGAAAGTGAGTCACCTGAGTTAAGAGAGAGACCTCTCTGAAGCTCCCTGTAACAGATGTTGGGTCACAGAAGAAAGATGTGACTCTGCCCTATCCCCAGGGTCTGGGGTCAGGCATATCTGGGGTTCAAGTCCCACCTGGCCTTGAGCAAGTTGCTTCCTTGTGCCCTCAGCTGCCTCATCTGCAAACTGGAGGCAATACTCCCTAGCAGGGGCTAAGTTCCAGCATACTGACATAGGAGGCAGAGCTCCAAAGTCATAACATCTGTACAGAAAGACTTTTTTTCCTCTTGGGCTCTGGGCCCAAACAGTCATGGATTTGTGAGCCGCCCCTGATCATTCAGTCTTTTCATCCCCTCCCGCTCAGATGTTGCCTTCCTCCCAAGGTTCTCTAGCTCTGGGGTGTCTCAGACCCCCTGGGGAGCTGATAAAACCCTGCCTGTGGATCCAGGAGGCTGTGTGTGTGGCCTGTGAGGGTTTAACCAAGCCCTCCCGTAAACCTGATACTGTCCAAAGGTAGAGAACACTATCTAGATGTACCTAAAGCCCAGCAAAACATCCAAGGGAAAAAACCATACAGAGACACATTATTTCTGTTAGTTTCATGGTTCTCAAACTTGGCCATGCGGTACTCACCTGAGGGTCTTACGCGACTGAGGCTGGAGACCACTGCCCCAGAACCTGATTTAACAGCTCGGAATGCAGCCAGGACACCTGGGATTTCAGAGACCCACGGTGTTCTAAGGGGCAGCAAAGTCTGAGAGGCACTGAGTTAGAAGCACGTGAGGTGTTTGGTCCCCTCTTCTCTGCCGCAAGGTAGCTGCTGAGGCATTGCCACCAGACTCAAGGACCTCAAGAGAACAGTGTGCAAACAAACTGACTCCACATTTCGTAGAAATGCCCTGCCGAGCTGGCGTGTCTCAGCCCATTACTTAGCCCTGGCTGAATAGGGCCGGTAGTTCAGAGGGGAGCACAGCCAGACTACAGTATACTCTGGGCACTCCCCTCCAGCATTGTACCCCAAAACCCCTTGGGCCTGGCTGGCAGCTCTGCTCCCGCCACTGGAATAAGGGCTCCAGGGTAAGAGGAGTCTGGTCGATTTCCCCAGACTGGAGGACAGTACCCGGCACTTCGGAGGGGCTCCATAATTATCAGCTGAATCAATGAATGAACGAGGGCATGTGACTGAGAATGGGGTACGGACTGACTACACCCTTCCGGTGAAACCGCATTCTGGAAAGACCAAAAACCTCTAAAGCCCCCAAAAGATAGATTTCCAAGTATCTCTAGGTGGCTGGCCAGGAAAGTCCTCAGGGTCAGGAACCTCGACAGAGCTCAGCTCACACCAGGTGTGGCAGATACACAGGGACGTCACCCGCACCGTCCAGCTGCAGTCCACCTAGTTCAAGCTGTGTGATACGGAGCCCTGTGGCTTCCCAAGATCCTCCAGGGACTTCATGGAAGGGATGGGGCTGAAAGGGGGAGACACCCCGCCCTCCACACCCCATCACCTGAGAGCGCCCTCTGGCTACCTGTTTATATCATCAGCTCCAAGGAGGTTTCCACTGAAAGAAAGTATTTTGTTTTATTTTGTGTTTAAAGTCTGAAACAGCCCTAACTAGGCTGTTTTGATAGATGAGTAAATTACACTTCCTTCATCAAGGCTGAGTACTTGTCTCCTAGCTGGAGGGAAAGAAAGCTACTCACGCCATGGTAGCTTCTAGAGGGATGCTTCTGCTGGGTGCCATGTGTGCCCAGAGTCTCTCAGTCCAAGAAGCAGGAGGGCCCAACACCAATTCCCAGATGCTCCACATTCCTAGAGCCTCAGCAATTCCTATCTTGTCGGTCCACACAGGAGACTTGGGGAGTAAGAAACGGGACATCATCACTCCTCAGCTCAAACTGCCCAAAGACTAGTCACGGAAAATCCCGAGGAAAATAGGCCCACATTGCCTTGCAGATGGGGTCCCAGCCCACAGGGGGTCCCGCCAGCCTTGCTCACCCTGCCACGGAGGCAGCAGTAGGAACATGTGATATATGTTAACAAAATCCTGACTTGAACATCAAATATATAGAGCCTGGGTAGTAGTGATAATAACCAATGCTACAAACCATTTACTCCATTAGACTCAAAGCTTGTTAAAGAGAAGGGACTCTTCCTTATGTTTTCATTCCCAGAGCCTAACACATAGTAGGTGGCCCACAATTGCTGTTGTTTCACTGAATTTTATAAAGGTCACTTCACATGTCGACAATTCTAGGAGAGAGATATTGCCTTCAACTATATTTTATAATCAGGAAGACTGAGAATCAGAGAACGTGAGTGATGCCCAAAAGACAATTAGCCTCAAACGGAGTCAGGAATAGAATTAGAATCTTGGTCTGCGTCCTAAACTCTTGCAAAAGCCTAAGCATTTTGGGCAGAGTCGAAACAAAGTACCTCCAAATGCTCAGTCCCCTAAGACAGGAGTTCACGTCTGTGGCCCTAAGGGCTCTAGTGAGAATCCCACATCTGCAAAGACACAGGGGAACTATTTTCTATGGGCTCTTGGCCCAGAGAGATGAAGTTCTTTCTAGGGTGTCCGTAAGAGCCCAGCATCCTGCCTCCCCCGACCTGTTTCCAGCTCTGAGTCACACTTGTCAGTGTGTTCCCAGTAATCAGACTGGCGCCATTGGCAGCTGGTGCCCTGACTCACCTGGGGAAACAGAAGAGAACTTGGCTGCCCTGCTTTAGGTCCTCAGCCTTTCACATCAGTGAGGAGCAGGACATTCACCATAAGACCCTGGGGAGTGCCCCAGAAATTGGGCAGCGCCTTTACTAAGGTGAAAAATTGGACTGTCCAGGAAAGGGTCCCAGGTCTGTGCCACCCAAATGCCTTATGATCAGCTCTAATAATAAAACCTATCTCCAACTAATAGGCTCCAGAGTTACACCCTAAAATAGGCGTGAACAGGTCCCAACAGGAGACACATGGTGACAGAGCTGGGGTCTGGTCCCTGCAGCATTTGCAGGCATCACCTACAGATAAAAGGACATGCAGTGGAAGGAGGTGACATCTTGTCATCCTGCGTGCTTCTTTTTAAGGGCATGAAAGCTCTTCCCTCAGCAGCCATCCTCTCCCACCTTACAGAACAGCAACACAGGCAGGTGCCTAAACCAGCCTCTGGCAGGAGACATGGCGCCACCATGACTGACTCATGCCAGTCAGGATTTGTCCCTGGAATGGGGAATGGCTCACTCACTTCCTGAATCCTCAGCCCCAGGGGCGAGATGGACCACGCAGCAGAAGACAAAGAGGAGGACACCAACAACAGTTCCCTAAACGGCTGCCAGTTTCTCCTACAAAGTTCAATCACTCTACTACTTGCCGATCCCACGAGTAATTGTAAAACAGGTGCAGTGGCATGGGCCAAATCTTACAACTGAACAAGAAGGAAAGAATCAGGAGGCAAAAATACATGCGTGCAAGGCCTGCAGCGCACAGTGATGTCTGTGTGAGGACAATGATGGGAGACCATGTGCCAGGATGAAATTAATTCACAGATGGATTAAGACTAATGTATTTTTCGATCTTCTGAACACCCTGTCATGTTAGAAAATATTAATAATGACAACAATGTGAATAATCAATAAAACAAAAAAAACGGACTCACTATCGGCCATGCTGAAGTATGGTCGAGATACTGAAATGCAAGCAGAGTGTGGATATTCTAGCCTAGCTCAAGGCCCACAGAGATTCTACTCAGAGCCATGCACTGCGCGTTGGAGGGAATGACTTATTTCTCAAGGTGAAATGCTGAGCATCCAGGCATCTCTCTAAATAAAACTGAGTTTGTTTTTTGTTTTAGCCACAGCATGTTAAAACGACAACAACAATAACAACAAAAAACCTTGATGGCTACATGAAAGAAGTGATATGTTTCGGGTGGGCAATCTGACAATAAATATAGGCCACTGGGTCCACCTAGAATTCATCTTGAAGGTCTGGAACTGGGAAAGGCAAGTGTTTATCTTTTATAGCAACTGGGGCTGAGGCCGGTGTACTCCTGGGTGCAGGAGACAAACGCGGGTTTCACAAACCAACATGTAATCTGAAGTCTCAAGTGCAGACGCTCTGCTGGTAGACGTTGGTTCTTACTGGGGCAACTTTTTGGAGCAAGACCTCAGGGTGGATAGCAGATTTTACACATATATCAAACAATAGTTAATAATGGCCCTGGACAACTCTTGCTGGTCTTACAATAAAAAAGGATTTGTCTAAAACAAAGACGTTGATTGCCCCCAGCTAGACCCAGTTTAGGAACGCCGTGAGGGCCAGAAGATGGTTGGCTTGCACTGGCGATCACAGTCCATTCTCAGGGGGACATCCGCACTCAGAAGAACCCTGGATATGTGCTAGATGGGTGACATCCCTCGGAGAGTCCTCTTTTCTCTGTTTCTAGTAGGATGGTAGCAGCCGCACGTAAAAGATAATGCCAACACTAACGACATGAATTACGTCACATAAGAAGTCCAGAGCTAAGGGAGCAAACACAGCTCCCCAATCACGTCATCCAGGATGTGGATTCTCTCCATCTTCCAGTTCCAGTGTTTTAAGCCTGGACTTCGCCTTTATACTCACTCCCCTCATGTAGCAAGATAGTGGCCCTCAGTGTGGCATCACATCCGCACACAGTAACATCCAAAAGAAAAGTCCTCCCATTCCTGTGTCTGTCTCCTGACGATAAGGAAGCCTCTCCCGGGAACAACCACCACACTTGCTGTCCGGGCTCCTTGACCATACCGCACCAAGTGCTGACACCTACATTAACTAGCAGCGAGGGCGTGGGGCCGCAGGACACAGCTGCATGAACGGTGGCTGCATGCTTGGAAGCAGCGTTCTATCAGAGAGAGGAGGAGGGATAAGCAGGGCAGGAACCAAAGTGTTGCTCTCCCTACGCACCCCATGCTCTTGGCATTTCCCCCCTTCGCCTACAACGGAAAAACACCTCCCTGCCCTCTTTTTTCATGGGCCCAACTATCCAGACATTGGAAATTCTCTTTCTAGGTAGGTCTCACTTGGAGCAGACCATGGCTTCTGTGGAGCTGGGAACTCCCTTTCCTGTATCCCACACCACCGTGCTTATACTCGCCCCTCTTGGTCTCCTACTTAGTCCATTATGAGCCATCTGTTTTCCCCACACTGGACTGTGAGCTTCTGGGGGACAGATACTATGCCCCGTTGATGTTTCCATCCCCAGGATGCAGCTCTCCACCTGGTGCTCTGCATTCATTCACTTGAAACTGCCAGAGCTTTGCATCAAGTTGCTGAGACCCAAGGACCCATCCAGCACATCTATGTCCCAACACTCAAGGCCAACGCCTACGCTCCGAGTTAAAAACATGTGCCAGCACCAGCCAGAATGGCTAAAATTAACAAGGCAGGAAATGACAGAAGCTGGCAAGGATGCGGAGAAAGGGGAACCCTCCTACAGTGTTGGTGGGAATGCAAGCTGGTGCAGCCACTCTGGAAAACAGCATGGAGGTTCCTCAAAAAGTTGAAAATAGAGCTACCCTATGACCCAGCAACCACACTACTGGGTATTTACCCTAAAGATATAAATGTAGTGATCCGAAGGGGCACGTGCACCCGAAGGTTTATAGCAGCAATGTCCACAATAGCCAAACCATGGAAAGAAACTAGATGTCCAACAGATGAATGGTTAAAGAAGATGTGGTATATATATGCAATGGAATACTATGCAGCCATCTAAAGAAATGAAATTTTGCCATTTGCATGACATGGGTGGAACTAGGAGGGTATTACACTGAGTGAAATAAGCCAATCAGAGAAAGACAATTATCATATGATCTCATTGATATGAGGAATTTGAGAGGCAGGGCGGGGGGCTGTGGGGGTAGAGAAGGAAAAAATGAAACAAGATGGGATCAAGAGGGAAAAAAACCATGAGACTCTTAATCTCAGGAAACAAACTGAGGGCTGCTGGGGGGCAGGGGCGGTAGGGATAGTGTGGGTGGTATATGGACACTAGGGGGGAATGTGCTACGGTGAGTGCTGTGAATTATGTAAGACTGATGATTCCAGACCTTTACCCCTGGCGCAAATAATATGTTAATAAAAATAAGTAAATAAATATGAGAATTACATACATACATACATACATACGTGTGCCAGGCTAGGCAGGAGGCGTGCCCTCCATCTACCTGCTCGTTTGCAGTACCTAGGGATGGAATCTGCTTCCTTGAGATGTTCCTGAGCATCCGAGGACAGTCACATGGGCCACAGTGAGCATCCCCTGCTGTTTCTCCCTCTGGGCCCCGGGGTCAAGAGGGTCGGTGTTCCTGGACAGCAATCATCTCAGAAATGCACAACATGGAGGACATGGGCCAATTCCGTAGCACTGATTTCAACTCTAAGTTCAAACCAGGTCAATGTTCACTCCGATCTGGTGAGTGCCATCCTGCCAGTATTCAGGACTTGGCTTTACAACTCTCCCTTCTCTCACCCAGCAGCCCATGACACCACCAAGGACAGGTCTCCCACCTCCCAGGTCTGCTGCTGAAGCTAAGGCCTGTAATTCCTGCATGGTTCTACCTATGATGGTGGGGATCCTTGCAGCCACCTGGCTGGCCTCACTCATCCAAAAACACTCTAGTTTGTCAATGTCCTCCAAACATAAGAGAGCAGAACCCGATACTCTAGTAATAGTGTAGCCAAAGCAGAAAAGAGGTGGACTTCCCCTTCCGTAAATGTTAAAGTAACCCCAAATCACACTAATTGTCCAAGAAACTACTTCAATGGCCACTTATGTTGAATTTGCCAGTTTGTCACAAGCACTGGATTTGAAGTCAGCCAGAGGCAGGTTCAAATCCCAGCTGAGCCACTTGTTAGCTTGCTGTGTTACCCAGAACAAGTCATATCACAGCTCTCTGAGGGTCGGTTCCCTCATCTCCAAAGCACCAATCAGGATAAAGATTGACAGGGGTGTTGTGAAGACTTGATTAAAAGAGAGCACATTCAAAGAACCGAGCACAGAATATGAACTCAACAATGGGAGCCATGACTGCTGTTACCATTAAAAATGTGAACCTCTAAGTTGTTTTTCTGCATACTGTGCCTCTGCCCCTTACCAACACCACGGACGGAGAGTAGTGGGGTCACAGTGTCAGAGGTAGAAATGTTCTCAGATGCCAACTTAGCCTGGGGGTTATTTCCCAGCCCCAGTGGAGTCATACAGAGAACTTTCCAAAAAAAAAATCATCTCACAGGCCCAACCACAGACCACTTTAATCAGGATCTCTGGGGACAGGGTGTAGGCACCTGTTTTCTCAGACCAGTCTCCCCGAGGTACAGGGGAGCACGGGAGGTCCAGAGTAGTGAAGTGATTCTCTGATGTTTTCCAGTTTGATACTGTGGAGTCAGCCCTGTGTTTCAGGTATCAGAGCATCTTAGGGACTCTGATTCTATTAGCCAAGGCCAAGGTCCCTCCCAGCTAATCCACAGGTTTGATTGGCTTGTTTTCCCTATCCTCACCCAGCTTCTTCGGCACTTGATGTTTCAGACTGGAGAAGGCATTGGGGCTGGTTTGTGGGATGGACAGAAATGCGCAAGATGATGGGAAGCATTCCAGGATGCAGGAACAGGGGGGCTACTCACCTCTGTCCGAACGCTCCCAGTCTTCTCGTGTCCCGGCCCAGCTCCCTGAAGTCCAGCACACGCCGTTCTCCCAGGAAGAAAGCTCTTCCTCGCACTGGCTGGTTCCTACTAACTTTGGCACCTTATCCCCTGCCTCAGCCCCTGCTCCAGTCAGAGGGCCCGGAGAACATTCAGTAATTCAAGCGCTCTGTGCCTGGGGCTCTGCTAAGGCACGGAGATCTAACTGATCTACCAGAGGCGAAGGCCGACTCGGCACCTGCCCTTACGGTGCCGTGAGTCTGGGGAACGCCCGCTTCCGAGAAGAGGCCACCAGCCGGAACCTCAAGTCAGACGCCGAACTGTTAGCCAAGGGAGGGACTGCCCTCCTTGTGAGGCACACACCGAACAGACAAGAGGTGCCCGGTCCAGGGGAAGCCGTGGAGTTCGGGGCAGTCTCCCCGCAGAGGAAGCGTTTAGGGATTGATTCATTTTTAGCTGTGGAAACCTGGTTACAGAAGGTTCCCTCGAGTTCCTCAGCGTGGTCGCTGGAGCAAAACTGTTGCTGATTGGCCGACTTTCAGCGGGGGAGAGAGACAGCACTGGGAGCTGTTGCTGATTGGCTCTTTGCAGCATGATCGCTGGTGTGACGCTGTTGCTCATTGGCTGTTAGCAGCACCGGTCCCTGGTGTGAAGCTGTCACTGATTGGCTGACTGTATCAACGTTGCTACTGAAGCCTGGGCTGAGTGTGCAACAGGTGCGGGAAGTCAACCTGCGTACTGCAGGGAACTCTAGCCGAAAATAGCCAGTGTTTTCTTTTCTTGATGTTGGCATGTTAGATGGTTTATTTTACCCAGATCCCCCTCTGGGTTCTTTATCACCCAACTCTGGGTTCCAAAAAGGGGGACTGTCCCGTCCCTAATCCCAAGAAGTTCATAACACAGGTTAGAAATTCAGGACACACTCCTAAAAATGGAACAGTGGTGCCAGGTTTGGTGTTCACTTAGCAAATGAACTCCATAGTATGAGGTCTATTAGTGTTTTAGCCTATGTGGAACCACTTGGTTGGGGGCGGGGGGTGCTAAACTCAAGACCAAAAGGAGAAGGGTCAAGAACAAAAGACCAAAATAAAATAAGGCCTCTGGAATTGAATCATCTCCAAATGTAAAGCTGACAGAGACCCACCCCAAAGTGTGTGTGCTCCAGCCTCCTCATTTAAATGGTAAGAAAACCTGATTCCCAGAGGAGGTAACTGATACACTCATGTTCACATAGCATGTTACTTAACAAAGTGGGAGCCGAGTATCCTGACTCCTGGTTCAGTGCTCTTTTACTGAAACCTACTGCCCATGCACAGGGACAAAGAAGCTGACTGCTCTCATTTAGGGTGATGGGGAAAGGGGGTGAGTTTGCAGGTGGGCTTTGGGGAAAGGGCATGAGTGAATGTTGAGTACAGAACCCCCTTGCACCAGCTCACCCAGCTCCAATTCCTTACACCAGCTCTGTTCTTTTTCCCTCCCTCTGCCCTGGTGCATTGCCCCTTCTCGCTGGAGTAGTCACAGCTGGAGCCCTGAATCCTGGAAGGCATGTCAGCCAGGATTTCTAAACTGCATTCAAAAGTCTGCCCCACTGGGCCTATCTGGAGAAGGTGGAGGATAAAAAGACACAGCCTCTGCATCAGAGGGGTGAGCCAGCTAATTGGACAGGCACCCTGGGCCTCCCCTCTTCCCCTTGATTCTGGATCAGCTCTTCCAGGATCCTCTACAGATGCTCCCCTGGATGCATCATAAACTGCTCATTTGTTAGCAGCAGCATCAACCACAGGCTGGGAATGGCATGGGATCTGAAAGAGGTGATAGAAGCAAAGCTTGTCCTTGATGCCCGCAGACACCTCTGCTCATTCATATCTGAGCCTGCCCCTACCCTGCTCCCTGACTCCTCCCAGAGTCCCTTACCCTTCCCTTACCCCTGCTCTCTGATACAGTCTTCCTTCCCTCTTACAGTGGAACACATGTCCTGGGCCTCCTATACATTGGGTGGTGGAGATAAAGAGAAACATCACGGTGGGATCCTTTAGCTTCAAGAAATCATGAATAAGTCAGAGAAAGAGATTTAATGAATATATATGAAAGACCAACAACATGCCAGGCCAAGCGCTAGGTGCTTCCATATTTCATTTCACTCCCAGTGCTAAGAAGCAGATGGATTTGTGGCAGACAGACTCCTAAGATGGCCCTCCAAATCCCCACCCCCTGGTGTACACACTGTGTAAAATCCCCTCTCCTTGAGTGTGAGAAGGACCCATGGTTATGATGGGGCATCACTTCCTTGAACAGGTTACATTATGCAAGACTCTGATAGTAGACTGGAGATTCTCCTGCTGGCTTTGAAGAACTAAGCCACCATGTTGTAAGAGGGTGATGTGGCTAGGACCTAGGGCCACATGGCCTCTGGGAGCTGAGAAAAACCTCCAGCTGATGCCCAGCAAGAAAACTGAGACCTCAGTCCTGCAGCCACAGACACTGAATTCTGCCAATGACCTGAGAGAGCCTGAAAGGGGACCCAACCTCCAGATAAGAATGCAGCCCTAGCCACACCTCGATGTTAGCCCTATGACACCCTGCACAGAGAAACTAGCTACACTATGCCCAGACTTCTGACCTGCAGAAGCTGGGAAATAATAGGTGTTAAGTCTCTAATTTTGTGATAATTTGTGATGCTGCAAAGAAAACTAATACAGGGTGATATTCGAAGTATTTAGTAATCAGCAGGGTAGGGAACCAACGAATCAAGAGAGGACACAGACATTATACAACTGATAGGGTCATGTGGGCGGAATATTAGCCATGAAGGGAGGTTTTGTCATGCACATTTTATACGTGTGGAAATGGCTGTTCAGTGGAAATTAACTAGCCCAAGACTTTGTAGCTGTAAGAGGTAGAGCCAGATTCAATCCCAGGCTGGAAAGCAGCTTAGCATAGCAGAGAAGAACAGATGTCGGTGTGGTGAATGAAGGGCTTGGAGAGCCATCTTTAGGGATTGGGACTTGATCTTCTGGGTTAGGGTGAGCCACGGATAAATGTCAGTAATATGCAAGGGTCCAGTAGAAGCTTAAGCGTGTAGAGGGGACAGGTATGTGTGTAATTCAGGAAAAGGTTTGATTAGAGAAGCAGAACCCTGACAAGTGATACGGAACATAGTGTTTGATAAAGAAACTAGGATGTAAGCAGTCCTGAGGGCTGGTTAAGAAGGCGAAGCAAAGCTGGGTCTTTGCTTTTGATTGGGTGCCTGAAGGCATAGGTTAGCCAGGCTTGTGGTCCAGAGAAGAGCCGGCTGTGACAAAGGACAGAATGAGGACTAATGGGAATCCCTGTGGCTGCCCTGAAACCCAAGAGGAAAATCTGGGACAGCGGGAGCCCATGCCTGTCTTCCCCTACTGTCAACCCCGACAATGCCAGAGGAAGTGGAGTGCCTCATCACAGAGCTGCACATGCACATGGCCCAGGACTCAGAGAAGTCTAAGGTAGAGAGGGTGGGAGCTACACGCTGGGTTGCTGCCCCAGCTCAACCTCTGCTAAGTCGACTTGGTAAAACATACCCTAACATACCCTAACAAAGAAGAAAGTCTGCAGCCGAGGGAATGAGGTTCCAAGGCTGGAATTCCAGATGTAAGTTTTCTGTGCAGGATTTTCCTGTGCAGGAATTCCCATAGACTGTATACCCACAGGATCTTGGTCCCAAACCTGCCTACTCTACCCCTGTCACGTGCTGTCCCTTCACAGGCCATCTTTGGCAGTGCCAAGAACCTTTGACTCTGGTCCTAATGTTTTAACAATCACAGCTCGACATTTTGCTCCCAGATCTTAGACATCTTCCCTTGGCTGACACCCTCTTCCCTTCATTCTTGTACCCACACATATTCTAAGTGACCCCAAAGAGGTCACTCGGTGACTCTGGCATACACATTATATACTCAACACATGGGTCTCCTCTGTGTCCCTGCTAAATCCTTGGTTTCTTTATAACCACTGATGGTCAACTCACAGTCAAGGCTCCATTCCTATTCCATTTTGAATAGTGGAAAAGAGAAATATTATTTGTACTGAGTTGTAAGAAGTCTCCCTGTACTTTCCACCTATTAGTCTAGATTTTACCACTAGGTCCCATAGGAATAATCAAAGTCCCCATACATGGTGGTGAAGACTTGCAGGAACTAGACCCAGACAAACCCAGGTTCAAATCTCAGCCCTGCCACAGCAGGCTCTGTGCCCTAGCTTCCTGCCCACTCATTTCAGTATCCTGTGGGGATCAGCACTGAGGTAGACTCACAGTGATTTTCTCTTTCCCCATGCTTCAGTTTCCTCATCTGTAAATGGCACCTGTGAAAATTTTTAAAAGAAAATGCAGCACAGTCCCCGGCACACGCCGAGGGCCCAGCAAACGCCAGCTTTTATTACCCAGACATACAAATGTCCCAAAGAACATTCTTTTCTAGTTAAATGCCCCTGGTTCCTGTCATGCTTCTCAGGCCCCTCGCCTTCCCAGACTGCCGGTGCAGCACAAGCTCTGGGTGGCCTTCGCCTCTCTGCCTCCCATCCTGTCCTCCTCAGTTCCCGCTGTCCTGCTCTCTCAGGGCTCACACCTGGGGCTACTGAGATGCAGAAGCTAGAAGGGCGGTGTAGCAGGAACAAGCTGAGCATTCACATCGGGGAGGAACAGGGAGGTGCCTGGGGACAATGAGGATAGCTGTCCTGGAAGTGAGCAGGAGGTGGCACCAGCTGGCGGGGGCCGCAGTGGGAACAGGGATCTGCACACAGTGTCACGGAGGATCCCGTTGTCCCTGCCCAGCCCTGTGCTCACTGCTCACTTCAGCCTGGCAGGAAGCAGCTGATGGAGATGTTCCTTCAACATCATCAATTCCCTACAATTTCCTACTCCTCCTTGACCTAGAAAAACAGACCAGCAGAGAAATGTCATCCCATCTGGAGTGACAGAGAGCTCTGGGAAATATTTCACTTTCTCTAGCTCTTAAGGAAGCCCTGGGAGAAGAAATGAAAAAGGCAGAACAAGCAAGGCAATATGCACTTTACAGCAGTCACTGGCTCTAAGCATGTCCCAGCAGGACAGATCATTCTGTGGCTGAGAAGACTGAGGCTCAGAGAAGGAAAATGACTTGCCCTAAATCTCACAGGAGAGTTGTAGCAGAGCCGCTTATGGTGCAACCGTCCTCTGTCTCCTTTAATCAAACCCTCCATATTTCCTCCTTATCCCACTCCCGTGTGCGCACATGTGCACATATATATATGTACACATAGACACATACACACTTGTAGGGGACTCTCAATGGATGCATTAGAGACAATTTAGAAATACAGAAAACAGCAAGGAAAATGAAAATCATCTGAAATACCAAAATTCAGAAATTACATGTTGGGTGTTTTCTTTTTTTCTATGTATACACAGAATACATGACTAATATATATAGTATACACTTTTAAGCACTGGAATTTAGTGTAAATACCGATTTATAATTTCTTTTGCTCATTTACTATATTATGAAGTGTATCTACCAATATTCTTCCAAAACATTTAATAGCTTTAAAATACAACATCATATATATGGACCATATTTATTTAACTGTACCACTATTGATGATCTTGAAATTATTTTTATTATTTTGCAATTTAATTAACAAGGTGATGGGCAACTTCCACATCCAGCCAAAGTGGAGTAATAGAGATCAGACTTATTCTCCTGCCTGATAAAAAGTTTTTAAAATATGCAGAAAAGGGGGGGCGGTTAAAGCAGCAATTATCAAGAAACTGGCCCTGAGGTAATGAAGGATACTGATCCCTAGGAAGTGGGAAACCACCAAGGGGAGTGAGAGTGTGGGCTGCTCCAGCTTGCCACCCAGAGAGAGTTTTTGGGTCACAGTGCAGGGATGGGGAACCCAAGCAGAGCTTGCTGAACTCCCTGAGATGAGCAGATGCAGCTGGGAGTCCAGAGAAACCAGTTAGACAGAGACACAGAGAGATTTCTGCACAGAGAGCAAGCCCTGGAGACCTGCAGAGGGCCTGTCTTGAGTCTTCAAGAGAATATTAATTAGCACATGTAAGAATATTAGATGCTGTAGAAAGAACTATGAAAAGATTAGAGGTAACAGTGCCCAGCATTCATGTACAGCTGGAAACTTATTTCCACAGCTGGTCATAGCCGATTCCCACCAGCCAGACTGGAAATATTCGTAATTCACAGGGCATTCAGCACAGCAGTCAGGAAGGTCTTGACTCAATACTGGGGAAACCAGCATTAGACTGAGCCTTGTTCTGAACCCACCAAAAAAAAAAAAAAAAAAAAAAATCTTAAGACCCAAAAGAATCAAATTGTTTCCAGGTAACTCAAATGCATCCCAGAAAAATGATCAAGATTATTTATAAGGACACAGAAACATTCAGGACCCAACAAGGTAAAACTCACGATATCTGGCATCCAGTAAAAAATTACCAAGCAGGCAAAGCATTAGGGAAACACAAGCTATAATGTAGAATTCAATCAATTAAAACTGATCCAGATATAATACAGATGTTAGAATGAGTACAAAAGTTCAATAAAACAGTTATTATAACTGAATTCCCTGTGTTCAGATAATTAAGTAGAGACATAGCAGAGACAAAAAAGATCTTAATCACTTTCTAGAGATGAAAACTAAAACGTCTGAGGTGTAGAGTACAGTGGGTACAATTAAAGACAGAGAAGAAATTGCAGAAAAAAAGATTAAATAACTTCAAGTGTGGAAATACAAGGTATATAAAATAAAACACGGAGAGAAAAAAAATTGTAATGACAAGAACCAACAGTGAAATATGGGACAGTTTTAGTATACATGTAACTGAAATCCTCAACAGTAGAGAGAAGGGGGGACAGAATAAATAATGGCCAAACTTTTCTAAATCTGATGAAAATTATGAACCCTCAGATCCAAGGAGCTCAACAAAGCCCAAGCGCAAGAAACATGAAGGAAACAACACGGACACAGACTGTCAGAGGCATACTTTGGAGATACTGAAGTTTCAGTTCCATGCCATCACAGTAAAGTGACTTAAATGAATGTTTTGGTTTCCTAGTGATATCAAATGTATGTTTACTCATCATTGTCTATTAAATGTGCAACAGCATTATGCCTAATATATATATGTGTGTGTGTGTGTGTGTGTGTGTGTGTGTATACATATCTTAATTTAAAAATATCTTATTGCTTCATCAAAAAATTAAAATTAGAAATACCATGCAATCCCTTAATTCCACTACTGGGTATTTACCCAAAGAAGACAGAAACACTAATTTGAAAAGACAGAGATTTACATACCCCTATGTTTATTGCAGATTATTTACAATAGCCAAGATACAGAAGCAGCCTGTGTCCATTGTCAGATAAATGAATAAAGTGTGATATACATATACACACACATACATACATACATATAATGGAACATTATTCAGCCAAAAAAAAAAAAAAGATGGAGATCTTACCATTTGCAACAACATGGATGGCCTTAGAAGGTATTATGCTAAGTGAAATAAAGACAAATACCATAGAATTTCACTTATATGTGAAATCTAAAACAAACAAAAAAATGAACAAACAAAAAAGCAGAAACAGTCCCGTAAATACAGAAAACTGGTGATTGCCTGAGGGAAGGGGGCGATGGGTAAAATGGGTGAAGGGTCAGGGAGATACAGGCTTCCAGTTGTGGAAGTCACAAGGATGAAAGGCACAGCATAGGGAATATAGCTAATGATCCTGCGATAGTGTTGTATGGTGACAGATAGTAGCTACACTTGTAGTAAGCACAGCACGACATAGAGAGATGTCCAATTACTGTGTTGTACACCTGAAACTCATGTAACATTGTATGTCAACTATACTTCAATTAAATTGCAAAAAAATGCTAACCATCATCTGAGCTTTAACTGAGATATAATCAATGATCACAGATCACCATAACAAATAATAATGAAAAAAGGTTGAAACGCTGCAAGAATTACCAATATATGACAGAGACACACGGTGAGCAAATGCTGTTGGAAAAATGATGCTGATGTCTAGTTTAGTACAGTGTTGCCACAAGCCTTCAATCTGTTAAAAAAAAAAAAAAAAAAAAAAAAGGTAATATCTGGGGCACCTCGGTGGCTCAGTCGTTAAGTGTCTGCCTTTGGCTCAGGTCATGATCCCAGGGTCCTGGGATCAAGCCCCGCATCAGGCTCCCTGCTCCACGGGAAGCCTGCTTTTCCCTCTCCCACTCCCCCTGCTTGTGTTCCCTCTCTCTCTGTCTGTCTCTCTGTCAAATAAATAATAATTAAAAAATACTTTAAAAAATGTAATATCAAAAAAAAAATGTAATATCTGCAAAGTCCAATAAAGTGAAATACAATAAAACAAAGTATTCCTGCATTACACTCAAATCCAATAAAAAAAAGAGAAAATCTCAAAAGCAGACAGAAAAAAAGACATGTTACATATAGAAGAGCAGATAAGGATGGCAGAAACTTTCTCACAGGAAGCAAAGCAGGTGAGATGACAATGGTGAATATTTTAAGATACTCAAAAAAAAGTCAACCTACAATTCTATGCTCAGATAAGATTCCTTATAAAATTGAAAAAGACATCCAGGTTGGAAAGGGAGAAATAAAATCATCTTGATTAGCAGACTACATGATTCTCTACATAGAAAATCTAGCAGAATCTACAAAAAAGTTACCAAACTAGTAAGTTCAGCAAGATTGTAAGATACCTGATCACAACACAAACATAATTCTATCTCTGTAAGCTACCAATGCACAATCTTCTCTAAACTGAAATTTAGAAAACTATACAATTAACTCTTACAACTCAAAGATTAAAAAATTTTTAAATAGGCAAAGAATCTGAACAGACATGTTTCCAAAGGAGACACAGATTTGGCCAGTAAGCACTGGAAAAAATGCTCAAAATCATTAGGTACTGGGGAAATGCAAAACAAAACCACAGTGAGATACCACTTCACACTCACTATCATGGCTGTAATAGACAAGACAGATAATGACAACTGTTGGAAAGAATGTGGAGAAACTGGAACCCCAATTCACAGCTAGTCACCTTGGAAAATACTTTGGCGGTTCCTCAAAATAAATTAAACAGAGTTACCATGAAATCCTGAAATTCCACTCCCAGATATATACCCAAGATGAATAAAAACATATGTTCACATAAAAACTTGTACACAAATGGAACATTAATTCATAACAGTCAAAATGAGTAGAAGAAACCCAAATATCCATCTGCTGATGAATGGATAAACGCCACATGCAATGAAATATCACTAAACAGTAAAAAGAAATGAAGCTCTGGTATGTGCTACAGCATGATGAACCTTGAAAAACTTATGCTTAGTGAAAGAAGCCAGATGGAAAGGGCCACATATGGTATGATTCCACTGATATGAAATGTATGGAATAAGGAAATAGACCAACAGGCAGTAGATGAGTTGTTGCCTGGGGCTGGGAAGGATGGGAGCGTTGTGGGTAAGAGATAAGGAATGAAGGGACAATGAAAATGTTCTAAAATCAATTATGGCAATGGTTGCCTACTCTGCATAAACTAAAAGCCACTAATAGTATGTTTTAAGTGAATGAATTGTACATTAAATGAATTGCATCTCAAGAAAGCTGTTTAACAAAGTTAGTCTCCAAGAGGTAGGATTCCCGGGAAGTGGTCCTGATCCTTGTACAAATCTCCATGGAATCCATGGACACGACCCAGTTGATATTCCCTTTGTTTCAACCTCTTTATCCCTCCTCTTCCCTCCATTATAAGTCTAAGTCTAGATACCAGTAACCCACCTACTGAGCCCACAAGTAGGTGGGTGGCAGCTTCAGGATGTCCTTACTGGTGCCTCAAAGAAACTTGCCAGTAGTTCCTCAGAGCAGGAGCCCTTTCTCTCAAACCAGCAACAAGACAAGACTCTCAGACTGGCCAAGGAAATTGCATGTCACCAGGATACAGGCAGCCCCAGAGCCACTGTGTGTCCTCTCTGAAGGTTCCAGGGACTCTTCCCACCTTTGAGCTGTCCAGCCTCAGAGGCTGCATTTTTTTGGGCCTGCTTCTAAAGTACCTGAAACCAGTTCCTTCCCTTCCTGGTTGACAGCTGAGCAGGGAAAAGGTTTCTCTGTCCCTTCGCTGAGTGGAGAGCTACCCATCAACTCCAGGGATCCCCCTCAATATGAAGCAGGTCTGGACATTAGCTCTCATTTCGCAAGGGAGGGACCCATGAAGAGTGTCCAGCTCAGGAACGCCATCTGCAGCCCTGACCTCCACCCTTCTGAGGACGAGGAGCCTCTGGTCTCTGACTGGAACAGCCCCACAGCTGGGGTGTGCCAGACCAGGAAGGACGTCAGGTGATGGAGCTTAACTCGGAAGCCTCCAGCTCACCCTTCTTTTACCACCGGGGAAGCCAAGGCCTTGAGTGACTGTTGTTCAAGATCCTCTTCTGCAATTCCTGCCTCCTTCCCTGCCATCTCAAGGAAGTAGAAGAAAGACCCCCTTTTGGGACTCGGGAAAGCTGTGCCCCTGAAGTCAGCAGAATGTAGGCAGAGGGACAGCTTTCCACCTCCCTCAGATGGCCACTGGGGGCTGGGGTCCTTTATGAGAAGAGTGGTCCCTCCATGTCTCTCCCCCTTCCTGCTCAGCTCAGAACAAAGAAGACAAAGACCCCCAAGCCCAGGAGGGTGGCGCCAGCAGGCCAGGAAGCAATTGGTCTCCTTTCAGGGCCTATGGTTGTCTGCAGGGGACAGTGGAGGCCCCCGAGAGGCTGTCCCAAAGGGTCCGTGTTAGTTCTCTTCAGGCTAGAAAGACGGGGCTACTGGAGCAAAGCTGATGGAGGGAACACCCCACAATGGGGTGTCCTTATGATCTTAAGCCAGGCAATGAAAACATTTTCCTTAATTTAGGGGCCAACTTTTACTTAATGGGAGACCAGAGATACAATATCCGTGCCATCCTGAATACCAAATATCTCTCATGAAGTTCCTGCCCCTTGCCCCCAGGATTATTCTAATCGTATTGTTTTCTGTGAACTGTGCATGCTATTCTAATTATCTTCCAACCTGCTTGTCTTTCTACCAGACTGAGTTCCTCATGCGCAAGGATGGTGCCTTATACATCTTTGTATTCCTAGTGTTAGGAAAAAGCACCTCCCAGAGGAGGCCTGAGATAAAGTTGTGCTGAACTATGTGCAGAGCTGGGGTTTAGACCGAGCCTCACCCTGTCCACGTCCAGTATCATTCTGCTCCATTGGAAACCCTTGGACAAGCAGGGTGTCAGGGCTGCAGGGAAGCACTGGGCGTGATTTCTACACTATGGTCTGAGGCTCCATCTACCCAAGCCTCTGTCTTCCCTCCCCCCTCTGACAGGTGCCAGAAGGCTCTCCCAACCTCGTCTTGCTCCCTCACCTTTCACCCCTCTCCGGTGTTTCCTCAATTTAAACTTCTGGCCCAAGTCTCTCTTGGCATCTGCTTCTAGGAAAACCTGAGCCAACAGAGTGTGAGCTGGGGGTTCTCAGAGCAGGGATCTGGCTGGGGCGAGGGCAGGGTCGGGGCAGCAGGCATTTTCCAGGGAGTCCTAAACTTCCCATTCCTGACACTCTGAAGAGGCCCAATCAGGCCATTTGATTTCCTCACCAGTTTGATATGGTTATAAATCTGGAGGTCTACAATGTTTTTTTTTTTTAAATGAATCACATTATCCAGGGGGTTAAAGACATGGTATTATTGGCTGGCAGAGAAGAGACAACACTCATGACAAGTGCCGCCTTGTAGTTCACTCCCTTCTAAGTAATCTTCCAGGGGAGCTGAATGGACAGCTCACATAGATGACATTGAACCCGATGGTGCCTAATCTATCCTAAAACCCCCAGCCATTACCATACCAGAGTCAGGCACCCTCCTGCAAAACTGAATCGGAAACAATCTACAAGATTGGGTTGAAGCTCAACCCAGCAGATGGGGAATCCCATCTGCTATATAGTCCCAACTCAGTTCTTCCTCCTCCTGCAAGAGGGGCATAAGAGAGGCCTTGGGAATAAAATCTGAATCTTGAGACGGTGCATGGGTGGCTGACGGGAGGGTTAGGAAGAGCTAGGCGGGCCTCAGGGCTTGTAGGGAGTGGCCTGAGAATCAGGTGAGAATACAGGCACAGCTGCCTCCAGCAAGTGGGGACACTTCCTATCTTAGCTCTTCTAAGACAGGTGACATGCCTGAGGGATGGAGACCAGGGACCGATTCCTCACCTGCAACCATCAATCCCACTGCTTTGACCGAAACAAGACGATACACAATACCTAGAGGGAACTGACAACATGAAAACCAAGTAACAACAGGGTGTTAGCCAGGGAGAACAAAGCCTTCTTACACATTTCCCACACTGCCTTAGTTACCAAGATACTTGAAACTAAATTCAGCCAAATGCCTTTACCTCTGTTCCTCTCTCATCAGGTCAATTACCACATTACCGTGCCCAACTCTGTAAGCACCAAGGCGAAGGTAGAAATGTTTAGGTACATGGCCCAGAGTTGTGACATTACACCCCCAGCCCTCGGGGCAGCAGCTTTTGGAAGGGGAGCACTCATTGATACTTTGCTTGCTAGTTGTGCTTTTGTGTGTTTTTTCATACAGGAAAATTGTCTTTTTTCTTTCTTTGGTGTACACAGTTCTGTATGACTTGGTCTGTGTTGATGAGCGTGGACCCCACATGGCACAACCTACTTGCCCTGTCTTCTTAGTGACAGCACAAGCCCCCAGCACTAGCCTGAGCAGTCTGAGGAAGTTCTGTGCTGACCCAGACATTCACAGGCATCTAAGAATATACTCACTCATCCAACAAATATTTATTGCTATTTTGATACTAATTTTTGTCATATGCCATTCATTCTGACCCTTATAAAGAAAAACTAGATGAAGGATTAATAGTCTAGGTCAGGCTCCACGGGGTCCTTTGTGATCTGTATGCCCTGTTTGGGGGAGCAGACACTCTGGGAGTCTTTGCATCCGAAAGTGACAGTGTGAGCTGTACAAAGATTTCCAAGCTTCATGTTTAGTCCCTTCTCAGTTGGCCAGGTTGTGGTCTTGGTACTTTCTGTCTCCTATTTTTATTATGCAGACACATATTCATACCTTTTCCCCCTCATCTCAGATCCTAAGTTTCTGTGAGTCAAAGGGCCAGAGCCTATAATCATTTGGAAAGAAGAAGTTGAAAGCAGTATTTAGACTCAAGATATTAAAGTGGCATGAACTATCAAAATCCTTGAGCCAGGAATGCCTGGGTGGCTCAGTTGGTTGGGCTACTGCCTTCGGTTCAGGTCATGATGCCGGGGTCCTGGAATCGAGTACGCCATCAGGCTCCTTGATCGGCGGAGAGCCTGCTTCTCTCGCTGCCTCTAACTGCCACTCTGCCTGCTTGTGTGTGCGCTCACTCTCCCTCTCTCTGACAAATAAATAAAATCCTTAAAAAGAAATCTTTGACCCATTAAGTTCACTTCTAGGAATTTATCATATACATACACACAAACACACAATTTGCGCGCGCGTGTGTGTGTGATTTTAGCAAAATTTATAACAAAAATAGAAAAATAGAAATTGAAAATAGAAATTGAAATTTCTTTTTTAAAAATTTTTTAATTTTTTTATAAACATATAGTGTATTATTAGCCCCAGGGGTACAGGTCTGTGAATCACTAGGTTTACACACTTCACAGCACTCACCATAGCACACATCTTCCCCAATGTCCATAACCCCACCACCCTCTCCCTACCCCCCTCCCCCTGGCCCCCCTCAGTTTGTTTTGTGACATTAAGAATCTCTTAAGGTTTGTCTCCCTCCCGATCCCATCTTGTTTCATTTATTCTTTTCCTACCCCCCCAAACCCCTCATGTTGCATCTCCACTTCCTCGTATCAGGGAGATCATATGATAGTTGTCTTTCTCCAATTGACTTATTTCGCTAAGCATAATATCCTCTAGTTCCATCCACGTCGTCACAAATGTCAAGATTTCATAGAAATCGAAATATCTTTCAATTGGGAGGTGGTTTAGACATTTGGAACAACCAGCCATATGTGCAATCCTATGCAGTCTTTAAAAAAAGAGGATACTTTAGTAAATGATATTTAAAAGGTGTAATATTAGGAGAAAAAGCAAGGTACAGAACAGTGGATATAGGATGCTATTGTTTCTGTGGAAATATAAAGGGGGGAGGCTACATATTTTCTTGCATGTGCAAAAAATATTTCTGAAAAATCCACTGGGAGAGACTGGTTGGCTCCAGGGAGGGGTACTCAATGTCTAGAAAATGGTGGTGGCAGAGAGATTTCTTTTGTATACTCTTTTTGTACCTTATGAATAATGAACCATGATAATATATTGCTTAAAAATAATTAAAATGTTAAATACACTAATTACAGGCACTCTGACGGTATTTCTACTCTTCCTATAAAAGGGCCATCACTATTCCATGTGTAACTGGACACAAATAATTAAATAGCTATAATATCCACCTGGCCTTTTCTCCAGAAAATGGTAAAGACAGGAATCGGTGTCCCCAAAGACTGATAACACAAATGAACAAGTTAGAGGACTTACTCGAGATCCTACAGTGAGCCAAGAGTGTTTTGGGTTTTTTTTAAAGATTTTATTTATTTGACAGAGATCACAAGTAGGCACAGAGGCAGACAGAGAGAGGTGGGGGGAAGCAGGCTCCTTGCAAGAAGAGCGCCTGATGCGGGGCTCAATCCCAGGACCCTGAGATCATGACCCGAGCCCCAGGCAGAGGCTTAACCCACTGAGCCACCCAGGCGCCCTGCTATGAGTGGTTTTAACAGTGCATTGGTACCCAACCCTTCATCTGTCCAAGTAGAATTTCAGTTCTTACTTTGACCATGTATGTCTGCTGTGTGACCTGGAGAGAAACACTCTTTCTCTTTCCACTGAGTACCTTCAGTTTAACAACAATGAGGTTGATTTCAAATTCCAGTCTTATGATCTCTTGAATAAAAAACGTAAAATAATCTCAGGCCTTTTTTTATGATCACAACCACAATAATCCTTCAGATGCCCCTTCATCTGTTCCCTGATGACAGCGGATCTTCACTCCCAAGAGCAGAGCTTTGTCTCCAGAACAAAATTTCCGCTCTTCTTGTCACAAAACCTCCAGAGAAAAAGCATGACAGTGTGAACACTTCAAGCTTATTTACTTGTTTTGTTTTGGGTTTTTTTTTTAAGATTTTATTTCTTTATTTGACAGAGAGAGAGAGATCACAAGTAGGCAGAGAGGGGGGAAAGCAGGCTCCTTGCTGAGCAGAGAGCTGGATGCGGGGCTCGATCTCAGGACCCTGAGATCATGACCTGAGCTGAAGGCAGAGGCTTAACCCACTGAGCCACCCAGGTGCCCCTGTTTTTTGTTTTTTTTTTGTAATCTCTACACCCAACATGGGGCTCAAACTCACAACCCTGAGATCAAAACTCACATGCTCCTCAGACTAAGCCAGGCAGGTGCTCCTGTGCTGCACATTTCAATATGACACAGAGACCCTGGGACCATTTATTAAGCCAACAGGAAAGCTATTCACAAAATCCTTGAAGGCACCTAGGAAGACAGAGTAATAGCTTTTAGCATTAGGGGTTCTTATCCATTTTAAGCGAAGATCTGTGTCCAACATGCAGGTCAACGCAAAGATTCAAAGCAAGATTAAGTTTGGGCCCAAAGAAGTAAGACTCTAGGTAAGCTCTACATAAAAACAGAAAATAATAAAAAGAAAAAGGAAAAGAAAATAAAAGGAAAGGAAAGGAAAGGAAATACTTTCCATGACTGAGGTCCTCAACGATGTTTCCTGTAACATTTTTTAGTTCGGAGACTATGTCTACCCTAGAGGACTAGCAAACTTCTTAAAGTCAGAAAAACATTTAGCGTTGTCATCAAGTAAGCTGACAGAAAAGATTACTGTACAACTAAGTAAAGATACACAGAGTTGCTACTGAGTGTCATGATGATTTGGAGTAAGTGACAAGCAGTTCACATACATGATATCGTTGGTGTGATTTCCATCCTGTTGAATCAAGCATTTCTGGGACCGACGTAGAGCACGTAGAAAGGACAGGAGCTGAGGGAAGGAGGAATGGCTGCAATGGCCCCTGAGTCCGCTAACCGCATCTCTCTGCTCTTCAGCAAGGACTCACCCAGTGCCTCTTCAGTGCTAACCCGCTGGCCTCCCAGGCTGCTTGAACACTGGGGGTCCAGGGGTGAGCACCACACAGATACAGTCTCCGGCCTCAGGGGCCTCACGGTCCAGCCGGGGAAGACAGACCACAAACAGCTTTTCATTTTTTGTTGACAAACAGTTTCAAACACCTATTATGTACCAGACACTCTCCTAGGCACAGCAGACACAGCAGGAAACATGACAGCCCCTCTTCCCAGAGCTCACGTGCTGGTAGGGGAAAACAAATGATAAGCAGGCAGGCAAATAAAATAACTTTGGACAGTACTTAGGATGAAGAAAAGAAAGCCAAGCCTGGCACAGAAAGGGACTTGTAGGAAGGGAGGAGAGTGGACAGGGCTCCGGTCAGCCAGGGCGGTGTAAGTCATGGCAAGTCACTCCTCTGAGAAATTTGGGCTTATCTGAAATACATTGGAGGAATTAAAGATCCAGTATCATCTCTGCCACACATGCAACATGTGTATTCTTGGAACATGTCTTGACTTCTGTCTCAGTTTCCCTCTCTGTAAAGTTTTGTTGTAATGATTGAGTTAACACTGACAAAGCCCTTAGAACAGTGGCTGGCAAGCACTGCACACAATGTAATAAACATGAGCTATTACTAACTCCAGTCATTTATATACAGTGATTATCAAGTATTTGGGCTTATCAGGCCATCTTGTTTCATGTTTTCACCACATTTCTGTAGTTAACTTTCTTTTCTGTCTAGCAGTGGTTTGATCAAGTTTCCCTTAATCCCACTGTCTGACTTGAAAAATACTACATTGTTTCCATTCATGAATAATTAGCCCTAAAAATTTAAGAGATCTTTGACTTAAAATGTAAAATAGGTCAATGCCTCCCACCAAGCAATACCAAGGGCCTCAGAATATCTTTAATATTCTGGCTTTCCTTTCCCACAGGCCATGGTACTGTGTAATACTGTCTTTCCACCCTGTTTGGACCATACCACATTTTTCTTTTTCTTTTGGTTTGTCTTTGTTTAGATTTGCCAATGTGTTTGCCAATTTCTTTGCTCAGAACTGCCTTTCGTATCTCACTCCTCTCCTCTGGGTTCTAGTCCCGTCTTACTAAAGAACATCCTTTAGCAAGTGCCCTTAGCCTATCAAAATTTAAGAGTACAGCCCAGGTCTCGCGATCTATTACCTTGCATGAGGAACACACAGGTTTAAACACAACTATCCCCAAATTTATCACGATATTCTTTTACTTTGCAAGAAAAGTCCCATCCCTGAACAGGGTAGGACTTTAAGAAACATATAATTATCTCTTTTCCACTTCTGGACAGAAATCAGCAGTAGTCCAAACTGTATGATCTTGAAACACATCTAGGCAAAATGTGTCTCTATGAAGCCTGTATTGCTAGATGCATAAGATGTCAGCTGTCACATACACAACCTTAACCTACCTCCTCCTTCAGGTTTTCAGCCTATTTAGATAACACAATGACATGAACTGAAAATACAATAGAAATTGCTCTATAGAGATTTCATGGTTTCAGAAATTAATGTTGCCAAGTAAGAATGTTTTTAGCAGATATTCTTCAGAATTCAAACTGTTGTATTTAACAGTTTCATTCAACTACAACATGTCTGAAGTGCATTCTGTGGTTCAGACATACTGTTTGGCACAGAAAAGTCAGGACTACTTTAAACGCTACACACAAAAAAAATATGTAAAATTCCTTCAAGATCGTGATGTGCTTCTTATGCAACCAAAATGAAGTAATAAACAATGCCATGCGAAGTCTGGGGTTTCACTTACGAAACTTAAGAGTTTCTAAGGTGTAATACTGGGACCAAAAATGTCCTCTGCCTGCTGGTACTCCTGAACCCACCCAGCCCTCCATTCAAATAAAGACATTCATAAGAGTATGCCAACTTTCTCACCTGTTCATCAGGCACCCAAAGCAGCTGGACTCTTCTCTGGACAGCACTAGAAAAATGAGAGCTCTAGAATCTTGCCAGAAAATATATTCAACTTGGCTATGCAATGCTATAAAAAGGTTCCCTAGCCATCGCCCTCGGAGAACCTAAATACATTATTAGAATGCCCAAAGTATTTTGGCCTTTTGTTTGCTGATAACCCTGCAGAACTGTCTGTTGTTAGTCCCTGTCAATAGTGGACCTATCAGGTTTGATAGCTAAACAAAAGTAGCAGCCATATGTAAGATTTTGCACTTGCTGTGAAATTCCCACAAAGAGCTCCAATATATATATTTTTTAATATTTTTATTTATTTATTTATTTGACAGCGAGAGATCACAAGTAGGCAGAGAGGCAGGCAGAGAGAGAGGGGGAAGCAGGCTCCCTGCTGGACAGAGAGCCCGATGCGGGGCTCGATCCCAGGACCCTGAGATCATGACCTGAGCCGAAGGCAGAGGCTTAACCCCCTGAGCCACCCAGCTGCCCCCAATATATTTCTTAATGACCATTGTTTTAAAGCACAGACCAAATTCCCTTTAGAGTTTAATATCCTAATGTCCTCTCTTTTGAAAAAAACCTGCCCATATATTTTGTTGAAAGCTAATGTTTCGACAATTACATTTCTGGGAATCTAAGTGAAGGAAGTAATTGTATTATTATTCATAACTTGGAAAAACTGGCCGTAAATTCAACATCCAGGAAAAGAAGACTGTAAATGTGGCACATGATCCAGATGGGTTCATGTCACAATACTAAAGAGTATTGATAATGTAGTGTGAAAGTGTTCTGTGGCAAAGTGATAAAAACACTGTGTGTGTGTATGCAGCATGGAGTCACTCCTGGCTGGGTCATATGTAATTCTGACTTGTCCAGCTTGTCTGACATAGTGGTGAAGTTAGTGGACACACAGGCACTGATTTGCATACGTTTACTTCAATGAGTATTTTAATATTTTGTATTCTGGACCAAAAAAGTCACAAGATACACACAGTTTCTGGGGATGAGGACATAGAGGATAAAGCAGGACTATGGTGATTAACCCCTTGGACTGATTTTTAAGCTCCTTATAGAACTTATGGGGAAAACAAAATCCCTTTATTAGGTATTTTCATAGGGTCATGTACCTCTGCTTTATTTCACTTATCAGAATGATAATCTGTGTAATTACTTAATTAATGTCCATCTGCCCATTTGGTCTATCAGTCCCATTAGGGCAGGGGGTGTGTAGGGGGTGTGTGTTCTGAACTATACTACCTGACATTTAGTCATGACAGCCACGGAAAGGCAGGGGAGGGAAAGAAGAGAAGGTAAAGGGGAAAGGGAGAAAGAAAAAGGGAGAAGCAGCAAAATGTTTATGAAGGATACAATGGTTCCAGGGGACAGCACACACTATCAAACTAGGGGAACACATTTTCATTGCTTCCACTTAGAACACAGCAAGGCCAAGAATCAGTGAAATCAACAGGAAGGAGGCAGAGGGATGATTTGGCACACGGCAAGTCAGGACAAGGCAAGTCATGATTCTCTAGCAGGACCAGCAGTGTGAGAGAGCACTGGCAAGGGTGACAGATGCCCAGCAGGAATGTGGCAGGAGAGCAGTAACATACTGAGGCATGGATTTGTTCCTGTATTTTCAGTAGCCTGAGGCCAGGGATACCTGGACATATGGGGAAGGGGCTGGGGAAATGTCCCCAGAAGGCCTAAGGGTAGCTGGGGATGTGAAGCCAGTAACAAAGAGATGTCAGTGCTGGTATGATCTATTTATTACCTCAACTGGCTATAGCTAAGGACATCTGATATACCCCAAAACTAAAACCAAATAAAGTTAAAAGAACGGTCATGAGTTCAATGGTTGTGATGGTTTTCCCCCCTCTAATGTTCATAATTAGTTACTTTTATCATAAAAAGAAACACATAATAGGAAAAAGTGTGTTTCACTTGAATAATTATTTTCTTTTAGCAGATGCTAAGAATTTCATAATCCACTGTTTCTGCCTTTTCCCAAGTTCTAAGAAAACTCAAGAGTCAAATTTTGACTTCAACCACAGCAACGATTAGTGAGATAATCTAAAGAACTGCCTTCTTCTCATTCTATAGGGCTGAAGGCCACCAGGGAAAAAAAAAAATCTCCAAAATCTTCTCTATTTTTTTTACTCCTGTTGGCAAGAACCTTTACTGTGCTGGGGAGGAAAATTTTTTCTTTAGCCTTCAGATTCTTCCAGCTGGTGTAACAAGTTGACATGAGACAGATTAGCAAGAGAAAATCAAATTTAATTTTGTATGTATGAGAATCCCACATACATTGAGAGGTTCAAAGACAGAAAGGAATGGGATAGAGGCCTGGAGTTCCAAATTCACAGGGAAATAAGAAAAAGATCAGATGCTTTAGATGTAATTAGATGTTTATCTGAGAAAGGTTATACAGATAAAATTTTATCTCTGGTATTAATTCTAAATCAGTTTAAATTCTTCCAGGTAGTTAAGGGAATTGGCAAAAAGTTTTTGGGCCTACAGGGTCTCAATTGCTTTAGCTCAATTACCAAATGCCAAAGGGGCACATTTTAGGGAGACCTGCTCTAAAGCTCTACAACCACATGAGTTACTTCTTAAATATACAGTCATCACTACACTGTTCATGCTGTCATGTATATGAATTACTTTTTCAATGAGACCAGTGACTCTCAATGAGAGATATAAAGAAGAGAGAAGGGATTAGAAGATGAAAGCATGGCCTGACAGATCAGATCAACCTGGAAGTCCCTTTCTGGATGACACAGCAGCTTACCTGCACCCTCCCCAAACCATAAGCATATCGCTGCCATTGTGGAATGACATACCCACAGGAGATGTTACACCCTCCCTGACTACCCTTAAGGGGAGTTAGGAGGTAAAAAGAATAACCAGTGATGAGGATCATTTTTTCACTAAAAGATGAACTTTGGAAATCAAAAGCTTATTGGCTTCAGTCCTGAATTTAACACTTACCCTATGTTCCTCATTCTCAAATGGATATAAAAATCCCTTTCTTTCAATATGTGAGTATTAAATGTATTCTAAATGCTAATATACAGAGCTCAGTAAATGCCCTTTAGGCATTATTTTTCAAGGAGATTTGAGAGCTCCTCTACACAGGAGTTTCTCAATCTTATCATCACTGACAATTTTAATGGACCAGATAATTCTTAATTGGGGGGGGGGGGGTTGTGCTATGGGCTAAGTTGTGTTCCCTGACCCTGCCACTCATATATTGAAGTTGTAAATCCCGGCACCTCAGAATGTGAATGCACTTGGAAACAGGGTTTTTAAAGTGATAATTACAGTAGAGTGAAATTGTATTACTGGGCCCTGATCCAGTATGATTGCTGTCCTTTTAAGAGGAGATTATGATACAAACATGTGGAAACAAAGAGGAAAGATCATCTAAGGACACGGTAAGAAGATGGCCATCTGCAAGCCATGGAGAGAGATCTCAGAAGAAACCAACCCTATTGACTTTATCTTGGACTGCCACCCTCCAAGTACTGGGAGGGAAAAAAAAAATTCTTTTGTTTAAGCCACCCAGTCCATGGTGCTTTGTTACAGCAGCCTGAGCAAACACAGCATGAGGGTTACCCCGTGTGTTGTAGTATGTTGAGAAGCATCCTTGGTCTCTACCCACTGATACTAGTGGCAATCCCCTAACACCACAGCTGTGACACCCAAAAATGTCTCCACACATTGCCAGATGTCTCCTAGGGGCAAAATCTTCCTCTCTGCCCTACAGAGAACCACCATTTCAGATGGCCTCTGGTCACCTCTGTTTTCACAGTGCTCAGTGATATGGGAACAAAGGCAGAAAAAAAAACTATTAAATTTCCTTACTACCTGTAGCCCACTGACAAGTCCTTGAAACAGGCAGAGTGGCATTCCTCTAGGAACTCAGCTGCTTCAATGTTAATACTTTGCTAAGGGCAAAAGACAGTCTTAGTCCAACCCCCAGGTTCCTGTAAATCTACTTTAACATATAAAAATTCCCTTGGAAACTTCCTTTATCTCTACCCCCACAAGATACAGGTTGGCAATCATCCTCCAAGCATATGAGCCACTGAATCACATCTGAAAAGTCTCATGACTGAGTTTTTACTAAAGAGTAATAAATGACCTTTTCCTAACTAACCCCTTTTCCTAACAACAGCTAGCCCCCTCAGGATCCTGGAAATCTTGTCAAAATACCTGGGAGGCTTATGCTATACCTAACCCCCCCACAACTTGATACTATATAATGGGCCACTCTTCCTGACCCCAGTGCAGTCTTTCTGCCTACAGGTCCTCTCCCCATACTTTAATGAAACCATCTTTTTACACCAAAGACATCTTAAGAGTTCTTTTTTGGCCCTTGGCTTTGAACCCTAACATCATTCCTACATCACTCAGCACAGTGATGGCTACCTAACGAAGAAGATAAGCAAATATTTTCTGAATAAAGTCACTTGCCTGACTCCCTATCTTGGGTCTCACTACTCCCTTGCAAACTCCTTTTGTTGTGTTTAAAAAGAAGAAAAAGGAAAAGAAATAACGGGCCCAAAATGGAGTCACTTGCCCCCACAACAGCAACCAAAACTTAATTGCACTGCGGGAATGTGACCTTTACCCAGCCAGTCTGGAATTTCCTGATCAGCATTACTGACATCATCTGCATCTAGCCTTCCCCCAAATGGTGAACTTGCCTACACCAATCCTTTCTTTTCTTTTGCTAATGGCTTCAGTCCTTCCTTCGACCTTGTTTCTGCCTTTAAAAACTGTCCATTTTGTACAGCAACTTGGTGCTCCTTTCTACTTGTAGATGCGATGCTGCCTGATTCATGAATACTTGAATAAAGCCAATTAGATCTTCACATTTACTTGTTTGGATTTTGGTTTTTACAGCTGCAATTAAAGTAGTAATTACTTCCAGTTTAATTCATAGTAGGCTGTGCAATTTTTATTGGAACAGTTTTCATTTTAGCATAATTTCTGGCAATTCAGTGACGTAAATATCACATCAATGTTAAACCTTATTTTAGTTGATATTGCTCACTTACCTCATATCAGATCCTTTGAAAGATTCAGTGAGTGGTGCTTTTAGTTTCCTTAATGTACCACTCATAATTTAGCAGATGAAATGACTATGACAAATTCTTATATAACCATTTGAAGCTCAGGGAACTCAAAAAGAAAACAAATGGCCATTTAAGTGTGGAAGCGCTGAACTCTAAGTCATAATGAGACTCCACACATTATCCAGAAACCCAAAAGCATACCAAAAAGCCAAAGTCAATGGAGACATTCTTTGGAAAGGGGAAGACACAAATGTCTCTCTGGTACATTCATAAATTTGTTTTCTTAGCACTGGCTCATGTGCTGTCATATTATTTGAAAGGTGATGTGTTTGGGCCGGGAGTGATGTGGGGACAGGGGTGTAGAGGGCTGACTCTGGGATGCTGAAGAGTGGCCTTAGGAACTCTGGAAGAACTGGGAACTGGTGGACATTTTGCACAGAGACAATTTCTGACCAAGTCTTTCCACTGATCTGTAGCTTGTACTCCACTATTCATAAGACACTATTTCCAGAACATTATTTTAAATTGATACAGTCTATTCATTTTCAAATTCATTTATTGCATTCTTTTTATTTAATAGCTGGGAGTCAGAGTAGTAAAGATCTGATTTACCCAAGTGAAAAAGGAAAAAAAAGACTAATATCATTTTGAAGTGCCATTTCCAAAGAATATGCCCAATGTTTCAAAGTTAGTGTTTGTGACTTTTAGTTTCAATACCAACATCCTATTCCAAGTGACAAACGACTACATTAAAAACTGGGGCAATGACCATCACATAACTGCTGTGACAGGCATGCTGGCATCCAGGCATCAAGGGCTGATAAGTGGTGCTGCCTTTCCAGAAATACAAAGGCTCTTAACTCCTCAGCTGTTCCTTGTGAGAGAGGTTGAAAAGAGTCCTTTTCTCAAGTTAATTTCTACATGGAAGAGGAGAATGCTTTAAGGATATCCCGAAATTCAGAAACAAAACCACAAAAAACTCTTTGTCAAGATCTCTGTGTACTCTGCAAAGTTGGCAGACGTGCAGATGTCAATATTTTTAGACAGAGATGCTTTAGAGACAGTGAGTAATTGACCAAGTGAGGGTGTTTTAGAACTTATTTTTCCCAGGAAAGGCAAAATGTATGAAAATCAGCTATCATATTGAGAAGGTGACACTTGGGCATTTATAAATATGAAGTCTATGTGGCAACCCAAAGTGCCACACTCCAATCACCACACTGGAAAGGTCAGCAAAGCCCTCACTAATTCCTATTCCGCTTATTTCTCGGCTCAGTCTCAGCACCCTCTGCTGATCTGGTACGACGATTCTGTCTTGGACTCATTTCTGTGTCTTGAAGATCACTTCTGAAAACAGAAAATAGGAAAAAGCAGAAAATAATGATCATGATTATCCTACAGCAGCTTCTAGTTGACAAGTGCTTTCACATACACTAAACAGTTCTCTGCTCCACTGGCAAATCTATAGTAATTATTATTACTGTTGTTATTATACACATTTTATAACTGAGAAAATAGTGACTAAGCAAAGATTACAGGCCGTAAGTGACAGAAGCAGGAACTGAATGCCTTTCTTATGAATCAAAATCTAGAATAGCTTAACATGAAGAAAACTGGAAAAAAAAAAAAAAGTGCTGGTATCCTAACAAGACAAAGTCAGTGTCTAACAAAATAATTCTCTTGAGCCTGTCTGAGAGCTGAGGTTGTAAGGCAATCAAGAAAACAAATTCCAAAGAAAGATAAGCCCCATGAAAGAAAGGTGGGTCACATAAATTCTATCACTTTTGACACAGAACTGGGAGGAAGGTGGCTGTTGTACAACCAGGCAAGTGGACATGAGCTAACACTTTAATGAATTCTGAACTATGGGCTGGTACTGAAGGCCCCTGACACAAAGGACAGGCCACATGCATTGGCAAGCTCTTTTCCAGGAGCTTCCAATGGTGCTCATAAGAAAGACTGGGAGCAGGGTGGGAGACTGAGGAAAGCCCACTCTGGTGTCACAGGATAAAGCTGGTGAATGCGGGTGACAGTGATCAGGCAGAAAGCCCTAACTCCTCTAGGGACTCTTCTCTCCTATGAACTGAGAGCTTTCAGCTGCTGAGGGAAACTCACTGGCTCACAGGAACCAGGCAAAGATCTACTATCTCTATAGAAGGGGCAGAATGTTTGAACGGGAAGTCTGCTTGAATGGGAAGGACAGGAAATAATTTGCAAGAACACTGGCAAAGTTTCTTTGCTGCTGGGGAAATAGAAATAAAAATCTTTACCTCTAGAGGAAGGGCAGAAAATTATCTTGGGCTGGTGATCTCAAACAACACCAAGCAAAGGCTTGGGCAAGGCAGTCTGACTACCAAGGGAGGTGGGAAAGATGGGAAGAGAAAGCTCCAACCCCGAGATCCAGGCACACAGGGTCTGCCCAAGACTGTAGCTGGAACGAGACAACAAGAGAGCCCCAGCAGGCTCCCATCAGGAGCCAAGCACCAAGTAATAGGGAGTAGCAGTAAGCTGCTGAGGGAGAGGTGTAGACATGGAGGGTTACACCTCTGGAATGCAGGCGTGCAGACAAGGCTGAAAGGTAAATGAGAACAAAATCAGAGAACAAAAGCTTCCCACAGTCCAGCCCTCATACTAAGCACAAGGTAAAATCAGCCCACTGGTTGAGGAATTTGATGCCTCTGATACACTGAAAGTCATGTTAGGAATCAGAAAATTCCAACCTGGGTTCAACTTCCCACACTAATGGCCTAAGAGAAGAAGCATGTTGTTTCCAGGCACAAACCCTATTTTTACCTCAGTATCTAAGGACCTCTGCAAGACGTCTAGCATCCACACAAGATGTACAATGCACAAAGAAGAAAAAACAAATAAAAAGTCCACTGTCAAGATATAAAGTAAGCAAGGGACACAGACAGAATGACCCACATGTTGGAACCATCAGACTAAAACTTTAAGTAACTACGATTAATATGATAAAGGCTCTAGGGATAAGCTGGAGGATACACATGGAGAGATGGCTCCAGGGGGGCTCTGAAGGACAAAGTTCATTATTGTCCCTCCCTCTCTGTAACTCCCAGAGTCTAAGAGGTTCCTCCTCCACTGTCAGCACAGTTGCTCTTTCTCCCCCTTCACAAAACCAGCCTGTGCCTTTTTATTAGCTGTAACTGTACCTTTTCCTCAATTTCCTCAAAAAGTTTATTAAACTTTTCAGAGACTCATTATGTTCCCCCTTTGACACATGTGGGCCATAGTAAGAAGACTCAGTGAGTACTGCACTCAGGCAAGTCATCACTAGCCTTTTGATTTAGGACAGGAGTTGGCAAACTCTTTGTGTAAAGGACCATGTATTTTGGGCTCTGAGGGTCATACAGTCTGTTATGACTACTCAATTCTGTTGTAATCGTGAAAAGAACGAGAGCCAACAGATAGATAAATGTGTGTGGCTATGTTCCAATAAATTTTATCAACAAAGAGACAGTAGGCCAGATTTGGCCTATGGACCATAGTTTGCTATCCCTGACCTAGAACCATATCAGTCCAGAAAGTGAATCCAATAAGCTGAATCAGAATTAAGTGTGAATCCGCTAGGACACCCCCTCCCCGCCCCCTGCCGGCCAAGCTGCTACCCAGAAGATGTACCAATCTGGCCATTATACAGTTGCTGTTAGGAGAAAGAAAGAAGCATCATGCCCAGGAATAGTTAAGAAGGAACCCTGAGTTTCTGAAATAGGCAAATATATAACCTCAAAACCCTTTCTGTCCTAATCATTACCCAGAAAGTGGCCAAAAGGAAAGGATTCCTTTCTGGAGACAGCGGCACTCAGTGACCAAATTTCCTTACTAAGATGTGTGGACTAGAAGGTGAGGGAGTTGACATTTTTAAAGGAGGCCATTCCAACACTCAGTAATATTAGATGCCTGAAGATTGTAGGGAGGATAAAAAGTCTAGCGAATCCCTTGACCATCAGCCCATTATTGATTCCAGTCATTTCCTTCAAAGAATGGACCCTTATTAGTGATATGTACATGAATGACCCACATGGTTTACTCAGCACCATTCAGGTTTGCAGCCTCTAAGCAGGAGATCTGCCAATCTGTGGCTTCATGACCACTTTTATGACCTGTTTAACCTTAATTACTTCTTTAAAGGCTCCATCTCCAAATATAGTCACATTGGAGGTTAGAGCTTTAACATACAAATTTTAGGGGAAACAATTCAGTCCATAAGAGCCTCCATGGATCAGGCCATTCAGTTTTGACAAGAATCTAATAGCAAGCAAATAGCTATTTTTCAAAAAGATGTATAACTTGTAGCTATGCTAGGCTGGACACAAGTCCAAAATCCCAAAGGGTGCCTCTAGGTTGAAGCTGCCTCCTTTCTCTGAGGCTCGAGTAGGGAAAATCATTAGTCTTAAGACTTGTAGCTATAAAGGGTGATTAGGGTTATGGGAACTCAACTCACTTCTCTGTGTGTGGCTCTTCCCTATCAGAGAATTTGCTCTGGCATTTACTGGATATGGAATTACGAGTACATAACCCATCAATTCCTACATACATACAAATTTAAAAACAACAGTATAATGAATTAGCCCAAAGGGCTCCATCTACAAAGTCACATTAACTTCCCTTCCCCATAGTGAGTCTTACCCAAACCCCATTAAATCAATTCAGGTGCTTCCTTTTCCCACAGGACAGGGTAGGATGGTGAATCTGGTACCTATATCCAACAGAACCACAAAATCCCTTCCCAAAGTTCAGCAGCACATCCAGACTGGTACGGATAGCCTTTCCTCTCCCTTAGGGACAGGGGAACCTCAGCACCACTTTTTTTTTTTTCTTTTTAAGATTTATTTATTATCTGAGAGAGAGTGGGGGGAGGGGCAAAGGGAGAGGCAGTAAGAGTCCCACGTGGACTCCACACTAAGCGCCAGGACCAACATGGGCCTCAGTCTCATGACCCTGAGATCATGACCTGAGCTGAAAGCAAGAGTCCGTTGTTTACCTGAGCAAGCCACCAAGCACACCTCAGCTTCAATTCTTTTTTTTTTTTTTTTTTTAAGATTTTATTTATTTATTTGTCAGAGAGAGAGAGAGAGAGAGAGCGAGCGAGCAAGCACTGGCAGACGGAGGCAGAGGGAGAAGCAGGCTCCCCGCCGAGCAAGGAGCCCGATGTGGGACTCGATTCCAGGACTCCGGGATCATGACCCGAGCCGAAGGCAGCTGCCTAACCAACTGAGCCACCCAGGCATCCCACCTCAGCTTCAATTCTAATCAACAAAACCAGAATAGCCAAAACAATTCTAAAAAAGAAAAATTTACATTGACAACACCAAATGCTGGTAAGGATGTAGGGCAAGAAAAAATTTTCATTCACTGTCAGTGGGAATGCAAAATGGCATAGGCCACTCTGGAACAAAGTTTGGCAGTTTTTTTTACAAAATTAGATATAGTCTTACCATACAATCGAGCAACTGCACTCCTTGGTATTTCTCCAAGGGCACCGAAAACTTATGTCCATACAAAATCCCGTACTTTGTTTTTAATTAGAATATAATTATATATAGCACTTTAATCATAATCGCAAAAACCTGGAAGCAACCAAGATGTCCTTCAATAGGTGAATGGATAAAAGAACTGTAATACTCCAGACCATGGAATATTATTCAGCACTAAAAAGAAATGAGCTATCAAGCCTCAAAAAGACATGGGGCAATTTTAAATGAGTATTAGTAAGTGAAATGAGCCAATTTGAAAAGGCTACATACTGTAGGGTTCCAAATAAACAACATTCTAGAAAATGCAAAACTATAAAGACAGAAAAAAATCAGTGGTTGTTGGAAGTTGGAGAGAAGGAGAGATGAACAGGTGGAGCATAAAGGATTTTTAGGGCAGGGAAACTATTCTTTATACTATAATGTTGGACACATGTCATTATACATTTGTTAAAACTGATACACTATAAAATACAAAGAATGAATTCTGATGTAAACTGGAAAAAGAAAGTTAGAGGCCTCATACTAGCTGATTTCCTGACTTATTATAACGTTGCAGTAATGAAGACAGTGTGTCACTGGTGAAAAGAAAAACACATAAATCAACAGAGCAAAACAGTGATTCCTGAAATAGACCCACACATATATAACCAATGGATTTTTGATTAAGGTACCAAAATTATTAAATGGAGAAAGGATAGTTTCTTCAATAAATAAAGCAAATGGAGGTCCACATGTAAAAGAGAAAAACTGAACCTCAATCTATACTGTGTACCATTTATAAAAAACTTGAAATAGATTATAGATTTAAATGTAAATCCTAAAACTTCTAGAACGTAATAGAAAACCATTGGGTTAAGTAAAGAATTCCTAGGTAGGACACAAAAAAGCACCATATGTAAAAGAAAAGAAAAAATTGACAAATTAGATTTCATCAAAACTTAAAACTGCTCTTTGAAAGACACTATCAAGAAAATGAAAAGGCAAGCAATAAAGTAGGAGAAAATATTTGCAAAACATGTTTCTGATAAAGAACTCATAAATCCCAAAAGTAAAAAACCACCCAATTTAATAAATGGGCAGAATATTTGAGGAAGCACTTCATCAAAAGACATAGGAATGGCAAATATGCATGTGAGGGGCAGTTCAACATCGTGAATCCTTAGGGAAATGCAAATTAAAATGACAAAAAAATACTACTATATCTTTATTAAAATGGCTTTAAAAATAAAGACAATGACGAAGTACTGGCCAAGATATGGAGCAACTAGAGCTCTCATACATTGCTGGTGGAATACAGCTGGGCGGTTTCTTATCAGTTGAACATACATGAACCATATGATGCCATTCCTAGATATTTACCTAAGAGAAATGAAAACTTATGTCCACACAAAATACTGCACTCAAATCCTTACAGCAATTTTATTCATAATCCCCGAAATCTGGAAACAACCCAAATATGCCCATCAGCTGTTGAATGGGTAAATAAAATGTGCTGCAAATGAATTCTCATGGGGTTAAGATGAAATTCAGATTAACAGAGAAAATTATTCCTTTCTGATTTTATAAGAATATTAGAGAAAGCTATTTCCTAAAATTTCCTCTTTAGGCACTATGAGATAGTTAAAATGATTCATAAGTAACAATCCTTATCCACTCACAGGTTCTTGAAGCCACAGAAGCTGTCACTAACAGCTAAATCCATTAATGAGTGTATTGAGAGCCAATAAACACTGACTGACATATTCTTTCACTTATATACTTACTGAGTGCCCACTATGGGCCACCCAGGCACTAGGCTACACACATGAAGATTCAAGGTCCAATGCGCATGCTCTCTAGAAAGGCAGTCAAGTGGTAAGTGCAGAGTGCTAGAGCAGAGTCAGGGGCTTCTGAATGGAACTGTGGGGAAAGGAATGACAATTGCCATCTAGATGAGGAAAGGGGAAAAGGCAATGAGGCAAAGCAAAGGCACAGAAGCAAGGTAACATGACTCTCTGAGGTGACTATGAGTAGTTCAGCTTAGATGAAACAAGGAATTGTGGGGTGGAGAGGGGGTAGGCACATATGAAATTCCATGAGCCAGTAGGTAGGCTGGGGCCATGACAGTAAGAGCCTTGGATGCTGGCAAGTCCCCGAAGGACTTTAAAGTCCAACAGAAAGAATGCAATATGTTTCAGATCTTACCAGCAGAATGAACTGTAACGACTAGAGGCAGAGAGGCAGCTGGACAGCTGTTGCAGCAAGCTAGAGAGAAGTGCAAAAGGCCTGTAGCCAACTGTAGCACAAAGGGCTGATGGAGAGAGGTATCATTAAGGTGCTGCGCCGGGTGGGGGCCCCAGGAGCAGCTTAGAGACACTGGGGAACGTGTTAAAAAATGCAAACTATTAGGCCCCACCCCAAATGTACAGAATCAAACTCTTCAAATTCGGTAAAGCCCAATAATCTGTGTTTTAACAAGTCCTTCAGATGTCTGTGATGCATATTTAGGTCTGAGCACCACCTACCCATACGACTTTGGCAGATGACTGAATATGAAAGGTCAAGGCGTATGAGAGGTTGAAAACGATTCCTAGGTGTCTGGCTTGAACAGTGAGGCAAGACTACCACACTCCATTCACTGAGGGAGGGGACAGTGGAGGGCAAGCAGCTCTGGAGAGAAGGGACTTAGACTCTCTGGGGCAGAATTTTATATATATAAAAAAATGAAACCTAGAAATGTGAAATGATATACCAGGACCATTTCTCTTACTGTTTTCATTCTGTTTGATGTAAATATATTTTATAGCTCAAAACAGTAAGATGAACAAATATTTACAGACATAAGAAACCAAGACCAGTCTGCAGAAAATAGTTTTTGGGTTTTTTGCTGCTCATGAAAATATTGCTTTATATGGAACACTGTGTTGCTAATAGAACCTCTCAATCATTTATGGAATTAAGAGAATGTGTTGGAACTGAAATAGTATGTTCTAGGACAAATATCTCAAATATGCCACTGTGGTACCACAAAACACGCCTATAAGCTTAAGATGTAAACTGCCAAATTTTGTTTAAAAGTAAAGATATGGAGGCTTTTCCTGATTCTGCCTCTAAAGTTACATTATGGCATAAGCTTATCTGCACTGTTCTATGCTTAGCTTAAGTCAGGAGGCCTGGATTCTGATCTTGGCAGTGCCACTAACTAGCTGTGGACCTTGACCTAGTCAATATACCACTCTGGGGTCCAGCTTCCTTCTGTAAAATGAAGGGATTAGATGAGATGAACACTTAGATCCTTCTAGCTGTAACATTTATTATTTATGAGGATGAATCGATGGGATTGGTCTTCTCAGTGCTTTGTTATATGATAACTTTTTTTTAAATGTTTTATTTATTTATTTAACAGAGAGAGAAATCACAAGTAGGCAGAGAGGCAGGCAGAGAGAGAGAGAAGGGGAAGCAGGCTCCCGGCTGAGCAGAGAGCCTGATGCGGGGCTCGATTCCAGGACCGTGAGATCATGACCTGAGCCAAAGGCAGAGGCTTATTAACCCATTGAGCCACCCAGGCACCCTATATGATGACTTCTGGAGGCCATCATTATTGAGAATGCCTGGGGTGCAGAAACTCTGGCTACAAGGTGTCATAGCCATTGGTGTCAGATTTAGCTCAGCATGAACAGGGTGATTCCTGGTACAAGAGGAAAGAGTTGGCTAAGCAGTGGCCTTCTTTCCCAAAATGCAAATTTAAATAATGCTCAGGTGAGAGTAATACAGCCAAAATCCCAAACTTTCATAAAACATTACTGTTTGCACCACCAAATAACTCATTGGCCTGATAAATCTCCTCATAATGCTTTCCCTGGATACAACACACTTCTTATTGTCCCAGTGATTCAGCTATGAAACCACAAAATCTCAGTACAGTAAACTTCTCCTTCTTTGTAAAGACAGTACACAGTGTAATGGTCCAAAGAGCTGACTTTTGACACACTGGTTACAATATTAGCTCCATCACTGACCACTTACTGCTGAGTGACCTTGGGATAGAAATTTACCTCTTTGAGTCTCAAAGAGGCTTTTAAAAACGTGAAGAGGTCAACAGTATCAAATCTGCTAAGAAGTCAAAGAAGGTCTTAATTTTGGATTTAGCAAGATAGAGTTCTTTGATGACCTTCGTGAATATGAATTCAGATGAATGATGGAACTGGCTGAAAATGTGGAAGAATAAGTGGGAGATAAGGAGGTGGAAAACGCAGGTAGAGACCATCCATTAAGTAAAGGAAGGAGAGGGGCGCCTGGGTGACTCAGTCGTTAACCATCTGTCTTTGGCTCATGTCATGAACCCAGGGTCCTGGGATCAAGCCCTGCATTGGGCTCCCTGCTCAGAGGGAAGCCTGCTTCTCCCTCTCCCACTCCCCCTGATTTCCTGTGTTCCCTCTCTTGCTGTGGGCCTCCCTCTGTCAAGCAAATAAAATCTTTAAAAAAGAAAGAGAGAGAGAGAAAAGAAAAGAAAGATACAACAGTGGCTGCAGGATGAGATGGGAATGAGAGGAGACACTGAATGAGGTGTTATTTGTTGCCTGGTCGGTTTTAAGATGGAAAGATTTGAGCAGTCTGAGAATCCAATGACAAAGATACAGTTGAGGGGGAACAGCTGCCAGACAAAGAAGGGATAAAGTTCCTAACAAATGGGTAGGAACAAGGAAGAATTAGCCTCTGATAGGACATCCCTTTATTATAAAAGGAGGCAAATATAAAAAGAGGAATAAAATATGTACAAATATAGACAGATTTATACATTTGGTGTTGGAAAGATGAGGACTCCCACATAATGGCTTCTATTTTCTCTACAAAGGAAGAGAAAAGGTCTCCAGCTGAGGGTGCAGCCACTGGAAAGAGGTGAGGTTTCAAATAATCCTTGTGAAGAACCAGGCAAAGAAATGACCACAGAAACAGTAAAACTGCTAGGCAGTTTGGAGAGCCCACTGAAGTGTAATCACAAAATTACAGTGGAACAAAGCTGCCCCATTGTACTGCAGATCACTCCTGCAGGTGGAGATTAATGAAAATGTAATATTCTTCGGCATTGTTACTTTCTTCCTTACCTACTGGTAGGACCTGGAATAGGTCCCCTCCACCATTCTCATTTCCCAGACAGATTCCTAAATGCTAACAGGAAAAGGAATCAAACTGCTGCATTTATTCTACACTAAACATGACTGGGAACATCTAGGAAAGGACTGAAAGTTTTCTCAACACTCTGAGTCAGTGCTTATGGCTAAACTGTAAATTTCTCATTGGAACAATCTGTCTTTCGAAAACAACTTCTGACAAGTAAGCAGAATTATTACAGTGGGATTCCACTTCTAAGCAAAAATGTACAGAAACAAGTAGTAAACTGGAAATCTTTACCTTAATGTGTGTGAATTATTACCTTAAATCAGAAAGCACAAATACTCTTTTGTTTGAAAATCAACTGCATGGAATTATAATTTCTCAGAGTACACACTACTTCTTGATGATGAGAACTCACCTATGTGATGCTTCCCAGGCTTCCTCTTCTTCTAGAAGATCTCTTATGATATCTGAACTGGAACTAAAAGGACATGTACATCAATATTGTCAGACAATAAAAAGACCATACCCACATGGTTCCATTATATGAAATTCTAGAAAACGCAAACTAATATCTAGTGATAGAAAGCAAACTAGCAAATCAGTGATTGATTACCTGCAGGGGGCAGAGGGTGGGCAAGGAGGGATTACAAAGTGGCACAAGGAAACTCTGGGAGTGGATAGGTTCACCATCTTGATTGTGAAGATGATTTCACAGCTGTATACATGTATCAAAACTCATCAAACTGTGTGCTTTAAATATTTGCAGTTTATTATACATCAATGTAAAAAAACTTAATAAACTAGCAATAATAAAGAAAAATCATTAAAGTTTAAATAAATCCTTCAACATAAAATCTGCATTGAAATGGAATATAGTCACAAACCTTTTTAATCTCCCATGGCAACCAAAGATCAAACTGTGTTTAAAAAACTGCACTCTAGTAATGAGATTCACAAAGAGACATTAAGTTCCTAAGTGGCTTTTAGTCCCTTTATAACCAAAGTAAAGTAAAATTTAATTAATTTGAACTGTGCTAATAATGGAATTTGTTATAATACAAACTGGCTTAAAGTGTCATATAATCTTTGGTCTATCTGTGCAGGGTACAGGGTAAAATAAGGTTATAGAGGACATGTATTATTTCTTAAAAAGAAAAAAGTGTTCCAAAGCTTTTAGCATCTTGTTCTTACCCAAATAATTCTTACCAAGTAAGTAAAAAGAAAAAAAAAATAAGATGTGCATCAATAGCAAAAAAGCATTTCTTTAGGTATCCAAGACAAAAAATGTGAAGGGCATTTCATGGGACAACTCAGAAACAGGAGTCACTACCCCAGGGTGGAGAAGGCGAAAACAAAGGAATAACTTTCTCCTGGATGAGAAACAATAGGATTGGATATGTCTATGCCAATCATTTTCTATTTTTTTTAATAAAGATTTTATTTATTCATTTGACAGAGAGAGGGAGATCACAAGTAGGCAGAGAGGCAGGCAGAGAGAGAGGAGGAAGCAGGATCCCTGCTGAGGAGAGAGCCCGACACGGGGCTCAATCCCAGGACCCTGAGATCATGACCGAGCCGAAGGCAGAGACTCAACCCACTGAGCCACCCAGGTGCCCCTATGCCAATCATTTTCTAATGATACTCAGATAACATAAGGTTAAAAATTATGGAGCACCAGTGAATCATTCTCAACTACTGACAAATCACTTTGAAGCAATGTTTGCCTGTAGTGCATGAACAAAACAAGGCAACAACCATCAATCAACACTCCTCTGTGCCAAATATTTTACTCAAGGGGTACCCCCCAAACCCTAAGCCTCTCAAGGAGCTATATGCACGAGCCCTTCTGACTGTGGTTCATTCATGCGTGCAATGGCCTCTGTGTGGCGATTCCACGTGCTGTGCAGGGGTAGTGACCCTCCAACACGGCTAGCTCAGTGGTTCTCAGGCATTTCAGGATAAGGATCCTCAGATGGTAGCAACAATGCATTCAGTATAGGTGGCTTGAGAAAATAAATAATAATAAAGTATTATAAATTTAGTGAGTCTTCTAGTCTATATTTCACTCATTACAGTGGCACATACAGGACAGCGAAAGAACAGTAGTACCTGGATTTGTGAGACACTCTTTAAAGATAACTCTTGTCTAAAGATAATTCTTGCTATGTATGTGCTCTTGCAGGCCCAGTGAATCATTCCTTCAAGCCCCTGGGTTGGGAAGATCTGATCTAAAGTATCAGAGTAACTAAGCATCATCTGCTACTCTTCTACATTTGAGGGTGCCCCCCCCATGCAAATGCTAGTGCCCCATTAAATAATAACATTCATTTTACTGGTAATTTGTACTTTACTGTAAACTGTCTTAAAACAAGCTTTCTCACTAAATAGCTAGCTAAATGTAGTATTAGGAGAGAAGGGAGAAAAGCAGAAGGTTCTTAAGGAGATACAAGGCAGATTTCACCAACTTTATGAATTTTCTAAGAGACAGACCCTCACAGCCACTTGTTAGGGAGGGCTAATAGCTACTGCCACGCTCACCCCCAGAGAAGCAGTCTATCCTTTCCACTCCCAAAAGCCCAACCTTTGTTATTCCTTACTTCACTTTTAACTACTACAACTTTATAAAGAAAACTGAAGTTGTTTTCATGTAACTTTTTTTTTCCTCTTCTCTCTCCTGTTACACTGATACCATCACCCACTCTTCTTCACCTGGACAGAGCTACGGCAGTGTCTCTCAACCTTTTTCTTTATCGTCCCCCACCTAAGGATCTTTTTTAGACTTTTTATTTTTCCATAATTGCCTTTCTATGAGATTTTAATACTGAAATATTATGTGTACCTGTTTATATATTATATGTGTGTGTATATATATATATGCTTTATACACAGAGTAAGTTGGTATTTTGTGTTGTGTTGTGTATGTGTGTGTGTGTGTGTGTGTGTGTGTGTGTGTTTTGGCCATCCAGCCTCCTTGCTGCCAAGAACCAAGTTCCATCCACTAGGGAGCTCCTATCGAGAAGCCATAAGCAAAGGGAATGGGAGTTAAAGGGTGGTCATGAGCTCTGGGTTCTGGTAGGTGTCACAGGGCTAGAAGAAATAAAGTGTGCTTCTTGCCAACATCCCCAACACACACATACAGTTGTGGTTTTTTTGTGGGGTTTTTTTTTGTTTGTTTGTTTTTAACAGAATGGTTACAAAGCATCCCTCCTGTTCTAGCTAAGTAAGCAGGACAGCTGGGCCTGTCAACTAACCTAGTAGTCTTGTGGTCAATTTACCTACAGGCTTTCAAATCACCAGTAGAAATCATTGATTTGTTAAAAGAAAATATTTGCGGTACATTAGTGACATAAATCTAAGCAGTTTTTGCTACACTACCTCAGTGAAAACAGATGGTAGAGGAGGTTCACAAAAAACACTTCTCAAAAATGGTCTGCATTCTCCTCTTGCTCTGTGACTTCAATACCCCTGACTAGACATGCTGCCCAGCTAGCTCCCAACATCCTCAGTTCTTGCCTCCTTTCCTTCCACCCCAGTTTAGTTACTAATCTGAATGACATAAACTTTACCTACAGTGATATTTCAGGATTATCTGCTATATCTGCTACTCTGACTCTAGTCACCACTAAGAAACTGAGAGTTGGGGTGCCTGCCTGGATGGCTCAGTTGGGTGATCATCCGATTCTTGATTTTCTGCCCAGGTCATGGTCTCAGGATCATGAGATCAGACCCCAGGTAGGCCTCTGTACTGGGTACGGTACCTGCTTAAAAAGATTCTCTCCTGGGGTGCCTGGGTGGCTCAGTGGGTTAAAGCCTCTGCCTTCGGCTCGGGTCATGTTCCCAGGGTTCCGGGATCAAGCACCGCATTGGACTCTCTGCTCAGCAGGGAGCCTGCTTCCCCCTCTCTCTCTGCCTGCCTCTCTGCCTACTTGTGATTTCTATCTGTCAAATAAATAAATAAAATCTTAAAAAAAAAAAAAAAAAGATTCTCTCTTCTTTTTCCTCTGTCCCTCCCCACATCTCCCAAAAAACAACTAAGAGTTGACGCTAATACAATTAAAACAGGAGAGAGACTTGTTCGTTCCTTTTTAAAGTAATGCACTCACCAAATTCTACTTAAAAGCCACATTCCTTAAATTACACAAACAGTTTCACAAATAGGATTTTACAAAGAGACTACTGGGCACAATAGTCAGTATTACTAAAATTAACACTCACAGATCTCTTCCTTGTGGATAATAATTAATATTTTTGGAGTCTTAGTCATTTTACTGTGCCTTGGAGATCAAAAATTCCTTTCATATACTTTCAAGACATCTAAAAAACCCTCCACAGGAGAAAATATTCACTCTGTTATATAAGGGGTCAGAGCATGTATGAGTCTACACAGCTATAGCTTTTAATTCTCAGACAACAACTTTTCAGAGTAAATCTCAGCTCCTCTACTATTTGGGTTTGAACATTCTAGTAGACCATGCTTTAAGAAGCTGGATGAATATGAGGTCAGGTACTTAAAAGTCACAGCTCCCTATATAAGGGTGTTTAAACTGTGTTCTCTGATGTTACCATTAGTCCAGGCTAGACCAGGAATTATTCTATAGATTAAATAGACATAAGAAGGACTCATAGGCAAAAATATTAATCTTGAATTCTATGGAATTCCCAACCTCTGTTCAGAAAGATTCTAGTACATCTATTTAAAACACCCATACTTAATTTTCATATCATTTAATCTTTATTTTCAGCTCAAACCTTCAGAAATATAAGCTAAACTGTTTTTGGCTTATTGGTCTTGGACCTAACTGGACTTTCTATAACGTTTTACTCTTGTTATTCTCTTACCAAAAGTAGTAGCACAACATTTTAACAGGCAAAGGAAAACACATTTTGCATCTTTCTTTTGCAGTATCTGATTTCATCGTACTAGTTAAGATTTTACTACCAAAGCTGAAAAGATGCCTAATACCTCTCACAATGGTATATGACTGATAAGACTACCCAGAGAATAAGAAATCACAGATTTTAGTATCAAACAGTCAAGTTTCAGTGCTGTTCCTGTTACTTAATATGTAATACTGGGCAAGTTACTTAGTCTTTCCAAGTCTTAATATTCTCACCTATAAGGTCAGGATGGTAACACATGCAGTTAATGAGGATATTTTAAAGTTTAATCAATATAACATGGAGAATGGTTAGCACAGAGCTCAGCACATAGTAAGTGTTCAATAAATAGTGCTTCGATTTTCATATAACAAATCTGGGTCTGAATTACTTGAATAACTGCCTCAGCACTATGCTTCCATTTGCGCTAGAAAACCTGATCACTGTGTGCTCTATTTTAATCTCTGATTTCCACTGTTTCTATGACACCAGGGTGCAAATTCATCAGAACTTGTTATTTATCCAGCATGGCAGGTACACAGGGTACTGTAGGATAGAAAAAAAATGCAAACATCTGCTATAAAAAATCCTGTGGATTAAAGATTACTTACAAGTGGGATTTTGCTATTATCTAGTAGTTACTCCACCACCCTCCCCCACAGTCCCATCTCTTCTCATAATTATGGCATTAACTTGAGCATGCTTGAGTATATCAAACCCAAAAACAAAAACAAAAACCTCCTTAAGGATAAACCACTGGAGGACTGATAGCACAAAGTGCCACCAGACAACGGTATCTAACTAAATGCTGCTGGCTCCCATGAATCCTTCCTCAAACCCTTATTTTTAGTAATCTGTTCTTATTCTACAGGATAAGCAGCAGCTTATATGCCCAAAGTTAGCAGCAGGCTAACAATAAAACATTAGAATAGTAAACATCCTATGTTCAAACAAGAAATCACTCAATGTTGACAATGACAAAAATGACCATTTTTTGAGCAACTACTTCTACAAACCATTGTAATAATTAGCCAATGTGCCTTAGCTTTACTTCATATAAGCAGCCTAGGTTTTACCCCACAGATGGACAAAGGATCAGGGACATTAAAGTAAGTTAAAAAAAAAACAAAAAACAAAAACAGGGATGTGAATGCAAAGCTCCTCTTCTTTTTACCACACTGTGCTGCTTCAACCAGTAGCAGCAGAATGAAAAATGCTATTAATCCACAAGAGTTAAAAAATACTACTTTCTCCTATACACTCATCAATAAGGTTTATCAGACAACCACCAACAAGGCTCATGGATAAAGCAGAGCTAAGAGTTTCACTGCTCTCCATTACATCTAGAAAAATATAAAATGAAGCTAGATTCAAATACAAGAATAAGAACTTTTTTATCAAGTAATACATGATAAATCCTTAAGAGATGAAAGCAAACCTTACTTAAAACTAAGGTTATGTTTAATTTACAAAGCATTCACAATATATAATACCTCATTTTTTTTTTTTTTTAGAATCACCCAGGGAGGTTAGCCCAGCAAAAAAAAACAAAAAACAAAACAAAAAAAACCCCTATCCTTCCATTTTATCAACAGGGCAAGTGAAACCCAGGGAAATCAATCCAACAATCGGCTACATGCTGGGAACCACTCTAGTGTCAGAAAACCATGACTGAGATGAACTTCCACAAACAAAAACGCCTGCCTGCTAGGTATGAGGATCTCGTAGACACATACATTTCAAGGACTTGATGTCACAGTATCTTACGTGAAGATGTATTCCCCCCAAAACAATGTTGCATTCAACCAAAGGACAGTAGGCTCATTTACCACCTAGTTTAAGTTCTTCTGAAAACGCAAAAGGTGCGACAGAACTATTCGACATTCCCACATTTCTCTAAAAACTTTCAACAAATAAATATCGCCACCTGAAACATAGGGAATCATTTAGCTTCCAGAGGTATTTTGAAGTTCATAAGTGATATATGGCTATAATAACGGCTATAATAAAGTACAGTAATGTATTTTAGTAGAAAAAGATTTTGTGGCAACATTAAATAAATGTCACATTCTTAAAAGTTAAAAAACAAAATGTATTGACAACCTTCCAAAAGCAATCATGAAGATTTTTTAAAATACAAGGTATCATTGAATTATAGTAATATACTTTTAACTTATGTTACTGTTTACTTTGATGTTTTCTTTAGATACTGTTTTCTCTTGACCAGAAACATAAACTTATTTAGCAATTTTTCCAATAATCCCAATGCCTCCTAAATTACAAAATCTCTTTAATATCTTTTTCTTACCTTACTGCCTGTATCATCCAACTTCATTAACCAATTTATATTAACACTGAAGGTAACAAAGATTTCCAAACTTTATTTTAAGGAGTACAGACTTTTTTCCATTTAAAGTAGACTAATATATTTACAGGGTTCAAAACCAAAATGACATAAAGAGATGTGCACTGAGAAATCTCACATTCTCCTCACTCCCCTACCAACCCATTCCCCCTTGTCTCCAAAATGTAATCACTTATTAGTTTTTTTTATTCTTCTGGTGTTCTTTATGCAAAAACCAAATAAATATAACTATACATTATCCCTCACCCGCCTTTTAGAAAGGAAACCACATGCTACCTATCCTGTTTTGAACAACGGTCTTGAACAACAAATCTATCCTGGGAATCTCTCCCTTATTAAGCACACAGAGATTGTCCTTTTGAACAACCACACAGTATTTCATTGTATGGCTGTACTATAGTTCAATCAACCAGCCCCAATGATAAATACCTGAGTAGTTTCCAGTCTTTTGTTACTATGCACACAATAAATAACCTTGTGTGTAAGTCACTGTGCATAAGTGCAGGTGGAATCTGGAGAACAAACTCACTGAATACTGACTAAAAGGCAAAACAATAATACTTTTGGTTGATACCATCGGATTCTTCTCCTTCGGAATGGTATTAAGTAGTACCAGCCAGTAATAAATGAGAGTGTCTGTTTCCTCACAGCCTTACAGCAGAGGATGCAAGAAAATGTTAATAAGATTTTTTGTCAACCTACCAGGTGAGAATTGGATTTAATTTGTATTTCTCTTTCAGCAAACCATCTCTATTCATGACTTTTGCCCATTTTTCTCCTGGGTTTGTGGGTCCTCTCCTTATTAGTCAGTCCTTTCCTTACCAGATGCTCAAAAAGACTATCTACTCCTGAATATTTTCTTTAAAAAGGTACTATTAAGCCTCTATAAATGATAAGAAAAAGTATTAACACATCTTCTTTCATTGTCAAAAAATACTTCTATTAAGTTATATATCAAAGTTGAATATTACTTCTTTAAAGCTACATATTTGACATTTTCTCAGTGGATGAGAAAGAATTCCAAAGCAATCATCATTATATTTATCTTAATTTTAATTCTAGCTGCAATTCAATATCAAATTTGTCTGATTCTTTCAAGTACCCTACACTATCCTCTATAATTAATGCAGGAATTCTGGCTAACCAAAATTAACTATCATTCTGAGCTGTACATGAGCAACTAAACATGCCAAAAAACAAAACATCTATTCATTTGACTTTATCTGCTAACTAATCTCATTTGAAATATTTTTTTAAAGATTTTATTTATTCATTTATTTGACAGAGAGAGAGAGAGCACAAGCAGGGGGAGCAGCAGGTAGAGGGAGAGGGAGAAACAGACTCCCCACTGAGCAAGGAGCCTGACACGGGGCTCAGTCCCAGGACCCTGGGACCACAACCCAAACAGAAGGCAGATGCTTAACCAACTGAGCCACTCAGGCTCCCCTTTCATTTGAAATTCTTGACCACAAATCTGAAATGGACCATCCTTGCTACCAGGCAATCCTATAATACTTATCTGGCACATTCTGAGTCCCACTCTCAAAAGGACTCATACCTTCCCAAATCACCTATCAGCCACCCTACTCCCACTCTCAGCTGATGAAACTGCCTTAGCTACATTAAGAAAATAAAAACCACCAGGCAGACTTGCTGGTCATGCCTTGGTCAGATGCTTACTGAGTAAGCACTAAATTGCAAAACTATTCACCTAGTTGCTACAGATACAAATTTAGGATTCATCCTTGATGCTGAACTTTTCCTTGCTCACTATATACAACCCATTTGCAACTTCTGCAGCTCCTACCTCCAAAATGTATCCCCAATCCCACCCATTTCTATCTTCACTATCATTATGCAGATGCACCCCACCATAAACCCTAGAATGGATCGCTACAAAAGCCTAACTAGTCTCCCTGTTTCCACTCTTGCTTCACCTCCAGCACCCTCTCCCCCCATCCATTCTCACATTTGGAGTTAAACTTTTTTTTTTTTTTTAAGATTTTGTTTATTTATTTGACAGACAGAGATAACAAGTAGGCAGAGAGAGGGGGGAAGCAGGCTCCCTGATGAGCAGAGAGCCCGATGCGGAACTCAATCCCAGGACCCTGAGATCATGACCTGAGCCGAAGGCAGAGGCTTAACCCACTGAGCCACCCAGGTGCCCTTGGAGTTAACCGTTAAAAACAGACCATTTGGGATCAGAACAATATTGATAAATCATTTGGTCTCTAAACTGACCTGCAGATTCAACTGAATCTCAACCAAAATTCCCTTTCTTTTTTTTTTGTTATAGCAATAGACAAGTTGATTTTAAAGTTTATATGGAGATGCAAAGGACTAAAAGAGCCAAAACAATTTTGAAGGTCATCACAGGCACCTCTGGCCTCCAGCATCACCTCTTCATAACACACAAATAACTTTTCTGTGTGCCAAGAAGGGTTAGGAAACACTGCATTAAAGAGAGACGACCTTTAGGTCAATCTCTTTAAATTCTTAAAAAAAGTTAAGAAAAGTACTATGTGTTGGTTTTTTAAAAAAGAGAAATAAAAGGACTTTAGGTTAATTCCAAACATTAGAATCCTCTTTGCTGTCTCGAAAAATTCTATTTAAAAATACAATTAAACATGTATGCTTATGTTTTACTTACAAACTTAAGAAACAAAAGAAGACATCAACTCTGAAAGTCTAATGTAAGGGAAAATTTTTTTAATTGGCAAAATTTTCACTGCTACAACTAGATACTGAATCAAACTCTCAAGTTAAATGGGCAGGGGGGCAAAACCATGATGCTTCATTTTGTTTTTATTCTTTAGATTGTCAGCAGTATAATGACTGATACAAATAAAAAAAATACTGAAAGATAACAAGATCATAGTGACAGGTTACAATATTTACCTCCATAAGGAGAAATAAATTAAAAGACAAGCAACATTGCAAAGATGAAAATCTCCCCTATAACTTAAGAGGAAGCTTTCATTTCATTACAAATTTCTGTAATAACAGGGACCAAGGGGCTGGATATGAAGCTCATACTGAGACTAGCATGACTTCTGCACAGCCAGGCCAACTTCTACATCATCTACCCACCTGTCTACCCCGAGAAGGCACATTCAACTGAGAAGCCGGGCCAATACTAACCACGCAAACCACAGAAATCTAGTATTAAGTCAAAGTTGAGGCAATAAAACTCCATCCTCATGATAAGTTCACAGAGGAGAAGAATCTGAAAACTACCTTATATTGCTGGAATTTAGGCAGTGGACATTGAGCCTTCTTGCAATTCAGTTCCTAAAAAAATGAAGTGTTAGACTAAATGACCTAGTGCATGAGAAAGAATAATCCCTCTAAACTGTACTTACACCAAATTTTAATGTTCTGATAGTTTTTTAATTTTGTATTCATACTATTACCCATACTCCAATAACACATTCTAAATGGCTCTAATAAAATGCACTTATTAGGACAAGAGAAGCATACTATAGCACACATTATTGCAATATTAAAGGCTTCTATAACTGACTTCTGTAGAATTACTTTAAAAAAAAAAAAGGCTTCTGCATTTGAGGCCTGTTACATTTTAACACTCAAATCTCTCTGAGATAAAAGAACAATATGCACTACTCATGTGGTAAAATCAGAGGAAGCAAAATCAGCAATTTTATATGTACCCATGTTCCAGAATGTTTGTGTGGGAATAAAGAGAACAGAGAACATGTGCAAATTAACACTGCATGTCCTAACAAGGCAACCGTACAATCTAGCATCTAAACCCAGACACTCTGGAGAGTAATATTATGGCTATTAATAATGATACCAGGACAAGAAATGGAAACTGGCCTATCTCAGGGAAATCAGAACATAAGCTCATTCCTTATCTAACTGATATTTTGAACAACTCCATTAAAATGCTACAAGCAAAGAAAGCAATGGTGCCTAAGACAAAAGTCCTGATGCAACTCCCGTTGTCATGGGCGGGGGGGGGGGATCAGGGGGAGGTGGGCAGGACGGGGAACCTGGGCTGAGAATTACTGGCTTCCACTTTATTCACTGACTTTGGATAAGTCCCCTGTCCTGGCCCTGTCCAGGCCTCCATTTCCTTACCTGTGGTATTAAGTTACTATAGTTAGTGACTTCTTGTATCACCTTCTAACTTGAAAATATTTGTATTCTACCCTAATATGTCTTTTCCCCAAGTTCTGAAGGCTTCCAAGGAGACCTCATCTATCTGTTCCTGATTTAAAAGCAAAGGTAGTATGAAATGAGAAGGCGGAGGGGGGGAAAAAACCTCTGATTTTAACTTCCAAGGTGACTGTAACAAATTATAAACTAGATCAACTGACTAAAAATATAAAATTCCAAGAGCATGATATGTAAATTATATACTTCTGTTCCACCCAAATTCATTCACCAGAACAGGACTCTGATTTTAAATTTTATTTATTTGGTTGTTTTTTAACTGCAGAAGGCTCTTCCCTGGCTGTCCACAGTTGGGGGTCTGGGAGAGTTCATCCAAAATACTGACTGCATGCCTACTAACATTCAGAAGAAGCTGGTAGTTCCTTCAAGGTCTCACACTTGCTCTTCTGAAAGCATTCTGAAAAATACACCATCAGCTACTCTATTTTTTTTTTTAATGAAAAACTAAATTCTGAGCCAGTCAAGCTTGTATTCTCAGTTTTATATGTCAAGCTAAATATATCCAGAAGCATAACGAACAAGAATTTGTATGTAGTTTATGAAATGTCTGAAAACTAAAAAAGGAAAACACCCTTTAAAAATGTCAACTTTATGCAAGTATTACTTTGTTATGCCAACCAAAACTCTCAACGCTACAGTCACAGTACCAAAACCTTGGGTGATGATCAGACACTGCTCCCAGCTATGGCAATGAAGGTACCATTTGATAAGTATGGAACCTGGAAGGAACTGCCAGTTTCTATAAGCATTTCAGATACACAAGTAATAATAATTTAAAAACTCTCTCCTGATAAAGGAAACTGAAGGGCTCAAAGTAATTTTACAGAGAACTTCTCTATTATGGCAGTTCATGAATTTGATAAAAACAAACAAAAATATCTGCCACCTGGGATTGACTCAGAAGGCTGAAAAATCAGGAACTTATTATAAAACAGCAGCAAAGTTACTCTAAAGAATCTCATCATATTACCCAATAAAAATGCATAATAAAAAAACTCCTTGGGGCACCTGGGTGGCTCAGTGGATTAAACGTCTGCCTTCAGCTCAGGTCATGATCTCAGGGTCCTGGGATCAAGCCCCGCATCGGGCTCTCTGTTCGGCAGGGAGCCTGCTTCCCCCTCTCTCTGCCTGCCTCTCTGCCTACTTGTGATCTCTCTCGCTCTGTCAAATAAATAAATAAATCTTTTTAAAAAAAATACAGTAAAAAAAAAAAAAAAAAAAAAAAAAAAACTCCCTGCAAATGTGCTAACATCAACTGCCTGAGAGTAAAAAAAAAAAACCTTATTAATGAACAACAAATATCCTTTGGCAATGAGTACTAGAGAAAAGATAAAACTATTTGTCCTTTCACGCTGTTTTTGGAGGATCACTACTGAAATCAGTTTTACAAGTATATATTCACTAATAAAAATATGGTAACTAAAGGGGATGAGGCATACTGTAAATTGTACATGTTTTCTCTTATGATGAAATGCAAAGGCTGGGCTACATCTTTGGAGGGGAAATCACTCTACAGAAAAAAAATATTAGTACAAGAAAGCAAACTGATTTAAAAAAAAAAAAGACAATGGAGAGGAAAGTAGAATTCTTCCCTCAGGCCACATTTATGGATTAAATTTTAACATAGCATAAAATAATAACACATTTATATAATGCATTAAAACGGGGTCTTATTAATTTATATGACTAAATGTAACAAGTAACGTTAAATGAAAGGAAAAAAGGAATAGTTCAATAACTAACCTTACTACAACCCAGAAAGTGCCCAATTTGATGTCCTAAATATTTTTTTTAAATAAACTTTTTATTTTAGGACAGTTTTACATTTACAGAAAAGTTGCAAAGATAGTACAAAACATTTCCACATTTCAATTTCTTCTACTGTTACCAGCTACACTAGTCTGATTCATTAGTTCCAACCAAGGAAGCAATATTAATACATTATTATTAACTGAAGGCCTACACTTGAATTATATTTCTTTCAGCTCTAACTAATGTCTTTTTTGTTGTTGTTCCAGGATCCTATCCAGGTCACTACATTCCATTTAGTCCTCAGGTCTCCTGAGGCCCCTCTAGACTGACAATTTCTCAGACTTTCCTTGTTTTTGATGACCCTGTCAGTTGGAGGTGCTGGTCAGGTATTTTGTAGGACCCTCAAATGGAGTTTGTCTGATGTTTTTCTCACAATTTGACTGAGGTTATTGAAAGTGTCATTCCCACCACATCATATCAAGAACACATGCCATCAACATAACATCACCGTGGATGATGACCTTGATCTCCTGGCTGAGGTAGTGGCTGTCAGGTTTTTGTTTTCTCTTCTTTTCCCTTCCTTTTCTTCCCTTTCATACTCCCCTCCATACTCCCTCCCCACACCTTCCTCCCTCCTCTATTTCTCTCTCTCTCTCTCTCTCTCTCTCTTCTTCTAACACTTTCTCTAGCACTGTCTTGCTTCCTGCCCCAGCTGGGGAATCAGCCATTTCTCCAAGAAGCAGTAGTTCCTTCTTTTGGGGATTGTTATGAGAAACCAAGATCAGGGAACTAGGTGTGCTGGTTCCAACTGCAGTGCCCTTGCTTCTTGGCCCTGGCAGCTGACAGAGCAAGGAAATACATGTTTGTACATTAGCTCACTTCCTTACACAGATCTATAAATAGCTCTGTATGTATCCCTCTGAATTTACAGTAAACCGGCCATGAGTTCACCCTGTACCACAACGAAAGCTTTAACCTTGCTTTTCTGTAATCTCCCACTCCAACAACGTGGCTCCCATTTGCCACCCATTTTAAGAGAAGGGCATATAGGGGCGCATGGGTGGCTCAGTCAGTTAAGCATCTGCCTTCAGCTCAGGTTATGATCCCAGCATCCTAGGATCGAGTCCCATATCAGGCTCCCTGCTCAGCGGGGAATCTGCTTCTCCCTCTGCCTCTGCCTGCTGCTCCCCCTGCTTGTGCTCTCTTGCTCTCTCTCACTGTCAAATAAATACATAAAATCTTTAAAAAAAAAAAAATAAAGAGAGAGAGAGAGAAAGAGAGAGAAGCACACATAGCTAACATGACAGAAAAAAATTATGCCCAACTATAGGTGGGTAAGATTTGATAAAAGTCTTCTAAAATAAGTCAGGGAGAAACTTCAACACATATATGTTAGAGAAGTATTTAAGGCCCACACAACAATGCAAACCAAACAGTACAGATAAGTATACTTCAAAATACCACTTTCTACTTCTTAAACATAAATAAGTAAGAAACTGTGTGTAAAAAAAAAAATGTAATGATTACCATTAGATGTGCTGAGTAGTAGGTTAGTTTTTGTTTTTTCTTTTTAATATGTCCAAGGAGGGTTCAAAGTCATACAATATTGTTACTTATCCCTAAGGTACTTCAAAAGACCTTCCCCAAAAAGACCAGCAGACCTATTGTGCTACAGCCAGTAGAGTAACTTCAGAAGTGGGAGAGGATGTCCATACACACAAGGGTCATTAACAATACAGTTATCTCTATTAAGCAGAAACAAAGCGGATGGTAAGGAAATATATCTGACAATCAGAACTCCCAGTTTTGTGTTTGTGATTTTCTACCTAAGGCCAAGAAATTTTTATTCAGTATGTTGGTAAACTTTAGTATGATAATAGATTATTTCTTACTTCAGTTTACTATCACACAAGATGAAAAAGTAAACTGTTTCTCATCAACAAGCACATTTTCTCCCATCAGTTTGCAGGACACATTTGTCTCAGAGCTTTTTAGATAATGTCCCTTTCTCCCCCTGACATTTCCTTCTCTATCACTTCTTCAATAGCCCCAGACATCCTTACCTCTTCCACTCCTGGCAGCAATGGGCACATGTGCTTGGCAAACAGATGTGCAGAGGTACAGTTAGCTCTGGAATGCCTAGTCTGTAGGCATCCCTATACACTCTTTTGGACTAGAGCTCTAGGCAAAAGCCTAGAGCATCCCCATTTGTACTGATAAAGCATACATAAAACCAAACCATCTTCCTATCTTCAGTTGGAAACACTGCTTTGGCAGATCCCAATGGTACCCTGCCTGATCCCTTTACCCTTATCCCTTCAGTGTACAGGCTTGACTTACAACTGTCAGAGCCTTTGTTGGATTGTCCTCTCCCTGCTGGAGCCTGCTCTGTCACCAGCATGGGAGGCTGCAGGCAGCAGAGGGCAGACACAACCAAGTAACTGGACTTCCTTACCCTTTGTCTGAGTTAACTCAGCTCCTAGTTCCAAAGAGTTTTGAAAAAACTCCAGTTGCTCAAAGTGCTATCTGGTTTAATAACATGCCCCCTTCAATATTGTCTTCACCTTCCTGTCTCCTGTGTTCACTCCCCATAGTGGTTTCTTCACCTTCCAGATTAACCACTTCCATTCCAATTCTTGTCTTGGGGTTTTCTCAGGAAATCTAACCATTTCAATGCCTGCATGTTTCCACTCTTTCAAGAATGTGAAAAGCAAGCAAGTTTGGTCACAGTAGCATTATCAGTCAGGAGAACTTGGATCTAGGGTGAACTATACCTGGATTCAAATCCTGATATTGCCACATACAATACATACCACCCTAAGCAACTTATTTAACTCCTTTAACCTTTCATCTCCACATCTTTACAATGTTTGCCTGTGGGCTAGTGATATAACATGGGCAACACTCTTAGCTCTCAAGTAACATTTATCAAAATTACACACCCTACTGCCCACATTAATAAGGCTTTACCAACATACTTCACTATTCCAGGGGACTCTTGTCTAGGAACATGAAAGTTGTGAATAACTTTATTTTTGAATCCAAAAACTTAAAAGACCCCGTCAGCTTTTCAATAGAAAGCATGAAAACCCAGGATTCTTTGTACTCCTCACTGCTTAAAATTCCCATATTGCTGTGTTCACCAATTTTCAACTTAGGTCTACAGAATCCTCACCAAGACCTGCAGGGAAAGACCTGCCTGAAACTAAACTTTGGAATCTCAACACACATCTGAACTTTGACCTTCTGGCTAGAAGGGACCACTCTGATCAGTGATAGACATAGTGTTTCCCTTTTCTTTCAGTAAGTCAAAAGTTCTACTTGGTCTTATCAACAGGCTGATGATGCCAGTATTCAACATTCCTTAGATGAATGTCACAATACTACCTTTTCTCCTAAGATTGTGCCATCATTCTTTGGTTTACTCATAACTTATGAAAGGATGAAATTTATCCTTTAAATTTTCCAATAAATAGTAATCAAGATTTCTTCACATTTCTGTGTTTTTTGTTGTTATTCTCTTGCTCTCAAGAACTCTGGACAGACAGTTTTTCCAAAAATGACTGAAAAGTGAAGAAAAGTTGCACCAACATATATAAAATTCATGACCAATGGTTAATTTAAGCCTTTCAGTCAAAGAGCCTGTTCTGCGCCTATGTCTGGGTTGGACTTCCTACAAAGTTGCTGCTAATTTAGCATCAGAGAAGAGGTAACTTTTTGTCAGAAATTGTGAAAAGTTAAAATGTATTCATTCACACCTTATCTGACTCAGATTCTTTTATGACCGATACCTAGAATCTGCAAAAAGGTTCACCTACATTACCAAGTGAAGAAATTAGTTGGTCTTTCTAAGTACCAAAATCCCAGTTGCCACTTCATAGCCCAAGTTCTCTAACACACCAAAGCAGAGATAACCTGGCTGGGTTGGTCCTGAACTGACTGACTGGGTTATGTGAAAACCATGCTCACCACCCTATGTAGAGCACTGGCTATCACTTTTTTGGGTCAATAAATCATAAGTATAAATCTTTCCGTTAGAAAATTTCCTAGTATAAACAAACTTCTTTGATTATGGACAATAACTTTTCAATAAATCTTTTAATTTTAATAATTTCAAAGCTACAGAAAGTGACTATGTGTGCACATACGTGCTCACACACAAATAATTATTTTTTTTAAACACTGAAAGTATGTTGGAGCCATCATACCCCTTTCACCCCTCAGTGTGCACTTCTTCAGAACAACCACATTCACTAATATGACCACAATGAAATTATCAAAATCAGGAAATTAAATACTGACATAGTTAATATTATCTAATCAACAGATCTTATTCAAATTTCTTAATTAAGCCAAAACACAATGTCTCTTTATAAATTCTTTTGCCTAGAACTAAATACATATTTTTAAAATAATTATCTGGAGAGTCTTCCAAAGAAAAGCATGACTACTATTCATCTCTGCATGAAGATAAAGCTTTCTCTAAAGGGTCATAATCAAAAGCAGTTTTTTTATAATGTAGCACTCAATAAAAATGCATTTTTTTCCTGCTTGCCAAAACTCAGGGAACAAAAGCTCTCTTTTTTTCATTAAGAAGAACAGTAAGTTAATTTACAGAAATCTGGACAAGTCTCTTGAACTCCCGGAAATCATCTAACAAGAAGGTGTACAAAAATATAAACTTCTAATCAATTTGCTTATCATCTGTCTTCAGGTTGGCAACAGAGAATTAACACAGCATTCATAATTCAAATTCTAAAGAGGTACTTACTTAAGAGTTAAGAAACAAGTTAGCAACAAAATAGCTTCATCCTAATAATTACTTGGATTGGATAACCTACTGGGTCTTAACATAAGATTATTCTTAGGTGTCAGTCTGCCATATTATATAAGTATGAATATTGTTCTAATACAAAGAAAACTAATATTTTTATTCAACAGTCTAATAGTAAGATCTATACTCTGTATTAAAGCATGACTGAATGAGTTCAAAACAATTCACAATATATTTGCACTCACATTAGACCTGAAAAAGCATGACTTTTTCTCTTTAAAAAAAGTAAAAAAGCATAAAAAATTATAAAATACTATGATCCTTTTGTTTTAAAAAGGTTCACCTATCTATCCATCTATCCATCTCTCTATCTTCAGAAGGATCTACACACGAAAATGTTAACATGAAATTATTTCTGGTTGATAAAATTCGGGAATTTTATTCTTTTTGTTTACCTAAATTTTCTATTCTTCAAAATAAGCATAACATCTAATTTAAAGGGGTTTTGAAAATTTGGGGTTTTACAATGAAAGCAACAAAACTATCATACAAAGGGAAAAATAAGAAATTTTTGTAAAAACTGAAAGGGATAAAGATAGAAACATTTTAATATACAAGGAATAAATATACTCTAGAAGGTTACCTTGTGATCTGAAATGAACAAGTGGTAAAAGAACACAGGTAACTTACCAACTAGTACACTCATCAAAAATAACAGGGTTATAGGATTTTAGGGTTGGAAAATATCTCAATAAGGGTAATAACTTTCCATCTAATCCCTGAATATTATGGAAAGTAAAAGTTGGACCACATAAATAAAGACGACTTACCTCTAATAAGCTAAGAGTCTACTAAAAGCATTTGGTTGTGATGGGTCCTCTTCTCCCTTTGAATTCTTTTCCTGATTTCTATGGAGCTAATTACTCCAAATGACTGGGTATCTCTTTTGACTATTTAGGTTTTGTAGTCATTAAATAACACTGGCATTAATCAGTGGATCACTATTCTTCATGACAGTCTTCTGCCAGGTTACCAACAACCAGTATTATGACATACTTTTTAAGTTTCCAACTAGGTGATGAAATTGTATTTGAAGTGAGTGAAACCTTATTCATATTTAAATACTGCATTTCAAAACACTGATGGCAAGATGAACCATTACTTAATGTCACTTAGAAAAAAACCAAGGTCAATTCAACTATGATATAAGACTTCCTGGGACACCTGGGTGGCTCAGTCAGTTAAGTGACTGATGGTTGGTTTCAGCTCAGGTCATGATCTCATGCATCATGAGACAGAGCCCCACACTGGGCTCCACCCAGCAGGGAGTCTGCTTGGAGATTCTCTTCCTCTGTACCTCTCCCCACTTACTCACTCACTCTCTCTTTCTCAATAAATAAATAAATCTTTTTTAAAAAGACTTGCTTTTCACTTAGAATTTTAAATTTACATATCCAGATAGTTCTATAAATATATGTAGATATAAGTTTTTATTTTATACCACCATTGTGCATATATTTAAAAAAAAAAAAGAACTGAAATAAACTGGTTAAAGTATTACCAAAATGTCTTCAGATTTAGAGCCGGAATCTTCTTCATCACATTCTGACTCATTATCTACGAAATGTGAGTTTTCCCGCACAAAGTTACCCTTTGCACTACCAACGGCACCAGAGATAACAGCATTTCTTAAAAATACTTGACTACTGTCTCCAGGAATTTCAGGCAAATTCACTTCCTAAATTTGTCTCTTTCCTCAATCACATCGCATATGACTAGAAGAAGTTCAAAGACATCAGAAAGGGTCTGACAAATTGATGTGGGACACCCTAACAATAGTCTTTTGCAACATGTGAATCAGTCATGTTGTTATTACTTTGAAATTTCATCTATATATTCCAAGGGATTTAACCATTTCTCCTACATTCAGTTGGTCATGTAAGAGAAAATCCTCTGCACATAGTTCATTAACAAAATTGTAACAAGTCTTCAGACTTGTGTGTATCTTTCTTCCCTACGTCCTGTGAATCACTTGATTGTTTTTCAAGAATGGAATTGCAGCCATTCATCCAATGATGAATATTAACTTGTTAACATCAAACTTACAATCTGTTTGTACTTTCTTCATATTTTTATCTTTTTTTCTTTCATTACTTTGTGGAAAATATTTTAAATGACAGCCCAATGTAATGTTAACAATGCATGTAGCTCAAGTAAAATGACAGTCTGAAGATTCATGATGCTCACAAACCAGTAAATACATCATGACCAAAACTTGGCAGGCAACAACTGTAAGACGCCATTGATTGTAATACACATCACAATTTCAGACATTAAAATGTAAAACAAAAAATGTTATGTCTTACAATCAATAAATCATTCACTAAATAAAGGTCTAGTACTAGTTGCAGACTAGTGGTAAACCACTGGCAGGCAATTTTTCTGAAAATGAGAGACAGACTCAATTCTTAAGGACTCTGATGGATAATTATAGGAATGACAAGATACTCAAATGACTATAATACAAGAAAGGATTTGACTTAGATAAACTGTAATGGAATTCAGGGGCACCTGGGTGGCTCAGTCAGTTAGGCGTCTGCCTTCGGCTCAGGTCATGATCCTGGGGTCCTGGGATAAAGGCCCATGTCGGGCTCCCTGCTAAGCAGGAAGCCTGCTTCTCCCTCTCCCCTGGCTTGTGACCCCTCTCCTGCTGTCTCTCTCTCTCTCTCTCTCTGTCAAATAAATAAATAAATAAGTCTTAAAAAACAAAACTGCTATGGAATTCAGATTCACTGTTACATAAGTTCATAGAAGTAGAAAATACTTCCTGCTTAGTGGGAAGAATGAGAGAGAAAAAGATTAAAGGAAGGGCTGAAAGAGGCCATCCAAGAACCAACCCGAGGGATGACTGGCAAAGCAATGTTTTAGAGGAGGTAGATAAATTTATCATAAGAAATAATATGTCTCCTTTACAGCAGCATTATTACAATAGTCAAGATATGGAAGCAGCCCAAATGTCCATCAATTGATGAATGGATAAAGAAGGGGTGTGTGTGTGTGATGGAATATTATTCAGCTATAGGGAAGAATGAAATCTTGTCATTTGCAACAACATGGGTGGAGCTAGAAAGTATAATGCTAAGTGAAATAACTCAGTTAGAAAAAGACAAATACCATACGATTTCACTCCTACATGGAACTGAAGAAACGAGACAAACCAAGAAACAGACTTTTAACTATAGAGAACAAACTGATGGTTACAAGAGGGTTGGCAGGTAGGGAGAGGAATGAAGCAGGTGCAGGGGATTAACACTACACTTAGCATGAGGAGCACTAAGCAGTGTACAGAATTGTATACTATACTGTACACCTGAAACTAATATAATACCTTATGTTAACTATACTGGAATTAAAATTAAAAATGTAATAAAAATTAAAAAAAAAAAAGAAATCTCTTTTTCTCACTGACAGGAAAAATTTTTTAGAAATATCTTAAGAAATATGTCTTTCTCTTATGGTAAACAGGAAAGAAGAGATCAGAAATTACAAAAAAAGTTAAATGGGCAAAGTAGAGCTGGAGGCAGGTCATATTAGCTGGCCTTGGTGAACTGCAGACACGGCATCTATTGAAGGTGAGGAAACACACAGACAATGGCATGGAACAGGTGCCATGGGAAATGCAATAGAGAGTAACTAAGAAGACTATGCCTCACTGATCAGCACCCAGCTGAGGCCAGATTATATGAATTTTAAAGGAACTAATTAGCCCAGGCTCACAGCTTTCTCTAACAAAGTTCAGAACAGAAATAGGGAGGGGGGAAAAAAAAAGAAAAGAGAAAGAATAAAAGATAACTTGTGGGACTAACTCTATGATATAGCTGAAGATGCAGAATGAGGGAGATGCAATGTCCAGCCAGAGTCCCAATTTTTGCAGCATTACTGAAGGAAATGTAACTGATTTCATTTTTATAAAAGTAGAATAAACACAATTATCAAGACTCTCTATCACCTGAATTCATCTTTCCAGCAGATCTGAAATAATAAGATGTTTTTATATGTTTTTCATAGATATGTGAAGACTTCAAAATTGATTCCCAAATCACCCAGCAGCTCCTGATGCAAAGACACTCAACTCTAAGCCTGCTACTTTTCCTGCTATACCCGAGTGGCTTCTGCTGCATACTTACTTCTCTACAGTCTACTCTTGAATCAGTTGCCCAGTGGTCTGTCCTGATATCAAAACAAATACCACTAGTAAAGGCTCACCTTACTCTCACTACCCCTTTAACCTTGGTTTTGAGGTATTATATAAGGAACACACTCCACCTTTTAAACTTAAAAAGCATCTTAGTTTGACAAAATGACAAGTAAATTTACAAATTCAAAGATTAGCATATTTAATATTTACAATGTATTTAATAGTTACTCAAACTTGAGATATGAGTAATGGACACTGCTCACTTTCTCAAGGGTAAGCCAAGCAAATCCTCATATATGGTCTCTAAAGCTCTGCTGCCAAGGGGTGCAAGCGAACTCAATGATTCTTTTTCCTTGTAAGGCTGCAATTAGAAGACACCCAAATGTCCATCAGCTAGTAAATGAATAATAAACTGTATACCCACACAATAGAGTAATATTCTGCAATGTAAAGGAATCTAGCACTGAAACATGCTACAACATGAACCTTAAAAATATTAAGCTAAATAACAGAAGCCAGTCACAATGACCACACACGGTATGACCTCACTGACATCAGCTATCCAGAACAGGGAAATCTACAGAGACACAAAGTAGATGAGTAGCTGCCAGGGGCTGGCAAAGTTGGGGAGAAATGGGAAATGACTGCTAATGAGTATGAGGGTTCTTTTTGGGGTGATGAAAATGTTCTAAAATTGTGGTGATGGTTGTACAATTTTGTGACCATACTAAAAACTATCAAATGGTACACTTGCACAAGTGAGTTGTATGGTATGTAAATTACATCTCAAAATACAGCTGTTAAAAATTTGTAATTACTAAGTAGTTGCACTGGATATGGGTGTATGTGTGTATGTAGACACATACACGTGCAGAACTAATTAAAATGTGAAACAGAATATAATTTTGCCTTAAAAAAATGTTTTTAGTGGTTTAATAATCTGCTCACATTTCATTGATGCCAATAAATCTGTCTGAGGCTAAGACCTCCAACAAACTCACCCTACTTAACTATCCTCTCATCACCAAATACTTAAATATACATCTGGCTGCCATGCATTTCCTCCTCACTTTCTTCCATTCCCGCACTTCAAATTCAAACTCACCCTGGCATTCCCAGAGACTCACAAATTCTATGACTATGGTTATAAATGAACTCTTACTCCCCTAAACTCTGATTTTCCTCTATTTTTACCCCGCATTCCTACACGACTTGTATTTAAAAACAAATACTGCCTACTGGACTTGGAGAACAGCCTGATGTAGAGAAACCGTGCAGCAGTATCATGCCCTCAGACAAAACGGGACAAGACACAGGTCACTTAACCCAACTTGAGATACGCTACTGACACTGAAAACATTAGGGGTGAGGGGAGAAGATTTTCCCCTCCTAATATCCGACCCTGAATAATATGAAACAGTTTCCCAAGAATCCTAGGAAAGCAGAGGGTCTTTGGGTATACTCCTCTTACAAAAAAATTTCTTCTTAATTTGATGTTTCAGTTTAGACACAGATATATACAATGATACAGACAATGATATATACACATATCATTCTAGAGCATTGTTAATTCTTAAATGAAGAAATTATCAAAGATTAAATAATTTCTAAAACATATTCACATGCTGATGGTAGCATTTAAAATTGGTGTAATTCACTCAGAAGGCAGCAACACCTCCATGGTCAAAATAGAGTTAAAAATAACTTATTAGAAACATAAGGCTCTATAAGAGAGAGCTTTACCACAGTTTTAGGTGTAAGTAGAACACTGAGGAAAATGTAGATATCTAAAAGAAACTGAAGAATCTGGTCATTATGGTACAGAACTAGAAGAGAACGCTGCACCGACTGAAAAACAGCTACAAAAGATGAGGGAGAAACATGGGTACAAACAATTTATGATATAAAATGAAATGCCAGAACACAAAAGTTATAAACACACATATAGCTATACATATATTATATACATACATACAATGATTTAACTCTATGTCTGTTATCTTTTAAAAACATGTCATCTTTTAAAAATACCTTTTTTTTTTAGATTTTATTTATTTATTTGTGAGAGAGAGAGCAAGTGCACAAGCAGGGACAGTGGCAGGCAAAGGGAGAAGCAGGCTCCCTGCTGAGCAAGGAGCCCAATGCTGGACTTGATCCCAGGGTCCTGGGATCATGACCTGAGCCAAAGGCAGACGCTTAACTGACTGAGCCACCCAGGTGTCCCTTATAAACATCTTTTAAAAAATCATTTGGAAAAACATAAATCTCTCATTTTTAAAGCTTCCCCATCCGTTCTTACTTGGCTCAATAAAATTATTCCTTTTTGTATTAGTCTCCTATGCACTGTCTTTCTGGTCATTTTTATTTTCTAGTGTAGCTGTCTTTATCTTCTTCACTCATTGCCAACAAACATCACTGCCTATCATGCTCCCTTTTCCAACTCCAAGAAAAATACATACAGCTACTGCAATACTCTCCCACATGCTTCCCTGCTTGCTATCAGTGTGCAAGTTACAAAGCAGAAGAGGAGACTGAAGTGGAACAACAGTGAACTGCCCCAGGCCTCAAAGTTATTTTCTAATTATTTTTGCCTATCTATCTTAACATGCACAGGAAATAGAAGTCTAAAACCATCAGGTAATACAGGTTTCTTACCTATTGAATGAGTCTGATTCTGATGAAGAGAGAGCTTCTTCCTGAATATCAGTACAACTGGAAGAATCATCTGGTCTATCAGGCTCCATTCTCCCTGGGGATTCAAGCTTTGATTGAGAGAAGTGGTTTGTTACAGGGGAAGTATCTAAGAATTCCACTTTTTTATCTTCCTGTTCTAAAAAGGAAAAAAAGAAAGGAAAAAAAAAAAACATTTAAGAGTACCAGAAAATCTATGACCTACTATTTCTACAACATTTAATATTATTACTTATACTTAGTAAAATGGAAGTTTATCTAACATTGATTCCAAAACTCTAGCAACAGTCAGAGAATAAGAATCAACACTACCATGGGCCATCTATTTATACTATCCACCCCAGGTATTTCCATTTTAATTAATTTAAAAACAAAATTTCTGGGGCAGCGTAGGTGGCTCAGTTGGTTAAGAGTCTGCCTTCTGCTCAGGTCATTAGCCTGAGTCCCAGGATCAAGTCCATGAGATTGAGCATCTGCCTTTGGCTCAGGTCATGATCTCACGGTCCTGGGATTGAGCTTGTGTCATCAGGCTCCGTGTTCAGCAGGGAGTCTGCTTCTCCCTCTCTGTCTGCCACTCCCCCTGCTTGTGCTCTCACTCACTCTCTCAAATAAGCAAATAAATCTTTAAAAAATAAAATATAATAAAAAGTAAAAACAAAATTTCCTTTTAAAATCAGGAGTAGTGAACTGTCATTCTAATGAGGCTTCTATTTACAGTATCCCTGAAGAATTCCTGCATATTTCACAGATGAGAGAAGATGGACAAACATATGAAGCACAACAAAAAAGGATTAAAAATTCAATTAACAAAAGAACCACGGGCTTGGGGCACCTCGGTGACTGTTGGTTGAGCGTCCAACTCTTGGTTTCGGCTCAAGTCATGATCTCATGGGTCCTGGGATCAAGCCCTGTGTTGGGCTCCCTGCTCAGTAGAAAGTTTGCTTAAAGATTCTCTCTCTCTCTCTCTCTCCCTTTGCCCCTCCTCCCACTCTCGTGCTCACTCTCTCTCAAATAAATAAATCTTAAAAAAAAAAAAAAGAACCATTATATTTGTCACTGACTACTATGCGGTAGTGAATCCATCTGGATATTTCTCTTAGTCCACTAAATAGAATCTAATATTCAATACGGAAAAAGAAAACTAATCAGACATAACTAGTATTTCTGTTTGATCTAATACATGTCATATTTCTATGTATCCCTTGTCATATTCTGAATTTCTGAGGTCTCTTGCTAAAAATAAAATAAAAATAAGGGAAGCTGGAGGCATACAGACAGTGTCTGCAAGAATATAACATACAGGTATGACCAAATATTTGCAAATGTAAGTGCAGAAAATAATACCCATGAAGGATTCCTCAGTGCCCAGGACTCTCTCTCATGACCTGTTCCAGGACTCTGCTAGGATTTCAGCTGCACTGTCTTTAAGATTCAGGAACTGAGTAAGTACTTAGCATGCAAGCCACACGTGCTAGTAGTATAAAGCCCCCTTTCATAAGTTTCCTCACAGAGAAGCAGAGCTTTCACACATCACTCATCCAGTGTGCTTGCACGGGCAAGTGATCTTCAACAAAAGACACAAAAAACTGTCAAGGCTTTGTCATAAAGAGAAAATTTATGGAAAAAGAATAAGATAGCTTCTTCAAAAAGAAACCTTTCCAAGTCCATACAGTCAAGATCTCTCCAGAAATAAACAGTTTTTGTTATACTAAAGAACAGCATACATCACAAAAGTGTAATTTCTATAAAAACACTCTTGATGTCGGGCTTTCAATAAGCCAAATCACTACCAAAATTGAACTGTACCCTCTAATGTTTATCTGGGAAAAGAAAAGAAGAAGCTAACCACAAAAACCACCCAGGAGCTTGACGATCTCTTGTAAAGAGACACCCCGGATCACATTAAGAAGAATCAATCACCCAGTAAACTCAGTGAACCCAGACAATTCAACACTCAGCTGGACAGGAGAATGCAATCAAGCTGACAAACCAGGGAGCTGGAATTCAACCTAAAACTATCTTTTATTTTTGTACCTGACTTATATTCTTTTCATACTTCTTCCCCTCTTATATAAGCCTCTCCAATATAAATTCCATCTTGGGGGACAAGTATCATTCAACAATTTGTGCGCACTAAAAGTCAGTTATCTTTCATATCTGTCCACAGATGTCAGAAAAGAACATCAAACAGAGCAGACCACTCTGAGGCTCTGACATCAAGCATCCCCGAAGACATGCGACAAAAACAGATGAAGGATTTACTTGAGAGAACATGTATCTTCTTCACTTATATTGACACTTCAATGACCAAGTTGATGCCAAAGAATAAAAATTACACTGGTTGTATGATGCTGTACAGAGCTCAACTTCCCAGTTAGTTGCGACAGTCTGTCTGTCCTCCTGTCTCCCACACTCTCCACCCTTCTCAGACACATGCATTCATGTACAACAACCTAGAAGCAGCAATCATCTCTGAACCCCAGAGCGAGCAGTTTTTATGCCATATACATATATAATGCATAGCCCTGAGTATAAGTAATCAATCATTTTCAAGAAACATTCAACTAGTAAGCAAAATGTTCTCCCAATCTGAGATATTAAGCCAGATTTTTTTCAGGAACTAAACTACCTTCTAAGAAAATCCTTCAACACAAACACATTCAAGTTGTTCACAAAGAGCATGAGGTACATACTCAGGCAGCAACCTACTAAATGTTACCAGGAAACTTGGGTGGGGGGGGCAGTGGAAAAGAACGCACCAGCATGTAAAACAGTAACACTTAGGAATAAATCTAACCAAAGAGGTGAAAAACTGAAGTGCTGAAAACTACAAAACATTGTTGAAAGAAATTAAAGAAGACATAAAGACATCCTGTGTTCATAAACTAGAATACCCTTTAAGATATCAAAAGTACCCAAAGCAATCTACAGCTTCAATTCCAAAGGTACTTTTGCAGAAATAGAAAAATTCATCCTAAAATTCACATGGAATCTCAAGGGACCCAAATAGTCAGAACAACCTTGAAAAGGAAGAATAAAGTTGGAATACTCATATGCCTTGACTTTGAAATGTATAACAAAACTACAGTAATTTAAACAGTATAGTACTGACATGAGAACAGACATACAGACCAGAGAGTAGAACAGAGGGTACAGAAATAAACCCTTACATATACAGTCAATTCATTTTCAACAATATCAAGAGCATTCTCTTTAGAAAGGATAGTCTTTTTAGAAACTGGTGCGTTATCTACACATAAAAGAATGAAGTTGGACCCTTACACCACACACCAAAATTAACTCAAAAAGGATCACATACCTAAACATTAAAAGCTAAAACAATAAAACTCCCAGAAGAAAACAAAGAGAAATATCTCCATGAACAATTTGGCAACAATTTCATGGATATAACACCAAAAGCACAGGTAACAAAAGAAAAAAATGGATATATCGGACTTCATCAAAATTAAGCACTTTTGTGCAACAAAAGAAACTATGACGAAAGCAAAAAGACAACCAAGAAAATATTTACAAATATATGCAAGTCATATACATGGAAAAGGATTAACATCCAGAATATATAAAGAGTTCCTAAAAAAAAAACCAACAAAAAACCCCCAAACAAACCAAATGAAAAATGAGCAGAGCACGAATAGACATTTCTCCAAAGAAAAACACATAGCCAATAAGTATATGAAAAGATGTTCAACATTTTTAGGCATTAGGAAAATGTAAATCAAAACCATAAGATATTCACTTCACACCTACCTTGATGGCTATGGTTAAAAAAAAAAAATAGGAATGGGTGTGGCAAGGATATAGAGAAACTGGAATCATTAAACACTGCTGGCAGGAATGTAAAATGGTATAGCCACTTTGGAAAGAGTTTTGTGGTTTTTCAAAAAGTAAACATAGAATTATCCTAAGAATCAGAAACTCCATCCTCAGGTATATACCCAAGAGAATGGAAAGCAGACACTTGAACATATGTTTGAACACCAATCTTCACAGAGCATTATTCACAATAGCCAAAAGGTGAAACCCATTACAGATGAAGAGATAAACAAAATGTGGCATGTACACACAATGGAATATTATTTGGTTATAAAAAGCAATGAAATTTTGATATTTGGTACAACAGGACCTTGAAAATATTATGCTTAGTGAAATAAGTTGATACAGAAGGACAAATATTAATATGATTCCACTTACATGAGGTACTTAATGTAAGCAAATTCACACAGAAAATAGAAGAGAGATTACCAGAGTGTGGCTGGGAAAGGGCAAGAGAGTTACTACTTTTAATAGGTACAGAGCTTATGCTGGATGATGAAAAAGTTTTGGGTCTAGATGGTGGTGGCTGTAATAAAATATTCTGAGTGTATTTAATGCTGCTGAACTGTACATTTATGAATGGTTATAATGATAAATATTATATATAGTTTATCACAATAAAGAAAAAAAAAGGAATTTTTATGTGCACTTTCCTCCATTGATTCTGTTTTGTTCATTGGCCCAAAGCCCTGACAAGAGAAGTATGATATTAATCTCAAACTTAAAATGGACCCAAATTAAGGACGTGCTGTATTTCGCTATTTGTTTTTAATATGAAAAGAAAGTAAAACAATGGGAATTTACCTGAAGTTTATAAGCTTCAGACTTTTTAGCAGAATATTCCATCCAAAATACCAGTGACCTATAACAAAAACTATTCTAAGATAAAAATTATTTGTACAATATGGGGCGCCTAGATGGCTCAGTTGGTTAAGCAACTGCCTTCAGCTTGGGTCATGATCCCAGGGTCCTGGGATCGAGCCCCATGTCAGGCTCTTTATTCTGCAGGGAGCCTGCTTCTCCCTCTCCCTCTGCCTGCTACTCCGCCTGCTTGTGCTCTCTCTCTCCCTGTCAAATAAATAAATAAAAATAAAAATAAATTATTTGTACAATATTTGAAGATGTGCAGCAATAAATCCTACACCTAAAAAACATCCTTAGGCTGAAACAACTAAGAAACTTCCGATTTACCATTAAACCAAAGATTTTAGAAACTTGTCTTCAGGGCATCTCCCAATCATTTTTCCCACAGTAACAAACTTAGTTTACATTCAACAACAGCTATATGTCTAAAAATACTTTTTCCACTTCAGATATCTAATAAAAAGGTAAATTCCCATTGTTTTACTTTCTTTTCATATTAAAAACAAATAGTGAAATTCAGGGGCACCTGGGTGGTTAATTGTCCAACTCTTGGTTTTGGCTGAGGTCATGATCTCAGGGTCATGAGATCAAGCCCTGTGTTGGGCTCTGCGCTCAGCAGGAAGTCTGCTTGAGATTCTCTCTCTCCCTCTTCCTCTACCCCTCTCCCTGCTCTCACACATACACATGCTCTAAGTTAAATAAACAAAATCTTAAAAATAAATAGTGAAATTCAACACATTTGTTTTTAGTTACTAACTGTAATTAGTCTCTTACCCACGCAAATAGGTAATAGCTTTTCTGTAGATCCATCTTCTTCTTTTGTTACTTTTTTTTTTGATATTTCAACAGTTTTCTTATATCCTTTTTTGGCCTGATCCACCAGAAGCCGAAATTCATTCTGATGTTTTTTACCTAAAATTCAAAAGATCTTCTCAGTAAAGCAAGGACTGTAAAAGCTGTATTTTTGTTATGCTGACTTACTGAGTATCAAGATGTGTACAAACTTGCTCAAGAACAACATTCTTGTTGGGGTGCCTGGGTGGCTCAGTTATATGTGGGTTAAGTATCTGCCTTCAGCTCAGGTGATGACCCCAGGGTCCTGAAATGAAGTCCCAAGTTGGGCTCCCTGCTCAGCTGGGAGTCTGCTTCTTCCTTTCCCTCTGTCCCCCACCCCCGCTTGCTCACTAGTACTCTCTCTCTCTCATAAATAAATAAAATCTTTAAAAAAAAATCCTTGGGAATCACTTGCAATAAATTTACAAACTGGAAAGCACAAAAATACATAAAGCCAGGGGTCACGGAAGCCTCTCCTTCTTATCTTCTCCTTTCCTCAGGAACAAACATGGAAACAGGATATTCCTAGTTTGCTACTATAGGTTTTCCCCCCCAAACCTCATACTCTGAAAGGCTTTTGATAAAGCATGAAAGATACCACTTTCTTAAATATATCCAAAAGACACCATTCTAACACCCAAGAAACAAGAGTACTAACATGAAGAACACTACCTGAGTATAAAAGCAGAAGCCTCCGGTAAAGTTGGATTATAAAAACAAAGGATATCCATTTGGATTCCCTTTCTCCTTGGCATTTCTTAAGAAGATCCCTTTAACATCCCATTAAGATCCCTTTAACATCCACCTCTTACCCCCAATCCACCTTATCTCAGGATATCGTAATAACACCAATCTGAATAACACCTGCTACTTTAATAATCTGAAGATAATGTAAGCCTGATCTCAATGTCACCATTATTAGTGTACATTCATTTACTCAATAAAGAATAGCCAGGCATTGTTAGAGCACAGCCTTTAGGATGTCTATTTGTGATCCTGAACTATAGTACAGACAGCTGAGGTTGCACTTGACTTATCTAGCACCGTCATACACTTAAGTCATGGCTCAAAATGATGTCGTAAATCCTGTAAAAATGTATTTTAGAATCATACTGCAAATAATTCAAGTTTTGAGACCATTTTCATACAGTAACCAACACTTTCCCTGTGGCACAATATTAAGAATAAATGAGTACAAGAAAAAATTTGTGCTTTTATTGAAAAGTATGCCTTTCCTAGTGCTACCCTTCCAAGATTCCAGGCATTCGCTGCCTTTGAGCTATGTTACAGCTCTGTAAATTGTAGATAACTGATGGCAACGGAAAATAATTCTTGTCTACAGACATGCAAAATCCTGCAGGGCGAAGGGTCAAAGTGACTTCCCTCCCCACTGTGGAAGAAGCCAGTTTTTCCTCATTTGCACGTTGATTTCAATATTCCTGATCTATAAATGTGACTGTACTTTGGACATTAAGGAGAGACTGCTCCTAATCCCAATATATTTATGTGTACAATACATGTAAAACTCCCCATGAAACAGACATGTTGGCTTGGTTAAAATTCCAGCAAAAGAAATCTGGGCTGGCCATAAAGATTACTGGTAAAAGTTAGCTCTTCAGAAATAGGTGAGATCCTACCTGGGAAACAAGCTAGGTGATTTCTTCAGGTCCTATTTAACTCTGTGCATTTGAGGATAATTATTTTATACTTCCTTCAGCTCCCCAGAGTCAGTGGGAGACCACCACCATCACTATATGGTTTCTGTTAGGCAAGGGTAACACAGCACTATGGGGTCTATGAAATTTGGTCAGACCTGGTCTAGATCTTCTCCCAGGAAGGCCATTGCATACATGGAATTATGGGTGTAAGAATTACTTAAGAAACTTGCTCAAGTAATCTCATTAAGAGTTAAGAAGGCTTAATGACCTTCTCCTCTGAAGTAATAAAAGCCCAGGTTTAAAAGAGATTTTCTCTGTTTGATCTGATTACCCCTATAGCTAGGCTGGAAACCAAAAAGTAAATGGCAGCCACTGCTCTGGCTTTGGCCCAAAGAGTCCAATAACCTCTGCTCAAAAGATGAACAATGCTAAGAGATTATGACTAATAAAATTGTTCCCATTCATCTCTTCATCTCATTTTAGGAGCTGTGCCATCTGGCAAGGAGTACTTTTGAGTTTAAAATCTCAGTTCTGCTAATTAGATGCCCTGAATTTACCTCTTAAAAATATTAAGTGGCTGAGATAATTGTGGAAGCTGATAAATAAGCCCCACATTCAACCAACTGATATTCTTCAAGATTTTTAATACTTAAATTCTATCACCCTTTCTGCCTCTCCAAGTCAAGCCCTTCACTCCTTCACCACCCCTTAACTACTTTTTTAGACAAGCTTTTACAGCCAAAGCATCTCTAGATCTGCCCGTGAACCCTACAGTACACAAGACCAAAGTCAGGCTGTCATAAGAATAGGACAGACTCATTCTCCAAAAGGATGATACTGAGATACTCACTCAACTACTTTAAGTCACAGAAAAAGTTTGGAGTCAGTGTCTCTCAAAGTAAAATCTCATCCATTTTTTTCACCAACCACCTAGAACACCCAAGCATCTAAACCTGGATGGAGAAGAGAATAACAGTAATGGCTAATACTCACTAAGGGCATATTCATTTAGCCCTGAACTGACCAGTGTCACTGTAAATTCATGACATAAGCCTAAAATGGGCACTCAACACTGCTATACAAATTTCTCACCTTTCTCTAGCAAACACTGCTTTACTATTCTCCAAAATGACCATGTCACACTTTTCCAGACCTGCAACACTCCCTTCTCGGCTGGCCTCACACTACTTTGAAAACACAGAAATATATATATATATATTTATATATATTTTTTTTTTTTTGAAAACACAGAAACATTCTAACCAGAGCCCTGTCATCTTCCAACTACCATCCCTTCATCTGTGCACATACGCTCTATCTTCCTTGTATTGACTGAGAAATAACTGTCCTTGCAGCAATTAAAGGCCGACACCTGGCCATCTTCGAACCTGTGGAGGTCTGCTGGGAACAGGACTCCTAAAACGACAAAAAGCTCTGGAGGCTGTGGTTCAAGGCCATTTTTGCTGGCTATAAGCCGGGTCTCCGGAACCAGAGGGAACACACAGTTCTTCTTAAAATTAAACGTATTTATGCTAGAGATAAATCTGAATTCTACCTAGGCAAGAGATGTGCTTATGTGTACAAAACAAAGAACACCACAGTGACTGCTGGTGGCAAGCCAAACAAAACCAGAGGTATCAGAGGAAAGGTAACTCGTGCTCATGGAAACAGTAGCATGGTTCATGCCAAATTCCGAAGCAACCTTCCTGCTATGCCATTGGCCATAGAATCCTGTGAGGCTGTACCCCTCAAGTATTTAAGCTAATTGGAAAGTAAATAAATAAAGGTGTAGATCTATTCTCTTGGGGTGGGGGGGGGGGGAGGAGCCAAGCCCTAAATTACCCTCTGGATTCCATCACTAAGGTCGTCCCAAAGAGACAGCACCTGTGCTTACTCACCCTCTCCCTGTCTCACATCAACAATTTCCTCCTCTTATGCACCTTTCCCACTGGCATACAAATACACCTGCGACTGTTCTGCTAGAAGTGAGAGTGTGGGTTATGAAAACAATTAGGTATAGACCAGCATTTTTTTTCTTAATGAAATAATAAGAGTAGTATGGAAAGTGCCAGAGTACATTAAAAATGGCAAGAGTAAGCAACCAAGATGTGCTTCAGTTGTTGAATGGATAAGCTATTAGTACATCCAGACAATGGAATATTATTCAGCACTAAAAAGAAAAGCACCATCAAGTCATGAAAAGACATGGAGAAACTTTAAATGCATATTGCCAAGTGACAGAAGACAATCTGAAAAGACTACGTATTACATGATGGCAAATATGTGACATTCTGGAAAAGGCAAAACAATGCAGGTAATAAAGAGATCAGTGGTTGCCAGGGGTTTGGTAGCAGAGGGTATGAACAGATGAAGCACAAAGGATTCTAAGGGCAGTGAAAATACTCTGCAGGATACCACAGTGATGCATGTCATTGTAACTCTCTCCAACACCAAGAATGAACCCTAAGTATGGACTTCAGGTGACTATGATGTGTCAATGTAGGTTCATCAACTATAACAAGTGTACCCTCTGGTGGGGGTTGTTGATAATGGGAGAAGTCATGCATGTGTAGGCATGGGGGATATATGGGAACTTTCTGTAACATTCCCCTGCTCTAAAAACATAAAGTCTTATTAAAAAAGAGAGAGAGAAAAAGGGAGAATAGGATGCAATATGGGTGGTTTGGATAAGCATAACCGGCAGGCTTTGGAACATATTTATCCCACTACTTATATTTTTTTCAGTCACTGAAATTTTGAGAGAAAAATGATAGAAGATAATTTTTTCTAAGGTTGGGTCCATTTAAGGTTGGGGGAGGGTGAATGCAAACATCATTTGAAAACATCTCAATACAATCTTTTAAAAAATGAGAAGGGTAAATATTCCTTTGTGAAACTTTTATTTCACAATAAATTATCTAATGAATTATATCTAAAATATAATCCTCAGGGTGCCGGGTTGGCTCAGTTAGTTAAGCATCTGCCTTTGGCTCAGGTCATATCCTGGGGTCCTGGGATCAAGCCCCACGTCTGACTCCCTGCTCAGTGGTAAGTCTGTTTCTCCCACTCCCTCTGCTGCTCCCCCTGTTTGTGCTCTCTCTCTGACACATTAAAAAAAAAAAAAATCTTTAAAATAAATAAATATAATTCTCACCATGGGCTGCAGTCAAAAAAGATCTGAAAGCCACTATGTTATCTCCCAACTTGAAAAACAAACAAAACCATCCCTTGACCAACACCCACCTCCGGCTACGCCCTCATTTTTCTGCTCTCCCTGACATAGTAAAACCTCCCCCAAAGAGCTGTCCACCTTAAGTTTCACTTCCTCACCTCCAATGTGTTTCAGCCGACATGGAGTGCTTCTGATGCCTCCTCTCTAATGAAACTGTTCTTGTGGAAGTTAGTGTTTACCACTTGAGTTGTGAGATGTACTGATGCCTTCCATCTCTTACTCAACCTTCTACAGTAGCATCTGACACAATTCATCATATCTCCTTTCTTGAAACACTTTGTTTTCCTAGATTTTCTAATATCACATTTCGAAGTTCCACTCCTATCTCCAGGCCACTCCTTCAGTTTTCTCCGCTGCCTCCCCACCCATCCTCTACACTCTGAAATAGCAGAATTTCAAGTGTACTGGTCGACTCCTGAAGATCTCTGAGCCTTTTTCAGAGGGCAAATGAGGTTAAAACCTATTTTATTTGCCTTTTTTTTTTGTTACACTGACATATGCACAGACAGTGCAATAGTAATGATAGATAAAACCGTGGGTGTCTTAGCATAAGCCAAGGAAGTGACCCTGAACTGTACCAGTAATCACTATATTCTACATGACCACGCACCACCCATTTTAAAAAAGTCAATCTTACTTAAGAATATCCTTGATGAAGCCGTAAGAAAATTATTAATCTTATTAAATTTTGACCCTGGAGTACCTTTTTAATAACCTTAGAGGTAAAATGAGAACTATAAATATAGCACTTCTGCTACATACCCCAAGTGCCCTGCAGAAGCATCTGTGTAATTATTTCAGTTGTGAGCTAAATTAGCCACTTTTTAAATGAACATTGTTTTTATTTGAAAGAACAGTAGACAAACTGTGATTATTCATTCTTGGATAATATATTTTCTCAAAAATGAATGAGGGAACGAAGTTGTCACTTCAGGAAAAACAAGTAACAGTATTTGCTGCCAAATATGAAAGAATAGCTTTCAAGGGAAATCAGAATTTTGGATAACTTGTATCCACCATTTTGTACAACTTCCCATACTTAACTTTTCTGTTAAGACTGGTGGTGAGAAAGGGAGACAAACCATACGAGACTCTTAATCTCAGGAAACTAACTGAGGGTTGCTGGAGTGGAGGGGGGTGGGAGGGATGGGATGGCTGTGTGATGGACACTGGGGAGGGTATATGCAATGGTGAGCACTGTGAATTGTGTAAGACTGATGAATAACAGACCTGTCCCCCTGAAACAAATAATACATTATATGTTAATTAAAAAAAAAAAGACTGGCGGTAAAACTAAGGAATGCTATTTTTTACATTATATAATATAAATGCAATATAAAAATGCAAACATTTGCAACTCAATGAATCAGTATTTTCCAAATAACCAACAAATGATACTACAAAATCATTCACCAGTAAAAGATCTATTCAAAGCACATGACAGACCAGTGGATTTTTATGCACTTAATACAGTGAATTACAATGATTAATTTTCTAAAATTAAACCAATCTTGCCTTATTAGGATCCACCCCACTTGGTTATGATGCATAATCTTTTATATGTATTACCAGATTTAATTTATTAAAATCTTGTTAAGGATTTTTGTATCCATGTTCATGAGGAATACTAGTAAGAACTTTTATTATACTGTCTTTGGTTTGTAGTTTCATGGAAACTTCAGCCTCATAAAGTGAGGTAAGAAGTATTCCTTCCATTTCAATCTTCTAGCAGAATATGTATGGAATTGATATTACTACCTTCTTTATAAATTTCACGGAATTCACCAGTGAACGCATTTGGACCTGGCATTGCTTCACGGACTGCAAATTCAATTTGCTTATCTACTTCTTCTTGAATACAGTTCAGTAATTTGTATCTTTCAAGGAAATTGTCCATTTCATGTATTTTTTTAACTAGATACAGAGGTTTATTTTAGGGCTAAATGCATTAATTTAATACAACCTATCTAGTAAAGTTAGACTTTCTTTTAGATTGTAAACGGAGAGCAATAGATAGTTGTATATTTTCTTGCCTAAATCTAATCCACATTTTTTTCAGTATGGTGTTGTTAGGTATCATTCTTTTAGTGGTTTAAATTACTTTCTCTAAAAGCAGATTTTCTGGTTTCCTTATTTTTACAGGGCTTATTTTTGGCAATTCAGTGATCATTTGGTAGTCTCAATTTCCTGTCTCAAGAAAAATCACATTGACTTCCCAAATATTGACTAAGGAGGCTCCCATCACACTTTCTAACAAGAGAATAAAAGTGACTTTTGTTGTTCTGTCTGCGGTCCACGAATACTCAAGGCTTCTTTTCCTACTCTAGTAAGGCACAGGCCATGACACCTGTATCTAGGGCCTGTGTACTTCATTCCCCTCTCCCCAAACAGATCACTGTTGAACCTATACAAAGCCCAAGAACTAAAAGAAGAAAACAAAATTCTCTTAGCACAACTTAAACATATCACATGTGGAATACTCATTCAATAAATATTTATTAAATACCTGTTTGTCAGGCACTTACATTTAAATTTAAACTAAAAATGCAACCAACCAAGCAATATAGCTACCAAACTGACAAAAACATTAAAGTGCTGACCCTGGAAAAGATATATACAAAGGCTTAATAAGGAAAAGGAAGTAACTTGGAAGTTGGTAATAACTGATAAAATGAAAAATATTTTTGGCACAAATTTGGAAGCCACAAAAGTGCTGAAATTCTTCACAGAAGTGTTGTCAATGAGTGGCCTGAGGACAGGATAGAAAGTCAGGAACGTTTCCATTTTAATTCCATTTTATTTTCACAGAGATGCTTTGAGAGCAACTATTTAATATTTTGCAAAGTGCTTAGTGATAAGCTCAAAGAATGTTAGAAATCAAAAAGCAGGCACAGAGAACTACAAAAAAGGTCAATGAATAAAAACTCAATTAAAATTCAGTTGCTTAAGTTGCTTAACAAGTTTATATCAAACATTACTATAAAAATTTATTTTAAAAAATTACTTAAGATGAAAATCTGCAACCCAAGTTCTCTGTAAATAAAGAAAATGTCACACAACTTACGATATTTCCTGTGAATTTCATCTATTTCCTTTTCTGTTTGGTCCTTTGTAAAAACCATTATCTAAAATAATCCAAAAAAACTTAATTAAAAATTTAAAATATGACAGAAACAAAAATTAGTAATACAAACTTTAAAATCTCAAATGTGGATATTTAAAATAGGGGAAAATAATCTCTTTATCTCTGTATTATATAAACCTAGGAAGAATAACTCCTGTGGATTTCCCTTAAATAGCATAATAAGTATACCTTTCACTCACTACTGTTTTCTCATCCGTAGAAAATGCAACACTAATATACAGATTAAGACTAAGATGAAGTATTAACACAACAATTAATTAAATTTCTACTTTCAACATTTAATTTTTCACATTCATTAATACAACAAGTAACACTTGAAACCACAAGACTAAAGAAGCATTTAGCAGATCATTAATAAGGCAGATTTTCTTGCTTGTCTTCTACCTTTTCCAACCTAACTTCTCCAAGTCTACTGGAAAAATAACATATAAGGAAAATATGACAGTGTAAGATTTTAGTGTTTTAAATTTCTACTTCCACTTTTGAGAATCTTAGACTTAAAAGATCAGAAATCTACTTATAGGATTCGTTATAGCTTCCATCTTATAGTTAGTGCACAGGTAATGATAAAGTCAATGAAAATCTCATTTTTTTTTCTACTATCTGATTATAAACTTACTTCCCTAAGGTCGTAGCTTTCCTTACAGACACATTACCGATGGTCTAGGAAAAAAAGTCTACTTGGGAGAGCCCCAAACACTTCCTCCAGTGTCATAGGACACAATGACTATTTTCTTCTTTGGTATCCTTTCCTCAAGTTTTGGACCATCAAGCTAGAGGAAGGCAATAGTGAAGAATTTTAAGTCTCTGATTCCCTCAATAAGCTCAAGAGATACTCAATCCTCATAAAGATTTACAATTACTTAATTTCTCCATCAATATAATCATAGAATTGCAGAATGCCAGAGCTAAAGGAGGATCTTAGAGATCATATAGTTCAATTCCTGAGTTTTACAAACGAAGATCCTAAGGGCCACAGATATTAAAGAGCTTATCAAACGCAACCAGCAGAGAAAGGACAAATATCAAGGTCACCTGATGTACAAACATATGCTTTTTCCATAGGACTATAATTGTATTTTGTCCTAGAAGATTGCTAAAGGACAGAATTCAGTGCTAAAAATGAGTTGCAATAATACATTAAATGGAAATGTGTTTCAGGATATTTCCTATTGAACAGATTTAATTCTGGCAATCTTTAATTTGGGGGGGGGGCACTCAATTTTTCTTTCCATCATTTCTACCCAGATAATGAAACAGACCATCAACATACACTTTCATTGAGTTTACTAGCTTCAAGACGCATTCTAGTCTTCTCCATATTTTCAATTTCTTGAACTATTTCAGCAGCTGTTAAAATAAGGACATACAGCCATTGTTAATACATGGTTTTCATCATTATACTATGCCCATTATACTATGGATATATAAGGTGTTAACTCTAAAGGTAAAAGGTGGGTATACATGAACTCCCTGTCCTATTCTTATAATTTTTCTCTAAGTCCAAAGTTATTTCAAAATAAAAGATTACAAAAATAATATGGAATAAAACATTGAACTCTTACACATGCAGAACAGTTGAAGACAACCGTAAGAGTAATTTTGCTCCTTCCTTTCTTACTTAAGTATATACCCATATACTTAAGTATATAGGTATAAATAGCAGTCCCAATGGAATATGAAAATTAATTTGTTAATGTGAATCCAATTCACTCAAACTCCAATGTACTAAACATAAATATACACTTTTATATACAGAGCATTACGACTATGGAGCAATAACAAAAAGTCTAACATACATGTAACAGAAATCCCAAAAGAGGAAGAAAGGGGAAGAGAAAAAATATTTGAAGACCTAATGGCCAGAATTTGCCAAATTTAATAAAAGACATCAAACCACAAATGTAAAAAACTCAAGGAACATTAAGCAGAATAAATGCAAAAACAAAACAAAACAAAAATACAAGAATAGCATATATACACACTGACACACAGAGAAAAATCTGTGTGAGCCAGAGAAAAAGAGTATATTATATAAAGAAAAATCAAGCATTATATCATGCTTCTCATCAGATACTATTCAAGCCAGAAGACAATGGAGTAATGAATTAAAAGCAGAGGAAAAATCCTGACAATCCAGAATTCTCTATCATGGAAATATTTTTCAAAAGTGAAGGAGGAATAAAGATTTTCTGCAACAAACAAAAACAGAGAATGTATTATTAGCAGATCTATACCATAAAAGCGTTAAAGGAAGTTGCTTAAGCAGAGGAAATATGAAACAAGAAACTTGTCTTCTTTATCTCTTCCTATAAGAGAAAATGAAGAATGCTAGAAATGGTAAAAATGAAGGTAAATACAAAATATATTTTTCTTTTTTTACCTACTCAAAAAGATAACTGTCCTTTTAAAGGAAAACAAGATTATTGTGTTAACAGCATAGGTAAAAATGTAAAACTCATGACAACACCACAAAGAATTAGGGATTGGGACTACACTGTTGTTAGGTTCTCATACTACAAATGAAGCATATTATTTGAAGGTAGACTGTGACTACTTGAAGGTGTCTACTACAAACCCCAGGTCAACCGCTAAAACTTTCTAAAACGAAAAAATAAACCCAAAGAAATAAAACGTATTATTAAAAGAAAATACTCAGTCCAAAAGAGAACCAATAAATAAATAAATGGAACAAAAGCAGATAAAACAAGCAAAAAACAATTAGGAAGACGTTAACTGTAAAGCCAACTATTCCCAATAATTACATTAAATATAAATGATCTAAAAGCAGTAATAAGAGATAGAAAATGCATATTATATTTTAAAAAAAACAAGAACAAAGTACATGCTTTCAGCAAAGAATCCTTTTTATTTTATTAAGATTTTACTTATTTTTTTGAGACAGAGAGAAAGGGAGCATGAGTAGGGAGAAGGGCAGAGAGACAAGCACACTCCACGCTAAGTTGGGAGCCGATGTGGGGCTCCCTCCGAGGACCCTGAGATCATGACCTGAGCTGAAGTCAGATGCTTAACTGACTGGGCCACCCCAGCACCCCAAAGTACCCATTTTAAATAAAAGACATAGGTTCAAAATAAAGGTATGGAGAGAGATGTGTCATGTAAATACTAATGAGAAGAACCATAGAATAGCTATATTAATATCAGGCACAACAGACTTTAGAACAATGAATGCTGTCAGGGATGAAGAGGGAAATTACAAGGATGCCTGGGTGGTTCAGTCGGTTTAACGTCTGCCTTTGTCTCAGGTCATGATCCCAGGGTCCTGGGATGGAGCCCTACAGAAGCCTGCTTCTCCCTCTGCCTGACACTCCCCATTTGTGCTCTCTTGCTCTCTCTCTCTCTTTCTTTTTGACAAATAAATAAATAAAATCTTAAAAAAAAAAAAAAGAGGGAAATCATACAATGATAAAGGGGTTAATTCACTAAGAAAACATTCCTACATGTGTTTGCACCTAGAACAGAAATTAAAAATTAACAAGAACTTCTAGTTCTGAAGATGGACTAGACTCGTATCTCTTCTCATATTCTTCCTAAGTATAACTAAAACCCTTAGATGTAATATAATAACAGACAATTGTAAGAGAACTATGAAAAATAGAAGGAGGAAGATGCACTGGCTAAGGGTCTCAGAATTTAAAGAACAACATGATGATGAGTTTCCTAGGCTTTCTCTTTATCTTCTATATATCCCAGACTGGGCACTGGTGAAACCTGCAACCCAGAATCATCAACCAGCTCTCTCTCTCATTCTCGTTCTCTCTCTCTCTCTCTCACACACACACACACACAAACTCCAAGAAACCAATTTTTGTTCTAGCAAAGGACTATGAAAGGAGACCAATAAACCTTTTGATAATACCTGATCTAGTCCAACTAAACACTGCTGATGCTTCCTGCCCACCAAAGTATCACCAGAGAATAAGTGTAGAGTGTGGATTCTACCCCCTTAATTCCCCCAGCAGTACCAGGAAGACTGGGGACAGCTTTTCTCTTTCAGGAACACTGTGCCAGTAAAGACCTAGTGAGTAACCTAGATCTCTATCTCTCACCTACCAGTAGCAGGTAGCATCCTCATCCCCTAACTAGTGACTGGAGTGAGGATCTCAGAGAGAAAAAACCTGAAGAAAACCATCCTTTAAACCTGCACAGCAAATCCTAAACACATTCCTGACCCACTCACATGTGAAATATCCTAAAATTAATAGGCCAGGGATGCCTGGGTGGCTCAGTTGGTTAAGCATCTACCTTCAGCTCAGGTCATGATCCCAGGGTCCTACGATCAAGTCCTGCATCAGGCTCCTTCTTCAGCGGGGAGCCTGCTTCTCCCTCTGACTGCTGCTCCCTCTGCTCATGCTTGCGCACATGCTCGCTCTCTCTCTCTCTCTCTCTGACAAATAAATAAATAAAGTCTTTGGAAAAAAATTAAATTAATAGGCCAAAAAGGTCTGAGAACTGAACCACAATATGGAATATCAGGTTTTCTGAGTGCCCCCCAGGTAGCAATTAAATGAAGCAGACCTGGGGGTATAGCTCAGGGGTAGAGCATTTGACTGCAAATGAAGCAGACCTGAACAACACTGCCAGAGTTCTGAAAACTAAATTGTCATTAGAACCATAGTCCACAGAGGGAGGCCTGGATCTGAAGCTAAACCTTAACAGGGTGACTGCCTGCTACAGTAGAATATTTTTAAAAGGAGCTAGAATCTCATATTACAGTCAAAATGTCCAGGACACAATAAAAACACTTATCAACTAAGAAGCAAATGAACCTCACTGTATTTCAGTAAAAAAAATCAAGTCACAATGAAAAAGGTAAAAAGGAAATTTTTTTTTTTTTAAAGATTTTATTTATTTATTTGTCAGAGAGAGAGTACACACAAGCAGGCAGAGAGACAGGCAGAGGCAGCGAGAGAAGCAGGCTCCCTGCTGAGCAAGGAGCCCGATGTGGGACTCGATCCCAGGACTCTGGGATCATGACCTGAGCCGAAGGCAGTGGCTTAACCAACTGAGCCACCCAGGCGTCCCAGGAAATTATTTTTTTTAAATTTTTTTTTAAATTTATTTATTTGTTAGAGAGAGAGAGAGAGAGAGCGAGCGAGCACAGGCAGACAGAGTGGCAGGCAGAGGCAGAGGGAGAAGCAGGCTCCCCGCCGAGCAAGAAGCCTGATGCGGGACTTGATCCCAAGACGCCGGGATCATGACCTGAGCCGAAGGCAGCCGCTTAACCAACTGAGTCACCCAGGCGTCCCTAAAAAGGAAATTATGACCGCATATTTGACTACATACCCTCAGTCTAACTAAGGGAGGAGGGGGAGAAGCAGCCTGGGAGAGAGAACTAGAAAATATCCTGAATTCTTTTTTATAGGTAGGTCTGTTTTGCTGTGGTGTAGTAGTACTGATGAAGCAATTTTAAAACTAATTTAATTGTGCAATAGAACTGAACAAATCAGTAAATGTGCTGATGCTACTAACGGGAGGATTCTCTCTGTGGAGGGAAAAAGGGAAATATAAATATGTAAGAGAGAAAGGTAAGGAACTCTGTCAGATTGGACTGTAAGCACAGGTTCAGTATGTCCTCATAATTTCTAATGCATATAAGTGTAAATGGATTTACATGTGTACGTACATATATAATACATAGGCATACATGCATTAGGAGATACAACTACATATCCAACAGAATGGCTAAAATTAAGAAGACTGGAAATACTAAGTGTTGGCAAGGAAGTGGAGCAAGTGGATCTCTCATACAATGAAGAATAGTGTAGCCATTTAAAAAACAGTTCAGCAGGGGCGCCTGGGTGGCTCAGTGGGTTAAGCCTCTGCCTTCAGCTCAGGTCCTGATCTCAGCATCCTGGGATCAAGCGCCGCATCGGGCTTTCTGCTCAGCGGGGAGCCTGCTTCCCTCTCTCTCAGCCTGCCTCTCTGCCTACTTGTGATCTCTCTGTCAAATAAATAAATAAAATCTTAAAAAAAAAAAAAAAAGTTCAGCAATTTCTTTACTTTTAAGCATACACTTATCTATACGACCCAATAAGTCTACTCGTGGGTATTTATCCAAGAAAAATGAAAACGTATGGCTATACAAAGATCTGTAATCCCATGTTCATCACAGCTTTACCCCTAATAGCCAAAAACTGGAACACTGCTTGACAATAAAAATGAGTGAATTACTGATAACGCAACATGGGTAAATTTCGAGAGCACTACACTAAGTGAAAGAAGCCAGATACAAAAGACTACATAATGTACAATATGTATAATTCCATTTGACTGGCATTTTAGAAAAGGCAAAACTAGAGAAACATAAAAGATCAGTATATCTCAGGGCCTTAGTGTAAGGAAGAGGGAAATGACTACAAAAGGGCAGAGGAACATCTGGGGAAGAAAACGTTCTGTATTTTGACTGAAATGATAGCTAGATGACTATGCATACATTTGTCAAATCTCACCTAACTATACACAATAAAAAAATGCATTATAGAAGCACACGATGGCACAGTTGGTTGAGCATCCAATTCAGCTCACGTCATGATCTCAGGGTCATGGATTCGAGCCCCTTGTTGGTGCTTGACACTCAGTGTCAACACTGCTTCAGACTCTCTCTCCCTCTCCTTCTGCCCCTCCCCGCTGCACTCTCCCCCTCTCTCTCAAATAAATAAATCTTTAAAAAATAATAGGATGATTATGCGCCAATTTTAAAATGCACACATAAAAAGTGAATAAATAACAAGGTGCTAGATATAAGACAATGTATAAAAATTAGCTACATTCTACATGCCAGTGACAAAAAAATAAAAACTGACATTTTAAAACAAGACATCAATTACAATTGCATCAAAAACATGAAATACCAATGAATAAGTCTTTTAAAAAAGCTCTTCATACTGAAGACTATAAAACATCACTGACAGAAATGAAAAACTAAAGGGATAAACCAAATTCATGGATTGAAAGACTCAAATAGTGTACCGATATCAACTTTGATACCAAACTGATTACAGATTCAACATAGACCCAATCAAAATCCAAGCAGATTTTAGTTTCTTGATGAAATTTTACAGGCTTATTCTAAAATTTACATGGAAATGCAAAGGGCCTAGAAAAGCCAAGGCAATCTCAAAAAACAAAACTAGAGGAACTACATTGCCAGGCAGCAAGATCTATTATAAATTACTCATAAGGGGTGCCTGGGTGGCTCAGTGGGTTAAAACCTTTGCCTTCGGCTCAGGTCATGAGCTCGGGGTCCTGGGATCGAGCCCCACATTGGGCTCCCTGCTCAGCAGGGAGCATGCTTCCCCCCCTCTCTCTCTGCCTGCCTCTGCCTCCTTGTGATCTCTGTCAAATAAATAAATAAAATCTTTTATAAAATAAATAAATAAATTACTCATAAAATAATTAAGACAACACACTACTGACAAAAGGATAAATGTGAATTGATGGAACAAAACAATTTCCAAGACCCACACATACACAGTTAGCTGATTCTCAATTAAGATGTCCTGACAATTTCGTGGGGAAAGGACAGTTTTTCAATAAATGGTGCTGCATTAATTGGCTATCCATATGGAAAAACAGGAGAATCTTGCCCTTACCTCACAATATATGCTAATATAGATTCCAGGTAAAATCTAGGTCAAAATGTAAAAGCAAAAACAATAAAACTTTTAGAAGAAAACAAAAGATCTTCCTAATCTTGTAGTAGGCAAGGACATAGAAAGCTCTAATGAAAGGCAAAATGCTAAAGATTAAATAGTACAATTAAGAACTTATATGTTTTGAATGAAGTCAGAGGGGAGCCTGCTTCTTCCTCTGCCTCCCCCATCAACCCCTCTCGTTCTCTCTCTCTCTCAGACAAATAAATAAAAATCTTAAAAAAAATTGTGCTAAACATTGTAAGTCATTGGGGAAATGCAAACTAAAACCATAATGAGATACTACCAAGAACCCACCAGAATAGTCAAAAAGGAAAAATGACAATACTGACGTTGTCAAGGATGTGAAAAAAACTGTAACTCTCTGAACCTCCTGATGAAAGTGCACATTAGTAGAAATGAAAACAAGAAAGGAAGAAAAAAAGGAACTAAATGAGGGGGGAAAAAAGCGCCCTCATACTGAGTTTTTGGCTATATTCATGAAAACTGAACAGCTACAGAAATATAACAACAATTTCACTACTAGACATATATACCCCCAAAATATGTGTGCATAGGTGCATCAAGAAATAAAAAAGATCACTCACAACAGCATTATTCTTAAGAGCCAAAGAGTAGAAAAAATCCAAATATCCATCAACCACTGAATGGATAAATAGTATGAAATACGTATACAATGGAATACTCTACAGCAACAAAAATGAAAAAAATCACACCTGCACATGAAAACATGGATGAATTTTCTAAACGTAATGTTGCACAAATGAAGCCACACTCAAAAGAATAGATAAGCTATTTATTATTCCATTTACATAAAGATAAAATATAGGCAAAAGCAGACAAAATGAATAATCCCTACTGTTAGAAGTCAAGGTGGTGATCACCTGTGAGAATGAAGGTGGTAGTGACTAGAGGTGGGGAGCACAGGGGCTTTTGGGACACTGGTTCTGACCTGAAAAGTGGTAACAAAGGTATTTTTCCCTCTGTGAAATATACTGTGATAATACACCAAACAATACAATTTGTATATTTTTCTGTTTGCATATTATACTTGTTTTTAAAAAATTAGGTAATTCTCAGGGTGCCTGGGTGGCTCAGTGATCAGAGTGGCCTCTGCCTTCGGCTCAGGTCATGATCCCGGGGTTCTGGGATCGAGCCCCACATTGGGCTCTCTGCTCAGTGGGGAACCTGCTTCCCCCTCTCTCTCTGCCTACTTGTGATCTCTGTCAAATAAATAAATAAAATCTTTTAAAAAAATAAAAAATAAATTAAAAATTAGGTAATTCTTTATATACTAAAAATTCAAACTCCAAAATATGTGTGTGGCTAAATGAAACAGGACAAACCATTAAACAGTGTATATATAATACTAACATTTATACCAAACAATAATCAAGGACATATGTTTGTGTATAATTAATAATCATAATGATAACATTTATGAATGCTAATTACTTGCTAAGGTATGGGGCTATGCATTTTTCATTTATTCCTTTCAAAAACACTATGCAGTATGCAGTATTACAACCCTTATTTTATAAATGAGAAAAGTGAGAGAATAACTAACTTGCCCATAGTCTCCCAGTCATAAAGCTGCAAAACTGGGATTATAATCATGGCTCTCTAGATCAACTCTTCATCCCACACTATCTCTGGGAAGATACACAAAAGAAACCAGCAGCAGTGGTTACCTCTGAGAGAGAATAGTGACTGAGAGACTGGCTGGGAGAAAGGCTTATCAGAGTATAACTCTAAGTACCTTTTGAAGAAATACATCTGCATGTCTCATCTGTGATCAAAATTGTATTTATTAAAATTCTGCTCTATGACTTATAATCCCTGAGCTACACAAAACTGCCTTTTTTTTTAAAAAGATTTTATTTATTTATTTAACAGAGAGAGAGATCACAAGCAGGCAGAGAGAGGAAGAAGCAGGCTCCCCGCTGAGCAGAGAGCCCGATGCGGGGCTCGATTCCAGGACCCTGGGATCACGACCCAAGCCGAAGGCACAGGTTTTAAACCCACCGAGCCATGCAGGCGCCCCACAAAACTGCTTTAACCAGAAAACAAGAACTCATTGCTTTATTAGTTTACCTGATTTAGGATGCAAAGCATCGCACTGGGCATTGTACATGTGTACAAATTCTTGGTGCCTTTTAATGAGCTGTTGTTTATTTCCTTGAACAGATAGTCCATGCTCTTTTAGCTTTTTCTTTAAATCACGATCTGAGAGTAAGTTATATACAGTTTTGGGCAGAGGCTTCCTTTTGTGAACAGAACTAAAAAGGGGGGAAAAAAAGAGATCACTTAGAGTTACTGTGAACTATCAAATGTTCTCCACATAAAACAGTTAATTGGCCCTCTGATGGAGTACCAGTGTGACTGGGAAAATAGCGGAACCATTAAGATAAAAATAGGAAGGAGAAGAAGAATTAAATTTGCAAATAAGGTTGACAGTGTTAGACATGATGCATCTGAGGTGCCCACAGCACATTCAGATACCGGAGTCTAGGTGGCAGCCAACATAGAGAAAAAGAGGTCTCAGAAAGAGGTCAGGCCTAAAGATGCAGACTGGCAACACCCATGGAAGGCCTGTGCAATAAATGCTGTGAGAATCTCACTTTAGAATCACACTTACATAGACTTTCTCAGTTCTCCATTGCTTTAAAGCATCTTTGTCCCAAAATGTGCCAGTGATTTCCATGCAAAATCTCTGCAAAAAACTGTTACCTCAGATGATCAGAGTACAAACACTATTGAGATTTAGACTACAGATTCAAGAATATGGCTGCTTTAGAAAAAGTGCCAATCCACAGGCAAAACTGCTTCCTTAAAGTGTAGGCAATCATTGTACAAAGGCTCTAGATTAAAAAAAAGATGTGTTGGGATGGTTAGTTTTAACCAATTCATTACTGCCAATGAAAAAAGAATCCTGAAAGTTGACAGGAAGATAATATTCTCATGGCATCATCTTCAAAGAACATGACTGAAAACAATAGCAAGAAATACAAGAAGGTTTTGTTCTCTTCAACTTCAATTAATTATATTAACAAATATATAAGGATTACAAGTGTATTAGCAAAACCACCACCTGTCTCTTCATTCTATTTATATAATTTATACACTGACAAGCACTAAGTTACAATTTAATATAGCAAAGCCCTATGAAATGATATTCTGCTCCCTCCAAAAAACCAGTTAAGAAACATTACTTCTTAAAATGGAATAGAAGTCAAGCTACCTCTAAGGGTTATCAATGATTTGGACAATTTTAAAAACAGAACTCCTTAGTGAGCTTTAAACTATTTAATCTGATTATAAGCTGGCTCTCTGAGTACATTACTTGGCTCAACACCATGGTATTAGGTGCTTAATAAATACGCATTCAAAATAGTCATTAAAATTCCAATATTCCAAAATTTAAATACCAAAGTTTCCAATAAAAACTAATAAGCACTTGAAAGTAAACAGTTTATCAAAAAAAAACAAAACAAACAAACCCGAGATTTTACAAAGGACTTGCATATAACTAGTTCACCTTCAAGGCCATGCTACACAAACTGGAGTAAATCTTGGAATCACCAAGGGAGCTTATTAAATTGCAGATTCTTGGTCACATCTCCATACCATCCCCCAATTTTGATTACATTCAGAAGTGGAGACCTAAAATCTATGTTAACAAGCTTCCATAGAGTAAATCTGATGTAAATCGCCCAAAGACTACACTGAGAGAAATAGTACAATTGAATATATGTAGAATGAAAACAACCAAACATTTTTCTTCTAACCAACAGTACCGCTCCCTAAATTATTTCTTTTATGCTTTATCAATAACATCTAAAAGCCAGAGATAACTATTTATCATAGAAAGACCTACAAACCCTCAAGAAAGTACATTTTTCTGAAAAGTGCCCAGTGGGCTCTATGAGACAGGTAAGATTACAGCTAACTAAAATCACAGTGGGTAGCAAGAGCTGAAACATTTTGTAGGAGTTTATACAAGCACACTGTGAGGGACAGTTCAGTAATTTTATCAAGGATAGACAATTAAACTCATGACTGTGAAATTCGAATGGGAAACTCTACAGTTTAGTGGCATTTACCATGAAAAGCACCAACAGAAATCAACAATTTCTATCCAGAATTTTAAAATATGAAGGCTGACAGATGATTCCCAAAACGTGAAGATAATACTGATCCTTCATCCATGATTTAGTGAAAGTGAGTAATGCATTTAGGAGTCTTCAGAATCTGAAGACATCAAAAGGAAGAACAGTTTTTTTGAATCAACTCTGACACAATTCTACAAAGAATGGGTTAAGGGTTGTCACCCCTATCAAAGAAATGGCCTGCCAGGGTGTTGTGGATAAAATGTTCTAAATGTCATAGTATATTTTATGTGACCAGACTCCAGGACCAGGATGTAACTAAATGGAAATGCAGTTCAATGTTCCCCTAAGCATATCTTTACAAATCAGTTTTGTAAGATGTAAATTATGAGGATAAAAAGGTTTTGGGGTCAAGGGGTGCCTGAGTGCCCCTGTGGGTTAAGCGTCTGCCTTTGGCTCAGGTCATGACTCAGGGTCCTGCAATTGAGCCCCACACCAGGCTCCCTGCTCAGCAGAGGCTCTCCCCCTGCTCTTGCTCTCTCTCTCTGATAAATAAATAAAATCTTAAAAAAAAAGATTTTGGGGGTGCCTGGGTTGCTCAGTGGGTTAAAGCCTCTGCCTTTGGCTCGGGTCATGATCCCAGGCCTCTGGGATCGAGCCCCACATCGGGCTCTCTGCTCAGCAGAGAGCCTGCTTTCTCCTCTCTCTCTCTCTCTGCCTACTTGTAATCTCTGTCAAATAAATAAAATCTTTAAAAAAAAAAAAAAAGATTTTTGGGTCAAGTAAATGTAGTACTCACTGAATTAAACAAAACCCAACAACTGCATTGATACAGGACTTCTCAAAGCCTTCAATACACTAACTGGTATAATGAATCCTTCCCTAAGAGATATGATATGCAGTGCTTCTAAACTGCAAGACAGAGCAAATGGCAGGACTACGGTATTCCAAGGAGCAGGGTTTGGAACCACTATTGGAACTTGAACTTAATTATGTTTGGATGAGTATGTCTTTGGATAAACTGACAAAACTAAATGTATTAGAAGAAATATGACAGATGCATCTAGAAAAAGAGCAGTCCAAGCAAGATTATCAGTGCTGATTTCTTACTATTCAAGGAGAAAATACTCAGCCTCTATACTTGAAACTCATTCCTCAGGAAGAAACACTTTTTTTTTTTTTTTAAGCAGGCTTCATGCCCAATGTGGGGCCTGAACTCAGGACCCTGAGGTTGAGAGTCACATGATCTACTGACTAAGCCAGCCAGGCGCCCCAGGAAGAAACACTTCTAAGGAGAAATGCAGGTCACCAGATTCTCATGGCGTATGGGAAATAACCCTCAGGATGAAGAAGCCAGAATGGAAAAGGTGGAAAATAGTTTATAAAGCATAAGTACCTTGCTAAAGTAACTCAAAGGTTATGCTTAACTTTCTTACCTTCTGAGGCTTTCCTTCTTCTCCTCACGTGTTAAACAGCTGTCTAAGTGCTTATTAATGTGATTTTCTGGAATATTAACCCCACAAACAGGACAATCCACTGTAATTTTTAAAAAGAAAAAGAGAGACTTTATTATTTACATAAAGGGCAAAAATAATGTATAACCTGTCATCTTTCAGCAATTAATATAAAAAATAGAATCCCAACCTTAACATGCACTTAGGAAAGCAGAAGAAAAAAACAATGACACCTCAGGGCAACAGGACTGGGAGAGACTATTCACTGAGTAACGGCTAAATTGTGGTAAGTCACATAATTAGAATCTGGGGCTTACAGAAGAGATTGCAAAGAATTCTGGAGATTCATTTATCAGAAAATGATTTGGTTAAGTCCTTTTCTACTGAGGGGTGACTAACCTATAGAACTAATCTTAAGTTTTTCCGTCTTAGGAGCCATTCATCTGCAGCACTATAGCAATCATAATAACATGAATAAGATAAACCTGGCTGGGGACAGGAAGCTATGCACAGCTAAACTGAAACATGTGTTGGTTTGGGCCAACTACTATCAAAATTAACAATGGTTACAAATTTAATAACTTAGCTCTTATTTGTAATTACAAATGTAGTATTCCCTTTAGGAAACACAATCACTGTCAAACTGTTTGATGAAGTTGTAGAGAATTGTGGAAGAATCTTGGGGCCCAGAGGCCACCATAATAAGGGCAGGGATGAAGCAAGAGGTCAGGCCCTCCATCTCTACTTCAATGGAGCAGGACCAATTTTAGCGATTTTATGTGTTACAGTTCGAGGTTAAGATTTTATTTGAAAAAATTGGTCTGTTGGGGAAAAAAGTTAACTATCAAGCTAAAAAGACTACAAGAACTGTCAACTGATAGACTAACAAAATATATGGTAGGAAATGCAAGATTCACATATCCTTACAAATTTTTTTTTTTTTTACAATTTTATTTATTTAGTGAGTAACATGAGCAGTGGCAGAGGGAGAAGCAGGCTCCACTGCTGAGCAGGGAGCCTGATGCAGGGCTCAATCCTGGGACCCTGGGATCATGACCTGAGCTGAAGGCAGACCCTTAACCAACTAAGCCACCAAGTGCCTCTCGTTACAAAATTTAAACCCTTGAGTACTAATATGCTAACTTTAACCTAAGTTTAATAACCACTAATAGTGGGGCACCTGGGTGGCTCAGTCAGTTGAGCATCTGCCTTCAGCTCAGGTCATGATCTCAGGGTCCTGGAATAGAGTTTGCGTCACCAGGCTCCCTGCTTAGCAGGGAGACTGCTTCTCCTTCTCCCTCTGCCCTTCTCTGCCATTTGCACTTTCTTGTGCATGCTCTCTCTCTCCCTCAGATAAACAAATAAAATCTTTTTTAAAAACGAAAATAAATAACCACTAATTGCCCTGCACTATGTGTGATGTGGGCGTACCAAAGATATCTTAGTTTCTGCCTAAAAGGTGCCCTGAACTTCACAGGTAAGAGGAGACGTGGAAACATAAGTTAAACAAGCTAATTCATCAAAAAAGCAAACTATAAACAAAATAGCCCAGAAAACAAGTGCTGTAACACTTTCATGATGTGAGATGTTAATATCATCTAACATAACTAAAGAATGATTAGGATCTGAATAGAGTCTAAAAAGGAAAAACAGGGGTCAGCAAAACTTTTTTTTTTTTTTTAGAGAGAGAGAGCAAGAGCATGTACATGACTGAGCACTGGGGGGAGTAGATATCTCAAGCATGCTCCCTGCTGGCACAGACCCCAATACAGGGTCCGATCTCACAACCCTGATATCATGACCTGAGCAAAAATCAAGACTTGGATGCTTAACATAATGAATCACCCAGTCGTCCCAGCAAACCTTTTTAGGGCCAGCTAGTAGAGATTTTAGGCTCTGCAGGCTAGATGGTCTCTGTTATAACTACTAACCACTGCCATGGAGCATGAAAGCATTCATAAACAGTATGTCAACAAATGCGTGTGGCTATTTTCTAGTGAATCTTTACTTACAAAAATAGGTGTCAAGCCAAATTTGGCCTGCAGCTTGTAGTTTTTCCAATCTCGGGGTTTATTCAAGGAATAATGGGAAGATTAGCATGGCTACTGCAAGAGGATTTCTGAGATGAAGAGGTAAGAAATAAGGTCAGACATCTAGGAGAGGGGTCTAATTGTCTATGGCTATAAATGCCAGTCAGAACAGCTTGTAAGTTTCAAAGAGGGGTATAAGAAGATAAAAGGAGCTCTTTAAGATTAAACTGGAACTGATATGACAGATGAGGAGGGAAATTAAAAGCTGAAAATTAGAAAGCTACTGCATAGTTAAAATATGAGCTAATTAAAATTGCTTCATTTTTCCAGCAATCAGCTGAATTCCTATTCTGTGAGAGAGAAAGAGTATAAAAATATCTTGCAGCACTGCTTACATCAATTCCCGAGACTGTTATAATGTGAAATGTGGTTTGTCCTTTCCCATTCCATCCCCCTCAAGATGCTTATTTATTCTCAGGTCAAATGGGATGAAAAGATTTCCCTTAAGTAAGAAAATACATATATGAAAATAATTTCCTACCTTTGGTAACCTGTTTCAAAGTTGATGTAGAGGGTGTCTCAGGAACATGACCATCTAAGGAATATGGAGCTGCCTTTTCTATGGAAGGTGTCTCTTTGGTCTTTGAAGATGTGTTCACCTCTTTCTGAGGGATGAATTTAATCTCATTCTCTTTTATCAACAACTCTGATGTAGAACCACCAGTTTCTCTGATCAAGAAATTTTCCATTAACCTGCTTCCTTGTTTTAAAGAATGTCTGAAGGCTACAGGAGTGTGTGCTTTGGCAGCAAGGTTCTTTGAAGAGGAGGAAGCAGGAGATATGGGTGGTGACTCCAAGGCAAACTGCAAAAGATGACTCCTTGAAGCACAAAAAACACAATGGATAATGAAGATGTCAAGTTATATACAATAAGTAAACTGACATAAGCTGTTCATCCAATTAACACTTGATTCTGTGAAATACCAAACTTACTCCATAATGACAATCAAACCAGTATTTCTTCAAAGCAACAAATCTGACATAAAAGGCAGTTAATCTTTTATAAAGGAAAATGGAGATACTTTAGCATCTGGCCATAAAGAATACCTGGTGTGAAACTTATTCTCCAACCATACACAACTTCAAGATCTGAGCAAAACATACAAAACAAATGTTTATAGCATGGACTATCATCAATGCAAGGCTGTAGTCACTGAAAGAAAAGGGAAACATGAGGTGACCCAACATTCCCCTAAGAATTTCCCCTGGAAGCATCTTCTGGAGTTAGGTATTAAAATGAAGTCCAAATAGAGACCAGAGGGAAGAGAGATGAGAGTTCTGAGCAAAGATGGCTAGGATCGAAGGAATAGGGCGCTGCACTGGGGGTACCCACAGAAAGAGGACCCCTCAAATCTGCACAAATTCTCATCCATTCCTGATCATCTCCAGGGCTGCAAAAGCCTAAGAGAGAAAACAAGAGAATCTCATAAGAAGCACATGTTGAGAAGCTGAGATTCCCAAGGTCAGTGAAAAGTTGTTGGGAGTCTGAGCCCAGCCAAACTGGGAAGATATTGGTAAAGATCCCAGACATTCAGTTAAAACCCCATAAAAGCCATATCTCAGGATAAAGGACCATACTCTGGAAATATAAAACATAAATAGACCAAACCAGCAAAAAACTAAATAAGGCCCTAACAGAATAAAAGTGAAGAGCTGGTGGGATGCCTGGATGGCTCAGTCAGCTAACTGTCTGACTCTTGATTTCAGGCCAGGTCTTGATCTCACAGTATAGTGCGTTAAGCCTCACACTGAGCTCCATACCAGGCCTGGAGCCTACTTTTAAAAAAAAAGAAAATAAAAAGTGAAGAGCTGGTAATTTAGCCACTTGTGAGAACAGAATCCAACATCTTTCGAAGGAAGATAATTCACAGACTCTATAACATTTCATCAGAACACATTTAAAAATGACTAGACATGCAAAGAAGCAAGAAATTAGCCACTAATTAAAAGATCAAATAGTCAATGGAAGTGGATCCAGAAGTGATCCAAAGAGTGGCATTTGAAGGACTTCAAAATTACTGTGATGAATATTAAAGAAAAAAGATGAAAAAAGAAAAAAAGAATAAAAAGGTAGCATACTGTTAGGAGGAATTAAAATCCATCCCAAAAAGGATAAACAAAGAAAATAAAACCTAGGCATGTATTATTCAAACTGTTAAAAAATAAAAGAAAGAAGTTTTTGTACATAACCAAAAAAAAAAAAAAAAAAGCCATGGTACCTCTAAGCATGGTTTCTCAACCTTGGCACTACTGATACTTTGAATCATATGATACTTTTTTGCTGTTCTGTGCATTGTAGGAACATCAGTAGCATGCACCCCACTCTAGGTTGAGACAACCAAAATGTAACCAAACATTACCAAATGTCCCCTTGTATGGGGGGATAAAATCACTCCCGGCTGAGAACCACTGCTCTAAGAAACAATAAAAACATTATTTACTTCTCAACAAAAACAATGAGAGCAAGAAGATAACAGAATGACATCATGACATATTTAAAAAGCAAAACTAACAGGAGTTCTATTTTCCATTGAAAATAGTGCTCTAGGGCACCTGGGTGGCTTAGATCATTAAGTGTCTCCCTTCGGCTCAGGTCACGATCCTGGATCATGTTGTCCAGGATCCTGGATGGAGTTCGCCAGGGAGCCTGCTTCTCCCTCTGCCTCTGCTTCTCTCTCAATCTCTCATGAATAAATAAAATCTTTTAAAAAAGAAAAAAAAATAGTGTTCTAAAGTGAAAGCAAAATACACTCTCAAACTAAGAAAAGCTAAGAGAATTCCTCACTGGCAGACAAGAAATACTATAAGACATGTTCTTCAGCTTAAAGGAAACAATTCTAGAGGGAAGCACAAAAATGTCGGCAAGAATCAACAGCTCCAGAAACGGTAAATATGTGGTCAAAAACAAAACTACTGACTGTTTTCAACAACACTAACAATGTCTTACAGGATTTATAACACAAATGGAAATAAAATACATACAAAAACATAGCAAAATAAGGGAGACTGAATAATATAAAAATACTGTGAAGTTCTTGAATTGTTCAGGACATAATAAAAGTACTAATTTATGGTACATTATCATTAGGATGTATTTTGTCATTTTTTCAGTAAGGACTTAAAAGAGTGACACTAAGAGATATAATGTAAAAACTAACAAAGGAAATTAAATAATAAAAATATTCTTAATACTGAAAAGAATGGACAGGAATAAAGAAATAATTTTTTTTTTTTTAAAGGAACAAATGGAGAAAGAAAACAAAAAGCAACATGGCAAATTGTAATCACATTAAATGTAATGGATACATACTCCAAAATACAAAGATGGTCAGACTGGATTAAAAAATAAGATACAAAAGATATAACTATATACTGTCTGAAAGAAAACACTTTATTTTAAGATTTTATTTATTTATTTATGAGAGAGAGAGAGCGCGCACAAGCAGAGGGAGTGGCAAGCAGAAGGGGAAGGAGAAGCAGATTCCCTGTTCACTAAGGAGCCTGATGTGGGACTCAATCCCAGGACCCTGGGATCATGACCTGAGATGAAGGCAGCTGCTTACCGTCTGAGCCATCCAGGCGTCCCAAAACACTTTAAATATAAAGACCCAGGAAGGTTAAAAATAAAAGGATAGGAACAGATGTACCACGAAAACACTAATGAAGAGAAAGCTGATATGGCAACATAAGTAACAGATAACATTAAGGCAAAAAGTATTATGCGACATAGAAGGGAATATCTCATTTTGACAAAATGGTCTATTTAATTCAAAGCCATAAGAATGATAAATTATATTCACTTAAAAACATAGCTTCAAAATATATAAAGTAAAAACTGACAGAACTAAAAGGAGAAAGAGCCCATTCATAATGTTGTTTGGTTTAAATAATAGTATGTATAAATCTAAACACACCTTTCTAACTTACAAAACAGATAAAAATCAGTAAGAATACAGAATATCTGAACCAACCCAATTAATCAAATTGACGTAATTAACAAAAAATATTACAACTGACAAATGCAGAATACATATTCTTTTCAAATATACACGGCCCATTTGCCAGCATAGACCACATTCTGGGCCATAAAGTAAATCTCAACAAATTTACAAGGAATGAAAAAATTCAGCGTATCTACTCTGACCACTGTGACTTCATGTGACACCCAGTAACAAAAAAATTAGACAATCTCCAAACTTTTAAGAGACACATTAAGTGTGTGAAGCACCACACTTTCAAATAACCCTTTAGGTCAAAAACAATGCAAATTAGAAAATATTCTGAGTTGAATGATAACTTGGATGTTTGCTAAAACAACATATAGCTTAATAGAAAAATTGAAAATCAACACTCAAAGCTTCCAACTTAAAACATTAGGTAATGAAGAGCAAATAATGAAGCAAATAATAACAGATGTTAATGAAATAGAAAATAAGAATTTAAGATGATTTGAGCAAAGCCAAAAGTTGGTTCTTTGAAAAAAATTAACGAAACTAGTAAACTTCTACCGAGACTGAACAAGAAAAAACAAGTGAAAATACAAACTATGAAACAAAGAATTATAAGGAGACATCATTATGAATCCAACAGAAATTAATATGAGGATATTATCAATAATCAAAATTTTAAATGAAATGGAGAAATTTCTTGAAAAAGACTACTCATCAAAAACTGCCAAAAGGAAGAAACAGAAAATCTGAAGAGTGGTATTATCTAGTAAAGAAACTGAGCTGTAATTAAAAACCTTCCTACAAAGAAAACTCCAGGTCCAGTTGGTTTTGCTGGTAAATTTTACCAAATAATTATGGAAGAAATAATATAAGATCAGCGTTACACAAAATCATCCAGAAAATTAAAAAAAGAATATTTCCCAGTTCACATCAAGCTAGCATAACCCTGATAACAAAATCTGCCAAGTACATTGTGTGAAAATAACATTATAGTCTAATATAGACACAAAAATCATAAATGAAATATTAACAAATAAAATCTGGACACAAATAAAAAAAAATAATGCATTATTACCAAGTGGGATTTATTCCAGGAACACGAGGTTGGTTTGCTATTTGAAAAATCAATCTAATTCACCACATTAGCAAAATAAAGGAGAAAACTATACAATCATTACAATAAATGCAGAAAAAGCATTTGATAAAAATTCAATACCCATTTATAATAAAAACACTTTAGAAAACCAGGAATAGAAGGAAAATTTTTTTTTTTTTTTTTTTTTTTAAATTAAAGTAGGCTCTGTGCCCAGCATGGAGCCCAACACAGGGCTTGAACTCACAAGCTTGAGATCAAGACCTGAGCAGAGATCAAGAGTCAGATGCTTAACTGAGAGAGCCACTCAGGCCCCCCAAAAGGAAACTTTCATAATCTGATAAAAGATAACTTCAAAAAAACTATGCTAATATTATAGTCACTAGTAAAACTTTGGATATCTCCCCCTAAGACTGAAAACAAGAAAAAGATATGTCTACCACCACTATTTCTCTTCAAACTGTACTGGAGGCTCTAGCTTTTGTGGTAAGGCAGAAAAAAACAAACAAACAAACAAAATACACACACACACACACACATACATACATACACACACACACACACATACACACACATAAACACACACAAAAACAATGGGGAAAAAAGGAAACTTTTTATTTGCAGGTGACATGATTATGTTCAAAAAAACCTAAAGACTCCACATGCAACTAGAATTAGTGAATTTTTGCAAGACCCTGAATGTAATATCAGTTAACAAAAATTAATATGTGAGCAAAGAGAAAACGAAATTTTAAAATAAATAACACTTGAAATACCATCAAAAACTTTAAATACCTAAGAATAAATTTAACAAAAATGTGTAAGATTTATATCTTGAAAACCATCAAATTTGCTGAGGGAAATTTTATTTTATTCAAGTTTTTAAAGATTTTATTTATTTATTTGACAGAGAGATAGAAAGCATAAGTAGGCAGAGCAGCAGGCAGAGGAAGGAGAAGCAGCTCCCTGCTCAGCAGGGAGCCCAATTCAGGGCTGGATCCCAGGACCCTGGGATCATGACCTGAGCCGAGAGAGATGCTTAACCAACTGAGATACCCAGGTGCCCCTGCTAAGGGAAATTTTAAAAAAGACCTCAGTAAAGAAATATCCTATGTACATGGATTAGAAAACTCAACAATGTTAACATACCCATTTTCTCCATATTTATTTATAGATTCAATAAAATGCCAAGCACAATAAAGGCAACTTTTGTGGGGATGGAAATGATACATTCATTCTAAGATTATGGTCCATATACACAATGGAGTATTATGCCTCCATCAGAAAGGATGAATACCCAACTTTTCTATCAACATGGACAGGACTGGAGGAGATTATGCTGAGTGAAATAAGTCAAGCAGAGAGAGTCAATTATCATATGGTTTCACTTACTTGTGGAGCATAAGGAATAACATGGAGGCCACTGGAAAATGGAGAGGAGAAGGGAGTTGGGGGAAACTGGAGGGGGAGCAGAACCATGAGAGACTGTGGACTCTGAGAAACAAACTGAGGGTTTTGGAAGGGAGGGGTATTGAGGGTTGGGTGAGCCTGGTGGTGAGTATTAAGTAAGGCACGTATTGCATGGAGCACTGGGTGTGGTGCATAAACAATGAATTCTGGAACACTGAAAAGAAATAAAATTAAATTAAATTTTTAAAAAAAGAAATCAAAGGCCCCAGAATGAAAGTAATCTTAAAGGAAACCAAAGTTGAGTACTTACTACAGATGTTAAGAACTTAACAGCACAGCTACTGTATTAAAGACACTGTAGTTTTAGCTGAAAGAGACACAGAGAATGTGTCCAGAATGTCCAGAATTAGCCCAACACATGTAGTCACCTGATTTACAACAAAGGAGCCACTGCAATTTAGTGAGTCTTGATAAATGATGCTGAAGCAACCAAGTATCTGTCGAGGAAAAAAAATGAATCCTGACTCTTAACCTCCATCATACATAAAAATTAACCTGAATAGGTTCATAGGCCTAAGTGTAAAAGCTAAAATTATAACAATTCTAGGGGAAAAAAAATAGGAAAAATATCTATGACCTGAGACAGGCAAAGACTTTTTAGGCAAGATTTTTTTTTAAAGTAGTAATCATAAAAAAGAGACAGAGAGAGAGAGGAAACGGACTTCGTCAAAATTAAAAAAATGTCTGTTCATCAAGACACCCTTTAGAAAATGAAAAGGTAAGCCAAACACAGGAAGAAAAAAAATACATATATACAACCAAAATACATAAAAAACTACAAATTGATAAGAAAAAAACAAAATACCATTTCTAAAAATTGGGTCAAAATGTAACAGACCCAAAGATACAAGAAGAGTCAATAAGTACACGAAAAGGTACACTAGTCATCAGAAAGTGCAAATTAAAACCATAATGAATTACTACTTCACACCCAATGAAATGTTTACAACTAAAAGGATTAATGTTACCAAATGCTAATCGGGACGTAGAGCAACTTAAATTCTCATAAACTGCTGGTGGAGGTGGTCCAATCCAGCTGGAAAACTGTGTGCCAGATTCTTATGATGTTCAGTATACACCTAGCATTTAAGCCAGCAATTCCATTCATAGACATGTACCCAAAAGAAATGAAAACAGATGCACACAAAGATGAACACAAAGACTGCACACAAATGTTCATGGCGGCTTTTGTCACACTAGCCACAAACTGGAAATAATCCAAATTCATCAACAAATGAATAGATAAGCAGAAGGTTTTCAAATGGCTTTACACAGATCCATCAGAGGAATCACTACCTACAGCAGCTATAGCCTTATAAAACGTATTTCTTAAATAATAAGACTTGAAAGTTGAAATCACTCCTTGATCCATGGGCTGCAGAATGGATGCTGTGTTAGCAGGCACAAAAACAACATTAATCTCAATGGAGACATTGGAGCTCCTGGGCGACCAGGTACATTGTCAATGAGCATAACCATGTTGTCAACAGATGTACTGTCATCCAGGCTCTGTTGTTCTATTTACAGAGCACAGGCAGAGTAGATTTAGCGTAATTCTTCAGGGCCCTGGGATTATCTGTGTAGTAAATGAGCACTAGCTTCAACTTCAAGTCACCAGCTACATTAGCCCCTCACAAGAGAGTCAGCCAATTTTTTGAAGTGTTGAAGCCAGGCACACTTCTCTCTAGCTATGCAAGTCCTAGATGGCCTCTTCTTCCAAAAGAAGGCTGTTTTGTCTATTTTGAAAATCTGTTGTTTAGTGCAGCCGCCTTCATTCATGATCTCAGCAAGATCTCCTGGAGCACTTGCTGCAGCTTCTGTATCAGCACTTGTGTCACCTTATACTTTTATGTTAAGGAGACGGCTTCTTCCCTTAAGCCTCAGAAACCACCCCTGCCAGCTTCACACTTCTCTTCTGCAGCTTGCTCACCTCTCTCAGCCTTCACAGAATGACAGAGTTAGGGACTTGCTCTCCACTAGGGTTTGGCTTAAGGGAATTTGTGGCTGGTGTGGTCAATCCAGACCAAACTTTCTCCATATCAGCAGTGAGTCTGTTTGCTTTCTTATTATCCATGTGTTCACTGGAGTAACACTTTTAATTTCCTTCAAAAATGTGGCTGTTTGGCACAAGAAGCCTAGCTTTCAGCCTATCTCAGTTTTCAGCATGCCTTTTTTTTTTAAAAGATTTATTTATTTATTTATTTGACAGAGAGAGAGAGAGAGAGAGAGAGAGATCAATCACAAGTAGTAAGAGAGGCAGGAGGAGGGAGGGGGGAAGCAGGCTCCTGCTGAGCAGAGAGTCTGATGCAGGGCTCGATCCTAGAACCCCGAGACCATGACCTGAGCCGAAGGCAGAGTCTTAACCCACTGAGCCCCCCAGGCGCCCCTCAGCATGCCTTCTTTACTAAACTGAATCATTCCTTGTTTTTGATCTAAAGGGAGACTTGTGACTTATCCTCTCACTTGAACACTTAAATGGCTTGGAGGGTCATTAACTGGCTTAATTTAAATACTGTTGTGTCTCAGGGAATATGGAGATTCAAGAAGAGGGAGAGAAATGGCCAGTGATTAGAACAGCAGAACACATACAACATTTGTCAATTAAGTTTGTGGTCATATGTGGCTGCAGTTTGCAGAGCCCCCTAAAACAATCACAATAGTAACATCAAGTATTATTGACCACAGATCACCATAACAATAAAGAAAAAGTTTGAAATATTTTAACAATTGCCAAAATTTGACTCAGACACAAAGTGAGCAAATGCTGTTGGAAAAATGATAATAATAGACTTGGCTCAATGCAGGGTGGCCAAAAACTTGTAATTTGTCAAAAAATTAAATATCTGCAAAGTGCAATAAAGCAAAGTACAATAAAACAAGGTATGATTGTACATGCTGAAAAAAAAGTGGGAGACGGGGCACCTGGGTGGCTCAGTGGGTTAAGTGTCTCCATATAGCTCAGGTCACGATCCCAGAGTCCTGGGATCAAGCCCCATGTCAAGCTACTCCCTCAGCAGGAAGCCTGCTTCTCCCTCTCTCTCTGCCTGCTACCGCCCATTTGTGCTCTCTCTCTGTCAAATAAATAAATAAAATCTTAAAAAAAAAAAATAGGTGTCACACAGTTGCACTATTGCAGTGATAAAATTATGCCCCTCACCAAAACTGAAACTCATTAACTTCTTCATGTGCCTACTACTTTCAGGGTACTTTCAGCAGTGGAAATAAAACAATGAACAAAATCATCTGTCCTCACAAACCTTATACTATAGTAAGGGAAAAGATGTGAGATGCTCATGACATATATGAAAGTGCTACAGCAAAAAAATGAAGCCAGTGAAGCTGTGCATGAGGAGGGGATGCGCTTGATACTCCGTACAGAATGGTCACAGAAGGCCTCACTGAGAACATGACCTATGAAAAACAGGGCCTGAAGAAACTGAAGGACTAAGCCATGCGACTATCTGGGGAAACAGTGTTTCACCAAGAAATAACAGTAAGTACAAAGTCTCTAGGGTTAGAGCATGATTGACATGTTTGAGAAACAGGCAAACAGGTGCCTGGAGCAGAATAAACGAGGGACAGAAAAGTGGGAGAGAAGTCAGAAAGGGACAGTGGACTGCCACTGAGGGGAGAGGACTTTGGCTTTTGCTCCAAATGAGATGGGATACCACCTCTGGACAATATTAAGTATGATCTGACTTCTTAAAGGACCACTTTTTAAAGGATCACTTTGGTTGCTGGCCTCAGAAGAACTATCAGACGGCAAAAGCAGAAATAAGAAGACCACTTCTTCAGAGGGGCACTTGGGTGGCTCAGTGGGTTAAAGCCTCTGCCTTCGGCTCAGGTCATGATCTCAGGGTCCTGGGATCAAGCCCCACATCGGGCTCTCTGCTCAGTGGGAAGCCTGCTTCCCCTTCTCTCTCTGCCTGCCTCTCTGCCTACTTGTGATCTCTGTCAAATAAATGAATAAAATCTTAAAAAAAAAAAAAAAAAAAAAGGAAGACCACCAGAAAGTGACCACAGAAGTCCAAGCTGACACTGGCTTGGGTAGGATAATATGGGCAGGGTGATGAAAAGCTTCAGTTTCAGGAAGTCTGTTAATGATAAAGGCAACAGGATTTATTGATGGAATGACAGATTAAGTGTGAAAGGAAAGAGTCAGGGATGACTTCAAGGTTTTTGGTCTGGGCAAATGAAAGGACAGAGCTGCCATTTAACAAGATGAGAAGACTGTGGGAACAATACATTTGGAGTAGGGGACTGCAGGCAGCATAGAAAAATCAAGAATTCCTTTGAAGAGGTCCAAGCAGAGATGTGAGGTAAGCAGCTGGATATATGAGTGTGGAGTTCTGGGGTGAGATCTAACTGAAGATATAAATTTGAAAGCCATGAATGGACATACGGTATTTAAAACCATGAGACTACTGCAATTCATACACCTTAAGTATGAGCTATGTGAAAATATTAATTCCAAAATGGATACTTAAACTAAATTGGTAACCTTTCTTTCACTCCCATCACTCCTATAAATTTAATTTAAAGAAAGCTGGTATTATAATGCCTAATAGCATTCATCATAGATGCTCAAATTTTGGGAGTGAATTACAGACCTTCAGAATAACTGTGACTCCATGAGGTACAGGAAAATCTTGCCCATTTGTTAACTATACAATAACCTTACTTCTTCAGAATGCAGCCAAGAATCAAGAATCAAGAATCAAAATAGGTTTCTGGGTAGACATGGTCATGAAATCCATGCGATTAACTCCATGGATTTCATTATTTAGTAAAAGTCCCTGCAAATGCTCTTCTGATCCAAAACATGCAAACAGCAGTCTAAGACCGTTTGGTTAAACAGGCAGAGGCCCACGAAAGCACAAATTCTTATTAACACCTTAGGACATCAATCTATAATATAAGTGAAGACAATATAAATGCAGGTAAAATACATATAATAATAATGACAACAATCTTTTTTTAGGTTCCTTTGTTCCAGGTATTATGCTGGGTATCTTTTAGTATAACTTTTCATTTCTAATCCTTAAAACAATCCCTGAAAGTATCAATATTATTATTCCCACTTTTCAAATGGGGAATAGAGGCCAGAAAGATTTAATATTTTGATCACAGTCACATCACAAGTAGAAGAGCTGGGATTAGAACCCAGTTGTGCTTGAATCCAAAGCCAGTATGCTCTAAACTATACCATAAGAAAAGGTATATTCTACATTCTTTTATAAGACGCTAAGGGAATTATCATCTAAAATGTTTAAATTCTGGGACACCTGGGTGGTTCTATTGGTTAAGCATCTGCCTTCAGCTCAGGTCGTGATTCCAGGGTCCTGGGATCAAGTCCCCCATCAGGCTCCTTGCTCAGTGGGAAGCCTGCCTCTCCCCGCTGCTTATGTTCTCTCTCTCACTCTCTCTGACAAATAAATAAGTAAAATCATAAATAAATAAATAAATAAATAAATAAATAAATAAATAAATAAAATGTTTAAATTCTAAACTTGGAATAAGAACCTGGAGAAAAATTCGTACCTTGATGGGGATAAATCAAAGCAGTACACTCTCAATTTGTAAAAATGACATTGATGTAGACTGGCTGCTACACAAAAACACAGAAAGAGTATTTTCTTATTTAGATCAAGAATGATGTTCCACTTAGACAAAAATATTCTAAATAGTTTTGTTCGACACCAGCACTTCTGAAGAACATTATTTTATTTTAAAGATTTTATTTATTTATTTATTTATTTATTTATCAGAGAAAGAGAGAGTGTGTGTGCACAAGCTGGGGGAGAGGCAGGCAGAGGGAGAAGCAGGCTCCCCACTGAGCAGGCAGTCCAAGGTGGGACTCAATTTCAGGACCCCGAGATCATGACCTGAGCTGAAGGCAGACACTTAACAGACTAAGCTATCCAGGCATCCCTGAATGTCAGTCTTTTATCTGAAAAATCTCTGGAATTATTTCCAATACTCTTTTATTTCAGTTGAGAATATTAAAGTTTTTAAAATCATCATGTCTTAAAATGGCAATAACAGATAAGAAACAAAATTGACAAACACCACAAATGTCTTCTATTTTAGTCATAAAATTAAACAACTTCTTTCATCAATCCTAAATCAGATGTCAAACAAGTACTGAAATTGACTAGCCTAAATTTCATCCCTACTAATTTTGCAAATAAGGTACAATAGCACTTTAGAGATGACAAATGTCCACCATAAAACAATTACAAGGCAAACAGAGGGAGAAAGAAATGATAAAATCCATCCCAAATCCACAAACAATGCTTCTTACCCTGCCACACCCACTTTAATGAACAATTAAACAGCCCATTCCTTTTGGGAGGAGGTGGGAAAGAGGTGAGTTCTATCATTCCAAGGCCTCCCTTTAAGTTATCAAAAGGTCTATGAACCCAAAGATACTGATCACTTCTCTTCAACAAACGTGTGCTTGCTTTGTGACAGTCCCTTCCACCTAGCAGGGAAGTCATTATACTTTCAGTACCAGCTAAGAAAAAAATAAGCCTTGAGATTCAATTTTACTGTCTCAGGAAAAATCAAACAACTAATAAAACCCTTTCTAGACACAAAAACTGCTAACAGACACATGAAAAAATGCTCAACATCACTAGGCATCAGGGAAACGCAAATGAAAATCACAATGAGACACCACTTCACACTGGTCAGAATGGCTAAAATTAAGAACTCAGGAAACAAAAGATGTTGGCGAGGATGCAGAGAAAGGGGAACCCTCTTATATTGTTGGTGGGGATGCAAACTGGTGCAGCTACAGGGGAAGACAGTATGAAGTTTCCTCAAAAAGTTAAAAATAGAACTACCCTATGACCCAGCAATTGCAGTAAATTAGGTATTTATCCGAAGTATACAAACATATTGATTTGAAGGGGCACAGGCACCCTGATGTTTATAGCAGCAATGTCCACCACAGCCAAACTATGGAAAGAGCCCAGAAGTCCATCAACAGATGAATGGATAAAGAATATGTGAGATACACACACACACACACACACACACACACACACACACACACACAGGAATATTACTCAGCCATCAAAAAGAATGAAATCTTGCCATTTGCAACAATGTGGCTAGAACTAGAGGATATTATGCTAAGCGAAATAAGTCAGTCAGAGAAAGATAAACACCATATGATTTCACTCATATGTGGAATTTAAGAAACAAAAGAGATGAATATAGGGGGAGGGAAGGAAAAATAAAATAAGAGGAAAACAGAGAGGGAGGCAAACCATAAGAGACTCTTAACTACAGGGAACAAACTGAGGGTTGATGGAGGTGGGGTGGATGGGTAGGAGGATGGGGTAACTGGTTGATGGCCATGAAGGAGGACACTTGATGTAATAAGCAGCACTGAATGTTATATGCAACTGATGAATCACTGAATTCTACCTCTGAAACTAATTATATAATATATGTTAATTAAGTTGAATTTAAATTTAAAAATTTTTTAAATTTCTTTCTAAAGACATGACTCCATCCTTTCTCACAGACTGCAAAATCTAACTGGTGAAAGATTTTAAAATAAGAAAAGCAAAAACTGTAATTGTAAGAATCAGAGACTCTCAGAGTTTCTTAATCTAGGAAATAGCATCCTTTTAGGCTTCTGTTTAGGGAAATGACTAACCAGGCCAATTTCTAGAATGTCATAACAGGCAAGTTCAGAGGATTAAACCTGATCATTTTCAGGGCATAACCCAATGAAATAAATGTGTGATTCTATTGGAAGAAACCTCTTTACATTTCAGAACCATTGTACTGTACCTCCAAAACTATCCCAACAGCTAAGGAATCATATACTTAAGGAGATGGGCACCTATTATCTAAACACAGTACCTTCATAATAAAAGTTCCTGATTGACTTGCACAATTAAAACTAAAAATAATTGAAGATACTGTTTGGTAAAATATGCCTTTTAATATCCCTTTGGGAGACCAAACTCACTTTACCATCATGCTAAGAAATAAAGCTACATTTCTGAGCTGTATAAAGTACCAGCAATTAACCTATTTCACATGGCACACCATCTTATACATGCTGAGTAAATAAGATTAAGAATTAATGGGTTAATAAATAACAGCCATAGATACAATTATAGATAAGCGTGTACACGTGGGTTAGTATACACATATGTATACATGCATATGTTACCCAGCTCTGTCCACTGAGAGCTAGCAATGACATCTCAGTAACAATGATCATACCTAGCTCCAGATCCTGATCCTAAATACCATTCTCCAATAAAAGGAACTCCTTGAAAAAATGGATGATTCTAGGGGTAGGACAGGAAAAATAAAAGATGAAGCTGGAGGATCTTTGTAGTACCCAATAGTAAGTGCTCAAATCTGCATTTTAACTTTTGTTTTTCATGATGAGACTTTCTGTTAAGTAAAGGAAGAAAATATTATTACCATCAGATTGTCCATAAGTGATAAATGACTGTTGTCACTTCCTTTCTTTTACCCAAAATATCCAACCCTACATTCTCTAATCCCCAAAGGTTCACAGAGTAAAGAGGGGACTCATATATAAGGCCAGAGCAATTACAGGTTAGTCACAAAATTAAATCATACCGTGCAAAATTCAAGCTTTTTACCAGTTCATCTAATATGCGGTTATTTTTTAGGTCCGGCTCTGTGACTGTCTAGAAAGGAAAAACAACAGATGGAAAAAGGTCAGAAATAATAAAATAACTTGTCATAATCTTGTTTTGAAAATGTGTGACCCAACCTCCTGAGACACTCCATCCCACTAAGTCTTCCAGGAAAGCCTCAAAATAAAGTTCATTTATCTCATACTAATATGGAATTTTAAAACAGTGAATCAGCATCTGCTGACTGAAAGTCTGATAAAAGTTCTCCACAGCCTCTGATAAAATCGTATACGCTCTGTACCAACTAAGATAAAACCTAACATGAGCAAGAATCGTTATTCAAAATACCATCCCAAAAAATTTCTCCTGAAAAAACAGAACAGAGATGTTCTTTTAAGTGACCACATAGGGAGAGGCATTAGGTGCTACAAGAAAGGTAAAAACAAGGTTGGTGTTGAGGAATGCAACAGAAAAATGACAGATTCCGTAGTTATTTGGCATGAATGGTATTCAGTTCATCTCCTTAATAATATCATCTTGGCTATAGCAAGACACCAACTTGTAAAGAGATTAAACTTGGGAGCCAAACTGCATCATTTCTAATGTAGGGAAATAGTTCAGAGAAGTTCAATGACATCTTAACACCATGTACCTACCAGAGGCACCAAACTAGAACCCAAACCCTTCAATTAGTCCCAGTATCCTTTCTATTAGACCTCACTGCCTCTTCTTTTTTCTTTATTCCTATTTATGTTTACTTGCCCTTTTTACCTACCTTTTTGCCTACTTGAAATGCTTCAGAAACTAACATCAAATTTCCTACTGTTTTCCATGAAGGTCTAATTTGGGAAAGAAGTAAGGGACCGTTATGAGGCACGTGGGTGGCTCAGACAGTTAAGCGCCTGACTCTTGATTTCAGCTCAGGTCATGATCTCAGGATTGTGAAACCGAGCCCTGGGTCAGGCTCCTTGCTCACTGTGGAGTTTGCTTGAATTTCTCTTCTTCTCCCTCTGCTCCTTCCCCCACTCCCTCCCTCCCTCTTTCTTTTACTAAAATAAATAAATAAATGAAATCTTTTTTAAAAAAGAAGAAGAAGTAAGGAACCAGTTAGGCTGGGCTCGACCCAATGGCCATGAATCTTTGGCTTCCACACACATACTTAAATACCAACTCTATGCAAATGAATAATCCTACCATCAGATTTTCTACCCAGGGTGAAAAATTATAAAACATGAGAAGCCATTATACATAGATCATAAGACTTAAAAGTGCTACATCCTGATCTTAGAATTAGTTTCTACTTCCTAAAATACATTTAGGTTTTGAAATCTTTATGAAAAATTGAACAAAGCCCAAGTCTCTATTTATGTGTTTTAGAGGTTCTTTCTGAAAATGTCCTTTATGTAGCTTAATTCAATAATTATACCTCTTCCCTTGAGCTTTTGTGTATACATGATACAGAAATTTGCACCAATCAATTAAGTTTACACAAAAAAAACAGGAAAGAAAAACTTACCACACAACAAGTTGGGCATTGTGTTTTATAGGACAGGAATTTTCTTATGCAAAGAGAACAGTCTGCAAAAAAACAAATGCAACATAATAAATTAGTTAAGCTATATTAATAACATAGGAATCTGACTTCTAACAAAATCTGACTTAAGCCCTAGAACATTTCCATCATCTAAGGCATATCATTATAATCTCAAAATTCTAACACCTCTACTCTACCTATGCATACTTGCAAAAGTGATAAAGCAACATTTTTAGGACAGGGAAAGATATCAAATAATAATAATTGTGAGTCCCTAAGATATCACAACTCCATAAAATGTAGGAGACATATGTGTAAGACCTGGGATGGATACTGTATATACATGTCAGATATCCCTATGCCTAACATCTAAAATATAAATTTTTAAGTAAGATATACACATGTTAAAAAATAATATATACCTAGGTTGTCAATTAGGGATTTCTATATCCTAACTCTACAAATGATGTCGAACACCCCACATATAACAAGTACTTTGTGGCAAGCACTCAGAAAAGAAAAATATATAAGGGAAGGTTCTTGACCTCAAGGAGCTAACAAAGTAGTGAGGTAATTTCAGTACCATTCATTGTAATAAATCCTAAGGATTTAAGCAAGAAATTGTCATTAACTAAATTCTTCACACCCAAGGCAGTATAAAATGATCTCCCAAAGCGGGGGAAAATGTGACTAAATAGAATGCTCCCTTAATGGTAGCTAATCTGCTATCAGTCCAAATTCAGCTTAGTGAAGGGGCCTCACTGAAAAGGAGTCAGTTCAGTTAAAGAGGAGGAGACAGTATGATTTTGGGTATAGATAACCAGGAAATGAACAAGTCCTGGCAGCCTCAACAAGAGCATCCAGGAGGAAAAATGAAAGAACACGTTAAAAGAGAAGATAAAATAGGCAATGGGTTAAGTTTTGTGGGGAAGCAAAGATGAATAAAGGGGAAATTCCAGTTTACAGGTTTACAGGTAAGGAGTTAGAAAGTCATCACCCCATCTCCATCTAATAACAAGTAAAAAGACTGAAAAATCAGCTCTTCCTAGCTCCATCAGAGAAGTGAGGTTACCGGACAAGCTGTTGCTCCAAAATTAGAGAGTCAGAAAGGCTGGACACAGAGAATCAGAACTTACCAGAGCAGAAACCTCCACAAGAACCAGAGAAAAAGCCTCTGCTAGAACCAGTGCTGGGGCGGGAAAACCTGAATTGTAATTGGCAAATCACTGGAAGCTCAGCAGGGTGGAGTCTGAGAGTTAAAAACTCCAGAGGATCCAAGATAATAGGGTAGGCCCACACATACATGAATTTTAGCTCCAAGGGTTCTACCCAGTACTCAAAGTGACAACCTGCAAAATCCCATTGTCCTTCTGCAGGGGGAAGGGGAAAGTAATCATTCTGCCATACATCAGAGCACTCTGTTCTTCTTAACAAGGCCTGCCCTCAAAAGAAACTTTACCGGACCCAAGTCTCTAGGGGTATTATCAGAGCCCAGCTAACCTCAGGAAGGGAAATAAGCAACTCCAGCTACCTCTACTCATCCTGTCCCACCAAGGGGAAGAACAAACTTGAAGTTTGTTGTAAAGTTCACAGTCCAGGGCACAGGCTCACTAAATGATAGATATCATCATAGAACTACAGAACACGGCACTTCTGACATCTCATGGCCACGTTACTTTATAAAGGTCTATTTATTACAGTTCCATTTCCCTAGTACATCATGACTGGTTATTAGGAAAAAACTACAAGGCATACTAAAAAGCAAGACATAGCTTGAAGAAACTGTACTCATCAGAATCATAGCCAAATATGGCACAAAAGCTGGAATTAAAAAACCAGGAATTTAAAACAACTGGACAAAGTTGATGACACGGAAGAACAGATGGGTAATGTAAGCAGAGAGATGGGAATTCTAAGAAAGAATCAAAAAGAAATGCTAGAGATGAAAAACACTGCAAACAGAATGACGAGTACCTCTGATGGTATCAGTAGACTGGACACAGCTTAGGGAAAAATCACTGCACTTGAGAATATCTCAATAGAAACACAAAGGTGAAAAGAAAAAGACTGAAAAAAACCAGAACAATATTTAAGAACATTTTTGAAGCAGAACATTATACAAGGTGTGATATACATGTAACAGCAATACCAAAAGGAGAAGAAAGATGGGGAAAAAAACAAATATTTGAAGCAATAATGACTGAGAATTCCCCCCAAACAGTCAGAAAGCAAACCAGAGATCCAGAAAGCCAAGAGAACATCAAGCAGGAAAAATGCCAAAAAAAAAACTCACAAAACCCTACAACCTGGTATATCATATTTGAGCTGCAAGAAATCAAAGATAAAGAAAATAATCTTGAAAAGAAGCTGGGGCGGGGGGGTGGGGTGGGGGGGGCAGACACCTTAGCTATAGATAACCAAAGAAAAGAATTAAATCCAACTTCTCAGAAACCATGCAAGCAAGAAGATAATGGAGTATTGAAAGAAAAGACCCACCACCAACCTACAATTTTATGTCCTGTGAAATAATCCTTTAAAGGTAAAAGAGAAACAGACCTGCTCGGACAAGTGAAAATGGAGGACTTTGCTCCCAGTAGACCTGCATCACAAGAAATGCTTTAAAAAGTTCTTCAGAGGGGCACCTGGGTGGCTCAGTGGGTTAAAGCCTCAGCCTTCGGCTCGGCTCATGATCCCAGGGTCCTGGGATCGAGCCCCACATCAGGCTCTCTGCTCAGCAGGGAGCCTGCTTCCCTTCCTCTCTTTCTCTGCCCGCCTCTCTGCCTACTTGTGATCTCTGCCTGTCAAATAAATAAATAAAATCTTAAAAAAAAAAAAAAGTTCTTCAGAGAGAAGGAAAACAAGTCAGAAACCTAGATCTATATAAACAAAGGAAAAGCACTGGAGAAGGAAGAAATATAGGTAGAATAAAAACTTTTATTTTTCTTATTCTTAATTGATCTAACAGGTAACAGTGTCTTCAGTTTCTTCATATATTTATTATATTCACATATATATATAAACATACACACATATTTTCATTCTTATGTGCGCTTATGTATAAATGGAATGAATGACATCAATGATACAAAGTACTGGAGAGAGGAATTAGATGTAATCTGCTCTGGCTGCCACAACAAAATACCATATGCTGGTGCCTTAAAGAAAATAAACTTACTTTCTCACAGTTCTGGAGGCTAGAAGTTTGATATCAAGATGCCAATATGATCGGTTTGTGGTAAGGACTCTCTTCTTGGCTTGTAGATGGCTGCCTACTCACAGTGTCCTCTCTTGGAAGAGGGGAGAGAACAAGCTATATATGTCTCTTCTTTTAAGGGCACTAATTCCCTCATCAGGCCCCCACCTTCATGGCCACAACTAAATCTAAATAACTCCCAAATACTCCCAAATACACCAGGGATTAGGGCTTATGAATTCTGGGAGGGACACAGTTCAGTCCACAGCATTCTGCTCCTTGCCCCCTGAAAATCCATGCCCTTCTCCTGTGCAAAATGCATTCATTCCATACCATCAGTCCCAAAAGTCTTTAATTCATTCCAACACTGACTCTAAAGTCTATAAAGTCCAAAATATCACCTAAATCAGATATAACTGAAACATGAGCTATGATTCATTCCGAGGCAAAATTTCTCCCCAGATTCATTCTCTTGACTATCAGTGTTATTCCCTTCACAGTATAAAAAAAATCTCCTAAGCAATGCTGTAAATCAAGAATTCCCAAACCCAGTTATTTATCTGAATCACCCGGGAGAGATTATTGTTGGTTTTAATTTAGTTTCCCAGGCCCTACCCCCAGTCATATGTATTCAATGCATTTGGGCCAGTAAATTGCATCCATAATATGTGATTCTGATTGAACAACAATTTTTTTTTAATTAGCATGGTTTTTGCTACTGCATTTAACTATATAAAGTTGCCATTTTTCAGTAAATCAAAAAAAGAACAAATACTGGCAATTTCATGTGGTTTAATGTAACACTGTGCATTACTATGTGCTCTGTTTTAAGCATGTTTTATGTACTAACTTTTTTGATCCTTACAACAACCCTGAGGTTGGTACTAATATCAGTCCTATTTTACAATAAGTAAAATGCAGTTCAGGGTTCACCCAATTCAAGCAAGATCACAAAGGAAATAGGTGACAAAGGCAAGTACCAAAGCTCATGCTCTTAACCTATTAATTATTTAAAACATATACAATTTGTTTATAAAACACACTTATTATATATACCTATAGAATACAAATAAGTATTATTTCACTAACAGGATCACATGTCCCAGAGTATCATAATGAGACTACTACTTTCTCTTCTGCATAATCTTGTATGTGTTTTATTTCACATAAAGAGAACCAAACACAGGCCCAAAGTAGATCAAGCTCTTGGCTTACTTTCAGTCTACTAGTTTACTACCAAATATGTACTGGTGAACTGCAGACCAGCATAATGCATTCTCTAGTGAGCAACTATGATATTCCAATCAAAGTTAGAGCTGTTGAAGAGCTCTGGACTATGTATTCCTCAGTGGCTTTATTTAAATCACTTGTGAAGTCTATTTTTCCTCCCAAAATCCCACTATGAGCTCTAATTCTGTGGATAGGGTGGAGAAGGGTAGAATAAAACAGTGATGTAATGGGTAGCTTTACAGGTGCCTGGGTGGCTCAGTTGGTTAAGCATCAGACTCTTGATTTTGGCTCAGGTCATGACGGCAGAATCGTGGGATCAAGCCCCATGTCAGGCTCCAAGCTCACAGGGAGTCAGTTGAGATTCTTTCCCTCTCCCTCTGCCCCTCCCCAGCTCACATCCTCTCTCTCTCTAATAAATAAATCTTTTAAAAAATGGGGGGCGGGGGGGTAGCTTCACAGAAACATCCAAGCCTTGGGGAAGGAAGCATTTCTAATCTCAAACAGGATACCGCCAGCTGCTAGCTTTCAAATATCAAAAGAGGAGTATGGAAGATGGTGGAGAAGTAGCAGGCTGAGACTACATCAGGTAGCAGGAAATCAGCTAGATAGCTTATCAATCCATTGCAAACACCTACAAATCCAACAGGAGATCAAAGAGAAGAAGAACAGCAATTCTAGAAACAGAAAATCGACCACTTTCTGAAAGGTAGGAGCGGCAGAGAAGTGAATCCAAAGTGACGGGAAGATAGACCACGGGGGGAGGGGCCGGATCCCGGGAAGCAGCGGAGCAACCCAGCACAAAATCAGGACTTTTAAAAGTCTGCTCCACAGAGGGACATCGCTCCAGAGGCTAAACCGGGGTGAAGCCCACGCGGAGTCAGCGTGGCCCCAGGTCCCACAGGGTCACAGAAGGATCGGGGTGTCTGAGTGTCACAGAGCTCACAGGTATTAGAGCGGGTAAGCCGGCTACAGAGACAGAGCCGAGGTGTGAGCTCTCAGCTCTGGGTTACCTTGATCCAGTCACAGGCTGGGTGAGCTCAGAGCGCAGCCGGAGGCTGGGGAGACGGGAGTGATTGAGCGCTTTTCTGAGGGCGCACTGAGGAGTGGGGCCCTGAGCTCTCGGCTCCTCCAGCCGGAGACTGGAAGGCCACCATTTTCATTCCCGTCCTCCGGAACTCTACGGAAAGCGGAAAGCGTTCAGGGGACAAAAGCTCCTGAAAGCAAACCCCAGCAGATTACTTAGCCCGGCCCCTTGGCCCCTTGTAAGGGCAATGCAATTCCGCCTCGGGCAAAGACACGTGAGAATCACTACAACAGGCCCCTCCCCCAGAAGATCAACAAGAAATCTAGCCAAGACCAAGTTCACTTACCAAGGAGAGCAGCGGAATCCCAGAGGAGGAGAAAGCAAAGTATGGAACTCATGGCTTTCTCCCCGTGAGTCTTTAGTCTTTCAGTTAATTTAATTTTTTTAATTTTATTTTTTTTTCTTCTGCTAAATTTTTTTTTAACTTTCACCCTTGTCTTTTCTAACGTTTTTTAACTAGTTTCTCTTAACAATACCTTTCATAAAAAAATAAAAATAATAATCTTTTTCAAACCTTCATTATTACAGTCATATTTTATCCTTCATTGTACTTAACTTTATATTTTGTATACACATAGGGTTTTTTCTTGTAAAAAATTTGGGGTACAACTTCTTCTAATAGGTCAAAATATACCCTAAATTTAGCTCTGGGCTTGTTCTAGTCTCCAGCCCGAGCAAATTCTCTCCACTTTCTTTTTCTTTATTCTCCCAACCTACTTTATCAACTCCTTTTTTATAAATTAAAAAAAAATCTTTTTTCATCTTTACAGGCATATTCCATCCCTTCATTGTGTTTATCCTCATATACATTTTTCATTCTTTAAAATTTTGGGAGGTAGTTTCTTCAAAGAGACCAAAATACTCCCAAAATTAAGTGGGTGACCCTGTTCTGGTCACCGGTCTAATATATATATATATTTTTTTTTCTTTTTTATATTTTTTCTTTGTTTGTTTTCTTTTTTAAAATTTTTTTTTTCTGAACTTCTTTTTATCCCCTTTCTCCCCTCCACGATTTGGGGTCTCTTCTGATTTGGTTAATGCGCATTTTCCTGGGGTCTTTGCCACCCTTTTAGTATTTTATTTGTTCCTTCATATACTCCTATCTGGACAAAATGACAAGGCAGAAAAACTCACCACAAAAAAAAGAACAAGAGGTAGTACCAAAGGCCAGGGACCTAATCAATACAGACGTTGGTAATATGTCAGATGTAGAGTTCAGAATGACGATTCTCAAGGTTCTAGATGGGCTCGAAAAAGGCATGGAAGATATTAGAGAAACCCTCTCTGGAGAGAGAAACCCTCTCCCTTTCTGGAGAAATAAAAGAACTGAAATCTAACCTAGTTGAAATCAAAAAAAGTACTAATGAGCTGCAATAAAAAATGGAGGCTCTTACTGCTAGGATAAATGAGGCAGGAGAGGGAATTAGTGATACAGAAGACCAAATGACAGACAATAAAGAAGCTGAGCAAAAGAGGGACAAACAGCTACTGGACCACGAGGGGAGAATTCGAGAGATAAGTGACACCATAAGACGAAACAACATTAGAATAATTGGGATTCCAGAAGAAGAAGAAAGAGAGAGGGGAGCGGAAGGTATACAGGAGACAATTATTGTAGAGAATTTCCCTAATATGGCAAAGGGAACAAGCATCAAAATCCAGGAGGCACAGACAAACCCCCTCAAAATCAACAAGAATAGGTCCACATCCTGTCACCTAATAGTAAAATTTACAAGTCTTAGCGACAAAGAGAAAATCCTGAAAGCAGCCCGGGAAAAGAAGTCTGTAACATACAATGGTAAAAATATTAAATTGGCAGCAGACTTATCCACAGAGACCTGGCAGGCCAGAAAGAACTGGCATGATATATTCAGAGCACTAAATGAGAAAAACATGCAGCCGAGAATACTATATCCAACTAGGCTATCATTGAAAATAGAAGGAGAGATAAAAAGCTTCCAGGACAAACAAAAACTGAAAGAATTTGCAAACACCAAACCAAGCCTACAGGAAATATTGAAAGGGGTCCTCTAAGCAAAGAGAGAGCCTAAAAGTAGTAGATCAGAAAGAAACAGAGACAATATACAGTAACAGTCACCTTACAGGCAATAAAATGGCAATAAATTCATATCTCTCAATAGTTACCCTGAATGTTAATGGGCTAAATGCCCCAATCAAAAGACAGGGGGTATCAGAATGGATAAAAAAACAAAACCCATCAATATGTTGACTACAAGAAACTCATTTTAGACCCGAAGACACCTCCAGATTTAAAGTGAGGCGGTGGAAAACAATTTACCATGCTAATGGACATCAGAAGAAAGCTGGGTGGCAACCCTTATATCAAATCAATTAGATTTTAAGCCAAAGACTATAATAAGAGATGAGGAAGGAAACTATATCATACTCAAAGGGTCTGTCCAACAAGAAGATCTAACAATTTTAAATATCTATGCCCCTAACGTGGGAGCAGCCAACTATATAAACCAAATAACAAAATCAAAGAAACACATCAACAATAATACAATAATAGTAGGGGACTTTTTTTTTTAAGTATTTTTTTTAAGACTTTATCTATTTATTTGACAGAGAGAAATCAGAAGTAGGCAGAGAGGCAGGCGGAGAGAAAGGAGGAAGCAGGCTTCCGTTGAGCAGAGAGCCCAATGTGGGGCTCGATCCCAAGACCCTGAGATCATGACCTGAGCCGAAGACAGAGGCTTAAACCACTGAGCCACCCAGGCGCCCCGATAGTAGGGGACTTTAACACTCCCCTCACTGAAATGGACAGATCATCCAAGCAAAAGATCAACAAGGAAATAAAGGCCTTAAATGACACACTGGACCAGATGGACATCACAGATATATTCAGAACATTTCATCCCAAAGCAACAGAATACACATTCTTCTCTAGTGTACATGGAACATTCTCCAGAATAGATCACATACTGGGTCATAAATCAGGTCTCAACCACTATCAAAAGATTGGGATCATTCCCTGCATATTTTCAGACCACAATGCTCTGAAGCTAGAACTCAATCACAAGAGGAAATTTGGAAAGAACCCAAATACATGGAGACTAAACAGCATCCTTCTAAAGAATGAATGGGTCAACCAGGAAATTAAAGAAGAATTGAAAAAATTCATGGGAACAAATGATAATGAAAACAAGACGGTTCAAAATCTGTGGGACACAGTAAAGGCAGTCCTGAGAGGAAAATATATAGCGGTACAAGCCTTTCTCAAGAAACAAGAAAGGTCTCAAATACACAACCTAACCCTACACCTAAAGGAGCTGGAGAAAGAACAAGAAAGAAAGCCTAAACCCAGCAGGAGAAGAGAAATAAAGATCAGAGCAGAAATCAATGAAATAGAAACCAAAAAAAACCCCAATAGAACAAATCAACGAAACTAGGAGCTGGTTCTTTGAAAGAATTAATAAGATTGATAAACCCCTGGCCAGACTTATCAAAAAGAAAAGAGAAAGGACCCAAATAAATAAAATCATGAATGAAAGAGGAGAGATCACAACCAACACCAAAGAAATACAAACAATTATAAGAACATACTATGAGCAACTCTATGCCAACAAATTTGACAACCTGGAAGAAATGGATGCATTCCTAGAGACATATAAACTACAACTGAACCAGGAAGAAATAGAAAACCTGAACAGACCCATAACCAGTAAGGATATTAAAACAGTCATCAAAAATCTCCAAACAAACAAAAGCCCAGGGCCAGACGGCTTCCCAGGGGAATTCTACCAAACACTTAAAGAAGAATTAATTCCTACTCTCCTGAAACTGTTCCAAAAAACAGAAATGGAAGGAAAACTTCCAAACTCATTTTATGAGGCCAGCATCACCTTGATCCCAAAACCAGACAAGGATCCCATCAAAAAAGAGAATTACAGACCAATATCCTTGATGAACACAGATGCGAAAATTCTCACCAAAATACTAGCCAATAGGATTCAACAGTACATTAAAAGGATTATTCACCACGACCAAGTGGGATTTATTCCAGGGCTGCAAGGTTGGTTCAACATCTTCAAATCAATCAATGTGATTAAAAATAATAATAATAATACATTAATAAAAGAAAATACATTAATAAAATTAATTAAAATTAATAATAATTATTAAAATTAATTAAAAATAATAAAAGAAAGTACATTAATAAAAGAAAGAACAAGAAACATATGATACTCTCAATAGATGCTGAAAAAGCATTTGACAAAGTACAGCATCCCTTCCTGATCAAAACTCTTCAAAGTGTAGGGATAGAGGGCACATACCTCAATATTATTAAAGCCATCTATGAAAAACCCACCGCAAATATCATTCTCAATGGAGAAAAACTGAAAGCTTTTCCACTAAGGTCAGGAACACGGCAGGGATGTCCGTTATCACCACTGCTGTTCAACATAGTACTAGAAGTCTTAGCCTCAGCAATCAGACAACAAAAAGAAATTAAAGGCATCCAAATCAGCAAAGAAGAAGTCAAACTATCACTCTTTGCAGATGATATGATACTATATGTGGAAAACCCAAAAGACTCCACTCCAAAACTGCTAGAACTTGTACAGGAATTTAGTAAAGTGTCAGGATATAAAATCAATGCACAGAAATCAGTTGCATTTCTCTACACCAACAACAAGACAGAAGAAAGAGAAATTAAGGAGTCAATCCCATTTACAATTGCACCCAAAACTGTAAGATACCAAGGAATAAACCCAACCAAAGAGGCTAAGAATCTATACTCAGAAAACTATAAAGTACTCATGAAAGAAATTGAGGAAGACACAAAGAAATGGAAAAATGTTCCATGCTCCTCAATTGGAAGAACAAATATTGTGAAAATGTCTATGCTACCTAAAGCAATCTACACATTTAATGCAATCCCTATCAAAATCCCACCCATTTTTTTTTCAAAGAAATGGAACAAATAATCCTAAAATTTATATGGAACCAGAAAAGACCTTGAATAGTCAAAGGAATATTGAAAAAGAAAGCCAAAGTTGGTGGCATCACAATTCCGGACTTTAAGCTCTATTACAAAGCTGTCATCATCAAGACAGTACGGTACTGGCACAAAAACAGACACGTAGATCAATGGAACAGAATAGAGAGCCCAGAAATAGACCATCAACTCTATGGTCAACTAATCTTCAACAAAGCAGGAAAGAATGTCCAATGGAAAAAAGACAGCCTCTTCAATAATGGTGTTGGGAAAATTGGACAGCCACATGCAGAAAAATGAAATTGGACCATTTTCTTACATCACACACGAAAATAGACTCAAAATGGATGAAGGACCTCAATGTGAGGCAGGAATCCATCAAAATCCTTGAGAAGAACACAGGCAGCAACCTTTTCGACCTCAGCCGCAGCAACTTATTCCTAGGAACATCGCCAAAGGCAAGGGAAACCAGGGCAAAAATGAACTATTGGGACTTCATCAAGATCAAAAGCTTTTGCACAGCAAAGGAAACAGTTAACAAAACCAAAAGACAACTGACAGAATGGGAGAAGATATTTGCAAACGACATATCAGATAAAGGGCTAGTGTCCAAAATCTATAAAGAACTTATCAAACTCAACACCCAAAGAACAAATAATCCAATCAAGAAATGGGCAGAGGACATGAACAGACATTTCTGCAAAGAAGACATCCAGATGGCCAACAGACACATGAAAAAGTGCACAACATCACTCGGCATCGGGGAAATACAAATCAAAACCACAATGAGATACCACCTCACACCAGTCAGAATGACTAAAATTAACAAGTCAGGAACTGACAGATGGTGGTGAGGATGCAGAGAAAGGGGAACCCTCCTACACTGCTGGTGGGAATGCAAGCTGGTGCAACCACTCTGGAAAACAGCATGGAGGTTTCTCAAAAAGTTGAAAATAGAACTACCCTATGACCCAGCAATTGCACTACTGGGTATTACCCTAAAGATACAAATGTAGTGATCCAAAGGGGCACGTGCACCTGAATGTTTATAGCAGCAATGTCTACAATAGCCAAACTATGGAAAGAACCTAAATGTCCATCAACAGATGAATGGATAAAGAAGATTTGGTACACAAATGGAATATTATGCAGCCATCAAAAGAAATGAAATCTTGCCATTTGCGACGACATGGATGGAACTAGAGGGTATCATGCTTAGTGAAATAAGTCAATCGGAGAAAGACAACTATCATATGACCTCCCTGATATGAGGAAGTGGAGATGCAACATGGGGGGCTTGGGGGGGTAGCAAAAGAATAAATGAAACAAGATGGGATCGGGAGGGAGACAAACCATCAATGACTCTTAATCTCACAAAACAAACTGAGGGTTGCTGGGGGCAGAGGGGGGAGGGAGAGGGGGGTGTGGTTATGGACATTGGGGAGGGTATGTGCTATGGTGAGTGCTGTGAAGTGTGTAAACCTGGCAATTCACAGACCTGTACCCCTGGGGATAAAAACACATTATATGTTTATATAAAAATTAAAAAAATTTTAAAAATATATCAAAAGAGCCTAGCATCCTAACAGTAAAAAACAAATTTCTATAAGTTAAACCACTTATTTTTGTGTGTGATCTTAAAGCTTGTATGAGAAAATGAACCATTTCAAAAATAGTTCTCAAGTGTCAAGTTAAAATAAGAAAATCTAGTTCCCAGTTTGAAAGGAATAGGTCCTGGAAAGCTGAGAAAGCTGGTCTCTGCCTCCAGTTCTAGGGTTAAATGACCAGCTAGCTGCTAAGAGAGAACCATCCCTCCTGACAAGCAGCACTCCAGCATTCCCATACATGCAGTTCTGCATAACTGTATGTCCCATCCGTATGTGCAGCTATCACTCTTCTCCCATCTTGCTCACAGTGCTGCCTCATAAGAATATAAAAGAAGAAAAACACAGTATCTGGGTCACCAATTCTAGTCGATCCAGAACAACAGCAGAACATGATTGCCCTACCTAGTTCCTATTAAGTTCTATGGGCTTTTGTGTCATTAAAACAATACTACAGACCACAGAGCAACTTCTGGTCTTGCAGGAACTGTAACAAATGTGTTTGGTAGCAAAGGCCTATCAAATCATGAGAGGTACAATATGAAAAATAAGTGCTCATAAAATAATTACTGAAAGTACCCTCCACTGACTTCCTCTTAAATAAAAAATGACATCAGTGACAACTGTAAGTGACAAAGAAACAATGAAAAAAAAAAAAGAATGGAAGTACAGCCTAATTTTTTCAGCTAAGTAGAGTTCAATGAATTCATAAAAAGTAGTCTTTCATCTACAGAAGGGACGCCCATCTCTGTCCATGAGAAAGTAACAGGGTCCAGAATTACGATCCTTCCATAAACAACTAAAACACTGGAGGGATATATGAAACACAACTATTTTCAGACTTCGGACAATGGCAGAAATGAGAAAGTTCTATCACAGCCCAACCTTTGTCTGGAGGCATTTTCATGACCATTGTACATGGAGAAGAGCCAAGCAGCCCATCAGTCTTGTTAGGTGAAGCAGCAAAGATCAGAATGCAGGGCAATCCAGGTAGCTAGAATTTCTAGGGCAGAGTACCAGAGAGAAAGAGGCTGTCCCACACATACACAGTCAAATGGTCTTTGACAAGGGCACCAAGGGTACACAGTGGGTAAAGGGCAGTCTCTTCAACAAATGCTGGTGGAAAAACTATTTCCACATGCAAAAGAATGAAGATTTGAAACTATAAAGCTCTTAAAAGAAAACAAAGGGAAAAAGCCTCATAACATCCTTGGGAATGATCTCCTAGATATGATAACAAAGGCCCTGGCAAAAAAAAAAAAAAAAAAAAAAAAAAAAGTGAAAATAGTGGGACTTCATCAAATTAAAAAGCTTCTGCAAATAAAATTAACAGGTCGGGAAACGAGAGATGTTGGTGAGGATGCAGAGAAAGGGGAACCCTCCTACACTGTTGGTGGGAATGCAAGCTGATGCAGCCACTCTGGAAAAGAGCATGGAGGTTCCTCAAAAAGTTGAAAATAGAGCTACCCTACGACCCAGCAATCACACTACTGGGTATTTACCCTAAAGATACAAATGGAGTGATCTGAAGGGGCATGTGCACCCAAATGTTTATAGCAGCAATGTCCACAATAGCCAAACTATGGAAAGAACCTAGATGTCCATCAACAGATGAATGGATAAAGACACACACACACACACACACACACACACAACAGAACACTATGCAGCCATCAAAAGAAATGAAATCTTGCCATTTGCAACGACATGGATGGAACTAGAGGGTATTATGCTGAGTGAAATAAATCAGAGAAGGACAATTATATGATCTCTCTGATATGAGCAATTTGAGAGGCAGGGCGGGGAGTTGTGGGGAGTAGGGAAGAAAAAATGAAACAAGATGCGATTGGGAGGGAGACAAACCATAAGAGACTCTTAATCTCACAAAACAAACTGAAGGTCGCAGGGGGGCGGGAGGGTAGGGATAGGGTGGTTGGGTAATGGACATTGGGGAGGGTATGTACTATGGTGAGTGCTATGAAATGTGTAAGCCTGATGATTCACAGACCTATACCCCTGGGGCAAATAATACATTATATGTTAATAAAAATAATTTTTAAAAAAATTATTTAATTTTAAATAAATTAAATAAATTTTAATTTATTTTTAATTTATTTATATTTAATTTAATAAATTAAATAAATTTTAAATAAATTTAAAAAGCTTCTGCAAAGGAAACAATGAACAAAGTAAAAAAAACAACCTATGAAATAGGAGAAAATATCTCTAAACCATATACCTGAAAAGGAGTTAATATCCAAAATATTCAAGGAACACCTATAACTCAACAACAAAAATACCCCAAAACAAGATTTGAAAAGGGCAAAGCATCTGAATAGACATTTCTCCAAAGACATACAATTGGCCAACAAGTATATGAAAAGATGCTCAACATCACTAATCATCCAGGAAATGCAAATCAAAACCATAATGAGATATCACTTCACACCTGTTAGGATAGCCAATTATTTAAAAAAAGCAGAAAATAAAGTTGGTAACACTGTAGAGAAATTAGAACACCTGTACACTGTTGATGGAAATGTAAAATGGTACAGTCACGGGATGCCTGGGTGGCTCAGTTGGTTAAGAGGCTGCCTTCAGCTCAGGTCATGATCCCAGCATCCTGGGATCAAGTCCCACATCGGGCTTCTCCCTCTGCCTCTGCCTACCACTCTGTCTGCCTGTGCTCGCTCTCTCTCTCTCTCTCTCTAACAAATAAATATTTTTTTTTTAAAAATGGTACAGTCACTATGGAAAACAGTATGGCGGTTTCTCAAAAAATTAAAAATAGAATTACCATATGAGCCAACAATCCCACCTCTGGATATTTATCCAAAAGAAATGAAAAAAGGATCTCAAACAGATATCTGCAATACCATGTTCAAAGCAGCATCATACACAATTGCCAAAAGGTGGGAGCAACCCAAGAGTCACCAACAATTGAATGGATAAAGAAAATGTGATACATACATACAATGGAATATTATTCAGCCTTTAAAAAGAAGGAAATCCTGCCACATGCTACCACATGGATGAATCTTAAGGACATTAAGCTAAGTGAAAAAACCAATCACAAATAAATACTACATAATTCCATTTATATGAAATATATAGTCAAATTCATAAAAGAAGAAAAAGAAATGGTTGTTGCCAGGACTTAGGTAAGGAGAAATGAGGAGTTTCTGTGCAATGGATATAAAATTTCAGTCACAGAGAATAAAAAAGTTCTAAAGATTTCTTATATAGCAACGAACATATAGTTAACAATACTATACATACAACAATTTGTTAATATGGTAAATTTCTTGTTATGTGTTTTTTACCAATCCCTCAGCAGCACCCCCCCCCCCAAAAAACCCAGCCCTATAGAAAAGGCTACTCTAAATCCACACCAACAAAACTTAAAAACAAAACGTGACAGAATCAGTCTAATCCACAGTGACTTACCTGCCTGTCACAACACAGCCTGACACGCCAATAAGTTATACAATAAAACTACCCAATCAAAAAGGTAAACACTGGGGCGCCTGGGTGGCTCAGTGGGTTAAAGCCTCTGCCTTTGGCTCAGGTCATGATCCCAGGGTCCTGGGATCGAGCCCCATATCAGGCTTTCTGCTCAGCAGAGAGCCTGCTTCCTCCTCTCTCTCTCTGCCTGCCTCTCTGCCTACTTGTGATTTCTGTCTGTCAGATAAATAAATAAATAAATAAAAATCTTTAAAAAAAAAAAGTAAACACTATAATGGCGAGCATCTAATCAAAAATTACCAGTCATGCAAAGAAATAAGAAAATATGGTTTACACACAAGAAAGGTTAAAAAAAAAAAATCAGTCAACAGAAACAGACTTAGAAATGACACAGATAATGGATTAGTAGATAGGGAGGTTAAACTCACTATTAGAAATATGTTCAGTATGCTCAAAGCTTAAAACATACACATAAACCTAATGAGAAAAGAAATGGAAAATATTTTTAAATGAAATTTCTAGAAATGATCAATATACTATCTGAAATGAAAATTTCATTGGAAGAGACTAACAGCTAAGATACTACAGAATAAAAAGTGGATGGACCTGAAGGCAGAGCAAAAGAATTATCCAAAACTAAGCACAGAAAGGCAGGGTGAGTGTGGGGAATAGGGGTGGAGACCAAAACAGAAAAAGAAATAAGAAAAGAGTCTCAATGTCTGTAGATAAATATCAAGCAGTAAAGTAAAAATAGTTAAGATCTAACAAAATTTAATTGGAGTCAATACTGGAGCATGGGATGGATGTATGAACAGAAAAATACTCAAAAGAAACAATGGCTAAAGTCTTTCCAAATATAAACCCAAAGCTCAGGAACCCCAAACAGAACAAATACAAAGTAAACCAAACTAAAGCATATTACAAATTTCTGAAAACCAGTGATAAAAAAGAAAATATGAAAAGCAGCCATGGGGCGCCTGGGTGGCTCAGTGGGTTAAGCCTCTGCCTTCGGCTCAGGTCGTGATCTCAGGGTCCTAGGATTGAGCCCCAAATCAGGCTCTCTGCTCAGCAGGGAGCCTTGTTTCCCCTCTCTCTCTGCCTGCCTCTCTGCCTACTTGTGATCTCTCTCTGTCAAATAAATAAATAAAATCTTTAAAAAAAAAAAAAAAGAGAGAGAGAGAAGTGAGAAGTGAGAGAAATTGGAAGGAGAGGTGAACCATGAGAGACTATGGACTCTGACAAACAACCTGAGGGTTTTGAAGGGGCGGGGGGTGGGAGGTTGGGGGAACCAGGTGGTGGGTATTAGGGAGGGCACAGATTGCATGGAGCACTGGGTGTGGTGCAAAAACAATGAATACTGTTATACTGAAAAGAAATAAAAAATTTTAAAAAAAAATGAGAGAGAGAGAAAAGAAAAGCAGCCAGGGAAAAAAGGCACATTATACGCAGAAAGCTATAAATAAAAAGATTGCACCTGGTTTCATCTGAAACCAGTAAAGTCAGAATGATATTCTGAAAGGGAAAAACCATTAACCCTGAATTTATACCCATTGAAAACTTCTTTCAAAAAAAAAAAAAAAATCTTTCAAAGGGTGAAGTAACTTTTTCAGACAAACAAAAGCTGAGAATTCTTTAGCAGTCTATGTATACTACAAGAAAAGTAGCAGAGAGCATAAAAATGATACCAGAAGTTAACTTTGATATATACAAAGGGGAGTATCAGAAATGATAAATATGTGGGTTAAACCAGAAAAATTTTTTTAATTTGTTTAAAAGATAATGGGTGTCTAAAGCAAATATAGAAACAATGTATTTTAGAGTCTATAATATATGTACACATAAAATGAATGACAATAAGATGACGGGAAGAGGGCAGAAGTACACATCTGTAACACAGCTCTACACTATTCAGATAGCATGATACTGTTTGAAAGGAAGTTGTATTAAGTTAAAGAGGCATATTTTAAACTACCACTAAAATAATGAAACAGAGAAGCAAAGCTAGTAAGGCAACTGTGGAAAATTAACTTTAAAAATGTTCAACTATTTCTTAAAAAGGCAGAAAGAGAGCAAAGAATAGGTGGACAAACACAAAATGGGAGTATATGTAAATCCAGCCTTATCAATAATTACTTTAACTTTCTGCAATAGTGGAAATGTATCTGCACAGTTTAACACAGAAGCCACTAGCCACATGTGGCTATTCTATGCCAATAAACTCAACCACTAAGATTAAATAGGTAAATTAATGAAAGGAATAAAAGGTTGTTTTAGCAAACAAAAAGCAATTCCATAATATTATGAAGGAAGAAATCATGAGCATCTCCATAGATGCAGAAAACATACTTGACAAAATTCAACACACATTTATGATTAAAAAAAAACAAACATCTCAGCTAATTAAGAAAGGAACTGCCTCAACTTGATAAATTTATGAAAATGTATCACGAATATAATAACACTCTAACACAATATTTAAAAAACTAAATGATTTCCCCATAAATTAGGACTAAGAAAAGGATGTCTGCTCACATCACTTCTACTTAAAATTGTACTAGAAGTACTATCCTCTGTAAAACAAGAAAAAAATACGAGGCGTGGAGATTAGAAAGTAAGAAATAAAGGTGTTTTTATTCACAGATAACATGACTGTATATGTAAAAATTCTGAAGGAATCAACAAAAAAAGATGCTGGAATTAAAAAGTGAATTTACCAAGATCACAAGATAAAAAGTCAATTAAGAAATCGTATTTCTATGTTCATAGCCTGTGCAATGAAAGCTAACCCATACTGTTGAGAGAAATTAAAACTATAAAATGGAGGAATATACCAAGTTCATATATTGAAGACTCAACATTGTTAAGAAATCATTTCTACCCAGAATGATCTCTAAATTCAGAACAATCCCGATGCACATACCAGCAGGGTTTTTTGTAGAAACTGACAATATGATTCTAAAATTTATATGAAAATGCATATAAAATGCAAAGATCCTAAAAAGTCCAAATAATTTTTATAAAGAAAAACAAAATGGGAGGCCTCAAAATGTCTAACATCAAGATGTAGTACAAAGCTACAATAATTAAGACAGCGTGGTATTGGCAGGGATAAACACAGAGAACAAGAGAACAGAAAAGAGTCCAGAAACAGATATACACATTATTGCCTGAGGCTACAGTGACTAAGATGAGCAGTACTCTATCATGGGGTTGAAATGTACTATATCTTAACTGTACTGGTTACATAGTATATACCTTTGTCAAAATTCACTGATGCTTGTATACTTTATTATGCATTTACAATGGATGTGTTTTATTATATGTAAATTACATCTAAATAAAAATTATTTTAATACACATTTCAAAACAATCCCCTAAACTTATCTTTACTAATGTGAATCTAACCTAGAAAGGAACTAACAATTATTAAGGGCCTACAACATGCCAGACACTGGGTTCTGCACATTTAATTTTCACAATCATCTTCTAAAGTAGAAATTATTCATCAAATTTTTACATTTGAAGAAATGTTAACATTTGCAAATTCAACCAGCTGTAAGCTGGGGACTCAAGAGTCAAGCCTAAGTACACCCATAATGCCCATGTTGCTACCACCACGAGCCTCTTAGGTCTTTGCTACAGAAACTTCTTACCAAAGCTACTACCATACACCGAAATAATTTTTTAAGCCTACCTTGATTTTTCTTTTTTTTTTTTGTTTAATCTTCTAAGACAGATGAAAATAGCTCCTAAACAATGACAATGACAGGCTCACCACTACGTGTTAAATACCTTAAGCTACAGAATTAAAAAAAAAAAAAAAAAAATGATAGACTCGTAAAGCTAAGTACAAGCGAAGTTCAATTTAAGAGTCTTTCCAGCCTCACACAGCAAGGTAAGTGATAAATTGCCTGTAATACTATTTACTGGTAGATTTCCCACTGGGATTTTTAAATTTCGAATATGTTTTTAAACTTTGAATTATATATTCATGTTAAAGACTACATGATTTAACTACCTAAGTGTTAACTTGTTACCAAAAAAAATTCTGAAATTTAACATCTAAAAGTACTAGGCAAATAAATAACCACGTATAGTGAACAAGATCTTTATTGCCGTAATGTTACAAGAGGCATAAAAATATCCAACAGGGAACCCAAGAAAATAATATGGGAGAAGATGCGATCTGAGAAGAACAAGAAAGGAAGAGATCTGCACATGGCCTGAGGACAGCTGACATCAGGAACACTCCCTGTCCTATGGACTTCCTTAATTCATAAGTCTTAACTGGGAACCACAGGAGATGATAGATCCAGGGAAACACACTTTTGCTATCTTTGCTTGTAATAGCAAGAAATAGTGCCACAAGACCTCTGCTGGCAATATTACTCCATCTTCCATCTCTGGTTCTTCACTTCCATCTCTGGTACCAGAAACACCCCTTGGCGAAATGAGTGTGATGACTAAATAGGAAATTGATGCTATCGCTTCTACCACCATCTTCAAATCCAAAAGACAATCTTCATAATGTACAGATACTCCTCTTTCATATGCTGGAGTGGATGTTCCTCACAGATCAAAAAACTGTACTGGGAAAACTCATGTTTGAAAGTTACCTGAAGGGTGTCACTAGAGAGAATTGTAACCAGACATGCTGACTGCTTTCATTGTTGACACGGGACTAAATCTTGGGAGCTTGAATGACGGACATGTTATATTACACAGAAGCTCAGGATGGTGTCATTGCAAGGCTTCATTTCAGTGTTGCCATAAGTCTTTTTTTTTTCAGTGTTGCCATAAGTCTTAAGTGCAGAGATTTATAATTTCCACTTATCACAGGGTAAATTTAAAATTGATTCATAAAAAATTATCTTTTTCCAGATTTCCAAGGACACAGGAATTTGTGAACAATAGTATTTTCACTTCTTAAACGCTTTTTTCCCTTCCTAATTCTACTCCCCAACATTATCTGTCAAAGGAGTTGTGTGCATATCTGTTTGGGGCGTACAGATAAATAAACTGATATACAAGTATTCTTATGGGCCCATATATTAGCTACAAATTTTCTATGCAGTGAACATGCTTATATATAAATTATTTTTAACTTCTCCACCTAATTTGTTGCAGTAGTCCCAATAGTTCCACTTCATTGGAATTAAGGATATCCAAAATTTATATTTTGAGTGAAAAGCAGAGGTTTCCCCAAAATTGTATAGATTGTCACCAATCTTGTCCCTTATTGTTTGTCTACGAGACTTTCTCTAAAACAGTACAAACATTAAATGTCAGTATTTTAATCTTTGACAATACAACATTACAAAGATTGCTTTTCTTTTGTTATTGCTCAATTCAAACATCTTCACATATCCTTAAACCTTTCTACTTGTTTGTTATTTCACTTTCCTCCGCAGTTTGTTTGTTTGTTTGTTTTCCATCTCCCTTGGAATATTAGTGTCTTTGTTCCTGGTTTCTAAGAGATCATTTATGACTAAGGATGTCAACCATCTGCCATCAATGCAAATGAAATACCATGTTTTCTAACCAACATTTTACAATGATGTTTTAATTTCTGGTTGTACAGAAGCTGCATATTGAAATATAGTAATTTTCTGCTTTAAAAAAATATATACCCAAGAGTAAGGCAACAGAAAATATCATCCAAAAACTTCAAGATAGAAGAGCTAAAGGTGAGAAATAAATACATGTACTCACCTGGGGTGTTAAATTAACACTACCTTATGTAAAAATCACATTTTTACTAACTCAGAGAGACAAGGCATACTTACAGTTATGTGAACACTGAGGAATCATCATTGCAATGTTGAAATATTCAAAGCAAATTCCACACCGCAGCAAATCATCTATTGTCTGAAATGCAAAGATACATATATATCTATCAGAAAAATACCAAGACTGGAATGCCTGCCACAGAACTCTTTCTCCACACCCTAAAAAAAAAAAACAACAATTTAAGAATATTCTTTTGTCAGGGCTCCTGGGTGGCTCAGTGGGTTAAAGCCTCTGCCTACGGCTCAGGCCATGATCCCAGGGTCCTGGGACTGAGCCCCACATCGGGCTCGCTGCTTCCCCCTCCTTTCTCTCTCTGCCTGCCTCTCTGCCTACTTGTGATCTCTGTCTGTCAAATGAATAAATAAAATCTTAAAAAAAAAATATTCTTTTGTCAAACACAAACTCAAAATTAACTCCACATAAACTGCAAGGAATCTTGACAAATCAAGAAAAACCTTCTCCATATGACTTAAACATTCAAATGTCAAGTTACCGAAAAAGCTTTCAACAGATAAAGTTGACACTGTACAGATTCCTGCTCCATACTGTCAACCCTTTACAAAATGGCCACTGCCCTCCTGTTCCATTTCTCACGTGTTTCCAGCTCTTCCTCCAAGCTTCTTCTTCTTCAGACCCCATTCCCTGGCCCACACTCACTGTTGGGGGAAAGGTACCAATAACCATTCACCACAAAGGTTAAGAACAAAATCAAAGAATACTAAAGCCAAACATGAGAAAGTATCTAGTTAAAACCTTTACTTCACAAATGAAGAAGCACACACAAAAATGGGGTATGAGTCAAGCCAAGACTAAAACTTCCTGTCTCCCTGCGGGCAGTCAGTCCAGTGCTCTCTGTACAGTACCACATGTTAGTTACTACTGGGTAGAGCCAACTGAGGAGGCCCTGGAAAGAGCTGTAGCCAGCAGCGGCAGAAGAAGGTAAAGATGTGGTCAATCTGGAAAGTCAGACAGATGTGTGTCAGCCTGGAATGCAATCCAAATAGGAAAAAAGGGTCTATTCTCACAATGCAAAATCTTCTAAATCATTTAAAATAAGATTTATTCTATCCAATAAGAATACTGAGCCATTTTTAAGAGGAAAAAAAGAAAAGAAGAAGAAGGAGGAACTCACTCCTGTACCAACATGGAAAGAGTGCCAAAACAAGTGCAAAAAAGAAGTCAGGTAGGGACGCCTGGGTGGCTCAGTCTGTTAAGTGTCTGCCTTTGGCCCAGGTCATGCTCCCAGGGCCCTGGGATCAAGCCCCTCATTGGGCTCTCTGCACAGCAGGCAGCCTGCTTCTCCCTCTCCCTCAGTCCCTCTACCCCAAACATGTACATGCTCTCTCTCTCTAATAAATGAATAAAATCTTTAAAATGAAACTTAAAAAAAAGAGGTAAGGTATGCTACCATTTGTTAAAAAAAGAGGATGGAGTAAAAACATATTATATTTTTACCTTGTATACATATAAAGAAATTCTGAAAAGATACACAGTAAAGTAATAAATAATAGTAACAAGAGTCAGAAAACTGGATAAGGCACAGATTGGGAGGGAGACTTCTACTTTTTGTTTCGCATTTTTTTAACCATGAGTGTATTACCTAAATTTAAAAAATACAAACAAAAAAAGACTAATGTCACCAACAGTCTATATGATGAAATATTATGTAGCCATTAAAAACACACAAACACACACTTTGGGGTGACTGGGTGGCTCAGTTGGTTAAGCGACTGCCTTCAGCTCAGGTTATAATCCCCGGGTCCTCAGATCAAGTCCCCCATGGGGCTCCCTGCTAGCAGGGAGTCTGCTTCTCTCTCCCCCTCTGCCTGCCATTCCCCCGCTCTCTCTCTCTCTCTGTCAAACAAATAAATAAAATCTTTAAAAAACAAAACAAAACAAAACATACACACTTTCAAAGAATAATGCCATGGGAAAGTGTTGTTTTAATGGAAACTTTTAAAAAATCAGAGAACAAATCTACAACAATGCATTACAATAGAACTATACAGTTTAATCTGCCTAACAATCTTATGAAGTCTATAGCATCAATATCCCAGTTTTACAGATGAAGACTACCATGCTATAAGTGGGTGAATTAAACCCAAGAAGTCAATTCCAAAGGGATCCCAAATTTTAAATGCATATACACATCATACACGCACATTAAACAGAGAAAACATTAAAATATGGTTACCTCCAGATGACAGGGTGATGGGGAACTTTCATTTTCTCCTTTACCTTAATCTGAATTTTAATTTTTTCTACTATATACACATATCCATTTATTATCCGTCAAAACAAAAAAATCCTGCTACTATAAAACCAGGGAAATAAACAAGAAAATGCCAAAATCTTCCATTATTTTGGATGGTAACCCACCATTGACACAAAAAGCTAGAGGACTGTGTTGAGTACCAATTAAGAGCAGAGCTGGGGCTCAAAGTCAGAGTCCTGGCATCTCTATTGTGCTTTTTTTCTATATAACCATCCTCTCTGGAGGAGAGGTGCTGACACATACTGAGCAAGATTTGTGGAAGGTGACACTGCATCAGATGAGCTGTAACATTCTTTTTTTTTTTTCAGTGCAGCCAAATATGATGTGTCTTTTTTTTAAAAGATTTTATTTATTTACTTGACAGAGAGATAGAGCCAGAGAGCACAAGCAGAGGGAATGGCAGAAGGACAGGGAAAAGCAGGCTCTGCACTGAACAGGGAGCCTGATATAGGGCTTGATCCCAGGCCCATGGGATCATGACCTGAGCCGATGCTCAGATGCTTAACCATCTGAGCCACCCAGGAGCCCCAGAGCTACAACGTTCTTTTTTTTAAGATTTTTTAATTTATTTATTTGAGAGAGAGAGAGAGAGAGAGAACATGAGGAGAGGGTGGGCAGAGAGAGAGGGAGAAGCAGACTCTCTGCTGAGCAGGGAGCCAGCCCAGTGTGGGACTTGATCCCAGGACCCCCGGACCATGACCTGAGCCGAAGGTAAAGGCTTAACCGACTGAGCCACCCAGGCGCCCCCAGAGCTTTAATATTCTTACACAAACTTCTAGTCATGCCATTTCAAGACCATAACATGCACTCCACTAAACAGAGAGCAGTCAAGTGGATTCTCTAGGACTTCAACTTAGAAGAGGGGAAAGTGGAAGGCAAAAGTAGGGAATGAGTGAAAAGACTTAATAACTAGAGGAAAGGTTCTTGAGTTTTCTGGGTCACAGATCCCCTTAAACATATGAATAAAAACTAGAACTCTGTTCAGAAAAACACACACAAACAAAAATCTTATAAATAATTCTGGATACAAAAGTCTTTTCATGGTTCCTATGTTAACAACCATGGATTTGGAATCAAGTTTCTATGCAGTATAAGAAAGAATTTCGAACAGAGCTACTTCTGGGAGCCGCTAATTCCTTGTCCCTAGAAAAAGTTCAAGAAAAACTAGATGAGAAATTGACAAATACATGACAAAGGGATTAAAATACATAGATCAATGGAACAGGATAGAAAGCCCACAAATAGACCCACACTTATACAGTCAATTTACAACAAAGGAGGCAAGAATACAGGAAGGGGAACGGACAGTCTTTTCAACAAATGGTGTTGGGAAAACTGGACAGCTACATGCAAAAGAATGAAACTAGACCACTTTCTTATACCATACACAAAATAAATTCAAAACAGATCAAAGACTTAAATATGAGTCCTAAAACCACAAAAGTACTAAAAGGAAAAATAGGCAGTAATCTCTTGACATCATCTGAACAACATATTTATAGCTACATCTCCTCAGACAAGGGAAACAAAAGCAAACATTAACTATTGGGACTACACCAAAATAAAAGGCTTTGCACAGCAAAAGAAACCGCCAACAAAACAAAAAGGTAACCCAGTGAATGGGAGAGATACATTCAATGCAAATGATATACCCAATGAGGGGTCAATATCTAAAATACAGAAAGCACTTACACAACTCAACACCAAAAAACCCCCCAAATAATCTCATTAAAAAATGGGCAGAGGACCTGAATAGGCATTTTTCCAAAAAAAGACATACAAATGGCCAACAGACACATGAAAAGCTCAAAATCACTAATCATCAGGGAAATGCAAATCAAAACCACCATGAGATATCACCTCACACCAGTCAGAATGGATAGTACCAAAAAAAAAAAAAAAAGAAAAGAAAAGAAAAGAAAAGAAAAGAAAAGAAAAAGAAATAACAGGTGTTGGTGAGGATATGGAGAAAAGGGAGCCCTCCTGCACTGTTAGTAGGAATGTAAATTGGTGCAACCACTATGGAAAACACTATGGAGTTTCTTAAAAAAATTAAAAACAAATATTATATGACCCAGTAATTCCACTACAAGGGATTTCCCAAAGAAAATGAAAACACTAATTTGAAAAGACATATGTACCCCTAGGTTTACTGCACCATTATTCACAACAGCCAAGATACATGTACAATGTAATATTACTCAACCCTAAAAAAGAATAAGATCTTGCCATTTATGACAACACAGATGGACCTGGGGCGTATTATGTATGCCAAATGAAGTAAGTCTGACAGAAGGACAAATACCATATGATTTCACTTCCAGGTGGTATCTAAAAAACAAATGAATAAACAAAAAACAGACTCTTAAATACAGAGAAATGGTGGTTGCTGAGGAGGTTGTGGGGGGAGAGGGGAATAGGCAAAATAAACAGTACTAATAGGTACAAACAATTAAAATAAAATAAAATAAAGAGCTATTAGAAAAATAGAAAAGAAAATACTGGAGGGGGCTGGCTTTCCACCATGATTCTAATATGGCTTCAATCAACTCCATCACTGAACACTCTCAGGTGCTGAACCCTGTATTCAGTGCTGTGGTGAGACATCAAATCCGTAGAAGACATGGAACCTGCCTCTAAAGACCTCTGAAAGTTGTGGTAAATTATGCTTAAATCTACAAAGCAAGAAGCTTTACAAGCTACAAAGCTTTTACTTCCTTTATACAATTCAATCTTCACAATAACAAATAAAAAGGGGGGAAAGAAACAACACATGTTAAAGTGCTATTGATTATAATAATAAAGACATATTAGCTGAATGCTTACTACCTTCCAGATACTTAGAACCTTCAACCAATTAGCAAATAATCTTGAAGCATGCACTATGTGCCAGACATTGTGTTAAGCACCGTGAATAAGCCAGACAGAATCCCTATCCACACACATCAGCTCATTTAACCAACCCTATAAACTGTTTATTTTTGTCTCCACTTTACAGTTGAGGAAATGTAGGCTCAGAGAGGTTAAGTAACAAACGCAAGATCGCACAGTTAAATAAGAGCCAGAGACCAGATTTAACCCAAGACCACTGGAACTCAAATCTATGTTCTCTGAAGTACCTTGATGCCAAGGCCACCACAACTCCAAACCACATCCTTCCTAGATCCTTCCCCATTGTCAGCTTTTCACCATGGGGCTATTTCAAGTCCCCAGGCACTGTAGCTGACACTGGTGATGGCAAGAAGAAAGGCCTTATACTTTAACCTTCCCCAAGTCCCTTCCCTTAATCCTCAAAGTCAGTCTTGTGACTGATACCATAATCCTCAAATTTACCAAACTGAGGGGCGCCTGGGTGGCTCAGTGGGTTGAAGCCTCTGCCTTCGGCTCAGGTCATGATCCCAGGGTCCTGGGATGGAGCCCCGCATCGGGCTCTCTGCTCAGCAGGGAGCCTGCTTTCTCCTCTGTCTCTGCCTGCCTCTCTGCCTGCCTCTCTGCCTACTTGTGATCTCTGTCCAGTAAATAAATAAAATCTTTTAAAAAAAAAATTTACCAAACTGAGGAATAGAACTAGAAAGTGATCTTGCACACAGTCAGAAAAATACATAATTACAGAACAAGAAGAAAAACCAAGTAACTGATTCTTAGCTAGTACAGCAAAATGTGTTTGCTCTTCTTGATCAAGCACACAGGGTTCACTGCTACTGTAAATGGAACTGGAATGCCTTGCCAAAAACCACCATGTTATTTAAGTGAAATAATATAATGAAATACAATGAAATAAAAGAATGAAATATAAATGCAATGAAAGGCTCTAGTGCTAAGCCTGAGCCCTGATCTCCTTGTTTAAGAGATGCACGACTGTTACGAGTTAGGACACGTCAGGGAGAAGTCAGGGCCAACCAGCACAAGGTAATTAGAAGAAATTAAAGAAAGTAAAAGAAATGGGAAATTCTCAACTAATGTACTGCGAGAGTTTACACATGCTTGACAAGTAGCAGGCCCTCAGAAAGGGTTAGTTGTTACTGTCGTTTTCACCATTTAGAGTGACTATTTTTCTCGAAGTCATTTTCACTGTTGCGGCTGAACCGCTTAATACCCGGTTCCATAAGACGGCCAACCTAAGTTTACCACAAGGGACCGAGGCCTGACCCCCGCCACTTCCTCAGCAGGAGGAAACTGAGGCCCATCTACCACGTCGGTAAGTGGCAGAGCAGAACGGGCTACCCTGGCCCAGCTCGCAGCTCGCGTCTCCGCCTTTCTCCTTCTCACAGCGGGACTGGCCTCCTGCGGACAACCGAGCGCTCCCGACCGCCCCAAAGCACTCACCTTCATGACTGCCAGACCTGGAGGCCACCGAGGCTCGACTAGGGAGTCCATGGTCTGTCCTAGGTAGGGTGAGGGGGTCCCGCACCCACTGGCCTCCCGCGCTCCACCGCTACTCGAAATTCCCCGCGCTACGGCGTTACGTCAACAGTCAGCGACGCGCCTGAGGCTTGTGCGGAGCCTGCTGGGAGTTATAGTACAAGGGCGGAGCCCGGCAAAGACGCTCCCACTGCGCACGCGCCACGTTGCCCCTTCGCGTCTCAAGGCATGTAAGTGGTTTGAAAAGCCCACACTAGGTTTTGCAGCAAACCCTTGTTAAATAAATGCCTGTTGACTGTTAGGAAAAGACAGTCAGGAATCAAACCAAATCCAGACCTTGCCAAGCCTTTCAACATCTAGGTTCATGCCTCCTCCTCACGTTGCCCTCCGTGATTGCTATAGCGATCTGTCCCTTCTCTGAGTAGTCCATATTAACCACTACAGAATAGTTTCATTTAAAAAAAAAAAATCGTCGTGAGAATTATTCCTATTTTTGTAGATGCAGCAACTGAATTTCAGAGGAGGGACTCATTCAAGATCAGTGGCAAAGTCCAGCTTTCAGTCTGGGTCTTTTAACCCCAAACCATAAAGGATCATCCGCGGACACTTTACGGTGGAGTAATTGAGCAGATAAGTCCACAGGTCAGAGGTCTGAGACTCCCAGGAAGCTTTACTTTGTGGGGCTCCAACAGAATGGTGGGGAGTGGCAGGGACCTTGGAGGGTGAGGGGTTGCAAAGGGTTTGTATCAACCAATCAGAAAAGAGCATGCAGATGAACTCCTTCCCTAGTTCCTGAAGTGGATAATGGGGTGGGGGACACAAGCATGGGGAGACTAAGACCAGGTCCCAGACCTGATAGTGAACTTTCTTTCCTTTATAGTACTTGTAGGTTGAAGACGAAGGCTGAGAAGGTGAGAGAAAAAGAAGAGAGAGAAAAGAAGAAGAATAAGAAAGAAAGAGACAGAAATAAATGCATTCTTCCTGTTGGTTCAACCAGGAAGACAAATTTGGGACAGGCATCACTTGTTGGTCCTGGGCTCCAGATCCATCTCTCCGTCTCTGGAGAGCCTCCAGGGCAGCGCCCAGTGCCGTTCGTCTCTGAGTTCCTGCCACCAGCTGCTCAGTGAGACTGAATAGGTGAATCACCCAAATCAGCCCACATTCCCGGGAATCTTTTCCTCGCAGGCAGAACGATATACACTTCCTGCCATCTTCTGCAGTACCCACTCAAGCCCACCTCTGGGCCAGGAAAGGAAAGTCCAAGCAACAACACAAGAGATTCTGAAAGCAGCTTTGACTTCAGGGCAAGGCATTAGTCTTGCCCTCCCCATGGTATTTATCCGCCCCCTTGGAGCTAATCTGCCTGAACAAGCTGCTGTTTTCACAGACGTTCTCCTTCTGTTAGATAATAAAGAGACTGTACTTCCTTATTCAGGAGTGAAAACAAAATGCTCCGTATTTAAAAAGCAGGCTAATGCTCAGAAGAATCTTCCTTTGCACTGAGCACAAAGTGAGGATCTGGGGTAGGGCCACCGGAGAAAACACAGGAGGCCTTGTAAATCTCAATTTCAAATAAACAGCAAACAATTTTTTTCAGATGCCAGGGTGGCTCAGTTGGTTAGGCGACTGCCTTCAGCTCAGGTTGTGATCCTGGAGTCCCAGGATGGAGTCAGCCAGGAGTCTGCTTCTCCCTCTGACCCTCCCCCCATCTTGTGCTCTCTCTCTCTCAATCAGAGAAAGACAATTATCATATGATCTCTCTGATATGAGGAATTTGAGAGTCAGGGCAGGGTCATGGGGGGGCGGGGAGGGAAAAAATGAAACAAGATGGGATGAGGAGGGAGACAAACCATAAGAGACTCTTAATCTCAGGAAACAAACAGGGTTGCTGAGGGGTGGGGGGTAGGGATAGGGTGGCTGGGTTATGGACATTGGGGAGAGTATGGGCTATGGTGAGTACTGTGAAATGTGTAAGCCTGATGATTCATAGACTTGTATCCCTGGAGCAAATAATACATTTTTTTTTTTTTTAAAGTTTCACTGGAGTGCCTGGCTGGCTCAGTCAGTAGCACATGTGACTCTTGATTTCAGGGTTAGGAGCTCGAGCCCCAGATTGGGTGTAGAGATTATTTAAAAAATAAATAAATAAAACCTTTAAACAAAAAAAGTTACACTGTTTATCTGAAATGCAAATTTAACTGAGAATCTTATAGTTTTATTTGCCAAATCTGACAACCTTAATCAGGGAAACATCCTCCCAGGGGAGTGGGGGGGGGGGGCAGCCAGGCTGCACCCTGAGGCCTCCCAGGGCCCTGAGTTCCTTTGCAGTGTCTCACTTCATCACACTCCTCTCTGTTCTCCGTTCTCTCCCCATGAGGACCCATCCTTGCTCTGGTCCTGGGAGGAAGGACATTCAAGGAGCTTAGGACCTAGCCCGTGTTTCTTCTTTTCCTACCTTCTTCCCCTTCCCTATGGAGCCACTAAGGGGTGCTAAAGCAGCCCTTCTTGTGGAAGGGTGTGGACCAGGCCTGGTCCCTGCTCTCAAAAAAACTGACCCCCTGGGGGGAGGATGGGGCCCAGACAGAAACAAGCAAGAATGTAAGAAAGTGAATAGAGAACTTAATAAAACGCTTAAGTGATACACAAACAAAAAAAGGTTGGTGTAATAAAGAGTATGGAGCACTATAAACTGCCTGATGTGGGAAGTCCTCTCTGGGAGGGTGACACTGGTGCCAGGGCCCAGCTAATAAGACAGAGGCAGCTGTGCAGAGACCTGGGGGTGGAAGGCTCTGGGCCTTGATAAAAGGTTTGGATTTTAATCCATGTTAACTCAGGCAAGTTATTGAACCTCCCTGCATCTCAGTTTTCTCATCTGTAAAATAGGGATGATTATAATAGCATTTGCCTCATAGTCGTGTCATGAGAATTCCATGAGTTTTTATAACGAAGGTGTCTGGACCACCTGGCAACTACCGAGCGCTGTGTAAGTACCAGCTGCCATTGTTAGTATGCTGCTGTGGGAACAGAGGGAAACCCTGAGAGGGTTTTAGGCAGGAAGTAACATGGTTTGACTTACATTTCCTTTTTTTTTTTTTTTTCTTAAGATTTTTTATTTATTTATTTGACACAGAGAGAGAGCCAACGCAGGCAGGGGGAGTGGCAGGCAGAGGGAGAAGGACAAGTAGGTTCCCTGCTGAGCAGGGAGCCCGATGCAGGACTCTATTCCAGGACCCTGGAATCATGACCTCAGCTGAAGACAGACGGTTAACCGACTGAGCCACCCAGGCATCCCCACCAAAGACAGAATTCTCACCAACCATTACAGCCTTTAGTGTCTCAGGGACAGGACTGAGAGTCACACAGACCCCAATTTGCATCCACGCCCTTCCACTTACCACATGAACTTGCGTAAACCACTTCTCTTTGAGAGTCTCAGTTTCCCTTTCTGTAAGGTAAGAATAAGAATGCCTACCTCTGAGGGTTGCCATAATGATTATGTTTTTTAGATGTTGGGAAGCACTTAGCAGGGCATCTGACAGTGGCTCTGGCAATAGGAATAACAATCACAATTATTACTGTCATTGTCACTATTACACATTATTAACCAGAGGGCATGGAAGTTAAGAGCACTAGTTCTGAAGTCAGGCAGCCTGGGTTCCAATCTCAGCTCCACTGCGTGCTAGCACACGGACTGTGGTCTCTAAATACTGTTTCCGTGGAAAGGAATCTGGGCTCCTTAGAGACATGGCTGATTTGAGGTCTGGGGGCAGAAGAGGTGTGAGATGAGCCTGGAGAATCTTACTAGGTCCCCAAATAAGGAAGGTGTCAAAAACTAACTTAACTGGATATTTATCAGTTTCCAAATGATCAGGCCACAATTTTCTTGCTGTTCAGAGGGAAAACTCAGTTTTTCAGTGGAGGAATGAGGGTGAATCCACCTGAACCTACTGGTCAATCGTATCGTCTGTAGGAGTGGGTACCACATGAAAGCACGTCCAGATGTGATATAATATGAAGCCCACATCGTCTAGGGTGCATTCCTCCCCAAAATGGTGAGCCTGAATCTAATCAAACATTTGGACCAAACATTGGAATCTAATCAAACATTATAAACTTCCAGTTTATAACACATACATGGAGGACACCATGTCCTCCAGGGAACTGAGGAAATTGAGAAAGCACCCAGACATATCCAGACCATGGAGCATTTTACAAGAAAACGGATCAGAGTAATTCAACAGGTCATGAGCAGAGGTCACTGTGCTAGAATAAAAAAGAGTTGAGGGGCACCTGGGTGGCTCAGTGGGTTAAGCCGATGCCTTTGGCTCGGGTCATAATCTCAGAGTCCTGGGATCGAGCCCCGCATCGGGCTCTCTGCTCAGCAGGGAGCCTCCTTCCTCCCCCCTCTCTCTCTCTGCCTGCCTCTCTGCCTACTTGTGATCTCTGTGTGTCAAATAAATAAATAAATAAATAAAAATCTAAAAAAAAAAAAAAAAGTTGATAGCCATAACCCCATTACACCCTTGTTTATACCCCGCTTTGAACAAACTAACCTTTCAAAGAAATTTTTGTGATCAATGAATATTGAATTTGAATTATGTATTACATTATACTGATAAGTTATTATTAATTTTATTAGGTTGACAATGGGATTGTCATTATGTAGAAAAATGTCATTTTTAGGGGCACCTGGGTGGCTCAGTGGGTTAAAGCCTCTGCCTTCGGCTCGGGTCATGGTCCCAGGGTCCTGGGATCGAGCCCTGAGTCAGGCTCTCTGCTTGGCAGGAAGCCTGCTTTCCCCTCTCTCTCTCTCTGCCTGCCTCTCTGCCTACTTGTGATCTCTGTCTGTCAAATAAATAAATAAAATCTAAAAAAAATTTTTTTTTAATTAAAAAAATGTCATTTTTAGAGATACATGCTGATGTATTTCACAGTAAAGTGTCATGATGTTGGCGGCAGTTTAAAAAGATAAAGCAAATTCAGAAAAATTCAGATAATTGTTAAACCAAGGATAGACATAATGGGTTAATTATACTATTCCCTGTATTCTTTTACATGTTTGAAATTTTTCCCACTAAAAATTGGAGACCATTGATCCTACCTGCCATTTTACAAATGGCCACATGGGGACAGTAGAGTACTGAGCTGGGTGTAAGCCCAAGCTTTGAGTTAGAAATAGAGTATCTCCCCATTCATTCTTTATTCACTTCAACATCCTTGCATCGAATCCACCTTTAGTAAGCGCCAACTTACTAAAGGACTCTGAGCTGGACCTACAGGGGATAAAGAGTCAAACTAACCCCTACCTGCTCCCTCCTGCAGACACTGGTGTATCTGGGGGCTGGGACCAGGAATCACCAGGAACATCTGTCTTGGTGGGGAGGGTGTCTGTGTTCACATAGGTGTCTCTATGTTTGATGTCACTGGAATGGAGGCTTTGGCTGGGCATGCTGGAAACAAAGACATTAATATGGATGCTGGGGCATGGGGTGGGGGGAGGGTTGTCATTTGTGTGATGTCTCTTGACCTCTTCCACACTTGGCAACTATAAATCTTGGGCAAGTTCCTTTACCTTTTTGAACCTCATGGGGCTAAGCAGAGTTCATACCTTATAGCTTTTCTGTTGGAAAAGAATGAGTCTATATAAATTGTTTTGAATGGTGTGTGGCACATAGTAGGTGCTCAGTGTGAACATATTTAAGTCTTTCCCTGTTCCCCTGTGGAGCCCTGGGTAGGAAGCAGGAAGTCAGCTTGTCTGATTTACATGAAGGCCTCAGGTCTACTAGGGAAAATGATGACTGGGGCCTTGAGACTGGGGCACTGGAATTAAGACTGTCCAAAAAGCAAGATAGTAATTATAGGGTTAGAGCAGCTGCTTCTCTTGAGGATTTTCTTTGTGCTCAGCACTACCCCATGCGTTCTACATGTACTAACTTAACGTCTCTCAGCAAGCCTACAAGGCAAGTACTATCACTGCCTCTACTTTCAGGCTGAGGAAACTGAGGGACAGGGCTAGTAAAGAACATTACTGAGTTTTCTCAGCTGGTAGGGAGGGGAGGCCAGGATTTAAACCCAGGTGGTCTTCATTCATATCCATGAGTCCTATTCATATCCACTGTACCCTTCTTTGGCAATGGGCGCTGCAGAAAAACAAAGCATTTTGCTAGAGAGAGAGTGTGTTTTCCTGCCATTGACAGGGGTCTGTGGACCTGTGAAAGGATGGCAAGAAGGGCCAAGATCATGTTCTGAACACATTTCTCAAAAGCACCCCCTGGGGGGCGCCTGGGGGGCTCAGTGGGTTAAGCCTCTGCCTTCAACTCAGGTCATGATCTCAGGGTCCTGGGAGGGAGCCCCACATCGGGCTCTCTGCTCAGCAGGGAGCCTGCTCCCCCTCTTTCTCTGCCTGCCTCTCTGTCTACTTGTGATCTCTCTCTCTCTCTCTGTTAAATAAATAAATAAAATCTTAAAAAAAAAAAAAAAAACACACCCAGGACCATGGGGACCATGAATCGGCTCCTGGGGTATGGTTGCCCAGCATCATTTTTCTGATAATAGAATCCATCTCTTCCTTCCAGAAAACCACTCTTAGCATCTTCTCAATCAGGTGGTCAGGCAAGTCTCATGACACCAACCACTAGTTCAAAAATGACCAAATGACAAGGCTTGGTCAATGACAGTAAGGTCTGCCCTCCGTTCAGGGATTGGTTCATGGGAAGCTTGTGACCCAAGCCAGACCAATCAGAGAAAATTCTGGGACTTTCAATCCTCTATTGGAAAAGAGGATACACCCCTTTTCTGTGGTGTAGCTGAATGTAAGATGTACACCGAATTGCTTTGGGCCATCCTTGCTGTCATTTGGAAAGAGTCAGCCTGAGGAGGGAAGAGCTGAGAGGTAGAGAGACAGAACGTTGTTGACATTGTTGGAACAGCTGGATCCAGTCCTGCCTGAATCTTAATTTTCTTTCACTCAGGTGAGGGGCAAAAATTATTCCTTTTCATTTACTCTAGCTAAGTTGAGTTTTTGAGTCCTAACTTAATACATTTCTCAACAACTTGGTGTAAAACAGAAAGAGCCAAGCTATTTATGAGGGCTTCGAAGACCTAAGAGCACTGGTGTGGGCACATGAAGAAGGAAAATCTTGTTCCATACATGACAGGGCTCTGTAAGTTGCCTGTAAAGAAGGTCTGCAGGTCTGCTCCATGCCTGGGCTGTTAATCTCCATATTGGGAAGAATTCAAATAGACCTCTTAGGAAGTTTGATGGATGGTATGTGGATGGAGAAAGGGAGCAAAGCTGGAAGTCCAGGAACAAAACTGAGTGGCAGTGCTTACAGCTCCAAATAGCAACAACAATTGCCCCTCTTCTTCCTCCTCCAATAGATGTCAGGTGAGGAGAAGCAGATTCATTATGACCTGGGCCCACACCATACTGGAAGTCCCAATCATCACCCATCCCCACCGCATCTGCCCTGGGGCCAGGTACAAGGGACCACTCCCACCCCCCACCCCCGACCCATGATGTTTCTTGGGTCAAACACACCCAGACCTGTGAAGCTCAGGGCCCTGTTCTGAGTCATGCTCAGGGTCTTGTCTGGTCCCCCGGCCTGGGAGGGAGATGGCTTGGGCATGTTACATAGCTCTTACTTTCCAGACTTCACACCACCCTGAGAAGTAGTCTCTCATTAGCCCCCACATTCCTGAGGAAAGAGAGGCTCTGGGAGTTTCATCGCTTGCCAAGGTCAACCAGCTGCTACCAGCTACCAGCTGCTGGTAGCCACACTCATGTCTTTGCACTTGCACCCTTGCCCAACAGCTCACCAAGATCAGCTAGTCAGTGTAGAACGTGGGAGTAGGGTAGGCTAGGGGTGGGTGTTGGGGGAGTAGAGAGATCCCAGGGAACATGGGCCCAGGGCCAGGAAGGCTAGAGGTGTCTTCTCTCCCTTAATGTGACCCTGGGACTTTGAGCAAGTCCTGCCTCTTCTCTGTTCCTCCACTTCCCCATCTGGAAAATGAATATCTCATATCCCATAAATCTGTGTGTTCTTTGGGGAATTGGAGTAAAAAAAAAAATGAGAAAATAAATATGGCACTAATGCAAAGAATCCCTAATAATCACTTTCCTCAATATTAGAGTTTAAAAGACATTGATAAATAATAGTTATCATGGGTTTCCAGGAGAAGCTGGCATAGACTTTAATCTTAAGATGGTGGAGAGGGCAATGAGGCCTCCCCATATCCAGGATTTGGGGGACCACATAATCCTGCCTGGCCTGAAAGGGCCGAACCTGTAGGTGATTCCTATATTTCGTCTGGCAGGCAGTGTGGCCAAGGAGATGGGTTTGGGCTGTGGCACTGGGGCAGTGATGGAATCCTGGACTGAAACCTCCTACACATCCATGTCCTCATATATAAAATAGGGATATGAACATAATTCACCCTTGTGGGTGGTTTTAAGGGTTCGGTGTGAAGTGTGCAAAATATTTTGTACTTTGTCTTCGGAAGAGCATAGAGTATGCACTCCATGAATATTAGCTTTATTATTAAGTTGATCTGTAGTTCATGCATAAGTGCAAAGTTTTACCGTATTTACATGAACATTTTTCTAGAGTATCAGTTAACTCTTGTTGCATAACTAATCACTCTAAAATGTAGTCACTGTAAACAAGCTCCATTTATCATTTATTAGGGGTCTAGAGGATGAGGACAGCCCCTGGGATCTCCTTTGGGCAGCTCTTATTTACTGACACAGGGTTTGGGTGAGGTTGACACCACCCATGGATCTATCCTATCCCTCGGGCCTGCTTCAGGAGCAGACCCGCAAGTCCATTTTGGCCAGCATGAAGCAAATCTAAGACATGCATTGTATTGATGCCGAGGAGGTGCAGACAAAGGGAGCTTCTGCAGAGATTCCAGACAGCCTGTGTGAGTGCAAAGTTATCACTCGAAGCTGAGGAGAGCCAGCCAGAGGGAAGCAGAGAACCCTGGCCTGGAGGCAACACTCACGTTCTTATGTCCTCCTGTATTTGAAGACAGTCCTAGCCTAGAGTTTCCAGTTACATGAGCCAATAAATTCTTTTTTAAAAAGCTGTTTGGTGGGGAGGAAGAGCAAGATGGAGGAGGAGTAGGAGACCTAATATCATCAGGTCCAAGGAGTTCAGCTAGATCATTATCAAACCATTCTGAACACCAACAAACTCAACAGGAGATAGAAGAGAAGAGGAGCAGCAATTCTAGGAACAGAAAAGTGTAGGAAGGTAGGACATGCAGAGAAGTTAATCTGAGGAGATATATGGGAAGATAGACCATGGAGGGAAGGGCCAGCTCCCAGCAAGCAGTGGAGCAGCGGAGCACAAAATCAGAACTTTTAGAAGTCTGCTCCACTGAGAAACATTGCTCCAGAGGCTAAGCAGGAGCGGGGTTGGGGGGGGGGGTGTGGAGCCCTTGCAGGGACAGTGTGATCTTGGAACCCACAGGGGTCATAAAAAGACCAGGGCTGTCTGAGTGTGGCAGAGTTCCCAGATATGGGAGTGGGGAAGCCAGCTGCAGAGACAAAGCCAAGGAGTGGGCTCTCAGCTCAGGGTTACCTTAAACCATGATCCAAGGCATAGTCGGGCCACTGCTTTTCAATCAGGGACCCCACAAGTGGCTGATCTGGAGAGACCCCCTCCTTCTTCCTCCTCCAGGAGGAGCAGCGCTGGAGTGCATGGCAAGAATATGCTGGTATGGAGACTCCAAATGTGGCTGTGCGCCAGAGATACAAACTCTTGGTCACAGGTTGGGTGAGCACAGAACAAAGCTGGAGGCCAGGGAGACGGGAGTGATTGACTGCTTTTCTCTAAGGTGCACTGAGAAGTGGGGTCCCGAGCTCTTAGTTCCTCTGGGCCGGAGATTGGGAGGCTGCTATTTTCATTCCTGTCCTCCAAAGCTGTATGGAAAGTGTTCAGAGAACAAAAGCTCCTGAGAGAGAACCCAAGCAGATTACTTGGCCTGGCCCCTGGCAAGGACAGTGCAATTCCGTCTCAGGCAAAGACATTTGAGAATCACTGCAACAGGCCCCTCTCCCAGAAGATCAGCAAGAACATCTAGTCAAGATCAAGTTTACCCATCAATGAGAACTACAGAACTCCAGAGCTAGGGGAATGCAACACTTAGAACTCATGGGTTTTTTCCCATGATTCTTTAGTCTTTCAAAGTTAAATTTTTTAATTTTATTTTTTCCTTATTCTATTTTTAAAAATCTTTCCTCTTTCCCATTTTAATGTTTTTAAACTATTTTATCTTATCAATACCTTTCTTAAAATCTTTTAAAATTTTCATTGTTATAGTCACATATTCTATCCCTTCATTGTATTTAGCCTTATTTTTTGTACACATAGAGATTTTTCTTTCTTTAAAATTTTGGGACACAGGGGCGCCTGGGTGGCTCAATGGGTTAAGCCTCTGCCTTCGGCTCAGGTCATGATCCCAGGGTCCTGGGATCAAGCCCCGCATCGGGCTCTCTGTTTAGCGGGGAGCCTGCTTCCTCCCCTCTCTCTCTGCCTGCCTCACTGCCTACTTGTGATCTCCGTTTGTCAAATAAATAAATTTTTTAAAAAGATCTTTAAAATTTTGGGACACAGTTTCTTCTTACAGATCAAAATATATCCAAAATCTAGCTCATGGCTTTGTTCTAGTCTCCAGCCTGATTACATTCTTTCCTTTCTTTTCTTTTCTCTTTTTTCAACCAATTCCTTTTTTAGAATCTTCTTTAATTTTCATCTTTACAGTCATATTCCATCCATTCATCATGTTTACCCATATATATATATTTTTTTTTTTTTCCTTTCTTTAAAATTTTGGGAGGCAGTTTCTTCTAGCACACCAAAATACACCCAAAATCAAGTGTTTGGCTCTGTTCTATTCACCAGTCTAAAAAAAAAAAATAAATAAATATATATATATATATATATATATATATATATATATATATATATTCAACCTGGGGTCATTGCTACCCTTTTAGTGTTTTGTTCTCTCATTCATCTATTCTTATCTGGATAAAATGACAATGTGGAAAAACTCAAGTCAAAAAAAAAGAAGAAGAAGAAGAAGAAGAAGAAGAAGAAGAAGAACAAGAGGCAGTACTGATGGCTAGGGACCCAATCCTACTAATGTAAAATGTCATATCTAGAGTTCAGAATGACAATTACCAAGGTGCCAACTGGTCTTGAAAAAAACATGGAAGATACTAGAAAATCCCTTTCTGGAGAAACAAGATTTCTGGAGAAATAAAAGAACTAAAATCTAACCATGTTAAAATAAAAAAAGCTATTAATGAGGTGCAGCAAAAAACGGAGGCTCTTACTGCTAGGATAAATGAGGCAGAAAAGAGAATTAGTTGATCTAGAAGATCAAATGATGGAGAATAAAGAAGCTGAGAAAGAGAGAAATAAACAACTACTGGACCACAAGGGGAGAATTCAAGAGATAAGTGATACCATAAGACAAAACAATATTAGAATAACTGGGATCCCAGAAGAAGAAGAAAGAGAGAGAGGGGCAGAAGGAATATTGGAGCAAATTTCCCTAATTTGGCAAAGGGAACAAACATCAAAATCCAGGAGGCACAAAGAATCCCCCCTCAAAATCAATAAAAATAGGTCCACACCCTGACATGTAATAGTAAAACTTACAAGTCTCAGAGACAAAGAGAAAATCCTGAAAGCAGCCCAGGACAAGAGGTCTATAACATACAATGGTAGAAATATTAGATTGGCAGCAGACCTATTCACAGAGCAGACCTATTCACAGAGACCTTGCAGGCCAGAAAGGACTGGCATGATACATTCAGAGCACTAAATGAGGAAAATATGCAGCCAAGAATACTATATCCAGCTAGGCTGTCATTGAAAATAGAAGGAGAGATTAAAAAGCTTCCAGGACAAACAAAAACTACAAGAATTTGCAAACACCAAACCAAGCCTACAGAAAATATTGAAAGGGGTCCTCTAAGCAAATAGAGAACCTAGAAGTAACAGACCAGAAAGGAACAGAAACAATATACAGTAACAATCACCTTACAGGCAATACAATGGCAATAAATTCATATCTTTCAGTAGTTACCCTGAATGTAAATGGGCTAAATGCCCCAATCAAAAGACAGGGGGTATCAGAATGGATCAAAAAACAAGACCCATTGATATGCTGTCTGCAAAAAACTCTTTTTAGATGCAAAGACACATCCAGATTTAAATTGAGGGGGTGGAAAACAATTTACCATGCTAATGGACATCAAAAGAAAGCTGGGTGGCAATCCTTATGTCAGATAAATTAGATTTTAAGCCAAAGACTATAATAAGAGATAAAGAAGGACACTATATCATACTTAACAAGTCTGTCCAACAAGAAGACCTAACAATTTTAAATATCTATGCCCCTAACATGGGAGCAGCCAATTATATAAGCCAATTAATAACAAAATTAAAGAAACACATCAACAATAATACAATAATAGTAGGGGACTTTAACTCAAAGACATGGAGGCTAAACAGCATCCTACTAAAGAACAAATGAGTCAGTCAGGAAATTAAAGAAGAATTGAAAAAATTCATGGAAACAAATGATAATAAAACACAACTGTTCAAAATCTGTGGGACACAGCAAAGGCAGTCCTGAGAGCAAAATATATAGTGATACAAGCCTTTCTCAAGAAACAAGAAAGGTCTCAAATACACACCCTAACCCTACACCTAAAGGAGCTGGAGAAAGAATAGCAAAGAAAGCCTAAACCTAGCAGGAGAAGAGAAATAATAAAGATCAGAGAAGAAATCAATGAAATAGAAACCAAAAAAATAGTAGAACAAATCAATGAAACTAGGAGCTGGTTCTTTGAAAGAATTAATAAGATTGATAAACCCCTGGCCAGACTTATCAAAAAGAAAAGAGAAAGGACCCAAATAAATAAAATCATGAATGAAAGAGGAGAGATCACAACCAACACCAAAGAAATACAAACAATTATAAGGACATATTATGAGCAACCATGCGCCAGCAAATTAGACAATCTGGAAGAAATGGATGCATTCCTAGAGATGTATAAACTATCAAAACTGAACCAGGAAGAAATAGAAAACCTGAACAGACCCATAACCAGTAAGGAGATTGAAGCAGTCATCAAAAATCTACCTCTCCCCAAAAAAAGAAAGAAAGAAAAGAAAAGAGAAAGAAAGAAAGAAATCTTCCAACAAACAAGAGCCCAAGGCCAGATGGCTTCCCAGGGGAATTATACCGAACATTTAAAGAAGAATTACTACCTATTCCCCAGAAACTCTTTCCAAAAATAGAAATGGAAGGAAAACTTCCAAACTGTTTTTATGAGGCCAGCATTACTTTGATCCCAAAACCAGACAAAGACCCCATCAAAAAGAATTACAGGCCAATACCCTTGATGAACAGGGACACAAAATACTGGTCAATAGGATCCAACAATACATTAAAGGATTAAAAGAATTTTTCACCAGGGATATATTCCTGGGCTTCAAGGTTGGCTCAACATCCAAATAAATCAATGTGATACAATACATTAATAAAAGAAAGAACAAGAACCATATGATACTTTCAATATTTTGAAAAAGCATTTGACAAAGTACAGCATCCTTTCTTGATCAAAACTCTTCACAGTGTTGGGATAGAGGATACATATCTCAATATCACAAAAGCCATCTATGAAAAACCCATCCTCAATGGAGAATATCATCCTCAATGGGGAAAAACTGAGAGCTTTCCTCTAAGGTCAGGAACATGGCAGGGCTGTCCACTATCACCACTGTCATTCAACATAGTACTAGAAGTCTTAGTCTCAGCAGTCTGACAACAAAAAGAAATAAAATGCATCTGAATCGGCAAAGAAGTCAAACTCTCACTCTTTGCAGATGATATGATACTTTATGGGAAAACCCAGAAGACTCCACTCGAAAACTGCTATAACTCATACAGGAATTCAGTAAAGTGTCAGGATATAAAACCAATGCACAGAAGTCAGTTTCATTTCTATATACCAACAACAAGACAGAAGAAATAGAAATTAAGTAGTCAATCCCATTTACAATTACATCTAAAACCATAAGATACCTAGGAATAAACCTAACCAAAGAGGCAAAGAATCTGTACTCAGAAAACTACAAAGAACTTATGAAAGAAATTGAAGAAGACACAAAGAAATGGAAAAACGTTCCATGCTCATGGATCGGAAGAACAAATATTGTGAAAATGTCTATGCTACCTAAAGCAATCTACACATTTAATGCAATCCCTATCAAAATACCATCAAATTTTTTCAAAGAAATGGAACAAATAATCCTAAAATTTATATGGAACCAGAAAAGACCCCAAATAGCCAGAGGAATGTTGAAAAAGAAAACCAAAATTGGTGGTATCACAATTCCAGACTTCAAGTTCTATTACAAAGCTATAATCATCAAGACAGTATGGTACCAGCACAAAAACAGACACATAGATGAACGGAACAGAATAGAGAGCCCAGAAATGGACCCTCAACTCTATGATCAACTAATCTTCGACAAAGCAGGAAAGAATGTCCAATGGAAAAAAGACAGTCTCTTCAACAAATAGTGTTGAGAAATTTGGACAGCCTTATGCAGAAGAATAAAACTGGACCATTGCCTTACACCACACACAAAAATAGACTCAAAATGGATGAAAGACCTCAATGTGAGGCAGGAATCCATCAAAATCCTTGAGAACACAGGCAGCAACCTCTTCGACCTCAGCTGAAACTTCTTCCTAGAAACATCGCCAAAGACAAGGGAAGCAAGGGCAAAAATGAACTATTAGGACTTCAACAAGATCAAAAGCTTTTGCACAGAAAAGGAAACAGTCAACAAAATCAAAAGACAACCAACAGAATGGGAGCAGATATTTGCAAATGACATATCATATGAAGGGCTAACATTCAAAATCTATAAAGAACTTATCAAACTCAACACCCAAAGAACAAATAACACAATCAAGAAATGGGCAGACGACATGAATAGACATTTCTGCAAAGAAGACATTGAGATGGCCAACAGACGCATGAAAAAGTGTGCAACATTACTCGGCATCAGGGAAATACAAATCAAAACCACAGTGAGACACCACCTCACACCAGTCAGAATGACTAAAATTAACAAGTCAGGAACCAACAGATGTTGGCAAGGATGCGGAGAAAAGGGAACCTTCCTACACTGTTGGTGGGAATGCAAGCTGGTGCAGCCACTCTGGAAAACAGCATGAAGGTTCCTCAAAATTTGAAAATAGAGCTACTCTATGACCCAGCAATCGCACTACTGGGTATTTACCCTAAAGATACAAATATAGTGATCTGAAGGGGCACGTGCACCCGAATGTTTATAGTAGCAATGTCCACAATAGTCAAACCATGGAAAGAAACTAGATGTCCATCCACAGATGAAGGGATAAAGAAGATGTGGTATATAGATATACAATGGAATACTATGCAGCCATCAAAAAAAGAAATCTTGCCATTTGCAACAACATGGATGGAACTAGAGGGTATAATGCTGAGCAAAATAAGTCAATCAGAGAAAGACAATTATCATTTGATCTCTCTCATATGAGGAATTTGAGAGGCAGGGTGGGGGGTTATGGGGGGTAGGGAGGGGAAAAATGAAACAAGATGGGACTGGGGAGGAAGACAAACCATAAGTGACTCTTAATCTCAGGAAACAAACTGAGGGTTGCTGGGGGGTGGGGGGGTAGGGATAGGGTGGCTGGGTCATGGACATTGGGGAGGGTATGTGCTATGGTGAGTGCTGCAAATTGTGTAAGACTGATGATTCACAGACCTGTACCCCTAAAACAAATAATACACTATATGTTCATTAAAAAAAAACCAAAACTGTTTGGATTGGATAGTTTATCACTTGCAAACCAAGAGTCTTAAACAGATAAGACCAGAAGTGGACAGTCAAGCAATGGACTGCTTTGTGGCCAGTAAAGCCCACAAGCACTTGAAATGTGCCCTTTCTTTGTGCCTCAGTGGCACAAAGACACTGTCCTATTAATCCTTGTTATAAGGAGTCAAAGTAGACTTCAGAATCACGGAGTGATCATTTTGTGCAATTAGACTGAGAGCAGCTTGAGGGTAGGTCTTACCCACCTATTTGCCAGGAGCTAACTCGGAGCACAATGCACACAAAGGTGCTTCCTACAATCTTGAATGAGAGGCCTCTGATCTGAGTTTCTCAAGTGAACATGGTTGCTACAAGCGGTGAACAGGTGGTGGAATGCACAGAAAATGTAGCCTGTCAGAAAGTTTCACAGCACTGGGGCCTGAAATTAGCAAAAGACCAGCACTGAGTGCTGAGAGCTCAGGGTGAGAATAATGAAGTCCCTGAGCCTGGCAGAAGACCTCATTCTCTTCTGCACAGAAGCCTCTGCACGAAGACCCACCGGAGAGTTCATCAGAAAGGAAAGACCCTGGGGCGCCTGGGTGGCTAAAGTGGGTTAAGCCTCTGCCTTCTGCTCAGGTCGTGTTCTCAGGGTCCTGGGATCGAGTTCCACGTCGGGCTCTCTGCTCGGCAGGGAGCCTGCTTCCCTCTCTCTCTCTGCCTGCCTCTCTGCCTACTTGTGCTCTCTCTCTCTTTGTCAAATAAATATGTAAAATCTTTTTAAAAAGAAAGAAAGGAAGAAAGGAAGGAAGGAAGGAAGGAAGGAAGGAAGGAAGGAAGGAAGGAAGGAAGGAAGGAAGGACGGGCCTGGAGGCTTCTTGGACTGTGGCAGGCTGTACACTAACTTAATCATGGGATGCCACCATCAACGCTGGTGTAATGGGCATGCTCAATGACAGGCAGTACGATGAACTTGTACAGAGCATGGCTTTGGACTCAGACTGGGCTCCTTCACTTCCTAGCCTAGCCTTGAGCGAGCCACCTAACCTCTTAGAGCCTCATTTCCCCATGTGCAGAATATGATTTAAGAAGGGTACTTACCTTCAATAACCATTATGAGAATTTGCTGAGAAAATGCATGTAAAGGGCTTTAATCTAGTGCCTTACTAGATCACTTACAGAAGTAAGTGATCAATAAACACTTCACACATACACACACACACAGAGATTTTTTTAAAATCCAAGGGGCAGTATCACATGTGTGAAGACACAAATGCTAAAATGTTGCACATGCCTTCACAGGGAACTCAGTATCCTGTGGCCTCTGGTGACCTGTCTTAAACTTCTGAAGGCACTCTTGCAGATGACAGCTCCTTCTCCCATTTGCCCTTGTTTTCACATTTCCAGCTTCTGCCTTCCCAGAGGGCCTCCCACAATGACCTTTCTCAATTAGCTCTACCACTGAAGCAGTCCTCCTTGGAACGCTGGCCTTCCCCCTCGCTGGATCTGAGCTAAAGGAGATCCAGGGACGGTTCCCGGAGGAAGCACACAGAAACAACCTTCTGGGACCTCCCCACCTCCCATATGTCACCTCGCCCTTCCAAAAAGCCACAGGAACATGTTTGAGAAAAGTTAAGCTGTTTTATTTCACAGGATAGCTCCACGTCAAACCAGCAGGCACCATCAGAATACGCAACAGAGGATCCAATCAGACACTCTATAGGACGGGCGTTTGGTTGTTAAGGTAGAGAAACGATATCCGGAAGAGGGTGACACTTATCATCACGTGGGGACAGGCAACCAGCAATTTCCTAGGGTTGTTTTCTTTTTTTTTTTTCTTTTTGTTTGTTTCTCCTGACACAGTCTGGGGAGGAAGGAAACCAAAGGAAACTAAATTGACCAGCCACTCTGAAGCAATCAGAACCAAATCTATTGCCAAACCGTGTAAACAGTCACACTGCCCAGAACTAGAGTCTGAGCCGAAACTCTAGCCAGAATCTACTTCCGTCTAAGGAAGGCAAAGTGCACTCTGGTTGCTCTGGTTCAAGGAACAGCTTTGTTACTTGCCTGGGACAGTTCACACAGGAAGGAGGTGTTGGCAAGGGGCAGCGGTGGTCATTCGGCCAGTCCCAGAGGACGGGAGAGCGGGATGCTGGCAAGATCGATCTCAGAGAAGCCAGGAGGAGTCCGACACAACAGCGAAGTCCCTTCTCTTAGCTCCCCCGGGGCAGCTTTGGGTATGTGGGGAATTCTCTACATGGCTGCTCCGAGGAGAGGAGGCCCCAGAGAACCGGGGAAGTTGACATGAAACATCAGCATTAGCTCTGCATAGCAGAAAATCAGCTAAGCAACACCTCGCTCACCCCCTCCTGCCCTGTCCTTCCCGCCCGTCCTCCCAAGGCCAGTGGGGGGCCCCCCCTGCCATGGTTGTGAGCCAGCCACTCTTCTTTCTGGGATTCTCAGGAGAATGAGGCATTTGCTCGAGTGTGGAACCATCTGGATGTGTGAAAAGTTAGGAATAGAAAGACTGAGAGGAAGAACCATCACATTAGTCCTTGTGGTTTTCCATCAGCTGAGTACGTGTGCTGAGTGCCAAGGAGCCACCAGGCCACAGGAAGTCCTCTGCATTCATGCCTCCTGAATGAGAAAGAAATATACCCAACAAGGCACTCCAAGGGACTCCAACAGAGAGGCTGGCCCCACATAAGGCCCTTCCCCATATTGGCTCCCCTTCATGTACCACAACCCAGTTCTGAAGTGTTTATAAGGCAGATCTCTGAGCTGCTGGTTCCAGCCGGGAGCCAAATGCTGGCTCCGTTTCCCTGCGTCTCTTCCCACTCGGATTTCTTCGTTGAATAGAAACCTTTCATCCCTTGGGAATCCATTCCTCTCCTGCCCCTTGGCCTGGTGACCTCAGAGAAAAGACTCCCAAGTCTAATTCCCAAGCTTACAATTCCCTCCAGTTGTGCGCTCTGTCCGGGGTTCAAAAGGCGCTTCAAGGTGAGAAATCGTTAGCACTGAAAACAAGGAAAGGCAAGAATTTTTCATAGAATCCCACAGCTCAGAGCAGCTCTTTAAGAGGAAAGGGGAATAAAGGGAGAGAGGGAGAGTGGGGTAGGAAGCACGGCTTGTTCTCAATTTTATCGGAGAAAGGTCTTTAGCGGTGGCTGGGCCCCAAGGCCCAGGAAACTAGACCAGGAATGAATTGTCTTTGGTCAGTTTTAAATGAACATCTTGCTGGTTCATTCCTAAAATAGACTAAACATCAGTTACACATAAAGACAGAAAGCTTGACCTCAGGGTAAGTTGAAGGTTAAGAAAAGAAATCATTCTGTGAAGACAAAAAAATAAAATGCCCGTTATCAATGAACTGATCAGTATAGCTCTCAGTAATGGCGATGAACAAGTAGGTAAACACCACTCCCCCTTGTACAATTGGTTATATTGAGGACTACTAACTAGGTTACTACATTTCCCCCACACTCACTGTACAGTTAGGTTTCTGGTATTTGTTTTTTACATTGATCTATCTACTAGGTGCAAAGATTTGGTGAGTGGCATTGGCTATAATTTAATCGTAGCCTTTTTAAAAATTACAGTTTCACATTTTAACAGTTACTTTCCAGCATTTAAGCAAATACAGCAATATATAGTGGACTAACACAGGCAGGAGTCAGGAAGAGAATGCCAGTGCTCAGTGACCGTGGATGGGACGGGGTGCGCGTGGAGGGTGGCGGAGACATGCATAGTGCCAAATGAGCAAGTGGGGGGCGGGCGTGGTGCAGGAAAGGATTTTTCCATTTGGTTCTGTGTCAAGAGTCGGATCTGGGGCTGGATGAGTGCGGTGTGAGCTTCCCTAAATGTGAACTCATCAGCCGTTTCCCAATGGAAAAATAGGTGCTCAAAGAAAACAGCTAAGGCTCTGCCTTTAGGTCATTTGGTTAAGGGCAGATCCATTTTCAGGAAGGAAATGATGCAGTCAATTCATAGGAAAAGCCACATGTCTGACTGGTGTTCTGCATAGCAAGCAACAGATTTGTCAACTCAAATTTTCTCTTTTCATCTTGTAGTCATGGCAGAGAATGTGACATTTTGCACAGGAGGCTACTGCATTAAGGTGTGGGAGTATCTCTGGGGTAGAAATGAGAAGCCTGTGTCCTGGCTGGACGGCATAGCGTCCTTGCAAGGAAGTGCCTGACACGGCCCTCACTCCCGGCCATCCATTACATCTTGGGCACGTCACAGCACATCCCAAGGCCTTGCTTTCTTTGCTAAGCTATAAAATGGGGATGTCATCATCTGCTCAAAGACGGAGGGGCTCCTAGGTGGTTCTGAGGCTCTTTCATTTCCGGGAGCTCAAACAGAATGGTTGGTTTTAGGCTAAACAAGGAGGTCGAGTTTCTCACTGATCTCTCTCTGACACTCTTTTTGTGCCCTTTCTCGACTTTTCCACTGAATGCGCAAACTGCCAATCCCTCCGACAAAATGTAATGGCTTACCACTCCCACACACCCAGGGATTAGTGACTTAATAGGTCCCTCCCCCTGGGGTGTAATAACCTTTTTATGGAGGACCAGAGGAGAGGGCAAAACTTAAACAACTATGGTGAAATGGTCTTGACAGAATTTCAAGCATCAATAGGTGGTATCTCTGTAGGGCTGTGCTTTAGGGCTCCTAGGAAACTGTTAGGAAAATTCCACCACCCAGTTCTCAAATGCCATTAGGAGACTTCAAAAGGAAGGTCCTGGATGGGTTTTGATCTAAAAGACTTACCTTACTAATGATAATGAAAAGAGCAATCATGTTGGCACAGTGCTTTCCAGCTTAGAGCTTTGCTCCTTTACATTTTACCTTTATTGCCTTCATTTTCTGGAGCAGGAAACTGGGGCTCAATGAGGTGGAGTGACATGTCCAGAGTCCCACAGCTCCTATGGGGTGGGGACTGAGACTCAAAACACAGGACTTCTGATTCCAAACCACAGCCATGGAGACACACTCAGAGGCCTCAGGAAAAAGAAAGGAAGCTTGAGAACAATAAGGAGGAGACCCTTGGCTTGGCATGAGGGGATGAATAAAAGTGGCCCCCATAGGATCTGACCTGTCTGTGTTCGGTTAGCTAGAAACAGCCTATCTCTGGAAAACAAAGAGATCAAAAGAGGAAGTAAAATGGAACAACAGTGATCCAGAAGGCCTTTTCCCAGGTGAGAAGCAGAAGTCTCACTCCTCATTCCTAAAAAGTCACTCACCTCAGTTCTATCACTACATTTTGTAATTACATTAAATGCTATGGAGGTGGCGGGAGGGGGTGGGGAGCAGCGGTTGGGAAGGGAAGAGGAGAGAGGGAAGCCAAGCGCAACCAGAGTGTTTTCTGGGTCAGAAAGGACGGCCCCTCTCTGGCCCCTGCTTGAGAGGCTCCTGTGCCTCACGCAGGAGGGCACCAGCCAAAGTGGGTCACAGACTGATTTTAAATTAAAATGATATGACTGAAAGCCTCCTTGCCTGTTTAGTTCCAGATCTGACACAGTATAATTAGTAGAAAGAAGAAAAGAAAAGTTAAATATTTTGAAAATGGTATAAGTTAAACCTCTATAGTTACCACAGGTTTATTCCTACAGCGTGTCTAGGTTTTGAAGTGTTTCACACCACTGTTTTTGTTTTTTTCTTTTTCCCAACCACACAGAACACTGTGCTACGACGGGGCTTAGGTTCTCACTATCCCCTTTATCTACGTACAAACACAAGGATGTTGTGGTCAGGGGCTATCTCACCAACACCCTCCCGTGCCTTCAGGGGTACAGTTGGCCCTCGGCCTCCGGGTGGAAAGGCAGGGTCTCTGGGGTAGACGGGGGGGTTCTGTGAAGGGTTCCCCACCTCTAGGAACAGCCTGTTTGGGGTACTGCCTGCCCCACCCTTCCGTTAGGGGCAGACTGTTCTGGAAGGCCACAACTTCTGGAGACAGTGGGAGACTATTTTTGTGTGTTTTTCTGCAAGTTAGTGGTGTATTGCTTCGTTCGCAGTCACTGAGGCCTCTAAATTCTCCCAGAAAGGTCCCTGCAAGTCCCACCAAGTAACTCAGCGGGAGGTGTTTGGTGGTACGGGTCTGAGGTAAATCTAAGTTTCATAAAAAGAAAAAAGGAGATCCTATATACATTTAGTCGTGTGTCCAGATCTAGTATATGTATATAGATGCATAAATATATATATATACACACACCTACAGACACATACGTACATGTATGTGTGTATATATGCACACATATATATACACACATATTTATGTATGCAGAGAGAACGTCGAGAGAATAATTTTCCAGTGACCATATGCGGGGAAGCCATTGACCATTTTGCCCCAAGCTCAGGAGATGCTCTAGGTGGGCCTCCTGCTCCTGCAGCCCACTGGGGGCCTGCTTACACAGGGGAGGTCTGTGGGATTCACATGGCTGAACGTGAGCTGCGGCCAGCATCTGGGCCTCAGCTCTGCACAGACGCGCTTCCAGGCGACCTTCTGGTCCCTGCCAGACAAGGCCAGGAGCCCCGGGAAGGCCGCGGAAGTCAGAGAGCCCAGCCTCAGCCGTGGCGGGCCACGCACGGCGGGCCAGGGCAGTGCCGCCCCGTCCTGTAGGTCACATGGTGCCCGACTTGTCCGCTGAGCTGTTGGGGAACATCTTCTCGGTGGGCGTGACAGCTGGGCTGCCCACACCTGAGCTGCTGCTGCTGCTGGAGCGATGCTGCACCACCGGCCGCACGGGCCGCATGGGAGGCGGGCGCAGCTGCGCGCCGGCCAGGCGGGCGGATAGGGCCGGCTTGAAGGTGGTCATCATCTCGGTGGATGAGCTGCTGCTGCGGCGCATGGCGGCGTCTGGGTCGCGGATGACGATGGTGTGCAGGGGGCTGGCGGGCTCTGAGCTGATGGGGCCTGGCGGGTTCTTCAGGGGCTCCAGGGTGTCCAGCACCACATCTGGCGCCTGCTTGACTGTGTTCTGTCTCTCGAGCTCCCGCAACTCGTGCAGAGCCGTGCTCATGGTCTTCTCGATGTCCTGCCGAGGGAAAGAGCTCTGGTCAGCACAGAGGCTGGAGGCCTCGGCCCCAGGCCTTCTGCAGCTGCTAATCGGACTATGGGCTTCTTAGGGAGGTATCCGCACACATGAGCCTTGTGGCTGGGATGGAGCTGAAACCTCCAGGGTGTCCTATGACCACCTGAGGGAATCCGTGTGGGCATCACCTGCGCACTTGCCTGCACAGGCAGCAGACTGCAATGAGGGCAGGTGAGACTACTGGTAGGCTCTGGAGTCAGACAGACACGGGTTCCAATCCTGGCTCTGCTTCTTCCTTGCTAGGTGACTTTGGGCAAGTTAGCTCACCTTTCTGAGCCTCAGAATCCTCATTTGTGAATACAGATCATGATAACACAACCTCAGGGGGCTGATGAATACCTTACATGATACAGTCCCTGTGAAGAGGTTGGCATGGTTCCTGACAGTAAGCACACATTATCAATGATAATGGCAGTAACAGTGGTAATGACAGAGCACCAATCCAAGCCCTTTCTTTTTGCAGTTCATTTAATCCTCACACTTATAAGGTAGAAACTACCATTACGCTCATTTTACACATGAGAAAATTGAAGCTCCGCCTGGTTAAGCAACTTGCTCAGGGTTACACAGCTAGTTAGTAACATAACCCGTCTCAACCTAGAGCCCAGGTCCCTAACCATTATTGTTATTTTTTAAAAATATTTATCTATTTGAGTAATCTCTGCCCCCAGTATGGGGCTTGAACTCAACCCTGAGATCAAGAGTTGCACACACTTCCAATTGAGCCCGCAAAGCACCCCACAATTACTGTTTTTTTTTTTTTTAAATATCCTCACCCATTGAAAAATTCCTTGGTGGTTATATATTAGAATATCCCACAATGTTCACTCCAGAATAATGCAACTGTCACATTCTTCTCTGTATTGTAATCAGAAAAGTTTGCTTTTTTCAAAAATACAAACTTTAATAAGCAATAAAACCTCTCTCACCTGCCTATGTAATTCCTGGAGAGTAAGAGCTCACCAGAGTGAGAGCACTTTGAATGACACAGAGACCCACTGAGGCAGTCCAGGACCTGGGCGTGGCGGGGCTGCCGGGTGGTGGGGGCTCATCATTCCACCTTCCCAGGGCTTCTGTTCCTCCTTGAGCCAGGAGGGGGCGCTGCAGCTGGATGTCAGCTTTCAAAACAGGAGCCCTGAGCTACGGCAAAGGGCCTAGTTTTTTAGCGGGAAGACCCCTCTGCCACTTGCTGGCTGTGTAACCTTGGACAAGTGTCAGGCTCTCTGCACCATGCTTTGCTCCTCTGCTGAAACCTACACTTCCTGTGAAGATGGGATGAGATAATGGATGGCATGGAACTCTGTGAACTGCCCGCAGTGGTTCCACATTCCCTTTAGCCAGAGATCTTGGCTCACACAGCTGTTACAGGGATGCCTCCACACAAATGGGGCACAGCCCAATCGACCTGGCTGCTGAGGGACAACAGGAAATATTACTTAAAACCACTGCAGGATGGGGCGATGCACAACCCCCGGTGACCCTGAGCACTATTAGGACACATTCCCTTTTCTGCCCCGAGGCAAAGTCAAGAAAAATTGTGAGTCTGGTCACACTGATGGAGTTGGGGCCTGGAGATGTTCTTCCGGTCCCTTTTCACAGCCATGTCCCCCTTTACCCTCTCTCCTCCCCAGCCCACAGATGGCTTCCTGCCTGCCCTGGGCCCCCCAAACAGGCTCCAATCTGGCACAGGCAGGGTCCCTGCCTATCCCTTTTGCTAAGAGACTATGGGATGTTTGGTCAACGGCTAATAACTTTTATGCTTCTTCATGACATTTTATCCCTTGCCCAGAACACTAGCTACTTTAAGAATGGGATTTTTGTTCTTTTACCCAAAGGATTAGCTGTGGGGGACTATCTATATGAGGGGAGAGATGGCAATCCTCTCCCCATCTTTACTATATCCCAGCCCGGCAGTGATAACTCCTGCTTTCTGTGTCCTGTTTGCTTAAATGAAGTCCCCTATGGACTTCACTGTTCTCTCTGCAGTGCTCCAGCATGAACTGAAAGGTAAAACTGTAAAAAATAAATGCAATGGTTACCCCTCTACCACCATCCCCACCACCACTCTACCCTGGCAGAATGTGAGCCAGAAAGACAGAAAGCTCAGAGAAAGAGCAGCTGGGTGGTTTAGGCATGAGCCTTGCATTAGTCTGAGAGGTAATGCAGCAATCTGCCGAGTGGGGCTGCAGAAAGGCGCTCCGGGAAGATGGGACAGCGGGGGGCAGGGTCTGGGGCCATTTTAGATCATCACTGTACTGTCGGTGCCTAGTGCAGTGACTGACTCACAACAGTGGCTCAATCAATATTTGTCAATAAAGGAATGAATGAATGAACAGATAAAGGAATGAATGATCAGACAAATGAATGAATGAATGAATAACTCAACTGAGCCATCTTGTGGAGACACCTGCCATTACCACATCCCTCTCACCAGCCCGCCCCCAGGGCAGGCATGCTGCACCCATCCAGCTTCTGCTCCCCTGGGGAGGCCAGCAGAGACAGGAAGCCAGCTTGCTTAACCTTGAGCGTGGTGTGAAGGGCAAAGTGGCTCCCCAGTTCGCAGGCTCCCACCCGGCCGCCCTCTGGGGTTCTCAGCTGGCCCAGCCTGCCTTCCCACTGGCCCTTACTTCTGCCAGGGCCTCAGCCTCCAGGGACTTGTGGTCCCCCAGGCTGCTGTGCCTGGTGGAGCCGCATGTTGACCTCATCGAGTGCCCTTCCGAGAGAGCCTTCTTGTCAGGGTAGTTGATGCTGCCGGCACTCCCAAATGTCGCCATCCTCCGCTTCTCAGGGCTCTCGATCCTCCCCCGGGTGAGAGGGATTTTGTGGGGGCTGCTGGGGCAGGCGGCAGCCCGGGGTGGCGTGTCTATGCTGGGGCCCAGGCCCCGGGGTGGGCTGTGGGTGTCGCCCCCGCTTCGGCGCCTGGGGATGGCCGCTCCGTCAGATCGTAACCGCACTCTGCAAAGGAGCCAGGGGGCAGGGGCATGGGGCAGAGGTCAACCCTGGCAAGTCTCAGAATGGATCAGCTAACCCCCAGGCCACACACTACACACTAGTCTAGGGAGCAGGTATAGTAAAGCCTCATTCAGCCAAACTCAATTATGCAACAAAAGCACAGCCTGAGTAGGTAACTCAGTGGCAAGGGGCAGGTTTAATCTGCACACTCGAAGGAATTGGAAGCATTCTGCTTTCCAAACTGCAGATGGTGGTGCTACTAATTACAAAACGAATCTTGTCTACACGTCAAGTCAAGGCCAGGAGAATTTCAACCTGAGAATGCTTTGGTGATGGTTAGTTGGGCTCATGATCTGTTCTTAAGTGGTTCAGACATTTCCATGAATTCTGAAGGACTTCTTAATTGGTCTGAAGCATTGAGGCTTGACTGTACCGAAAAGTCACCAGCTCCCTGCAAGCAGAGGAGGAGGACCCTGGGAACTGAACATAGTCCAGTGTTGTCGCCCACCCCCAATCTCCCCAGCAAAGGGCGATTTCTATGAGGCTTTTCCAGATCTTGGAAAACTAGGTATTCAGGAGTGATAAACTCAACATGCCTTGTCATGTCATGTCCTCAACATGCATCTGGCTACCTTTCACTCTTTAGGGAAACTCTGTGGGAGTGAAAAGGGGACTAGAGTATCTATCAGAAGGGCTGGCTTTGTCACGAACTTTCCTGTGCCCTCTTTCAGACCCACTTTATCGATCTGGTAAATGGGCATAACACTCCTTGCCCACCTTCCAGGGAGCTTTGGTGGGTGTGAAAGCACTCTGAAGATAACAGGCTCCACCCATAGGCGATTTTGCCACATTCTAGGGAGGTCAACAAAGATCTGAAGGGAGGGGAGGCTGGAAGTGGCAAGCGGGTGGGAAGGAGGGGCAGACTGTTGGAATGGACTGTGACTGAAGGGCCAAGTTCAACGTGGTCAGCAGCACTTCAGATCCCAGAGCCACCAGCCAAGCTAAGCACTGCCCGTGCGTACCCCAACAGGACCAAAGCATAGGTGTTGGAGAGGAGGAAACATGGAGAAAGAAAAGAACCAGAATAAAGTAGGGGAGGGAGGGAAGAGGGAGAGGAAGAGTGAGGCAGGAGAAGATATGGCCCTCCTAGAATTCAAGGAACCATGGCTTTGTCTTCTACCTATCCCAGACTTCCATTGTGGCTCCAATTCCATTACCTATCATGGTGCCTTTGCTGTTTGCTGAACTGAACAGAATATACGGAAAGGAGGCACGGAGACTTCTGCCGAAGTAAATTCATAAACATATGTTCCTGTTGCGACTGTATCTCTGGCTCTATCTGCAAGTACCCATATGTGGGAGCTGATCCCATGACCTCTCCAAAGAAAAAAATGAAGACTATGACATTTTGAGAATCTGACTGAGAAAGCAGTGAGAAACTGTCAGCTTCTCTTTTCTTCTTTTTCTTACATTTTTTTAAGGGCCACATTCTTTGGACCATAGGGGCAGGCAGAATGACAAGCACAGCTCCTTGCCTGGCAGAAAGGTCATGGGACACAGCCCAGCCCACACAGGGGGAAGGGAAGAAATTGGCAAATGTGCTCCCACCAAATAAGTGGGTGGAGCCGAGTGTCAGTTTCCCCCACCAGGGGCGTGGGTGTGAGTTTTCTGTTTGTGTAGTGCACTACAGGGAGTGAGTGCACTATGTGAGCCTTAAATTTTTAAATATAACACAACTTAGGTCTTCAACAGAAAATGGGGAAGGAGGTGCAAGAACTGGAGAGAGGTAGGAAAAATACTTGTCAGTTTATAACTCTCTCTTTCTCCCTATTTACTATTTTAAATAAAAGGCAATGATTTGCCAATATATGTCTTTTCTCCTCCTTCTCCACACCCCAATTCCAAGCTGGACCATTTTACACCTGGCATTCTGGGCCAGTTCCAGCCAGACCCCCCAGTGTGTCTGATACCCCATCCTGCAGGGAACAAGGGGCCACAATAGCCTCCCTCTCTCCCCTCTGCCCCCTTGCCTCTCCCAAACCAGACACAGCTGGGCATGGCACTAGCAGGAAAAAATGAATCCGCGTTTCCTACCGGCCCATCACCCCCCCAAAGCCGTAATCCGAGATGTGCTCCGTGGGCGACTGGAGGTCGTTTTTGGAGGAGGCCTTGTCATCCAGCAGCGGCCCGCTGCTGGCCTCGCTGTCAGCCTTCTGGCTCAGGCTGTCGGAGAAGGCATCATCCCTGGGGAGAAGGACAGATGTGAATCGGGAGTGCTTTGCTCCAGAGAACCCCAGACGCGCAGGGCTCCTGGAGACCTATCTGAAGGGTGGATCCACACACACTTTATGATTAATTTATGCCCATTCTCGGGATGAGGCCCTTCCCACTCTGTGCCTTAGCACCACACACACGCCCACTGTCTCAGTCCCTCCTGAGTTACTTTCTCCAGCAGGAGACCACCCCGCTCGGCCTCAGGCCCTCCTCTAGGTTTTCCTCTCCCAGGCTGCTCCAGGCTAGGACGAACTAAATGCAACAGGGAGTGCTAGAGTAATGGGGGGGGGGGGGAGGAGCCCACAAGCTGAGCACTGAGAGCTGAGTCTCCGTGTGGGGCCCTGGGCAGCAGTTTAGGGCTAAGCAAGGGAGGAAGAACAGTGCCTCTATCCCTCAGCTCCCAACCCAGGGTTTTGAATAATCATGAGGTGGCGGCCAAGGTTCCTCCACTGGCATTTCTCTTGTTGCCTGCCTGGCCCTGGACTTTTCTCTGGTTTTCACCATCTCCCCTGCCATCAAAGCTTATGCTTTCCCTTGAGGGCCAGCATGGTGGCTGCTTCCCTGACAAATCCGTTCCACCTGGCCCTGACTCAGAAGGAGTGTGGGTTGTTGGAACATGTGATGGCTTCCAAAGAAGAGAAGGTGTTGACTTTCTGCGTCTTCGGGTAGGGCTAGGTATTTAGGATGCAGGCCTTTCTTTCTTAAAAAAAAAAAAAGTATGAAAAAAATAATAGTACCCCACTAACTGGAAATGCGGGGATGACTGTTTCTGTGCATCCTCTGAGCGAGCCCCTTGGGGGGACAGAGAATGGTGGGCAGTGAAGGGGGCAGTGGGTTGGCTGCTGAGTATAGGGAAGGCCCAAGAGGGCAGAGGAATATGGTAAGACCCCGTGGAACCTGAGAACCAGGGCAGGGATGAATGCCCTGGAGGCTGTCAGGGGGTCAGGATGGTGAGCCAATGGCACCAAGCCCTGTCTCTGTGTGCTCCAAAGGATGAGCAGTTTGCTTATTTATTAAGTGGATCATCATTTAAAGTGAAGTTAGAAAGAATCCATTCTTACAAAAGACCAGTGTGTCATACCAGCGAGAGCAGACGGTTTGCATACAGCCCAGCACTCCTATTTCCTGGGCCCATTCAAGACATCACTAATCAATTACGGCATTCTCCACAGAAGGTCTTGATTCCCACTCACATGTCCTGCACCACTATGTACTGGTGTGGGATGAGTCCGTCCACGCCATTGTGACGACCCTCCCACCAGTCCTCCGAGGCGCGGTGGTACAGTAGCAGCGAGGCCCCTTTCTTGAAGGATAGTTCACGCGGGGACCGCCCCACGTAGTCAAACTTGGCGATGGCCTCGATCTGCTCCACTTCTAGAAGGAGAGCAAAGGAAAAGAGCATCCATGAAGTGAGCAGGATGGCAGCCAGGAGGCTTGCTCAGATGGCTTTGGCTTCCGTGAGGCAGCACAGACAGCAAGCCGGTGCAAACAGAGTGGGCTAGGGCTCAGAATACCAGGTTCTAGCTCAGACCTGTTCCCCATGCTGTGGCCTCAGGCAGGCCATCTGACTTCTGACCTACCATATACTTATTTTCCACTACCCCTCTTGTTTTCTACTTTCTAACACTAATTAAAATAATATCTTAAGAAATTTCTCCTTCTGGGGCGTCTGGGTCGCTCAGTGGGTTGAGCTCCTGCCTTCGGCTCAGGTCATGATCTCAGGGTCCTGGGATCGAGGCCCACATCGGGCTCTCTGCTCGGTGGGGAGCCTGCTTCCCCCTCCCCTTCTGCCTGTCTCTCTGCCCACTTGTGATCTCTCTCTGTCAAATAAATAAATAAAATCTTTAAAAAAAAAAAAAGAAATTTCTCTTTCTTCTACCTCTCAATACAAGTTCCATTTCTATTTGTCCATGGACCCTTTCTCTCTTCGTCCACTTGCAATACTTTTAGTGGTTCTTATTTTTTGAGTGTAGGTGGACTCCCATCGGTGCAAAGTTGCTGTACACAGTTTTCAAGGGCTCACGTAACTCTTCAAAGCTCATTGTTATGGACTGAACTGTGCCCCCCACCCCCCCACCCCCACCCAAGCCAATTCATATGCTGAAGTCCCAACTCCCAATGTGATGGTATTTGGAGACAGGTGTTTAGGAAGTAACTGAGGTTAAAGTGAGTAATTTGGGTAGGGCCTAACCTGACAGGACTGGTGTCCCTCTAGGAAGAGGAAGACACACCAGAGATCTCTCTTTCTCTCTGTGAATGTACACAGAGGAAGGGTCGTGTGAGGACACAGTGAGACAGCAGCTTTCTACAAGCCAAGAGGAGACGCTTCACCAGAAACCTGCCCTGACAGCACCTTGATCTTAGACTTCTAGCCTCCAGAGTTATGAGGAAATAAATTTCTGTTGTTTAGGCCGCCCAGTTCTGTTCTGGCAACCTGAGCTGAGTAACACATTCATCCATGGATTTAATTTTGGAGGAGAGACAATTCTTACTGGGGCCACAGCTCTAACTTACCTCTTTACACATGCACATTTACCAATCATACCTTTATTCTTCACTGGTTAGTGACAAGCCCTGACTGGATTAAGCAATAAGGATATGGCTCTCGTCCCTGGGGCACCCCTACTGCCCACTTCCATCACCAGGGGCAGGTCACGTAACCCCTGTACACCTCAGTTGATTTTGGGGGATTAAAAGATAATGCATGTGGGAAGGCATATAGATGGCCAACATACACACGAAAAGGTGCTCAGCGTCACTCAGCATCAGGGAAGTGCAACTCACAATTACCAGGAGAGAGCACTCACACCTGTCAGAATGGCTACTATAAAAAAAAAAAATAACAACAAGAAATAACAAGAGTTGGTGAGGGTGTAGAGAAAAGGGAATCCTGGTGCACTGTTGGGAATGCAAGCTGGTGCAGCCACTGTAGAAAATAGTGTAGAGGTTCCTCAAAAAATTCAAAAAAGAACTACTATATCGTTCAATAATTCCATTGCTGGGGATTTCTCTGTAGGAAACAAAACCACTAACTTGAAAAGATAGATGGATAAATGGATGAAGAAAATGTGGTATATAGATACAATGGAATATTCAGCCATAACAAAGAAGGAAAGTCTGCTATTTGAAACAACATGGATGGACCTCGAGGATATTACGCTAAGTGAAATACGTCAGATAGAGAAAGACAAATACCATATGATCTTGCTTATATGTGGAATCTAAAATCAAAAACAAACTGAACTCTCAAATACAGAGAGCAGACTGGCGGTTGCTGGGGGCGGGGGCGGGTAAGGAGTGGGCAAAAGGGGTGAAGGTGGTCAAAAGGCACAAACTTCCAGTTATAAAATAAGGAAGTCCTGGGGATGGAATGTAGAGCATGATGACTAAAGCTAATAATAATGCATTGCATTGAAAGTTGCTAAGAGCACCCATCTTAAACAGTTTTCATCACAAGAAAAGAAAATTTGTAACTATGTCTGCTGACTATGGCCCACACTTCGATGTATGGATGAATGTTAACTAGACTCACGGGGGTGATCACTTTGCAATACGTGTATTGAATTGTTATGTGGTCTTCCTGAAACTAATTCAATGTTATATGTCAATTTCATCTCAATTAAAAAAGAAATAGACTTAAATAGATTTTTAAAAGCCATCATGTTTGAAAGTCCTTGGCTTAGTACAGACATACATGAGGTATTCAGCTGGTAGTTGTTCTCATGATTATAATTACTAGTGGCTTTCCCCTATGGGGTAGGTCCAGACAAGAAATCTAAGCCACAGAGAGTTTCTGTGCTTTCCCAAGGCCATATAGATAGTGAGGTATGGAAAGAGACTTTTTGGGGAGCAGGGGAGCTATGCCTATGATTTATTTAATCTGTGTTAAGGTTGTACCCTAAGAGATGCCCCTACTTGATAGAAAACCAGCTGTGGGTGTTAATGTATTTATACTTCAAGCACAAAGATGTTTGACACTATAAAAATAACACATATATTTATGTATATATTTACCTACATAAAAATAATAAATGCATTGACTTCTAATGGAATAAAAGAGTAATGCAAGTGACCCCTGATTTCTCTAGCCTGCAGCTACCTTCCCTGCGCTGACTCTGGATTGCTCTGTTCCTTATGGATTATCTTGCATCTGTCCATCCAGCCACCTACTTGCCCACCAAGGAGCTAAGCCTAGAACACCTGGCTTTGGTACTTTTTAGCCGTGTGATCTTGAACTTATTTTTTCTTCCTAAGCCTCAGTTTCCTCTTCTGTAAAATGGGAATGCTAATAATAGCACACAGCTTAGAGGGCCGTTAGGAGGATTAAATGAGTTACTGTATAGGAAGTGCTTGCAACAGTGCCTGGCACATAGTTAGCTCTATAGGAGAGTTGTTACCAGAGCTAATGTACTTATAAGGGCTACGGGCAGCACAGAAAATCAAAGAGCAGAAGGAGGAACCTCCTTTGTTCATCTCTCCCATTAATCCCCACCACACCCACAGGCACATTAGGGCTCCCCTCTGTAAGCAGCTGGCTCAGGAAGACTATGCCAGGGCTCCTGTGAGCTGTGGCTAGTCCTCAATGCCTGGGGCAGCCTTCTACAGGGACCGGGCCTCAGGCAATGAGGCCAGCCTTCCCCAGCTGGCTCTGACAAATGTCTTTTTTTTTTTTCTTAAGATTTTATTTATTTATTTGACAGAGAGAGAGAGAGAGAGATCACGAATAGGCAGAGAAGCAGGCAGAGAGAGAGGGGGAAGCAGGCTCCCTGACGAGCAGAGAGCCCGATGTGGGGCTCGATCCCAGGACCCTGAGATCATGACCTGAGCCAAAGGCAGAGGCTTAACCCACTGAGCCACCCGGGCACCCCTGACAAATGTCTTTAAAGGCTATTCTAACACAGTTGATGTAAGATGACAGCATAGCTAAATGGGCCCCGTTAACTCATATCTTGACTCAGAGTTACCTTCTCAGGGAAATGGGGAGATCTCTGTCCTCCTTTTTGCTACCTCCTGGAATCTTACACCAGCCGTAGGCTAGCGCCACCCGGTCACCCGTCTGCCCACCTAGCTATGGAGACAAAAAGGCCAGAGGGTTTGCAAGACCAGAAGCTGCACCCAGGGCACTGTGTGCTCTCGGGTTTCACTGTCCTTTGAGCCCAGTTCCCCACACTGGTGAAGGAGCTGATGGGAGCAGAGCTTTGCTCCTGCCAGGGGGAGCCTGGAGGGGCTGCCTGGGTGTCTAGGTCCCACCTTCCGCATCTCTAGAGCCTCCCGCAGTCACTGGGGGTGGTCTGGAGTTGGGAGTGGGGCGATGAGGAGGAATGGGAAATGTAAGGGGAAGAAAAGAAGAAAAGAGGAGGAGCAGAACGGAGCTGCAGGCAGAGAGAGGGCGCGTGTGATTGCAGATGCCATTACATGAGCGTGTGCGGTAGAAAGAGTGATCATAGCCACCACCTATTAGGAAATCTCTTACTTGGGTTCATCATACCTGACACAGAATACATGATTCCCCCCCTTAGGACGCTCCCACACACCCTTCCCCAGACTTACTTCTCTCACCCTCCCCATCTTAGGAAACAGACCGTCCGCCTGCTCGCTCAGGCCTCAGTCTGCTCCTGAGCACCACGCGTCTTAGCCACTAACAAGTCCTCCGAAGTGTCCCCTGAACCGGACCCATCTCGCCACCTCCACTGCCACTGCCCTGTTTCCAGACCACTGCTGTCCCTCTACCACGCCTCCCCCTCTTATTTGTGCTCGGGTAGTTCTCCCCAAGGCAGCAAAAGGGATCTTTTAAAATCATAATCAGATCATGAAACTTCCTTGCTGAAATCCCTCTGAAGGCTTCCCACTGTGCTTGGAGCCAACCCCCAATGTCTTCTCACACCAGCTGAGGCCCCTCTGTGCTCTGGGCCTGGAACCCTCTGCAGCTTCGCTCCGGACCACTCTCTTCCTCACTCAGTTCCTCCCTCGTGGCCTCATTAGCCTTCTTAATGTTTCTCCTCCAACGCTGTATTCTGGTATTTTTCAAACACAAAGTAAAGTTGAAAGTGAACATGCATATACCTGGCACCTAAATTCTACTGCTAACATTTTACTGTATTAGCTTTGTCACATATCTATCCATCATTCCATCCATCCATCCATCCATCCAACCATCCAACCTTCTATCCATCTATCCATCTTATTTTTTAATGAATTTTAAAGTAAGTTGCAGACATCATTACACTTTACCCCCTAACACTCTATTCATAAATATTCATAGAGCCTTCTTGATGTTTTTAAAACATTCTAAGCCTTTTCCTGCCACAGGACCTTTGCCCTTATTATTGCCTCTCCCTGGGATACTGTTCTCTGAGATATTTGCATTCATTCACATTCAACAAATATTTATTGACCCTTGTGTGCCATTTCCTAATTTCATTCAGGTCTATACGCAAACATCTTTGCCCAGCAAGACCAAAGGACTTGACACCCTGAACTACAAAAGTACTAACTGTCAAATCACTGTAACATTTTCTCTTGTTTTATTCTTCTTCATAGCACTTAGCACAACCTGAACTTGTGTGTGTGTTTGTATGCGTGTGCACTTGTAGTTTGAAAACTTGTTTATTGTTGATCTTTCTATTAAAATGTGAGGTCCATTAGGACAGAGGTTTTTGTTTTATAATTTGCTATTTTCCCCCTTCTAGAACAGTCTCTGGGATGAGCTGGCACTCCATATTACTTGCATGAACTAATTGAGTTTTTACTGTATGTTAAATGTTCTACTGACACTATCACAGTTTACCCTCACAACAATACATGCAGCACTCTCCTCATTTTACAGATAAGAAAACTGAGGCTGAACTGAAATGATGTATCACACATGAATTAGAAAACTTAACACTGTTAAGACGGTAACACTCCTAAATTGATCTACACATTCAGTTCAATCCCTATTAGAATGCTAGCTGAATTCTCTGTGGAAATTGACAAGCTACTCGAAAATTCATATGGAATTTCAAAGAACCTGTAATAGAAAATAATAATAATAATAATAATAATAATAACTTGAAAAAGAAGAACTAAAATTAGAGGACTCACACTTTCTGATTTCAAAACTTACTACAAAACAGTAATAATCAAGACAGTGTGGTGCTGGCACAAGATCAGAAATATAGTTCAGTGGAATAAAACTGAAAGTCCAAAAATCACCCACTACATCTATGGTCAGCTGATTTCTTATATGGGAGCCAAGATCATTCAATACGAGAAAGAATAATCCTTTCAACTAATGATGATGGGACGGTTGGAGAGCCACAAAGAAGGAATGGAGCTGGACCCTTACCTCACACCATATACAATAATTAATTCAAAATGGATTACCAGACATAAGACCTAAACTTAAAACTCCGGAAAGAAAACATAGGATAAACCTTCATGATTTTGGATTTGGTGAAGGATGCTCAGACATAACACCAAAAACATAAACAATAAAAAGAAAAAAATAGATGAATTGGATGTCATCAAAATTAGAAAACTTTTGTGCTTCAGAGGACACCAATAAGAAAGGGAAAAAGCACACAGAATATGTTTGGGCAAATCATATATCTGATAAGAAACTTATATCTAGAATATATAAAGAGTGCTTACAACTCAGTAATAAAAAAGCAGGGGTGCTTGGGTGGCTCAGTCAGTTAAGTGTCTGCCTTTGGCACAGGTCATGATCCCAGGGTCTGGGAACTGAGTCCTGCATCAGGCTCCTTGCTCAGTGGGGAGTCTGCTTCTTCCTCTCCTCCTCACTTGTGCTCACTCTCACTCTCACTATCTCTGTCTCTCTCTCAAATAAAGAAAATTTAAAATCTTAACAAAAGAACAAAAACAAAGTGTTCCATTTTGTATTACCACCAGCAGTGTGTGATCCTTCTCAACAGTTGTTATCTGACTTTTTGATGCTAGCCATCCTAGCGGATGTGAAATGGTATCTCACTAAGGTTTTAATTTGAATTTCTCTCATGACTAATGATGCTGAGCATCTTTTCATGTGCTTGTCATTTATGTATCTTCCTTGGAGAAATGTCTCTTCAGATCCTTTGCCCATTTAAAAATTTGGCTATTTGGTTTTTTTACTTTTATTTATTTATTAAAGATTTTACTTATTGACTCGAGAAAGAATGAGAGAGAGAGCACAGAGGGAGAGGGAGACGCAGACTCCCTGCTGAGCAAGGAGTCTGACCAGGGGACAGGGAGAGGGGACAGGGACAACCCATGCTTGTGTGCTCTCTATGTGTATGTGTCAAATGAATAAATAAAATCTTTTAAAAATGTATTAGAATAATATGGATTGATGAATGGATAGATACACAATAAAATAAATACAACAAAATGTTAACAAATGTAGAAACTCGATGGTGGGTTTATGGGCATGACGGTACAATTTCCATCCACTTTTCTGTGTGCTTGACATTTTTTTCTTAAAGGAAGTATCACGAACTGCAGGCCAAAAGAAATCTGACCCTGATTTCTAGTAGATGCCTAGAAAAATCTGATGAAAACCATGGACCTCTTCTCAGAGGCACACATTCCAACAGAAACAAAATGTTGCTCACAATGGATCTCCTAAAGTTAATGGCATAATGGCTTTCCAGATGTAGATGATGGACATGGAGTGGAAGGCAACTGGAAGAATTTTGGGAAAATATCAGTGAGAGAATGGTGGTGCAATTATAATTGGAAACTGACATACTGTAACTATATGATCATGTTTGTAACTGATTTTAGTAGTTTCTTTATCTGGCAGCCTAGGTCCTTATTTAGCATCTAATTAATAAAGCTGTTATTGACAGGCCACCTCAATGTTTTCACCTGGCTTAGTTCTGACAATCAAGGGCTCTTAGCCTAACCATGGTTTCTTTATAAATCTTGGAGACCAAAGAGCAAGCACAAGTGGATTTTTCAGACATATACCCATGATGTGCTAATAGACTCCAGGCAGGGCAGCAGGTATCACTTAGGTACAGAATATGTTGAGAAAGGAAAGGCCAAAGAACTAAGTTTTTCCTCCAGTTTGGTTGGTCACTCACTGGGCGAACCATCTATTACAAAGACATGGGGTCGTGGTTTTCTGGCTGATTTGACCTTCGAAGTCTGCTGGGCTCCATTCATAGGGCTGTTTCCAAAAAAAACAAAGACATGCAAGCAAAGGAAACAGTCAACAAAACCAAAAGACAACCGACAGAATGGGAGGAGATATTCGCAAATAACATATCAGATAAAGGGCTAGTATCCAAAATCTATGAAGAGCTTATCAAACTCCACACCCAAAGAACAAATAATCCAATCAAGAAATGGGCAGAGGACATGAATAGACATTTCTGCAAAGAAGACATCCAGATGGCCAACAGACATATGAAAAAGTGCACAACATCATTCGGCATCAGGGAAATACAAATCAAAACCACAGTGAGATACCACCTCACACCAGTCAGAATGGCTAAAATTAACAAGTCAGGAAATGACAGATGCTGGCGAGGATGTGGAGAAAGGGGAACCCTCCTACAGTGTTGGTGGGAATGCAAGCTGGTGCAGCCACTCTGGGAAACAGCATGGAGGTTCCTCAAAAAGTTGAAAATAGAGCTACCCTACGACCCAGCAATTGCACTACTCGGTATTTATCCTAAAGATAAAAATGTAGCGATCCGAAGGGGCACGTGCACCCGAATGTTTATAGCAGCAATGTCCACAATAGCCAGACTGTGGAAAGACCCTAGATGTCCATCAACAGATGAACGGATAAAGAAGATGTGTTGTATATATATATACAATGGAATACTATGCAGCCATCAAAAGAAACGAAATCTTACCATTTGCAACAACGTGGATGGAACTAGAGGGTATCATACTAAGTGAAATAAATCAATCAGAGAAAGACAGTTATCATATGATCTCTCTGATATGAGGAATTTGAGAGGCAATGTGGGGGGCTTGGGGGGCAGGGAAGAAAAAAATGAAACAAGATGGGATCGGGAGGGAGACAAACCATAAGAGACTCTTAATCTCACAAAACAAACTGAGGGTTGCCAGGGGGAGGGGGGTAGGGAGAGGGTGGTTGGGTTATGGACACTGGGGGAGGTATGTGCTATGGTGAGTGCTGTGAAGTTTGTAGACCTAGCAGTTCAGAGACCTGTACCCCTGGGGCTAATAATACATTATATGTTAATTTAAAAAAATTTTTAATTAAAAAAAAAAGAAAAACAAAGACACTGATGATCCCCCAAATGAAATCTCTTAGAGGAAAGCAGACAAAGCTATCAGGAGGTTTGGGTTGCCAAAGAGCAGTTGGATCCGTAAAAATCCGTGGCTTCAGTTTCTTAATCAGAATTAAGAGGGGTAGGGGTGCCTGGGTGGCTCAGCTTCTGCCTTCAGCTCAAGTCATGATCTCAGGGTCCTGGGATTGAGCCCCGCATCAGGATCCCTGCTCAGCAGGGAGCCCGTTTCCCTCTCACTCTCTGCCTGCCCCTCTGCCTACGTGTGATCTCTGTCTGTCAAATAAATAAACTCTTTAAAGAAATACATTTTTAAAAAAAAAGAATTAAAAGGGGTTTCTCCTGGACACAGCATAATGTTTCCTACCCACCTAGTTGTACCAGACACTGTGCTAAGCTCCTTCATATGGGTCACATCATTTTATCCTAGGCCACAATTTTCTTGGTGCTGTCATTCTCATTTTATAGATAAGGAAACTGAGGTCTGAAGTTACATGGCTTCCCAAAGACCCCAGAGCCATGAAGGTCTCTCCCTGTTCTTCAAATCCAGGTCTCCTTTCTCAGAGTCTAGTGTCCCTCAACTGTTCCTGCAACTCAGTATTTCTGTGACTGTTTTGATTGGGGCAGGTGTGTAGGTAAACATCTAGGAAATGCAATTAATTTTCCTCTGAAGAATGCTCCTGATTCAGCAGCCACCACCAGCACACAGGAAACAGTGAGAAACTTTAGGGAGCATGAAACTGGCTCTTCTGAAGCTGGCTGTTGCCCTTTCCAGGATGATCTTTCTGCCTTTGTCCTGCTCAGAAACCAGCAACCTGACAAGGAACAATCGAGAAGGGACCTTCTGGGGAAGCAGACAAGAAGCTCTGACTTGCCCTGTTCCAGGGATATAGTGTGCCTCTACTCCGAGAGGAGGGAGGTAGCATTTTATGAGGGGTTTCTCTTGATGGGGCGAAGCCTGCTGGGTGTGCCCTGCGGATGCTTCCTCATGTACCCAGCAAGACCTGCTCTCTCCGTCCCTCCTCCTCAGGCCTGGCCCCCACAGCAGCCTTCCATCCCCCAGGCAGAGGAGCTGTGGGAAAACTCAGCATGTGTGGGAAGATGCACAGTGACCTAAGCCTCCAGGAAGGTGGGCTGTGAGGATCCTCAGAGGGCACCAGACCCACCCTCCTGCAGACACACACACATCCGCCTCCACCAGCAGCTGTCCTAACAGATCTTCATGCTGAAAAATCCGTCTGTCTTGTGGGACAAGAACTACTTTCCCCCAGTGGGAAAGGGAAGACAGAGCAAGATCTAGAGCAAGAAGGAGCTGTGCGCACACACATGGAAATAAAGCAAGCAACAGACAGGTCAAGAAGGGAGAAGCAGAAGAGCTGGAGGTGGTAGGGCAAGAGACCCAAAAAGAAGGAAAGAGAAAACCAAATCGCTACAAACAAGCAGAAGTTAGCAGCCTTCACATCTCCAAACAAAGGCTCTGCAGGACATTTTCCTCAGCCCTGGATGACTGGAGCTTCTGAGGATTCTGGCAGAACTGGACATTATCCCTAGATTTGCTCTTCCATACCTGTGACTCAGGCCTGACCCATGGGCTCCCTCTTGGGCCACAGTGCTTGGTTCTTGGTGGGGTGTGTGAGTCAAGGCAGTCCAGAGACTCTACCCCAGGAGCTTTCTTAGAACCATGATGAGAAGGAAGCTCTTCTCCACTGGGACTTTGGACAAAAGGACAATGAAAGCCTAGAACTGCCAAAGACCACCACACAGGGATATCCTATCTGAGTACGAAGCCAACACAGAGGGAAGCAGAACAGAAGATGGAGACAAATTCCTAACAAAATCAACTAAGCTGGATCCATCCATTCCTGAAGCTGTGCCTAACCTGGGATTTTTCAGGTATATGATATCTGAGGCCTTTAATGCTTAAATCAGTTTGGGTTGGAGTATCTGTCATTATAGCAAGTGCAAATCCACCTATCAGTCTTAGAACCAGCTCTTTCCACTGGCACCCAGAAACCACACATGAGTACTATATACCAGCTCTCCTAACAAAAATGGTGGCCAGCAGGGCCTGGGACTGTCCCAGAGGGAAACACAGAAGCTTATAAGAAAACCTCTACACGGGGCGCCTGGGTGGCTCAGTGGGTTAAAGCTTCTGCCTTTGGCTCAGGTCATGATCTCAGGGTCCTGGGATCGAGCCCCGCATCAGACTCTCTGCTCCCCTCCTCTCTCTCTGCCTGCCTCTCTGCCTAGTTGTGATTTCTCCCTGTCGAATAAATAAAATATTAAAAAAAAAAGAAAACCTCTACATAATGATTTTTTTCAAAATAAAATTATCACAGGCAGAAAGGAGGGCTATGTTTGGTCTATACAGGATTGTGTTATAACTTTCATAGGTCCCTTCCTCCATTAAAAAAAAAAGTTAAAAAAATTATATATTACAACTGAATTGATATAAAGATGAATATAACACAGGCTGGATCATATTCCTTTTCTCCTCATTATTTTAAAAGAAACTAAAACATTTTTACAGGTCCTTAACATACCCTTGACCCTGGGTACCATGCCTATTCTCTCTAATGGTTTCATTGCTCATATTATCCAGATTGCTTGTCTATGTGGTCCACATTCCCTAGAGATGAACCCAACTCTAGTCACCTTGTCTAGAAGGGATGGAAGGGTCCAATGAGTCCCTCAAAGCCCAGGCCTGCTTTCCCTCTCTCCCACCAGCACGTCTCTGGGTCATCCCTGCCTGGTTTCATCTTTGGGGCACCCGTGCCCTAGGGACACAGATTTGTTGGGCATTATTTCTGTGGATCATGGGGAGCCGCTCCTAATGTGTCAGGTAACGAGACTGGGAGCTCCTCCACAACTCATGTGTCTTTCATCAAAGTGCCCCAAGTCCTAGCACAGGCTGGGTGCAGAACAGATCCCTGGTGGGGAAGAAACGGGGGCTGAAGTATGCTTCCTACTTAGCAAACTCTTGTCACTTAGGATTTGCACTTGGGCCAGGCAGGACACAGAAAGGGAAGAAACAGATGGGTAGGAGTGTGGCGAACAGGAATGCACATGTCTCCGAGATCTTTCTGGGTCCCCCCTCTATTGTGGAAGGCAATGTGCTAACTTGCAAAGCTGGAGGGGGTTATGTGGCCAGCACAGAGGTTGGGCAGACATGAGTCAGTGTGAGAGGTTCCAGGTAAGCTCACTGGCCCCAGGTTCTCCGTCACTCACCTTCATCACTGGTGTGAGGCTCTGTGCCATTGTCGTGGTCAACTTCATCGATAGTCCCTGGCTCGCTGTGTGGACTGTCACTGCAAGGAAACGTGGGAAGAGGACACGTTGGGCTCTGCACCCTCACACTGTCCTCAGCTTAAGTGCTAGCCCCGCCCACCTCTGCGCTTGACCCAGGTCAGGCCCAGACCCGCCATCCTTACCCATTGAACCACCCATAGGCCCTCCTAATAGAAAACTGCTGCCAGCCCCTGCAATGGGCAGCTATCCTGAATCACCTTCCCCAGCTTCCCCTAGCCCTGGAATTTGCAAGGCTGCCAATTCCTAGGTGTTCCGTAAGACCCAGAGATCAGTGTAAAATCCTGGCATTTATCCTCAGAAGGACCACAGGCCAAAACATGAAGGAACTCTGGAAGTGCGGTAGGTCATTTACCTAACCTGCTTCCACATCTTACAGAGGACGCGACATACCCAACAAGGAGGAGCGAAGCTCCCAAGGAGCAGGGCTCTCAGGGCTGCCTCAGGGTGCTGTGTGCAAAAGCCCGGGCCAGTCCACATGGCACCAGCAGGCTGGCAGCCATAATGGGCACAGGAGGAGGCAGAGTGAGTCCAGGCCTATCAGATTTATAATTCATACACTGGGATAATTTCACCAGCCGCGACCCCCTCTCTAAATGATAAGCTTCTCAAGGTCAGGGTTTATTCCTATAGTCAGTTTTCTAACTGAGCCAGGATGGAGTCCTGATATATGCTAGGTAGGAGGGACACACCGATGGGTAAGTGGACAGACTCTGCCTTCAGGGGCCAGGAAATAATCTGCTGCAAGTTGAAATGTGCTATGGAGGAGCAAATGAGCAGAGACAACAGCAGAGGGGACCTGCATACGGTGGTCAGGGAAGGCTTCTTGGAGGAAGCGACATTTGCAATGGCATTTGAGAAATATGAATTTCATTATGAAAAATTCTCTACTGTCTCCTGGGTAAGGTCCAGATGCTACACAATGGCTTGAAACCTTTCAAAACCTGCTGGCCTGTGCACTTCCTCGGCATCTGCAACACTCTAGCCACACAGAACCACTCTCCGTTTTACTGAATGCTTCAAGTCCAGAACATTCTTTGCCCACTCCTCGACTGGCTGACTCCAGTTCATCCAACAGGCCTCTGCTGAGTCATTATTTCTTCCAGAAAGCCCTTTCCGACCTCGCTACATTGGTTCAGGGAGACCCTCTTCTGGAACTGTTTGTTTCCTCCTCCCCAAGAGCTCCCTGCATCAGGGATTAAGCCCATTCAGGTTACATCCCTGACCCCCTGCCTGGAGCCAGGCCTAGGACAGACACTCAGCAACCATCTGTCCATTCGTCAAATGAATGAATGTTGTCCACTACAGTGTGATCCTCAGCCAAATCCCCCTCTTTGGCTTTGAAAATACCTCCAATGTAATTAATAGTTTCCCTTTCTCCTGGGACTCTAATGGCATTAAGAAAAGTGTGGTTAGTGGATATTGTTCTTTGGTAAGTACAACAGATCTTGAAGACCCTTCCCAGAACAATTAATGATCATACTGGAGGAAGAAAAGAGAACGGGTAATGGTTGCAAACACTGTGTGAAAAGCTTCTCTTTGTCCAGAAAGCATGCTTGCTGGCTGTTTAATGTCTCTGTGACAGAACAGGGACAGATGTGCTCCTGGTGCCTCAAATAATACAGCAGAGCCCGACATCTCTATGGGGGACAATGTGGGGAACAAAGGGGCTGGAATGTCTCCCTTCTTTGAAGCAATTTAAGAGTCCAGGAACACTGTGATAATCAAAAGAAAACCCCACTACAGGAACCTAGCTGAAAGCAGTATGGGGAATACCTAAATACACAGCTGTGTGTTGTCCTGGATTGGGAATAAAGAACGAATAGGAACCCTTGGCTTGTCTCTGGTGTTCTGAATCCACATTTAAAAACATTTCCTGTCTTACCACATTTTAAGGTCTTAGTCTGGGGAAAGTAGTCAGCCCTGATTTTGATTAGGTTCTGACATTTTTCTCCCAAGACCCCATGTAGCACAGGTACCCAGAGGTGCCCAACTACCAACTGCTGACCTAGCGTGGAGCTCTCAAAGAACGTGAACTCACTGTGTCTGGAAAAAAGAACTCCTTTTTCAAGAGGTTGTGGTGGGGATTATTATCTACTCCCCTGCTGCCTGAGATGGGTTTGTGACTCACCCGGTCCATGACAGCTTGACATCTCCTAACCAATGTGATTTGCTCACCAAACTCAAGCCTCAGGAAGGGGATAGAATTCTTGGATTTGTGTTGGGGCACTGGGGAAGAAGACGCCCTTTTTCTACTGGGGTTGCTGAGAGAAATGTGCTCTAAATCTGGAGTTACTAGATGCCTTCCTGAAGCCACTAAGGGAGAGACTACCTGAGAATGAAGCCAACACAGAAGAAAACAGACCCAAAGTTTGGAGAGTGCAGGACCAAGTCCTGATGATAATAGTTGAACTCCTGGATCCAGCTATACCTGAAGCCACAATCCTCGACTTTTTAGTTAAGTCAAGTAAGCTAATAACTTCCCATTTAGCTTAACCAATTTGATTTGTATTTCTGTCCCTTATAAACCAAGAGAGTTTGGGCTGATGCAACTATCTCTCATATAAGGCTGTGGCAAAGCTCAAATGAGAAAATGCATATGGAAATACAGACTATAAAGCAGTAAGAAAATCGAGGGGTTTCTTACTGTTCCTGTTCAACAGCAACAACAACGATAGCGATGATGATAATTACAATATTAAGAAGAATGGAATCTTACCAATATTCTTCCCCTCCAGCCATGCATTTTTCATACACAGGTCCCTCTAGCTCCCGGGGGCTGGGGAAGATGGCTTCATGATGGATGATGATGGTTTTGATGACTTCGTTGACGTGTGCCTGGCAGGACACAGGGTCCTGCCCATCAGGGATGTGCATGAGGGTGGGCCCGAAGCAGATGGCCAGGTTGTAGGGATCCATCATGTTCTCGTCGCTATACTGCGAGAGGCTACAAGAAAGGAGGTACTCACAAGTCACCTGGGAAAGGGAAATCTTTCCCCCTGTGGGTTCTTTCTTTCGAGGGCTCTACTCAACTCCAGGAGGGTTCCATGTTCTGTTTTAGGAACAGCTGCACCTGCAAAAGCCTCAGGACATCCCCTCCCAAAGGAGGCCAGAGCTGAGGGGCCACCCCCCCACCCCCAAATGGCCAGGCGACTCACTGGTTGAGGAAAGCAAAGAGGTATCTCATGACCACGATGACCACTCGGGGAAGGGTGATGAGGATTTGCTGGATCTGGTGCACCCTCTCAGCTGGGTTCTCCAGTTCTGTAACACAAAGGGGCTTTTCAGGGGGTCCTTCATCCTCAGGGAGCCAGGCAGCCAACATCTCCTAGAGCAGTCCACACAGTTCCGGCCAAGACAGTTTTCTCGGTTCTAGGGATTGAGTCAAGACTCTCGTCTGGCCACTCACAGCAAGTATGTGAGTCAATTCATTCCCTTTAATGGATGAAGCCAGTATACACTGAGTTTCTGTCACCTGATATCTATGAGTCCTGACTAACACAGGCACGGGCCATGTTCCCTGAGACCTCTTTGTGAACACCAGCCACACCACAGGCCTGGCACAGAGTAGGCTGGAAGTAAGTGTTGAATAAACAACCAACTCTATAGCTCTATACTGGCCAAGGAGCTTGTCTCTGAGCCCGGTTTCCAGGCCCGTCCTAGACAGAGAGACGCTGGTATTTTTGTCATTTGGGCTATGGGCAGGAGCAGCAAGCTGGGCTTGGTAAGGAGATGGGTTTTGTGGGCTTTGCCTCATAGAGAGGGAAAGCTGGTGTGAACACTGAGCTGCCAGAGTTCTGATGTGTGCCTGCAGGGCTGATGCCCAAGCCTATGCCAGTTTCTCTCTTAGAAAACATGTTTTTCTCACATAGCCTCTCTCTCCAGCCTCCACATTCTGTCAGCATGTTCCTTCTAAAACACGGCTTCTCCTGTTTCTCCTCCGTATCCCAGGCCTTCCACAGCAGGGCTTCCGCCAAGCAGCCCACCTCACCTCCTAGCTGCGACCCCTTCCCCAAGTTATCTGAAGATGATACGGAGTCATGTTTCTCAAATGAGGTGGTAGTGCATCTCTGGGCACTTACAAATTCATGGGGCATTCTTTGGGGTTGTCACAATAACATTGCCACCTGGGATCCAGGGGTCAAGGTGCCAAGTGTCCTGAATGTATGGGACACACAATAAGGCACTGTGTTACCCTAAATGCCAATAGCACCCCCAAGGACAAACTCTGTGCCAGGCTGCCTTGGCCATGATCTCCCTCTCACAGAAGGCCTTCCTGTCCCTGGGCCTTTGCAAACACTGGTGATCTCTCTACTCTGCCCAGCAGACTCTATCCTACCTTCAAAGTCTGAAACCGAGGGGCCTTGCCCAAGCCTCCCCACAGAGCTAAAGGTCCTTGGATGTTTACTGATTCCACTGCCCTTTTTACAGGTCACTCCCTGTCCTCAGCTTCAGTCATCAGTGCCCTAGTACCCCTCCACTTCAATACATCGCTTTCTTAAATACATTTATTTGAAGAGGAGATTTCACCTCATTCTGTAAATGAGAAACCAGGATCACTTGCTCTAATTAGGAGGTAACATAAAAATAGATAAAATGAAAGCAAAACAATGTTACTGAATTCTAGGTAGGCACTGTTCTATACAAAGTTTCTGAGACTGAGGCCTCATCTCTCTGTTTAGAAGGGAGACTGACCTCTGAAATTTTCTCCTGGACGTAATCGCAGGGTTTGGGACGGAACTGAGAAAGGATTTTTTTTTTCTACCCCACATCTTGATTCAAGATGTGGTCCAAGGTATGTAATGTTATGAGCTTGTACCGGAGGCCAACAGGTTTGTCCCCTCAGGGCTATGCAAGGAACTAGACTGATGGGACTTCTGGAAACACTAGCTGAGCACGTGACACAGAGCTCAGATACGGTTGGGCCTTTGTGGCCTGGAATTTCTGAGGGTGATGTGGAGCTTGAAGTGGATCTGGAAAGAAGAGCAGGAAGTAGTGTGGAAGAGAGCAGGGCAGAGGAAGCGTCTTTCATAACGGCAGGCGAGAGGCTTGAAGTTCCAACCCGCTGGAGCAGTTTCCTGGCTGCTAATCCCTCTCAGAACATTGTGAGAAGCATCCCTGGTATTACTGGGCATGGGACAATTTTCTGTAAATCAGAATTTATTCTAAAATACTAAGATTCTCATATTGTAATATTAAAAGTTTATTTTTAAAAATTCCCAAAATGTTGCCTTGGATTTGGGCATTATATAGTCAAGATAACTCGATTTCAGCCCCCTAGACTGGGCTTCTGCCTTCATCCGAGAACTCTGATGGCTTGTGACATCAGAAGAAGCTCACAGTCAATTTATTTTTACCATTTTACTCATCTGTCATGTTGCGGACCTGACTCCCAGACCCTCTATGGCTATTACCTAAGGGGAAAAGTTCCAAAATCCTTGCAGGGTAATTCCCCTCTTTCTCTATTTTACCCTTCCAGCCTCTTGCACCATTCACTGGCTAGAACACCTTCCTCTGGTCCCTTTAGTCTGTGTGTCTTCCCAGGATACTTGGTCCACTCCTCTTGGAAGGCTCTGCTCACATCACTCTCTCAGCTGTGATCTGCAAAACCAAGTTTCCCTCTGCCTCTTCTGAGCTATGTCCATACCCAATGGTACCATGCCATTTTCCATTATAAACCATCTAATTATCTCTACACCTAGGTTTTAAGTTCTATAACAATGAGGGACATACTGCTCCTTTCATACTATCCCTCCCAGGTGCCTAGCACAGCAATGAGCCCATAGTACAACTTCAATAAAGGTATGTCACAGAATTGATCCCTCTACCATTCCACCTAGGAAATACTTACTAATAGTAGATATCAAATCTTGAAACCTTTCCTTAGGAAAGAGTGGGTTTTCCAGTCCTCGGAAATACAGTTTTAAAACACCAGCGACTGAATTGATATCTCGTTCATTTTGATCATCCACAAGGGGGTCTTCACCTGAGAGGAGAGAGATGATAATTCAGCTGGGTAAGGAGGCAGGAAATGTGCAGGTGGCGGGGGGGATGGCCTGGTGTAGCCTGAACTAGAGGAGACACAGATGGGCAGCCCCCTTGAGAGACCAAGTTTAGAGTTCTCCCTATAACTGATTTTGAAAATGTTCAACTCTATGGAAATATTGTAAAAATAAAAAAATGAAATCACCCTTCACTCATTCTCATTAACTTACACTCATCTTTCCATATTTGATTTCTCTCTTTACTCATATTTATTATTGCTCAATGATTTGAGAGTATTTTGTAGATGTCACAAAATACCATTGCTAAATACTTCAACACATTTCTCCTAAGAATAAGGATATTCTCCTACATAAGCACATAACATCATTACACCTAAGAAAATTAACAATAGTTCCAAAACACCATCTCATATACAGCCCACATTCAAACATTCCCTATTGTCCTGTCTTTCATAGAATTCCTTCAAAGGCTATCTAATCAACATAATTCATTTGGTGGTTATGTTTCCTTAGTCTTTGGAATGTAAAAGAGGCCCCAACATTTTTTATTGTTGGTTTTTTATAATGTTGCCTCTTCTGAGGAGTCCAGGCCTCTTGCCTTTTGGAATGCCTCCCACTCTGGATTTGTCTCAATGTTTCCTCATGATTAGATTTAAGTTAAACATTTTTGGCAAGAATAGTACATGGGTGATGTTGTGGACACCACACTGGATCCAGAGGCACATAATGTCAGCCTGTTTTGCTGCTGGTGATATGAAGTTTGATCCATAGATTAAGGGGGTGACCTCCAGATCTCTGCACTGTAAAGGCCTATTTTCCCCTTTGTAATATATTTATATTTAAAATATAAAATATATTTTTGAAAATAACAAGTGATCTATGTGTAACTCATTGTGCTCAACATGTTTCACCCAGTGCTTTTAACCTCCAGTGATGATTTTAGCCTAAATCAATTATTATCCCGGGGTTACAAAATGATGAATTTCTAATTCTGTCATTCATTCTACATTTATTAGTTAGCATTCTTCCATAAAGAAGAGGCTTCCCCACACTCCCTTTTTAAAATTTATTCTTATTATTATTATATAACATCTTCGTGGGATTGTTTTTGTAATTTTTAATTTAATGTGTCATAATCCATTATCATCACTATTCTTTGGGGTGCTCAGATTATCCCCAATTTTGCCAGGGACAAATGTCCTTTATAGGTGACCTCCACTGAGCATATCCTTGCTTTCTGGCATAAAAGATGCTCATGGATCACTTTATACTTCCCCTGACCCAGATCTGGAATCAAACATTTCTCCAAGAAGTTCTGTTTGCTTTTTGTAGGGAATGGCATTTAGAGACCAAGATCTAAGTTCCAGGTGTGCTCATTGGTACAGGAGTGCTATAAAGAGCTCCTAAACCTTTCAGGGGATAGAGGGAGAATACATTTTTTTTTCATGAGTCCACACAGTTACTTCCAATTCATATTTAAGATTCAACATTTGCTTTATCTTCATTTATTTTATATTTGTATTTCATTTTGCTTAGTGAAAAATCTTGGTTCTGAATCACATTAATAATGTACTTCTGTATCTGCCTTATTCTATAATATACATAGCATAGTTTTGAAATGTTAATAGCAATATCACCACTAACAATAAACCTACTACATAAAATTTAAGATTTCTTTGCAGGGCTTTTGTTTTTGTTTTGGGCAAGGGGTTAGTCCTCAGAAAGTATCCTGCTAAAGATGTGTGGTCAGAAGACAGAAAGAACATGAGTGGTTGCCTAGGGTGGGGGGCTGAGGTTTAGGGAGTCTCAGGAGTAACTACTCCTTGTGGGTACAAAGTGGGTACAAAGTTTCTTTTGGGGATGATGAAAAATTTCTGAAACTGGATTATGGTGATGTGCACAATTCTAGTATATTATACATATACTAGAAACCACTGAACTGTACAATTTAAAAATGGGTGAGCTTTATGGTATATAACTCAATAAAGCTGTTAAAAATGTATGACCAGAGCACATGTTCAAAAGTTACTCTCTTTGTGATGATCAATTTGATACATAGCTTGTTCTATTTCTGTTTAATTTTAGGGACTGATTTTTTTTTAAGAACTCCTTTCTTAAAAATTTTGCAGTTTTAAAAATATAAAGCATTTACATTGTCCAAAAGTCAAAACTAGATTAAAAAAATTACATCCAGACAAGTCCTACTCTTCTCCTTTCCCTTCCCCACCTTACATTTAACCATTTTCATCAACTTCTGGTTTGCCCTGTGTTTTCTTCTCCCACAAAAAGCAAATAAATACATGAGAATTTTTTATTTCCCTCCTTTTTTTTTTTACAGAAAATGTAAGTAGTATATAATACTGCAACATATTGCTTCTTTACTTCACAATAAATACTAGAAATCCCTCCGTATCAGTTCTTAAAGATCTCCCTCATGCTTTTTTTTTTTTAATGGTTACAAAGTACTCTATTTCACTAGTCCACCATGACTTAACCATGGTTAAGTCTATGGATTGAATTAATCTATGAATTAATCTATCTATGGATTGACATGTGACTTCTTTCCAATCTTTAGCTCTTACAAATATTGCCACAACAAATAATCCTGTGTGTTTTATATTTGTGGAGGTGCATCTCTGGTCAGGTCTTAGAAGTGGGATTATGGGACAAAGGGTACATTTCATTCGACAGAGCCAAATTCTGTCCTACTGGGGCTGCACCATTCTACACTCCTACTGGCAACACAGGAGAATGGTTTTTTCCCACAGCCCTGACCATCGAATGCTGTCAATCTTTCTATTTTTAACTCCCATTGGACAGGGAAAATGATATCTCAGGAGAACAACACTTTTCAATTTAATCCTGGGCTGTTTAGCTCGATCCCCCCAAGTTTCCAGTGGAGGAGGTGAAAGGAGACACAGAGCAATCCATCCACCCCCTCCCTGAAGGTGCTGACAGATGTCTGCACAACGGGCATTTCCTCCTTCTTCCAGAACAGCCCACAGAATGTTCTAAGACTGGCAAGCAGTGAAGAGCAGAGCTGGAAATTCATATTTGGATCTCTTTACTCCACCTCCGTAGGAAAAGAATGCATGTCACTGCCAGGGCCTCTGCTAGCCTCAACATGCTTCAGTGCAAATGAGAGAGGGCCCCCACCCCCCACTTGATTCCTGAACCAGGTGTTGTGGCTTACAGAGCATGAACTAGAGCTCATGCTCCCACCTGCCCTCTTTGGCTGAGCACCCCCGCTCCATGCCCAGCCTGAATGACGGTGTGTGGCTGCCCAGACACCAATGTTCCATAGCCCAACCTCTCAGATATCCCCAGAGGAGAACAGAATTCCTTGTGAGGAAGGAAGAGAGAAAACATAAAAAAATCACTGCCTATACTGATATAGCACTTCTTAAGTGAGAAGCACATTCGCACACATGATCTCCCTTAATCCTCCCAAGAGCATCGCCTGGCGCTGAGGAAGGCATGATTCCAATACCACCGTTCTCTCCAGTGAGAAAACTGAGGCCCAACAAGCAAAACAACTTGGCCACATTCACTGTCAAAACAGACACCAGCAGCTCCCAGGCTTCATAATGCCTGGGAGATATTCTTCCTTTTTACCAGTGTCTGTCTGTCTACTTCCATGCCTCTTTCCCACCTTCCTTCTTTTAGAGTAGAATCTCAACCTTTTCTTTTTCTTTTTCAAGAAAAAAGTTTCTCTGAATGCTCCATACATAAAACAAAGCTGTCTTAGTTGAGCTGGTAGGAGAGGTCCACACCTCCCCCCAAGCCCCCTCTCTGTTCCTGTAGCACCCCTTGAAGCCCCTCTGAAGGACCAGAAAAGTTCAAAACCTTTGGATTGCAATTAGCTATTTCCCTATTATTAGCCCATATGACCTTTGGGTTCTCATGATTCAAAAGCACATGAATTTTTCTTCTCCACAGTGCATGTTAGCTCCCCTCACCAAGCACAATCCACATATGGACTTTATATATACACATATATACTACCCATGTATGCACGCGCGTGCGTGCATGTACACACATGCACACACACACACACACACACACACCATTTGCTCTTGCTTTTCCTCCCTGAAGGCACTTAGCCCATGAAAGGAACCATCCAAATATTCCAAATATTCTCTCCGCCTAGCCCAGGACTTTGGCTCTCTGCAGGGCAAATCAGTTTTGGTTCCAGAAACAACCAGAATTCCAGACCTCAGGGTGAGCAGGATGGTTTGTGGGAATGGTGGCTTTCTCCAGGAGAACTACAGCTAAAACTCTAGGCAAGTCGGAGAGAAAGCTGTGTTCACACTGGGCTGCTACCTTCCTGGGCGGGGAGGAATTGTTACCCAGCAGCCCTGCCTGCAGTGCCCTCTTAGCCAGGTCACCGGGCACTGCGGGGGACTTGACAGCAGGGCTGTCAGTGCAGAGTGTGAACACAGTGTGTGCTCACAGGCTCTCAGGAAACCTGCCGCCAGACTGGGTACATGGCAGGAAGCTTGCAGGTGGCCTCTCACACAAGGACAGTTAGTTCCGTGGCCACAGGTTCTCCTACGCCCCATCTTCGGCTCCTCAACAGGACAGCTCCTCCCAGTGTCTCCCTGTTACACTCCTCTCCCTGGGACAGGATTTAGATCTCTGAAGGGCCAGGGCGAGAATGTGTCAGACCCTACATGCCATGACTTCAGCCTCAGATCCAAACCCAATCCTGATCTGCACAAGGTGAGAGGCCACTGACTCCCCTTCCAGTCACCTCTCCACATAAGGAGAGCCTCCTGGCAGCTCTCTCATCGTTGCATACAAAGGGGACAGTGGATAGGTCTGTGGGGGGAAAAAGAGTTTTCTCAGGAAAACTGGCCTGAGAGACAACAGCAAAGCATGGCTCTCTCCATGGCAGGGCTACTGATTTCCTATCCTCCTGTGGGGTTTCGCCTTTGTTTTGCCAGACTGCAGAAAGAGCTCAAAACTTGCATGATGAGCTTAAGGCTTACTGACAGAAAAAAAAAAAAAAAAAATCATATCATTATCATTTCCGCCTCAACCAAAACCCTGGCTGGCTCATGTCAGAAGAAAAAGAAAGTGGGTTTAGGAATAATAATAAGTCAAGAATGAATTTCCTACATGTTGCAATTTTTCAGAACCTTAAAGAAAACAGATCTGTGCTCCTTTCAACAGCCTCATACAAGGAATGTAGGCAAGAACTTTACCCAAGAGAGAAGGAAGGGGGCCAAGGAGGAGAAAGACCCAAATCTCCTTGAACAAATGGCCCAGGGTAGGCACCCTGCAAGGACTGAGGGACTTACATTTTAACAAATAAAAGGAAGAAAGGAAAAATGCACAATGCACTGGTTTAAAGAGAAAATTCAGTCACAAGTTAGAGTGCGTGGGATGGAAGAGTGGGTGAGGAGAGAAATACTGAGCATCCCCGGCCTTGGTCACCTGGTTGCCCAGTGCAGAGAAATGCAGCAGGGGCTACTAGTTTCAGGTGAGGTGGGAGGTGACCCTGAGGGTGAGCTAAGTAAGGAGCCAAACCCAAGGTACTTGGTTGGTGAACTTCAAGAAGCAGAAAATGTAACCGGGAAATCTGGGCAGTAGGGAGCCCACAGAAGCCAGGAATGGATTTTTCTAAAAAAGATGTACCAGGAACAGTTTGTTTGTTTGTTTTTAGAATAAGTTCACCACAGGTTCAGGTAGAGCAGAAAGATATAGCTGCTGCAAAAATGAGATTCATTCTGAAATGAGGGAGACTGGGAGGGGGTGAGCCAATTTGCATACTTGAGACAAAGAAAAAGCAGAAAACATTTTTGCTGCTGAGACTTGGGTCAGGTGATCTCTGCCCAGTGGGGCTCTGCCCAGCAGGGCTCTGCCCAAGGTGATCCAAGGCCTATTTGGAACAGGCACCCAAGCAAGGGACAGAAGGCATTGATCTTAGAAAATCGCATTCACGAAGGAAAGAAAGCGGTGCTCTTGGGGCAGGGATTGTGCTGGGCTGCCTGGTACAAGAAAGTTACTTACAGAACCTAGGGGAACAGGGAAATTCGAGGCAGGGGCAATTGCCAGGCTGGAGGCCCTGTGCAGTGAATTTACCCATGAGATTTAAGGAATTCTGTAATGCAATGAGACCAAGAAGATGGAACCAGCAAAGATTCCAGACCCGGTTCTGTTCATTTACAATGAACACAGGGCAGCAGGGGTGCTAAGGAGTTGGGAGAAATGACGAAACAAGACTTTGGGTTGGGCTGTCCAGTGTTGTCAAGAGAAGCTCAGAGAATAATGACTAATACTTCCATTAGGGAGGCTGATGGGAGATACTTCTTGCTTCCTGGCCTTTGCATATGCTGTTTCCTTAGCCTGGAATGACCGTTCCCTACTTTTTTTGGTTCTTACTCCTTAAGCCTCAGCTTGGGCATTTCCTTTTCCATTCAAGAAGACTTCTCTGGGTTTACTATTCCTCCCCACCCCAACCAAGCTGGGCTAGGGGTTCCCATACCACCCAGTACTTACTCCATTGTCTGCTTAAACTGGCTCCCTACTAGTCATGACTATCTTTTGCTCCTATTGTATTTCCAGGCTCTGGCACAGTGTAAGGGCCCAGTGAATGCATGCTTGTTGGGATGGCAATAAACTCATGAGGAGGAGCTTGCAGCAGGGGAATTCTGGGGCTCCCTGGTTCTCAGTGCCCAAGATCCTTCAGCTCCTCTTGCTCCTTCGGCAAGATCCTGGAGCAGACTCTAACACAGAATCTCCGCAGGACATTAGGAGGCTACCAAGTACCACATCTAGTCAAATCCTGCTCCCTGAACCCGGTTCAAAGCCAGAGTGCCAAGGGCCACAGAGATCTGTGCTGGGGGCCATGGCACTGACTGCCTGGGGCTCACAGAGTGCTTCCTCCACTCCAGGGCTAGGCCACAGAGGGAACTGCGGGGAACAGTGAAGGGATGAGTTTGCTCAGGAGGCAGCCCCTCCAGAGGAAGATGGGTAATAAGCAGGGAGAATTCCAGAGCTAGAACTAGGGGAGAGGCCTGCTCAGAGCACAGCCAACAGGGACCAACCAAATACCTTAAAAAACTCTTAGGAAGATTATGTAGAAGGAGGGGTAAGAACATGCTTTGTAAATTGGGATGTGATATATTACAGGAAAATGGGTTCAGATTGGGGTCCTCAATTTTTTTTTTGCCAAAATGTTACATTAAAAAAATAATAATTAAGATATTCTAAAAGTCAGGGCGCCTGGGTGGCTCAGTGGGTTAAAGCCTCTGCCTTCGGCTCAGGTCATACTCTCAGGGTCCTGGGATCGAGCCCCGCGTCGGGCTCTCTGCTCGGCAGGGAGCCTGCTTCCTCCTCTCTCTCTGCGTGCCTCTCTGCCTACTTGTGATCTCTGTCTGTCAAATAAATAAATAAAAAATCTTTAAAAAAAAAAAAGATATTCTAAAAGTCACTCAGTATTATCTGTATTCTTCCAACTTTTCTTAAAAAAGCAGCAGCCTTTTTGATTCACATTATAATTTCATGTGCTTTCCTAGGCCCTCTTTCCCAGCAACTACTATACAGGCGCTAGAGAGAGTTGTGCTGGTAAATGTTTCACAGCCAACTCTTTAGACGGAAAAAGACAAAAGATCTTTGGCATTTGCCAATTTCTGCAGTGTAAATACTCCTGCCTTGGCTGATTTCAAGCTACCAAGGGGAAAGCACCGAATGCAGCTGGAAAGAGATAGCGATAAGAGCCAGCCCCAGCACATTGCTGGCTCTGAGACACACATCAACACCCATCCTGGCTTCCTCTAGACACAAGCTTGAGATGGTGACTCTGCACCTACCTCTCTCAAAGGAATTTTTTATGTCATTGACTTCGACCTGAGATCCTGGCACTCGGAAGATCCCTTGTTGTTGGAGTCCTAAAAGAAACAAACAAACAGAAAATGCCATGATGCCTTGAGCTCATCAGACTGCTGGGCACACATGATTCTCCCTATTGCTTGTCTCTTTCTCCCACCACTCTTCACAAGGCTCTTTCCCAGTAAAGATCTCCCGACAGAAGCCCAAAAGTAGCCTTTGCAATTAACTTCATCTGGCCAAAATACTCTGCACCATCCTGCTTCATGTGTCTGTGATCTCTTGTTGGGGTCTGAAGGAAAAGGCCATAAGAGGTTGATATCAACACGGGACCAGTGATATTTCATTCCATTCAAGAAGACTTCTCTGGGTTTACTATTCCTCCCCACCCCAACCAAGCTTCCAATCTAGCCAAGGTGCACTTTGCCTATCAAGTATGCCAGGGACACTGGCACCAAGGAGCTTGGCCTGAGTTTACAAATGTCATTTCAATGTAACAGCCACAGAGATTCTGAACAAGAATGACCAATATCATTCACTTGACCATTCCCACCCTCGGCCTATTCAGACATCTTCTTCCTTCCAGGAAAAGCTTGAGTCTAGAGTGCATGCTGGCCTGGGATCAAGGAGCTTGGGGGACATCAAATTATCAAAGAAAAGGAATCTTTTTCTTATGTGCTTCTGCAAGGCCATAACAAGGGGGACACCCCAACAGCTGATATAAAGTAACAATGCAGGATCGGAATCTATAGGGCTGAACAGTAACCTATAGAATTGAAGGAATTAAAGGGCCTCTCTCATCTTGAATGGGAATTCGTGGGGTGACTGTGATCTTCACCCTCACATTTAGTTTTTCTATATAAAACAATCCTTCACATTAAAATTTAGGAAAGTGTTTACCTCTAAATGACAGGCTTTAGTCCAAGTTTGCTTTGTACATAGTATGTGCTCAATAAAAACATGTTTATGTCTTTCCTAATCAATCTTGAATCTCTACCTCCTGTGTCTTATATCCCCCCCCCCCACATATTCCCATTCAGTCACACTTGTCTTCCTTCCCATATTAGACCTTACACCTGCCAGGCACAGCTGGCTGCTTCTACTCAAATATCAGCGCCTCACAGACGTTTCCACTTACCACCTTAGCCGAACACAGCCCGCCACCCTTTAGCCATTCTCTATCCCCTTTTCATTAGTTTCTTGGCATTATCACTACCTGAAATCATATTATTTCTTTATCTGCTTATTTCCTTGCCCTTCTAATCGGTAACGTAAGCTACTTAGGGCCAGCACCTTACCTGTCTTATTCATGCCCGTATACCCATTGTCAGAACAGTGCTTGCTACGCACTCTGAAAATCAAGTTTTGGAGGAGCGAATGAATGACTAGATGGAAGCCCAAGGGCAGTGCTGGTGACACCGTGGTTAGCACATCCCAGACATTCTATTTCCTTTCTGGAACTGACTAGAGCCAGTTAACTGACCATCCACTGCCCAGCTACCTTCAGTGCTCAAAATGCAGACCTCTGAGGTGGGGTGGGAGGCATGAAGGAACTGAAACGGTCCTCCTACCCATGCCCTCCCTGATCCTTGGTTTTCCTGGTTCCTCAGTCTTCTCACCACCACCTTCGTCCCCAGACACACAAGGCTCAAAAAGGCACTCAGCACAGCACCTGTGCCAAGAAGCGCTTTCTCTCTAGGAAGCAGGGCAGTAATGGGAAATCCTCTGAGACGGATTAAAACCTCACTTCCTGTGAGGACAGCCCAGCGCCTGCTCTGGAGAGAGCGGAGAACACGCCCTGGGACTGCGCTTACCGTATAAATTGATGTACCGGATGCAGCTCTCGACTACAAGCGGGATAGCTTGTCCTGAGTCCTGAAGAGAAACAGTCGTGAGTTGTACTGGGCTCGGCAGCCACCACAGGGAAAAAGACACTGCAAACACAGATTATGAACTCAAGCCAGAATATTAGTACCATTGGATTAGTTGGAAAATAAGCAAAGAGCTGCTAATCCTCAAGTCTCCACAAACAGTTAAAACAGAAGGTCTTCAGCTAGGTGCAGAAAAAGGCATAGCTATGATAATTGGAAAGAAATGCTCTGTCTTCTTACTTAGCTGGGAAAAAATCAGGGCTCAGAAGGCTTGGCAGGCACATCTGGGAAGGGGAGGGAACCCCCTGCTCGGAGAGGGCTGGAGTTCGCTCTTGAAGAGTGCTTCACCTTCCCCTCCACGTTGTCCCACTCAACCCAATGCTTCCAGTGCTCAAGGATAAAAAGGCAGGATCGAGACCTCCTTCGAGCACTGCGGTACCTGATGCTTGAAATAAGAAGAACGCACTAACGGAAGCAAGGATGGCCCCCAAGGGTCCTTTTGAGCTCTGAGAAAGGAAGGCCAGGTCTACTCCTGAGGTTACAACCTAAACATCCAGATGGATACTTTGTTCAACAATAAAGGTGTTATAAGGAGAAGTTCTAGAAACAGCTAATGTCAGCCACTGACCACTGACTGGCCAACCTTAGTCAAAAAGGCTGAATAAGACACAGCTCTAAACTTAGGCAGGGCAGGGGGTATGAATATATTTTCAATTACATCTTCCTAGACAGGCCCACAACCACAAAGACCTGGGCAACGGGTAGTTTTCTCTCAGATTCCATAATTGGTTGATCGCGCTATTATTCCAAATCACTTAAAGAGCACAAAATCTTTTTTTAAACTTTCTTTAAAAGGGGCCAAATTAAATTACTAACCTCCTCAGGTGAGGAAACAAGGCACTTGTAATATATTCACGTAAGAGAAAAACCCCATGAATTTCAATGCCTTTGTGGCTCCTCCACACCCCACCTGTGAAGCCTCTCCTTAGTTAACAACAGTCAGGGAGAGGATAAAATGGACCCTGTGGCTATAGGCAAGGTGGGCCCTGCTCTAGAAGTCAGTACTAAAGACAGGTTCCATCCAGTTGAATGGGGCTAACGGACCTTTCTAGTAAATACCTGGTTCCTGGTTCGAGCATTTCTTCTTCCTCTGATAACAAAAAATAAACAGGCAGCAGAGCAGGAGAAAAAGAAAAGATTACGCAGGAGTAAGATCAGTTAGAGTAAGCAGATCCTTCAGAGTCCGTGAACGCGGAAATGCAATGGCAGCCAGCAACGGTCCTGGGGTGACGGCCAACCAGCCTGCCGGTGGGGAGGGCTGCCCCTGCACCTCAGGGCCTCGTACGGGCTCTGCGCCCTGCCCCTGGCCAGCCTGCCGGGTGCCTGCCTTGGACACCAGGTGGCAAAGGGGCCTCTATCAGTCCTTGACAAGCAAAGGGATTGTGTGTATGGAGCCCCTTCCTCGTCCCACCTTTAGCTTCTCCTCAACACAGGGTCTGTTCACTCACCAATGGGCAAGGGCCCACCTAAGACACCTTAAGGTTAGCCCAGCTGCCCACAAGAAGGAGGGACACACACCTTCAGGCATCTACTGTAACACTGCCCCTGCAAGTCAATTCAGGAAACCTCATTTCACCAAGTGAATTTCACCAAGATTGTGTTTATTAAGTGTCCTCTGGCTACAACCTGACAGGACTCCACCCGATTCCAAATTCAAACAGCTTCCATGGTTTCTGACCAAATACCCTGGGTAGCTTTTCCTGGGTACTCATTGGCTTTGCTCTCCTTCCTACTCCCTGACCCTCACAGTGGCACTGAGAATACCTCAGGGAACCCCAAAGCTGAGAAAAGCCTGGGGGAGGGACGGCAGTAGGGGGTCAAAATGCTTTTATGGTCTTGTAGGTAGAACTGGAGCCTTTACTGTCACAAAGCCATCCATTTTCAGGGAAGCTCCATGGATTCTCTCTTCCATATGTGCAGCAGGCCAGGCTCTGGGGTGTGAGCTTTATTTCATTTGGGCTCCTTGAGAGGCTGACCTGAGAAAGTGGAGGAGGCATGCCTTTTGGCTGGTGTCACCTGTCCATTCCCCAGCATCTCCACAAGCGGAACTATATGTTGGCTAAACCTACCTGATTCCTAGAACTGAGCAAACAGCCTGTCAGGTGGGACTCTATGAGCAATATCCTAAAGGCTTGTGACCACAGTGATGACCAGCATTTCCATAGTGCTTACTCTGGGCCAGGAGTGCTCTGGAAACATGGCACAGATTAGCTCATTTGATCTCGTCACACAGTCATGAGGTAGGTAATCAACAGAAAGAAGGTGGGGAGTCTCCCTCCCAAAATGTATAATAAAATTTAAATGGGCCTCAAAATTTATGAGAAAAATTGGGTTTCCTTCTGTCTGAGAGGGGGGAAAAATGAAGGATTTTGTAAAGGGCCAATTTCAACGATCCCAGAAATCTATCGATGTATCCATCATTCTTAACTTGGGGATGCTGCCTTGTCCCGCGATACCCTCATCATCACAGAGTTCCAGCAATGTCCTTTTACTGAAAAACCTTTCACAGGTTTGGCACTTCAAAGCGGGGCGTTCTTCATTCGTGCAGTTTTCTCCCAGAGAGCACGTAAATCATAAGAGAAAATTAAATTCCATTCACAAAGGTTGAAGGGCTGAATATATTAAAACTGCCTTTTCATTCTCTGAAAGCTAATCGTCCTTGAGGGTGAGCCCCTGCTGCCTGCGAGTCTGTCTCTGCACTGCCCCCCACCGGCACATGGAAGCGTTTGCTACCTGCCTGACAGTATGTAGTAAATGTAGTAATAATAATAATAATGTAGTAAATAAATAATAATGTAGTAAAAAAATAATAATGTAGTAAATGTAGTAAATGTATAGTTCGACTATGAAGAAATGCAATCGTGTTGAACAAGTATACTTTTTTTTTTAGTCACATGAGTGTGTTTATTTTTTGAACTAGTCCCTCGAGGACTTATTCCACCACATGACCCATGCTAAGTGGCTTTTCAGAGCCAGTCACCCAGCCCCACTCTAGCCCATGCCTCTTGCCATTTTGTGCCTTCAGCGACGTTGCAAAGCTGAATTGAAAACACTTTTCCTTCCAATGGCCAGACCGTCCATTCTAATATGAAATTTTGGCACCACCGACCAAGGCCATGCTACAGGCTCCAAAGAAAAGTGAACAATGGCACCAAATGATGTATTTAGAGTAAGAATGTGGCTTCCCAAGGTGACTACCTCCTCCAAGGGGCAAACATGTAGTTGAAGTTCTGATGTGTTTATCACAAGGGATAGAGTCAGATGGTCTAACAGTCATACATTTTGTGTAGCAGCTCTCTATTAAAAGACTATTTCATTAAACAGAAGACCTAATTCTCATGTCCTGTTAGATGAGTCAGTTCCTTCCAAGTGCCCGGACTGGTCATCCATTTTCAAAGAGCTGAGCAAACTCGCGTAGGCATGCCTGTCTCAGAGCTTTCATTCATTGTGTTCCTTCTTTCAGGGATTCCCACCCCGCTCCTCTCCACTTTGTCCGTACCCACCCGCCGGAAGCCTCGTGCGCTCTAGGGTCATGGCTCTTCATGCTCTGAGCTCTCACAGCACTGGATTCCATGGGGTCATTCACAGACGGCTCTTCCTGAATCACCTAACCTTTCAGCTTTCCCTGCTGAAAACTTCCTGGGCGGCACCATACGCTCCCTGAGGGTGCAGAGAATAGCTTATGTGTCCTTCAGTCCCATCCTGGCTATGGAGAGCAGCTTTTCCAAGGGCAAGGGTGAATGAGATGAAGTCTTGGTGAAGACAGGAGGGAGGATAAAGAAAGAAGGACTCTTGACACATTTTCCCATGACCTATTAGATGGCAAACTGTTCACTCAGGCTTCCCTCCAAACAGTACCTCTTTCCTGATGGACCCAGTGGCACCCTTCCTTTTGGGATCTTCCATGGCTCTTTCCTCTGAGGTAGCCTGAAGCAGCCCGTGCTGTTCCCTGCCCCTAGACAGTCCCCATTGGTGCCCTACTGTTCCTCCGTCCCCATCCCCTACTGTCCCTTCCTTAGAACTCAGCCCACTGGCAGAGACAGCTGTGAGACCCAGGCTGCTGGCTCTGCCTACCTAGTTCCATGTCTGCCTGCTGCACACACATGCCCCCTCCCCTGCTGAACTCCATCCCGGGAGTCCCACGAACAGCATGTCAGGACGGAGGATGGAGTACCTGAGCAGGGGCAGCCTCCATGGCTCCAAAATTACCAGCAAAGCCCGAGAACATTTACATTTCTCCTGACTGACACCAATCTTCTTTTTCCGCAGAAAGTCTCTCCACTGGACAATGGAGGGTTCTCAAATAACTGGCAGGGGCCCTTTCCCCTGCTCCCCCTAGCTCATGTTCCTCAAGCATCTCCCCCACCTGCTGCCCCTTTCACCTCTCTGGCCAGCTTCAGTTACCTTGAGTCACTCATTCTCTCTGGGATGCCTTGATCCCTGTGCCCTTTGCCTCTAGGAGGCAAGAAAAAGACAAACTCACTGGGCTCAGACATTTTCATTATTAATTTAGGAGGTACGGGATGCATCTGGAATTCTAAAGGGATTACCTCAAGATGCAAAACAAGGTGGGAGAGTTTTCTCTCAAAAATTTTATGTGTTTCCTTTCTCTGTATATTCTCAACCCCCCCCCCCAAAAAAAGAAAATTACTTGTATAAAAACACAGTTACCCACAGGGATTTTCTTTGTGTTTCTTCCAGCTAACCACCTCTTGGGAGGCGTGGATGCGAAGCAACGTAAGGTGGTTTCCCGAACTGTCCCTGGGGCTCGCTAGGACTGCAGTTCCTGAAGCAGAAGAGCATGGCCGGCAGGGGCTACCGTGGTGCTGGCATTTCAACCTTGCTTGGACTTCATGGGCTTCATCAGGATCTTAACCAGGGAAAGCACTTAGAATCAACTGGTCAGAGACAAAAGCAGCTCTGCTTCGAAGCCCTTACTAAAGATAAGAGTAAGCTGCCTGAGGAACTAGCTCGCCCCAGGGCCAGGCCCAGGGCACGAGTGAAAGTTCTGGCTGGTCAGGGCAGGGCTGTGGGCCAAAGGGAAGAGGTGGAGGAAGGCTGCCATTACATTGGGCGCATTCGCGGACTCCGTAGCTCCCCAGCAAGTACCTTAATAAACGCTTCCATACAGCCGTTAAATAGTTTATGGCTACACACTGAGAGAGGCCTAGGTCTCCTCATTTTCTGTGGTTTAGGGGGAAGACAGGGGGGCCTAGGGAAAATGGAACAAAAGAAAACAAGAAAGCAACGATTGCAAACATACAACTGGGAAAGATGCTCTTAAAACCCGTGACTGGAGGAGAACACAAAATGCAAATGGAAACACTTGAACCCCAGCACATTGGTGTCCAATGCTCCATCTGAAGGCCTTTGGATGTTTAAGGGGATCTTAATTTACCCACAATGTCAGGCAGGAGCAATGCTCATATAACACAAATGTATTCTAGATCACAGGGGAGAAATAGTATGTAGCCAGGAAACCATTGCAACTCCAATCAGAGGCTGTCATCCTGCAAAGCTGACCAGATGGAGGAGGAAGCAGGGGAGAGAGATGTAATCTGTAGCCTGAGAAAGCAAGAGACCTTCATTGATGATTGGAAGGGTTAATTTTCATTAATTTGGCTTAAATTCATCACCAAGTCTCAACTCCCAATTTACCAGGGCACTGATCTTTCTAATGCCTCTTGGCATTTCAAATGCACTTGACTAATCTTTATTGCATTGATCTAAGAGCCAGGCAATTATTCCTCTCATTTTAGAGATGAAGAAACTGATGCCTGGAGGGAGGCTACAGCTTTTTTGGGGTCCCGGGGTAACCCAGGGTAATGATTATATCCTATGCTTTAGTCAAGTACACTTTTGATTAAAGCACTTTCAAATCCATTATCACACTTAACGTTAGCTCAACCCTGTTCAGACAGCTCCATTTCACAGAGGCAGAAACTGAGGCCTAAAGAGGGGAACTGGCAGAGCCAGGCCCCAAACTCAGGCCTCGTTGGCACCAAGATTTTTCACACCAGGCCAGTCACAGAGCCTTAGGGCACTTGTTCATTTCCAGCCAAGGATTCATTCCATCCCATTAACCCTTGCCAGCAGAGGACCTGTTGGGTCAGGTTGAAAGTGTCTTGCTTTACTTTAGGGTCTCCATTCCCTGTGCTCCACTCTTGGCTCCAGGGAGGGGAAACCATACCACAGTTCACCAGAAACAGTGAAACAGCCACAAACACCAGACCAGTTTCCAGAGTTGCTCACCATGCATATACCTGTGTTGGCTTATTTGCTCATCTTTCGCCACCCAAGTTGGCCTGACTCAATGCCACCAGCCTTCCAGGGCAAAGGGCTTTCTGAGGTTAGGAGGAGGGCCCCTAACTGAGAGAGGCAGTTCATTTTCAAATGGCTTGGTTCACAATTTGGGGAGCAACAAGTGGGGACCCAGCCTGGCACAGGTAATGTCCACACATGACAAGCAAAGACCTGGTCCCCCAAGTCTTGGTTGATTTCTGTGAATGGGCAAGAAATCTTATGGATTGTGGAGCCAATCGAGGTGAAAGAGATTCATGCTGCCTCTCTGCTCAGTGGCCTGGTCGTGCCCGTCCTCTTCAGTGGCCCAGCCATCTAGGGAAACCTCCTGAGCTTCTCCTACATGTTTGAGTACTGAGCAAATGCTGCTAGCTCCAGGACATGCATGGGCAAAGACACAGCTGAATCCAAGTATCATGCCACCCAAACATTGGAACCAAAATAATAGCACAGACCAAAATTTTAAAAAGAAACAACAGGCAAGACTATTTTGAGCCCATTTTGGATCTATGTCAATTTGGTTAGCTAAGTCCATGTCATTTCTTTTTCATCAGTTACCGATTTTTTGAGGATGTGGGTACGTGGGGGTGGTACTTCTTACAGTGGATCTGCTTTTGAGTTTCCAAATGCCGAAAGAGAGAGTAAAAAAACTGTGACTCGAGGCCACAGGCTTCAATCTTGGGATTAGGAATAACTCGAGGATAGCAACTGCGCCCCGTTGCTTCCCTAGTGTTTGGGGTTTCTATTTGTGAACGTTCTCAGATGGTTTCTTCATCTCACACTGTAGGATACCCTCACAACAACCCTGTGAGGTAGGCAAGACTGATTAAATCCACTTGAAACATAAGGCAAATGAGCCCATGAGAGATGAAGAAACTTTCCAAGCGTCTCACAAATAATACGTGATTGAAGCTAAGAACTGAATTCAGCTCTTCCTCTTCAAGATTCTGGTGTGAGTGTGAAATTGGGAAGTTGATTTTTATCACCGAACATCTAGCAGTTGCTTTAAATTATCTATTAAACTCCCACGGCCAGCAAAAGTAGAGATTCTTAACGCAGGGGCTGGACACCCAGCCGGAGGGTTTTCTTAAAGTAAGTCTTACGGAGTTTTTTTCTTGACGTTTCTAAAATGGAATGAAGGGGGGAAAGGATACTTTTCCCATTTCTCCCGCCCAATCCAGAAAGCCAAGAACTGCTCAGATCACACTGGGATTTCTTTCTTTGTGTCATGTTCTGGGTACTGACCAGAAATCTCTGACAAGGAAACGTAGCTATCCCAACTTTGCATGACATCAAATCGATTTTGACTTACTGAAGTGCTGGGTGGGGCACAAAGTGGGGAGCAGGGGGGCAGCTCAGCCAAGGAAAGTGGGGCAGCCTAAGCCTTCCATCTCTTCTGCTGCTCAGTTGCAGAGCAAAAAGGAAAGAAAGAGAAAGGCAGGGAAAACAGGAACAGAGAAAGCCACGGAGAGGAAGAGAGAGAAACCAGAGACCAATGTCCCCTTTCTGCCTTTCAACCAAGATGAAAATTTACATACGTTGGCAACGTAAGAATTGGCCTCGAAATTATTCTGTGACCAAAAGAATGGTGACGAAAATGTTATAACCCCATAGATGTGGGTGTCGATATCCAAAATGGTGGCAATATTGTAGTTCAGAGGCAGTTGGGCCCTTGGAAGCTGTGCGTGGGTATGTATAAGGTTCCATCTGTTTAGACAAGAAATCTCATGTGTTTTCATCGCTAATCCCGACCACAGGGACGAGCCGACCTAGGTTAGGGAAGCCAGTCTATAGCTAGAAAAATCACAATCAGACCTTATGTTTGCATCTTGCTCCCCATCTATCATGCACTTTTCAAGTGCCTTATTGCATCCAGACCACCTTGTTACAGGGTTATGAACTAGCATTATTCTAAGATCGGGTTCTGAAAAGTGAGAAAAAAATGCACCGTGTTGCAGCCCATGTGCAAAAATTGGTCTACACAAGGCCAGCAGCAACTTGGCTGAGGGGTCCTGCTCAAAGGATCATCCAAAATGACACTAACTTTGGGCAGGAAACCATGGAAGATACAGAGAGCCATGGCATAGAAACATCTCACCCGGGGCCTTTAGGATTAAATTAAAAAGCACTTCAAGTTGGCAGCGCATTACACACAAATTTTAAATGAGTTTTGGAAGAAAGGGGAAGCTTTTAGTTTGCTAACAAAGTTGCCTCTGACCTTGGCCAAAGGCCAGAGTACAGATGGCTGGGTTTGCAGTTTAGTGCAGTATGTCTAAGTGGGAGGTCTGTAGTCACAGCTTGCATTTCCCAGGCCCTAGGTCAAAGAGGGTGTGGAAGACCACATCTCAGATGGCTTTATTTAAAAATTAAAAGAAAAAAAAAAAACCCTCAACTTTTCTCTGAGTTAGACCCTGGGACCTGGCCAAGGGTTCGATTACAGATCTCTCCCGCAATCTGCTGGAACCATCTTCCTCTGCATGAGTTCTAGGAATTCGGAGGAAGTGAGGGATGGCTCAATTTGTCCCCCATCTGTTTTCCTATTTGCAGACTTTGGTGTAAAATGTGGCTTCTGTTGTTTGGGGACTATGACAACATCTTCTTGCCAGAGAATCTAAATAAATAAATAAATGAGTTTGTTTCTGGAAGGTTTTTAGAAAGGGACCCTGCACATCTGCTGACCCTTTGCTGGAAGGTCCTCGCCTGGCATTATGAATCACCCTGATATTCCCAGACTTCTGGGGCCCAGAGGAACAGCTGCACAGCTCAACTTCTGGGAAGCCCTCTGTCTCCCCATCTTGATCCCAGCAAAGTGAAAACCTCAGAGCCTTCCAAGCCTCTTCCCAGCCAACTCTCTTCCAGATGGACAGGAGGGAGTTGAGGGTTCATCTTCCCTTTTGCCAAGTAGAACAGCTTTCCAGGATTCTGGGCCACTGGCTCGATTCGTGTTGGGCAGTGGGGTAACTATTTGCTGGGAACTTGAAAGGAAAGAGATGGGTTCTAAGGAACAACCTGGTCAGCAAAGGTGCTGCTTTGAGACCTCAATACTCTGAAAGTAGATGAAAGGTCCACTCGCTGAAGGTCAACCCTTCAGCTACCACCTGATGAGTGGAAAGTGTTCACTGGCTCTGGTCTGCTCAGGGAAAAGCGCAAAAGGTAATGTTGAGCAAGCTGGAGAGAAAGCAGAAGTTGCCCATTTGTTACTTTCTCAGCAAGGGACTCCCCAATCAGTCCATCCAAGTGCCCAGGAGGTCTGAAGCCAGGGTGTGGGCAGTAGGGGCATCTGTACGCGCTTGCGTGGCTATGCGCATGCATATGCCCAGACGTGTGCCATACGAGCCAAACCCAAAGACCTGGCAAATGGGGACCCGAGGTTGGGCCCTCTGCCTGGGGAGGGCAGTTTGCTCAGCAGCCAAAGAACAGATGGGGAGACAGGTCAACAGTTATCCCACAGCTTCTGGCCTCTACTGGTTGTCCTCAGCCACTATGCTATATATATTACTGTCCCACCAGTTGGACAGCGCCAACAGAACACACCCCACTTTTCCACAGCAGCTTGTGGAAAGGCACCCTCCCCATCACAGACCCGTAGGGGGCATGGCTTCACCAGCATGATGCTAGGACAAGCAGAACAGCCAGCCTCTCTCAGCACAGCCACACCATCCCCCCGAGACACTGGTGAAGAGCTATCCTGCTCTAGAAACAGCCCAGCTTCTCCAAGCTCTCAGCAGCATCTGCCTTCCCACCTTCCCACCTCTCCTGCAATTCCCAGCCCCTCCCGCTCCCCACCTCAGGCAGCAGGTGCCAAAAAACAAGATCCCCAACTCTTACCTGGTTGTGCCACATTCTGCTCTCTCTCCTGGAAAGAAAAGTATACACTGATGTTTAATTGTTTTTGTTTTTTTTTAACCAGCAAACATTCATCTTTTTCTAAAAACAAGAAACAAGTGAACTTAATTATTTGTGAAATGGGAAATAGAATTTTACCTAAGTAACGGTCTGCTGGAAAGAACTGAGTCTTATTAAATCCCCAGGGCCTCCTAGCTGTACGGTTATGTTCACATAAATTTCATTTTGTATTGCTCGCGTGTATTTTTTTTTCAGTGATTTTCAGACTGCAGCCTGCTGACCACTTGCATCAGAATCTTCTGGGGGGCCTTATTAAAAGTGCAGATTTGGGGGCTTTCCCATGGGCCTTTTGGATCAGAATCTCTGGGCTCACACAGGAATCTGGATTTTAACAAGCACCACAGGTGATCCCTTCTGTGCGTGCTAAAACTTAAGAACTCAGGCACCGTTTTATATCAACAAAGGTTGGTTGATGAGGTGGCTGGATGGCTCAGTTGGTTAAGCATCTACCTTTGGCTCAGGTCATAACCTCAGGGTCCTGGGATTGAGTCTCTCGGCAGGCTCCCTGCTCAGCAGGAAGTCTGCATCTCCCTTTTCTGCTACCCCTCTGCTTGTGTACTCTCTCACTCTCTCTCTCTCAAATGAATAAATAAAATCTTAAAAAAAAAAAAGGTTGATTGAGCACCTGTCATATATTTGGCCCCAAAGAGCAACAGATATAAGATACCTCTTGTTGTTCCTTAACCCAGCTACACCCTTACCCTGACCCCTCCTGTCTTCACTCTTAGCTGAAGACCATCTTGCTTCCTTCACTAGAGAAGAAAATCAGTAAGACAGGTCTTGAGTAAGACTCACCCACCCACCTGTGCCTGCCCATTCACTCTCCACCTCCTCTCCTCTCCAGTATCCTGGAGAAGCATCCCGATTCTGTCAAGCCCAGACCTCATACTCAGGGTTCCAGCCCCCTCTACCCTTCTCAGGTGCTTTTATTGCAAGTGCCCCCCACCACCCCAAACATGACCAATGTCCTTTCTTCTGGATCATTTCCATCCGCATATAAACATGTTTTGGATATGTATCATCTAGCTTCGAAACCTCCCCTGGGCCCCCTTTCTGCCTCTAACTCCATACCCATTTCTTTCCTTTACAGCAAAGCTTGTGGAAGGAGCTGTCTAGGAAGGACTCTTGCTTCCCCCGCTCACCCCACAGAGGTTGGCTTCTGACCTCACCATCCACAGGGACTGCCGGCTCCGTGTGGATGAATTCACCGTCTTCGCTGCTTTTATCTGACTTCTCAGCATCAACAACTCAGTGAATCACTCTCTTCTTATAACGCTTTCTCCTTGATTTTCATGACTCCACACTTGCCAAGGGTCCCTCCTGCCCTACAGGCTGTTTCTCAGTTTCTCTTGCTGTCTCCTCATCTGCCCAACCTCTGACCTCTAAATGATAGGATGTCCCCAGAAGATGTACCCGGATCTCTTTCTATACACCCTCTCTGCCTGACCATGACCGAAGTGCTTACCAAAGACTCCCTAATCTTATCTCCACATCTTCCATTTCCTCAGAATTCCAGACTCCTTGCCGCTGCCTTTCTCTTCTATTTTTTTTAAGGATTTTATTTATTTATTTGACAGACAGAGATCACAAGTAGGCAGAGAGGCAGGCAGAGAGAGAGGGGGAAGCAGGCTCCCCACCGAGCAGAGAGCCCGAAGCGGGACTCGATCTCAGGACCCTGAGATCATGACCTGAGCCGAAGGCAGAGGCTTAACCCACTGAGCCACCCAGGCACCGCCCCTTTCTTTTCTATTTTTAACAGCTTTGTTAAAGCATAATTTACCGAGAATAAAATTCACCTATTTGAAATGTATGATTCAGTTATTTAGTAAATAGTCAAAAGTTGTGCAACCGTCACAACCATTCAATTTTAGAATATTTCCTTCACACGAAAAAGAGCCCTGGTGCCAACTCACAGTGGCTCCCCCTTCCCATCTCCAGCCTATGGCAACTACTCATCTATTCTCTGTGTCTATGGATTTGCTTATTCTGGACACTTTATAAAAATGGAATCATGTAATACACAGTCTTTTGCATTTGGCTTATTTCATTTAGCGTATGCTTTTGAGGTTCACCCACACAGCACGACTCAGTACTTCATTCCAATTGTGATGCGGCAGAGAACATCTAGGCCAGGGCCACCCAATAGAATTGTAATGGAAGCCACAATTTCTAGCAGCCATGTTACAAAAAGTGAAGAGAAATAGGTGAGATTAATTTTAATAACATACTGTGTTTAACTTAATACATGAAAAATATCATTTTGATGTCTGACAACATAAAAACTCATAAAATAGTATATATAAATTTTTTGTGTTAACTCAGAAATCAAAAATTTTCTACTCTTTACCTTCTGAGACCTGTTGGGATCTTTAAAAGTATATTTTATAGTTAGTGGCTCAGTCATTTTCAGAAGGTCAGACTGTCTGGACCTGGCAGACACTGGTTCCATAATGTGCCACTAAATCTTGGTCCGAAACGGTTATGTCCCATCCCTTTTATGGATAATATACTATTCATTCTTGAGGTGCTACAGTGAATTGAAAAGCCACCCGTATCTAGGGTATAAACCCTAGAGCTTACAGACTACCCGGAGCAGTAAAAAGGTCAGAGAGCTAAGACTCAGACATGATGATAAACTAAGAATCCTCTGGCCAATAAAATAGCACAGCCACAGCCAAGGGCATATAGGGGTGTGTTCTTGTTCCCAAGATGTGCCAGTGACATTTACAACAAGGAATGCCCATTCGCAAGACACCTAGAAGCTTTTGACTTGTGTGTCTGGGATCGATCATGTTAACAAAATTTGCTTCCAAGCGAGTGCTTGTGTTTCCTCTAACTTGTGGCTTCTTTGAGCTATCCTGTCAAAAGAGTGCTTGAGAGGAATGGATTACACCAGACACTTCATTTAAAAAAAAAAAAAAAACTTGCATTTTCTCAATCAAAATATTCTGCTTGGCCCCGTATTTCTCACCTGTTTCCAAAATTTTCAGTGTCCCTCCCAATACAAAATAGCCCTCTGAGGACATAAAAAGGCCACTGATGCTGGTATAACCCCACCCCAGCCCACTCTTGGATGAGTTTTCTACTGGATGGAAGAGTCCATATATCCAGGTAGTGGTGAATCATCCACTGACCCTCAGAAGAATGAAGGAGCTGAGATTTTGAGGTTGTTTTGGCCTGTGCAAATTTTTCATGCTTGTTGTCCAGTGGGCAAGGACTTGACCCATCTAAGTCAGTGTGCATTTTCCCCTTTCACCCAGCGCCCTAAGAATCCACATCTACCTGTATCAGGCAGTGGGGATACAAATGTGACTCAAGATTTGGTCTCAGCTGCAGTTCTTTTCAGTAATTTGGTAATTTATTAACTTTAGAAAAAACAATATACCAGTGTTCATTACTTGTGACAAATACACCATATTCACTGATGTCAGTAACAGGAAATACTGGATGTGGAGTCTATGGGAACTAACGGTACCATCTTGCAACCTTTCCGTAAATCTAACACTATTCTGAAACAAAATCTATTTTATTCCATTTATTTATTTTTTAAAGATTTTATTTGTTTTATTTATTTATTTACGAAAGAGTGAGAGATAGAGAGAGTGTGTGGGGGGAGGAGCAGAGGGCCATAGAGAGACAGAATCCCAAGCAGACTCCACACCAAGTGTGGATCCTGATGTGGGGCTTGATCTCACGACCCTGAGATCATGTCCTAAACTGAAACCAAGAGTCAGATGCTCAACCGAATGAGCCACATAGGCACCCCTAAAATAAAGTCTATTTTTTAAAAAAAACCCAAACCTCTCCAGAACTGACCAGTCTAACAAGGCCCATCCCAGTTTTCAAAAGAAGCACAATGGGCTTTTCCACGGCTGGGTTACTAGAGAACAGGACTCTGGAGATTCTTCTTGATGGCTCGCTCTTAGCAGCCCTTATATTCAGAAGCTATATTTTCCTGCAGTTTTTCATTGCTATTCAGTCTAAAACTCAGAAGGAGGACTGGTAAATCACATCTCAGAGCAAGGTGTAGGTGAAGGCTAAAGAAACTTGGAAAACCAAGTTGGTCAGGAGTTATGCCAACCCAAGCTAATTTTTATTATTATTTTATTCAAGCCATTCAGGCAAGGGCAGGAAGAAAAGGTTGCATCAGATAGCACACAAGAGTAAGCTGGAGAGGAGCACTTTCTCGTCTGGGATCTTATCTTTTTTTTTTTTTTTTCTTTTAAGATTTTATTTCTTTATCCGAGAGAGAGAGAGAGAGATAGCCCAAGCAGGGTGGAGAGGTAGAGGGAAAAGTAGGCTCCCCACTGAGCAGGGAGACCAACATGGGGCTCCATCCCAGGACCCTGAGATCGTGACCTGAGCCTAAGGTAGACGCTTAACCAACTAAGCCACCCAGGTGTCCTGGGATCTTATTTTTAAAAAGAACATCTGGTTTTCTAAATCCAGGGGACTTGATTTTCAAAGTACAAGTAGCCACCAACTAATATGGATGTGCCTTTTGGTGCGTGGCTCTGATAAACAGGCTAACAGGCTCCGGGGGCCATAAAAGCAATCCTCCTCTTCAATGCCAGTTGTGGGAGCTGCCCCGTCCCCATCTGAGCTCCTCTCTAGGACTTTCTGGCTCTTCCCTTTTCTTCCATTCGTATTACTTTAGTGCCCCCTTCACTGCCCTACTCTTCTGCAGCCCCACTCACCCGGCCCAATGTGGAAATGTCAGGATGGGCAAAATGGAGAGGGATGTCAGGGAAAAAGAAGAAAAAGCTCATTGCAACTCACTCCTCCCCACCCGTATGAGTCAATGAGTTTTGACAAATATATATACCCGTGTCCAACCAGCACCCAAATCAGGATACAGACTTCCATCACTCCCAGAAGTTCCCCAGAAGCTAGAAGTCACAAAACTCCTCTCTGCTGATAAAAGTCAGATGAGTGGTTGCTTGGGGTAGAGGAGGGAGAATTAACTGCAAAGGGATACAGAGGAGCTTTTGGGGTGACGGAACTGTTCTATATTCTGATCTGGGTGTATATATTTGTCAAAACTGACTTCCATGCAAAATGAGTAGATTTTATTATATGTAATTTACATGTCAACAAAATTGATTGAAAAAATTCAACAGATACTGGTTTCAAAACCCTGGTTATTCCTCCAAACCATAGTTACTCATCTTTCTTGAAGCCTTTCTGGCTCTTCTGGGCTCATGGTGATCCCTTCCTCTCCTGGCTCAGACCCTTACAGTCTGTACTGTTCACATGGCAATTCAACCAGTGTTTCTATATGACTTAACGTTTCCGCTTTTGATTTTTTTATGAATTCATGAATTGTCACCTCACTAGATTAAAAGAGTCTTGAGGCTGGGAAATGCTTAATTTCTCACTGTCTCCTCTAAGGCATGGGACTCACAAATGCCAAGCATTTGCAGACTCCAGCTATCCACCTGACCGGTACCAACTGGACAGCATCAGGGAAGACTTGGGTGGCCAGGTCACGGCCACTAGACTGTGAACCCCTATGGAGATAAGAGTGATCCAGTGGGAGGCAAGAACACATTGTGGGTGACAAACCCCTAGTGGCCAATGGACGTTAGCCCCATGCCCCATTCTGATTCTCATCTGCCACACTCCTCCTTCCCTGAAAAACTTGGGTGATCTCTAAGCCTGCTTTAAGCTGTCATTTTGGGACCTACTGGCATCATCACCTTGGAAATTCCCTTCATTTCTCTCATGTTGGTGTCCTATTTCCTGGACCCCATGCTTTTTTTTCTTTAGGTAGAGTACATCATTCAGCCAATTGTCCTTGCCAAAAAGAATACAAGAATAGATCTGGATGCGGAGCTCCAAGCAGCACCTAGCAACTTCAGAAACCCCAGATCAGTGCCTCCTCCTCAGAGCTAAGCCTCACACCAGTTTCCAGGGCTTCCAGGATTTGCTGCAAACTGTCTCTGACCTTGGGGCCTAGTTCATGTCCTCATGACCTTTTGATTCAACATTCATTTAGTGACTATTAACTGAGTGCCCACTGTGAGCCAGGTACCATTCTAGGCACTAGAGACAAAGGGGTGGACAAAATAAACAAGGAAGTCCCTACTCTGATTGAAGATACGATACCATTGTGGTGAGGGTGTGACCAAAGATAATGAGCAAATGAATAAATAATAAATAGGATGGTGATGAGTGAGATGAAGAAAATCAAACAGAGTGTGCTGGGACAGAGGTGGTGCTTTCTTGAGGTTGGGGCAAGGAGAGTCTCACTAAAGAAGTGACATCTGCAGGATAAGGAGCCACCCATACTGAGATCTGGGGTAAGGGCATTCCAGGTAGAGAGAATAGCAGATGCAAAGGCCCTGGGGCAGAATAAGCTTGATGAGTTTTGAAGGGCAGAAAGGAGCTTAGTGGGGTTGGAGCATAGTAAGGGAGTAGAGAATGACAAGTGAGCTCAGGGAAACAGGCAGAAGTCAAATGATGTGAGGCCTCAGGTGCCATGAGAGCACTGGGATTTTATTCCAACTGGCACTGAAAGCCTTTGGGTAGTCTTAAGCCTACTCCCCACATCCCTTAAGGACCAAACATTACCTTCCATATATGGATTTTTCTTTTTTAGACCTAGCCTCCTGGCCAGGCACTCCATTAGTGTCCCTGGAAAACAGCATCTGCTGACAAGCATCAATGCGGACCTCTGTGCTCCTGGAGTCCCACTCCCTTCCTACTGGGGACCCCTTTCATCACTTTGCCTCGGACCTTTCCCTGGAACTTAAACTAACACTTCTGGTTGCCCCATGTTCTCTGCAACCAGACTAGACCCCTTTTGGCATCTGAACTAGCCTGCCCCATCCTGCCTGCTGGCTCTGCTACTAGGCCTCGCTCTACCAAGTGCCCCAGGTCTCAGGTTGCAACAGCTCAAGGGGCCACAACAACACAGGCACCCCTCCTCACAGGTCTCCACCACCCAACCAACTCACCTTCACCCAGGGTCTGCTTGAGTAAGTCATGCTTGGCCTGTAGCTTAGTGATGAGGTTACTGCCGTTCACATATTCTTTAAATTTCTGTAAGACATAAGGCATGTGGGCATTACAGACTGCAGGGCCAAGTCACATGGTCTCCGCCCCTTGGAACCAACCTCTGGGCCGGGGAGGTCGAAAGGAGATGAGGTCACCCTCTAGGACGCCAGCATGGGGAAAAGAGGGGCCTCTAACATGCCCCTCTGCTCTTCTCCATCAGACCCCAGCTCTGCGGAGCACGGCTGTCCAGCCTACGTGTTTTAGGCCAGTTCGGGGAACACAAAGAAAGCTCGGGGCAGTGTGAGCAGTGAAAGGAGCTTTTGTCAGGTGAGGAGAGTGGGGGGTCCCTAGCAGACAGCTTCTTTAGTCTTCAGGCTCCGCTATGCTTCTGGGCCATAAGCAATAAAAATGGGAACCGCGTCTGGGGGCAGGCAGCTGAGGCGTTTCATCAGATCTGTCACAGAGGAGCCTCCTAACGAGCCTTTCTCTCATCTGGCCCCACTCTGAAGGAGGAGGGGCTCAGCAGGCCCCTAAAGACATTCCTGTTAAAATAACCTGGACTGCATTAGGGGACACAATTTTCTTCTTTTTAAAGAGGAGACAGGGGAGGCTGGCATAGGGAACTGATCTGCCCAGGGTCCCTGGGACCCCCAGGCTGCCTCTCATTCAGGGGCCTTGTCAAGCACAACACACTTCAGAGCAGAACAGAGGGACAAGAGCCACAGAACAGAAACACATCCCGCCTGCACCCAAATGCAGCTGGGCCTCAGCCATCCCTCTCTCTACACAAGTACCGGCTTTCATTGGCCCATCCTGTATCACCCAAACCCAGGCCCGGAGCCCCCTCTGCTGGGGCATGTCTTTGCCAGACTATGAGCCGCTGTCAGTGGGGTCCACACCCAGTTGGATTTTGGCTCCCGAGTGCCTACCACTGGGCCTGGCATAGAGCCAGTGCTGAGAAACTTCGTGGGGGCTGACACAGAAGAGAGGGAAGAGAGGCAATAAGCTAATAAAGAAAGCAAGATACACAATTAGCCTGCTACTGGTGAATGCCGTGGATAAGAAAAAGGCAGGTATGGGGGACTATGAGTTAGGGCGGACCTCATGGCAAAGCTGCCCTATGAACCCAGCCCCGAAGGAGGTGCGGAAGGGGCTGTGTGGGTACACACGTGCACATGAGGGATAGAGCGTTCTCAGCAGTTGGAAAGGCAATTGCAAATGCCTGAAAATGAAGGCACAGGATGGGATGACTGCCCCAGAGCTTCCAGCTAGTTTCTCACAAAGAAATCCACTTTACTGCCCCAGCCAGGATGCTCAGAAAGGGGGTGTGGAGGAGCAAACGAGTGAACCACAGCAGCTTGGGTCACCCTAACATATAAAGAAGCATCTGGAAGATCTGCATCATCTCCCTGAAGACAGGTGTAGGGTAAAAGCCCAAAGTGTGGGGGCTGACATGTGCTCAGATAAGACTGGGGTCACCCCACCCTGGCCCCAACTTGGTAGGTTTCTGGAACGGTGGGGCTGGCAGGAGATGGTGGCATCCTCTCTCCTCAGCCAGGGTCCTTCTTGGTTCCTCGGACCTTGTCTTCCGGTTACTAAGAACCACTCCCCATTGAGCACTCGGCAGTTTTCAGGCTTGTACCTTTGGTTGTCATCCCCATCCTGGATAGCAAAGGTGAGGGGCACCGTCATTCCCATTTAGCCAAAAGGAGACAGAAGTTCAGAGCTGTGGCCGCTTAGTGTAGCACCTTGAGCAGATGACTCCCTGCCCTGCTCAGGGTAAAGTGACAGCAGCATTTCTTCAAGTGTGGTGCAGGGCAGTGGCTTTCTACCCGGCTGGGAAGAGTGTCAAAATGCAGATTCCTGCTCAAGAACCCCATGAGTCTAACTCCTAATTTTATACCTGAAGAAGACACCACAAAGGCTCAGAGGTGTTCAAATTTCCAGGGCCCACCTCGGGGCAAGAAGTATGCTGGGAACCTACATTTTTAACAAGCCTCCTACATGATTCGAATGCATACTTCAGTTTGATAACTCTTCTCTGCGACCCCCAGGCTCTCTCTGGATGCTTCTGGGACTGACACCCTCTGCTCTTATCCCATGTTTAACAATTCGCCATAAGAAGCAGAGCTGAGTTCTGAGTAGTTTTCCCCATCATGCCCTGCTGCCCCTGGTAGCTGAAGTTATAATCCTAAACACATAATTCATACCTTAGTGGGTTATTCACTGGTTAGCGGAAATTATACCCCAGGGTTCTGGGGCCTGTGAATTCTGCCTACTTTTTCCAAGCTTCATCTGGGCTTCATATGTGATCCATGATTGAAAGAATACCATCAAATTGTACTGATGTTTGCATTAAAAGGAATATTATGCCCTCAAAAATGCCTAAAATAATGTCACAAAATCAAGTCATGAATTGTACTTGCCAACCACATTGATAGATCAAATATTAAAATTAAAATAGAACATCCGTGACCCTTAATCATGAACATTGGTGAATTCTGCCTTTTAACTTCAAGCAGGTCAGACCCCCTTCTCAGCTTCTGCCACCCAGATTTCTTTGTTTCTGCTGCCAAAGGGAATTAACATTCATACGCACCCCTTATTTAATCTTTGTAACCCATAGAATTCTCTTTGTACACACAGTAGGTCCTCAGGGGAAGTGCTGAAGCCCAGAAACTGGCATGGGCTGACTCACTAAGACCAGCTTCATTTTTTTTCTTGAAAACAACAAAGTCAAGGAGTGATGCTTGAGGAAATACTATCCGTGTTTTCAATAAGGGATTCGACAAAGCCTAGCACAAGATGGAACTGGTGTCAGAACTAGGTGGATTTGTGACTAGTTAAATGACCAAATCTAAAAGTGCTGATTAGTAGGTCAATATCAGCCATGGCATGTTTTAAACAACTCCATCTTTGGCTTTGGCCCTGGCATACCTCCCAGTTTTTTTTATTTGACAAACTTTAGGGTGTGAGAGCCACACCCATGGACTCTGCAGACACAGCACATATATTGAACAAGTGGAAAAGATCTTGATAGTCTGGAGCCATGAACTAAATTCATCAAGAGGGTATCTAATTGGTACCAAACAGAAGACCTACCCAAGACAACACCTTTAGGAGGAAGGTAGCCTGGTTTATTGGCAATATGTAGGGAATAAAGATTTAACTGATATTTAACTTTAAAAAATATATATTTTAAATACATATATGTGTATTTAAAATCATATATATAACATATACATAATCTTACTTATAAGAGAATATTATGAAAAACTACATGCCAACAAACTGAACAAGCTAGATGATATGGATAAATTCCTAGAAGTATATAACCTCCCAAAACTGAATCAGAAAGAGAAAATTTGAACAGACTGATCACCAGCAATGAAACTGAATCAATCAAAAAAACTCCCAACTAACAGAAGTCCAGGAGCAGATGGCTTTACAGGTGAATTCTACCAAACATTTAAAGAAGAGTTAATACCTATTCTTCTAAAACTATCCCAAAAAGTAGAAGAGGAAGGAAAGCTTTCAGATTCATTCTATGAAGCCACCATTACCCTGATACCAAATTCAGATAAAGACACTACAAAAAGGAGAACTACAAGCCAATATCAATGATGAACAGAGATGTGAAATCCAACCATTCATTGAAAAAAATCACTCACCACAATCAAGTAGGATTTATTTCTAGGCTGCAAGGGTGGTTCAATAGTCACAAATCAATCAACATGATACATCACATCAACAGGAGAAAGGATAAAAACATAGATGCAGAAAAAGCAATTGACAAAAGTATAATATCTAATCATGATCAAAACCCACATCAAAGCAGGTTTAAAGGGAATATACCTCAACATACTGAAGGCCATATATGAAAAACCCATAGTTAATATTATACTCAACAGTAAAAAACAGCTTTTCCCATAACATCAGGAATAAGACCAGGATGTCCACTCTCACCACTTTCATCCAACACAGTACTGAAAGTCCTAGCCTCAGCAATTAGACAACAAAAAGAAAGAAAAGGCATCCAACTGGTAAGGAAGAAATAAAACTTTCACTATCTATGGATGACATAATATTGTATTTAGAAAACCCTAAAGCCTCCACCAAAAAACTACTAGAACTGATAAATGCAATCAGTTAGGTCACAGGATACAAAATCAATATACAGAAATCTGTTGCATTGCTATACACTAATAATGAAGTAGCAGGGAAAAAATTAAGAACACAGTCCCATTTACAATTGCACCAAAAATAAAATACTTAGGAATAAATTTAACCAAGGAAGTGAAAGACCTATGCTCTGAAAACTATAAAACACTGATGAAAGAACTGAAGACAATACGAACAAAGGAAAGATATTCCATGCTCATAGGTTGGAAGAATTAATATTGTTAAAATGTCCACACTATTCAAAGCAATCTACAGATTTATCAAAGTACCAACAATATTTTTCACATGACTGAAACAAATAATCTTAAGATTTGTATGGAACCATGAAAGGCACCAAATAATTTGCCAAAGTAATCTTGAAAAAAAAGAACAAAACTGAAGATATCAAAACCCCAGATTTTGAGATATACCACAAAGATATAGTAATCAAAATTGTATGGTACTGGCACCAAAACAGACATATAGAGCAATGGAACATAATAGAGAGCCCAGCAATAAACCCACAATTTATGGTCAATTAATCTACAATAGAGGAGACAAAATGCAGTGCGAAAAAGACAGTCTCTTCAACAAAATGGTGCTGGAAAAACTGGACAGCCACATGCAAAAGAATGAAACTGGATCACTTTCTCACACCATGCACAAAAATAAACTCAAAATGAATTAAGGACCTAAATATAAGACTTGAAACTATAAAAATCCTAGAAGAGAGCACAGGCAGTAATATCTCCAACATCAGCTGTAGCAACATTTTTCTTGGTGTGTCTCCTAAGACGAGGAAAACAAAAGCAACAATAAACTATTGCTGACTACATCAAAATGAAAAGCTTCTGCACAGCAAAGGAAACAATTCCTTTAAAAAAAAAAAAAAAAAGGAAAAGCAACATAGTGAACGGGAGAGGGTATTTGCAAATGACATATCTGATAAAAGGTCAGTATCCAAAGTATATAAAGAGCTACAACTCAATGTCAACAAACAAATAGTCCAATTAAAAAATGAACAGAAGACGTGAGCAGACATTTCTCCAAAGAAGGCATCCAGATGGCCGACAGACACATGAAAAGATGCTCAATATTACTCATCTAAGGGGAATTGCAAATCAAAACTACAATGAGGTATCACCTCACACCTGTCAGAATGGCTAAAATAAAAAACACAAGAAACAAGTGTTGGCAAGGATGTGAAAAAAAAAAAAAAAAACCCTCATGCATTGATGGTGGGAATGTAAACTGGTGCAGCCATTGTGGAATTTTATGGAGGTTCCTCAAAAAATTAAAACTAGAACAACCATGTGATCCAGTAGTTCCACTACTGAGTATTACACAAAAAAATACAAAAACACTAATTTGAAAAGAGATATGCGCTCCTATGTTTACTGCAGCATTATTTACAATAGCTAAATTATGGAAGCAGCCCAAGTGTCCACTGATGATAAATGGATAAAGAAGATATGGTATATATATACATATGTACACATATACATGTATATGTATATATACACACACGTATATATGTATACACGCACGTGCATACACACACACGCAACAGAATATTACTCAGCCATTAAAAAAAAAGAATGAAATCTTGCCATTTGCAATAACATGGATGGCTCTAAAGAGTATAATGGTAAGTAAAATAAATCAGCCAGAGAAAGACAAATGCCATGATTGCACTCATATGTGGAATTGAAGAAACAAAACAAATGAATAAAGGGAAAAAAAGAGACAAGTAAAAAACCAGACCCTTAACTACAGAGAACAAACAGATGGTCACTAGAGGGGAGGTGGCAGGAGGGACGGGTGAAACAGATAAAGGGGATGAAGAGCACACTTAAACTGATAAGCGCTGAGTAATGTATAGAATTGCTGAAGCACTATATTGTGCACCTGAAACTAATACAACACTGTATGTTAACTATATTGGAAATAGAAATTTTTAAATAAAAATAAAAACAAAACAAAAAGAATATGACCTTAGGACATATGAAAAGAAGGAGGTGGAAGTTTAACTCTATTCTGTGCTGGTCAGACCACTGCTGACTTCAGAACAGGCATTGACCAAAAGAACGTATTCAGGAAACAGTCTAGGGCACTGAGGCCACTCAAAATGAAAGCTAATGAGGCAAGATTTACAAAACCAGGTATGGTTAGCCTGGAGACATGAAAACCCAGCCCCCTACAAGCAAGCCGGAAACTGTCTTATGGAATTAGTCTCTCCAGGTTGCCCCAGAGAACAGGATCAAGATCAATGACCAGAAATCCTAGTGAAGCAGATTTTTGAAGATAACAGAGATAAGGGAAGACATTATATTATCTACAGCCAGCCATAGGCCAAAACAAAAGGGCTATTTGGGGAAGGAGGGAACTTTTAATCTTGGGGCTATTCAAGCAGAGACGGGATGACTTCTTGGGAGGGGTATGATCGAATGAGATCAAGCATCAGACAGAACATTTCAGGTCCCTTACAATCCCCAAATTCTATGTTCACTAAACACATGTCGAACTAAAGCCCCAATGCCCCTTATCCTTGTTCTTCCTTGTTCCAACCAAATGGCATGTAAGTGATCTGGGATTTTACACAAAGTGCCTACAACTCACCAGCACAGATCCCCCATGGCGTGGTTTCCAAGGGCCACACCCAAATTTAAGACCCCTTAACATGATAAGCATACACTAAACCTTACGGTTGTTACCTGGGCCTTGCCCCAGGCTCCATCTGCCATTTCCCTCATACCTTACCCAACACAACTCTCTGGTTTTTTCCTAGGTTAGTTGCAAAATACATTAATCCAAGATCAATGCTGATGCTCCCCACTAGTAATTCACTTTTTTACATTTTAAAAAACCAAGCAAGGCAACTTAATTTGGGAAGCATGTTGGGAAAATTTTAGCTCTAACTGACTCACGTGGTGTTGCTGGCTCCCACTAGCTTGGGCTGCTCCCCAAAAGTCACTGCCAACAGGTCAGCAGACAGTGGGCTCTGGGTCCAAGCTGCCACTTACTGTGAAATAAAACATTTCTGTTTCCTGCTGGTTGGCTCTCCTTTTGGCGATGTTGATCTTGCTCATGTAGGTCTCGGAGGCAGCTGACTTCACAGACTCTGTAGATCGACTATGCTGGAAGGCATCGGAGACATCAAAGTCCTCCACAGTTAGCATGTCCTGTAAGGTCTGCATGGTGGCATCCAGGGTTTTCCTAACCTGGAGAAACACAGCACGTCAAAAAACCCTTCTACCTCGGAACACCTTTGACACCTCAAAGTCCTTTTCCACACTTTATTTCTTCCATGTAAAGCCTATAGGAGGTGGGCAGGACAAAGATGATCATTCCTATTATACTGAGGTGGAAAGTGAGGCCAGTGAGCTGGCTGGGGTGACAACCCACATTGCCCGATCTGAAGTCATTTCGTTGATTGCTTCTGCTGAGGAGAACCTTGGAGGTTATTCTGACGAACAAGGAATCTGGGTTTCTAAGTATGTTTCTCTTTTCCTGATTATATGGCCCCAAACTAGCTCCTTCTATGGGAGACAGGTCTGTTGATGAGGGATTACATTAGAAATACTCTCAGTGCTCATCCAGAGAGAAGAGGAGACAATGTCTAGATAGGGTGAGGGCCATCCTCAGTGAACGGACTCTCTGGCTATCCTCCCCTGACTTACCAAAAGGTTGACTGAGAAAAGAAAACTCAAGGAAGACACATGCTGAGCCAGTCCTGCAGGACTCCAGCTTCTCTCCTGGAGCCAAGTGGGACCCATGGAAGGCTACAGGAGCGGAGCACAGGAGCCCTGACCTCGAAACATCCCTTCACTGACTTGTGTCCTATACTTTGATGGAGGGTCACTCCGAAAACAGTCACGGGGGAAACTGCATCTACATTCATTGTTAAATTGTTGTCACCCGAAGTCTTTCTTGTCACACAGATCTCAACTAAATGTCACCTCCTGGTGACATCAGAGCCCCCTGGCTACTATTCCTGATTTAGTGCACATCACTGTTTGATAGTTTGCATACTCATTCATTTGTCGGTTTGCTTTCATGTTTATCTATCTTGAATATAATCCCCATGAGAGGAGGTACTATGGTGTCTTGTTTCACTCACTTTACTCTGCATTGAGCACAGTGGTTAGAGCATAGTATGTGCTTAATAAATACTTGAGTAAATATTGAATAAATATTCACTCGGTTAAATGAATACTTGTGGAATACATAAATGAACGGATCAGTTCTTTCTAAGATAGTCTAACAGAAGTTCAGGTACAAAATTAAGCATTTCCATAGCTATAAATGGCCCATACCGAGGAACATTTGCTTCATTCTCTCTGCGGCCCTGATTTCCTATTGAAACCCCATCAACACTGCTATGTATACACTGTTCCATATAAACAACTGAAAATGCTTCAGGGGAGGATGTAGAACACAAAGAAAGAAAGAAAACACTTTCTTCATCTCCTTTCTCTCCTCAGGTGTGCAACATAAATATATAATTTGTTTCTGTATAACCTCCCCACCAGGGGCAGTTTTGATTTGTGTAATCCTGAGTGACAATCTGTCTTGTGTCTGTCCTAGCTCTGTCCTTTGTGGAGACACTGAGCAAACCAGCCCTCTCTGTCCAGGACAGCCCCCTTGAGACGTGAAGACAGGGACCATGACTGCCCATCTCCAGCTGTGATTGCTCTCCTCAGTGATAAACCTGCCCAGGATTTTAGGTGACATTCCCCGCATCCTGGTGTCCTTTCTCCAAGGGGTTTCCTTGGTTGGTTGGTTGGTTGACATCTTCCCCACATAGAGACATCCAGGCTGGAATAGGATGTTGCCCACCTGGCCTCCTCAGTCCACATCAAAACAGGACCACCACAGCTGGTATTTCCATTTGTATGCTGCTGGTGGTGATCCCGTGTCACCAGCTCTATGGGAGGTGGGCTGGCCATGGTAAGACAGAAGTTCCTTGGGGCTCAGTGTCCATGACACATTTAGTGTGCCCTGGCTAATTTCATTGTGTTATTTAGAATACCTGTAACTATCTTTGATGATAAAAATAACACAAACTCAATGCAGATACTAGAGAAAAGCATAAGAAGAAAACAGAAATCACCTGTAATTCTTCTACCCAGATATAACCACAATAAACATTTCAATGTATTTCCTTCCGGGCTTTTTTCTTGTGAATAAACACCGACAAATGGGTGCCTACACTAGTTTACCATCCTTAGGATAATACTGAACACAGAGTTCTACTTCCTGTTTGTTTTTCTTTAACATCTGATGGGCATCCCCCCATGCCATTAAAGATTCTTGGTATGCCCAGCTATAATGGTCATATAATAATCCATCTTTATAATAATCCATCTTTTTTTTTTTTTTTTTTACGATTTATTTACTTTAGAAAGAGCAGCAGATAGAATGACAGTGGGGGAGGAGCTGAGGGAAAGAGGGGAGAGAATCTTAAGGAAGGTCCATGCCCAGCATGGAGCCCGATGTGGGGCTCCATTTCACAATCCACGAGATCACAACCTGAGCTGTAATCAAGAATCGAATGCTTAACCCACTGAGCCACTCAGGCACCCCCCTGCCCTGTCGTGTAATAATCCATCTTCCAGATGAACCCTCTTTTCTTGTGCGTTCCATGGCCAGAGTTCCAGCACAAGCTGGGCCTTGGTCAGGAAATCCCTTGCATGCGTTGGGGCCCACTCACCTCCTCATTCTCTATCTTGAGAGTGGCCAGTCTGGACTGCAGCTGGTGGTACCGCATGAGCAATTCCGTCTGGACGGGCTGCTGAGCGCTGACCTGGCACACCTGTGAAAGGACAGCCACCGCCTATGGTCGCCCGGGGCTCTCATCACCTGTGTGGAGCCACGGCCGGGGCCACCACTGATGTCCCTACCAAAGGCCGAGGAGACAGGCTGGGAAAGGTGAAGTGCAGAGCCCGCCCCTGGCAACACCAGATGGGAACTGGGGCTCTTCCTCCTCCGAAGGCCACCCTTTGGCATTGCAAGTTGTGGCCTCTCGGTCACGGTCTTCTAGATGTGCGCAAACCTTGAGGGTTTATTAAGAGCTCTCATGTAATCTCATTAAGGGAGACTAGTTCATTTCAAGGGATTTGTGGTAAGAAAGCCATGGCCTGACAGACACCAGTGAGAAGAAGCATGAGTGGAAACAATCAGTGGAGCTGCTCCTCTCGCCCAGCTTCAGGGAGGCAGGAGCACTCTCAGGGGGCGTGGGAGGGGACGGTGGAAGGGAATACTGTTTTCCCCACACCCACTCCACTCAGGGCTCTGCTCCCACCCTGTGGGCTGGGCTACCTGGTGTGACTCAGGTGAGAGCATAAGGGAGAGTAGGGCTCGGTGACTGACTAGTCATACACCACTAACTAGTCATTTACCATTAATTTAACACTGAAGCCAAAATGTTCAGGTCCAGGTGATGAGCCAAAGGGCTGGACACAATGGCTGAGGGATGGGCCAGAGGCTATGGGGAGACTCCACAGAAGGCCACTCTTTTGCAAATGAAGAAATGGGGAGGGATGAAAAGGAACAGTTCAAGGAGCTTTTTGCATAAGGGACTTTGTGCAATTGGAGGAAGCAGCGTGCTGCTCCGCTCTGCGGCCAGTAACAGGTGCCTTCCCCAGGTACTTGTTTATCTATTCCAGAACACGGCAAGGAGCTGAGAGGCACAAGCACGGACGGGGGCGCAGCGGGTGGCCCGCCTCCCGGACTGGAGGACAAGCAGCACCCTGGCAAGCCTGCCGGCCAGAGTGACTGAGGTGAGGCCCAGCCTCCCGTGATCCGAGGTCACCTGAGGGAAGATGGGGAGATGCCTGTGTGGCGATGCAGAACTCCCCTGGGGTCCACACGTAACTGGGAAGGGTCTGAGGGGAGAGTGAAGGTCCTGCAATTCTGCACGCGAGATACTTCAGCCAGCAAAGTTAGGATATTCATGGTAAACGCCTCAGCTGGGCAGCCCCTGGACCAAGAACTTGATCTCAGGTCTCTGAGAGAAGTGTCCTGCGTGTGAAAGGGGGGCTGGCGTTCCCCTCCCACCAATGTCCTAGGAGCACCTGGAAGAAGAGGCGGAAGCAGCCTCCAGCATGGGCTCCTGCGAGAAACCTACCTCATCCCCCATGTGGGGCTGGAACTCAAACTTGAGTGGGGGACAGAAGACCTGATTGCACATGTCCATGACGGTGTGCTTGTCACTTCGGGAATCCAGGTTGTCCACCGCATTCTCAATGACATCCAACCCCTCGTGGCGAGAGGTCTCCAGGTTGTACTCAGCTGAGAGGTAGGTCCGGAAGGTACGGGCCAGGCTGGCATGAAAGCCCAGATCACAGCACTTGGAGAGAGGCACACAGCAGAAGGGTGCAGGTAAGGGCTGTCACACAGAGGTGGGGGCCACCAGCATTCCCTTTCCCATCACAGTGACTTAAGATGACCTCCCATTCCACAGTCAAATCTTTCATCCTGGAGGTCCCTGCGCACTCTGGAATCCTACTGCACAAATCACCCCAAAGCCTTCAGAGGGAGCTGGGGATTGTGATTCGGGCAATAGCAGAACTTCTCTTAGCTCCCTCAAATTCATCACGTTCTTTCTCTTCTCTAGGCCTTCACACGTGTATTCCCTCTGCCTGGGATAGGGTTTCATTTAGAGGTCACTCCCTCTAGGAAGTCTCCCTGATGTTCTCCCCACTCAAGTTTGTCAGGTGTCCCTCCTCTGGGGTCCACGTCTCCCTCCACCTCCTTCACTGGAAAACCTGCCACTTGGCTTTGCAGTTGCCTATAAATGTGTCAGGGTTAGGCATGAGGAGCTCCATGAGAGCAAACCCACAGGTTCTTGTCCATTGCAGTGGCTCAAGACCTAGGGCTAGTAGGTGCTCAAGAAAAAATGTGGTAACCGAAGAAAGGAGAGGACTGGAAAGAGTGAAAAGTTGTGAGAAAGAGGAAGGGTCTGGCCTCAGGCATGGGAAGGCATGGACAGGGCTGACAGCAACCTCTCTTGGGGATGGGGGCAATGCGTCCCTTCTGCAGTCACGGAAAATCGGTGGCCCTCTGACTCCCTGACAGGTCATGGCAGAGCCAGAGGAAAAGGATCCATCTACCAGTCTGGAACATTTCCTGAGCATCTGCAGGCCAGATCCCTGTCCACATGGGATGGGCAGGCCACAAGAAGGAGTCCCTGCCCCAACACAGATGATATGGAAGCTCTCCATGATGATGTCACTCATGGTGCTCTTTCTCCAAGCCCAGGAGCCCCCCTCCAGCGTAAGCTATACAGCTGCTACTCAGAGGAGTCAGTGTTCCATTCTTCTTTTGCTAAACCTGCCTGATTTCTCCCACAATAACATCCCCTAAACATATAAACATCTATATCATCCTGAGAAACCATCCAGGGCATGAACTGTGTATGATCACCCCTGTATTCCCAAATCCAGCAAAGGGCCTAGTGCAGAGGAGGGTACTTGGAAAGTACAGGTGGAAGACATGCTTGCCTGACCCAACCACGTAGGGGCTGTCAGAGGTCCACTCCCACCCACAAGTGTAGAATCCATGAGGTGACCCTCATCTCCCAGGCACCAAAGGCCCATTACCCTGCCCCGCCATCAGGGCTCAAGGGACAGGCACATCAGCTTCAGACAAGGGCCAGCCCAGGTGTGGGGCCCTGTTTCATCCCAGACTTCCCAGGTGCTCACGTCAATTAGGTCGGAGACATCGTGGATGTAGTATTTGCTAATGGCTGCATTGGTGGCTGCCAGATTCAGCAAGTAGTCATTCCGGGCCTTTGTGCATTTCAGCTTGTTCTCAGAATACTTTGCCTGCCTCTGGAAGAAGAGAGTAGAGGTGAGAGCTGAGGCACTGACCTGGCTGTCATCCCTCTCTCGAACGCTCTTCCTTCAGGTTCCGCATTGCCCAGCTTCCTCTGCCCTTCCCTTACGAGGCCAAGTTCACTTATGCCTCCAGGCCTTCAGACTCATTCCCTCTGCGTGGCAAACCATCCTTCCAAGTCCCTATGTGGCCTGCTTCTTCACATCCTTCAGGTCCTTGCCCAAGGTCATGTGGTCAGAGTGGCCTCTTGTCTGGAAGCGAGTCTTCAGCAACCGCAGCGCCTCTCCCCTGTGTTCCCTTGCCCTGCTCTATTTTTTTCATTTATTTAGTCTTGTTCAATTTTTAGTGATTATTCTTATTTTAATTTACTTTTTTTTTAAGATTTTATTTATTTATTTGACAGACAGAGGTCACAAGTAGGCAGAGAGGCAGGCAGAGAGAGAGGAGGAAGCAGGCTCCCTGCCGAGCAGAGAGCCCGATGCGGGGCTCAATCCCAGAACCCTGGGATCACGACCTGAGCTGAAGGCAGAGACCTTAACCCACTGAGCCACCCAGGCGTCCCTTAATTTACTTTTTTAAAGACTAAATTTTTAGAACAGTTTCAGGTTCACAGCAAATTTGACAGCAAGATACAGAGGTTTCCTATCTATCCACTCCCCCGTCCCCACACATGCATAGCTTCCCCTGTTATCAATATCCCCCACCAGAGGGTACATGTGTTACAACTGATAAACCTACAGTGACACATCATAGTCACCCAGAGTCCATAGTTTACATTAGGGCTCACTCTTGGTGTTTTACATTCTATGGGTTTAGGCAAATGTATAATGATATACTTACTTATCCATCATTATAATATCAGACAGGGTAGTTTCCCCGCCCTACAAATATACTCTGTGCTCCATCACTCCATTCCTCCCTGCCACCTAACCCCTGGCAACCACTGATCTTTTTCCCGTCTCCATAGTTTTGCCTTTTCCAGAAGGTCATCTTGGTTGGAATCATACAGTAAGTGGCCTTTTCAGACTGGCTTCTTTCACTTAGTAATATGCATTTAAGCTTCCTGCATGTCTTCTCAGGGCTTGCTTGCTCATTTCTTTGTAGCACTAACATTCCATTGTCTGGATGTACCATGGTTTACTTATCCATTCACCTGCTGAAGGATTTCTTGGTTGTTCTATTTTTCTTTATAAGCATTTTTCATCACCTGAAATTTTATTTTTTTACCTCTTTGTTGACTTGCTGGTTTTTGGTGTCCACCACTGGAAAGTAAGTTCTGTAAAGTCAGGGACCTGATCTGCCCTATTCATCACTGGGCCTGTAGCACCCAGAACTCTCTGCACAAAGTAAGCATTAAGCACTTTTCTCTGGCTCTCTGGACATGAATGATGGGAGAGGCAGAGTGGGCAGTTAGAGGTGCCAGTCTTAGCCAGGAGCTGGATGGCTTCCCTGAGCAGCTGCTTCTGTCCTGGACCAGACTGGGCAGGTAGAGGTCATGAGAAAGTGGGCTGGAGAGCTGTCTACTTGTCCCTTGCAGGTGATGAGTCCCATTCTAGGGAGGAAAACAGCTCTCCTTAAAGAAACAGGATTTTCCCTCTTCACATAGGCACTCTTAAACCTTCCTTATTCCAAGCAAAACTATGGAAATGGCCCAAGTGTCCATTGATGGATGAATGGATAAAGAAGATATAACACACACACAACACATACAACACACACGCGCGCGCGCACACACACACACAATAGAGTATTATTCAGCTATAAAAAAATGAAATCGTACCACTTGCAACAACATGAATGGATCTAGAGGGTATAATAAGTGAAAAAGTCAGAGGAAGACAAATACCATATTATTTCAGTCATATAAAGAATTTAAGAAATAAAACAAACAAAAAGAGACAAACAAAAAAATGACAATTCTATAGCAAACAAAGGGGTCATTACCAGAAAGGAGGTGGGTTGGGGATGGGTAACATAGGTGAGGGGGATTAAGAGTACACGAATCATGATGAGCACTGAGTAATGTACAGAATTATTGATTCATTATATTGCACAACTGATACTAATATACCAAATATTAACTATACTGGAACTAAAATTTTTAACAATTTAAAATCTTTAAAAAAAAACACACCTTTTTTATTCCAGATCTAGTTCTCCTAGCTATTCAATAGAGATGTTTCTATGTCAACCTTTGAATTCTCTTCAGAGATCTCCTCTGACCTTTCCCCAGGGTCCACCTTTCTGGGAAACAGACTTATTCCGGTAGTTACCAATCCTATACCAGCCATGCACCCACCCCCTCACAGAGAGTTTTGATACTCCTCACCCATTCGCAGGGGGCTATAATGGCCCCCAGACCACTTCCAGCCCTTCATCAACTCATAAAATTTTATACCTAGGACAAACTAAGTGTTCTGGAGGGGAAAGGGGTGGGGAGTTAGGTGAGCCTGGTGGTGGCTATTATGGAGGGCACATATTGCATGGAACAATGAATCTTGGAACACTGAAAAAATAAAATAAAATTTAAAAAAATAGGATATTAAAGGTATCTCAGTTTAATTCACCCATTTCACAGAAGAGAAAATGAAAACCAAAAAGAAGTAGCTGAGGGGCACCTGGCTTGCTTGGTTAGTAGATTGTGGGACTCTTAATATCAGGGTCATAAGTTTAAGCCCCATGTTGGGTGTGGAGACTTCTTAAAAAAAAGGGGCTTGTCCAGAAACTAAATGGCTAATTAGCAATAACTCTGAACTAAACTTAAGTCTCCAGACCTCCCAGTCAATGGTCTCTCTTCCCCTCTATTTATCTCCCATGTTGTAGTTCTGTAATTCCCTGCCTGCCTGTCTTATTTTTATTTTATTTATTTATTTATTTATCTGTTTACCGTATATCCACAGGTTTGTATAACAATCACCACTATCTAAATTTAGAATACTTCCATCAACTCAAAAAGAAACCCTCTACCCATTAGCAGTCACTCTTCATTCTCCTCTGTCCCAGCTCCTGGCAACAAATAATCTACTTTCTGTCTCTATGTATTTGTCTATTCTGGACATTTCATATAAAGAGACTCATACAATATTATGACTGGTTTCTTTCACTTAGCATATTGTTTTCAAGGTACATTGTGTTGTAGTCTGTATCAGCACTTCACTCCTCTTCTTGGCTGGATAATATTCCACAGTATGGCTAAACCACATTGCACTCATCCAGACTAACATCTGGATTGTTTCTCCCTTTTGGCTATTATGAATAATGCTGCTAGGAACATTCCTGTGCAGGCTTCTGTGTGGAAGTATGTTTTCATTTCTCTGGGTGGATACCTATGAGAATTGTTGAGTCACAGGATAATTTCATGTTTAACATTTTGAGGAACTGACAAATTGTTTTCCAAAGTGGCTGAACCATTTTATGTTCCCTCCAGCAATGTATAAGAGTGCCAATTCCTCTACCACCTCACTACCACTTGTGACTGTCACCTGTTTTTATTTTAGCCAGCCTAGTGGGTATGAAATAGTATGTCACTGGGGTTTGCATTTGTATTTCCTTAATGACTAATAATGCTGAGCATCTTTTCATGTGCTCCTTGGCCACTCATGCAAGTTCTTCAGAGAAAGGTCTATTCAAATCCTTTACCTATTGTTTAAAAAGATTTTATTTATTTATTTGACAGAGGGAGAGATAGCAAGAGAGGGAACACAGGCAGGAGGAGTGGGAGAGGGAGAAGCAGGCTTCAAGCTGAGTGAGGAGGCCGATGTGGGACTCGATCCCAGGATCCTAGGATCACAACCTGAGCCAAAGGACTGAGCCACCCTTTACCCATTTTTTAAATGGGTCTCTGTCTAATTATTGGGGAACCTACTTTTCTTTGCCTTTGGAAATTACCCTGGAACCTTATTTTATTTGCTTATGGTTACTTTTCCAGCTCAGCTAGGCCCCAGTGAATTTCTTTTCCACTCAATCTATCATTTTTAAGAGCTGCAGGACCATGTAATCATAGAATGAGATGCAGAAAAGCCCAAATAAATATCTGGTGCAATGTCTGGCACATAGAATGAGCTCAAAAAAATGTGTACTGATCGCATGGAATGAATAAATGCAGAGAACTCAACAAGAAAATCATGGCTTTTACACAGAAAGAAACCTTAGAAGTAACCTAGTCTAGGATAACAAAAGCATGTGCACCACCCCTCTAAATTCCCTGGCCATTGCAGACATACTGATCACAGCACTGTTTTTAACTAATGCCCCGAGGGGGCTTCACAGTCTTCAACACAGAGCTCTGGGCGGCTACTACCCTTCGATCAGAGTTGACCTGAGAGAGAAGAGTCATTTGCCGTCACCGTCAGATTTTAAAACCGAGGTTCAGAGAAGTACTGTAAATATGGCACTTTGAAAACTCCGACTGTGTGATTCCAAAATGAGCACTCATTTCACTGCGCCCTACTAAAGCACGTGTCCAGCACCAAGACACAGTGATTCTAAATCTCCCGTCTTGGGCTTGCCAGCAGCATTTTGGATGGGTTCTTCCTTGGGCTCCCAGGTGCTGGTTGGTAGCCCAGTGCTGTTTTCCTCCTATTGGGACCTGCCCTGTCCCAACTAGCTCTCCAGCCACCAAAACGGCCTCCTGAGCAAGGTCCCGCCCCTCCAAATGCCTGGTGATTTCTGCCCGTCCGAGAACATGCTTGCTGGGCGTGAGTCTTGTCACAGTTCAGCTCTCTTGTCAGCTGAGCGTTCTCTGCCTGCTGATCCTGGCATGAGGCCAGGCCTAATAAGTGCCAGTGAGGCCTGGCCAGCCCTGCCTCCTCCATGACACTGACCTCCAAGAGCGCACGTGCTGGCACCCTGCTTCTATCCCACACCCCTCAGGGTGCAGAGGGGGAAAGCCAAGGCTGTCAGCAGGGAGTACGCGCCTGCTTCCTGCCCCGCCCTCAATTTCTCTGAGGCCCTCACTCACCTTCTCCTTCATCTTCTCGATCTTCTTCACAGAGCTGCGGCGCTGGGGCCGGTCCTCATGCCGGAGCAGGTTCATGCTGAGGTCTCCCGACTTGTTGAACTGCTTCTCCTCCTGCTTCTCGGCCTCTTTCAGCTTGCTTTCTGCACTGATGCTCTCCGCATGGTACATGTGGTAGGTTTTCATGACCTGGGGACACACACGGGCAGAAAATCAGCAGCCTGCACAGCCTGGCATGCGGCCCCGGTGCTCCCAGCCCCCTTCAGGCTCTGTATCCTGCCCTCCTCCCACCACATACTCTGAGCTCCCCACTGTGCTTTACTTGCACACAAGCTCTGCAGACCATCAAGAGCAGCCTCACTGCCGTTATCATCTTCAGCAACAGCATGAAGTCCTCACTGAATGCCAGGAATGGATGAGTAAATTTAAAAGCTTCCATGCATTGGGGGGTCTCAGAGATGATAGGACATACTTGGCCCTCCCTCAGCCGCCCTGTTTGGCCCTGCCAGCCATGACTTTTGTCCCTCTCCTCCTCCCCCCAGGGTCACTGGGAAGCCCCCTCCTCCAATATTCATGGAACTTCCAAGGGACGACGCAAATCATTTTCTCAGCTGTTTCCTTATTGGCCTGCAAATGGCTCTGTCCCCAAAAGGAGTATTACTGGAAATACTAATTGCTATTCTACGCTTTCTGAAATAAACTCATCCTTGGCTATACAGTGAATTCCCACAAAGCAAACCACACTTTTCTCTTCTCCTCCCATAGTAAAAGTCGGATATTGTTATAACAAGGGAGTTTTTGAGACAGAAGAAATTCTAAACGTTATCTAATCCAACCACCAAATTTTATAAATAGGGAAACCGAGGCCTAGAAGGGCTAAGTGGTTTATCCACGATTGTACAATACCATCAGTGTAATCTCCAAACTTTGCATCAGAGGGGGCAATACCACAATCAAGCTACAGAACACTTTAACTACACCACAAAGATCCCTACCCCTTCCCCCAGCCCAGACAATCACTGATTTGCTTTCTGTCGCTGCAGTTGAGTTTTGTGTGTTCTAAAACTTCATATACATGGAACCAAAGCATATAATTTCTGTGGGGTCTGCCCTCTTTCATTCAGCATAATTTTTCTCCCATGTCATATCAGTTTTTTATTACTGAATATAGCATTGTATATCTATATCACTATTTGTGTATTTATTCATACATTAATAGTTACTTGGGTTGTTCACAGTTTTGGTCTATCATGAATAAAGCTGCTAAAAATGTTCATGTATAATTCTTTGTGTGGATGTATGTTTTCATTTCTCTCAGGTAAATACCTAGGAGTGGAATGGAGGCTCATATAGGAAGAGTATATTTAGCCAAATTAAAAATCTGGTCTCTGACTTTTAATCCACCACTCTTTCTACCATATCATACTGTTTCCGCAATTCAATACCATTTTCTCAGCAGGTATGAACAGTTTGCGCAGCCTTAGAGCAAGCCAGGCAGTCCTATACTAATAGGACTCTATCTCCCAGTCCCCAACCTTTCCTATGCAATATCAAGTTTATGAGCATCCTCCTGTGCTAAGAAACACACGAAATTTCTGGATTCCATGGCTTTTGAACCTTGTTTGTTCTCTTCTGTTGTTTGGATAATTACTGCAGCGAAAAGAGCAGAGGCTTCCACGTGGGCCTGGGATACACTCCTGTCTAATAGGGCCCTTTAAGTCAAGGAACTTGGAATGAATTCCTGGCCAGCATTATAACTTTATTCATTCTCATGAACCTCATTCATTCATGAGCTGTGAAGTCAGTTTATTACAGTGAAGAATTATTCTGTAACTCTTACCATGAAATCACTGCATCGATCTGTTGCATAGAAAATAGGCCAGAAGTTAATAGGGGAGCATCTGTTGTAGAACGTGGTAGGTATTGTAGAGTATGAACTCTGGTACAAACATCTGGGCTGAATCCTGATGGTGCCACTTACCAGCTGTGTGACCTTCAGCAAGTCACAGAACCTCTCTGACCTCTGCTTCCTCATCTGTAAAACGGGGATAACCAAGGCAACTATCTCATAGATTTGTTATGAATACTAAATGAGTTCACTTAGGTAAAGTGCTAAGAATAATATCTGCCACATAGTAGGAAACGTGTAGACATCAGCTGCCACCACCACCACCACCACCACCACCACCATCAGCACCCCTGATTTGGGCTGAGGGTTTGAGAACTTTGAATTTACTCACTTGACTTCAAGAAAATGCTTAAGAATGCTAAAGAACATTAGCTAATATGCAAAATGTTATTCTATACTATGTTTCTCCCTTCCTCTTTCATCTTGAAAACCTTCCCAAATTTCAAAACAATAAAGAATAAAAAATGCAATCAACTTTTCTTCATTGGTCTTGGTGGAAGACCGCTTCTCTGCATTCCCCTCATGGCTGATTTTCTGAGTTGCCATAAAGCCGCTAGAGATGCCATTCTCTGCGATTTCATCCACTCCTTAGGCCAGTTCCGCTAAGTTTATTTCCAAACTTAGTGGACCAGAGTGTGCCAGATCGATGTATTCTCGACATCTAGTGGCCAAAAGGAATGACTGCAGGCTTACAGGTAACCAAAGCAATTGCCAGTTTTCCACCATCTTTATACCAGCGCTCCTGCAATGTCACGCGGGTAAGACTTGGGAATGCCTGCCGAAGTCTCTCAGGCCCCTGCCTTTCCGTTCTCACGCTTTTCTCCTTTCCTCCACGTTCACAGGCACTACCGGTTTCTCTGCTTCTCTACCATGCTGCTGGTAGTGTCCATTTCTGGACTCACCCCTTTCTGGGTTCAATGATTCCTGCTAAAGCCACTTTTTCTGTTTCAGCTGCTGAAGTCTGCTTATCTCACCATTAATCTATCATCTGTGTTGAACAGTTCAGAGGAAGAGAGAGCATTTCTATTTGCAATTAGATCTTCCTGTCCAATCATCCATGCATCCATCCATTTATTCACTCAAGGTCAGCATCCCAGCTGGGTGTTCTCAGCCTCCCACATTTCCCTTTGCCTAGTTTTCCACTCGAAGCACAGAGTACTCTTCCTGCTCTGCAACAAACCAAGCTTCCTAGTACATTTCTCTGAACTGAGGTGCAAAAGTCCCATAGCCAGAGGACCCCGGGGCTAAACTCTCAGTGATCCAACTGGTAATTCCTGATCCTAAAAATAACAATGAACTTGATTGCCCAGGGTGATTTATATCTGACAGCTGCCACATAAGAGTTTACCCGGGGACCTCTCAGAAATGAGTCTAACTATATCCAGAATCCTCTAGATGTTTCCTTTATTTAATTACCTGAAACACAGGCTTTAGCATGAAAGATCCTTAGCTCAATAGTTTAGAAGAGTCTTCTCAATATTACCAGCCCAGGATGTGTTAAATAATACTGAAACTTATCAATTACTTCAGAGTTTGCAAACCTCTTTTATTATCCCCAAGGAGCATTTCAATTAACCCTTACCCCAACCCTGGGAGGCAGTATGGTACCAATAATGGTGATAACAGCCAACATTTACTGAGCACTTACTACATGCCCAGGCTTGTTCTAAACACTATACATATATTAACTCTTTCATTTCTTACAAAAACCCTAGGAGGTAGACACTACGTGACCCCAGCTTTACAGATGCAGAAACCACAAAATAGGAACAAAGGGATTCTCTACCCCCACAGGGACTAGAGACTTGGTTTTGAGACTCAGCCTACCCCCCAAACTTGCTGGGTGACTGTGGCAGCAGCTTATCCTCTCTGTGCTGCCTGGTGGAGACCAGAATGGGGGTGGATAGGAAGGTGCTCCATAAGTTGTGACTATAAAGTGACTGGCTGACAGCAGTGTCGGGGCTGGGAAGGGAGCAGAGGTGGATGCAAGAGTTCAGCTGAGGCCAAGGCACTGAGACCCAGCCTTCAACTTGGCACCTCTGAAGAACCCCTCAGAGACACCCACCTGGCTTAATGCCTGGCTTAATGGGCTGTTCACATTCCAACCCTCCAGAACCTATCAAGGAGACCCCCTGGAAAAAGTCTAGCACAGGGTGAGAAGGACCCTGTAGGGACATATAAATTGAGACCACTGTTCTTGGACACAGATCAGTTTCATACATTCTCAAAAGGCTCTCCAGACATCTTGGTGTATTAACCCATCATTGAAAGAAACTGGGGCTCAGAAATGGCAAGTGAATTGCACAAAGTCACACAGCAAGCCAGATAGCTAGGACTTCTTCTGAGCTGTGGACACTTGCTGTTTGTAGTAATCACACTGCCTTTTGCTGCATACACTTTGCTTTCTGCATCTTCCCAAATCCTCAAATCATGAAATCAAGTATTATACGTATAGTCCTTCAGACCCTCATTTAAATGCAAAAGAAGCCAAAGGAAATATGGAAGTTGAGAGCATCAAAAAAAGGGGGGGGGTGCCTGGGTGGCTCAGTGGGTTAAAGCCTCTGCTTTCGGCTCGGGTCATGATCCCAGGGTCCTGGGATCGAGCCCCGCATCGGGCTCTCCGCTCCATGGAGAGCCTGCTTTCTCCTCTCTCTCTGCCTGCCTCTCTGCCTACTTGTGATCTCTGTCTGTCAAATAAATAAAATCTTTAAAAAAAAAGGGGGGGGGAACACGCTGGGGCAAGATAAGAATTCCTTGTTTGACAATAGGTCCTCAACAAATAAGTTCATGTGCAGTTCCTCTACCCCACAGATAGGGCTGTCTCTGAGCCATCCAAGAGCTGTGTATGGGGGAAATTCTGGGCCAGTGCATGCCAAAGACATCCTGGAAGGAAAAGGGAGTTCCCAAATTTCAGTATGACCACCCATACTCTGTGTGGCCTACGTTCTCTCTGGAACTTATAATTGCCATCTTCTTTACTCTTTTTGCATGTCCACACACTGTTTCACTGCAACTGGTGTGCAAAGTCCAGAGGGCCAGGACCCAGTTCATGAACATATTCCCTGTACTAAAGCAGAGAGTGGTACCCAGGAAGTATCAATACATATTTGCACGCATGAATGAATGACAGCTGGCTGGGTGTGTAGGTGGAAAGACTGATCAATGGAAGGATGGACAGAGAGGGAGATGGTTGAATGGACACATGGGTGAGTGGGTAAACAGATGGGTGGATGGATGGATGGATGCAAATAACAGAGCAAAGAGAGGAGGGAGAACAAAGTGGGACAGATACGGTTCTACTGCCTTTGACTCTGGTGAATACATTTGGAAGCAGGGAGACAGCTACATCTTTGATCAATATTTATTTGTTCAAATACTTGTTCAAACATTATCCAAATATTTGTTCAAATATTATTCAAATATTTGTTCAAATATTTGTTCAATATTTACTGAATAGCTCATTATGCGCCAGGTACTATACTAGGAAATACTATAGTGTTAAAGACAGACAGGGTCTTCTGTGTATTCATCACAGAATACCCTCGCTAGAGGGGACATGGACAAGTTTACAAGCTATCATCACATGGTGTAACAAGCGTTATGATAAGGGAAATATAGGATACTAAAGGATGGCTTTCTAGAAGAAGTGTCATCTAGAGTGAAACTTGAAGAGGGGCACCTGGGTAGCTGAGTTGATTGAGCATCTGCCTTGGCTCAGGTCATGATCGCGGGGTCCTGGGCTGGAGCCCCACTCCCCACGTGGGGCTTTTTGCTCAGCAGGGAGTCTTTTTCTCACGCTCTCTCTGCCCCTCTGTCTGCTTGCGTATGTTTGCTCTCTAATAAATAAAATCTTTAAAAAATAATAAAAATAAATAAACTGAACCTTGAAGGAAGAGTAGCTGTTACCTGTGTGAACAGGGCAGGGGCAGGGGTAGAATATTCCAGAAAAAGGGAGCACTGTAAGCACTAAGCCCAGAAAGCACAGGAGTCAAACGGGTTTGAAGAACAGCTTACAGGGAGAAGTGTATCAGGTGTTTGCTTGAGTACTAGCCAAAGGAGTCACCTCCATATTCTCCCCCAGACACTCCCCCTAGGTGAACACCTGTTGTTTTTCTCTGCCTGGGATCATCCAGTCCTCTTCTTTCTGGAACAGCTTCCCAATTTTCTTTGAGGAAATCCCCAAAATTCCCCTCCAGCATTCTAGTCCCGGTGGCTCATGGGAGACTGACCCCTCCCTCCAATCCCAGAGGCGGGCATGAGACCCAGGCCTGACTAAACATGATGTTAACCTGACCACAATGATTGGAGCCCATGATCCCAACCAGGCCAGTCCAGGGCTTTGAGGGAAACGCTGGAAAGGGTATATTAATTTTCCACCAGGAGGCACCCGAGCTGATAAAAAGTGACTTTGTCACCCCGTGGGAGAAACCTGCCTGATCATGAAGACATCACAGAGGAAAGCAAACAGATGGACTGATGGAAGGAAAGAGCGAAGGATGACAGGGAGACAGAGGAAGGAAGGAGGAAAAGTGAGGGAGGGAATAAGGGTAAAATGGAGGAGGTGTGCTCTCCAACCTTTGATCTGGTGAGGCTGCCGAAGGTGTGGGGAGAAGAGCTACACCTCGATCATTGGGTTATCTACTGAGCAGCTTGTGATATGCTAGATCCAACACCAGGCGCTGGCAATACGACTCTGTGGAAACAGGGTGTGTGTGCCTCACAGAATACACGCCATACTGGGGAGACAGCCAAACAGGTGTGTGAACCTCTGAGATTCGATACGCTGATTCTTCATTCCTGCCAGCCTGCATGGATTCCTGGCCCTCGCTGTTGAAGGAGTCTCCACTAGCCTCCCCATTACCCACCTCGGTCCTGGGCCCAACCGGCCCAGCTCAGTGCCCAACTCACACACAGACAGTACTGACCGCCTGAGCAGGGGGCTGCTGGCGCCATATCCCAGCTTCCTGCTTCGCTGCTGCCTTCAGGGCTGCTTCCCCCAGCCTCCCTATGGCCCCTGGGTAAATCCAGTGACCTTCAGATCCAAATCAAATGCCACCTCTTCTCTGTGGCCTCCCTGATACCCAGGTGGACTTCATCTCCCCACCCTTCCTCCCACTGTGTCCGTATCCCCACAAGGACACTTGACACAGGGTGTAGCCATGTCCCGTCATCCGGACACAGTGGAGGATCAGTAAATGCAAACTGAGCGAGTGAAGGAATGTTTTGGAGGGAGAGCTGGGGGAGGTGAGGAGGCTGTCTGGAGGGAAACCTCGTCTCCCTGCTCCTAGGACCACTTCCATCCCTAAGGGAACCTGGGCCACACCCAGGCCAGCAGGCTGTGGTGGTTGGGCAGAGCGCACCTTGCCTCACTCTGAGCTGGAGGCATGCCCTCGTCTCCCTCTGAGGGTAACATGACAGGAAGAAAAAAGCTGGAGCAGAGCCTCAAAGTTCCTCTAGTCTCGTGCCTTTGTGCTACAGATGGGCGAAATCAAGGACCAGAGGCCAGCTAACTTGCACTGGGCCAGTGTTTCTCAAAGTGCAAAATGGGAACCACCTGTGTCAGGAAGATTATTTTTAGGTGTTACAGATGTATTAGTAACCCTTCCAGTTCTCTTCAGTTCTGTCAGCGGGGAAAATTCAGTTTGGGGCTCACAGGTCTAATGCCTCTACTGCTGCTGAGTGAGCACCAGAGAGAATGAATGCTGTTGCACCTTCATTTAACTTCCGGAACCCTTCTGTTTTCACCAAGCTGTTTGTCGTCCATTAATGTAAAAGACCATATCCTTCCAAAACAAATGTATGTAGGACTTACATATATTTATAGAAATAATTTAATGTATTTCTATAAGTAACTTGGGGGAGTAGACTAAGAGCTGGCTCTGTCACTCTGTCACCAGCCAGGTGACCTTCAGCTGGCTACCTGACCTCTCTGTGCCTCATATCCCTCACCTCTAAAATGGGCTGGTAATACTACCAGCCACCTCAGTGGGTCATGGTGAGGATGAAATGAATTAAGATATGTAAAGCATTTAGTTCAGTGCCCAGCCCATGAGAAGCATCATATAAAAGGGGAGCCTCTAATTATTAGGCTATGAACCAATCTCCAAAATAGATCTTCAAAAGCAAGATGCAGAACTCTAGGTCCCATTGTTACCACCTGCATAAAAACAGGGGTGGGCAGGACACACCCATCCGTGTACCCCCGTTGATGAAGCAGATATCTCTGTGGGAAGGTACTGCTGAACTAGAAACCAGGAACCGAGGTGGTATGGAGCAAGGGGCACTCGGGCAACAGGAGACCTACTTCTGTGTAACTCTGTACTGTTTAATCACTGCTTTTTACCAAGTGCATGTATTATCCATTTCTAAATTTTTTGAGAAGGAAAGTGCCTCTGGCTGGAGTGTGGAGTATGCATTATAGAGAGCAAGTCTCGGGGATGGGAGAACAGTCAGCGGGTGATGGCCCTTTTGCAGGCAAAACAGTCGCTGGGTTCTGACCTGTGTGGTGGCAATGGAGGTTGGAGGAGAGAGGAAAGATGCCCAAGTGCATAGGAAAAATATTTATGCTCCATTCTTTCATAAAATACACAATGATTTAGCATTGGTGTTTGCCAGGCATCGTGCTATGCTCTCTGCCACTTACTCTTCTCAGAACGATCCAGAGATGAGCTGGTAATATCCCCATAGTCAGAGGGTGTGACAAGGGACAGGGTCTTGAACCCAGGACCAGCTGACTCTAAAACCTGTACTCTTCCCAATGCACAAGGTGGCTTTCCCCTTAATTTGTTAGGACAGGGAGAATTTTTTTAAAGAGAGTCAATGTAAAGAAAAATATTAGAGAAAGGAGAGAAGACCCAATGGCCTGATGGAACCATGAATGGCGACAGACAAAGAGGCGTCACTCCAGAAAGACTCGGGGTGAGCCTGGGATGGAGCTGGAGACAGAACCCCCGTGGCGGGGCTCCTAGTCTCAGGCTCGCTCCACCACCTGCATCCCTGAGGGTCGACATCAGAAAGGAGACCCCTTCCCAAAAATTTGCTTGAGGGCCCACAGTTGATTTCATGCCCCTGAGCGCAGTGCAAAATCAAATCAAAGCCTGAGCAAGTGGAAAATAGAGTCCATTCGTTACACCAATCAGTTTCTACCTGTCACCAGCTGTGGCTGGGTGTGGACACCCCTCGGGCCCCCTCCATGTCACCCCGAGCCAAGTCTCAGAGGCCCCTTCTGCCACTGGGAGCCTGTAAGGCAGGTGGCCGTGCCTGGGAAAGCCTGGAGCACTGCGACTGAGCACAAAGGAAGGGCCACCCGAGGGATGCTGCAGCATTTGTCACTTCAAAACACGACCGATACATTTCATGATCTAGGACTATGAGTGGTAATCTGAACATATTTTTAGCTAAATGATGAAAACAGAGTGGGGTTTTTTGGTTGTCTGTTTATTTTGCTTTTGCATCTCTTGGAAGGATTAGCACATTGGCCCACACTCTCAACTGCCCCTTTTTCCTCCCAGGCTGACATATGATGACGGAGGGCTATCTTGTGTCGGGCTGACTGATGGGAGTTCAGGGGAAAATGAGTGAGGCGGGGTTGGAGAGGGGGAGCTGTACACACATGCTCACACATGCTCACACATGCACCCGTGTTTGCACACATGCTAGCACATTTTAAAAGGAGGGCACCTCAAGGGGTGAACACAGAGGGAAGGTATCTTAAGTGAATGAATGAATGAATGAATGAATGAATAGACGAACAAATGAAAGAACAAATGAACACAATGGCCAGCCTTGCAGTCTCCTCTGCATCCTGGTCTCAGATGGCAACAAGCCTTTTCCCTAAAATGGGTGACAGATGGCGCTTAGCATGTATCTGTATCATCGCTGTGCTCAGTGGTATCCCCTGACCACATCCCCTCCTCTAGAAAACACCACCAGAACAAAACTGAGGCTTACTGGATAATCTTTTCTCAACATCATTTGTCCTCAGTCACCAGTGATCGTGACTCCAGGGCTGGGAGAGGAGGGGAAGTTGTGTAACCAGGCCTAGCAACTAGAAAGTGCTCAAAAGAAATCCCTAATAACGCAGGATGGGATTTGGGCTCCACGGTGCCCTCAGCAGCTGGGTGGCTGCTCCCCCCGCTGCAAGCACGCCCCTCTGCTTTGTCACTTGGCATGGAACTCCCATCAAGAGGTGATGTTTATTCTCCGCGCTTCCACCATGGACTTGGCCGTGTGACTTGCCTTGGCCAATAGCCCATGTGCAAGTAGGACACAAGCAGAGGCTTGAAAGGTGCTGGCACGCTGGGCATTTCCCACTTGGGGCTCTTTTTCTAATTGGCCAGAAAACCACAGTCACGTCAGTGGCCCTACCTGAACTCAGCCCGAACTGCCAACCTACAAAGTCATGAGCCAATGAAATGGTGCTTGTTTTAAGTCACTGAGTTGTGACACAGTTTGTGGTGCAGCCGCTGAAAACTGCTACAAAGGCCTTCAAGCAAGGTACTTCTTTGTGCCTCAGTATCTTTATCAGTAAAAGATGCCAATTAAATAATACATACGAGGGGCGCCTGGGTGGCTCAGTGGGTTAAAGCCTCTGCCTTCGGCTCAGGTCATGATCTCAGGGTCCTGGAATCGAGCCCCGCATCGGGCTCTCTGCTTCGCGGGGAGCCTGCTTCCCTCCCCCACCCCGCTTACTTGTGATCTCTGTCTGTCAAATGAGTGAATAAAATCTTTTAATAATAATACATACGAAGTACCCACCACACAGTGTGTGAGCACTCATGAAATGGCCACAGTTGTTACGACCCTTGTTTCGGCAATAAAGAAAACGAGGCCCAAAGATGTTCACTGGCTTGGCCAAGCTGGTAGGTGAGGCAGCGAGACTTCAAACCCAGATCGGTCTATGATCGGTTTGTTCTGCTGGCATCCTGCCCTGCCTTCCCTGCTGAGAGAATTCCCTTTCTCCACCTCTCTTCCCCTCTGCTTCTTTCATTTCTACCCCTCCGAGGGGACCAAGTTCAAAACTCACCCTTGATCCCAGCATCCCACCTGGAGCTAGCACTTTCTGGAAGCCTCGATCTCTCCTGCATACACACGCTCTCCCTCTGGTTTCGTCACTCACTAAATAGGTGTGGGCCACCTACTATGTTCTAGCACAGCAGAGAACACAGGGCAGCCCTCACAGGGTTCACGGGCTTGGTGCCCACCTCGGAGTCCATGTACTCAGCACACTCTCCACTCTGTCCTGGACTGCTCTATCACCAGGTCACATACTTTACTCTTGTCTTCCTACCCAGACTTGAAACTCGTGAGCAAAACCATTTTCTTTCATTTATTCATACATCCTCCCCTCTTCTGCTTCAGCAAGTGCCTTGGCAACACTGGGGATGTACAAGGGACTTCAAAGATGAACTCTAGAAATGTTCACAGCCCAGCCACTGTGCTTCCTGCAGCACTGGGTCCGCAGCAGGCAGCCCCAAATGCCCAAACGTAAATGATTTCTGGGCAATCACTGAAGACTCTCTGTGCAGTCAATACGTGACTGGGGGCGGGGGGGGGGCGTGCTGTGGGCCCTCTGAGGCTCCAGTCCTCCACAAGTGGCTGCAGGAGAGAGCTAGGGAGGTGCTAGGTGCTGGCCCTTCCTCCAGCACCAGCTCTGAGGCCGTCCCCAGGCTGCCGTGAGCACAAGCAGTCTGCCTGGTCTGAGCCTCTGACACCAGCAGCATTTCTGTCCAGCTGCCCTGCCCTGTGGCCAGCAGAGCCCAGTGTGCATGGAACACCTGCTGGGCTCAGGGCACCACACTGGGCACCAACACCAGCTTCCCAATCCCTACCTGCTTCACCCAGTTTACACCTGCCCAATCTGTTGATCACAGGTGAGACTGAGAGGTGAAGTGACCTGCCAGAGGTCACACACCAGGTTCAAACTGAGTCTTTGGGCATTAAGCACAGTGTTACTGACCAAGATCTGGCTCTCGGGAGATTACACACCAACTGGGGACATGAAGATAACGTTATAGTTTTTTTTTTTAATTGCTGTAGAATTCAAAGCCCGGAGGTAATAGCTTTCCAAAGGTGGAGTTTGGTCTGGGCTTGAAAAATGAGTATGACACATACAAGCAGAGAAGGAAGGGGCGATTATAAGCAGGGGCAGCTGCTGGGATAAAGGAGCAGACCAGGTGGTATTTGGGGTGTGCGGAGGACGTGGAGGAGAGGAGCCCAAGTGGAACCCCAAAGAAAGGTTAAAGACCTGGGTGGGAGTGGCTTAGGGGGGTGGTCCCTGGCACCAGGACCCAGGTGTTGCAATGCCACAGAGGAAGGTGATCCATTCAAAGCGGTGCCTGAGGAACATAAAAAGGACCTAGACTGGGAAACACTGGTCTAGCCAAGTCCTCTGCAGAATTCTGAGTAAGGAAGGCGCATCTGGTGACCAGCTTTGCATATTTATCACCACCCTTCCTCCATTGGGAAGGCACAACAGCTGGTTTCACACTCGCCGAGGAGGTGGAAATCAAGATGATGGTAGTACAAGAACTTCTATCCACCGTGCCTTTTGTTCTTTGTTCCATGCATGCTCTACATATCTAGTCTCCTTCAACTCCCATGGGGTCTGCAAGAAGTAGCTGTTATGATTTCTGTTTAACAACTGAATTTGAACCCAGGTCTCTGGCTTTAGGGTCTGCTTTAAACTGCTAGGCGACCGTTCCCCACAATGCCCAGCTGACTCAGTCGCTCAAGAAGCAGCAGTTCTTCCTTTCCCCTAAGCAATGACCCAGCTAAAAACTGTTTGGGGCACAGGTTGTGCTTCTCGACTTGAAATAATTGAAATTGAGTCTCAACTCTCACAGGTTAACCTCCAGGAGCTCGTGCCTCCATTTTACAGAGTAGAAGACTGAGGCCCAGAGAAGTCCCATCACTGGTTAGAATCTGAGATAGGAATTCCAACCTGAGATCCAGGCTCTTAGGCAAAAGCTCTGGGGCCCTGAGAAGTCCACCACCTGCTGGCCACACAGAACGTGACTACAGGAAGATCCTAACACCAGAGAGAGGGGTCTTCTCGCAGCCCGCTATTCTTTCCCTTTCTCAAATATAATTTTAGCAGCAGAATCCCCACTTTTTTTTATTGTATTTTTTAAAGATTTTTATTTATTTATTTGGCAGACAGAGATCACAGTAGGCAGAGAGGCAAGCCAAGGGCGGGGGGCGGGGGGGGGCAGGGAAGCAGGCTCCCCGCTGAGCAGAGAGCCTGATTCGGGGCTCCATCCCAGGATGCTGGGATCATGACCTGAGCTGAAGGCAGAGGCTTTAACCTACTGAACCACCCAGGCGCCCCAGAACCCCCACTTTTAATAGGAAACTTTATAAGGAACCCTGACGTATTTAAAATACAACAGCTTTATTCTACCCTGTTTTGGGGGATGAAGGGTCTGGAGCTCTCCCTGCTACCTCATCCCACTCCCCTAGGCTGTTCCTGAGGCTCATCACATTCCTCCATAAAGAAGCCCAAGGACCCTCAGGGCACAATCAGTAAACGGCCTGCATCATAACTTGGTGAGCCTGCATTCCCCATTCCCTGACCCTCTTGAATTCTAATAGTCATCTCAAGTCCAGTTAGATCTTGCCTCCGTGTAGGTAGCAAGGTCAATTCTGCACCGGGTTGTAATATTCTGAAATCATTCCTCGGAGACAACGAGGTATGCTCACCCCTTTCACCTCACGTGTTTCCTCAGAACAGTGCTCCATTTTGCAAATGAGAATGCTGAAACCCAGATGAGCTACATATCTGCCTAGGTTTCCATCACCAGTAAGGAGCAGACCTCAGCCTCAGCCCATTGCATTTGACTCCAGACCCCCATCCCTGCCTCGGGAGGTTTTATCCATGCTGTCCCCTCCCTGACCTTGTGTCTTCTGCTTTGGAAGGAAACACATTCCCACACCTGGCAGGTCATGCAGGTCTCTTGTGAACGTATACAAACTAAACATGCTCAGGGCCCCACCCCAGCTATACAGAATCAGAAGCCAGGGTTGTAAACCATTACATCCCACCAGGATGACCCCCTGTCACTCAGCCCAAGATACATCAAAAATGCCCAGGCTCATCCCATGACTCTGGTTAGACTCCCTTTGGCTCCTGGTGCTAAAGAAAGGGGACCAGATCCCAAGCCCAGCAGCAGAGCCTGAACAGGACTTACTGTGTAGAGCTCATTGGTGACCTTCAGGAGCTCCTCGTGCATCTGCAGGCCAATCTCCTTGCTCTGGAATATGGAAGAACAAATGTCAGAGGGGGAGAAGGTCACTGGTTGCATTGACCAATTTCCTTTTCAACAAAGAAAGGTCAGGAATACTTGGGATGGGTGGGGATACGCACAGAAACCAATATAGACCTTATCGATGGAGACTTGAATTACTCAATTTGTATCCATGAAACAAATCCATGGGGAGAGGTCCCTTGCAAAAGGAATTCCCTGGCCAAATAAGTTGGGGAACCTTATATCTCCCTGCCTTGGTGATTTGCAGATACATCACCCTGTTAAAGATTCTGAGAAATCCACAGCCAGTCAATCTGTTCATCCTTAATTCTATGGGTGGGTCTTTTTTTTTTTCATGGAATTTTATTTTATTTTAGCGATATTTAAAAATTAATTATTTTTATTAATATATAATGTACTATTTGCCCCAGGGGTACAGGTCTGTGAATCATCAGGCTTACACGATTCACAGCACTCACCATAGCACATACCCTCCCCAATGTCCATAACCCAACCACCCTCTCCATACTCCCCCTCCCCTCAGCAACCCTCAGTTTGTTTTATGAGATTAAGAGTCTCTTATGGTTTGTCTCCCTCCTGATCCCATCTTGTTTCATTTTTTCCTTCCCTACCCCTCAAACCCCCACTCTGCCTCTCAAATTCCTCATATCAGGGAGATCATATGATAACTGTCTTTCTCTGATTGACTTATTTCACTCAATATAATACCCTCTAGTTCCATCCACATCATTGCAAATGGCAAGATTTCATTTCTTTTGATGGCTGCATAGTATTCCAGTGTGTGTGTGTGTGTGTGTGTGTGTGTGTGTGTGTGTGACCTCTTCTTTATCCATTCGTCTGTTGATGGACATCTAGGTTCTTTCCATGGTTTGGCTATTATTGTGGACATTGCTGCTATAAACATTCGGGTGCATGTGCCCCTTCAGATCACTACATTTGTATCTTTAGGGTAAATATCCAGTAGTGCGATTGCTGGGTCGTAGGGTAGCTCTATTTTCAACTTTTTGAGGAACCTCCATGCTGTTTTCCAGAGTGGCTGCACCAGCTTGCATTCCCACTATGGGTTGGTCTTAAGCCAATGTGACCAGAGTATGTGTCCCTCGCTCAATACTCATTAGCACCTCTTAAGAGTGGGGTTCCATATAACACAGTTTGAGAAATAATGATCTAGCATCTCAATTCATCATGAACAATAGAGGTTAACAGACAGGCTATGGAGCACAAGGTAGGAGATCAGGGTTGTTGCCTCCACTGCATCACTGACTGGCCATGTGGACTTGGAGCCCTCCTTACCATCTACAAAATAAGAAGCTTAAACTAAAGCATCACCTCCCAAAACCTAGTCTGGGAGTCACTATTGAGCGTTACACTAAAAAAAGGGGCAGAGGCTTCTGTAAGCAAATGCACTTGGGAAAAGCTAGTTGAACCAGGGGAGACAGGTTTTCTTACAAAAAGACTTTTCAGAGGCTTTCATACTCTCATGTATGTGGGCTTTCTAAGGAGTGCTGTAGTATATGGTTTAGATGATCTTGATTCTTGTTCCATGAGGTGACTTACATATTTGGTATATTGAGAGAGGCAATTCAGAAAACAATGAACAAATTATCTCCAGGTACCACCCAGCCTAAAGAGTCTAGGATTCTCTGTTACTTAAGGTTTATTAATATTATTACTGTTACTATCGTTTTGGTTAATACTCTCCCTGTTTGCCTGGACTATCATGTGAAGTTTCCATGTTGAAAGTGGGAGTCCTGAAAATAACGTGTCTTGGCAAGGACGTGAAGGAAATGGAACTTTTTTGCACTGTTAGTGGGAATGCAAACTGGTGCAGTCACTGTAGAAAGCAGTATGGAGGTTCCTTTAAAAATTAAAAATAGAATTACCACACGATTCATTAATTCCACTAGTGGGTATTTACCCAAAGAAAAACCACTAATCCTAAAAGATATATACACCCCTATGTTTATTGCAGCATTATTTACAATAGCCAAGATATGGAAGCAGTCCAAGTGCCCACTCATGACTGGATAAAGATGTGGTATATATGTACAATGGAATATTATTCAGCCATCAAAAAGAATGAAATCTTACCATTTGCAACAGTATGGATGGGCCTAGAGGGTATAGTGCTAAATGAAATAAGTCAGTCAGAGAAAGAAAAATACTGTATGATTTCATTCATATGTGAAATTTAAAGAAACAAAACAAACAAAAGAAGAGACAACCCCCCTAAAACAGACTTTTAAATACAGAGAACAAGCTGGTGGCTGCCAGAGGGGAGGGGGGCGGGGGAATGGGTGAAATAGGTGAAGGGACTAAGAGTACCTTATCGTGATGAACACTAGTATATAGAATTGTGGAATCATTAGTTTGTACACCTGAAACTTCCACAACACTGTACATTAATTATACTTGAATTTAAATTTAAAAGAGAGAGAGAGAAGAAGGAAGGAAGGAAGGAAGGGAGGGAGGGAGGGAGGAAGAAAACGGGAGCCCTGATCTCCGCTCCCTGAGAGCCAAGTCATCGTGCTCCCCTTTCAGCTCCCTCAGCTCAAGTATGACCAGCGAGTGATGGGCAGAGACCAGTCTTCCTCCCTCCCCCACAGAGGTCAGGAGCCCCCGGACTCAGCAGGAGCAGAGGAAGGCTCAAGAGCAGATATGATGCCTTCCTAGGCTCCTTTTCCTACCTCACAGTCTTTCAGCTTCTGGTACTGCAGTTGCCAGAAATCACCCATCTGAAGGTCTCTTAAAAGACTGACAAAGCTCTGGGCAGTCCAGAGGTGTGCTTAGACCTCCCTGCAGCCCTAGTGGCTAAAGATGGGGGACTGAACCCCAAACCACAGCAGAGCCTGAGCAGAACCTCCTATGCAAAGCTCCTGGGGGAAGTTTCAATCGCATCCTGTGCACCTGCAGTGGTGGTCAACAAACCCAACCAGCTATGCCCACCTCCTTCTATTCCTGATTCTCACAAGGAAGTTGACAGTCTGTGCCTCAGTTTCCCCTGTGGCCCCCTCCCTGGCTTTTGCCTCTCTGACTGGACTCTGGACTCTCTGACACCCTCCAGTGGCCTCCTCTCAGTCCTCAGTCTCACTAACCTCTCTGACACCCAAGACCCAGGTTCTTATGTATTTATTTTTATGATCTAACTTTTTTGATAGGTAATAAATGCACAGGGTTAATGAAATGCTAATAGACAGCAAGGCAAAAAGGAAAGAGTAAGTCACCCAAGCTCCCACAACCTCACCCAGAGGCAACGGCTATTAGAAGTTTCTTTTGAGGGGTGCCTGGGTGGCTCAGTGGGTTAAAGCCTCTGCCTTCGGCTCAGGTCATGATCCCAGGGTCCTGGGATCGGGCCCCACATCAGGCTCTCTGCTCCGTGGAGAGCCTACTTCCTCCTCTCTCTCCCTGCCTGCCTCTCTTGCCTACTTGTGATCTGTCTGTCAAATAAATAAATAAAATCTTACAAAAAATAAAAAGAAGTTTCTTTTGATACCTTCCAGAAATAGTCTATGAATATACAGACACACGTGTGGATAGTGCGTATTCTTTTTTTTTTTCCACAAAAATGGAAGTATTCTATACCCATCTTCTCATCTCGCTTTTTTCCACCTAACCATATGTTTGAGACTTTTCCTTTGCAGTCACAGAGGTCCTGCATCCGCCTTTTTTTAACAGCTGCTTGAGTTTCCATATACCAGATGAGTCATAATTAATTAAACAGCTTCATAACAATGGGCATTTAGATTGTCTCCAGTCTCTTAACATTCCAGGCAATGATGGGGTGAACATCCTTGTACCTTGTCACTGTGCACATAAGCAAAGACCCCTGTCAGAAGAATTCCTAGAAGCAGCTCCGCCAGGAGAGCCCTGCTTCTCAAACTCGCACCAGTCTTGCCTTCCCAGGCCCTGCCCCAGCCAGCTCGCCACACAGTCCTGACTCCGGCTTCCACTTCTCAGGGACCTGTAGCCATGTCACCATTTTGGTAGTCCTCTCCCCAGCTCTGTCCTGCAGTACTTGGAGTCCCAGCTCCAAGACTTAGAACTTTGTTGCAAAACCACACACTTCAAACGTTTCCTCGTCACATCAAACTCAGATTATCCAAAATCAAACCTGAAATTCCCCCCATCCCCTTGACTTTGGTCAACAAGATAATACCACCCCAAGCATGGCAACGGGAAACCTTGGAGTTATTTCTGAAAAAAATTTTTGGTCCTTCCCCTTCAATCCGGTCTGTCACTGTGCCCTGCCCTCAAACTGCTCAATCTTGCTCTCCGCAGCAGGTAAGGCTGACTCCCTCCCCAATATCCAGCCCCAGCTCCCTTTCTGCTTCCTAAAATGGCCATGGATTTGGCTCTGTATTGATTCCTCCAGCTGAGCTCTTCCAGGGAAGCTGACTCCATCCCAACTCGAGGCAGTGGGTTATTCTGGTCTATTAGTCCAGGGCTGAGCATGTGACTTAACTGGATGGAAGAGAAGGACTTAGATGGTTGAGGGAAGGTTTTAGCTTTTCTACTTTTCTACCAGCAGGCACCTTAGGACCAGAACAGGAAGTAACCTTGGGTAGCAGAGCAAAAGAAATCTGGCTTCTTCATGAGCTGCTGAGAAACTGGTTTGAGTGAACCCAGAGCCTTCCTCTCAGCCAACTTCCATTTCTGTGGTTTTGCTGGTTAAGTCACTTGAAGCTACAGTTTTCTTTTACCTGCAGCCAAAAGCATCCTAAGCATCTGGAACCACCAGTCCCAGAACAAGCACATCATCACTACAGGACCCAGACTTCTAAAGATGTGCCTTAACGAAGTCCCTAAGTCTGGTCCCCAGTTCTGCATGCCTGTGCCAGTGTCACTTTGAATTTTATTCCTTCCAGAGCCTCCTTAGTTCCTACAAGATCAAGACCAATCTTTAGCTTGACTTTTGAGGCTCTAGGTGATTAGCATGGGCCTGGTTACACAGTGGAGAGGGCTGAATTTCAGAGCTAGAGACCAGGACAAGAGGTGGGGCTTTAAGCCATTAAACCTCTGGACAGCTCAGCTTCCCTGTATGTAAAATGAGCACCTGTTTCTGTCCTTCATATAAAGGGACGTGTAATGTTCTTGCTTGTTTAAAGTGTTAATTGATCATTTGTTTCCTCCACTTGAATGAAGGTCCCATGAGCACAAAGAGATTTTTCTCTCTGAAAAAAATCTGAGAAAAGCAGATATCTCACCTGCTGGGAGGGTTACCAGCAGACTGTCCCCAGCCAAGAGCACCCTTCAGGGATGGCCTCAGTACACAAGGTAACATCCCTTCCAAGCACTAACAGGTTCTGTCTGAAGACAAATGGGGGGGGCATAAAAGTCTGCCTCTCCCCTCTCAACTGGGACAGCTGTAAAGGGCTTCTCCATCTTTAGAACTACTCACAGAGCAGTCTAAGATTTCTAGCAAGGCTGCCTGCAGCATGACTTGACTTCGTCTGCGCCCTCCCCTGCCCTCCCAAAGTGTGGACCCCAAGAATGTTCCCTCACCATTCTGCTAGATGCCAACTTCAGCTGTCTCAGATCTGCTTTCTGGGTTTCCCACTCCCATGTCCCTGCAACACCACAGAGCCTGCGGCATGGTGGGTGCTCATTAACTGTGTTGAGTGAGTCTGCGAATGAATGAAGTGAAAGCTCCTCTAGCCTTAGTTTTTTTATCTGTAAAAGTAGGATGCTGTCATGAGTGTCACAGAGTCCTTGTGAGGACACAGAAAGATGACATTTATGGGAGCACCCGGCACTGGGCCAGGCACAGATGAAGAGCTAGCAGCACAGGCCGAGTGGACCCACCAGATGCCGGAGACAAGGCTAGCAGGTTGCCCAGAAGAGGAACATATAGTTGAATTTCTAATTAGCTTTTCCCTTGAGAATCTCCCAGTTGGTAGGTCAAGGGTCAAGAACATAAATAAGGCAGGAGGCAGACAGAGCTATAGAGGGTGAAAGATAAAGAGGATAAAGAGGATGGTGGGGTGGGGGGGAGTACCACCAGAGCCATCTCACTTTGCATGAATGGCCAGAGATGGCATTCCAGGTCGGGGGCACAGCCTGAGCAAGGGCAGGGCAGGAGAGTGGGTGTAGGCCAAAGTCGGGTTCGCAAAGAGAGGCGCACACCAACAGAATAGCAGAAAGTAAGCTTGAAATGGAGGCTGGGTCAGATCACCAAGGCTAACGGAGGGCAGGCTTCATTCGGAGTGGAACTGGAGCCACAGAATGTTTCTGAGTGGGAGAGAGTGGTGTCCGGAACAGTGCTTCAACCAGTGTGTGGAGGGTAGACTGCAGGGGGAGGGCTCACAGTCTGGTTCTTGGGTTTTCTCCACAGCACGGTAAGCCTCCACATGGAACCCCCCCCACCCCGAGTCTCTGTTCATCTGCCCCATAGCACCCAGCACCGGGCTGGCCACAAAGCAGGCCCTCAGCAAATCGTTACTGAACTGTACAGTTATTTTGTTATGGTTGGGAAGGGAAATACTCTCAACTACACTTCCAGAAACTACTGAATGAGGAGCCCAAACTAAACATTCCACCAGGAACAGGAGGCCAAAACCCTGATAACGTTGAGCAGACCATCACACCCAGCCCTTGGGGACCCAAGTGGCAATGTATTAGCACTCATTGTTCAAATTGTTAGCATGACTTTCATGCCTGTAGAGGTTGGGGGTGGCAGACTGCTTTTCTACCAGAAGTGTGCACCCTGAGAAAACAATTCCACCTGACTAACAAGGGCCCAGCCATGGCAGCCGGGGCTCCTCAGGGTTGAAGGGCAGAGCCCTGTCTCTCTGTAAAAATCAGGTGGCAGGTGTCTCTGGCCCTGCCTCTTTCTTCTGCCCACAACTCAAGCCAGTTCAACGTCATGTCTGGCCACCTAACTCTCTGAGGTGGAAGCAATGGTGTGTGTATTGAAGGGGGGTTAGCAACATCCTGGGCTTCTAACCACTAGATGCCAGTAGCATTCCCCACCCCCACCCAAGCTGGGACAAGATGCAGCCAAATGTTCCCTGGGGTGCAAAACCGCCCTGGGTGAGAACCACGACCCTAGACCAAGGACTCCAAGTGGCAGCTTTTCTCTGGCCTACAGACATGTTTTATTTGGCCTTTTGGTGTTTTCAAAAATCTAACTTGTTTCTCAGCATCTAAAAAAATCAGGAAATTCCATTTACAAGTCTTGATTTTCAGCCTCTCTTGAAAAAACTAGGAGACCTGGCAATATCGAGTCCCCACTTGGAGTATGGCTCCCTCTAGATGAAGCTTGTGCTCTCTGGTTGGCCACAGCGCCCAGCATCTCCTTTCACCCATCTGGCCCAGGGAGGCATCTGAGTTTGTGACCCAGAAACCAGTGGGGTCTCCAGGGGGCAGCCCTCCAAATCCCTTGGCGCTCGTCAAAGACAGTGATCCCAAACCTGCTAAGATGGACCCTGGGACAGTAACTTTTTAACAAGTGCCCTGCTCCTACCCTGACACTTGAGAGCCACTGAAGAGTCTGGCTTCCGAGACCCAAACCCCTGTCTCCCCCACGGACCCCGACATCATTGCCTGCTGCAAATTCTCAGAGCCCCCCCATTCCCATCCTCCTGCCTGTACTACCTCCTCTTGTAACTCTGTGGCCAGCTCCTCACCTGGCTTCAATTTCATCTACGCAAGCACTTATTGAATACTTACTGGATACCAGCCCCAACTAGGTACTAAAGACCCAAAGCTGAACAAGACACCATCTGTACTTTATCAACTACAGCTAGCACTTGTGATGTACTTTCCATTTGCTGAATACTGTCCAAAGTCACTTCCATACATTACCTAATGAAACCTTAAAGGTAGGTACTATTAGGATGCCCACTTGAGAAACGAGGGCTGGAGAATCAGAAGGGTGGAGCGACTTGCCCCAGGTTGCACAGCAAGGGAGTGGTAGAGCCCGGATTCAGCTTTTGACTGGTCCAACTCCAAAGACGGCATTTGTCATGTTGTTCCTTGGTCTGCTTCTGTAGGGCTTGGCATGAGACGTAGGCACACAGATGAAAGAAGCCATTGCAAGGCTGTAAGAGCAATGAGTCCTGGCCATAAAGAAGGTATGAAGGAGGGTGTGGCTTCTGCCAGGACACCACCTGCCCGTCCAGTGTACTTTCCCACCATTGGTGCAGGAATCTACATCCATGGCCCTCATTCCCACTTGCGGGCAGACCTGGTTCTCTTGGCCCACCTGCCCTGCTAGAAAGACATCAGCCACGATGACCACCTCTCACTTCTCCCTTTCTCCTTTTCCTGAAAACAGCTGATGAGATATGGCAAGACGGACCCCTGATTGCATCATCATACAGGATGGTCCATCAGTCATGGGACCCAGCCTGACCAGAGTACTCCAGCACCTTGTGTCTAGTGACTGGCCCAGGCACAGAAATGTACTCCAGGCTGAGCCAGTGAGACTCTTCCCCAGGAGCTTTCTAACAACCACACTCTCAGATCCTCCCTCCTCTGGGGTTGCTAAGCTAGGATGTGAGGAGTCTTGGGCTACCTGTAGCCATCTTGCCCACCACAAGGTGAGTCGAGGCCCTGACAACAGGATGAGCATCCTAGATCTCACGAAGTCCAAACAAGACTTCACCTCTGGCCTTTCAGTTTAGAGGGTCCAATAGATGATCTTTTTTGCTGAAGTGAAAGAATACTGATATAATCTGAGCTGTGTCAGTCTGAATATACCAAAATGCCCACAGAGCAAGAGAGCCTCCTAAACCCTCCAAGTACAAGCTTTCCTGCAAAAGGACCAATTCCAACCAACTAGAGCATAAGCTTATTAAAGGCTGGGACTGCGGCTTCCTATAGTTCTCATTGCAAAGACTTGCATATAGAGGAGCTCTATAAATGCTTGCTTATGAGCTAACTAATAGGAAACCAGAAAAGAGCAAAAGGGGCTTTTTAAAATCTCTCTCATTTCCCCCCCCCCAAAAACACACATTCATGTCAAAGTGGGATTGACTATCAAAAATTTTTTTGACACAACAGTTCCTGAGCGAAATCGATTTATTTGTCCTGTAAAAACCTTGCCATGGGTGATTGATTTATTTTTTCCAATACAGGGCTAATCATACTTTTGGGGGAAACCCTCAAAACTGTTACTATAGGTCCTGGGACTTTGTAAGCTGTATTTGAGAAGTTCTATTTTTATTTATTTTTTTAACATTTTATTTATTTTATTTGTCAGAGAGAGAGTGAGGGGAAGAGAGAGATAGCACAAGCAGGGGAAGTGGCAGGCAGAGAGAAAAGCAGGCTCCCCACGGAGCAGGGAGCCTGACATGGGACTCCATCCCAGAACCCTGGGATCATGACCTGAGCCAAAGGCAGCTGCTTACCTGAGAAGCCACTCAGGCACCCTAAGTTCTATTTTTAAAAAGCAAACTAACAGGTGGGTCATTTCCAGTGCTAAAGTCTAGAAAAATAATACCATCCAAAAAAGTTGAGTTTTAATGACAAGACTCCCTCCGCTTCTCTAAAGGAAACCATTCTAAACAATCCTCAAGAAAATGTTAAAGCCGGGAGTGAGACGGAGGCTTCCTCAACTCTCAGTTATCCACGGGGCCTCTCTTCCACCTGGGCAGGGCTGCTCCAGCAAGGTTTATCTCTCTTTGCTCAACTAGATGTGCTCATGTTGGGGGACTTTGGAGACAGTTCGTGGTTTTCCTAGTTCTGGGGTTCCAAGCAAACAAAAGGAAACAAATAAACAAAACTACATAAAAAATTTCTTTTCTCTCCTTTAGTTCTAAATCTCACTGTGTTTCCACCCTCCTGCTTGTTTTCTATGCAAATAACAAAACTTGAGACCCACAGATGTTCTCTATTTAAATATATGATATATGTACTAGTGGCCATCTCCCAGAGCAATTGTGATCTTATTTCCCAAGCAAAGGCTGAAAAGGCATGTCCCAGAGGGATGGGGCTTCTCTAGTTTGTCCCGTAAGGTCAGCCTATCCCTGGAAACAGCGGTTTGGACAGCTAGCTGGCTGTTTCTCCCAGCTGTGTCCTAGCTTGCCAATAACTGGGCTGCGGGCATTCTGCCACGTCCTGGCCCCTCGTCCCCAAGCATCACCCGTAGCCTAGTCTCTGCCCCACCTTCCATCTGAACCCTTGTTACTCTTCCCCTCTTCTCCATTGTCCTCCCCCTTCCCTGGCCCTGGACACCTCCTGCTTTTCCTCCCTTTCCCACACTTGTCTTTGTCTCCCAGTGCTGCAGCTCCAAATGCTATCATCTGCACAAGAGTCTGGAATGCACACTGGAGCCCTGAACTCTTCCCCTGTTGCTGGGGCTGGGATGAGACTGCAGGAAGCAGGAAGGCCCAGGGACCACTCATCAGAGGTGCTGGCAGTGGTAAGTGCCCCCCCCCCAACGATGCATACACAGGAGCCCGGCAATATCACCGTCCTCCCCCTATAATCACTCCCAGCACCTCTCTGGGATGCTGTTTGCAGAGGGCTTCCGCTTTCAGAAACGCTTACAATAACAGGTCTGAGGAAGTCCAAGCATACCTTGGAATGATTATGAACAAGTGACCTCACAAGATAGGAGTTTCTGGATCTCTCCTGGTAATACTAAGTATTATTACTAATAATACTTATTATCATTGTTAATAATACTGCTTTGGACTATAATTACTACTAATACTTGCCAGTATAGATAATGATAATAATAATAGCTATCGTTCATTGATCTCACAGGATGTGCCAGGGCCAATGACACCTGATTTACAGACAACACCTCACTTAAGCCTAATATCAGCCCTCTATGGGATGCACCATCATTAAATCACCTACCACCCCTCTTTAAAGATTAGGACACAGGAGCTCAGGGAAGGTAGAGTCATTTGCCCAAGACCATAGAGCTGGTAGATGTGATTCCCTCCACCACTCCACGCTGCTGTCTCCACTGGGAAGGTTAGCACTCTCTGCGCCTTTAGAATTTTTTTCCCCAAACATTCCAAAATAATTATAAAACGTGGATACTCCTCTGCTTTTCGTATAAAAAGCATACTGACATTTACAAGGCTCTGCTTTGGATCATCATAAATATCAGATAACACACAGTGCCAAGTGCCATTTTACAGAATCTTCTGTTATCTGTGACCAAGTCCCTGCCCTTCCCCTGGCCTCCAGGTCAAAGCAGAAGGAGATGGGGTGGATTGCTGGCCTGAGTCTTTGTGGAAGCAGAACATATTCAGGAGTAATCTTTCTGGACTATGTCCCTGATGTAAGTCTTCCTTCCTTCCTTCCTTCCTTCCTTCCTTCGTTTATTGCCATGAATCTCTTACAGATAAGGAGAGAAAAATTGAGAGTGAGAGGAGAGTCTGTGTCCTGGGGAGGGTGACAAATCTATCTTCCTGAAAAACCAATACCTATGAAAACCCCAAAGCACTGAGTTTCGAGCTATTTTTCCCCCTCTCTACATGATCTCCCAGGTGAATACAAATGTGGTCAGGCTTATTTGTTGGATTCGAAACATGATTAATCGCTTATTACTGCTGCATCACTGACCCGAGACATGACTTTCACCTCCTTGTCATTTCATCATCTGATCTTCTACTCCACTGGCATGTCTGTGAACAAGATGTCATGAAAATCACATTGGCACTTCAAAAAGGAATGCACCCGGGGTGCCTGGGTGGTTCGGTCAGTTAAGTGTCCGACTCTTGATTGCGGCAAAGATCGTTATCTCAGGGTCATGGGATCGAGCCCCGTGCCAGGCCCCGTACTCAAGGAGTCTGCTTGTCCCTCTCCCTCTGCTCCCGCCCCCACTTGCACTCTCTCTCTCTCTCAAATAAAGAAAGAAAATCTTTGAAAAAGAAATATCTGTACCCATCTATCCAACACCTTTGTACCCATTCACCCATCCACCAATCTACTCATCTACCCAGTGCCTCCTCTATCCATTCACCTGTCTACCCATGAGCTTCCCCATCCACCTCTCTACCTGCCCATCCATCCCTTCCTTCGTTTCTATTCTCGTATCACCCTCTCTGATCCAGGTTCCTACTACCCTTGACCACCAATCTGCATTATCAGTGTGTATGTGTAATAACATGTAACTGCTCTCCCTGAGCCCAGCATCTCTCTCTCAAAGCCATCAGATATACCAAATTAATCATTCTTAAACTTGGCTCTGATTACGTCATCCCCTATGCAAGAACCTTCAGTGGTTCTCCAATGTCTAGAAAATAAAGCCCAACTTCTCATTCTAACATCCAAGGGCTTCCTTTATCTGTCTCCAACTGCCCTTGCTTTTTGCCCCCCTTAATTTCAGTTCTCCAATATTTCAAACATACAGAAGAGTAGCGAGAACAATAACAAATGGTCATGAACTTGCCATCCAAATTGGATTTTTCCATTTTGGCTTCAAATGCTCTAAGAAAGCAAAACATTACAATATTCAGATACAGCTGGAGTGGTCTTTGTTCCCTCTCTTCCTCCCTTATTCCTCAACCACTCCTCTTCAGCAAGTGTGTCTTCTTACACAGCCCACCTTTATATAGCCTTAAGTCACACCATCTCACAATATAAATGATATGAACTATTACTTTCCATTTTAACTTGTTTAAAAACATCATCGCTCAACCGGTCAAGTGGCTGCCTTCAGCTCAGGTCATGACCCCGGGGTCCTGGGATCAAGTCCCACATTGGGCTCCTTGCTCGGCAGGGAGCCTGCTTCTCTCTTCCCCTCTGCCTGCCACTCTGCCTGCTTGTGCTCTCTCTCTGTCAAATAAATAAATAAAATCTTAAAAAAAAAAAAAAAAGAAAGAAAGAAAGCAGATATTTAAAAAAAAAAAATCATAGCTCATCGTGCTTTTTCCACCCAACATTTCATTTTCCAGTTTTGTCCACACTGATACATACAGATCTAATTCCTTCATCTTCCGGATTGTATGTTAGCCCACTGTAGGACTAACTATAGCTTATTTAGCCATCCCCTTCGTGATGGACATTTGGGTGATTTTTCTGTTTCTTTACTAAAAGCACTATTGTAGCAAACACCCTCATACAAAGGGCGTGTGTGTATGTGTGTGTGTGTCCGTGTGGTATGCTAGAATATTTTTATAGATCTTAAAAGTGAAATTGCTGGGTCATAGGGGGTACACCTCTCCACTCACTGTTGCTAGATACTGCCCAGTTGTTTTCCAAAGGGGCTGGACCGATTTGCATGTTTATTAGGAGGTTATGAGAGCCCCTCTTACTCCCCTCTTGTCGGCACTTAGGACTGTCCAACCAATCTAATAGGAGTCAAACTGTGTTTCTTTTTGTTTTGTCTTTACTTATTTATTGTTGTAGGAAGATTTTTTTTATTTTTCTATAATGGCATTTATCAGTATTTTTCTTTACAGTTTGTGCTTTTTTATGTTTCCTTTAGGTAGAAGAAACTTTCCTTTTTATGTTTCTTTTCCTACCACCAAGGTTTTAAATATAACCTCCTATATTTTCTTCTATAGTTTCAAAGTTCTGCTTTTCACCTTTAGTGCTTTAGTGCTTTAATCTATCTAGAATATATTTTATGAACTAAGGTAAAGGTTTTATTTTTCTATACAAAAAATATGTATGTGTGTGAATGTGTAAAATTGTTTCCTAAACATAACCCCCAAAATGACAACCAATGGAATCCACCCTATTTCCAAAGAGTCTACACTCCCCCGTGACCAATCCATAATGCACCACTGTCACTAACTGTGCTCCCATTTGCAAAAGGTTCTGTTCTCCCATTAGTCAGCAGACCTAGTGCTCCTCTAGTACCTGCTATTTTCCTGACTATCACTGTAGAGGAAGTCTTGATATCTGATAAGGCAAATGCTTCAACAAAAATAAAAAATACAAAAATACAACCTACAGATCTTATTTTCTTAGCACACAGAGATAAAGTTAGAAAGTAAAAGCAAGTGCAAAGCTTTAAAAAAAAAAAACCTTTGGAACTAAAATAAACATAGTTCTGAATAATGCATGGGTCAAAGAAGAAGTTGCCATGGAAATTATGAAATATTTATATCCACATGACAATGAAAGCATCACTCATCAAAACTTTCAGGATGTAGCTAATTTGTAGCAGTAATGGCATTAATTTTCAATCATTCTTGTTTTCTGATGTATGCACTTTTTAAATTACATTTTCTAATTGGACATAGCTGACATACAGGAACATTATTAATTTCTGTAGCAAGCCATTTTACTGAATTCTCTTCAGTGGGAAGTATGATATGCTGGCTTTTGATAAATATCCTAACAGGCTAAGGATGTTCCTATTTATTTCTATTTGCTAAGAGTTTTTGTCCTAAATGATGAAGAGTTAGAAGCATGCCTTTTCAAAGTCAAAATACCGGGGCACCCAGGTAGCTCAGTTGGTTGAGTGGCCCACTCTTGATCTAGGCCCAGGTCATGATCTCAGGGTCCTGGGACTGAGCTGCACATCAGGCTCAGCACTCATTGGGGAGTCTGCTTCGGGATTCTCTCTCTCCTTTTGCCCCTCCCTGCACTTGCTCGTGTGCTTGCTCTCTTTCTCTCTCTGTCTCTCTTTCTCAAATAAATAAATCTTTTTAAAAAATTAAGAAGTAAAAATTAAAAATACCATTTCTCTCCCATTCCTAGATGGAGGTCCTAGCCAATATAAGGCAAGAAAAAGAAATGAGGTTATAAAAAAGACAAGGCCACCATCATTTGGAACTAATCAATGAGTGGCTTCCCAAGCATATTTTCTTATTTCTGACTCTTTGTTTAACCCGTGTGCCCTGAATAAAATACTCCTTCATTCCATCTCCAAACTTAAGTCTCACTATGTTCTCTCTCAAAATCCCAAGAACCTTCCTAATAATAGCTAATATTTACTGATTGCTTACTGTGTACCAGCTAGTGGTTTTATATCATCTTTTTTCAATCCTTACAAAAACCCCATGAAGGAGGTTATTATTTGCTTCATCTTGAAAATGACAAAACTTAGAAGATCAAGAGTTTAGGCTGAACTCACAAGGCCAGAAAGTGGCCGAACCAGGACCAAGCCAGATAATCTGTCTACAGCCCTAAGCACTGCACCGAACAGCAACACCAACCTACCTGTTCATGCTGCAGGACCCAGACATTTCTGTCCGCTAGCCTTTCCTGTGGTCTAGATTCCTGTGTCTGACTTTTCTCAAATCCCTGTGTATCTGTGTGGACACAGTGACGCGCCACCCAGGTCCCTTTCAGGTGCACAGTATTTAGCTCCCTAGCTGTGAGGAGCGCTACTGGCAGACACCCCAGCTGTTGGCCCTCTTTGGAACTGCCTTAACTAAAGAGGTATCCGCTCAAGACCATGCCCTCTTCTGGGAGCAATAAGAATGTATAAAGGCCCAGTCTCCTCGCCCCTACTCAGGAGAACTCAGAAGGGCCACCCCACTTTGGAGCTCCCCGCAAGAGTCAACTGAGGCTTTAGTTGTGACTGCACCAAAGCACAACTTCTCCATTCACTGCCTCCTGCTTTTCTTCTTTTCCTTCTGCAGCTGGGGACCCCAAGAGTACTCGCTAATATACATCTGGATTATAATGCTGGCTTCCTAGGGGAACCCACACTGGAATAAATCCTAATCCTTCAAGACTCACTTCAAATTCTGCATCCCCAACATTCAACCTTCTCTGAGCCCCAAACCCCCAGCCCAGATTAGAAGTTCTCCCTCTGAACCCTTGTCCCTCTCTGCTGTATTTGAATCACAGTTACACACCTGTGTCTTTGCTTCTGTTCTGCAGTGTGATCTCCCCAAGAGGGCAATGTGTCTGACTCATCTCTCTGTCTTCTTTAGCAACTGTCTACCACCAAGCATGGGCTCCAGTCAGCCACATGTGAACTCAAATCCCAGCTCACCTTTATGAGTATCAGTTCCCTCATCTGTAAAAGAGGATGGTGATGGCATGCACTTAGGCTTTCAGAATTGAATATCTTTGGAGTGCTTAGCCCAGAGCCCAGCACACAGTAAGCACTCACTGTTTGCTTTCTATAATTATTGTTTATCTACTCTCATGATAGCACTGATATATGTTTATCAAATGAGTCGAGAATGCCTGATGGGGACCAGCTCAGCAGGCTCTACTAGCAGAGTGAGTGTTCATGACTTTGTCTCCCTGGCAGCCAGTGGGGATTGGCTGAAGGTTTCTCGTTCTCTTGGCAGTTTGCCCACTTTACTCTCTCTCTCTCTCTCTATGCAGGCCTCCTAGCTGGACCCGCCAGCATGCAAACCCTCGCTCTCTCCTGCAACCCAGAAATAAAAAATAAACTTGGCTTTGAATCCAAGGCCATGGGTGCTTTTGATCTTGGTTACAAAGCAAGGCAATTATTGGACACAAAAGCCCTGATTTATTTATGAAATGCGACGGACATCTTCGAGGCGGGAACGAAAACCTCGCTGAAGACCAAGACCTATTGCCACACAGTGAATGGCTGCTTTCAAACACCAGCCCCCCAGATGCCTTGTCGTCTCTGCTAAGAGTCTTTCCTCATTAGTGCTTCCTCCAGAACGCTGCAGTTCCCAACAATCAAATTCACTTCACGGCCAGGCAAGTAATTAAATTCTGCAGGCATCAGAGCATAGAATAATGGATGGCTATTGTTAAGGAGGCTGAGACTGAAAATGGAATGAATGGGCTTCCATGCCCCGTCTCAGACACCGTAGAGGCAGGAAGGGAAAGCAGGCAGGATGCAGATGGACCCTCCCCACCGGGGCTCTGCAGGGGTTAGTGGATTCAGCACAGGAGCTGGTGTGGAAGACCTGTGTTCGGGGCCAGACTCTGTGCTTACCAGAGGTAGGCCTCAGTTTCCTCACCTGTAAAACAAGGTAAGTCATTCTCCGTGTATGGTCCCCAGACCGCAGCAGCGGCAGCAGCATCACCGGGGAGCTTCTGAGAAAGGCAGATTCTGGGGCCATTCTCCATTCTCCCGAATCAGACCCTGTGGCAACGGAGCCTAGCAACCTGTTTAACAAGACCACCAGGTGGTGTTTCTGATGCTCGAATTTGTGGATCATGCTTAAAAATGAGGCCACAAATTCAAATGCAGAAAGGGCCAGGGAGGCAAAATAAAGGAGCCAAGCAGGTGTGCTACACCAGCAGGGACCCTGGGATGGTGGGGACAGTGTGCCCTGCCTAAAGGGGCTACCAGCTACTCAGTTCCAGCCAACTACTACCAAATATGGACAACCCATGTGGATCTTATATTGGCAAAGTTTCTTTTTTATTTTATTATTATTTTTTTAATTTATTTGTTATTTTAGAGAGAGCATGCACAGGGGGCAAAGGGCAGAGGAAGAATGAGAAAGAGAGCGAGGATCTTCAATAGACTCCCCGCTGAGCACAGAGCCCAACGTGGGGCTCAATCTCATGATCCTGAGATCATAACCTGAGTCAAAATCAAGAGTCAAATGTTTAACGGTTCAGCCACCCAGATGCCCCTCAGAGCTTCTAATTTTTGAAGAGAAACACAAAGTGCTAATTTTTATGTGAAATCTCACAGTTTTTAAGAATTGGTTTAATTTTTCTTGACATAGTGAGGGCCATACAGATTGTCCTTAAGAACCAAAATCAGTGAATGCCTGACATTTTGCAGCCTCCTTTCTGAGTTGCCTTGGACCTCCATCATGATACACTCTAGCCCTTTGCCCTTGACTTTCTCTGAACACTGAACTTTGAATCTTCCTTCCCCACTTGGCAGACTCCTATTCATCCTTCAATGCCCAACTCAAAGGTCATCCCCACTATGAACTCACCCTCAACCCTCTGACCCACTTTCCACCTCTCCACTAAGAAGGTTAAGAAGACTCAAACATGGGGTTAAAGAATTGACACACAGCAGAAGGTAACACAGAGGGAAAACATGGAGAAGCTACAAAATAGGCTTTCCCCATAGAGGAGGAATTAGGACCTCTTAGAAGAGTTACCCTATTGCTGCTTGAAAAATCACTTAAATAAAAACACTGATCCCATTTGACCAGAATCAAATAAAATGAAGTTTTAAAAGACCAAATATAAAGAAACACAAGTGCAGAATTTGTAAGACAGATTAAAAAAACAGTTGGCATGAAAATACCTGGGGATTCAAGCAGGGAGCTCGGAGGGAGCCAACCATGTGATAAGACTAAGGTCGAAAAAGCAAATGCCTGCATAGATTTCATTATTAGAAATAATGTGTCTGGAGAGCCCTGCTCTACTCTTAGCTGGTCAAACCTTCCTTGAGTATTCTGAATCGTTCTGAATGTTAACTTGTGCAGGCTAGGAAAGCCTAGGGTGTGACCTAGTTTGGGGGGAAAACACAAAGCCAAATCACAGGGGAAAACTGAAGGGACCTGGAATATCTACCTAGAGGTGGGGAAGACCTGGCTGGGGGGTCATTTCTGTCCTCAAGCAACAGACAAGTTTCCATGTGGACTGATCTGTGTGGCCCTCAGGATGTAACCAGGACCATGACTGTCAACACTGAGATTTCCCCCTCAATACTGGGGAGAATTTTCTATTGATCATGATTGATCCCAAATGGAACGAGCCATCGTTGAGAGGTAATGAAGGTCCTTTATGAGGGACATCTAGCAGAGGGAAAACTGCAGAGGATGATAAAGGGACTGGAACAGAGACCTAGTGGACACCTATTGTTTTATTTTTTTAAGAGAGGGAGACAGAGTGAAAGCAAAAGCAAGCAGGGGTGGGGTGGGTGGGGCAGAGGAAGAGAGAATCTTAAGCAGAGCCCAATGGAGGGCTCAATCTCATGACCCTGAGATCATGACCTGAGCCAAAATCAAGAATCAGATTCTTAATAGAGCCACCCAGGCACCCCTCTCCCTTCTTGTAAGAAGACTCCATGGATTGGGTGGAGTTGAATGCACACCCAGCTTCAGGGGTGGGGATGTTTCCAGGCGCCGTCAGTCAGAGCACTGCAGCTTGCTGGCCACCGGGGCAGCTTCAGGAGAGCAAGCGTGACCCATGCTGGGCAGTCAGAGCCCAGAAGGCTCCATTCTGGGAGACAAGCTCTCTCAATTTCTAGAGGACTTGAAGCATGTGGGAATGTGCGCCCGGAGCTGCAGAGGCCATGTGGTTGTCTCTCTCCACATGGAGAGAGGACGTGGTTGCCTCCATGACCACATGGAGAGAGACTACTAGAGAGCCCTTCACCCCTCGTCAAAAAAATATTAGAAAACAGAGAAAATCGGAGCAGAGTTCCAGAGAAATGCAGTTCTTTTGTGCCCCTGAAGCCCTGACGCCTGAGGCCAGACTTGGCTCTGGAGGTTAAGTGCCTTTCTTCCTTCAAGCCAGCTGAGCCAGGTTTCGGTTGTCGGCCACCATAACAGCCCTGACCACTAGGATGGTCTCTAGGGTCTCAGCCAGTTCCTTTTGCTATGACAGATCTTGATCTGACACTTAAACAAGGGCCACCCACAAGCATTGGTCCACCCACCCACAGGAATGCTGGGATGGCTTACAGAATTTGAAGTGCTGCCTCTAGTCATCAGAGGAGACTGCACTGTGAAAGGGGAACTGGAGCATCACGAGGAGGTAAGTTATGAAGTCAAAGAGCATCCTGAGTCTGGGAGAAGGCAGCAGGCAGAGTCGCTGCTCCAGTCCCAAGCCCAGGAAGGACACCTGGCCTGGAAGCTACTCTCACCTCCCACAGAGCATGAGTTGGTGGGAACACCCACCCAAGTGCTAGGACCCAGCTCAGGAATCGGGAGGGGGTCCAATTCTTTAGGATCAAGATTGAGCCGCCATTGAATGAGTACCTGCTGGATGCCAGGCCTGTGCTGGACACTTGGCCTACCTCGGCTCTTCCAAGCAGCCCCCTGAAGTGGGCACTGTCACCGCCTCCATCTCCCAGATGTAAACACAGAGGCTCAGAGGCTCAGAGACTTGCCCAGGTTCACTAGTCAGTGAGGGGCAGTTCTGGAACAAACTCCCAAAACCCAGCCACACTGCCTCCTGCTGGTGGTGACCGCAGGCCAAAAGTGGACAACTCTGGGTTCTCTCGCAGGTTTGTGGGCTAGACCTCATATATAGAATGGGGTGACTGACGATCCCTCTCCCCAGTCTGACCAGGGGCTGGCCCCCTCATTGTTCCAAGGTCTGTGGGATCTATTAGTACAGAAGGAGGGCAGCCTCGGTGCCGAGATTACCTATCACTGATGTGACACAAAGGGACGGCACTGTGTTAAGTCAGCCAGCCAGGCCATCCCCAGCTCTCTTCCAGCCCACAGGGGCCGGGTCGCTTCCTTTGTTCCCCTCCCAGCTGTGGCCTGGTAACAAGGCAGCCAGAAGCTCAGCTGTCGACCTTTTTTCATTATTTTCTACCCTGTTAACTTCCATCACCAATGATGCTGCTGTCAGCCTAAATGAGAACTGAAAAGATTTATCTCACTTGTCCCAGGGCTCAGTCAGGAAAAAGACCCTTCATTTCCTAACGGCCCTAATGACCCTTTCTCTGCGAGTCACTCCCACCCAGGAAAAAGGTGTGACAGCAGCAGCAGTGGGCGGGGGGGGGGGGGGGGCTCAGGACCAGAGTGAGTGATCGGAATCACCTCAGCCTGGCTTTGCAAACCACCATGGTTTTTTTCTTTATTGCCCTGTATTTACCTTTCTAATTATGTTTGCTTACACAGATATTCAACTTGGACGACGTTTCATAAACACGGCCCGGGAGGGGACCAGCGCAAATTGTGCAGTGGGAGGGAACGAGCCTGTGATTACAGTTCCACTGTAGAAGTCATCCTCCAAGTGGACAATCCAAATATAGACCACAGACAGATGATTCCATTTCAAATCAACTTGTCCTCTTCCCCGTGCTTCTAGCAATCCCAGGTCACCTAATCCCTAAAATTGGTGCCTGGCAAGAACAGATGACCTCAATAATTTTAGTAGTAACAGTCTTATGGACTGGTTGGTACAATGGTAGCCAGCTTGCCTGAACACTCATTCTCCATGCCTTACTTTTTGGGGTTAACACCTTCTTAATCCTCCCCACTGCCCTATGGATCTTTTTATCCCCATCTCACAAATGAAGAAACTGAGACACAGAGTTAAAGTAACAATGCCCAGACACTCAGCTAATAAACGATGGGACCAGGATCATGAATCCAGAAATTTAAGAACTCTCGACCCAGAGACCACACCCTGAGCCACTCCCTCAATAACACCTCCCCCTCCTTCACACCAGTGCAGTTTCCTTCAACCCTCACACTGTCCCCGGGAAGTAGCTGATCTTAACTCCTTCTGACCAACACAGAAGAGGAGGCTCACAGAGGCTAGAGGATGAGCCCATTTTGCAGAGGAGGAAACTGAAGTCCGCAGAGGTGGGTTCGGTTCTACAAACATTTCCACAGCATCTACTGTTTGCCAGGCACTGTGCAAGGAGCTTGGGACACAGACATCTCGGGGCACATACAAGTGACTGCTCACTTGCCTTCTGGGCATTTATATGAGTAAAGCCTTCTGAAAGCAACCACGCACTTTGTTAAAAACCTTAAAAATGAGCAAACTTTTGACCCAAAAAGTCCTGTTGCAGAAACCAACCATAAGATAATGGCAGTGAATGTGACAAAAGCAAACATACAAAGCAGCTCACCACAGTGTTATTTAGAAGAATAAAATAATGGAAATAAGCTGAGTGTTCAACAATAAAAGATTGATTAAACAAATTACAGTAAGCTGTATCAGGAAATACTACAGAATCATTAAAAATGGCATAGAAATAAATTTACTGACATGCAAAAATTTTGTGATGCAGTGTTAAATAATTTATCATATGACATAAGCAGAGAGTAAAATCATATATGCAGTCTCATCTCATTCGGGAAGTGTATTCTGGAAAACATATACATATGAGAACTTAACAGAAAATGTATTTGTCTATGTTTGTATAAAGAAATCACTATGGCACCAAAGTGATGATTGCAGTGATAACATTCCCGGTGATTTTAATTTTTGTGTGTGCGCTCATGTCCATCTTTCCAAATTTCCTACAATGAACATGTGGTACTTGCCAACCAAGCAGAAATTTTTATTTTTGTGCGGGTGGTGGCTGAAGTGGCTGAGGTCACCAGCCATATCTAGGATTCAGACTCAGAGTCTGGGACACCACATCCAGCCCTTGGCCCTTGAACCCTACAACACACACGCCCTCCTAGTCCTACGTCCCCAAACCATATCTCACCCTGGCTGGCAATTTTGTCATGGTCAGCCTGGAACAGAGATATCTGAGCAGGTGGAGTGGCCCCCTTGCCCACCTTTTTGAAGAGTCTGATGACATCCTCGCTGATCTGTGAGAGGCGAACGATGACGTTGTTCATGAAGATGTCATTGAGGGTGGCATGATCTCGACTCTCCCGCCTGGTCTGATGCAGGACCAGATACCAACAGTTCACGGGTGAGAGGAGGTACTGGTCCTTCCTGTGGAAACCAAGGCAGCTCAGGTTGGCTTCACTGGAACTGTCACCTACATAGTGTTCTGCATTGTCATCCACCACAGCTCCTTTGACCCTCATGACCCTTTCAAGCTCAGTTTCATTAGAACACATTTAGGGCTAGTGAAGCAATCCCTCCTGAAGGTCCCAGAGCCGTGCTGGGGCCAAATCCAGTACTTTGGGCTCTAAGGCCTAGCCCATTCTCCTCTCCCCACCGCATGTGGCATTTGCTATGTGCGTCACTCCCTTCTGGGCAGAAGCTGCTTTCCCTGAGGCTAAGAAATACTCAACCAATTGTGTTTGAAATACTTGTATTAGTTCTAAAAGTAGGCAGTGGAAAAACAAAAAGTTTTCCCTTCCCTGCCTCCCTGAACCCTTCTGTCCTCTCCCAGGGCCAGCTTTTGTCTCATGGCCTCTTGGAAACACATGTCTTTGTCTCTCCATGGAACTGGGGGCTTGGAGGGTTTCAAGGTTCTATATTTGGGAGGATGTTAACCCATGTTCCCAAATGGGATGCTCGGGTAAAGTACATATAAGATAAATAACCTTTCCCCTGTAACAACTGAGAGATTCTTAGCATCCCGTAAGATGGGTGTTATGCTAACACAGGGGTTCTCAGAGTGTGGTCCTCAGACCAGCTGCAACATCACCAGGAATCTTGTTAGAAATGCAGATTCTCAAGCCCCACTCCAGACCTGCTGAATCACAAACTCTAGAGGTGGCAGTCTGGGTTCTAACACGCCCTCTTAGGGATTCTGATTCATGCTAAAGTCTGAGAACCACAGATCTGCCTACCATACTTTCCCAAGGCTTGAGAAATGGAATGTTTCTGAAAAATTAGCTGGGGTGCTATCCCTCTCTTGTCTATGCTTTCCCAAAGCCCCCTGCTATCCATGGTAAAGGGTATATACATCCTAATCACCAGAAAGAAAGAGGGAAGGATAATTAGAAACAAAAATCAAACCCATATTCTCACATTCCCACACGTGGTGGTTCGTGCCCCCTAAACCTGATTCCTCCCTCACTCTGCTTCCCAGGGTGGGAAGGAGATGGTTGATAGGCAGGATATGGAGGAGAGGGCCTCCTGAGGGTGGTGGTCTCCAAAGTCCCCCCCGCCCAGACCTGCATTGCTCCCCTCATGCCCTCAAGGTGGGCCACCTCCAAGGGCTGATCACGGACACGCTCACCCACCCACTAGCAGTGTTTTTGAGGAAGGAAATTCTGCTGACTCTCACTATGTCCACATCTTCCTCCCACAGCTGAAGGGATGTGCTGGGGTGCAGCCCTGACAGCCTCATCCCCCATCCCATGTGGGATGCCCCCACATCCCACCCCAACTCCTGAGCTTGGGTAGGACAGGTGAGGAGGGGCCTCCTAACTTACAGGAATTTTCTTGCTGTCACCAAATGAGCTAAAAATCTATGTAGGTAGCAGGAACTGGGGAGAAGGGAATTTGCTTTAGAGGATGGTTATGGTGGAAAATGCCTAAAGAAAAGGGAAGGGACGGGCTGTGCCATAGAAAAAATGAACGAACCGTTCCTTGCTTATAGCCTAGAGAAAAAGCTAGAACACTAAAATTCAACCACCCTGCCCAAATCCCCCAGAATTTCCTCTGAAAGGTCTCAGGGGGCTGTGGGTGACGGTGACACAGATGTGCCTCGGTGGGGCTCCTTCCCAAGTGGCTGAGGCAGAAGAAAGGATTACAGTGGGAGGTGATAAAGTGCTATAATAGAGACACATGCAGAGCATCAGTTCTGCTTGAGAAGTTGGAGAAGCACCGCTCTCCTCCTGTGCTCTCCACATCCCAGGCACACAGGCCCCTTTCCTTTGTGCCAGGTTCCCTCCCGCCTGGGGCCCTCACACATGCTATTCCCTCCATCTGGAATCCATGAGCCCCAGCCCTCCTCCTGATTGCCTCCTTCTCTTCCTTTCGGTCTCACCTTCAAAGACACCTCCTCAGCATGCCTGTGACCACACGCTAAGGCGTGGGTCCTCAAACTGTGTACCCAGACCGGTAACATTGGCATCAGTTGAGAACCTGCTGGAAAAGCGAGTTCTCAGGGCCACCGCAGGCCATTTAATAAGAAATCCTAGGGCTAGGCCCAGCATCCATGTTCTCTCTAACCAGCCCTTGGGTGTTCTAACACATTCAGAGAACATTTTCCTTAAGGAGTTTCTATCCCCATCCTTCACCCTCCTGTAAGTTCTTTCACAGGAGGGACTGTTCTGTTCTGGGCACACATCCAGCACCCAGCAACATGCCTGACTCATAGTGGATACTATGGAAGAGAGACCCATGAGAAAAGTACACATTTGTGCTGGGTCTTGAAGAATGGGTAGGAGTTTTCCAAACAAAGGGGCGGAGAGAGATAGAATTGTAGACAGAGGGCAGCAGGCATAAAAGACAGATGATAGCTCAGTAGAGCTAGACCTTCAAATATGTTAGAAGAAGACTGGAAAGACATGAGGCTGGAGAGACAGATTAAGGGCTTAATTATAAGGGGCAATGAATGCCAGGCTAATGAGCTTGGAACTTAATCTCTAAGCCACATGGTTCTCCACTAGATTGCATACTAGAATCACCTGAGCTAAGAAAACACCAAGACCCAGGTCCAATCCAAGAACAATTAAATCAAAATCTCTAGGTGTAGAGCCTTAGTACTAGCATTTTTTAAAACATTTTCTATAAGATTCTAGTGTGCAACCAGGGCTAAGAATGCCTTCTATAGGCAGTGAGGAGTCATGGAAATTACTTAAGCAAAGGTATGATCTAATCAATGTGTGTTTAGATCACTGAGGGCAGACTGCAGGATGGATGGATGGATGGATGGATGGATGGAGAAATAGCTGAGTAAGTGGAGGGATGGGTGGATAGATGGGTGAGTGGAGGGATTAGTGGGTAGATGGATGGATGGATGGGTGGTTAGGTGAACGAGTAGATGGGTGGATAGATGAGTGGACTGATAGATGGATGAGTGGATGGGAGGATGGATGGGTGTAGGCATAGGCATAGGGCTGGAGGGAGGACCAGTTAGGACTTGTTTAGTCCAGGAGAAGAGAAATGATGAGGTTCTGAGTGGGTGGCAGCATGGACAGAGAAGGCTGGACTTGAGAGATACCTCAAGAGAAGAGCAGATAATCTTAGAGACCTCCTGGAAATAGAAAGAGAGGAGGAGGGAGGAACAGATAGTGATTCCAAGCTTTGGATCTCAGGCAACAGGGTGGAAGCTGATGACACAGACTGAGATAAGAACTGCAAGGGAGTCGCAGGTTTGGGCAAAAACACTTTGCACATCCCATTTTTCACTGCTTCCTAGGTGCTGATAGAAATGGAAAGATTAAAGGAGAGATGAGATAATTGAGCTGTTACTTAAATTACTTCAGGGGCTTAGCTCAGTCTGGGATGCAAGAATTGAACAGCATTGGGGAATTATATTGGGGAAGGAGCGTTGGGGAATTAAATGTACAAAATTTATGGAAGTCACAGCCACAAGGTGAATTTCAGGCAGGGGAGAAAGAAGACGAGTAATCTTGAAAGGGTACAGAAGTGCTGGGATGGCTTGGGGACCATTAAATTAGGTCACCCGGTCAGAGAGAGTCAGTAAGAGAAAGACAGAAAGGATGGCACTTTCCTTATCTGAAACCGTGGACAGAGGCAATCTGAGCGGTCTCAGACAGGAATTCGGCAGGGAGGCAGGGGGTGCGGAGGCATGGGGGGGGCAAAGCTACCTGAAAGCCACCAAGGACTCATCAAGCTAGAGTGAGCAGCTGCTGGAAAGATGAGGACCTCAGTCCTCTCAGGCTTCACTCACTCACTGTGTGTGTGTGCGCGTGTGTCATTGCAGCAGGGACCACAGCAGGCAAGACCCTGCTCCCACATGCCTTCCACTCACTGAAGTGAGGGGGACACATAGAAGATGGTGATACAGCCTCCTGAACGGAGTGCTGAGAAGCAGCTGTGGAGCGGAGGAGGGCCCCCTTGCCCGCATTTGGTGGCAAGGTGGTGGATGGCTTCCCAGAGGAAGCACTTTCTAGACTGAGAAATAAAGGCTGCAAAGGAGTTTGAAAGGGCAGAGCTTTCTAGATGGAGAAATACGGTGAACAAAGGCCCAGAGGGATGCCAGAGAGACTACGTGGGTGAACAGAATGTAGTCAAGGGGGGAGCTCGAGCATGGTATTCTGGGCTGGAGGTGGGAGTGACAAATGAGGTTGGAGAATTAGAAGAAGCCACATAGCCAAGGGCATTTAAAAGTCCCATTAGAGAGTTTGAGCTCTGTTCTCAAGTCAGTGGGGAGCCATCAAAGAGTCTAGGTCCGGGGAGTGACGGGGTAAAACTACATTTGCAGACCACTCTGTGGAGAACAGGCTCAAAGGGGCCAAGAGGGAAGTTGAGGGATTCGAGGAATATCTACGTAGTGAACAGACTGGCCCTGGAGATTGAAAGGATGGGGTTTGGGATGGGGGTGATTCCATGATGAATCCCAAGTTTCCTGGGTTGGGCACCTGGGAGAAGAGGGGTGGCATCTGCGAAGCTGAGGGGGAGCAGGGCAGTGGTGAGGTAGGAAGGGAAGGGGAGGAGCTCTGTTTGAACATGACAAGTCTAAAAAGGGCTTCGGGAACACCCAGATGGTGATATCTGGGCTAGAGAAACCAACGGGGAAACTAGCAGCAAGCACTCGGATGGTATTTGAAACCATGGAATGACACGGAACTCTTCACAAATGTGCAGGACCATGTGGCAGAAGAGGCAAATCCTTGGGAGGCCTGGCCAGGCTGCAGCTGGAGGGATGGGGCCAGGCTAGGCTCCTCCCCTCCCTTGTTGTCTAGGATGGGGACAATGAGCTAGCTCATCCTTCTCTGCAGAGATGCTGCCCGGGCCTGCCATTCAACCAGCGGGCCCATCCTCTTGGTCGATCCCAGCATGGGAGACTGCTTGTTCTACTCCCCTCACCTTCTTCCAGCCCTGGCTCCCTTGGTATGGGGCAGCTCATTTGTAGTCTAAAAGGCTGGGGCGAACGGGGCTGTCTATAGCCAGGGTCAGGGGCAGAGCTGACCACTCCATGGAAAGCTGCCACTTGTGCTCTTGGCCCCAATGATACCAGGCTCTCACCATATCAGAAAGAAGAGGCAAGGGGTGCCTGGTGGCTCAGTCAGTTAAACAGCTGCCTTCGGCTCAGGCCATGATCCCAGGGTCCTGGGATGGAGCCCCGCATCCAGCTCTCTGCTCAGTGCAGAGCCTGCTTCTCCCTCTCCCTCTGCCTGCCGCTCTGCCTACTCGTGCTCTCTCTCTCTCTCTATCAAATAAATAAATAAAATCTTAAAAAAAAAAAAAGAAGAAGAAGAAGAAGAGGCAAGAGCCACAGATGGGACCCAACATGACAAAACAGAAAGAAGCCTGGACTTGGGGGTGGGTGTTCACTGGTGTCCACCACACCGTCTATGTGACTTTATGCAGGTCACTTGTCCCTTGTGGCCTGGCTACTTAAACTGTACCATGAGCCTTGGGATTAAACATCTGAAAACAGCTCCATGGTGATTCCTTCAGCCGTTCATACATTCAGTACATTTTTATTGAATACTTTATACGGACTAGACCTTAGGGACATAATTTTGAGCACAACGGACACAGTTCCTGCCTCCATAGAGTTTACAGTTTAGTGGGGGAGACAGACACCCCTCAAGGAGTGTTGCAAACGCGTGTCAAGTTAGACAAATGCGAAAGTGCTAGAGAGGACATCGCATGGTGCCATGAGAGCCCATAACAAGGGGACCTGGCCTCGGGGTCCCTACGTAATCCCTGAGTAGAGCTCTTTAGGCTGGGCACTAAAGGAAAAGTGTGGGGGGGAGGGTAGCCAGGTAAAGGGGATGTGGCTCAGGGTAGAAGGGCCCAGGCAGAGGGAACAGAATAGGCACAGGCTCACAGCAGGGCAGGGGAGTTTGGTGCATTTAAGGAACTAAATAAAGGCTAATGTGGCTGGAGCCCAGAGAGCAAAGTGGGGGAGGGGACAGATGTAGGGAGTTGAGGGCCCTCAGCAAGCTTATCAGTCACCATCCCACTGGCCATCTGGATTGTACGGGGACTGCACAAAGAAGCACCCAAACCACACAGGGCAGAACTGGACACCCACTGTCCTTTCTTAGGAGGTTATTTGTCCCTTTTGAGAACAGGACCCCTTTGACCCGAGACCCAGCTCTCCGTGCCAGCAGCCATTTCTGCCTGCTGTGGCCACGCTTTTGGAAGATGTCGCAGTGAACCCGGTGGGTGCGCTCTCCTCTAAGGCACATCTTGAACAGCCTTTCTGCTCTTCCCATCTTGCATCCCACTGTCTATGCAGCAGGCAGAAGCTGCTGAGCTAGGGCATGATGTGAGAACTTTCACATATATATGTATATCTATTTTCTTTTTCTTTTTTTTTTTCTTTTGGCCAGAAAACAGCAATGAAAATTTCTGGTGAGTCACAGCTTTCTTTCTTTGGCTAGGGGAGCTGGGTATGAAGCTCCAAGAGACTGCAGCTAGAGAAGCAAGGCCTTGCCAAGCTGGGGAGCTGGGGAAATGAAATTAGCAAGGAGCCAGCGTCTCTGGCTTCTCGGCTGGGGGCTGGAAAATTCCGCTTAGCAAACAGAACCTATTTCCAGGCTTTGCAGAGCCCTACACTGCAGATGGATCCAAACCCCCTGCCCTGGGACTGTGGTTCCTCTGGGAGAGAGGCAAGCTCGTGCAGCTGACACCATCCCCAAGATGCCAAATCCCTGCCTCTGGCTTCCTGCTCTCCTCCAGCACGTCCTTGGATCCTGCTCAGAAGGCTGCCAGCAAAGGTACCCCTGAAAAGAGCTCCTCCATTAGTTCCAGGGCCCAAAAGGTAGGGGTAACTCCTTGCTACCTAAGCTGCCCCAAGCAGGATTTGGAATTCATCGCCCTTGCCTGGAGCGTGATTCAGTAATTCCACAAATATTAACTGAGTGTGGTCTTTTGCACCAGGCAGTGGTAAGCAAATGAGTCACGTTCCCTGCTTCATGGAGTGTACAGCCCAGTGGGGGCCTCAGGTGATAATCAAATAATCACGTAAATAAATAGAAAATTGCTATGAAGGAGAAATGCATGGAACCTCAAGAGTCTGAAATGGGGGAAGTGGGCATCAGTTGACCATACGGGTCCTTCCTGTCACTGAGACTTCAGTCGAGTTGTTTCACCTGCATGAGGCCTCCCCAGACCCTCAGTGGCTCCCTGGTCTCTAGCACAAAACCCTATTTTATTGTTATTACTGCATCACCATTCCTGAGATCGGTGCTGTTCATTTACTTTCTCTTTCTGGTCTTTGCCTCCTCTCAAGCTTCCATCCGTTATGCTCACCACTGTTCCTCTAGGGCCAGGCAGGCCCGGACACACAGTTGGCTGGAGAGATGAAAAGTATCCAGAAGGATAAGCTAGAACCAGAAGGCTGGGGAGGTTTCGGCATAAGCCGGGGATAAGGGAGAGCATTCCCAGTGGTAAGTGTGAGGGCTGTGTGTGCATGAACACTGTGGAAAACTGAGGGAAGGTATGCGTGGCCAGAACTCAGACAGGAAGGGACCAGGGGCGGAGACAAGACTGGAGAGGGAGCACAAGTTGGGGCCTTGATGAACAGGGTGAGCATCTAGGCTGGTACTGTCGTAATGAAGGACCATGCTGGGGACGTAAACAGCAGACATGTGTTGTCTCACAGTTCTGGAGGCCACAAGTCTGAGATCAAGGTGTCAGCAGGCTGGTTCCTTCTGGGGGCAGTGAGGAGACCCTGTTCCATGCCTCTCCTCTAGATTCTGGTGATTTGCTGGCAATTGTTGGTGTTGCTAAGCTTGTAGCCATATCACCCAACCTCTGCCTTCGAGTTCACATGATGCTTACCCTCTGCGTGTGTCTGTGTACAAATGACCCCGCTTCATAAGGACACCAGACATACTGGATTAGGACCCACCCTTATGCTTATATTAACTTTATGATCTCTTTCCAAATAAGGTCACTTTTTAATCTTTGGGGGGGATAGGACTTCAACCTGTGAATTTGGAGAGGACACAATTCAATTCCTATCGGACTGCTGCCCCAAGTGGATCAGGAGCCCAAGGAGAGTCCATGTGATCACTCAGGCTCTTTCTTGCGGTCCATCTGAGGCACGAATGGGCCCATGACACAGAGGATAAAGTTTGACCCTATCGGCTGGCATTCAAGGCCAGTCCAGCCCTTTCTCTCAACCCCCTCTCCACCTGCAGAAACCTTCTCCAGGCAGTGGACAAAATCTCTTAGCCAGTGATGGGTTTCTTCATTTATCTATTTTTTGCCTCCCAAGGAATCTGAAGCCATCGTACTGGGAGTTGGAGAGGTTCAGATCCTGACTCTGCTGCTAATTAGCTGTGTGTTTTGGGGCTTATCACTCTACCTCTCTGAGGCTTTACTGTCTCATCTGTCATACGAGTGGGTGAGTGATTCAGTGGCCAGTGAGGGCCTTCAGATATCGACAACATCGACTGTATTTTCCAAAACAAAAAATGCTTATACATCATCTGACAAAGGCTTTTTTGTTCCTGATCCCCCAACTTATTTATTTGAAAAGCCTCATAAGAAGCACAAAAATGAAAACAGTGGATGGTCATTATGTAGGACCCTTTCATGTATTTAGCTTCAATGACAGGACAATGAGGCTCCTAGAATCTGGGAAGCAGGAGCTAGCTCTTCCTAGCTCATGGGCATTCCTGCCTTGGCACCTGTGTCCATCCCGTCTTCACTCACTTGGAATGCCTTCCGCTATTCTTGCCACACAGCAAAAACCCACTCTCAGAAGTCTTGTTCACAAGGCTCTTCCTTCAGGGGTTACCTGAGATCTGTCCAAACTGCTCATTTGAATCTACTCAGATAGTTACCTCCAGACATCTTTTATACTGTTGCTTAGTTCATCAATCACCACTCACATTCATGGGGCGTGTTCCTTCACTTATTCCATAAGCCCCTTGAAGGCAGGAATAATCTCTTGTATTTTTTTGTATTCCTTCATAGTCTTTGGCAGAATCAAATTCATTCATTCATTCACCCGTTCACTCACTTGCTCTTCTAATGTTTTTTGAACACCTGCATGTTCTTAGCACTCTCTAGTCACAGGCTGAAAAGATGACTAGAAGTGCCTTGATAAGGCTCACAGTCTACTAGGTACAATTAATGCAAACCAAGAATTATTACAGCTATTGGTCAGGATTCCTCTAATTGAAGTGACAGAAATACTTCAAACTGGCTTAGGCAAAAATAATAGTAAGTGGGAGGAGGGAAAATTTAAAGGATCAAACATTTTAATCAAAAAAATATAAAGGAATAGGAAGAAGTTGGCCTCAGGGACAGCTGGATCCAGGAACTCAAAGGATGCCCTCAGGATCTGGTCTTGGTGTCCCCATCTCTTGGCTCTGCTTTCCTCTCTCTGTGTTGGCTTCACTCTCAGGCAGGCCTTCTACAGACCAAAAATACCCTGGCTGATAAAATTCCCAGGGGAAAGACAGCCTCCCCACTGCAGTCTACTACAAGTCCTGGAATCATGCTGTATTCAATTAAAGATCTGTGACCAAGATGATACAGAGCCAGTCACATACCCTCCATTGCTCAGGGATGATTCCCCAGAGGAAAAATCTCAATGACGTTATCAGAAGAAAAGGGGAAGAGATGCTAAGCAGGAGTGAGTAACAGACATCTACTCTGTTATGCTGGGTGAGGAATGGGAACCTAGAGGAGGGAGGGAGGGGCTAATTCTGCCTCAGGATAGAGGGAGAGTCCCAGGAACATTTGCATTGGGCCTTGAAGTACGCGTAAGAGTTTGCCAGGTGGAAAGGGCAAAGATGGGAGGTTCCTGCATGGAGAGGAAAGCCTGAGTGTAAAGCTGTGAAGTCAAAACAGGACATAGATTGTTCTGGGGCTCACTGTCTAGGGCAGGACCCAGAGAAGGCACCGTGGAAATGGAAGCAGTTAGGCAGAGATCAAGGCTGAATGAAGGTTTTAGCGGCCAGTGATGACCTCACTGGGGCAGGAAGGCCAGGCGGGAAGAAGAGCAGCCAACCAAGCAAAGACGAAGAGTTTATCCTGGGGCTTCGCCTTCCAACCACCACGAGCAGGTGGTAAATGTGAGTTCTTAGAACAGGGAGAGCCCATTGAAACCTGCTGACTTAGAAGCTACCTTTGGCTGATGCCAGCCCTGAAACAGAATAATTCTGAAGGGGAAAGACCACATCCATGGGTCACCTGAGACAGGATCTGCTTACCCATGTTGGAAGCAGGGTGACTTGAGAAGTTAGTTAAGCCGTTTCTTTCCTTATCTATAAAATAGTGTTGATAACACCCGACTCCCAAGGGTGCCTTAAGAACAGAATGAGGTCATTCATTGGCTGCTCTTAGCATCTAACCCAGCATATGATAATAATAATTGATGTCATCACTTAATTATTACCACTAGCACCTCACTAGGTTATTAGGGAAAATCCAGTGACAGATGTACAGATATAAGACCCTTGGTAGGTTTTCTATAAGTATTGGTTTTCCTCCTCCCATTACTACCTTCTCCCACTGCAAACTCTCACACATACTACAAGACCCAATACAAATGGTCCTGGGACGAATGATTCAGTCAGTCAGTCATTCCCCATACTTCAAAGTGATGGCACACTGGCTCTAGTGTCCAGCAGCAGGTGTGAGCTCCCCCTTTAACTTGCTCAAAGTACTCTTGGTACCAAAATGAAAACCTCTGCCTCATTAGCCAATGCCTGGCCAACCTCATCTTCTCTTTCCCTGCAAACCCCTTAGCCTTGGTTTATCCATCTGTGAAATGAGTGCACCATTGTGCATGCAGTGCTAGGTAACGAAGGGCCCTGACCCATAGCTCCTCTGGTTGGTTCTCTCACCAATCACTTGGGGCCCCTAAACCAGGGCACACCCTGCCTGGCCTTCAGGTCCCTTGTGTGTCAAGTGGGGATGATGACACTTTTTCTGAGTCCCAGCTCCACCAGGATTCTTGGGAGCATTTAAGCAGCTAAAGGCTGGGGAGACAATTTGCAAAGTGTAAGGTACCATATAATCTTTGAAGGTTGTTATTAACCTATTTGTCTAATAGAATAGAGTCAAAAGTAATCCCCTGCACATTACTGCTTGTTAAAATCTCCTTACTGGGGTACCTGGGTGGCACAGTTGGTTAAGCATCTGACTCTTGGTTTGGGCTCAGGTAGTGAGTTCAGGATCCTGAGATCGAGCTTCATGTTAGGCCCATGGTCAGCGAGGAGTCTGCTTGGGTTTCTCTCTCCCTCTGTCTCTCCCCAACCACTCATTCACAGGTGTGCGTTCTTTCTCTCTCTAAAATAAGTATTTTTTTAAAATCTCCTTCATTGCATCAACTATTTTTCATTTTTAGAATAAAATGTAGATGATATGCATGTGTAGATTTATATAGAGCATATCATACATTACTAAACCACACCATGGTTAACACTTCGGAAGTTGCTGATTATAGTCTCTGCAGATTCCCAGAAAGCTGGTACAGGATCTAGGAGAGGGCCAGAAGGACAAACATGGAAGGAGAAAAAGGGGTTGTAGCTATTGCAAAGGCCACTGTTTGGGCTGAGACTTCCGCTTTGGAATTACTCCCAGCAATGAAAACAGCAAGGTGGGTAGTGATGCAAATGCTCACTCTCCAGGAGGAGTTAAAAGGGACCCTGGGGGGGTCTTACATGGGCTTCAGGATTTTTGCCATTCCTGCAAAACCACAGTACTTAATACCTCCCTATCCACTGTTTATTTTTACTTCGAGGAATTTATTTACCAAGGACTTTTCCTGGTCTTCATTAAAATAAAATTTTAAAAACCAGCATCACTTGCCATAAATAAAAAGTGAACCGAAAAAGGAAGTTCAAGGAAAACAAAACAGCATCATTCAATCCCAGGCAGATGCTGGTTCCTGTGGTCCATTCTCTTAGATTAGAGAGGCATCAGCAACACACTAGTAACCAAACGGAGACCGTCTCCTTGAGCCAGTCACGGAGACTGAAAGAACTGAAAAGATAATTCAGTATGTACGGTTCATGTGCTCTCAGTGATCCCACTCTCATTTTGAGGAGCACCACTCTGGTCTGGCCATCCCTCATACTGCAGTAATGCCCACTTAAAATACCTGGTCTTTGTGCACACACTTCCCGGATGGGAACTCACATCCTCAAGGCAGCCCTTTCCTTCCTGGACAGCTCTAGCTACTGGAATGTTCTCAAGGTCAAGGTGAAGTCTGTTTCTCTGAAAATGCTATCCTTGGACCTCACCTCTCTCCTTTCTGTAGCCACACAAAGTCAGTCTACTTCTTTCATGTGTCTGAAGAAAGGATTTGGTAATATCTTGGTCTTTTCAGCTATTCACTCAAAAAACCTTCTATTATGATCAGAGAGGGAGAGACTAGAAACGACCCTTGCCTTCAAGCGGCCAGCAGACTGGAGTAGGAGGACTGGACGTATGAACTGGATCATTTCTTGGTCATCTGATAATAATAATAAGAGTGACATACACCGTGGGAGGCCAGAGGAAGAGCAGAGAACGAGGGGCCTGGGATCTAGGGCAGGGGCTTCCCAGAGGAAGTGAGACTTGAGCCGGCCCTGCTGAGAAGAGTGGGAGCTGGCCAGGAGAGAAGGGAACTCTAAATGCCCACACACGGAGCGCTGGTCTAGACAGATGGGCAGCTCGCAGGAACGCTAAGGGAGCCCAGGGACGTGAGCGGATACCCAAAGTCATGCCGCTTGAAGCAGTTTCGCATTTTGGAACCAGATAAACCAAGATTAGGATTCCAGCTCTGCCGCTTACTTGCTCTAGCTGTGTCCCTCTGGGCAAATTCCTTAATTTCTCAAAAAAATCCCCATGTTTTCAACTAGAAAGACAGAGCTAGTATGTGCCTCGAAGGTCACAAATGTTTACTACGAAGTCAAATGAGGCAATGCCTGCAAGACACCTAGTAGCTGGGGCTCTTGGGTGGCTCAGTCAGTTAAGCACCTGCCTTTGGCTCAGATTATGATCCCAGAGTCGCGGGATCAAGCCCAGGTTGGGCTCCCTGCTCAGCGGGGAGCCTGCTTCTCCCTCTCCCTCTGCCACTCCCTCTGTGCACATGTGTGTGCATGCTCTCTATCAAATAAATAAATAAAATCTTAAGAAAAAAAAAAAAAAGGACACCTAGTAGAACCCTTGGCTCATGGTAATGTGGCTGTGATGGGTATCTAAAAGACTGAACAACCAGCACAGCACAGGCACCGAGCAATCAGGGAAGATCCGGCTGGCACGCCGTACTGGGAGAATACCAGCTCTTGGAAAGTATTACTGGAAAGCTATGACTAGTGTGATACTAGTCATAATAATAGAAGTAGCTGTGAATGAGACAGGAGCCCCACCTGGAGGATCTTCCCCTTTGTTCCTGCCTTGTTCTATGCAAACCTTTTCATTCTGAATCCTCTGCACATTTACAGGTTCAATTTACCTACTGCAAAAGTGCTTCTCTGCTTAGGATTCACCTGAAAGGTTAAATCTAAATTATAGCATCTTTTTAGGGAAATACTACATCTGTGAAGAAAGGTTAGTTGCTGGCTGGAATCCTCCTGCCAACCACTCCGTGAAGCTGAGGGATGCCCCGGACCTTCTCTGCAGAGAATATTAAACATTATTCACTAGCTAGCCAAGCACCTCCCAGTTCTTTCCAAAATCTGACTTTCCCAATTTTAAACACATCTGAATAGAATTCCCTGTTGCTTTTTTTCCCCCACAGCTATCCAAATAACAGCAGCCAACATTTAACCTGCTAGAGAAAGTATTTTTCTCAGGTATATCCCCTGGGAGGTAAAAGATATCACAAACTAAAGGCATCAGAATAGAAAAGACCATCACCTCACACACAGAGCGCTATTTGCAGGTGGAGCTAATATTCCAGATGGAAATCTGGAGCTGTTGTGCGCCCCCCGCCCCGCCCCGCCGCCCAGGAAGGGCCCCCAGTTCCAGGTCATGAAGAGGATAAGCCAACCTCAAGCCAGGGCTGGCTGAGAAAGGGCAGTGGATTATGGATTTGACTCTGGGGAAAAAGAGGGGGCTAGGAGCCCGGAGGGGCCTAGAGTGAGTTGTACATAATTTATCATCTGGAAAATCATCACAATAGGTGCTCTTACACATAAATAACCCTCAGAATCCCCTGGAGGGCTTGTTAAAAAACAGATTGCTGGGCCCTACCCCTGGAGTTTCTCATTCAGCAGGTCTGAGGGGAGGCTCCAGATTTTGCATGTCTGACAAGTCTCCACGTGAGGCTGCCGGTCAGGACCACGCCTTGTTAAACAGGTGTTCTAACATCTGCGGTCCCGGTTCCCTAGTCAGGGACAGCACTATGAATCCCACACTCTGTCCTCTCAGCAACACTATGTCAGGCACCAGGCACAAGGAGTGGGTAACCCTTTGCCCAAATGGCCCCACCAAGCTCCTAAGGTAGCCAGAAGACAGATGTCCCCCTCCCTGCCTCCCACCAGCCCCACCCCAGAGCAATTCCAATTACCACTTGAGCTTCATTCATTCATTCAACAAACATTTAGTGCGTGCCAACCATATGCCAAACCTGGTGCTGGGTGTTCAGGACCCCGGGTCAAGAGTTACCCTCTCTGCCATCTCTGGGCCCATCACCCAGGGGTTGTCAAAAGGAGACAGACAAGAACACAGATGATTTGGGCACAGGATGGCAGCTTCTGCCTCACTCTTCTCAAGTCCTTCTGTCAAGTCATAAAGGGAAGACACCCTTGATTCCTCTTTCCCATTCCTACCTCTGAAAGACTGCCCAGCATGGCCCACCCCTCCTGGCGTGCTCTGCCATGCTCCTGGCAATCATCACCACCCACCTGCTCCACTCATGTTGCCCCCAATCAAGGGTCATCTTTCAAAAACAGAAATGGGGTCATGCTCCCCCATACTTACAGTGCCTCAGTAGTTCCAGCTATATTGGCCTCTCCTCCCCTCCTGCTGCCCGCAGGGCTGCCCTTTCTCATCCCTCAGGTCTCTGCTTAAAAGCCACTGCCTCCAGATGCCTTCCCTGACTGCTGTTCAGTGAGGAGGATAAAAAAGGGCGGCAAATCCTTTGATGGGAGAAGGGTTTTCTTTCCTATCTCCTTGAAGCTGAGCTCAGGCTGAGAGGCGGTGCTGGGCCAGTTCCAGACCTCACCTTGAAGACTGGGGCTTCCCCACTGCTCTCTCTGGGCCTTGAGCTACCATGTCAGATACCCAGCTGAAATGCTAGGTACAGGGGCCCTGACACCACACAGGGAAGGAGGCAGCCCAGCTGGGCCCAGCCTTGCAACTATCCCCACCAAAGCACCAGGCACATAGGTGAAGCCCTCTTGGACCCAGCCCAGCTGCCAGCCGCCCAGCCACTGATCATCCGTGATCCCAGTCAAAGACCCATAAAGCGGGAAAATCACCCAACTGAGCCCTGACCAAATTCCTGACCCCCTAAACCATGAGGTGCTGCATTTTAGTACTAGTATTGCTGTTACACAGAATAGATAACCAGAACATTCTGCATTACATGTATGTCCATCAAAGCACCTCCTGGGCAGCTGCATATATACATATACATATATATATATATATATTTTTTTTAATTGCCCGGGAAGATAAAGAGCAAATGGAGGAATCAAGATCAAGAGACCTGAGCTCTTGTTATGGACTGAATGTCTGGGTTCCCTTAAAAGTCATATATATATATATATATATATATATATATATATATATATATATAAAATGCGCCATACACTGCCCAGTGTGATGGTTATCAGGTGGTCGGGCCCTCAGCAGGTAATTAGGATTAGGGCAGAGCCCTCATGAATGGGATTAGTGCCCTTAGAAGAGTCAGGAGAGAGCTTGCCTGCTCTCTCTGCTCTCCACCACGTGAAGACCCAATGAGGATCAGCAGTCTGCACGCCGAGAACGCAGCCATGCTGGCACCCTGTCAGGGCTGGGCTCATCGGGGCTGAGCACCCTGTAGCATGTGATTCCAAGAAAGGTTCAAGTGGTGGGTCTGAGGGTTTAACTGGGGCAGGTCAAACATCTGGAGGATAATACCATCATCATCTATTTCTTTTCTACTATCTCATATCACTGAGGCCTCTGATTTTCCTGGACTGTGTGGTATGCTGAACCACCAAGACTAACAAAACACAGTCCCTGCTCTCAGATACTGTCCCTCCTCTTGAGGGGGGACAAGGCCACAACTGGTACAGTCCGGGGCAGGCGCCCAGGCCTTCTGGCCACATTCTTTGAACTCTGCCACCTGTTTGCTCTTCCGGCCTCAGTGTTCGGATGTTACTTCCTCTGAGTCTGACCCGGTGCTTCCTGTGTGTGCCCATAATACTCTGGATTTGTTGATTTCTCTATTTATCCAGTATTTACTGAGGACCTACGAGGTGCCAAGCCCTGATTTATCATAGGAAACGAGAGAGGCGGTTCCTGCCATGGTGGGATTTCCCCTCTAGTGAAAGAAAGAGACAAACAATCAAACATAAAAAGATAAAAGAAAGAAACTATCAAATGTTTGCAAACTGGTGGACTTCCAGCTCGCAGCATAAGAAATCCATTTACAAGCCACCTGGTCTATGGCACTTGGTTACAGCAGCCGAAGGAACTAAGACAGTTTCTGTCCCAGCTCGGCCACTCATTCGCTGGGCTATCTTGGGCAACTCAACTCCCTCTCTAAATAAAATCTCTCAGCCAGAGTAGGTTTTACAGACCAAGTACGTTTTCTCCTTCCCTTGCTCCTGCTCATACATAAACGCCCCATCTCTCTCTGGCACTGGGCCCACCGCAGTGGGAATAAAATAATAAGATCGGGGCCCTGCCCTCAAGGCCCTGAGAGGCTACCTGCCAGAGAGATGGACACTCTTAAATGAAGTAACCGTAAGACAGCAAGACAAGCCTTCTCTGGACAGCAGGACAAAGGACCCAGAGCCCAGCACAGATCCTGTTCACTGAGCTCCCAAGAGGTAGTCAGGGGTCAGCACTGGTTGGCCCTGGGGTCAAAGGGCCAGTCCAGGCATCCCTTAGAGACTCCTGCTTCCAAAAGCCACATTAGCATCGTGCAGAGGGCTGATGCCAGCTGCACTGGCCTGAGCCCACACCCTAATTAGAATTTCATAGTGTCTCAAGCAGCCTGCTTGGCCCGACTGCCAGCTGGGGCTCCTGTTCCGTCTGGTGGCCTCTGTTTAATGAACCCATGAGGGGCTGGCCGAGCTCATTATAGGCGATGCGAGGGAACAGGGGACCCCCGCCCATGCTCCCTCATGCCCCCATATCTCCCCCTTTCCCCCACGTTCCCACTGCAAATGGGAAGGAAGGAGATAGGCAGGAGCTGAAGCCACAGCCTGACCACACCACCCTGGATGACTCCAGTGACAGCTCAGCCAGAGATAAGTGTTTCTGTGAGTGTGTCTCTATCTCTGGTTTTAGGGGAGACTTCAGTTCCCATCGCTGTTCTCAGGCTGCAGCCTGCCCTTTCTTATCTCAGGTCGATGAGGCAGAATGAGAATGACAGTTCAAATCCATCTTCTTGAAATGACTGGCCCACAGACATGCCTGGACAAGCTGCTTCTCAGAGCTGCACTGTCCCCATCTTTAAGACAGCGCAATAACCCCCACCCGGCCCCAAGGGCTCAGTACTGCATTCAGTAAACTGTCATGGCTGTTGTTATGATGAAAAGACAGGCCAGAGAAGGCACCAAAATGGGTGCAGCATTGCTTCTGAAGGGCAGGACTGTGCAAGTGACTTTTCCCCTCTTGTTTTTCTGTATTTTCTAAATTATATACAATGAGCATTTTACTTTCATCATTTGGAAAGAAAAAAAAAAAAAAGCAAACTTTCTCCCCACCCTCCTCCCCAAAAATATCTATCTGAAAAATGAGATAATGTGTGTGGAAGGGCCTAGATAGTGCCTGGATGCTATTTTAATAGAAACTTCCTCCCAGGGGCACCTGGGTGGCTCGTTGGGTTAAAGCCTCTGCCTTTGGCTCCGGTCATGATCTCAGGGTCCTGGGATCGAGCCCCACATCGGGCTCTCTGATCAGTGGGGAGCCTGCTTCTCGAGCCTCTCTCTGCCTGCCTCTCTGTTTACTTGTGATTTCTGTCTGTCAAATAAATAAATAAAATCTTAAAAAAAAAAAAAAAAGAAGAAGCTTCCTCCTACAGGCTAAGTCTGAATAAATGACATTGGGTAGAAAAACAGGAGGAGTATTTGCAAAGATGTAATGTGTTTTTGCTCTTTGATAAAACAATTTCCACAAAAGTGAGTGTTTGAATGCTGTAGCACAGATGAGGGGAGATGTTTACGGGAGTTTAAAAGAAGAGCGCGTGCTCCCTGACCACAGCAGAAGGCAAAAAAACATAGGGAAGAAGGTGGAAGCAAGCTAGGGTCCACTGACAGGTGAACAGATACACACGATGTGCTGTGTACGCCTGATGGAATATTACTCAGCCTTAAAAAGGCATAGGTTACAATATGGAGGGAGCTAGAGGACGTTGTACTAAGTGAAATAAGCCAGTCACGAAAGGGCAACTACTGTATGATTTCACTTCTCTGAGGTCCCTACAGTAGTGAGATTCATGGAGACCCCAAGTCCAGTGGTGGTTGCCAGGGACTGGAGGGGGAGGGAACGCAGAGTTAGTGTTTGACAGGAATGGCGTTTCTGTTTCGCCAGATGACAAGCGTTGTGGGGGTGTATTGTAGTGATGGCTGCACACCAGTGTGAGTATCCTTCATGCTACCTAACTATATGCTTAAAAATGGTTAAGATGGTAGATTTTATATTATCTGTGTTCTATATACCACAGCTTTTTTAAATGTAGAGAGATAAACTCAATCAGACCCATAGGTCGGGGGTTGAAGCAAGTTGCTGAGGTTGAGGACGACTGGCTGGAGAGATGGAGGAGAAGGTCCGGGGAGCATGGCAGAGGGAGAGAGAGCTGCACAGGGGCACCCTGCCCCATGAACGCCATCCCGGTGAGGTTGCTATCTCCTACCTGCGCTTGAAGAGGCTGGCCCCAGTGGATTCAGGGCAAAGAGGTTTTGTGTTGCTGGCAGACTCAGAGGCTGCCCCGTCAGTGCCTGAGGGGATCTGCACTCACAAACCCAGAGTATGGAGCATGAGAAATCAGGACTCGGGGAGTTTGTGTATTGTAAATAAATGAGGCAGAGAAAGAGCCCCTGGCACCGACCCTCCAGGGGAGTAAGCAGAAGGGATGCGTTGAGCATCAGTCGAGGGAGAAGAGATTCTGAGATCCCTGTGTGAGGGAGTTGGGAAGTGGGCTCGCTGGTCCCCAGATAAAAGGGTCCGAGGGTCCTGAAAGGAGGGGGGAGGTCACTCTGGTCCAGATGAAGACTAGCTCAATGCCTGGTGCTTGGTAGGAAAATATCTACAGCAAGGACAATTTACTGAGCACGTACTGTCTGCGACAAGCACTTTCCCGCATTCCTCACTCACTCCCTGCAGCATCCTTATGCATGAGAACGACCTCTATCCTCACTCTCCACGCAGGAAATCAGGCACAGTGGGGTCCGTAACCTGCATCCCCAAGGCCTTAAAAGCACACCATCGGCCTCCAGTGAGTCTTTGCCTCCTCGGTGCTTTGCGGCCTCCCCTAGGCGCAGGCCCCGCCCCCGCCCCTTCCTCACTTGAACTGGTGCTCCCGGGAACTGCGGATCTTGGAGGAGAACCGCTCGGCCAGCTTCTCCAGGCTGCGGGAGTACTCGAGCTCAATCTCAGCTTTCCGGCGGAAGAACTCCTGGAGGTCCTGAAGCAGCTGCAGCCGGGACTCTGACTGCTGCTCCAGACATTTGAACTGCTCCACCAGCTGCGTGCGGATCTCTGCGGGCAGAGGCAAGGGGCGGCAGGCGTTAGGCTGTGGTCAGCACCGCGGTGGGACTCACCCGGCTGACCCAGGGCCCCTGACGCAGGCACTGCGATTCCTGCAGCCCCCCTCCCCACCGCCATGGACCCACCACCCCCGCCCCCGACCCAAGCCTCTCCGGCATTGGCACAGAGCTATGGCACGCGCTGGCTTCTGTCACACGGTCTAACCCAGTGTCTCCCCAAGTTGAATCATGGCGTGTCACCACCATGGCTTCTGCTGTATCCACATGCCACGAGCATGATTATTTCTTCCATATGATCGAGTCAACTGGCTCGCTTTTCCTACCGAAATGAACGTATTTAAAATGAACGGCTTTGTGTCACCACCGTGAGGGGAAAACTAGGACCACGTGCCATCCTGCGACACAGAAAAGGAATTCAACAAAAACAAAAAGTTTGTAAAAGTCTATCTAGAGACTACTGCTTACCAGAGGCCCTGAGCCCAAGCTGCCTGCTCTCTATCAACAAGAGGAAAATGGGAGCCTTCAAGGCGCTGAAGACTTTCTCCAGATGCCATCAGGGCTGAGAGAGGCTGAGAAGGGGATGCCGGAGGCTCTTGGGTTTTGGTGTTACTTAAGGCCACGTCTGTGTTCCGTGTTAAATCACCCTGAGCTCCGTGCATAAACATCTCAAGTATCCCCCAGAGGAATGTCACCCCCACTTCAGGGAATACTGACAGCAAACCAGGTCTGTGCAACCAGGGCAAAAGTTCAAAAGCTGAAGAGGTGGAGATAAAAATCACAGGCAAATCCCAATAACTACAGCCAACCTCATCTTCAAGCCCATAGTGTTGTCACCGCTGCCAGCCCTTGGCTTTAACTCCTTCCCAGCCATCCCACAAGCTGCTCAACACATCAGTCTCCCCAAAGCACTCTGCTCATACCAGCTCCCTGCTCATAATACACCACAGCCCCCTTCTGCCTGAGTATTAAGCCCAGCTCCTTAGCATGGAATTCAAGGCCATCCACCACCCAGCGACAAACTACTTGTCAGGATTCACCCCCAGTGGACTCTTAAAACCATTCAAACCAGTCCTTGAAATATCCAGTCCCAACTGCATAAATGGGCATCCTGTCTGAAAATGGCCAACTCCATCTTAGCATCCTTCAGAGAAGTGGTCTTCACAGGGGATAGCCCTACCCTAGGGTACCCAAAGGCTTCCCCAGGGGTACACAGGTAGGAGAAGTGCAAGGGAATCATCTTCCTTTGGGATCACGAACCCTCGCTACGCGGTGTGGCCTGTGAACCAGTAGCATCAGCCTCCCCAGTGGGCTTTTTAGAAAAACACAATCTCAGACCCCATCCCCAGAATTTCTGAATCAGAATTTGCATTTTAGCAAGATCCCCAGATGGTCCTATGTACCTTAAAGTATGAGAACACTGCCATCAACCACCCCCATCCATCTCATTATAAGGAGCATTTCCCACACTCTCTTACTTTTATGTTTAGTAATTATTTGTCAGATGCATGAAATACCAATAATATTTTGATGAACTGTGTATCTGATCATTGTAATGATAAATCAATCCAAAAGAAAGATATTTAGAGTTCTATGGGCAAAGGAAAAATTTCCAATGTCTATTTCAGTTTATATACATATTTTAGATCAAAAGAAGTATGATAGATTGGGGCGCCTGGGTGGCTCAGTTTGGTAAGTGTCTACCTTCTGTTCAGGTCATGATTCTGGAGTCCGGGATCAAGCCCCACATCCAGCTCCCTGCTCAGCAGGGAGTCTGCTTCTCCCTCTTCCTCTGTTCCTTCTTCAACTCATGCTCTGTCTCTCGCTCACTCTATCTCAAATAAATAAATAAAATCTTTTTTAATAAAGAAGTATGATAATCAATAGATGAGTTTCAAGTATAGGAATATATTGAGATAAAATTCTGTGAAAGAACTACAATGTAATTATGAGTTCAAGAAAGTAAAGAAAGGCACAAAATAAAATTTCTTACTCATTTGGATAATTTTTGATGGATGCTGGTGGATACCAATGTGTTACAGTATTTATCCTGTGATCTGGCAATCCCACTCATGGCTACCTACCCCAAACACATCCAGTATTTATGTCCACCAAAAAATATATAGAACACTTAGAGTAGTTTTACAACCAAATATTAGAAACAACCCAAAATGTCCATTAAGAGTAGACAAGATTTTTTAAATCTCAAAATGGCACTCAATGGAATACTATACAACAATGGCAAATGATGAACTACTGCCACCTGCAGCAACATGCTTGAATCTCACAGAACTTATGTTGCTCGAAAGAAGGCAGAACAAATGAGATCATGCAAAACTAGTTTATGGTGATGGAGGTCAGAGAAATGGTCACACAGTTGGGGAGGGATTGGCTGGGAGGGGGTACAAGGGTGCCTTCTGGAATGCTGGAGATAGACCACACCTCAGTTTGGGTGGCAGGTACACTGACAAAAAAGAATTGAGTTGTGGGATGCCTGGGTGGCTCAGTCGGTTAAGCATCAGCCTTCAGCTCAGGTCACGATCCCAGGGTCCTGGAATCAAGTCCCGCTTCGGGCTCCCGGCTCAGCAGAGACTGCTTCCCCCTCTGCCTGCCCCTTTGCCTGCTTGTGCATCCCCTGCCTATGCTCACTTGCTCTCTCTCTGACAAATAAAATCTTTTTTTTTTTTAAATTGAGTTGCATACTGGAGATCTGTGCATTCTACTCTATATAAGTGATCCTGCAATAAAAAGGCAAAATAAAAAATTTCCCTGTTATTTTATTTCCATTTGATACAGTTAAGAGTGTAATTTTATTCTACAAGGTCAATATTTACAATATGGTAGAAATGATATCCTTCGTAACTATTTAAACTTATAATGAGACATTTCAGATGTCAAGTTAAAATGTATGAGGCAAGAGAGTTTATTCCCCTGAGTTCACTTAAAGAGTAGGCAAGCAGAAAAGTTTAAAACCTGCTTTAGAGCCTATGTCAAATACTGTTCCTCCCAGGGAGTCCTGGATTGCTTGGTCCTCCCAGCCCTACTCTGATCTCCCATGGTACTTCTAGTTTGTCTCTGTCTGCCTCCTGCCGTTGTTTCAATTCTTTCATGAATATGAGTCATATCCACCTTAGCTCCTCAAATGAAATTTAAGCTCTGAAGGTAGATTTTCCCTGCACATACTAGATCATCAGGAGATCACTATCTGTACAACAAATTACTATTTATTTTTACGAAGTGCTTTTACCCAAGGACATCAAGTGTTGTGATTATGGGAGTCTCACTCGACACAACCATACACACAAACACCACGCATGCACACACACACACACCCCCCACACAACACATACATACCACACCACACACACAGCATACCACACACATGCACACACATACTATACACCACATACCACACCGTACACACACACACACACACACACACACACACACACCATGACATTATTATCCATTTTTATAGAGGAAGAAAGCACAGCTCTGTGTAAACTATAATCAGGAACCTGTCCAAGGTCACATTTTGTTCTCTGAACTAGAACAAGCTGCACAGGTATGCCTATGACATGGCTTACATGTTGAACTGGATCGAGACGCCATCACTCCTCAAAAGGCAAGTCCTACCATATCAACACATAGTTATAAAAAGGCTTTCCAAATATTTTTCAAATAACTTTCAGACCATCTACTATTTGGGCCTCAAAATAATAATAATCACTAGCATTTATGGAGTCCCTCATTTGTTGCAGGCACAGTGCTGACTTCTTCACAAAATTATTTCACATTATCTGTACCCCGTAAGGCAGGAGCTACTAGCGTTCCCCTACTCTCGCCCCATATATGAGGAGGTAGAGGCTCAGAGGTAAGCAGCCTCTGTTCATAACAGCTGGTGTGTTGCAATTAATCTAGGAATCAAGCCCAGATCCCTCAGATGGCAGCAAAGATCCTCCAGACACCTAACTAGACTGAAAGCATATTATTTTTTTAAAAGACTTTAATCCATCTGTATTCAACCTCTTGTATCTTTTTTGTAACAAGATGGTGGTCTAAAGAGAATTGTTAATCAGAAATGCTGCAGCCACTGCTTTCCTGCATTACAGGGCATAATCAGGAGCCAATGTTCTCATATTTTAGAGGAAAAGCTCATAAATCACACTATGATGACAAGAGAGGATCTGGAAGGAGCAGAGAATCTCCCCCCATTCATACCACCAGCTGGAGCCTCCAGGCTGGCTCGTGCATAGAACCTTCTAGGAGCTTGGACAGCTCAGAGTCAAATCAAATCCTTCTAGCAGGAAACGGTCCTGGCTAGATCTCCGACTGCAGCTCGCCCGTGCTCTGGAACCCTGAAAGGATTTGATTACCCTTCTCGTTATTTCTAACTCCCTTCCAAGTTGCTCCTCCTTGGAGCTGGCACAGATTTGGGTTTTCTCCTTGAAGATTTCAAAGGAGCGACAAAAATAAAATAAAACAGAATTGCTCCCAAGGCTCAGACTTCATTCAGCAGACATTCCTCCCAGGGGGCGGTTCCAGCCACAGTATAGCACAGAGCAGCAGAAAAATTAAAAGCGGGTGGGGCAGGGAGGAAAAGGGGTTTGGAAAGTCAGGAAAAGCTCTTTGCTCTCAGAACCTTGTAACTCAAGATGACCTCTGCAATCACCTAGTGTAGCCTTCTGGTTTTACAGATAAAAAGCATGAGGCCCAAAGAAGGGGCAGAACTAATTCTGACACCTGGACCCCTGAAGCACAGCTCCCTGTGGCACTCTCCTGATAAAATTCTCCATGGCTCCCTATTGCTTACAGGCTCAAAGACAAACTCATCTGACTTTCAAAGCCCAAGAATCTATAGCCTGCCTATCCATTCCCCATAAAGCCCCTGCTTCTTCTGCAATAGTCTCACCAAAGACCACAGTTGCTATGCCGATGCCACTGCCCATGGCAACACTCAGGGCGACCAGCCTTAGGGCTGAACAAATATCCCCATGCTCCCCACCCCACTCACAACTACAACCTCACAAGCAGAGACAGCCAGTCTTCTTCAGGTTCAAGGTAATTAGAAAGTCTATTTTTAAAAAATTAATAGATCGTTTTTTAGAGAAGCTTTAGGTTTACAGAAAAATTAACCAGAAAGTACAAAGAGTTTCCACGTACTCCCTCTCACTCCCAGGCACAGTTTCTCCTATTATCAACATCTTGCACTGATGGGTGTGATACATCTGTTACAACTGATGGACAAAACTAATATGTGACTGTTTACTAGAGTCCAGAGTTTAGGTTAGGGCTCACTCTTGGCCTGTTACATGGCATGAGTTTGGACAAATGCATAACATCACGTGGCTGTCATTATGGTGTCGTACAGCGTAGCTTCCCTGCCCTAAAAATCCCCCAAGTTCCACCAATTCAACCCTTCTTCCCACCTCTCTGTGACCTCTGAAAACTACTCGCTTTTTACTATCTCTCTAATTTCGCCTTTTCCAGAAAATCATATAGTTGGAACCATACGTTATGTATGCTTTTTAAGCTGGTTTCTTTTATTTAGCAATAAGCACTTAAATGTCCTCCATGTCTTTTCATGGCTTGATAGCTCATTTCTTTTTAATCACTGAATAATAATCCATTATATGGAATAATAGTCCTGGTTTATTTATCCATTCACCTCCTGAAAAACACCTTGATAGTTTGCAATTGGGGGGCATTACGAATATTTTGTGCAAGCCAAGTAAGTTTTCAACTCATTTGGGGAAATACTTTTTTGTTAACCAATAGACATGTTTAAGAGCAGTTTTAGGTTTACTGGGAAAAAAAGAAGTTCTATTTTTAGATAAGAAATACAGGAATTTAAAATATTAGTACAAAATTCGAAAGATAGACAGGATATAAAAAGAAAAATCTCTCTCTTGCTCCTGTCCACCAGCCATTTAGTCCCCCTCTAATAAATTAACCAACTTACCAGGTTCATGTGCGTCCTTCTAGAAATAATGGTATATTTCAAATACATTAGTTCCCCCATTTTTACAAACATGACAACATATCATTCACAGCATTCTGTACCTTACTTTTGTCTTTTAAGAATACATTGGGAAGGGAGCCTGGGTGGCTCAGTTGGTTAAGCATCTGTCTCCAGCTCAGGTCATGATCCCGAGATCCTGGGATCGCCCCCACCAACCGTGGGCCACACAGTCTGCTTCTCCCTCTCCCTTTGCCCCTCCTCCTACTCAAGCTCTCTCTCTCTCTCTTTCTCTCTCTCTCAAAAATGAATTTAAAAATCTTAAAAAAAAAAAAAAAAGAATACATTGGAAAGATCAGTCCATATCACTTTATAAAGAACTTCCTCATTCCTTTCCACAGTACTATATAATTCCACTGTAAAATTTATAAATTTTTAGCCAGTCCCCTTTACTGGACCTTTCAGTTGTTTGTAATCCTTCACTATCACCAGCGATACTGGAATGAATAACCCCATGCAGGCTTCGTTTCGCACTTGTACAAGTAGATCGTTTGTGTGACAGACTCTTCACATGGAAGTACAGGAGCAAAAGGCATCTGCGTGACTACTTTGCATGACTCTTTTGCACGGCTATTTTGAGATTGCTAAACTGCCCCCCTCTGTAACTGTACCAACTGATAGCTCCCAGAATCTACGAGGGGTCATAGGGACTATTTAAAAACAGGCATGTTGGGATTTGCTTCAAAATAACCTCAGGTCGGGGGACTGGGGTGTGGCAGGCTTAGAGGTAACACAAGATTGGCCTTGAGTTGATTGTTGAAGTTTAGTTGTGGTGATGGATATGAGGAAGAGGCTTGTTATACTATTCTCTCTACTCTGGTAATGTTTGAAACTTTCCATAATAAAAGAGGGGGGGGAAGACAGACAGAGAGAGAGAGAAAGAGAGAGAGAAAAGAAAGGTAGACAAAGCCAGAAACTTGATACAAAGGCTGCAGCTCTGGTTAACAAGTCCGACCAGTTAGGAATGCCAACAAGTTGTCCCCAGAGGTCTCTGCCCCCAGGCTGCATGCAGATGGGTTAGAAAGAGGGGTCAGAATGTGACCTTAAGAGCAACTTTAAATGCAGCTTCCCAGGCCCCACCCAATTCCAAACCTTGGACCCTGTCCTGAGAACATGGTAACTTTTCTGACACCTCCTGGGATGGTGAGGCCCCACTTTCGCAGCACATTCAACCTGAAAATCAAGATCGAGTGAGCATGTGTCCCCTCTGCTCTACAGAGGCAGCTGGCATACCCCCCCAGTAGAGTTTCCGGAGCTAACGAGGAGGCTGAGCTGTACGGTATGTCACTGCTAACAGTGCCTCATCGCATCTATGCACACACAATCTCGCCTCATTATCACCGCGTCCTATGAGGCTGCTGCTACTATCATTCCTATTTCAGAGATGAAGCAAATGAGACTCAGGGAGTGGGAGTGATTTGCCCTAGGCTCACCCAGAAATTGGCAGAGTCGGGGCCCAAATCCAGAGTAAAGAGCAGACGGGAGCCAAGATTACCCAGACTCCAGGTCAAGGTGCTCTCCCTGGGGGATCCAATGCTTCCCCTTCCGGGGATCATGTCCCGCTCCACCTCCTGTCCCCATCCCACACTCCATCTGTCACCCTCTTGCCATTCTCACTGGTCCTGGCTGTCACTGTATCCACCCCAGTGCATCCTGACCTTGACCTCAAGGAAGGAAACATCGACTTGGTAGCACAATGTAACAGGCCCTGGGTTTACCTGCGAGGGATTCAAATCCTGGCCCTGCCACACATGAAGCTGAGTAAACATGAGCATGTTTGTTTTATTTCCCTGCAGCTCAGTTTCCTCTGTAAAATGGGGATGGTGATAATCTATCTCATATGTTTGTTGTAAGAATAAGTGATCATTCAAGAAAGCTCTCAGTTCAGTGCTCTATTTTAGCACTGCCCTAACTCAGTGGTCACTGGCCGTATGTGGCTATTTAAATTTGATTAAAATAAAAAATTCACTTCTCAGCTGCACTAGCCACATTTCAAGTGCTCAAAAGCACATGTGGCTAGTGGCTACTGTACTGGACAGAGCAAAACATTTCCCAGCACTGCAGAAACTTCTAATGGGTAGCACTGGATGAGAGGCTTAATAAAAGCTCTCATTAGCTATGATCATCATTTATTAGTATTGCTTTCTGTGGCCAGCCCAACAGCCAGCATCCTGAAAGAGTCTACTGCCATCCAACTCCAGCTTCAGGAGAGGGAGGTGGTGTGGCAGAGGGAGTAGAGAGACCGACAGAGCCTGGACTCCAGCCGCTGTCACAAGTTGGAATACTGTCTCTGCCAGACATGCACTGGGAGGTCTTAGGCAGGCAAGTCATTTTCTCTGAGCTGTTCTCCCAACTATGCTCACCCTACGGGGGTGCTGCAAGGATCAGACTAGAAATGTGTGCCATGTGCCAGGCACCGAGGAGACCCTGGGCCAACAGCCTCCACAGAGGTTCACAGGCTTTGGGGACAGGGGAAGGGCAGAGGCTCCCAGGCTCTGGGGACAGCCAGCCTGGAAATAAACCTGGTTTTCTCCACCTTATAGATGCCACTTCAGTTCCCTGAATCTGTTTTCTCATCTATAAAATGGGGAATAATAATACCTTCCTCTTGGGTTTGTCAAAAGAGAGATGGTGTCCATATAACGCACCTGGTGGGATGCCTGGCACACGGAAGATAAGCAGTACGCGGCAGGAACGAGCCACCGCTGCTGCTGTAGCCATGCAGACAGAGCATGGGGCACACTGGGCACCAGGCTAGGTGTTCCCCCAGCCCATCTCACACCCCACCCCCAAACACAATTCCGCCAAGAAGGCTGTGTCATCCCTGGCCACCATCCCTTGGGATCACTCAGCGCTGGGTTCCCTCCTCCTTCCAGGCCTCTCCAAAAGCATCCCCCCCACCAAGCAAGGGCAAAACACCGTGCTGGAGAACTCCAGCTGCTCCCCCAGTCCCAGCCACCAGGTGCTGTTTCCTAGCAACCATGATGGAGGCCCAGATAGATAAGCGAGTCACCCTTCCCTGCCTGCGCCGTGGGTAGAGCCGACTGGGTGGGTGACGGGGAGCAAGCTCCTCAGTCTGCCCTCTCTGCAGATGCAAACCAGTTCCTGGCACTTTGTACTGTCTCCCTCTTTGGGCCAGGGACACTCACCAGAGACTTCAGTCAGTCCTGTATTAACCTTGACCACACCCATTCACATCCATCATGGCTTCTGACCACCGAAGGCTCAGGGAGGGGCTGGGTATCACACCGTAAGTGAGAAAACTGATGCCCAAGAGAAGGGAAAGGACCTTCCTGAATCACAGGATTCAAAGCTGGGCAGACGTGGCCCTCCAGGCGCTGCCCCAGTCTAGCTCTGCTCCCCACCAATCACAGCAAATCATCCCAATAATAGAACTGTTTCTCAAATCTTTTCACCACTTCAGCCCTAAATCAGGTGGGAGCTGGGTAGTGCATCACCCAGAGCTGGATCTGGGATCAGACTTGCTAAGTTGAGAGACTGGCCTTGAATCTAGCTAGCTGTGTGACCTTCAGCAAGTCAGTAACCTCTCTGGGCCTTGACTTTACCATCTGTAAAATGGAGGGAATAACAGTAAATAATTATTGTGCTAAGTGCTTCCCATGAAGTGTCTCTTTATTCAGGCAAAGCAGCGCATATTATGCTACAGCCTTGGGAGGAACTACTACTATTCCCTGATTTTGCAGAGGAGGATACTAAGGCACAGAGAAGTACAGTGACATGCCCAATTTCACCTAGACATTAAGGAGTCTTTTGGCTCCAAATCTATACCACTTAGCTAGGGATGTCTCCTGAGCGCTTGCCATACGTACTGTATACCAAGTCAGCCAAGTTCTTATACTGCCTTCAGCCATCTACTATTCCTCAGAGAAGCGTAAGCCAGGCTTAGCCCAGATAATCAAAATGCATCAAACTCCTGAGGCTTCCTTGAAGCAAATTACATCTGCTTCCAGCATTCTTGGAGGGTTGAGGGAACACAAAAACTGGGTGAAATGACTGGCGTTTCCCCCTCCTCCTCTTACCACCGCACCCTCCCCCCAAAAGGAAGCATAGTACATGGGCTAGTGTTTTGAAAAACTAATAGTTATTTAATAATGGTGATGATTATGTCGTCAACCAGCAAAATCTTCCTGTAAGTAAGAGGTAACAATATGGTTCCAAACACACCAGGGAATTAGCATTAGGTATATCAACGGCTGAAAAAATGGGAAATAGGAGATTCCCACTTCCCACTGTGGTCCAAAGGCAGAGACCCAGCTCGGAAGCCTCCTGACCACTTTCACCTGGATTACTAAACCAGTTCCCTCATCAGAAACCAGACAGGAGAGTAGGTGGGAGAGAGGCTTCCCCACAGCATCTGTGCCGTGTCTAACTTATAGCCATTCCCTCTCATGAAGAAGTCAAACAGAAGTTGCCTCCCCGCCTTCCAAATGTTCAGCAAAATGCAAAGAATGGTCAGAACAAGGCCACGCCGCCTCCTACCAGAAGCTCGGAGTTAAAGTGGGCCGTGATCAATTTCAACACGAGATTAATATTCGCGGCTTTGCTGCTCAATGGTCCCTGAAGGATCAGATGCATTTAAATGAGAAGAAATCAGGATTCATTGATGCTGAATCTCCAGCTGCGTCCTCGGACTGAGGATGCTTCTTTTTGTTTTCAATCCTACCCTGCTTCTAGAACTAAAATAGAAGTCGGAGAGCTGGGGGCCAGCCTGGAAACATCCAAGTGTTTCCCAAACATTGAGAGCCATCTTCACAATGTGTTCTCTCTAGAAACCATCCACCCTGTATTTATTCAACATATTTCTTTAAATCACCTGGGATACTTTACAGTACAACCATCAATAGAAAAACCTGAATCATTAAGGGGAGGTATTTGTAAAAATAAATACAACGGACACAAAATAATGTTATTAAATTCTACCTAGGTTCTGTTACCTGAGACCTGCTTTCTTTTTGATAAAAGGAGTTCAGCAAGTATTCAAAGAAGTGTGGAAGGCATGTTAGCACCTCAGGGAGACTTTTCTCCTTAAAGTAATCAGAAGGGTTGAAGGAGAATTAAAAAGAAAAGAATGAAGAAAAGAACAAAAAAAAAAAAAAAGAAAAGAAAAGAACGGTTAATTTCTGTGAGTCATTGCTATTTAGTTTTGTCCCTGTGAACCACCCAAAATCATCCTACATATGTAAACAACAGTGGTGATCTGTCCTCACTTCAGAAAAATGGCGGTTGGTCCAATCCCTTAATTCAGAGAGGAGTCAAAGAACTGAGAGCCTCACCCAATGTGGTACCAGAACCTGGGTCTCCCAGCTGCCTGGCCAGTGCTCAGCTCTCCTGATTACAGTTCTTCCTACACAAGTCCTTTCTCTCCTGTTGTGATGCAAGGCAGCTAGCACAGTGTGAGTGCCTGCCATCATGTTGGTTCCTCACAAATATTTTTACAAGAATCAATTAACCAGTCAAATGAAGTGACACATGTGGTAGGCTGAATGATGATCCCCAAAGATATTTGGCTCCTAATCCCTGGAAATTGAATGTTACCTTAAAAGACCAAAGAAGACTGTGCAGATTAAGTTAAGGATCTCGAGATGAAGAGATGATCCTGGATTATCCAGGTGGACCCTAACTGCAATCACAAGTGTCCTTTTGGGGAGAGAAAGTAGGAGATTGGCACAGACAGAAGAGGAAAAGGCAATGTGACCGCAGAGACTGGAATGATGCAGCTATGAGCCAGGGAATGCCAGCAGCCACCAGAAGCAGGAGGAGGCAAAGCATGGTTCTCCCCTAGAGTCTCTAGAAGGAGTACTTGGGGCTCTCCCAACATCTTAATTTGGCCCAGTGAAACAGAATTCTGACTTCAGACTTGTGGCTTCTAGAACTGTGAGAGAACCAATGAGTGTTGTATTAAGTCACCACGTTTGTAGTCACTTGTTACAGCAGCCATAGGAAACTGATACAACATACATCACACCACTTTAAAAGCTCTAAAGAAAGGCAGAATATGGTCTACGCAGTGAATGATATAGCAAGTCAGAAGGAGGGACCTTATGAAGGAGGAGAGCTGGGGCAGGACTCCCAGGATCTGTACAGGCACAGAGAGAGAGGAGGACACTGTGTCATACACACTCACAAGCATTTACTGGTTGCCTACTATGTGTGTGTTAGAGGGCAGGAGGAGGCGCAATGAAAATATGTATACAGTAGGATCCTCACTCTCAATTCCCAGTGTGCTGGGAGGATAAGCCATACTTAGGTGAAAAAATAACTACCAAAATGAGATGGAATAATTCCCCTTCTAGGATAAGAGGCATGTGCAAAAAAATGTACGTGCAAAGGTATTTATCACATTGTTTGTAAAAGTGAAAACCTGGACACAACAAAACCCAGCAATAAGGTATCCTTTAAGTTTCCTGGCACGTCCACGCAACTCTCATGCAGTTTAGAAACCATGCTGCATAATAATAACGACCTTGAAAAATGTGCATAAAATATGTTAGATAACAAAAGTGGGTTACAAAAATAGGATGTATAGTTTAGCCCTCCCAAAATGTAATTATAGCTATTTATACACAAAGACTAAATATTATACACCAAAACGTTAACTGTGGTTCTCTCTGGGTGGTGGGATCACAGATCTTTTCATTTCTTCAGTAAATATTTACTGAGCACCTACAAACTAAGCCATGGCTCGGCAAACTTTTTTGTAAGAGGCTGGATGGTAAATACTTTAGGCTTTGTAGATCATTTAATTTCCGTTGCAACTACTCAGCTCTGCCCTTGTGGCACAAGAGGAATTACAGACACTAGGTAATGAATGCACATGGCTGTGTTTCAATAAAACTTAATGTACAATAGCAGGTGATGGGTTGTATCTGGCCCTATAGTGTGCTATAGGTTGCCAACTCCTGTGCTAATCACTGTGCTTCTTCTATATTCTTTCTTCTTTTTTTTTTTTGTTTTTAGGAGAGGAAGGGAGGGAGGGAGAGAATGGGGAGGGGCAGAGGGAGATGGAGAGAGAGACTCTTAAGCAGAATCTGCACTCAGCACATAGCCCAACATGGGGCTCCATTTCACAACCCTGAGATCATGACCTAAGCTGAAATCAAGATTCAGATGCTTCACTGACTGAGCCACCCAGGCGCCCCAGTGTTTCTTCTGTATTCTTCAAATCTTCTACAAAATGGAGGCATTACACCTCTAATATTGGGAGAAACAGTATGTTTTTGAAAATAATATTGGTTGGCCCTGGGAAGGCCATGGCGGGGTGGGGGGGGGTGGTCTAGCAGGGTGACATCTCCTCTAGGGGGGACAATCTTAAATATCCCCAGGGGTTGTCAGGGAGGTGACAAAAATGTGATTAGGGACCCAGTGTAAAACAGTACAGAGAGCACAGATCTGATCAAATATATTCAAATTCACTCTTTAATGCTAATGCTATGTTTGCTAAACAAAAACCATCTATAAACCTCCAGCTTTTGACTCCGGAAAACCTTCTCAGAATATGTCACTTTGACCAATGCCACCCCTGCTGGATTCAAACCCAGAGCATGGCGGCCTCCCCTCTGCCACCGCTGTCCCCACCTTGACCCCCATTAACTCATGCTGAAATGGCTAGCCCAGGCAAGAGCTGCTAATCTTCACTGAGAAGGTGCCTCCGGCCATGTGTGCATGCACCTGACAGTAATGGGATACAGGATGGATTTCCCTGACCTTCTGATGAGAATGCCACATGGAAGAATATCCAAGGCCACGGTGAAGCCCAAATATTTTATGCACATAACAGCTACTACTCATGAAGCCTTGCCACGGGGATGGAAAGGCACTACATCAGGCTGAATGATTTATGTTTCTGAAAGCCACGTGAGTTATTGTCCATTACCTCATCCTGGCAACTTTGCAAATTCTTGCCAATTGATTTTTGTAAAGGAGCGAAGGAGAAACAAGAAGGGTCTGAAAACAAGGGTCTGATTTCAGGCATATATGCATGTGTGTGTGCATTTTCTTTTTAACCTCTGTAAAACTCTGCAGAAGTTTTCTAAGGGAATCTTTGTCCATTCCATAACAGGGGCAGAGATTAAATTTTCAAGGAGGTCAGTGAGTGGGGCCTGGTTATTTGAAGGAGTTTCATTTTTACAGTGCACATCAAGCAAAGTCCTTACAATCACTGCTATCAATTCTTGGGGTCAGTCAGTGAACTTCCAAGAGAAACCCTTCAGGCGACCCTCCATGCCTCTGAGAGTAGATGAGGGCAGCAAAACGTAAAGAAAGGGAATCAAGTACCTTCTCAAATGCTAAGTCCAGAAAACTTCCAGGAAAAGCCTCAGATAAAAAATGAAAGTCATTATAGCTGCCTAATGGCTTAATAATGGGCTATAAGCCTGAATGAAAGTCATGCTGGTGTACATATGTGCTGTGGTCTGGTCAGATTATTTCAGACCCAAACGTGGACTTTAGAAAGTAAGTTCTGGGTCACTTCCAGCTCTGCCTCAAGGCATTAACGTCATCTATGAACTGGGATTAATGATACTTACCTCTGAATTGTGGTAAAATCAAATTAAGAAATACACACATACATGAAAGATTTCTGCAAACAGTAAAAAGTTATACAAACGGGTGTGATTCTTCTTCACAGTATAAATTATTATTCCTTTATAAGACTCTGTTACCTGCCAATTAGTAAAAAAAAAAATGTTGCTTGTGTGCCCACTGACTGTAACAGAGACACAAGATCAGCCAAAGAAAAAGGTTACAGCTCCCTTAGCAGATGTATCTTCCAACGCAGCAGCGAATTTCCACGGTCAGGCTAGAAACCAGTCATTCACACTTGGGCTCAGTGCAAGCACTTACCGCCCCAATATAAATCTATTTGTCCTCTTAACGCAATATGGAACTCTTTGCCAAGCTCGTATTTCATGTCTTGAGTCTTATTACCGAAGGGGAAAAACACCTCGTGTTTATGAGCTTGCCACTTGGCAGCAGTGTAGTGGGTTCTTTCTGCTCCCTGTTTGGATGATAACTCTTTGTGAGACTTTGGGCAAAGAGCTTCACTACTCTAGGTCAGTCGGTCAACGGGTTGCTTTTGTGGTCCTACTATGAACCAAGTTCTGGGCCTCAAATTCCACAGAAAGTGGGGTCATAGGATTAAGGTCAGTTTTGGCGTTAAGGGTTTTATGATATGTCGAACAAGAGGGCAATTTCTTACTCTAACACACTGCTGCGTCCTGTTTGGGCCTAAATCAGGTTATATGTTCCAAAGTCCCATAAGAGGCATGTCACAGCCAAGGTGGCCACCACCTGCACTGACCACATGGAAATGAGTTTCAATCCCCAGTCTCTCCCCTCCCTCCCCGCTTCGCCTCTGGTAATTTCTCCTTGGCACTGAGCTGAGCTGCCCAATGCAGTCTGCTCCAGCAAGAACACAACAGTAACAGATTCTAAGTTCCAAAGTCTCACTCACCATTCTCCCTACTGAATGAAGGGAGGATTCTGTGGGCTGGTTTATCGGGGAGAGGAACGGATAAAATGTCATTTTATTTTGCCTTCCAGTTTCCAGGACTGAGGCTTTTGGATCTTGAAAGTACTTTAGGGTAGGAAACATAAAGTATCAACAAGCAAAGACAAACGCCAGTGATGCTCATTCCTTTTCAGTATCTGTCTTTGAATGGTCAAGGGGCACTAGGCCACACCATGATCATGACCAGCTCTCATCTACCACTCCCCCACGGGAAAGAGACATCACAGACCTACAGGTACCTGATATGGATGGTGACAGTCTAGTACTGGCCCTACTTTCAGAAATTCTAGGGACTTAAGCAACCATCAAAGCCAGCATTTCCTCTCCACGAGTTCCATATACCCCTGTGCCCAAGAGCTGCCCCTCATTCTACCCTGAAACTCACCTCTCCCTGAATATTCCCTATGTGAGGAAATGCCCCCCCATTTCCCTACATGCTCGAGCTAATATCTAGCCATTCCTTACCTCTTGCTTACCCCCATGCCTCCATCCATCACCAAGTCTTATCCATTCTACTGCCCTTAACATTTCTGAATTTATCTATTTATCTCTATCTCCACTACCACCACCCTAGTTAAATTCCCCATCATCTCTGAGCTGGACAAGCACAAGAGCCCCCTAAACCAGCGCCCATATTACTATTGTCCCCCTCCCAATATTTTCAAATCAATTCTTCTTTGGAAAGTGAAAACGTAATTCATACCATCACCATCAAGTTTCTGTCCTCCCTACTCTCCACCTTCACGTGGCTTATGAGATTCTGTGTATGGCCTCTCTACCCCTCCACAGCCTTAGCTGGTTCCGTTTGCCCCCTACTCACTATCTTCCAGTTCCAGAGCCTTCTCTCTGCTGCTTGAACATACCAAATTCTTTCTTGCCTCAGGACCTTTGCGCTTGCTCTTGCTTCTGCCTGAAATGCCCTTCTCTTCTCTCCATTTCTCCATCCTGTACCATCTAACTCTTATCTATCTTCAGGTCTCAGGTTTGGAGACGTTGAGTAAACTACCTTACTGTGTTGCTAAAAGCATTAGATGAAATTATGCATGCAAAAGTGCTTGGCACACTGCCAGAGAATTCAATAAATGTTACATATGCATTATAAATTTTTAAATCTGAAAGATCATTTTTATCCAAGCCCCTGTATTCTTTCTTTCTTATGCCTCTAAATTAATAGTTTTATCTTTAACTCTGGCAAGTCTTTTCAAATGCCCAGGAGGGAGACAAAAATTCTCTTATTTCTACCTAGACCTGGAAATCTCACAGATACTTTTTCCCTCCTCTTGATCTCGTATTAACTTTATGTTTTACTCCAGTACTCAAAATTCCCCCTTCCTCCTCAGATGTGGATGACCCAATTCATATTTAACTTTCTGTTTCTATATTCACTCATTTCCACATTCACTCAAGATTCATTAGCATCTGCCAGGCTCTGTGCAAGGGCAGGAGGACACATCTACAGAGATGACAGAGGACCTGCCCTTGAGGAATTCAGCAGAGACCAACACAGACAAAATAATCACATCACAGTGAGCTAGAAGAACTATGCACAAAATTGCTTATGGGCACACTGAGAAGGAAGCAGGGATCTCTGCAGAGGAGATGGCAGGAGCCAAAGTGGTCAGAGAGGCTTCCCTTGGCCTGGCCTTGGAAAGCAAATAGGAGTTCACCAGGTTAGGGGACAATAGAAAAGGCAGCATCAGGAGGGCTTCTCCCACACTTTGGCTTAGAACAGGGATTAAGTGAGAGGTTAGTGTAAGTGATGTGATATGTGAGAAGTGAGAAGTGCAAAGGCAAAGTCCCCAAGGTCTGGAAGCGCACAGCCTGTTCAAGCACTGGCAAAGGGTCTGATGAGGCTAGAAGCTGAGGTTTAGCAGGAGGTAGGAGAAGCTCCGTTCCGGCAGAAGGGGTTTCTTGGAGCCAGATAGTGAAGAACCCAGAAGGCCACATTCGGTGCCTCAGACTTTATACCCCACAGCCAAGGTTACAGAAAAACCCAGTAGTAGCATGGCAGACAGGTGAATGACTGGTAGAGGAGATGGGAGATAAGGAGACCAGTCGGGAGGCCACTGCAATACCACAGTCAGGGACAGGGAGAATCAACCGGAAGACAGTTATTAAATTCCTTCTATAAAGTAGGCATTTCACATGTTGACTAGAAAATCCCGGTTTGTAAACTTTTATAAGAGCTCTGTGGATGTGGTGCCACAAGGCCAGTTTCAAATGTGGAGTTTCCGGTAGTAGAGGTCACGCACAGCCTTTCCCTTACAGCGTGCAGCTCAGAGTCCCGCTGCACCAGCGGGTGCCGGGGATAAAGATGCGGTGTGCGGCGGCTGCTGATACAAGGCATGGAGTTCCAGTCCACACCTCGAAGACAGGTGTAGGGCAGGCACACCAGCATCGGTCTGCAGCACTGATTTCATTTACCTAGAAGAGGGCATCAGTGTGGGAGAAGGGGTATCTTCTAAGTAAAATACAAGTGTCATAGTTACCCCTTACCCTACTAGTGTGAACTCCTACTCACACTTCAAGGCCCAATTCAGATGTGCCACAGGAAACACTATGAGGTTTCATGACAAAACGTGGCAGAGTTGGAGGGAAGGACTTCTCCCATACTTGGCCTTAGACTGAGGATGGCCATGGGGCAACACAGGCCCTCGAGAACTCTGGCGCCTGAAGGAATGTAGTTCGGAGAGCACAGGACCAGGTCTTGGAACAAGAATGGTAATCCCACAAGGGCACTCCTAGCAGGGTGTGATGGGGAGTGATGCTCCGCTCTTGGCACCTGTCGGGAAGCAGACGTCAGCCACAGCCCCACAGGTTTGTTCTTGACATATGTGAGACACTGTGAAACCTGGATCTGCTGGGCCCCTCCCTGCCTGGATGTCCCTTTCTGCAGCGGACATGAACGTGGGGTTACCGCAGCCACCAGAGAAGTGAGGTGAGGGATCGGGGGCCCTTTAGGGTGGATCGGTCTTCAGTCAGATTCCGAACCCATCTATGCAAGGCTATTTCACACACCCGATCTCGTATAATGTTGACCCCAAACCCGGAGGAGCTCATGGACAAGGAGACTGAGGAGGAGAATGAGGCTCACTTGATAAGCTCCCCAAATCCCCTCAGCCAGCATATGCCACCAGCCAGAACCTGAGCCCAGTAAGGCTCATTCTCCCTACCCCACCCACAATGTCAGCTGCCTTGGATGGTTGCTCACCAATGCATCAGTGTCCCCAGGACTGGGGACAGAATTATTGGCTCAACGAAGGCTTCCAGGGAAGATTCCAGGCACAATGATTCATGAGAGAGAGAAAAGAAAAATAACAATGTGCTGTCAGCAAAGAACATTCAAGCGCTTCCTTTTGCGCTGCAGAAATTGGACGCACTCTGAGCCAGGTGTTTCCACAGGGCCAGCCAGATGACGGCCTTTGGAGAGATGTGAAGCCTCGGGGAGAAAGGAATGCAGCCCACGCCTGGGCCACATGCACAGATGACACGGTGCGAGCCAGAGTCCGCACAGGTCAGATGGACGCCTAGACCCTGAGAATTTATTACCTTATTAATTATTCTCTGGCCTCTCCCTCCCACCCTGCAAGACCCAGCTTTCAACCCCCCATTTTCTGAGTTTAGGAATGAAAGGCCTCAAGCCCCACCTTCCACCCCCATGACTGTCTGCAGAGCCAGAGAGGGGCTGTTGTTTTGATGGGTGTTTTCCTCCAAAGCCAGTGGGAGAAATGCCCACGGATCCGGTTTAGCTCAAGGGCCCCAGCAAGCCTCCCATTAGCATTTCAGAGCTGCTGCTAATCACCAAGGACCCTAAACTTAAGGGGGTGGGGAGAAGGAGGAGATACCCGCTTCTCCAGAAACACAGACTTTATCCCGAGGAGATGACCAAGCAGGACCGGAGAAAGAAACTGCCCCTGGAAAAACACCAGCCCTAGCACTTCTCTCCCGGGGCAGATAACAGGCAGACGAGCCCGAGGCACAGTCACCAACAGTTTTGCAGACAGCACTTCACAGTGTTTGTGAGAAAAAAAAAGACCTGGTAAGTCTCACTCACCGCTGTCTTGGGCTACAGAAACACCTTTATAGAATAATTTGCTCCCTGCCATCTCATCTCCTGGGGAGACAGAGGCAGGGCCATGGGGTAAGGCCAGACTTGTCTACTAGCTACTCTGGCAAAGGTGGTCCTCTGTCTAAAAGTACCTTTCAATGCTTTCAAGTACACAATGCTTCATGATTTCCAAAACCCGTTTACATCCATTATCCATTAGACCCCACATGGCCTCTGTGTACAAGGGAGGACCTGAGATGTCCAAAGCCTAGGTGTGAGGCCAGCAGGCTAGTTCCTGGTCTCACCATCCCCCATCCGGTGCCCTGCACTCCACACCAGTTCTGCTGGGCTGGTGCCTATGGAGGCGTCACCCTTCTTCCCACAGCACGGCACTTCACAGTTGATCATCCTTCCCAAACCCTGTGCGTGGGCTGATGAGAGAATGAACAAATTCCTTGTCATCACATGAGATGGGCAGGGTAGATATCATTATTCCATTTTCCAGGTGAGGAAAGTGGAGCTCCTAAGTCTGTCTGACATGTGTGGCTTCCCTGAGGCCCCCATTAGCTGTGAACTATGATTTTGGATGCCCAGTGGGGCAGATTAATAGCCTGAATGGCCCCACTTCCTCAGTCCCTCCTATACCCACAGTCTTTGCCTCGTGACTTGACAGTTCCTCTCATGAAATCTAGTTCCCCACCCCTTGAACCTGGGCAGGCCTATGACTTGTTCTGGCCTAGAGAATGTGGTATGCCCATTCTGGCCTGCGCTCCAGAGACCTTGAGCGTTTCCACTCACTCCTACACCCCAGCCATCACTGGGAGCCCATGCCCAGGCTAGCCTGTGGGAGGGAAATGCACAAGGAGTGGAGTTGTGTTGCCCTAGTTGCCTCTGTCAGCCCAGCCAAAAACAACCCACCCCGGACATGTGCATGAGCCCAGCCAAGATCAACAGAGCTGCCTAGCTGACCTCCAGATAACTCCAGAAGCATGAGCAATAAACACGTGTTACTAAATGCCATGGAGGTGAATGTAGCTGGCATGCACAATTCTGTGGCAGTACCCACCGGTTCATAGCACCTGTTTCACTCACTTTCACTTCTAGTCATCCACCCATCCAATGGAATGCCTCCACCCACTCATTCAATGTATTTGCTGAGTGCCTACTGTGTGTCCAGCACTGTGATAGACGCTGGGGGTACGGTGGTGGGTCACGCAGACCCCACCCTGACTTCATGGAGCATGCAGACCAGGAAGGAAGACTGACAAGCAATTAGACTTCAGTGAGATGAACACTGGGGGAGGGATAAGACACACGCAGGGCAGACACAGGGCAGGCACATCTGACTGACATCGGGAGGGGCAGGGCAGTGAGAAGGGATTCCTGGAAGCAGGTAACATAAAAGCAGAAATCTACAGGCTGAAGAAGAGCCCATGGGGTGAGGGGAGGGTGCCAGGGAGGCTTCTTCCCAGTAGATGACACAGCCTGGCAGAGGCCTGATGAGACATACTGTTGCCTGGTTGGAGACCTGAGGTAGGAGGGTGGGAGGGAAAAGTGAGTTCTGAGGGACCAGCACCAGGAAGACCCAATCATCACCCCAAAAACTTTTCCTGTATTTACTTCCAAGGTCAAGTGGAATTCAGCAAAGGAAAAACAGAGGAGCCTCTTCTATGCACAGATAAAGGCCACAGAACATTTCCAGGACACCGTCAGAGGAAGCTGGGCCTGGGGACAGTCTTCTAAGGGCTGCAGGAGAAGTTCTTGTGTTTTGACTGTAAGGGATGGTTGCTCCCTGCCCAGTGCCGCAGGTTCTTTGCTACTTCTCACCCCAGTCCTGCGTCAGGAAATGAGAGCTGACTGCTGGGGCCTGCAGCACTGTTCTGGAACCGCGGGTCAGAAGGAAACGAAAGTATGTTTCACCTCTACAGAGAAAAAAGAGAAAAGGGAAATCCCAGGAGAGGCTGTACGTTGTGGCATTCCTGCATTCGGCCAACAAGGACTCCTTCACTGGCCACATTCTGCAAGCCCCCGGCCACGTGCCATGGAGGGCTAACCCATACCTGGGCTTTGACCTTGTCCTCAGAGGCCTCGAGTCTTTCTACACAAGCAGAGCCCAGTGGGGGCAATCTGTTGAAAGCAGACACTAGGGAATTGTCTTGAAGCTGGGTGAGAATAGCGACAGCCTATTTTTACTTAGACTACGCCTTTTTCTGGTGTGGCCTGGGAAAGGTCCCTCAAGGCACTGAGTAGGGAGCTCCACCGAGTGCGGAATGGCCTATAGTACAGTAAACAGGTGATAAGGGGTGGCGGCGAGATTCAGATGGAGGCTGAGGAGTTCGGGAGAGGGCAAGATGGGCCGTATGTGGCTGAGGGAGCCAGGCAATGCTTCTAGAAAGAAAGATGAGTCAAGAACTGAGGAGAATTGGGGAAAGGCCTAGAGGGGGATAGAAGCCCCCCAAAAGCAAGGAGGTAGGGAAGCCTAGAGCCTACCAGGGGACTCATTCTGGATGTGTGGAACAGAGCCATCAACAGTATGAAAGAGCTGGAATGTCAGCTGGCAAGGCAACTTGGAGTCAGGTCAAGGAAATTCTGAGAGGCCAAGAGAAGGAGGTTGAATTTTATCCAGAAGATAATATCGAGACAAAGAATGTGACATCAGGGGTGCATTTCAGGAATATTAATCTGGCTGACTAATGTGATGGGCTGGAAAGGAGAGACCAAAGCCAAGGGAGGTAGTTCAGAAGATCCTGCCAGAACTGGTCAGAGAAGAGGAGACAGATGTGAGAAGCAGACGCCAAACGACTTGCCGACTGGCTAGATGGAAAGAGCAGAGCCACAGGTCATCCCAAGGTCTCACGTCTGTGAGGATGGCTGTGAAAGCCATGGCCACAGGAAAGACGCGAGAGGCCGCCAGTTTGAGGGGGCTGGCTGTCGGACCCAGGATGCTGGATTATCTAAGGGGGCAGCAAGGAGCTAGAGGGAAAGCAATGGTAAAGAAAGGGTTGCTGCTCTTGAAAGATAGGTTTGGAGAGGAGGAGGAGGAAGCAATGAGGAGCCAACTGGAAGGAAACCTCCAAGCTTCTGGGGAGGGAGAAGCAATGGCAGATCAGGTTCCAGAGGAGTCTTGCCGCTCCTCCCACACCACTTCAGGTGCCCTGTGAAGATGCTCTTCTAGATCCCAGCCCACCTCCATCAGGCTTCACTGACTTCCTCACAGCTGGTCCCCCCTCCCCGCCCCCGATAGAATGTGCTTGCCGTGAGGGCAGGGACTGTGGTCTGTCAAATTCCCAGCAGCACCCTTTGGGCCTCGAATACTGCCCGTCACGTGAGAGGTGCTAGGTAAGCACCTGTCAGACATCCCATAGACGTCCAGCAGTGCCTGTCTGGCCACACTCCCAGGAAAGGGGAATACAACATGCTCCAGCCCCCCACCTCCAGTGACTGCATGGGGACGCCGATCCAAGCTGGTGGTGGGGAGAGGGCGTCTCCTCACAGGCTGGTCTCTCTCTCCCAAACATCTGAACGAAGACACAGGGGTCTTTCTTGTCAGTCATGACAAGCCACGCAGACTCTGGGCCGGTGGCCATCTTGGGCCATGTGCAAAGCAAACAGGTGGAGGAGGCTAGTGTTCAGAGACTGAGGCAGGAGACTGAAGCAGACGGAAGCACAGACAAAACTCATCCAGCCCTGGCACATGGGCCCAGCAGCCTCCATTCCCAACCTCCCCGCTCCATCCCTGGCAGGACCGCCTTAGTGTTGTTCTCCGTCCCCGGGCGCTGTGGTGAGCCGCCAGATTCGCCTCCAGGGAGGGAGGCCTCCTTCCCCCAGCTGCTGGGAGTGCTGTCAGCCTTCTGTGGAGACTGAGCAGAGTGCCTCACCACAGGTCATGCTGCCTTCCAGCAGCTGCCTACATCCAAGACTGAGCAGCATGGGGGCATAGAGGCCTGAGCCCCTTGCTCCAACTTGAGGCAACTCTGAGGGCCTCTCCAGGTTCCAGTGTTTCACGGAGTTGGCTGAGACCTTCATTGGTACTGCACGAGAGCTCAGCTGCTCCCTCTGTCCAAACCTGTTACCTCTGCCTCACTCTCACGGGTGCTGACCCTAAGAGATGCTCTTCATCTCAGCACCTATTTCCTAGGGAACCCCACCTTCAATAGCCCTAACATCGCCTATTATATCCTTACAGTAAACTCTCTGGACATTTGCAGCATGAGTAAGTCTTGATTAGACTGACAGTACTGGTTTTCTAGAAATCCATTTCAATTGTGATGACGACTCCTTTTGTATTCCTAAGAGTACTTACTCCAGTGTTTTGCAAATAGTAGCAATAATAATAATAGGTAACTTTTATTGAGTAAATACTATGTGTCAGGGCCGTTCAAAGCATTTTACAAGGATCACCTGATCCTCACGGCATCCTGATGGGGCAGATGCTATTACCCCCATTTTACAGATTTTAAAAGAACAATTAAGCAGGGGTGGAGTCAAAATGAAAATCCAGCCCATCAGATACAGAAACTGTGTCCCTAACCACATTCAGCCCCACCTCCTGCATCAAGAACACACAATTACAATGTCAAAGAGTCAATGATTTTGAGCTGGATGAGAACTTTTAAATTATCTAGGCCAGTCATTTTATTTTACTGAGGCTCAAGGTCATACAATCCAGCTGCAATATATAAGCATTTCCCTTAAGCAAAATAAAAATATACATGCAGCAAAAAAGAGAAGGATGAAAAGATAATTTGAAAAATGTAATTTGGGAGGAACCCTCCTACAGTGTTGGTGGGAATGCAAGCTGGTGCAGCCACTCTGGAAAACAACATGGATGTTCCTCAAAAAGTTGAAAATAGAGCTACCCTATGACCCAGCAATTGCACTACTGGATATTTACCCTAAAGATACAAATGTAGTGATTCGAAGGGGCACATGCACCCAAGTGTTTATAGCAGCAATGTACACAATAGCCAAACCATGGAAAGAACCTAGATGTCCATCAACAGATGAATGGATAAAGAAGATGTGGTGTACAGATATATAATGGAATACTATGCAGCCATCAAAAGAAACAAAATCTTTCCATTTGCAACTACGTGGATGGAACTAGAGGGTATTATGCTGAGCGAAATAAGTCAATCAGAGAAAGACAATTATTATATGATCTCCCTGATATGAGGAATTTGAGAGGCAGAGTGGGGGTTTGAGGGGTAGGGAAGGAAAAAATGAAACAAGATGGGATCGGGAGGGAGACAAATCATAAGAGACTCCTAATCTCACAAAACAAACTGAGGGTTGCTGGGGGAAGGGGCTAGGGAAGAGGGTGGTTGGGTTATGGACACTGGGGAAGATATGTGCTATGGTGAGTGCTATGATATGTTAATAAAGAATAAAAAATTTTTAAAAAATGTAATTTTCTCCATAATAAATTATCTTGTTATATGTATTCATGGCACATCACTATATGTAGATATGGATATGGATATATATACACACGTATATACACGTGTTACTGTCTATTATTATATACACTAAAAAAAAAATGTACATTATAAGGGCAATTTCAGAAACTGGCATGACTTGACATGCTGACTTTGGAATTCAAACCCCAGTAAGGCAGATTTGCCTGCGAAGGAGCCGGTGGCAAGAACAGGACCAGAACCTGGGTCTCCTGACTCACATCCCAGCTATCCTCCAAAACTCCCACCTACGCTCCCACTCCATTTGTTTATGTGGTTCTATTTCGAAGGAAGCAAGCTAGTTCAGAACATTGCAACACTACCATTTAGAAAAACGCAGAAGCAGAGACTGAAGCTATTGAGAAACCCACGTGAATTACCACACTGCAGCCATGCTTTCTCCATCACTGTTTCTAATTAAAGGACCGGCTGACACATTACGTAGCTCCTTGGGAGGCATCCCATGCACAAAATCTTCTCCCATATGTCCCTGGATTTCTCCTTCTTGCCTTTCTCACTGGCATTCGCACCCTCCTCACCAAACAGTGTTCATTTATTCACCATGGCCATCCCCGGGGAATGATGTAAGACACTAAACACTGTGACTCAAAATAGAGCAAGTGCCAGATGTTAAGGAGGACATGAGGATACAGGACAATATCCAAGTATCTCTGGCTCTAACCAACCTTGCCTCCTCCTCCCAAACCCCGCCACCATCAAATTTATTATTCCCCAAACCACTCCAGGTACACCCTTACCTCCAGGTCTCAAGTATGCGTCCCACCCCTCTTCACTTCCTTAAATTCCTCTCCTCCTTCCATTCCCAATCCAAGCACCATCTCTTCTGAGAAGGGATCCCTACTCACGCGACAGAAACCAGAGAGCCAAAGGGACATTGAAATATTGCCTGTATCTGAGGTCACCAATGGCAGGCTGAATGGCTGGATGAAGTTTTCTCTTTTTTTTCCTGCCAAAACCTGGGATCAAACTGTAAAGTTTTTTTGAATCCACAAAGTGTTGAAGAGTTTGGCAAACTAAAAATTTCTGAATCTGTTGCAAACCCATAAAAGTCAGGAGACTTTACATAAAAGTCCTGGCTTTGTGTGTTGTCTTAAAAGACCAGTGATTTGGCAACACTGGGCTTGCTTCTCATATGGCAAGGATCAGATGAAAGGAAGTAGAAACTGCCCTGTCTGCACTTCTTTTTTGGCGGGGGGTGGGGGGGTGGATGGGCACAAAATTTTTGTTTATAACAATCGACAATTATGTAAATTTGCAACCAACATAATCACCAATTTTTAGGCTCAACCTTTTTTTTTTTTTGCATGCCATTTTTAATCTCAATATTTGCTTTCCTTCTAATAAAGTTCACACTTATAATATTTCTTCCAGGAAGTGTCAGTGTGTACCAAACCTTCTTCTTTTTGTATATTTGAACATGCTTGTGTACCATCCTCACTCTTGAGTGCTAGTTTAGCTGAGCGTAGACTTCTAGGTTGACAGTTCCTCTTCCTCAGCATTTTCAAGAAACTTCTTCATTGTCTCCTGGCAGCTGTTGTTGCTGATGAGAAGTTCGCTGTCAGGCTAATTGTTGTTCCTCTGTAGGTAATTTCTCTTTCCTCTGTGGGGATTTTAAGAGTTTGTCTGTGTTCTTGAGATTCTGAAGCCACACTTCAGTATACGATATAGATTTGTTTTTGTCAGTCACGGTGCTTTTTTCAATCTCAACTCATGTCTTTCTTCAGTTACGGGAAAATGTGCACTCAAGAGCAAATACTGCTCCTCAACTCTCTTCTGGAACTCTGATTGACACCCACTGGTATACATATTCTCTGGGTCTCTCGACTGCTCTTTCATATTTTCAATTTCTGGCTCTGCCACCTAAGTCACGATGCTTGCATCAGTTATGTCCAGCACTGAGGTTCCCCCGTCTACTGAGGTTCTATTAAGGAATTCTAATTTGTTCTTTTTATGTCCTGCACTCTTGTTTTGTTTCTCCTTACTTTTTATTCCACTGGTGGTGGTGGTTGTTTTTTAACAGATGCTATTCCTTTCTTCAGCCCTTGGAGGATCTTCATCACACATATTTTGAAGTCATTATTAGCTTCTGCTCTTACTTCTTGTGAATTCACCTCCCTGCTGTGGACTGCACTGGCTATACTCCTTTCCTTCTTTCTCTTTTTTCCTTAGCCATAGTTGTCCTCCTGAGTGTTTTAGAATTTAGAACTGTAGATTCATTGTGAACAGGAGGTTTATTTTGTGTTTGCTGCATATTCTCTCTCTCTCTCTCTCCCTCCCTCTCTCTCTAGCATTTTATAGTTGGCTTTTCCTAGCCCAGCAGAGTCCCCAGTGCAGAATGAGACCCCGGTGGCAGGCCTTAAATACCACAGTAATAAGAGACATTGCAGGTCCTGCCATTGAGCTGCTGGGTGACTTTCCTTGTATCATCTGCAAGGACATGTTAGTGCCTCACTCTGTATCCACCATAGCCTTGGGCAACAATCAAGAGAAGCTTTTTTCTAATCTCCTTTCCCAGGAGTGGAGTTCCAGTCCTATATCTCAAGCCAGAAGCCTGGCTTTGGAACCCTGCCCCTCATGGGGCACTTGGAGACCTATTTCCCTATATTCCAGGGGGGAGTCGCCATTTGGTCTTGTCACTAAACACCAAGGCTGCAGCCTAGGAGTGGCGAAGAACGGCACCAGCCAGGCAAGCAAGAGCACTGACCTATCTCCCAAGGACGTCAACTAGTTCTGGGAGCGTAAGGGCAGCAGGGAAAAATCTGGGTGTGTATTTCAATAGACAGGATGCAGCCAAGCACAGCAGGTCTTAGCACCTTAAAGGGGCATCCCCTGTACCCTTCACTCACAAATAAATACAAAATGTTTATCATGACTATACTCTGTACTGCCAAGCACCTTAGTTCACTTTAACATTCCAAGTATGGATCCATGGACTTATGTGAACCTTTCAAGATGTTTATATTTCTAGGGGGTATATTTTTCTTGGGGGGTAATGAATACTGTACATGCTACTTGAAAAAAAATGATATTTATTGAGTGTTCACTGGGTATGAGGCACTATTTAAGCACTTTACACACATTACAACCCAAAATAACCCTATAGACAGATGTTCTATCCCCAGAGCTCCTATTCTTGGCCTATCATCAGCCCTCTCTACCAGGAGTTAAAGTAAGAAGACCCGAAGAGGAAAATACAACGCAGGCCACAGGGTTGAAGACAACTCATACATTTACTTACAGCCCATACATATGTAGACACCAAACAGATCAGATACAAACTTCAAGAAGCAGCAGGGACAACTTCTGGTTACACAGGAAGTAATGCAGTGAGTAATCCTAGAGGAGTATTTTCAAGCTGAGGGAAGATTCTTTAAGGGGAAACTCGGACTCAGAGGTTGCCCTTATACCGTTCGGTGAATAACAGCTGCTATTATTTTCACCTAACCCTTTTGTGGTCTCTACAAAAATCCAACTAAAATAACTCTCACATGGGGCACCTGGGTGGCTCAGTGGGTTAAGCCTCTGCCTCTGCCTCTGCCTTCGGCTCAGGTCATGATCTCAGGGTCCTGGGGTGGGGCCCTGCATGGGGCTCTCTGCTCAGCGGGGAGCCTGCTTCCCCCTCTCTCTGCCTGCCTCTCTGCCTACTTGTGATCTCGCTCTCTGTCAAATAAATCAATAAAATCTTTTTTAAAAAATAAAATAACTCTCGCAGGCATTACCAAGAAGTATTGAGTCTGGCTGGAATGGCAGGCCCTGTAAGAGCAAAGCCCCTTCCTCGCTGGGCTGAAACCATGTGGATTTTGTCTGGGATTTTGTCTGGCCATCTTGTCTTCTCAAAGCTGGGAGGGTTCTATATGATACTCTCACGGAAGACACCAACCAGTCCTTTACAAAAAGTCGGGGGCAAGGAGGGATTCTAGTCAAATTGGAGGGTTTTATTAACCAGGTTCTCCTTGAATTTTTGCTTTGTGAGCCACAGAAGGACGGTGAATCATTTCTGTAGCTCCCCTGTGAACGTGGCTGGGAAGTCCAGGATCCTGTATAAAGAGACATCCACTGACAATATTAAGTTCTTTTGGCTTGCGCTGGGTGAAGTGTATTTCATGGTAATATTCCCTTAGGTTCACACAGCACTTGGCTGTTCAAACAATTATATTCACACGCGTGATTGAAGTGACTCTCCCAAAAACCCAGGAGGTGGGTATTAATGATCCCTATATCCCAGATGAGGAATTATCCCATATCACCTACTAAGGTCCTTCAAGAAGGAAGTAGCAAAGCTGGGGCTCAAACCACGAACTTAAACCTTCTCTATAGAGAAATCTGAGCAGCTATTCTCTTTGCATAGTAGGAAAAGTACAGAATTTCAGACAGGCTTCCAAGGCAATTGTGTTCCTTGGGTCTCATTTGCACTGCAGGTCTAGGTTTCTCCTAAGGAATCTATTACTAAAAACCCCTTGTGAGTAGGTTCACCCTCACTCCAGTCTGCACCATAATCCAGAATTTGGGGGTGTGAAGGCCTCAGGCATCTGCAGGACACACTGCAGTGGGCTGGCCCAAATGAAACCCTCTCCCTGCCTCCAGGCTCCCTAGCAGAGCCCATTGGCAGCCACAGGAGCCCCCCCCAACTCCTCCCACTCCCTTCCTGCTCACATTCCTGACAGTGAACCCCTCAGACATCAGTTCAGGCCCATATAAGCTCAAAGGGCAAAGCATGTCTGTCCCTGGATCCAGCCCACATTCTGTGCTCTGGTCCTGGGACTGTAACTCTTTGCCTCTCTGCCTAGATTCCAGATGATAACACCTGCCTGCCCCCAGATGCCCCATGCCGGACCTCTCCTGACTTCTGGTATCTGCCTGTACTTGAGTTCTTGGCCCTTTTCCTGGTGCTTGTCAGTCTTTGTAGATCCCTGATGACATGACTTCAGCTGCTGACATCTACTAAGTCTCCTAATCCTGCCTTCTGAGGCCGGATGTTTCATAACCTTCACCTCCTCGGCCAGCTCACCTGTCCTCACCACGCACCTCCCCCTTGTCTCTGCCAGCCATGCCATGGTAGGACATCATCATGAATCTGTCTGTCTTTCATTCACTTAACAAGCAATCAACAGGCAAAATGAGGCACACTGCTATGCATTGTGATGGGATAAAAAGGCAACCAAGACACAACCATTGGCCCTATCATTTAACCATTAATTATATGTAATCAGCATCTTAAATAAATGTGTGTTTATATTCTTCTCTTCCAAACAGACAACATGCTCCTGATAGTAAAGACCATGTCTCATATTGTTCCATTTTTTTTCTCCACTCCCCTACCACCACCACAAAAGGTGTTCCACACCCAGCCTTCTCTGACACTTTGCCAAGAAAGGGAGGCCAGGAGGACCATCTTGCCCATTTTTTAAAAACTATAATTTACACTGTTTCGTGTGTGTGTGTGTTTTTCCAAATACCTGTGAAATAAACAGATGGGAAGCAGCAGGTGAAAAGACAGGCCTCCCAGCCATGGAGGGAGATAAGAAAAGTGCAGTTGGGCATTCACCTCTCCCATCACCCTGCACCCTGCTGTATGTTGCCCTCCACAAGGACGCTGGACCATGTTCTTTTCCCCCTTGAAAGCCTCCAGGAATCCTCCATTTCCTTGCCTCAGCTTACACAAGTATTCAAGGCCCTGTTGGATCAGGTAGTAGCTGAAAACATGGGCTCAAAAGCCAGGCTGTCCAGATCCAAATCCCAGCTTTAGCACTGTCTGACCCTAGGCAAGGTATGTAATCATTCAGAGTAATGCCTACCTCATGGGGTTCTGCTAGGGATGAAAGAGTTAATAAGAGTTCACATATCGTGTGGTGGTTTTACAATCTGACCACAAATTCTTTGACCTCCTTTCTTCATAGGAGCCTACAAGCATCCTTCACCTCTCCCTAAGTGACCTGTTTCTCATGAATAGAATGCGGCAGAAGTGATAGTGCATGACTTCTGTGACTCGGTCATACCAGCATTGTGGTTTCCTCCTTACTCTTCTCTGGGGGATCACTCGCTCCAAAAGCTGGCTCCCGTATGGTGAGGATGGTCAGGGGCCCTACGGAGGGGTCCCTGTGGCCAGGAATGGAAGCCCCCTGCCAACAGCCACATAATTTAGGTATCTTCAAAGTTAGAGAGATACAATTTGAGCATCAAAATAAATGATGCATGATTACAGACTATAACCCACTGAATAAAATAGAAATTCATGAGTCTACGCTGACATAAATGAATGAAGGAAGGAAGGAACAAATAAATAAAGGAGAAATGAAAGCTCTGCCTTGCAGTAAAACTCCAAATAATAAATGTAGAAGGAATGGCAGAATTATAAAATCAACATTTGGCAAAACACGATGCGAAAACTACAGGGTAAAATTTTGATGAGGGATAGAATATTTATATAGTCTCAGAGCAGTTCCCACAAAAACGCTTATTAAATACTAATTAACTGACAAGTACAAAACACTTGTTAATTAACTTTGCAATGGAGAAACCTGGCAGACACCGTCTTAATCAACTGATAAATTTCAATATCACTGATAAGGGGACAAGTCAACCTTATGTGACCGTGGATCCGAAGCACTAAGAACTGTCAGGGGCTAGAGCCTGTCTTGCTCGTCTCCTTATCCCTAGCAGTGCCTCACAGAGTGGCAGCTCCTTCTTCCTGTGGCCACTGTGTGCCAGACACTGCCCAGGATGCCCTGGACATGCATCATCTCATTTGATCTTCACGGTGACCTAGGCTCTGAGAAGTGAACACCTTGCCCGAGATCACAAGACCAGTGAGAGGCAGAGGTAAGATACAGACCCTGCTCTGTCCACCTCCACAGTGGGTCCCTCAGGCACTCAATAAATGCAGACTCCAGTCCTTGCTGCAGCTCCGGGAGGTTGCTGGGAAACACAGGGCAGGTGCCCCCAAGACAGATCTGCATTCTCGTTCTTTCCTCTGATAATTAGTAGAATCAGCAGTTAAAAGGGGGGAAGGGATGTGTGCAGAAGATAAAGGCCCTGGCCCTCACGCACAGGCACCTTACTCACACTTGCTCAGTCTCCACCTCCCCCAACTTGGGACCAGGGCAGTGGTTTTCAAACTTCTTTTAGCAGACAAGTTTTTTTTCAAGCTAACTTTTTCACAAAACTTAACACGATAGCAGTGTTATTTTGCAACTGCTGAAAGGTAAAAACAAACTAAGTGTCTACAGCCGGATGAATGGATAAACAAAAATGTGCTATATACATACCATAGAAGAACAGTATTCATCCTTAAAAAGCAAGAATATTCTGATACATGCTACAATGGGGAGGAACCCTGAAAACGTACTAAGTGAAGGAAGCACAAAAGGACACAAAAGGACAAATATTGTCTGACTCCCCGTATAGGAGGTCCCTAGAGCAGTCAGATTTAGAGATGGTAAGCAGAATGGTGGGTGCCAGGGGCGAGGCAGAGGAGGAAAGGAGAGTTTGTGTTTAAAGGGGACAGAGTTTCAGTTTAGGAAGACAAAATAGCGCTAGAGATGGATGGTGGTAATGACAGCCCAGCAGTGTGAATGCACTTAATACCACTGACATGTATACTTGGAAATGGATGAAGTGGCAAGTTTTATGTTATGTATGTATATTTTGCCTCAATGAAATTTGCAATAGATAAAGCAGAAATAGTGAATGGGGTACTAAGATGCTCCCTGAACACTCCCCCTCCTGTACCGAGTAACTGCAAAGAAGCCTTATCCTTCAGGAACTCGTGGACTATTTTAGTCCTAATATTTGGGGCTCCAGGAGCACCACCTGCACACTGAGCCTGCAGCCTACAGTTCTGAGCTCTGAGCTCCCTCTATGGCATTTGCAGGCTGCTGGGAGGAAGCCCACAGGAAAAACCAGTGAGGACAACCCTCCCAACATGGGGACAATGGGCTCCAGGATGATCTGGTGCTCGGGTGGCAGCACACAAGAGGGAGGCTGGCTTTGGGTGGGTCCCCGAGGGTGGGCAGGGCTAGGAACCATGAGCTCCACAACCTGGTGGCATAGGCTGGACTCCAGAGCTTCCTGGCCAGACCCTGGACAAGTCAGAGCCTCAGTTACCACTTCTGTAAAAGGGGAATGATAATAGGAGTCCCTACCTCATAGATGTGTTGAGGATTAATTGACATAATATACATAGTATACATAATACACAGAAATGTTTCCAAAAGGACAAAGCTATATGACAAAGGCAGTAACTGCAGTGGTCAAGCATTGCGCTTTGGAGATGGGCTGAATTTCAGGCCCAGCTCTGTTACTTATGAGCTGTGTGATTTTGGAGAAGTTACTTACCCTACACCTGTGCTTCAACTCTGTCATCTATAAAAAGAAAGTGATCACTGTACCCCCTTCTTATGTTATTAGGAAGATGAAATGGGCTGATAAAGAAAAGGTTGTTCAAACAATGCCTGGTACATAGCAAGTGTTCAATAAACGTGAGCACTTACTAGTAGCATCCTCTGCCCCAGACCTGTCTGATCAGGCTTCGGGAGGCAGCAGCCCTGGCTGAGAGGGAGGGGGATAGAGCCCACGTAATGAGGCCTGGTCTGTCTGAGCCAAACCTAGAAGAGATCCGGCCAAAGCAAACATGGGCTGTGCGGCCTGCCCATGGGAGAGAACACTTCCAACTCTCCCACTCCCAAGGGAGAGAACACTTCCAACTGGCTGCTCGAGCTGAGGCAGCAGGCTCTGAGGGCCTCCTTAAGGGCGGGTCAACTGGAGAAGCTGAGGGGGAGGAAGTAAGATTGTCTTCCAGTCTTCCCTCAAAAATAAGCCGAGGGCGTGGGCCCCTCTGTGGGCCTAACATTTGCTCTGTTTATGGTCTTGACCAAAGGTATCTTGAAAATGTGGCCGCCTCTTTGCTTTTCCCTCGCTCTTCACCTATGGCTCACCACAGAAGCCAGAGCGCTAAATTTAGGCCACTCTGCTGCTGGGCCATAGCTAGAAGGCAGCCGCTTTCAAAACAAAGAGGGAAGGAGAGGTGGGAGGTGGGAGGTGGGAGGCAAATGGAAAAAAAGAGGCAGATCCCACCAAAGGGCTTCTGGACACTGCTGGAATCCTGGCCATCACCCTGACCTGAACCACTGCAAGGATCTGCACTCCGGGCCTCCAGCAAGTTCCGGCCTGAGATAACTGTCGAACTCGGGGCCTGTGTGTAAGCTGGGCAGGGGTGAGTCAGAGACCCCGGGATCCCGCCAGTGGGGAACACTCATAGGAAACTCTGACACTGCCAGTGGAAACCCTTGTCATTGTCATCCCGGGGACAGACTCAGGTCAACCCTGCAGACGCGGAACTTGGTGCCCATTGTTTCCATTTAAGGCACACCTGCTGTCCCAGGACTGTGAAGCACCTCCTTTAATTCCCAGCAGCGAGTATTATTTCTGTGTTTTTCTAAGTCACACAGCTGGTAAGCAGCTCAGCGGGATTTGAAAACGGGCTGATCTTTTTCAGGACCTTCCGCATTTAAACAAACTAATCTACTATACAAATTGGGAAACAGAATTGCTCAAGCTTGCCCAGCAACTACTGCTGATTCTGAGCTTGGACCCCAAATCCCCTGATCCCCAGGCCAATTTACAAACACACACACACACACACACACACACACACACACACACGTGGGTTATTTTGAAAGACACCTATAATAAAGACATCTGGTGTTGGGATTGCTAAGCCTCTCCTTTCCAGTCAAGCATTATCATCCTTTTCACTACATGATGTAGGCATTTCAGGTGAATGTGACTGCCACTCGTATTCCAGATAGTCTATATTAATATTATTAGTGGCCATGATACATATGCGGCCCTTCACTGTTAGTTGACCTTCCCTTTGACCCTTCTTTTACAGAGAGGAGAACAGGTAAAGTCCCCACACTTGGGAAATAATACACATAGCGGTTCCCCTATGGCTCCAAGTCCAACACCCAGCTTAGCCTGATTTCCTGCCCCATCTCTGGGCCCTCAGGCCTAGCCTCCCAGGGAACAGATTCCCGTGATCTCATCAGTTTGGGAGCCAGCTCTGTGGACCCAGAGATGCCCCCCCACCTCACCACTGCCAGGCCTGGGTCCCCTGCCAGTCACCAATGCCACACTGACAGGGAGAAAGGACGCCAACAGAGACATCCTCCCAGTCTTCTCTTGCCAGGAAAGGAGGGTCACACCATCTAGGAAGGACTATGCTGGGTGTCCTTCCCACCATTATGGCCAGCAAGTCAGGCAGCCATGGAGCCCTTCCTGGGAAAGGCCCTGGCACACAGCTTCACTGCCCAGTTTCAGAGAAAAGTCTAAGGTTAACGAGCCCCTGCCCTGTCCCTCTCTCTGTTCCTCAAGTCCCCACTTCCATCATCCCTCTGAGTCACAAACCTACCCAAGCTGTCTCTCTGTCCTCCCTGTTCTCTTAGCCTCTCAACCCCCTTTCAGCTGCAAAGACACTGCCTCACCGGCTTGGCCCTTTGCGCGGTTCTTGTTATATCACTCCTGCTTCAAACTCATCTATGGCTTCCCTGGGCTCTCAGGATAAAGGCCAAAATCCTTACCAGAATCTTGAGGCCCTACATGTGCTTGCCCCTGCTTACTTTTCCAACATCCCCCCTCCCCACGACCCCACTCTGCTTCAGCCACACTGCCATCTTCAGCCCTTCTGTCCCCAGGGCCTTTGGACATGCCATTCCCCTGGTCCGGCGCACTCCTTACCTGGTTGATACCCATTCATCTTTCAAATGGTCAGTCCTCCTTCCCTGAGTCCTCAGTCTGGGTCAGATCCCTTTGGTAAAAGCTCTCACAGATCTAAACTCACTCCTTCAAAGCCCTACCTATCTTCTTTTGTAATTATTCATCCCATACACATGATTACCCAATTAATGAGGGAGAAAATCCCATTAGAGTGGGCACTGTACCTGTTTATACTTATCACTGCATCCCATTGTAAGTACCCATTGAAAGAATGAGTGAATGAGTGAATGAATGACCTTCCTCTGCCTACTGTCGAAGCCCAAGTCTAGCCTTCCTTGAAGCACCCTCTCCCTCACAGCCCTCTCCTGGGAAGACTGCCGGGCTTCTGATCCTCAAGTGATTCGCCTACAGCCAAAACTCTGCAGCCTTTTCTTCCTCTGAAGACCACACCACCCATGAAGCTGTGAGCAGGCATCAGGTCTGTCTCCTTCACCTCTGTAACCCCAGGACCTAGCACAGAAGAGGTGCTCAATAAATATCTGTTGGATGAATCCTTAGAGCCATCGGTGCCAGACTACTAGGTGGTCCCATAAACGCTCTTCTGCCTCTTCCTCCACGGGGATAGAATGTTCACCGGGCTTATGGCTAACCGTGATAAAATTCCCCAGTTTCCCTTGCACTGAGGGGGCGACCCCGTGACTAAGTGTTTTTCGGCAGAATGTGAGCAGACTTCATGGGACCGAGCATCAGCATGTAGGTAAGGGCAGCACCCCGGACAACGGCAGAGCCACAACATGGAGGGGGCCCAGGCCCCCGCATGACCTCATGGAGCAGGCCACTCTGACAGCTAGAGCCAGTTGGGACTGTCACGTGAGAGAGAGATCAACGGCTGACATTCTTAAAAACAGTATATCTGGGTGTCTCTGGCCTAAACAACAATTGTTGTTTACAGACTTCCAAGACACACCCGTTAGGGCAGCCTATGGACCCAGCTGCTGGTAGGCAGCTTCCTCATGACGTGCACTTCTGCCCTCATCTGGGGCCCTCTGAACATCCATGCTGATGGCCAGTTATCACCCTGATTTCATTTCTCGGTCCTCACTAATGCAAAAATCTTCTGCTTCACGCCTCCTCAGAGCCCACCCTGACTCGTCAACTTCTAGGAACTGCCCTCTGAAATCCTGAACTGGAAAATTCCTCTTTCTAGTTGCAACCCCTCATTCCTTCATTTCTGCCACTACCTGACCCCCAACCATCCCTGTCCTCCAGCCTCCTGGAGCTCTCTAGTCCTGGGGTTCTCCATCCTTGTTGTGAACCAGCAGCCTTGGGAGACATGACTGCTCCCACCACCAACAGCTCACCTATGGCTTAAGAATGGGGGACATCAATCCTCCAAGGGCCACGCGTGGTCCCCTGGTGGGCTGTCTTCAGCATCCACCCTGCCCGGCATCACTGTGGCCTGGCCCGGCCTGCCATTCTCTCCCACCATTCCAATTTGGATCAACCCCCAGGAGGCCCTTACACCTCTTGCTGGTCTCTCATTCTCCACTGCTAGTTCCCTTCTGAACCTAACCATCTGCTACCTGCTGTCCTCAAGGCATCATTTCTCTTGTGTCCTCTCCTCACATCTTATGTCATCCCAGGCTTGTGCCTCTACTTCACACACATGTGACAACGCCTACCTCCGTGGGCCATTCTCTGACTTTGCTCCTAAGTTGCAGGGGCTGATTCCCTACTGTCTCCAGGACAGACGCCAGATGCTCCTCACCCTCAACATGTCCAAATGAAACTTCACATCCTCTGCTGTTCCCCTACTAAATGGGAGCCTTCTCTTGTGCTCCATGTCTTGAGTAATGGCACTCGATGCATACTTATGGCATGAATGGAGGTGTGAACGGTTCTGCAGTGTGCATCTGATCTGGACTGGCGTGGGAAGGACGTGCTGGATGGAGGGAACATCAGAGCCAGAGTGTGGAGGTGGGTGTGATCATGAGGCAACCGGCAGACAGCAAAGAGACCAGCCCAGAGGGAGAAGAAGCTGGGACCTGTGTTCCTCTGCCAAGTCCCCAAATTTGGGCTGGCTCCATCCTTGGGATGTGCTCATTTTAAGGAACATCCCCAGGCATCCAGGATGTCACATAAGGGGGGGGGGGCAATTTCCAAATGACTCTGCAGCATCTGCTGAAGACCATCAACTTTCCCACTTCAGACTGAAAAAAGCAAAACCCATTCTCTCCACTTGCAAACAAGAGCCCTGCCTAAAAGCCTTCCAGTCCTCAGCATGCCTTGCTGTTTTCCTCACCCCCTACTCCTCCCTCAACGCCTCCTCCAGGCCCACTTAGCCCTTGCAGCTGGGAGCCAACTACTCCCAGGGAATGGCAAGAAAAACCAGCTAATGACAAATAATGGTAGTTTTAGCATCTGTACAGCCCTTTCCAATTCACAAAGTACTTTTTCCATAAACATTAGCTCATTGACTTCCCATCACAATCCTTGGCAGCAGGTGACATTCCCCTCCTTCTGCCGCACAGTACCCAAAGGCCCAGAGAGGCTAAGAGTCCTGTCTAAGGATGTAACTAGCAAGTGGTAGGCCTCCATGTCAACAGGAGATATCGCAAAGTTACAAATCGGGGTGCAAAAGGCACCGCTTGACTTCTCAGATCAAAAGCCCACCAGAGAGAACTTTGTTCCCCAGATCTCTCCAGACCCCAGTCTTGATTTGGACAAATGCAGACATTTCTGAAGTCATTTCATCCTAAAGCCCAATTTTTGCCGGTGACAGAAGCCCAACCATCAACTCTGCTGTTACCAACTGCTGCAAGCACTCGCAGAAAATTATGTGGTTGGGCAGCAGCAATGCCATCTCATTCAGAACCCAAGCTGAAGCCCGGCTAGAGGATCTAGGGTTCATGCACCATGACTAGAAGCAGAACCCAGCGCACCGTGCACCAGGAAATGTTCAGTTCTTGTGGCTGGTTTCAAAAAAGCCCATTTCTGCTGGCCTATGGCTTTTTCACACCCCCTTAACAACTCTCAAAGGTCCAGAGTTGGCAGAATGAAGTTACTTAGAATAAAAGACACCTGAGTAACACTCAGCACTCCAAATGGAGACTTCATCCTGGGTTTTCAGCCATTTCTTTGTACCTGCTAGGAGGCATGTCAACTAAAAGATATTTCTTAAACCAAGCAACCTGTTAAGTAATGCCTTATCCCTGCAGATATGAGTAAAAAGAGAAGGGGAAAAAAAAAAGAAAGAAAAGCCTACTGGTTTATAATCTCCCTTTCATCCATGTTTGGGGCCCTACTCTGTGCCAGACACAGGTAATACAAATACGTATATTTATATTTCTAGTATGTCACAGTGGTTAAGAGTTTAAAGCCTGGAGCTAGACCACATGGTGCCTCTGAGTCCCTTCCACCCAACATTCACAGCTCTGTGGCAAGGTGAGAACAAGATTTCAGCCTCTACTGGCTCCTCCCCCAGATGCCCTTGTGCAGTGTACACCCTGCACAACCGTACATGGCAGCAGTGATTTCAATCCTAACTTTGCCACCTCTTGTGTAACCTCGGGCAAGCTTCTGAGACTCTCTATGAATCTATATCTTCGTCTAGGAAATGAGGATGGTGGTAATATCTACCTTATAATGTCATGGCAGATGAAATGAGCTAATGCACGTAAAGTGCTTAGCACAGAGACCGGGTGCAAGGAAGCACTTTTTTTTTAAGGTTTTATTTATTTATTTGAAAGAGAGAGTGTGTGCACAAGCTGGGGGCAGGGGTAAGGCACAGAAGGAGAAGGATAAGCAGACTCCCCATAGAGCAAGGAGTCCGATGTAGGACTCTATCCCAGGACCTGGAATCATGACCTGAGCTGAAGGCAGTTGCTTAACTGACTGAGCCACCCAGGCACCCCAAGGAAGCACTTTTTAAGTGCTATTATTATTGCTGTGTATAGTTCCTGCCCTCATGGAGTTTATAGTCTAGGTGGAGAGGCAGACTGTAGAAATATTATGTCTATTTATGTCACAGGTTGAGAGAAGGAGTGGCAGGACATGAGTCAGGAAACTGCTCTTGAAGGATGAGTAGGAATTCACTGGGCAGAGAATGAGAGGAGGTTGGGATCAGGAGAAAGAACATTCAGGGCTTTGAGAACAGTATGCACAAAGGAAATGAGGCGTTACGTGTCTCCGCATGTTCTGGGAACAGTGAGAAGTTCCTGCACTATTAACCACTAATTACGAATTTTTGCTGAGCTCAGGTGCACGGTAAATGAGCAAATAACTCCCTCTGGGTGCCTAACTTATGAATCTGGACACTTGACTTTGAAACTCAAAGTCGCTGTACTTTGGGTCAACGAGACCAAAGCCTTTTGAAGCAGACAATAGCTTGAATCAACCAATACCACATCCACCAGGTTTAACTGGACCCCACAATGTAACTGGTAGAGCACTGCTGAATCAGGGCTCCAGCGGATACTCGCTGGACAACCCCTAGCAGCACGGCAGTGCTTCTCCAAAGGGGAAGATGGGGGAGCAGAAGAATCCTGGAAGTCAGAACACGGAGCGGGGGGGGGGGGGGGGGCAGTCCCTCCTTTCTAGGAAGTCACCATCCCCTCTCCCTGGGCCTCAGCTTCCTCACCTGCACGATGAAGGAAGGGACTGGGCTAAAGCTTCTTCAGAGAGACAGTCCAACTGCCTGGAATCTAGACTTTAGAGTCGCAAAGATCTGTGTTTGACATTTTTTAGGAGAATACCATAAGGATCTAATATCCGGCAAGCACTTCACCCTGAAGAAGGGACAGAAGTTTTTTGATCGCTCCCACTGAGCCAGTGGCGCTCTGTGGGATGTGTCGATGACCGTGAGCCCCTCGACCTCACACCCCTCGAGTCTACAAACCGAAAGACTTCCGATGCTTGGAGAATGTTCAAGCCTGCAGAAACCCTGTGCCAGGGCGGTGTAATGAACTCAGTCCACTTCAGACTCAGGAATATTGTCTTTCTGTTTGACTTGAATGGGTTTTCCAGATTTTTTTACATGGAAAACACTCACATGACAACCTCAGAGTGGTGGCAAGGAGGAGGCAGGGCGGGATAGAGTGGAAAGAAAACTCTCTGGTGATAGAAACCAGAAGAGTTTTCTAAACAAGCCCAAAACTGCAAAAGAATTTGAGTCACACCCTGACACAACAAAAGACAGGCGAACAGAGCAAAGCAGGACTTGCCTTTAAGCATTTGCCAGTGGTGCTTTACGGCTCCTCAGGGGCAACGGATTTACGGCCTTTTCCCCAAAGACTCACGACATTCACTCTTAGTATTATCACGGCTAACACCGAGCTCAATCACTATAAAGTGCTCCCACCATATGCTTTCCTCCTCATCTCTGCCAGCAAGATCATCCGGCCATTTCACAGGTGTGGGCCCTGAGGCTCGGTAAGTTCAACGGACTTGCCCAAGGTCATACTCTGAAGAGGCTTGAAATCAGGCCTCAGATTCCTAGTAAGAAACAAGCACTTTCAAGGTCCTGAGGAGTGCCACTAAGTGGCCCAGGGCCACACGCCATCATCATGCTCCAGCTTGGTAAGGTCTAGGCCGTGAGATTTGGTTCTGTTCAGTCCCTCTACGGCAGGGCAGCTCATGTCTATTGAATGCCAGTCTGCCCCTGGGCAGCCAGCTCCGACCTGCTGTGTCCTGCTGTAAAGAACTCTATCAAGGCCCCCTGTCACAATAGGACATTGCTCTAGCAGGGCCCCAAGAACCCCACAGCCTCCTCCCTGCCCCCAGCCACCATGGAGCCCTAGGAGAACCTGGAAAGGTCCTGGCAAGCTGATGTCCCCTCATCCTCACTCCTGAAAACGGGATCAACAGAATGTGTTAGTCCTCAGGCTACCAGGTGAGGGCACAGCTGCCCCTGAGCTATCCCACCTTCTCCAAGTTCAAGGGCAGCTGGGAGGGCATAGAAAGGATGCAAGACGGAAATCAGAAGGCCAATGTTTAAAATCCTGGTGCTGCCACTGAAGACAATTAGGGAACATCTATGAGCCTCAGGTTCTCCTCTCCAAAATGGGAATGCTCCTCGTTGTCCCGAAGGTCAAATGGATAACAAATACCAAAGCCCTCCGTAAACTGGAAAGCCCTATGAAAGTATATGTGGGATTACTGGTCTGACTGCCCCTTGCCAAGCTCTACATCAGCTGGAAAGATATCCAAGTTTCTTATTAAAATTCCTATTAGAGGGGCAACTGGGTGGCTCCGTTGGTTGAGCCTCTCACTTCAGCTCAGGCCGTGATCTCAGGGTCCTAGGATCCAGCCCCACATCAAGCTCCCTGCTCTGCCAGGGAGCCTGCTTCTCCCTCTGCCTCTGGCCCTCCACCCAGGCAGTTCGTGTTCTCTCCCTCTCTCTCTCAAATAAATAAATAAAATCTTTCTAAAATTTTAAAATTCTATTCAGTCTTATTAAAAGTTTTTTTTAATTATTATTATTAAACTCTTTGCCTGGATGCCTTAAATAGCCCCTGCGTGTCCAAATTAATAAGATGTGAAGAAACCCAACGGCTCAAGCAGTGACCCGTGATCAGTGGAGAGAGGCTCTGAAGGTGCTCGAATACTGCAGTAGTTTCCTGCGGCTGCGTAACAAAGTACCGCAAAGTACCGCAGACTGGGGGCTTAAATAGCAGAGCGTATTGCCTCTATTCTGAGGACTACAGTCTGGGACCAAGGTGTCAGCAGGGATCATTCCTTCTGGACATGGTGAGGGAGAATCTGTTCCTTACCTCTTGCCTAGCGTCTCTGGACCTGCTAGAAATCTTTGGCATTCCTTGATTTATACGTACCTCACGCTGAGGTCTGCCTTCATCGTCACATAGCACCCTCCCTGTGTATGTGTGTGTCTGTGTCCAAATTTCTCCTCTCTATAAGGACTAGTCATATTGGGTTAGGGTCCCTCCTAATGACCTCATCTTAACTGGAGCATCTGCAAAGACTCTGTCTCTAAATAAGGTCAGATTCACAGGTAAATGAGAGGCCTACACTTCAACATCTCTTGGAGGGACACAATTCAACCCATAACAAATGCTTTTCCACAGCTCTCTGGGGTGCTCAGAGCCTGGATCCCCCAACTCATGTCTGCCTCCCCTCATGTCTACCTCACTCATCTGTTTTCAGTCAAGTTCTGGGCTAGGCCTTTGTGGAATGTTTATCCCATGACTTCAAGATTAACCCATTTCTGTGCGTGTGCGCACGCGTGTGTGCACACACACACACACACACACACACACACACCGGGATCTAGTCCCCTGGTGGGCATTCGATGGAGGAGCCCCAGATACAACGTCATAGGTTTAGAAAGAGAAGCGCACAGATCCCTCACTCACAGTGGTTGAGAGAGCTGGGGTGGGGGTGAGGAGCATGAGCTAGGAGGGTTAGCCAAAGCCAGCACACACTCTGGAATGAGGCCACCATGAAGGGGCCGTTGCAGAGGCTGCGTTTAGTGCAGCAGATCAGACTCGAGGTGGCATGGGGACGCCGCAGGCAGGGAGGCCAGAGAGAAGTAAACAGAGAAAGAGGTCATGTGAGAGGAAGCTACCAAGGCCAACAGGAGAGGTGGCGGAGCATGGCCCACGGCCACTAACCCCCGAGCATTCTGCACCACGGCTGGCTGAGTCCACTCCGCTGGCACAGCAGCCCTGGACATCTGCAGACCGGGGCAAATGCCACTAGGGAGGTTTGGCCACATCTGGCCCAGCTGTGGGCAGGATGCTTTGCACCCTCCCCGCTTCTGAGACAACAGGGCAGGAGAGCTTCGGTCGGCTGAAACCGGCAACGCTACACGCAGAAATCTGCAAGTGCTCGGCACGCCATGGGCAAAGGCACAGAGGAAGAGCTTCCGTGTTGAGCCAAATGTGCTAATGCTGCTTCTAAGTCCAGCTCTGGCAGGCCCCAGATGGCAGAAAGCCCCTTGTTCTGAGGGTCTCGGGGAATCGTCGACAAAACAGCTGACATCCTTTCAGAGGGGGGTCTGAGACTCACTGACACCTACCAAGATATGCAAGCATGCCCCCCAAATAAAATCAAACAATAGTTCCTACATTCAACCAGCTCACTGTCCAGGAAGAGAAACAGCTGAACAAAGGAGCTGCATGAATGGACTGGAATAAGCACAAGGGTGGGGAGAGGGATGGGCCAGAAGTAATCGACTGGGCCTGGGGGTGGGCAGGATGCTCCCGAGAGGACAGCACGATAAAGGGACAATCTAAGTACTGAGCTTGTTCCAACTCCTCCAAATGGCCAACCCTGCTGCTCTTCAGTAGCTTCACACACGCCCGTTCCTTCTGCCTGAATGCTGTTCTCCACCCCTTAATCCTTCCCACACACCCCCACCCTTCGGGCCACCTCCTGAGACCTCTTTATCATGCTGGCTGCCCACCGCTGTACCTGCCGTTATTCTCTCTCCAAGACACTGCTCGTTACCTTCATAGGATATATAGAAATTTCATACAGTATGCATTGCCTCATTTGCTTTTTAATATCACTCCCAGAAGCTATAAGCTCTACAAGCTAGAGAGCAAAGTTCATTTCCCACCACAGGCCCCGCACCCAGCACAGTACCAGGTATGTGACGGTGCTCCACAGGTGCTCGACCATGTTCATGCCCACGGCAGCGTGACTCGTAACAGCCAAAAGGCAGAAACAACCCAAGTGTCCATCAGTGGGTCAACAGATAAACAAAATGAGATCGACACCTATGATGGAACATTCTACCTTAAAATAAGGAAGAAAATTCTGACACCAGTGACAGCATGCCTCCATGTTGTCCTAAAACATCCTGAAGACATTAGGGGGCTGGGGCAAGAGGGGAATGGGGAGTTAGTGTTTAATGAGGACAGAGTTTCCGTTGGGAGAAATGAAAGGGTTCTGGAGGTGGATGGTGCGGATGGTCGCACCACAGTGTGAATGTCCTTATTGCCACTGAACTGCACCCTTAAAAATGGCTAAGATGGTAAATTTATGTTATGTACATTGTATCATGATTAAAAGAATAATTAAAGGGACGCCTAGGTGGCTCAGTTGGTTAAGCGGCTGCCTTCAGCTCAGGTCATGGTCCTGGAGTCCTGGGATCGAGTCCCGCGTCGGGCTCCTTGCTCAGCACAGAGCCTGCTTCTCCCTCTGCCTCTGCCTGCCTCTCTGTCTGCCTGTACTCACTCTCTCTGACAAATAAATAAAATAAAATCTAAAAAAAAAAAAAAGAATAATTAAAAATAGAAAGAAGTGTTTACCAAATAAGTAATGAGGCAGGGAGGATGGGGGGGAGGAGGGAGGGGGAAGCCAGGTGGAAGAGGTAGAAAGAGAGAAGTACACAGCAGGCAGAGGGAACAGAACAAGAGCAGCTGGAGCAAGAACCGGCACCATTCGGTAGGCCATCGAGGCAGGCACTACACTGAATCTTCACAATGATCATTTACTGCACCAGCAAAGACCCAGACCTGAGAGATCACGTGAGGCTTCAGGAACCGTGAAGCAATTTCAGCCTCAACTGACCTTGTCCATAATGCACTAGAGGGAAGATGGGGCAGAGGGGACCAGAACCACGTGCTTCTCCTCCATGGGACTCCCCCAGGTCCCTGACAGGTCTCTAACAATACGCGACATTTATAAAGCTCCTCTGCGTATTTCCTCTCATTCGATGCTCCCAGCACCTTGTGAGGAGGAATCTTGACTCCCATTTGACATATGAGGTCGGTGAAATAAAAAGCTTACACTTGTCTCTGAGGGCTCATGTGAGTAACCTGGGGGAATGGAGTGACCCGGCAACGCTGGACAGTACGAAGGTGTCCTTCTGTGGCCTAAAAGATCAGCATGCAGGGCAGTGGGCGATGGCACTCTGTGTGTGCAGGCACTGCCTAGCTGTGATCAGCAGCCCAGCTAAAGGGAGCCTGGCAAACCATCACCTCATTCCCACGTCCCTCCCTGCCCAGGTGGGCAGGAATTCCCCAGGATGCCTCTGTACACATGGTCGCTCACTGCTATCAGCCAGACATCTGGGTTTGCCCATTGTCCAGATGTTCCAGCATCATTTAGCATCATGAGCTTAAATCTCAAACCAAAATTAATTTGTTTAAAAAAACAACAAAGGAAGCAATCACTCATATCTCAGAACTCCTATAGCACAGTGGTCTGTCTCTCTAATGGGGCACTTCTCAGTTTATCTGGTGCTTAGGCTTATTACGGTTTCCTGTGCACCAAACTGCACTTCCCCCCTAGTAGACAATAGATGTCCTGGGAAATGAGACTGCATTTATTTGCTTCTATATCCCCAGGCCCTACACAGGTACAGGAGCACAGAAGGTCCTCAATAAACAACATTTACAGAATGAAGGTGTGTTTTGCTATGAACTAATTCATGGACATGACCCAGGGTAATACTCCACTAAGGGAAGGCACAGCTGAGTGTTCCCAGAAAGACCCTGAGATGCGTGGGCTCTGGGTGGGGCAGCCCAGGAACAAGGCTCTGGTCTGCTATGGTGATGAGTGGGATACCAGGTAGCTCTGGCCAGTAAGGACATGGCTTTGTGCTCATGGTTTCAGCACCATGCCTGGCCCAGGGGTGCTCCAGAACGTTTGTGGAATTGACTCTGTGGCAGACCTACCTCCTTCCTGTCTTAATCCTACTCAACATGAATCAGTACTTCCCAAGCACATCCCAAACTAGGTGGGATCCTTGAGATCCTTCCAACTGCTTAGAGAGAAAAGGGGTTCCATTATCAACAAATAGGAGTTAAACAAAGGTAAACTGATCCTACCATAGGATTCCTCATATCTTCAGTGATTAAGAAGTTTGGACACAGTCAGACCGCCAGGGTTTGAGCTGCAAATCTACCACCTCCTAGAAGATAGCTTGGAATTCTTAAACCCTCCAAGCATTCATTTCTCTTCGGTAACATGAGGTTAGGATGGCATCTGTTATACAAAGCTATTATGAGATTATATGTGAAAATACAGAAGAAGGACCTACTAAGGTACCTGTCGGCTTAGCCCTCAACAAGTGGTAGTTATACTAATGATAATTTTGAAAAACACATCCCTTTTATTAATGTATGCTGTGAATCTCCAAGAGCAGGATATATTAGATTAGGTGGTACTCCCCAAATGTATTTGACTATAGAATTTACCCAGAACTAATCATCCATGGAACTCTGCTTAAGTCAATAGCTCCTAGATTGTCAGGAAAGCTGGCCTGGAAGGTCTTCATTCACATGGCCCTGCTTTAAGAGAGCTAACTGTCCAATGCCTTGATTTTTCCATTTTTTATTCTGAGGTTCCGAACCTGAAGTCCAGAGACTGATTCTATGGAGGTGTACGCCACTAAAAAATTCAAAGAAAAATACGTGCTGAAGGGCAAACATTCACCCCTTTACTACTGGGCACCAACTGCATGCCAGACACTCTGCTGGGAGCTGCAGATATGAAGGAAAGCAGAACCAGCTCCCTCCTCCAAGGAGCTTCTGCTCTGGTGGGAGAGATGGATATTAACCCAATAATCATATTAAGAAAAAAGTTACAGCTGCCACACTGACATAGGGACGGAGGAGAGGTTCATGATGTGATGAGAGTATATAAAGAGGAGGTGTTTACGAGGTCAGAGGGGACAACGCAATCAAGGCCTGTACGAAGGAGCAGCATGGTGAGTAAGGAATATCAAAGAGGTCAGTGTGGGGGCACCTGGGTGGCTCAGTGGGTTAAAGCCTCTGCCTTCGGCACAGGTCATGATCCCAGGGTCCTGGGATCAAGCCCCGCATTGGGCTCTCTGCTCAGCAGGGAGCCTGCTTCCCTTCCTCTCTCTCTGCCTGCCTCTCCGCCTGCTTGTGATCTCTGTCAAATAAATAAATAAAATCTTTAAAAAAAAAAAAAAAAGAGTTCAGTGTGGCTGGCTGGGGACCTTGGGGGTAGGGCAGGCAGGAGAGACTGCCACCTCAGAGGCCATGTCAGGGAGTTCCAACTTTGTCTTTCTAGGGAGAAGGCCCATGGCCTTCATGGTATTCTCAAAGGGCTCTATGACCCTAACACAATTTAGAGGGATCCCACAGTCAATGGCTACTTTTGGAGACAGTCAGACCAGCCCTTAGATGCTGAAGAGGACATCTGAAGTTTCACCTGCCTGACATTCATTCCCCCTTCTTCTGGTGTCAGTATTTCTATGTTCCTTTGGAGAAATCATCCCTTCCCATTCTCACTCCATGTGGTTTCTGTGGGACTAACTCTACCCCTAACTCTAGGAATAATCATGTGACCCCAGGGTGACCAAAGAGAGGCAGGCATTCCTGCCCAGAGGCATAGACTCAAAGATGGGCACATGACCAAGGAGGACCAGAAAGCATCCATCCTAGGACTTCTGCAGGAATTACTAATAGATGTTCTCCCTCGTTCTCAAGGCTGATAGAAGAGTAAATACACCTGGAGCAGCTGGGAGTCTGTCACCTTGAGATCTCGACTGGTGAGCTTGCCTGTGACAAAAGTCATTACAGAGGAGAGTAGAGCCAAAAGATGAAAAAAAAAAAAATAGATACCCAGAGATACCGTTTGAACATCCAGATCCAACCTTCCCTAGAATCAGAACTGTCCCTGGACTTTTCAATCACATGAGTCAATAAATCCCTGTTTCTGCCAGCCTGAATTATGTTTCTGTCGCTTGCATCCAATAGTTTTTAATGATAACATCTCTCAAGTCAAGGGTTGGAAAACTGAGGCCCATAAAAGATTAATCTTCCAACTTCACAAAGGTAGGCGGGAGCACAACACCTGGGCCTCTGGACTTCCAGACCAGGGTTCCCGCAACTACCCAGCACAAGACCCTTGAACAGCCTGAGGATATACCAAGCACTCCCGATGCCTCCCATTGACCTGGACGCCTCCGTTCTTCCTCTTTCTCCCCAGCTCTAGGGTGAAGCAGCTCTGCGCACCTTCTTTTCTAACCTCAAGGCCCCAGAAAGAGAAACACAATGAGGGCATGATCTCTTTTCCACCCCAGACCCAGAGACATCTCTGCGTACTAATTTCCTTTAGTGGCCAGGGCGTGGTCAGTGGGGCTAACCCTCAGGCCACAGCTGCAATAGCTGTTGGAACCAACTTCACCTCTGTTGCTACAGCTAAAGCCCATCTCATCTCCCACTGCTCCCTGACATGCACCCACTAGCCAGAATCCCCTCCCCAGCTCCCTTCCTCCCCCAGGTCCCCTGTTCAGACCAGCCTCTGCCCTTCTAAGCTTCAAATCCTGCCCTTTGCTCAAGATCCGCTTTCCCAAATAACTGCAAGCTGCAGGAAGCCAGCCCTTCTTGAGGTTTCTACTGCCTGGGTCACACCTTCATGTGTGGGTACATGTGGAGCACGAACTATCACCTGTCTACCCCTTTCCTGCTCTCTTGTATGCTTTCTGGTTATTTCAGGCATGTCAGGCTGGGGTGCGCAAGTGGATAAGCAGTTAGCTTAGACTCCAGAGTCAAAGCTCTGGAGTTAGACACACCTGAATTTGAATCCTGCCTCTGCCTCTTTCTAGAAAAGTGACCTTGGGTCAATAACTTATCCTTGCTGAGCCTCAATTTTCTCATCTGGAAAGCGGGGATAATAATAGACAAGTAGAGGTGCCTGGCTAGCTCAGTCGGTTAAGTGTCTGCCTTCGGCTCGGGTCATGATCAAGCCCCCATCAGGCTCCCTGCTCAGTGGGGAGTCTCCTCTCCCTCTATCCCCCGCCTCAACACACTCGTGTTCTCTCTCTCTCTGTACCTTTCTCTTGCAAATAAATAAATAAAATCTTTAAAATAATAGGCATGTAAAGGATTTAAGCTAGTACTTGGCACAAAGTGAGCACAGGATAAATGTCAGTTATTAATGCTGTTGTTGAAAATGTCATCAAACACTGTCACTCCTGGGATACAGCTACACAGTAAAATAGAATAAACCCACAACTGAATGCAAGCTGGTACAGCCACTTTAGAGAACAGTATGGAGTTTCCTCAAAAAGTTAAAAATAGAACTACCCTACAACCCAGCAATTGCACTGCGAGGTATTTACTCAATGGATACAAAAATACAGATTTGAAGGGACACATGCACGCTGAAGTTTACAGCAACATTACCAATAATAGCCAAACTATGAAAAGGGTCCAAGTGTCCATCGACAGAAGAATGGATAAAGATGAATGGATTATGTATGTATATAATGGGATATTACTTAGCCATCAAAAAGATGAAATCTTGCCACTTGCAGTGACATGGATGAAACAAAAGTATATTATGCTAAGCAAAATAGAGAAAGACAAATATCATATGATTTCACTTACATGTGTAATTTAAGAAACAAAACGGATGAACATATGGGAAGGGAGGGATAAAGAGACAGAGAGGGAAGCAACCCATAAGACACTCTTAACAGGGGCACCTGGGTGGGTTAAAGCCTCTGCCTTCGGCTCACGTCATGACCCCAGGGTCCTGGGATCAAGCCCCACACGGGGCTCTTTGCTCAGCAGGGACCCTGCTTCCTCCTCTCTCTGCCTGCTTCTCTGCCTACTTGTGATCTCTGTCTGTCAAATAAATAAATAAAATCTTAAAAAAAAAATTTTAAAGAAAAACCACTCATAATAATGGAGAACAAACTGAGGGTAGACAGAGGTGGGTGGGGGGTGGGCTAGATGGGTGATGGGCATTAAGGAAGACACTTATTGTGATGAGCACTGGGTGTTCTATTTAAGTGATGAATCACTGAATTCTACTGCTGAAACTAACATTACACTACATATTAACTAACTAGAATTTAAATAAAAATCTGAAGAAAAAAGAAGAAGCCCACAACTAAGAAGCTGAACATTTGGTGGCTATTCCTGCTCCTGCTCTGTACCCTCTCTGAGGCTTTCTCTCTCATCTGTAAAATGGGTGTGCCAAGTGCTGCCATGCCTACCTCACAGATAATTGAGAGAATCAAGTGAGGAATCATTAAGTAACAATATCACCTCCGAAGAGCTTTATAGTTTGCAACGTATTTTCAAAGTGTCATTTCAGTCTTTGTGAGACATGACTGTGACACAGACGTGAAGTGACCAGCTCAGAGCCACAAGCTAACAAAGGGCAGAACCAAGACTCGCACACAATCTTCTGGCTGTTTGCTGGGTGTCATGTCTCTGAGGTCTAGCAGAGGATCAGGCACACAGCAGGTGTTTAATAAATACTTGAGTTCTCTCTACAATGCCATGCTGCGTCCAAGGCTGAAGCCTACGAGGCCAACATTTCCAGGATATCCCCACAGCACTTAGAACAGTGTGCACCCCAAGGCATGCAGGGGAAAGGGAGTATGGTGGCTTTCACAGCTCCCAAGAGAGTTGCAGCTTGGGGAAGATACATTGCAAGTCACCTGGGCATGCATGGAACAAGACTGAGGAGGGAACACCCCAGGCTCAAGAAGAATAAGAGGAAATGGCTAAGCAACTTTTAATAGGCACACCGCTGATCTCAAAAGACAAACTCTTTGGTTCCCACCCACAGAAAGACAAAGAGAGTTAATAAGAGTTACAGTGGGTTAGTGGGGAAGCCACAGAAAGCAAGGCAGGGCAGGAAGTTATTCTCGGCCTATACTTCCCCTTGCCCTTCTACTCTCCCACCACTGTTCTTTTGGCTGCAGAAGGAGGCAACCGCATGGTGTACCCTCAGCCACCACGATGGACCTGGGGGTGGGGCGGGTCACTTTAGGGTTGACCCAGTTCCTGCCTGCAAGTTTTATCAAAGCAACTGCAGTCGGAAGGCGTGGGCAAAAGACCTACCCTGCAATCACACCAGAAACCCAAACGCAGCCATCCTCTCTCAGCCCTGCTCATTTTCCAAATCCTGGCGTAACTCTCGTGGCCTCTGTGAATCCATTTCCTGGCCAGTGCAATTCCCAGTGAGTTTCTCTCATCAGAATTGTAATTCCAAGAGCTCACCACCCTTCCCACTGTAGAACCTGAAGTGAAAAAGGCATTAGCAGGCACCTGTCAACATCCTCCCACGGACGGCAAGAACTGATTCCTTCCTCGGCATCCCAAGTAAATTGTCCACTGGCTTCAGCTTGAGCAAAAGGAAGCTCTCAACATTATCACAAGGGAGCCCAGCCCTTTGGATAGTTGTCACTGTGTGCAGACAACAGATGTTTTAGGAAATGGAGGCAGCTGTGGGCTGTGGCAAAAAGCGCATGTGATTTGGAAGCAGGAAACCTGGCTTGCAATCCCAGTCCTTGAAGCCATGAGTAAGGCACTTGCTTCTTTAAATTTGAGTTTCTTTCTTTGTAAAATAGGAAGAATAATATCCCTACATTTCACAAGGCTACTAGAAGGTACAATGAAATTTTGTGTGAAAGATATTGGGAGATAGCACATTCTGCAAAGACAAATGGTATTAGTATTCAAAGACCCAAGAAAGTAGACATGAGTCACCAAAGAATTCCTAACATCGGCCATTTCTTTGGCTTTAGGCACTGAAGGGCCAGCGAAATGGGAAGGTGACTATAGTCCTTTTGGATTACTGCTGGGACAAATGTCCACAAATGTAGCAACTTAATACAGCACAAATTTGTTATCTCGCACTTCTATGGGTCAGAAGTTCAGGCTGACTCAGCCAGTTATCTGCTTAGGGTCTTGCAAGGCTGAAATCAAGGTGTCTTCTGGATGAGCTCTTATGGGAAGATTCTGGGAAGAGTCCACGTATTTGTGGATTTTGGTTGGAGCAGAACCTAGTTCTTTGCAGCTGTAGGATGGAGGTCACCATTTCTTGGCCAGTTGCCATCTAGGGATGCCCTTAGCTCTCAGAGGGCCCTCTCCAATCCTTGTATTTACATAGCGTCCCTATGTCTCAGGGCTGGTGCAGTGTATCCTATACTTCCGACTTTTCCTCTGGTACATCTCTCTTCTGCCTCCAGCCAGAGAAGTTCTCAGCTTTTAAGGGTTCATGTGATGAGACTGGACCTATTGGATAATCCAGAATAATCTCCGTATTTTAAGGGTGTTACGGGTTGAATTGTGTCTCCCCACTCCAAAAAAAAAAAAAATTACATGTTGAAGTCCTAACCCCCAAATGTCCCAGAATGTGACCTTAGTTAGAAATAGGATCAGGGCACCTGCATCACTCAGTGGGTTAAGCCTCTGCCTTCGGCTCAGGTCATGATCTCAGGGTCCTAGGATGGAGCCCCACACAGGCTCTCTGCTCAGCGGGGAGCCTGCTTCCCCCTCTCTTTCTGCCTGTTTCTCTGCCTACTTGTGATCTGTGTGTGTGTGTGTGTGTGTGTCAAATAAGTAAATAAAATCTTTAAAAAACAAAAAAAGAAATAGGCTCTAATAGGTCATTTGTGTAGGCCCCCATCCAATACGTCTGGTCTCCCTGTAAAAAGGAGACATACGTGCACAGAAGGAAGATGTGAAGACACGGGGAGAAGATGACCACGTAACTGAAGTGATACATCTACAAGCCACGGAGCAGCAAGGACTGCCAGCAAACACCCAAAGCCAGAAGAGGCAAGAAAGGATTCTCCCCCAGTGCCTTCAGAGAGGGCATGGCCCTGATGACATCTTGATTTCAGATCTCTGACTCCAGAACTGTGAGACAACAAATTTCTGTTGTTTAAGTCACCTAGTTTTTGATGCTCTGTTATAGTAGCCCTGAAACTAATACAAGGGTCTTAACCTTAATTATATCTGGGAAGCCTCTTTGCCATGTGAAGTAACATTCATAGGTTCCCAAAGAAGTAGGGTGTAAACACCTTTTGGGGGGGGGGGGGTGGGCATTATTCTGCCTACCAAACTCATCCAGTGATGATCAATCCTCAATCAGCATTCTTCCTTCCCTGAGAGTCACTGAGCACACGAAGCCCAGAGGGAAAGGCCATAACTGGGAACCTCTGAGAAGAGGAGAAGGAGCCACGATAATGGCCCAGAGCAGATGCCAAGTTGCACAGAGAGCTAAAGAGGGTCCCGCTTTGTTAGAAACAACTCACACCCTGACAGGGAAAAGCGTGCAGCTGGCAGCCGCATTTCCCCACCTTTGCAACTTACTATTGTCTCACTTTCTTCACCCTTTGAATGGGGATTATAATAACATGTCACTTCATAGAGATGTAGGAGTTAAATGAGGTAATGAAAATAAAGAACACCTCGTTCTCATTACAGAGCCTGGCATGTAGTAAGCATTCAATAAAAGTTAGCCATCATAGTTACATATCTGTTATACAGATGTTTGATTATGTGCATATAAAAGATTATACGTACACACATGTACATACATGCGCACCCAAGTCCAGGAGAATACATTCTACAGTGTTAACAGTGATGACATATGGTGGGTGACAAGAGCTTTCAGTGTTTTATTTAAAGGTTTATATACCTCTATGATATTTCCATTTTTACAGTAAGCGTGTATTACTTTTATCATTTAAGGCTGTTCTTAATTAAAAACCCGTAACTCCTTGGGAACCTCGTTGAGCACATCTTTCTACACCCACATAGCTGTGTTCTAATACTGAAACACAAATTTGCTATCAGACACACACAGCAAAACAGTCCTTAAAGACCTTCTCACTCTCCTCAGCCTTCACTCCCAGCCCCCGCTTCAGCCCCTCAGCCCTCAGCGCCCCCCCCAGCTATACTCCCCAAAATGAAACTCAATCCTCTGCTTCTTGCCTCCTTTGTGGAACCTGAGACCAGCACTCCAGCGAGAGCCCCCACCGCTGTAAGCTCCTCCTCTAGGAGCTGCATTCTGAAAGGCTCTTTGTTGCCAGGCAGAATGCTTTTGGGGGGCCATTTGGAAACACTCTCTGAAGACATTTCCCTCCACGCCCAAGGGTCCCCTCTAGTCCACGGCTCCCTGAGTTGTGCCTCCCCTCAATCCCCACTGCCATTCAACCAAGCAACTCATTCACACACAGAGCTTACTGAGCAAGGTGATGCCCGAATCCAAGGTGAGGGAGATAATATGCCACACAGTTATGGCCTTTCACAAAGACCTATTTCAATAAGTTGAAATGATTTTGTTTCACAGAACAGCGCAGGGATTAAAAGTACTGACTTTAATCAGTGAAGAGCTAGTTAGCACGAGAGATTAGAAGGTGGAGGTCATCCAGCCCAGCCTGGCTCCTTACCCTGGCACCTCTCCCTCCAAGCCTCTTCCCCAGCTCCAGAACATCCCTTCCCAACAGAAGATAAGAATCGGCTCAGGCCCCACCCTGTGGCTCCTACACTGTGAACCCCAGCGTGACAGACAGAATAGAATCCTACCTTGTTCCCAAGCCTTGAACGGGTATTATTCTAGTCACCTGTCTGGTGTACCTTGCTCTAACCAGACTGGGTTCCTCCCCTAGAAGGCCTTGCCCTAGATTCCCAAGGATCCCAGGTGCCCCTTTGTAGTGTTCTATCCACCTACTGGGGGGGTGGAGGCGGGGTGGGGGTGGGGTGGGGCAGAGTCTGTGGTTTCGGAAACACCATGAATCCTCTTGCCTGCCTGGACTCCAGTCCCGTTTGGGCACACTGGGCACCTCTGTACACCCCGCCGTGCCTTTCCCACCAGGCTGTGCCTCTCTAACCCCATATGCCTGGGCTGAGCCTCTCACTAGCTACCCTGCGTTCTGGAATAAAGCAGAGAGATCAAGGCTGTAGGAGCTAGGGAGGGGGGGTTGATGGCAGAAGGAGCCATCTGTGAACTGGGCTGACGGCAGGAGGGGGAGGTGGACCGATGGCACCCAGTTTGTAAGAGGGCTGCTGAGCAAATGTTGAGAAATACTGATGTCTGAAATTAGAGGGGAAAAAGGATTGGAGGCAGAGTGTAATGAGCCCTGGATGCCAAGCCTGATTGCTCCCAAAAGGCCCCAGGGAGGATTAGATGGGAGTGGGTAGGCGCACCCAGCTCAGCAAGGCAGAGCGGTGGGAGCACTCCACTTTAAACCAAACCTGACGGCTCAGCACCCTCCAGCACAACCACCCCTCAAACTCTGGGGCTGGCAGAAATGATTACCAAGCCCATTTCACTTCCCCCTCCCCAAGATACCCCGAGATAGTTACACTTTCTTAAAGTGCACCAAGTTGTCTCAAACATCAAGGCCTTTGGACTTCGCAGTTTTCTCTGCCGGAACATCCTTGCTCTTCCCCTTTCAAGGTCTAACTTAGGAGACTCCTTCTTTAGGGAAGGCTGGTCTGCCTCACCCAGAAAGAACCCTTCGTTCTCTCCTCTGTGTTCTCACAGAATCCTGAGTGCCCCTCTATTACTATATTTACAACACCATCTTGTGATTATTTCCTGTGTGTTCTGATTCTCCTGTTATTGCTACATTGCTAGCTTCCTAAGAACAGGGTCCTTGTATTATAAATTCTGTAATAGCACCTGGGACACTCAATAAATGCTTGCTTATAATGGCATTAATACCACCTTTTGGGGCACCTGGATGGCTCAGTCTGTTAAGCATCTGCCTTAGGCTCAGGTCATGATCCCAGGGTCCTGGGATGGAGTCCTGCATCCCATTGGGCACTCTGCTCAGCAGGGAGCTGGCTTCTCCCTCTCCCTCTGCCTGCTGCTCCCCACGTTTGTGCTCTCTCTCTGTGCCAAATAAATAAATAAAATCTGTAAAATAAAATACCACCTCTTACTGAATGCCTACTACGCACCAACAGCTATACTAAGTACATGAGATAGATAATCTCATTTAATAATCTATAACTCTGCAAACTATGTACTACTTACCTCATTTTACAGATAAGGAAACTGTCCTTTGGAGAACCTCAGCTAAATGTGAAATGAAAACATGAATCAGCTTGAGTAGGTCAACTCCAGCTCTCTCCAAACCCAAGCATGTACATATGACCCCAGGAATAATTACACCATATCCTTAGGTAGCCTGAAGTAGACATTTCCAGTTATTGAAATCTACTCAATTTGAGTCAGTCCAATCAATAAGCTGCTCTTGAATAAACATCAGGGGCATCTGTTATTCTACAGAGGAACAGCCTGTCATCCGGACGGCCCCAGAGCAAGGTTAATTAGCCCTTTCTATAGCCAGTGGGTACTAAATTCTCCCCAGATCTTACTTTTTCTCCAGCAAAAAAAGAGCTTTAATGGCAATCTCTCGAACAGGCAATGTGCCTCCAAGATAAAAAGTCAAAAAGCAGCAGCCCAGTCAGGGGATTAACTAAGGAATGGGCTGGGCAGGATTTAATCACTGTCACCCAGGAATTGAGAGTAGATGGGAGGTAATTAAGGGGGAAACCACACCAGCACACACAGAAACTGCTGAGCACTTCACATCCATTATCTCTCCACACATCACCTCCCTTTCACCTCTTCAAAAAAGCACCGCCTTTGCCAATCTCCTAATCACAAATCCAGTGGGCTGTCTCAGCCCTGGTCCTCCTCATCCTCTCTTTCTTGCTGGAACCTGCCCTGTCCCACTGCCTTATATACATCTTGTCTGCTGTTTCTTTCTCATGGTGGGTCTTTTTGAGAACATGTGCTCCTTTCCGCCTCACTCTCTTCCTGTGTCAAGCTCTTCCGTCAGGGCTCTCAGCCTGTCTCATTCCACGGGAGGTTTGCCCCCTGGGCATCTCACCCCAGCCTGTATAAGATACGGCTTGTACCAATCAGCCACACCCTCAGGATACCCACAAATCTTTCCGTTAACTCTAAGGGTGCTTAGCTTAGGGAAACAGAAACCAGGTCCACAGCCAGTCTCCCAAACTCATTTAGCAAACAACCCCCTGCCAAAGAAAGGCCTATGGGAAGGAGAGATTTGTTTCAGTGTCCATCCCAGATCAGAAGACATGGCTGGTGAGGGAGAGAAAGATACGAGAAAATGATCATTAAAAAGCAAGGATCAAACCCTACTTATCAAACATGCGCTTTTCTGTGTATTACACTTTAGACAGGTTCTTAAAGGCCCCAAATAAAACAAAGAGGAAACAGCTGAGAAATCCACGGCCTAGATGAACAGCACTGGATAACTGAAACAGGAGCAGAACAGGGAAATATTCGTTCACTTTCCTGTTCCTAATAACGCCCATGGGAAGACTGCGCAATGAAAATCTTATGGATTACGCGTAGGTAATTAGGGCGTCTATTTGTAGTGTTCTGCAATTATATGTCTTCAAAAAGACGGGCACAGAGTTGCAGACCTAGAAGGAAGGGTGGACAAGGTCATCTAACCCACCTTCTCATTTTACAGATGTAGAAACTAAGGCTGGAAAGGAGAAAGAATCGAGTCTCAGCCCATTGATCATCTGCCACACATGCCTCCTCGACCTCCCCCCCACCATACTGATCCAAAGTGCTATGGACAGGGTTGCAGAGGTGCTAGCAGAGCTGAGGCACACGTGTTTCCTGGGCTAGAAGGAAGCTCATGGCCTATTATAGCAAAGCGCATCTGGGCTCTTGGGTGCCGCGTCTCTTCTCCCTTTGATGTATGATCACTTAATTCCCTCCTTGATTGCTTTTCAAAAGCAATCTAAATTAATGTGAACCCACAAAGGGCAAGGCTCTCTGTGAATAATTAGTGCATGATAATAAATGCAAATAAGAAGAGATGCAAAGTTGGGTGAAGACCTAGCGCTCCTGGCTCCCTGGCCCACTCACTCTCTTCTCAATGGAAATTCTCTTTACACCATGAAAGGAAGGGTTTTTGAGGAAACTTGGGAAAGGGTGGTATTTCTGAATAGGCTGCTGGGTTCATTTAAGGATGGTAGAGGGAAAAAGCAGAAGCTGAAAGAATCAGATCATTGAGGCTGTAGGGTCTCTCCCTTCTACTGGAGATAAAACACTTGTCCAAATTTCTGCCATTTAGAGAGGAGATATCACAGTCAAGGACCCACCACCCCCCGACCCCATCTATGCAGAATTTCCTCCTACATACCTTTAGATCTAGCCAATTTTGTCTCCTTTCTGTCTTGGCCTGAACCCAAATGATTCCCACTCCTAACCTTTACTCCTGCTTTGCCACTGCCCGGAATGCCCTTTCCATTCCCCACCCCGACATAGCCATGTCTTAGATATCTTTCGGAGCCCTTCTCAAACCCTTCTCTGACAACTCTACTTTTTTTTTTTTTTTAAGATTTTATTTATTTGATAGAAAGAGACACAGCGAGAGAGAGAGCACAAGCAGAGGCACCGGGAGAGAGAGAAGCCGGCCTCCAGCCAAGCTGGGAGCGCAACATGGGGTTCGATTCCAGGACCCTGGAATCATGACCCGAGCGGAAGGCAGACACTTAACGACTGAGCCACACAGGTGCCCCACAACTCTACTCTTTTTTAGAAGTCTCCTGATACTCCTGGGTGTGTGGCAGAAATTGCTAGTGTCTACCAATATCTGCATTTCTTCCCTCTTTCCTGCACACACAGCGGGACTACATTTCCCAGCCTGCCTTGCAGACAGGTGTGGTCATGGTGTCTGAGCTCTAGCCAATGAGAGGTGAACACACTAGTGTATACCCTTCCAGGCCTAGCCCATCAAGAATTCTCAGCTGTGATCCTCTCTCTTTCCCCCTCTATGGCTGAGTGGAAAGGATTCCACAGGCCTTGAGGAGGAGCCAAGCCACAGGATGGAAGAAGCCTGGGTCCCTGAATGACTATGTGGAGACTTCCCTCACAATTGAAAATGAGTTTGAAATAGACCTTTATTGTGCTAAGCACAATAAAGATTTTGAGATTTCTCTGCTATAGTGGCTAGCTTTACATATTTTACCTAAAACAGGATGACATACAGGTTTTATTTCACATGCCAACTCTGACCTGTGGTAGTGGCTGCCCACACACGTGTCAAGAAGATTGTTGAGCAGCCTCTAGGTGTGCTAGGAAAGTCTCTCATGATTGATTAGTGATATCTGCCACGGCAAAGGTTTTTTTCACAAAAGTGGCAATGAGGTTTTGTTTTCCTGTCTCTGACTTATAATGTATATTTTAGTACATACCTTAGCATCTGGTTGTATACATCCTTGTACTATTCTTTCACTGCTCTGTGTGCCTCAATCCTACCACCCCTATAAAGTTATAAACTCCTTGAGGGCAGAAGCCACCTAAAACAGGACATATAAATGTGAATACTTATTAAGTTGATTTAAAAACCAAATTCAAAGGTAGAGATACAGTGTGTCCAGATCTTCAGTAGGGCTGTCTTGCATATTACCCAAAGAAAACTGAAATATAGGAAATGTTTCATCCAAGAGGGCAGGCTCCAGCCTATCTTTAGTTAAATGCTTACTAGTCCCTTCTGGAAGTCAGTTTTTATCTACCGTCATACTTAATGGGAAGAGTTATATGGGAAGATGATAAGATGGACTACCTGTGGAGCCTGAAAACAGGGATCCCCACACCCCTTTATTTAAGATTACAGTTTATCAAAGCTGGAATATCATCTAATCCAGAGAGAAAACAGATGTCAACTCAGGCATCATTAATCAATGGCTGGTTAAGTCAATGGTTAAATCAATTTAACCGTGGCTGCCTGAGGGTTCTATTCAAAAGATTTTGAGATCATATCTGAAACCAGTAGGAAATGCAGGAGAAAATCGAGAAGGACTCCCCTCTTCATACATCTGTCACTCCTGAGCTACTGTAACCAAATTAAGTCCCAAGAGGAAGAGTTGACTTACCCAACAGCACTGAGTAACTTGGTGGAAGAACCAAGACTCAAACCCAGGTCTCCTTCTATCTCTTATTTTCCCATTATTCCATTCAGAGTTTAAGATAGGAGATGGACCTGAGAGTATAATTTGGAGATATGGATTATCAAAATATTCTTTACCATTTGTTAGTGCTCACTATGCACCAAGCACATTAGTGCTTTTCATATATAATCTCATTTACTCCTACCAGAACAATTAGAAAGGGGGGTACAATCATCCTCACTATACAGAGGAAACTGAGACACGAGAAAGGTTAAGTAACCTGCCCAAGATCCCAGGACCAATAAGTGGCAAAGGGATTTAAACACAGAGAGGAGGAAAAATTCAGAAAAGAAAAGAACTGGATTTAGAGACATCCTCACATAACCAGTGGAAGATTCTGGTAATTTCACCAATGCATACAAAGTCAACTCACACTGGAAAAGTACCCCAGGAAGCCCTGGCAATCTTTTCAAAGCTCCTAAAGGCTGCAGGAGGGTAAAGAGTGAAGAGTCCTGGCTCAAGGAGCAGGGAGCAGCAGTGAGTGATTTAGAAGACAGGAGATGAGAACAGGTGAGTCAGCAGGACTCAGGTAGGACACTGAGCTCTTGGCATGAACATACAGGTTTCCTCATAATCTCAAACATGACGAGTTGGCCCCAGAAAGTCCCATTTTGGTCAAAAGACTCCTTCAAACTAAAAATGTGGTATAATGGAATAGCACTGGCTGGCTCTGATCCCCAGGGCTTGCTGTTTCAGAACAGAGGGAGGTGTCCATCGATGTATTTATAGGCTTAAAACTGGCATGCAGCTAAGGTGCCTGGGGATGCTCGGCATCTGTCTCAGTGCATATTTCCCCCCCTTTTTTCCACTACATTTTAATCAGCCAGCGATTCTGAGCCTGAATTATGATTTCGCACATACCCTGGGCCAAAGGACAAAAAAATAAATGAATGAATGAATGAAGAAGCCCCATGACCAAAACAGAACTTGGGTCCAGCAGCTCGGCAAGGTCAGCCCCCTGGGAATCACCCCTGCCTGGGATCAAAGGAAAGTCAAATGGTGTGTCACATCTGAGGACTGGGGAATCTGCAGGAAGACAGGCCCACAGCCTTGGGCTCAGCCAGCCCAGACCATACCCTGCCACTCACCCCTTTGTTCCATGACCTTGGCTGGAAAACTTCTTTCCTCCCCTCCCTGAGCAAAATCCTCAGTTCCTTCAAGGCCGGGCCCAAATGCCAACTTCTTCAGGAAACTTTCACTGACTCCAACAGCCCTATTCCATCTCTACTTGATCTCTACTTCCTGCAATAAAACGTCACTTCTCCTCCTCCACGCTGCCACACCTTTCCTTCAAGACACTTTACCGCACCACTTAATGTGCCCTCTGAGGTCGGCCTCTCCTCCCCCACCACCCCCCCTAACCTCGGCTCCTCGGAACAGGATCTGCATTTGCTTCAATTCTATGTTCTCAGCTCCCAGCCCATTCCACAGGTTTCTGGAGTGAAGGGAATAAGAGGATGGGAAGGAACACCGGTGTGGGCTACCCTCATTCACAACCACAGAGAGCTTTAGGGAACAACCTGGGGGCAGGGCCACACCCAGACCCTGTGGTCACCAGGACGATTATGTGGAAGGCACTGGAGAGAAAAAATTGAAATGTAACTCATGGCCCAAATTTTTTACCATGAGCAAGTATTACTTTTATAATTGGAACAACATAAAATAAACATTTTTTTTAATGGACTTCATGTTCCCCACTCTAAAGGTGCTTACAACTTGTCATGAGTAGGGGATGTTGTATGGAAGTACCGATTTACCATATTGAACACCCAAAACTAATATTGCACTGTATGTTAACTAACTAGAATTTGAGTGAAAACTTAAAAAAATACGTTTCACTTACTTGTGGAGCGTAAGAAATAACATGGAGGAGGTTAGAAGGAAAGGAAAAATGAATTGGGGTAAATCAGAGGGGAAGACGAAGCATGAGAGACTGTGGACTCTGAGAAACAAACTAAGGGTTTTGGAGGGAAGGGGGTGGGGGATGGGTGAGCCTGGTGGTGGGTATTAAAGAGGGCGCGTATTGCATGGAGCACTGGATGTGGTGCATAAACAATGAATCTTGGAACACTGAAAAAGTTAAAAATAAATTAAAAACTTTAAAAATAAAAATTTAAAAAAAAAAACAGCTTACAGTGTTTCCCATTGTGTGGGCAGTGACCAACGAATGACAGGAGGTATTTACAACAGTGCTTTGGGTGCACAAGGAGGGAAAAAGTTGGCCTGGCTGGGGGCACTGAGGAAGGCTTCTCACAGGAGAGATAATTTCCTGGAGGTCTGAGGAAGAATGACTAGGGCAGGAGAGGTGGAAGGGAATTCCAAGCAGATGGAACATTACATGCAAATGCAGAGAGGCATGAGAATGCAGGCTACATAGGATGGCTTGAGTGTGGGGTGCCTGGGAGAGAGTAACGGATTTGAGGTTGGAGGGTGTGCAAAAAAGGGTTAACTCTGAAGGTCCTGGGTACTCAAATCCTGTGCTTTCCAAGGAAAGAACTAGTCCTTGACCAGTTCCTGGGAGATAAACTCTGAGATCTTGTTTTTCCTGCCTGACTGTGTCTTTGTATATCTGGGGCTTTAAGCCACACCAGATAGTGTACACTAACAATGTGATTTATGGTGAAAGTCTATATTTGTGTGCCTGAGGTCCTGGACCTCTGCGGGAGGGCTAGAGACTAAGTAGCTATTGTCAGTCAAATGAATGACCCATGCCTATGTAACTGACCCCAATAAAATCCTAGACACCAAGGCCCAGGTGAGCTCCCCTGGTTGGCCTAACTTTGTATGTGTTGTCACATGTCACTGCTGTGAGAATTAGCTCTGTCCATACAACTCCACGGGAAAAGGATACCTGGGAGAACATGCTCGGAGTCTCCTGGACTCTGCCCTATGCACTTTTTCCTTTGCTGACTTTAGCCTGTATCCTTTCACCGTAATAAACTGTAACTATGAGTGTAACAACTCTTCTGAGTTCTGTGACCCCTTCTAGCGAATCATCAAATCTACGTGTGATC